>NC_140413.1:175252500-178203750 GCF_965140295.1 Lepidochelys olivacea | reverse complement strand
GACACTCAACAACAGATTTAAAAGTAGCCATTCTTCAACAAAAAACCCCGTCAAAAACAGACTTCAGAGAGAAACTGCAGAGCTACAATTCATTTGCAAATTTAACACCATCAAGTTGGGCTTGAATAGGGACTGGGAGTGGCTGGCTCACTACAAAAGCAATTTTCCCTCTCTTGGTATTGACACCTCCTCATCAATTATTGGGAATGGACCACATCCACCCTGATTGAACTGGCCCTGTCAACACTGGTTCTCCACTTGTGAGATAACTCCCTTCTCTTCATGTGTCAGTATATTTATGCCTGCATCTGTAATTTTCACTCCATGTATCTGAAGAAGCGGGTTTTTTACCCACAAAAGCTTATGCCCAAATAAATCTGTTAGTCTTTAAGATGCCACCGGACTCCTCATTGTTTTTGTGGATACGGACTAACGTGGCTACTCCTCTGATACTTAACAGAGGAGAAAAATTTCCTGAGAACGCTTCCAGTAAATTGTACTATTTACTGTATTTTTTTATTTTGTATTTTTTATATTGTATTGTTTACTTCTACTTTACTTACATATGCAATTAGTTCAAAGAATTTGTCTAAAATTTATTTGTCATGATGCCATCGTTACAGAGAGGGCTGCTGAAAATGAAGTTTATTATTCTAGTTTTACAACTTCACCTTTGAATATATACAAATATAAAGCTTTTGTGTTTATATATTCAATGTCCTTTCTGTGAAAATAAATAAATTCATTTTTTGATGGTAACGGGCCTCTGACACTTGAAATAGCTTAAGGCCTCAATGTCATAATCTGGCCCTGGCAGGGGTCAGTCATCTTACCAAATTATTTGACTAAATTCAACCAAATCTATATTCTCTTTGCAATTTCTGTGCATGCACATTTGAAAGCAACAAAATAAATCCTAGAGGGCGAAATTCTGTCCTTACTGTCACTCAGGCAACTCTAGAGTACTTCACTGACTGCTATGGAATTACTGCAGATTTATCCCAGTGTCAATGACAAGGGAATTTGTCCCTTAATGTGTAATCACCATCACAATTCCCTCGCTGTCTACAAAATGTTCATACTTAGGAACAGTTTTGAACAGTCTGAAGTGCTGCTACAAAATGATCTCCTGTGGTGCCTTTGATCTGGTGCAAATTTTTATGCTAATTTTGAACCTATGTAGCTAATTTAGAATATTTTTCGAAGTACTGGAGTGATCCATTAAACTTCAAGTCAAAACATTGATTTTTGTCACGTCCCCTTCAAATCTAAATGTGCTGGAAATCTCCTTGGCTCTTTCTCTCACACAATGTAGCACTATGGAGCTTTGCAATTCTCTTTAAATAATTTATTCTGTTGCAGGCAGTGACACCTGTAGTTAAGGTTGCACAAAAGTTTCCAATCTAAGGGGTCCTTGTCAACTCTTTATAGCATCATACATTTTTTGCCATTGGGACTAAAATTTGACAAGTTCATTCTAAGCTCAGAGTGATTTTTTTTAAGTTTGAGCAAAAACAGTTTAGCTGTTTTCAAGAACAAAGAAAATGTGTAAAAAGTACTTTCCCACTTATTAAAAAAATATTGTAACTTTTTTCTTTAATCACAGTGATTTGAGGTAGAAATTAACATTTGGCAGAGGGAAAATTATTAGGCTGCAAATGTGCCTTTGATGATCAGTTGCAAATGGATGGTGATCTGTGAAAATCATATGAGTTTTGCACATCATTGGTTTTTGTAACGTGATATTTTCACGATCTGCCAACTCTAGGGTGACCATATTTCCCTATGCTGAAATGGGACACCTTGTGAAATTGCTTGTATTCAACAGCAATCAATCAGAACTATGCAGTAGTCCCCCCAACATGCTATAAAAACTCCAGACCCCAGCAGGGAAAGGAGGGCCTCAGGGGTCCAGGGGGCAGCCTCAGACATAGGCGTAGTATGACTTCTATTTTGGGGGGCAGGGGCCAGCAGGGCTCAAGTCAGCTCCATATGGCGGGTCTGAGAAGGGAGTGCCACCTTCACCCCCTGACTCACCTCAGGAGGCCACCCAGCCTGTCTTGGTTGTGAGGCACAACCAAAAATTATAACTCAAAGGTGTGTGTGTGTGTGTGTGGGGGGATGTTCAGCTCAAAAAGTTTGAAAACAGCTCAGGGTGCAGGGAGAGGGTAGCTGGAGGTTGTGTGTGGGCAGGGGGTAGCTCAGGGTGCAGGCAGCAGTCCCTGTTCCCTGAGTGCTCTGCCAGCCCCACCCCATGGCTCTTACCGGCTGAGTGAGAAAAGGGGGCTGGGAGTTTAGGAGCAGCCAGCAGAAGAGGAGGGAACACCATAGTTGCCTGCTCCATGGTACCAGCCAGAGGAGCAGTTACCCCGCACTGCCCGGCTCCAGCTTCCCACCTTGAGAACTGGCCAGAGGGGAGAGAGAGAAGGAGATGTGGGGGGTGTGGAGCATGTGCACTGCAGTTTGGGGTGGCAACATTCCTGGTGCCCCCAACTCTGCCCATGGGCTCAGGGGGCTTCTGCCCCATGGAGAGCACCAGGGATCCAAGATTCAGCCCTGCGGCTCCTGCCTTCAGCCTCACGGAGGTCACCAGGGCTCAGGCATTCAGCCCCGCAGCTCTGGCTTCAGTCCCGCGGCAGGCGCTAGGAATCAGGGCTTCAGACCGCCCCGGTTCCGGCTTCAGCCCTGTGGCGGGTGCTGGGAATCGGGGCTTCAGCCCTTCCCTCTCCCCCCCGCCCCGCCCCGCAGCTCCAGTTTCAGCTCAGGAGCAGGCTTTGGGAATCAGGGCTTTCGGCCCCCGCAGCCCAGCTCCGGCTTCAGTCCTGGAGCAGGTGCCAGGAATCAGGTGCTTCAGCGTTCCTGTGACTCTGGTTTCAGCCCCACAGCGGGCACCAGGGATCGTGGCTTCAGTCCCACATCTCCAGCTTCCATCCCATGGCAGGCACCGGGGATCGGGGCTTCAGTCTCTCCACGGCTCCATCTTCAGCCCTGCGGAGGGTTCCGGGGATCGGGGTTGCAGCCCCATGGGGGTGCTGGGGTTCAGGCTCTGGGTTTCAGCATCGGCTCCCAGTGACCCCCTGATAGCGCTTGCAGACCCCAATTGAGAAACCCTGCTTAAGGTTTCACATGGCGAGGGGGTGACTTCATCTTTCTGCCTCTCCACCTGGCCTGAGGCCACCACGTGCTCCCACTGACGAGCCACCGCCTGCCCACACTCACTTGCCAGCCACAAACAAGACATGGCTGGGGCTGCGCTGACTGACCATTGACTGACCAGCAGGGGGAGCAGAAAATACAGGACAATTTGCCCATTTTTTAAAAAAAGGCGGGACATCTGCAATAGGGCTTAAATACTGGACTGTCCTGTTAAAAACGGGACGGATGGTCACCCTAGCCAACTCCCTTGTGGTTCCATGCTCATGCATATAGCTTAGGAAAATTCTACTCCTGCCTCCATTCCTCCAGTAGATGGGGTTGCATCTGGAAGGAGGCGGGGCTGTGAAGGAATCATGCTCACTTCCAGGTAGTTTACAAGTAGCTCGGTAGCCTCAGATGGCCACTGCCCAATGGCGCCTTCTGGAAGGAAGGGAGACCTGAGACTGACTCTCCCTGAGCGGGACTAAACCCTCTGTTTGCTTGTGAACTCAGCTTAGGGCTGCAGCCTGCTGAACACCTGGTGAAGGACAAGAGCTTCTTTTACCCAGTTTGGGGATAATTCACTTGTGTTAATTCCTCTTTTGTTCTGTTCACTTCCAACCCCAGAAGAGTGGACTATCCAGGCCCAGCTGGAGGGCTGAGCCTGTTGGGGTGGAAGTGGAGTGGGGAAAAATACCTGACCATCCCCACAGAGCAGGGGGAGCGCTGGGTCCTGCCCCACAGACAACGTGGGGAAGGAACTCTGGTGAGACAGGAATAATTTAAACAACAACTAGAGTATTGTATAAAAACTAAGTATTTTTATTTACAGCACAGTAGCACGTCAGGGGTCAGAGCCTTGTAGGGTTGCCAGGCATCTGGTTTTTGACTCACTCTGGTTTTGGTGGCTCTGGTTAGCACTGCTGACTGGGACGCTCAAAGTCTGGCTGACCACAGCAGCTGGCTCCACACAGCTCCTGGAAGAGGCCGGCGTGTCCCTCCAGCTTGTAAGTGCAGCCAGGGGGGCTCCGTGCGCTGCCCCTGCCCGCACCACAGGCACCATCCCAAGCACCGGCTGCCCAGCTCCCAGTGGCCAAGAACCACGGCCAGTGAGAGCTGCAGGGGCGGCGCCTGTGGACAGGGGAAGCAGGCAGGGCCCCTTGGGCGCCTCTCTGCCTAGGAGCCAGAGGGACATGCCAGCCCCTTCTGGGAGCTGCCTGAGGTAAGCGTCACCCAGAGCCCGCACCCCAACCTGCACCCAAATCCCTGCCCCAGCCAGGTGAAAATGAGCGAGGGTGGGAGAGAGTGAGAGACGGAGGGAGGGGGGATGGAGTGAGCTGGGGTGGGGCCTTGGAGAAGGGGCAGGGTAGGGACAGGGACTCGGAGAAGGCACGGGGCAGGGGTGTTTGGTTTTCTGCAATCAGAAAGTTGGCAACCCTAGAGCCTTGTTATGATATGAAGTGTACAAAACACATAGTGAGAAGTCCATCCCTGTCCCAGAGATTTGACAAGCCAACTTTGTGACAAGACGAAATGGATGTATAAAATAGGCAAATGGGAAGATGAGGTAACAATAAAATTATCCTATTTTGCATAAAAAGCAGTAATCTTAGCTCGCAACCACCTGACCATTATGAAAAAGAATAGATCACATAGAAAAAAGAACATTTTAGAAGTGAAAGTGAAAGGAAATAAAGTGAAATAAACGTACAATTTAAGAGCTGAATTTTGCCACCTTTCTGTATGCCAAATAGAACCTCATCCCCCACCGAGTCCCACTGAAATCAGATGGAGTAGCTGCAGAGTAAAATGCTAGTCAACCTGAGCAAGGTTGACAGAATCTGACTCAATGTAAAAAGTTCTACAGAAGAGAGAGCTTCCCAATCATATTTCCTCCAGAGGTAAGAAGCAGGACTGAAGACAAAATGGAGGGGTTTCCAGGGCCTTTTATATCTTCTGCCATGTGGAAGGACCCCTTTGTTCTTACTGTGGAAAATCACAGCAGCAAGGTGGAGTTTGGAGTCACATGGGCAAGTCACATGTCCACGCATGACTCAGTTCTTTATAGGTAGAGCAGCCATTGCTCACATGCTACCTTGAATTTTCCCAGGAAGGCTTCTCATATGTGGATTGGAGTCTCCGAAGGTCCATTCTCAATTAAGTGTTTCTTGATTGGGCTTTCCCAAAATTGCTTTCTCAAGAAGCTGACCAAATGCTTCACTAATGCTACTTAGAATCAAACACACTGAGATACAAGTACATAGCCAATAGTCATAACTTCAAATACAAAAATGATACACACATACAGACAGCATAATCATAGCCAGCAAATTACAATCTTTTCATAGAGACTTCACTTGATCTCCTTCGTACAAGATTTGGTGCAACTATAGGATCTTGGTTGCAACAATGATCTATACGCTCACAGTTCGTATCAATAATGTCACAACCCCCCACTTGTAACACTGACAGACCCCGGTCATCAGCAGGCAGGATTAAACCTGGGAGCTTCAGAGCTCTACAGCATGAGCTAGAAGCCAACTGGCTATTAGCTAAGGCTATAGAGCAGACTCATTTAACTCTCTCGCTAAGTGTCTCAGTGCCACTAGACTGGTGCAACAGGAGCAGGTCCTCCCTTCCCTCAGGGAGAGGGACCTTCAGGCAGTTGCTGAGAGAGAGATTCTGCCTTCCTTCAGGGTCTGTATGGTAGAGGTCCTTCCTCTTGCCTGGTCTGCCCACAAGTCCTCGTCCAGTCTGTGCACCCCCTGATGGAGCTGGGCTGGCTGAGGCCAGAGCAGCTCCTTAACCCCTTGTTCCCCAATGTGGGGTTTGTATTCCCCACCACAAGTCCAAACAAGGGGAAAAAACCTTGAAGATACAGCATTCCATACTGTTAACGGCTAACAGGCCCAGCAGGCCTGAGGGCGTATTTTTCCAAGGAGAGCTATTTGTTATCTTGGGTATGCCCATCTAATGCTGCAGGTGCGTATTTTGGGTAGTGAATTATTATCTCACCCAGCAGTGACAATGTGAATTTTGAATCCTTTTTTGGCTTCTCTTTAATGCCTTGGAAGGCAACTTTAGATGATGCTTCACACAGCAGGCATTCTTTTGCCCTGTGTCATCCGGGCTTTTCTGTTGCTGGATTCGGGAGGAGGGTTGGTGAGAATCCACTCTGCTGACTGCAGAACGCTGCATTCTGACCAAAAGTATGTTACTTTGCGTCCTGATTCCCTTCTGTTCCTGGAAGGTGATGTTTGGAAGTTTTTCATGGAGCATGAAACAAAGTCAGAGTCAGAATTGGTAAATGTCCCCAAAACACGACTTCAGCCTACCCTGCATCAGCCAGATCCAGCCTCTTAATTTTTTTGGTATTTATTGAAAGTAAAATCAGTGTTACTCACACACCTGCATAGGGTGTGGGTGTGTGAATCCTCCTAGGGCAGAAGTGAGATGGAGTGTACATGAGAATTTATGAGTGATATCGAAGCATTCCACAATGTTGGAAGTCATGGCCTTGTGGACAGACAGAAAGCAAAGTAGGGGATTCTTTCTCCCTCCCCCATGGCAATACAATGGACATATCCTCTATTTCATTCCTTTGGAAGACACTTCACACCTGCTGGGTCAAGCCTGCTGCCTGGGACTGCGGGTGCTACATGTGGCCAGCAATGGGCCAGAAGGAGGAGGATCATCCAGGAGCTTTTGGAGATAGGGGCAAGGAACAAGGAGCACCTTGCTTCTAAAAGAGCCAAGGAAGAGAGGGACACGGTCCATGAAGAGAGCCTGCTGCAGGGGTTCCTGGGGGAAGAGAGGAAGAGCAGGGAGCAGGACCGATTGCTCAGGGGGGGAATGCTGGATATGGGGCCAGCAGGGTGGTTCATCCAGCTCATGTCACAGCACCAGCCCCAGGGCGTGTGCCGGCTGCAGTGTCTGCAGGTGCACAGGTCCATGTACCTGTGACAGTGGAATGGTGTTCCCGGGCCTGGCTCACAATGGTTGGAGGGTGGAGTTTGCGGCAGGGCCTGTGAGCAAAATTACAGATGGGGTTTCTGTTCCCAACTATTGACAGCTGTGTGTCTCAGAGAAAGATCCTCTAACCCCTCTCTCCAAGAGACGTACTCTTGTCTCCAAAACCAGTCAGGTGGCAGAGCGCATACTGGTTTATGCCGTAGACGACACGTTTTCTGGCCAGCCTTGAATGCTCCAATTCCCTGATGAATGTTCTTCTGACCCTTAATGGCTTTTATATTTTTGCTCTAGTGATTCTTCAGATGCTCAGCCCAATCGGCCAGGTCCCGCTTCCATGTATTGCCTCACTTTCCCCCTCTCTGAAGTGGGGATAATCCTAACTGACAATTAGTATTGGATCCTCAGATCTTGCTTCCCAAATCCCTGCTCTCCTTGCCCAACTCCGGCCTCTCCCCCATTTCCCCAAACTTCCATGCCTATCTTAGTGCCTGTCTCATCCTCCAACTGCAAGGTCTCAGACACAGTCTCCTTCCAGCAAGCTGAAGCTGCCCCTGGCTCTGGAGCTGGAATCGCATGTCCTGAGAGCTTCCCTTGCGTAGTGTATTCACCGTGGGCATGAGAAAGGACAACACCCGTATGCAGGTCTAACATCAGCCTCCACCTCTGTCCCAGCAGCAGGATGGCTCTGGTTCCTGCTCTGTTAGGGGGTTTATTCCTTCACCCACTTATTTCCCTGGTCCTTCTTGCATGAACAGAGAGCAACAATACCCGAAGTCCAAAGGTGCAAACAATTCGATGTTTATTGGGGTGAACTTCCAGCAATCATGATTCCAGTTTCCTTCCTTAGTGTCCCCCTTCTCAGCTTTGACACCCCAGAGCCTTACCTGTGTCCCTGTTCCCATTTCCCCCCCCTTAGCAAAACATGATTCCAATTTCCCCGCCCCCATTCTCTGTTCCCATTCCCCCCCTTAGCAAAACATGATTCTAGTTTCCCCACCTCCATTCCCTGTTCCCATTCCCCCTCCTTACTTCCTGATTGACTGCAGACTATATAGTAAACTTGAGTTCCGCTTAGCTATACCTTAACCAATCATTTTACTGAAATTTAACTAACCAATCCTAACATATTGTAACATGATTATTTAACCAATTATATCCCACCACCTTAATTAGTTTACACCCAGCAAAATTAATTATACAGCAGACAGAAACAATCACAGAACCAGACAGAGATTATACAGACAAACAGTAGGGAAATGTTTCAGAGTAACAGCTGTGTTAGTCTGTATTCGCAAAAAGAAAAGGAGTACTCGTGGCACCTTAGAGACTAACCAATTTATTTGAGCATAAGCTTTCATGAGCTTCAGCTCACTTCATCGGATGCATACTGTGGAAAATGTAGGAGATCTTTTATACACACAAAGCATGAAAAAATACCTCCCCCACAGTGATAGAACAACAAAGAAATGAGAATTTCACATCCCAGCTATTGATAAGCGAGTTCTTGCCAGACAGGATGCTATCAAACTAAGTTTCCTTTTACATCTTCCAGGCACTTCCCTTTCTCTGGAGGTGATAGGTATTATCAGGACAGGATTGTATTCCTAACAGCCCAATAGCACCTTATTTCAATGTGACTAGTTTGGAATGTGGGGATGTGACCCTTCGCTTCCCAGCTTATGGCTGCCTCTGCTGCTTAGCCAAAGGCCTTAGCCTAAGAACAGGCCCTCAGACTGTCACAGTAAGAGAAGACCCTTACACTGGCAGACAGTGATTTTGATTCTTTCTTTTATACCTCTAGAACTAGCTAAGTGATAAGAATACACCTAAATCCTTAGAGTATAGGCCTTTACAGACAGGCCTGAATATATCCTAACATGCTCCCTTGGACAGCTGGAGGGACTGAGAAGTGGGGTTGGCAGAGCATGAGAACAGCCCATAAGGTTAAGAAATGGTGGGGAGAGCCTCTTCCCTCCATGGGACATTACGTTGTCCCTCCGTGGGCAGCCCTTTCTTTCCGCAGGCTGGGATTTGGGTCCTGGATTTTGCCCACAAACCCAGCTCCCATCCCTAGCAGCTTGGCTGTTCCCTACCGTGCTCGGCACCAGGCCCTCCGCAGAGAGCTGCTCTGGGCAAGGACTGCAGAGCCAGCTGTCATCCTGGCAGGTGTAGCCCCAGATTCCATAACCCTGACCCATGGTCTCCCTCCGCTGGCAGGCTCTAAGCAAAGGCCTGTCCAGAGAACATGGATGACGAGCTCTAGATCCTGCTGACAGCATCCCCCAGCACAGAAACTCCAGCACATCTTGGGGGTGAGCAGAATGGGAAGGGGCAGCAGGGGTTTTACCTTGGCCCTGGGGACTCCAAGAAAGAAGAGACTGGAAAATCCATGTTTCTTCTCTTGGATCCTTCCGAGTATGCATTTGTGATATAAACTCAGTGGGTGACCTTGGGGTTAACTCACTTCCCCCTTCTGGCATCAGTCTTCTCCACTATCAAATCTACCCTGGGGAAGAAGGACATAAGCCCCGACAATCACCTTCACCTGTGGGTGTCTGGCCATGGGACCCTAAACCAACTGGACTATCTGCCCCTTCACCTAAACTGCCCTGTCTTTTCCTCCTAGGGCCTTGTCCTAAGTGCTCAGCCTAGCCCCTTCCTGGCTTGTCCCTAACCTTTCAAGGACTCTCCAAGCTCCTCCCACACCTGCTCCCCTTGGGGTGTCTCTCCTGGCTGAGCACAGGCTGCCCTTCTGTCTCTCAGCAGGCCTGAGTCCTAGTCACATGCTGCTTCTTGTCACCTGACCCCCACACTTATTCCCTTCACCCTAGGGAGCTGCATAACCTGGGCTAGGTACAGTTGAGCTCCAACCCCTGTCCTGGCCATCTCACCCTGGGACAGGTTGAAAGTGGAAACCTGTGGGCTAACAGTAACTGTTTGCTCTCAAAGGTGCTGAAGACACAATGGAAGAGGAAATCCTTTGGTCTCGATTTAAATTATTCCAACTGAAAGTGAATGAGAGAAAATAGGTCCAGAGTTATCTTCCAAGCAGCAGAAAATGTGTAGATTGATAGATGTTAAGGTCAGAAAGGACCATTATGTGTATCTAGTCACACCTCCTGTACAACTCGAGCCCTCGAATGTCACCAAGTGATTCCTTCAGCCAACCATAACATGGGAATGAGCCAGAGCACGTCTTTTGGAATGACATCCACATGCATTGGAGCCAGCAGGCTAACAGAAAATCCTTCTGCAGTGACATGGGGTTAAGGGACATGAAGGAAAAGACATGGAGGCTGTGATTAAAGTTAGAGCACTGAGACCAGGATAACCGGGGCTAGGTCCCAAGATTGGCTAGCAGAAGACCTGCCATTTTCTATTCCTGGCTTTGGGACCATGAGCAAGTCTCTTCACTGCTGGGTGCCTCGGTTTCCCCAACTATCAAATAGAGCTAATCAAGGTTTTGTTTGTTCTCCCCATTTTACAGGGTGGGAAACCGAGACACAGTTGGGACCTGTCTACACTACAGCTCTCTAGTGCATTTCTAAGCTGCTGACCCCCACATGTTGTTCAGAGCCTATGGACAACACAGCTCCTAAGGGTGTGTTTATTCTGTTCTTATCCCCTATGTACCAGCAGGTCTGGGCAGCCTTTTCTCACTGTGCTGTGGGGAGCAGGTCCTGGGTACAAAGGGTCTGAAGAACCTCTCAAGGACTAATTTTTAAAAATAATTTTTATCAATGAATTGGGAGAAAATATACAATCCCTGCTGATAAGCTTGGTGGGTGACAAAATACTGGCAGAGTCACTGACTGGAGTCACCCTGAATATGGACATTGGACTATAACCTATGGACTATTTCTAAAAGGACTTTGGGCAACTACAAGCTCATTTCTGCTCTGTACCTGTACCTCAAGAGTTGAACTCAAGTCTGTATCTGTATTGATCGTTTAACCAACACGCTCTTCCTTTTCCTTTTTAATAAATTTTAGTTTTGTTAATACGGATTGACTGTAAGCGTGTATTTTGGGTAAGATCTGAGTTATCATTTGACCTGGGTCTGGGGCTTGGTCCTTTGGGATCAGGAGAACTTTTTCTTTTATATGATGAAATAAGATTTTCAGGATTTATCATCATATGTTTGACCTGTGTGTCTGGAAGGAATCCTGAGGCTGGGTACTTTAAGGGAACTGCATTATTTGGACTTCTGAGTAACCAGGGAGGTGCTATAGAAGCTGTTTTGTGCTGGCTTGGTAAATCTAAGTATTGGAATATCCACCAGCCTTTGGGGTTTGTTTACCCCGTTTGTTTGCAGTCCACCCTGACTGAGTGACCTCAGCTGGCTCCCACGGGCAGCACTGTCACAGGAGGTGACACAGCATCAGTGAGACTGCTATTGGAATACTGCCTCCAGTTTTGGTGTCCTCATTTGAAAAAGATGTTGAGAAATTGGAGCCGGGGCAGCAAAGAGCCACCAAATGTTCTGCGGGCTGGAGGAAAATGCCTTCTAGGGAGCGATTGAAAGAGCTCAACCTGTTTAGCTGATGAAAAGCAGATTGAAAGGTGACTTTACTGAAGTGTTGAAATGCCTTAATGGAGAGAAAATACTGGGGATTAAAAGGCTCGTTAATCGAGCAGAGAAAGTCAAAACAAGACCCAATGGCTGGAAGGTGAAAAGACACCAATTCATATGACAAATAAAGCACAAATATTCAACAGCGAGGATGATTCACCACAGGAACAAGCTACCAAGGAAAGTGGTGGATTCTCCATCTCTTGATGTCATTTAATGAAGACTAGATTCCTTTCTGGAATGTGCTTGCCAAACGGTAGCAACTGTGGTATACAGGAGGCCTGTGATATGCAGGGGGTCAGATGAGATGCTCTAATGGTCTCTTCTGGCCATCACATCGACTCATTTCTGAAAAACTGAGTGTAGCATTGGGAGTAGCCTCTGATATTTTGCTGTCTAGCCAGCTTGCTTCCTAGAATGAACGCTCATTGAGTGGGCTGATCCAAAGGGAGTAGCTCAAACCTCCAAAGTGTCTGGCCAGCGGCAGGACATTAGCACGGCAGGGGAGGGGTGGGTAGGTTGACGGGATAGCAAGTGTGAAAAAGGGGACAGGGAGTGGGGGGTAATAGGAACCTATATAAGAAAAAGCCCCAGATAGCGGGACTGTCCCTATAACAAAGGGACATCTGGTCACCCCAGGGGTGGGTGTGGCAGTGACATCACAAAGGCCTTTTGCAGGACCTCAGCCTATTGGTCAAAGGTAGTGGGGAGGTGGTGACCTCACAGAGAGATGCTGACATCAGCCAGGCAGGACAGGGGCGCAGGGCCAGGGAAACCTCACAGACCCCTGTAGCTTTGCTTCAGCAAGTCTCCCTCTTGAGGTCTCTCTTTGAGGGCTGAGAGAGTATCAGGGTTTACGTACGTGAGCGCAAGGAGGAACCTCTTTCGAGTTTTCTCCTTTCCTTTTCCTGATTTTACTGGAAAACAGACATCCCTGTTTGGAAGGTAAGAGCCTCTGAGAGGTTTGGAACCTGTTCAGTCTGATCCATTTGGTGCCAGCTGAATTCTAGGCCTGGAAAACGCTAGCTTAAGGTGGCAGAATTTTATTCCCCGCCTAGGATTTTGTCCCTTAGACTCACTGGGGACATTAGGGTTTGTCCTTTTTGTTTTACATTTCCTCCATCCCTCCTTTCTCTTCTTCTCTTACTTCTTTTGTCCTTTCCCCTGTTCCCCTCCCGCCACCAGGAGGGGTGTGTGGGGGGGAGTCACTGGGGGTGCTCTGCAGCTCCCAAAAATGTGGGACTGAAATAGTGCTCGGGCAGTGATCCCCACTGGTGACCTGGGCCATCCTTTGGGCTCTCTGGTGAGAACCCTCAGCCTCCCGCCCCTCAGTCTCTACCCTGATTGGCTGAGCAAGGGGTTATTGACAGGGAGGAGACTTGGGTCTTTGTTGCTCTCTTTTAAAACCAAGTAAATAAGTCATAACCAGTCATGTTTGATGAATTTTGCTGCTTCTCTGCATTCATTGTCTCTGAGCAGTTCATGATTCTCTCTAGCATTCCAGTTCTCCTGAAACACTTGCTGAATAATTACTATGAACTGTTGTTGGTCTGGAGCTCATTTGAGAGGACTTTATTCAGATTGTTCAATGTATGAAACTCAAGATCTGATGGTTAGTTTGAAAATCAGGGTTCTTGGGTCCTATTCCCAACTCTGCCACTGCCTGGCTGTGTGACCTCAGACAAGTCAATTCTCCTTTCTCAGCCTTAGCTTCTCCCTCTTTCAAGTAGGCATAACAATCCTCTCCTACCTACCTCACAGTGGGTGGAGGATGGGGATCCATTGGAGAGTGTCACTGGGAATGTCTGGAATCGGAGGAGCTGGAGGCAGGTGTGGGGATCCTGCTGGCTGTGTGGGGCGCTGGCTGTGTAATCGCCTCACTGGGAAGTGTCAATGAGGCCCGAATCTCTCACGCTCCTTTGTCTCGTTTGGGTCTCACAGGAGCTTATTGAGGAGCTGCCTGATAACTCTCCACCTGGAGCCATCCTCGCTAACTCCCAGTAACATTTTCTCTCCAGTAACATTTCAATGGCTTTGGAGAGAGGCTCACTCCCAGGAACAGATAGGAGTGGCAGTGGGGTCCAGGGAACAAGCGCTATTCCTGCCCTGCCACTGTCTGTCTGGGAAACCTTGCACTTTTCATTCCCTGGCACGGTGCCTCAGTTTTCATTCTCGCCAGCCTCTGCCTATTACCCTGCATTTTCACGTCCCTGTTGGTGCCAGTCCCACCCCCACGCTGCACAGTCTCATACCAGCCATGGTATTACCACCATGACACCTGGTCTGGAGCCAGAGCTGGAGAGCCACCTCCTTTGAGCTGCCCTGCATGCCAGCTTCACCCTGGACACATAGAAAGACACCACCCAAGTCCAGGTAGATCATGATAAGTCATGGAATGAAGAGCCAGCTGTCATCCTGCCATGAATCCTTGCTAATTGCCTGCAGTGGAATGTGAATGAGTGAGTCCAGGATATGTGTTTGGGGGTCTCACAAGTGCTTCCCAGAGACCCCTCTTCCCATCTACAGGCAGATGTAGCCCCAGTTTCCCTAACTCTGACCTATGGCTCTCCCTTGCTTTGCAGGAACTGCATAGGGATCTGCCAGACCTCCTGGACGCCTTGCTGGGGAACCTGCTGGCAGAGGCCTCAGACACCAACAGGCTCCACTACATCTTGGAGGTGAGCCCGATAAGAGGGGTGGGGCAATTTTGCCTGAACTGTTAGATCCATTTTCAAGTCTGTCCTCCTAGCTGGGCCCTCAGTCGGGCGTCCTTGGTCAGGGCAGTTAGTGTAATGCAGTGTCAGGCCCTTCCTCCTTGAAGGACAGAGGAAGTAGCTGGGAGCTCAAGCCAGAGCTTTGCCTGGGGACTGGCTTAGGGAGTGAGAGTCTGAACCCCTCCTGTGAGATTCAGAAGATGGTCCTCAGAGAAGAGTCACTGGCTCCTTCCAAGAGAAACAAGAGGATCCCAGAGAATCAGCCCTTCTCTCCGGGCCCTGAGATTCCTGGGTCGATTGTGCTCACACTCAATCCCTTCACCCAACCAAGGACTTGAGAGCCAAGGAGGGGTGAGGGGTCTGTCTCCTCCTTGGTGAGCTGTTCAGGAATCAGGAGTTCAGGGAGTATGGGACCAGCCCCGACATTGGACGTTGTCCCCATCTAGAGAGACAATGAGAAGTCGTGACCTGCAGGATACAGGCATTGTCCTGGGGCAACAATCCCCTTCTAAAGCTCTGCGATCAGTGAATCAGATATTCCACCCTGTGGACAATGTCTCAGCCCCCTGGGGATGGGGAGGGTCTCATTGATCCTGAGCTGCCTCCTCTCCCCCTCGCACATTAACTATTGGATCATGTCCAGGGTGTCACAAGAGAGAGCCAGGGCCATTAGGAGCAGCACCGCCCTGCTCAGATCCACCATCACCCTTTTTGAGTTTGACGTAAGTGACCTCTCAGCCCAGCTTCCTGACTCCAGGTGTTGGTGGGCTGGCTCAAACGGGCTGTAGGATGTGCTGCTGCAGGAGCTGGGGGTTAGGAGTGTTCCTCTTGGGGTGACAGAGTCAGAGCAGACAATGAGCTTGGCTTGAGTCAAGTTCTTCTTGTCCTGGTTAAGTGGTGACTCTGGGCTTTTAAGGGGACCATGCTGCAGGTTCATGCCTTTTTGTCATCCTGGAGCAGCTGGGGAAGTAAGTCTTCATGGAGGGCCCTGCCGACATCCCTGTGCTCCAGGCTCCTTTTGGGGGCAGAGGAAATTAAGGGTCTAGCTCAAGCTCCTATTCTCTAGCATCTCCTGTAGAGGGGCTACCGGGATGGAGAGTCCTGGCCAGGTGGGGACTGGGAGCTGACAGGAAAATGCTGATGGAGTCCCCTCTCCCTCTCCCTTCCATAAGAACTCAGCAGAATTCCCCAGGATGGGTCACTGTGTGGCACAGCTGGCTCTGCCATCAGTGAACAGCCAAGGACCTCAGCCGGCAGGCCAGGGAGGGAGTGTACCGGCTCTACCGGCTGCTGCTGCACTGGAGAGGTTAGGAACCCAGCTGGGAAATGGCACCCGATAGAGAGAGAGTGGGACCCCAACCAATTTCTCACAGACTAACCCCGGCTGGAGGCTGAGTCTCTGTCGATCTCTTTCTCTGTTCTACAGCAGCCCTTGCAATTCTGTTGGGCCAGGCACGCAGCGAGGACTCTGCCCACTGTGCAGCCACCAGTGGGATTGGAAGGACACAAGCACTGCAACCAGAATGATAAGTGTGTGTTTGTGTGTGTCTGTTTCCCAGGGCTGGCCATCCATGAGGCTGAAGCCTTGTGGTGTTGGGACTGGCACCGGGACAGCAGGCTCCTGGGCTACAGGAACACAGCCAGGGTGGGGGAGGTAAGGACACTCTGCCAGGGCATGACACAGGTCAGGGAGTGGGGGTGGCTGGGTCCCCTGCAGTGGCTGCCTCCTAGGACCAGTAGACAGAGATACCGTTCTAGTCCCAGGATTTGGAGCGTCGCTCTGGGCAATCTGCTAATGCCTCACGTCTTGTTGGTTTTAGGTCTTCAGAAAGTTCTTCTCGGCGGGGCAGAGAAGATCCTTCCTCCGGACGGCAGTGCTGGCTATCCACGACCCCCTTTTGCGTGTCAGCCAGGCTGGGCTACTCCTCACCTGCTCCCTCCTGGTGGAAGCCCAGCAGCTGATGGGGGACAAGGTAAGCAGCTGCATTCGAGTCAGGAGATTGGGGTGGGGCCCAGGCCTCATTCCCATCTGATGGCCATTCGCTGGCCTGGCGGAAAGAGCCTGATGGGGAATGAGAGTGAGAACAGGTGCTACTGGGAAGGGAGATGAATTCACCTCCATGAGCAGGAGGGAGCCAGCTTGTCCCCAGAGCAGCTCCAACCAAGCTCTTTAGCAAGGCTAGCTAATGACAAGCATTACCTCATCACGGACTTATGTTCTTAGGACACAGCTTTGGCATGTTCCCCTCCCCGCCCCACCGCCAGCTACAGCACCAAGGACCAAAGTGGCAGCATCTAGTGTCAGGTTCACGTGGCTCAGGCCAGACACCTGGGCTGGGGACCTGCCCCCTTAGCACTGGTCGAGGGCCTGGGCCTAAGGTGTTCACAGCCCCCTCCTCACCCCTCCCTGAGCCCAGCCTGGCTCCTCACCTGGAACAAAGCAGCGGCGCCCCTTGGCCTCACTGCAGCCCGAGTCCCAGGCGCTGCTTATGTCCCATGGGGAGTGGGCCGAGCTGCTGGTGCTGGGACAGGGACCCTCCACCTCCTGACCTGGGGAGGCTGGAAGGTCCTCAGTGACCGGGCAGGGGGGTGCCTCCTGCTGGGAATCAGGGCTGGGTTCCTGGGGCTGGTGCTTCCCACACAACAAGACCCAGAGCCACCCTGCAAGGCTCCATTCCTGGGCTGGGTCCTGCCTGCCCAGCCGCATCCTGGGCCAGCTCCATTTCAGCCCGGCTGCTGCCTCTCCAACCTCGGCGCCTGTGCTGGGAGCGGGTTTCTTCTGCCAGAAGGCTGGGCACTTCCACCTCCTAGCCTGGCCGGGAGCGCCTTCCCGGCCAGTGGGGACGGAGGGGCTGCTGTGCTCCTGGGGAAGATGGCAGCTGCTTCCCTCAGGCTTTGGGGCCACTTGCAGAGCCTTCTTCCTGAACATCCTCAGGAGCCCGGCCATCCTGGAACCGAGTGGGGAGCAGGCATGAATCTGGGGTCAAGACAGCCTCTCACTAACCATTCTTTTTCATCCCTCCCCATCCCTGCCCCAGCCACAGCAGCTCCGCCACCCCCCACAGGGGTGCAGGGAGTGCAGTCTCCACACACTGGCAGGAGTTCATCACATGATCTGCTCCCAAAGTTCCCCCTCTTCAGCTATGGTGCTGCAATACCCGGGGAGGCACTGGGGTCAGTCACAAAGACTATTGGTCACTTTGGACAAGCAGCTCCCTCTGCCGTCTCTGGCCACCCCCTCCACTCCCCCGGCTAGAGGAGGAACAGAACCCAGGAGTCTGCATTTCTCCGGGGAAACCATTCCCCACATCAAAGCTCAGGGCCCTCTCATTTCTCATTGATTTCCATACTCAGCTGCTCACAGAGTCTGGCCCAGCTCAGACACTCTCAGCCTGGGGAACAGTCTGAGCTAAGTAGTTGCTGCTCTTAACAATTTCAAAATAATCAAATACAAATAAAATAGAATATTTCAGCTATTTTATTATGTCATAATTTGATCTGAAAAAAGAAAAGGAGTACTTGTGGCACCTTAGAGACTAACCAATTTATTTGAGCATGAGCTTTTGTGAGCTACAGCTCACTTCATCGGATGCATACCGTGGAAACTGCAGCAGACTTTATATACACACAGAGAATATGAAACAATACCTCCTCCCACCCCACTGTCCTGCTGTTAATAGCTTATCTAAAGTGATCATCAGGTTGGGCCATTTCCAGCACAAATCCAGGTTTTCTCACCCTCCACCCCCCCACACAAATTCACTCTCCTGCTGGTGATAGCCCATCCAAAGTGACAACTCTTTACACAATGTGCATGATAATCAAGTTGTGCCATTTCCTGCACAAATCCAGGTTCTCTCACCCCCTCACCCCCCTCCCAAAAACCACACACACAAACTCACTATCCTGCTGGTAATAGCTCATCCAAAGTGACCACTCTCCCTACAATGTGCATGATAATCAAGGTGGGCCATTTCCAGCACAAATCCAGGTTTTCTCACACACACACCCCCACCCCCACCCCCATACACACACAAACTCACTCTCCTGCTGGTAATAGCTCATCCAAACTGACCACTCTCCAAGTTTAAATCCAAGTTAAACCAGAACATCTGGGGCGGGGGGGGTAGGAAAAAACAAGGGGAAATAGGCTACCTTGCATAATGACTTAGCCACTAACCACTAACCCAGGAACTTATCCTTGCAACAAAGCCCGTTGCCAATTGTGCCCACATATCTATTCAGGGGACACCATCACAGGGCCTAATAACATCAGCCACACTATCAGAGACTCGTTCACCTGCACATCCACCAATGTGATATATGCCATCATGTGCCAGCAATGCCCCTCTGCCATTTACATTGGTCAAACTGGACAGTCTCTACGTAAAAGAATAAATGGACACAAATCAGATGTCAAGAATTATAACATTCATAAACCAGTCGGAGAACACTTCAATCTCTCTGGTCACGCAATCACAGACATGAAGGTCGCTATCTTAAAACAAAAAAACTTCAAATCCAGACTCCAGCGAGAAACTGCTGAATTGGAATTCATTTGCAAATTGGATACTATTAATTTAGGCTTAAATAGAGACTGGGAGTGGCTAAGTCATTATGCAAGGTAGCCTATTTCCCCTTGTTTTTTCCTACCCCCCCTTCCCCGGTTTAACTTGGATTTAAACTTGGAGAGTGGTCAGTTTGGATGAGCTATTACCAGCAGGAGAGTGAGTTTGTGTGTGTGGTTTTCGGGAGGAGGGTGAGGGGGTGAGAGAACCTGGATTTGTGCAGGAAATGGCCCAACTTGATTATCATGCACATAGAATCATAGAATATCAGGGTTGGAAGGGACCCCAGAAGGTCATCTAGTCCAACCCCCTGCTCGAAGCAGGACCAATTCCCAGTTAAATCATCCCAGCCAGGGCTTTGTCAAGCCTGACCTTAAAAACCTCTAAGGAAGGAGATTCTACCACCTCCCTAGGTAAGGCATTCCAGTGTTTCACCACCCTCTTAGTGAAAAAGTTTTTCCTAATATCCAATCTAAACCTCCCCCACTGCAACTTGAGACCATTACTCCTCGTTCTGTCATCTGCTACCATTGAGAACAGTCTAGAGCCATCCTCTTTGGAACCCCCTTTCAGGTAGTTGAAAGCAGCTATCAAATCCCCCCTCATTCTTCTCTTCTGCATGCTAAACAATCCCAGTTGCCTCAGCCTCTCCTCATAAGTCATGTGTTCCAGACCCCTAATCATTTTTGTTGCCCTTCGCTGGACTCTATCCAATTTATCCACATCCTTCTTGTAGTGTGGGGCCCAAAACTGGACACAGTACTCCAGATGAGGCCTCACCAATGTCGAATAGAGGGGAACGATCACGTCCCTCGATCTGCTCGCTATGCCCCTACTTATACATCCCAAAATGCCATTGGCCTTCTTGGCAACAAGGGCACACTGCTGACTCATATCCAGCTTCTCGTCCACTGTCACCCCTAGGTCCTTTTCCGCAGAACTGCTGCCTAGCCATTCGGTCCCTAGTCTGTAGCTGTGCATTGGGTTCTTCCGTCCTAAGTGCAGGACCCTGCACTTATCCTTATTGAACCTCATCAGATTTCTTTTGGCCCAATCCTCCAATTGTGTAAAGAGTTGTCACTTTGGATGGGCTATCACCAGCAGGAGAGTGAATTTCTGTGGGGGGTGGAGGGTGAGAAAACCTGGATTTGTGCTGGAAATGGCCCAACCTGATGATCACTTTAGATAAGCTATTACCAGCAGGACAGTGGGGTGGGAGGAGGTATTGTTTCATATTCTCTGTGTGTAAATAAAGTCTGCTGCAGTTTCCACGGTATGCATCTGATGAAGTGAGCTGTAGCTCACGAAAGCTCATGCTCAAATAAATTGGTTAGTCTCTAAGGTGCCACAAGTACTCCTTTTCTTTTTGCGAATACAGACTAACACGGCTGTTACTCTGAAACCAATCTGATCTGAGTAAATGTTAAAGGCACCCCATATTATGCACTGCTCCCAGTGACACTCTCCAATGGATCCCCATCCTCCACCCACTGTGAGGTAGGTAGGAGCTGATTGTTATGCCTACTTGAAAGAGGGAGAAGCTAAGGGTGAGAAAGGAGAACTGACTTGTCTGAGGTCACACAGCCAGTCAGTGGCAGAGTTGGGAATAGGACCCAAGAGCCCGGACTTTCAAATAACCATTGGATCTTGAGTTTCATACGTTGAACGACCTGAATAAAGTGCTCTCAGATGAGCTCCAGACCAACAACAGTTCATAGTAATTATTCAGCAAGTGTTTCAGGAGAACTGGAATGTTAGAGAGAATCATGAACTGCTCAGAGACAATGAATGCAGAGAAGCAGCAAAATTTGTCAAACATATGACTGGTTCTGACTTATTTACTTCGTCTTAAAAGAGAACAACAAGGACCCGACTCTCCTCCCTGTCAGTAACCCCCGCTCAGGCAATCAGGGTAGAGATTGAGGGGCGGGGGCTGAGGGTTCTCACCAGAGAGCTCAAAGGATGGCCCAGGTCACAGGTGGAGCACTATTTCAGCCCCAC
This sequence comes from Lepidochelys olivacea, assembly GCF_965140295.1. NCBI lineage: Eukaryota > Metazoa > Chordata > Testudines > Cheloniidae > Lepidochelys > Lepidochelys olivacea. Next base: position 178,182,787 of record NC_140413.1, on the reverse strand, counting down.
ATTTTTGGGTGGACCTTCCACAATGGGAGCTGCAGAGCACCCCCAGTGACTTCCCCCCACACACCCCTCCTGGTGGTGGGAGGGGAACAGGGAAAGGACAAAAGAAGTAAGAGAAGAAGAGAAAGGAGGGAGGGATGGAGGAAAAGGTAAAACAAAAAGGGCAAACCCTAATGTCCCCAGTGATTCTAAGGGACAAAATCCTAGGTGGGGAATAAAATTCTGCCACCTTAAGCTAGCGTTTTCCACGCCTAGAATTCACCTGGCACCAAATGGATCAGATTGAACAGGTTCCAAACCTCTCAGAGGCTCTTACCTTCCAAACAGGGATGTCTGTTTTCCAGTAAAATCAGGAAAAGGAAAGGAGAAAACTCGAAAGAGGTTCCTCCTCGTGCTCACGTACGTAAACCCTAATATTCTCTCAGTCCGGAAAGAGGGACGTCGAGAGGGAGACTTGCTGAAGCAAAGCTACAGGGGTCTGCGAGGTTTCCCTGGCCCTGCACCCCTGTCCTGCCTGGCTGATGTCAGCATCTCTCTGTGAGGTCACCACCTCCCCACTACCTTTGACCAATAGGCTGAGGTCCTGCAAAAGGCCTTTGTGATGTCACTGCCACACCCACCCCTGGGGTGACCAGATGTCCCGATTTTATAGGGACAGTCCCACTATCTGGGGTTTTTTCTTATATAGGCTCCTCTTACCCCCCACTCCCTGTCCCCTTTTTCACACTTGCTATCCCGTCAGCCTACCCACCCTCTCCTGCAGTGCTAATGTCCTGCCGCTGGCCAGACACTTTGGAGGTTTGAGCTACTCCCTGTAGATCACTCCACTCAAGGAGTATTCATTCTAGGAAGCAAGCCGGCTAGACAGCAAAACATCAGAGGCTACTCCCAATGCTACACTCAGTTTTTCAGAAATGAGTCGACTTGATGGCCAGAAGAGACCATTAGAGCATCTCATCTGACCCCCTGCATATCACAGGCCTCCTGTATACCACAGTTGCTACCGTTTGGCAAGCACATCCCAGAAAGACATCTAGTCTTCATTAAATGACATCAAGAGATGGAGAATCCACCACTTCCTTGGTAGCTTGTTCCTGTGGTGAACCATCCTCACTGTTGAATATTTGTGCCTTGTTTGCAATATGAATTGGTCTCTTTTCACCTTCCAGCCATTGGGTCTTGTTATGCCTTTCTCTGCTAGATTAACGAGCCTTTTAATCCCCAGTATTTTCTCTCCATTAAGCTATTTCAACACTTTAGTTGATGAAAAGCAGATTGAAAGGTGACTTCACTGAACAGGTTGAGCTCTTTCAATCGCTCCCTAGAAGGCATTTATCTCCAGCCTGCAGAACATTTGGTGGCTCTTTGCTGCCCCAGCTCCAATTTCTCAACATCTTTTTCAAATGAGGACACCAAAACTGGAGGCAGTATTCCAATAACAGTCTCACTGATGCTGTGTCACCTCCCTAGCCTCCTCATGGCTCTGCTCCTACGTCTAAGGATGGCTTGAGCCCTGGTCACCACAGCATCATGCTGGGAGCTCGTTTTGAGTGGCTTCTCCACTATGGCCCCTAAATCCTTTTCAGAGTCACTGCTTTCCTGGATACACTTCCCCTTTCTGGAGGTGTGGCCGGCATGCCTTGTTGCTAGGTGTAGGACCTTGCATTTGGCTCTGGTCAAACTTGCTTTCTTTCAATGGGCCCATCTTGCCAAACGAGCCAGATGGCTCTGTATCACTGCCCTTTCCTCATCAGTAGTTACCACTCTGCCAGTATTTTGTCACCCACCAATCTTATCAGCAGGGATTGTAGGTTTTCTCCCAATTCATTGATAAAAATTATTTTTAAAAATTAGTCCTTGAGAGCTTCTTCAGATCCTTAGTACCCAGGACCTGCTCCCCACAGCACAGTGAGAAAAGGCCGTCCTGCTGGTACATAGGGGATAAGAACAGAACAGACATACCTTTAGTCGCTGTGTTATCCATAGGCTCTGAACAACATGTGGGGATCAGCAGATTAGAAGTGCTCTAGAGAGCTGTAGTGTAGACAGGTCCCAACTGTGTCTCGGTTTCACACCCTGTAAAATGGGGAGAACAAACAAAACCGTGATTAGGTCTATTTGATAGTGGGGAAACCGAGGCACCCAGCGTTGAAGAGACTCGCTCATGGTCCCAAAGCCAGGAATAGAAAACGGCAGGTCTTCTGATAGCCAGTCGTGAGACCTCGCCCCTCTTATCCTGGCCTCTCTCCTCTAACTTTATCACAGCCTCCACGTCTTTTCCTCCATGTCCCTTAACCCCACGTCACTGCCGAAGAAAGATTTTCTGTTAGCCAGCTGGCTCTAATGCAGTGGTTCTCAAACTTTAGCACTGGTGACCACTTTCACAGACAAAGCCACTGAGTGTCACCCCTCCTTATAAATTAAAAACACTTTTTTATATACGTAACACCATTGTAAATGCTGGAGGCAAAGCAGGCTTGAGGGTGGAGGCTGACAGCTCACGACCCCCCATATAATAACCTCACGACCCACTGAGGGGGCTCGTCCCCCAGTTTGAGAACCCCTGCTCTAATGCATTTGGATGTCCTTCCAAAAGATGTGCTCTGGCTCAGTCCCATGTTATGGTTGGCTGAAGGAACAACTGGGTAACATTTTAGGGCCCGAGTTATACAGGAGGCGTGACTAGATACACATAATGGTCCTTTCCGACCTAAACGTCTATCAATCTTTACATTTTCTGCTGCTAGGAAGATAACTCTGGACCTATTTTCTCTCATTCACTTTCAGTTGGAATAATTTAAATCCAGACCAAAGGATTTCCTCTTCCATTGTGTCTTCAGCACCTTTGAGAGCAAACAGCTACTGTTTGCCCACAGGTTTCCGGTTTCAACCTGTCCCATGGTGAGATGGCCAGGAAAGGGGTTGGAGCTCAACTGCACCTAGCCCAGGTTATGCAGCTCCCTAGGGTGAAGGGAATAAGTGTGGGGATCAGGTGACAAGTAGTAGCATGTGACTAGGACCCAGGTCTGCTGAGAGACAGAAGGGCAGCCTGTGCTCAGCCAGGAGAGAGACCCGCAAGGGGAGCAGGTGTGGGAGGTGCTTGGAGAGTCCTTGAAAGTTCAGGGACAAGCCAGGAAGGGGCTAGGCTGAGCACTTAGGACAAGGCCCTAGGAGGAAAAGACAGGGCAGTTTAGGTGATGGGGCAGATAGTCCACTTGGTTTAGGGTCCCAGGGCCAGACACCAACAGGTGAAGGTGATTGTCGGGGCTTATGTCCTTCTTCCCCAGGGTAGATCTGACAGTGGAGAAGAATGATGCCGGAAGGGGGAAGTGAGTTAACCCCAAGGTCACCCACTGAGTTTATATCACACATGCATACTCGGAAGGATCCAAGAGAGGAAACATGGATTTTCCCATCTCTTCTTTCTTGGAGTCCCCAGGGCCAAGGTAAAACCCGTGCTGCCCCTTCCCATTCTGCTCACCCCCAAGATGTGCTGGAATTTGTCTGTGCTGGGGGATGCTGTCAGCAGGATCTAGAGCTCGTCATCCATGTTCTATGGGCAGGCCTTTGCTCCGAGTCTGCCAGCGGAGAGAGACCATGGGTCAGGGTTACGGAACCTGGGGCTACACCTGCCAGATGACAGCTGGCTCTGCAATCCTTGCCCAGAACAGCTCTCTGCAGAGGGCCTGGTGCACAGCAGGGTAGGGAACAGCCAAGCTGCTAGGAATGGAAGCTGGGCTTCTGGACAGAATCCAGGACCCAAATCCCAGCCTGCGGAAAGAAAGGACTGCCCACGGAGGGACAATGTAATGTCCCATTGAGGGAAGAGCCTCTCCCCACAATTTCTTAACCTCATAGGCTGTTCTCATCCTCTGCCAACCACACCTCTCAGTAGCTCCAGCTGTCTGAGGGAGAAGGGACCAGAGGCCATCCTGCTGCTGGGACAGAGGTGGAGGTTTATGTTCAACCTGCAGATGGGTGTTGTCCTTTCTCATGCCCACAGTCAAGACATCATGCAAGGGAAGCTCTCTGGACATGCGATTCCTGCTCCAGAGCCAGGGGCAGCTTCAGCTTGCTGGGAGGAGACCAGGCCGACTGGGCTGAGCGTCTGAATAATGGCTAGAGCAAAAATATAAAAGCCATTAAGGGTCAGAAGAACATTCATCAGGGAATTGGAGCGTTCAAGGCTGGCCAGAAAACGTGTCGGCTACGGCATAAACCAGTATGCGCTCTGCCACCTCACTGGTTTTGGAGACAAGGGTACGTCTCTTGGAGAGAGGGGTAAGAGGATCTTTCTCTGAGACACACAACTGTCATTGCTGGGAACAGAAACCCCATCTGCAATTTTGGTCACAGGCCCTGCTGCAAACTCCACCCTCCAACCATTGTGAGCCAGGCCCGGGAACACCATTCCTCTGTCACAGGTACGTGGACCTGCCCATCTGCAGACACTGCAGCCGGCACACGCACTGGGGCTGGTGCTGTGACATGAGGTGGATGAACCACCCTGCTGGCCCCATATCCAGCATTCCCGCCCTGAGCAATCGGTCCTGCTCCCTGCTCTTCCTCTCTTCCCCCAGGAACCCCGGAGCAGGCTCTCTTCATGGACCGTGTCCCTCTCCTCCTTGGCTCTTTTAGAAGTAAGGTGCTCCTTGTTCCTCCTTGCCCCTAAAGGATTTGCGTGATTTGTGGGTAAGATCTGACTTGTCTATTGACCTGGGTCTGGGGCTTGGTCCTTTGGGATCGGGAGAACCTTTTTCTTTTACTTCAGGACAAGGAGGAAAGTGAGAACTGAATTTTGCAAAGGGAAGCCACAGGGTAACCCTGAAAGGCCCAAACCCCAGTGGTATTGAGCCCAAGGTGTGGCATGACAAAAATGATTGTAGATGGACACTTCCAATGGATTTCTTGTTATTGCTAATGGTGATTTGTTTTAGCTATTTTTTTGCTATTACCAAAAAGTGTAAAAGTGTACAATGTGCCTAATCTTTGGAGAAAACCCTTGAACATGTTAAGAGTGATACAGAAGAACATATTTTATGTTAAAAAAGCTTGTGATGCAGATGTTTCACCCGCAAAATATCTGTGTTTTTTACCCATGAAAACTTATGCGCAAATAAATCTGTTATTCTTTCAGGTGTCACCGGACTCCTTGTTGTTTTTGTGGATACAGACTAACATGGCTACCCCCTGATACTTGTAAACAGTCTTGAAACTTTTCACAGGAGAAAAGACATTCCCGACCTGTTGTGCTGTAGGAGAAGGGAAACCGAGGCACACTACCATATTGCTTTCAAGGCTAAATGCCAAGATTCTTATACTATGGACAACACTAATATCTACATTGTCTTGATATTAATTGGGTTCCAGACACATGCCAAAGCTTCTATGGATAAAGTAGCTATTTTCATTAGCTCTTGGCAAGATCACATGAGACATACAGGAACCATGCTGCAAGGGCAAATCCAATCCACTTTGTTCTAAGAAACTTTTACACTGAGTTTGTAAAAGAATTCAATCATGTTATTGAACATGACTTTGAGAAACCATTTCTGTTGTACACTGATATGGGCTCACCAAATGAAATTAATAGACAGCAGGTTTAAAACTAAAAAAAGGAAGTATTTTTTTAAACAAACGCACAGTCAATGTGTGGAACTCCTTGCCAGAGGATGTTGTGAAGACCAATCTCAGCAGCTTCCTAGGAAGGAGCCAGTGCTCTTCTTGGAGGACCTTCTCCTGGACCTCACAGGGCTCTGATGCTCTCACTCCGCAAGCCTGCCTGGGGTCTTGGAGTTAGTGCTCAAGAGAACCAGGCAGAGCCCTGTTGTCGAGCACCAGCACCTTCCCTCTGTCCCTGAAGGCGGAAGGGCCCCAACACTGCTCTGAACTGACTGCCCTGACCACGGGTGGCCCAATGGCTCTCAGATAGCAGGACACAATGGAAATGTGGATCATCCAGTCTCTTATTTCCAGGTCTCCCCAGGGCTAAGGTAAAATTCCTATTGCCCCTGCCCATTCTGCTCACCTCCAAGATGTGCGGGAGTTTGTCTGTGCTGGGGGTTGCTGTCAGCAGGCTCTTTAACATGGCATCCATGTCTCTGGGCAGGCCTTCTTCAGAGCCTGTCAGGGGAGGGAGACCATGGGTCAGGGTTATAGAGTCTGGGGCTACACCTGCCAGGATGACAGCTGGCTCTGCAGTCCTGGCCCAGAGCAGCTCTCTGCAGAGGGTCTGGTGCCGAGCAAGGCAGGGAACAGCCAAGCTGCTAGGGATGGGAGCTGGGCTTCCTGGCAGAGTCCAGGAACCAAATCACAGAATCTGCAAGGAAGGACTTCCCCATAGAGGGGCAACATCATCTCCCACAGGGTGGGACTCTCTCCCTGACAGTGGATTAATCCTCTGGCCTGTTCCCATCTCTGCCCCCCCGCACCCCCAACTCAGCAGCTCCAGCCACCGAAGAGAGCAAGAACCAGAGACCTTCCTGCTCCTGGGACAGAGGAGTACGTTGATGTTCTACCTGGATGTGAGTGTTGGCCGTCCCCATGCCCATGGTCTATCCTCCATTCAGGCCGCGCACAGGAACTGCGATTCTTGTTCTGGATCTAGAGGCGGCTTCAGTTTGCTGGCAGGAGACTGTACATGAGACCTTGCCATTGGGGGGCTACACAGGCACTAATATGGGCACAGAAGTTTGAGGAACAGGGCAGAGGCCTGTGTGGGGCAAGGAGGGCAGGGATTCCCTACTCTCATCACTGGACCCTGTTGCCCCTCCTGTACGACCCCTCCAGCCATCCTCTCCCATAGACCATCCCCACCGCTCTCCAAAACCAGGCTGCCCCTTCCTGGCAAGGCCTGGTGTTACAGCTTTCTTGCTGGGCTAGCACCAAAGCCAATAGTTGCTAGGGCCCTCTGGGAGTTCTTTGGCTGGAAACTCAGCCCTTCAGCCAGGTGACCGTCTTTTAGTCCACTCCTTCCTGGGTCGTGCTCATCCCAAACAAAATGTCCAAAAATGTCTAACAGAAACAAGGTCTTCCGTTCCTTTGGGGGCTCTTCCTCAGCCTGACTTTGGCTCGCCCTGCCCTTGGTAGCCCTTTCTATGGCCTTCTACGTCCCCTTCCTTAGAGACCATGGGAGAATCAGTCCTACCCTGGATTCTAGGTTCTGCCCCAAGGCCCTCTACTGAACAGCTTGGCCTGCTCCTGTACCTTTGCTGCGGTTTTCCCTGGTTTTCCCCTCAGGTGAAGCTCACTCTGTAATCAGTTTGGCCTAGGTCCAGACTTTACAGCCCACAGGCCACTCTCCGTTATATTCCCTCCTCCTTAGAACATCGCCCACCCGGGGGGCAAGTTTGATTCTTGTCCAAGCTTCATCCCTCATCATCTCATCGCTGTCACCGGCTGCGCGCTTGTACAGCCTGCGCACAGTGTCTCCAGCTCCACTGCCAGCTCGCTCACCAGAATTAAGAGGCAATCCTTCTCTTACGCAGTATCCCAGCGCTCTTCCTGCAGCCACTCCTTCTCATTCGCAACTGCTTGCGGAGCCTGTTCCGAAGCCTTTAGCTTCTCCTCTACCCCTTTTTGCTACTGCCGCTGCATACGCCAAAACCCTTTCCGTCAGGGTCTGAGAACACACCATGGACTGCTCCACCCTGGTGTTTGTCCCTCCTTCAGTCTGCTTCATCTCTGGGCCAACCATTTCGTGCTTCACCTCCCTGCAGCACCCAACAGGGTGTGTTGTTGGAGGGTGTGCAAGGTCCACGGCCATCCCTGCCACCTCCACGTTGCCTGCCTCACGTGGGTTTGTGTCAGAGGACACCTTCTCCTTTCTTTCTACCTTCTTGGGGCACTGGCCCCTTGTTTTGCCACTCAGCAATTTCCTAAGCAGGCCGTGTCCTTTGATATGGCCTGCTTCTCTGCACCCAAAACAAAGAACTCTTGTCCCCATCTTGGCATTAGGCCACGCTTGTACACTTCCTCATGCCCTGCTCTCCTGGGCTAATCTTCACAGCACAGCCCAAGCATACTCTCCTTGTCTGCTCTTTTTGTCCATGGGCATAGCAGACCCTGGGTTGATTTCCCTTTGCAGGATCTCTCACAGGTATTTCTGCTGCTGCGTCTGTAGCTCCGCCTGCACTTCCTTCTGCCTCTGTTGGTGTTCTAGGACCTGCGTGAGAAACTCCTAGACCTGCTTTAGCTGCTTAACCAGTCCTGGGAACTGAAGTGAGAAATCCAGTGACGAGCTCAGTCCCTCCAGACACTCGCTTGGCGGGACAGACCTTCCCTCAGCACCCAAGACTTCCCCCTGTGATCCATGAGGGCTGATGGAATTCAATCCTCCTGACTGTACCAATTAGAAACGAATCTACTCATCGTTCCGTGCCCCCGTGGCGGCCAGGCATGGCATCACAGCCCTCTCGCTAGGCTAGCGTCCCCCATCTGTGGTTGCTCCAGCACCATGACACTTTCTCTGCCTGGTAACTCAACCCTTCGGCCAGATCGCCACCTTTAGTCCACCCTTCTGGGGCCCAGCTTGTCTCACACTAAAAGTCCAAACACGTCTTTCCACAGAAAGAAGTCCTTCTGCCATCACTGGGGCTCTTCCTCTTCCTGCAGCCCCCTTGCTGGGCTTGGTAACCCTCTCCAGGTGGGTGTACACCCCCTTCTTTGGGGCCAGTAGGGGAATCCAGTCCCACCCTGACATTGGCAGCAGCCCAGGGTTCTGTACCCAACAGCAAGGTCTACTGCTTTCTCTTTATTGCAGTTTTCCCTGGGCACTTCCCACCTCTCTTCTCAAGTTTCCCTCTAGACTTTCCTTGCTGCTCTGAACTTCCTACCTCATTCTCATTCCCGTTGATACCCCAGCTGGGCTGTATCACCACTGAGGTCTGGCTCTGTAGGGGGAGGTACATGGTGCCTCTCAGGTAGGGCTCATTCTGTAATCAGCTTGGCTAAGCCCCAGGCTGTGCAGCCCAGGGGAGAGCACCTTGTTACAAGCCTGCTCTGCCCGCTCCTACTGTTCCTGGGCTGGGGTCCTTGCTCCCCATTTCAGACCTGGTTTCCAGTGGGGCTCAGTACACACAGGCCCCACTGCCTGCAACTGGAGTTTGCTTGTTCTGGTGACTCTGACATTCAGGCCCTTCATCATTCAGAGGTTGACAGGTGTGGTGAGGGGGCTGGAGAAATCCCACTGCTGAGCAGAAGGAGGCCAAAGAGTTGGGATTCTGGGAGCTGATGGGTTCGTTTGCCCTGCTGCGGGAAGTGGAGCTGGAGACCGGAGATGCCATGTGAACGAGATTACCTGATGTCCTCTTCATGCCCGAGGGGCTGGAGCCTCCTGCCGGAAACCCTCTCAGGAGTCCAGCTTAGAGGACATGTCTAGGGAGTCCCTTCCTACGAACAAAACCAGTGTGGTACAATAATTGAGACGTCTCTGTCCCAGAGCTGGGAGCCAGGGACAGGGGAAGCTACCAGGCAGGCTATGCATCGGGGATCCCGTTTCTCCCCTAAGAGACCCACACACCCCAAAGGAGTAAATGGCTCTTACCTCCATGAGGGAGTGGGGTCTTCCATCTAAGCCTCTTTGAGAGCCAGCACTGCTTGCTTTGATGGGACGAGGTGACCCGTCTCCACAGCTCCAGGAGGTGACTCAGCTGCAGGCTGCACCCATCTCGGAGGCTGTGAGGGCATTTGGGGCGCAGCAGGAAGGACCCTGCTCCACAGAGAGGGGAGAGGGTTTCTGTGAGTGCCAAGGGGCTCCATTACCCCTTCCACTATCTCCCCTTTTACAGTGAGCCAGAGCAGTACCTGCAGCAGGGAGCTGGAGTTTTTGGTGGCCTCAGAGGCACAGCCCTGCAGTGCCTCAGGCACCTGGCGCAAGTGCCGGATGATGCGGAGCTGGCGCATCACATTGGCTGTGACGTCCTCCTTCTGCAAGGGAACGAGAACCTGTCAGAGACTCAGATGCCCCCGAGGAATTGGGGGGGATTAAGGGCACCTGGAAGCAGCAGCATTTCCACCCACCACCTGCCTACCTCTGAGGGATGGATTCACCCTCCTGACCCCTGGAATGGAGTCTTCTTCTCCTTTCTAGTGACCTCCAGTGTCAACCCCCTCCTTGTAGGGTAGCTCCTGCTACCTCCCCCTCAGTGTCCCTAACAGCTGTTCCACCTCTAATCCACAGCTCAAGTTCTCAGACCCCTCTCCTCCACAGCTTGGGCAGGGACAGGGCTCTAGCAGAGGAATGTGGGGGAAGGATGGATTCTGGCAGCAGTGAAGTAGGATGTCGGGAGGTTGAGACCTTTCCCCAAGTCATCCCTGACACTAATGCTGAAGACGCAGGATGGCAGCCCTGGTGAATGGGGCAGATCAGCAGCCCCTGCTAACTGAATCCTCCCATTCTCTCTAGAGTGGGTCCAGCCCTGCCAGCAGCAAGACAAGCTTCCCCTGCCCATGTGCATCAGTCCTGCCTGGTGAATCGCCATCACTCATCAGTCCTTGGCTTCCCAGGCTGCCAGTGATGGGAGCAACTCTGGGTGGTGGCTCGGGCAACAATCCCCTTCTAAAGCTCTGCGATCATGAATCAGATATTTCACCCCATGAACAATGTCTTAGCCCCCTGGGGATGGGGAGGATCTCATTATTGGAGCGTGCCCAGGGTGTCGCAAGAGACAGCCAGGGCCATTCGGAGCAGCACCGCCCTGCTTAGATCCACCATTACCCTCCCTGAGTTTGACGTAAGTGACCGTCTGGAACCCCATTAATATCAAGACAATGTAGATATTAGGCACCGTGATACAGCATGGCCAGAGGGCAGAAGGAGAGTGTTTAAAGGGAGCCTTATTCCCTGTAGAAGGAAGAAAGTTTGCTATAGATTAATTAGAGCATCTGAAGCCAGTCACCTGATAACCCCCCCCCCACAGACACTTCAATCGGACAAGGGAAGGAGTTGAAGCAGAGTGGATTGGTCAATAGACAAGTCAGATCTTACCCAGAAATCACGCTGTTGCCAATCCTTCAGGAGCAAGGAGGAACAAGGAGCACCTTGGTTTCAAAAGAGCCAAGGAGGAGAGGGACACGGTCCATGAAGAGAGCCTGCTCCGGGGTTCCTGGGGGAAGAGAGGAAGAGCAGGGAGCAGGACCGATTGCTCAGGGGGGGAATGCTGGATATGGGGCCAGCAGGGTGGTTCATCCAGCTCATGTCACAGCACCAGCCCCAGGGCGTGTGCCGGCTGCAGTGTCTGCAGGTGCACAGGTCCATGTACCTGTGACAGTGGAATGGTGTTCCCGGGCCTGGCTCACAATGGTTGGAGGGTGGAGTCTGTGGCAGGACCAGTGAGCAAAATTGCGGATGGGGTTTCTGATCCCAGCAATGACAGTTGTGTGTCTCAGAGAAAGATCCTCTTACTGGTTTTGGAGACAAGGGTACGTCTCTTGGAGAGAGAGGTGAGGTGGCAGAGCGCATACTGGTGTATGCCGTAGACGACCCGTGTTCTGGTCAGCCTTGAATTCTTCAATTCCCTGATGAATGTTCTTCTGACCCTTAATGGCTTTTTTATTTTTGCTCTCGCGATTATTCAGACACTCAGCCCAGTCGGCCTGGTCCCACTTCCATGTGGTGCCTCACTTTCCCCCTCTCTGAAGTGGCGATAATCCTAACTGACAATTAGACAGTGTTTGATCCTCAGATCTTCCTTCCCAAATCCCTGTCCTCCTTGCCCAACACTACCCTCTCCCCCATTTCCCCAAACTTCCATGCCTATCTTTGTGCCTGTCTCATCCCCCAACTACAAGGTCTCAGACACCGTCTCCTTCCAGCAAGCTGAAGCTGTCCCTGGCTCTGGAGCTGGAATCGCATGTCCAGAGAGCTTCCCTTGCATAATGTCTTGACCGTGGGCATGAGAAAGGACAACACCCATCTGCAGGTTGAACATCAACCTCCACCTCTGTCCCAGCAGCAGGATGGCCTCTGGTCCCTGCTCCCTCAGACAACGGGACCTACTGAGAGGTGTGGTTGGCAGAGCATGAGAACAGCCCATGAGGTTAAGAAATGGTGGGGAGAGCCTCTTCCCTCTATGGGACATTACGCTGCCCCTCCGTGGGCAGTCCTTTCTTTCTGCAGGCTGGGATTTGGGTCCTGGATTCTGCCCAGAAGCCCATCTTCCATCCCTAGCAGCTTGGCTGTTCCCTACTCTGGTGTACACCAGGCTCTCTGCAGAGAGCTGCTCTGGGCAAGGACTGCCCATAGAACATGGATGACGAGCTCTAGATCCTGCTGACAGCAACCCCCAGCACAGACAAACTCCAGCACATCTTGGAGGTGAGCAGAATGGGAAGGAGCAGCAGGGGTTTTAACTTGGCCCTGGGGACTCCTAGAAAGAAGAGACTGGAAAATCCATGTTTCTTCTCTTGGATTCTTCTGAGTATGCATTTGTTATATAAACTCAGTGGGTGACCTTGGGGTTAACTCACTTCCCCCTTCCGGCATCAGTCTTCTCCACTATCAAATCTACCCTGGGGAAGAAGGACATAAGCCCCGACAATCACCTTCACCTGTTGGTGTCTGGCCCTGGGAGCCTAAACCAACTGGACTATCTGCCCCATCACCTAAACTGCCCTGTCTTTCCCGCCTAGGGCCTTGTCCTAAGTGCACAGCCTAGTCCCTTCCTGGCTTGTCCCTGACCTTTCAAGGACTCTCCAAGCTCCTCCCACACCTGCTCCCCTTGGGTCTCTCTCCTGGCTGAGCACAGGCTGCCCTTCTATCTCTCAGCAGGCCTGGGTCCTAGTCACATGCTGCTGCTTGTCACCTGATCCCCACACTTATTCTCTTCACCCTAGGGAGCTGCATAACCTGGGCTAGGTGCTGCTGAGCTCCAACCCCTTTCCTGGCCATCTCACCGTGGGACAGGTTGAAAGTGGAAACCTGTGGGCTAACAGTAACTGTTAGTAACTGTTAGTAACTAATTAGTTAGTCTCTAATGTGCCACAAGTACTCCTTTTCTTTTTGCGAATACAGACTAACACGGCTGTTTCTCTGAAACCAGTAACTGTTTGCTCTCAAAGGTGCCGAAGAGACAATGGAAGAGGAAATCCTTTGGCCTGGATTTAAATTATTGCAACTGAAAGTGAATGAGAGAAAATAGGTCCAGAGTTATCTTCCTGTATCTTCTGTACAGCAGAAAATGTACAGATTAATAGATGTTAAGGTCAGAAAGGACCATTCTGTGTTTCCGGTCGCACCTCCTGAAAAACTCAGGCCCTAAAATGTCACCAAGTGGTTCCTTCAGCCAAGCATAACATGGGACTGAGCCAGAGCATGTCTTTTGGAAGGACATCCACATGCATTAGAACAGAGGTTCTCAAACTGGGGAGTCAGGCCCCCTCAGGGGGTTGTGAGGTTATTCCTTGGGGGGTCGTGAGCTGTCAGCCTCCACCCCTGCTTTGCCTCCAGCATTTATAATGGTGTTAAATATATAAAAAAGTGTTTTTAATTTATAAGGAGGATTCACACTCAGATGCTTGCTTTTCTGTTCCTGGCTTTGGGACCATGAGTGAGTCTCTTCAACGCTGGGTGCCTCGATTTCCCCAAGTAACAAATAGATCTAATCATGTTGGTTTTTTTTTGTTCTCCCCATTTTACAGGGTGGGAAACCGAGACACAGTTGGGACCTGTCTACACTGCAAGTCTCTTCTGCATTTTGAAGCTGCTAACCCCCACATGTTTTTCAGATCCTATGGACAACACCGCTCCTAAAGGTGTGTTTGGTTTGTGCTTATCCCCTATGTAAACCAGCAGGGCTGGGCGGACTTTTCTCACTGTGCTGTGGGGAGCAGGTTCTGGGTACTAAGAGTCTGAAGAATCTCTCAAGGACTACTTTTTACAAATATTTCTATCAATGAATTGGGAGAAAATATACAATCCCTGCTGATAAGATTGGTGGGTGACAAAATATTGGCAGAGTGGTAATTACTGATGAGGAGAGGGCAGTGATACAGAACCATCTGGCTCATTCAGCAAGCTGGGCCCATTCAAAGAAAGCAAGTTTGACCAGAGCCAAATGCAAGGTCCTACACCTAGCAACAAGGCATGCCAGTCACACCTCCAGAATGGGGAAGTGTATCCAGTAAAGCAGTGACTCTGAAAAGGATTTAGGGGCCATAGTGAAGAAGCCACTCAAAACGAGCTCCCAGCATGAGGCTGTGGTGACCAGGGCTAAAGCCATCCTTAGACGTAGGAGCAGAGCCGTGAGGAGGCTAGGGAGGTGACACAGCATCAGTGAGACTGCTATTGGAATACTGCCTCCAGTTTTGTTGTGCTCATTTGAAAAAGATGTTGAGAAATTGGAGCTGGGGCAGTAAAGAGCCACCAAATGTTCTGCGGGCTGGAGAAAAATGCCTTCTAGGGAGCGATTGAAAGAGCTCAACCTGTTTAGCTGATGAAAAGCAGATTGAAAGGTGACTTCAATGAAGTGTTGAAATACCTTAATGGAGAGAAAATACTGGGGATTAAAAGGCTCGTTAATCTAGCAGAGAAAGGCATAACAAGACCCAATGGCTGGAAGGTGAAAAGAGACCAATTCATATGACAAATAAAGCACAAATATTCAACAGCGAGGATGATTCACCACAGGAACAAGCTACCAAGGAAAGTGGTGGATTCTCCATCTCTTGATGTCATTTAATGAAGACTAGATGCCTTCCTGGAATGTCTTTGCCAAAGGTTAGCGACTGTGGTAAACAGGAGGCCTGTGATATGCAGGGGGTCAGATGAGATGCTCTAATGGTCTCTTCTGGCCATCAAGTCGACTCATTTCTGAAAAACTGAGTGTAGCATTGGGAGTAGCCTCTGATGTTTTGCTGTCTAGCCGGCTTGCTTCCTAGAATGAATACTCCTTGAGTGGAGTGATCTACAGGGAGTAGCTCAAACCTCCAAAGTGTCTGGCCAGTGGCAGGACATTAGCACTGCAGGGAAGGGGTGGGTAGGCTGACGGGATAGCAAGTGTGAAAAAGGGGACAGGGGTGTGAGAGGAGCCTATATAAGAAAAAGCCCCAGATAGCAAGACTGTCCCTATAAAATCGGGACATCTGGTCACCCCAGGGGTGGGTGTGGCAGTGACATCACAAAGGCCTTTTGCAGGACCTCAGCCTATTGGTCAAAGGTAGTGGGGAGGTGGTGACCTCACAGAGAGATGGTGACATCAGCCAGGCAGGACAGGGGTGCAGGGCCAGGGAAACATCGCAGACCCTTGTAGCTTTCCTTCATCAGTCTCTCTCTCGAGGTCCCTCTTTCAGGACTGAGAGAGTATTAGGGTTTACGTACGTGAGCGCAAGGAGGAACCTCTTTCGAGTTTTCTCCTTTCCTTTTCCTGATTTTACTAGAAAACAGACATCCCTGTTTGGAAGGTAAGAGCCTCTGAGAGGTTTGGAACCTGTTCAGTCTGATCCATTTGGTGCCAGGTGAATTCTAGGCGTGGAAAACGCTAGCTTAAGGTGGCAGAATTTTATTCCCCGCCTAGGATTTTGTCCCTTAGAATCACTGGGGACATTAAGGTTTGTCCTTTTTGTTTTACCTTTTCCTCCATCCCTCCCTCCTTTCTCTTCTTCTCTTACTTTTTTTGTCCTTTCCCCTGTTCCCCTCCCGCCACCAGGAGGGGTGTGTGGGGGGGTGTCTCTGGGGGTGCTCTGCAGCTCCCATTCTGGAAGGTCCACCCAAAAATGTGGGGCTGAAATAGTGCTTGGCCAGTGATCCCCACCGGTGACCTGGGCCATCCTTTGAACTCTCAGGTGAGAACCCTCAGCCCCCCGCCTCTCAGTCTCTACCCTGATTGCCTGAGCGGGGGGTTACTGACAGGGAGGAGACTCGGGTCCTTGTTGTTCTCTTTTAAGACTAAGTAAATAAGTCATAACCAGTCATATGTTTGACGAATTTTGCTGCTTCTCTGCATTCATTGTCTCTGAGCAGTTCATGATTCTCTCTAACATTCCAGTTCTCCCGAAACACTTGCTGAATAATTACTATGAACTGTTTGTTGGTCTGGAGCTCATGTGAGAGGACTTTATTCAGGTCATTCAGTGTATGAAATTCAAGATCCGATGGTTAGTTTGAAAGTCAGGGCTCTTGGGTCCTATTCCCAACTCTACCACTGACTGGCTGTGTGACCTCAGACAAGTCAGTTCTCCTCCTTTCTCAGCCTTAGCTTCTCCCTCTTTCAAGTAGGCATAACAATCAGCTCGTACCTACCTCACGGTGGGAGGAGGATGGGGATCCATTGGAGAGTGTCTCGAGGAGCAGTGCATAATATGAGGGGTCCTGTCTCATTTACTCAGATCAGATTATGACATAATAGAGTAGCTGAAATATTCTATTTTATTTGTTTTTGATTATTTTGAAATTGTTAAGGGCAGCAACTCCTTAGCTCAGACTGAAGCATCTTCTCTAATTTTTGAGATCTAAGCGTCTCCTCTTTGTGTGCGACGAGAGAATTTAACACACTGTGACAAACAGGAGATGCTTTTGTTTTGCAACAAAATATTTTTGCAAAGAATTTTCATCCCACTTGATATGATTTCAAGAAACAAACCGGTTTAGACTGAATGTGATTTTCCGACAGATGTTAGGGGGCTTATTCCTTCACCCGCTTCCTTCCCTGGTCCTTCTCGCATGAACAGAGAGCAACAGTACCCGAAGTTCAAATATGCAAACAATTCAATGTTTAATGGGGTGAACTTCCAGCAAGCATGATTCCAGTTTCCTTCCTTAGTATCCTCCTTCCCAGCTTTGACACCACAGAGCCTTACACCTGTGTCCCTGTTCCCATTTCTGCCCTTAGCCAAACATGATTCCAATTTCCCCAGCCCCATTCCCTGTTCCCATTTCTCCTTTTAGCAAAACCTGATTCCAATTTCCTTACTCCCATTCCCTGTTCCCATTTCCCACACCCACATGTCCACCCCCACACCCACCCACACCCACTCCCTTCCTCATTGACTACAGATTATATAGTAAAACTTGAGTTCTGCTTAGCTATACCTTAACCAATCATTTTCCTGAAATTTAACTAACCAATCCTAACATATTGTAGCATGATTATGTAACCAATTATATCCCACCACCTTAATAAGTTAACACCCAGCAAAATTAATTGTACAGCAGACAGGAACAATCACAGAACAGACGGAGATTATACAAACAAACAATAGCAAATTGGGAACTATAATGACAAGACAATACAGAAGTGAGGATTTCACATGCCAGCTATTGATAAGTGAGTTCTTGCCAGACAGGATGCTATCAAACTAAGTTTCCTTTTACATTTTCAAGGCACTTCCCTTTCTCTGGAGGTGATAGGCACTATCAGGACAGGATTGTATTCCTAACAGCCCAATAGCACCTTCTTTCAATGTGACTAGTTTGGAATGTGAGGATGTGACCCTTCGCTTCCCAGCTTATGGCTGCCTCTGTTGCTTAGCCAAAGGCCTTAGCCTAAGAACAGGGCCTCAGACTGTCACAGTAAGAGAAGGCCCTTACACTGGCAGACAGTGATTTTGATTCTTTCTTTTATACCTCTGTCACTAGCCAAGTGAAAAGAATACATCTAAATTCTTAGAGTATAGGCCTTTACAGACAGACCTGAATATGTATATCCTAACAAGGAATGGTTTCAATGAAATTTCCCCACCATCTCGATTCCTGGTCTCTCTCTTTGCCTCTGCGGGGTTTCTTGTCTGTTAGGAGTCAGGATTTGTGGCGTCTCTTTCTGGCTCTGCCACCGCGTTGCTGTGTAGGCCGTTTGGTAGGACACTTCCCTTCTCTGTACCTCAGGCTCCCCATCTGTCTAATGGGAACAGGGACAATTTGTGAACTCTGGGCAGTCATGAGCCTGAGTGAGATAAGGGGCGTAGTTAAAACCCTTTGTGAAAGAGAAAGGGGAGTTTCACGGTGTTGAGCACCAAGGAATTCTAAACTTTGCTAAAATGTCTAGGCTGCGGAAACAAGAAATGGTCGGGGCCAAATTTTAACCACTGTCTTTTTTAAAGCCCATTCAGGGATGTGAGTCCCACTCTTTTAGGTATCTGGGGTTCTTTGTCAGCAGGAGAGAAGAGGTTCCTGCCGCCATTTTTATGGCCTTAACAAACCAGGTGCTGTGCCCCAGTTCTCATCTGAGATCCCCGAAAAGAACCTCTCCCCATCCGTTAACAAGACAGTAGCTATCTTTAAAAGGGAAACAAAGAGAATCCTGGGACTTACAGACAAGCCAGCCTCATTCCATACCTGGAAAGATACTGGAACACATTATTAAACAATCAGTTTGTCAGCACCTACAGGATCATTTGGTTCTTAGTACTAGTGAGCATGGATTTGTCAAGAACAAATCATTCCAAACCAATCCTGTTTCCTTCTTTGACAGGGTTACGGGCCTAGTGGAGGTGGATAAACAGTAGATGTGATCTATCTTGGTGTTAATCAGGCTTTTGACGCAGTCCCATAGGACATTCTCACAAGCAAACTAGGGAAATGTGGTCTTGATGCAATTAGTATAATGTGGGTACACAGCTGGTTGAAAACCCATCCTCCAAGAGTCGTTCTCCATGTTTTGCTGTCCAGCTGAAAGGGAGTACCTAGTGGGTCCTGCACAGATCAGTCCGGGGTGTGGTACTATTCCATATTTTCATTAATGATTTGGAAAATGGAGTGGAGTGTATGCTTCTAAACTGTGCAGATGACACCAAGCACGTTGGAGCGCAGGACTAGAATACAAAACGCCCTTTACAATTTGGAGACATTGGTCTTCTTGAGCCAAACTCCAGGGCTGGGCCCCTCTCTGTAGACTGGGCAGAAGTGAAACCCCAGAGCCAAACACTCCTCCTCCTGGGCAGTGCACGCCGACCGCTAATGGTCAGATGCTGCTTAGCACTGTCAGAGCAGCTTCTGCTGTGGGATTCTCCCAGCACTTTCCAAGAGTGGGAAAGTATGAAATCCCCATTTGACTTCTGGGGACAGAGCCATAGAGCGGGGAGCAACTTGCCCAAAGTCCCAATAGGAAAACCAGCAATGGAACCTAGGAGTCCTGACTGTCAATCCCCTCTTTTCACAGGCAGTCAATCGCCCAGTGTCATCACCCTGCCTGCTGTTTGGGCAGGGTAACTCCTCAGGTCACCACCCTCTCCAGCCTGCCTTGGGCTTGGAGAGTGAGGAGGAGAGCGAGGGACAGCAGATGACCCTGAACATCTGCCATCCATTGCTCCATCGCCTAGAGCAAGTGATAGGCATTAGGGTTCTTCTGTGGCGTCCTCTGTCTGTCTCGGGGGAGGCAGAAAGAGGGGGAGAGAATCTCTCCAAAGGAGATTGGATTTGCAAAAGACTCCCAGGAGCCCCTTGATATCAGACCGGGGAGGGGCTTTTCCAGAGCCATCTCCAGTGTGTTTGGAAATGTCCCAACAATGCGGCTCCCAGCCCTTCCCTTGTGGGATACTGTTTGACAGGCTGAGAGTGTCTGAGCTGGGTGAGACCCTGTGAGCTGCTGAACATGGATTGTCATAAATATAAAGGGAAGGGTAAACCCCTTTAAAATCCCTCCTGGCCAGAGGAAAAATCCTCTCACCTGTAAAGGATTGAGAAGCTAAAGGTAACCTTGCTGGCACCTGACCAAAATGACCAATGAGGAGACAAGATACTTTCAAAAGCTGGGAGGAGGAAAAAAAACCCAAGGGTCTGGGTCAGTCTGTGTGATGCTTTTGCCGGAGACAGAACAGGAATGGAGTCTTAGAATTTAGTAAGTAATCTAGCTAGGTATGTGTTAGATTATGATTTCTTTAAATGGCTGAGAAAATAGCTGTGATGAATAGAATGAATATTCCTGTCTGTGTGTCTTTTTTGTAACTTAAGGTTTTGCCTAGAGGGATTTTCTATGTTTTGAATCCAATTACCCTGTAAGGTATTCACCATCCTGATTTTACAGAGGTGATTCTTTATTTTACTTCTATTAAAAGTCTTCTCGTAAGGAAACTGAATGCTTTTTCATTGTTCTAAGATCCAAAGGTTTGGGTCTGTGGTCACCTATGCAAATTGGTGAGGATTTTTACCAAACCTTCCCCAGGAAGTGGGGTGCAAGGGTTGGGAGGATTCTGGGGGGGAAGACGTGTCCAAACTACGTTTCCCAGTAAACCCAGATAAAGTTTGGTGGTGGCAGTGGAAATCCAAGGGCAAAGGGTAAAATTAATTTGTACCTTGGGGAAGTTTTAACCTAAGCTGGTAAAAGTAAGCTTTCACGCAGGTCCCCACATCTGTACACTAGAGTTCAGAGTGGGGAAGGAACCTTGACACCATGTTTCTTCTCTTGGATCCTTCCAAGTATGCATTTGTGATACAAACTCAGTGGGTGACCTTGGGGTTAAAAAACATCCCCCTTCCGGCATCAGTATTCTCCACTATCAAATCTACACTGGGGAAGGACATAAGCCCCAACAATCACCTTCACGTGTGGGTGTCTGGCCCTGGGAGCCTAAACCAACTGGACTATCTGCCCCTTCACCTAAACTGCCCTGTCTTTTCCTCCTAGGGCCTTGTCCTAAGTGCTCAGCCTAGCCCCTTCCTGGCTTGTCTCTGACCTTTCAAGGACTCTCCAAGCCCCTCCCACACCTGCTCCCCTTGGGTCTCTCTCCTGGCTGAGCACAGGCTGCCCTTCTATCTCTCAGCAGGCCTGGGTCCTGGTCACATGCTGCTGCTTGTCACCTGATCCCCACACTTATTCTCTTCACCCTAGGGAGCCGCATAACCTGAGCTACGTGCAGTTGAGCTCCAACCCATTTCCTGGCCATCTCAAAAGTTTGAGAACCACTGGAGCCAGCTGGCTAACAGAAAATCTTTCTTCTGCAGTGACGTGGGATTAAGGGACATGGAGGAAAAGTAGTAGAGGCTATGATTAAAGTTAGAGTAGCGAGGCCAGGATAACAGGGGCTAGATCCCAGGACTGGCTATCAGAAGACCTCCCATTTCCTATTCCTGGCTTTGGGACCATGAGCGAGTCTCTTCAACGCTGGGTGCCTCAGTTTCCTAAACTATCAAATAGAGCTAATCAAGGGTGTTTTTTTTTGTTCTCCCCATTTTACAGGGTGGAAACCGAGACACAGTTGGGACCTGTCTACATTGCAGATCTCTTGTGCATTTCCAATTTGCTGACCCCCACATGTTATTCAGAGCCTGTGGACAAAACAGCTTCTAATGGTGTTTGTTCTGTTCTTATCCCATATGTACCAGCAGGTCTGGGCGGACTTTTCTCATTGTGCTGTGGGGAGCAGGTCCTGGGTACTAAGAGTCTGAAGAAGTTTTCAAGGACTTAAAAGTAGTTTTATCAATGAATTGGGAGAAAACCTACAATTCCTGCTGATAAGCTTGGTGGGTGACAAAATACGGGCAGAGTGGTAATTACTGATGAGGAGAGGGCAGTGATACAGAACCCATCTGGCTCATTCGGCAAACTGGGCCCATTCAAAGAAAGCAAGTTTGACCAGAGCCAAATGCAAGGTCCTACACCTAACAACAAGGCATGCCGGCAACACCTCCAGAATAGGGAAGTGTATCCAGGAAAGCAGTGACTCTGAAAAGGATTTAGGGGCCATAGCGGAGAAGCCACTCAACACAAGCTCCCAGCGTGATGCTGTAGTGATCAGGGCTAATGCGATCCTTAGACGTAGGAGCAGAGCCGTGAGGAGGCTAGGGAGGTGACACAGCATCAGTGAGACTGCTACTGGAATATTGCCTCCAGTTTTGGTGTCCTCATTTGAAAAAGATGTTGAGAAATTGGAGCTGGGGCAGCAAAGAGCCACCAAATGTTCTGCGGGCTGGAGAAAAATGCCTTCTAGGGAGCGATTGAAAGAGCTCAACCTGTTTAGCTGATGAAAAGCAGATTGAAAGGTGACTTCAATGAAGTGTTGAAATACCTTAATGGAGAGAAAATACTGGGGATTAAAAGGCTCGTTAATCTAGCAGAGAAAGGCAAAACAGGACCCAATGGCTGGAAGGTGAAAAGAGACCAATTGATATGACAAATAAAGCACAAATATTCAACAGCGAGGATGATACACCATGGGAAGAAGCTACCAAGGAAAGTGGTGGATTCTCCATCTCTTGATGTCATTTAATGAAGACTAGATACCTTTCTGGAATGTCTTTACCAAATGTTAGCGACTGTGGTATGCAGGAGGCCTGTGATATGCAGGGGGTCAGATGAGATGCTCTAATGGTCTCTTCTGGCCATCAAGTCGACTCATTTCTGAAAAACTGAGTGTAGCATTGGGAGTAGCCTCTGATGTTTTGCTGTCTAGCCGGCATGCTTCCTAGAATGAACACTCCTTGAGTGGAGTGATCCACAGGGAGTAACTTAAATCTCCAAAGTGTCTGGCCAGCGGTAGGTCATTAGCACTGCAGGGGAGGGGTGGGTAGGCTGACGGGATAGCAAGTGTGAAAAAGGGGACAGGGAGTGGGGTGTGAGAGGAGCCTATATAAGAAAAAGCCCCAGATAGCGGGACTGTCCCTATAAAATCGGGACATCTGGTCACCCCAGGGGTGGGTGTGGTAGTGACATCACAAAGGCCTTTTGCAGGACCTCAGCCTATTGGTCAAAGGTGGTGGGGAGGTGGTGACCTCACAGAGAGATGCTGACATCAGCCAGGCAGGACAGGGGTGCAGGGCCAGGGAAACATCGCAGACCCCTGTAGCTTTGCTTCAGCAAGTCTCCTTCTCGAGGTCCCTCCTTGAGGACAGAGAGTATGAGGGTTACGTACGTGAGTGCGAGGAGGAACCTCTTTCAAGTTTTCTCCTTTCCTTTTCCTGATTTTACTTGAAAACAGATGTCCCTGTTTGGAACGTAAGAGCCTCTGAGAGGTTTGGAACCTGTTCAGTCTGATCCATTTGGTGCCAGGTAAATTCTAGGCCTGGAAAATGCAAGCTTAAGGCGGCAGTATTTTATTCCCCACCTAGGATTTTGTCCCTTAGAATCACTGGG
This sequence comes from Lepidochelys olivacea, assembly GCF_965140295.1. NCBI lineage: Eukaryota > Metazoa > Chordata > Testudines > Cheloniidae > Lepidochelys > Lepidochelys olivacea. Next base: position 178,159,790 of record NC_140413.1, on the reverse strand, counting down.
GACATGATGGTTTGTCCTTTTTGTTTTACCTTTTCCTCCATCCCTCCCTCCTTTCTCTTCTTCTCTTACTACTTTTGTCCTTTCCCTTGTTCTCCTCCCGCCACCAGGAGAGTTGTATGGGGGGAGTCACTGGGGGTGCTCTGCAGCTCCCATTGTGGAAGATCCACCCAAAAATGTTGGGCTGAAATAGTGCTCCGACAGTGATCCCCACCGGTGACCTGGGCCATCCTTTGGGCTCTCTGGTGAGAAAGTGTCACCTCAGCCTCCCGCCCCTTAGTCTCTACCCGGATTGTCTGATGAGGAGGTTATTAACAGGGAGGAGACTTGGGTCATTGTTTTTCTCTTTTAAGACCAAGTAAATAAGTTATAACGAGTCATGTTTGATTAATGTTGCTGCTTCTCTGCATTCATTGTCTCTGAGCAGTTCATGATTCTCTCTAACATTCCAGTTCTCCTGAAACACTTGCTGAATAATTACTATGAATTGTTTGTTGGTCTGGAGCTCATTTGAGAGCACTTTATTCAGGTCGTTCAACATATGAAACTCAAGATCCAATGGTTAGTTTGCAAGTTAGGGCTCTTGGGTCCTATTCCCAGCTCTGCCACTGCCTGGCTGTGTGACCTCAGACAAGTCAATTCTCCTTTCTCAGCCTTAGCTTCTCCCTCTTTCAAGTAGGCATAACAATCGGCTCCTACCTACCTCAGAGTGGGTGGAGGATGGGGATCCATTGGAGAGTGTCACTGGGAGCAGTGAATAATATGAGGTGTCCTATCACTTTTACTCAGATAAGACTATGACATAATAGAGTAGCTGAAATACTCTATTTTATTTGTTTTTGATTATTTTGAGATTGTTAAGAGAAGCAACTCCTTAGCTCAGACTGAAGCATCTTCTCTAATTTTCGATCTAACTGTCTCCTCTTTGTATGCGATGGGACAATTTAACACACAGTGACAAACAGGAGATGCTTTTGTTTTGCAACAAAATATTTTTGCAAAGAATTTTCATCCCACTTGATATGATTTCAAGAAACAAACCGGTTTAATCTGAATGAGATTTTCTGACCAAAACAGTTAAATGAAATTTCCCCACCATCTTGATTCCTGGTCTCTCTCCCTGCCTCTGGGGGGGCTTGTTGTCTGTCAGAACAGGAGTCAAGAGTGTTGGCTTCTCTTTCTGGCTCTGTCACCACCTTGCTGTGTAGGTCCTTGGGTAGGTCACTTCCCTTTTCTGTACCTAAGGCTCCCCCTCTGTCCAATGGGAACAGGGACAATTTGCAAACTCTGGGCAGTCGTGAGCCTGTGTGAGATAAGGGGCGTTAAAGCCTTTTGTGAAGGAGAAAGGGGAGTTTCACGGTGTTGAGCCCCGAGGAATTCTAAACTTTGCTAAAATGTCTAGGCTGCGGAAACAATAAATAGTCGGGGCCAAATTTTAACCATTGTCTTTTTAAAAGCCTATTCAGGGATGTGAGTCCCACTCTTTTAGGTACGTGGGGTTCTTTGCCAGGAGGAAAGAAGAGGTTCCTGCCTCCATTTTTATGGCCTTAACAAACCAGGTGCTGTGCCCTAGTTCTCATCTGAGACCCCTGCAAAGAACCTCTCCCCATCCGTTAACAAGACAGTAGCTATCTTTGAAAGGGGAACAAAGAGAACCCTGGGACTTACAGACAAGCCAGCCTCATTCCATACCTGGAAAGATACTGGAACACATTAAACAATCAGTTTGTCAGCACCTACAGGATCATTTGGTTCTTAGTACTAGTGAGCATGGATTTGTCAAGAACAAATGATTCCAAACCAATCCTATTTCCTTCTTCGACAGGGTTACAGGCCTAGAGGAGGTGGGCAGACAGTAGATGTGATCTATCTTGGTGTTAATCAGGCTTTTGACACAGTCCCATAGGACATTCTCAGAATCAAACTAGGGAAATGTGGTCTAGATGCAATTAGTATAATGTGGGTGCACAGCTGGTTCAAAACCCATCCTCCAAGAGTCCTTCTCCATGTTTGGCTGCCCAGCTAAGAGGGTGTACCTACTGGGTCCGGCAGGGATCAGTCTGGGGTGTGGTACTATTCCATATTTTCATTAATGATTTGGAAAATGGAGTGCAGAGCATGCTTCTACACTGTGCAGATGACACCAAGCACTTTGGAGCACAGGACTGGAATTCAAAACACCCTCTACAAATTGGAGAATTGGTCTTCTTGAGCCAAATTCCAGGGCTGGGCCCCTCTCTATAGACTGGGCGAAAGTGAAACTCCAGAACCAAACACTCCTCCTCCTGGACAGTGCATTCCAACCTTTAATGGCAGGGGGACCGGACATGAGGGCCTGGTTGTAATTGCCAGCTGTGGAAGGGAGTGTGTAGCAGTGGTTAGTGAAGGGGCCTGGAAATAAGACTGCTGCATCCCATCCGTGGCTCTGAGACTTGGTGTGACCCTGAGCAAGTAGCTTCAGCAAGTGGGAGCTGGGAGGTGCTGTCACCCCCACACTAAGGCAGTGTTTTGCACCCCTTGCTCCTGGCTGAGTTTTTCTGTCCCTTGGCAATAATGCAGACCCTTCTTTTCACAGTCAGTTGATCGCCCAGTGTCATCACCCTGCCTGCTGGCTGGGCGTGTAACTCCTCAGGTCACCACCCTCTCCAGCCTACCTTGGGCTTGGAAAGTGAGGAGGAGGGCGAGCGACAGCAGGTGACCCTGAACATCCACCATCCATCGCTCCATCACCTAGAGCAAGTGAGTGACATTAGGGTTCCTCTGTGGCATCCCCTGTCTGTCTGGGGAGAGGCAGAAAGAGGGGGAGAGAATCTCTCCCAAAGGAGATTGGATTTGCAAATGGCCTCCTGGAGCCCCTCGCTCTCAGACGAGGGAGGGTCTTCTCCAGTGCCTTCTCCAGTGTGTTTGGAAAGGTCCCAGCAATGCAGCTCCCAGCCCTTCCCTTGTGGGAGACTGTTCCCCTGGCTGAGAGTGTCTGAGCTGGGCCAGACCCTGTGAGCTGCTGAGCATGGAAATCAATGAGAAATGAGGAGGCCCTGGGCTTCCTATACCTAGGGACTTTGATGTGGGGAATTTTTTCCCTGGAGAAGTCCGGAGTCCTGGGTAGTGTTCTGTTCTTTAGCCTGAGGGGTAGCCAGGGATGGCAGGAGGGAGCTGCTTGTCCGATGGTCTTTGTAACTGACCCCAGTGCCTCCCCTGGTGTTGCAGCACCAGGGATGATGAGGGGAATCGTTCGGAGCAGACCATGCAATGAACTCCTGCCAGTGTGTGGAGATTGCACTCTCTGCACCCTTGTGAGGGGAGGAGGAGCTGCTGTGGCTGGGGCAGGGATGGGAGGGATGAAAAAGGCTGTCTGGTGAGAGGCTGCCTGGACCCCAGACTCACTCCTGCTCCACGCTCGGTTCCAGGATAGCCGGCCTCCTGAGGATGTTCAGGAACAAGGCTCTGCAGGTGTCCCCAGAGCCTGAGGGAAGCAGCTGCCATCTTCCCCAGGAGCAGAGCGGCCCCTCTGTCCCCGCTGGCAGGGAAGGAGCTACCAGATGGACCAGGAGGTGGAAGTGCCCAGCCTTCTGGCAGAGGAAACCCACTCCCGGCGCAGGCGCCGAGGTGGGAGAGGCACTGGCCAGGCTGAAATGGAGCTGGCCCAGGATGCAGCTGGGCAGGCATGACCCAGCCCAGGAGGGGAGCCAGGCAGGGTGGCTCTGGGGCTTCTTGTGTGGGAAGTACCGGCCCCAGGAGCCCAGCCCTGATTCCCAGCAGGAGGCATCGCCCTGCCCAGTCACTGAGGACCTTCAATCTTCCCCAGGGCAGGAGGTGGAGGATCCCTGTCCCAGCATCAGCAGCTCGGCCCGCTCCCCATGGGACAGCAGCAGTGCCTGGGATTTGGGTAGCAGTGAGGCCAACGGGCGCCGCTGCTTTGTTCCAGTTGAGGAGCCAGTCTGGGCTCAGGGAGTGGTGAGGAGGGGGCTGTGAACACCCAGAGCCCAGGCCCTCAACCAGCGCTATGGGGGCAGGTCTCCAGCCCAGGTGTCTGGCCTGAGCCACGTGAACCTCTGACACTAGATCCTGCCACTTTGGTCCTTGGTGTTCTGGTTGGCAGGGTGCGTGCGGGGAGAGGGAGCAGGCACTTCCCAGGGAGTCCAGGACAGTGTGTGGGGGGGATCTCTTTGCTATGGGCTCGTGAATTACTTGGGGGCTGAAGGTATCACTGAGAGCGGGGAATGTGGGGAGCGATCTGCCCTGGGTCCCGGAGGTGGGAAGGGAGCACATTGCCCCACCATGCCCCTGTCCTTCTCCCTAGTGGCAGCAGGTATCATCCTGTCCCCTTCTCTCCCTGGTGCAGGGAACCCCAGGGACTCAGAGGACGAGGAGGAGGAATGGGTGGACGTGGCCACAGAGGAGGCTGCTCTCAAGAACATTCGAGAGCAGCTCCAGGGCCGAGAAAAGGTACAAACGTTCCCCAGCTGTGCTGGAACCGAGATTCTCCCGCCCCTTCCCAGCACCCTGACCTCCTGCAGAGAGTCTTGTCTCTGATGATCCACCAGCCCTAATGGGGACCTTTCTTCTCCATGATCTGGGACGGGTGGGTCCCCACTATCCCCCATTCAGGCCCGAGTGCTGCAGCTGGTGTGGGTGCGGCAGGGAGGTCCCTGGCTAACTGGCTCTCTCTCCTGTAACCCCACTCCTGGTGGATGCAGGACGAGGCCCAGCACCTCATGTTCCTGCACGCCATCCACCCCCGTGTCTCGCTGCACAGCAGAGAGGGCAGGACACATTGGAGCCACACTGCTGCAAGGCGGCTGTGCTGGAGAGGATTGTGGTGAGGGAGGACAGAGAGATGGGAGGGGCAGGGGTCTCCCCGGGCCAATGGATGGGGGATGGCTGGTGCTGGAGGGGCAGCTGAGGCCAGAGATTGCTGGGGCTGAAGATTGGGGAGAAGAGACAGGAGAAATTCTGAGATTGGCCACTAGTGGGCAGGAATCGGAGGAGCGGGAAGCAGGTGGGGGGATCTTTCTCGCTGTGTGGGGCGCTGGCTGTGTAATCGCCTCACTGGGAAGTGTCAGTGAGGCCCGAATCTCTCACGCTTCTTTGGCTTTCACAGGAGCTTATGGAGGAGCTGCCTGATAACTCTCCACCTGGCGCCGTCCTCGCTAACTCCCTGATTGCTGTGGACAACCTCGGGTACTGTGACCCTCCAGGCCTGTTCCCCTAACCCTGGTGCTGCTCAGGCCCAGGGCTGGGAGTCACTGCCCCTTCCACCACCAGGTCACCTCCCAAGGGTGGATCCTCTGACAGAGATGGTGGGAAGGTTCATTCTTTCTGGGTTGGGCTGTTCTTTTCACTCCAGTAAATTGCAATGGCTTTGGGGAGAGGCTCACTCCCAGGAACAGATAGAGGAGGGGCAGCGGATTCCAAGGAACAGGCGCTATTCCTGCCCTGCCACTGTCTGTCTGGGAAACCTTGCACTTGTCATTCCTGGCTCGGTGCCTCATTTTCCATTCTCACCAGCCTCAGCCTATTTCTCTGCAGTTTCACATCCCTGTTGGTGCCAGTCCAATCCCCGCAGTGCACAGTCTAATATCGCCTCCTCTCTCTTGCCAGCACCATGACACCTGGCCTGGAGTCAGAGCTGGAGAGCCACCTCCTTTGACCTGCCCTGCATGTCATCTTCACCCTGGGCACGTAGAAAGACACCACTCAAGTCCAGATAGATCATGCTAAAGTCATGAATTGAAGAGCCAGCTGTCATCCTGCCATGAATTTTTGCTAATTGCCTGCAGTGGAATGTGAATGAGGGAGGCCAGGATATGTATTTGGGTGTCTCACAAGTGCTTCGCAGAGACCCCTCTTCCCGTCCTGTGGCAGGTATAGCCCCAGTTTCCCAAACACTGACCCATGGCTCTCCCTTGCTTTGCAGGATCTGCATAGGGTCTTGCCAGAGCTCCTGGATGCCATGCTGGGGAGCCTGCAGGCATAGTCCCCAGACACCGACAGGCTCCACTACATCTTGGTGGGGAGCCCGATAAGAGGGGTGGGGCAATTTTGCCTGAACTGTTAGATCCATTTTCAAGTCTGTCCTCCTAGCTGGGCCCTCAGTGGGGCATCCTTGGTCAGGGCAGTTAGTGTAATGCAGTGTCAGGCCCTTCCTCCTTGAAGGACAGAGGAAGTAGCTGGCAGTTCAAGCCAGAGCTTTGCCTGGGGACTGGCTTAGGAAGTGAGAGTCTGAACCCCTCCTGTGAGATCCAGAAGATGGTCCTCAGAGAAGAGTCACAGGCTCTTACCGAGAGAAACAGGAGGACCCCAGAGAATCAGCACTTCTCTCCGACGGGCCCTGAGATTCCTAGGGGGATTGTGCTCACACTCAGTCCCTTCACCCAACCAAGGACTTGAGAGCCAAGGAGGGGTGAGGGGTCTGTCTCCTTCCTGGTGAGCTGTTCAGGAATCAGGAGTTCACGGAGGATGGGACCAGCCCCGACATCAAATGTTGTCCCAATCTAGAGAGATAATGACAAGTTGTGACCTGCAGGATACAGGCATTGTCGTGGGGGCAACAATCCCCTTCTAAATCTCCGAGATAAATGCATCAGATATTCCATCCCGTGCACAATGTCTCAGCCCCCTGGGGATGGGGAGGGTCTCATTAGTGCAACACATGCACCTGCCCATGGATCCTGAGCTGCCTCCTCTCCCCCTTGCACATGAACTATTGGATCGTGTCCAGGGTGTCGCAAGAGAGAGCCAGGGCCATTAGGAGCAACACTGCCCTGCTCAGATCCACCATCACCCTCCCTGAGTTTGACGTAAGTGACCTCTCACCCTAGCTTCTTGACTCCAGGCGTCAGTGGGCTGGCTCGAATGGGCTGTAGGATGTGCTGCTACAGGAGCTGGGGGTTAGGCGTGTTCCTCTTGGGAAGGCAGAGTCAGAGCAGAGAATGATCTTGGCTTGAGTCAAGTTCTTCTTGTCCTGGTTAAGTGGTGACTCTGGGCATTTTAAGGGGACCATACTGCAGGTTCATGCCTTTCTATCATCCTGAAGCAGCTGGGGAAGTAAGTCCTCATGGAGGGCTCTGCGCACATCCCTGTGCTCCAGGCTCCTTTTGGGGGCAGAGGAAATGAAGGGTCTAGCTCAAGCTCCTATTCTCTAGCATCTCCTGTTGAGGGGCTACGGGGACGGAGAGTCCTGGCCAGATGGGGACTGGGAGCTGACAGGAAAATGCTGATGGAGTCCCCTCTCCCTCTCTCTTCCGCAAGAACTCAGCAGGATTCCCCAGGATGGGTCACCATGTGGCACAGCTGGCTCTGTCCATCAGTGACGCAGCCAAAGACCTGAGCCAGCAGGCCAGGGAGGGAGTGTACAGGCTGTACCAGCTGCTGCTGCACCAGAGGGGTAAGGAACCCAGCTGGGAAATGGCACCCGATGGAGTGAGAGTGGGACCCCAACCAATTTCTCTCAGACTGACCCTGGCTGGAGGCTGAGTCTCTGTTGATCTCTTTCTCTGTTCTACACCACCCCCTGCAATTCTGTTGGCAAGGAATCTGTCCACTGTGCAACCACCAATGGGATTGGAAGGACACAAGCACTTGCAACCAAAATGACAAGTGTGTGTGTGTCTCTTTCCCAGGGCTGACCATCCATGAGGCCGAAGCCCTGTGGTGTTGGGACTGGCATCGGGACAGCAGGCTCCTGGGTTACAGGAACACAGCCACGGTTGGGGAGGTAAGGACACTCTGCCAGGGAGTGGGGGTGGCTGGGTCCCCTGCAGTGACTGCTTCCTGGGGCCGCGAGACAGAGATACCGTTCTAGCCCCAGGATTCGGAGCCTCACTCTGGGCAGTTTGCTAATGCCTCACATCCTGTTGGGTTTAGGTCTTCGTAAAATTCTTCTGGGAGGGGCAGAGAAGATCCTTCCTCTGGACAGCAGTGCTGGCCATCCATGACCCCCTGCTGTGTGTCAGCCAGCCTGAGCTTGTCCACACCTACTCCCTCCTGTGGGATGCCCAGCGCTGATGGGGGACAAGGTAAGCAGCTGCATTAGAGTCAGGAGATTGGGGTGGGGCCCAGGCCTCCTTCCCATCCGATGTCCATTCTCTGGGCTGGCAGCAATGAGCCTGGTGTGGAATGAGAGTGAGAACAGGTGCTACTGGGAAGGGAGATGAATTGAATTTCATGAGCAGGAGGGAGCCAGCTTGTCCCCGGAGTAGCTCCAACCCAGCTCTTTGCAAGGCTAATTAATGACAAGCATTGCCTCATCACGGACTTATGTTCTTAGGACATGGTGCTACCGCTCTTGGGAAGTGCCCTCTGCGCGTCTCTCCTGTCCCACAGGGCCACACCAGTTTCCAGTGGACTAGTGTTCGTGTCACCCGAGCCACCACCCAGAGTTGCTCCCGTCACTGGTAGCCTGGGAGGCCAAGGACTGACAAGTGATGGTGATTCAGCAGGCAGGCCTGAGGCACATTGGTGGGGGAAGCTTGTCCTGCTGCTGGCAGGGCTGGACTTGCTCTAGAGAGAACGGGAGGATTCAGTCAGCAGGGGCTGCTGATCTGCCCCATTCACCAGGGCTGCCATCCTGTGTCTTCAGCAGTAGTGTCTGGGATGACTTGGAGAAAGGTCTCAACCTCCCGACATCCCACTTCACTTCTGCCAGAATCCCTCCTTCCCCCCACCTCCCTGCTAGAGCCCCGTCCCTGCCCAACCTGGGTTGAGGTGGAGGAGAGGGTTTTGAGAACTTGCGCTGTGGATTGGAGGTGGAACAGCTGTCAGGGGCACTGAGCGGGAGGTGGCAGGAGCTGACGCTACAAGGACGGGGGTTGGCACTGGAGGTCTCTAGAAAGGACAAGACTCGATTCTGGGGGTAAGTATGGTGAATCCGTCCCTCAGAGGTAGGCAGGTGGTGGGTGGAAATGCTGGTTCCAGGTGCCCTTAATCCCCCCAGTTCCTCGGGGGCGTCTGAGACTCTGACAGGTTCTCGTTCCCTTGCAGCAGGAGGACATCATGGCCAATGTGATGGGCCAGGTCCGCATCATCCAGCACTTGCGCCAGATGCCTGAGGCACTACAGGGCTGTGCCTCTGAGGCTACCAGCAACTCCCACTCCCTGCTGCAGGTACTGCTCTGGGTCAATGTAAATGGGGAGATAGTGGAAGGGGAAATGGAGCCCCCTGGCACTCACAGAAACTCTCTCCCCTCTCTGTGGAGCAGGGTCCTTCCTTCTGCCCCCCAAATTCCAGCAGAGTTTTCCAGACGGGCGCAGCCTGCAGCTGAGCCACCTCCGGGAACAGTGGGGACAGGTCACCTCATCCCATCAAAGCAAGCAGTGCTGGCTTTCAAAGAGGCTTAGATGGAAGACCCCACTCCCTCATGGAGGTAAGAGCCATTTACTCCTTGGCCTCTTGGGGGAGAAATGGGATCATAAAATCATAGAATACCAGGGTTGGAAGGGACCTCAGGATGTCATCTAGTCCAATCCCCTGCACAAAGGAGGACCAATCCCCAATTTTTGCCCGGGATCCCTAAATGGTCCCCTCAAGGATTGAACTCACTACCCTGGGTTTAGCAGGCCAAAGCACAAACCACTGAGCTATCCCTCCCCCGCTAATGTGTAGCCTGCCTGGGAGCTTCCCCCATCCCTGTCACCCAGCTCTGGAACAGAGACGTCTCCATAATTGTACCACCCTGGTTTTGTTCGTAGGAAGGTGCTCCCCAGAGATGTCCTCTAATCTGGACTTCTGAGAAGGTTTCCAGCAGGAGGCTCCAGGCCCAAGGGCATGAAGAGGACATCAGGTAGTCTCGTTCACATAGCATCTCCGGTCTCCAGCTCCACTTCCAGCAGCAGGGCAAACGAACCCATTAGCTCCCAGAATCCCAACTCTTTGACCTCCTTCCACTCAGCAGTGGGATTTCTCCAGCCCCCTCACCACACCTGTCAGCCTCTGAATGATGAAGGGCCTGAATGTCAGAGTCACCAGAACAAGCAAACTCCAGTTGCAGGCAGTGGGGCCTGTGTGTACTGAGCCCCTCTGGAAACCAGGTCTGAAATGGGAGCAAGGACCCCAGCCCAGGAACAGTAGGAGTGGGCAGAGCAGGTCTGTAACAAGGTGCTCTCCCCTGGGCTGCACAGCCTGGGGCTTAGCCAAGCTGATTACAGAATGAGCCCTACCTGAGAGGCACCATGTAACCCCTCCTACAGAGCCAGACATCAGTGGTGATACAGCCCAGCTGGGGTATCAACAGGAATGAGAACGAGTTAGGAAGTTCAGAGCAGCAAGGAAAGTCTAGAGGGAAACTTGAGAAGAGAGGTGGGAAGTGCCCAGGGAAAACTGCAGCAAAGAGAAAGGAGTAGACCTTGCTGTTGGGTACAGGACCCTGGGCTGCTCCCAGTGTCTGGGTGGAAGTGGGTTCTCCTACTGGCCCCAAAGAAGGGGGCGTCAAAGCACCCGGAGAGGGTTACCGAGCCCAGCAAGGGGGCTGCAGGATGAGGAAGAGCCCCAGTGATGGCAGAAGGACTTCTTTCTGTGGAAAGAGATGTTTGGACTTTTAGTGTGAGACAAGCTGGGTCCCAGGAGGATTGACGAAAGATGGTGACCTGGCTGAAGTGTTGACTTACCAGGCAGAGAAACTTTCACGGTGCTGGAGTGACCACTGATGGGGGACGCTAGCCTAGCGAGAGGGCTGTGATCATGCCTGGCCGCCATGGGTGCAAGGAACGATGAGTAGCTTCCTTTCTGATTGGCATAGTCAGAAGGATTGAATTCCCCCTGTTATCCGTGAGGGCTGATGGAAGTCTTGGCTGCTGAAGGACGGTCTGTCCTGCCAAGCGGATGTCTCAAGGGACCAAGCTGGTCACTGGATTTCTCACTTCAGTTCCTGGGACTGGTTAAGCAGCCAAAGCAGGTCTAGGGGTTTCTCACGCAGCTCCTAGAACACCAACAGAGGCAGAAGGAAGTGCAGGCGGAGCTACAGACGTGGCAGCAGCAATATCTGTGAGAGATCCTGGAAAGGGAAATCAACCCAGGGTCTGCTATGCCCATGGACAAAAAGAGCAGACAAGGAGAACAGGCCTGGGCTGTACTGAGAAGATTAGCCCAGGAAAGCAGCGCATGAGGAAGTGTACAAGCGTGGCCTAATGCCAAGATGGGGACAAGAATTCTTTGTTTAGAGTGCAGAGAAGCAGGCCATATCAAAAGATACGGCCTGCTCTAGGAAATTGCTGAGTGCAAAATGAGGGGCCAGGGTCCCACGAAGGTCGAAAGAAAGTAGAAGGTGTCCTCTGACACAAACCCACATGAGGCACGCAAGGTGGAGGTGGCAGGGATAGTCATGGACTTTGCAGACCCTCCACCAACAGGCCCTGTTGGGTGCTGGAGGGAGGTGAAGGACAAAATGGTTGGCACAGAGATGAAGCAGACTGAAGTAGGGACAAACACCAGGGTGGAGCAGTCCATGGTGCATTCTCAGACCCTGACGGAAAGGGTTTTGGCATATGCAGCGGCAGTAGCAAAAAGGGGTAAAGAAGAAGCTAAAGGCTTCGGAACAGGCTCCGCAAGCAGTTGCGAATGAGAAGGAGTGGCTGCAGGAAGAGCGCTGGGATACTGCGTAAGAGAAGGATTGCCTCTTAATTCTGGTGAGCGAGCTGGCAGTGGAGCTGGAGACACTGTGCGCAGGCTGTACAAGCGCGCAGCCGGTGACAGCGATGAGATGATGAGGGATGAAGCTTGGACAAGAATCAAACTTGTTCCCCTGGGTGGGAGATGTTCTAAGGAGGAGGGAATATAACGGAGAGTGGCCTGTGGGCTGTAAAGTCTGGACCTAGGCCAAACTGATTACAGAGTGAGCTTCACCTAAGGGGAAAACCAGGGAAAACCGCAGCAAAGGTACAGGAGCAGGCCTAGCTGTTCAGTAGAGGGCCTTGGGGCAGAACCTAGAATCCAGGGTAGGACTGGTTCTCACATGGTCTCTAAGGAAGGGGATTTAGAAGGCCATATAAAGGGCTACCAAGGGCAGGCCAAGCCAAAGTCAGGCTGAGGAAGAGCCCCCAAAGGAACGGAAGACCTAGTTTCTGTTAAAGACATTTTTGGACTTTTTGTTTGGGATGAGCACGACTCAGGAAGGAGTGGACTAAAAGACGGTCACCTGGCTGAAGGGCTGAGTTTCCAGCCAAAGAACTCCCAGAGGGCCCTAGCGACTATTGACGGGGGAGCTCGCCCAGCAAGAAAGCTGTGACACCAGGCCTTGCCAGGAAGGGGCAGCCTGGTTTTGGAGAGCGGTGGGGATGGCCTATGGGAGAGGATGGCTGGAGGGGTCGTACAGGAGGGGCAACAGGGTCCAGTGATGAGAGCAGGGAACTAGTTGGACTGCAGCCCTGCCACTGAGTGGTAATGTGATCCTGGCCAAGTCACTCTCCCACCTGATGCCTCACTTTCTCTATCTTTGAAATGGGGATCATCCTGACCCACATTGAGTAAGTGTTTAATCCTCTGCTCTTCCTTCCCAAATCCCTGCCCTCCTTGCCCCACACAGGCCTCTGCCCTGTTCCTCAAACTTCCATGCCCATGTTAGTGCCTGTGTAGCCCCCCAATTGCAAGGTCTCATGTACAGTCTCCTGCCAGCAAACTGAAGCCACCCCTAGATCCAGAACAAGAATTGCAGTTCCTGTGTACGGCCTGAATGGAGGATAGACCATGGGCATTGGGACGGCCAACACTCATATCCAGGTAGATCATCAACGTACTCCTCTGTCCCAGGAGCAGGAAGGTCTCTGGTTCTCGCTCTCTTCGGTGGCTGGAGCTGCTGAGTTGGGGGTACGGGTGGGCAGAGATGGGAACAGGCCAGAGGATTAATCCAGTGTCAGGGGGAGAGTCCTCCCTCTTGTGGGAGATGATGTTGCCCCTCTATGGGGAAGTCCTTCCTTGCAGATGCTGTGCTTTGGTTCCTGGACTCTGCCAGGAAGCCCAGCTCCCATCCCTAGCAGCTTGGCTGTTCCCTACCTTGCTCGGCACCAGACCCTCTGCACAGAGCTGCTCTGGGCAAGGACTGCAGAGCCAGCTGTCATCCTGGCAGGTGTAGCCCCAGGTTCCATAACCCTGACCCATGGTCTCTCTCCGCTGGCAGGCTCAGAGGAAGGCCTGCCCATAGAACATGGATGACGAGCTCTAGATCCTGCTGACAGCATCCCCCAGCACAGACAAACTCCAGCATATCTCGGAGGTGAGCAGAATGGGAAGGGGCAGCAGGGGTTTTACCTTGGCCCTGGGGACTCCAAGAAAGAAGAGACTGGAAAATCCATGTTTCTTCTCTTGGATCCTTCCCAGTATGCATTTGTGATCAACTATGTGGGTGACCTTGGGGTTAACTCACTTCCCCCTTCTGGCATCAGTCTTCTCCACTCTCAGATCTACCTTGGGGAAGAAGGACATAAGCCCCGACAATCACCTTCACCTGTGGCTGTCTGGCCCTGGGAGCCTAAACCAACTGGACTATCTGTCCCATCTCCTAAACTGCCCTGTCTTTCCCTCCTCGGGCCTTGTCCTAAGTGCTCAGCATAGCCCCTTCCTGGCTTGTCCCTGACCTTTCAAGGACTCTCCAAGCCCCTCCCACACCTGCTCCCCTTGCGGTCTCTCTCCTGGCTAAGCACAGGCCGCCCTTCTATCTCTCAGCAGGCCTGGGTCCTAGTCACATACTGCTTCTTGTCACCTGATCCCCACACTTATTCCCTTCCCACTAGGGAGCTGCATAACCTGGGCTAGGTGCAGTTGAGGTGCAACCCACTTCCTGGCCATCTCAAAGTTTGAGAACCACTGGAGCCAGCTGGCTAACAGAAAATCTTTCTTTTGCAGTGATGTGGGATTAAGGGACATGGAGGAAAAGACGTGGAGGCTGTGAATAAAGTTAGAGTAGCGAGGCCAGGATAATCAGGGCAAGATCACAGGACTGGCTATGAGGAGACCTGCCGTTTCCTATTCCTGGCTTTGGGACCATGAGCGAGTCTCTTCAACGCTGGATGCCTCAGTTTCCTCAACTATCAAATAGTGCTAATCAAGGGGATTTTTTTTGTTCTCCCCATTTTACAGGGTGGGAAACCGAGACACAGTTGGGACCTGTCTACACTACAGCTCCCTAGAGCATTTCTAAGCTGCTGACCCCCCCATGTTGTTCAGAGCCTGTGGACAACACAGCTCTTAAAGGTGTGTTTGCTTTGTGCTTAACCCCTATGTACCAGCAGGGCTGGCGGACTTTTCTCACTGTTCTGTGGGGAGCAGGTCCTGGGTACTAAGACTCTGAAGAAGTTTTCAAGGACTTAAAAGTAGAATTATCAATGAGTTGAGAGAAAACCTACAATCCCTGCTGATAAGATTGGTGGGTGACAAAATACTGGCAGAGTGGTAATTACTGATGAGGAGAGTGCAGTGATACAGAGCCATCTGGCTCATTTGCAAGCTGGGCCCATTGAAAGAAAGCAAGTTTGACCAGAGCCAAATTCAAGGTCCTATACCTAGCAACAAGGTGTGCCGGCCACACCTCCAGAATGGGCAGGTGTATCCAGGAAAGCAGTGATTCTGAAAAGGATTTAGGGGCCTCAGTGCAGAAGTCACTCAACACAAGCTCCCAGCTTGATGCTGTGGTGACCAAGGCTAAAGCCATCCTTAGACGTAGGAGCAGAGCCGTGAGGAGGCTAGGGAGGTGACACAGCATCAGTGAGACTGCTACTGGAATACTGCCTCCAGTTTTGGTGTCCTCATTTGAAAAAGATGTTGAGAAATTGGAGCTGGGGCAGCAAAGAGCCACCAAATGTTCTGCGGGCTGGAGAAAAATGCCTTCTAGGGAGCGATTGAAAGAGCTCAACCTGTTTAGCTGATGAAAAGCAGATTGAAAGGTGACTTCACTGAAGGGTTGAAATGCCTTAATGGAGAGAAAATACTGGGGATTAAAAGGCTCGTTAATCTAGCAGAGAAAGGCAAAACAAGACCCAATGGTTGGAAGGTGAAAAGAGACCAATTCATATCACAAATAAGGCACAAATATTCAACAGCGAGGAAGATTCACCACAGGAACAAGCTACCAAGGAAGTGGTGGATTCTCCATCTCTTGATGTCATTTAATGAAGACCAGATGCCTTTCTGGTATGTGCTTCCCAAACGGTAGCAACTGTGGTATACAGGAGGCCTGTGATATGCAGGGTGTCAGATGAGATGCTCTAATGGTCTCTTCTGGCCATCAAGTCGACTCATTACTGAAAAACTGAGTGTAGCATTGGGAGCAGCCTCTGATGTTTTGCTGTCTAGCCGGCTTACTTCCTAGAATGAACACTCCTTGAGTGGGGTGATCCACAGGCAGTAGCTCAAACCTGCAAAGTGTCTGGCCAGCGGCAGGACATTAGCACTGCAGGGGAGGGGTGGGTAGGCTAACGGGATAGCAAGTGTGAAAAAGGGGACAGGGAGTGGGGGGGTAAGAGGAGCCTATATAAGAAAAAGCCCCAGATAGCGGGACTGTCCCTATAAAATCGGGACATCTGGTCACCCCAGGGGTGGGTGTGGCAGTGACAACACAAAGGCCTTTTGCAGGACCTCATGCTATTGGTTAAAGGTAGTGGGGAGGTGGTGACCTCACAGAGAGATGCTGACATCAGCCAGGCAGGACAGGGGCGCAGGGCCAGGGAAACCTCGCAGACCCCTGTAGCTTTGCTTCAGCAAGTCTCCCTCTCGAGATCTCTCTTTGAGGACCGAGAGAGTATTACGGTTTACGTACGTGAGCGTGAGGAGGAACCTCTTTCGACTTTTCTCCTTTCCTTTTCCTGATTTTACTAGAAAACAGACGTCCCTGTTTGGAAGGTAAGAGCCTCCGAGAGGTTTGGAACCTGTGCAGTCTGATCCATTTGGTGCCAGGTGAATTCTAGGCCTGGAAAACGCTAGCTTCAGGTGGCAGAATTTTATTCCCCACCTAGGATTTTGTCCCTTAGAATCACTGGGGACATTAGGGTTTGTCCTTTTTGTTTTACCTTTTCCTCCGTCCCTCCCTCCTTTCTCTTCTTCTTTATTTCTTTTGTCCTTTCCCCTGTTCCCGTACTGCCACCAGGAGGGGTGTGTGGGGGAAGTCACTAGGGGTGCTCTGCAGCTCCCATTGTGGAAGGTCAACCGAAAAATGTGGGGCTGAAATAGTGCTCGGCCAGTGATCCCCATTGGTGACCTGGGCCATCCTTTGGGTTTCCTGGATGAGAATCCTCAGCCTCCCGCCCCCTCAGTCTCTACCCTGATTGGCTGTGCGGGGGGTTATTGACAGGGAGGAGACTTGGGTCCTTGTTGTTCTGCTTTAAGACCAAGTAAATAAGTCAGAACCAGTCATATGTTTGACGAATGTTGCTGCTTCTCTGCCTTCATTGTCTCTGAGCAGTTCATGATTCTCTCTAACATTGCAGTTCTCCTGAAACACTTGCTGAATAATTACTATGAACTGTTTGTTGGTCTGGAGCTCATGTGAGAAGACTTTATTCAGGTCATTCAGTGTATGAAATTCAAGATTCGATGGTTAGTTTGCAAGTCAGGGCTCTTGGGTCCTATTCCCAACTCTGCCACTGACTGGCTGTGTGACTTCAGACAAGCCAATTCTCCTTTCTCAGCCTTAGCTTCTCCCTCTTTCAAGTAGGCAGAACAATCGGCTCCTATCTACCTCACGGTGGGAGGAGGATGGGGATCCATTGGAGAGTGTCACTAGGAGTAGTGCATAATATGAGGGGTCCTATCTCGTTTACTCAGATCAGATTATGACACAATAGAGTAGCTGAAATATTCTATTTTATTTATTTTTGATCATTCTGAAATTGTTAAGAGCAGGAACTCCTTAGCTCAGACTGAAGCATCTTCTCTAATTTTTGAGATCTAAGTGTCTCCTCTTTGTGCGCGACGAGACAATTTAACACTCAGTGACAAACAGGAGATGCTTTTGTTGTGCAACAAAATATTTTTGGAAAGAATTTTCATCCCAATTGTTATGATTTCAAGAAACAAACCATTTTAGTCTGAATGGGATTTTCTGACAGAAATGGTTTCAATGAAATTTCCCCACCATCTCGATTCCTGGTCTCTCTTTGCCTCTGCGGGGTTTGTTGTCTGTTAGGAGTCAAGATATATGGCTTCTCTTTCTGGCTCTGCCACCGCGTTGCTGTGTAGGCCCTTGGGTAGGTCACTTCCCTTCTCTGTACCTCAGGCTCCCCATCTCTCTAATGGGAACAGGGACAATTTGCGAACTCTGGGCAGTCATGAGCCTGAGTGAGATAAGGGGCTTAGTTAAAGCCCTTTGTGAAAGAGAAAGGGGAGTTTCACGGTGTTGAGCACCAAGGAATTCTAAACTTGGCTAAAATGTCTAGGCTGCGGAAACAAGATATGGTCAGCGCCAAATTTTAACCACTGTCTTTTTTAAAGCCCATTCAGGGATGTGAGTCCCACTCTTTTAGGTATCTGGGGTTCTTTGTCAGCAGGAGAGAAGAGGTTCCTGCCTCCATTTTTGTGGCCTTAACAAACCAGGTGCTGTGCCCCAGTTGTCATCTGAGATCCCCGAAAAGACATCTCCCCATCTGTTAACAAGACAGTAGCTATCTTTAAAAGGGAAACAAAGAGAACCCCGGGACTTACAGACTAGCCAGCCTCACTTCCATACCTGGAAAGATACTGGAACACATTATTAAACAATCAGGATCATTTGGTTCTTAGTACTAGTGAGCATGGATTTGTCAAGAACAAATCATTCTAAACCAATCCTGTTTCCTTCTATGACAGGGTTACGGGCCTAGTGGAGGTGGGTAGACAGTAGATGTGATCTATCTTGGTGTTAATCAGGCTTTTGACACAGTCCCATAGGACATTCTCACAAGCAACCTAGGGAAATGTGGTCTAGATGCAATTAGTATAATGTAGGTGTACAGGTGGTTGAAAACCTATCCTCCAAGAGTCGTTCTCCATGTTTGGCTGCCCAGCTGAAGGGGTGTACCTAGTGGGTCCAGCATGGATAAGTCCGGGGTGTGGTACTATTCCATATTTTCATTAATGATTTGGAAAATGGAGTGGAGAGTAAGCTTCTAAACTGTGCAGATGACACCAAGCACTTTGGAGCACAGGACTGGAATTCAAAACGCCCTTTACAATTTGGAGAATTGGTCTTCTTGAGCCAAACTCCAGG
This sequence comes from Lepidochelys olivacea, assembly GCF_965140295.1. NCBI lineage: Eukaryota > Metazoa > Chordata > Testudines > Cheloniidae > Lepidochelys > Lepidochelys olivacea. Next base: position 178,141,626 of record NC_140413.1, on the reverse strand, counting down.
GCTGGGCCCCTCTCTGTAGACTGGGCAGAAGTGAAACCCCAGAGCCAAACACTCCTCCTCCTGGGCAGTGCACGCCGACCACTAATGGTCAGATGCTGCTTAGCACTGTCAGAGCAGCTTCTGCTGCGGGATTCTCCCAGCACTTTCCAAGAGTGGGAAAGTATGAAATTCCCATTTGACTGCTGGGGACAGAGCCATAGAGCGGGGATCAACTTGCCCAAAGTCTCAATCGGAAAACCAGCAATGGAACCCAGGAGTCCTGACTCTCGATCCCCTCTTTTCACAGGCAGTCGATCGCCCAGTGTCATCATCCTGCCTGTCGGCTGGGCAGTGTAACTCCTCAGGTCACCACCCTCTCCAGCCTGCCTTGGGCTTGGAGAGTGAGGAGGAGAGCGAGGGACAGCAGATGACCCTGAACATCCGCCATCCTTCGGCCAGAGCAAGTGAGTGGCATTAGGGTTCCTCTGTGGCGTCCTCTGTCTGTCTGGGGAGAGGCAGAAAGAGGGGGAGAGAATCTCTCCAAAGAAGATTGGATTTGCAAAAGGCCCCCAGGAGTCTCTTGCTCTCAGACCGGGGAGGGGCTTCACCAGAGTCATCTCCTGTGTGTTTGGAAAGGTCCCAGCAGTGCGGCTCCCAGCCCTTTCCTTGTGGGAGACTGTTCCATGGCTGAGAGTGTCTGAGCTGGGCCAGACCCCTGCTGAGCATGGATTATCATAAATATAAAGGGAAGGGTAAACCCCTTTAAAATCCCTCCTGGCCAGAGGAAAAATCCTCTCACCTGTAAAGGGTTAAAAAGCTAAAGGTAACCTTGCTGGCACCTGACCAAAATGACCAATGAGGAGACAAGATACTTTCAAAAGCTGGGAGGAGGGAGAAAAACAAAGGGTCTGGGTCTGTCTGTATGCTGCTTTTGCTGGAGACAGAACAGGAATGGAGTCTAAGAACTTAGTAAGTAATCTAGCTCGGTATGTGTTAGATTATGATTTCTTTATATGGCTGAGAAAATAGCTGTGCTGAATAGAATGACTATTCCTGTTTGTGTGTCTTTTTTGTAACTTAAGGTTTTGCCTAGAGGGATTCTGTATGTTTTGAATCTAATTACCCTGTAAGGTATCTACCATCCTGATTTTACAGAGGTGATTCCTTTACTTCTATTAAAGGTCTTCTTGTAAGAAAACGGAATGCTTTTTTCATTGTTCTAAGATCCAAGGGTTTGGGTCTGTGGTCACCTATGAAATTGGTGATGATTTTTACCAAACCTTCCCCAGGAAGTGGGGTGCAAGGGTTGGGAGGATTTTGGGGGGAAAGACGTGTCCAAACTCCGTTTTTTCAGGAACCCAGAGAAAGTTTGTTGCTGGCAGTGGAAGTCCTAGGGCAAAGGGTAAAATAGTTTGTACCTTGGGGAAGTTTTAACCTAAGCTGGTAAAAGTAAGCTGAGGAGGTTTTCATGCAGGTCCCCACATCTGTACCCTAGAGTTCAGAGTGGGGAAGGAACCTTGACAGAAATCAATGAGAAATGTGGGGGCCCTGGGCTTCCTATGCCTAGGGACTTTGATGTGGGGAATGGTTTCCCCGGAGAAGTCCAGACTCCTGGGTAGTGTTCTTTTCTCTAGCCTGGGGGGTAGCCAGGGATGGTAGGAGGGAGCTGCTTGTCCGATGGTCTTTGTAACTGACCCCAGTGCCTCCCTGGGTGTTGCAGCACCAGGGATGATGAGGGGAATCGTTCGGAGCAGACCATGCAATGAAGTCCTGCCAGTGTGTGGAGATTGCACTCCCTCCACCCCTGTGAGGGGAGGAGGAGCTGCTGTGGCTGGGGCAGGGATCGGGAGGGATGAAAAAGGCTGTTTGGTGAGAGGCTGCCTTGTCCCAAGACTCACGCCTACTCCCTGCTTGGTTCCAGGATAGCCGGGCTCCTAAGAATGTTCAGGAAGAAGGCTCTGCAAGTGGCCCCAGAGCCTGAGGGAAGCAGCTGCCATCTTCCCCAGGAGCAGAGCGGCCCCTCTGTCCCCGCTGGTGGGGAAGGAGCTCTCGGCCCAGGCCAGGAGGTGGAAGTGCCCAGCCTTCTGGCGGAAGAAACCCGCTCTTGGTGCAGGCACCAAGGTGGGAGAGCCACCAGCCAGGCTGAAATAGAGTTGGCCCAGGATGCAGCTGGGCAGGCAGGACCCAGCCCACGAAGGGAGCCAGGCAGGGTGGCTCTGAGGCTTGTTGTGTGGGAAGCACTGGCCCCAGGAGCCCAGCCCTGATTCCCAGCAGGAGGCATCGACCTGCCCGGTCATTGAGGACCTTCCAGTGTCCCCGGGACAGGAGGTGGAGGATCCCTGTCCCAGCACCAGCAGCTCGGCCCACTCCCCATGGGACAGCAGCAGCGCCTGGGACTCTGGCTGCAGTGAGACCAAGGGGCGCCGCTGCTTGGTTCCAGGTGAGGAGCCAGGCTGGGCTCAGGGAGGGGTAAGGAGGGGGCTGTGAACACCTTGAGCCCAGGCCCTCAAGCAGTGCTATGGGGGCTGGTCCCCAGCCCAGGTGTCGGCCCTGAGCCACGTGAACCTCTGACACTAGATGCTGCCACTTTGGTCCTTGGCGCTCTGGTTGGCGGAGTGGGTGCCAGGAGGGCGGGCAGGCACCTCTCAGGGAGTCCAGGACAGTGTGTGGGGGGATCTCTTTGCTATTGACTCCTGAATTACTTGGGGGCTGAAGGTATCACTGAGAGCGGGGAATGTGGGGAGCGATCTGCCCTGGGTCCCGGATGTGGGAAGGGGGCACATTGCCCCATCATGCCCGTGTCCTTCTCCCAAGTGGAAGCAGGTATCATCCTGTCCCCTTCTCTCCCTGGTGCAGGGACCACCCGGGACGACGAGGAGGAGAAATGGGTGGACGTGGCCACAGAGGAGGCTGCTCTCAAGAACATTCAAGAGCAACTCCAGGGCCGATAAAAGGTACAAACGTTCCCCAGCTGCGCTGGAACCGAGATTCTCCCGCCCCTTCCCAGCACCCTGACCTCCTGCAGAGAGTCTTGTCTCTGATGATCCACTAGCCCTAATGGAGACCTTTCTCCTCCATGATCTGGGACGCCCAAGATGGGGGTGTTTGTCACACACCAGCCGGGGTCTCCTCCCCCAACAGGCACTGTCCCAGATCTGGACCCTGCTTGTGTAGGAGCCATGGGTGATTTGGAAAATGGGCGGGTCCCCACTGTCCCCCATTCAGGCCTGAGTGCTGCAGCTGGTGTAGGTAGGGCTAACTGGCTCTCTCTCCTGTAACCCCACTCCTGGTGGATGCAGGACGAGGCCCAGCAGCTCATGTTCCTGCACGCCATCCACCCCCGTGTCTCGCTGCACAGCAGAGAGGGCAGGACACATTGGAGCCACACTGCTGCAAGGTGCTGTGCTGGAGAGGATTGTGGTGAGGGAGGACAGAGAGATGGGAGGGGCAGGGATTTCCCCAGGCCAATGGATAGGGGATGGCTGGTGCTGGAGGGGCATCTGAGGCCAGGGATTGCTGGGGCTGAAGATTGGGGAGAAGTGACAGGACAAATTCTGAGATTGGCCGCTAGTGGGCAGGAATCGGAGGAGCTGGAGGCAGGTGGGGGGATCCTGCTGGCTGTGTGGGGAGCTGGCTGTGTAATCTCCTCACTGGGAAGTGTCAATGAGGCCCGAATCTCTCACGCGCCTTTGTCTCGTTTGGGTCTCACGGGAGCTTATTGAGGAGGTGCCTGATAACTCTCCTCCTGGTGCCATCCTCACTAACTCCCTGATTGCTGTGGGCAACCTCGGGTACCGAGACCCTCCAGCCCTATTCCCCTAACCCCAGTGCTGCTCAGGCCCAGGGCTGGGAGTCACTGCTCCTCCCACCACCACATCACCTCCCAAGGTGTCTCCTCTGTCAGAGGTGGTGGGAAGGTTCACTCTCTCTGGGTTGGGCTGTTCTTTTCACTCCAGTAATATTGGATTGGCTTTGGGGACAGGCTCATTCCCTGGATCAGATACAGGAGGGGCAGCAGGGTCCAGGGAACAGGCGCTATTCCTCTCCTGCCACTGTCTGTCTGGAAAACCTTTCACTTCTCATTCCCTGGCTCGTTGCCTCAGTTTACATTCTCGCCAGCCTCTGCCTATTTCCCTGAAGTTTCACATCCCTGTTGGTGCCAGTCCCACGCCCACACTGCACAGTCTAATACCAGCCATGGTATTACCACCATGACACCTGACCTGGAGCCAGAGCTGGAGACCCACCTCCTTCGAGCTGCCCTGCATGCTAGCTTCACCCTGGGCACGTAGAAAGACACCACCCAAGTCCAGGTAGATCATTCTAAAGTCATGGGTTGAAGAGCCAGCTGTCATCCTGCCAGGAATCCTTGATAATTGCCTGCAGTGGAATGTGAATGAGTGAGTCCAGGATATGTGTTTGGGGGTCTCACAAGTTCTTCCCAGAGACCCCTCTCTCCATGTAGTGGCAGGTGTAGCCCCAGTTTCCCTAACTCTGACCTATGGCTCTCCCTTGCTTTGCAGGTACTGCATAGTGTCCTGCCAGACCTCCTGGATGCCTTCCTAGGGAACCTGCTGGCAGAGTCCCCACACACTGACAGGCTCCACTACATCTTGGAGGTGAGCCCGATAAGAGGGGTGGGGCTATTTTGCCTGAACTCTTAGATCCATTTTCAAGTCTGTCCTCCTAGCTGGGCCCTCAGTGGGAAGTCCTTGGTCAGGGCAGTTAGTGTAATGCAGTGTCAGGCCCTTCCTCCTTGAAGGACAGAGGAAGTAGCTGGGAGTTCAAGCCAGAGCTTTGCCTGGGGACTGGCTTAGGGAGTGAGAGTCTGAACCCCTCCTGTGAGATTCAGAAGATGGTCCTCAAAGAAGAGTCACTGGCTCCTTCCTAGAGAAACAGGAGGATCCCAGAGAATCAGCACTTCTCTCCAACGGGCCCTTAGATTCCTGGGGGGATTGTGCTCACACTCAGTCCCTTCACCCAACCAAAGACTTGAGAGCCAAGGTGGGGTGAGGGGTCTGTCTCCTTCCTGGTGAGCTGTTCAGGAATCAGGAGTTCAGGGAGCATGGGACAAGCCCCAACATCGAACATTGTCCCCATCTAGAGAGACAATGACAAGTTGTGACCTGCAGGATACAGGCATTGTCCTGGGGGCAACAATCCCCTTCTAAAGCTCTGCGATCAATGAATCAGATATTTCACCCTGTGCACAATGTCTCAGCCCCCTGGGGATGGGGAGAGTTTCATTAGCACAACACATGCACCGGCCTGTTGATCCTGAGCTGCTTCCTTTCCCCCTAGCACATTAACTATTGGATCGTGCCCAGGGTGTTGCAAGAGAGAGCAAGGGGCATTAAGAGCAGCACTACCCTGCTCAGATCCACCATTGCCCTCCCTGAGTTTGACGTAATTGACCTCTCAGCCCAGCTTCCTGACTCCAGGCGTCGGTGGGCTGACTCGAACGGGCTGTAGGATGTGCTGCTGCAGGGGCTGGGGGTTAGGCGTGTTCCTCTTGGGGAGGCAGAATCAGAGCAGAGAATGAGCTTGGCTTGAGTCAAGTTCTCCTTGTCCTGGTTAAGTGGTGACTCTGGGCTTTTAAGGGGACCATGCTGCAGGTTCATGCCTTTCTGTCATCCTGGAGCAGCTGGGGAAGTAAGTCCTCATGGAGGGCCCTGCCCACATCCCTGTGCTCCAGGCTCCTTTTGAGGGCAAGGGAAATTAAGGGTCTAGCTCGAGCTCCTATTCTCTAGCATCTCCTGTAGAGGGGCTGTGGGGACGGAGAGTCCTGGCCCAGGGAGGGACTGGGAGCTGACAGGAAAATGCTGATGGAGTCCCCTCTCCCTCTTCCTCCCATAAGAACTCAGCAGAATTCCCCAGGATGGGTCACCGTGTGGCACAGCTGGCTCTGTCCATCAGTGAACAGCCAAGGACCTGAGCCGGCAGGCCAGGGAGGGAGTGTACCGGCTCTACCAGCTGCTGCTGCACCAGAGGGGTAAGGAACCCAGCTGGGAAATGGCACCCGATGGAGTGAGAGTGGGATCCCTACCAATTTCTCACAGACTAACCCCGGCTGGAGGCTGAGTCTCTGTCGATCTCTTTCTCGGTTCTACAGCAACCCCTGCAATTCTGTTGGGCCAGGCACGCAGCGAAGACTCTGCTCACTGTGCAGCCACCAATGGGATTGGAAGGACACAAGCACTGCAACCAGAATGACAAGTGTGTATTTGTGTGTGTCTGTTTCCCAGGGCTGACCATCCATGAGGCCGAAGCCCTGTGGTGTTGGGACTGGCACCAGGACAGCAGGCTCCTGGGCTACAGGAACACAGCCAGGGTGGGGGAGGTAAGGACTCTCTGCCAGGGCATGACACAGCTCAGGGATTGGGGGTGGCTGGGTGCCCTGCAGTGGCTTCCTCCTGGGGCCACTAGACAGAGATACCGTTCTAGCCCCAGGATTTGGAGCCTGGTTCTGGGCAATCTGGTAATGCCTCACATCCTGTTGGTTTATGTCTTTGGAAAGTTCTTCTGGGAGGGGCAGAGAAGATCCTTCCTCCAGGCGGCAGTGCTGGCCATCCAGGACCCCCTGCTGCGTCCAGGACCCCCCATGCTCCTCACCTGCTCCCTCTTGGGGGAAGCGCAGCAGCTGATAGGGGACAAGGTAAGCAGCTGCATTAGAGTCAGGAGATTGGGATGGGGCCCAGGCCTCATTCCCATCCAATGGCCATTCGCTGGCCTGGCAGCAAGAAGGCTGATGGGGAATGAGAACAGATGCTACTGGCAAGGGAGGTGAATTCACCTCCATGAGCAGGAGGGAGCCTGCTTGTCCCCGGAGCAGCTCGAACCGATCATTTTAGGAAGGCTAATTAATGACCAGCATTATCTGATCACGGACTTATGTTCTTAGGACACGGTGCTATCGTTTGAGGGAAGTGCCCTCTGCGAATTTCTCCTGTCCCACAGGGCTGCACCAGTTTCCAGCGGACTAGAGTCTGTGTCACCCGAGCCACCACCCAGAGTTGCTCCCATCACTGGCAGCCTGGGAAGCCAAGGACTGACGAGTGATTGCGATTCACCAGGCAGGGTTGCGGCACATGGGCGGAGGAAGGTTGTGCTGCTGCTAGCAGAGCTGGACTCACTCTAGAGAGAATGGGAGGATTCAGTTAGCAGGGGCTCCTGATCTGCCCCATTCAACAGGGCTGCCATCCTGCGTCTTCAGCATTAGTGTCTGGGATGACTTGGGGAAAGGTCTCAACCTCCCCACATCCCACTTCACTGCTGCCAGAATCCCTCCTTCTCCCACACTCCCCTGCTTAAGCCTCCTCCCTGCCCAACCTGGGTGGGGGTGGAGGAGAGGGTTCTGAAAACTTGAGCTGTGGATTAGAGGTAGAACAGCTGTCAGGGGCACTGAGGGGGAGGGGTCAGGAGCTCACCGTACAAGGATGGGGGTTGGCACTAGAGGTCACTAGAAAGGACAAAAAGACTCCATTCTAGGGGTCAGGAGGGTGAATCCATCCCTCAGATGTAGGCAGGTGCTGGGTGGAAATGCTGCTGGTTCCAGGTGCCCTTTATCCCCTGATTCCTCGGGGGCGTCTGAGTCTCTGAGAGGTTATCGTTCCCTTGCAGCAGGAGGACGTCGCAGCCAATGTGATGCACCTTCAGTGGTGATACAGCCTAGCTGGGGTGTCAACAGGAATGAAAATGAGGCAGGAAGTTCAGAGCAGCAAGGAAAGTCTAGAGGGAAACTTGAGAAGAGAGGTAGGAAGTGTCCAGGGAAAACTGCAGCAAAGGGAAAGGAGCAGACCTTGCTCTTGGGTACAGGACCCTGGGCTGCTCCCAATGTCAGGGTGGGACTGGGTCCCCCTACTGGCCCAAAGAAGGGGGCGTCCATACACCCGGAGAGGGTTACCAAGCCCAGCAAGGGGGCTGTAGGATGAGGAAGAGCGCCAGTGATGGCAGAAGAACCTCTTTCTGTGCAAAGACGTGTTTGGACTTTTGGTGTGAGACAAGCTGGGCCCTAGAAGGGTGGACTAAAGGTGGCGACCTGGCTGAAGGGTTGAGTTACCAGGCAAATCAAAAGACACGGCCTGCTTGGGAAATTGCTGAGTGGCAAAACGAGGGGCCAGGGCCCCAAGAAGGTAGAAAGAAAGGAGAAGGTGTCCTCTGACACAAACCCACGTGAGGCAGGCTACGTGGAGGTGGCAGGGATGGCCGTGGACCTTGCAGACCCTCCACCAACACGCCCTGTTGGGTGCTGCAGGGAGGTGAAGCACGAAATGGTTGGTCCAGAGATGAAGCAGACTGAAGAAGGGAGAAACACCAGGGTGGAGCAGTCCATGGTGGGTTCTCAGACCCTGACAGAAATGGTTTTGGCGTATGCAGTGCCAGTAGCAAAAAGGGGTAGAGAAGAAGCTAAAGGCTTCGGAACAGGCTCTGCAAGCAGTTGCGAATGAGAAGGAGTGGCTGCAGGAAGAGCGCTGGGATACTGCGTAAGGGAAGGATTGCCTCTTAATTCTGGTGAGCGAGCTGGCAGTGGAGCTGGAGACACTGTGCGCAGGCTGTACAAGCGCGCAGCCGGTGACAGCGATGAGATGATGAGGGATGAAGCTTGGACAAGAATCGAACTTGCCCCCCAGGTGGGCGATGTTCTAAGGAGGAGGAAATATAACAGAGAGTGGCCTGTGGGCTATGAAGCCTGGACCTAGGCCAAACTGATTACAGAGTGAGCTCCACCTGAGGGAAAAACCAGGGAAAACCACAGCAAAGGTACAGGAGCAGGCTTAGCTGTTCAGTACAGGTCCTTGGGACAGAACCTAGAATCCAGGGTAGGACTGGTTCTCCCATGGTCTCTAAGGAAGGGGACGTAGAAGGCCATAGAAAGGGCTACCAAGGGCAGGCCGAGCCAAAGTCAGGCTGAGGAAGAGCCCCCAAAGTTACGGAAGACCTTGTTTCTGTTAAAGACATTTTTGGACTTTTTTTTTGGGATGAGCACGACTCAGGAAGGAGTGGACTAAAAGACGCTCACCTGGCTGAAGGGCTGAGTTCCCAGCCAAAGAGTGCCCAGAGGGCCCTAGCGACTATTGGCTTTGGTGCTAGCCTAACAAGAAAGCTGTGACACCAGGCCTTGCCAGGAAGGGGCAGCCTGGTTTTGGAGAGTGGTGGGGATGGCCTATGGGAGAGGATGGCTGGAGGGGTCCTACAGGAGGAGCAACAGGGTCCAGTGATGAGAGCAGGGAACTGGTTGGACTGCAGCCCTGCCACTGAGTGGTAACGTGATCCTGGCCAGGTCACTCTCCCACCTGATGCCTCACTTTCTCTATCTTTGAAATGGGGATCATCCTGACCTACATTAAGTGAGTATTTGATCCTCTGCTCTTCTTTCCCAAATCCCTGCCCTCCTTCCCCACACAGGCCTCTGCCCTGTTCCTCAAACTTCCGTGCCCATGTTAGTGCCTGTGTAGCCACCCAATTGCAAGGTCTCATGTACAGTCTCCTGTTAGCAAACTGAAGCCGCCCCTAGATCCAGAATAGGAATCACAGTTCCCGTGCACGGCCTGAATAGAGTGTAGACCATGGGCATGGGGACGGCCAACACTCACGTCCAGGTAGATCATCAACCTACTCCTCTGTCCCTGGAGCAGGAAGGTCTCTGGTTCTTGCTCTCTTCGGTAGCTGGAGCTGCTGAGTTGGGGGTGCGGTGGGCAGAGATGGGAACAGGCCAGAAGATTAATCCAGTGTCAGGGGGAGAGTTTTGTGGGAGATGATGTTGCCCCTTTGTGGGCAAGGCCTTGCTTGCAGATGCTGTGCTTTGGTTCCTGGACTCTGCCAGGAAGCCCAGCTCCCATCCCGAGCAGCTTGGCTGTTCCCTACCTTGCTCGGCACTAGACCCTCTGCAGAGAGCTGCTCTGGGCCAGGACTGCAGAGCCAGTTGTCATCCTGGCAGGTGTAGCCCCAGGTTCCATAACCGTGACCCATGGTCTCCCTCCGCTGGCAGGCTCAGAGCAAGGCCTGCCCATATAACATGGATGACGAGCTCTAGATCCTGCTGACAGCATCCCCCAGCTCAGACAAACTCCAGCACATCTCCAAGGTGAGCAGAATGGGAAGGGGCAGCAGGGGTTTTAACTTGGCCCTGGGGACTCCAAGCAACAAGAGACTGGAAAATCCATGTTTCTTCTCTTGGATCCTTCCGAGTATGCATTTGTGATATCAGCTCAGTGGGTGACCTTGGAGTTAACTCACTTCCCCCTTCTGGCATCAGTCTTCTCCACTCTCAGATCTACCCTGGGGAAGAAGGACATAAGCCCCGACAATCACCTTCACCTGTGGGTGTCTGGCCCTGGGAGCCTAAACCAACTGGACTATCTGCCCCATCACCTAAACTGCCCTGACTTTTCCTCCTAGGGCCTTGTTCTAAGTGCTCCGCCTAGCCCCTTCCTGGCTTGTCCCTGAACTTTCGAAGACTCTCCAAGCCCCTCCCACACCTGCTCCCCTTGGGGTCTCTCTCCTGGCTGAGCACAGGCTGCCCTTCTATCTCTCAGCAGGCTTGGGTCCAAGTCACATGCTGCTGTTTGTCAGCTGACCCCCACACTTATTCCCTTCCCCCTGGGGAGCTGCATAACCTGGGCTAGGTGCAGTTGAGCTCCAACCCCTTTCCTGGCCATCTCACCCTGGGACAGGTTGAAACCGGAAACCTGTGGGATAACAGTAACTGTTTGCTCTGAAATGTTACGAAGACACAATGGAAGAGGAAATCCTTTGGTCTGGATTTAAATTATTCCAACTGAAAGTGAATGAGAGAAAATAGGTCCAGAGTTATCTTCCTAGCAGTAGAAAATGTAAAGATTGATAGATGTTCAGGTCAGAAAGGACCATTATGTGTATCTAGTCACACCTCCTGTATAACTTGGGCCCTAGAATGTTACCAAGTGGTTCCTTCAGCCAACCATAACATGGGACTGAGCCAGAGCACATCTTTTGGAAGGACATCCACATGCATTAGAGCAGGGGTTCTCAAACTGGGGGACGAGCCCCCTCAGGGGGTCGTGAGGTTATTATATGGGGGATCGTGAGCTGTCAGCCTCCACCCCCAACCCTGCTTTGCCTCCAGCATTTATAATGGTGTTACATATATAAAAGTGTTTTTAATTTATAAGGAGGGGTGACACTCAGTGGCTTGCTCTGTGAAAGTAGTCACCAGTGCTAAAGTTTGAGAACCACTGCATTAGAGCCAGCTGGTTAACAGAAAATCTTTCTTCTGCAGTGACGTTGGGTTAAGGGACATGTAGGAAAAGACATGGAGGCTGTGATTAAAGTTAGAGGAGCGAGGCCAGGATAACAGGGGCAAGGTCTCAGGACTGGCTATCAGAAGACCTGCCATTTTCTATTCCTGGCTTTGGGACCATGAGCGAGTCTCTTCAACGCTGGGTGCCTCGGTTTCCCCACTATCAAAGAGAGCTAATTAAGGTTTTGTTTGTTCTCCCCATTTTACAGAGTGGGAAACCGAGACACAGTTGGGACCTGTCTACACTACAGCTCCCTAGAGCATTTCTAAGCTGCTGACCCCCACATGTTGTTCAGAGCCTATGGACAACACTGCTCCTAAGGTGTGTTTGTTCTGTTCTTATCCCCAATGTATCAGCAGGGCTGGACGGCCTTTTCTCACTGTGCTGTGGGAAGCAGGTTCTGGGTACTAAGGGTCTGAAGAAGCTCTCAAGGACTAATTTTTAAAAATATTTTTATCAATGAATTGGGAGAAAATACACAATCCCTGCTGATAAGCTTGGTGGGTGACAAAATACTGGCAGAGTCGTTATTACTGATGAGGAGAGGGCAGTGATACAGAGCCATCTGGCTTATTCGGCAAGCTGGGCCCATTGAAAGAAAGCAAGTTTGACCAGAGCCAAATGCAAGGTCCTACACCTAGCAACAAGGCATGCCGGCCACAACTCCAGAATGGGGAAGTGTATCCAGGAAAGCAGTGACTCTGAAAAGGATTGAGGGGCCATAGTGGAGAAGTCACTCAACACAAGCTTCCAGCGTGATGCTGTGGTGACCAGGGCTAAAGCCATCCTTAGACGTAGGAGTAGAGCTGTGAGGAGGCTAGGGAGGTGACACAGCGTCAGTGAGACTGCTATTGGAATATTGCCTCCAGTTTTGTTGTCCTCATTTGAAAAAGATGTTGAGAAATTGGAGCTGGGGCAGCAAAGAGCCACCAAATGTTCTGAGGGCTGGAGAAAAATGCCTTCTAGGGAGCGATTGAAAGAGCTCAACCTGTTTAGCTGATGAAAAGCAGATTGAAAGGTGACTTCACTGAAGTGTTGAAATGCCTTAATGGAGAGAAAACACTGGGGATTAAAAGGATCGTTAATCTAGCACAGAAAGGCAAAACAAGACCTAATGGCTGGAAGGTGAAAAGAGACCAATTCATATCACAAACAAGGCAGAAATATTCAACAGCGAGGATGATTCACCATAGGAACAAGCTACCAAGGAAAGTGGTGGATTCTCCATCTCTTGATGTCATTTAATGAAGACTAGATGCCTTTCTGGAATGTGTTTGCCAAACGGTAGCAACTGTGGTATACAGGAGGCCTGTGATATGCAGGGGGTCAGATGAGATGCTCTAATGGTCTCTTCTGGCCATGAAATCGACTCATTTCTGAAAAACTGAGTGTAGCATTTGGAGTAGCTTCTGATGTTTTGCTGTCTAGCTGGCTTGCTTCCTAGAATGAACACTCCTTGAGTGGGGTGATCCACAGGGAGTAGCTCAAACCTCCAAAGTGTCTGGCCAGCGGCAGGACATGAGAACTGTAGGGGAGGGGTGGGTAGGCTGACGGGATAGCAAGTGTGAAAAAGGGGACAGGGAGTGGGGGGTAAGAGGAGCCTATATAAGAAAAAGCCCCAGATAGCGGGACTGTCCCTATTAAATTGGGACATCTGGTCACCCCAGGGGTGGGTGTGGCAGTGACATCACAAAGGCCTTTTGCAGGACCTCAGCCTATTGGTCAAAGGGAGTTGGGGAGGTGGTGACCTCACAGAGAGATGCTGACATCAGCCAGGCAGGACAGGGGCTCAGGGCCAGGGAAACCTTGCAGACCCCTGTAGCTCTGCTTCAGCAAGTCCCCTTCTGGAGGTCCCTCTTTGAGGACTGAGAGAGTATCAGGGTTTACGTACGTGAGCGCGAGGAGAAACCTCTTTTTGAGTTTTCTCTTTTCCTTTTCCTGATTTTATCAGAAAACAGACGTCCCTCTTTGGAAGGTAAGAGCCTCTGAGAGGTTTGGAACCTGTTCAGTCTGATCCATTTGGTGCCAGCTGAATTCTAGGCCTGGAAAACGCTAGCTTAAGGTGGCAGAATTTTATTCCCCACCTAGGATTTTGTCCCTTAGAATCACTGGGGACATTAGGGTTTGTCCTTTTTGTTTTATCTTTTCCTCCATCCCTCCCTCCTTTCTCTTCTTCTCTTACTTTTTTTGTCCTTTCCCCTGTTCCCCTCCCGCCACCAGGAGGGGTGTGTGTGGGGGAGTCACTGGGGGTGCTCTGCAGCTCCCATTATGGAAGGTCCACCCAAAAATGTGGGGCTGAAATAGTGCTCGGGCACTGATCCCCACTGGTGACCTGGGCCATCCTTTCGGCTCTCTGGTGAGAACCCTCAGCCTCCCGCCCCTCAGTCTCCACCCTGATTGGCGGAGCTGGGGGTTATTGACAGGGAGGAGACGCGGGTCCTTGTTCTCTTTTAAAGCCAAGTAAATAAGTCATAACCAGTCATATGTTTGACGATTTTGCTGCTTCTCTGCATTCATTGTCTCTGAGCAGTTCATGATTCTCTCTAACATTCCAGTTCTCCTGAAACACTTGCTGAATAATTACTATGAACTGTTGTTGGTCTGGAGCTCATTTGAGAGGACTTTATTCACGTCATTCAATGTGTGAAATTCCAGATCCGATGGTTAGTTTGAAAGTCCGGGCTCTTGGGTCCTATTCCCAACTCTACCACTGACTGGCTGTGTGACTTCAGACAAGTCAATTCTCCTTTCTCAGCCTTAGCTTCTCCCTCTTTCAAGTAGGCATACCAATCCTCTCCTACCTACCTCACAGTAGGTGGAGGATGGGGATCCACTGGAGAGTGTCACTGGGAGCAGTGAATAATATGAGGGGTCCTATCACATTTACTCAATCTGATTATGACATAATAGACTAGCTGAAATATTCTATTTTATTTGTTTTTGATTATTTTGAAATTGTTAAGAGCAGCAACTCCTTCGCTCAGACTGTTCCCCAGGCTGAGAGTGTCTGAGCTGGGCCAGACCCTGTGAGCTGCTGAGCATGGAAATCAATGAGAAATGAGGAGGCCCTGGGCTTCCTATACCTAGGGACTTTGATGTGGGGAATTTTTTCCCTGGAGAAGTCCGGAGTCCTGGGTAGTGTTCTGTTCTTTAGCCTGAGGGGTAGCCAGGGATGGCAGGAGGGAGCTGCTTGTCCGATGGTCTTTGTAACTGACCCCAGTGCCTCCCCTGGTGTTGCAGCACCAGGGATGATGAGGGGAATCGTTCGGAGCAGACCATGCAATGAAGACCTGCCAGTGTGTGGAGATTGCACTCCCTGCACCCCTGTGCGGGATGGCTGGGGCAGGGATGGGAGGGATGAAAAAGGCTGTTTAGTGAGAGGCTGCCTTGACCCCAGACTCATGCCTGCTCCCCGCTCGGTTCCAGGATGGCTGGGCTCCTGAAGATGTTCAGGAAGAAGGCTCTGCAAGTGACCCCAGAGCCTGAGGGAAGCAGCTGCCACCTTCCCCAGGAGCACAGCGGCCCCTCCGTCCCCACTGGCGGGGAAGGCGCTCCCGGATGGACCAGGAGGTGGAAGTGCCCAGCCTTCCGGCGGAGGAAACCCACTCCCGGCACAGGCGCCGAGGTGGGAGAGGCACTGGCCAGGCTGAAATGGAGCTGGCCCAGGATGTGGCAGGGCAGGCAGGACCCAGCCCAGGAAGGGAGCCAGGCAGGGTGGCTCTGGGGCTTGTTGTGTGGGAAGCACCGGCCCCAGGAGCCCAGCCCTGATTCCCAGCAGCAGGCGTCGCCCTGCCCAGTCACTGAGGACCTTCCAGCCTCCCCAGGGCAGGAGGTGGAGGGTCCCTGTCCCAGCACCAGCAGCTCGGCCCGCTCCCCATGGGACATAAGCAGTGCCTGAGACTCGGGCTGCAGTGAGGCCAAGGGGCGCTGCTGCTTTGTTCCAGGTGAGGAGCCAGGCTGGGCTCAGGGAGGGGTGAGCAGGGGGCTGTGAACACCCTGGGCCCAGGCCCTCGACCAGTGCTAAGGGGGCAGGTCCCCAGCCCAGGTGTCTGGCCTGAGCCACGTGAACCTGACACTAGATGCTGCCACTTTGGTCCTTGGTGCTGTAGCTGGTGGTGGGGTGGGGAGGGGGGACAGGCACCGCGCTGGGAGTCCAGGACAGTGTGTGTGTGGAGGGTCTCTTTGCTGTGGGCTCCTGAAAGAGTTGGGGGCTGAAGGTATCATTGAGAGGGGGGAGTGTGGGGCCCGGTCTGCCCTGGGTCCCGGAGGTGGGAAGGGGGCACATTGCCCCACCATGCTCCTGTCCTTCTCCTGAGTGTCAGCTGGTGTCCACCTGTCCCCTTCTCTCCCTGGTGCAGGGACCCCCAGGGACTCAGGATGAGGAGGAGGAACGGGTGGACGTGGCCACAGAGGAGGCTGTTCTCAAGAACATCCAGGAGCAGCTCCAGGGCCGAGAAAAGGTACTAACGTTCCCCAGCTGTGCTGGAACCGAGGGTCTTTTCTCTGACAGTCCACCAGCCCTAATGGGGACCTTTCTCCTCATGGGGGTGTTTGTCACACACCAGCTGGGGTCTCCTTCCCCCACAGGCACTGTCCCAGATCTGGACCCTGCTTATGTAGGAGTTGTGGGTGATTTGTAGAATGGGCGGCCCCTGCTATACCCATTCAGGCCTGAGTCCTGCAGCTGGTGTGGGTGGGGCAGGGAGGTTCCTGGCTAACTGGCTCTCTCCCCCGCAACCCCGCTCCTGGGGGTGCAGGATAAGGACCAACACCTCATGTTGCTGCACGCCATCCGCCACGCATGTCTCGCTGCACAGCAGAGAGGGCAGGACACATTGGAGCCACACTGCTGCAAGGCGGCTGTCCTGGAAAGAATTGTGGTGAGCGAGACACGACGCCAAGCAGCTGGAAGGAGGACAGAGACATGGGAGGGGCAGGGGTCTCCCCGGGCCAATGGATGGGGGATGGCTGGTGCTGGAGGGGCAGCTGAGGCCAGGGATTGCTGCGGCTGAAGATTGGGGAGAAGAGACAGGAGAAATTCTGAGATTGGCCACTAGTGGGCAGGAATCGGAAGAACAGGAGGCAGGTCGGGGGATCCTGCTGGCTGTGTGGGGAGCTGACTGTGTAATCGCCTCACTGGGAAGTGCCAATGAGGCCTGAATCTCTCTCTCTCCTTTGTCTCCTTTGGGTCTCACAGGAGCTCATTGAGGAGCTGCCTGGTAACTCTCCACCGGACGCCGTCCTCGCTAATTCCCTGATTGCTGTGGGCAACCTCGGGTACCGAGATCCTCCAGCTCTGTTCCCCTAAGCCCGCCGCTGCTCAGGCCCAGGGCTGGGAGTCACTGCCCCTCCCACTCCCAGGTCACCTCCCAAGGGTGGCTCCTCTGGCAGAGGTGGTGGGAAGGTTCACTCTCTCTGGGTTGGGCTGTTCTTTTCACTCCAGTAACATTGCAATGGCTTTGGGGAGAGGCTCACTCCCAGGATCAGATACAGGACGGGCAGCAGGGTCCAGGGAACAGGCGCTATTCCTGTCCCGCCACAGTCTGTCTGGGAAATCTTGCACTTGTCATTCCCTGGCTCGGTGCCTCAGTTTCCATTCTCGCCAGCCTCTGCCTGTTTCCCTGCAATTTCACATCCCTGTTGGTGCCAGCCCCACCCCCGCACTGCACAGTCTAATACCGGCTCCTCTCTCTTGCCAGCACCATGACACCTGCCATGGAGCCAGAGGTGGAGACCCACATCCTTCGACCTGCCCTGCATGCCGTCATCACCCTGGGCATGGAGAAGGACACCACCCAAGTCTAGGTAGATCATGCTAAAGTCATGGATTGAAGAGCCAGCTGTCATCCTGCCATGAATCCTTGCTAACTGCCTGCAGTGGGATGTGAATGAACGAAGCCAGGATATGTGTTTGGGGGTCTCACAAGTGCTTCCCAGAGACCCCTCTCTCCATGTAGTGGCAGGTGTATCCCCAATTTCCCTAACTCTGACCTATGGCTCTCCCTTGCTTTGCAGGATCTGCATAGTGTCCTGCCAGACCTCCTGGATGCCTTCCTAGGGAACCTGCTGGCAGAGTCCCCAGAAACCGACAGGCTCCATTACATCTTAGAGGTGAACCCGATAAGAGGGATGGGGCAATTTTGCCTTAACTCTTAGATCCATTTTCAAGTCTGTCCTTCTAGCTGGGCCCCCAGTGGGCTGTCCTAGGTCAGGGCAGTCAGTGCAATCCAGTGTCAGGCCCTTCCTCCTTGAAGAACAGGGAAGGATCTGGGACTTCAAGCCAGAGCTTTGCCTGGGGACTGGCTTAGGGAGTGAGAGTCTGAACCCCTCCTGTGACATCCAGAGGATGGTCCTCAGAGAAGAGTCACAGGCTCCTTCCAAGAGAAACAGGAGGAACCCAGAGAATCAGCCCTTCTCTCCGATGACCCCTGAGATTCCTAGGGGGATTGTGCTCACACTCAGTCCCTTCACCCAACCAAAGACTTGAGAGCCAAGGAGGGGTGAGGGGTCTGTCTCCTTCTTGCTGAGCTGTTCAGGAATCAGGAGTTCAGGGAGGATGGGACCAGCGCCCACATCGAACGTTGTCCCAATCTAGAGAGACAATGACAAGTTGTGATGTACAAGATACAGGCTTTGTCCTGGGGGCAACAATCCCCTTCTAAAGCTCTGCGATCAATGAATCAGATATTCCACCCCATGCACAATGTCTCAGCCCCCTGGGGATGGGGAGGGTCTCATTAGCACAACACATGCACCGGCCCATTGATCCTGAGCTGCCTCCTTTCCCCCTCGCACATGAACTATTGGATCGTGTCCAGGGTGTCGCAAGAGAGAGCCAGGGCCATTAGGAGCAGCACCGCCCTGCTCAGATCCACCCTCCCTGAGTTTCACATAAGTGACCTCTCAGCCCACCTTCCTGACTTCCAGCGTTGGTGGGCTGGCTCAAATGGGCTGTAGGATGTGCTGCTGCAGGGGCTGTGGGTTAGGAGTGTTTCTCTTGGGGAGGGAGAGTCAGAGCTGAAAATGAACTTGGCTTGAGTCAAGTTCTTCTTGTCCTGGTTAAGTGGTGACTCTGGGCTTTTAAGGAGACCATGCTTCAGGTTCATGACTTTCTGTCATCCTGGAGCAGCTGGGGAAGTAAGTCCTCATGGAGGGCCCTGCCCACATCCCTGTGCTCCAGGCTCCTTTGGTGGCAGAGGAAATTAAGGGTCTAGTTCTACCTCGTGTCCTCTAGCATCTCCTGTAGAGGGGCTGAGGGGAAGGAGAGTCCTGGCTCGGTGGGACTGGGAGCTGACAGGAAAATGCTGATGGAGTCCCCTCTCCCTCTCCCTTCCATTAGAACTCAGCAGAATTCCCCAGGATGGGTCACCGTGTGGCACAGCTGGCTCTGTCCATCAGTGACCCAGCCAAGGATCTGAGCCGGCAGGCCACTGAGGGAGTGTACCAGCTCTGCCAGCTGCTGCTGCACCAGAGGGGTTAGGAACCCAGCTGGGAAATGGCACCCAATAGAAGAGTGAGAGTGGGACCCCAACCAATTTCTCACAGACTGACCCTGGCTGGAGGCTGAATCTCTCTCGATCTTTCTCTGTTCTACACCAGCCCCTGGAATTCTGTTGGGCCAGGCACGCAGCGAGGACTCTGCCCACTGTGCAGCCACCAATGGGATTGGAAGGACACAAGCACTGCAACCAGAATGACAAGTGTGTGTGTGTGTGTCTGTTTCCCAGGGCTGACCATCCATGAGGCTGAAGCCCTGTGGTGTTGGGACTGGCACCGGGATAGGAGGCTCCTGGGTAACAGGAACACAGCCAGGGTGGGGGAGGTAAGGACACTCTGCCAGGGCATGACACAGCTCAGGGAGTGGGGGTGGCTGGGTCCCCTGCAGTGGCTGCCTCCTGGGGCCACTAGACAGAGATACCGTTCTAGCCCCCAGATTTGGAGCCTGGTTCTCGCCAATCTGCTAATGCCTCGCATCCTGTTGGGTTTAGGTCTTCGGAAAGTTCTTCTCGACGGGGCAGAGAAGAGCCTTCCTCTGGATGGCAGTGCTGGCCATCCACGACCCCTTACTGCGTGTCAGCCAGGTTGGGCTGCTCCTCACCTGCTCCCTCCTGGGGGAAGTGCAGCAGCTGATGGGGGACAAGGTAAGCAGCTGCATTAGAGTCAGGAGATTGGGGTGGGGCCCAGGCCTCATTCCCATCCAATGGCCATTCGCTGGCCTGGCAGCAAGAAGCCTGGTGGGGAATGAGAGTGAGAGCAGTTGCTACTGGGAAGGGAGATGAATTTACCTCCATGAGCAGGAGGGAGCCAGCTTGTTCCTGGAGCAGCTGCAACCGATCCTTTTTGCAAGGCTAATTAATGACAAGCATTACCTCATCACGGAGTTATGATCTTAGGACACCGTTTTATCGCTCTTGGGAAGAGCCCTCTGCGAGTTTCTCCTGTCCCACAGGTCCGTACCAGTTTCCAGTAGACTAGAGTCTGTGTCACCTGAGCCAGCACGCAGAGTTGCTCCCATCACTGGTAGCGTAGGAGGCCAAGGACTGATGAGTGATGGTGATTCACCAGGCAGGGCTGAGGCACATTGGCTGGGGAAGCTTGTTCTGCTGCTGGCAGGGCTGGACCCGCTCTAGAGAGAATGGGATGATTCAGTTAGCAGGGGCTGCTGATCTGCCCCATTCACCAGGGCTGCCATCCTGTGTCTTCAGCATTAGTGTATGGGATGACTTGGGGAAAGGTCTCAACCTCCCCACATCCCACTTCACTTCTGCCAGAATCCCTCCTTCCCCCCGCCTCTCCGCTAGAGCCCCGTCCCTGCCCAACCTGGGTTGGGATGGAGGAGAGGGTTTTGAGAACTTGCGCTGTGGATTGGGGGTGGAACAGCTGTCAGGGGCACTGAGCGGGAGGTGGCAGGAGCTGACCCTACAAGGAGGGGTTCTGGCACTGGAGGTCTCTAGAAAGGACAAGAAGACTCGATTCTGGGGGTAAGGAGGGTGAATCCATCCGTCAGAGGTAGGCAGGTGCTGGGGGGAGATGCTGGTTCCAGGTGCCCTTAGTCCCCCCAATTCCTCAGGGGTATCTGACAGGCTCTCTGACAGGTTCTCGTTCCCTTCCAGCAGGAGGACGTCACGGCCAATGTGATGCGCCAGGTCCGCATCATCCAGCACTTGCGCCAGGTGCCTGAGGCACTGCAGGGCTGTGCCTCTGAGGCCACCAGCAACTCCCACTCCCTGCTGCAGGTACTGTTCTGGGTCACTGTAAATGGGGAGCTAGTGGAAGGGGAAATGGAGCCCCCTAGGACTCACAGAAACTCTCTCCCCTCTCTGTGGAGCAGGGTCCTTCCTTCTGCCCCCCCAAATTCCGGCAGAGTTTCTCAGACGGGCGCAGCCTGCAGCTGAGCCACCTCCTGGAGCAGTGCAGACACGTCACCTCGTCCCATCAAAGCAAGCAGTGCTGGTTCTCAAAGAGGCTTTGATGGAAGACCTCACTCCCTCATGGAGGTAAGAGCCATTTACTCCTTGGGGTATGTGCGTCTCTTGGGGGAGAAATGGGATCCCTGATAAGTAGCCTGCCTGGGAGCTTCCCCCGTCCCTGGCTCCCATCTCTGGGACAGAGACGTCTCCATCATTGTACCACCCTGGTTTTGTTCGTAGGAAGGGGCTCCCTAGACATGTCCTCTAAGCTGGACTCCTGAGAGGGTTTCCAGTGGGAGGCTCCAGCCCCTCGGGCATGAAGAGGACATCAGGTAGTCTCGTTCACATGGCATCTCCGGTCTCCAGCTCCACTTCCTGCAGCAGGGGAAATGAATCCATCAGCTCCCAGAATCCCAACTCTTTGACCTCCTTCCGCTCAGCAGTGGGATTTCTCCAGCCCCCTCACCACACCTGTCAGCCTCTGAATGACGAAGGGCCTGAATGTCAGAGTGACCAGAACAAGCAAACTCCAGTTGCAGGCAGTGGGGCCTGTGTGTACTGAGCCCCACTGGAAACCAGGTCTGAAATGGGGAGCAAGGACCCCAGCCCAGGAACAGTAGGAGTGGGCAGAGCAGGCTTGTAACAAGGTGCTCTCCACCGGGCTGCACAGCCTGGGGCTTAGCCAAGCTGATTACAGAATGAGCTCTCCCTGAAGGGCACCATGTATCTCCCCCTACAGAGCCAGACTTCAGTGGTGATACACTCTCCCTGCCCAAAGACGTGGATGCGATGATGAAGAGCCTGCTGACAGCAACCCCCAGCACAGACAAACTCCCGCACATCTTGGAGGTGAGCAGAATGGGCAGGGGCAGCAGGAATTTTACCTTAGCCCTGGGGAGGCCTGGAAATGAGAGACTGGGTGATCCACATTTCCATTGTGTCCTGCTACCTGAGAGCCATTGGGCCACCCGTGGTCAGGGCAGTCAGTTCAGAGCAGTGTTGGGGCCCTTCCTCCTTCAGGGACAGAGGGAAGGCGCTGGTGCTCGACAACAGGGCTCTGCCTGGTTCTGTTGAGCACTAACTCCAAGACCCCAGGCAGGCTTGCGGGGTGAGAGCATCAGAGCCCTGTGAGGTCCAGGAGAAGGTCCTCCGAGAAGAGCACTGGCTCCTTCCGAGGAAGCTGCTGAGATTGCAAGGAGTTCCACACGTTGACTGTGCAATGTGTAAAAAAAATACTTCCTTTTTTTAGTTTTAAACCTGCTGTCCATTAGTTTCATTTGGTGACCCCATATCAGTATACAACAGAAATGGTTTCTCAAAGTCATGTTCAATAACATGATTGAATCCTTTTACAAACTCTATGTAAAACTTTGTTAGAAAAATAGTGGATTGGATTTGCCCTTGCAGCATGGTTCCTGTATGTCTCATGTGATCTTGCCAAGAGCGAATTAAAATAGCTACTTTATCCATAGAAGCTTTGGCATATATCTGGAACCCAATTAATATCAAGACAATGTAGATATTAGTGTTGTCCGTAGTATAGGAATCTTGGCATTTAGCCGTGAAAACAACATGGTAGTGTGCCTCCGTTTCCATTTTCCTACAGCATAACAGGTCGGGAATGTCTTTTCTCCTGTGAAAAGTTTCAAGACTGTTTATGAGTATCAGGGGATAGCAGTGTTAGTCTGTATCCGAAAGAACAACAAGGAGTCCAGTGGCACCTGAAAGACTAACCGATTTATTTGGGCATAAGCTTTCATGGGTAAAAAACACAGATATTTCATGGGTGAAACATCTGCATCACATGGTTTTTTTAACATAAATTATGTTCTTCTGTATCACTCTTAATTTCTTCAAGGGTTTCCCAAAAGATTAGGCACATTGTACACTTTTACAGTTTTTGGAAATAGCAAAAAAATAGCTAAACAAATCAGCATTAGCAATAACAAGAAATCCATTGGAAATGTCCATCTACAATCATTTTTGTCATGCCACACCTTTGGCTCAATACCATTGGGGTTTGGGCCTTTCAGGGTTACCCTGTGGCTTCCCTTTGCAAAATTCAGTTCTCACTTTCCTCCTTGTCCTGAAGTAAAAGAAAAAGGTTCTCCCGATCCCAAAGGACCAAGCCCCAGACCCAGGTCAATAGACAAGTCAGATCTTACCCACAAATCACGCTGTTGCCAATCCTTTAGGGGCAAGGAGGAACAAGGAGCACCTTGGTTCTAAAAGAGCCAAGGAGGAGAGGGACACGGTCCATGAAGAGAGCCTGCTCCGGGGTTCCTGGGGGAAGAGAGGAAGAGCAGGGAGCAGGACCGATTGCTCAGGGGGGGAATGCTGGATATGGGGCCAGCTGGGTGGTTCATCCAGCTCATGTCACAGCACCAGCCCCAGTGCGTGTGCCGGCTGCAGTGACTGCAGGTGCACAGGTCCATGTACCTGTGACAGTGGAATGGTGTTCCCGGGCCTGGCTCACAATGGTTGGAGGGTGGAGTTTGCGGCAGGGCCTGTGACCAAAATTGCAGCTGGGGTTTCTGTTCCCAACAATGACAGTTGTGTGTCTCAGAGAAAGATCCTCTTACCCCTCTTTCCAAGAGACGTACCCTTGTCTCCAAAACCAGTCAGGTGGCAGAGCGCATACTGTTTTCTGCCGTAGCCAACAGGTTTTCTGGCCAGCCTTGAATGCTCCAATTCCCTGATGAATGTTCTTCTGACCCTTAATGGCTTTTATATTTTTGCTCTCACGATTATTCAGACGCTCAGCCCAGTCGGCCTGGTCCCACTTCCATGTGGTGCCTCACTCTCCCCCTCTCTGAAGTGGCGATACTTCCATGCCTATCTTAGTGCCTGTCTCCTCCCGCAACTGCAAGGTCTCAGACACAGTCTCCTCCCAGAAAGCTGAAGCTGCCCCTGGCTCTGGAGCTGGAATCGCATGTCCAGAGAGCTTCCCTTGCATGGTGTATTCACCATGGACATGAGAAAGGACACCACCTATATGCAGGTTGAACATCGACCTCCACCTCTGTTCCAGCAGCAGGATGGCCTCTGGTCCCTGCAGAGCCAGCTGTCATCCTGGCAGGTGTAGTCCCAGGTTCCATAATCGTGACCCATGGTCTCTCTCCGCTGGCAGGCTCAGAGCAAGGCCTGCCCATAGAACATGGATGACGAGCTCTAGATCCTGCTGACAGCATCCCCCAGCTCAGACAAACTCCAGCACATCTCCGAGGTGAGCAGAATGGGAAGGCAGCAGGGGTTTTACCTTGGCCCTGGGGACTCCAAGAAAGAAGAGACTGGAAAATCCATGTTTCTTCTCTTGGATCCTTCCCAGTATGCATTTGTGATATCAACTCTGTGGGTGCCCTTGGGGTTAACTCACTTCCCCCTTCTGGCATCAGTCTTCTCCACTCTCAGATCTACCCTGGGGAAGGAGGACATAAGCCCCGACAATCACCTTCCCCTGTGGGTGTCTGGCCCTGGGACCCTAAACCAACTGGACTATCTGCCCCATCACCTAAACTGCCCTGTCTTTCCCGCCCAGGGCCTTGTCCTAAGTGCTCTGCCTAGCCCCTTCCTGGCTTGTTCCTGACCTTTCAAGGACTCTCCAAGCCCCTCCCACACCTGCTCCCCTTGGGCTGTCTCTCATGGCTGAGCACAGGCTGACCTTCTGTCTCTCAACAGGCCTGGGTCCTAGTCAGATGCTGCTGCTTGTCACCTGATCCCCACACTTATTCCCTTCCCCCTAGGGAGCTGCATAACCTGAGCTAGGTGCAGTTGAGCTCCAACCCATTTCCTGCCCATTTCAAAAGTTTGAGAACCACTGGAGCCAGCTGGCCAACAAAAAAATCTTTCTTCTGCAGTGACTTGGAATTAAGGGACATGGAGGAAAAGACGTGGAGGCTGTGAATAAAGTTAGAGTAGCGAGGGCAGGATAACCGGGGCTAGATCCCAGGACTGGCTATCAGAAGACCTGCTGTTTCCGATTCCTGGCTTTGGGACCATGAGCGAGTCTCTTCAACGCTGGGTGCCTCAGTTTCCTCAAGTATCAAATAGCGCTAATCAAGGGGTGTTTTTTTTTGTTCTCCCCATTTTACAGGGTGGGAAACCGAGACACAGTTGGGACCTGTCTACGCTGAAGGTCTCTTGTGCATTTCTAAGCTGATGATCCCCCCATGTTGTTTAGAGCCTGTGGACAACACAGCTCCTAAAGGTGTGTTTGTTTTGTGCTTATCCCCTATGTACCAGCAGGTCTGGGTGGACTTTTCTCACTGTGCTGTGGAAAGGATGTCCAGGGTCCTAAGAGACTGAAGAAGTTTTCAAGGACTTAAAAGCAGTTTTATCAATGAATTGGGAGAAAACCTATAATCCCTGCTGATAAGATTGATGGATGACAAAATATTGGCAGAGTGGTAATTACTGATGAGGAGAGGGCAGTGATACAGAGCCATCTGGCTCATTTGGCAAGCTGGGCCCATTCAGAGAAAGCAAGTTTGACCAGAGCCAAATGCAAGGTCCTACACCTAGCAACAAGGCATGCCAGTCACACCTCCAGAATGGGGAAGTGTATCCAGGAAAGCAGTGACTCTGAAAAGGATTTAGGGGCCATAGTGGAGAAGTCACTCAAGACAAGCTTCCAGCGTGATGTGTGGTGACCAGGGCTAAAGCCATCCTTAGACGTAGGAGCAGAGCAGTGAGGAGGCTAGGGAGGTGACACAGTATCAGTGAGACTGCTATTGGAATACTGTCTCCAGTTTTGGTGTCCTCATTTGGAAAAGATGTTGAGAAATTGGAGCTGGGGCAGCAAAGCGCCACCAAATGTTCTGCGGGCTGGAGAAAAATGCCTTCTAGGGAGCGATTGAAAGAGCTCAACCTGTTTAGCTGATGAAAAGCAGATTGAAAGGTGACTTCACTGAAGTGTTGTAATGCCTTAATGGAGAGAAAATACTGGGGATTAAAAGGCTCGTTAATCTAGCAGAGAAAGGCATAACAAGACCCAATGGCTGGAAGGTGAAAAGTGACCAATTCATATCACAAACAAGGCAGAAATATTCAACAGCGAGGATGATTCACCACAGGAACAAGCTACCAAAGAAGTGGTGGATTCTCTATCTGCTGATGTCATTTAATGAAGACTAGATGTCTTTCTGGAATGTGCTTGCCAAACGGTAGGAACTGTGGTATACAGGAGGCCTGTGATATGCAGGGGATCAGACGAGATGCTCTAATGGTCTCTTCTGGCCATCAAGTCGACTCATTTCTGAAAAACTGAGTGTAGCATTGGGAGCAGCCTCTGATGTTTTGCTGTCTAGCCGGCATGCTTCCTAGAATGAACACTCCTTGAGTGAGCTGATCCACAGGGAGCAGCTCAAACCTCCAAAGCGTCTGGCCAGCGGCAGGACATTAGCACTGCAGGTGAGGGGTGGGTAGGCTGACGGGATAGTAAGTGTGAAAAAGGGGACAGGGAGTGGGGGGTGAGAGGAGCCTATATAAGAAAAAGCCCCAGATAGCGGGACTGTCCCGATTTTAGAGGGACAGTCCCGCTATCTAGGGCTATCAGTTGACCGGAGGGGGTGGGTGTGGCAGTGACATCACAAAGGCCTTTTTGAGGACCGCAGCCTATTGGTCAAAGGTAGTGGGGAGGTGGTGACCTCACAGAGAGATGCTGACATCAGCCAGGCAGGACAGGGGTGCAGGGCCAGGGAAACCTCGCAGACCCCTGTAGCTCTGCGTCAGCTAGTCCCCTTCTCGATGTCCCTCTTTGAGGACTGAGAGAGTATTATGGTTTACGTACGTGAGCGCAAGGAGGAACCTCTTTCGACTTTTCTCCTTTCCTTTTCCTGATTTTACTAGAAAACAGACGTCCGTGTTTGGAAGGTAAGAGCCTCCGAGAGGTTTGGAACCTGTTCAGTCTGATCCATTTGGTGCCAGGTGAATTCTAGGCCTGGAAAACACTAGGTTCAGGTGGCAGAATTTTATTCCCCACCTAGGATTTTGTCCCTTAGACTCATTGGGGACATTAGGGTTTGTCCTTTTTGTTTTACCTTTTTCCTTCATCCCTCCCTCCTTTCTCTTCTTCTCTTACTTCTTTTGTCCTTTCCCCTGTTCCCCTCCCGCCACGAGAAGGCGTGGGGCGGGGGTGGGGGAGTCACTGTGAGCGCTCTGCAGCTCCCATTGTGGAAGGTGCACCCAAAAATGTTGGGCTGAAATAGTGCTTGGACAGTGATCCCCGCCAGTGACCTGGGCCATTGTTTGGGCTCTCTGGTGAGAACCCTCAGCCTCCCGCCCCTCAGTCTCTACCCTGATTGGCTGAGCAGGGGGTTATTGACAGGGAGGAGACTCGGGTCCTTGTTTTTCTCTTTTAAGACCAAGTAAATAAGTCATAACCAGTCATATGTTATTCCAGATCCGATTGTTGGAAATTCCAGATCCGATGGTTAGTTTGAAAGTCCGGGCTCTTGGGTCCTATTCCCAACTCTACCACTGACTGGCTGTGTGACTTCAGACAAGTCAATTCTCCTTTCTCAGCCTTAGCTTCTCCCTCTTTCAAGTAGGCATACCAATCCTCTCCTACCTACCTCACAGTAGGTGGAGGATGGGGATCCACTGGAGAGTGTCACTGGAGCAGTGCATAATATGAGGTGTCCTATCACATTTACTCAATCTGATTATGACATAATAGAATAGCTGAAATATTCTACTTTATTTGTATTTGATTATTTTGAAATTCTTAAGAGCAGCAACTCCTTCGCTCAGACTGTTCCCCAGGCTGAGAGTGTCTGAGCTGGGCTTGACCCTGTGAGCTGCTGAGCATGGAAATCAATGAGAAATGAGGGGCCCCTGGGCTTTGATGTGGGGAATGGTTTCCCTGGAGAAGTCCGGACTCCTGGGTTCTGTTCCTCCTCTAGCCTGCAGCGTGGAAGGGGTGGCCAGTGACGGCAGAAGGGAGCTGCTTGTCCAAAGTGACTGATGGTCCTTGTGACTGACCCTGTGCCTCCCCGGGTGTTGCAGCACGAGAGATGAAGAGGGGGAACGTTGGGAGCAGATCATGCAATGAACTCCTGCCAGTGTGTGGGGGTGGCGGAGCTGCTGTGGCTGGGTCAGGGATGCGGAGGGATGAAAAAGGCTGTTTAGTGAGAGGCTGCCTTGACCCCAAACTCACGCCTGTGCCCTGCTCGGTTCCAGGATGGCCAGGCTCCTGAGGATGTTCAGGAAGAAGGCTCTGCAAGTGGCCCCAAAGCCTGAGGGAAGCAGCTGCCATCTTCCCCAGGAGCAGGGCGGCCCCTCCGTCCCCACTGGCGGGAAAGGCGCTCCCGGCCAGGCTAGGAGGTGGAAGTGCCCAGCCTTCTGGCAGAGGAAACCCGCTCCTGGCACAGGCGCCGAGGTTGGAGAGGCACCGGCCAGGCTGAAATGAAGCTGACCCAGGATGTGGCAGGGCAGGCAGGACCCAGCCCAGGAAGGGAGCCAGGCAGGGTGGCTCTGGGGCTAGTTGTATGGGAAGCACCAGCCCCAGGAGCCCAGCCCTGATTCCCAGCAGGAGGCATCACCCTGCCCGGTCACTCAGGACCTTCCAGCTTCCCCAGGGCAGGAGGTGGAGGATCCCTCTCCCAGCACCAGCAGCTCGGCCCACTCCCCATGGGACAGCAGCAGTGCCTGGGACTCGGGCTGCAGTGAGGCCAATGGGCGCCGCTGCTTTGTTCCAGGTGAGGAGCCAGGCTGGGCTCAGGGAGGGGTGAGCAGGGGGCTGTGAACACCCTGGGCCCAGGCCCTCGACCAGTGATAAGGGGGCGGGTCCCCAGCCCAGGTGTCTGGCCTGAGCCACATGAACCTCTGACACTAGATGCTGCCACTTTGGTCCTTGGTGCTGTAGCTGGTGGTGGGGTGGGGAGGGGGGACAGGCACCGCGCTGGGAGTCCAGGACAGTGTGTGTGTGGAGGGTCTCTTTGCTGTGGGCTCCTGAAGGAGTTGGGGGCTGAAGGTATCATTGAGAGGGGGGAGTGTGGGGCCAAGTCTGCTCTGGGTCCCGGAGGTGGGAAGGGGGCACATTGCCCCACCATGCTCCTGAGTGTCAGCCGGTGTCAACCTGTCCTCTTCTCTCCCTGGTGCAGGGACCCCAGGGACTCAGGATGAGGAGGAGGAACGGGTGTGTGTGGCCACAGAGGAGGCTGTTCTCAAGAACATCCAGGAGGAGCTCCAGGGCCGAGAAAAGGTACAAACGTTCCCCAGCTGTGCTGGAACCAAGGGTCTTTTCTCTGACAATCCACCAGCCCTAATGGGGACCTTTCTCCTCCATGATCTGGGACGCCCAAGATGGGGGTGTTTGTCACACACCAGCCGGGGTCTCCTTCCCTCACAGGCACTGTCGCAGATCTGGACCCTGCTTATGGAGGAGTCGTGGGTGATTTGTACAATGGGCGGGCCCCCGCTATCCGTGGACAGGCCTGAGTCCTGCAGCTGGTGTGGGTGGGGCAGGGAGGTCCCTGGCTAACTGGCTCTCTCCCCCCAACCCCACTCCTTGTGGGTACAGGATGAGGCCCAACACCTTATGTTCCTGCACGCCATCCGCCCCTGTGTCTCGCTGCACAGCAGAGAGGGCAGAACACATTGGAGCCACACTGCTGCAAGGCGGTTGTCCTGGAGAGGATTGTAGTGAGCGAGACACAGTGCCAAGCAGCTGGAGGGAGGACAGAGACATGGGAGGGGTCGGGGTCTCCCCAGGCGAAAGGATGGGGGATGGCTATCTGGAGCTTTCTGTTCACCTGACGGGGTGGGTGTGGCAGTGACCTCACAAAGGCCTTTTCCAGGACCTCAGCCTACTGGTCAAAGGTAGTGGGGAGGTGGTGACCTCACAGAGGGAGGGGCAGCTGAGGCCAGGGATTGCTGGGGCTGAAGATTGGGGAGAAGAGACAGGAGAAATTCTGAGATTGGCCACTAGTGGGCAGGAATCGGAAGAGCGGGAGGCAGGTTGCGGGATACTGCTGACTCTGTGGGGCACTGGCTGTGTAATCTTCTCACTGGGAAGTGTCAATGAGGCCCAAATCTCTCACTTTGCTTTATCTCCTTTGGGTCTCACAGGATCTCATTGAGGAGCTGCCTGCTAACTCTCCACTGAGCGCCGTCCTCCCTAATTCCCTGATTGCTGTGGGCAACCTCGGGTACCGAGACCCTTCAGCCTGGTTCCCCGAACCCCGCTGCTGCTCAGACCCAGGGCTGGGAGTCACTGCCCCTCCCACCACCAGGTCACCTCCCAAGGGTGTCTACTCTGACAGAGGTGGTGGGAAGGTTCACTCTCTCTGGGTTGGGCTGTTCTTTTCACTCCAGTAACATTGCAAAGGCTTTGGGGAGAGGCTCACTCCCAGGAACAGATACAGCAGGGGCAGCAGGGTCCAGGGAACAGGCACTATTCCTGTCCTGCCACAGTCTGTCTGGGAAATCTTGCACTTGTCATTCCCTGGCACGGTGCCTCAGTTTCCATTCTCGCCAGCCTCTGCCTATTTCCCTGCAATTTCACATCCCTGTTGGTGCCAGTCCCACCCCCGCAGTGCACAGTCTAGTACCGGCTCCTCTCTCTTGCCAGCACCATGACACCTGGCCTGGAGCCAGAGCTGGAGACCCACCTCCTTCGAGCTGCCCTGCATGCCGGCTTCACCCTGGGTATGGAGAAGGACACCACCCAAGTCTAGGTAGATCATGCTAAAGTCATGGATTGAAGAGCCAGCTGTCATCCTGCCATGAATCCTTGCTAATTGCCTGCAGTAGGATGTGAATGAGCGAGGCCAGGATATGTGTTTGGGGGTCTCACAAGTGCTTCCCAGAGACCCCTCTTCCCATCATATGGCAGGTGTATCCCCAGTTTCCCTAACTCTGACCTATGGCTCTCCCTTGCTTTGCAGGGACTGCATAGTCTTGCCAGACCTCCTGGATGCTTCTACGGGCACAAAGCTCTAAAGATTTAGAGCAGGTTGCACAGTGGAGCCAAGAGGCCAGTGAAGAAGCTTGGCAACATGTGACCTCCAGAAGAAGAACGGGGAATGTCCGGGTTCCAGCAACACAGACACAGGTAACTAACCACTTTCCTGTTCTCTCCACAGGTATCATTGTGGAGAGTGGACCAGATGATATGTCTGGGGGGAGAAAGCAGAAGGAGTCTCCGCTGGTTGGAAGGCATGAGATGCGCTGTCCTGAGATGGGGGGTTCCATGACCACCACTCCCAAGAGAAGGAGGCGGGTGGTGGTGGTCGGGGACTCTCTACTCCGGGGCACTGAGTCATCTATCTGGCGCCCTGACCGGGAAAACCGAGAAGTCTGCTGCTTGCCGGGGGCTAAGATTCACGATGTGATGGAGAGACTGCCGAGACTCATCAAGCCCTCGGATCGCTACCCCTTCCTGCTTCTCCACGTTGGCACCAATGATACTGCCAAGAATGACCTTGAGCGGATTGCTGCGGACTACGTGGCTCTGGGAAGAAGGATAAAGGAGTTTGAGGTGCAAGTGATGTTCTCGTCCATCCTCCCCGTGGAAGGAAAAGGCCTGGGTAGGGACCGTCGAATCGTGGAAGTCAACGAATGGCTACGCAGGTGGTGTCGGAGAGAAGGCTTTGGATTCTTTGACCATGGGATGGTGTTCCATGAAGGAGGAGTGCTGGGCAGAGATGGGCTCCACCTTACGAAGAGAGGGAAGAGCATCTTTGCGAGCAGGCTGGCTAACCTAGTGAGGAGGGCTTTAAACTAGGTTCACCGGGGGAAGGAGACCAAGTGGGAAAGCGGGATACCGGGAGGAAGCACAGGCAGGAATGTCTGTGAGGGGAGGGCTCCTGCCTCATACTGGGAATGAGGGGCTATCAACAGGTTATCTCAAGTGCTTATATACAAATGCACAAAGCCTTGGAAACAAGCAGGGAGAACTGGAGGTCCTGGTGATGTCAAGGAACTATGACGTGATTGGAATAACAGAGACTTGGTGGGATAACTCACATGACTGGAGTACTGTCATGGATGGTTATAAACTGTTCAGGAAGGACAGGCAGGGCAGAAAAGGTGGGGGAGTAGCACTGTATGTAAGGGAGCAGTATGATTGCTCAGAGCTCCGGTACGAAACTGCAGAAAAACCTGAGTGTCTCTGGATTAAGTTTAGAAGTGTGAGCAACAGGAGTGATGTAGTGGTGGGAGTCTGCTATAGACCACTGGACCAGGGAGATGAGGTGGATGAGGCTTTCTTCCGGCAGCTCGCGGAAGCTACTAGATCGCATGCCCTGGTTCTGGGTGACTTTAATTTTCCTGATATCTGCTGGGAGAGCAATACAGCGGTGCATAGACAATCCAGGAAGTTTTTGGAAAGCGTAGAGGACAATTTCCTGGTGCAAGTGCTAGAGAAGCCAACTGGGGGGGGGGAGCTTTTCTTGACCTGCTGCTCACAAACCGGGAAGAATTAGTAGGGGAAGCAAAAGTGGATGGGAATCTGGGAGGCAGTGACCATGAGTTGGTTGAGTTCAGGATCCTGACACAGGGAAGAAAGGTAAGCAGCAGGATACGGACCCTGGACTTCAGGAAAGTAGACTTCGACTCCCTCAGGGAACAGATGGGTAGGATCCCCTGGGGGACTAACATGAAGGGGAAAGGAGTCCAGGAGAGCTGGCTGTATTTCAAGGAATCCCTGTTGAGGTTACAGGGACAAACCATCCCGATGTGTCAAAAGAATAGTAAATATGGCAGGGGACCAGCTTGGCTTAACGGTGAAATCCTAGCGGATCTTAAGCATAAAAAAGAAACTTACAAGAAGTGGATTGGACATATGACCAGGGAAGAGTATAAAAATATTGCTCGGGCATGTAGGAATGAAATTAGAAGGGCCAAATCGCACCTGGAGCTGCAGCTAGCGAGAGACGTTAAGAGTAACAAGAAGGGTTTCTTCAGATATGTTGGCAACAAGAAGAAAGCCAAGGAAAGTGTGGGCCCCTTAATGAATGAGGGAGGCAACCTAGTGACAGAGGATGTGGAAAAAGCTAATGTACTCAATGCTTTTTTTGCCTCTGTCTTCACGAACAAGGTCAGCTCCCAGACTGCTGCGCTGGGCATCACAACATGGGGAGTAGATGGCCAACCCTCTGTGGAGAAAGAGGTGGTTAGAGACTATTTAGAAAAGCTGGACGTACACAAGTCCATGGGGCCGGACGAGTTGCGTCTGAGAGTGCTAAAGGAACTGGCGGCTGTGATTGCAGAGCCATTGGCCATTATCTTTGAAAACTCGTGGCGAACGGGGCAAGTCCCAGATGACTGGAAAAAGGCTAAAGTAGTGCCCATCTTTAAAAAAGGGAAGAAGGAGGATCCTGGGAACTACAGGCCAGTCAGCCTCACTTCAGTCCCTGGAAAAATCATGGAGCAGGTCCTCAAAGAATCAATCCTGAAGCAATTACATGAGAGGAAAGTGATCAGGAACAGTAAGCATGGATTCACCAAGGGAAGGTCATGCCTGACTAATCTTATCACCTTCTATGATGAGATTACTGGTTCTGTGGATGAAGGGAAAGCAGTGGATGTATTGTATCTTGACTTTAGCAAAGCTTTTGAAACGGTCTCCCACAGTATTCTTGTCAGCAAGTTAAAGAAGTATGGGCTGGATGAATGCACTATAAGGTGGGTAGAAAGTTGGCTAGATTGTCGGGCTCAACGGGTCGTGATCAATGGCTCCATGTCTCGTTGGCAGCCGGTGTCAAGTGGAGTGCCTCAGGGGTCGGTCCTGGGGCCGGTTTTGTTCAATATCTTCATAAATGATCTGGAGGATGGTGTGGATTGCACTCTCAGCAAATTTGCGGATGATACTAAACTGGGAGGAGTGGTTGATACGCTGGAGGGCAGGGATAGGATACAGAGGGACCTAGACAAATTGGAGGATTGGGCCAAAAGAAATCTGATGAGGTTCAATAAGGATAAGTGCAGGGTCCTGCACTTAGGACGGAAGAACCCAATGCACAGCTACAGACTAGGGACCGAATGGCTAGGCAGCAGTTCTGCGGAAAAGGACCTAGGGGTGACAGTGGACGAGAAGCTGGATATGAGTCAGCAGTGTGCCCTTGTTGCCAAGAAGGCCAATGGCATTTTGGGATGTATAAGTAGGGGCATAGCGAACAGATCAACGGAACGTGATCGTCCCCCTCTATTCGACATTGGTGAGGCCTCATCTGGAATACTGTGTCCAGTTTTGGGCCCCACACTACAAGAAGGATGTGGATAAATTGGAGAGAGTCCAGCGAAGCGCAACAAAAATGATTAGGGGTCTGGAACACATGACTTATGAGGGGAGGCTGAGAGGCTATTCTCAGTGGTAGAAGAGGACAGGACAAGGAGTAATGGTCTCAAGTTGCAGTGGGGGAGGTTTAGGTTGGATATTAGGAAAAACTTTTTCACTAGGAGGGTGGTGAAACACTGGAATGCGTTACTTAGGGAGGTGGTAGAATCTCCTTCCTTAGAAGTTTTTAAGGTCAGGCTTGACAAAGCCCTAGCTGGGATGATTTAATTGGGGATTGGTCCTGCTTTGAGCAGGGGGTTGGACTAGATGACCTCCTGAGGTCCCTTCCAACCCTGATATTCTATGATTCAAAACGCCCTTTACAAATTGGAGAATTGGTCTTCTTGAGCCAAACTCCACGGCTGGGCCCCCCTCTGTAGACTGGGCAGAAGTGAAACCCCAGAGCCAAACACTCCTCCTCCTGGGCAGTGCACGCCGACCTTTAATGGTCAGATGCTGCTTAGCTCTGTCACAGCAGCTTCTGCTGCGGGATTCTCCCAGCACTTTCCAAGAGTGGGAAAGTATGAAATCCCCATTTGACTGCTGGGGACAGAGCCATAGAGCGGGGAGCAACTTGCCCAAAGTCCCAATAGGAAAACCAGCAATGGAACCCAGGAGTCCTGACTGTCAATCCCCTCTTTTCACAGGCAGTCGATCGCCCAGTGTCATCACCCTGCCTGCTGTCTGGGCAGGGTAACTCCTCAGGTCACCACCCTCTCCAGCCTACCTTGGGCTTGGAGAGTGAGGAGGAGAGCGAGGGACAGCAGATGACCCTGAACATCCACCATCCATCGCTCCTCCATCCGCCATCCATGGAGCCGTTTCCAGTGTGTTTTCGAAATGTCCCAACAATGCGGCTCCCAGCCCTTGCCTTGTGGGCTACTGTTTGACAGGCTGAGAGTGTCTGAGCTGGGCGAGACCCTGTGAGCTGCTGAGCATGGATTGTCATAAATATAAAGGGAAGGGAAAACCCCTTTAAAATCCCTCCTGGCCAGAGGAAAAATCCTCTCACCTGTAAAGGATTAAGAAGCTAAAGGTAACCTTGCTGGCACCTGACCAAAATGACCAATGAGGAGACAAGATACTTTCAAAAGCTGGGAGGAGGGAGAAAACAAAAGGGTCTGTGTCTGTCTGTATGATGCTTTTGCTGGGGTCAGAACAGGAATGGAGTCTTAGAACTTAGTAAGAAATCTAGCTAGGTATGTGTTAGATTATGATTTCTTTAAATGGCTGAGAAAAGAACTGTGCTGAATAGAATGACTATTCCTGTTGTGTGTCTTTTTTATAACTTAAGGTTTTGCCAAGAGGGATTCTCTAGGTTTGAATCTAATTACCTGTAAGGTATCTACCATCCTGATTTTACAGAGGTGATTCCTTTACTTCTATTAAAGGTCTTCTTGTAAGAAAACGGAATGCTTTTTCATTGTTCTAAGATCCAAGGATTTGGGTCTGTGGTCACCTATGCAAATTGGTGAGAATTTTTACCAAACCTTCCCCAGGAAGTGGGGTGCAAGGGTTGGGAGGATTTTGGGGGGAAAGACGTGTCCAAACTCCATTTTTTCAGGAACCCAGATAAAGTTTGTTGCTGGCAGTGGAAGTCCTAGGGCAAAGGGTAAAATAGTTTGTACCTTGGGGAAGTTTTAACCTAAGCTGGTAAAAGTAAGCTTAGGAGGTTTTCATGCAGGTCCCCACATCTATACCCCAGGGTTCAGAGTGGGGAAGGAACCTTGACAGAAATCAATGAGAAATGTGGGGGCCCTGGGCTTCCTATGCCTAGGGACTTTTATGTGGGGAATGGTTTCTCTGGAGAAGTCCGGACTCCTGGGTAGTGTTCTGTTTTCTAGCCTGTGAGGTAGCCAGGGATGGCAGGAGGGAGCTGCTTGTCCGATGGTCTTTGTAACTGACTCCAGTGCCTCCCCGGGTGTTGCAGCACCAGGGATGATGAGGGAAATCGTTGGGAGCAGACCATGCAATGAAGTCCTTCCAGTGTGTGGAGAATGCACTCCCTGCACCCCTGTGAGGGGAGGAGGAGATGCTCTGGCTGGGGTAGGGATGGGGAAGCATGAAAAAGGCTGTTTGGTGAGAGGCTGCCTGGACCCCAGACTCACGCTTGCTCCCCGCTCGGTTCCAGGATAGCCGGGCTCCTGAGGATGTTCAGGAAGAAGGGTCTGCAGGTGGCCCCGGAGCCTGAGGGAAGCAGCTGCCATCTTCCCCAGGAGCAGAGCAGCCCCTCTGTCCCCACTGGCAGGGAAGGAGCTCCCGGATGGACCAGAAGGTGGAAGTGCCCAGCCTTCTGGCAGAGGAAACCCACTCCCGGCGCAGGCGTTGATGTGGGAGAGGCACCGGCCAGGCTGAAATGGAGCTGGCCCAGGATGCAGCTGGGCAGGCAGGACCCAGCCCACGAAGGGAGCCAGGCAGGGTGGCTCTGGGGCTTGTTGTGTGGGAAGCACCGGCCCTAGGAGCCCAGCCCTGATTCCCAGCAGGAGGCATCGCCCTGCCCAGTCACTGAGGACCCTCCAGTCTCCCCGGGGCAGGAGGTGGAGGATCCCTGTCCCAGGACCAGCAGCTCGGCCCGCTCCCATGGGACAGCAGCAGTGCCTGGGATTTGGGTAGTAGTGAGGCCAACGGGCGCCACTGCTTTGTTCCAGGTGAGGAGCCAGGCTGGGCTCAGGGAGGGGTGAGGAGGGGGCTGTGACCACCCTGAGCCCAGGCTCTCAAGCAGTGCTATGGGGGCAGGTCTCCAGCCCAGGTGTCTGGCCTGAGCCACGTGAACCTCTGACACTAGATGCTGCCACTTTGGTCCTTGGTGCTCTGGTTGGCAGGGTGGGTGCAGGGAGGGGGGGCAGACACTTCCCAGGGAGTCCAGGACAGTTTGTGGGAGGTTCTCCTTGCTATGGACTCCTGAATTAATTGGGGGCTGAAGGTATCACTGAGAGCGGGGGATGTGGGGAGCGATCTGCCCTGCGTCCTGGAGGTGTGAAGGGGGCACATTGCCCCACCATGCCCCTGTCCTTCTCCCAAGTGGCAGCAGGTATCATCCTGTCCCCTTCTCTCCCTGGTGCAGGGAACCCCAAGGACTCCGAGGAGGAGGAATGGGTGAATGTGGCCACAGCGGAGGCTGCTCTCAAGAACATTTGAGAGCAGCTCCAGGGCTGAGAAAAGGTACAAACGTTCCCCAGCTGTGCTGGAACCGAGATTCTCCCACCCTTTCCCAGCACCCTGACCACCTGCAGAGGGTCTTGTCTCTGATGATCCACCAGCCCTAATGGAGGCCTTTCTCCTCCTTGATCTGGGACGCCCAAGATGGGGGTATTTGTCACACACCAGCTGGGGTCTCCTCCCCCAACAGGCACTGTCCCAGATCTAGACCCTGCTTGTGTAGGAGTCGTGGGTAATTTGGACAATGGGCAGGTCCCCACTATCCCCCATTCAGTCCTGAGTGCTGCAACCAGTGTAGGTGGGGCAGGGAGGTCCCTGGCTAACTGGCTGTCTCTCCTGTAACCCCACTCCTGGTGGGTGCAGGACGAGAACCAGCAGCTCATGTTCCTGCATGCCATCCACCCCTGTGTCTCGCTGCACATCAGAGAGGGCAGGACACATTGGAGCCACACTGCTGCAAGGTGGCTGTGCTGGAGAGGATTGTGGTGACGGAGGATAGAGACATGGGAGGGGCAAGGGTCTTCCCGGGCCAATGGATGCGGGATGGCTGATGCTGAAGGGGCAGCTTAGGCCAGGGATTACTGGGACCGAAGACTGGGGAGAAGAGACAGATGAAATTCTGAGATTGGCCACTAGTGGGCAGGAATCAGAGGAGCTTGAGGCAGGTGGCGGGATCCTGCTGGCTGTGTGGGGCGCTGGCTGTGTAATCGCCTCACTGGGAAGTGTCAATGAGGCCCGAATCTCTCACGCTCCTTTGTCTCCTTTGGGTCTCACAGGAGCTTATTGAGGAGCTGATAACTCTCCACCTGGCGCCATCCTCGCTAACTCCCTGATTCCTGTGGGCAACCTCGGGTACCGAGAGGTGGTGGGAAGGTTCACTGTCTCTGGGTTGGGCTGTTCTTTTCTCTCCAGTAACATTGCAATGGCTTTGGGGAGAGGCTCACTCCCAGGAACAGATAGGAGTGGCAGAGGGGTCCAGGGAACAGGCGCTATTCCTGCCCTGCCACTGTCTGTCTGGGAAACCTTGCACTTGTCATTCCCTGGCACGGTGCCTCAGTTTTCATTCTCGCCAGCCTCTGCCTATTTCCCTGCATTTTCACGTCCCTGTTGGTGCCAGTCCCACCCCCACGCTGCACAGTCTAATACCAGCCATGGTATTACCACCATGACACCTGCCCTGGAGCCAGAGGTGGAGAGCCATCTCCTTCGAGCTGCCCTGCATGCCAGCTTCACCCTGGACACATAGAGAGACACCACCCAAGTCCAGGTAGATCATGTTAAGTCATGGAATGAAGAGCCAGCTGTCATCCTGCCATGAATCCTTGCTAATTGCCTGCAGTGGAATGTGAATGAGTGAGTCCAGGATATGTGTTTGGGGGTCTCACAAGTGCTTCCCAGAGACCCCTCTTCCCATCTACAGGCAGGTGTAGCCCCAGTTTCTCTAACTCTGACCTACGGCTCTCCCTTGCTTTGCAGGAACTGCATAGGGATCTGCCAGACCTCCTGGATGCCTTGCTGGGGAACCTGCTGGCAGAGGCCTCAGACACCAACAGGCTCCACTACATCTTGGAGGTGAGCCCGATAAGAGGGGTGGGGCAATTTTGCCTGAACTGTTAGATCCATTTTCAAGTCTGTCCTCCTAGCTGGGCCCTCAGTGGGGCGTCCTTGGTCAGGGCAGTTAGTGTAATGCAGTGTCAGGCCCTTCCTCCTTGAAGGACAGAGGAAGTAGCTGGGAGTTCAAGCCAGAGCTTTGCCTGGGGACTGGCTTAGGGAGTGAGAGTCTGAACCCCTCCTGTGAGATTCAGAAGATGGTCCTCAGAGAAGAGTCACTGGCTCCTTCCAAGAGAAACAGGAGGATCCCAGAGAATCAGCCCTTCTCTCCGGGCCCTGAGATTCCTGGGCGGATTGTGCTCACACTCAATCCCTTCACCCAACCAAGGACTTGAGAGCCAAGGAGGGGTGAGGGGTCTGTCTCCTCCTTGGTGAGCTGTTCAGGAATCAGGAGTTCAGGGAGTATGGGACCAGCCCCAACATTGGACGTTGTCCCAATCTAGAGAGACAATGAGAAGTCGTGACCTGCAGGATACAGGCATTGTCCTGGGGCAACAATCCCCTTCTAAAGCTCTGCGATCAGTGAATCAGATATTCCACCCTGTGGACAATGTCTCAGCCCCCTGGGGATGGGGAGGGTCTCATTAGCACAACACATGCACCGGCCCATTGATCCTGAGCTGCCTCCTCTCCCCCTCGCACATTAACTATTGGATCATGTCCAGGGTGTCACAAGAGAGAGCCAGGGC
Source organism: Lepidochelys olivacea (assembly GCF_965140295.1). Taxonomy (NCBI): domain Eukaryota; kingdom Metazoa; phylum Chordata; order Testudines; family Cheloniidae; genus Lepidochelys; species Lepidochelys olivacea. The sequence continues at coordinate 178,102,220 of NC_140413.1, read as the reverse complement.
CATTAGGAGCAGCACCGCCCTGCTCAGATCCACCATCACCCTCCTTGAGTTTGACGTAAGTGACCTCTCAGCCCAGCTTCCTGACTCCAGGCGTTGGTGGGCTGGCTCAAACGGGCTGTAGGATGTGCTGCTGCAGGAGCTGGGGGTTAGGAGTGTTCCTCTTGGGGAGACAGAGTCAGAGCAGACAATGAGCTTGGCTTGAGTCAAGTTCTTCTTGTCCTGATTAAGTGGTGACTCTGGGCTTTTAAGGGGACCATGCTGCAGGCTCATGCCTTTTTGTCATCCTGGAGCAGCTGGGGAAGTAAGTCCTCATGGAGGGCCCTGCCCACATCCCTGTGCTCCAGGCTCCTTTTGGGGGCAGAGGAAATTAAGGGTCTAGCTCAAGCTCCTATTCTCTAGCATCTCCTGTAGAGGGGCTACCGGGACGGAGAGTCCTGGCCCAGCTGGGGACTGGGAGCTGACAGGAAAATGCTGATGGAGTCCCCTCTCCCTCTCCCTTCCGTAAGAACTCAGCAGAATTCCCCAGGATGGGTCACTGTGTGGCACAGCTGGCTCTGTCCATCAGTGAACAGCCAAGGACCTCAGCCGGAAGGCAGGGAGGGAGTGTACCGGCTCTACCGGCTGCTGCTGCACTGGAGAGGTTAGGAACCCAGCTGGGAAATGGCACCCGATAGAGGGAGAGTGGGACCCCAACCAATTTCTCACAGACTAACCCCGGCTGGAGGCTGTGGATCTTTCTCTGTTCTACAGCAGCCCTTGCAATTCTGTTGGGCCAGACATGCAGCGAGGACTCTGCCCACTGTGCAGCCATCAACGGGATTGGAAGGACACAAGCACTGCAACCAGAATGATAAGTGTGTGTTTGTGTGTGTCTATTTCCCAGGGCTGACCATCCATGAGGTTGAAGCCCTGTGGTTTTGGGACTGGCACCGGGACAGCAGGCTTCTGGGCTACAGGAACACAGCCAGGGTGGGGGAGGTAAGGACACTCTGCCAGGGCATGACACAGGTCAGGGAGTGGGGGTGGCTGGGTCCCCTGCAGTGGCTGCCTCCTAGGACCAGTAGACAGAGATACCGTTCTAGCCCCAGGATTTGGAGCGTCGCTCTGGGCAATCTGCTAATGCCTCACGTCTTGTTGGTTTTAGGTCTTCAGAAAGTTCTTCTGGGAGGGGCAGAGAAGATCCTTCCTCCGGACGGCAGTGCTGGCCATACACGACCCCCTGTTGCGTGTCAGCCAGGCTGGGCTACTCCTCACCTGCTCCCTCCTGGTGGAAGCCCAGCAGCTGATGGGGGACAAGGTAAGCAGCTGCATTAGAGTCAGGAGATTGGGGTGGGGCCCAGGCCTCATTCCCATCTGATGGCCATTCACTGGCCTGGGGGAAAGAGCCTGATGGGGAATGAGAGTGAGAACAGGTGCTACTGGGAAGGGAGATGAATTCACCTCCATGAGCAGGAGGGAGCCAGCTTGTCCCCAGAGCAGCTCCAACCAAGCTCTTTAGCAAGGCTAGCTAATGACAAGCATTACCTCATCGCGGACTTATGTTCTTAGGACACAGCTTTGGCATGTTCCCCTCCCCGCCCCACCGCCAGCTACAGCACCAAGGACCAAAGTGGCAGCATCTAGTGTCAGAGGTTCACGTGGCTCAGGCCAGACACCTGGGCTGGGGACCTGCCCCCTTAGCACTGGTCGAGTGCCTGGGCCTAAGGTGTTCACAGCCCCCTCCTCACCCTTCCCTGAGCCCAGCCTGGCTCCTCACCTGGAACAAAGAAGCGGCGCCCATTGGCCTCACTGCAGCCCGAGTCCCAGGCGCTGCTTATGTCCCATGGGGAGTGGGCCGAGCTGCTGGTGCTGGGACAGGGACCCTCCACCTCCTGACCTGGGGAGGCTGGAAGGTCCTCAGTGACCGGGCAGGGGGGTGCCTCCTGCTGGGAATCAGGGCTGGGCTCCTGGGGCCGGTGCTTCCCACACCAAAAGACCCAGAGCCACCCTGCAAGGCTCCATTCCTGGGCTGGGTCCTGTCTGCCCAGCCGCATCCTGGCCAGCTCCATTTCAGCCTGGCCAGTGCCTCTCCCACCTCAGCGCCTGTGCTGGGAGCGGGTTTCTTCTGCCAGAAGGCTGGGCACTTCCACCTCCTAGCCTGGCCGGGAGCGCCTTCCCGGCCAGTGGGGACGGAGGGGCCGCTGTGCTCCTGGGGAAGATGGCCGCTGCTTCCCTTAGGCTTTGGGGCCACTTGCAGAGCCTTCTTCCTGAACATCCTCAGGAGCCCGGCCATCCTGGAACCGAGTGGGGAGCAGGCATGAGTCTGGGGTCAAGACAGCCTCTCACTAACCATCCTTTTTCATCCCTCCCCATCCCTGCCCCAGCCACAGCAGCTCCGCCACCCCCCACAGGGGTGCAGTCTCCACACACTGGCAGGAGTTCATCGCATGATCTGCTCCCTTACGTTCCCGCTCTTCAGCTATGGTGCTGCAATACCAGGGGAGGCACTGGGGTCAGTCACAAAGACTATTGGTCACTTTGGACAAGCAGCTCCCTCCTGCCGTCTCTGGCCACCCCTTCGAACCCCCCTGGCTAGAGGAGGAACAGAACCCAGGAGTCTGCATTTCTCCGGGGAAACCATTCCCCACATCAAAGCTCAGGGCCCCCTCATTTCTCATTGATTTCCATACTCAGCTGCTCACAGAGTCTGGCCCAGCTCAGACACTCTCAGCCTGGGGAACAGTCTGAGCTAAGTAGTTGCTGCTCTTAACAATTTCAAAATAATCAAATATGAATAAAATAGAATATTTCAGCTATTTTATTATGTCATAATCTGATCTGAAAAAAGAAAAGGAGTACTTGTGGCACCTTAGAGACTAACCAATTTATTTGAGCATGAGCTTTCGTGAGCTACAGCTCACTTCATCGGATGCATATCGTGGAAACTGCAGCAGACTTTATATACACACAGAGAATATGAAACAATACCTCCTCCCACCCCACTGTCCTGCTGGTAATAGCTTATCTAAAGTGATCATCAGGTTGGGCCATTTCCAGCACAAATCCAGGTTTTCTCACCCTCCACCCCCCACACACAAATTCACTCTCCTGCTGGTAATAGCTCATCCAAACTGACCACTCTCCAAGTTTAAATCCAAGTTAAACCAGAACACCTGGGGGGGGGGTAGGAACAAACAAGGGGAAATAGGCTACCTTGCATAATGACTTAGCCACTAACCCAGGAACTTATCCTTGCAACAAAGCCCGTTGCCAATTGTGCCCACATATCTATTCAGGGGACACCATCACAGGGCCTAATAACATCAGCCACACTATCAGAGGCTCGTTCACCTGCACATCCACCAATGTGATATATGCCATCATGTGCCAGCAATGCCCCTCTGCCATTTACATTGGTCAAACTGGACAGTCTCTACGTAAAAGAATAAATGGACACAAATCAGATGTCAAGAATTATAACATTCATAAACCAGTCGGAGAACACTTCAATCTCTCTGGTCATGCAATCACAGACATGAAGGTCGCTATCTTAAAACAAAAAAACTTCAAATCCAGACTCCAGCGAGAAACTGCTGAATTGGAATTCATTTGCAAATTGGATACTATTAATTTAGGCTTAAATAGAGACTGGGAGTGGCTAAGTCATTATGCAAGGTAGCCTATTTCCCCTTGTTTTTTCCTACCCCCCCTCCCCCGGTTTAACTTGGATTTAAACTTGGAGAGTGGTCAGTTTGGATGAGCTATTACCAGCAGGAGAGTGAGTTTGTGTGTGTATGGGGGTGGGGGTGGGGGTGGGGGTGTGAGAGAACCTGGATTTGTGCTGGAAATGGCCCACCTTGATTATCATGCACATTGTAAGGAGACTGGTCACTTTGGATGAGCTATTACCAGCAGGATAGTGAGTTTGTGTGTGTGGTTTTCGGGAGGAGGGTGAGGGGGTGAGAGAACCTGGATTTGTGCAGGAAATGGCCCAACTTGATTATCATGCACATAGAATCATAGAATATCAGGGTTGGAAGGGACCCCAGAAGGTCATCTAGTCCAACTCCCTGCTCAAAGCAGGACCAATTCCCAGTTAAATCATCCCAGCCAGGGCTTTGTCAAGCCTGACCTAAAAAACCTCTAAGGAAGGAGATTCTACCACTTCCCTAGGTAACGCATTCCAGTGTTTCACCACCCTCTTAGTGAAAAAGTTTTTCCTAATATCCAATCTAAACCTCCCCCACTGCAACTTGAGACCATTACTCCTCGTTCTGTCATCTGCTACCATTGAGAACAGTCTAGAGCCATCCTCTTTGGAACCCCCTTTCAGGTAGTTGAAAGCAGCTATCAAATCCCCCCTCATTCTTCTCTTCTGCATGCTAAACAATCCCAGCTCCCTCAGCCTCTCATCATAACTCATGTGTTCCAGTCCCCTAATCATTTTTGTTGCCCTTCGCTGGACTCTATCCAATTTATCCACATCCTTCTTGTAGTGTGGGGCCCAAAACTGGACACAGTACTCCAGATGAGGCCTCACCAATGGCGAATAGAGGGGAACGATCACGTCCCTCGATCTGCTCGCTCTGCCCCTACTTATACATCCCAAAATGCCATTGGCCTTCTTGGCAACAAGGGCACACTGCTGACTCATATCCAGCTTCTCGTCCACTGTCACCCCTAGGTCCTTTTCCGCAGAATTACTGCCTAGCCATTCAGTCCCTAGTCTGTAGCGGTGCATTGGGTTCTTCCGTCCTAAGTGCAGGACCCTGCACTTATCCTTATTGAACCTTATCAGATTTCTTTTGGCCCAATCCTCCAATTGTGTAAAGAGTTGTCACTTTGGATGGGCTATCACCAGCAGGAGAGTGAATTTCTGTGGGGGGGTGGAGGGTGAGAAAACCTGGATTTGTGCTGGAAATGGCCCAACCTGATGATCACTTTAGATAAGCTATTACCAGCAGGACAGTGGGGTGGGAGGAGGTATTGTTTCATATTATCTGTGTGTATATAAAGTCTGCTGCAGTTTCCATGGTATGCATCCGATGAAGTGAGCTGTAGCTCACGAAAGCTCATGCTCAAATAAATTGGTTAGTCTCTAAGGTGCCACAAGTACTCCTTTTCTTTTTGCGAATACAGACTAACACGGCTGTTACTCTGAAACCAATCTGATCTGAGTAAATGTTAAAGGCACCCCATATTATGCACTGCTCCCAGTGACACTCTCCAATGGATCCCCATCCTCCACCCACTGTGAGGTAGGTAGGAGCTGATTGTTATGCCTACTTGAAAGAGGGAGAAGCTAAGGGTGAGAAAGGAGAACTGACTTGTCTGAGGTCACACAGCCAGTCAGAGGCAGAGTTGGGAATAGGACCCAAGAGCCCGGACTTTCAAATAACCATTGGATCTTGAGTTTCATACGTTGAACGACCTGAATAAAGTGCTCTCAGATGAGCTCCAGACCAACAACAGTTCATAGTAATTATTCAGCAAGTGTTTCAGGAGAACTGGAATGTTAGAGAGAATCATGAACTGCTCAGAGACAATGAATGCAGAGAAGCAGCAAAATTTGTCAAACATATGACTGGTTATGACTTATTTACTTGGTCTTAAAGCAGAACAACAAGGACCCGACACTCCTCCCTGTCAGTAACCCCCCGCTCAGGCAATCAGGGTAGAGATTGAGGGGCGGAGGGCTGAGGGTTCTCACCAGGGAGCTCAAAGGATGGCCCAGGTCATCGGTGGAGCACTATTTCAGCCCCACATTTTTGGGTGGACCTTACACAATGGAAGCTGCAGAGCACCCCCAGTGGCTCCCCCACACACACCCCTCCTGGTGGTGGGAGGGGAACAGGGAAAGGACAAAAGAAGTAAGAGAAGAAGAGAAAGGAGGGTGGGATGGAGGAAAAGGTAAAACAAAAAGGACAAACCCTAATGTCCCCTGTGATTCTAAGGGACAAAATCCTAGGTGGGGAATAAAATTCTGCCACCTTAAGCTAGCGTTTTCCACGCCTAGAATTCACCTGGCACCAAATGGATCAGACTGAACAGGTTCCAAACCTCTCAGAGGCTCTTACCTTCCAAACAGGGATGTCTGTTTTCTAGTAAAATCAGGAAAAGGAAAGGAGAAAACTCGAAAGAGGTTCCTTCTCGTGCTCACGTACGTAAACCCTAATATTCTCTCAGTCCTGAAAGAGGGACGTCGAGAGGGAGACTTGCTGAAGCAAAGCTAAAGGGGTCTGCGAGGTTTCCCTGGCCCTGCACCCCTGTCCTGCCTGGCTGATGTCAGCATCTCTCTGTGAGGTCACCACCTCCCCACTACCTTTGACCAATAGGCTGAGGTCCTGCAAAAGGCCTTTGTGATGTCACTGGCACACCCACCCCTGGGGTGACCAGATGTCCCGATTTTATAGGGACAGTCCCGTTATCTGGGGCTTTTTCTTATATAGGCTCCTCTTACCCCCACTCCCTGTCCCCTTTTTCACACTTGCTATCCCGTCAGCCTACCCACCCCTCCCCTGCAGTGCTAATGTCCTGCCGCTGGCCAGACATTTTGGAGGTTTGAGCTACTCCCTGTGGATCAGCCCACTCAAGGAGTGTTTATTCTAGGAAGCAAGCCGGCTAGACAGCAAAACATCAGAGGCTACTCCCATTGCTACACTCAGTTTTTCAGAAATGAGTCGACATGATGGCCAGAAGAGACCATTAGAGCATCTCATCTGACCCCTGCATATCACAGGCCTCGTGTATACCACAGTTGCTACCGTTTGGGAAGCACATCCCAGAAAGACATCTAGTCTTCATTAAATGACATCAAGAGATGGAGAATCCACCACTTCCTTGGCAGCTTGTTCCTGTGGTGAACCATCCTCACTGTTGAATATTTGTGCCTTGTTTGTAATATGAATTGGTCTCTTTTCACCTTCCAGCCATTGGGTCTTGTTATGCCTTTCTCTGCTAGATTAACGAGCCTTTTAATCCCCAGTATTTTCTCTCCATTAAGCTATTTCAACACTTTAGTTGATGAAAAGCAGATTGAAAGGTGACTTCAATGAACAGGTTGAACTCTTTCAATCGCTCCCTAGAAGGCATTTATCTCCAGCCTGCAGAACATTTGGTGACTCTTTGCTGCCCCAGCTCCAATTTCTCAACATCTTTTTCAAATGAGGACACCAAAACTGGAGGCAGTATTCCAATAGCAGTCTCACTAATGCTGTGTCACCTCCCTAGCCTCCTCACGGCTCTGCTTCTATGTCTAAGGATGGCTTTAGACCTAGTCACCACAGCATCATGCTGGGAGCTCATTTTGAGTGGCTTCTCCACTATGGCCCCTAAATCCTTTTCAGAGTCACTGCTTTCCTGGATACAATTCCCCATTCTGGAGGTTTGGCCGGCATGCCTTGTTGCTAGGTGTAGGACCTTGCATTTGGCTCTGGCCAAACTTGCTTTCTTTGAATGGGCCCATCTTGCCAAACGAGCCAGATGGCTCTGTATCACTGCCCTTTCCTCATCAGTAGTTACCACTCTGCCAGTATTTTGTCACCCACCAATCTTATCAGCAGGGATTGTAGGTTTTCTCCCAATTCATTGATAAAAATTATTTTTAAAAATTAGTCCTTGAGAGCTTCTTCAGACCCTTAGTACCCACGACCTGCTCCCCACAGCACAGTGAGAAAAGGCCGTCCTGCTGGTACATAGGGGATAAGAACAGAACAGACATACCTTTAGTCGCTTTGTTATCCATAGGCTCTGAACAACATGTGGGGGTCAGCAGATTAGAAATGCTCTAGAGAGCTGTAGTGTAGACAGGTCCCAACTGTGTCTCGGTTTCACACCCTGTAAAATGGGGAGAACAAACAAAACCGTGATTAGGTCTATTTGATAGTGGGGAAACCGAGGCACCCAGCGTTGAAGAGACTCGCTCATGGTCCCAAAGCCAGGAATAGAAAACGGCAGGTCTTCTGATAGCCAGTTGTGAGACCTCGCCCCTCTTATCCTGACCTCTCTCCTCTAACTTTAATCACAGCCTCCATGTCTTTTCCTCCATGTCCCTTAACCCCACGTCACTGCCGAAGAAAGATTTTCTGTTAGCCAGCTGGCTCTAATGCAGTGGTTCTCAAAATTTAGCACTAGTGACCACTTTCACAGACAAAGCCACTGAGTGTCACCCCTCCTTATAAATTAAAAACACTTTTTTATATATGTAACACCATTATAAATGCTGGAGGCAAAGCAGGCAGGGGTGGAGGCTGACAGCTCACGACCCCCCATATAATAACCTCACAACCCCCTGAGGGGGCTCGTCCCCCAGTTTGAGAACCCCTGCTCTAATGCATGTGGATGTCCTTCCAAAAGATGTGCTCTGGCTCAGTCCCATGTTATGGTTGGCTGAAGGAACAACTTGGTAACATTTTAGGGCCCGAGTTATACAGGAGGCGTGACTAGATACACATAATGGTCCTTTCCGACCTGAACATCTATCAATCTTTACATTTTCTGCTGCTAGGAAGATAACTCTGGACCTATTTTCTCTCATTCACTTTCAGTTGGAATAATTTAAATCCAGACCAAAGGATTTCCTCTTCCATTGTGTCTTCAGCACCTTTGAGAGCAAACAGCTACTGTTTGCCCACAGGTTTCCAGTTTCAACCTGTCCCATGGTGAGATGGCCAGGAAAGGGATTGGAGCTCAACTGCACCTAGCCCAGGTTATGCAGCTCCCTAGGGTGAAAGGAATAAGTGTGGGGATCAGGTGACAAGTAGTAGCATGTGACTAGGACCCAGGCCTGCTGAGAGACAGAAGGGCAGCCTGTGCTCAGCCAGGAGAGAGACCCGCAAGGGGAGCAGGTGTGGGAGGAGCTTGGAGAGTCCTTGAAAGGTCAGGGACAAGCCAGGAAGGGGCTAGGCTGAGCACTTAGGACAAGGCCCGAGGAGGGAAAGACAGGGCAGTTTAGGTGATGGGGCAGATAGTCCACTTGGTTTAGGGTCCCAGGGCCAGACACCAACAGGTGAAGGTGATTGTCGAGGCTTATGTCCTTCTACCCCAGGGTAGATCTGACAGTCGAGAAGAATGATGCTGGAAGGGGGAAGAGAGTTAACCCCAAGGTCACCCACTGAGTTTATATCACAAATGCATTCTCAGAAGGATCCAAGAGAAGAAACATGGATTTTTCCAGTCTCTTCTTTCTTGGAGTCCCCAGGGCCAAGGTAAAACCCCTGCTGCCTCTTCCCATTCTGCTCACCTCCGAGATGTGCTGGAGTTTGTCTGTGCTGGGGGATGCTGTCAGCAGGATCTAGAGCTCATCATCCATGTTCTATGGGCAGGCCTTGCTCTGAGCCTGCCAGCGGAGGGAGACCATGGGTCAGGGTTATGGAACCTGGGCCTACACCTGCCAGATGACAGCTGGCTCTGCAATCCTTGCCCAGAACAGCTCTCTGCAGAGGACCTGGTGCACAGCAGGGTAGGGAACAGCCAAGCTGCTAGGAATGGAAGCTGGGCTTCTGGACAGAATCCAGGACCCAAATCCCAGCCTGCGGAAAGAAAGGACTGCCCACGGAGGGACAATGTAATGTCCCATTGAGGGAAGAGCCTCTCCCCACCATTTCTTAACCTCATAGGCTGTTCTCATGCTCTGCCAACCACACGTCTCAGTAGCTCCAGCTGTCTGAGGGAGCAGGGAGCAGAGGCCATCCTGCTGCTGGGACAGAGGTGGAGGTTGATGTTCAACCTGCAGATGGGTGTTGTCCTTTCTCATGCCCACAGTCAAGACACCATGAAAGGGAAGGACTCTGGACATGCGATTCCTGCTCCAGAGCCAGGAGCAGCTTCAGCTTGCTGGGAGGAGACCAGGCGGAATGGGCTGAGTGTCTTAATAACGGCTAGAGCAAAAATATAAAAGCCATTAAGGGTCAGAAGAACATTCATCAGGGAATTGGAGAGTTCAAGGCTGGCCAGAAAACATGTCGGCTACGGCATAAACCAGTATGCGCTCTGCCACCTGACTGGTTTTGGAGACAAGGGTACGTCTCTTGGAGAGAGGGGTTCGAGGATCTTTCTCTGAGACACACAGCTGTCATTGCTGGGAACAGAAACCCCATCTGTAATTTTGCTCACAGGCCCTGCCGCAAACTCCACCCTCCAACCATTGTGAGCCAGGCCCGGGAACACCATTCCACTATCACAGGTACATGGACCTGTGCACCTGCAGTCACTGCAGCCGGCACACGCACTGGGGCTGGTGCTGTGACATGAGGTGGATGAACCACCCTGCTGGCCCCATATCCAGCATTCCCCCCCTGAGCAATCGGTCCTGCTCCCTGCTCTTCCTCTCTTCCCCCAGGAACCCCGGAGCAGGCTCTCTTCATGGACCGTGTCCCTCTCCTCCTTGGCTCTTTTAGAAGTAAGGTGCTCATTGTTCCTCCTTGCCCCTAAAGGATTGGCACCAGCGTGATTTGTGGGCAAGATCTGACTTGTCTATTGACCTGGGTCTGGGGCTTGGTCCTTTGGGATCGGGAGAACCTTTTTCTTTTACTTCAGGACAAGGAGGAAAGTGAGAACTGAATTTTGCAAAGGGAAGCCACAGGGTAACCCTAAAAGGCCCAAACTGCAATGGTATTGAGCCAAAGGTGTGGCATGACAAAAATGATTGTAGATGGACACTTCCAATGGATTTCTTGTAATTGCTAATGGTGATTTGTTTTAGCTATTTTTTTGCTATTACCAAAAACTGTAAAAGTGTACAATGTGCCTAATCTTTGGAGAAAACCCTTGAACATGTTAAGAGTCATACAGAAGAACATATTTTATGTTAAAAAAAGCTTGTGATGCAGATGTTTCACCCGCAAAATATCTGTATTTTTTACCCATGGAAACTTATGCGCAAATAAATCTGTTAGTCTTTCAGGTGTCACCGGACTCCTTGTTGTTTTTGTGGATACAGACTAACATGGCTACCCCCTGATACTTGTAAACAGTCTTGAAACTTTTCACAGGAGAAAAGACATTCCCGACCTGTTATGCTGTAGGAGAAGGGAAACCGAGGCACACTACCATATTGCTTTCAAGGCTAAATGCCAAGATTCCTATACTATGGACAACACTAATATCTACATTGTCTTGATATTAATTGGGTTCCAGACACATGCCAAAGCTTCTATGGATAAAGTAGCTATTTTCATTAGCTCTTGGCAAGATCACATGAGACATACCGGAACCACGCTGCAAGGGCAAATCCAATCCACTATTGTTCTAAGAAACTTTTACACTGAGTTTGTAAAAGAATTCAATCATGTTATTGAACATGACTTTGAGAAACCATTTCTGTTGTACACTGATATGGGCTCACCAAATGAAATTAATAGACAGCAGGTTTAAAACTAAAAAAAGGAAGTATTTTTTTAAACAAATGCACAGTCAATGTGTGGAACTCCTTGCCAGAGGATGTTGTGAAGACCAATCTCAGCAGCTTCCTAGGAAGGAGCCAGTGCTCTTCTTAGAGGACCTTCTCCTGGACCTCACAAGGCTCTGATGCTCTCACCCCGCAAGCCTGCCTGGGGTCTTGGAGTTAGTGCTCAAGAGAACCAGGCAGAGCCCTGTTGTCGAGCACCAGCACCTTCCCTCTGTCCCTGAAGGAGGAAGGGCCCCAACACTGCTCTGAACTGACTGCCCTGACCACGGGTGGCCCAATGGCTTTCAGATAGCAGGACACAATGGAGACATGGATCATCCAGTCTCTTATTTCCAGGTCTCCCCAGGGCTAAGGTAAAATTCCTGTTGCCCCTGCCCATTCTGCTCACCTCCAAGATGTGCGGGAGTTTGTCTGTGCTGGGGGTTGCTGTCAGCAGGCTCTTTAACATGGCATCCATGTCTCTGGGCAGGCCTTCTTCAGAGCCTGTCAGGGAGGGAGGGAGACCATGGGTCAGGGTTATAGAATCTGGGGCTACACCTGCCAGGATGACAGCTGGCTCTGCAGTCCTTGCCCAGAGCAGCTCTCTGCAGAGGGTCTGGTGCCGAACAAGGTAGGGAACAGCCAAGCTGTTAGGGATGGGAGCTGGGCTTCCTGGCAGAGTCCAGGAACCAAATCACAGAATCTGCAAGGAAGGACTTCCCCATAGAGGGGCAACATCATCTTCCACAGGTTGGGACTCTCTCCCTGACAGTGGATTAATCCTCTGGCCTGTTCCCATCTCTGCCCCCCCGCACCCGCAACTCAGCAGCTCCAGCCACCGAAGAGAGCAAGAACCAGAGACCTTCCTGCTCCTGGGACAGAGGAGTACGTTGATGATCTATCTGGATGTGAGTGTTGGCCCTCCCCATGCCCATGGTCTATCCTCCATTCAGGCCGCGCACAGGAACTGTGATTCTTGTTCTGGATCTAGGGGCGGCTTCAGTTTGCTGGCAGGAGGCTGTACATGAGACCTTGCCATTTGGGGGCTACACAGGCACTAACATGGGCATAGAAGTTTGAGGAACAGGGCAGAGGCCTGTGTGGGACAAGGAGGGCGGGGATTTGAGAAGGAAAAACAGAGGATCAAATACTCACTTAATGTGGGTCAGGATGATCCCCATTTCAAAGATAGAGAAAGTGAGGTATCAGGTGGGAGAGTGACCTGGCCAGGATCACGTTACCACTCAGTGGCAGGGCTGCAGTCCAACCAGTTGCCTGCTCTCATCACTGGATCCTGTTGCCCGTCTTGTATGACTCCTCCAGCCATCCTCTCCCATAGGCCATCCCCACCGCTCTCCAAAACCAGGCTGCCCCTTCCTGGCAAGGCCTGGTGTTACAGCTTTCTTGCTGGGCTAGCACCAAAGCCAAGAGTTGCTAGGGCCCTCTGGGAGTTCTTTGGCTGGAAACTCAGCCCTTCAACCAGGTGACCGTCTTTTAGTCCACTCCTTCCTGAGTCGTGCTCATCCCAAACAAAATGTCCAAAAATGTCTAACAGAAACAAGGTCTTCCGTTCCTTTGGGGGCTCTTCCTCAGACTGACTTTGGCTCGGCCTGCCCTTGGTAGCCCTTTCTATGGCCTTCTACGTCCCCTTCCTTAGAGACCATGGGAGAACCAGTCCTACCCTGGATTCTAGGTTCTGCCCCAAGGCCCTCTACTGAACAGCTAGGCCTGCTCTTTACCTTTGCTGCGGTTTTCCCTGTTTTTTCCCTCAGGTGAAGCTCACTCTGTAATCAGTTTGGCCTAGGTCCAGGCTTTACAGCCCACAGGCCACTCTCTGTTATATTCCCTCCTCCTTAGAACATCGCCCACCTGGGGGGGCAAGTTCGATTCTTATCCAAGCTTCATCCCTCATCATCTCATTGCTGTCACCGGCTGCGCGCTTGTACAGCCTGCGCACAGTGTCTCCAGCTCCACTGCCAGCCACTCACCAGAATTAAGAGGCAATCCTTCTCTTACGCAGTATCCCAGCGCTCTTCCTGCAGCCACTCCTTCTCATTCGCAACTGCTTGCGGAGCCTGTTCCGAAGCCTTTAGCTTCTTCTCTACCCCTTTTTGCTACTGCCGCTGCATATGCCAAAACCCTTTCCGTCAGGGTCTGAGAACGCACCACGGACTGCTCCACCCTGGTGTTTGTTCCTCCTTCAGTCTGCTTCATCTCTGGGCCAACCATTTCGTCCTTCACCTCCCTGCAGCACCCAACAGGGCGTGTTGGTGGAGGGTCTGCAAGGTCCACGGCCATCCCTTCCACCTCCACGTTGCCTGCCTCATGTGGGTTTCTGTCAGAGGACACCTTCTCCTTTCTTTCTACCTTCTTGGGGCTCTGGCCCCTTGTTTTGCCACTCAGCAATTTCCTAAGCAGGCCGTGTCTTTTGATATGGCCTGCTTCTCTGCACCCAAAACAAAGAACTCTTGTCCCCATCTTGGCATTAGGCCACGCTTGTACACTTCCTCATGCCCTGCTCTCCTGGGCTAATCTTCACAGCACAGCGCAGTCATGCTCTCCTTGTCTGCTCTTTTTGTCCATGGGCATAGCAGACCCTGGGTTGATTTCCCTTTGCAGGATCTCTCACAGGTATTTCTCCTGCTGCGTCCGTACTCCGCCTGCACTTCCTTCTGCCTCTGTTGGTGTCCTAGGAGCTGCGTGAGAAACTCCTAGACCTGCTTTGGCTGCTTAACCAGTCCTGGGAACTGAAGTGAGAAATCCAGTGACCAGCTCAGTCCCTCCAGACACCCGCATGGCGGGACAGACCTTCTCTCAGCACCCAAGACTTCCCCCTGTTATCCATGAGGGCTGATGGAATTCAATCCTCCTGACTGTACCAATTAGAAACGAATCTACTCATCGTTCCGTGCCCCCGTGGCGGCCAGGCATCGCATCACAGCCCTCTCGCTAGGCTAGCGTCCCCCATCTGTGGTTGCTCCAGCACCATGACACTTTCTCTGCCTGGTAACTCAACCCTTCGGCCAGATCGCCACCTTTAGTCCACCCTTCTGGGGCCCAGCTTCTCTCACACTAAAAGTCGAAACACGTCTTTCCACAGAAAGAAGTCCTTCTGCCATCACTAGGGCTCTTCCTCATCCTGCAGCCCCCTTGCTGGGCTTGGTAACCCTCTCCAGGTGGGTGTACGCCCCTTTCTTTGGGGCCAGTAGGGGAATCCAGTCCCACCCTGACATTGGCAGCAGCCCAGGGTTCTGTATCCAACAGAAAGGTCTACTCCTTTCTCTTTGTTGCAGTTTTCCCTGGGCACTTCCCACCTCTCTTCTCAAGTTTCCCTCTAGACTTTCCTTGCTGCTCTGAACTTTCTACCTTATTCTCATTCCCGTTGATACCCCAGCTGGGCTGTATCACCACTGAGGTCTGGCTCTGTAGGGGGAGGTACATGGTGCTTCTCAGGTAGGGCTCATTCTGTAATCAGCTTGGCTAAGCCCCAGGCTGTGCAGCCCAGGGGAGAGCACCTTGTTACAAGCATGCTCTGCCCCCTCCTACTGTTCCTGGGCTGGGGTCCTTGCTCCCCATTTCAGACCTAGTTTCCAGTGGGGCTCAGTACACACAGGCCCCACTGCCTGCAACCGGAGTTTGCTTGTTCTGGTGACTCTGACATTCAGGCCCTTCATCATTCAGAGGGTGACAGGTGTGGTGAGGGGGCTGGAGAAATCCCACTGCTGAGCGGAAGGAGGCCAAAGAGTTGGGATTCTGGGAGCTGATAGGTTCGTTTGCCCTGCTGCGGGAAGTGGAGCTGGAGACCGGAGATGCCATGTGAACGAGATTACCTGATGTCCTCTTCATGCCCGAGGGGCTGGAGCCTCCCACCGGAAACCCTCTCAGGAGTCCAGCTTGGAGGACATGTCTAGGGAGTCCCTTCCTACGAACAAAACCAGGGTGGTACAATGATCGAGACGTCTCTGTCCCAGATCTGGGAGCCAGGGACAGGGGAATCTCCCAGGCAGGCTATGCATTGGGGATCCCGTTTCTCCCCCAAGAGACCCAGACGCCCCAAGGAGTAAATGGCTCTTACCTCCATGAGGGAGTGGGGTCTTCCATCTAAGCCTCTTTGAGAGCCAGCACTGCTTGCTTTGATGGGACGAGGTGACCCATCTGCACAGCTCCAGGAGTTGGCTCAGCTGCAGGCTGCACCCATCTGGGAGGCTGTGAGGGCATTTGGGACGCAGAAGGAAGGACCCTGGTCCACAGAGAGCAGAGAGGGTTTCTGTGAGTGCCAAGGGGCTCCATTTCCCCTTCCACTATCTCCCCTTTTACAGTGAGCCAGAGCAGTACCTGCAGCAGGGAGCGGGAGTTGCTGGTGGCCTCAGAGGCACAGCCCTGCAGTGTCTCAGGCACCTGGCGCAAGTGCCGGATGATGCGGACCTGGCACATCACATTGGCCGTGACGTCCTCCTTCTGCAAGGGAACGAGAACCTGTCAGAGACTCAGCCGCCCCCGAGGAATTGGGGGGATTAAGGGTACCTGGAAGCAGCAGCATTTCCACCCACCACCTGCCTATCTATGAGGGATGGATTCACCCTCCTGACCCCTAGAATGGAGTCTTCTTGTCCTTTCTAGTGACCTCCAGTGTCAACCCCCCTCCTTGTAGGGTCAGCTCCTGAAACCTCCCCCTCAGTGTCCCTGACAGCTGTTCCACCTCTAATCCACAGCTCAAGTTCTCAGTCCCCTCTCCTCCACCTCCACCCAGGTTGGGCAGGGACAGGGCTCTAGCAGGGGAGTGTGGGGGAAGGACGGATTCTGGCAGCAGTGAAGTAGGATGTCGGGAGGTTGAGACCTTTCCCCAAGTCATCCCAGACACTAATGCTGAAGATGAATGATGGCAGCCCTGGTGAATGGGGCAGATCAGCAGCCCCTGCTAACTGAATCCTCCCATTCTCTCTAGAGCGGGTCCAGCCCTGCCAGCAGCAGGACAAGCTTCCCCTGCCCATGTGCCTCAACCCTGCCTGGTGAATCGCCATCACTCGTCAGTCCTTGGCTTCCCAGGCTGCCAGTGATGGGAGCAACTCTGGGTGGTGGCTCGGGCAACAATCCCCTTCTAAAGCTCTGCGATCAATGAATCAGATATTTCACCCCATGAACAATGTCTCAGCCCCCTGGGGATGGGCAGGATCTCATTATTGGAGCGTGCCCAGGGTGTCGCAAGAGACAGCCAGGGCCATTCGGAGCAGCACTGCCCTGTTTAGATCCACCATTACCCTCCCTGAGTTTGACGTAAGTGACCGTCTGGAACCCAATTAATATCAAGACAATGTAGATATTAGTATTGTCCATAGTATAGGAATTTTGGCATTTAGCCTTGAAAGCAATATAGTAGTGTGCCTCGGTTTCCCTTTTCCTACAGCATAACAGGTCGGGAATGTCTTTTCTCCTGTGAAAAGTTTCAAGACTGTTTACAAGTATCAGGGGGTAGCCATGTTAGTCTGTATCCACAAAAACAACAAGGAGTCCGGTGACACCTGAAAGACTAACAGATTTATTTGCGCATGAGTTTTCGTGGGTGAAACATCTGTATCACAGGGTCTTTTAACATAGTGTGGGTTTTTTTGTATCACTCTTAACATGTTCAAGGGTTTTCTTAAAAGATTAGGCACCGAGATACAGCATGGCCAGAGGGCAGAAGGAGAGTGTTTAAAGGGAGCCTTATTCCCTGTAGAAGGAAGAAAGTTTGCTATAGATTAATTAGAGCACCTGAAGCCAGTCACCTGATAACACGCCCCCTGCTTCAATCGAACAAGGGAAGGAGTTGAAGCAGAGTGGATTGGTCAATAGAGTCGATTGGTCAAGTCAGATCTTACCCAGAAATCACGCTGTTGCCAATCCTTCAGGAGCAAGGAGGAACAAGGAGAAACTTGCTTTCAAAAGAGCCAAGGAGGAGAGGGACACGGTCCATGAAGAGAGCCTGCTCCAGGGTTCCTGGGGGAACAGAGGAAGCGCAGGGAGCAGGACCGATTGCTCAGGGGGGGAATGCTGGATATGGGGCCAGCAGGGTGGTTCATCCAGCTCATGTCACAGCCCCAGCCCCAGTGCGTGTGCCGGCTGCAGTGTCTGCAGGTGCACAGGTCCATGTACCTGTGACAGTGGAATGGTGTTCCCGGGCCTGGCTCACAATGGTTGGAGGGTGGAGTTTGCGGCAGGGCCTGTGAGCAAAATTGCAGCTGGGGTTTCTGATCCCAGCAATGACAGCTGTGTGTCTCAGAGAAAGATCCTCTTACTGGTTTTGGAGACAAGGGTACGTCTCTTGGAGAGAGGGGTGAGGTGGCAGAGCGCATACTGGTTTATGCCGTAGACGACCCGTGTTCTGGTCAGCCTTGAATGCTCCAATTCCCTGATGAACGTTCTTCTGACCCTTAATGGCTTTTATATTTTTGCTCTCACGATTATTCAGACACTCAGCCCAGTCGGCCTGGTCTCACTTCCATGTGGTGCCTCACTCTCCCCCTCTCTGAAGTGGCGATAATCCTAACTGACAATTAGACAGTGTTTGATCCTCAGATCTTCCTTCCCAAATCCCTGCCCTCCTTGCCCAACACTACCCTCTCCCCCAGTTCCCCAAACTTCCATGCCTATCTTTGTGCCTGTCTCATCCCTCAACTACACGGTCTCAGACACCGTCTCCTTCCAGCAAGCTGAAGCTGTCCCTGGCTCTGGAGCTGGAATCGCATGTCCAGAGAGCTTTGCTTGCCTGGTGTATTGACCATGGGCATGAGAAAGGACAACACCCATCTGCAGGTTGAACATCAACCTCCACCTCTGTCCCAGCAGCAGGATGGCCTCTGGTCCCTGCTCCCTCAGACAACTGGAGCTACTGAGAAGTGTGGTTGGCAGAGCATGAGAACAGCCCATGAGGTTAAGAAATGGTGGGGAAAGCCTCTTCCCTCTATGGGACATTACGCTGTCCCTCCGTGGGCAGTCCTTTCTTTCCGCAGGCTGGGATTTGGGTCCTGCATTCTGCCCAGAAGCCCATCTTCCATCCCTAGCAGCTTGGCTGTTCCCTACTCTGGTGTGCACCAGGCTCTCTGCAGAGAGCTGCTCTGGGAAAGGCCTGCCCATAGAACATGGATGACGAGCTCTAGATCCTGTTGGCAGCATCCCCCAGCACAGACAAATTCCAGCACATCTTCGGGGTGAGCAGAATGGGAAGGGGCAGCAGGGGTTTTAACTTGGCCCTGGGGACTCCTAGAAAGAAGAGACTGGAGAATCCATGTTTCTTCTCTTGGATTCTTCTGAGTATGCATTTGTTATATAAACTCAGTGGGTGACCTTGGGGTTAACTCACTTCCCCCTTCCGGCATCAGTCTTCTCCACTATCAAACCTACCCTGGGGAAGAAGGACATAAGCCCCGACAATCACCTTCACCTGTGGCTGTCTGGCCCTGGGAGCCTAAACCAACTGGACTATCTGCCCCATGACCTAAACTGCCCTGTCTTTCCCTCCTCGGGCCTTGTCCTAAGTGCTCAGCCTAGCCCCTTCCTGGCTTGTCCCTGACCTTTCAAGGACTCTCCAAGCACCTCCCACACCTGCTCCCCTTGGGGGTCTCTCTCCTGGCTGAGCACAGGCTGTCCTATCTCTCAGCAGGCCTGGGTCCTAGTCACATGCTGCTGCTTGTCACCTGATCCCCACACTTATTCCCTTCACCCTAGGGAGCTGCATAACCTGGGCTAGGTGCTGCTGAGCTCCAACCCCTTTCCTGGCCATCTGACCATGGGACAGGTTGAAAGTGGAAACCTGTGGGCTAACAGTAACTGTTAGTAACTGTTTGTAACTAATTAGTTAGTCTCTAAGATGCCAGAAGTACTCCTTTTCTTTTTGCGAATACAGACTAACACGGCTGTTACTCTGAAACCAGTAACTGTTTGCTCTCAAAGGTGCCGAAGACACAATGGAAGAGGAAATCCTTTGGCCTGGATTTAAATTATTGCAACTGAAAGTGAATGAGAGAAAATAGGTCCAGAGTTATCTTCCTGGCAGCAGAAAATGGACAGATTAATAGATGTTAAGGTCATAAAGGACCATTATGTGTTTCTGGTCGCACCTCCTGAAAAACTCAGGCCCTAAAATGTCACCAAGTCGTTCCTTTAGCCAAGCATAACATGGGACTGAGCTAGAGCACGTCTTTTGGAAGGACGTCCACATGCATTAGAACAGAGGTTCTCAAACTGGGGGGTCAGGCCCCCTCAGGGGGTCATGTGGTTATTCCTTGGGGGGTCATGAGCTGTCAGCCTCCACCCCTGCTTTGCCTCCAGCATTTATAATGGTGTTAAATATATAAAAAAGTGTTTTTAATTTATAAGGAGGATTCACACTCAGATGCTTGCTTTTCTGTTCTTCGCTTTGGGACCATGAGCAAGTCTCTTCAATGCTGGGTGCCTCGATTTCCCCAACTAACAAATAGATCTAATCATGTTGGTTTTTTTTGTTCTCCCCATTTTACAGGGTGGGAAACAGAGACACAGTTGGGACCTGTCTACACTGCAAGTCTCTTGTGCATTTCGAAGCTGCTAACCCCCACACGTTGTTCAGATCCTATGGACAACACCGCTCCTAAAGGTGTGTTTGGTTTATCCCCTATGTAAACCAGCAGGGCTGGGCGGACTTTTCTCACTGTGCTGTGGGGAGCAGGTCCTGGGTACTAATGCTCTGAAGAAGCTCTCAAGGACTACTTTTTACAAATATTTTTATCAATGAATTGGGAGAAAATATACAATCCCTGCTGATAAGATTGGTGGGTGACAAAATATTGGCAGAGTGGTAATTACTGATGAGGAGAGGGCAGTGATACAGAACCATCTGGCTCATTCAGCAAGCTGGGGCCATTCAAAGAAAGCAAATTTGACCAGAGCCAAATGCAAGGTCCTACACCTAGCAACAAGGCATGCCGGCCACACTTCCAGAATAGGGTAGTGTATCCAGGAAAGCAGTGACTCTGGAAAGGATTTAGGGGCCATAGTGAAGAAGCCACTCAAAACGAGCTCCCAGCATAAAGCTGTTGTGACCAGGGCTAAAGCCATCCTTAGACATAGGAGCAGAGCCGTGAGGAGGCTAGGGAGGTGACACAGCATCAGTGAGACTGCTATTGGAAGACTGCCTCCAGTTTTGGTGTCCTCATTTGAAAAAGATGTTGAGAAATTGGAGCTGGGGCAGCAAAGAGCCACCAAATGTTCTGCGGGCTGGAGGAAAATGCCTTCTAGGGAGCTATTGAAAGAGCTCAACCTGTTTAGCTGATGAAAAGCAGATTGAAAGGTGACTTCACTGAAGTGTTGAAATACCTTAATGGAGAGATTTCAGAGTAGCAGCCATGTTAGTCTGCATTCGCAAAAAGAAAAGGAGTACTTGTGGCACCTTAGAGACTAACCAATTTATTTGAGCATGAGCTTTCGTGAGCTACAGCTCACTTCATCGGACACATACCGTGGAAACTGCAGCAGACATTATATATACACAGAGATCATGAAACAATACCTCCTCTCACCCCACTGTCCTGCTGGTAATAGCTTATCTAAAGTGATCATCAAGTTGGGCCATTTCCAGCACAAATCCAGGTTTTCTCACCCTCCACCCCCCCCACACACAAACTCACTCTCCTGCTGGTAAAAAAAAAAAGGTGAAAAGAGACCAATTCATATCACAAATAAGGCACAAATATTCAACAGCGAGGAAGATTCACCACGGGAAGAAGCTACCAAGGAGAGTGATGGATTCTCCATCTCTTGATGTGATTTAATGAAGACTAGATGCCTTTCTGGAATGTGTTTGCCAAACGGTAGCAACTGTGGTATACAGGAGGCCTGTGATATGCAGGGTGTCAGATGAGATGCTCTAATGGTCTCTTCTGACCATCAAGTCGACTCATTACTGAAAAACTGAGCGTAGCATTGGGAGCAGCCTCTGATGTTTTCCTGTCTAGCCGGCTTTCTTCCTTGAATGAACACTCCTTGAGTGGGGTGATCCACAGGGAGTAGCTCAAACCTCCAAAGTGTCTGGCCAGCGGCAGGACATTAGCACTGCAGGGGAGGGGTGGGTAGGCTAACGGGATAGCAAGTGTGAAAAAGGGGACAGGGAGTGGGGGGGTAAGGGGAGCCTATATAAGAAAAAGCCCCAGATAGCGGGACTGTCCCCATAAAATCGGGACATCTGGTCACCCCAGGGGTGGGTGTGGCAGTGACAACACAAAGGCCTTTTGCAGGACCTCAGCCTATTGGTCAAAGGTAGTGGGGAGGTGGTGACCTCACAGAGAGATGCTGACATCAGCCAGGCAGGACAGGGGCGCAGGGCGAGGGAAACCTCGCAGACCCCTGTAGCTTTGCTTCAGCAAGTCTCCCTCTCGAGATCTCTCTTTGAGGACCGAGAGAGTATTAGGGTTTACGTACGTGAGTGCGAGGAGGAACCTCTTTCGACTTTTCTCCTTTCCTTTTCCTGATTTTACTAGAAAACAGACGTCCCTGTTTGGAAGGTAAGAGCCTCCGAGAGGTTTGGAACCTGTTCAGTCTGATCCATTTGGTGCCAGCTGAATTCTAGGCCTGGAAAACGCTAGCTTCAGGTGGCAGAATTTTATTCCCCACCTAGGATTTTGTCCCTTAGAATCACTGGGGACGTTAGGGTTTGTCCTTTTTGTTTTACCTTTTCCTCCGTCCCTGCCTCCTTTCTCTTCTTCTTTATTTCTTTTGTCCTTTCCCCTGTTCCCGTACTGCCACCAGGAGGGGTGTGTGGGGGAAGTCACTAGGGGTGCTCTGCAGCTCCCATTGTGGAAGGTCCACCCAAAAATGTGGGGCTGAAATAGTGCTCGGCCAGTGATCCCCATTGGTGACCTGGGCCATCCTTTGGGTTTCCTCCCGCCCCCTCAGTCTCTACCCTGATTGGCTGTGCGGGGGGTTATTGACAGGGAGGAGACTTGGGTCCTTGTTGTTCTGCTTTAAGACCAAGTAAATAAGTCAGAACCAGTCATATGTTTGACGAATGTTGCTGCTTCTCTGCCTTCATTGTCTCTGAGCAGTTCATGATTCTCTCTAACATTCCAGTTCTCCTGAAACACTTGCTGAATAATTACTATGAACTGTTTGTTGGTCTGGAGCTCATGTGAGAGGACTTTATTCAGGTCATTCAGTGTATGAAATTCAAGATCCGATGGTTAGTTTGAAAGTCAGGGCTCTTGCGTCCTCTTCCCAACTCTGCCACTGACTGGCTGTTTGACTTCAGACAAGCCAATTCTCCTTTCTCAGCCTTAGCTTCTCCCTCTTTCAAGTAGGCATAACAGTCAGCTCCTATCTACCTCACGGTGGGAGGAGGATGGGGATCCATTGGAGAGTGTCACTAGGAGCAGTGCATAATATGAGGGGTCCTATCTCGTTTACTCAGATCAGATTATGACACAATAGAGTAGCTGAAATATTCTATTTTATTTATTTTTGATTATTTTGAAATTGTTAAGAGCAGGAACTCCTTAGCTCAGACTGAAGCATCTTCTCTAATTTTCGAGATCTAAGTGTCTCCTCTTTGTGCGCGACGAGACAATTTAACACACTGTGACAAACAGGAGATGCTTTTGTTTTGCAACAATATATTTTTGCAACGAATTTTCATCCCAATTGTTATGATTTCAAGAAACAAACCATTTTAGTCTGAATGGGATTTTCTGACAGAAATGGTTTCAATGAAATTTCCCCACCATCTCGATTCCTGGTCTCTCTCTTTGCCTCTGCGGGGTTTCTTGTCTGTTAGGAGTCAGGATTTGTGGCTTCTCTTTCTGGCTCTGCCACCGTGTTGATGTGTACGCCCTTGGGTAGGTCACTTCCCTTCTCTGTACCTCAGGCTCCCCATCTGCCTAATGGGAACAGGCACAGTTTGCGAACTCTGGGCAGTCATGAGCCTGAGTGAGATAAGGAGCGTTGTTAAAGCCCTTTGTGAAAGAGAAAGGGGAGTTTCACGGTGTTGAGCACCAAGGAATTCTAAACTTGGCTAAAATGTCTAGGCTGCGGAAACAAGAAATGGTCGGGGCCAAATTTTAACCGCTGTCTTTTTTAAAGCCCATTCAGGGATGTGAGTCCCACTCTTTTAGGTATCTGGGGTTCTTTGCCAGCAGCAGAGAAGAGGTTCCTGCCTCCATCTTTGTGGCCTTAACAAACCAGGTGCTGTGCCCCAGTTCTCATCTGAGATCCCCGAAAAGACATCTCCCCATCTGTTAACAAGACAGTAGCTATCTTTAAAAGGGAAACAAAGAGAACCCCGGGACTTACAGACTAGCCAGCCTCACTTCCATACCTGGAAAGATACTGGAACACATTATTAAACAATCAGGATCATTTGGTTCTTAGTACTAGTGAGCATGGATTTGTCAAGAACAAATCATTCTAAACCAATCCTGTTTCCTTCTATGACAGGGTTACGGGCCTAGTGGAGGTGGGTAGACAGTAGATGTGATCTATCTTGGTGTTAATCAGGCTTTTGACACAGTCCCATAGGACATTCTCACAAGCAAACTAGGGAAATGTGGTCTAGATGCAATTAGTATAATGTAGGTGCACAGGTGGTTGAAAACCTATCCTCCAAGAGTCGTTCTCCATGTTTGGCTGCCCAGCTGAAGGGGTGTACCTAGTGGGTCCAGCACGGATAAGTCCGGGGTGTGGTACTATTCCATATTTTCTTTAATGATTTGGAAAATGGAGTAGAGAGTATGCTTCTAAACTGTGCAGATGACACCAAGCACTTTGGAGCACAGGACTGGAATTCAAAACGCCCTTTACAATTTGGAGAATTGGTCTTCTTGAGCCAAACTTCAGGGCTGGGCTCCTCTCTGTAGACTGGGCAGAAGTGAAACCCCAGAGCCAAACACTCCTCCTCCTGGGCAGTGCACGCCGACCTTTAATGGTCAGATGCTGCTTAGCACTGTCAGAGCAGCTTCTGCTGCGGGATTCTCCCAGCACTTTCCAAGAGTGGGAAAGTATGAAATTCCCATTTGACTGTTGGGGACAGAGCCATAGAGCGGGGATCAACTTGCCCAAAGTCTCAATCGGAAAACCAGCAATGGAACCCAGGAGTCCTGACTCTCGATCCCCTCTTTTCACAGGCAGTCGATCGCCCAGTTTCATCATCCTGCCTGTCGGCTGGGCAGTGTAACTCCTCAGGTCACCACCCTCTCCAGCCTGCCTTGGGCTTGGAGAGTGAGGAGGAGAGCGAGGGACAGCAGATGACCCTGAACATCCGCCATCCTTTGGCCAGAGCAAGTGAGTGGCATTAGGGTTCCTCTGTGGCGTCCTCTGTCTGTCTGGGGAGAGGCAGAAAGAGGGGGAGAGAATCTCTCCAAAGGAGATTGGATTTGCAAAAGGCCCCCAGGAGTCCCTTGCTCTCAGACCGGGGAGGGGCTTTTCTAGAGTCATCTCCAGTGTGTTTGGAAAGGTCCCAGCAGTGCGGCTCCCAGCCCTTTCCTTGTGGAAGACTGTTCCATGGCTGAGAGTGTCTGAGCTGGGCCAGACCCTGTGAGCTGCTGAGCATGGATTATCATAAATATAAAGGGAAGGGTAAACCCCTTTAAAATCCCTCCTGGCCAGAGGAAAAATCCTCTCACCTGTAAAGGGTTAAAAAGCTAAAGGTAACCTTGCTGGCACCTGACCAAAATGACCAATGAGGAGACAAGATACTTTCAAAAGCTGGGAGGAGGGAGAAAAACAAAGGGTCTGGGTCTGTCTGTATGCTGCTTTTGCTGGAGACAGAACAGGAATGGAGTCTTAGAACTTAGTAAGTAATCTAGCTAGGTATGTGTTAGATTATGATTTCTTTATATGGCTGAGAAAATAGCTGTGCTGAATAGAATGACTATTCCTGTTTGTGTGTCTTTTTTGTAACTTAAGGTTTTGCCTAGAGGGATTCTGTATGTTTTGAATCTAATTACCCTGTAAGGTATCTACAATCCTGATTTTACAGAGGTGATTCCTTTACTTCTATTAAAGGTCTTCTTGTAAGAAAACGGAATGCTTTTTTCATTGTTCTAAGATCCAAGGGTTTGGGTCTGTGGTCACCTATGTAAATTGGTGAGGATTTTTACCAAACCTTCCCCAGGAAGTGGGGTGCAAGGGTTGGGAGGATTTTGGGGGGAAAGACGTGTCCAAACTCTGTTTTTTCAGGAACCCAGATAAAGTTTGTTGCTGGCAGTGGAAGTCCTAGGGCAAAGGGTAAAATAGTTTGTACCTTGGGGAAGTTTTAACCTAAGCTGGTAAAAGTAAGCTGAGGAGGTTTTCATGCAGGTCCCCACATCTGTACCCTAGAGTTCAGAGTGGGGAAGGAACCTGGACAGAAATCAATGAGAAATGTGGGGGCCCTGGGCTTCCTATGCCTAGGGACTTTGATGTGGGGAATGGTTTCCACGGAGAAGTCCAGACTCCTGGGTAGTGTTCTTTTCTCTAGCCTGGGGGGTAGCCAGGGATGGTAGGAGGGAGCTGCTTGTCCGATGGTCTTTGTAACTGACCCCAGTGCCTCCCCGGGTGTTGCAGCACCAGGGATGATGAGGGAAATCGTTGGGAGCAGACCATGCAATGAAGTCCTGCCAGTGTGTGGAGACTGCACTCCCTCCACCCCTGTGAGGGGAGGAGGAGCTGCTGGGGCAGAGATGGGGAGGGATGAAAAAGGCTGTTTGGTGAGAGGTTGCCTTGTCCCAAGACTCACGCCTACTCCCTGCTCGGTTCCAGGATAGCCGTGCTCCTAAGGATGTTCAGGAAGAAGGTCCTGCAAGTGGCCCCAGAGCCTGAGGGAAGCAGCTGCCATCTTCCCCAGGAGCAGAGCGGCCCCTCTGTCCCCGCTGGTGGGGAAGGAGCTCTCGGCCCAGGCCAGGAGGTGGAAGTGCCCAGCCTTCTGGCGGAAGAAACCCGCTCTTGGTGCAGGCACCAAGGTGGGAGAGCCACCAGCCAGGCTGAAATAGAGTTGGCCCAGGATGCAGCTGGGCAGGCAGGACCCAGCCCACGAAGGGAGCCAGGCAGGGTGGCTCTGAGGCTTGTTGTGTGGGAAGCACCGGCCCCAGGAGCCCAGCCCTGATTCCCAGCAGGAGGCATCGCCCTGCCCGGTCACTGAGGACCTTCCAGTGTCCCCGGGACAGGAGGTGGAGGATCCCTGTCCCAGCACCAGCAGCTCGGCCCACTCCCCATGGGACAGCAGCAGCGCCTGGGACTCTGGCTGCAGTGAGACCAAGGGGCGCCGCTGCTTGGTTCCAGGTGAGGAGCCAGGCTGGACTCAGGGAGGGGTAAGGAGGGGGCTGTGAACACCTTGAGCCCAGGCCCTCAAGCAGTGCTATGGGGGCTGGTCCCCAGCCCAGGTGTCGGCCCTGAGCCACGTGAACCTCTGACACTAGATGCTGCCACTTTGGTCCTTGGAGCTCTGGTTGGCGGAGTGGGTGCCAGGAGGGCGGGCAGGCACCTCTCAGGGAGTCCAGGACAGTGTGTGGGGGGATCTCTTTGCTATGGACTCCTGAATTACTTGGGGGCTGAAGGTATCACTGAGAGCGGGGAATGTGGGGAGCTATCTGTCCTGGGTCCCGGATGTGGGAAGGGGGCACATTGCCCCATCATGCGCCTGTCCTTCTCCCAAGTGGCAGCAGGTATCATCCTGTCCCCTTCTCTCCCTGGTGCAGGGACCACCCGGGATGACGAGGAGGAGAAATGGGTGGACGTGGCCACAGAGGAGGCTGCTCTCAAGAACATTCAAGAGCAACTCCAGGGCCGATAAAAGGTACAAACGTTCCCCAGCTGCGCTGGAACCGAGATTCTCCCGCCCCTTCCCAGCACCCTGACCCCCTGCAGAGGGTCTTGTCTCTGATGATCCACTAGCCCTAATGGAGACCTTTCTCCTCCATGATCTGGGACGCCCAAGATGGGGGTGTTTGTCACACACCAGCCGGGGTCTCCTCCCCCAACAGGCACTGTCCCAGATCTGGACCCTGCTTGTGTGGGAGCCATGGGTGATTTGGACAATGGGCGGGTCCCCACTGTCCCCCATTCAGGCCTGAGTGCTGCAGCTGGTGTAGGTAGGGCTAACTGGCTCTCTCCTGTAACCCCACTCCTGGTGGATGCAGGACGAGGCCCAGCAGCTCATGTTCCTGCACGCCATCTACCCCCGTGTTTCGCTGCACAGCAGAGAGGGCAGGACACATTGGAGCCACACTGCTGCAAGGTGCTGTGCTGGAGAGGATTGTGGAGAGGGAGGACAGAGATGGGAGGGGCAGGGATTTCCCCAGGCCAATGGATAGGGGATGGCTGGTGCTGGAGGGGCAGCTGAGGCCAGGGATTGCTGGGGCTGAAGATGGGGGAGAAGAGACAGGACAAATTCTGAGATTGACCACTAGTGGGCAGGAATCGGAGGAGCTGGAGGCAGGTGGGGGGATCCTGCTGACTGTGTGGGGAGCTGGCTGTGTAATCTCCTCACTGGTGTCAATGAGGCCCGAATCTCTCACGCTCCTTTGTCTCGTTTGGGTCTCACGGGAGCTTATTGAGGAGCTGCCTGATAACTCTCCTCCTGGTGCCATCCTCACTAACTCCCTGATTGCTGTGGGCAACCTCGGATGCCGAGACCCTCCAGCCCTATTCCCCTAACCCCAGTGCTGCTCAGGCCCAGGGCTGGGAGTCACTGCTCCTCCCACCACCACATCACCTCCCAAGGTGTCTCCTGTGTCAGAGGTGGTGGGAAGGTTCACTCTCTCTGGGTTGGGCTGTTCTTTTCACTCCAGTAATATTGGATTTGCTTTGGGGACAGGCTCACTCCCTGGATCAGATACAGGAGGGGCAGCAGGGTCCAGGGAACAGGCACTATTCCTCTCCTGCCACTGTCTGTCTGGAAAACCTTTCACTTCTCATTCCCTGGCTCGTTGCCTCAGTTTACATTCTCACCAGCCTCTGCCTATTTCCCTGAAGTTTCATATCCCTGTTGGTGCCAGTCCCACCCCCACACTGCACAGTCTAATATCAGCCATGGTATTACCACCATGACACCTGCCCTGGAGCCAGAGGGGGAGAGCCACCTCCTTCGAGCTGCCCTGCATGTTAGCTTCACCCTGGGCACGTAGAAAGACACCACCCAAGTCCAGGTAGATCATGTTAAGTCATGGAATGAAGAGCCAGCTGTCATCCTGCCATGAATCCTTGCTAATTGCCTGCAGTGGAATGTGAATGAGTGAGTCCAGGATATGTGTTTGGGGGTCTCACAAGTGCTTCCCAGAGACCCCTCTTCCCATCTACAGGCAGGTGTAGCCCCAGTTTCCCCAATACTGACCCATGGCTCTCCCTTGCTTTATAGGATCTGCATAGTGTCCTGCCAGACCTCCTGGATGCCTTCCTAGGGAACCTGCTGGCAGAGTCCCCACACACTGACAGGCTCCACTACATCTTGGAGGTGAGCCCGATAAGAGGGGTGGGGCTATTTTGCCTGAACTCTTAGATCCATTTTCAAGTCTGTCTTCCTAGCTGGGCCCTCAGTGGGAAGTCCTTGGTTAGGGCAGTCAGTACAATGCAGTGTCAGGCCCTTCCTCCTTGAAGGACAGAGGAAGTAGCTGGGAGTTCAAGCCAGAGCTTTGCCTGGGGACTGGCTTAGGGAGTGAGAGTCTGAACCCCTCCTGTGAGATCCAGAAGATGGTCCTCAGAGAAGAGTCACTGGCTCCTTCCTAGAGAAACAGGAGGATCCCAGAGAATCAGCACTTCTCTCCAACGGGCCCTGAGATTCCTAGGGG
Organism: Lepidochelys olivacea; assembly: GCF_965140295.1. Taxonomy (NCBI): domain Eukaryota; kingdom Metazoa; phylum Chordata; order Testudines; family Cheloniidae; genus Lepidochelys; species Lepidochelys olivacea. The sequence goes on along the minus strand of NC_140413.1, from coordinate 178,073,093 downwards.
GATTGTGCTCACACTCAGTCCCTTCACCCAACCAAAGACTTGAGAGCCAAGGAGGGGTGAGGGGTCTGTCTCCTCCCTGGTGAGCTGTTCAGGAATCAGGAGTTCAGGGAGGATGGGACCAGCGCCCACATCGAACGTTGTCCCAATCTAGAGAGACAATGAGAAGTCGTGACCTGCAGGGTACAGGCATTGTCCTGGGGGCAACAATCCCCTTCTAAAGCTCTGCGATCAGTGAATCAGAGATTCCACCCCGTGCGCAATGTCTCAGCACCCTGGGGATGGGAAGGGTCTCATTAGCACAACACATGCACCGGCTTATTGATCCTCCGCTGCCTCCTTTCCCCCTCGCACATTAACTATTGGATCATGTCCAGGGTGTCGCAAGAGAGAGCCAGGGCCATTAGGAGCAGCACCGCCCTGCTCAGATCCACCATCACCCTCCCTGAGTTTGACGTAAGTGACCTCTCAGCCCAGCTTCCTGACTCCAGACGTCGGTGGACTGGCTCGAACGGGCTGTAGGATGTGCTGCTGCAGGGACTGGGGGTTAGGAGTGTTCCTCTTGGGGAGGCAGAGTCAGAGCAGAAAATGAACTTGGCTTGAGTCAAGTTCTTCTTGTCCTGGTTAAGTGGTGACTCTGGGCTTTTAAGGGGACCATGCTGCAGATTCATGCATTTTTGCCATCCTGGAGCAGCTGGGGAAGTAAGTCCTCATGGAGGGCCCTGCCCACATCCCTGTACTCCAGGCTCCTTTTGAGGGCAGAGGAAATTTAAGGGTCTAAGCTCTACCTCCTATCCTCTAGCATCTCCTGCTGACGGGAAGGAGAGTTCTGGCCCAGGGGAAGACTGGGAACTGACAGGAAAATGCTGATGGAGTCCCCTCTCCCTTCCATTAGAACTCAGCAGAATTCCCCAGGATGGGTCACCGTGTGGCACAGCTGGCTCTGTCCATCAGTGACCCAGCCAAGGACCTCAGCCGGCAGGCCAGGAAGGGAGTGTACTGGCTCTACCGGCCTCTGCTGCACCAGAGGGGTAAGGAACCCAGCTGGGAAATGGCACCCGATAGAAGAGTGAGAGTGGAACCCCAACCAATTTCTCTCAGACTGACCCTGGCTGGAAGCTGAGTCTCTCTTGATCTTTCTCTGTTCTATACCAGCCCCCTCAATTCTGTTGGGCCAGGCACGCAGTGAGGACTCTGCCCACTGTGCAGCCACCAATGGGATTGGAAGGACACAAGCACTGCAACCAGAATGACAAGTGTGTGTTTGTGTGTGTCTGTTTCCCAGGGCTGACCATCCACGAGACCGAAGCTCTGTGGTGTTGGGACTGGCACCAGGACAGCAGGCTCCTGGGTTACAGGAAGACAGCCAGGGTGGGGGAGGTAAGGACACTCTGCCAGGGCATGACACAGGTCAGGGAGTGGTGGTGGCTGGATCCTCTGCAATGGCTGCCTCCTGGGGCCACTGGACAGAGATACCGTTGTAGCCGCAGGATTTGGAGCCTGGTTCTGGGCAATCTGCTAATGCCTCGCATCCTGTTGGGTTTAGGTCTTTGGAAAGTTCTTCTGGGAGGGGCAGAAAAGATCCTTCCTCCGGACAGCAGTGCTGACCATCCATGACCCCCTGCTGTGTGTCAGCCTGGCTGGGCCACTCCTCACCTATTTCCTCCTGGGGGAAGCCCAGCAGCTGATGGGGGACAAGGTAAGCAGCTGCATTAGAGTCAGAAAATTGGGGTGGGGCCCAGGCCTCATTCCCATCCAATGGCCATTCGCTGGCCTGGCAGTAATAACCCTGTTGGGGAATTAGAGTGAGAACAGGTGCTACTGGGAAGGGAGATAAATTCACCTGCAAGAGCAGGAGGGAGCCAGCTTGTCCCCAGAGCAGCTCCAACTGAGCTCTTTAGCAAGGCTAATTAATGACAAGTATTACCTCATCACGGACTTATGTTCTTAGGACACGGTGCTATCACTCTTGGGAAGTACCCTCTGCGAGTCTCTCCTGTCCCACAGGGCAGCACAAATTCCCAGTGGCCTAGTGTCCGTGTCGCCCGAGCCACTACCCAGAGTTGCTCCCATCACTGCCAGCCTGGGAAGCCAAGGACTGACGAGTGATGGCGACTCACCAGGCAGGGCTGATGCACATGGGCAGGGGAAGCTTGTCCTGCTGCTGGCAGGGCTGGACCTGCTCTAGAGAGAATGGGAGGATTCAGTCAGCAGGGGCTGCTGATCTGCCCTATTTACCAGGGCTGCCATCCTGCGTCTTCAGCATTAGTGTCTGGGATGACTTGGGGAAAGGTCTCAACCTCTCCACATCCCACTTCACTGCTGCCAGAATCCCTCCTTTCCCCCACACCTGAACCTCGGTGGGGGTGGAGGAGAGGGCTCTGAGAACTTGCGCTGTGGTTTGGAGGTGGAACAGCTGTCAGGAACACAGAGCGGGAGGTGGCCGGAGCTGACCGTACAAGGAGGCGGGTTGGCACTGGAGGTCACTAGAAAAGACAAGAAGACTGCATTCTGGGGGTAAGTATGGTGAATCCATCCCTCAGAGGTAGCAGGTGCTGGGTGGAAATGTTGCTGGTTCCGGGTGCCCTTAATCCCCTGATGCCTCGGGGGCGTCTGAGTCTCTGAGAGGTTATCGTTTCCTTGCAGCAGGAGGACGTCGCAGCCAATGTGATGCGCCTTCAGTGGTGATACAGCCCAGCTGGGGTATCAACAGGAATGAGAACGAGGTAGGAAGTTCAGAGCAGCAAGGAAAGTCTAGAGGGAAACTTGAGAAGAGAGGTGGGAAGTGCCCAGGGAAAACTGCAACAAAGGAAAAGGAGCAGACCTAGCTGTTGGGTACAGGACCCTGGGCTGCTCCCAATGTCAGGGTGGGACTGGGTTCCCCTACTGGCCCCAAAGAAGGGGGCGTCCACGCACCCGGAGAGGGTTACCACGCTCAGCAAGGGGGCTGTAGGATGAGGAAGAGCCCCAGTGATGGCAGAAGGACCTCTTTCTGTGGAAAGACCTGTTTGGACTTTTGGTGTGAGACAAGCTGGGCCCCAGAAGGGTGGAGTAAAGGTGGCGACCTGGCCAAAGGGTTGAGTTACCAGGCATATCAAAAGACACGGCCTGCTTAGGAAATTGCTGAGTGGCAAAACGAGGGGCCAGGGCCCCAAGAAGGTAGAAAGAAAGGAGAAGGTGTCCTCTGACACAAACCCACGTGAGGCAGGCTACGTGGAGGTGGCAGGGATGGCCGTGGACCTTGCAGAGTCTCCACCAACACGTCCTGTTGCGTGCTGGAGGGAGGTGAAGGACGAAATGGTTGGCCCAGAGATGAAGCAGACTGAACAAGGGAGAAACACCATGGTGGAGCAGTCCGTGGTGTGTTCTCAGACCCTGACGGAAAGGGTTTTGGCGTATGCAGCGGCAGTAGCAAAAAGGGGTAGAGAAGAAGCTAAAGGCTTCGGAACCGGCTCCGCAAGCAGTTGCGAATGAGAAGGAGTGGCTGCAGGAAGAGCGCTGGGATACTGCGTAAGAGAAGGATTGCCTCTTAATTCTGGTGAGTGGCTGGCAGTGGAGCTGGAGACACTGTGCGCAGGCTGTACAAGCGCGCAGCCGGTGACAGCGATGAGATGATGAGGGATGAAGTTTGGATAAGAATCGAACTTGCCCCCCCCCCCGGTGGGCGATGTTCTAAGGAGGAGGGAATATAACAGAGAGCGGCCTGTGGGCTGTAAAGCCTGGACCTAGGCCAAACTGATTACAGAGTGAGGTCCACCTGAGGGGAAAACCAGGGAAAACCGCAGCAAAGGTAAAGAGCAGGCCTAGCTGTTCAGTAGAGGGCCTTGGGGCAGAACCTAGAATTCAGGGTGGGACTGGTTCTCTCATGGTCTCCAAGGAAGGGGACGTAGAAGGCCATAGAAAGGGCTACCAAGGGCAGGCCGAGCCAAAGTCAGGCTGAGGAAGAGCCCCCAAAGTTACGGAAGACCTTGTTTCTGTTAAAGACATTTTTGGACTTTTTGTTTGGGATGAGCACGACTCAGGAAGGAGTGGACTAAAAGACGGTCACCTGGCTGAAGGGCTGAGTTCCCAGCCAAAGAGTGCCCAGAGGGCCCTAGCGACTATTGGCTTTGGTGGTAGCCTAACAAGAAAGCTGTGACACCAGGCCTTGCCAGGAAGGGGCAGCCTGGTTTTGGAGAGTGGTGGGGATGGCCTATGGGAGAGGATGGCTGGAGGGGTCCTACAGGAGGGGCAACAGGGTCCAGTGATGAGAGCAGGGAACTGGTTGGACTGCAGCCCTGCCACTGAGTGGTAACGTAATCCTGGCCAAGTCACTCTCCCACCTGATGCCTCACTTTCTCTATCTTTGAAATGGGGATCATCCTGACCCACATTAAGTGAGTGTTTGATCCTCTGCTCTTCCTTCCCAAATCCCTGCCCTCCTTCCCCACACAGGCCTCTGCCCTGTTCCTCAAACTTCCATGCCCATGTTAGTGCCTGTGTAGCCCCCCAATTGCAAGGTCTCATGTACAGTCTCCTGTTAGCAAACTGAAGCCGCCCCTAGATCCAGAATAGGAATCACAGTTCCTGTGCACGGCCTGAATAGAGTGTAGAGCATGGGCACGGGGACGGCCAACACTCACGTCCAGGTAGATAATCAACCTACTCCTCTGTCCCTGGAGCAGGAAGGTCTCTGGTTCCTGCTCTCTTCGGTGGCTGGAGCTGCTGAGTTGGGGGTGCGGTGGGCAGAGATGGGAACAGGCCAGAAGATTAATCCAGTGTCAGGGGGAGAGTTTTGTGGGAGATGATGTTGCCCCTTTGTGGGCAAGGCCTTGCTTGCAGATGCTGTGCTTTGGTTCCTGGACTCTGCCAGGAAGCCCAGCTCCCATCCCTAGCAGCTTGGCTGTTCCCTACCTTGCTCGGCACTAGACCCTCTGCAGAGAGCTGCTCTGGGCCAGGACTGCAGAGCCAGTTGTCATCCTGGCAGGTGTAGCCCCAGGTTCCATAACCGTGACCCATGGTCTCCCTCCCCTGACAGGCTCTGAAGAAGGCCTGCCCGGAGACGTGGATGCCAAGTTAAAGAGCCTGCTGACAGCAACCCCTAGCACAGATAAACTCCCGCACATCTTGGAGGTGAGCAGAATGGGCAGGGGCAGCAGGAATTTTACCTTAGCTCTGAGGAGGCCTGGAAATGAGAGATCAGATGATCCACGTCTCCATTGTGTCCCTCTACTTGAGAGCCATTGGGCCACCCGTGGTCAGGGCAGTCAGTGTAGAGCAGTGGTGGGGCCCTTCCTCCTTCAGGGACAGAGGGAAGGCGCTGGTGCTCGACAACAGGGCTCTGCCTGGTTCTGTTGAGCACTAACTCCAAGACCTCAGGCAGGTTTGCGGAGTGAGAGCATCAGAGCCCTGTGACGTCCAGGAGAAGGTCCTCCGAGAAGAGCACTGGCTCCTTCCGAGGAAGCTGCTGAGATTGGTCTTCACAACATCCTCTGGCAAGGAGTTCCACACGTTGACTGTGCATTGTGTAAAAAAAATATTTCCTTTTTTTAGTTTTAAACTTGCTGTCTATTAATTTCATTTGGTGAGCCCATATCAGTGTACAACAGAAATGGTTTATCCAAGTCATGTTCAATAAAATGATTGAATCCTTTTACAAACTTAATGTAAAACTTTCTTAGAACTATAGTGGATTGGATTTGCCCTTGCAGCATGATTCCTGTATGTCTCATGTGATCTTGCCAAGAGCTAATGAAAATAGCTACTTTATCCATAGAAGCTTTGGCATATGTCTGGAACCCAATTAATGTCAAGACAATGTAGATATTAGTGTTGTCCATAGGATAGGAATATTGGCATTTAGCTATGAAAGCAATATGGTAGTGTGCCTCGGTTTCCTTTTTCCTACAGCATATCAGGTCTGCAATGTCTTGTCTCCTGTGAAAAGTTTCAAGATTTATTTGGGCAAAAGCATTCATTGGTAAAAAAAACACAGATATTTCGTGGGTGAAACAGCTGCATCACAAGGTTTTTTTTTTTACATAAAGTATGTTCTTCTGTATCACTCTTAACATGTTCAAGGGTTTCCCAAAAGATGAGGTGCATTGTACACTTTTACAGTTTTTGGAAATAGCAAAAAAATAGCTAAAACAAATCACCATTAGCAATAACAAGAAATCCATTGGAAGTGTCCATCTACAATCATTTTTGTCATGCCACTCTTTTGGCTCAATACCATTGGGGTTTGGGCCTTTTAGGGTTACCATGTGGCATCCCTTTCCGAAATTCAGTTCTCACGTTCCTCCTTGTCCTGAAGTAAAAGAAAAAGGTTCTCCCGATCCCAAAGGACCAAGCCCCAGACCCAGGTCAATAGACAAGTCCGATCTTACCCACAAATCACGCAAATCCTTTAGGGGGAAGAAGGAACAAGGAGCATCTTGATTCTAAAAGAGCCAAGGAGGAGAGGGACACGGTCCATGAAGAGAGCCTGCTCCGGGGTTCCTGGGGGAAGAGAGGAAGAGCAGGGAGCAGGACCGATTGCTCAGGGGGGGAATGCTGGATATGGGGCCAGCAGGGTGGTTCATCCAGCTCATGTCACAGCCCCAGCCCCAGGGCGTGTGCCGGCTGCAGTGTCTGCAGGTGCACAGGTCCATGTACCTGTGACAGTGGAATGGTGTTCCCGGGCCTGGCTCACAATGGTTGGAGGGTGGAGTTTGCGGCAGGACCAGTGAGCAAAATTGCAGATGGGGTTTCTGTTCCCAACAATGACAGTTGTGTGTCTCAGAAAAAGATCCTCTTACCCCTCTCACCAAGAGACGTAACCTTGTCTCCAAAACCAGTGAGGTGGCAGAGCGCATACTGGTTTATGCCGTAGCCACATGTTTTCTGGCCAGCCTTGAATGCTCCAATTCATTAATGAATGTTTTTCTGACCGTTAATGGCTTTTATATTTTTTCTCTAGCCATTATTCAGATGCTCAGCCCAGTCAGCCTGGTCCCACTTCCATGTGGTGCCTCACTTTCCCCCTCTCTGAAGTGGCGATAATCCTAACTGACAATTAGACAGTTTTTGATCCTCAGATCTTCCTTCCCAAATCCCTGCCCTCCTTGCCCAACACCAGCCTCTGCCCCGTTTTCCCAAACTTCCATGCCTATCTTAGTGCCTTTCTCCTCCCACAACTGCAAGGTCTCAGACACCATCTCCTTCCAGCAAGCTGAAGCTGCCCCTGGCTCTGGAGCTGGAATTGCACGTCCTGAGAGCTTCCCTTGCATGGTGTATTCACCGTGGGCATGAGAAAGGACAACACCCATCTGCAGGTTGAACATCAACCTCCACCTCTGTCCCAGCAGCAGGATGGCCTCTGGTCCCTGCTCCCTCAGACAGCTGGAGGTACTGAGAGGTGTGGTTGGCAGAGCATCAGAACAGCCCATGAGGTTAAGAAATGGTGGGGAGAGTCTGTATTCTGCCCAGAAGCTCAGCTTCCATCCCTAGCAGCTTGGATGTTTCCTACCCTGCTGTGCACCAGGCCCTCTACAAAGAGCTGGTCTGGGCAAGGATTGTAGAGCCAGCTGTCATCCTGGCAGGTGTAGCCCCAGGTTCCATAACCCTGACCCATGGTCTCCCTCCGCTGGCAGGCTCAGAGCAAGGCCTGCCCATAGAACATGGATGACGAGCTCTAGATCTTGCTGACAACATCCCCCAGCACAGACAAACTGCAGCACATCTCGGAGGTGAGCAGAATGGGAAGGGGCAGCAGAGGTTTTACCTTGGCCATGGGGACTCCAAGCAAGAAGAGATTGGAAAATCCATGTTTCTGCTCTTGGATCCTTCCAAGTATGCATTTGTGATATCAGCTCAGTTGGTGACCTTGAGGTTAACTCACTTCCCTCTTCCAGCATCAGTCTTCTCCGCTCTCAAATCTACCCTGGGGAAGAAGGACATAAGCCCTAACAATCACCTTCACCTGTGGGTGTCTGGCCCTGGGAGCCTAAACCAACTGGACTATCTGCCCCTTCACCTAAACTGCTCTGTCTTTTCCTCCTAGGGCCTTGTCCTACGTGCTCCGTCTAGCCCCTTCCTGGCTTGTCCTGTCCTCTCAAGGACTCTCCAAGCTCCTCCCACACCTGCTCCCCTTGGGGTCTCTCTCCTGGCTGAGCACAGGCTGTCCTATCTCTCAGCAGGCCTGGGTCCTAGTCACATGCTGTTTCTTGTCACCTGACCCCCACACTTATTCCCTTCACCCTAGGGAGCTGCATAACCTGGGCTAGGTGCAGTTGAGCTCCAACCCGTTTCCTGGCCATCTCACCATGGGACAGGTTGAAACCGGAAACCTGTGGGATAACAGTAACTGTTTGCTCTCAAAGGTGCAGAAGACACAATGGAAGAGGAAATCCTTTGGTCTGGATTTAAATTATTCCAACTGAAAGTGAATGAGAGAAAATAGGTCCAGAGGTATCTTCCTAGCAGCAGAAAATGTAAAGATTGATAGATGTTCAGGTCAGAAAGGACCATTATGTGTATCTAGTCACACCTCCTGTATAACTTGGGCCCTAGAATGTTACCAAGTGGTTCCTTCAGCCAACCATAACATGGGACTGAGCCAGAGCACGTCTTTTGGAAGGACATCCACATGCATTAGAGCAGGGTTTCTCAAACTGGGGGTCGAGCCCCCTCAGGGTCATGAGGTTATAACATGGGGGGTCGTGAGCTGTCAGCCTCCACCCCCAACCCTGCTTTGCCTCCAGCATTTATAATAGTGTTAAATATATAAAAGTGTTTTTAATTTATAAGGAGGGGTGACACTCAGTGGCTTGCTCTGTGAAAGTAGTCACCAGTGCTAAAGTTTGAGAACCACTGCATTAGAGCCAGCTGGTTAACAGAAAATCTGTCTTCTGCAATGATGTGGGGTTAAGGGACATGTAGGAAAAGACATGGAGGCTGTGATTAAAGTTAGAGGAGCGAGGCCAGGATTACAGGGGCAAGGTCTCAGGACTGGCTATCAGAAGACCTGCCATTTTCTATTCCTGGATTTGGGACCATGAGCAAGTCTCTTCAATGCTAGGTGCCTCAGTTTCCCCACTATCAAAGAGAGCTAATTAAGGTTTTGTTTGTTCTCCCCATTTTACAGGGTGGGAAATGGAGACACAGTTGGGACCTGTCTACACTACAGCTCTCTAGAGCATTTCTAAGCTGCTGACCCCCACATGTTGTTCAGAGCCTATGGACAACACTGCTACTAAAGGTGTGTTTGTTCTGTTCTTATCCCCTACGTACCAGCAGGGCTGGACGGCCTTTTCTCACTGTGCTGTGGGAAGCAGCTCCTGGATACTAAGGGTCTGAAGAAGCTCTCAAGGACTAATTTTTAAAAATATTTTTATCAATGAATTGGGAGAAAATACACAATCCCTGCTGATAAGATTGGTGGGTGACAAAATACTGGCAGAGTGGTAATTACTGATGAGGAGAGGGCAGTGATACAGAGCCATCTGGCTTATTCGGCAAGCTGGGCCCATTCAAAGAAAGCAAGTTTGAGCAGAGCCAAATGCAAGGTCCTACACCTAGCAACAAGGCATGCCGGCCACACCTCCAGAATGGGGAAGTGTATCCAGGAAAGCAGTGACTCTGAAAAGGATTTAGGGGCCATAGTGGAGAAGCCACTCAACAGAAGCTCCCAGCATGATGCTGTGGTGACTAGGTCTAAAGCCATCCTTAGACATAGAAGCAGAGCCGTGAGGAGGCTAGGGAGGTGACACAGCATCAATGAGACTGCTATTGGAATACTGCCTCCAGTATTGGTGTCCTCATTTGAAAAAGATGTTGAGAAATTGGAGCTGGGGCAGTAAAGAGCCACCAAATGTTCTGCGGGCTGGAGAAAAATGCCTTCTAGGGAGCGATTGAAAGAGCTCAACCTGTTTAGCTGATGAAAAACAGATTGAAAGGTGACTTCACTGAAGTGTTGAAATGCCTTAATGGAGAAAAAATACTGGGGATTAAAAGGCTCGTTAATCTAGCAGAGAAAGGCATTACAAGACCCAATGGCTGGAAGGTGAAAAGCGACAAATTCATATCACAAATAAAGCACAAATATTCAACAGCGAGGATGATTCACCACGGGAAGAAGCTACCAAGGAAAGTGGTGGATTCTTGATCTCTTCATGTCATTTAATGAAGACTAGATGCCTTTCTGGAATGTGTTTGCCAAACGGTAGCGGGACTGTCCCTAGAAAATCGGGACATCTAGTCACCCCAGGGGTGGGTGTGGCAGTGACATCACACAGGCCTTTTGCAGGACCTCAGCCGATTGGTCAAAGGTAGTGGGGAGGTGGTGACCTCACAGAGAGATGCTGACATCAGCCAGGCAGGACCGGGGCGCAGGGCCAGGGAAACCTCGCAGACCCCTGTAGCTCTGCTTCAGCAAGTCTTCTTCTCAAGGTCTCTCTTACAGGACCGAGAGAGAGTATGAGGGTTTACGTACGTGAGCGGGAGGAGGAAACTCTTTCGAGTTTTCTCCTTTCCTTTTCCTGATTTTACAAGAAAACAGACGTCCCTGTTTGGAAGGTAAGAGCCTCCGAGAGGTTTGGAACCTGTTCAATCTGATCCATTTGGTGCCAGCTGAATTCTAGGCCTGGAAAACGCTAGGTTCAGGTGGCAGAATTTTATTCCCCACCTCGGATTTTGTCCCTTAGAATCACTGGGGACATGAGGGTTTGTCCTTTTTGTTTTATCTTTTCCTCCATCCCTCCCTCCTTTCTCTTCTTCTCTTAGTTCTTTTGTCCTTTCCCCTGTTCCCCTCCCGCCACCAGGAGAGGTGTGTGGGGGGAGTCACTGGGGGTGCTCTGCAGTTCCCATTGTGGAAGGTCCACCCAAAAATGCAGGGCTGAAATAGTGCTCGGGCAGTGATCCCCACCGGTGACCTGGGCCATCCTTTGGGCTCTCTGGTGAGAACCCTCAGCCTCCTGCCCCTCAGTCTCTACCCTGATTAGCTGAGCAGGGTGTTATTGACCGGGAGGAGACTCTGGTCCTTGTTGTTCTCTTTTAAGACCAAGGAAATAAGTCATAACCAGTCATGTTTGACGAATTTTGCTGCTTCTGTGCATTCATTGTCTCTGAACAGTTCATGATTCTCTCTAACATTCCAGTTCTCCTGAAACACTTGCTGAATAATTACTATGAACTGTTGTTAATCTGGAGCTCATCTGAGAGGACTTTATTCAGATCGTTCAAAGTATGAAACTCAAGATCCGATGGTTAGTTTGCAAGTCAGGGCTCTTGGGTCCTATTCCCAACTCTACCACTGACTGGCTGTGTGACCTCAGACAAGTCAAATCTCCTTTCTCAGCCTTAGCGTCTCCCTTTTTCAAGTAGGCATAACAATCCGCTCCTACGTACTTCATGGCGGGTGGAGGATGGGGATCCATTGGAGAGTGTCACTGGGAGCAGTGAATAATATGAGGTGTCCTATAACTTTTACTCAGATCAGATTATGACACAATAGAATAGCTGAAATATTCTATTTTATTTTTTTTGATTATTTTGAAATTGTTAAGAGCAGCAACTCCTTAGCTCAGACTGAAGCATCTTCTCTAATTTTCGAGATCAAAGTGTCTCCTCTTTGTGTGTGACGAGACAATTTAACACACTGTGACAAACAGGAGATGCTTTTGTTTTGCAACAAAATATTTTTGCAAAGAATTTTCATCCCACTTGTTATGATTTCAAGAAACAAACCGATTTAGTCTGAATGGGATTTTCTGACCAAAACGGTTTCAATGAAATTTCCCCACCATCTTGATTCCTGGGCTCTCTCCCTGCCTCTAGGTGGTTTGTTGTCTGTTAGAACAGGCGTCAGGATTGGTGACATCTTTTTCTGGCTCTGCCACCGCATTGCTGTGTAGGCCCTTGGGTAGGTCACTTCCCTTTTCTGTACCTCAGGCTCCCCCTCTGTCCAATGGGAACAGGTACAATTTGCGAACTCTGGGCAGTCGTGAGCCTGAGTGAGATAGGGGCGTTAAAGCCCTTTGTGAAGGAGAAAGGGGAGGTTCACGGTGTTGAGCACAGAGGAATTCTCAACTTTGCTAAAATGTCTAGGCTGCGGAAACAAGAAATGGTCGGGGCCAAATTTTAAGCATTGTCTTTTTTAAAGCCCATTCAGGGATGTGAGTCCCGCTCTTTTAGGTATGTGGGGTTCTTTGCCAGGAGGAAAGAAGAGGTTCCTGTCTCCATTTTTGTGGCCTTAACAAACCACGTGCTGTGCCCCAGTTCTCATCTGAGATCCCCGAAAAGAACCTCTCCCCATCCGTTAAGAAGACAGTAGCTATCTTTAAAAGGGGAACAAAGCGAACCCCGGGATTTACAGATTAGCCAGCCTCATTCCATACCTGGGAAGATACTGGAACACATTAGTAAACAATCAGTTTGTGAGAACCTACAGGATCATTTGGTTCTTAGTACTAGTGAGCATGGATTTGTCAAGAACAAATCATTCCAAACCAATCCTGTTTCCTTCTTTGACAGGGTTACAGGCCTAGTGGAGGTGGATAAACAGTAGATGTGATCTATCTTGGTGTTAATCAGGCTTTTGACAGAGTCCCATAGGACATTCTCACAAGCAAACTAGGGAAATGTGGTCCAGAAGCAATTAGTATAATGTAGGTGCACAGGTGGTTGAAAACCCATCCTCCAAGAGTCGTTCTCCATGTTTGGCTGCCCAGCTAAGAGGGTGAACCTACTGGGTCCGGCAGGGATCAGTCTGGGGTGTGGTACTTTCCATATTTTCATTAACGATTTGGAAAATGGAGTGGAGAGTGTGCTTCTAAACTGTGCAGATGACACCAAGCACTTTGGAGCACAGGACTGGAATTCAAAACGCCCTTTACAATTTGGAGAAATTTGTCTTCTTGAGCCAAACTCCACGGCTGGGCCCCTCTCTATAGACTGCGCGAAAGTGAAACTCCACAACCAAACACTCCTCCTCCTGAGCAGTGCATTCCAACCTTTAATGGCAGAGGGACCGGACATGAGGCCCTGGTTGTAATTGCCAGCTGTGGAAGGGAGTGTGTAGCAGTGGTTAGTGAAGAGGCCTGGAAATAAGGACTGCTGCATCCCATCTGTGGCTCTGAGACTTGGTGTGACCCTGAGCAAGTAGCTATCCCTCACTTGGCCTGTTTTTCATCAGTAGGTTTGTGGTCGCTGTCCCTACAGCCCAGGGGGGTTGGGAGGCTCCAGGAAGGTGTGTAAAGTGGGAGCTGGGAGGTGCTGTCACCCCCGCACTAAGGCAGTGTTTTCCACCCCCTGCTGCTGGCTGAGTTTCTCCGTCCCTTGGCAATAATACAGACCCTTCTTTTCACAGTCAGTTGATCGCCCAGTGTCATCACCATGCCTGCTGGCTGGGCGTGTAACTCCTCAGGTCACCATCCTCTCCAGCCTGCCTCGGGCTTGGAGAGTGAGGAGGAGGGCGAGCGACAGCAGGTGACCCTGAACATCCACCATCCATCGCTCCATCACCTAGAGCAAGTGAGTGACATTAGGGTTCCTCTGTGGCATCCCCTGTCTGTCTGGGGAGAGGCAGAAAGAGGGGAAGAGAATCTCTCCCAAAGGAGATTGGATTTGCAAACGGCCTCCAGGAGCCCCTTGCTCTCAGACGAGGGAGGGGCTTCTCCAGAGCCTTCTCCAGTGTGTTTGGAAAGGTCCCAGCAATGCAGCTCCCAGCCCTTCCCTTGTGGGAGACTGTTCCCCTGGCTGAGAGTGTCTGAGCTGGGCCAGACCCTGTGAGCTGCTGAGCATGGAAATCAATGAGAAATGAGGGAGCTCTGGGCTTCCTATACCTAGGGACTTTGATGTGGGGAACGGTTTCCCCGGAGAAGTCCGGACTCCTGGATATTGTTCTGTTCTCTAGTCTGGGTGGTAGCCAGGGACGGCAGGAGGGAGCTGCTTGTCCAATGGTCTTTGTAACTGACCCCAGTGCCTCCCCGGGTGTTGCAGCACCAGGGATGATGAGGGGAATCGTTGGGAGCAGACCATGCAATGAACTCCTGCCAGTGTGTGGAGATGGCAATCCCTGCACCCCTGTGAGGAGAGGAGGAGCTGCTGGGGCTGGGGCTGGGCCAGGGATGGGGAGGGATGAAAAAGGCTGTTCGGTGAGAGGCTGCCTTGACTCCAGACTCATGCCTGCTCCCCGCTCGGTTCCAGGATGGCCGGGCTCCTGAGGATGTTCAGGAAGAAGGCTCAGCAGGTGGCCTCAGAGCCTGAGGGAAGCAGCTCCCATCTTCCTCAGGAGCAGAGCTACCCCTCTGTCCCCACTGGCAGGGAAGGAGGTCCCGGATGGACCAGAAGGTGGAAGTGCCCAGCCTTCTGGCAGAGGAAATCAACTCTCGGCACAGGCGCCGAGGTTGGAGAGGCAGCAGCCAGGCTGAAATGGAGCTGGCCCAGGATGCAGCTGGGCAGGCAGGACCCAGCCCAGGAAGGGAGCCGGGCAGGGTGGCTCTGGGGCTTGTTGTGTGGGAAGCACCGGCCCCAGGAGCCCAGCCCTGATTCCCAGCAGGAGGCATCGCCCTGCCCAGTCACTGAGGACCCTCCAATCTCCCTGGGGCAGGAGGCGGAGGATCCCTGTCCCAGCACCAGCAGCTCAGCCCGCTCCCCATGGGACAGCAACAGTGCCTGGGATTTGGGTAGCAGTGATGTCAACGGGTGCCGCTGCTTTGTTCCAGGTGAGGAGCCAGGCTGGGCTCAGGGAGGGGTGAAGAGGGGGCTGTGAACACCCTGAGCCCAGGCCCTCAAGCAGCACTCTGGGGGCAGGTCTCCAGCCCAGATGTCTGGCCTGAGCCACGTGAACCTCTGACACTAGATGCTGCCACTTTGGTCCCTGGTGCTCTGGTTGGCGGAATGGGTGCGGGAAGGGCAGGCAGGCACCTCCCACGGAGTCCAGGACAGTGTGTGAGGGGGTTCGCTTTGCTATGGACTCCTGAATTATTTGGGGAGTGAAGGTATCACTGAGAGCGGGGGATGTGGGGAGCAATCTGCTCTGGGTCCCGGAGGTGGAGGTGCCCTTGTCCTTCTCCCAAGTGGCAGCAGGTATCATCTGAGATTGGCTACTAGTGGGCAGGAATCGGAGGAGCTGGAGGCAGGTGGGGGGATCCTGCTGGTTGTGTGGGGTGCTCGCTGTGTAATCTCCTCACTGGGAAGTTTCAATGAGGCACGAATCTCTCACGCTCCTTTGTCTCCTTTGGGTCTCGCAGGAGCTCATTGAGGAGCTGCCTGATAACTCTCCACCAGGTGCTGTCCTTGCTAGCTCCCTGATTGCTGTGGGCAACCTCGGGTACCGAGACCCTCCAGCTCTGTTCCCCTAACCCCGGTGCTGTTCAGGCCCAGGGCTGGGAGTCACTGCCCCTCCCACCACCAGGTCACCTCCCAAAGGTGTCTCCTCTGGCAGAGGTGGTGGAAAGGTTCACTCTCTCTGGGTTGGGCTGTTCTTTTCTCTCCAGTAACATTGCAATGGCTGTGGGGAGAGGCTCACTCCCAGGAACAGATACAGCAGGGTCAGCGGGGTCCAGGGAACAGGCGCTATTCCTGCCCTGCCACTGTTGGTGCCAGTCCCACCCCTGCACTGCACAGTCTAATACCAGCTCCTCTCTCTTGCCAGCACCATGACACCTGGCCTGGAGCCAGAGCTGGAGAGCCACCTCCTTTGACATGCCCTGCATGTCATCTTCACCCTGGGCACGTAGAAAGACACCACCCAAGTCTAGGTAGATCATGCTAAAGTCATGGATTGAAGAGCCAGGTGTCATCCTGCCATGAATCCTTGCTAATTACCTGCAGTGGGATATGAATGAGCGAGGCCAGGATATGGATTTGGGGGTCTCACAAGTGCTTCCCAGAGACCCCTTTTCCCATCCTGTGGCAGGTGTAGCCCCAGTTTCCCAAACACTGACCCATGGCTCTCCCTTGCTTTGCAGGATCTGCAAAGGGTCCTACCAGACCTCCTGGATGCCATGCTGGGGAGCCTGCTAGCAGAGTCTCCAGACACCAACAGGCTCCACTACTTCTTGGAGGTGAGCCCGATGAGAGGGGCGGGGACAATTTTATCTTTACTCTTAGACCCATTTTCAAGTTTGTCTTCCTAGCTGGGCCCCCAGTGGGCCGTCCTTGCTCAGGGCAGTCAGTGCAATGCAGTGTCAGGCCCTTTCTCCTTGAAGGACAGAGGAAGGAGCTGGGACTTCTAGCCTGAGCTCTGCCTGGTTCTGTTGCACAACAATACCCTTCTAAAGGTCTGCGATAAATGAATCAGATGTTCCACCCCATGCACAATGTCTCAGCCCCCTGGGTATGGGGAGGGTCTCATTAGCACAACACATGCACCGGCCCATTGATCCTGAGCTGCCTCCTTTCCCCCTAGCACATTAACTATTGGATCGTGCCCAGGGTGTTGCAAGAGAGAGCCAGGGCCACTAGGAGCAGCACCGCCCTGCTCAGATCCACCATCACCCTCCCTGAGTTTGACATAAGTGACCTCTCACCCCAGCTTCCTGACTCCAGGCGTCGGTGGGCTGGCTCGAATGGGCTGTAGGATGTGCTGCTGCAGGGGCTGGGGGTTAGGCGTGTTCCTCTTGGGGAGGCAGAGTCAGAGCAGAAAATGAACTTGGCTTGAGTCAAGTTCTTCTTGTCCTGGTTAAGTGGTGACTCTGGACTTTTAAGGGGACCATTCTCCAGGTTTATGCCTTCCTATCATCCTGGAGCAGCTGGGGAAGTAAGTCCTCATGGAGGGCCCTGCCCACTTCCCTGTGCTCCAGGCTCCTTTTGGGGGCAGAGGAAATTAAGGGTCTAAGCTCTACCTCCTATCCTCTAGCATCTCCTGCTGAGGGGAAGGAGAGTCCTGGGCCCAGGGGAGGACTGGAAACTGACAAGAAAATGCTGATGGAGTCCCCTCTCCCTTCCATTAGAACTCAGCAGAATTCCCCAGGATGGGTCACCGTGTGGCACAGCTGGCTCTGTCCATCAGTGACCCAGCCAAGGACCTGAGCCGGCAGGCCAGGGAGGGAGTGTACCGGCTCTACCAGCTGCTGCTGCACCAGAGGGGTAAGGAACCCAGCTGGGAAATGGCCCCCGATAGGAGACTGAGAATGGGAGTGGGGAAATTGGAATCATGTTTTGCTAAAGGGGGAAATGGGAACAGGGAATGGGAGTAAGGAAGTTGGAATCATGTTTGGCTAAGGGCAGGAATGGGAACAGGGACACAGGTGTAAGGCTCTGTGGTGTCAGAGCTGGGAAGGAGGATACTAAGGAAGGAAACTGGAATCATGCTTGCTGGAAGTTCACCCCAATAAACATCGAATTGTTTGCACCTTTGGACTTGGGGTATTGTTGCTCTGTGTTCATGCGAGAAGGACCAGGGAAGTAAGTGGTTGAAGGAATAAGCCCCCTAACAACAGGTTCTCATTCCCTTGCAGCAGGAGGACGTCCCAGCCAATGTGATGTGCAAGCTCCCCATCATCCGGCACTTGCGCCAGGTGCCTGAGGCACTGCAGGGCTGTGCCTCTGAGGCCACCAGAAACTCCCGCTCCCTGCTGCAGGTACTGCTCTGGCTCACTGTAAATGGGGAGCTAGTGGAAGGGGAAATGGAGCCCCCTTGGCACTCACAGAAACTCTCTCCTCTCTCTGTGGAGCAGGGTCCTTCCCTCTGCCCCGCAAATTCCAGCACAGTCTCCCAGACGAGCGCAGTCTGCAGCTGAGCCACCTCCGGGAGCAGTGGGAACAGGTCACTTCATCCCATCAAAGCAAGCAGTGCTGGCTCTCAAAGAGGCTGAGATGGAAGACCTCACTATCCCTCATGGAGGTAAGAGCCATTTACTCCTTGGGGCGTCTGGGTCTCTTGGGGGAGAAATGGGATCCCCGATGCATAGCCTGGCTGGGAGCTTCCCCTGTCCTTGGCTCCCAGCTCTGGGACAGAGATGTCTCCATAATCATACCACCCTGGTTTTGTTCCTAGGAAGGAGCTCCCCAGAGATGTCCTCTAACCTGCACTGCATAGGACTTCGCCAAGCTGATTACAGAATGAGCCCTACCTGAGAGGCACCATGTACTTCTCCCTACAGAGCCAGACTTTAGTGGTGATACGGCCCAGCTGGGGTGTCAACAGGAATGAGAACGAGGTAGGAAGTTCAGAGCAGCAAGGAAAGACTAGAGGGAAATTTGAGAAGAGAGGTAGGAAGTGCCCAGGGAAAACTGCAGCAAAGAGAAAGGAGTAGACCTTGCTGTTGGGTACAGGACCCTGGGCTCCTGCAATGTCAGGGTGGGACTGGATTCCCCTACTGGCCCCAAAGAAGGGGGCATACACGCACCTGGAGAGGGTTACCAAGCCCAGCAAGGGGGCTGCAGGATGAGGAAGAGCCCCAGTGATGGCAGAAGAGCTTCTTTCTGTGAAAAGACCTGTTTGGACTTTTAGTGTGAGACAAGCTGGGCCCCAGAAGGGTGGACTAAAGGTGGCGACCTGGCCGGAGGGTTGAATTACCAGGCAGAGAAACTGTCATGGTGGTGGAGCGACCATGGATGGTGGAGGCTAGCCCAGCGAGAAGGCTGTGATGTCTTGTCTGGCCACCATGGGGGCATGTAACAATGTGTAAATTTGTTTCTAATTGGCATTGTCAGGAGGATTGAATACCCCCTGTTGTCCGTGAGGGCTGATTGAAGTCTTGGTTGCTGAAGGCAGGTCTGTCCTCCCAAGCAGGTGTCTCGAGGGACCGAGCTGGTCACTGGATTTCTCAGTTCAGTTCCAGGGACTGGTTAAAGCAGGTCTAGGGGTTTCTCACGCAGCTCCTAGAACACCAACAGAGGCAGAAGGAAGTGCAGCGGAGCTACGGACGCAGCAGCAGAAATAGCTGTGAGAGATCGTGCAAAGGGAAATCAACCCAGGGTCTGCTATGCCCATGGACAAAAAGAGCAGACAAGGAGAACAGGCCTGGGCTGTACTGAGAAGGTTAGCCCAGGAGAGCAGGGAGGTGCGGTGGGCAGAGATGGGGACCGGCCAGAGGATTAATCCAGTGTCGGGGGAGAGTCCTCCCCCTTGTGGGAGATGATGATGTCCCTCTGTGGGGAAGTTCTTCCTTGCAGATGCTGTGCTTTTGGTTCCTGGACTCTGCCAGGAAGCCCAGCTCCCATCCCGAGCAGCTTGGCTGTTCCCTACCTTGCTCGGCACCAGACCCTCTGCAGAGAGCTGCACTGGGCCAGGACTGCAGAGCCAGCTGTCATTCTGGCAGGTGTAGCCCCAGGTTCCATAACCCTGACCCATGGTCTCCCTCCCCTGACAGGCTCTGAAGAAGGCCTGTCATCCCAGGCCTGTCATCCCAGGGACGTGGATGCCAAGTTAAAGAGCCTGCTGACAGCAACCTCCAGCACAGATAAACTCCCGCACATCTTGGAGGTGAGCAGAAGGGGCAGGGGCAGCAGGAATTTTATCTTAGCCCTGGGGAGGCCTGGAAATGAGAGACTGGATGATCCACGTCTCCATTGTGTCCTGCTACCTGAGAGCCATTGGGCCACCCGTGGTCAGGGCAGTCAGTCCAGAGCAGTGGTGGGGCCCTTCCTCCTTCAGGGACAGAGGGAAGGCACTGGTGCTCAACAACAGGGCTCTGCCTGGTTCTGTTGAGCACTAACTCCAAGACCTCAGACAGGCTTGCGGAGTGAGAGCATCAGAGCCCTGTGAGGTCCAGGAGAAGTTCCTCCGAGAAGAGCACTGGCTCCTTCCGAGGAAGCTGCTGAGATTGGTCTTCACAACATCCTCTGGCAAGGAGTTCCACACGTTGACTGTGCATTGTGTAAAAAAAAAAAAAAAACTTCCTTTTTTTAGTTTTAAAGCTGCTGTCTATTAATTTCATTTGGTGAGCCCATATCAGTGTACAACAGAAATGGTTTCTCAAAGTCATGTTCAATAACATGATTGAATCCTTTTATAAACTCAATGTAAAAGTTTCTTAGAACAATAGTGGACTGGATTTGCCCTTGCAGCATGATTCCTGTATGTCTCATGTGATCTTGCCAAGAGCTAATGAAAATAGCTACTTTAGCCAAAGAAGCTTTGGCATATGTCTGGAACCCAATTAATATCAAGACAATGAAGATTTTAGTTGTCAGCTCTAGGGTACAGATGTGGGGACCTGCATGAAAACCTCCTAAGCTTACTTTCACCAGCTTAAGTTATAATTTCCCCAAGGTACAAATTAATTTTACCCTTTGCCGTCGGAATTTCCACTGCCAACACCAACTTTAAGTGGGTTTACTGGGAAACGTAGTTTGGACACATCTTTCCCGCAAAAATCTTCCCAACCCTTGCACCCCCCTTCCTAGGAAAGGTTTGGTAAAAATCCTCACCAATTTGCATAGGTGACCACAGACCCAAACCCTTGGATCTTAGAACAATGAAAAAGCATTCAGTTTTCTTACAAGAAGACTTTTAATGGAAGTAAAGGAATCACCTCTGTAAAATCAGGATGGTAGATACCTTACAGTGTAATTAGATTCAAAACATACAGAATCCCTCTAGGCAAAACCTTAAGTTACAAAAAAGACACACAGACAGGAATAGTCATTCTATTCAGCACAGTCCTTCTCAGCCATTTTAAAGAAATCATAATCTAACGCATACCTAGCGAGATTATTTACTAAGTTCTAAGACTCCATTCCTGTTCTGTCCCCAGCAAAAGCATCATACAGACAGACAAAGACCCTTTGTTTTTCTCCCTCCTCCCAGCTTTTGAAAGTAACTTGTGTCCTCATTGGTCATTTTGGTCAGGTGCCAGTGAGGTTACCTTTAGTTTCTTAACCTTTTACAGGTAAGAGGATTTTTCCTCTGGCCAGGAGGGATTTCAAAGGGGTTTACCCTTCCCTTTATATTTATGACATTAGTGTTGTCCATAGTATAGGAATCTTGGCATTTAGCCATGAAAGCAATATGGTAGTGTGCCTCGGTTTCCCTTTTACTACAGCAGAACAGGTCGGGAATGTCTTTTCTCCTGAGAAAAGTTTCAAGACTGTTTACAAGTATCAGGGGGTAGCCATGTTAGTCTGTATCCACAAAAACAACAAGGAGTCCTGTGACACCTGAAAGACTAACAGATTTATTTGCGCATAAGCTTTCATGGGTAAAAAACACAGATATTTTGTGGGTGAAACATCTGCATCACAAGGTTTTTTTTAACATAAAGTATATTCTTCTGTATCACTCTTAACATGTTCAAGGGTTTTCTCCAAAGATTAGGCACATTGTACACTTTTACAGTTTTTGGTAATAGCAAAAAAATAGATAAAAAAAATCATCATTAGCAATAAGAAGAAATCCATTGGAAGTGTCCATCTACAATCATTTTTGTCATGCCACACCTTTGGCCCAATACCATTGGGGTTCTGGCCTTTTAGGGTTACCCTGTGGCTTCCCTTTGCAAAATTCAGTTCTCACTTTCCTCCTTGTCCTGAAGTAAAAGAAAAAGGTTCTCCCGATCCCAAAGGACCAAGCCCCAGACCCAGGTCAATAGACAAGTCAGATCTTGCCCACAAATCATGCTGGTGCCAATCCTTTAGGGGCAAGGAGGAACAATGAGCACCTTACTTCTAAAAGAGCCAAGGAGGAGAGAGACACGGTCCATGAAGAGAGCCTGCTCCGGGGTTCCTGGGGGAAGAGAGGAAGAGCAGGGAGCAGGACCGATTGCTCAGGGGGGGAATGCTGGATATGGGGCCAGCAGGGTGGTTCATCCAGCTCATGTCACAGCCCCAGCCCCAGGGCGTGTGCCGGCTGCAGTGTCTGCAGGTGCACAGGTCCATGTACCTGTGACAGTGGAATGGTGTTCCCGGGCCTGGCTCACAATGGTTGGAGGGTGGAGTTAGCGGCAGGGCCTGTGAGCAAAATTGCAGACGGGGTTTCTGATCCCAGCAATGACAGCTGTGTGTCTCAGAGAAAGATCCTCTTACCCCTCTCTCCAAGAGACATACTCTTGTCTCCAAAACCAGTGAGGTGGCAGAGCGCATACTGGTTTATGCCGTAGCCGACACGTTTTCTGGCCAGCCTTGAATGCTCCAATTCCCTGATGAATGTTCTTCTGACCCTTAATAGCTTTTATATTTTTGCTCTAGTGATTCTTCAGATGCTCAGCCCAATCGGCCAGGTCCCGCTTCCATGTGGTGCCTCACTTTCCCCCTCTCTGAAGTGGGGATAATCCTAACTGACAATTAGTGTTGGATCCTCAGATCTTGCTTCCCAAATCCCTGCTCTCCTTGCCCAACTCCGGCCTCTCCCCCATTTCCCCAAACTTCCATGCCTATCTTAGTGCCTGTCTCATCCTCCAACTGCAAGGTCTCAGACACAGTCTCCTTCCAGCAAGCTGAAGCTGCCCCTGGCTCTGGAGCTGGAATCGCATGTCCTGAGAGCTTCCCTTGCGTAGTGTATTCACCGTGGGCATGAGAAAGGACAACACCCGTATGCAGGTCTAACATCAGCCTCCACCTCTGTCCCAGCAGCAGGATGGCTCTGGTTCCTGCTCTGTTAGGGGGCTTATTCCTTCACCCACTTATTTCCCTGGTCCTTCTTGCATGAACAGAGAGCAACAATACCCGAAGTCCAAAGGTGCAAACAATTCGATGTTTATTGGGGTGAACTTCCAGCAATCATGATTCCAGTTTCCTTCCTTAGTGTCCCCCTTCTCAGCTTTGACACCACAGAGCCTTACCTGTGTCCCTGTTCCCATTTTCCCCCCCTTAGCAAAACATGATTCCAATTTCCCCGCCCCCATTCTCTGTTCCCATTCCCCCCCTTAGCAAAACATGATTCCAGTTTCCCCACCTCCATTCCCTGTTCCCATTCCCCCTCCTTACTTCCTGATTGACTGCAGACTATATAGTAAACTTGAGTTCCGCTTAGCTATACCTTAACCAATCATTTTACTGAAATTTAACTAACCAATCCTAACATATTGTAACATGATTATTTAACCAATTATATCCCACCACCTTAATTAGTTTACACCCAGCAAAATTAATTATACAGCAGACAGAAACAAACAGTAGGGAAATGTTTCAGAGTAACAGCCGTGTTAGTCTGTATTCGCAAAAAGAAAAGGAGTACTTGTGGCACCTTAGAGACTAACCAATTTATTTGAGCATAAGGTTTCGTGAGCTTCAGCTCACTTCATCGGATGCATACTGTGGAAAGTGTAGAAGATCTTTTATACACACAAAGCATGAAAAAATACCTCCCCCATAGTGATAGAACAACAAAGAAATGAGGATTTCACATCCCAGCTATTGATAAGCGAGTTCTTGCCAGACAGGATGCTATCAAACTAAGTTTCCTTTTACATCTTCCAGGCACTTCCCTTTCTCTGGAGGTGATAGGTATTATCAGGACAGGATTGTATTCCTAACAGCCCAATAGCACCTTATTTCAATGTGACTAGTTTGGAATGTGGGCATGTGACCGTTTGCTTCCCAGCTTATGGCTGCCTCTGCTGCTTAGCCAAAGGCCTTAGCCTAAGAACAGGCCCTCAGACTGTCACAGTAAGAGAAGACCCTTACACTGGCAGACAGTGATTTTGATTCTTTCTTTTATACCTCTAGAACTAGCTAAGTGATGATAATACACCTAAATCCTTAGAGTATAGGCCTTTACAGACAGGCCTGAATATATCCTAACATGCTCCCTTGGACAGCTGGAGGCACTGAGAAGTGGAGTTGGCAGAGCATGAGAACAGCCCATAAGGTTAAGAAATGGTGGGGAGAGCCTCTTCCCTCCATGGGACATTACGTTGTCCCTCCGTGGGCAGTCCTTTCTTTCCGCAGGCTGGGATTTGGGTCCTGGATTTTGCCGAGAAACCCAGCTCCCATCCCTACCAGCTTGGCTGTTCCCTACCGTGCTCGGCACCAGGCCCTCCGCAGAGAGCTGCTCTGGGCAAGGACTGCAGAGCCAGCTGTCATCCTGGCAGGTGTAGCCCCAGGTTCCATAACCCTGACCCATGGTCTCCCTCCGCTGGCAGGCTCTGAGCAAAGGCCTGTCCAGAGAACATGGATGACGAGCTCTAGATCCTGCTGACAGCATCCCCCAGCACAGACAAATTCCAGCACATCTTGGGGGTGAGCAGAATGGGAAGGGGCAGCAGGGGTTTTACCTTGGCCCTGCGGACTCCAAGAAAGAAGAGACTGGAAAATCCATGTTTCTTCTCTTGGATCCTTCCCAGTATGCATTTGTGATATAAACTCAGTGGGTGACCTTGGGGTTAACTCACTTCCCCCTTCCGGCATCCGTCTTCTCCACTCTCAGATCTACCCTGGGGAAGAAGGACATAAGCCTTGACAATCGCCTTCACCTGTGGGTGTCTGGCCCTGGGAGCCTAAACCAACTGGACTATCTGCCCCATCACCTAAACTGCCCTGACTTTTCCTCCTAGGGCCTTGTCCTAAGTGCTCAGCCTAGCCCCTTCCTGGCTTGTCCCTGACCTTTCAAGGACTCTCCAAGCCCCTCCCACACCTGCTCCCCTTGGGGTGTCTCTCGTGGCTGAGCACAGGCTGCCCTTCTGTCTCTCAGCAGGCCTGAGTCCTAGTCACATGCTGCTTCTTGTCACCTGACCCCCACACTTATTCCCTTCACCCTAGGGAGCTGCATAACCTGGGCTAGGTACAGTTGAGCTCCAACCCCTGTCCTGGCCATCTCACCCTGGGACAGGTTGAAAGTGGAAACCTGTGGGCTAACAGTAACTGTTTGCTCTCAAAGGTGCTGAAGACACAATGGAAGAGTGAAGGGTTAATGTCTAGCTATTCCACCTGGAAGCAGGCGGGGCACACCCTGACTGTTTCCTAGGAGCAATGCACACATTGCTCTATCCAAGGACAAGGGCTAGATATGAACCCTGAGAACTTGATTGTTTGGACAGCAACTGTGGGAGGTTTCTTTAGCCTGGGCTCAAGGCCTGAGAACCAGGATTGTAGTAGATAGAGGATGGTAACTAAGCATATGAATCAACGTCATACATTCCTTTGTGTAGCAGTGTGTAATGCTTAGGGGGAGAAATATAATAAAAGGAGAAGGTGGAAGGCAGGGGGGGCAGAACAGCCCATCTCCGCTGACCAGCCTGTTTGCTTGCATAAAGCTGTGTTCTGTCTCATCACTGAACCGCAACAACTGGCGCCCAACGTGGGGCCCTCAGCACTCACCTCGCCCGGCAAGGGTTTCAGACGCGTCACTCATCCACTTCGTGGATCCCGGACCGTTGTGGGTTCCAGCCCGGTGCGTGCGACCGGCACTTAAACAACATGGCATGGCACCAGGGGCTGTCGAATCCCATACCAGAGTTTCAGCTGACCTTGGAGGAGACCGCGTTGCCCCCCGAGTCGACAACGGCGGGACGGAAACAGAGGAGGCGTAGCGTCCCAAGCCAGCCCGTGACATGGGGAGCAGTAAAAGCATTGGTCGCCACGGCTCAACGAAAACTGGCAGCAGATCAGCAGCCAGAAACTCCTAAGACTTTGTTTGTGGCGATTCTCGCCCAAATCACTGCTAATTCTGTGATGATTGTGTGCCTTTTGTGCCTGCTATTTCCTGTAGGGGTTGGCTCGGAAGCGCCTCCCCCGTTACAAGCCCGAATGACATATAACATATGGGAAAGATGGGCTTCAATAGCAAATGTTACCCACTTTTGTTTATCTAATTCTGTAGCAGCCAGAGGTTTGTTAGGTACATGCCTTATTCCAGTATGTTATCACCCTGAGGAGATGGAGAATAAGACACTGTTCTCTGCTTATGCTAATCTTTCCTCCCAGTACTCTAGCATGGCTAATTGGGGCCCGGCCAACTATACTCTGCCTTGCACGGCTATATCCCTCCACACACCGTACCCGGCCGGGGCTCACAATGTCACCTGTGCGCGTGTAGTTAACTGCACTAGTACAAAGGTGCCCTTGGGCTGTCAAAAAATTTCTCAATCCCTTTTAAATTGTTCCCATGCTGTTAATGTTTCATATAATTATGGCCATATTATCCTACCATCAGGATGGGTTTTTACTTGTGGTTCATGCACCTTTAATTATATTCCTGCAAATTTAAGTGATGGCACCCTTTGCTGTCTTAGTAGAATGATACTTATATTGCCTTTTGCTGGTCACAATTGTAGTAAAAGAAGTGTACCCCTTTTAGATGATTATATTGCAGATGTTAAGCTTTTGGTTATTTTGTGTTTGTAATCATTGGGCTTATTTTTTTTTTGTTGCTGCTGTGTACAATGTATTCCTTCCTTGTTAAGACTTTGTAAAATTTTTGCCCTGGAAAGCTCCCCAGGTTATGTCCTTGTCTGTCTGGGAGTTAAATAGCATGACAAAACAAATTGGCGGCTACCATGAGATGGCCAACTATCAATAAACAAAAAAAGGGGAGATGAAAGGTTAATGTCTAGCTATTCCACCTGGAAGCAGGCGGGGCACACCCTGACTGTTTCCTAGGAGCAATGCACACATTGCTCTATCCAAGGACAAGGGCTAGATATGAACCCTGAGAACTTGATTGTTTGGACAGCAACTGTGGGAGGTTTCTTTAGCCTGGGCTCAAGGCCTGAGAACCAGGATTGTAGTAGATAGAGGATGGTAACTAAGCATATGAATCAACGTCATACATTCCTTTGTGTAGCAGTGTGTAATGCTTAGGGGGAGAAATATAATAAAAGGAGAAGGTGGAAGGCAGGGGGGGCAGAACAGCCCATCTCCGCTGACCAGCCTGTTTGCTTGCATAAAGCTGTGTTCTGTCTCATCACTGAACCGCAACAGAAGAGGAAATCCTTTGGTCTGGATTTAAATTATTCCAACTGAAAGTGAATGAGAGAAAATAGGTCCAGAGTTATCTTCCTAGCAGCAGAAAATGTGTAGATTGATAGATGTTAAGGTCAGAAAGGACCATTATGTGTATCTAGTCACACCTTCTGTACAACTCGAGCCCTCGAATGTCACCAAGTGATTCCTTCAGCCAACCATAACATGGGAATGAGCCAGAGCACGTCTTTTGGAATGACATCCACATGCATTGGAGCCAGCAGGCTAACAGAAAATCCTTCTGCAGTGACATGGGGTTAAGGGACATGAAGGAAAAGACATGGAGGCTGTGATTAAAGTTAGAGCACTGAGACCAGGATAACCGGGGCTAGGTCCCAAGATTGGCTAGCAGAAGACCTGCCATTTTCTATTCCTGGCTTTGGGACCACGAGCAAGTCTCTTCAATGCTGGGTGCCTCGGTTTCCCCCAACTATCAAATAGAGCTAATCAAGGTTTTGTTTGTTCTCCCCGTTTTACAGGGTGGGAAACCGAGACACAGTTGGGACTTGTCTACACTACAGCTCTCTAGTGCATTTCTAAGCTGCTGACCCCCACATGTTGTTCAGAGCCTATGGACAACACAGCTCCTAAGGGTGTGTTTATTCTGTTCTTATCCCCTATGTACCAGCAGGTCTGGGCGGCCTTTTCTCACTGTGCTGTGGGGAGCAGGTCCTGGGTACAAAGGGTCTGAAGAACCTCTCAAGGACTAATTTTTAAAAATAATTTTTATCAATGAATTGGGAGAAAACATACAATCCCTGCTGATAAGCTTGGTGGGTGACAAAATACTGGCAGAGTCGTTATTACTGATGAGAAGAGAGCAGTGATACAAAGCGATGTGGCTCATTTGGCAAGCTGGACCCATTCAAAGAAAACAAGTTTGACCAGAGCCAAATGCAAGGTCCTATACCTCTGTAGCCAGACAGCCAGCCCCCCCCCACCCTCAGACCAGCATTGCTGGAAACACAGGAGGAAGCCAGAACAGGGCACTTAACATATATTCCAGCACAGCCTTTGAAGCTGTGAAAGCACAGGTGTGCTGCTACAATGTGCCTCTGGGAGCAGATACAAGGATTAAGCTCACAGCAGGCAGAGGCCCTGTGACAGACATGGCTCTTAGCCCCTACTAAATAGCGTGATGCACACACACCAACATCCTAGGTGGGAAAATATTTACCCTGATAAAAGAAATGTCCAGTAGTCGAAACTTATTGTTTCTCTCCTTTGCAAGTGTAAACTACTCTTGCGAAAGCTGGCGTCACCCAGACAGACCAGCCTCAATTTGGCATAAGAAAGGAGAAAGAGAATAAAGGAGTACAGAGGTATAAGTAGGGGACCTACAGCACCATGATTTTTGAGTGCTTTTCACTATCTATCTGCTGGTCAGATAAGTGACAGCCTCCCAAGGCTTCTGCAGCTAAGAGGGTCCCTACGCCTTGTCCCTTATTCGTCTTTCCGCGGAATTGAGTGACCGATCCTGGCTTGGCACCGCTGGAATCGAGAGATGCAAGGAGGGTAAGAAGCACCCACACCTGATCTCCTATCTTTAGTGTACACATATTTTGAAATAGAGCTCTATACTTTGTTTTCTTTCTTTGGGATTGTGGCTCCAGTTTTGTAACTTGTTTGTGTGTGTAACATCTCTACATTTAAATAAGTAGGCACTAGCAATTTTGTAACCACATGATTAGAATCTAGCTTAATAAATTTTGGTAACCATTTATGCATTAGCCTGACTTGTTTTCTCTGGTTTACTGTAAAGCAGCCAATACAATTAAAGAACCTCAGCCGTTTTGGCTCTAAAGCCTGGCCATTAGGTGAGAGTACTAAGAGCCTAGCGTTGAGTTGTGCCGCCTCCACGGGGCAAACTCTTGGGGCACCTGTCAGTCAATCCTGGCTGCCCGCTGCGAAGGAGCTCTGAGCTCTAGCAGTTAAAGTCACGGGTGTGGAGAGGCTCTTAGTGCTGCCATTGGGGCACCTGTCAGTCAGTATTGACTGCCCGCTGCGAAGGAGCTCTGAGCTCTAGCAGTTAAAGTCACGGGTGGTTAGGACCTTGGGGCATCCGTCAGCCTAGCCCGGGCTGTCCGCCGCGAAGGGACAGTGCGTCCTAGCGGTTAAAGTCACGGATGGTATAAACGGGCATAGCTGGCACCTCACTAAACATCCTTGGCCGTCGGCTAACAACCTCCCAACAAGGCATGCCGGCCACACCTCCAGAATGGAGAAGTGTATCCAGGAAAGCAGTGACTCTGAAAAGGATTTAGGGGCTATAGTGGAGAAGCTACTCAACACGAGCTCCCAGTGGGATGCTGTGGTGAACAGAGCTAAAGCCATCATTACATGTAGGAGCAGAGCCGTGAGTAGCATAGGGAGGTGTGACATTATGAGTGTAATATAATATCTCATTGATAGGTCACAGGGCCAGAAAGAGTTAATTAACTCACAGGCTGACCTGATCCATGGCTGAACTTTAAAGACTGGTGAGGAAGATATGTAAAGGAATAGAGCTTTGAAATGCAAGCCTGCATTGTTAGAGATAGAAGGGTAGATGTTTGCTCAGGTCTTGTGATATAAGCAAACGAGTCTTGTCTATTGCTATAGCTTTGATTCAAAGATCAAAAGAGGAATATTAACATTTAGGAAGACACTTGAGTGAAACAGTATTATTGTTCATATGTCTCTTTGAAGGTTGTGGTAACCTGTATCTAAACTGTTTAATGGATAAATTATCCTGTGATAATTGCCAGGATGTTTAGGAGAAGGAAAGTTAAGCCTATTGTTTTCTCAGGCCAAAAGGCTGCTGGAAATGTATAAAAACCCTGGGACACAATCCTTCTTCATCTCAGATCTGCTTTGGGTTTCAAGAAGGGGAAACCCGAAGCCATAAGGACTGAGATCCCCAGTCACTGACTGGAGTCACCCTGAATATGGACATTGGACTATAACCTATGGACTATTTCTAAAAGGACTTTTGGCAACTACAAGCTCATCTCTGCTCTGTACCTGTACCTCAAGAGTTGAATTCAAGTCCGTATCTGTATTGATCTTTTAACCAACACGCTCTTCCTTTTCCTTTTTAATAAATTTTAGTTTTGTTAATAAGGATTGACTGTAAGCGTGTATTTTGGGTAAGATCTGAGTTATCATTTGACCTGGGTCTGGGGCTTGGTCCTTTGGGATCAGGAGAACCTTTTCTTTTATATGATGAAATAAGATTTTCAGAATTTATCATCATATGTTTGACCTGTGTGTCTGGAAGGAGTCCTGAGGCTGGGTACTTTAAGGGAACTGCATTATTTGGACTTCTGAGTAACCAGGGAGGTGCTATAGAAGCTGTTTTGTGCTGGCTTGCTAAATCTAAGTATTGGAATATCCACCAGCCTTTGGAGTTTGTTTACCCCGTTTGTTTGCAGTCCACCCTGACTGAGTGACCTCAGCTGGCTCCCACGGGCAGCACTGTCACAGGAGGTGACACAGCATCAGTGAGACTGCTATTGGAATACTGCCTCCAGTTTTGGTGTCCTCATTTGAAAAAGATGTTGAGAAATTGGAGCTGGGGCAGCAAAGAGCCACCAAATGTTCTGCGGGCTGGAGAAAAATGCCTTCTAGGGAGCGACTGAAAGAGCTCAACCTGTTTAGCTGATGAAAAGCAGATAGAAAGGTGACTTCACTGAAGGGTTGAAATGCCTTAATGGAGAGAAAATACTGGGGATTAAAAGGCTCGTTAATCTAGCAGAGAAAGGCATAACAAGACCCAATGGCTGGAAGGTGAAAAGAGACCAATTCATATGACAAACAAGGCACAAATATTCAACAGTGAGGATGGTTCACCACAGGAACAAGCTACCAAGGAAGTGATGGATTCTCCATCTCTTGATGTCATTTAATGAAGACTAGATGTCTTTCTGGGATGTGCTTCCCAAACGGAAGCAACTGTGGTATAAAGGAGGCCTGTGATATGCAGGGGGTCAGATGAGATGCTCTAATGGTCTCTTCTGGCCATCAAGTCGACTCATTTCTGAAAACCTCCAAAGTGTCTGGCCAGCGGCAGGACATTAGCACTGCAGGGGAGGGGTGGGTAGGTTGACAGGATAGCAAGTGTGAAAAAGGGGACAGGGAGTGGGGGGTAAGAGGAACCTATATAAGAAAAAGCCCCAGATAGCGGGACTGTCCCTATAAAATCGGGACATCTGGTCACCCCAGGGGTGGGTGTGGCAGTGACATCACAAAGGCCCTTTGCAGGACCTCAGCCTATTGGTCAAAGATAGTGGGGAGGTGGTGACCTCACAGAGAGATGCTGACATCAGCCAGGCAGGACAGGGGTGCAGGGCCAGGGAAACCTTGCAGACCCCTGTAGCTTTGCTTCAGCAAGTCTCCGTCTCGAGGTCCCTCTTTCAGGACTGAGAGAGTATTAGGGTTTACGTACGTGAGCGCGAGGAGGAACCTCTTTTGAGTTTTCTCCTTTTCCTGATTTTACTAGAAAACAGACATCCCTGTTTGAAAGGTAAGAGCCTCTGAGATGTTTGGAACCTGTTCAGTCTGATCCATTTGGTGCCAGGTGAATTCTAGGCGTGGAAAAGGCTAGCTTAAGGTGGCAGAATTTTATTCCCCACCTAGGATTTTTTCCCTTAGAATCACTGGGGACATTAGGGTTTGTCCTTTTTGTTTTACCTTTTCCTCCATCCCACCCTCCTTTCTCTTCTTCTCTTACTTCTTTTGTCCTTTCCCCTGTTCCCCTCCCACCACCAGGAGGGGTGTGTGTGGGGGAGTCACTGGGGGTGCTCTGCAGCTCCCATTCTGGAAGGTCCACCCAAAAATGTTGGGCTGAAATAGTGCTTGGCCAGTGATCCCCACCGGTGACCTGGGCCATCCTTTGAGCTCTCTGGTGAGAACCCTCAGTCCTCCGCCCCTCAGTCTCTACCCTGATTGCCTGAGCGGAGGGTTACTGACAGGGAGGAGACTCGGATCCTTGTTGTTCTCTTTTAAGACCAAGTAAATAAGTCATAACCAATCATATGTTTGACGAATTTTGCTGCTTCTCTGCATTCATTGTCTCTGAGCAGTTCATGATTCTCTCTAACATTCCAGTTCTCCTGAAACGCTTGCTGAATAATTACTATGAACTGTTTGTTGGTCTGGAGCTCATGTGAGAGGACTTTATTCAGGTCATTCAGTGTATGAAATTCAAGATCCGATGGTTAGTCTGAAAGTCCGGTCTCTTGGGTCCTATTACCAACTCTACCACTGACTGGCTGTGTGACCTCAGACAAGTCAGTTCTCCTCCTTTCTCAGCCTTAGCTTCTCCCTCTTTCAAGTAGGCATAACAATCGGCTCCTACCTACCTCACGGTGGGAGGAGGATGGGGATCCATTGGAGAGTGTCTCGAGGAGCAGTGCATAATATGAGGGGTCCTATCTCGTTTACTCAGATCAGATTATGACATAATAGAGTAGCTGAAATATTCTATTTTATATGTTTTTGATTATTTTGAAATTGTTAAGAGCAGCAACTCCTTAGCTCAGACTGAAGCATCTTCTCTAGTTTTCGAGAACTAAGTGTCTCCTCTTTGTGCGTGACGAGAGAATTTAACACACTGTGACAAACAGGAGATGCTTTTGTTTTGCAACAAAATATTTTTGCAAAGAATTTTCATCCCACTTGATATGATTTCAAGAAACAAACGGGTTTAGTCTGAATGAGATTTTCTGACAGAAATGGTTTCAGTGAAATTTCCCCACCATCTCGATTCCTCTTTGCCTCTGCGGGGTTTCTTGTCTGTTAGGAGTCAGGATTTGTGGCTTCTCTTTCTGGCTCTGCCACCGTGTTGCTGTGTAGGCCCTTGGGTAGGTCACTTCCCTTCTCTGTACCTCAGGCTCCCCATCTGTCTAATGGGAACAGGGACAACTTGCGAACTCAACTGAAGGGTTGAAATGCCTTAATGGAGAAAAAATACTGGGGATTAAAAGGCTCGTTAATCGAGCAGAGAAAGTCAAAACAAGACCCAATGGCTGGAAGGTGAAAAGCGACCAATTCATGTGACAAATAAAGCACAAATATTCAACAGCGAGGATGATTCACCACAGGAACAAGCTACCAAGGAAAGTGGTGGATTCTCGATCTCTTGATGTCATTTAATGAAGACTAGATGCCTTTCTGGAATGTGCTTCCAAACGGTAGCAACTGTGGTATACAGGAGGCCTGTGATATGCAGGGGGTCAGATGAGATGCTCTAATGGTCTCTTCTGGCCATCAAGTCGACTCATTTCTGAAAAACTGAGTGTAGCATTGGGAGTAGCCTCTGATGTTTTGCTGTCTAGCCGGCTTGCTTCGTAGAATGAACACTCATTGAGTGGGCTGATCCAAAGGGAGTAGCTCAAACCTCCAAAGTGTCTAGCCAGCGGCAGGAGATTAGCACTGCAGGGGAGGGGTGGGTAGGTTGACGGGATACCAAGTGTGAAAAAGGGGACAGGGAGTGGGGGGTAAGAGGAACCTATATAAGAAAAAGCCCCAGATAGCGGGACTGTCCCTATAAAATCGGGACATCTGGTCACCCCAGGGGTGGGTGTGGCAGTGACATCACAAAGACCTTTTGCAGGACCTCAGCGTATTGGTCAAAGGTAGTGGGGAGGTGGTGACCTCACAGAGAGATGCTGACATCAGCCAGGCAGGACAGGGGCGCAGGGCCAGGGAAACCTCACAGACCCCTGTAGCTTTGCTTCAGCAAGTCTCCCTCTCGACGTCCCTCTTTCAGGACTGAGAGAGTATTAGGGTTTACGTACGTGAGCGCAAGGAGGAACCTCTTTCGAGTTTTCTCCTTTCCTTTTCCTGATTTTACTAGAAAACAGACATCCCTGTTTGGAAGGTAAGAGCCTCCGAGAGGTTTGGAACCTCACAGTGGGTGGAGGATGGGGATCCATTGGAGAGTGTCACTGGGAGCAGTGCATAATATGGGGTGCCTTTAACATTTACTCAGATCAGATTGGTTTCAGAGTGACAGCCGTGTTACTCTGTATTCGCAAAAAGAAAAGGAGTACTTGTGGCACCTTAGAGACTAACCAATTTATTTGAGCATGAGCTTTCGTGAGCTACAGCTCACTTCATCGGATGCATACCGTGGAAACTGCAGCAGACTTTATATACACACAGAGAATATGAAACAATACCTCCTCCCACCCCACTGTCCTGCTGGTAATAGCTTATCTAAAGTGATCATCAGGTTGGGCCATTTCCAGCACAAATCCAGGTTTTCTCACCCTCCACCCCCCCACACAAATTCACTCTCCTGCTGGTGATAGCCCATCCAAAGTGACAACTCTTTACACAATGTGCATGATAATCAATTTGGGCCATTTCCTGCACAAATCCAGGTTCTCTCACCCCCATCCCAAAAACCACACACACAAACTCACTATCCTGCTGGTAATAGCTCATCCAAAGTGACCACTCTCCCTACAATGTGCATGATAATCAAGGTGGGCCATTTCCAGCACAAATCCAGGTTTTCTCACACACACACCCCCACCCCCACCCCCATACACACACAAACTCACTCTCCTGCTGGTAATAGCTCATCCAAACTGACCACTCTCCAAGTTTAAATCCAAGTTAAACCAGAACATCTCGGGGGAGGGTAGGAAAAAACAAGAGGAAATAGGCTACCTTGCATAATGACTTAGCCACTAACCACTAACCCAGGAACTTATTCTTGCAACAAAGCCCGTTGCCAATTGTGCCCACATATCTATTCAGGGGACACCATCACAGGGCCTAATAACATCAGCCACACTATCAGAGGCTCGTTCACCTGCACATCCACCAATGTGATATATGCCATCATGTGCCAGCAATGCCCCTCTGCCATTTACATTGGTCAAACTGGACAGTCTCTACGTAAAAGAATAAATGGACACAAATCAGATGTCAAGAATTATAACATTCATAAACCAGTCGGAGAACACTTCAATCTCTCTGGTCACGCAATCACAGACATAAAGGTCGCTATCTTAAAACAAAAAAACTTCAAATCCAGACTCCAGCGAGAAACTGCTGAATTGGAATTCATTTGCAAATTGGATACTATTAATTTAGGCTTAAATAGAGACTGGGAGTGGCTAAGTCATTATGCAAGGTAGCCTATTTCCCCTTGTTTTTTCCTACCCCCCCTTCCCCGGTTTAACTTGGATTTAAACTTGGAGAGTGGTCAGTTTGGATGAGCTATTACCAGCAGGAGAGTGAGTTTGTGTGTGTATGGGGGTGGGGGGATGTGAGAAAACCTGGATTTGTGCAGGAAATAGCCCAACTTGATTGTCATGCACATTGTGTAAAGAGTTGTCACTTTGGATGGGCTATCACCAGCAGGAGAGTGAATTTGTGTGTGGGGGGGTGGAGGGTGAGAAAACCTGGATTTGTGCTGGAAATGGCCCACCTGATGATCACTTTAGATAAGCTATTACCAGCAGGACAGTGGGGTGAGAGAAGGTATTGTTTCATGATCTCTCTGTGTATATAATGTCTGCTGCAGTTTCCACGGTATGCATCTGATGAAGTGAGCTGTAGCTCACGAAAGCTTATGCTCTAATAAATTGGTTAGTCTCTAAGGTGCCACAAGTACTCCTTTTCTTTTTGCGAATACAGAGTAACACGGCTGTCACTCTGAAACCAATCTGATCTGAGTAAATGTTAAAGGCACCCCATATTATGCACTGCTCCCAGTGACACTCTCCAATGGATCCCCATCCTCCACCCACTGTGAGGTAGGTAGGAGCTGATTGTTATGCCTACTTGAAAGAGGGAGAAGCTAAGGGTGAGAAAGGAGAACTGACTTGTCTGAGGTCACACAGCCAGTCAGTGGCAGAGTTGGGAATAGGACCCAAAAGCCCGGACTTTCAAATAACCATTGGATCTTGAGTTTCATACGTTGAACGACCTGAATAAAGTGCTCTCAGATGAGCTTCAGACCAACAAACAGTTCATAGTAATTATTCAGCAAGTGGAATGTTAGAGAGAATCATGAACTGCTCAGAGACAATGAATGCAGAGAAGCAGCAAAATTTGTCAAACATATGACTGGTTATGACTTATTTACTTGGTCTTAAAAGAGAACAACAAGGACCCGACTCTCCTCCCTCTCAGTAACCCCCCGCTCAGGCAATCAGGGTAGAGATTGAGGGGCGGGGGGCTGAGGGTTCTCACCAGAGAGCTCAAAGGATGGCCCAGGTCACTGGTGGAGCACTATTTCAGCCCCACATTTTTGGGTGGACCTTCCACAATGGGAGCTGCAGAGCACCCCCAGTGACTCCCCCCCACACACCCCTCCTGGTGGTGGGAGGGGAACAGGGGAAAGGACAAAAGAAGTAAGAGAAGAAGAGAAAGGAGGGAGGGATGGAGGAAAAGGTAAAACAAAAAGGACAAACGCTAATGTCCCCAGTGATTCTAAGGGACAAAATCCTAGGTGGGGAATAAAATTCTGCCACCTTAAGCTAGCGTTTTCCAGGCCTAGAATTCAGCTGGCACCAAATGGATCAGACTGAACAGGTTCCAAACCTCTCAGAGGCTCTTACCTTCCAAACAGGGATGTCTGTTTTCTAGTAAAATCAGGAAAAGGAAAGGAGAAAACTCGAAAGAGGTTCCTCCTCGTGCTCACGTATGTAAACCCTAATATTCTCTCAGTCCTGAAAGAGGGACGTCGAGAGGGAGACTTGCTGAAGCAAAGCTAAAGGGGTCTGCGAGGTTTCCCTGGCCCTGCACCCCTGTCCTGCCTGGCTGATGTCAGCATCTCTCTGTGAGGTCACCACCTCCCCACTACCTTTGACCAATAGGCTGAGGTCCTGCAAAAGGCCTTTGTGATGTCACTGCCACACCCACCCCGGGGGTGACCAGATGTCCCGATTTTATAGGGACAGTCCCGCTAACTGGGGCTTTTTCTTATATAGGTTCCTATTACCCCCCACTCCCTGTCCCCTTTTTCACACTTGCTATCCCGTCAACCTACCCACCCCTCCCCTGCAGTGCTAATGTCCTGCCGCTGGCCAGACATTTTGGAGGTTTGAGCTACTCCCTGTGGATCAGCCCACTCAAGGAGTGTTTATTCTAGGAAGCAAGCCGGCTAGACAGCAAA
Organism: Lepidochelys olivacea; assembly: GCF_965140295.1. Taxonomy (NCBI): domain Eukaryota; kingdom Metazoa; phylum Chordata; order Testudines; family Cheloniidae; genus Lepidochelys; species Lepidochelys olivacea. Next base: position 178,036,171 of record NC_140413.1, on the reverse strand, counting down.
ACATCAGAGGCTACTCCCAATGCTACACTCAGTTTTTCAGAAATGAGTCGACTTGATGGCCAGAAGAGACCATTAGAGCATCTCATCTGACCCCTGCATATCACAGGCCTCCTGTATACCACAGTTGCTACCGTTTGGGAAGCACATCCCAGAAAGACATCTAGTCTTCATTAAATGACATCAAGAGATGGAGAATCCACCACTTCCTTGGTAGCTTGTTCCTGTGGTGAACCATCCTCACTGTTGAATATTTGTGCCTTGTTTGTAATATGAATTGGTCTCTTTTCACCTTCCAGCCATTGGGTCTTGTTATCTCTTTCTCTGCTAGATTAACGAGCCTTTTAATCCCCAGTATTTTCTCTCCATTAAGCTATTTCAACACTTTAGTTGATGAAAAGCAGATTGAAAGGTGACTTCACTGAACAGGTTGAGCTCTTTCAATCGCTCCCTAGAAGGCATTTATCTCCAGCCTACAGAACATTTGGTGGCTCTTTGCTGCCCCAGTTCCAATTTCTCAACATCTTTTTCAAATGAGGACACCAAAACTGGAGGCAGTATTCCAATAGCAGTCTCACTAATGCTGTGTCACCTCCCTAGCCTCCTCATGGCTCTGCTTCTACGTCTAAGGATGGCTTGAGCCCTGGTCACCACAGCATCATGCTGGGAGCTCGTTTTGAGTGGCTTCTCCACTATGGCCCCTAAATCCTTTTCAGAGTCACTGCTTTCCTGGATACACTTCCCCTTTCTGGAGGTGAGGCTGGCATGCCTTGTTGCTAGGTGTAGGACCTTTGCATTTGGCTCTGGCCAAACTTGCTTTCTTTGAATGGGCCCATCTTGCCAAACGAGCCAGATGGCTCTGTATCACTGCCCTTTCCTCATCAGTAGTTACCACTCTGCCAGTATTTTGTCACCCACCAATCTTATCAGCAGGGATTGTAGGTTTTCTCCCAATTCATTGATAAAAATTATTTTTAAAAATTAGTCCTTGAGAGCTTCTTCAGACCCTTAGTACCCAGGACCTGCTCCCCACAGCACAGTGAGAAAAGGCTGTCCTGCTGGTACATAGGGGATAAGAACAGAACAGACATACCTTTAGTCGCTGTGTTATCCATAGGCTCTGAACAACATGTGGGGGTCAGCAGCTTAGAAATGCTCTAGAGAGCTGTAGTGTAGACAGGTCCCAACTGTGTCTCGGTTTTACACCCTGTAAAATGGGGAGAACAAACAAAACCGTGATTACGTCTATTTGATAGTGGGGAAACCGAGGCACCCAGCGTTGAAGAGACTCGCTCATGGTCCCAAAGCCAGGAATAGAAAACGGCAGGTCTTCTGATAGCCAGTCGTGAGACCTCACCCCTCTTATCCTGGCTCTCTCCTCTAACTTTAATCACAGCCTCCACGTCTTTTCCTCCATGTCCCTTAACCCCACGTCACTGCCGAAGAAAGATTTTCTGTTAGCCAGCTGGCTCTCATGCAGTGGTTCTCAAACTTTAGCACTAGTGACCACTTTCACAGACAAAGCCACTGAGTGTCACCCCTCCTTATAAATTAAAAACACTTTTTTATATATGTAACACCATTATAAATGCTGGAGGCAAAGCAGGCAGGGGTGGAGGCTGACAGCTCACGACCCCCCATATAATAACCTCACGACACCCTGAGGGGGCTCGTCCCCCAGTTTGAGAACCCCTGCTCTAATGCATGTGGATGTCCTTCCAAAAGATGTGCTCTGGCTCAGTCCCATGTTATGGTTGGCTGAAGGAACAACTTGGTAACATTTTAGGGCCTGAGTTATACAGGAGGCGTGACTAGATACACATAATGGTCCTTTCCGACCTGAACATCTATCAATCTTTACATTTTCTGCTGCTAGGAAGATAACTCTGGACCTATTTTCTCTCATTCACTTTCAGTTGGAATAATTTAAATCCAGACCAAAGGATTTCCTCTTCCATTGTGTCTTCAGCACCTTTGAGAGCAAACAGCTACTGTTTGCCCACAGGTTTCCAGTTTCAACCTGTCCCACGGTGAGATGGCCAGGAAAGGGATTGGAGCTCAACTGCACCTAGCCCAGGTTATGCAGCTCCCTAGGGTGAAGGGAATAAGTGTGGGGATCAGGTGACAAGTAGTAGCATGTGACTAGGACCCAGGCCTGCTGAGAGACAGAAGGGCAGCCTGTGCTCAGCCAGGAGAGAGACCCCCAAGGGGAGCAGGTGTGGGAGGAGCTTGGAGAGTCCTTGAAAGGTCAGGGACAAGACAGGAAGGGGCTAGGCTGAGCACTTAGGACAAGGCCCGAGGAGGGAAAGACAGGGCAGTTTAGGTGATGGGGCAGATAGTCCAGTTGGTTTAGGGTCCCAGGGCCAGACACCAACAGGTGAAGGTGATTGTCAAGGCTTATGTCCTTCTTCCCCAGGGCAGATTTGACAGTCGAGAAGAATGATGCCGGAAGGGGGAAGAGAGTTAACCCCAAGGTCACCCACTGAGTTTATATCACAAATGCATACTCGGAAGGATCCAAGAGAAGAAACATGGATTTTCCAGTCTCTTCTTTCTTGGAGTCCCCAGGGCCAAGGTAAAACCCGTGCTGGCCCTTCCCATTCTGCTCACCCCCAAGATGTGCTGGAATTTGTCTGTGCTGGGGGTTGCTGTCAGCAGCATCTAGAGCTCGTCATCCATGTTCTATGGGCAGGCCTTACTCTGAGCCTGCCAGCGGAGGGAGACCATGGGTCAGGGTTATGGAACCTGGGGCTACACCTGCCAGATGACAGCTGGCTCTGCAATCCTTGCCCAGAACAGCTCTCTGCAGAGGGCCTGGTGCACAGCAGGGTAGGGAACAGCCAAGCTGCTAGGAATGGAAGCTGGGCTTCTGGACAGAATCCAGGATCCAAATCCCAGCCTGCGGAAAGAAAGGACTGCCCATGGAGGGACAATGTAATGTCCCATTGAGGGAAGAGCCTGTCCCCACCATTTCTTAACCTCATGGGCTGTTCTCATGCTCTGCCAACCACACCTCTCAGTAGCTCCAGCTGTCTGAGGGAGAAGGGACCAGAGGCCATCCTGCTGCTGGGACAGAGGTGGAGGTTGATGTTCAACCTGCAGATGGGTGTTGTCCTTTCTCATGCCCACAGTCAAGACATCATGCAAGGGAAGGACTCTGGACATGCGATTCCTGCTCCAGAGCCAGGAGCAGCTTCAGCTTACTGGGAGGAGACCAGGCGGAATGGGCTGAGTGTCTTAATAACGGCTAGAGCAAAAATAAAAAAGCCATTAACGGTCAGAAGAACATTCATCAGGGAATTGGAGAGTTCAAGGCTGGCCAGAAAACGTGTCGTCTACGGCATAAACCAGTATGCGCTCTGCCACCTGACTGGTTTTGGAGATAAGGGTACGTCTCTTGGAGAGAGGGGTAAGAGGATCTTTCTCCGAGACACACAGCTGTCATTGCTGGGAACAGAAACCCCATCTGCAATTTTGCTCACTGGCCCTGCCGCAAACTCCACCCTCCAACCATTGTGAGCCAGGCCCGGGAACACCATTCCACTGTCACAGGTACATGGACCTGTGCACCTGCAGACACTGCAGCCGGCACACGCACTGGGGCTGGTGCTGTGACATGAGCTGGATGAACCACCCTGCTGGCCCCATATCCAGCATTCCCCCCCTGAGCAATCGGTCCTGCTCCCTGCTCTTTCTCTCTTCCCCCAGGGAACCCTGGAGCAGGCTCTCTTCATGGACCGTGTCCCTCTCCTCCTTGGCTCTTTTAGAAGTAAGGTGCTCATTGTTCCTCCTTGCCCCTAAAGGATTGGCACCAGCGTGATTTGTGGGTAAGATCTGACTTGTCTATTGACCTGGGTCTGGGGCTTGGTCCTTTGGGATCGGGAGAACCTTTTTCTTTTACTTCAGGACAAGGAGGAAAGTGAGAACTGAATTTTGCAAAGGGAAGCCACAGGTTAACCCTAAAAGGCCCAAACTGCAATGGTATTGAGCCAAAGGTGTGGCATGACAAAAATGATTGTCGATGGACACTTCCAATGGATTTCTTGTTATTGCTAATGGTGATTTGTTTTAGCTATTTTTTTGCTATTACCAAAAACTGTAAAAGTGTACAATGTGCCTAATCTTTGGAGAAAACCCTTGTTAAGATGTTAACATGTTAAGAGTGATACAGAAGAACATATTTTATGTTAAAAAAGCTTGTGATGCAGATGTTTCACCCGCAAAATATCTGTTTTTTTTACCCATGAAAACTTATGCGCAAATAAATCTGTTAGTCTTTCAGGTGTCACCGGACTCCTTGTTGTTTTTGTGGATACAGACTAACATGGCTACCCACTGATACTTGTAAACAGTCTTGAAACTTTTCACAGGAGAAAAGACATTCCCGACCTGTTATGCTGTAGGAGAAGGGAAACCGAGGCACACTACCATATTGCTTTCAAGGCTAAATGCCAAGATTCCTATACTATGGACAACACTAATATCTACATTGTCTTGATATTAATTGGGTTCCAGACACATGCCAAAGCTTCTATGGATAAAGTAGCTGTTTTCATTAGCTCTTGGCAAGATCACATGAGACATACAGGAACCATGCTGCAAGGGCAAATCCAATCCACTATTGTTCTAAAAAACTTTTACACTGAGTTTGTAAAAGGATTCAATCATGTTATTGAACATGACTTTGAGAAACCATTTCTGTTGTACACTGATATGGGCTCACCAAATTAAATTAATAGACAGCAGGTTTAAAACTAAAAAAAGGAAGTATTTTTTTAAAACAAAGGCACAGTCAACCTGTGGAACTCCTTGCCAGAGGATGTTGTGAAGACCAATCTCAGCAGCTTCCTCGGAAGGAGCCAGTGCTCTTCTTAGAGGACCTTCTCCTGGACCTCACAGGGCTCTGATGCTCTCACTCCGCAAGCCTGCCTGGGGTCTTGGAGTTAGTGCTCAACAGAACCAGGCAGAGCCCTGTTGTCGAGCACCAGCGCCTTCCCTCTGTCCCTGAAGATGGAAGGGCCCCAACACTGCTCTGAACTGACTGCCCTGACCACGGGTGGCCCAATGGCTCTCAGGTAGCAGGACACAATGGAAATGTGGATCATCCAGTCTCTTATTTCCAGGTCTCCGCAGGGCTAAGGTAAAATTCCTGTTGCCCCTGCCCATTCTGCTCACATCCAAGATGTGCGGAAGTTTGTCTGTGCTGGGGGTTGCTGTCAGCAGGCTCTTTAACATGGCATCCATGTCTCTGGGCAGGCCTTCTTCAGAGCCTGTGATGGGAGGGAGACCATGGGTCAGGGTTATGGAACCTGGGGCTACACCTGCCAGGATGACAGCTGGCTCTGCAATGCTTGCCCAGAGCAGCTCTCTGCAGAGGGTCTGGTGCCGAGCAAGGTAGGGAACAGCCAAGCTGCTCGGGATGGGAGCTGGGCTTCATGGCAGAGTTCAGGAACCAAATCACAGAATCTGCAAGGAAGGACTTCCCCATAGAGGGGCAACATCATCTCCCACAGGGTGGGACTCTCTCCCTGACAGTGGATTAATCCTCTGGCCTGTTCCCATCTCTGCCCCCCCACACCCCCAACTAAGCAGCTCCAGCCACCGAAGAGAGCAAGAACCAGAGACCTTCCTGCTCCTGGGACAGAGGAGTACGTTGATGATCTACCTGGATGTGAGTGTTGGCTGTCCCCATGCCCATGGTCTATCCTCCATTCAGGCCGTGCACAGGAACTGCGATTCTTGTTCTCGATCTAGGGGCGGCTTCAGTTTGCTGGCAGGAGACTGTACATGAGACCTTGCCATTGTGGGGCTACACAGGCACTAACATGGGCACAGAAGTTTGAGGAACAGGGCAGAGGTCTGTGTGGGACAAGGAGGGTGGGGATTTGAGAAGGAAAATCAGAGGATCAAATACTCACTTAATGTGGGTTAGGATGATCCCCATTTCAAAGATAGAGAAAGTGAGGTATCAGGTGGGAGAGTGACCTGGCCAGGATCACATTACCACTCAGTGGCAGGGCTGCAGTCCAACCAGTTCCCTGCTCTCATCACTGGATCCTGTTGCCCCTCCTGTACGACCCCTCCAGCCATCCTCTCCCATAGACCATCCCCACCGCTCTCCAAAACCAGGCTGCCCCTTCCTGGCAAGGCCTGGTGTTACAGCTTTCTTGCTGGGCTAGCACCAAAGCCAATAGTTGCTAGGGCACTCTGGGAGTTCTTCGGCTGGAAACTCAGCCCTTCAGCCAGGTGACCGTCTTTTAGTCCACTCCTTCCTGGGTCGTGCTCATCCCAAACAAAAAGTCCAAAAATGTCTAACAGAAACAAGGTCTTCCGTTCCTTTGGGGGCTCTTCCTCAGCCTGACTTTGGCTCGGCCTGCCCTTGGTAGCCCTTTCTGTGGCCTTCTACGTCCCCTTCCTTAAAGACCATGGGAGAACCAGTCCTACCCTGGATTCTAGGTTCTGCCCCAAGGCCTCTACTGAACAGCTAGGCCTGCTCTTGTACCTTTGCTGCGGTTTTCCCTGGTTTTCCCCTCAGGTGAAGCTCACTCTGTAATCAGTTTGGCCTAGGTCCAGACTTTACAGCCCACAGGCCACTCTCCGTTATATTCCCTCCTCCTTAGAGCATCGCCCACCTGGGGGGGCAAGTTCGATTCTTGTCCAAGCTTCATCCCTCATCATCTCATCGCTGTCACCGGCTGCGCGCTTGTACAGCCTGCGCACAGTGTCTCCAGCTCCACTGCCAGCTCGCTCACCAGAATTAAGAGGCAATCCTTCCCTTACGCAGTATCCCAGCGCTCTTCCTGCAGCCACTCCTTCTCATTCGCAACTGCTTGCGGAGCCTGTTCCGAAGCCTTTAGCTTCTTCTCTCCCCCTTTTTGCTACTGGCACTGCATTCACCAAAACCCTTTCCGTCAGGGTCTGAGAACGCACCACGGACTGCTCCACCCTGGTGTTTCTCCCTTCTTCAGTCTGCTTCATTTCTGGGCCAACCATTTCGTCCTTCACCTCCCTGCAGCACCCAACAGGGCATGTTGGTGGAGGGTCTGCAAGGTCCACGGCCATCCCTTCCACCTCCACGTTGCCTGCCTCATGTGGGTTTGTGTCAGAGGACACCTTCTCCTTTCTTTCTACCTTCTTGGGGCCCTGGCCCCTTGTTTTGCCACTCAGCAATTTCCTAAGCAGGCCGTGTCCTTTGATATGGCCTGCTTCTCTGCACCCAAAACAAAGAACTCTTGTCCCCATCTTGGCATTAGGCCACGCTTGTGCACTTCCTCATGCCCTGCTCTCCTGGGCTAAACTTCGCAGCACAGCCCAAGCATGCTCTCCTTGTCTGCTCTTTTTGTCCATGGGCATAGCAGACCCTGGGTTGATTTCCCTTTGCAGGATCTCTCACAGGTATTTCTGCTGCCGCGTCTGTAGCTCCACCTGCACTTCCTTCTGCCTCTGTTGGTGTTCTAGGAGCTGCGTGAGAAACTCCTAGACCTGCTTTGGCTGCTTAACCAGTCCTGGGAACTGAAGTGAGAAATCCAGTGACCAGCTCAGTCCCTCCAGACACCCTCTTGGTGGGACAGACCTTCTCTCAGCACCCAAGACTTCCCCCTGTGATCTGTGAGGGCTGATGGAATTCAATCCTCCTGACTGTACCAATTAGAAACGAATCTACTCACCGTTCCGTGCCCCCATGGCGGCCAGGCATGGCATCACAGCCCTCTCGCTAGGCTAGCGTCCCCCATCTGTGGTTGCTCCAGCACCATGACACTTTCTCTGCCTGGTAATTCAACCCTTCGGCCAGGTCGCCACGTTTAGTCCACCCTTCTGGGGCCCAGCTTGTCTCACACTAAAAGTCCAAACACGTCTTTCCACAGAAAGAAGTCCTTCTGCCATCACTAGGGCTCTTCCTCATCCTGCAGCCCCCTTGCTGGGCTTGGTAACCCTCTCCAGGTGGGTGGACGCCCCCTTCTTTGGGGCCAGTAGGGGAATCCAGTCCCACCCTGACATTGGCAGCAGCCCAGGGTTCTGTACCCAACAGCAAGGTCTACTGCTTTCTCTTTATTGCACTTTTCCCTGGGCACTTCCCACCTCTCTTCTCGAGTTTCCCTCTAGACTTTCCTTGCTGCTCTGAACTTCCTACCTCATTCTCATTCCCGTTGATACAGCCCAGCTGGGGTATCACCACTGAGGTCTGGCTCTGCAGGGGGAGGTAAATGGTGCCTCTCAGGTAGGGCTCATTCTGTAATCAGCTTGGCTAAGCCCCGGGCTGTGCAGCCCAGGGGAGAGCACCTTGTTACAAGCCTGCTCTGCCCGCTCCTACTGTTCCTGGGCTGGGGTCCTTGCTCCCCATTTCAGACCTGGTTTCCAGTGGGGCTCAGTACACACAGGCCCCACTGCCTGCAACTGGAGTTTGCTTGTTCTGGTGACTCTGACATTCAGGCCCTTCATCATTCAGAGGTTGACAGGTGTGGTGAGGGGGCTGGAGAAATCCCACTGCTGAGTGGAAGGAGGCCAAAGAGTTGGGATTCTGGGAGCTGATGGGTTCGTTTGCCCTGCTGTGGGAAGTGGAGCTGGAGACCAGAGATGCCATGTGAACGAGATTACCTGATGTCCTCTTCATGCCCGAGGGGCTGGAGCCTCCCACCGGAAACCCTCTCAGGAGTCCAGCTTAGAGGACATGTCTAGGGAGTCCCTTCCTACGAACAAAACCAGGGTGGTACAATAATCGAGACGTCTCTGTCCCAGAGCTGGGAGCCAGGGACAGGGGAAGCTACCAGGCAGGCTATGCATCGGGGATCCCGTTTCTCCCCGAAGAGACCCACACACCCCAAAGGAGTAAATGGCTCTTACCTCCATGAGGGAGTGGGGTCTTCCATCTAAGCCTCTTTGAGAGCCAGCACTGCTTGCTTTGATGGGACGAGGTGACCCATCTCCACAGCTCCAGGAGGTGGCTCAGCTGCACGCTGCACCCATCTCAGAGGCTGTGAGGGCATTTGGGGCGCAGCAGGAAGGACCCTGCTCCACAGAGAGGGGAGAGGGTTTCTGTGAGTGCCAAGTGGGCTCCATTACCCCTTCCACTATCTCCCCTTTTACAGTGAGCCAGAGCAGTACCTGCAGCAGGGAGCTGGAGTTGCTGGTGGCCTCAGAGGCACAGCCCTGCAGTGCCTCAGGCACCTGGTGCAAGTGCCGGATGATGCGGAGCTGGCGCATCACATTGGCTGTGACGTCCTCCTTCTGCAAGGGAACGAGAACCTGTCAGAGACTCAGATGCCCCCGAGGAATTGGGGGGGATTAAGGGCACCTGGAAGCAGCAGCATTTCCACCCACCACCTGCCTACCTCTGAGGGATGGATTCACCCTCCTGACCCCTAGAATGCAGTCTTCTTGTCCTTTCTAGTGACCTCCAGTGTCAACCCCCCTCCTTGTAGGGTAGCTCCTGCTACCTCCCCCTCAGTGTCCCTAACAGCTGTTCCACCTCTAATCCACAGCTCAAGTTCTCAGACCCCTCTCCTCCACAGCTTGGGCAGGGACAGGGCTCTAGCAGAGGAATGTGGGGGAAGGACGGATTCTGGCAGCAGTGAAGTAGGATGTCGGGAGGTTGAGACCTTTCCCCAAGTCATCCCAGACACTAATGCTGAAGATGCAGGATGGCAGCCCTGGTGAATGAGGCAGATCAGCAGCCCCTGCTAACTGAATCCTCCCATTCTCTCTAGAGTGGGTCCAGCTCTGCCAGCAGCAGGACAAGCTTCCCCTGCCCATGTGCATCAGTCCTGCCTGGTGAATCGCCATCACTCATCAGTCCTTGGCTTCCCAGGCTGCCAGTGATGGGAGCAACTCTGGGTGGTGGCTCGGGCAACAATCCCCTTCTAAAGCTCTGCGATCAATGAATCAGATATTTCACCCCATGAATAATGTCTTAGCCCCCTGGGGATGGGGAGGATCTCATTATTGGAGCGTGCCCAGGGTGTCGCAAGAGACAGCCAGGGCCATTCGGAGCAGCACCGCCCTGCTTAGATCCACCATTACCCTCCCTGAGTTTGACGTAAGTGACCGTCTGGAACCCAATTAATATCAAGACAATGTAGATATTAGGCACTGTGATACAGCATGGCCAGAGGGCAGAAGGAGAGTGTTTAAAGGGAGCCTTATTCCCTGTAGAAGGAAGAAAGTTTGCTATAGATTAATTAGAGCACCTGAAGCCAGTCACCTGATAACACCCACCCCCCCCCCCGCTTCAATCGGACAAGGGAAGGAGTTGAAGCAGAGTGGATTGGTCAATAGACAAGTCAGATCTTACCCACAAATCACGCTGGTGCCAATCCTTTAGGGGCAAGGAGGAACAATGAGCACCTTACTTCTAAAAGAGCCAAGGAGGAGAGGGACATGGTCCATGAAGAGAGCCTGCTCCGGGGTTCCTGGGGGAAGAGAGGAAGCGCAGGGAGCAGGACCGATTGCTCAGGGGGGGAATGCTGGATATGGGGCCAGCAGGGTGGTTCATCCAGCTCATGTCACAGCACCAGCCCCAGGGCGTGTGCCGGCTGCAGTGTCTGCAGGTGCACAGGTCCATGTACCTGTGACAGTGGAATGGTGTTCCCGGGCCTGGCTCACAATGGTTGGAGGGTGGAGTTTGCGGCAGGGCCAGTGAGCAAAATTACAGATGGGGTTTCTGTTCCCAACTATTGACAGCTGTGTGTCTTAGAGAAAGATCCTCTTACTGGTTTTGGAGACAAGGGTACGTCTCTTGGAGAGAGGGGTGAGGTGGCAGAGCGCATACTGGTTTATGCCGTAGACGACCCGTGTTCTGGTCAGCCTTGAATTCTTCAATTCCCTAATGAATGTTCTTCTGACCCTAAATGGCTTTTTTATTTTTGCTCTCGCAATTATTCAGACACTCAGCCCAGTCGGCCTGGTCCCACTTCCATGTGGTGCCTCACTTTCCCCCTCTCTGAAGTGGGGATAATCCTAACTGACAATTAGACAGTGTTTGATCCTCAGATCTTCCTTCCCAAATCCCTGTCCTCCTTGCCCAACACTACCCTCTCCCCCATTTCCCCAATATTCCATGCCTATCTTTGTGCCTGTCTCATCCCCCAACTACAAGGTCTCAGACACCGTCTCCTTCCAGCAAGCTGAAGCTGTCCCTGGCTCTGGAGCTGGAATCGCCTGTCCAGAGAGCTTCCCTTGCATGATGTCTTGACCGTGGGCATGAGAAAGGACAACACCCATCTGCAGGTTGAACATCAACCTCCACCTCTGTCCCAGCAGCAGGATGGCCTCTGGTCCCTGCTCCCTCAGACAACGGGACCTACTGAGAGGTGTGGTTGGCAGAGCATGAGAACAGCCCATGAGGTTAAGAAATGGTGGGGAGAGCCTCTTCCCTCTATGGGACATTACGCTGCCCCTCCGTGGGCAGTCCTTTCTTTCTGCAGGCTGGGATTTGGGTCCTGGATTCTGCCCAGAAGCCCAGCTTCCATCCCTAGCAGCTTGGCTGTTCCCTACTCTGGTGTACACCAGGCTCTCTGCAGAGAGCTGCTCTGGTCAAGGACTGCCCATAGAACATGGATGACGAGCTCTAGATCCTGCTGACAGCAACCCCCAGCACAGACAAACTCCAGCACATCTTGGAGGTGAGCAGAATGGGAAGGAGCAGCAGGGGTTTTAACTTGGCCCTGGGGACTCCTAGAAAGAAGAGACTGGAAAATCCATGTTTCTTCTCTTGGATTCTTCTGAGTATGCATTTGTTATATAAACTCAGTGGGTGACCTTGGGGTTAACTCACTTCCCCCTTCCGGCATCAGTCTTCTCCACTATCAAATCTACCCTGGGGAAGAAGGACATAAGCCCCGACAATCACCTTCACCTGTTGGTGTCTGGCCCTGGGAGCCTAAACCAACTGGACTATCTGCCCCATCACCTAAACTGCCCTGTCTTTCCCGCCTAGGGCCTTGTCCTAAGTGCACAGCCTAGTCCCTTCCTGGCTTGTCCCTGACCTTTCAAGGACTCTCCAAGCTCCTCCCACACCTGCTCCCCTTGGGTCTCTCTCCTGGCTGAGCACAGGCTGCCCTTCTATCTCTCAGCAGGCCTGGGTCCTAGTCACATGGTGCTGCTTGTCACCTGATCCCCACACTTATTCTCTTCACCCTAGGGAGCTGCATAACCTGGGCTAGGTGCTGCTGAGCTCCAACCCCTTTCCTGGCCATCTCACCGTGGGACAGGTTGAAAGTGGAAACCTGTGGGCTAACAGTAACTGTTAGTAACTGTTAGTAACTAATTAGTTAGTCTCTAATGTGCCACAAGTACTCCTTTTCTTTTTGCGAATACAGACTAACACGGCTGTTTCTCTGAAACCAGTAACTGTTTGCTCTCAAAGGTGCCGAAGACACAATGGAAGAGGAAATCCTTTGGCCTGGATTTAAATTATTGCAACTGAAAGTGAATGAGAGAAAATAGTTCCAGAGTTATCTTCCTGTATCTTCTGTACAGCAGAAAATGTACAGATTAATAGATGTTAAGGTCAGAAAGGACCATTCTGTGTTTCCGGTCGCACCTCCTGAAAAACTCAGGCCCTAAAATGTCACCAAGTGGTTCCTTCAGCCAAGCATAACATGGGACTGAGCCAGAGCATGTCTTTTGGAAGGACATCCACATGCATTAGAACAGAGGTTCTCAAACTGGGGAGTCAGGCCCCCTCAGGGGGTTGTGAGGTTATTCCTTGGGGGGTCGTGAGCTGTCAGCCTCCACCCCTGCTTTGCCTCCAGCATTTATAATGGTGTTAAATATATAAAAAAGTGTTTTTAATTTATAAGGAGGATTCACACTCAGATGCTTGCTTTTCTGTTCCTGGCTTTGGGACCATGAGCGAGTCTCTTCAACGCTGGGTGCCTCGATTTCCCCAACTAACAAATAGATCTAATCATGTTGGTTTTTTTTTGTTCTCCCCATTTTACAGGGTGGGAAACCGAGACACAGTTGGGACCTGTCTACACTGCAAGTCTCTTGTGCATTTCGAAGCTGCTAACCCCCACATGTTTTTCAGATCCTATGGACAACACCGCTCCTAAAGGTGTGTTTGGTTTGTGCTTATCCCCTATGTAAACCAGCAGGGCTGGGCGGACTTTTCTCACGGTGCTGTGGGGAGCAGGTTCTGGGTACTAAGAGTCTGAAGAAGCTCTCAAGGACTACTTTTTACAAATATTTCTATCAATGAATTGGGAGAAAATAAACAATCCCTGCTGATAAGATTGGTGGGTGACAAAATATTGGCAGAGTGGTAATTACTGATGAGGAGAGGGCAGTGATACAGAACCATCTGGCTCATTCAGCAAGCTGGGCCCATTGAAAGAAAGCAAGTTTGACCAGAGCCAAATGCAAGGTCCTGCACCTAGCAACAAGGCATGCCGGCCACACCTCCAGAATGGGGAAGTGTATCCAGGAAAGCAGTGACTCTGAAAAGGATTTAGGGGCCATAGTGAAGAAGCCACTCAACACAAGCTCCCAGCATGATGCTGTGGTGACCAGGGCTAAAGCCATCCTTAGTCATAGGAGCAGAGCCATGAGGAGGCTAGGGAGGTGACACAGCATCAGTGAGACTGCTATTGGAATACTGCCTCCAGTTTTGTTGTCCTCATTTGAAAAAGATGTTGAGAAATTGGAGCTGGGGCAGTAAAGAGCCACCAAATGTTCTGCGGGCTGGAGAAAAATGCCTTCTAGGGAACGATTGAAAGAGCTCAACCTGTTTAGCTGATGAAAAACAGATTGAAAGGTGACTTCACTGAAGTGTTGAAATGCCTTAATGGAGAGAAAATACTGGGGATTAAAAGGCTCGTTAATCTAGCAGAGAAAGGCAAAACAAGACCCAATGGCTGGAAGGTGAAAAGAGACCAATTCATATCACAAATAAAGCACAAATATTCAACAGCGAGGAAGATTCACCACAGGAACAAGCTACCAAGGAAAGTGGTGGATTCTCCAGCTCTTGATGTCATTTAATGAAGACTAGATGCCTTTCTGGAATGTTTGCCAAACGGTAGCGACTGTGGTATACAGGAGGCCTGTGATATGCATGGAGTCAGATTAGATGCTCTAATGGTCTCTTCTGGCCATCCAGTCGACTCATTTCTGAAAAACTGAGCGTAGCATCGGGAGTAGCCTCTGATGTTTTGCTGTCTAGCCGGCTTCCTTCCTAGAATGAACACTCATTGAGTGAGGTAATCCACAGGGAGCAGCTCAAACCTCCAAAGTGTCTGGCCAGCGACAGGACATTAGCACTGCAGGGGAGAGGTGGGTAGGCTGAAGGGACAGCAAGTGTGAAAAAGGAGACGGGGGGGGGGGGGTAATAGGAACCGATAGAAGTAAAAGCCCCAGATAGCGGGACTGTCCCTATAAAATCGGGACATCTGGTCACCCCAGGGGTGGGTGTGGCAGTGACAACACAAAGGCCTTTTGTAGGACCTCAGCCTATTGGTCAAAGGTAGTGGGGAGGTGGTGACCTCACAGAGAGATGGTGACATCAGCCAGGCAGGACAGGGGTGCAGGGCAAGGGAAACCTCGCAGACCCCTTCTCGAGGTCCCTGTTTGAGGACTGAGAGAGTATCAGGATTTAAGTACGTGAGCACGTGGAGGAACCTCTTTCGAGTTTTCTCCTTTCCTTTTCCTGATTTTACTAGAAAACAGACATCCCTGTTTGGAAGGTAAGAGCCTCTGAGAGGTTTGGAACCTGTTCAGTCTGATCCATTTGGTGCCAGGTGAATTCTAGGCCTGGAAAACGCTAGCTTCAGGTGGCAGAATTTTATTCCCCACCTCGGATTTTGTCCCTTAGAATCACTGGGGACATTAGGGTTTGTCCTTTTTTTTTATCTTTTCCTCCATCCCTCCCTCCTTTCTCTTCTTCTCTTACTTCTTTTGTCCTTTCCCCTGTTCCCCTCCCGCCACCAGGAGAGGTATGTGGCGGGAGTCACTGGGGGTGCTCTGCAGCTCCCATTGTGGAAGGTCCACCCAAAAATGCGGGGCTGAAATAGTGCTCGGGCAGTGATCCCCACCGGTGACCTGGGCCATCCTTTGGGCTCTCTGGTGAGAATCCTCAGCCTCCTGCCCCTCAATCTCTACCCTGATTAGCTGAGCAGGGGGTTATTTACCGGGAGGAGACTCGGGTCCTTGTTGTTCTCTTTTAAGAC
Organism: Lepidochelys olivacea; assembly: GCF_965140295.1. NCBI lineage: Eukaryota > Metazoa > Chordata > Testudines > Cheloniidae > Lepidochelys > Lepidochelys olivacea. Next base: position 178,021,010 of record NC_140413.1, on the reverse strand, counting down.
CAAGTAAATAAGTCATAGCCAGTCATGTTTGACTAATTTTGCTGCCTCTCTGCATTCATTGTCTCTGAGCAGTTCATGATTCTCTCTAACATTGCAGTTCTCCTGAAACACTTGCTGAATAATTACTATGAACTGTTGTTGGTCTGGAGCTCATTTGAGAGGACTTTATTCAGATCATTCAATGTATGAAACTCAAGATCCGATGGTTAGTTTGCAAGTCAGGGCTCTTGGGTCCTATTCCTAACTCTGCCACGGCCTGGCTGTGTGACCTCAGAGAAGTCAATTCTCCTTTCTCAGCCTTATCTTCTCCCCTTTTCAAGTAGGCATAACAATCCGCTCCTACGTACTTCACGGCGGGTGGAGAATGGGGATCCATTGGGGAGTGTCACTGGGAGCAGTGAATAATATGAGGTGTCCTATCACTTTTACTCAGATCAGATTATGACACAATAGAATAGCTGAAATATTGTATTTTATTTGTTTTTGATTATTTTGAGATTGTTAAGAGAAGCAACTCCTTAGCTCAGACTGAAGCATCTTCTCTAATTTTTGAGATCCAAGTGTCTCCTCTTTGTGTGCGATGAGACAATTTAACAAACTGTGACAAACAGGACATGCTTTTGTTTTGCAACAAAATATTTTTGCAAAGAATTTTCATCCCACTTGTTATGATTTCAACAAACAAACCAATTTAGTCTGAATGGGATTTTCTGACCAAAACGGTTTCAATGAAATTTCCCCACCATCTTGATTCCTGGGCTCTCGCCCTGCCTCTGGGGGGTTTGTTGTCTGTTAGAACAGGAGTCAGGATTGGTGGCATCTTTTTCTGGCTCTGCCACTGCATTGCTGTGTAGGCCTTTGTGTAGGTCACTTCCCTTTTCTGTACCTCAGGCTCCCCCTCTGTCCAATGGGAACAGGGACAATTTGCGAACTCTGGGCAGTTGTGAGCCTGAGTGAGATAAGGGGCTTAGTTAAAGCCCTTTGTGAAGGAGAAAGGGGAGGTTCACGGTGTTGAGCACCGAGGAATTGTAAACTTTGCTAAAATGTCTAGGCTGCGGAAACAAGAAATGGTCGGGGCCAAATTTTAACCATTGTCTTTTTTAAAGCCCATTCAGGGATGTGAGTCCCACTCTTTTAGGTATCTGCGGTTCTTTGCCAGGAGGAAAGAAGAGGTTCCTGCCTCCATTTTTATGGCCTTAACAAACCAGGTGCTGTGCCCCAGTTCTCATCTGAGATCCCCGAAAAGAACCTCTCCCCATCCATTAACAAGACAGCAGCTATCTTTAAAAGGGGAACAAAGAGAACCCTGGGACTTACAGATTAGCCATCCTCATTCCATACCTGGGAAGATACTGGAACACATTAGTCAACAATCAGTTTGTGAGAACCTACAGGATCATTTGGTTTTAGTACTAGTGAGCATGGATTTGTCAAGAACAAATCATTCCAAACCAATCCTGTTTCCTTCTTTGACAGGGTTACAGGCCTAGTGGAGGTGGATAAACAGTAGATGTGATCTATCTTGGTGTTAATCAGGCTTTTGACACAGTCCCATAGGACATTCTCACAAGCAAACTAGGGAAATGTGGTCCAGATTCAATTAGTATAATGTGGGTACACAGCTGGTTGAAAACCCATCCTCCGAGAGTCGTTCTCCATGTTTGGCTGCCCAGCTAAGAGGGTGAACCTACTGGGTTCGGCAGGGATCAGTCTGGGGTGTGGTACTATTCCATATTTTCATTAACGATTTGGAAAATGGAGTGGCCTCAGAGCCTGAGGGAAGCAGCTCCCATCTTCCTCAGGAGCAGAGCGACCCCTCTGTCCCCACTGGCAGGGAAGGAGCTCCCGGATGGACCAGAAGGTGGAAGTGCCCAGCCTTCTGGCAGAGGAAACCAACTCTCGGCACAGGCGCCAAGGTGGGAGAGGCACTGGCCAGGCTGAAATGGAGCTGGCTCAGGATGCAGCTGGGCAGGCAGGACCCAGCCCAGGAAGGGAGCCGGGCAGGGTGGCTCTGGGGCTTGTTGTGTGGGAAGCACCGGCCCCAGGAGCCCAGCCCTGATTCCCAGCAGGAGGCATCGTCCTGCGCAATCACTGAGGACCCTCCAATCTCCCTGGGGCAGGAGGCGGAGGATCCCTGTCCCAGCACCAGCAGCTCAGCCCGCTCCCCATGGGACACCAACAGTGCCTGGGATTAGGGTAGCTGTGAGGTCAATGGGTGCCGCTGCTTTGTTCCAGGTGAGGAGCCAGGCTGGGCTCAGGGAGGGGTGAGGAGGGGGCTGTGACCACCCTGAGCTCAGGCCCTCAAGCAGTGCTGTGGGGGCTGGTCCCCAGCCCAGATGTCTGGCCTGAGCCACGTGAACCTCTGACACTAGATGCTGCCACTTTGGTCCCTGGTGCTCTGGTTGGCGGAATGGGTGTGGGAAGGGGGGGCAGGCACCTCCCACGGAGTCCAGGACAGTGTGTGAGGGGGTTCGCTTTGCTATGGACTCCTGAATTACTTGGGGGCTGAAGGTATCACTGAGAGCGGGGGATGTGGGGAGCAATCTGCTCTGGGTCCCGGAGGTGGAGGTGCCCTTGTCCTTCTCCCAAGTGGCAGCAGGTATCATCTGAGATTCGCTACTGGTGGGCAGGAATCGGAGGAGCTGGAGGCAGGTGGGGGGATCCTGCTGGTTGTGTGGGGTGCTGGCTGTGTAATCTCCTCACTGCGAAGTTTCAATGAGGCACGAATCTCTCACGCTCCTTTGTCTCCTTTGGGTCTCGCAGGAGCTCATTGAGGAGCTGCCTGATAACTCTCCACCAGGTGCTGTCCTTGCTAACTCCCTGATTGCTGTGGGCAACCTCGGGTACCGAGACCCTCCAGCTCTGTTCCCCTAACCCCGGTGCTGTTGAGGCCCAGGGCTGGAAGTCACTGCCCCTCCCACCACCAGGTCACCTCCCAAAGTTGTCTCCTCTGGCAGAGGTGGTGGGAAGGTTCACTCTCTCTGGGTTGGGCTGTTCTTTTCTCTCCAGTAACATTGCAATGGCTGTGGGGAGAGGCTCACTCCCAGGAACAGATACAGCAGGGGCAGCAGGGTCCAGGGAACAGGCGCTATTCCTGCCCTGCCACTCTTGGTGCCAGTCCCACCCCCGCACTGCACAGTCTAATGCCGGCTCCTCTCTCTTGCCAGCACCATGACACCTGGCCTGGAGCCAGAGGTGGATAGCCACCTCCTTCGACCTGCCCTGCATGCCATCTTCACCCTGGGCACGTAGAAAGACACCACCCAAGTCTAGGTAGATCATGCTAAAGTCATGGATTGAAGAGCCAGGTGTCATCCTGCCATGAATCCTTGCTAATTGCGGGCAGTGGGATGTGAATGAGTGAGGCCAGGATATGGCTTTAGGGGTCTCACAAGTGCTTCCCAGAGACCCCTCTTCCCATGTTGTGACAGGTGTAGCCCCAGTTTTCCAAACACTGACCCATGGCTCTCCCTTGCTTTGCAGGATCTGCAAAGGGTCCTACCAGACCTCCTGGATGCCATGCTGGGGAGCCTGCTGGCAGAGTTCTCAGACACCAACAGGCTCCACTACATCTTGAAGGTGAGCCCGATGAGAGGGGCGGGGGCAATTTTATCTTTACTCTTAGACCCATTTTCAAGTTTGTCATCCTAGCTGGGCCCCCAGTGGGCCGTCTTTGCTCAGGGCAGTCAGTGCAATGCAGTGTCAGGCCCTTTCTCCTTGAAGGACAGAGGAAGGAGCTGGGACTTCTAGCCTGAGCTCTGCCTGGTTCTGTTGCACAACAATACCCTTCTAAAGGTCTGCGATAAATGAATCAGATGTTCCACCCCGTGCACAATGTCTCAGCCCCCTGGGGATGGGGAGGGTCTCATTAGCACAACACATGCACCGGCCCATTGATCCTGAGCTGCCTCCTTTCCCCCTAGCACATTAACTATTGGACCGTGCCCAGGGTGTTGCAAGAGAGAGCCAGGGCCATTAAGAGCAGCACTGCCCTGCTCAGATCCACCATCACCCTCCCTGAGTTTGACGTAAGTGACCTCTCAGCCCAGCTTCCTGACTCCAGGCGTCGGTGAGCTGGCTCGAATGGGCTGTAGGATGTGCTGCTGCAGGGGCTGGGGGTTAGGCGTGTTCCTCTTGGGGAGGCAGTCAGAGCAGAAAATGAACTTGGCTTGAGTCAAGTTCTCTTGTCCTGGTTAAGTGGTGACTCTGGACTTTTAAGGGGACCATGCTCCAGGTTCATGCCTTCCTATCATCCTGGAGCAGCTGGGGAAGTAAGTCCTCATGGAAGGCCCTGCCCACATCCCTGTGCTCCAGGCTCCCTTTGGGGGCAGAGGAAATTAAGGGTCTAAGCTCTACCTCCTATCCTCTAGCATCTCCTGCTGAGGGGAAGGAGATTCCTGGGCCCAGGGGAGGACTGGTAACTGACAAGAAAATGCTGATGGAGTCCCCTCTCCCTTCCATTAGAACTCAGCAGAATTCCCCAGGATGGGTCACCGTGTGGCACAGCTGGCTCTGTCCATCAGTGACCCAGCCAAGGACCTGAGCCGGCAGGCCAGGGAGGGAGTGTACCGGCTCTACCAGCTGCTGCTGCACCAGAGGGGTAAGGAACCCAGCTGGGAAATGGCCCCCGATAGGAGACTGAGAATGGGACTCCAACCAATTTCTCTCAGACTGACTCTGGCTGGAGGCTGAGTCTCTCTCGATCTCTTTCTCTGTTCTATACCAGCCTCTGGAATTCTGTTGGGCCAGGCACGCAGCGAGGACTCTGCCCACTGTGCAGCCACCAATGGGATTGGAAGGACACAAGCACTGCAACCAGAATGACAAGTGTGTGTGTGTGTCTCTCTCTTTTCCAGAGCTGACCATCCATGAGACCGAACTGGCACCAGGACAGCAGGCTCCTGGGCAACAGGAACACAGCCAGGGTGCGAGAGGTAAGGACACTCTGCCAGGGCATGATACAGGTCAGGGAGTGGGGGTGGCTGGGTCCCCTGCAGTGGCTGCCTCCTGGGGGCACTAGACAGAGATACCGTTCTAGCTCCAGAATTTGGAGCCTTGCTCTGGGCAATCTGGTAATGCCTTATGTCCTGTTAGGTTTAGGTCTTTGGAAAGTTCTTCTGGTAGGGGCAGAGAAGATCCTTCCTCTGGATGGCAGTGCTGGCCATCCACGACCCCCTGTTGCGTGTCAGCCAGGCTGGGCTACTCCTCACCTGCTCCCTCCTAGGGGAAGCCCAGCAGCTGATGGGGGGACAAGGTAAGCGTCTGCATTTGAGTCAGGAGATTGGGGTGGGGCCCAGGCCTCATTCCCATCTGATGGCCATTCACTGGCCTGGCAGGAAGGAGCCTGATGGGGAATGAGAGTGAGAACAGGTGCTACTGGGAAGGGAGATGAATTCACCTCCATGAGCAGGAGGGAGCCAGCTTATCCCCAGCCACTTCCAACCGAGCTGTTTAGCAAGGCTAATTAATGACAAGCATTACCTCATCACGGACTTATGTTCTTAGGACACGGTGTCCTCTGCAAGTCTCTCCTGTCCCACAGGGCAGCACAAATTCCCAGTAGCCTAGTGTCTGTGTCACCCAAGCCACTACCCAGAGTTGCTCCCATCACTGGCAGCCTGGGAGGCCAAGGACTGACTAGTGATGGGGATTCACCAGGCAGGGCTGAGGCACATAGGCGGGGGAAGCTTGTCCTGCTGCTGGCAGGACTGGACCTGCTCTAGAGAGAACGGGAGGATTCAGTTAGCAGGGGCTGCTGATCTGCCCTATTCCCCATGGCTGCCATCCTGCATCTTCAGGATTAGTGTCTGGGATGACTTGGGGAAAGGTCTCAACCTCCCCACATCCCAGTTCACTGGTGTCAGAATCTCTCCTGCCCGCCTCCCCAACCTCCGCTGGAGCCCCGTCCCTACCCTACCTGGGTGCCGGTGGAGGAGAGGGTTCTGAGAACTTGAGCTGTGGATTAGAGGTGGAACAGCTGTCAGGGACACTGAGGGGGAGGTGGCAGGAGCTGACCCTACAAGGACGGGGGTTGGCACTGGAGGTCACTAGAAAGGACAAGACTACATTCTGGGGGTCAGGAGGTGAATCCATCCTTTAGAGGTAGGCAGGTGCTGGGGAGAAATGCTGCTGGTTCCAGGTGCCCTTAATCCCCCTTGATACCTTGGAGGTGTCTGAGTCTCTGACAGGTGTTAGGATAAAGATATTCAGGCCTGTCTGCAAAGGCCTGTACTTTAAGAATTTAGATGTATTCTTATCACTTAGCTAGTTCTAGAGGTATAAAAGAAAGAATCAAAATCACTGTCTGCCAGTGTAAGGGCCTTCTCTTACTGTGACAGTTTGAGGCCCTGTTCTTAGGCTAAGGCCTTTGTCTAAGCAGCAGACGCAGCCATAAGCTAGGAAGCGAATGGTCACATCCCCACATTCCAAACTAGTCACATTGAAATAAGGTGCTAATGGGCTGTTAGGAATACAATCCTGTCCTGATAGTGCCTATCACCTCCAGAGAAAGGGAAGTGCCTAGAAAATGTAAAAGGAAACTTAGTTTGACAACATCCTGTCTGGCAAGAACTCACTTATCAATAGCTGGGATGTGAAATCCTCACTTCTGTATTGTTTTGTCATTATAGTTCCCACTTTGCTATTGTTTGTCTGTATAATCTCTGTCTGGTTCGGTGATTGTTCCTGTCTGCTGTGTAATTAATTTTGCTGGGTGTAAACTCATTAAGGTGGTGGGATATAATTGGTTACATAATCATGTTACAATATGTTAGGATTTGTTAGTTAAATTTCAGGAAAATGATTGGTTAAGGTATAGCTAAGCAGAACTCAAGTTTTACTATATAATCTGTAGTCAATGAGGAAGGGAGTGGGTGTGGGAGATGGGAACTGGGAGTGGGGAAATTGGAATCGTGTTTTGCTAAAGGGGGAAATGGGAACAGGGAATGGGGCTGGGGAAGTTGGAATCATGTTTTGCTAAGGGCAGGAATGGGAACAGGGACACAGGTGTAAGGCTCTGTGGTGTCAAAGCTGGGAAGGAGGATACTAAGGAAGGAAACTGGAATCATGCTTGCTGGAAGTTCACCCCAATAAACATTGAATTGTTTGCACCTTTGGACTTGGGGTATTGTTGTTCTCTGTTCATGCGAGAAGGGCCAGGGAAGGAAGTGCGTGAAGGAATAAGCCCCCTAACAACAGGTTCTCGTTCCCTTGCAGCAGGAGGACGTCACGGCCAATGTGATGGGCCAGGTCCGCATCATCCAGCACTTGCGCCAGGTGCCTGAGGCACTGCAGGGCTGTGGCTCTGAGGCCACCAGCAACTCCCACTCCCTGCTGCAGGTACTGCTCTGGCTCACTGTAAATGGGGAGCTAGTGGAAGGGGAAATGGAGCCCCCGTCACTCACAGAAACTCTCTCCTCTCTCTGTGGAGCAGGGTCCTTCCCTCTGCCCCCCAAATTCCAGCACAGTCTCCCAGACGAGCGCAGTCTGCAGCTGAGCCACCTCCGGGAGCAGTGGGAACAGGTCACTTCGTCCCATCAAAGCAAGCAGTGCTGGCTCTCAAAGAGGCTGAGATTTAAGACCTCACTATCCCTCATGGAGGTAAGAGCCATTTACTCCTTGGGGCGTCTGGGTCTCTTGGGGGAGAAATGGGATCCCCGATGCATAGCCTGGCTGGGAGCTTCCCCTGTCCTTGGCTCCCAGCTCTGGGACAGAGATGTCTCCATAATCAGACCACCCTGGTTTTGTTCCTAGGAAGGAGCTCCACAGAGATGTCCTCTAACCTGCACTGCATAGGGCTTCGCCAAGCTGATTACAGAATGAGCCCTACCTGAGAGGCACCATGTACTTCTCCCTACAGAGCCAGACTTCAGTGGTGATACGGCCCAGCTGGGGTGTCAACAGGAATGAGAACGAGGTAGGAAGTTCAGAGCAGCAAGGAAAGACTAGAGGGAAATTTGAGAAGAGAGGTAGGAAGTGCCCAGGGAAAACTGCAGCAAAGAGAAAGCAGTAGACCTTGCTGTTCGGTACAGGAGCCTGGGCTCCTGCAATGTCAGGGTGGGACTGGATTCCCCTACTGGCCCCAAAGAAGGAGGCATACACGCACCTGGAGAGGGTTACCAAGCCCAGCAAGGGGGCTGCAGGATGAGGAAGAGCCCCAGTGATGGCAGAAGAGCTTCTTTCTGTGAAAAAACCTGTTTGGACTTTTAGTGTGAGACAAGCTGGGCCCCAGAAGGGTGGCCTAAAGGTGGTGTCCTGACCGGAGGGTTGAATTACCAGGCAGAGAAACTGTCATGGTGGTGGAGCGACCACGGATGGTGGAGGCTAGCCCAGCGAGAAGGCTGTGATGTCTTGTCTGGCCGCCATGGGTGCATGTAACAATGTGTAAATTGGTTGCTAATTGGCATCGTCAGGAGGATTGAATACCCCCTGTTGTCCGTGAGGGCTGACTGAAGTCTTGGTCTGTCCTCCCAAGCGGGTGTCTCAAGGGACCGAGCTGGTCACTGGATTTCTCAGTTCAGTTCCAGGGACTGGTTAAAGCAGGTCTAGGAGTTTCTCACGCAGCTCCTAGAACACCAACAGAGGCAGAAGGAAGTGCAGGCGGAGCTACGGACGCAGCAGCAGAAATACCTGTGAGAGATCCTGCAAGGGGAAATCAACCCAGGGTCTGCTATGCCCATGGACAAAAAGAGCAGACAAGGAGAACAGGCCTGGGCTGTACTGAGAAGGTTAGCCCAGGAGAGCATGGAGGTGCGGTGGGCAGAGATGGGGACCGGCCAGAGGATTAATCCAGTGTCGGGGGAGAGTCCTCCCCCTTGTGGGAGATGATGATGTCCCTCTATGGGGAAGTTCTTCCTTGCAGATGCTGTGCTTTTTGTTCCTGGACTCTGCCAGGAAGCCCAGCTCCCATCCCGAGCAGCTTGGCTGTTCCCTACCTTGCTCGGCACCAGACCCTCTGCAGAGAGCTGCACTGGGCCAGGACTGCAGAGCCAGCTGTCATCCTGGCAGGTGTAGCCCCAGGTTCCATAACCCTGACCCATGGTCTCCCTCCCCTGACAGGCTCTGAAGAAGGCCTGTCATCCCAGGCCTGTCATCCCAGGGACGTGGATGCCAAGTTAAAGAGCCTACTGACAGCAACCCCCAACACAGATAAACTCCCGCACATCTTGGAGGTGAGCAGAAGGGGCAGGGGCAGCAGGAATTTTATCTTAGCCCTGGGGAGGCCTGGAAATGAGAGACAGGATGATCCACGTCTCCATTGTGTCCTGCTACCTGAGAGCCATTGGGCCACCCGTGGTCAGGGCAGTCAGTGCAGAGCAGTGGTGGGGCCCTTCCTCCTTCAGGAGCAGAGGGAAGGCACTGGTGCTCAACAACAGGGCTCTGCCTGGTTCTGTTGAGCACTAACTCCAAGACCTCAGACAGGCTTGCGGAGTGAGAGCATCAGAGCCCTGTGAGGTCCAGGAGGAGTTCCTCCGAGAAGAGCACTGGCTTCTTCCAAGGAAGCTGCTGAGATTGGTCTTCACAACATCCTCTGGCAAGGAGTTCCACACGTTGACTTTGCATTGTGTAAAAAAAAAAATACTTCCTTTTTTTAGTTTTAAAGCTGCTGTCTATTAATTTTATTTGGTGACCCCATATCTGTGTACAACAGAAATGGTTTCTCAAAGTCATGTTCAATAACATGATTGAATCCTTTTATAAACTCAATGTAAAAGTTTCTTAGAACAATAGTGGACTGGATTTGCCCTTGCAGCATGATTCCTGTATGTCTCATGTGATCTTGCCAAGAGCTAATGAAAATAGCTACTTTATCCAAAGAAGCTTTGGCATATGTCTGGAACCCAATTAATATCAAGACAATGAAGATTTTAGTTGTCAGCTCTAGGGTACAGATGTGGGGACCTGCATGAAAACCTCCTAAGCTTACTTTCACCAGCTTAAGTTATAATTTCCCCAAGGTACAAATTAATTTTACCCTTTGCCGTCGGAATTTCCACTGCCACCACCAATTTTAACTGGGTTTACTGGGAAACGTAGTTTGGACACATCTTTCCCGCAAAAATCTTCCCAACCCTTGCACCCCCCTTCCCAGGAAAGGTTTGGTAAAAATCCTCACCAATTTGCATAGGTGACCACAGACCCAAACCCTTGGATCTTAGAACAATGAAAAAGCATTCAGTTTTCTTACAAGAAGACTTTTAATAGAAGTAAAGGAATCACCTCTGTAAAATCAGGATGGGAGATACCTTACAGTGTAATTAGATTCAAAACATACAGAATCCCTCTTGGCAAAACCTTAAGTTACAAAAAAGACACACAGACAGGAATAGTCATTCTATTCAGCACAGTCCTTCTCAGCCATTTTAAAGAAATCATAATCTAATGCATACCTAGCGAGATTATTTACTAAGTTCTAAGACTCCAGTCCTGTTCTGTCCCTGGCAAAAGCATCATGCAGACAGACACAGACCCTTTGTTTTTCTCCCTCTTCCCAGCTTTTGAAAGTAACTTGTCTCCTCATTGGTCATTTTGGTCAGGTGCCAGTGAGGTTACCTTTAGCTTCTTAACCTTTTACAGGTAAGAGGATTTTTCCTCTGGCCAGGAGGGATTTCAAAGGGGTTTACCCTTCCCTTTATATTTATGACATTAGTGTTGTCCATAGTATAGAAATCTTGCTATTTAGCCATGAAAGCAATATGGTAGTGTGCCTCGTTTTCCCTTTTACTACAGCATAACAGGTCGGGAATGTCTTTTCTCCTGAGAAAAGTTTCAAGACTGTTTACAAGTATCAGGGGGTAGCCATGTTAGTCTGTATCCACAAAAACAACAAGGAGTCCGGTGACACCTGAAAGACTGACAGATTTATTTGCGCATAAGCTTTCATGGGTAAAAAACACAGATATTTCGTGGGTGAAACATCTGCATCACAAGGTTTTTTTTAACATAAAGTATATTCTTCTCTATCACTCTTAACATGTTCAAGGGTTTTCTCCAAAGATTAGGCACATTGCACACCTTTACAGTTTTCGGTAGTAGCAAAAAAATAGATAAAAAAAATCAGCATTAACAATAACAAGAAATCCATTGGAAGTGTCCATCGACAATCATTTTTGTCATGCCACACCTTTGGCTCAATACCATTGGGGTTCTGGCCTTGTAGGGTTATCCTGTGGCTTCCCTTTGCAAAATTCAGTTCTCACTTTCCTCCTTGTCCTGAAGTAAAAGAAAAAGGTTCTCCCGATCCCAAAGGACCAAGCCCCAGACCCAGGTCAATAGACAAGTCAGATCTTGCCCACAAATCACGCAAATCCTTTAGGGGGAAGGAGGAACAAGGAGCACCTTGATTCTAAAAGAGCCAAGGAGGAGAGGGACACGGTCCATGAAGAGAGCCTGCTCCGGGGTTCCTGGGGGAAGAGAGGAAGAGCAGGGAGCAGGACCGATTGCTCAGGGGGGGAATGCTGGATATGGGGCCAGCAGGGGGGTTCATCCAGCTCATGTCACAGCACCAGCCCCAGTGCGTGTGCCGGCTGCAGTGTCTGCAGGTGCACAGGTCCATGTACCTGTGACAGTGGAATGGTGTTCCCGGGCCTGGCTCACAATGGTTGGAGGGTGGAGTTTGCGGCAGGGCCTGTGACCAAAATTACAGATGGGGTTTCTGATGCCAACAATGACAGTTGTGTGTCTCAGAGAAAGATCCTCTAACCCCTCTCTCCAAGAGACGTACCCTTGTCTCCAAAACCAGTCAGGTGGCAGAGCGCAAACTGGTTTATGCTGTAGACGACACGTTTTCGGGCCAGCCTTGAATGCTCCAATTCCCTGATGAATGTTCTTCTGACCCTTAATGGCTTTTTTATTTTTGCTCTAGCCATTATTCAGACGCTCAGCCCAGTCAGCCTAGTCCCACTTCCATGTGGTGCCTCACTTTCCCCCTCTCTGAAGTGGGGATAATCCTAACTGACAATTAGACAGTGTTTGATCCAGTGTTTCCCCAAACTTCCATGCCTATCTTAGTGCCTGTCTCCTCCCGCAACTGCAAGGTCTCAGACACAGTCTCTCCCGGCGAGCTGAAGCTGCCCCTGGCTCTGGAGCAGGAATCGCATGTCCAGAGAACTTCCCTTGCCTGGTGTATTCACCGTGGGCATGAGAAAGGACACCACCTATATGCAGGTTGAACATCAACCTCCACCTCTGTCCCAGCAGCAGGATGGCCTCTGGTCCCTGCAGAGCCAGCTGTCATCCTGGCAGGTGTAGCCCCAGGTTCCATAACCCTGACCCATGGTCTCTCTCCGCTGGCAGGCTCAGAGCAAGGCCTGCCCATAGAACATGGATGACGAGCTCTAGATCCTGCTGACAGCATCCCCTAGCACAGACAAACTCCAGCACATCTCGGAGGTGAGCAGAATGGGAAGGCAGCAGGGGTTTTACCTTGGCCCTGGGGACTCCAAGAAAGAAGAGACTGGAAAATCCATGTTTCTTCTCTTGGATCCTTCCGAGTATGCATTTGTGATATCAACTCTGTGGGTGCCCTTGGGGTTAACTCACTTCCCCCTTTTGGCATCAGTCTTCTCCACTCTCAGATCTACCCTGGGGAAGAAGGACATAAGCCCCGACAATCACCTTCCCCTGTGGGTGTCTGGCCCTGGGACCCTAAACCAACTGGACTATCTGCCCCATCACCTAAACTGCCCTGTCTTTCTTTCCCCCCTCGGGCCTTGTCCTAAGTGCTCTGCCTAGCCCCTTCCTGGCTTGTCCCTGACCTTTCAAGGACTCTCCAAGTCCCTCCCACACCTGCTCCCCTTGGGCTGTCTCATGGCTGAGCACAGGCTGCCCTTCTGCCTCTCAACAGGCCTGGGTCCTAGTCACATGCTGCTGCTTGTCACCTGATCCCCACACTTATTCCCTTCACCCTAGGGAGCTGCATAACCTGAGCTAGGTGCAGTTGAGCTCCAACCCATTTCCTGCCCATTTCAAAAGTTTGAGAACCACTGGAGCCAGCTGGCTAACAAAAAAATCTTTCTTCTGCAGTGACTTGGAATTAAGGGACATGGAGGAAAAGACGTGGAGGCTGTGAATAAAGTTAGAGTAGCGAGGCCAGGATAACCGGGGCTAGATCCCAGGACTGGCTATCAGAAGACCTGCCGTTTCCGATTCCTGGCTTTGGGACCATGAGCGAGTCTCTTCAACCCTGGGTGCCTCAGTTTCCTCAAGTATCAAATAGCGCTAATCAAGGGGTTTTTTTTTGTTCTCCCCATTTTACAGGGTGGGAAACCGAGACACAGTTGGGACCTGTCTACGCTGAAGGTCTCTTGTGCATTTCTAAGCTGGTGATCCCCCCATGTTGTTTAGAGCCTGTGGACAACACAGCTCCTAAAGGTGTGTTTGTTTTGTGCTTATCCCCTATGTACCAGCAGGTCTGGGTGGACTTTTCTCACTGTGCTGTGGAAAGGATGTCCAGGGTCCTAAGAGACTGAAGAAGTTTTCAAGGACTTAAAAGCAGTTTTATCAATGAATTGGGAGAAAACCTATAATCCCTGCTCATAAGATTGATGGATGACGAAATATTGGCAGAGTGGTAATTACTGATGAGGAGAGGGCAGTGATACAGAGCCATCTGGCTCATTTGGCAAGCTGGGCCCATTCAGAGAAAGCAAGTTTGACCAGAGCCAAATGCAAGGTCCTACACCTAGCAACAAGGCATGCCGGCCACACCTCCAGAATGGGGAAGTGTATCCAGGAAAGGAATGACTCTGAAAAGGATTTAGGGGCCATCGTGGAGAAGTCACTCAAGACAAGCTCCCAGCGTGATGTGTGGTGACCAGGGCTAAAGCCATCCTTAGACGTAGGAGCAGAGCAGTGAGGAGGCTAGGGAGGTGACACAGTATCAGTGAGACTGCTATTGGAATACTGTCTACAGTTTTGGTGTCCTCATTTGGAAAAGATGTTGAGAAATTGGAGCTGGGGCAGCAAAGAGCCACCAAATGTTCTGCGGGCTGGAGAAAAATGCCTTCTAGGGAGCGATTGAAAGAGCTCAACCTGTTTAGCTGATGAAAAGCAGATTGAAAGGTGACTTCACTGAAGTGTTGTAATGCCTTAATGGAGAGAAAATACTGGGGATTAAAAGGCTCGTTAATCTAGCAGAGAAAGGCATAACAAGACCCAATGGCTGGAAGGTGAAAAGCGACAAATTCATATCACAAACAAGGCAGAAATATTCAACAGCGAGGATGATTCACCACAGGAACAAGCTACCAAAGAAGTGGTGGATTCTCTATCTGCTGATGTCATTTAATGAAGACTAGATGTCTTTCTGGAATGTGCTTGCCAAACGGTAGCAACTGTGGTATACAGGAGGCCTGTGATATGCAGGGGGTCAGATGAGATGCTCTAATGGTCTCTTCTGGCCATCAAGTCGACTCATTTCTGAAAAACTGAGTGTAGCATTGGGAGCAGCCTCTGATGTTTTGCTGTCTAGCCGGCTTGCTTCCTAGAATGAACACTCCTTGAGTGGGCTGATCCACAGGGAGCAGCTCAAACCTCCAAAGCGTCTGGCCAGCGGCAGGACATTAGCACTGCAGGGGAGGGGTGGGTAGGCTGACGGGATAGTAAGTGTGAAAAAGGGGACAGGGAGTGGGGGGTGAGAGGAGCCTATATAAGAAAAAGCCCCAGATAGCGGGACTGTCCCGATTTTAGAGGGACAGTCCCGCTATCTAGGGCTATCTGTTGACCGGAGGGGGTGGGTGTGGCAGTGACATCACAAAGGCCTTTTTGAGGACCGCAGCCTATTGGTCAAAGGTAGTGGGGAGGTGGTGACCTCACAGAGAGATGCTGACATCAGCCAGGCAGGACACGGGTGCAGGGCCAGGGAAACCTCGCAGACCCCTGTAGCTCTGCGTTAGCAAGTCCCCTTCTCGATGTCCCTCTTTGAGGACTGAGAGAGTATTAGGATTTACGTACGTGAGCGCAAGGAGGAACCTCTTTCGAGTTTTCTCCTTTCCTTTTCCTGATTTTACTAGAAAACAGACGTCCCTGTTTGGAAGGTAAGAGCCTCCGAGAGGTTTGGAACCTGTTCAATCTGATCCATTTGGTGCCAGGTGAATTCTAGGCCTGGAAAACGCTAGGTTCAGGTGGCAGAATTTTATTCCCCACCTAGGATTTTTCCCTTAGACTCATTGGGGACATTAGGGTTTGTCCTTTTTGTTTTACCTTTTTCCTTCATCCCTCCCTCCTTTCTCTTCTTCTCTTACTTCTTTTGTCCTTTCCCCTGTTCCCCTCCCGCCACGAGAAGGCGTGGGGCGGGGGGGAGTCACTGTGAGCGCTCTGCAGCTCCCATTGTGGAAGGTGCACCCAAAAATGTTGGGCTGAAATAGTGCTTGGACAGTGATCCCCGCCAGTGACCTGGGCCATCGTTTGGGCTCTCTGGTGAGAACCCTCAGCCTCCCGCCCCTCAGTCTCTACCCTGATTGGCTGAGCAGGGGCTTATTGACAGGGAGGAGACTCGGGTCCTTGTTGTTCTCTTTTAAGACCAAGTAAATAAGTCATAACCGGTCATATGTTCGATGAATTTTGCTGCTTCTCTGCATTCATTGTCTCTGAGCAGTTCATGATTCTCTCTAACATTCCAGTTCTCCTGAAACACTTGCTGAATAATTACTGTGAACTGTTGTTGGTCTGGAGCTCATGTGAGAGGACTTTATTCAGGTCATTCAGTGTATGAAATTCAAGATTCGATGGTTAGTTTGCAAGTCAGGGCTCTTGGGTCCTATTCCCAACTCTGCCACTGACTGGCTGTGTCACTTCAAACAAGTCAGTTTTCCTTTCTCAGCCTTAGCTTCTCCCTCTTTCAAGTAGGCATAACAATCCTCTCCTACCAATCTAACAGTGGGTGGAGGATGGGGATCCACTGGAGACTGTCACTGGAGCAGTGCATAATATGAGGTGTCCTATCACATTTACTCAATCTGATTATGACATAATAGAATAGCTGAAATATTCTACTTTATTTGTATTTGATTATTTTGAAATTGTTAACAGCAGCAACTCCTTCGCTCAGACTGTTCCCCAGGCTGAGAGTGTCTGAGCTGGGCTTGACCCTGTGAGCTGCTGAGCATGGAAATCAATGAGAAATGAGGGGCCCCTGGGCTTTGATGTGGGGAATGGTTTCCCTGGAGAAGTCCGGACTCCTGGGTTCTGTTCCTCCTCTAGCCTGCAGGGTGGAAGGGGTGGCCAGTGACGGCAGAAGGGAGCTGCTTGTCCAAAGTGACTGATGGTCTTTGTGACTGACCCTGTGCCTCCCCGGGTGTTGCAGCATGAGAGATGAAGAGGGGGAACGTTGGGAGCAGATCATGCAATGAACTCCTGCCAGTGTGTGGGGGTGGCGGAGCTGCTGTGGCTGGGTCAGGGATGGGGAGGGATGAAAAAGGCTGTTTAGTGAGAGGCTGCCTTGACCCCAAACTCACGCCTGTGCCCTGCTCGGTTCCAGGATGGCCAGGCTCCTGAGGATGTTCAGGAAGAAGGCTCTGCAAGTGGCCCCAAAGCCTGAGGGAAGCAGCTGCCATCTTCCCCAGGAGCACGGCGGCCCCTCCGTCCCCACTGGCGGGAAAGGCGCTCCCGGCCAGGCTAGGAGGTGGAAGTGCCCAGCCTTCTGGCAGAGGAAACCCGCTCATGGCACAGGTGCCGAGGTGGGAGAGGCACTGGCCAGGCTGAAATGGAGCTGGCCCAGGATGCAGCTGGGCAGGCAGGACCCAGCCCAGGAAGGGAGCCAGGCAGGGTGGCTCTGGGGCTAGTTGTGTGGGAAGCACCAGCCCCAGGAGCCCAGCCCTGATTCCCAGCAGGAGGCATCAGCCTGCCCGGTCACTCAGGACCTTCCAGCCTCCCCAGGGCAGGAGGTGGAGGATCCCTCTCCCAGCACCAGCAGCTCGGCCCACTCCCCATGGGACAGCAGCAGTGCCTGGGACTCGGGCTGCAGTGAGGCCAATGGGCGCCGCTGCTTTGTTCCAGGTGAGGAGCCAGGCTGGGCTCAGGGAGGGGTGAGGAGGGGGCTGTGAACACCTTAGGCCCAGGCCCTCGACCAGTGCTAAGGGGGCAGGTCCCCAGCCCAGGTGTCTGGCCTGAGCCACGTGAACCTCTGACACTAGATGCTGCCACTTTGGTCCTTGGTGCTGTAGCTGGTGGTGGGGTGGGGAGGGGGGGCAGGCACCGCGCTGGGAGTCCAGGACAGTGTGTGTGTGGAGGGTCTCTTTGCTGTGGGCTCCTGAAAGAGTTGGGGGCTGAAGGTATCATTGAGAGTGGGGAGTGTGGGGCCCGGTCTGCCCTGGGTCCCGGAGGAGGGAAGGGGGCACATTGCCCCACCATGCTCCTGAGTGTCAGCCGGTGTCAACCTGTCCTCTTCTCTCCCTGGTGCAGGGACCCCCAGGGACACAGGATGATGAGGAGGAACGGGTGGGTGTGGCCACAGAGGAGGCTGTTCTCAAGAACATCCAGGAGCAGCTCCAGGGCCGAGAAAAGGTACAAACATTTCCCAGCTGTGCTGGAACCGAGGGTCTTTTCTCTGACAATCCACCAGCCCTAATGGGGACCTTTCTCCTCCATGATCTGGGACGCCCAAGATGGGGGTGTTTGTCATACACCAGCCGGGGTCTCCTTCCCTCACAGGCACTGTCCCAGATCTGGACCCTGCTTATGGAGGAGTCGTGGGTGATTTGTACAATGGGCGGGCCCCCGCTATCCGTGGACAGGCCTGAGTCCTGCAGCTGGTGTGGGTGGGGCAGGGAGGTCCCTGGCTAACTGGCTCTCTCCCCCCAACCCCACTCCTTGTGGGTACAGGATGAGGCCCAACACCTTATGTTCCTGCACGCCATCCACCCCTGTGTCTCGCTGCACAGCAGAGAGGGCAGAACACATTGGAGCCACACTGCTGCAAGGCGGTTGTCCTGGAGAGGATTGTAGTGAGCGAGACACAGTGCCAAGCAGCTGGAGGGAGGACAGAGACATGGGAGGGGTCGGGGTCTCCCCAGGCGAATGGATGGGGGATGGCTATCTGGAGCTTTCTGTTCACCTGACGGGGTGGGTGTGGCAGTGACCTCACAAAGGCCTTTTCCAGGACCTCAGCCTACTGGTCAAAGGTAGTGGGGAGGTGGTGACCTCACAGAGGGAGGGGCAGCTGAGGCCAGGGATTGCTGGGGCTGAAGATTGGGGAGAAGAGACAGGAGGAATTCTGAGATTGGCCACTAGTGGGCAGGAATCGGAAGAGCGGGAGGCAGGTTGCGGGATACTGCTGACTCTGTGGGGCACTGGCTGTGTAATCTTCTCACTGGGAAGTGTCAATGAGGCCCAAATCTCTCACTTTGCTTTATCTCCTTTGGGTCTCACAGGATCTCATTGAGGAGCTGCCTGGTAACTCTCCACCGGGCGCCGTCCTCCCTAATTCCCTGATTGCTGTGGGCAACCTCGGGTACCGAGACCCTTCAGCCTGGTTCCCCGAACCCCGCTGCTGCTCAGACCCAGGGCTGGGAGTCACTGCCCCTCCCACCACCAGGTCACCTCCCAAGGGTGTCTACTCTGACAGAGGTGGTGGGAAGGTTCACTCTCTCTGGGTTGGGCTGTTCTTTTCACTCCAGTAACATTGCAAAGGCTTTGGGGAGAGGCTCACTCCCAGGAACAGATACAGCAAGGGCAGCAGGGTCCAGGGAACAGGCACTATTCCTGTCCTGCCACAGTCTGTCTGGGAAATCTTGCACTTGTCATTCCCTGGCACGGTGCCTCAGTTTCCATTCTCGCCAGCCTCTGCCTATTTCCCTGCAATTTCACATCCCTGTTGGTGCCAGTCCCACCCCCGCACTGCACAGTCTAGTACCGGCTCCTCTCTCTTGCCAGCACCATGACACCTGGCCTGGAGCCAGAGCTGGAGACCCACCTCCTTCGAGCTGCCCTGCATGCCGGCTTCACCCTGGGTATGGAGAAGGACACCACCCAAGTCTAGGTAGATCATGCTAAAGTCATGGATTGAAGAGCCAGCTGTCATCCTGCCATGAATCCTTGCTAATTGCCTGCAGTAGGATGTGAATGAGCGAGGCCAGGATATGTGTTTGGGGGTCTCACAAGTGCTTCCCAGAGACCCCTCTTCCCATCATATGGCAGGTGTATCCCCAGTTTCCCTAACTCTGACCTATGGCTCTCCCTTGCTTTGCAGGGACTGCATAGTCTTGCCAGACCTCCTGGATGCTTCTACGGGCACAAAGCTCTAAAGATTTAGAGCAGGTTGCACAGCGGAGCCAAGAGGCCAGTGAAGAAGCTTGGCAACATGTGACCTCCAGAAGAAGAAGGGGGAATGTCCGGGTTCCAGCAACACAGACACAGGTAACTAACCACTTTCCTGTTCTCTCCACAGGTATCATTGTGGAGAGTGGACCAGATGATATGTCTGGGGGGAGAAAGCAGAAGGAGTCTCCGCTGGTTGGAAGGCATGAGATGCGCTGTCCTGAGATGGGGGGTTCCATGACCACCACTCCCAAGAGAAGGAGGCGGGTGGTGGTGGTCGGGGACTCTCTACTCCGGGGCACTGAGTCATCTATCTGGCGCCCTGACCGGGAAAACCGAGAAGTCTGCTGCTTGCCGGGGGCTAAGATTCACGATGTGAGGGAGAGACTGCCGAGACTCATCAAGCCCTCGGATCGCTACCCCTTCCTGCTTCTCCACGTGGGCACCAATGATACTGCCAAGAATGACCTTGAGCGGATCACTGCGGACTACGTGGCTCTGGGAAGAAGGATAAAGGAGTTTGAGGCGCAAGTGGTGTTCTCGTCCATCCTCCCCGTGGAAGGAAAAGGCCTGGGTAGGGACCGTCGAATCGTGGAAGTCAACGAATGGCTACGCAGGTGGTGTCAGAGAGAAGGCTTTGGATTCTTTCACCATGGGATGGTGTTCCATGAAGGAGGAGTGCTGGGCAGAGATGGGCTCCACCTTACGAAGAGAGGGAAGAGCATCTTTGCGAGCAGGCTGGCTAACCTAGTGAGGAGGGCTTTAAACTAGGTTCACCGGGGGAAGGAGACCAAAGCCCTGAGGTAAGTGGGAAAGCGGGATACTAGGAGGAAGCACAGGCAGGAATGTCTGTGGGGGGGAGGGCTCCTGCCTCATACTGAGAATGAGGGGCGATCAGCAGGTTATCTCAAGTGCTTATATACGAATGCACAAAGCCTTGGAAACAAGCAGGGAGAACTGGAGGTCCTGGTGATGTCAAGGAATTATGACGTGATTGGAATAACAGAGACTTGGTGGGATAACTCACATGACTGGAGTACTGTCATGGATGGTTATAAACTGTTCAGGAAGGACAGGCAGGGCAGAAAAGGTGGGGGAGTAGCACTGTATGTAAGGGAGCAGTATGATTGCTCAGAGCTCTGGTACGAAACTGCAGAAAAACCTGAGTGTCTCTGGATTAAGTTTAGAAGTGTGAGCAACAGGAGTGATGTAGTGGTGGGAGTCTGCTATAGACCACTGGACCAGGGAGATGAGGTGGATGAGGCTTTCTTCCGGCAGCTCGCGGAAGCTACTAGATCGCATGCCCTGGTTCTGGGTGACTTTAATTTTCCTGATATCTGCTGGGAGAGCAATACAGCGGTGCATAGACAATCCAGGAAGTTTTTGGAAAGCGTAGAGGACAATTTCCTGGTGCAAGTGCTAGAGGAGCCAACTAGGGGGGGAGCTTTTCTTGACCTGCTGCTCACAAACCGGGAAGAATTAGTAGGGGAAGCAAAAGTGGATGGGAATCTGGGAGGCAGTGACCATGAGTTGGTTGAGTTCAGGATCCTGACACAGGGAAGAAAGGTAAGCAGCAGGATACGGACCCTGGACTTCAGGAAAGTAGACTTCGACTCCCTCAGGGAACAGATGGGTAGGATCCCCTGGGGGACTAACATGAAGGGGAAAGGAGTCCAGGAGAGCTGGCTGTATTTCAAGGAATCACTGTTGAGGTTACAGGGACAAACCATCCCGATGTGTCGAAAGAATAGTAAATATGGCAGGGGACCAGCTTGGCTTAACGGTGAAATCCTAGCGGAT
Organism: Lepidochelys olivacea; assembly: GCF_965140295.1. NCBI lineage: Eukaryota > Metazoa > Chordata > Testudines > Cheloniidae > Lepidochelys > Lepidochelys olivacea. The sequence continues at coordinate 177,999,956 of NC_140413.1, read as the reverse complement.
CTTAAGCATAAAAAAGAAACTTACAAGAAGTGGATTGGACATATAACCAGGGAAGAGTATAAAAATATTGCTCGGGCATGTAGGAATGAAATTAGGAGGGCCAAATCGCACCTGGAGCTGCAGCTAGCGAGAGATGTTAAGAGTAACAAGAAGGGTTTCTTCAGGTATGTTGGCAACAAGAAGAAAGCCAAGGAAAGTGTGGGCCCCTTAATGAATGAGGGAGGCAACCTAGTGACAGAGGATGTGGAAAAAGCTAATGTACTCAATGCTTTTTTTGCCTCTGTCTTCACGAACAAGGTCAGCTCCCAGACTGCTGCGCTGGGCATCACAACATGGGGAGTAGATGGCCAACCCTCTGTGGAGAAAGAGGTGGTTAGAGACTATTTAGAAAAGCTGGACGTACACAAGTCCATGGGGCCGGACGAGTTGCATCTGAGAGTGCTAAAGGAACTGGCAGCTGTGATTGCAGAGCCATTGGCCATTATCTTTGAAAACTCATGGCAAACGGGGGAAGTCCCGGATGACTGGAAAAAGGCTAAAGTAGTGCCCATCTTTAAAAAGGGGAAGAAGGAGGATCCTGGGAACTACAGGCCAGTCAGCCTCACTTCAGTCCCTGGAAAAATCATGGAGCAGGTCCTCAAAGAATCAATCCTGAAGCAATTACATGAGAGGAAAGTGATCAGGAACAGTAAGCATGGATTCACCAAGGGAAGGTCATGCCTGACTAATCTAATCACCTTCTATGATGAGATTACTGGTTCTGTGGATGAAGGGAAAGCAGTGGATGTATTGTATCTTGACTTTAGCAAAGCTTTTGAAACGGTCTCCCACAGTATTCTTGTCAGCAAGTGAAAGAAGTATGGGCTGGATGAATGCACTATAAGGTGGGTAGAAAGTTGGCTAGATTGTCGGGCTCAACGAGTAGTGATCAATGGCTCCATGTCTCGTTGGCAGCCGGTATCAAGTGGAGTGCCCCAGGGGTCGGTCCTGGGGCCGGTTTTGTTCAATATCTTCATAAATGATCTGGAGGATGGTGTGGATTGCACTCTCAGCAAATTTGCGGATGATACTAAACTGGGAGGAGTGGTTGATACGCTGGAGGGCAGGGATAGGATCCAGAGGGACCTAGACAAATTGGAGGATTGGGCCAAAAGAAATCTGATGAGGTTCAATAAGGACAAGTGCAGGGTCCTGCACTTAGGACGGAAGAACGCAATGCACAGCTACAGACTAGGGACCGAATGGCTAGGCAGCAGTTCTGCGGAAAAGGATCTAGGGGTGACAGTGGACGAGAAGCTGGATATGAGTCAGCAGTGTGCCCTTGTTGCCAAGAAGGCCAATGGCATTTTGGGATGTATAAGTAGGGGCATAGCGAGCAGATCGACGGAACGTGATCGTCCCCCTCTATTCGACATTGGTGAGGCCTCATCTGGAGTACTGTGTCCAGTTTTGGGCCCCACACTACAAGAAGGATGTGGATAAATTGGAGAGAGTCCAGCGAAGGGGAACAAAAATGATTAGGGGTCTGGAACACATGACTTATGAGGAGAGGCTGAGGGAACTGGGATTGTTTAGTCTGCGGAAGAGAAGAATGAGAGGGGATTTGATAGCTGTTTTCAGCTACCTGAGAGGTGGTTCCAGAGAGGATGGTTCTAGACTATTCTCAGTGATGGGAGAGGACAGGACAAGGAATAATGGTCTCAAGTTGCAGTGGGGGAGGTTTAGGTTGGATATTAGGAAAAACTTTTTCACTAGGAGGGTGGAGAAACACTGGAAAGCGTTCCCTAGGGAGGTGGTGGAATCTCCTTCCTTAGAAGTTTTTAAGGTCAGGCTTGACAAAGCCCTGGCTGGGATGATTTAACTGGGGATTGGTCCTGCTTTGAGCAGGGGGTTGGACTAGATGACCTCCTGAGGTCCCTTCCAACCCTGATATTCTATGATTCTATGCCATGCTGGGAACCTGCTGGCAGAGTCCCCAGAAACCGACAGGCTCCATTACATCTTAGAGGTGTACCCGATAAGAGGGATGGAGCAATTTTGCCTTAACTTTTAGATCCATTTTCAAGTCTGTCCTTCTAGCTGTCCAGTGGGCTGTTCTTGGTCAGGGCAGTCAGTGCAATGCAGTGTCAGGCCCTTCCTCCTTGAAGAGCAGGGAAGGAGCTTGGACTTCAAACCAGAGCTTTGCCTGGGGACTGGCTTAGGGAGTGAGAGTCTGAACTCCTCCTGTGAGATCCAGAAGATGGTCCTCAGAGAAGAGTCACAGGCTCCTTCCTACAGAAACATGAGGACCCCAGAGATTCAGCCCTTCTCTCCGACGGGCCCTGAGATTCCTGGGGGAATTGTGCTTACACTCAGTCCCTTCACCCAACCAAGGACTAGAGAGCCAAGGAGGGGTGAGGAGTCTGTCTCCTTCCTGGTGGGCTGTTCAGGAATCAGGAGTTCAGGGTGGATGGGACCAGCCCCCACATCGAACGTTGTCCCAATCTAGAGAGACAATGACAACTTGTGACCTGGAAGATATAGGCTTTGTCCTGGGGGCAACAATCCCCTTCTAAAGCTGTGCAATCAATGAATAAGATATTTCACCCCGTGAACAATGTCTCAGCCCCCTGGGGATGGGGAGGATCTTATTATTGGATCGTGCCCAGGGTGTCGCAAGAGAGAGCCAGGGCCATTTGGAGCAGCACTGCCCTGCGCAGATCCACCATTGCCCTCCCTGAGTTTGACGTAAGTGACCTCTCAGCCCAGCTTCCTGACTCCAGGCGTCGGTGGGCTGGCTCGAACGAGCTGCAGGATGTGCTGCTGCAGGGGCTGGGGGTTAGGAGTGTTCCTCTTGGGGAGACAGAGACCGAGCAGAGAATGAGCTTGGCTTGAGTCAAGTTCTTCTTGTCCTGGTTAAGTGGTGACTCTGGGCTTTTAAGGGGACCACACTCCAGGTTCTTGCCTTTTTGTCATCCTGGAGCAGCTGGGGAAGTAAGTCCTCATGGAGGGCCCTGCCCACATCCCTGTGCTCCAGGCTCCTTTTGGGGGCAGAGGAAATTAAGGGTCTAGCTCAAGCTCCTATTCTCTAGCATCTCCTGTAGAGGGGCTACCAGGACGGAGAGTCCTGGCTCAGGTGGGGACTGGGAGCTGACAGGAAAATGCTAATGGAGTCCCCTCTCCCTCTCCATTCTGTAAGAACTCAGCAGAATTCCCCAGGATGGGTCACCGTGTGGCACAGCTGGCTCTGTCCATCAGTGACCCAGCCAAGGATCTGAGCCGGCAGGCCAGGGTGGGAGTGTACCGGCTCTACCAGCTGCTGCTGCACCAGAGGGGTAAGGAACCCAGCTGGGAAATGGCACCCGATAGAGTGAGAGTGGGACCCGAACCAATTTCTCTCAGACTGACCCCGGCTGGAGGCTGAGTCTCTCTCGATCTCTTTCTCTGTTCTACAGCAGCCCCTGAAATTCTGTTGGGCCAGGCACGCAGCGAGGACTCTGCCCACTGTGCAACCACCAATGGGATTGGAAGGACACAAGCACTGCAACCAGAATGACAAGTGTGTGTGTGTGTCTGTTTCCCAGGGCTGGCCATCCATGAGGCCGAAGCCCTGTGGTGTTGGGACTGGCACCAGGACAGCAGGCTCCTGGGCTACAGGAATACAGCCAGGGTTGGGGAGGTAAGGACACTCTGCCAGGGCATGACACAGCTCAGGGAGTGGGGGTGGCTGGGTCCCCTGCAGTGGCTGCCTCCTGGGGCCACTAGACAGAGTTACCGTTCTAGCCCCAGGATTTGGAGCCTGGTTCTGGTCAATCTGCTAATGCCTCACGTCCTGTTGGTTTTAGGTCTTAGGAAAGTTCTTCTGGGAGGGGCAGAGAAGATCCTTATCTGGACGACAGTGGTGGCCATCCACAACCCTTACTGCGTGTCAGCCAGGTTGGGCTGTTCCTCACCTGCTCCCTCCTAGGGGAAGCCCAGCAGCTGATGGGGGACAAGGTAAGCAGCTGCATTAGAGTCAGGAGATTGGGGTGGGGCCCAGGACTCATTCCCATCCAATGGCCATTCGCTGGCCTGGCAGCAAGAAGCCTGGTGTGTAATGAGAGTGAGAACAGGTGCTACTGGTAAGGGAGGTGAATTCACCTCCATGAGCAGGAGGGAGCCAGCTTGTCCCCAGAGCAGCTCCAACCGATCCTTTTAGCAAGGCTAAGTAATGACAAGCATTACCTCGTCATGGACTTAGGACACGTTGCTTTCGCTCTTGCGGGTCTCTCCTATCCCACAGGGCTGCACCAGTTTCCAGTGGACTAGAGTCTGTGCCACCCGAGCCACCACCCAGAGTTGCTCCCATCACTGGCAGCCTGGGAAGCCAAGGACTGATGAGTGATGGCGACTCACCAGGCAGGACTGATGCACATGGGCAGGGGAAGCTTGTCCTGCTGCTGGCAGGGCTGGACCCGCTCTAGAGAGAATGGGAGGATTCAGTTAGCAGGGGCTGCTGATCTGCCCCATTCACCAGGGCTGCCATCCTGCATCTTCAGCATTAGTGTCTGGGATGACTTGGGGAAAGGTCTCAACCTCCCGACATCCCCCTTCACTGGTGCCAGAATCCGTCCTTCCCCCACACTCCCCTGCTAGAGCCCTGTCCCTGCCCAACCTGGTTGGGGGTGGAGGAGAGGGTTCTGAGAACTTGAGCTGTGGAATAGAGGTGGAACAGCTGTCAGGGACACTGAGGGGGAGGTGGCAGGAGCTGACCCTACAAGGAGGGGGGTTGGCACTGGAGGTCACTAGAAAGGACAAGACTCCATTCTAGGGGTCAGGAGGAATCCAGCCCTCAGAGACAGGCAGGTGGTGGGAGGAAATGCTGCCGGTTCCAGGTGCCCTTAATCCCCCCCAATTCCTTGGGGGCGTCTGAGTCTCTGACAGGTTCTCATTCCCTTGCAGCAGGAGGACGTCATGGCCAATGTGATGCGCCAGGTCCGCATCATCCGGCACTTGTGCCAGGTGCCTGAGGCACTGCAGTGCTGTGCCTCTGAGGCCACCAGCAACTCCCGCTCCCTGCTGCAGCTACTGCTCTGGCTCACTGTAAAAGGGGAGATAGTGGAAGGGGAAATGGAGCCCCTTGGCACTCACAGAAACCCTCTCCCCTCTCTGTGGAGCAGGGTCCTTCCTGCTGCGCCCCAAATGCCCTCACAGCCTCTGAGATGGGCGCAGCCTTCAGCTGAGCCACCTCCTGGAGCAGTGCAGACAGGTCACCTCGTCCCATCAAACCAAGCAGTGCTGGCTCTCAAAGAGGCTTAGATGGAAGACCCCACTCCCTCATGGAGGTAAGAGTCATTTACTCCTTGGAGTGTGTGGGTCTCCTGGGGGAGAAACGGGATCCCCGATGCATAGCCTGCCTGGGAGCTTCCCCTGTCCCTGGCTCCCAGCTCTGGGACAGAGACGTCTCAATCATTGTACCACCCTGGTTTTGTTCATAGGAAGGGGCTCCCTAGACATGTCCTCTAAACTGGACTCCTGAGAGGGTTTCCGGCAGGAGGCTCCAGCCCCTCAGGCATGAAGAGGACATCAGGTAATCTCGTTCACATGGCATCTCCGGTCTCCAGCTCCACTTCCTGCAGCAGGGCCAACGAACCCATCAGCTCCCAGAATCCCAACTCTTTCGCCTCCTTCCGCTCAGCAGTGGGATTTCTCCAGCCCCCTCACCACACCTGTCAGCCTCTGAATGATGAAAGGCCTGAATGTCAGAGTCACCAGAACAAGCAAACTCCAGTTGCAGGCAGTGGGGCCTGTGTGTACTGAGCCCCACTGGAAATCATGTCTGAAATGGGGAGCAAGGACCCCAGCCCAGGAACAGTAGGAGTGGGCAGAGCAGGCCTGTAACAGGTTGTTCTCCACTGAGCTGCACAGCCTGGGGCTTAGCCAAGCTGATTACAGAATGAGCCCTACCTGAGAGGCACCATGTACCTCCTCCTACAGAGCCAGACTTCAGTGGTGATACAGCCCAGCTGGGGTATCAACAGGAATGAGAATGAGTTAGGAAGTTCAGAGCAGCAAGGAAAGTCTAGAGGGAAACTTGAGAAGAGAGGTGGGAAGTGCCCAGGGAAAACTGCAGCAAAGAGAAAGGAGTACACCTTCCTGTTGGGTACAGGACCCTGGGCTGCTGCCAATGTCAGGGTGGGACTCGATTCCCCTACTGGCCCCAAAGAAGGGGGCGTCCACCCACCTGGAGAGGGTTACCAAGCCCAGCAAGGGGGCTGCAGGATGAGGAAGAGCCCCAGTGTTGGCAGAAGGGTGGACTAACGGTGGCGACCTGGCCGAAGGGTTGAGTTACCAGGCAGAGAAATTGTCATGGTGCTGGAGCAACCACAGATGGGGGACGCTAGCCTAGCGAGAGGGCTGTGATGCCATGCCTGGCTGCCACGGGGGCACGGAAAGATGAGTAGATTATTTTCTTATTGGTACAGTCAGGAGGATTGAATTCCATCAGCCCTCATGGATCACAGGGGGAAGTCTTGGGTGCTGAAGGACGGTCTGACCTGCCAAGTGGGTGTCTCAAGGGACCAAGCTGGTCAATGGATTTTTCACTTCAGTTCCCAGGACTGGTTAAGCAGCCAAAGCAGGTCTAGGAGTTTCTCATGCAGCTCCTAGAACACCAACAGAGGCAGAAGGAAGTGCAGACGGAGCTACAGACGTGGCAGCAGAAATACCTGTGAGAGATCCTGCCAAGGGAAATCAACCCAGGGTCTGCTATGCCCATGGACAACAAGAGCAGACAAGGAGAGCACGCCTGGGCTGTGCTGTGAAGATTAGCCCAGGAGAGCAGGGCATGAGGAAGTGTACAAGCGTGGCCTAATGCCAAGATGGGGACAAGAGTTCTTTGTTTTGAGTGCAGAGAAGCAAGCCATATCAAAAGACACGGCCTGCTTAGGAAATTGCTGAATGGCAAATCGAGGGGCCAGGGCCCCAAGAAGGTAGAAAGAAAGGAGAAGGTGTCCTCTGACACAAACCCACATGAGGCGGGCAACGTGGAGGTGGAAGGAATGGCCGTGGACCTTGCAGACCCTCCACCACCATGCCCTGTTGGGTGCTGCAGGGAGGTGAAGCACGAAATGGTTGGCCCAGAGATGAAGCAGACTGAAGTAGGGAGAAACACCAGGGTGGAGAAGTCCATGGTGGGTTCTCAGACCCTGACGGAAAAGGTTTTGGTGAATGCAGTGCCAGTAGCAAAAAGGGGTAGAGAAGAAGCTAAAGGCTTCGGAACAGGCTCCGCAAGCAGTTGCGAATGAGAAGGAGTGGCTGCAGGAAGAGCGCTGGGATACTGCGTAAGGGAAGGATTGCCTCTTAATTCTGGTGAGCGGCTGGCAATGGAGCTGGGGACACTGCGCAGGCTGTACAAGTGCGCAGCCGGTGACAGCGATGAGATGATGAGGGATGAAGCTTGGACAAGAATCGAACTTGCCCCCCCAGGTGGGGAATGTTCTAAGGAGGAGGGAATATAACAGAGAGTGGCCTGTGGGCTGTAAAGCCTGGACCGAGGCCAAACTGATTACAGAGTGAGCTTCACCTCAGGGAAAAACCAGGGAAAACCACAGCAAAGGTACAAGAACAGGCCTAGCTATTCAGTACAGGCCTTGGGGCAGAACCTAGAATCCAGGGTAGGACTGGTTCTCTCATGGTCTCTAAGGAAGGGGACGTAGAAGGCCATAGAAAGGGATAGCAAGGGCAAGCCGAGCCAAAGTGAGGCTGAGGAAGAGCCCCCAAAGGAACGGAAGACCTTGTTTCTATTAGACATTTTTGGACTTTTTGTTTGGGATGAGCACGACCCAGGAAGGAGTGGACTAAAAGACGGTCACCTGGCTGAAGGGCTGAGTTCCCAGCCAAAGAACTCCCAGAGGGCCCTAGCAACTATTGGCTTTGGTGCTAGCCCAGCAAGAAAGCTGTAACACCAGGCCTTGCCAGGAAGGGGCAGCCTGGTTTTGGAGAGCGGTGGGGATGGTCTATGGGAGAGGATGGCTGGAGGGGTCGTACAGGAGGGGCAACAGGGTCCAGTGATGAGAGCAGGGAACTGGTTGGACTGCAGCCCTGCCCCTGAGTGGTAACGAGATCCTGGCCAGGTCACTCTCCTACCTGATGCCTCACTTTCTCTATCTTTGAAATGGGGATCATCCTGACCCACATTAAGTGAGTGTTTGATCCTCTGTTTTTCCTTCCAAAATCTCTGCCGTCCTTGCCCCGCACAGGCCTCTGCCCTGTTCCTCAAACTTCCGTGCCCATGTTAGTGCCTGTGTAGCCCCCCAATGGCAAGGTCTCATGTACAGCCTCCTGGCAGCAAACTGAAGCCGCCCCTAGATCCAGAACAGGAATCGCTGTTCCTGTGCGCGGCCTGAATGGAGGACAGACCATGGGCATGGGGACGGCCAACACTCACATCCAGGTAGATCATCAACGTACTCCTCTGTCCCAGGAGCAGGAAGGTCTCTGGTTCTTGCTCTCTTCGGTTCCTGGAGCTGCTGAGTTGGGGGTGCGGGCTGGGGGGCAGAGATGGGAACAGGCCAGAGGATTAATCCACTGTCAGGGAGAGAGTCCCACCCTGTGGGAGATGATGTTGCCCCTCTATGGGGAAGTCCTTCCATGCAGATTCTTGCTTTCTTCGATGGCTGGAGCTGCTGATCTGGGGGTGCGGTGGACAGAGATGGGAACAGGTATAGGATTAATCCAGTGTCAGGGGGAGACTCCCCCCCTCCCCTCACCCGTGGGAGATGATGTTGCCCCTCTATGGGGAAGTTCTTCCTTGCAGATGCTGTGCTTTGGTTCCTGGACTCTGCCAGGAAGCCCAGCTCCCATCCCTAGCAGCTTGGCTGTTCCCTATCTTGCTTGGCACCAGACCCTCTGCAGAGAGCTGCTCTGGGTCAGGAGTGCAGAGCCAGCACTCATCCTGGAAGGTGTAGCCCCAGGTTCCATAACCCTGACCCATGGTCTCCCTCCCATGACAGGCTCTGAAGAAGGCCTGCCCAGAGACGTGGATGCCATGTTAAAGAGCCTACTCACAGCAACCCCCAACACAGACAAACTCCCGCACATCTTGGAGGTGAGCAGAATGGGCAAAGGCAGCAGGAATTTTACCTTAGCCCTGGGGAGGCCTGGAAATGAGAGACTGGATGATCCATGTTTCCATTGTGTCCTGCTACCTGAGAGCCATTGGGCCACCCGTGGTCAGGGCAGTCAATACAGAGCAGTGTTGGGGCCCTTCCTCCTTCAGGGACAGAGGGAAGGCACTGATGCTCGGCAACCAGGCTCTGCCTGGTTCTGTTGAGCACTAACTCCAAGACCCCAGGCAGGCTTGCGGAGTGAGAGCATCAGAGCCCTGTGAAGTCCAGGAGAAGATCCTCTAAGAAGAGCACTGGCTCCTTCCGAGGAAGCTGCTGAGATGGGTCTTCACAACATCCTCTGGCAAGGAGTTCCACACGTTGACTGTGCGTTTGTTTAAAAAAATACTTCCTTTTTTTTAGTTTTAAACCTGCTGTCTATTAATTTCATTTGGTGAGCCCATATCAGTGTACAACAGAAATGGTTTCTCAAAGTCATGTTCAATAACATGATTGGATCCTTTTACAAACTCAATGTAAAACTTGCTTAGAACAATGGTGGATTTGGATCTGCTCTTGCAGCATGGTTCCTGTATGTCTCATGTGATCTTCCCAAGAGCTAATGAAAATAGCTACTTTATCCATAGAAGCTTTGCATGTGTCTGGAACCCAATTAATATCAAGACAATGTAGATATTAGTGTTGTCCATAGTATAGGAATCTTGGTATTTAGCCATGAAAGGAATATGGTAGTATGCCTCGGTTTCCCTTTTCCTACATCATATCAGGTCTGGAATGTCTTTTCTCCTGTGAAAAGTTTCAAGACTGTTTACAAGTATCAGGGGGTAGCCGTCTTAGTCTATATCCACAGAAACAACAAGGAGTCCAGTGGTACCTGAAAGACTAAGAAATTTATTTGGGCATAAGCTTTGGTGGGTGAAACATCTGTATCACAGGGTCTTTTAACATAGTGTGGGTTTTTTTGTATCACTCTTAACATGTTCAAGGGTTTTCCCAAAAGATTTGGCACCGTGATACAGTATGGCCAGAGGGCAGCAGGAGAGTGTTTAAAGGGAGCCTTATCCCCTGTAGAAGGAAGAAAGTTTGCTATAGATTAATTAGAGCACCTGAAGCCAGTCACCTGATAACCGCCCCCCCCCGCTTCAATCGGACAAGGGAAGGAGTTGAAGCAGAGTGGATTGGTCAATAGACAAGTCAGATCTTACCCAGAAATAACGCTGTTGCCAATCCTTCAGGAGCAAGGAGGAACAAGGAGAAACTTGCTTTCAAAAGAGCCAAGGAGGAGAGGGACACGGTCCATGAAGAGAGCCTGCTCCGGGGTTCCTGAGGGAGAGAGGAAGAGCAGGGAGCAGGACCGATTGCTCAGGGGGGGAATGCTGGATATGGGGCCAGCAGGGTGGTTCATCCAGCTCATGTCACAGCACCAGCCCCAGTGCGTGTGCCGGCTGCAGTGTCTGCAGGTGCACAGGTCCATGTACCTGTGACAGTGGAATGGTGTTCCCGGGCCTGGCTCACAATGGTTGGAGGGTGGAGTTTGCGGCAGGGCCAGTGAGCAAAATTGCAGCTGGGGTTTCTGTTCCCAACTATTGACAGTTGTGTGTCTCAGAAAAAGATCCTCTTACCCCTCTCTCCAAGAGACGTAACCTTGTCTCCAAAACCAGTGAGGTGGCAGAGCGCATACTGGTTTATGCCGTAGCCGACACGTTTTCTGGCCAGCCTTGAACACTCCAATTCCCTGATGAATGTTCTTCTGACCCTTAATGGCTTTTTTATTTTTGCTCTAGCCATTATTCAGACGCTCAGCCCAGTCAGCCTGGTCCCACTTCCATGTGGTGCCTCACTTTCCCCCTCTCTGAAGTGGGGATAATCCTAACTGACAATTAGACAGTGTTTGATCCTCAGATCTTGATTCCCAAATCCCTGCCCTCCTTGCCCAACACCAGCCTCCCCCCATTTCCCCAAACTTCCATGCCTATCTTAGTGCCTGTCTCCGCCCCCAAATGCAAGGTCTCAGACACCGTCTCCTTCCAGCAAGCTGAAGCTGCCCCTGGCTCTGGAGCTGGAATCGCATGTCCTGAGAGCTTTCCTTGCCTAGTGTATTCACCGTGGGCATGAGAAAGGACAACACCCGTATGCAGGTCTAACATCAGCCTCCACCTCTGTCCCAGCAGCAGGATGGCTCTGCTTCCTGCTCTGTTAGGGGGCTTATTCCTTCACCCACTTACTTCCCTGGTCCTTCTTGCATGAACAGAGAGCAACAATACCCGAAGTCCAAAGGTGCAAACAATTCGATGTTTATTGGGGTGAACTTCTAGCAATCATGATTCCAGTTTCCTTCCTTAGTGTCCCCCTTCTCAGCTTTGACACCCCAGAGCCTTACCTGTGTCCCTGTTCCCATTTCCCCCCCTTAGCAAAACATGATTCCAATTTCCCCGCCCCCATTCTCTGTTCCCATTCCCCCCCTTAGCAAAACATGATTCCAGTTTCCCCACCTCCATTCCCTGTTCCCATTCCCCCTCCTGACTTCCTGAGCTGCTCTGGGCAAGGACTGCAGAGCCAGCTGTCATCCTGGCAGGTGTAGCCCCAGGTTCCATAACCCTGACCCATGGTCTCTCTCCGCTGGCAGGCTCGGAGCAAAGGCCTGTCCAGAGAACATGGATGACGAGCTCTAGATCCTGCTGACAGCATACCCCAGCACAGACCAACTCCAGCACATCTCGGAGGTGAGCAGAATGGGAAGGGGCAGCAGGGGTTTTAACTTGGCCCTGGGGACTCCTGGAAAGAAGAGACTGGAAAATCCATGTTTCTTCTCTTGGATCCTTCGAGTATGCATTTGTGATATAAACTCAGTGGGTGACCTTGGGGTTAACTCACTTCCCCCTTCCGGCATCAGTCTTCTCCACTATCAAATCTACCCTGGGGAAGAAGGACATAAGCCCCGACAGTCACCTTCACCTGTTGGTGTCTGGCCCTGGGACCCTAAACCAACTGGACTACCTGCCCCATCACCTAAACTGCCCTGACTTTTCCTCCTAGGGCCTTGTCCTAGGTGCTCAACCTAGCCCCTTCCTGGCTCAGCTTAGCCCCTACCTGCTCCCCTTGGGGTGTCTCTCGTGGCTGAGCACAGGCTGCCCTTCTGTCTCTCAGCAGGCCTGAGTCCTAGTCACATGCTGCTTCTTGTCACCTGACCCCCACATTTATTCCTTTCACCCTACGGAGCTGCATAACCTGGGCTAAGTACAGTTGAGCTCCAACCCCTGTCCTGGCCATCTCACCCTGGGACAGGTTGAAAGTGGAAACCTGTGGGCTAACAGTAACTGTTTGCTCTCAAAGGTGCTGAAGACACAATGGAAGAGGAAATCCTTTGGTCTGGATTTAAATTATTGCAACTGAAAGTGAATGAGAGAAAATTGGTCCAGAGTTATCTTCCTAGCAGCAGAAAATCTGTAGATTGATAGATGTTAAGGTCAGAAAGGACCATTATGTGTATCTAGTCGCACCTCCTGTACAACTCGAGCCCTTGAATGTCACCAAGTGATTCCTTCAGCCAACCATAACATGGGACTGAGCCAGAGCACGTCTTTTGGAATGACATCCACATGCATTGGAGCCAACAGGCTAACAGAAAATCCTTCTGTAGTGACATGGGGTTAAGGGACATGAAGGAAAAGACACGGAGGCTGTGATTAAAGTTAGAGCACTGAGACCAGGATAACCGGGGCTAGGTCGCAGGATTGGCTAGCAGAAGACCTGCCATTTTCTATTCCTGGCTTTGAGACCATGAGCAAGTCTCTTCACTGCTGGGTGCCTCGGTTTCCCCAACTATCAAATAGAGCTATTCAAGCTTTTGTTTGTTCTCCCCATTTTACAGGGTGGGAAACCGAGACACAGTTGGGACCTGTCTACACTACAGCTCTCTAGAGCATTTCTAAGCTGCTGACCCCCACATGTTGTTCAGAGCCTATGGACAACACCGCTCCTAAGGGTGTGTTTATTCTGTTCTTATCCCCTATGTACCAGCAGGTCTGGGCGGCCTTTTCTCACTGTGCTGTGGGGAGCAGGTCCTGAGTACAAAGGGTCTGAAGAAGCTCTCAAGGACTAATTTTTAAAAATAATTTTTATCAATGAATTGGGAGAAAACATACAATCCCTGCTGATAAGCTTGGTGGGTGACAAAATACTGGCAGAGTTGTTATTACTGATGAGAAGAGAGCAGTGATACAAAGCGATGTGGCTCATTTGGCAAGCTGGACCCATTCAAAGAAAACAAGTTTGACCAGAGCCAAATGCAAGGTCCTATACCTCCTAACAAGGCATGCTGGCCACACCTCCAGAATGGAGAAGTGTATCCAGGAAAGCAGTGACTCTGAAAAGGATTTAGGGGCTATAGTGGAGAAGCTACTCAACACGAGCTCCCAGTGGGATGCTGTGGTGAACAGAGCTAAAGCCATCATTACATGTAGGAGCAGAGCCGTGAGTAGCATAGGGAGGTGTGACATTATGAGTGTAATATAATATCTCATTGATAGGTCACAGGGCCAGAAAGAGTTAATTAACTCACAGGCTGACCTGATCCATGGCTGAACTTTAAAGACTGGTGAGGAAGATATGTAAAGGAATAGAGCTTTGAAATGCAAGCCTGCATTGTTAGAGATAGAAGGGTAGATGTTTGCTCAGGTCTTGTGATATAAGCAAACGAGTCTTGTCTATTGCTATAGCTTTGATTCAAAGATCAAAAGAGGAATATTAACATTTAGGAAGACACTTGAGTGAAACAGTATTATTGTTCATATGTCTCTTTGAAGGTTGTGGTAACCTGTATCTAAACTGTTTAATGGATAAATTATCCTGTGATAATTGCCAGGATGTTTAGGAGAAGGAAAGTTAAGCCTATTGTTTTCTCAGGCCAAAAGGCTGCTGGAAATGTATAAAAACCCTGGGACACAATCCTTCTTCATCTCAGATCTGCTTTGGGTTTCAAGAAGGGGAAACCCGAAGCCATAAGGACTGAGATCCCCAGTCACTGACTGGAGTCACCCTGAATATGGACATTGGACTATAACCTATGGACTATTTCTAAAAGGACTTTTGGCAACTACAAGCTCATCTCTGCTCTGTACCTGTACCTCAAGAGTTGAACTCAAGTCTGTATCTGTATTGATCTTTTAACCAACACGCTCTTCCTTTTCCTTTTTAATAAATTTTAGTTTTGTTAATAAGGATTGACTGTAAGCGTGTATTTTGGGAAAGATCTGAGTTATCATTTGACCTGGGTCTGGGGCTTGGTCCTTTGGGATCAGGAGAACCTTTTCTTTTATATGATGAAATAAGATTTTCAGAATTTATCATCATATGTTTGACCTGTGTGTCTGGAAGGATTCCTGAGGCTGGGTACTTTAAGGGAACTGCATTATTTGGACTTCTGAGTAACCAGGGAGGTGCAAAAGAAGCTGTTTTGTGCTGGCTTGGTAAATCTAAGTATTGGAATATCCACCAGCCTTTGGGGTTTGTTTACCCCGTTTGTTTGCAGTCCACCCTGACTGAGTGACCTCAGCTGGCTCCCACGGGCAGCACTGTCACAGGAGGTGACACAGCATCAGTGAGACTGCTATTGGAATACTGCCTCCAGTTTTGGTGTCCTCATTTGAAAAAGATGTTGAGAAATTGGAGCTGGGGCAGCAAAGAGCCACCAAATGTTCTGCGGGCTGGAGAAAAATGCCTTCTAGGGAGCGATTGAAAGAGCTCAACCTGTTTAGCTGATGAAAAGCAGATTGAAAGGTGACTTCACTGAAGTGTTGAAATGCCTTAATGGAGAGAAAATACTGGGGATTAAAAGGCTCGTTAATCTAGCAGAGAAAGGCAAAACAAGACCCAATGGCTGGAAGGTGAAAAGAGACCAATTCATATCACAAATAAAGCACAAATATTCAACAGCGAGGATGATTCACCACAGGAACAAGCTACCAAGGAAAGTGGTGCATTCTCCATCTCTTGATGTCATTTAATGAAGACTAGATGCCTTTCTGGAATGTGCTTGCCAAACGTTAGCGACTGTGGTATACAGGAGGCCTGTGATATGCAGGGGGTCAGATGAGATGCTCTAATGGTCTCTTCTGGCCATCCAGTCGACTCATTTCTGAAAAACTGAGTGTAGCATTGGGAGTAGCCTCTGATGTGTTGCTGTCTAGCCAGCTTGCTTCCTAGAATGAACACTCATTGAGTGGGCTGATCCAAAGGGAGTAGCTCAAACCTCCAAAGTGTCTGGCCAGCGGCAGGACATTAGCACTGCAGGGGAGGGGTGGGTAGGTTGACGGAATAGCAAGTGTGAAAAAGGGGACAGGGAGTGGGGGGCAATAGGAACCTATATAAGAAAAAGTCCTAGATAGCGGGACTGTCCCTATAAAATCGGGACATCTGGTCACCCCAGGGGTGGGTATGGCAGTGACATCACAAAGGCCTTTTGCAGGACCTCAGCCTATTTGTCAAAGGTAGTGCGGAGGTGGTGACCTTACAGAGAGATGCTGACATCAGCCAGGCAGGACAGGGGCGCAGGGCCAGGGAAACCTCACAGAGCCCTGTAGCTTTGCTTCAGCAAGTCTCCCTCTTGAGGTCTCTCTTTGAGGGCTGAGAGAGTATTAGGGTTTACGTACGTGAGCGCAAGGAGGAACCTCTTTCGAGTTTTCTCCTTTCCTTTTCCTGATTTTACTAGAAAACGCACATCCCTGTTTGGAAGGTAAGAGCCTCCGAGAGGTTTGGAACCTGTTCAGTCTGATCCATTTGGTGCCAGCTGAATTCTAGGCCTGGAAAACGCTAGCTTCAGGTGGCAGAATTTTATTCCCCACCTAGGATTTTGTCCCTTAGACTCACTGGGGACATTAGGGTTTGTCCTTTTTGTTTTACATTTCCTCTCTCCCTCATTTCTCTTCTTCTCTTACTTCTTTTGTCCTTTCCCCTGTTCCCCTCCCGCCACCAGGAGGGGTGTGCGGGGGGGAGTCACTGCGGGTGCTCTGCAGCTCCCAAAAATGTGGGGCTGAAATAGTGCTCGGCCAGTGATCCCCACTGGTGACCTGGGCCATCCTTTGGGCTCTCTGGTGAGAACCCTCAGCCTCCCGCCCCTCAGTCTCTACCCTGATTGGCTGAGCAAGGGGTTATTGACAGGGAGGAGACTCGGGTCCTTGTTGCTCTCTTTTAAAACCAAGTCAATAAGTCATAACCAGTCATGTTTGATGAATTTTGCTGCTTCTCTGCATTCATTGTCTCTGAGCAGTTCATGATTCTCTCTCGCATTCCAGTTCTCCTGAAACACTTGCTGAATAATTACTATGAACTGTTGTTGGTCTGGAGCTCATTTGAGAGGACTTTATTCAGATTGTTCAATGTATGAAACTCAAGATCTGATGGTTAGTTTGAAAATCAGGGTTCTTGGGTCCTATTCCCAACTCTGCCACTGCCTGGCTGTGTGACCTCAGACAAGTCAATTCTCCTTTCTCAGCCTTAGCTTCTCCCTCTTTCAAGTAGGCATAACAATCCTCTCCTACCTACCTCACAGTGGGTGGAGGATGGGGATCCATTGGAGAGTGTCACTGGGAGCAGTGCATAATATGAGGGGTCCTATCACTTTTACTCAGATCAGATAATGGAATAGCTGAAATATTCTGTTTTATTTGTTATTTTGTTTATTTGTTTTTGATTATTTCATTTGTTTTTGATTATTTTGAAATTAAGAGCAGCAACTTAAAATTGTTAAGAGCAGCAACTCCTTAGCTCAGACTGAAGCATCTTCTCTAATTTTCAAGATCAAAGTGTCTCATCTTTGTGTGCGGCAAGACAATTTAACATACAGTGACAAACAGGAGATGCTTTTGTTTTGCAACAAAATATTTTTGCAAAGAATTTTCATCCCACTTGTTATGATTTCAAGAAACAAATGGGTTTAGTCTGAATGAGATTTTCTGACCAAAACGGTTTCAGTGAAATTTCCCCACCATCTTGATTCCTGGGCTCTCTCCCTGCCTCTGGGGGGCTTGTTGTCTGTTAGAACAGGAGTCAAGATTGATGGCTTCTCTTTCTGGCTCTGTCACTACCTTGCTTTGTAGGCCCTTGGGTAGGTCACTTCCCTTTTCTGTACCTAAGGCTCCCCCTCCGTCCAATGGGAACAGGGACAATTTGCGAACTCTGGGCAGTCGTGAGCCTGAGTGAGATAAGGGCCTTAGTTAAAGCCCTTTGTGAAGGAGAAAGGGGAGGTTCACGGTGTTGAGCACCGAGGAATTGTAAACTTTGCTAAAATGTCTAGGCTGCGGAAACAAGAAATGGTCGGGGTCAAATTTTAACCATCGTCTTTTTTAAAGCCCATTCAGGGAAAAGAGTCCCACTCTTTTAGGTACGTGCGGTTCTTTGCCAGCAGGAGAAAAGAGGTTTCTGCCTCCATTTGTGTGGCCTTAACAAACCAGGTGCTGTGCCCCAGTTCTCATCTGAGATCCCTGAAAAAGAACTCTCGCCGTCCGTTAACAAGACAGTAGCTATCTTTAAAAGGGGAACAAAGAGAACCTTGGGACTTACAGATCAGCCTGCCTTATTCCATACCTGGAAAGATACTGGAACACACTATTAAACAATCAGTTTGTCAGCACCTACAGGATCATTTGGTTCTTAGTACTAATCAGCATGGAT
This sequence comes from Lepidochelys olivacea, assembly GCF_965140295.1. NCBI lineage: Eukaryota > Metazoa > Chordata > Testudines > Cheloniidae > Lepidochelys > Lepidochelys olivacea. Next base: position 177,982,200 of record NC_140413.1, on the reverse strand, counting down.
TTGTCAAGAACAAATCATTCCAAACCAATCCTGTTTCCTTCTTTGACAGGGTTACGGGCCTAGTGGAGGTGGATAAACAGTAGATGTGATCTATCTTGGTGTTAATCAGGCTTGTGAAAATATCCTATGGGACTGTGTCAAAAGCAAACTAAGGAAATGTGATCTTGATGCAATTAGTATAATGTGGTTGAAAACCCATCCTCCAAGAGTCGTTCTCCATGTTTGGCTGTCCAGCTGAAAGGGTGTACTTAGTGGGTCCAGCACGGATCAGTCCGGGGTGTGGTACTATTCCATATTTTCATTAATGATTTGGAAAATGGAGTGGAGAGTATGCTTCTAAACTGTGCAGATGACACCGAGCACTTTGGAGCACAGGACTGAAATCAGGAGGGCCAAATCGCACCTGGAGCTGCAGCTAGCAAGAGATGTCAAGAGTAACCAAGAAGGGTTTCTTCAGGTATGTTGGCAACAAGAAGAAAGCCAAGGAAAGCGTGGGCCCCTTCCTGAATGAGGGAGGCAACCTAGTGACAGAGGATGTGGAAAAAGCTAATGTACTCATTGCTTTTTTTGCCTCTGTCTTCACTAACAAGGTCAGCTCTCAGACTGCTGCGCTGGGCATCAGAGCATGGGGAGTAGATGGCCAGCCCTCTGTGGAGAAAGAGGTGGTTAGGGACTATTTAGAAAAGCTGGACGTGCACAAGTCCATGGGGCCGGACGAATTGCATCCGAGAGTGCTAAAGGAATTGGCAGATGTGATTGCAGAGCCATTGGCCATTATCTTTGAAAACTCGTGGCGAATGGGGGAAGTCCCAGATGACTGGGAAAAGGCTAATGTAGTGCCCATCTTTAAAAAAGGGAAGAAGGAGGATCCTGGGAACTACAGTCCAGTCAGCCTCACCTCAGTCCCCGGAAAAATCATGGAGGAGGTCCTCAAAGAATCAATCCTGAAGCACTTACATGAGAGGAAAGTGATCAGGAACAGTCAGCATGGATTCACCAAAGGAAGGTCATACCTGACTAATCTAATCGTCTTCTATGATGAGATTACTGGTTCTGTGGATGAAGGGAAAGCAGTGGATGTATTGTTTCTTGACTTCAGCAAAGCTTTTGACACGGTCTCCCACAGTATTCTTGTCAGCAAGTTAAAGAAGTATGGGCTGGATGAATGCACAATAAGGTGGGTAGAAAGTTGGCTAGATTGTCGGGCTCAACGGGTAGTGATCAATGGCTCCATGTCTAGTTGGCAGCCGGTGTCAAGTGGAGTGCCCCAGGGGTCGGTCCTGGGGCCGGTTTTGTTCAATATCTTCATAAACGATCTGGAGGATGGTGTGGATTGCACTCTCAGCAAATTTGCGGATGATACTAAACTAGGAGGAGTGGTAGATACGATGGAGGGCAGGGATAGGATACAGAGGGACCTAGACAAATTGGAGGATTGGACCAAAAGAAATCTGATGAAGTTCAATAAGGATAAGTGCAGGGTCATGCACTTAGGACGGAAGAATCCAATGCACAGCTACAGACTAGAGACCGAATGGCTCGGCAGCAGTTCTGCGGAAAAGGACCTAGGGGTGACAGTGGACGAGAAGCTGGATATGAGTCAGCAGTGTGCCCTTGTTGCCAAGAAGACCAATGGAATTTTGGGATGTATAAGTAGGGGCATAGCGAACAGATCAAGGGACATGATTGTCCCCTTCTATTCGACATTGGTGAGGCCTCATCTGGAATACTGTGTCCAGTTTTGGGCCCCACACTACAAGAAGGATGTGGATAAATTGGAGAGAGTCCAGCGAAGCGCAACAAAAATGATTAGGGGTCTGGAACACATGACTTATGAGGAGAGGCGGAGGGAACTGGGACTGTTTAGTCTGCAGAAGAGAAGAATGAGGGGGGATTTGATAGCCGCTTTCAACTACCTGAGAGGTGGTTCCAGACAGGATGGTTCTAGACTATTCCCATTGGTAGAAGAGGACAGGACAAGGAGTAATGGTCTCAAGTTGCAGTGGGGGAGGTTTAGGTTGGATATTAGGAAAAACTTTTTCACTAGGAGGGTGGTGAAACACTGGAATGCGTTACTTAGGGAGGTGGTAGAATCTCCTTCCTTAGAAGTTTTTAAGGTCAGGCTTGACAAAGCCCTAGCTGGGATGATTTAATTGGGGATTGGTCCTGCTTTGAGCAGGGGGTTGGACTAGATGACCTCCTGAGGTCCCTTCCAACCCTGATATTCTATGATTCAAAACGCCCTTTACAAATTGGAGAATTGGTCTTCTTGAGCCAAACTCCACGGCTGGGCCCCCTCTGTAGACTGGGCAGAAGTGAAATTCCATAGCCAAACACTCCTCCTCCTGGGCAGTGCACGCCGACCTTTAATGGTCAGATGCTGCTTAGCTCTGTCAGAGCAGCTTCTGCTGCATGATTCTCCCAGCACTTTCCAAGAGTGGGAAAGTATGAAATCCCCATTTGACTGCTGGGGACAGAGCCATAGAGCGGGGAGCAACTTCCCAAAGTCCCAATAGGAAAACCAGCAATGGAACCCAGGAGTCCTGACTGTCAATCCCCTCTTTTCACAGGCAGTCGATCGCCCAGTGTCATCACCCTGCCTGCTGTCTGGGCAGGGTAACTCCTCAGGTCACCACCCTCTCCAGCCTACCTTGGGCTTGGAGAGTGAGGAGGAGAGCGAGGGACAGCAGACGACCCTGAACATCCGCCATCCATCGCTCCATCGCCTAGAGCAAGTGAGTGGCATTAGGGTTCCTCTGTGGCGTCGTCTGTCTGTCTGGGGAGAGGCAGAAAGAGGGGGAGAGAATCTCTCGAAAGGAGATTGGATTTGCAAAAGGCCTCCAGGAGCCCCTTGTTCTCGGATCGGGGAGGGGCTTTTCTAGAGTCATCTCCAGTGTGTTTGGAAAGGTCCCAGCAAAGCGGCTCCCAGCCCTTGCCTTGTGAGATACTGTTTGACAGGCTGAGAGTGTCTGAGCTGGGCCAGGCCTCGCTAGATAATGATGATGGAGAGTCCTGGCCAGCAGGGGACTGGGAGCTCACAGGAAAATGCTAATGGAGTCCCCTCTCCCTCCCGTAAGAACTCAGCAGAATTCCCCAGGATGGGTCACCGTGTGGCACAGCTGGCTCTGTCCATCAGTGACCCAGCCAAGGACCTGAGCCGGCAGGCCAGGGAGGGAGTGTACCGGCTCTACCAGCTGCTGCTGCACCAGAGGGGTAAGGAACCCAGCTGGGAAATGGCAACTGAGAGTAGAGTGAGAGTGGGACTGCAACCAATTTCTCTCAGACTGACCCCGGCTGGAGGCTGAGTCTCTCTCGATCTCTTTCTTTGTTCTACACCAGCCCCTGCAATTCTGTTGGGCCAGGCACGCAGCGAGGACTCTGCCCACTGTGCAGCCACCAGTGGGATTGGAAGGACACAAGCACTGCAACCACAATGACAAGTGTGTGTGTGTGTGTGTCTGTTTCCCAGGGCTGACCATCCATGAGGCCGAAGCCCTGTGGTGTTGGGACTGGCACCAGGACAGCAGGCTCCTGGGCAACAGGAACACAACCAGGGTGGGGGAGGTAAGGACACTCTGCCAGGGCATGACACAGGTCAGGGAGTTGGGGTGGCTGGGTCCCCTGCAGTGGCTGCCTCCTGTGGGCACTAGACAGAGATAGCGTTCTAGCTCCAGAATTTGGAACCTGATTCTGGGCAATCTGGTAATGCCTCACGTCCTGTTGGTTTTAGGTCTTCAGAAAGTTCTTCTGGGAGGGGCAGAGAAGATACTTCCTCCAGACGGCAGTGCTGGCCATCCACGACCCTCTGCTGCGTGTCAGCCAGGTTGGGCTGCTCCTCACCTGCTCCCTCCTGCGGGAAGCCCAGCGCTGATGCGGGACAAGGTAAGCAGCTGCATTAGAGTCAGGAGATTGGGGTGGGACCCAGGCCTCATTCCCATCCAATGGCCATTCGCTGTCCTGGCAGCAAGAAGCCTGGTGTGGAATGAGAGTGAGAACAGGTGCAACTGGCAAGGGAGGTGAATTCACCTCCATGAGCAGCTTGTCCCTGGAGCAGCTCCAACCGATCCTTTTAGCAAGGCTAACTAATGACAAGAATTACCTCATCACAGACTTATGTTCTTAGGACACGGTGCTATCACTCTTGGGAAGTGCCCTCTGCGAGTCTCTTCTGTCCCACAGGGCCGCACCAGTTTCCAGCGGAGTAGAGTCTGTGTCTCCCGAGTCACCACCCAGAGTTGCTCCCATCACTGGCAGCCTGGGAAGCCACGGACTGACGAGTGATGGCGATTCACCAGGCAGGGTTGAGGCACATGGGCGGGGGAAGCTTGTACTGCTGCTGGCAGGGCTGGACCCACTCTAGAGAGAATGGGAGGATTCAGTTAGCAGGGGCTGCTGATCTGCCCCATTCACCAGAGCTGCCATCCTGCGTCTTCAGCATTAGTGTCTGGGATGACTTGCAGAAAGGTCTCAACCTCCCGACATCCTACTTCACTGCTGCCAGAATCCGTCCTTCCCCCACACTCCCTTGCTAGAGCCCTGTCCCTGCCCAAGCTGGGTGGGGGTGGAGGAGAGGGTTCTGAGAACTTGAGCTGTGGAATAGAGGTGGAAAAGCTGTCAGGGGCCCTGATGGGGAGGTATCAGGAGCTGACCCTACAAGGATGGGGGTTGGCACTGGAGGTCACTAGAAAGGACAAGAAGACTCGATTCTGGTGGTAAGGAGGGTGAATCCATCCCTCAGAAGTAGGCAGGTGGTGGGTGGAAGTGCTGCTGCTTCCAGGTGCCCTTAATCCCCCCCAATTCCTCGGGGGCATCTGAGTCTCTGACAGGTTCTCGTTCTCTTGCAGAAGGAGGATGTCACGGCCAATGTGCTGTGTCAGGTCCGCATCATCCAGCACTTGCGCCAGGTGCCTGAGGCACTGCAGGGTTGTGCCTCTGAGGCCACCAGAAACTCCCGCTCCCTGCTGCAGGTACTGCTCTGGCTCACTGTAAATGGGGAGATAGGGGAAATGGAACCCCTTGGCACTCACAGAAACCCTCTCCCCTCTCTGTGGACCAGGGTCCTTCCTTCTGCACCCCAAATGCCCTCACAGCCTCCCAGATGGGTGCAGCCTTCAGCTGAGCCACCTCCTGGAGCAGTGCAGACGGGTCACCTTGTCCCATCAAAGCAAGCAGTGCTGGCTCTCAAAGAGGCTTAGATGGAAGATCCCACTCTCCATTGAGGTAAGAGCCATTTACTCCTTGGGGTGTGTGGGTCTCTTGGGAGAGAAACGGGATACCCGATGTGTAGCTTGCCTGGGAGCTTCCCCTGTCCCTGGCTCCCAGCTCTGGGACAGAGACGTCTCGATCATTGTACCACCCTGGTTTTGTTCGTAGGAAGGGGCTCCCTAGACATGTCCTCTAAGCTGGACTCCTGAGAGGGTTTCCGGCAGGAGGCTCCAGCCCCTCGGGCATGAAGAGGACATCAGGTAGTCTCGTTCACATGGCATCTCCGGTCTCCAGCTCCACTTCCCGCAGCAGGGCAAATGAACCCATCAGCTCCCAGAATCCCAACTCTTTGGCCTCCTACCACTCAGCAGTGGGATTTCTCCAGCCCCCTCACCACACCTGTCAACCTCTGAATGATGAAGGGCCTGAATATCAGAGTCACCAGAACAAGTAAACTCCAGTTCCAGGCAGTGGGGCCTGTGTGTACTGAGCCCCACTGGAAACCAGGTCTGAAATGGGGAGCAAGGACCCCAGCCCAGGAACAGTAGGACTCGGCAGAGCAGGCTTGTAACAGGGTGTTCTCCACTGGGCTGCACAGCCTGGGGCTTAGCCAAGCTGATTAAAGAATGAGCCCTACCTGAGAGGCACCATGTACCTCCCACTACAGAGCCAGACTTCAGTGGTGATACAGCCCAGCTGGGGTATCAACAGGAATGAGAATGAGGTAGGAAGTTCAGAGCAGCAAGGAAAGCCTAGAGGGAAACTTGAGAAGAGAGGTAGGAAGTGCCCAGGGAAAACTGCAGCAAAGAGAAAGCAGTAGACCTTGCTGTTGGGTACAGAACCCTGGGCTGCTGCCAATGTCAGGGTGGACTGGATTCCCCTACTGGCCCCAAAGAAGGGGGCGTACACCCACCTGGAGAGGGTTAGCAAGCCCAGCAAGGGGGCTGCAGGATGAGGAAGAACCCTAGTGATGGCAGAAGGACTTCTTTCTGTGGAAAGATGTGTTTGGACTTTTAGTGTGAGACAAGCTGGGCCCCAGAAGGGTGGACTAAAGGTGGCGACCTGGCCGAAGGGTTGAGTTACCAGGCAGAGAAACTGTCATGGTGCTGGAGCAACCACAGATGGGGGACGCTAGCCTAGCGAGAGGGCTGTGATCATGCCTGGCCGCCACGGGGGCACGGAACGGTGAGTAGATTCGTTTCTAATTGGTATGGGCAGGAGGATTGAATTCCATCAGCCCTCATGGATCATAGGGGGAAGCCTTGGGTGCTGAGAGAAGGTCTGTCGTGACAAGCGGGTGTCTGGAGGGACTGAGCTGGTCACTGGATTTCTCACTTCAGTTCCCAGGACTGGTTAAGCAGCCAAAGCAGGTCTAGGAGTTTCTCACGCAGCTCCTAGAACACCAACAGAGGCAGAAGGAAGTGCAGGCGGAGTACGGACGCGGCAGCAGAAATACCTGTGAGAGATCCTGCAAAGGGAAATCAACCCAGGGTCTGCTGTGCCCATGGACAAAAAGAGCAGATATGGAGAGTATTCCTGGGCTTTGCTGAGAAGGTTAGCCGAGGAGGTCAGGCCATGAGAAAGTTTACAAGCGTGGCCGAATGCCAAGATGGGGACAAGAGTTCTTTGTTTTGGGTGCAGAGAAGCAGGCCATATCAAAAGACACGGCCTGCTTAGGAAATTGCTGAGTGTCAAAAGAGGGGCCAGGGCCCCACAAAGGTAGAAAGAAAGTAGAAGGTGTCCTCTGACACAAACCCACGTGAGTCAGGCAACGTGGAGTTGGCAGGGATGGCCGTGGACCTTGCAGAGCCTCCACCAGTACACCCTGTTGGGTGCTGCAGGGAGGTGAAGAACTAAATGGTTGGCCCAGAGATGAAGCAGACTGAAGGAGGGACAAACACCATGGTGGAGCAGTCCATGGTGCGTTCTCAGACCCTGACGGAAAAGGTTTTGACTTTTGCAGCGGCAGTAGCAAAAAGGGGTAGAGAAGAAGCTAAAGGCTTCGGAACAGGCTCTGCAAGCAGTTGCGAATGAGAAGGAGTGGCTGCAGGAAGAGCGCTGGGATACTGCGTAAGAGAAGGATTGCCTCTTAATTCTGGTGAGCGGCTGGCAGTGGAGCTGGAGACACTGTGCGCAGGCTGTACAAGCGCGCAGTCAGTGACAGCGATGAGAGGATGAGGGATGAAGCTTGGACAAGAATCAAACTTGCCCCCCCAGGTGGGCGATCCTCGAAGGAGGAGACAATATAACAGAGAGTGGCCTGTGGGCTATAAAGCCTGAATTTAGGTAAAACTGATTACAGAGTGAGCTTCACCTGAGGGGAAAACCAGGGAAAACCGCAGCAAAGGTACAGGAGCAGGCCAAGCTGTTCAGTAGAGGGCCTTGGGGCAGAACCTAGAATCCAGGGTAGGACTGGTTCTCCCTTGGTCTCTAAGGAAGGGGACGTAGAAGGTCATAGAAAGGGCTACCAAGGCCAACAAGGGCAGGCCGAGCCAAAGTCAGGCTGAGGAAGAGCCCCCAAAGGAACGGAAGACCTTGTTTCTATTAGACATTTTTGGACTTTTTGTTTGGGATGAGCACGACGCAGGAAGGAGTGGACTAAAAGACGGTCTCCTGGCTGAAGGGCTGAGTTCCCAGCCAAAGAACTCCCAGAGGGCCCTAGCAACTATTGGCTTTGGTGCTAGCCCAGCAAGAAAGCTGTAACACCAGACCTTGCCAGGAAGGGGCAGCCTGGTTTTGGAGAGTGGTGGGGATGGTCTATGGGAGAGGATGGCTGGAGGGGTCGTACAGGAGGGGCAACAGGGTCCAGTGATGAGAGCAGGGGACTGGTTGGACTGCAGCCCTGCCACTGAGTGGTAACGAGATCCTGGCCAGGTCACTCTCCCACCTGATGCCTCACTTTCTCTATCTTTGAAATGGGGATCATCCTGACCCACTTTAAGTAAGTGTTTGATCCTCTGTTTTTCCTTCCCAAATCCCTGCCCTCCTTGTCCCACACAGGCCTCTGCCCTGTTCCTCAAGCTTCCATGCCCATGTTAGTGCCTGTGTAGCCCCCCAATGGCAAGGTCTCATGTACAGTCTACTGCCAGCAAACTGAAGCCGCCCCTAGATCCAGAACAGGAATAACAGTTTCCGTGCACGGCCCAAATGGAGGATAGACCATGGGCATGGGGACGGCCAACACTCACATCCAGATAGATCATCAACGTACTCCTCTGTCCCAGGAGCAGGAAGGTCTCTGGTTCTTGCTCTCTTCGGTGGCTGGAGCTGCTGAGTTGGGGGTGCGGTGGGCAGAGATGGGAACAGGCCAGAGGATTAATCCAGTGTCCGGGGGAGAGTCCCACCCTGTGGGAGATGATGTTGCCCCTCTGTGGGGAAGTCCTTCCTTGCAGATTCTGTCCTTTGGTTCCTGGACTCTGCCAGGAAGCCCAGCTCCCATCCCGAGCAGCTTGGCTGTTCCCTACCTTGCTCGGCACTAGACCCTCTGCAGAGAGCTGCTCTGGGCCAGGAGTGCAGAGCCAGCTGTCATCCTGGAAGGCGTAGCCCCAGGTTCCATAACCCTGACCCATGTTCTCCCTCCCGTGACAGGCTCTGAGGAAGGCCTGCCCAGAGACATGGATGCCATGTTAAAGACCCTACTGACAGCAACCCCCAGCACAGACAAACTCCCGCACACCTTGGAGGTGAGCATAATGGGCAGGGCCAGCAGGAATTTTACCTTAGCCCTGGGGAGGTCTGGAAATGAGAGACTGGATGATCCATGTTTCCATTGTGTCCTGCTACCTGAGAGCCATTGGGCCACCCGTGGTCAGGGCAGTCAATACAGAGCAGTATTGGGGCCCTTCCATCTTCAGGGACAGAGGGAAGGCACTGGTGCTTGATAACAGGGCTCTGCCTGGATCTGTTGAGCACTAACTCCAAGACTCCAGGCAGGCTTGTGGAGTGAGAGCATCAGAGCCCTGTGAGGTCCAGGAGAAGGTCCTCCAAGAAGAGCACTGGCTCCTTCCTAGGAAGCTGCTGAGATTGGTCTTCACAACATTCTCTGGCAAGGAGTTCCACACATTGACTGTGCGTTTGTTTAAAAAAATACTTCCTTTTTTTAGTTTTAAACCTGCTGTCTATTAATTTCATTTGGTGAGCCCATATCAGTGAACAACAGAAATGGTTTCTCGAAGTCATGTTCAATAACATGATTGGATCCTTTTACAAACTCAATGTAGAACTTGCTTAGAACAATGGTGGATCTGGATCTGCCCTTGCAGCATGGTTCCTGTATGTCTCATGTGATCTTGCGAAGAGCTAATGAAAATAGCTACTTTATCCATAGAAGCATTGGCATGTGTCTGGAACCCAATTAACATCAAGACAATGTAGATATTAGTGTTGTCCATTGTATAGGAATCTTGACATTTAGCCATGAAAGCAATATGGTAGTGTGCCTCGGTTTCCCTTTTCCGACATCAAAGCAGGTCTGGAATGTCTTTTCTCCTGTGAAAAGTTTCAAGCCTGTTTACAAGTATCAGGGGGTAGCCATGTTAGTCTGTATCCACAAAAACAAGGAGAAACTTCCTTTCAAAAGAGCCAAGGAGGAGAGGGACACGGTCCATGAAGAGAGCCTGCTCCGGGGTTCCTGGGGGAAGAGAGGAAGCGCAGGGAGCAGGACCGATTGCTCAGGGGGGGAATGCTGGATATGGGGCCAGCAGGGTGGTTCATCCACTTCATGTCACAGCACCAGCCCCAGTGCGTGTGCCGGCTGCAGTGTCTGCAGGTGCACAGGTCCATGTACCTGTGACAGTGGAATGGTGTTCCCGGGCCTGGCTCACAATGGCTGGAGGGTGGAGTTTGCAGCAGGGCCTGTGAGCAAAATTGCAGATGGGGTTTCTGATCCCAGTAATGACAGTTGTGTGTCTCAGAAAAAGATCCTCTTACCCCTCTCTCCAAGAGACGTACCCTTGTCTCCAAAACCAGTCAGGTGGCAGAGCGCATACTGGTTTATGCCGTACACGACCCGTGTTCTGCTCAGCCTTGAATACTCCAGTTCCCTAATGAATGTTCTTCTGACCCTTAATGGCTTTTATATTTTTGCTCTCGCGATTGTTCAGACACTCAGCCGAGTCGGCCTGGTCCCGCATCCACGTAGTGCCTCACTTTCCCCTCTATGAAGTGGGGATAATCCTAACCGAGAATTAGACAGTGTTTGATCCTCGGATCTTGATTCCCAAATCCCTGTCCTCCTTTCCCAACCCTACCCTCTCCCCCAGTTCCCCAAACTTCCATGCCTATCTTTGTGCCTGCAAGGTCTCAGGCACCATCTCCTTCCAGCAAGCTGAAGCTGTCCCTGGCTCAGGAGCTGGAATCGCATGTCCAGAGAGCTTCCCTTGCCTGGTGTATTGACCGTGGGCATGAGAAAGGACAACACCCATCTGCAGGTTGAACATCAACCTCCACCTCTGTCCCAGCAGCAGGATGGCCTCTGCTCCCTGCTCCCTTAGACAGCTGGAGCTACTGAGAGGTGTGGTTGGCAGAGCATGAGAACAGCCTATGAGGTTAAGAAATGGTGGGGAGAACCTCTTCCCTGTATGGGACATTACGCTGTCCCTCCGTGGGCAGTCCTTTCTTTCCACAGGCTGGGATTTGGGTCCTGGATTCTGCCCAGAAGCCCATATTCCATCCCTAGCAGCTTGGCTGTTCCCTACTCTGGTGTGCACCAGGCCCTCCGCAGAGAGCTGCTCTGGGCAAGGACTGCAGAGCCAGCTGTCATCCTGGCAGGTGTAGCCCCAGGTTCCATAACCCTGACCCATGGTCTCTCTCCGCTGGCAGGCTCAGAGCAAGGCCTGCCCATAGAACATGGATGACGAGCTCTAGATCCTGCTGACAGCATCCCCCAGCACAGACAAACTCCAGCACATCTCGGAGGTGAGCAGAATGGGAAGGGGCAGCAGGGGTTTTACCTTGGCCCTGGGGACTCCAAGAAAGAAGAGACTGGAAAATCCATGTTTCTTCTCTTGGATCCTTCCCAGTATGCATTTGTGATATCAACTCTGTGGGTGCCCTTGGGGTTAACTCACTTCCCCCTTCCGGCGTCATTCTTCTCGACTGTCAGATCTACCCTGGGGAAGAAGGACATAAGCCTCGACAATCACCTTCACCTGTTGGTGTCTGGCCCTGGGACCCTAAACCAACTGGACTATCTGTCCCATCACCTAAACTGCCCTATCTTTCCCCCCTCGGGCCTTGTCCTAAGTGCTCTGCCTAGCCTCTTCCTGGCTTGTTTCTGACCTTTCAAGGACTCTCCAAGCCCCTCCCATAGCTCCTCCACTTGGGGTATCTCTTGTGGCTGAGCACAGGCTGCCCTTCTGTCTCTGAGCAGGCCTGGTTCCTCGTTACATGCTGCAGCTTGTCACCTGATCCCCACACTTATTCCCTTCCCCCTAGGGAGCTGCATAACCTGGGCTAGGTGCAGTTGAGCTCCAACCCATTTCCTGGCCATCTCAAAAGTTTGAGAACCACTGGAGCCAGCTGGCTCACAGAAAATCTTTCTTCTGCAGTGACTTGGGATTAAGGGACATGGAGGAAAAGACGTGGAGGCTGTGAATAAAGTTAGAGTAGCGAGGCCAGGATAACCGAGGCTAGATCCCAGGACTGGCTATCAGAAGACCTGCCGTTTCCGATTCCTGGCTTTGGGACCATGAGCGAGTCTCTTCAACGCTGGGTGCCTCAGTTTCCTCTAGTATCAAATAGCGCTAATCAAGGGGTTTTTTTTTTGTTCTCCCCATTTTAAAGGGTGTGAAACCGAGACACAGTTGGGACATGTCTATGCTGGAGGTCTCTTGTGGATTTCTAAGCTGATGACCCCACCATGTTGTTCAGAGCCTGTGGACAACACAGCTCCTAAAGGTGTGTTTGTTTTGTGCTTATCCCCTACGTACCAGCAGGTCTGGGCGGATTTTTCTTACTGTGCTGTGGAAAGCAGGTCCTGGGTACTAAGAGACTGAAGAAGTTTTCAAGGACTTAAAAGTAGTTTTATCAATGAATTGGGAGAAAACCTATAATCCCTGCTGATAAAATTGGTGGATGACGAAATATTGGCAGAGTGGTAATTACTGATGAGGAGAGGGCAGTGATACAGAGCCATCTGGTTCATTTGGCAAGCTGGGCCCATTGAAAGAAAGCAAGTTTGACCAGAGCCAAATGCAAGGTCCTACACCTAGCAACAAGGCATGCCGGCCACACCTCCAGAATGGGGAAGTGTATCCAGGAAAGCAGTGACTCTGAAAAGGATTTAGGGGCCATAGTGGAGAAGTTGCTCAACACAAGCTCCCAGTGTGATGCTGTGGTGACCAGGGTTAAAGCCATCCTTAGACGTAGGAACAGTGCCATGAGGAGGCTAGGGAGGTGACACAGCATCAGTGAGACTGCTATTGGAATACTGCCTCCAGTTTTGGTGTCCTCATTTGAAAAAGATGTTGAGAAATTTGAGCTGGGGCAGCAAAGAGTCACCAAATGTTCTGCGGGCTGGAGAAAAATGCCTTCTAGGGAGCGATTGAAAGAGCTCAACCTGTTTAGCTGATGAAAAGCAGATTGAAAGGTGACTTCACTGAAGGGTTGAAATGCCTTAATGGAGAAAAAATACTGGGGATTAAAAGGCTCGTTAATCTAGCAGAGAAAGGCATAACAAGACCCAATGGCTGGAAGGTGAAAAGAGACCAATTCATATTACAAACAAGGCACAAATATTCAACAGTGAGGATGGTTCACCACAGGAACAAGCTACCAAGGAAGTGGTGTATTCTCCATCTCTTGATGTCATTTAATGAAGACTAGATGTCTTTCTGGGATGTGCTTCCCAAACGGTAGGAACTGTGGTATACAGGAGGCCTGTGATATGCAGGGGGTCAGATGAGATGCTCTAATGGTCTCTTCTGGCCATCAAGTCGACTCATTTCTGAAAAACTGAGTGTAGCATTGGGAGCAGCCTCTGATGTTTTGCTGTCCAGCCGGCTTGCTAGAATGAACACTCCTTGAGTGGGCTGATCCACAGGGAGTAGCTCAAACCTCCAAAGTGTCTGGCCAGCGGTAGGTCATTAGCACTGCAGGGGAGGGGTGGGTAGGTTGACGGGATAGCAAGTGTGAAAAAGGGGCAAGGGAGTGGGGGGTAATAGGAACCTATATAAGAAAAAGCCCCAGAAAGCGGGACTGTCCCTATAAAAGCAGGACATCTTGTCATCCCAGGGTGTTTTGTGTGGCAGTGACATCACAAAGGCCCTTTGCAGGACCTCAGCCTATTGGTCAAAGATAGTGGGGAGGTGGTGTCCTCACAGAGAGATGCTGACATCAGCCAGGCAGGACAGGGGTGCAGGGCCAGGGAAACCTCGCAGACCCCTGTAGCTTCGCTTCAGCAACTCTCCCTCTCGAGGTCCCTCTTTCAGGACTGAGAGAGTATTAGGGTTTACGTACGTGAGCGCGAGGAGGAACCTCTTTCGAGTTTTCTCCTTTCCTTTTCCTGATCTTACTAGAAAACAGACATCCCTGTTTGGAAGGTAAGAGCCTCTGAGAGGTTTGGAACCTGTTCAGTCTGATCCATTTGGTGCCAGGTGAATTCTAGGCGTGGAAAACGCTAGCTTAATGTGGCAGAATTTTATTCCCCACCTAGGATTTTGTCCCTTAGAATCACTGGGGACATTAGGGTTTGTCCTTTTTGTTTTACCTTTTCCTCCATCCCTCCCTCTTTTCTCTTCTTCTCTTACTTCTTTTGTCCTTTCCCCTGTTCACCTCCCGCCACCAGAAGGCGTGTGTGGGGGGGAGTCACTCGGGGTGCTCTGCAGCTCCCATTGTGGAAGGTCCACCCAAAAATGTTGGGCTGAAATAGTGCTCCGACAGTGATCCCCACCGGTGACCTGGGCCATCCTTTGAGCTCTCTGGTGAGAACCCTCAGCCCCCCGCCCCTCAGTCTCTACTCTGATTGCCTGAGCGGGGGGTTACTGACAGGGAGGAGACTCTGGTCCTTGTTGTTCTCTTTTAAGACCAAGTAAATAAGTCATAACCAGTTATATGTTTGACAAATTTTGCTGCTTCTCTGCATTCATTGTCTCTGAGCAGTTCATGATTCTCTCTAACATTCCAGTTCTCCTGAAACGCTTGCTGAATAATTACTATGATCTGTTTGTTGGTCTGGAGCTCATGTGAGAGGACTTTATTCAGGTCATTCAGTGTATGAAATTCAAGATCCGATGGTTAGTTTGAAAGTCCGGGCTCTTGGGTCCTATTCCCAACTCTACCACTGCCTGGCTGTGTGACCTCAGACAAGTCAGTTCTCCTCCTTTCTCAGCCTTAGCTTCTCCCTCTTTCAAGTAGGCATAACAATCGGCTCCTACCTACCTCACAGTGGGAGGAGGATGGGGATCCATTGGAGAGTGTCTCGAGGTGCAGTGCATAATATGAGGGGTCCTATCTCGTTTACTCAGATCAGATTTTGACATAATAGAGTAGCTGAAATATTCTATTTTATTTGTTTTTGATTATTTTAAAATTGTTAAGAGCAGCAACTCCTTAGCTCAGACTGAAGCATCTTCTCTAGTTTTCGAGATCTAAGTGTCTCCTCTTTGTGCGTGACGAGACAATTTAACACACCGTGACAAACAGGAGATGCTTTTGTTTTGCAACAAAATATTTTTGCAATGAATTTTCATCCCACTTGATATGATTTCAAGAAACAAACGGGTTTAGTCTGAATGGGATTTTCTGACAGAAATGGTTTCAGTGAAATTTCCCCACCATCTCGATTCCTGGTCTCTCTCTTTGCCTCTGCGGGGTTTCTTGTCTGTTTGGAGTCAGGATTTGTGGCTTCTCTTTCTGGCTCTGCCACCGTGTTTCTGTGCAGGCCCTTGGGTAGGTCACTTCCCTTCTCTGTACCTCAGGCTCCCCATCTGCCTCATGGGAACAGGGACAGTTTGCGAACTCTGGGCAGTCATGAGCCTGAGTGAGATAAGGGGCGTAGTTAAAGCCCTTTGTGAAAGAGAAAGGGGAGTTTCACGGTGTTGAGCACCAAGGAATTCTAAACTTTGCTAAAATGTCTAGGCTGCGGAAACAAGAAATGGTCGGGGCCAAATTTTAACCACTGTCTTTTTTAAAGCCCATTCAGGAATTTGAGTCCCACTCTTTTAGGTATCTGGGGTTCTTTGCCAGCAGGAGAGAAGAGGTTCCTGCCTCCATTTTTGTGGCCTTAACAAACCAGGTGCTGTGCCCCAGTTCTTATCTGAGATCCCCGAAAAGAACCTCTCCCCATCCGTTAACAAGACAGTAGCTATCTTTAAAAGGGAAACAAAGAGAACCCCGGGACTTACAGACTAGTGAGCCTCATTCCATACCTGGGAAGATACTGGAACACATTATTAAACAATCAGTTTGTCAGCATCTACAGGATCATTTGGTTCTTAGTACTAGTGAGCATGGATTTGTCAAGAACAAATCATTCCAAACCAATCCTGTTTCCTTCTTTGACAGGGTTACGGGCCTAGTGGAGGTGGGTAGACAGTAGATGTGATCTATCTTGGTGTTAATCAGGCTTTTGACACAGTCCCATAGGACATTCTCACAAGCAAACTAGGGAAATGTGGTCTTGATGCAATTAGTATAATGTGGGTACACAGCTGGTTGAAAACCCATCCTCCAAGAGTCGTTCTCCATGTTTTGCTGTCCAGCTAAAAGGGAGTACCTAGTGGGTCCGGCACGGATCAGTCTGGGTGTGGTAATATTCCATATTTTCATTAATGATTTGGAAAATGGAGTGGAGAGTATGCTTCTAAACTGTGCAGATGACACCAAGCACTTTGGAGCACAGGACTGGAATTCAAAACACCCTTTACAATTTGGAGACTTTGGTCTTCTTGAGCCAAAGTCCACGGCTGGGCCTCTCTCTATAGACTGGGCAGAAGTGAAACCCCAGAGCCAAACACTCCTCCTCCTGGGCAGTGCATGCCGACCTTTAGTGGTCAGATGCTGCTTAGCTCTGTCAGAGCAGCTTCTGCTGCAGGATTCTCCCAGCACTTTCCAAGAGTGGGAAAGTATGAAATCCCATTTGACTGCTGGGGACAGAGCCATAGAGCGGGGAGCAACTTGCCCAAAGTCCCAATAGGAAAACCAGCAATGGAACCCAGGAGTCCTGACTGTCAATCCCCTCTTTTCACAGGCAGTCGATCGCCCAGTGTCATCACCCTGCCTGCAGTCTGGGCAGGGTAACTCCTCAGGTCACCACCCTCTCCAGCCTACCTTGGGCTTGGAGAGTGAGGAGGAGAGCGAGGGACAGCAGATGACCTTGAACATCCACCATCCATCGCTCCTCCATCCGCCATCCATGGAGCCGTCTCCAGTGTGTTTGGAAAGGTCCCAACAATGCGGCTCCCAGCCCTTGCCTTGTGGGCTACTGTTTGACAGGCTGAGAGTGTCTGAGCTGGGCGAGACCCTGTGAGCTGCTGAGCATGGATTGTCATAAATATAAAGGGAAGGGTAAACCCCTTTAAAATCCCTCCTGGCCAGAGGAAAAATCCTCTCACCTGTAAAGGATTAAGAAGCTAAAGGTAACCTTGCTGGCACCTGACCAAAATGACCAATGAGGAGACAAGATACTTTCAAAAGCTGGGAGGAGGGAGAAAACAAAAGGGTCTGTGTCTGTCTGTATGATGCTTTTGCTGGGGTCAGAACAGGAATGGAGTCTTAGAATTTAGTAAGTAATCTAGCTAGGTATGTGTTAGATTATGATTTCTTTAAATGGCTGAGAAAAGAACTGTGCTGAATAGAATGACTATTCCTGTTGTGTGTCTTTTTTATAACTTAAGGTTTTGCCAAGAGGGATTCTCTAGGTTTGAATCTAATTACCCTGTCAGGTATTTACCATCCTGATTTTACAGAGGTGATTCCTTTACTTCTATTAAAGGTCTTCTTGTAAGAAAATGGAATGCTTTTTCATTGTTCTAAGATCCAAGGATTTGGGTCTGTGGTCACCTATGCAAATTGGTGAGGATTTTTACCAAACCTTCCCCAGGAAGTGGGGTGCAAGGGTTGGGAGGATTTTGGGGGGAAAGACGTGTCCAAACTCCGTTTTTTCAGGAACCAAGATAAAGTTTGTTGCTGGCAGTGGAAGTCCTAGGGCAAAGGGTAAAATAGTTTGTACCTTGGGGAAGTTTTAACCTAAGCTGGTAAAAGTAAGCTTAGGAGGTTTTCATGCAGGTCCCCACATCTATACCCTAGGGTTCAGAGTGGGGAAGGAACCTTGACAGAAATCAATGAGAAATGTGGGGGCCCTGGGCTTCCTATGCCTAGGGACTTTGATGTGGGGAATGGTTTCCCCGGAGAAGTCCAGACTCCTGGGTAGTGTTCTGTTTTCTAGCCTGTGAGGTAGCCAGGGATGGCAGGAGGGAGCTGCTTGTCCGATGGTCTTTGTAACTGACTCCAGTGCCTCCCCGGGTGTTGCAGCACCAGGGATGATGAGGGGAAACGTTAGGAGCAGATCATGCAATAAACTCCTTCCAGTGTGTGGAGAATGCACTCCCTGCACCCCTGTGAGGGGAGGAGGAGCTGCTCTGGCTGGGGTAGGGATGGGGAAGGATGAAAAAGGCTGTTTGGTGAGAGGCTGCCTTGACCCCAGACTCACGCTTGCTCCCCGCTCGGTTCCAGGATAGCCGGGCTCCTGAGGATGTTCAGGAACAAGGCTCTGCAGGTGGCCCCAGAGCCTGAGGGAAGCAGCTGCCATCTTCCCCAGGAGCAGGGCGTCCCCTCTGTCCCTGCTGGTGGGGAAGGAGCTCTTGGCCAGGCCAGGAGGTGGAAGTGCCCAGACTTCTGGCAGAGGAAACCCACTCCCGGCGCAGGCGTTGATGTGGGAGAGGCACCGGCCAGGCTGAAATGGAGCTGGCCCAGGATGCAGCTGGGCAGGCAGGACCCAGCCCAGGACAGGAGCCAGGCAGGGTGGCTCTGGGGCTTGTTGTGTGGGAAGCACCGGCCCCAGGAGCCCAGCCCTGATTCCCAGCAGGAGGCATCGCCCTGCCCAGTCACTGAGGACCATCCAGTCTCCCCGGGGCAGGAGGTGGAGGATCCCTGTCCCAGCACCAGCAGCTTGGCCCGCTCCCCATGGGACAGCAGCAGTGCCTGGGATTTGGGTAGTAGTGAGGCCAACGGGCGCCACTGCTTTGTTCCAGGTGAGGAGCCAGGCTGGGCTCAGGGAGGGGTGAGGAGGGGGCTGTGACCACCCTGAGCCCAGGCTCTCAAGCAGTGCTATGGGGGTGACTCCCCAGCCCAGGTGTCTGGCCTGAGCCACGTGAACCTCTGACACTAGATGCTGCCACTTTGGTCCTTGGTGCTCTGGTTGGCAGGGTGGGTGCAGGGAGGGGGGGCAGACACTTCCCAGGGAGTCCAGGACAGTTTGTGGGAGGTTCTCTTTGCTATGGACTCCTGAATTAATTGGGGGCTGAAGGTATCACTGAGAGCGGGGGATGTGGGGAGCGATCTGCCCTGCGTCCTGGAGGTGCGAAGGGGGCACATTGCCCCACCATGCCCCTGTCCTTCTCCCAAGTGGCAGCAGGTATCATCCTGTCCCCTTCTCTCCCTGGTGCAGGGAACCCCAAGGACTCCGAGGAGGAGGAATGGGTGAATGTTGCCACAGAGGAGGCTGCTCTCAGGAACATTCGAGAGCAGCTCCAGGGCTGAGAAAAGGTACAAACGTTCCCCAGCTGTGCTGGAACCGAGATTCTCCCACCCTTTCCCAGCACCCTGACCACCTGCAGAGGGTCTTGTCTCTGATGATCCACCAGCCCTAATGGAGGCCTTTCTCCTCCTTGATCTGGGACGCCCAAGATAGGGGTATTTGTCACACACCAGCTGGGGTCTCCTCCCCCAACAGGCACTGTCCCAGATCTAGACCCTGCCTGAGTATGAGTCGTGGGTAATTTGGACAATGGGCGGGTCCCCACTATCCCCCATTCAGTCCTGAGTGCTGCAACCAGTGTAGGTGGGGCAGGGAGGTCCCTGGCTAACTGGCTGTCTCTCCTGTAACCCCACTCCTGGTGGGTGCAGGACGAGAACCAGCAGCTCATGTTCCTGCATGCCATCCACCCCCGTGTCTCGCTGCACAGCAGAGAGGGCAGGACACATTGGAGCCACACTGCTGCAAGGTGGCTGTGCTGGAGAGGATTGTGGTGAGGGAGGACAGAGACATGGGAGGGGCAAGGGTCTTCCCGGGCCAATGGATGTGGGATGGCTGATGCTGGAGGGGCAGTTTAGGCCAGGGATTACTGGGACCGAAGACTGGGGAGAAGAGAAAGATGAAATTCTGAGATTGGCCACTAGTGGGCAGGAATCAGAGGAGCTTGAGGCAGGTGGCGGGATCCTGCTGGCTGTGTGGGGCGCTGGCTGTGTAATCGCCTCACTGGGAAGTGTCAATGAGGCCCGAATCTCTCAAGCTCCTTTGTCTCGTTTGGGTCTCACAGGAGCTTATTGAGGAGCTGCCTGATAACTCTCCGCCTGGCGCCATCCTCGCTAACTCCCTGATTGCTGTGGGCAACCTCGGGTACCGAGAGGTGGTGGGAAGGTTCACTCTCTCTGGGTTGGGCTGTTCTTTTCTCTCCAGTAACATTGCAATGGCTTTGGGGAGAGGCTCACTCCCAGGAACAGATAGGAGTGGCAGCGGGGTCCAGGGAACAGGCGCTATTCCTGCCCTGCCACTGTCTGTCTGGGAAACCTTGCACTTGTCATTCCCTGGCACGGTGCCTCAGTTTTCATTCTCGCCAGCCTCTGCCTATTTCCCTGCATTTTCACGTCCCTGTTGGTGCCAGTCCCACCCCCACACTGCACAGTCTAATACCAGCCATGGTATTACCACCATGACACCTGCCCTGGAGCCAGAGGGGGAGAGCCACCTCCTTCGAGCTGCCCTGCATGCCAGCTTCACCCTGGACACATAGAAAGACACCACCCAAGTCCAGGTAGATCATGTTAAGTCATGGATTGAAAAGCCAGCTGTCATCCTGCCATGAATCCTTGCTAATTGCCTGCAGTGGAATGTGAATGAGTGAGTCCAGGATATGTGTTTGGGGGTCTCACAAGTGCTTCCCAGAGACCCCTCTTCCCATCTACAGGCAGGTGTAGCCCCAGTTTCCCTAACTCTGACCTATGGCTCTCCCTTGCTTTGCAGGAACTGCATAGGGATCTGCCAGACCTCCTGGATGCCTTGCTGGGGAACCTGCTGGCAGAGGCCTCAGACACCAACAGGCTCCACTACATCTTGGAGGTGAGCCCGATAAGAGGGGTGGGGCAATTTTGCCTGAACTGTTAGATCCATTTTCAAGTCTGTCCTCCTAGCTGGGCCCTCAGTGGGGCGTCCTTGGTCAGGGCAGTTAGTGTAATGCAGTGTCAGGCCCTTCCTCCTTGAAGGACAGAGGAAGTAGCTGGGAGTTCAAGCCAGAGCTTTGCCTGGGGACTGGCTTAGGGAGTGAGAGTCTGAACACCTCCTGTGAGATTCAGAAGATGGTCCTCAGAGAAGAGTCACTGGCTCCTTCCAAGAGAAACAGGAGGATCCCAGAGAATCAGCCCTTCTCTCCGGGCCCTGAGATTCCTGGGCGGATTGTGCTCACACTCAATCCCTTCACCCAACCAAGGACTTGAGAGCCAAGGAGGGGTGAGGGGTCTGTCTCCTCCTTGGTGAGCTGTTCAGGAATCAGGAGTTCAGGGAGTATGGGACTAGCCCCAACATTGGACGTTGTCCCAATCTAGAGAGACAATGAGAAGTCGTGACCTGCAGGATATAGGCATTGTCCTGGGGCAACAATCCCCTTCTAAAGCTCTGCGATCAGTGAATCAGATGTTCCACCCTGTGGACAATGTCTCAGCCCCCTGGGGATGGGGAGGGTCTCATTAGCACAACACATGCACCTGCCCATTGATCCTGAGCTGCCTCCTCTCCCCCTCGCACATTAACTATTGGATCATGTCCAGGGTGTCACAAGAGAGAGCCAGGGCCATTAGGAGCAGCACCGCCCTGCTCAGATCCACCATCACCCTCCCTGAGTTTGACGTAAGTGACCTCTCAGCCCAGCTTCCTGACTCCAGGCGTTGGTGGGCTGGCTCAAACGGGCTGAAGGATGTGCTGCTGCAGGAGCTGGGGGTTAGGAGTGTTCCTCTTGGGGAGACAGAGTCAGAGCAGACAATGAGCTTGGCTTGAGTCAAGTTCTTCTTGTCCTGGTTAAGTGGTGACTCTGGGCTTTTAAGGGGACCATGCTGCAGGTTCATGCCTTTTTGTCATCCTGGAGCAGCTGGGGAAGTAAGTCCTCATGGAGGCCCCTGCCCACATCCCTGTGCTCCAGGCTCCTTTTGGGGGCAGAGGAAATTAAGGGTCTAGCTCAAGCTCCTATTCTCTAGCATCTCCTGTAGAGGGGCTACCGGGACGGAGAGTCCTGGCCAGGTGGGGACTGGGAGCTGACAGGAAAATGCTGATGGAGTCCCCTCTCCCTCTCCCTTCCATAAGAACTCAGCAGAATTCCCCAGGATGGGTCACTGTGTGGCACAGCTGGCTCTGTCCATCAGTGAACAGCCAAGGACCTCAGCCGGCAGGCCAGGGAGGGAGTGTACCGGCTCTACCGGCTGCTGCTGCACTGGAGAGGTTCGGAACCCAGCTGGGAAATGGCACCCGATAGAGGGAGAGTGGGACCCCAACCAATTTCTCACAGACTAACCCCGGCTGGAGGCTGAGTCTCTGTCGATCTCTTTCTCTGTTCTACAGCAGCCCTTGCAATTCTGTTGGGCCAGGCACGCAGCGAGGACTCTGCCCACTGTGCAGCCATCAACGGGATTGGAAGGACACAAGCACTGCAACCAGAATGACAAGTGTGTGTTTGTGTGTGTCTGTTTCCCAGGGCTGACCATCCATGAGGCTGAAGCCTTGTGGTGTTGGGACTGGCACCGGGACAGCAGGCTCCTGGGCTACAGGAACACAGCCAGGGTGTGGGAGGTAAGGACACTCTGCCAGGGCATGACACAGGTCAGGGAGTGGGGGTGGCTGGGTCCCCGCAGTGGCTGCCTCCTAGGACCAGTAGACAGAGATACCGTTCTAGCCCCAGAATTTGGAGCGTCGCTCTGGGCAATCTGCTAATGCCTCACGTCTTGTTGGTTTTAGGTCTTCAGAAAGTTCTTTTCGGCGGGGCAGAGAAGATCCTTCCTCCAGACGGCAGTGCTGGCCATACACTACCCCCTGTTGCGTGTCAGCCAGGCTGGGCTACTCCTCACCTGCTCCGTCCTGGTGGAAGCCCAGCAGCTGATGGGGGACAAGGTAAGCAGCTGCATTAGAGTCAGGAGATTGGGGTGGGGCCCAGGCCTCATTCCCATCTGATGGCCATTCACTGGCCTGGCGGAAGGAGCCTGATGGGGAATGAGAGTGAGAACAGGTGCTACTGGGAAGGGAGATGAATTCACCTCCATGAGCAGGAGGGAGCCAGCTTGTCCCCAGAGCAGCTCCAACCAATCTCTTTAGCAAGGCTAGCTAATGACAAGCATTACCTCATCACGGACTTATGTTCTTAGGACACAGCTTTGGCATGTTCCCCTCCCCGCCCCACCGCCAGCTACAGCACCAAGGACCAAAGTGGCAGCATCTAGTGTCAGAGGTTCACGTGGCTCAGGCCAGACACCTGGGCTGGGGACCTGCCCCCTTAGCACTGGTCGAGTGCCTGGGCCTAAGGTGTTCACAGCCCCCTCCTCACCCTTCCCTGAGCCCAGCCTGGCTCCTCACCTGGAACAAAGCAGCGGCGCCCCTTGGCCTCACTGCAGCCCGAAACCCAGGCGCTGCTTATGTCCCATGGGGAGTGGGCCGAGCTGCTGGTGCTGGGACAGGGACCCTCCACCTCCTGCCCTGGGGAGGCTGGAAGGTCCTCAGTGACCGGGCAGGGGGGTGCCTCCTGCTGGGAATCAGGGCTGGGCTCCTGGGGCTGGTGCTTCCCACACAACAAGACCCAGAGCCACCCTGCAAGGCTCTATTCCTGGGCTGGATCCTGCCTGCCCAGCCGCATCCTGGGCCAGCTCCATTTCAGCCTGGCTGCTGCCTCTCCAACCTCGGCGCCTGTGCTGGGAGCGGGTTTCTTCTGCCAGAAGGCTGGGCACTTCCACCTCCTAGCCTGGCCGGGAGCGCCTTCCCTGCCAGTGGGGACGGAGGGGCCGCTGTGCTCCTGGGGAAGATGGCAGCTGCTTCCCTTAGGCTTTGGGGCCACTTGCAGAGCCTTCTTCCTGAACATCCTCAGGAGCCCGGCCATCCTGGAACCGAGTGGGGAGCAGGCGTGAGTATGGGGTCAAGACAGCCTCTCACTAACCATCCTTGATTATCATGCACATTGTAGGGAGAGTAGTCACTTTGGATGAGCTATTACCAGCAGGATAGTGAGTTTGTGTGTGTGGTTTTTGGGAGTGGGGTGAGGGGGTGAGAGAACCTGGATTTGTGCAGGAAATGGCCCAACTTGATTATCATGCACATTGTGTAGAGAGTTGTCACTTTGGATGGTCTATCACCATCAGGAGAGTGAATTTGTGTGGGGGGGTGGAGGGTGAGAAAACCTGGATTTGTGCTGGAAATGGCCCAATCTGATGATCACTTTAGATAAGCTATTACCAGCAGGACAGTGGGGTGGGAGGAGGTATTGTTTCATATTCTCTGTATGTATATAAAGTCTGCTGCAGTTTCCACGGTATGCATCCGATGAAGTGAGCTGTAGCTCACGAAAGCTCATGCTCAAATAAATTGGTTAGTCTCTAAGGTGCCACAAGTACTCCTTTTTCTTTTTGCGAATACAGACTAACACGGCTGTTACTCTGAAACCAATCTGATCTGAGTAAACGTTAAAGGCACCCCATATTGTGCACTGCTCCCAGTGACACTCTCCAATGGATCCCCATCCTCCACCCACTGTGAGGTAGGTAGGAGCTGATCGTTATGCCTACTTGAAAGAGGGAGAAGCTAAGGCTGAGAAAGGAGAACTGACTTGTCTGAGGTCACACAGCCAGTCAGTGGCAGAGTTGGGAATAGGACCCAAGAGCCCGGACTTTCAAATAACCATTGGATCTTGAGTTTCATACGTTGAACGACCTGAATAAAGTGCTCTCAGATGAGCTCCAGACCAACAACAGTTCATAGTAATTATTCAGCAAGTGTTTCAGGAGAACTGGAATGTTAGAGAGAATCATGAACTGCTCAGAGACAATGAATGCAGAGAAGCAGCAAAATTCGTCAAACATATGACTGGTTATGACTTATTTACTTGGTCTTAAAAGAGAACAACAAGGACCCGAGTCTCCTCCCTGTCAGTAACCCCCCGCTCAGGCAATCAGGGTTGACATTGAGGGGCGGGGGGCTGAGGGTTCTCACCAGAGAGCCCAAAGGATGGCCCAGGTCACCGGTGGAGTACTATTTCAGCCCCACATTTTTGGGTGGACCTTCCACAATGGGAGCTGCAGAGCACCCCCAGTGATTCCCTCCCCACACCCCTCCTGGTGGTGGGAGGGGAAAAGGGAAAGGACAAAAGAAGTAAGAGAAGAAGAGAAAGGAGGGAGGGATGGAGGAAAAGATAAAACAAAAGGACAAACCCTAATGTCCCCAGTGATTCTAAGGGACAAAATCCTAGGTGGGGAATAAAATTCTGCCACCTTAAGCTAGCGTTTTCCAGGCCTAGAATTCACCTGGCACCAAATGGATCAGACTGAACAAGTTCCAAACCTCTCAGAGGCTCTTACCTTTCAAACAGGGATGTCTGTTTTCTAGTAAAATCAGGAAAAGGAAAGGAGAAAACTCGAAAGAGGTTCCTCCTCGTGCTCACATACGTAAACCCTAATATTCTCTCAGTCCTGACAGAGGGACGTCGAGAGGGAGAGTTGCTGAAGCAAAGCTACAGGGGTCTGCGAGGTTTCCCTGGCCCTGCGCCCCTGTCCTGCCTGGCTGATGTCAGCATCTCTCTGTGAGGTCACCACCTCCCCACTACCTTTGACCAATAGGCTGATGTCCTGCAAAAGGCCTTTGTGATGTCACTGCCACACCCACCCCTGGGGTGACCAGATGTCCCGATTTTATAGAGACAGTCTTGCTATCTGGGGGTTTTTCTTATATAGGCTCCTCTCACACCCCACTCCCTGTCCCCTTTTTCACACTTGCTATCCCGTCAGCCTACCCACCCCTCCCCTGCAGTGCTAATGACCTACCGCTGGCCAGACACTTTGGAGGTTTGAGCTACTCCCTGTGGATCAGCCCACTCAAGGAGTGTTTTTTCTAGGAAGCAAGCCGGCTAGACAGCAAAACATCAGAGGCTACTCCCAATGCTACACTCAGTTTTTCAGAAATGAGTCGACTTGATGGCCAGAAGAGACCATTAGAGCATCTCATCTGACCCCTGCATATCACAGGCCTCCTGTATACCACAGTTGCTACCGTTTGGGAAGCACATCCCAGAAAGACATCTAGTCTTCATTAAATGACATCAAGAGATGGAGAATCCACCACTTCCTTGGTAGCTTGTTCCTGTGATGAACCATCCTCACTGTTGAATATTTGTGCCTTGTTTGTAATATGAATTGGTCTCTTTTCACCTTCCAGCCATTGGGTCTTGTTATGCCTTTCTCTGCTAGATTAACAAGCCTTTTAATCCCCAGTATTTTCTCTCCATTAAGCTATTTCAACACTTTAGTTGATGAAAAGCAGATTGAAAGGTGACTTCACTGAACAGGTTGAGCTCTTTCAATCGCTCCCTAGAAGGCATTTATCTCCAGCCTGCAGAACATTTGGTGACTCTTTGCTGCCCCAGCTCCAATTTCTCAACATCTTTTTCATATGAGGACACCAAAACTGGAGGTAGTATTCCAATAGCAGTCTCACTAATGCTGTGTCACCTCCCTAGCCTCCTCATGGCTCTGCTTCTACGTTTAAGGATGGCTTGAGCCCTGGTCACCACAGCATCATGCTGGGAGCTCGTTTTGAGTGGCTTCTCCACTATGGCCCCTAAATCCTTTTCAGAGTCACTGCTTTCCTGGATACACTTGCCCTTTCTGGAGGTGTGGCCGGCATGCCTTGTTGCTAGGTGTAGGACCTTGAATTTGGCTCTGGTCAAACTTGCTTTCTTTGAATGGGCCCATCTTGCCAAACGAGCCAGATGGCTCTGTATCACTGCCCTTTCCTCATCAGTAGTTACCACTCTGCCAGTATTTTGTCACCCACCAATCTTATCAGCAGGGATTGTAGGTTTTCTCCCAATTCATTGATAAAAATTACTTTTAAAAATTAGTCCTTGAGAGCTTCTTCAGACCCTTAGTACCCAGGACCTGCTCCCCACAGCACAGTGAGAAAAGGCCGTCCTGCTGGGACATAGGGGATAAGAACAGAACAAACATACCGTTAGTAGCTGTGTTATCCATAGGCTCTGAACAACATGTGGGGGTCAGCAGATTAGAAATGCTCTAGAGAGCTGTAGTGTAGACAGGTCCCAACTGTGTCTCGGTTTCACACCCTGTAAAATGGGGAGAACAAACAAAACCGTGATTAGGTCTATTTGATAGTGGGGAAACCGAGGCACCCAGCGTTGAAGAGACTCGCTCATGGTCCCAAAGCCAGGAATAGAAAACGGCAGGTCTTCTGATAGCCAGTCCTGAGACCTCACCCCTCTTATCCTGGCCTCTCTCCTCTAACTTTAATCACAGCCTCCACGTCTTTTCCTCCATGTCCCTTAACCCCACGTCACTGCCGAAGAAAGATTTTCTGTTAGCCAGCTGGCTCTAATGCAGTGGTTCTCAAACTTTAGCACTGGTGACCACTTTCACAGAGAAAGCCACTGAGTGTCACCCCTCCTTATAAATTAAAAACACTTTTTTATATATGTAACACCATTATAAATGCTGGAGGCAAAGCAGGATTGGGGGTGGAGGCTGACAGCTCATGACCCCCCATATAATAACCTCACGATCCCCTGAGGGGGCTCGTCCCCCAGTTTGAGAACTCCTGCTCTAATGCATGTGAATGTCCTTCCAAAAGATGTGCTCTGGCTCAGTCCCATGTTATGGTTGGCTGAAGGAACAACTTGGTAACATTTTAGGGCCCGAGTTATACAGGAGGCGTGACTAGATACACATAATGGTCCTTTCTGACCTGAACATCTATCAATCTTTACATTTTCTGCTGCTAGGAAGATAACTCTGGACCTATTTTCTCTCATTCACTTTCAGTTGGAATAATTTAAATCCAGACCAAAGGATTTCCTCTTCCATTGTGTCTTCAGCACCTTTGAGAGCAAACAGCTACTGTTAGCCCAGAGGTTTCCGGTTTCAACCTGTCCCATGGTGAGATGGCCAGGAAAGGGGTTGGAGCTCAACTGCACCTAGCAAAGGTTATGCAGCTCCCCAGAGGGAAGGGAATAAGTGTGGGGATCAGGTGACAAGCAGCAGCATGTGACTAGGAACCAGGCCTGCTGAGAGATAGAAGGGCAGCCTGTGCTCAGCCAGGAGAGAGACCCCCAAGGGGAGCAGGTGTGGGAGGAGCTTGGAGAGTCCTTGAAAGGTCAGGGACAAGCCAGGAAGGGACTAGGCTGAGCACTTAGGACAAGGCCCTAGGAGGAAAAGACAGGGCAGTTTAGGTGATAGGGCAGATAGTCCAGTTGGTTTAGGGTCCCAGGGCCAGACACCAACAGGTGAAGGTGATTGTCGGGGCTTATGTCCTTCTTCCCCAGGGTAGATTTGATAGTGGAGAAGAATGATGCCAGAAGGGGGAAGTGAGTTAACCCCAAGGTCACCCACTGAGTTTACATCACAAATGCATACTCGGAAGGATCCAAGAGAAGAAACATGGATTTTCCAGTCTCTTCTTTCTTGGAGTCCCCAGGGCCAAGGTAAAACCCGTGCTGGCCCTTCCCATTCTGCTCACCCCCAAGATGTGCTGGAATTTGTCTGTGCTGGGGGTTGCTGTCAGCAGGATCTAGAGCTCATCATCCATGTTCTACGGGCAGGCCTTGCTCTGAGCCTGCCAGCGGAGAGAGACCATGGGTCAGGGTTATGGAACCTGGGGCTACACCTGCCAGATGACAGCTGGCTCTGCAATCCTTGCCCAGAACAGCTCTCTGCAGAGGGCCTGGTGCACAGCAGGGTAGGGAACAGCCAAGCTGCTGGGAATGGAAGCTGGGCTTCTGGACAGAATCCAGGACCCAAATCCCAGCCTGTGGAAAGAAAGGACTGCCCACGGAGGGACAACGTAATGTCCCATTGAGGGAAGAGCCTCTCCCCACCATTTCTTAACCTCATAGGCTGTTCTCATGCTCTGCCAACCACACCTCTCAGTAGCTCCAGCTGTCTGAGGGAGAAGGGAGCAGAGGCCATCCTGCTGCTGGGACAGAGGTGGAGGTTGATGTTCAACCTGCAGATGGGTGTTGTTCTTTCTCATGCCCACAGTCAAGACACCATGCAAGGGATGCTCTCTGGACATGCGATTCCTGCTCCAGAGCCAGGGGCAGCTTCAGCTTGCTGGGAGGAGACCAGGCGGAATGGGCTGAGTGTGTTAATAACGGCTAGAGCAAAAATATAAAAGCCATTAAGGGTCAGAAGAACATTCATCAGGGAATTGGAGAGTTCAAGGCTGGCCAGAAAACCTGTTGGCTACGGCATAAACCAGTATGCGCTCTGCCACTTGACTGGTTTTGGAGACACGGGTACGTCCCCTGGAGACAGGGGTTCGAGGATCTTTCTCTGAGACACACAACTGTCATTGCTGGGAACAGAAACCCCAGCTGCAATTTTGCTCACAGGCCCTGCCGCAAGCTCCACCCTCTAACCATTGTGAGCCAGGCCCGGGAACACCATTCCACTGTCACAGGTACATGGACCTGTGCACCTGCAGACACTGCAGCCGGCACACGCACTGGGGCTGGTGCTGTGACATGAGCTGGATGAACCCCCCTGCTGGCCCCATATCCAGCATTCCCCCCCTGAGCAATGGGTCCTGCTCCCTGCGCTTCCTCTCTTCCCCCAGGAACCCTGGAGCAGGCTCTCTTCATGGACCGTGTCCCTCTCCTCCTTGGCTCTTTTAGAAGTAAGGTGCTTCTTGTTCCTCTTTGCCCCTAAAGGATTGGCACCAGCGTGATTTGTGGGTAAGAACTGACTTGTCTATTGACCTGGGTCTGGGGCTTGGTCCTTTGGGATCTGGAGAACCTTTTTCTTTTACTTCAGGACAAGGAGGAAAGTGAGAACTGAATTTTGCAAAGGGAAGCCACAGGGTAACCCTACAAGGCCCAAACCCCAATGGTACTGAGCTAAAGGTGTGGCATGACAAAAATGATTGTAGATGGACACTTCCAATGGATTTCTTGTTATTGCTAATGGTGATTTGTTTTAGCTATTTTTTTGCTATTACCAAAAACTGTAAAAGTGTACAATGTGCCTAATCTTTGGAGAAAACCCTTGAACATGTTAAGAGTGATAGAGAAGAACATATTTTATGTTAAAAAAGCTTGTGATGCAGATGTTTCACCCACAAAATATCTGTGTTTTTTACCCATGAAAACTTATGCGCAAATATATCTGTTAGTCTTTCAGGTGTCACCGGACTCCTTGTTGTTTTTGTGGATACAGACTAACATGGCTACCCCCTGATACTTGTAAACAGTCTTGAAACTTTTCACAGGAGAAAAGACATTCCCGACCTGTTATGCTGTAGGAGAAGGGAAACCGAGGCACACTACCATATTGCTTTTAAGGCTAAATGCCAAGATTCCTATACTATGGACAACACTAATATCTACATTGTCTTGATATTAATTGGGTTCCAGACACATGCCAAAGCTTCTATGGATAAAGTAGCTGTTTTCATTAGCTCTTGGCAAGATCACATGAGACATACAGGAACCATGCTGCAAGGGCAAATCCAATCCACTATTGTTCTAAAAAACTTTTACACTGAGTTTGTAAAAGGATTCAATCATGTTATTGAACATGACTTTGAGAAACCATTTCTGTTGTACACTGATATGGGCTCACCAAATTAAATTAATAGACAGCAGGTTTAAAACTAAAAAAAGGAAGTATTTTTTTAAACAAACGCACAGTCAACCTGTGGAACTCCTTGCCAGAGGATGTTGTGAAGACCAATCTCAGCAGCTTCCTCGGAAGGAGCCAGTGCTCTTCTTAGAGGACCTTCTCCTGGACCTCACAGGGCTCTGATGCTCTCACTCCGCAAGCCTGCCTGGGGTCTTGGAGTTAGTGCTCAACAGAACCAGGCAGAGCCCTGTTGTCGAGCACCAGCGCCTTCCCTCTGTCCCTGAAGGAGGAAGGGCCCCAACACTGCTCTGAACTGACTGCCCTGACCACGGGTGGCCCAATGACTCTCAGGTAGCAGGACACAATGGAAATGTGGATCATCCAGTCTCTTATTTCCAGGTCTCCGCAGGGCTAAGGTAAAATTCCTGTTGCCCCTGCCCATTCTGCTCACCTCCAAGATGTGCGGGAGTTTGTCTGTGCTGGGGGTTGCTGTCAGCAGGCTCTTTAACATGGCATCCACGTCTCTGGGCAGGCCTTCTTCAGAGCCTGTCATGGGAGGGAGACCATGGGTCAGGGTTATAGAATCTGGGGCTACACCTACCAGGATGTCAGCTGGCTCTGCACTCCTGGCCCAGAGCAGCTCTCTGCAGAGGGTCTGGTGCCGAGCAAGGTAGGGAACAGCCAAGCTGCTCGGGATGGGAGCTGGGCTTCCTGGCAGAGTTCAGGAACCAAATCACAGAATCTGCAAGGAAGGACTTCCCCATAGAGGGGCAACATCATCTCCCACAGGGTGGGACTCTCTCCCTGACAGTGGATTAATCCTCTGGCCTGTTCCCATCTCTGCCCCCCCGCACCCCCAACTAAGCAGCTCCAGCCACCGAAGAGAGCAAGAACCAGAGACCTTCCTGCTCCTGGGACAGTGGAGTACGTTGATGATCTACCTGGATGTGAGTGTTGGCCGTCCCCATGCCCATGGTCTATCCTCCATTCAGGCCGTGCACAGGAACTGCGATTCTTGTTCTGGATCTAGGGGCGGCTTCAGTTTGCTGGCAGGAGACTGTACATGAGACCTTGCCATTGGGGGGCTACACAGGCACTAACATGGGCACAGAAGTTTGAGGAACAGGGCAGAGGCCTGTGTGGGACAAGGAGGGCGGGGATTTGAGAAGGAAAATCAGAGGATCAAATATTCACTTAATGTGGGTTAGGATGATCCCCATTTCAAAGATAAAGAAAGTGAGGTATCAGGTGGGAGAGTGACCTGGCCAGGATCACATTACCACTCAGTGGCAGGGCTGCAGTCCAACCAGTTCCCTGCTCTCATCACTGGATCCTGTTGCCCCTCCTGTACGACCCCTCCAGCCATCCTCTCCCATAGACCATCCCCACCGCTCTCCAAAACCAGGCTGCCCCTTCCTGGCAAGGCCTGGTGTTACAGCTTTCTTGCTGGGCTAGCACCAAAGCCAAGAGTTGCTAGGGCCCTCTGGGAGTTCTTTGGCTGGAAACTCAGCCCTTCAGCCAGGTGACCGTCTTTTAGTCCACTGCTTCCTGGGTCGTGCTCATCCCAAACAAAATGTCCAAAAATGTCTAACAGAAACAAGGTCTTCCGTTCCTTTGGGGGCTCTTCCTCAGCCTGACTTTGGCTCGGCCTGCCCTTGGTAGCCCTTTCTATGGCCTTCTACGTCCCCTTCCTTAGAGACCGTGAGAGAACCAGTCCCACCCTGGATTCTAGGTTCTGCCCCAAGGCCCTCTACTGAACAGCTAGACCTGTTCTTGTACCTTTGCTGCGGTTTTCCCTGGTTTTCCCCTCAGGTGAAGCTCACTCTGTAATCAGTTTGGCCTAGGTCCAGACTTTACAGCCCACAGGCCACTCTCCGTTATATTCCCTCCTCCTTAGAACATCGCCCACCCGGGGGGCAAGTTCGATTCTTGTCCAAGCTTCATCCCTCATCATCTCATCGCTGTCACCGGCTGCGCGCTTGTACAGCCTGCGCACAGTGTCTCCAGCTCCACTGCCAGCTCGCTCACCAGAATTAAGAGGCAATCCTTCTCTTACGCAGTATCCCAGCGCTCTTCCTGCAGCCACTCCTTCTCATTCGTAACCGCTTGCGGAGCCTGTTCCGAAGCCTTTAGCTTCTTCTCTACCCCTTTTTGCTACTGGCACTGCATTCGCCAAAACCCTTTCCGTCAGGGTCTGAGAATGCACCATGGACTGCTCCACTCTGGTGTTTCTCCCTTCTTCTGTCTGCTTCATCTCTGGGCCAACCATTTCGTCCTTCACCTCCCTGCAGCACCCAACAGGGCCTGTTGGTGGAGGGTCTGCAAGGTCCACGGCCATCCCTGCCACCTCCACCTAGCCTGCCTCACATGGGTTTGTGTCAGAGGACACCTTCTCCTTTCTTTCTACCTTCTTGGGGCCCTGGCCCCTTGTTTTGCCACTCAGCAATTTCCTAAGCAGGCCGTGTCCTTTGATATGGCCTGCTTCTCTGCACCCAAAACAAAGAACTCTTGTCCCCATCTTGGCATTAGGCCACGCTTGTGCACTTCCTCATGCCCTGCTCTCCTGGGCTAATCTTCACAGCACAGCCCAAGCATACTCTCCTTGTCTGCTCTTTTTGTCCATGGGCATAGCAGACCCTGGGTTGATTTCCCTTTGCAGGATCTCTCACAGGTATTTCTGCTGATGCGTCTGTAGCTCCGCCTGCACTTCCTGCTGCCTCTGTTTGTGTCCTAGGACCTGCGTGAGAAACTCCTAGACCTGCTTTAGCTGCTTAACCAGTCCTGGGAACTGAAGTGAGAAATCCAGGGACCAGCTCAGTCCCTCCAGACACTGGCTTGGCGGGACAGACCTTCCCTCAGCACCCAAGACTTCCCCCTGTGATCCATGAGGGCTGATGGAATTCAATCCTCCTGACTGTACCAATTAGAAACGAATCTACTCATCGTTCCGTGCCCCCGTGGCGGCCAGGCATGGCATCACAGCCCTCTCGCTAGGCTAGCGTCCCCCATCTGTGGTTGCTCCAGCACCATGACAGTTTCTCTGCCTGGTAACTCAACCCTTCGGCCAGGTCGCCACCTTTAGTCCACCCTTCCGGGGCCCAGCTTGTCTCACACTAAAAGTCCAAACACGTCTTTCCACAGAAAGAAGTCCTTCTGCCATCACTGGGGCTCTTCCTCTTCCTGCAGCCCCCTTGCTGGGCTTGGTAACCCTCTCCAGGTGGGTGTACACCCCCTTCTTTGGGGCCAGTAGGGGAATCCAGTCCCACCCTGACATTGGCAGCAGCCCAGGGTTCTGTACCCAACAGCAAGGTCTACTGCTTTCTCTTTATTGCACTTTTCCCTGGGCACTTCCCACCTCTCTTCTCAAGTTTCCCTCTAGACTTTCCTTGCTGCTCTGAACTTCCTACCTCATTCTCATTCCCGTTGATACCCCAGCTGGGCTGTATCACCACTGAGGTCTGGCTCTGCAGGGGGAGGTAAATGGTTCCTCTCAGGTAGGGCTCATTCTGTAATCAGCTTGGCTAAGCCCCAGGCTGTGCAGCCCAGGGGAGAGCACCTTGTTACAAGCCTGCTCTGCCCGCTCCTACTGTTCCTGGGCTGGGGTCCTTGCTCCCCATTTCAGACCTGGTTTCCAGTGGGACTCAGTACACACAGGCCCCACTGCCTGCAACTGGAGTTTGCTTGTTCTGGTGACTCTGACATTCAGGCCCTTCATCATTCAGAGGTTGACAGGTGTGGTGAGGGGGCTGGAGAAATCCCACTGCTGACTGGAAGGAGGCCAAAGAGTTGGGATTCTGGGAGCTGATGGGTTCGTTTGCCCTGCTGTGGGAAGTGGAGCTGGAGACCAGAGATGCCATGTGAATGAGATTACCTGATGTCCTCTTCATGCCCGAGAGGCTGGAGCCTCCCACCGGAAACCCTCTCAGGAGTCCAGCTTAGAGGACATGTCTAGGGAGCCCCTTCCTATGAACAAAACCAGGGTGGTACAATGATCGAGACGTCTCTGTCCCAGAGCTGGGAGCCAGGGACAGGGGAAGCTACCAGGCAGGCTATGCATCGGGGATCCCGTTTCTCCCCGAAGAGACCCACACACCCCAAAGGAGTAAATGGCTCTTACCTCCATGAGGGAGTGGGGTCTTCCATCTAAGCCTCTTTGAGAGCCAGCACTGCTTGCTTTGATGGGACGAGGTGACCCATCTCCACAGCTCCAGGAGGTGGCTCAGCTGCACGCTGCACCCATCTCGGAGGCTGTGAGGGCATTTGGGGCACAGCAGGAAGGACCCTGCTCCACAGAGAGGGGAGAGGGTTTCTGTGAGTGCCAAGTGGGCTCCATTACCCCTTCCACTATCTCCCCTTTTACAGTGAGCCAGAGCAGTACCTGCAGCAGGGAGCTGGAGTTGCTGGTGGCCTCAGAGGCACAGCCCTGCAGTGCCTCAGGCACCTGGTGCAAGTGCCGGATGATGCGGAGCTGGCGCATCACATTGGCTGTGACGTCCTCCTTCTGCAAGGGAACGAGAACCTGTCAGAGACTCAGATACCCCCGAGGAATTGGGGGGGATTAAGGGCACCTGGAAGCAGCAGCATTTCCACCCACCACCTGCCTACCTCTGAGGGATGGATTCACCCTCCTGACCCCTAGAATGCAGTCTTCTTGTCCTTTCTAGTGACCTCCAGTGTCAACCCCCCTCCTTGTAGGGTAGCTCCTGCTACCTCCCCCTCAGTGTCCCTAACAGCTGTTCCACCTCTAATCCACAGCTCAAGTTCTCAGACCCCTCTCCTCCACAGCTTGGGCAGGGACAGGGCTCTAGCAGAGGAATGTGGGGGAAGGACGGATTCTGGCAGCAGTGAAGTAGGATGTCGGGAGGTTGAGACCTTTCCCCAAGTCATCCCAGACACTAATGCTGAAGACGCAGGATGGCAGCCCTGGTGAATGAGGCAGATCAGCAGCCCCTGCTAACTGAATCCTCCCATTCTCTCTAGAGTGGGTCCAGCTCTGCCAGCAGCAGGACAAGCTTCCCCTGCCCATGTGCATCAGTCCTGCCTGGTTAATCGCCATCACTCATCAGTCCTTGGCTTCCCAGGCTGCCAGTGATGGGAGCAACTCTGGGTGGTGGCTCGGGCAACAATCCCCTTCTAAAGCTCTGCGATCAATGAATCAGATATTTCACCCCATGAACAATGTCTTAGCCCCCTGGGGATGGGGAGGATCTCATTATTGGAGCGTGCCCAGGGTGTCGCAAGAGACAGCCAGGGCCATTCGGAGCAGCACCGCCCTGCTTAGATCCACCATTACCCTCCCTGAGTTTGACGTAAGTGACCGTCTGGAACCCAATTAATATCAAGACAATGTAGATATTAGGCACTGTGATACAGCATGGCCAGAGGGCAGAAGGAGAGTGTTTAAAGGGAGCCTTATTCCCTGTAGAAGGAAGAAAGTTTGCTATAGATTAATTAGAGCACCTGAAGCCAGTCACCTGATAGCCCCTCCCCCCGCTTCAATCGGACAAGGGAAGGAGTTGAAGCAGAATGGATTGGTCAATAGACAAGTCAGATCTTACCCACAAATCACGCTGGTGCCAATCCTTTAGGGGCAAGGAGGAAAAATGAGCACCTTACTTCTAAAAGAGCCAAGGAGGAGAGGGACATGGTCCATGAAGAGAACCTGCTCCGGGGTTCCTGGGGGAAGAGAGGAAGAGCAGGGAGCAGGACCGATTGCTCAGGGGGGGAATGCTGGATATGGGGCCAGCAGGGTGGTTCATCCAGCTCATGTCACAGCCCCAGCCCCAGGGCGTGTGCCGGCTGCAGTGTCTGCAGGTGCACAGGTCCATGTACCTGTGACAGTGGAATGGTGTTCCCGGGCCTGGCTCACAATGGTTGGAGGGTGGAGTTTGCGGCAGGGCCAGTGAGCAAAATTACAGATGGGGTTTCTGTTCCCAACTATTGACAGCTGTGTGTCTTAGAGAAAGATCCTCTTACTGGTTTTGGAGACAAGGGTACGTCTCTTGGAGAGAGGGGTGAGGTGGCAGAGCGCATACTGGTTTATGCCGTAGACGACCCGTGTTCTGGTCAGCCTTGAATTCTTCAATTCCCTAATGAATGTTCTTCTGACCCTAAATGGCTTTTTTATTTTTGCTCTCGCAATTATTCAGACACTCAGCCCATTCGGCCTGGTCCCACTTCCATGTGGTGCCTCACTTTCCCCCTCTCTGAAGTGGCGATAATCCTAACTGACAATTAGACAGTGTTTGATCCTCAGATCTTCCTTCCCAAATCCCTGTCCTCCTTGCCCAACACTACCCTCTCCCCCATTTCCCCAATATTCCATGCCTATCTTTGTGCCTGTCTCATCCCCCAACTACAAGGTCTCAGACACCGTCTCCTTCCAGCAAGCTGAAGCTCTCCCTGGCTCTGGAGCTGGAATCGCCTGTCCAGAGAGCTTCCCTTGCATGATGTCTTGACCGTGGGCATGAGAAAGGACAACACCCATCTGCAGGTTGAACATCAACCTCCACCTCTCTCCCAGCAGCAGGATGGCCTCTGGTCCCTGCTCCCTCAGACAACGGGACCTATTGAGAGGTGTGGTTGGCAGAGCATGAGAACAGCCCATGAGGTTAAGAAATGGTGGGGAGAGCCTCTTCCCTCTATGGGACATTACGCTGCCCCTCCGTGGGCAGTCCTTTCTTTCTGCAGGCTGGGATTTGGGTCCTGGATTCTGCCCAGAAGCCCAGCTTCCATCCCTAGCAGCTTGGCTGTTCCCTACTCTGGTGTACACCAGGCTCTCTGCAGAGAGCTGCTCTGGGCAAGGACTGCCCATAGAACATGGATGACGAGCTCTAGATCCTGCTGACAGCAACCCCCAGCACAGACAAACTCCAGCACATCTTGGAGGTGAGCAGAATGGGAAGGAGCAGCAGGGGTTTTAACTTGGCCCTGGGGACTCCTAGAAAGAAGAGACTGGAAAATCCATGTTTCTTCTCTTGGATTCTTCTGAGTATGCATTTGTTATATAAACTCAGTGGGTGACCTTGGGGTTTACTCACTTCCCCCTTCCGGCATCAGTCTTCTCCACTATCAAATCTACCCTGGGGAAGAAGGACATAAGCCCCGACAATCACCTTCACCTGTTGGTGTCTGGCCCTGGGAGCCTAAACCAACTGGACTATCTGCCCCATCACCTAAACTGCCCTGTCTTTCCCGCCTAGGGCCTTGTCCTAAGTGCACAGCCTAGTCCCTTCCTGGCTTGTCCCTGACCTTTCAAGGACTCTCCAAGCTCCTCCCACACCTGCTCCCCTTGGGTCTCTCTCCTGGCTGAGCACAGGCTGCCCTTCTATCTCTCAGCAGGCCTGGGTCCTAGTCACATGCTGCTGCTTGTCACCTGATCCCCACACTTATTCTCTTCACCCTAGGGAGCTGCATAACCTGGGCTAGGTGCTGCTGAGCTCCAACCCCTTTCCTGGCCATCTCACCATGGGACAGGTTGAAAGTGGAAACC
Source organism: Lepidochelys olivacea (assembly GCF_965140295.1). Lineage (NCBI taxonomy): Eukaryota > Metazoa > Chordata > Testudines > Cheloniidae > Lepidochelys > Lepidochelys olivacea. The sequence goes on along the minus strand of NC_140413.1, from coordinate 177,944,477 downwards.
TGTGGGCTAACAGTAACTGTTAGTAACTGTTAGTAACTAATTAGTTAGTCTCTAATGTGCCACAAGTACTCCTTTTCTTTTTGCGAATACAGACTAACACGTCTGTTTCTCTGAAACCAGTAACTGTTTGCTCTCAAAGGTGCCGAAGAGACAATGGAAGAGGAAATCCTTTGGCCTGGATTTAAATTATTGCAACTGAAAGTGAATGAGAGAAAATAGGTCCAGAGTTATCTTCCTGTATCTTCTGTACAGCAGAAAATGTACAGATTAATAGATGTTAAGGTCAGAAAGGACCATTCTGTGTTTCCGGTCGCACCTCCTGAAAAACTCAGGCCCTAAAATGTCACCAAGTGGTTCCTTCAGCCAAGCATAACATGGGACTGAGCCAGAGCATGTCTTTTGGAAGGACATCCACATGCATTAGAACAGAGGTTCTCAAACTGGGGAGTCAGGCCCCCTCAGGGGGTTGTGAGGTTATTCCTTGGGGGGTCGTGAGCTGTCAGCCTCCACCCCTGCTTTGCCTTCAGCATTTATAATGGTGTTAAATATATAAAAAAGTGTTTTTAATTTATAAGGAGGATTCACACTCAGATGCTTGCTTTTCTGTTCCTGGCTTTGGGACCATGAGCGAGTCTCTTCAACGCTGGGTGCCTCGATTTCCCCAACTAACAAATAGATCTAATCATGTTGGGTTTTTTTTGTTCTCCCCATTTCACAGGGTGGGAAACCGAGACACAGTTGGGACCTGTCTACACTGCAAGTCTCTTGTGCATTTCGAAGCTGCTAACCCCCACACGTTTTTCAGATCCTATGGACAACACCGCTCCTAAAGGTGTGTTTGGTTTGTGCTTATCCCCTATGTAAAACAGCAGGGCTGGGCGGACTTTTCTCACTGTGCTGTGGGGAGCAGGTTCTGGGTACTAACAGTCTGAAGAAGCTCTCAAGGACTACTTTTTTACAAATATTTCTATCAATGAATTGGGAGAAAATAAACAATCCCTGCTGATAAGATTGGTGGGTGACAAAATATTGGCAGAGTGGTAATTACTGATGAGGAGAGGGCAGTGATACAGAACCATCTGGCTCATTCAGCAAGCTGGGCCCATTCAAAGAAAGCAAGTTTGACCAGAGCCAAATGCAAGGTCCTACACCTAGCAACAAGGCATGCCGGCCACACCTCCAGAATGGGGAAGTGTATCCAGGAAAGCAGTGACTCTGAAAAGGATTTAGGGGCCATAGTGAAGAAGCCACTCAAAACGAGCCCCCAGCATGATGCTGTGGTGACCAGGGCTAAAGCCATCCTTAGACGTAGGAGCAGAGCCGTGAGGAGGCTAGGGAGGTGACACAGCATTAGTGAGACTGCTATTGGAATACTACCTCCAGTTTTGGTGTCCTCATATGAAAAAGATGTTGAGAAATTGGAGCTGGGGCAGCAAAGAGCCACCAAATGTTCTGCGGGCTGGAGAAAAATGCCTTCTAGGGAGCGATTGAAAGAGCTCAACCTGTTTAGCTGATGAAAAGCAGATTGAAAGGTGACGTCACTGAAGTGTTGAAATGCCTTAATGGAGAGAAAATACTGGGGATTAAAAGGCTCGTTAATCTAGCAGAGAAAGGCAAAACAAGACCCAATGGCTGGAAGGTGAAAAGAGACCAATTCATATGAAAAATAAAGCACAAATATTCAACAGCGAGGATGATTCACCATGGGAAGAAGCTACCAAGGAAAGTGGTGGATTCTCCATCTCTTGATGTCATTTAGTGAAGACTAGATACCTTTCTGGAATGTCTTTACCAAATGTTAGTGACTGTGGTATACAGGAGGCCTGTGATATGCAGGGGGTCAGATGAGATGCTCTAATGGTCTCTTCTGGCCATCAAGTCGACTCATTTCTGAAAAACTGAGTGTAGCATTGGGAGTAGCCTCTGATGTTTTGCTGTCTAGCCGGCATGCTTCCTAGAATGAACACTCCTTGAGTGGAGTGATCCACAGGGAGTAGCTCAAACCTCCAAAGTGTCTGGCCAGCGGTAGGTCATTAGCACTGCAGGGGAGGGGTGGGTAGGCTGACGGGATAGCAAGTGTGAAAAAGGGGACAGGGAGTGGGGTGTGAGAGGAGCCTATATAAGAAAAAGCCCCAGATAGCGGGACTGTCCCTATAAAATCAGGACATCTGGTCACCCCAGGGGTGGGTGTGGTAGTGACATCACAAAGGCCTTTTGCAGGACCTCAGCCTATTGGTCAAAGGTGGTGGGAAGGTGGTGACCTCACAGAGAGATGCTGACATCAGCCATGCAGGACAGGGGTGCAGGGCCAGGGAAACATCGCAGACCCCTGTAGCTTTGCTTCAGCAAGTCTCCTTCTCGAGGTCCCTCCTTGAGGACAGAGAGTATTAGGGTTACGTACGTGAGTGCGAGGAGGAACCTCTTTCAAGTTTTCTCCTTTCCTTTTCCTGATTTTACTTGAAAACAGATATCCCTGTTTGGAACGTAAGAGCCTCTGAGAGGTTTGGAACCTGTTCAGTCTTATCCATTTGGTGCCAGGTAAATTCTAGGCCTGGAAAATGCAAGCTTAAGGCGGCAGTATTTTATTCCCCACCTAGGATTTTGTCCCTTAGAATCACTGGGGACATTAGGGTTTGTTCTTTTTGTTTTACCTTTTCCTCCATCCCTCCCTCCTTTCTCTTCTTCTCTTACTACTTTTGTCCTTTCCCTTGTTCTCCTCCCGCCACCAGGAGAGTTGTATGGGGGGAGTCACTGGGGGTGCTCTGCAGCTCCCATTGTGGAAGATCCACCCAAAAATGTTGGGCTGAAATAGTGCTTGGCCCGTGATCCCCACCGGTGACCTGGGCCATCCTTTCGGCTCTCTGGTGAGAAAGTGTCACCTCAGCCTCCCGCCCCTTAGTCTCTACCCGGATTGTCTGAGGAGGAGGTTATTAACAGGGAGGAGACTTGGGTCATTGTTTTTCTCTTTTAAGACCAAGTCAATAAGTTATAACGAGTCATGTTTGATTAATGTTGCTGCTTCTCTGCATTCATTGTCTCTGAGCAGTTCACGATTCTCTGTAACATTGCAGTTCTCCTGAAACACTTGCTGAATAATTACTATGAATTGTTTGTTGGTCTGGAGCTCATTTGAGAGCACTTTATTCAGGTCGTTCAACATATGAAACTCAAGTTCCGATGGTTAGTTTGCAAGTTAGGGCTCTTGGGTCCTATTCCCAGCTCTGCCCCTGCCTGGCTGTGTGACCTCAGACAAGTCAATTCTCCTTTCTCAGCCTTAGCTTCTCCCTCTTTCAAGTAGGCATAACAATCGGCTCCTACCTACCTCACAGTGGGTGGAGGATGGGGATCCATTGGAGAGTGTCACTGGGAGCAGTGAATAATATGAGGTGTCCTATCACTTTTACTCAGATAAGACTATGACATAATAGAGTAGCTGAAATACTCTATTTTATTTGTTTTTGATTATTTTGAGATTGTTAAGAGAAGCAACTCCTTAGCTCAGACTGAAGCATCTTCTCTAATTTTCGATCTAACTGTCTCCTCTTTGTATGCGATGGGATAATTTAACACACAGTGACAAACAGGAGATGCTTTTGTTTTGCAACAAAATATTTTTGCAAAGAATTTTCATCCCACTTGATATGATTTCAAGAAACAAACCGGTTTAGTCTGAATGAGATTTTCTGACCAAAACAGTTAAATGAAATTTCCCCACCATCTTGATTCCTGGTCTCTCTCCCTGCTCTGGGGGGCTTGTTGTCTGTCAGAACAGGAGTCAAGATTGTTGGCTTCTCTTTCTGGCTTTGTCACCACCTTGCTGTGTAGGCCCTTGGGTAGGTCACTTCCCTTTTCTGTACCTAAGGCTCCCCCTCTGTCCAATGGGAACAGGGACAATTTGCAAACTCTGGGCAGTCGTGAGCCTGTGTGAGATAAGGGGCGTTAAAGCCTTTTGTGAAGGAGAAAGGGGAGTTTCACGGTGTTGAGCACCGAGGAATTCTAAACTTTGCTAAAATGTCTAGGCTGCGGAAACAATAAATAGTCGGGGCCAAATTTTAACCATTGTCTTTTTAAAAGCCTATTCAGGGATGTGAGTTCCACTCTTTTAGGTACGTGGGGTTCTTTGCCAGGAGGAAAGAAGAGGTTCCTGCCTCCATTTTTATGGCCTTAACAAACCAGGTGCTGTGCCCTAGCTCTCATCTGAGATCCCTGCAAAGAACCTCTCCCCATCCGTTAACAAGACAGTAGCTATCTTTGAAAGGGGAACAAAGAGAACCCTGGGACTTACAGACAAGCCAGCCTCATTCCATAGCTGGAAAGATACTGGAACACATTAAACAATCAGTTTGTCAGCACCTACAGGATCATTTGGTTCTTAGTACTAGTGAGCATGGATTTGTCAAGAACAAATCATTCCAAACCAATCCTATTTCCTTCTTTGACAGGGTTACAGGCCTAGAGGAGGTGGGCAGACAGTAGATGTGATCTATCTTGGTGTTAATCAGGCTTTTGACACAGTCCCATAGGACATTCTCAGAATCAAACTAGGGAAATGTGGTCTAGATGCAATTAGTATAATGTGGGTGCACAGCTGGTTCAAAACCCATCCTCCAAGAGTCGTTCTCCATGTTTGGCTGCCCAGCTAAGAGGGTGTACCTACTGGGTCCGGCAGAGATCAGTCTGGGGTGTGGTACTATTCCATATTTTCATTAATGATTTGGAAAATGGAGTGCAGAGCATGCTTCTACACTGTGCAGATGACACCAAGCACTTTGGAGCACAGGACTGGAATTCAAAACACCCTCTAGAAATTGGAGAATTGGTCTTCTTGAGCCAAACTCCAGGGCTGGGCCCCTCTCTATAGACTGGGCGAAAGTGAAACTCCAGAACCAAACACTCCTCCTCCTGGACAGTGCATTCCAACCTTTAATGGCAGGGGGACCGGACATGAGGGCCTGGTTGTAATTGCCAGCTGTGGAAGGGAGTGTGTAGCAGTGGTTAGTGAAGGGGCCTGGAAATAAGACTGCTGCATCCCATCCGTGGCTCTGAGACTTGGTGTGACCCTGAGCAAGTAGCTTCAGCAAGTGGGAGCTGGGAGGTGCTGTCACCCCCACACTAAGGCAGTGTTTTGCACCCCTTGCTCCTGGCTGAGTTTTTCTGTCCCTTGGCAATAATGCAGACCCTTCTTTTCACAGTCAGTTGATCGCCCAGTGTCATCACCCTGCCTGCTGGCTGGGCGTGTAACTCCTCAGGTCACCACCCTCTCCAGCCTACCTTGGGCTTGGAAAGTGAGGAGGAGGGCGAGCGACAGCAGGTGACCCTGAACATCCACCATCCATCGCTCCATCACCTAGAGCAAGTGAGTGACATTAGGGTTCCTCTGTGGCATTCCCCGTCTGTCTGGGGAGAGGCAGAAAGAGGGGGAGAGAATCGCTCCCAAAGGAGATTGGATTTGCAAATGGCCTCCTGGAGCCCCTCGCTCTCAGACGAGGGAGGGTCTTCTCCAGTGCCTTCTCCAGTGTGTTTGGAAAGGTCCCAGCAATGCAGCTCCCAGCCCTTCCCTTGTGGGAGACTGTTCCCCTGGCTGAGAGTGTCTGAGCTGGGCCAGACCCTGTGAGCTGCTGAGCATGGAAATCAATGAGAAATGAGGAGGCCCTGGGCTTCCTATACCTAGGGACTTTGATGTGGGGAATTTTTTCCCTGGAGAAGTCCGGAGTCCTGGGTAGTGTTCTGTTCTCTAGCCTGAGGGGTAGCCAGGGATGGCAGGAGGGAGCTGCTTGTCCGATGGTCTTTGTAACTGACCCCAGTGCCTCCCCGGGTGTTGCAGCACCAGGGATGATGAGGGGAATCGTTCGGAGCAGACCATGCAATGAACTCCTGCCAGTGTGTGGAGATTGCACTCTCTGCACCCTTGTGAGGGGAGGAGGAGCTGCTGTGGCTGGGGCAGGGATGGGGAGGGATGAAAAAGGCTGTCTGGTGAGAGGCTGCCTGGACCCCAGACTCACTCCTGCTCCACGCTCGGTTCCAGGATAGCCGGGCTCCTGAGGATGTTCAGGAACAAGGCTCTGCAGGTGTCCCCAGAGCCTGAGGGAAGCAGCTGCCATCTTCCCCAGGAGCAGAGCAGCCCCTCTGTCCCCGTTGGCAGGGAAGGAGCTCCCGGATGGACCAGGAGGTGGAAGTGCCCAGCCTTCTGGCAGAGGAAACCCACTCCCGGCGCAGGCGCCAAGGTGGGAGAGCCACCAGCCAGGCTGAAATAGAGTTGGCCCAGGATGCAGCTGGGCAGGCAGGACCCAGCCCACGAAGGGAGCCAGGCAGGGTGGCTCTGAGGCTTGTTGTGTGGGAAGCACTGGCCCCAAGAGCCCAGCCCTGATTCCCAGCAGGAGGCATCGCCCTGCCCGGTCATTGAGGACCTTCCAGTCTCCCCGGGACAGGAGGTGGAGGATCCCTGTCCCAGCACCAGCAGCTCGGCCCACTCCCCATGGGACAGCAGCAGCGCCTGGGACTCGGGCTGCAGTGAGACCAAGGGGCGCCGCTGCTTGGTTCCAGGTGAGGAGCCAGGCTGGGCTCAGGGAGGGGTAAGGACGGGGCTGTGAACACCTTGAGCCCAGGCCCTCAAGCAGTGCTATGGGGGCTGGTCCCCAGCCCAGGTGTCGGCCCTGAGGCACGTGAACCTCTGACACTAGATGCTGCCACTTTGTTCCTTGGCCCTCTGGTTGGCGGAGTGGGTGCCAGGAGGGCGGGCAGGCACCTCTCAGGGAGTCCAGGACAGTGTGTGGGGGGATCTCTTTGCTATGGACTCCTGAATTACTTGGGGGCTGAAGGTATCACTGAGAGCGGGGAATGTGGGGAGCGATCTGCCCTGGGTCCCGGAGGTGGGAAGGGGGCACATTGCCCCATCATTCCTCTGTCCTTCTCCCAAGAGGCAGCAGGTATCATCCTGTCCCCTTCTCTCCCTGGTGCAGGGACCACCCGGGACGATGAGGAGGAGAAATGGGTGGACGTGGCCACAGAGGAGGCTGCTCTCAAGAACATTCAAGAGCAACTCTAGGGCTGAAAAAAGGTACAAACGTTCCCCAGCTACGCTGGAACCGAGATTCTCCCGCCCCTTCCCAGCACCCTGACCTCCTGCAGAGAGTCTTGTCTCTGATGATCCACCAGCCCTCATGGAGACCTTTCTCCTCCATGATCTGGGACGCCCAAGATGGGGGTGTTTGTCACACCATAGCCGGGGTCTCCTCCCCCAACAGGCACTGTCCCAGATCTGGACCCTGCTTGTGTGGGAGCCATGGGTGATTTGGACAATGGGCGGGTCCCCACTGTCCCCCATTCAGGCCTGAGTGCTGCAGCTGGTGTAGGTAGGGCTAACTGGCTCTCTCTCCTGTAACCCCACTCCTGGTGGATGCAGGACGAGGCCCAGCAGCTCATGTTCCTGCACGCCATCCACCCCCGTGTCTCGCTGCACAGCAGAGAGGGCAGGACACATTGGAGCCACACTGCTGCAAGGCGGCTGTGCTGGAGAGGATTGTGGTGAGGGAGGACAGAGAGATGGGAGGGGCAGGGATTTCCCCAGACCAATGGATAGGGGATGGCTGGTGCTGGAGGGGCAGCTGAGGCCAGGGATTGCTGGGGCTGAAGATGGGGGAGAAGAGACAGGACAAATTCTGAGATTGACCACTAGTGGGCAGGAATCGGAGGAGCTGGAGGCAGGTGGGGGGATCCTGCTGGCTGTGTGGGGAGCTGGCTGTGTAATCTCCTCACTGGGAAGTGTCAATGAGGCCCGAATCTCTCACGCTCCTTTGTCTCGTTTGGGTCTCACGGGAGCTTATTGAGGAGGTGCCTGATAACTCTGCACCGGGTGCTGTCCTCGCTAACTCCCTGATTGCTGTGGGCAACCTCGGATGCCGAGACCCTCCAGCCCTATTCCCCTAACCCCAGTGCTGCTCAGGCCCAGGGCTGGGAGTCACTGCTCCTCCCACCACCACATCACCTCCCAAGGTGTCTCCTCTGTCAGAGGTGGTGGGAAGGTTCACTCTCTCTGGGTTGGGCTGTTCTTTTCACTCCAGTAATATTGGACTGGCTTTGGGGACAGGCTCACTCCCTGGATCAGATACAGGAGGGGCAGCAGGGTCCAGGGAACAGGCGCTATTCCTCTCCTGCCACTGTCTGTCTGGAAAACCTTTCACTTCTCATTCCCTGGCTTGTTGCCTCAGTTTACATTCTCGCCAGCCTCTGCCTATTTCCCTGAAGTTTCACATCCCTGTTGGTGCCAGTCCCACCCCCACACTGCACAGTCTAATACCAGCCATGGTATTACCACCATGACACCTGACCTGGAGCCAGAGCTGGAGACCCACCTCCTTCGAGCTGCCCTGCATGCTAGCTTCACCCTGGGCACGTAGAAAGACACCACCCAAGTCCAGGTAGATCATTCTAAAGTCATGGATTGAAGAGCCAGCTGTCATCCTGCCAGGAATCCTTGATAATTGCCTGCAGTGGAATGTGAATGAGTGAGTCCAGGATATGTGTTTGGGGGTCTCACAAGTGCTTCCCAGAGACCCCTCTCTCCATGTAGTGGCAGGTGTAGCCCCAGTTTCCCTAACTCTGACCTATGGCTCTCCCTTGCTTTGCAGGTACTGCATAGTGTCCTGCCAGACCTCCTGGATGCCTTCCTAGGGAACCTGCTGGCAGAGTCCCCACACACTGACAGGCTCCACTACATCTTGGAGGTGAGCCCGATAAGAGGGCTGGGGCTATTTTGCCTGAACTGTTAGATCCATTTTCAAGTCTGTCCTCCTAGCTGGGCCCTCAGTGGGAAGTCCTTGGTCAGGGCAGTTAGTGTAATGCAGTGTCAGGCCCTTCCTTCTTGAAGGACAGAGGAAGTAGCTGGGAGTTCAAGCCAGAGCTTAGCCTGGGGACTGGCTTAGGGAGTGAGAGTCTGAACCCCTCCTGTGAGATTCAGAAGATGGTCCTCAGAGAAGAGGCACTGGCTCCTTCCTAGAGAAACAGGAGGATCCCAGAGAATCAGCCCTTCTCTCCAACGGGCCCTGAGATTCCTAGGGGGATTGTGCTCACACTCAGTCCCTTCACCCAACCAAAGACTTGAGAGCCAAGGAGGGGTGAGGGGTCTGTCTCCTCCCTGGTGAGCTGTTCAGGAATCAGGAGTTCAGGGAGGATGGGACCAGCGCCCACATCGAACGTTGTCCCAATCTGGAGAGACAATGAGAAGTCGTGACCTGCAGGATACAGGCATTGTCCTGGGGGCAACAATCCCCTTCTAAAGCTCTGCGATCAGTGAATCAGATATTCCACCCCGTGCACAATGTCTCAGCACCCTGGGGATGGGGAGGGTCTCATTAGCACAACACATGCACCGGCCCATTGATCCTGAGCTGCCTCCTTTCCCCCTAGCACATTAACTATTGGACCGTGCCCAGGGTGTTGCAAGAGAGAACCAGGGCCATTAGGAGCAGCACCGCCCTGCTCAGATCCACCATCACCCTCCCTGAGTTTGACATAAGTGACCTCTCAGCCCAGCTTCCTGACTCCAGACGTCGGTGGACTGGCTCGAACGGGCTGTAGGATGTGCTGCTGCAGGGACTGGGGGTTAGGAGTGTTCCTCTTGGGGAAGCAGAGTCAGAGCAGAGAATGAACTCGGCTTGAGTCAAGTTCTTCTTGTCCTGGTTAAGTGGTGACTCTGGGCTTTTAAGGGGACCATGCTGCAGATTCATGCCTTTTTGCCATCCTGGAGCAGCTGGGGAAGTAAGTCCTCATGGAGGGCCCTGCCCACATCCCTGTACTCCAGGCTCCTTTTGAGGGCAGAGGAAATTAAGGGTCTAAGCTCTACCTCCTATCCTCTAGCATCTCCTGCTGAGGGGAAGGAGAGTTCTGGCCCAGAGGAGGACTGGGAACTGACAGGAAAATGCTGATGGAGTCCGCTCTCCCTTCCATTAGAACTCAGCAGAATTCCCCAGGATGGGTCACCGTGTGGCACAGCTGGCTCTGTCTATCAGTGACCCAGCCAAGGACCTCAGCCGGCAGGCCAGGAAGGGAGTGTACTGGCTCTACCGGCCTCTGCTGCACCAGAGGGGTAAGGAACCCAGCTGGGAAATGGCACCCGATAGAAGAGTGAGAGTGGAACCCCAACCAATTTCTCTCAGACTGACCCTGGCTGGAAGCTGAGTCTCTCTTGATCTTTCTCTGTTCTATACCAGCCCCCTCAATTCTGTTGGGCCAGGCACGCAGCGAGGACTCTGCCCACTGTGCAGCCACCAATGGGATTGGAAGGACACAAGCACTGCAACCAGAATGACAAGTGTGTGTGTGTGTCTGTTTCCCAGGGCTGACCATCCATGAGGCTGAAGCCTTGTGGTGTTGGGACTGGCACCAGGACAGCAGGCTCCTGGGCTACAGGAACACAGCCAGGGTGGGGGATGTAAGAACACTCTGCCAGGGCATGACACAGGTCAGGGAGTGGGGGTGGCTGGGTCCCCTGCAGTGGCTGCCTCCTGGGGCCACTAGACAGAGATCCCATTGTAGCCGCAGGATTTGGAGCCTGGTTCTGGGCAATCTGCTAATGCCTCGCATCCTGTTGGGTTTAGGTCTTTGGAAAGTTCTTCTGGGAGGGGCAGAAAAGATCCTTCCTCCGGACAGCAGTGCTGACCATCCATGACCCCCTGCTGCGTGTCAGCCAGGCTGGGCTACTCCTCACCTATTTCCTCCTGGGGGAAGCCCAGCAGCTGATGGGGGACAAGGTAAGCAGCTGCATTAGAGTCAGAAAATTGGGGTGGGGCCCAGGCCTCATTCCCATCCGATGGCCATTCGCTGGCCTGGCAGTAATAAGCCTGGTGCGGAATTAGAGTGAGAACAGGTGCTACTGGGAAGGGAGATAAATTCACCTCCAAGAGCAGGAGGGAGCCAGCTTGTCCCCAGAGCAGCTCCAACCGAGCTCTTTAGCAAGGCTAATTAATGACAAGTATTATCTCATCATGGACTTATTTTCTTAGGACACGGTGCTATCACTCTTGGGAAGTACCCTCTGCGAGTCTCTCCTGTCCCACAGAGCAGCACAAATTCCCAGTGGCCTAGTGTCCATGTCACCCGAGCCACTACCCAGAGTTGCTCCCATCACTGGCAGCCTGGGAAGCCAAGGACTGACGAGTAATGGTGAATCACCAGGCAGGGCTGATGCACATGGGCAGGGGAAGCTTGTCCTGCTGCTGGCAGGGCTGGACCTGCTCTAGAGAGAATGGGAGGATTCAGTAAGCAGGGGCTGCTGATCTGCCCTATTTTCCAGGCTGCCATCCTGCGTCTTCAGCATTAGTGTCTGGGATGACGTGGGGAAAGGTCTCAACCTCTCCACATCCCGCTTCACTGCTGCCAGAATCCCTCCTTTCCCCCACACCTGAACCTCGGTGGGGGTGGAGGAGAGGGCTCTGAGAACTTGCGCTTTGGATTGGAGGTGGAACAGCTGTCAGGAACACAGAGCGGGAGGTGGCCGGAGCTGACCGTACAAGGAGGCGGGTTGGCACTGGAGGTCACTAGAAAGGACAAGAAGACTGCATTCTGGGGATAAGTATGGTGAATCCATCCCTCAGAGGTAGCAGGTGCTGGGTTGAAATGTTGCTGGTTCCGGGTGCCCTTAATCCCCCGATGCCTCGGGGGCGTCTGAGTCTCTGAGAGGTTATCGTTTCCTTGAAGCAGGAGGACGTCGCAGCCAATGTGATGCGCCTTCAGTGGTGATACAGCCCAGCTGGCGTATCAACAGGAATGAGAATGAGGCAGGAAGTTCAGAGCAGCAAGGAAAGTCTAGAGGGAAACTTGAGAAGACAGGTAGGAAGTGCCCAGGGAAAACTGCAGCAAAGGAAAAGGAGCAGACCTAGCTGTTGGGTACAGGACCCTGGGCTGCTCCCAATGTCAGGGTGGGACTGGGTTCCCCTACTGGCCCCAAAGAAGGGGGTGTCCACGCACCCGGAGAGGGTTACCACGCTCAGCAAGGGGGCTGTAGGATGAGGAAGAGCCCCAGTGATGGCAGAAGGACCTCTTTCTGTGGAAAGACCTGTTTGGACTTTTGGTGTGAGACAAGGTGGGCCCCAGAAGGGTGGAGTAAAGGTGGCGACCTGGCCAAAGGGTTGAGTTACCAGGCATATCAAAAGACATGGCCTGCTTAGGAAATTGCTGAGTGGCAAAACGAGGGGCCAGGGCCCCAAGAAGGTAGAAAGAAAGGAGAAAGTGTCCTCTGACAGAAACCCACGTGAGGCAGGCTACGTAGAGGTGGCAGGGATGGCTGTGGACCTTGCAGAGTCTCCACCAACACGTACTGTTGGGTGCTGCAGGGAGGTGAAGAACAAAATGGTTGGCCCAGAGATGAAGCAGACTGAAGAAGGGAGAAACACCAGGGTGGAGCAGTCCATGGTGGGTTCTCAGACCTTGACGGAAAAGGTTTTGGCAAATGCAGTGCCAGTAGCAAAAAGGGGTAGAGAAGAAGCTAAAGCAATATGAAACCAATATGGTAGTGTGCCTCGGTTTCCCTTTTCCTACAGCATAAGAGGTCGGGAATGTCTCTTCTCCTGGGAAAAGTTTCAAGACTTTTACAAGTAATCCATTGGAAGTGTCCATCTATAATCATTTTTGTCATGCCACACCTTTGGCTCAATACCATTGCGGTTTGGGCCTTTCAGGGTTACCCTGTGGCTTCCCTTTGCAAAATTCAGTTCTCACTTTCCTCCTTGTCCTGAAGTAAAAGAAAAAGGTTCTCCCGATCCCAAAGGACCAAGCCCCAGACCCAGGTCAACAGACAAGTCAGATCTTACCCACAAATCACGCAAATCCTTTAGGGACAAGGAGGAACAAGGAGAAACTTGCTTTCAAAAGAGCCAAGGAGTAGAGGGACACGGTTCATGAAGAGAGCCTGCTCCGGGGTTCCTGGGGGAAGAGAGGAAGAGCAGGGAGCAGGACCGATTGCTCAGGGGGGGAATGCTGGATATGGGGCCAGCAGGGTGGTTCATCCACCTCATGTCACAGCCCCAGCCCCAGTGCGTGTGCCGGCTGCAGTGTCTGCAGGTGCACAGGTCCATGTACCTGTGACAGAGGAATGGTGTTCCCGGGCCTGGCTCACAATGGTTGGAGGGTGGAGTTTGCGGCAGGGCCTGTGACCAAAATTGCAGATGGGGTTTCTGATCCCAACAATGACAGCTGTGTGTCTCGGAGAAAGATCCTCTTACCCCTCTCTCCAAGGGACGTACCCTTATCTCCAAAACCAGTCAGGTGGCAGAGCGCATACTGGTTTATGCCGTAGCCGACACATTTTCTGGCCAGCCTTGAACGCTCCAATTCCCTGATGAATGTTGTTCTGACCCTTAATGGCTTTTATATTTTTGCTCTAGCCATTATTAAGACACTCAGCCCATTCGGCCTGGTCCCACTTCCATGTGGTGCCTCACTTTCCCCCTCTCTGAAGTGGAGATAATCCTAACTGACAATTAGACAGTGTTTGATCCTCAGATCTTGCTTCCCAAATCCCTGCCCTCCTTGCCCAACACCAGCCTCTCCCCCTTTTCCCCAAACTTCCATGCCTATCTTAGTGCCTGTCTCATCCCCCAATTGCAAGGTCTCAGACACAGTCTCCTCCCAGCAAGCTGAAGTTGCCCCTGGCTCTGAAGCAGGAATCGCATGTCCTGAGAGCTTCCCTTGCATGGTGTCTTGACTGTGGGCATGAGAAAGGACAACACCCATATGCAGGTTGAACATCAACCTCCACCTCTGTCCCAGCAGCAGGATGGCCTTGAAACCGGAAACATGTGGAATAACAGTAGCTGTTTGCTTTCAAAAGTGCTGAAGACACAATGGAAGAGGAAATCCTTTGGTCTGGATTTAAATTATTCCAACTGAAAGTGAATGAGAGAAAATAGGTCCAGAGTTATCTTCCTAGCAGCAGAAAATGTAAAGATTGATACATGTTGAGGACAGAAAGGACCATTATGTGTACCTAGTCACATCTCCTGTATAACTTGAGCCCTAGAATGTCACCAAGTGGTTCCTTCAGCCAAGCATAACGTGGGACTGAGCCAGAGCACGTCTTTTGGAAGGACATCCACATGCATTAGAGCAGGAGTTCTCAAACTGGGGGTCGAGCCCCGTGAGGGGGTCGTGAGGTTATTATATGGGGGATCGCGAGCTATCAGCCTCCACCCCCAATCCTGCTTTGCCTCCAGCATTTATAATGGTGTTACATATATAAAAAAGTGTTTTTAATTTATAAGGAGGGGTGACACTCAGTGGCTTGCTGTGTGAAAGTGGTCAACAGTGCTAAAGTTTGAGAACCACTGCATTAGAGCCAGCTGGCTAACAGAAAATCTTTCTTCTGCAATGACGTGGGGTTAAGGGACATGGAGGAAAAGACGTGGAGGCTGTGATTAAAGTTAGAGGAGAGAGGCCAGGATAAGAGGGGCGAGGTCTCACGACTGGCTATCAGAAGACCTGCCGTTTTCTATTCCTGGCTTTGGGACCATGAGCGAGTCTCTTCAACGCTGGGTGCCTCGGTTTCCCCACTATCAAATAGACCTAATCACGGTTTTGTTTGTTCTCCCCATTTTACAGGGTGTGAAACCGAGACACAGTTGGGACCTGTCTACACTACAGCTCTCTAGAGCATTTCTAAGCTGCTGACCCCCACATGTTGTTCAGAGCCTTTTGACAACACCGCTCCTAAAGGTGTGTTTGTTCTGTTCTTATCCCCTATGTACCAGCAGGGCTGGACGGCCTTTTCTCACTGTGCTGTGGGAAGCAGGTCCTGGGTACTAGGGGTCTGAAGAAGCTCTCAAGGACTAATTTTTAAAAATATTTTTATCAATGAATTGGGAGAAAACCTACAATCCCTGCTGATAAGATTGGTGGGTGACAAAATACGGTCAGAGTGGTAACTACTGATGAGGAGAGGGCAGTGATACAGAGCCATCTGGCTCATTTGGCAAGCTGGGCCCATTGAAAGAAAGCAAGTTTGACCAGAGCCAAATTCAAGGTCCTACACCTAGCAACAAGGTATGCCGGCCACACCTCCAGAATGAGGAAGTGTATCCAGGAAAGCAGTGACTCTGAAAAGGATTTAGGGGCCATAGTGGAGAAGTCACTCAACACAAGCTCCCAGCATGATGCTGTGGTGACCAGGGCTAAAGCCATCCTTAGTCATAGGAGCAGAGCCATGAGGAGGCTAGGGAGGTGACACAGCATCAGTGAGACTGCTATTGGAATACTGCCTCCAGTTTTGGTGTCCTCATTTGAAAAAGATGTTGAGAAATTGGAGTTGGGGCAGCAAAGAGCCACCAAATGTTCTGCGGGCTGGAGAAAAATGCCTTCTAGGGAGCGATTGAAAGAGCTCAACCTGTTTAGCTGATGAAAAACAGATTGAAAGGTGACTTCACTGAAGTGTTGAAATGCCTTAATGGAGAGAAAATACTGGGGATTAAAAGGCTCGTTAATCTAGCAGAGAAAGGCAAAACAAGACCCAATGGCTGGAAGGTGAAAAGAGACCAATTCATATCACAAATAAAGCACAAATATTCAACAGCGAGGAAGATTCACCACAGGAACAAGCTACCAAGGAAAGTGGTGGATTCTCCATCTCTTGATGTCATTTAATGAAGACTAGATGCCTTTCTGGAATGTTTGCCAAACGGTAGCGACTGTGGTATACAGGAGGCCTGTGATATGCAGGGAGTCAGATTAGATGCTCCAATGGTCTCTTCTGGCCATCCAGTCGACTCATTTCTGAAAAACTGAGCGTAGCATCGGGAGTAGCCTCTGATGTTTTCCTGTCTAGCCGGCTTTCTTCCTAGAATGAACACTCACTGAGTGAGGTAATCCACAGGGAGCAGCTCAAACCTCCAAAGTGTCTGGCCAGCGACAGGACATTAGCACTGCAGGGGAGAGGTGGGTAGGCTGAAGGGACAGCAAGTGTGAAAAAGGAGACGGGGGGTGGGGGGTAATAGGAACTGATATAAGAAAAAGCCCCAGATAGCGGGACTGTCCCTATAAAATCGGGACATCTGGTCACCCCAGGGGTGGGTGTGGCAGTGACAACACAAAGGCCTTTTGTAGGACCTCAGCCTATTGGTCAAAGGTAGTGGGGAGGTGGTGACCTCACAGAGAGATGGTGACATCAGCCAGGCAGGACAGGGGTGCAGGGCAAGGGAAACCTCGCAGACCCCTTCTCGAGGTCCCTGTTTGAGGACTGAGAGAGTATCAGGGTTTAAGTACGTGAGCACGAGGAGGAACCTCTTTCGAGTTTTCTCCTTTCCTTTTCCTGATTTTACTAGAAAACAGACATCCCTGTTTGGAAGGTAAGAGCCTCTGAGAGGTTTGGAACCTGTTCAGTCTGATCCATTTGGTGCCAGGTGAATTCTAGGCCTGGAAAACGCTAGCTTCAGGTGGCAGAATTTTATTCCCCACCTCGGATTTTGTCCCTTAGAATCACTGGGGACATTAGGGTTTGTCCTTTTTTTTTATCTTTTCCTCCATCCCTCCCTCCTTTCTCTTCTTCTCTTACTTCTTTTGTCCTTTCCCCTGTTCCCCTCCCGCCACCAGGAGAGGTATGTGGCGGGAGTCACTGGGGGTGCTCTGCAGCTCCCATTGTGGAAGGTCCACCCAAAAATGCGGGGCTGAAATAGTGCTCGGGCAGTGATCCCCACCGGTGACCTGGGCCATCCTTTGGGCTCTCTGGTGAGAATCCTCAGCCTCCCGCCCCTCAATCTCTACCCTGATTAGCTGAGCAGGGGGTTATTTACTGGGAGGAGACTCGGGTCCTTGTTGTTCTCTTTTAAGACCAAGTAAATAAGTCATAGCCAGTCATGTTTGACTAATTTTGCTGCCTCTCTGCATTCATTGTCTCTGAGCAGTTCATGATTCTCTCTAACATTGCAGTTCTCCTGAAACACTTGCTGAATAATTACTATGAACTGTTGTTGGTCTGGAGCTCATTTGAGAGGACTTTATTCAGATCATTCAATGTATGAAACTCAAGATCCGATGGTTAGTTTGCAAGTCAGGGCTCTTGGGTCCTATTCCTAACTCTGCCACGGCCTGGCTGTGTGACCTCAGACAAGTCAATTCTCCTTTCTCAGCCTTATCTTCTCCCCTTTTCAAGTAGGCATAACAATCCGCTCCTACGTACTTCACGGCGCGTGGAGAATGGGGATCCATTGGGGAGTGTCACTGGGAGCAGTGAATAATATGAGGTGTCCTATCACTTTTACTCAGATCAGATTATGACACAATAGAATAGCTGAAATATTCTATTTTATTTGTTTTTGATTATTTTGAAATTGTTAAGAGCAAGAACTCCTTAGCTCAGACTGAAGCATCTTCTCTAATTTTTGAGATCCAAGTGTCTCCTCTTTGTGTGCGACGAGACAATTTAACAAACTGTGACAAACAGGAGATGCTTTTGTTTTGCAACAAAATATTTTTGCAAAGAATTTTCATCCCACTTGTTATGATTTCAAGAAACAAACCAATTTAGTCTGAATGGGATTTTCTGACCAAAACGGTTTCAATGAAATTTCCCCACCATCTTGATTCCTGGGCTCTCGCCCTGCCTCTGGGGGGTTTGTTGTCTGTTAGAACAGGAGTCAGGATTGGTGGCATCTTTTTCTGGTTCTGCCACTGCATTGCTGTGTAGGCCTTTGGGTAGGTCACTTCCCTTTTCTGTACCTCAGGCTCCCCCTCTGTCCAATGGGAACAGGGACAATTTGCGAACTCTGGGCAGTTGTGAGCCTGAGTGAGATAAGGGGCTTAGTTAAAGCCCTTTGTGAAGGAGAAAGAGGAGGTTCACGGTGTTGAGCACCGAGGAATTGTAAACTTTGCTAAAATGTCTAGGCTGCGGAAACAAGAAATGGTCGGGGCCAAATTTTAACCATTGTCTTTTTTAAAGCCCATTCAGGGATGTGAGTCCCACTCTTTTAGGTATCTGGGGTTCTTTGCCAGGAGGAAAGAAGAGGTTCCTGCCTCCATTTTTATGGCCTTAACAAACCAGGTGCTGTGCCCCAGTTCTCATCTGAGATTCCCGAAAAGAACCTCTCTCCATCCATTAACAAGACAGTAGCTATCTTTAAAAGGGGAACAAAGAGAACCCTGGGACTTACAGATTAGCCAGCCTCATTCCATACCTGGGAAGATACTGGAACACATTAGTAAACAATCAGTTTGTGAGAACCTACAGGATCATTTGGTTTTAGTACTAGTGAGCATGGATTTGTCAAGAACAAATCATTCCAAACCAATCCTGTTTCCTTCTTTGACAGGGTTACAGGCCTAGTGGAGGTGGATAAACAGTAGATGTGATCTATCTTGGTGTTAATCAGGCTTTTGACAGAGTCCCATAGGACATTCTCACAAGCAAACTAGGGAAATGTGGTCCAGATTCAATTAGTATAATGTAGGTACACAGGTGGTTGAAAACCCATCCTCCGAGAGTCGTTCTCCATGTTTGGCTGCCCAGCTAAGAGGGTGAACCTACTGGGTTCGGCAGGGATCAGTCTGGGGTGTGGTACTATTCCATATTTTCATTAATGATTTGGAAAATGGAGTGGAGAGTGTGCTTCTAAACTGTGCAGATGACACCAAGCACTTTGGAGCACAGGACTGGAATTCAAAACGCCCTTTACAATTTGGAGAAATTGGTCTTCTTGAGCCAAACTTCACGGCTGGGCCCCTCTCTATAGACTGCGTGAAAGTGAAACTCCACAACCAAACACTCCTCCTCCTGAGCAGTGCATTCCAACCTTTAATGGCAGGGGGACCGGACATGAGGCCCTGGTTGTAATTGCCAGCTGTGGAAGGGAGTGTGTAGCAGTGGTTAGTGAAGAGGCCTGGAAATAAGGACTGCTGCATCCCATCCGTGGCTCTGAGACTTGGTGTGACCCTGAGCATGTAGCTTCCCCTCACTTGGCCTGTTTTTCATCAGTAGGTTTGTGGTCGCTGTCCCTACAGCCCAGGGGGGTTGGGAGGCTCCAGGAAGGTGTGTAAAGTGGGAGCTGGGAGGTGCTGTCACCCCCGCACTAAGGCAGTGTTTTGCACCCCCTGCTGCTGGCTGAGTTTCTCCGTCCCTTGGCAATAATACAGACCCTTCTTTTCACAATCAGATCGCCCAGTGTCATCACCCTGCCTGCTGGCTGGGCGTGTAATTCCTCAGGTCACCACCCTCTCCAGCCTGCCTTGGGCTTGGAGAGTGAGGAGGAGGGCGAGCGACAGCAGGTGACCCTGAACATCCACCATCCATCGCTCCATCACCTAGAGCAAGTGAGTGACGTTAGGGTTCCTCTGTGGCATCCCCTGTCTGTCTGGGGAGAGGCAGAAAGAGGGGAAGAGATTCTCTCCCAAAGGAGATTGGATTTGCAAACGGCCTCCAGGAGCCCCTTGCTCTCAGACGAGGGAGGGGCTTCTCCAGAGCCTTCTCCAGTGTGTTTGGAAAGGTCCCAGCAATGCGGCTCCCAGCCCTTCCCTTGTGGGAGACTGTTCCCCTGGCTGAGAGTGTCTGAGCTGGGCCAGACCCTGTGAGCTGCTGAGCATGGAAATCAATGAGAAATGAGGGAGCCCTGGGCTTCCTATACCAAGGGACTTTGATGTGGGGAACCGTTTCCCCGGAGAAGTCTGGACTCCAGGATATTGTTCTGTTCTCTAGTCTTGGTGGTAGCCAGGGACGGCAGGAGGGAGCTGCTTGTCCAATGGTCTTTGTAACAGACCCCAGTGCCTCCCCAGGTGTTGTAGCACCAGGGATGATGAGGGGTATCGTTGGGAGCAGACCATGCAATGAACTCCTGCCAGTGTGTGGATATGGCAATCCCTGCAACCCTGTGAGGAGAGGAGGAGCTGCTGTGGCTGGGGCAGGGATGGGGAGGGATGATTAAGGCTGTTCGGTGAGAGGCTGCCTTGACTCCAGACTCATGCCTGCTCCCCGCTCAGTTCCAGGATGGCCGGGCTCCTGAGGATGTTCAGGAAGAAGGCTCAGCAGGTGTCCCCAGAGCCTGAGGGAAGCAGCTCCCATCTTCCTCAGGAGCAGAGTGGCCCCTCTGTCCCCACTGGCAGGGAAGGAGCTCCCGGATGGACCAGAAGGTGGAAGTGCCCAGCCTTCTGGCGGAGGAAACCAACTCTCGGCTCAGGCGCCAAGGTGGGAGAGGCACTGGCCAGGCTGAAATGGAGCTGGCCCAGGATGCAGCTGGGCAGGCAGGACCCAGCCCAGGACGGGAGCCAGGCAGGGTGGCTCTGAGGCTTGTTGTGTGGGAAGCACCGGCCCCAGGAGCCCAGCCCTGATTCCCAGCAGGAGGCATCGCCCTGCCCAGTCACTGAGGACCCTCCAGTCTCCCCGGGGCAGGAGGTGGAGGATCCCTGTCCCAGCACCAGCAGCTCAGCCCGCTCCCCATGGGACAGCAGCAGTGCCTGGGATTAGGGTAGCTGTGAGGTCAATGGGTGCCGCTGCTTTGTTCCAGGTGAGGAGCCAGGCTGGGCTCAGGGAGGGGTGAGGAGGGGGCTGTGACCACCCTGAGCTCAGGCCCTCAAGCAGTGCTGTGGGGGCTGGTCCCCAGCCCAGATGTCTGGCCTGAGCCACGTGAACCTCTGACACTAGATGCTGCCACTTTGGTCCCTGGTGCTCTGGTTGGCGGAATGGGTGTGGGAAGGGGGGGCAGGCACCTCCCACGGAGTCCAGGACAGTGTGTGAGGGGGTTCGCTTTGCTATGGACTCCTGAATTACTTGGGGGCTGAAGGTATCACTGAGAGCGGGGGATGTGGGGAGCAATCTGCTCTGGGTCCCGGAGGTGGAGGTGCCCTTGTCCTTCTCCCAAGTGGCAGCAGGTATCATCTGAGATTCGCTACTGGTGGGCAGGAATCGGAGGAGCTGGAGGCAGGTGGGGGGATCCTGCTGGTTGTGTGGGGTGCTGGCTGTGTAATCTCACTGCGAAGTTTCAATGAGGCACGAATCTCTCACGCTCCTTTGTCTCCTTTGGGTCTCGCAGGAGCTCATTGAGGAGCTGCCTGATAACTCTCCACCAGGTGCTGTCCTTGCTAACTCCCTGATTGCTGTGGGCAACCTCGGGTACCGAGACCCTCCAGCTCTGTTCCCCTAACCCCGGTGCTGTTGAGGCCCAGGGCTGGAAGTCACTGCCCCTCCCACCACCAGGTCACCTCCCAAAGGTGTCTCCTCTGGCAGAGGTGGTGGGAAGGTTCACTCTCTCTGGGTTGGGCTGTTCTTTTCTCTCCAGTAACATTGCAATGGCTGTGGGGAGAGGCTCACTCCCAGGAACAGATACAGCAGGGGCAACAGGGTCCAGGGAACAGGCGCTATTCCTGCCCTGCCACTCTTGGTGCCAGTCCCACCCCCGCACTGCACAGTCTAATGCCGGCTCCTCTCTCTTGCCAGCACCATGACACCTGGCCTGGAGCCAGAGGTGGAGAGCCACCTCCTTCGACCTGCCCTGCATGCCATCTTCACCCTGGGCACGTAGAAAGACACCACCCAAGTCTAGGTAGATCATGCTAAAGTCATGGATTGAAGAGCCAGGTGTCATCCTGCCATGAATCCTTGCTAATTGCGGGCAGTGGGATGTGAATGAGTGAGGCCAGGATATGGCTTTAGGGGTCTCACAAGTGCTTCCCAGAGACCCCTCTTCCCATGTAGTGACAGGTGTAGCCCCAGTTTTCCAAACACTGACCCATGGCTCTCCCTTGCTTTGCAGGATCTGCAAAGGGTCCTACCAGACCTCCTGGATGCCATGCTGGGGAGCCTGCTGGCAGAGTTCTCAGACACCAACAGGCTCCACTACATCTTGAAGGTGAGCCCGATGAGAGGGGCGGGGGCAATTTTATCTTTACTCTTAGACCCATTTTCAAGTTTGTCATCCTAGCTGGGCCCCCAGTGGGCCGTCCTTGCTCAGGGCAGTCAGTGCAATGCAGTGTCAGGCCCTTTCTCCTTGAAGGACAGAGGAAGGAGCTGGGACTTCTAGCCAGAGCTCTGCCTGGTTCTGTTGCACAACAATACCCTTCTAAAGGTCTGCGATAAATGAATCAGATGTTCCACCCCGTGCACAATGTCTCAGCCCCCTGGGGATGGGGAGGGTCTCATTAGCACAACACATGCACCGGCCCATTGATCCTGAGCTGCCTCCTTTCCCCCTAGCACATTAACTATTGGACCGTGCCCAGGGTGTTGCAAGAGAGAACCAGGGCCATTAAGAGCAGCACTGCCCTGCTCAGATCCACCATCACCCTCCCTGAGTTTGACGTAAGTGACCTCTCAGCCCAGCTTCCTGACTCCAGGCGTCGGTGAGCTGGCTCGAATGGGCTGCAGGATGTGCTGCTGCAGGGGCTGGGGGCTAGGCGTGTTCCTCTTGGGGAGGCAGAGTCAGAGCAGAAAATGAACTTGGCTTGAGTCAAGTTCTCTTGTCCTGGTTAAGTGGTGACTCTGGACTTTTAAGGGGACCATGCTCCAGGTTCATGCCTTCCTATCATCCTGGAGCAGCTGGGGAAGTAAGTCCTCATGGAGGGCCCTGCCCACATCCCTGTGCTCCAGGCTCCCTTTGGGGGCAGAGGAAATTAAGGGTCTAAGCTCTACCTCCTATCCCCTAGCATCTCCTGCTGAGGGGAAGGAGATTCCTGGGCCCAGGGGAGGACTGGTAACTGACAAGAAAATGCTGATGGAGTCCCCTCTCCCTTCCATTAGAACTCAGCAGGATTCCCCAGGATGGGTCACCATGTGGCACAGCTGGCTCTGTCCATCAGTGACCCAGCCAAGGACCTGAGCCGGCAGGCCAGGGAGGGAGTGTACCGGCTCTACCAGCTGCTGCTGCACCAGAGGGGTAAGGAACCCAGCTGGGAAATGGCCCCCGATAGGAGACTGAGAATGGGACTCCAACCAATTTCTCTCAGACTGACCCTGGCTGGAGGCTGAGTCTCTCTCGATCTCTTTCTCTGTTCTATACCAGCCTCTGGAATTCTGTTGGGCCAGGCACGCAGCGAGGACTCTGCCCACTGTGCAGCCACCAATGGGAATGGAAGGACACAAGCACTGCAACCAGAATGACAAGTGTGTGTGTGTCTCTCTCTCTTTTCCAGAGCTGACCATCCATGAGACCGAACTGGCACCAGGACAGCAGGCTCCTGGGCAACAGGAACACAGCCAGGGTGCAAGAGGTAAGGACACTCTGCCAGGGCATGATACAGGTCAGGGAGTGGGGGTGGCTGGGTCCCCTGCAGTGGCTGCCTCCTGGGGGCACTAGACAGAGATACCGTTCTAGCTCCAGAATTTGGAGCCTTGCTCTGGGCAATCTGGTAATGCCTTATGTCCTGTTAGGTTTAGGTCTTTGGAAAGTTCTTCTGGTAGGGGCAGAGAAGATCCTTCCTCTGGATGGCAGTGCTGGCCATCCACGACCCCCTGTGGCGTGTCAGCCAGGCTGGGCTACTCCTCACCTGCTCCCTCCTAGGGGAAGCCCAGCAGCTGATGGGGGACAAGGTAAGCGTCTGCATTTGAGTCAGGAGATTGGGGTGGGGCCCAGGCCTCATTCCCATCTGATGGCCATTCACTGGCCTGGCAGGAAGGAGCCTGATGGGGAATGAGAGTGAGAACAGGTGCTACTGGGAAGGGAGATGAATTCACCTCCATGAGCAGGAGGGAGCCAGCTTATCCCCAGCCACTTCCAACCGAGCTGTTTAGCAAGGCTAATTAATGACAAGCATTACCTCATCACGGACTTATGTTCTTAGGACACGGTGTCCTCTGCAAGTCTCTCCTGTCCCACAGGGCAGCACAAATTCCCAGTAGCCTAGTGTCCGTGTCACCCAAGCCACTACCCAGAGTTGCTCCCATCACTGGCAGCCTGGGAGGCCAAGGACTGACTAGTGATGGGGATTCACCAGGCAGGGCTGAGGCACATAGGCGGGGGAAGCTTGTCCTGCTGCTGGCAGGACTGGACCTGCTCTAGAGAGAACGGGAGGATTCAGTTAGCAGGGGCTGCTGATCTGCCCTATTCCCCATGGCTGCCATCCTGCATCTTCAGGATTAGTGTCTGGGATGACTTGGGGAAAGGTCTCAACCTCCCCACATCCCAGTTCACTGGTGTCAGAATCTCTCCTGCCCGCCTCCCCAACCTCCGCTGGAGCCCCATCCCTACCCTACCTGGGTGCCGGTGGAGGAGAGGGTTCTAAGAACTTGAGCTGTGGATTAGAGGTGGAACAGCTGTCAGGGACACTGAGGGGGAGGTGGCAGGAGCTGACCCTACAAGGACGGGGGTTGGCACTGGAGGTCACTAGAAAGGACAAGACTACATTCTGTGGGTCAGGAGGTGAATCCATCCTTTAGAGGTAGGCAGGTGCTGGGGAGAAATGCTGCTGGTTCCAGGTGCCCTTAATCCCCCTTGATACCTTGGAGGTGTCTGAGTCTCTGACAGGTGTTAGGATAAAGATATTCAGGCCTGTCTGCAAAGGCCTGTACTTTAAGAATTTAGGTGTATTCTTATCACTTAGCTAGTTCTAGAGGTATAAAAGAAAGAATCAAAATCACTGTCTGCCAGTGTAAGGGCCTTCTCTTACTGTGACAGTTTGAGGCCCTTTTCTTAGGCTAAGGCCTTTGTCTAAGCAGCAGACGCAGCCATAAGCTAAGAAGGGAATGGTCACATCCCCACATTCCAAACTAGTCACATTGAAATAAGGTGCTAATGGGCTGTTAGGAATACAATCCTGTCCTGATAGTGCCTATCACCTCCAGAGAAAGGGAAGTGCCTAGAAAATGTAAAAGGAAACTTAGTTTGACAACATCCTGTCTGGCAAGAACTCACTTATCAATAGCTGGGATGTGAAATCCTCACTTCTGTATTGTTTTGTAATTATAGTTCCCACTTTACTATTGTTTGTCTGTATAATCTCTGTCTGGTTCGGTGATTGTTCCTGTCTGCTGTGTAATTAATTTTGCTGGGTGTAAACTCATTAAGGTGGTGGGATATAATTGGTTACATAATCATGTTACAATATGTTAGGATTTGTTAGTTAAATTTCAGGAAAATGATTGGTTAAGGTATAGCTAAGCAGAACTCAAGTTTTACTATATAATCTGTAGTCAATGAGGAAGGGAGTGGGTGTGGGAGATGGGAACTGGGAGTGGGGAAATTGGAATCGTGTTTTGCTAAAGGGGGAAATGGGAACAGGGAATGGGGCTGGGGAAGTTGGAATCATGTTTTGCTAAGGGCAGGAATGGGAACAGGGACACAGGTGTAAGGCTCTGTGGTGTCAAAGCTGGGAAGGAGGATACTAAGGAAGGAAACTGGAATCATGCTTGCTGGAAGTTCACCCCAATAAACATCGAATTGTTTGCACCTTTGGACTTGGGGTATTGTTGTTCTCTGTTCATGCGAGAAGGGCCAGGGAAGGAAGTGCGTGAAGGAATAAGCCCCCTAACAACAGGTTCTCGTTCCCTTGCAGCAGGAGGACTCACGGCCAATGTGATGGGCCAGGTCCGCATCATCCAGCACTTGCGCCAGGTGCCTGAGGCACTGCAGGGCTGTGGCTCTGAGGCCACCAGCAACTCCCACTCCCTGCTGCAGGTACTCCTCTGGCTCACTGTAAATGGGGAGCTAGTGGAAGGGGAAATGGAGCCCCCGTCACTCACAGAAACTCTCTCCTCTCTCTGTGGAGCAGGGTCCTTCCCTCTGCCCCCCAAATTCCAGCACAGTCTCCCAGACGAGCGCAGTCTGCAGCTGAGCCACCTCCTGGAGCAGTGGGAACAGGTCACTTCGTCCCATCAAAGCAAGCAGTGCTGGCTCTCAAAGAGGCTGAGATTTAAGACCTCACTATCCCTCATGGAGGTAAGAGCCATTTACTCCTTGGGGCGTCTGGGTCTCTTGGGGGAGAAATGGGATCCCCGATGCATAGCCTGGCTGGGAGCTTCCCCTGTCCTTGGCTCCCAGCTCTGGGACAGAGATGTCTCCATAATCAGACCACCCTGGTTTTGTTCCTAGGAAGGAGCTCCACAGAGATGTCCTCTAACCTGCACTGCATAGGGCTTCGCCAAGCTGATTACAGAATGAGCCCTACCTGAGAGGCACCATGTACTTCTCCCTACAGAGCCAGACTTCAGTGGTGATACGGCCCAGCTGGGGTGTCAACAGGAATGAGAATGAGGTAGGAAGTTCAGAGCAGCAAGGAAAGACTAGAGGGAAATTTGAGAAGAGAGGTAGGAAGTGCCCAGGGAAAACTGCAGCAAAGAGAAAGCAGTAGACCTTGCTGTTCGGTACAGGAGCCTGGGCTCCTGCAATGTCAGGGTGGGACTGGATTCCCCTACTGGCCCCAAAGAAGGAGACATACACGCACCTGGAGAGGGTTACCAAGCCCAGCAAGGGGGCTGCAGGATGAGGAAGAGCCCCAGTGATGGCAGAAGATCTTCTTTCTGTGAAAAAACCTGTTTGGACTTTTAGTGTGAGACAAGCTGGGCCCCAGAAGGGTGGCCTAAAGGTGGTGACCTGACCAGAGGGTTGAATTACCAGGCAGAGAAACTGTCATGGTGGTGGAGCGACCACGGATGGTGGAGGCTAGCCCAGCGAGAAGGCTGTGATGTCTTGTCTGGCCGCCATGGGGGCATGTAACAATGTGTAAAATTGTTGCTAATTGGCATCGTCAGGAGGATTGAATACCCCCTGTTGTCCGTGAGGGCTGATTGAAGTCTTGGTCTGTCCTCCCAAGCGGGTGTCTCAAGGGACCGAGCTGGTCACTGGATTTCTCAGTTCAGTTCCAGGGACTGGTTAAAGCAGGTCTAGGAGTTTCTCACGCAGCTCCTAGAACACCAACAGAGGCAGAAGGAAGTGCAGGCGGAGCTACGGACGCAGCAGCAGAAATACCTGTGAGAGATCCTGCAAGGGGAAATCAACCCAGGGTCTGCTATGCCCATGGACAAAAAGAGCAGACAAGGAGAACAGGTCTGGGCTGTACTGAGAAGGTTAGCCCAGGAGAGCAGGGAGGTGCGGTGGGCAGAGATGGGGACCGGCCAGAGGATTAATCCAGTGTCGGGGGAGAGTCCTCCCCCTTGTGGGAGATGATGATGTCCCTCTATGGGGAAGTTCTTCCTTGCAGATGCTGTGCTTTTGGTTCCTGGACTCTGCCAGGAAGCCCAGCTCCCATCCCGAGCAGCTTGGCTGTTCCCTACCTTGCTTGGCACCAGACCCTCTGCAGAGAGCTGCACTGGGCCAGGACTGCAGAGCCAGCTGTCATCCCGGCAGGTGTAGCCCCAGGTTCCATAACCCTGACCCATGGTCTCCCTCCCCTGACAGGCTCTGAAGAAGGCCTGTCATCCCAGGCCTGTCATCCCAGGGACGTGGATGCCAAGTTAAAGAGCCTGCTGACAGCAACCCCCAACACAGATAAACTCCCGCACATCTTGGAGGTGAGCAGAAGGGGCAGGGGCAGCAGGAATTTTATCTTAGCCTTGGGGAGGCCTGGAAATGAGAGACAGGATGATCCACGTCTCCATTGTGTCCTGCTACCTGAGAGCCATTGGGCCACCCGTGGTCAGGGCAGTCAGTCCAGAGCAGTGGTGGGGCCCTTCCTCCTTCAGGAGCAGAGGGAAGGCACTGGTGCTCAACAACAGGGCTCTGCCTGGTTCTGTTGAGCACTAACTCCAAGACCTCAGACAGGCTTGCGGAGTGAGAGCATCAGAGCCCTGTGAGGTCCAGGAGAAGTTCCTCCGAGAAGAGCACTGGCTTCTTCCAAGGAAGCTGCTGAGATTGGTCTTCACAACATCCTCTGGCAAGGAGTTCCACACGTTGACTTTGCATTGTGTAAAAAAAAAAAAATACTTCCTTTTTTTAGTTTTAAAGCTGCTGTCTATTAATTTTATTTGGTGACCCCATATCTGTGTACAACAGAAATGGTTTATCAAAGTCATGTTCAATAACATGATTGAATCCTTTTATAAACTCAATGTAAAAGTTTCTTAGAACAATAGTGGACTGGATTTGCCCTTGCAGCATGATTCCTGTATGTCTCATGTGATCTTGCCAAGAGCTAATGAAAATAGCTACTTTATCCAAAGAAGCTTTGGCATATGTCTGGAACCCAATTAAGATCAAGACAATGAAGATTTTAGTTGTCAGCTCTAGGGTACAGATGTGGGGACCTGCATGAAAACCTCCTAAGCTTACTTTCACCAGCTTAAGTTATAATTTCCCCAAGGTACAAATTAATTTTACCCTTTGCCGTCGGAATTTCCACTGCCACCACCAACTTTAACTGGGTTTACTGGGAAACGTAGTTTGGACACATCTTTCCCCCAAAAATCTTCCCAACCCTTGCACCCCCCTTCCCAGGAAAGGTTTGGTAAAAATCCTCACCAATTTGCATAGGTGACCACAGACCCAAACCCTTGGATCTTAGAACAATGAAAAAGCATTCAGTTTTCTTACAAGAAGACTTTTAATAGAAGTAAAGGAATCACCTCTGTAAAATCAGGATGGTAGATACCTTACAGTGTAATTAGATTCAAAACATACAGAATCCCTCTTGGCAAAACCTTAAGTTACAAAAAAGACACACAGACAGGAATAGTCATTCTATTCAGCACAGTCCTTCTCAGCCATTTTAAAGAAATCATAATCTAATGCATACCTAGCGAGATTATTTACTAAGTTCTAAGACTCCAGTCCTGTTCTGTCCCTGGCAAAAGCATCATACAGACAGACACAGACCCTTTGTTTTTCTCCCTCCTCCCAGCTTTTGAAAGTAACTTGTCTCCTCATTGGTCATTTTGGTCAGGTGCCAGTGAGGTTACCTTTAGCTTCTTAACCTTTTACAGTTAAGAGGATTTTTCCTCTGGCCAGGAGGAATTTCAAAGGGGTTTACCCTTCCCTTTATATTTATGACATTAGTGTTGTCCATAGTATAGGAATCTTGCTATTTAGCCATGAAAGCAATATGGTAGTGTGCCTCGGTTTCCCTTTTACTACAGCATAACAGGTCGGGAATGTCTTTTCTCCTGAGAAAAGTTTCAAGACTGTTTACAAGTATCAGGGGGTAGCCATGTTAGTCTCTATCCACAAAAACAACAAGGAGTCCGGTGACACCTGAAAGACTGACAGATTTATTTGCGCATAAGCTTTCATGGGTAAAAAACACAGATATTTCGTGGGTGAAACATCTGCATCACAAGGTTTTTTTTAACATAAAGTATATTCTTCTCTATCACTCTTAACATGTTCAAGGGTTTTCTCCAAAGATTAGGCACATTGCACACCTTTACAGTTTTCGGTAGTAGCAAAAAAATAGATAAAAAAAATCAGCATTAGCAATAACAAGAAATCCATTGGAAGTGTCCATCGACAATCATTTTTGTCATGCCACACCTTTGGCTCAATACCATTGGGGTTCTGGCCTTGTAGGGTTACCCTGTGGCTTCCCTTTGCAAAATTCAGTTCTCACTTTCCTCCTTGTCCTGAAGTAAAAGAAAAAGGTTCTCCCGATCCCAAAGGACCAAGCCCCAGACCCAGGTCAATAGACAAGTCAGATCTTACCCACAAATCACGCTGGTGCCAATCCTTTAGGGGCAAAGAGGAACAAGGAGCACCTTACATCTAAAAGAGCCAAGGAGGAGAGGGACACGGTCCATGAAGAGAGCCTGCTCCGGGGTTCCTGGGGGAAGAGAGGAAGAGCAGGGAGCAGGACCGATTGCTCAGGGGGGGAATGCTGGATATGGGGCCAGCAGGGTGGTTCATCCAGCTCATGTCACAGCACCAGCCCCAGTGCGTATGCCGGCTGCAGTGTCTGCAGGTGCACAGGTCCATATACCTGTGACAGTGGAATGGTGTTCCCGGGCCTGGCTCACAATGGTTGGAGGGTGGAGTTTGTGGCAGGGCCTGTGACCAAAATTGCAGATGGGGTTTCTGATCCCAACAATGACAGTTGTGTGTCTCAGAGAAAGATCCTCTAATCCCTCTCTCCAAGAGACGTACCCTTGTCTCCAAAACCAGTCAGGTGGCAGAGCGCAAACTGGTTTATGCCGTAGACGACACGTTTTCTGGCCAGCCTTGAATGCTCCAATTCCCTGATGAATGTTCTTCTGACCCTTAATGGCTTTTTTATTTTTGCTCTAGCCATTATTCAGACGCTCAGCCCAGTCAGCCTAGTCCCACTTCCATGTGGTGCCTCACTTTCCCCCTCTCTGAAGTGGGGATAATCCTAACTGACAATTAGACAGTGTTTGATCCAGTGTTTCCCCAAACTTCCATGCCTATCTTAGTGCCTGTCTCCTCCCGCAACTGCAAGGTCTCAGACACAGTCTCTCCCGGCGAGCTGAAGCTGCCCCTGGCTCTGGAGCAGGAATCGCATGTCCAGAGAACTTCCCTTGCCTGGTGTATTCACCGTGGGCATGAGAAAGGACACCACCTATATGCAGGTTGAACATCAACCTCCACCTCTGTCCCAGCAGCAGGATGGCCTCTGGTCCCTGCAGAGCCAGCTGTCATCCTGGCAGGTGTAGCCCCAGGTTCCATAACCCTGACCCATGGTCTCTCTCCGCTGGCAGGCTCAGAGCAAGGCCTGCCCATAGAACATGGATGACGAGCTCTAGATCCTGCTGACAGCATCCCCCAGCACAGACAAACTCCAGCACATCTCGGAGGTGAGCAGAATGGGAAGGCAGCAGGGGTTTTACCTTGGCCCTGGGGACTCCAAGAAAGAAGAGACTGGAAAATCCATGTTTCTTCTCTTGGATCCTTCCGAGTATGCATTTGTGATATCAACTCTGTGGGTGCCCTTGGGGTTAACTCACTTCCCGCTTCTGGCATCAGTCTTCTCCACTCTCAGATCTACCCTGGGGAAGAAGGACATAAGCCCCGACAATCACCTTCCCCTGTGGGTGTCTGGCCCTGGGACCCTAAACCAACTGGACTATCTGCCCCATCACCTAAACTGCCCTGTCTTTCTTTCCCCCCTCGGGCCTTGTCCTAAGTGCTCAGCCTAGCCCCTTCCTGGCTTGTCCCTGACCTTTCAAGGACTCTCCAAGTCCCTCCCACACCTGCTCCCCTTGGGCTGTCTCTCATGGCTGAGCACAGGCTGCCCTTCTGCCTCTCAACAGGCCTGGGTCCTAGTCACATGCTGCTGCTTGTCACCTGATCCCCACACTTATTCCCTTCCCCCTAGGGAGCTGCATAACCTGAGCTAGGTGCAGTTGAGCTCCAACCCATTTCCTGCCCATTTCAAAAGTTTGAGAACCACTGGAGCCAGCTGGATAACAAAAAAA
Organism: Lepidochelys olivacea; assembly: GCF_965140295.1. Classification (NCBI taxonomy): domain Eukaryota; kingdom Metazoa; phylum Chordata; order Testudines; family Cheloniidae; genus Lepidochelys; species Lepidochelys olivacea. Next base: position 177,913,222 of record NC_140413.1, on the reverse strand, counting down.
TCTTTCTTCTGCAGTGACTTGGAATTAAGGGACATGGAGGAAAAGACGTGGAGGCTGTGAATAAAGTTAGAGTAGCGAGGCCAGGATAACCGGGGCTAGATCCCAGGACTGGCTATCAGAAGACCTGCCGTTTCCGATTCCTGGCTTTGGGAGCATGAGCGAGTCTCTTCAACGCTGGGTGCCTCAGTTTCCTCAAGTATCAAATAGCGCTAATCAAGGGTTTTTTTTTTGTTCTCCCCATTTTACAGGGTGGGAAACCGAGACACAGTTGGGACCTGTCTATGCTGAAGGTCTCTTGTGCATTTCTAAGCTGATGATCCCCCCATGTTGTTTAGAGCCTGTGGACAACACAGCTCCTAAAGGTGTGTTTGTTTTGTGCTTATCCCCTATGTACCAGCAGGTCTGGGTGGACTTTTCTCACTGGGCTGTGGAAAGGATGTCCAGGGTCCTAAGAGACTGAAGAAGTTTTCAAGGACTTAAAAGCAGTTTTATCAATGAATTGGGAGAAAACCTATAATCCCTGCTCATAAGATTGATGGATGACGAAATATTGGCAGAGTGGTAATTACTGATGAGGAGAGGGCAGTGATACAGAGCCATCTGGCTCATTTGGCAAGCTGGGCCCATTCAAAGAAAGCAAGTTTGACCAGAGCCAAATGCAAGGTCCTACACCTAGCAACAAGGCATGCCGGCCACACCTCCAGAATGGGGAAGTGTATCCAGGAAAGCAATGACTCTGAAAAGGATTTAGGGGCCATAGTGGAGAAGTCACTCAAGACAAGCTCCCAGCGTGATGTGTGGTGACCAGGGCTAAAGCCATCCTTAGACGTAGGAGCAGAGCAGTGAGGAGGCTAGGGAGGTGACACAGTATCAGTGAGACTGCTATTGGAATACTGTCTACAGTTTTGGTGTCCTCATTTGGAAAAGATGTTGAGAAATTGGAGCTGGGGCAGCAAAGAGCCACCAAATGTTCTGCGGGCTGGAGAAAAATGCCTTCTAGGGAGCGATTGAAAGAGCTCAACCTGTTTAGCTGATGAAAAACAGATTGAAAGGTGACTTCACTGAAGTGTTGTAATGCCTTAATGGAGAGAAAATACTGGGGATTAAAAGGCTCGTTAATCTAGCAGAGAAAGGCATAACAAGACCCAATGGCTGGAAGGTGAAAAGCGACAAATTCATATCACAAACAAGGCAGAAATATTCAACAGCGAGGATGATTCACCACAGGAACAAGCTACCAAAGAAGTGGTGGATTCTCTATCTGCTGATGTCATTTAATGAAGACTAGATGTCTTTCTGGAATGTGCTTGCCAAACGGTAGCAACTGTGGTATACAGGAGGCCTGTGATATGCAGGGGGTCAGATGAGATGCTCTAATGGTCTCTTCTGGCCATCAAGTCGACTCATTTCTGAAAAACTGAGTGTAGCATTGGGAGCAGCCTCTGATGTTTTGCTGTCTAGCTGGCTTGCTTCCTAGAATGAACACTCCTTGAGTGGGCTGATCCACAGGGAGCAGCTCAAACCTCCAAAGCGTCTGGCCAGCGGCAGGACATTAGCACTGCAGGGGAGGGGTGGGTAGGCTGACGGGATAGTAAGTGTGAAAAAGGGGACAGGGAGTGAGGGGTGAGAGGAGCCTATATAAGAAAAAGCCCCAGATAGCGGGACTGTCCCGATTTTAGAGGGACAGTCCCGCTATCTAGGGCTATCTGTTGACCGGAGGGGGTGGGTGTGGCAGTGACATCACAAAGGCCTTTTTGAGGACCGCAGCCTATTGGTCAAAGGTAGTGGGGAGGTGGTGACCTCACAGAGAGATGCTGACATCAGCCAGGCAGGACACGGGTGCAGGGCCAGGGAAACCTCGCAGACCCCTGTAGCTCTGCGTCAGCAAGTCCCCTTCTCGATGTTCCTCTTTGAGGACTGAGATTGTATTAGGATTTACGTACGTGAGCGCAAGGAGGAACCTCTTTCGAGTTTTCTCCTTTCCTTTTCCTGATTTTACTAGAAAACAGACGTCCCTGTTTGGAAGGTAAGAGCCTCCGAGAGGTTTGGAACCTGTTCAGTCTGATCCATTTGGTGCCAGGTGAATTCTAGGCCTGGAAAACGCTAGGTTCAGGTGGCAGAATTTTATTCCCCACCTAGGATTTTTCCCTTAGACTCATTGGGAACATTAGGGTTTGTCCTTTTTGTTTTACCTTTTTCCTTCATCCCTCCCTCCTTTCTCTTCTTCTCTTACTTCTTTTGTCCTTTCCCCTGTTCCCCTCCCGCCACGAGAAGGCGTGGGGCGGGGGGGGAGTCACTGTGAGCGCTCTGCAGCTCCCATTGTGGAAGGTGCACCCAAAAATGTTGGGCTGAAATAGTGCTTGGACAGTGATCCCCACCAGTGACCTGGGCCATCGTTTGGGCTCTCTGGTGAGAACCCTCAGCCTCCCGCCCCTCAGTCTCTACCCTGATTGGCTGAGCAGGGGGTTATTGACAGGGAGGAGACTCGGGTCCTTGTTGTTCTCTTTTAAGACCAAGTAAATAAGTCATAACCAGTCATATGTTCGATGAATTTTGCTGCTTCTCTGCATTCATTGTCTCTGAGCAGTTCATGATTCTCTCTAACATTCCAGTTCTCCTGAAACACTTGCTGAATAATTACTGTGAACTGTTGTTGGTCTGGAGCTCATGTGAGAGGACTTTATTCAGGTCATTCAGTGTATGAAATTCAAGATTCGATGGTTAGTTTGCAAGTCAGGGCTCTTGGGTCCTATTCCCAACTCTGCCACTGACTGGCTGTGTCACTTCAAACAAGTCAGTTTTCCTTTCTCAGCCTTAGCTTCTCCCTCTTTCAAGTAGGCATAACAATCCTCTCCTACCTATCTAACAGTGGGTGGAGGATGGGGATCCACTGGAGACTGTCACTGGAGCAGTGCATAATATGAGGTGTCCTATCACATTTACTCAATCTGATTATGACATAATAGAATAGCTGAAATATTCTACTTTATTTGTATTTGATTATTTTGAAATTGTTAACAGCAGCAACTCCTTCGCTCAGACTGTTCCCCAGGCTGAGAGTGTCTGAGCTGGGCTTGACCCTGTGAGCTGCTGAGCATGGAAATCAATGAGAAATGAGGGGCCCCTGGGCTTTGATGTGGGGAATGGTTTCCCTGGAGAAGTCCGGACTCCTGGGTTCTGTTCCTCCTCTAGCCTGCAGGGTGGAAGGGGTGGCCAGTGACGGCAGAAGGGAGCTGCTTGTCCAAAGTGACTGATGGTCTTTGTGACTGACCCTGTGCCTCCCCGGGTGTTGCAGCATGAGAGATGAAGAGGGGGAACGTTGGGAGCAGATCATGCAATGAACTCCTGCCAGTGTGTGGGGGTGGCGGAGCTGCTGTGGCTGGGTCAGGGATGGGGAGGGATGAAAAAGGCTGTTTAGTGAGAGGCTGCCTTGACCCCAAACTCACGCCTGTGCCCTGCTCGGTTCCAGGATGGCCAGGCTCCTGAGGATGTTCAGGAAGAAGGCTCTGCATGTGGCCCCAAAGCCTGAGGGAAGCAGCTGCCATCTTCCCCAGGAGCAGGGCGGCCCCTCCGTCCCCACTGGCGGGAAAGGCGCTCCCGGCCAGGCTAGGAGGTGGAAGTGCCCAGCCTTCTGGCAGAGGAAACCCGCTCATGGCACAGGTGCCGAGGTTGGAGAGGCACTGGCCAGGCTGAAATGAAGCTGACCCAGGATGTGGCAGGGCAGGCAGGACCCAGCCCAGGAAGGGAGCCAGGCAGGGTGGCTCTGGGGCTAGTTGTATGGGAAGCACCGGCCCCAGGAGCCCAGCCCTGATTCCCAGCAGGAGGCATCACCCTGCCCGGTCACTCAGGACCTTCCAGCTTCCCCAGGGCAGGAGGTGGAGGATCCCTCTCCCAGCACCAGCAGCTCGGCCCACTCCCCATGGGACAGCAGCAGTGCCTGGGACTCGGGCTGCAGTGAGGCCAATGGGCGCCGCTGCTTTGTTCCAGGTGAGGAGCCAGGCTGGGCTCAGGGAGGGGTGAGGAGGGGGCTGTGAACACCTTAGGCCCAGGCCCTCGACCAGTGCTAAGGGGGCAGGTCCCCAGCCCAGGTGTCTGGCCTGAGCCACGTGAACCTCTGACACTAGATGCTGCCACTTTGGTCCTTGGTGCTGTAGCTGGTGGTGGGGTGGGGGGGGGGGGCAGGCACCGCGCTGGGAGTCCAGGACAGTGTGTGTGTTGAGGGTCTCTTTGCTGTGGGCTCCTGAAGGAGTTGGGGGCTGAAGGTATCATTGAGAGTGGGGAGTGTGGGGCCCGGTCTGCCCTGGGTCCCGGAGGAGGGAAGGGGGCACATTGCCCCACCATGCTCCTGAGTGTCAGCCGGTGTCAACCTGTCCTCTTCTCTCCCTGGTGCAGGGACCCCCAGGGACACAGGATGATGAGGAGGAACGGGTGGGTGTGGCCACAGAGGAGGCTGTTCTCAAGAACATCCAGGAGCAGCTCCAGGGCTGAGAAAAGGTACAAACATTTCCCAGCTGTGCTGGAACCGAGGGTCTTTTATCTGACAATCCACCAGCCCTAATGGGGACCTTTCTCCTCCATGATCTGGGACGCCCAAGATGGGGGTGTTTGTCATACACCAGCCGGGGTCTCCTTCCCTCACAGGCACTGTCCCAGATCTGGACCCTGCTTATGGAGGAGTCGTGGGTGATTTGTACAATGGGCGGGCCCCCGCTATCCGTGGACAGGCCTGAGTCCTGCAGCTGGTGTGGGTGGGGCAGGGAGGTCCCTGGCTAACTGGCTCTCTCCCCCCAACCCCACTCCTTGTGGGTACAGGATGAGGCCCAACACCTTATGTTCCTGCACGCCATCCACCCCTGTGTCTCGCTGCACAGCAGAGAGGGCAGAACACATTGGAGCCACAGTGCTGCAAGGCGGTTGTCCTGGAGAGGATTGTAGTGAGCGAGACACAGTGCCAAGCAGCTGGAGGGAGGACAGAGACATGGGAGGGGTCGGGGTCTCCCCAGGCGAATGGATGGGGGATGGCTATCTGGAGCTTTCTGTTCACCTGACGGGGTGGGTGTGGCAGTGACCTCACAAAGGCCTTTTCCAGGACCTCAGCCTACTGGTCAAAGGTAGTGGGGAGGTGGTGACCTCACAGAGGGAGGGGCAGCTGAGGCCAGGGATTGCTGGGGCTGAAGATTGGGGAGAAGAGACAGGAGAAATTCTGAGATTGGCCACTAGTGGGCAGGAATCGGAAGAGCGGGAGGCAGGTTGCGGGATACTGCTGGCTCTGTGGGGCACTGGCTGTGTAATCTTCTCACTGGGAAGTGTCAATGAGGCCCAAATCTCTCACTTTCCTTTATCTCCTTTGGGTATCACAGGATCTCATTGAGGAGCTGCCTGGTAACTCTCCACCGGGCACCATCCTCCCTAATTCCCTGATTGCTGTGGGCAACCTCGGGTACCGAGACCCTTCAGCCTGGTTCCCCGAACCCCGCTGCTGCTCAGACCCAGGGCTGGGAGTCACTGCCCCTCCCACCCCTAGGTCACCTCCCAAGGGTGTCTACTCTGACAGAGATGGTGGGAAGGTTCACTCTCTCTGGGTTGGGCTGTTCTTTTCACTCCAGTAACATTGCAAAGGCTTTGGGGAGAGGCTCACTCCCAGGAACAGATACAGCAGGGGCAGCAGGGTCCAGGGAACAGGCACTATTCCTGTCCTGCCACAGTCTGTCTGGGAAATCTTGCACTTGTCATTCCCTGGCACGGTGCCTCAGTTTCCATTCTCGCCAGCCTCTGCCTATTTCCCTGCAATTTCACATCCCTGTTGGTGCCAGTCCCACCCCCGCACTGCACAGTCTAGTACCGGCTCCTCTCTCTTGCCAGCACCATGACACCTGGCCTGGAGCCAGAGCTGGAGACCCACCTCCTTCGAGCTGCCCTGCATGCCGGCTTCACCCTGGGTATGGAGAAGGACACCACCCAAGTCTAGGTAGATCATGCTAAAGTCATGGATTGAAGAGCCAGCTGTCATCCTGCCATGAATCCTTGCTAATTGCCTGCAGTAGGATGTGAATGAGCGAGGCCAGGATATGTGTTTGGGGGTCTCACAAGTGCTTCCCAGAGACCCCTCTTCCCATCATATGGCAGGTGTATCCCCAGTTTCCCTAACTCTGACCTATGGCTCTCCCTTGCTTTGCAGGGACTGCATAGTCTTGCCAGACCTCCTGGATGCTTCTACGGGCACAAAGCTCTAAAGATTTAGACCCCTTCCATCTAAGCCTCTTTGAGAGCCAGCACTGCTTGCTTTGATGGGACGAGGTGACCTGTCTGCACTGCTCCAGGAGGTGGCTCAGCTGAAGGCTGCGCCCATCTCAGAGGCTGTGAGGGCATTTGGGGCGCAGCAGGAAGGACCCTGCTCCACAGAGAGGGGAGAGGGTTTCTGTGAGTGCCAAGGGGCTCCATTTCCCCTTCCACTATCTCCCCTTTTACAGTGAGCCAGAGCAGTACCTGCAGCAGGGAGCGGGAGTTGCTGGTGGCCTCAGAGGCACAGCCCTGCAGTGCCTCAGGCACCTGGCGCAAGTGCCGGATGATGCGGACCTGGCGCATCACATTGGCCGTGACGTGGGTGGTAACTCATGGAGGTAAGAGTCATTTACTCCTTGGAGTGTGTGGGTCTCCTGGGGGAGAAACGGGATCCCCGATGCATAGCCTGCCTGGGAGCTTCCCCTGTCCCTGGCTCCCAGCTCTGGGACAGAGACGTCTCAATCATTGTACCACCCTGGTTTTGTTCATAGGAAGGGGCTCCCTAGACATGTCCTCTAAACTGGACTCCTGAGAGGGTTTCTGGCAGGAGGCTCCAGCCCCTCAGGCATGAAGAGGACATCAGGTAATCTCGTTCACATGGCATCTCCGGTCTCCAGCTCCACTTCCCGCAGCAGGGCCAACGAACCCATCAGCTCCCAGAATCCCAACTCTTTCGCCTCCTTCCGCTCAGCAGTGGGATTTCTCCAGCCCCCTCACCACACCTGTCAGCCTGTGAATGATGAAAGGCCTGAATGTCAGAGTCACCAGAACAAGCAAACTCCAGTTGCAGGCAGTGGGGCCTGTGTGTACTGAGCCTCACTGAAAATCATGTCTGAAATGGGGAGCAAGGACCCCAGCCCAGGAACAGTAGGAGTGGGCAGAGCAGGCCTGTAACAGGGTGTTCTCCACTGAGCTGCACAGCCTGGGGCTTAGCCAAGCTGATTACAGAATGAGCCCTACCTGAGAGGCACCATGTACCTCCTCCTACAGAGCCAGACTTCAGTGGTGATACAGCCCAGCTGGGGTATCAACAGGAATGAGAATGAGTTAGGAAGTTCAGAGCAGCAAGGAAAGTCTAGAGGGAAACTTGAGAAGAGAGGTGGGAAGTGCCCAGGGAAAACTGCAGCAAAGAGAAAGGAGTAGACCTTGCTGTTGGGTACAGGACCCTGGGCTGCTGCCAATGTCAGGGTGGGACTCGATTCCCCTACTGGCCCCAAAGAAGGGGGCGTCCACCCACCTGGAGAGGGTTACCAAGCCCAGCAAGGGGGCTGCAGGATGAGGAAGAGCCCCAGTGTTGGCAGAAGGGTGGACTAACGGTGGCGACCTGGCCGAAGTGTTGAGTTACCAGGCAGAGAAATTGTCATGGTGCTGGAGCAACCACAGATGGAGGACACTAGCCTAGCGAGAGGGCTGTGATGCCATGCCTGGCTGCCATGGGGGCACGGAAAGATGAGTAGATTAGTTTCTTATTGGTACAGTCAGGAGGATTGAATTCCATCAGCCCTCATGGATCACAGGGGGAAGTCTTGGGTGCTGAAGGACGGTCTGACCTGCCAAGTGGGTGTCTCAAGGGACCAAGCTGGTCACTGGATTTTTCACTTCAGTTCCCAGGACTGGTTAAGCAGCCAAAGCAGGTCTAGGAGTTTCTCATGCAGCTCCTAGAACACCAACAGAGGCAGAAGGAAGTGCAGACGGAGCTACAGACGTGGCAGCAGAAATACCTGTGAGAGATCCTGCCAAGGGAAATCAACCCAGGGTCTGCTATGCCCATGGACAAAAAGAGCAGACAAGGAGAGCATGCCTGGGCTGTGCTGCGAAGATTAGCCCAGGAGAGCAGAGCATGAGGAAGTGTACAAGCGTGGCCTAATGCCAAGATGGGGACAAGAGTTCTTTGTTTTGAGTGCAGAGAAGCAGGCCATATCAAAAGACACGGCCTGCTTAGGAAATCGCTGAATGGCAAAATGAGGGGCCAGGGCCCCAAGAAGGTAGAAAGAAAGGAGAAGTTGTCCTCTGACACAAACCCACGTGAGGCAGGCTACGTGGAGGTGGCACGGATGGCCGTGGACCTTGCAGACCCTCCACCAACATGCCCTGTTGGGTGCTGCAGGGAGGTGAAGCACGAAATGGTTGGCCCAGAGATGAAGCAGACCGAAGGAGGGACAAACACCAGGGTGGAGCAGTCCATGGTGGGTTCTCAGACCCTGACGGAAAAGGTTTTGGTGTATGCAGTGCCAGTAGCAAAAAGAGGTAGAGAAGAAGCTAAAGGCTTCGGAACAGGCTCCGCAAGCAGTTGCGAATGAGAAGGAGTGGCTGCAGGAAGAGCGCTGGGATACTGCGTAAGAGAAGGATTGCCTCTTAATTCTGGTGAGCGAGCTGGCAGTGGAGCTGGAGACACTGTGCGCAGGCTGTACAAGCGCGCAGCCGGTGACAGCGATGAGATGATGAGGGATGAAGCTTGGACAAGAATCGAACTTGCCCCCCCAGGTGGGGAATGTTCTAAGGAGGAGGGAATATAACAGAGAGTGGCCTGTGGGCTGTAAAGCCTGGACCGAGGCCAAACTGATTACAGAGTGAGCTTCACCTGAGGGAAAACCAGGGAAAACCGCAGCAAAGGTACAAGAACAGGCCTAGCTATTCAGTACAGGCCTTGGGGCAGAACCTAGAATTGAGGGTAGGACTGGTTCTCTCATGGTCTCTAAGGAAGGGGACGTAGAAGGCCATAGAAAGGGATAGCAAGGGCAAGCCGAGCCAAAGTGAGGCTGAGGAAGAGCCCCCAAAGGAACGGAAGACCTTGTTTCTATTAGACATTTTTGGACTTTTTGTTTGGGATGAGCACGACCCAGGAAAGAGTGGAATAAAAGACGGTCACCTGGCTGAAGGGCTGAGTTCCCAGCCAAAGAACTCCCAGAGGGCCCTAGCAACTATTGGCTTTGGTGCTAGCCCAGCAAGAAAGCTGTAACACCAGGCCTTGCCAGGAAGGGGCAGCCTGGTTTTGGAGAGTGGTGGGGATGGCCTATGGGAGAGGATGGCTGGAGGGGTCGTACAGGAGGGGCAACAGGGTCCAGTGATGAGAGCAGGGAACTGGTTGGACTGCAGCCCTGCCCCTGAGTGGTAACGAGATCCTGGCCAGGTCACTCTCCTACCTGATGCCTCACTTTCTCTATCTTTGAAATGGGGATCATCCTGACCCACATTAAGTGAGTGTTTGATCCTCTGTTTTTCCTTCCAAAATCTCTGCCGTCCTTGCCCCGCACAGGCCTCTGCCCTGTTCCTCAAACTTCCGTGCCCATGTTAGTGCCTGTGTAGCCCCCCAATGGCAAGGTCTCATGTACAGCCTCCTGGCAGCAAACTGAAGCCGCCCTTAGATCCAGAACAGGAATCGCAGTTCCTGTGCGTGGCCTGAATGGAGGACAGACCATGGGCATGGGGACGGCCAACACTCACATCCAGGTAGATCATCAACGTACTCCTCTGTCCCAGGAGCAGGAAGGTCTCTGGTTCTTGCTCTCTTCGGTTCCTGGAGCTCCTGAGTTGGGGGTGCGGGCTGGGGGGCAGAGATGGGAACAGGCCAGAGGATTAATCCACTGTCAGGGAGAGAGTCCCACCCTGTGGGAGATGATGTTGCCCCTCTATGGGGAAGTCCTTCCATGCAGATTCTTGCTTTCTTCGATAGCTGGAGCTGCTGATCTGGGGGTGCGGTGGACAGAGATGGGAACAGGTATAGGATTAATCCAGTGTCAGGGGGAGACTCCCCCCCCTCCCCTCACCCGTGGGAGATGATGTTGCCCCTCTATGGGGAAGTTCTTCCTTGCAGATGCTGTGCTTTGGTTCCTGGACTCTGCCAGGAAGCCCAGCTCCCATCCCTAGCAGCTTGGCTGTTCCCTATCTTGCTCGGCACCAGACCCTCTGCAGAGAGCTGCTCTGGGTCAGGAGTGCAGAGCCAGCTCTCATCCTGGAAGGTGTAGCCCCAGGTTCCATAACCCTGACCCATGGTCTCCCTCCCATGACAGGCTCTGAAGAAGGCCTGCCCAGAGACGTGGATGCCATGTTAAAGAGCCTACTGACAGCAACCCCCAACACAGACAAACTCCCGCACATCTTGGAGGTGAGCAGAATGGGCAAAGGCAGCAGGAATTTTACCTTAGCCCTGGGGAGGCCTGGAAATGAGAGACTGGATGATCCATGTTTCCATTGTGTCCTGCTACCTGAGAGCCATTGGGCCACCCGTGGTCAGGGCAGTCAATACAGAGCAGTGTTGGGGCCCTTCCTCCTTCAGGGACAGAGGGAAGGCGCTGATGCTCGGCAACCAGGCTCTGCCTGGTTCTGTTGAGCACTAACTCCAAGACCCCAGGCAGGCTTGCGGAGTGAGAGCATCAGAGCCCTGTGAAGTCCAGGAGAAGATCCTCTAAGAAGAGCACTGGCTCCTTCCGAGGAAGCTGCTGAGATGGGTCTTCACAACATCCTCTGGCAAGGAGTTCCACACGTTGACTGTGCGTTTGTTTAAAAAAAATACTTCCTTTTTTTAGTTTTAAACCTGCTGTCTATTAATTTCATTTGGTGAGCCCATATCAGTGTACAACAGAAATGGTTTCTCAAAGTCATGTTCAATAACATGATTGGATCCTTTTACAAACTCAATGTAAAACTTGCTTAGAACAATGGTGGATATGGATCTGCTCTTGCAGCATGGTTCCTGTATGTCTCATGTGATCTTCCCAAGAGCTAATGAAAATAGCTACTTTATCCATAGAAGCTTTGCGTGTGTCTGGAACCCAATTAATATCAAGACAATGTAGATATTAGTGTTGTCCATAGTATAGGAATCTTGGTATTTAGCCATGAAAGGAATATGGTAGTATGCCTCGGTTTCCCTTTTCCTACATCATATCAGGTCTGGAATGTCTTTTCTCCTGTGAAAAGTTTCAAGACTGTTTACAAGTATCAGGGGGTAGCCGTCTTAGTCTATATCCACAGAAACAACAAGGAGTCCAGTGGTACCTGAAAGACTAACAAATTTATTTGGGCATAAGCTTTGGTGGGTGAAAAATCTGTATCACAGGGTCTTTTAACATAGTGTGGGTTTTTTTGTATCACTCTTAACATGTTCAAGGGTTTTCCCAAAAGATTTGGCACCGTGATACAGTATGGCCAGAGGGCAGCAGGAGAGTGTTTAAAGGGAGCCTTATCCCCTGTAGAAGGAAGAAAGTTTGCTATAGATTAATTAGAGCACCTGAAGCCAGTCACCTGATAACCGCCCTCCCCCCCCCCGCTTCAATCGGACAAGGGAAGGAGTTGAAGCATAGTTGATTGGTCAATAGACAAGTCAGATCTTACCCAGAAATAACGCTGTTGCCAATCCTTCAGGAGCAAGGAGGAACAAGGAGAAACTTGCTTTCAAAAGAGCCAAGGAGGAGAGGGACACGGTCCATGAAGAGAGCCTGCTCCGGGGTTCCTGAGGGAGAGAGGAAGAGCAGGGAGCAGGACCGATTGCTCAGCGGGGGAATGCTGGATATGGGGCCAGCAGGGTGGTTCATCCAGCTCATGTCACAGCACCAGCCCCAGTGCGTGTGCCGGCTGCAGTGTCTGCAGGTGCACAGGTCCATGTACCTGTGACAGTGGAATGGTGTTCCCGGGCCTGGCTCACAATGGTTGGAGGGTGGAGTTTGCGGCAGGGCCAGTGAGCAAAATTGCAGCTGGGGTTTCTGTTCCCAACTATTGACAGTTGTGTGTCTCAGAAAAAGATCCTCTTACCCCTCTCTCCAAGAGACGTAACCTTGTCTCCAAAACCAGTGAGGTGGCAGAGCGCATACTGGTTTATGCCGTAGCCGACACGTTTTCTGGCCAGCCTTGAACACTCCAATTCCCTGATGAATGTTCTTCTGACCCTTAATGGCTTTTTTATTTTTGCTCTAGCCATTATTCAGACGCTCAGCCCAGTCAGCCTGGTCCCACTTCCATGTGGTGCCTCACTTTCCCCCTCTCTGAAGTGGGGATAATCCTAACTGACAATTAGACAGTGTTTGATCCTCAGATCTTGATTCCCAAATCCCTGCCCTCCTTGCCCAACACCAGCCTCCCCCCATTTCCCCAAACTTCCATGCCTATCTTAGTGCCTGTCTCTGCCCCCAAATGCAAGGTCTCAGACACCGTCTCCTTCCAGCAAGCTGAAGCTGCCCCTGGCTCTGGAGCTGGAATCGCATGTCCTGAGAGCTTTCCTTGCCTAGTGTATTCACCGTGGGCATGAGAAAGGACAACACCCGTATGCAGGTCTAACATCAGCCTCCACCTCTGTCCCAGCAGCAGGATGGCTCTGCTTCCTGCTCTGTTAGGGGGCTTATTCCTTCACCCACTTACTTCCCTGGTCCTTCTTGCATGAACAGAGAGCAACAATACCCGAAGTCCAAAGGTGCAAACAATTCGATGTTTATTGGGGTGAACTTCTAGCAATCATGATTCCAGTTTCCTTCCTTAGTGTCCCCCTTCTCAGCTTTGACACCCCAGAGCCTTACCTGTGTCCCTGTTCCCATTTCCCCCCCTTAGCAAAACATGATTCCAATTTCCCCGCCCCCATTCTCTGTTCCCATTCCCCCCCTTAGCAAAACATGATTCCAGTTTCCCCACCTCCATTCCCTGTTCCCATTCCCCCTCCTGACTTCCTGAGCTGCTCTGGGCAAGGACTGCAGAGCCAGCTGTCATCCTGGCAGGTGTAGCCCCAGGTTCCATAACCCTGACCCATGGTCTCTCTCCGCTGGCAGGCTCGGAGCAAAGGCCTGTCCAGAGAACATGGATGACGAGCTCTAGATCCTGCTGACAGCATACCCCAGCACAGACAAACTCCAGCACATCTCGGAGGTGAGCAGAATGGGAAGGGGCAGCAGGGGTTTTAACTTGGCCCTGGGGACTCCTGGAAAGAAGAGACTGGAAAATCCATGTTTCTTCTCTTGGATCCTTCGAGTATGCATTTGTGATATAAACTCAGTGGGTGACCTTGGGGTTAACTCACTTCCCCCTTCTGGCATCAGTCTTCTCCACTATCAAATCTACCCTGGGGAAGAAGGACATAAGCCCCGACAATCACCTTCACCTGTTGGTGTCTGGCCCTGGGACCCTAAACCAACTGGACTACCTGCCCCATCACCTAAACTGCCCTGACTTTTCCTCCTAGGGCCTTGTCCTAGGTGCTCAACCTAGCCCCTTCCAGGCTCAGCTTAGCCCCTACCTGCTCCCCTTGGGGTGTCTCTCGTGGCTGAGCACAGGCTGCCCTTCTATCTCTCAGCAGGCCTGAGTCCTAGTCACATGCTGCTTCTTGTCACCTGACCCCCACATTTATTCCCTTCACCCTACGGAGCTGCACAACCTGGGCTAAGTACAGTTGAGCTCCAACCCCTGTCCTGGCCATCTCACCCTGGGACAGGTTGAAAGTGGAAACCTGTGGGCTAACAGTAACTGTTTGCACTCAAAGGTGCTGAAGACACAATGGAAGAGGAAATCCTTTGGTCTGGATTTAAATTATTGCAACTGAAAGTGAATGAGAGAAAATTGGTCCAGAGTTATCTTCCTAGCAGCAGAAAATCTGTAGATTGATAGATGTTAAGGTCAGAAAGGACCATTATGTGTATCTAGTCGCACCTCCTGTACAACTCGAGCCCTTGAATGTCACCAAGTGATTCCTTCAGCCAACCATAACATGGGACTGAGCCAGAGCACGTCTTTTGGAATGACATCCACATGCATTGGAGCCAACAGGCTAACAGAAAATCCTTCTGTAGTGACATGGGGTTAAGGGACATGAAGGAAAAGACACGGAGGCTGTGATTAAAGTTAGAGCACTGAGACCAGGATAACCGGGGCTAGGTCGCAGGATTGGCTAGCAGAAGACCTGCCATTTTCTATTCCTGGCTTTGAGACCATGAGCAAGTCTCTTCACTGCTGGGTGCCTCGGTTTCCCCAAATATCAAATAGAGCTATTCAAGCTTTTGTTTGTTCTCCCCATTTTACAGGGTGGGAAACCGAGACACAGTTGGGACCTGTCTACACTACAGCTCTCTAGAGCATTTCTAAGCTGCTGACCCCCACATGTTGTTCAGAGCCTATGGACAACACCGCTCCTAAGGGTGTGTTTATTCTGTTCTTATCCCCTATGTACCAGCAGGTCTGGGCGGCCTTTTCTCACTGTGCTGTGGGGAGCAGGTCCTGCGTACAAAGGGTCTGAAGAACCTCTCAAGGACTAATTTTTAAAAATAATTTTTATCAATGAATTGGGAGAAAACATACAATCCCTGCTGATAAGCTTGGTGGGTGACAAAATACTGGCAGAGTCGTTATTACTGATGAGAAGAGAGCAGTGATACAAAGCGATGTGGCTCATTTGGCAAGCTGGACCCATTCAAAGAAAACAAGTTTGACCAGAGCCAAATGCAAGGTCCTATACCTCCTAACAAGGCATGCTGGCCACACCTCCAGAATGGAGAAGTGTATCCAGGAAAGCAGTGACTCTGAAAAGGATTTAGGGGCTATAGTGGAGAAGCTACTCAACACGAGCTCCCAGTGGGATGCTGTGGTGAACAGAGCTAAAGCCATCATTACATGTAGGAGCAGAGCCGTGAGTAGCATAGGGAGGTGTGACATTATGAGTGTAATATAATATCTCATTGATAGGTCACAGGGCCAGAAAGAGTTAATTAACTCACAGGCTGACCTGATCCATGGCTGAACTTTAAAGACTGGTGAGGAAGATATGTAAAGGAATAGAGCTTTGAAATGCAAGCCTGCATTGTTAGAGATAGAAGGGTAGATGTTTGCTCAGGTCTTGTGATATAAGCAAACGAGTCTTGTCTATTGCTATAGCTTTGATTCAAAGATCAAAAGAGGAATATTAACATTTAGGAAGACACTTGAGTGAAACAGTATTATTGTTCATATGTCTCTTTGAAGGTTGTGGTAACCTGTATCTAAACTGTTTAATGGATAAATTATCCTGTGATAATTGCCAGGATGTTTAGGAGAAGGAAAGTTAAGCCTATTGTTTTCTCAGGCCAAAAGGCTGCTGGAAATGTATAAAAACCCTGGGACACAATCCTTCTTCATCTCAGATCTGCTTTGGGTTTCAAGAAGGGGAAACCCGAAGCCATAAGGACTGAGATCCCCAGTCACTGACTGGAGTCACCCTGAATATGGACATTGGACTATAACCTATGGACTATTTCTAAAAGGACTTTTGGCAACTACAAGCTCATCTCTGCTCTGTACCTGTACCTCAAGAGTTCAACTCAAGTCTGTATCTGTATTGATCTTTTAACCAACACGCTCTTCCTTTTCCTTTTTAATAAATTTTAGTTTTGTTAATAAGGATTGACTATAAGCGTGTATTTTGGGTAAGATCTGAGTTATCATTTGACCTGGGTCTGGGGCTTGGTCCTTTGGGATCAGGAGAACCTTTTCTTTTATATGATGAAATAAGATTTTCAGAATTTATCATCATATGTTTGACCTGTGTGTCTGGAAGGATTCCTGAGGCTGGGTACTTTAAGGGAACTGCATTATTTGGACTTCTGAGTAACCAGGGAGGTGCAAAAGAAGCTGTTTTGTGCTGGCTTGGTAAATCTAAGGATTGGAATATCCACCAGCCTTTGGGGTTTGTTTACCCCGTTTGTTTGCAGTCCACCCTGACTGAGTGACCTCAGCTGGCTCCCACGGGCAGCACTGTCACAGGAGGTGACACAGCATCAGTGAGACTGCTATTGGAATACTGCCTCCAGTTTTGGTGTCCTCATTTGAAAAAGATGTTGAGAAATTGGAGCTGGGGCAGCAAAGAGCCACCAAATGTTCTGCGGGCTGGAGAAAAATGCCTTCTAGGGAGCGATTGAAAGAGCTCAACCTGTTTAGCTGATGAAAAGCAGATTGAAAGGTGACTTCACTGAAGTGTTGAAATGCCTTAATGGAGAGAAAATACTGGGGATTAAAAGGCTCGTTAATCTAGCAGAGAAAGGCAAAACAAGACCCAATGGCTGGAAGGTGAAAAGAGACCAATTCATATCACAAATAAAGCACAAATATTCAACAGCGAGGATGATTCACCACAGGAACAAGCTACCAAGGAAAGTGGTGGATTCTCCATCTCTTGATGTCATTTAATGAAGACTAGATGCCTTTCTGGAATGTGCTTGCCAAACGTTAGCGACTGTGGTATACAGGAGGCCTGTGATATGCAGGGGGTCAGATGAGATGCTCTAATGGTCTCTTCTGGCCATCCAGTCGACTCATTTCTGAAAAACTGAGTGTAGCATTGGGAGTAGCCTCTGATGTGTTGCTGTCTAGCCAGCTTGCTTCCTAGAATGAACACTCATTGAGTGGGCTGATCCAAAGGGAGTAGCTCAAACCTCCAAAGTGTCTGGCCAGCGGCAGGACATTAGCACTGCAGGGGAGGGGTGGGTAGGTTGACGGGATAGCAAGTGTGAAAAAGGGGACAGGGAGTGGGGGGCAATAGGAACCTATATAAGAAAAAGTCCTAGATAGAGGGACTGTCCCTATAAAATCGGGACATCTGGTCACCCCAGGGGTGGGTATGGCAGTGACATCACAAAGGCCTTTTGCAGGACCTCAGCCTATTTGTCAAAGCTTGTCATAAATATAAAGGGAAGGGTAAACCCCTTTGAAATCCCTCCTGGCCAGGGGAAAGCTCCTCTCACCTATAAAGGGTTAAGAAGCTAAAGGTAACCTCGCTGGCACCTGACCAAAATGACCAATGAGGAGACAAGATACTTTCAAAAGCTGGGAGGAGGGAGAGGAACAAAGGGTCTGTCTGTAGTCGTCTTGGCCGGGGACAGAACAGGAATGGAGTCTTAGAACTTTTAGTAAGTAATCTAGCTAGGTATGTGTTAGATTATGATTTCTTTAAATGGCTGAGAAAAGAATTGTGCTGAATAGAATAACTATTTCTGTCTGTGTATCTTTTTTGTAACTTAAGGTTTTGCCTAGAGGGGTTCTCTATGTTTTTGAATCTAATTACCCTGTAAGATATATACCATCCTGATTTTACAGGGGGGATTTCTTTATTTCTATTTACTTCTATTTTTTATTAAAAGTCTTCTTGTAAAACACTGAATGCTTTTTCATTGTTCTCAGATCCAAGGGTTTGGGTCTGTGGTCACCTATGCAAATTGGTGAGGCTTTTTATCCAACATTTCCCAGGAAAGGGGGAGTGCAAGTGTTGGGAGGATTGTTCATTGTTCTTAAGATCCAAGGGTCTGGGTCTGTAGTCACCTAGGCAAATTGGTGAGGCTTTTTACCAAACCTTGTCCAGGAAGTGGGGTGCAAGGTTTTGGGAAGTATTTTGGGGGGAAGGACGCGTCCAAACAGCTCTTCCCCAGTAACCAGTATTAGTTTGGTGGTGGTAGCGGCCATTCCAAGGATAACGGGGGTAATATTTGTTACCTTGGGGAAGTTTTGACCTAAGCTGGTAAAGATAAGCTTAGGAGGTTTTTCATGCAGGTCCCCACATCTGTACCCTAGAGTTCAGAGTGGGGGAGGAACCTTGACATGGTGGCACAGTGGTGGGATTAACCTGAAATCATTTTGAGATCCAGTTGAGATTTTTTGAACTAGAAATACAGATTTTAAAAAGGAATTTTTAGGAAGTCCAGAAGGCAGCTTTGAAACTGAAAGCAGCTTGGTTTCTCTCTGCTTTGTGGCCAAGCAGAGACAAAAGGGGATTATCTTGTGAATTGCAGGTTTTCTTTGCCTGGAGGCACGGTACTTAACTCCTGCAGGGAAATTCACAGTCTTCCAACCCAGAGGTTTTTTTTTTTTCTTTTCTTCCTAAAAGTAAATAGGGGGTGTGTGCTCTACCCATTTGCCTGGAGACAAAAGTGGCAGGGTTTTTTTTTTAGGATTTTGATTTTTTTTTGTTTTACAAGGAGCACAGGTTTGAAAAGAAATTTTTTTCTTCTTTGGGCTGGGTAAGCAGGTTTCCAAGTAGTTGGAGGTTTTTTGCTTTAATTTGGGCCCAGAGCAGAGACAAGGGAATTGTCTTTTTCTGTAGGCTGACAATCACTATCAGAGAATAGGTATTCTATTCCAGCACAGCAAAATTTTACAGCCAAGTTTTGTTTGTTTATTTCTAAACCTCGGGTGTAAAGTTAGTTAAAAACAGAGAGGTTAGAATGGCCAAATCCTCAGCTCGACTACAGCTGGAATTAGCCAAATTTCAGGCTGAGGAAAAACAAAGGGAACATGAAAGACAGATAGAACTCATGCAGCTGAAGAAGGAACAAGAAAGGGAGGCAGAACAACACCAAGAGGCTGCCCACAAGAGGGAAATGGAGGCAAGGAAGCATGTGGAGGAGGAGAGGGAAAAAGAGAGGAAGCATGTGGAGGAGATGGAGAGGATAAAGGCCCAGCAGAATATACCAACAAACCCTAGCAATCCTTCTCCAGGTACCACTTCCCATCCCAGAAAGTTCCCCACCTACAAGGCAGGTGATGATACTGAGGCCTTCTTAGAAAACTTCGAAAGGGCCTGCCTTGGGTACAACATCTCTACTGACCAATACATGGTAGAGCTGAGGCCGCAGCTCAGTGGACCCTTAGCTGAGGTGGCAGCTGAAATGCCTAAAGAACACATGAACAAGTATGAACTGTTTAAATCCAAGGCGAGAGTCAGAATGGGGATAACACCCGAGCAGTCTCGTCGGAGGTTCAGAGCCCTAAGGTGGAAACCAGACATGTCATTTACCCGACATGCCTACCACATTGTAAAACATTGGGATGCCTGGATATCAGGAGCAAGTGTTGAATCTCCAGTAAATTTGCCCTTCCTAATGCAAATGGAACAATTCTTAGAGGGTGTTCCTGAGGAAATAGAAAGATACATCCTAGATGGGAAACCCAAAACTGTACTTGAGGCAGGAGAGATTGGAGCCAGATGGGTGGAGGTGGCAGAGAAGAAGAAAACTGGTCGCAGTTGGAGCGGAGACCAGAAGGGACCACCCCAGACCACACCCTATTACCGGGGGCCGCCCAAAGCCCCACCTACCTCCCAAAGAACCCTCCAGACCCCTTATCGTCCCACCACCCCGTTCTCCAGCAACCCTCCTCGCCCCAGTGACCCGTCAGCTGGACGATGTTTTAAGTGTAACGAGCTGGGGCATGTAAAGGCCAACTGCCCCAAGAACCCCAACAGATTACAGTTCATTGCACCGGAATCACACCAGAGGTCCACAGGCCCAGATACCTCCCAGATACCCTTGGAGCGGAGGGAAACTGTGAGTGTGGGTGGGAAGAAGGTCACCGCGTGGAGGGACACCGGAGCACAAGTGTCAGCTATCCATGCTTCCTTAGTGGACCCCAATTTAATCAACCCAGAGATCCAAGTGACGATTCAACCCTTCAAGTCCAACTCTTTCAATTTGCCTACAGCCAAGTTGCCTGTCCAGTACAAGGGCTGGTCAGGAATGTGGACTTTTGCAGTCTATGATGATTATCCCATCCCCATGCTGTTGGGGGAAGACTTGGCCAATCATGTGAAGCAGGCCAAGAGGGTGGGAATGGTCACCCGCAACCAGGCTAAACAAGCCGTGAGGCCTAGCTCTGTTCCGGAAACTTCTATCAGGACCCAGTCAGAGGTGATGGACCTGGACCCCAGGCCAATGTCTGCAACAGCAGTAGTGGATCCAGTCCCAGAGACCCAGACGGAACCAGTCCCAGAACCGGAACCAGCCAAACAACCAACACCAGACCCCGTGTCAGCACTGAATCCAGTACTTGCAACCTCAACACCAGAGGGCCCCACCGAACCTGAACTGGCAGCAGCCGATAACCCTACACAAGAGGCTCAGCCGGAGCCTGAATCCCAACATAGTACACCAGCGGAGAGCGGTTCACAGTCAACAGAAACAGCTCCATCCCCTATATCGCTTCCAGAGGGACCAAGCCTAGGTCCACAATCCCATGAGGAACTGATGTCTCCAGCATCAAGGGAACAGTTCCAGACCGAACAGGAAGCAGATGAAAGCCTCCAGAGAGCTTGGACGGCGGCACGGAGCAACCCACCGCCTCTCAGCTCTTCTAATCGATCCAGGTTTGTTGTAGAAAGAGGACTTTTATACAAGGAAACTCTTTCTGGGGGACACCAGGAAGACTGGCATCCTCAGAGACAGTTGGTAGTTCCAACTAAATACCGGGCCAAGCTCTTGAGCTTAGCCCATGATCACCCTAGTGGCCATGCTGGGGTGAACAGGACCAAAGACCGTTTGGGGGGGTCATTCCACTGGGAGGGAATGGGCAAGGATGTTTCTACCTATGTCCAGTCTTGTGAGGTGTGCCAAAGAGTGGGAAAACCCCAAGACCAGGTCAAAGCTCCTCTCCAGCCACTCCCCATCATTGAAGTTCCATTTCAGCGAGTAGCTGTGGATATTCTGGGTCCTTTTCCGAAAAAGACACCCAGAGGAAAGCAGTACATACTGACTTTCATGGATTTTGCCACCCGATGGCCGGAAGCAGTAGCTCTAAGCAACACCAGGGCTAAAAGTGTGTGCCAGGCACTAGCAGACATTTTTGCCAGGGTAGGTTGGCCCTCCGACATCCTCACAGATGCAGGGACTAATTTCCTGGCAGGAACTATGAAAAAACTTTGGGAAGCTCATGGGGTAAATCACTTGGTTGCCACTCCTTACCATCATCAAACAAATGGCATGGTGGAGAAGTTTAATGGAACTTTGGGGGCCATGATACGTAAATTCGTAAATGAGCACTCCAATGATTGGGACCTAGTATTGCAGCAGTTGCTCTTTGCCTACAGAGCTGTACCACATCCCAGTTTAGGGTTTTCCCCATTTGAACTTGTATATGGCCGTGAGGTTAAGGGGCCATTGCAGTTGGTGAAGCAGCAATGGGAGGGATTTACACCTTCTCCAGGAACTAACATTCTGGACTTTGTAACCAACCTACAAAACACCCTCCGAACCTCTTTAGCCCTTGCTAGAGAAAACTTACAGGATGCTCAAAAAGAGCAAAAAGCCTGGTATGATAAACATGCCAGAGAGCGTTCCTTCAAAGTAGGAGACCAGGTCATGGTCTTAAAGGCGCTCCAGGCCCATAAAATGGAAGCATCGTGGGAAGGGCCATTCGTGGTCCAGGAGCGCCTGGGAGCTGTTAATTATCTCATAGCATTCCCCACCTCCAACCGAAAGCCTAAGGTGTATCATATTAATTCTCTAAAGCCCTTTTATTCCAGAGAATTAAAGGTTTGTCAGTTTACAGCCCAGGGAGGAGACGACGCTGAGTGGCCTGAAGGTGTCTACTACGAAGGGAAATGTGCTGGTGGTGTGGAAGAGGTGAACCTCTCCATGACCCTTGGGCGTATGCAGCGACAGCAGATCCAGGAGCTGTGCACTAGCTACGCGCCAACGTTCTCAGCCACCCCAGGACTGACTGAACGGGCATACCACTCCATTGACACAGGTAATGCTCACCCAATTAGGGTCCACCCTTACCGGGTGTCTCCTCAAGCTAAAACTGCTATAGAACGGGAGATCCAGGATATGTTACAGATGGGTGTAATCCGCCCCTCTGAAAGTGCATGGGCATCTCCAGTGGTTCTAGTTCCCAAACCAGATGGGGAAATACGTTTTTGCGTGGACTACCGTAAGCTAAATGCTGTAACTCGCCCAGACAACTATCCCATGCCACGAACAGATGAACTATTAGAGAAACTGGGAAGGGCCCAGTTCATCTCTACCTTGGACTTAACCAAGGGGTACTGGCAGGTACCGCTAGATGAATCTGCCAAGGAAAGGTCAGCCTTCATCACACATCTCGGGCTGTATGAATTTAATGTACTCCCTTTCGGGCTGCGAAATGCACCCGCCACTTTCCAAAGACTTGTAGATGGTCTCCTAGCGGGATTAGGAGAATATGCAGTCGCCTACCTTGACGATGTGGCCATATTTTCGGATTCCTGGGCAGACCACCTGGAACATCTACAAAAAGTCCTTGAGCGCATAAGGGAGGCAGGACTAACTGTTAAGGCTAAGAAGTGTCAAATAGGCCTAAACAGAGTGACTTACCTTGGACACCAGGTGGGTCAAGGAACTATCAGCCCCCTACAGGCCAAAGTGGATGCTATCCAAAAGTGGCCTGTCCCAAAGTCAAAGAAACAGGTTCAATCCTTCTTAGGCTTGGCCGGTTATTACAGACGATTTGTACCGCACTACAGCCAAATCGCTGCCCCACTGACAGACCTAACCAAAAAGAAACAGCCAAATGCTGTTCAGTGGACCGGAAAGTGTCAGAAGGCCTTTAACAAGCTTAAAGCGACACTCATGTCTGACCCTGTACTAAGGGCCCCAGACTTTGACAAACCGTTCCTAGTAACCACAGATGCATCCGAGCGTGGTGTGGGAGCAGTTTTAATACAGAAAGGACCTGATCAAGAATTCCACCCTGTAGTGTTTCTCAGCAAAAAACTGTCTGAGAGGGAAAGCAACTGGTCAGTCACTGAAAAAGAATGTTATGCCATTGTCTACGCTCTGGAAAAGCTACGCCCATATGTTTGGGGACGGCGTTTCCACCTGCAAACCGACCATGCTGCACTAAAGTGGCTTCACACCGTCAAAGAAACTAACAAAAAACTTCTTCAGTGGTTTAGCTCTCCAAGATTTTGATTTCGACATCCAACACATCTCAGGAGCTTCTAACAAAGTGGCTGATGCACTCTCCCGTGAAAGTTTCCCAGAATCAACTGGTTAAAATTGTCCTTGAGATGTGGAAAATATTGTTAGTCTTTATGTACTTGGTAGTATATTTAGAGATGCATGTGTCTTATTAACTCTGTTTTTCCTAGAGCTCCAGGAAGAAATCCCAGCCAGTGTTTCACCCTAGCTGAGATTTGGGGGGCGTGTCATAAATATAAAGGGAAGGGTAAACCCCTTTGAAATCCCTCCTGGCCAGGGGAAAGCTCCTCTCACCTATAAAGGGTTAAGAAGCTAAAGGTAACCTCGCTGGCACCTGACCAAAATGACCAATGAGGAGACAAGATACTTTCAAAAGCTGGGAGGAGGGAGAGGAACAAAGGGTCTGTCTGTAGTCGTCTTGGCCGGGGACAGAACAGGAATGGAGTCTTAGAACTTTTAGTAAGTAATCTAGCTAGGTATGTGTTAGATTATGATTTCTTTAAATGGCTGAGAAAAGAATTGTGCTGAATAGAATAACTATTTCTGTCTGTGTATCTTTTTTGTAACTTAAGGTTTTGCCTAGAGGGGTTCTCTATGTTTTTGAATCTAATTACCCTGTAAGATATATACCATCCTGATTTTACAGGGGGGATTTCTTTATTTCTATTTACTTCTATTTTTTATTAAAAGTCTTCTTGTAAAACACTGAATGCTTTTTCATTGTTCTCAGATCCAAGGGTTTGGGTCTGTGGTCACCTATGCAAATTGGTGAGGCTTTTTATCCAACATTTCCCAGGAAAGGGGGAGTGCAAGTGTTGGGAGGATTGTTCATTGTTCTTAAGATCCAAGGGTCTGGGTCTGTAGTCACCTAGGCAAATTGGTGAGGCTTTTTACCAAACCTTGTCCAGGAAGTGGGGTGCAAGGTTTTGGGAAGTATTTTGGGGGGAAGGACGCGTCCAAACAGCTCTTCCCCAGTAACCAGTATTAGTTTGGTGGTGGTAGCGGCCATTCCAAGGATAACGGGGGTAATATTTGTTACCTTGGGGAAGTTTTGACCTAAGCTGGTAAAGATAAGCTTAGGAGGTTTTTCATGCAGGTCCCCACATCTGTACCCTAGAGTTCAGAGTGGGGGAGGAACCTTGACAAAGGTAGTGGGGAGGTGGTGACCTCACAGAGAGATGCTGACATCAGCCAGGCAGGACAGGGGCGCAGGGCCAGGGAAACCTCACAGACCCCTGTAGCTTTGCTTCAGCAAGTCTCCCTCTTGAGGTCTCTCTTTGAGGGCTGAGAGAGTATTAGGGTTTACGTACGTGAGCGCAAGGAGGAACCTCTTTTGAGTTTTCTCCTTTCCTTTTCCTGATTTTACTGGAAAACAGACATCCCTGTTTTGAAGGTAAGAGCCTCCGAGAGGTTTGGAACCTGTTCAGTCTGATCCATTTGGTGCCAGCTGAATTCTAGGCCTGGAAAACGCTAGCTTCAGGTGGCAGAATTTTATTCCCCACCTAGGATTTTGTCCCTTAGACTCACTGGGGACATTAGGGTTTGTCCTTTTTGTTTTACATTTCCTCTCTCCCTCATTTCTCTTCTTCTCTTACTTCTTTTGTCCTTTCCCCTGTTCCCCTCCCGCCACCAGGAGGGGTGTGGTGGGGGGAGTCACTGCGGGTGCTCTGCAGCTCCCAAAAATGTGGGGCTGAAATAGTGCTCGGCCAGTGATCCCCACTGGTGACCTGGGCCATCCTTTGGGCTCTCTGGTGAGAACCCTCAGCCTCCCGCCCCTCAGTCTCTACCCTGATTGGCTGAGCAAGGGGTTATTGACAGGGAGGAGACTCGGGTCCTTGTTGCTCTCTTTTAAAACCAAGTAAATAAGTCATAACCAGTCATGTTTGATGAATTTTGCTGCTTCTCTGCATTCATTGTCTCTGAGCAGTTCATGATTCTCTCTCGCATTCCAGTTCTCCTGAAACACTTGCTGAATAATTACTATGAACTGTTGTTGGTCTGGAGCTCATTTGAGAGGACTTTATTCAGATTGTTCAATGTATGAAACTCAAGATCTGATGGTTAGTTTGAAAATCAGGGTTCTTGGGTCCTATTCCCAACTCTGGCACTGCCTGGCTGTGTGACCTCAGACAAGTCAATTCTCCTTTCTCAGCCTTAGCTTCTCCCTCTTTCAAGTAGGCATAACAATCCTCTCCTACCTACCTCACAGTGGGTGGAGGATGGGGATCCATTGGAGAGTGTCACTGGGAGCAGTGCATAATATGAGGGGTCCTATCACTTTTACTCAGATCAGATAATGGAATAGCTGAAATATTCTATTTTATTTGTTATTTTGTTTATTTGTTTTTGATTATTTTATTTGTTTTTGATTATTTTGAAATTAAGAGCAGCAACTTAAAATTGTTAAGAGCAGCAACTTCTTAGCTCAGACTGAAGCATCTTCTCTAATTTTCAAGATCAAAGTGTCTCATCTTTGTGTGCGGCAAGACAATTTAACATACAGTGACAAACAGGAGATGCTTTTGTTTTGCAACAAAATATTTTTGCAAAGAATTTTCATCCCACTTGTTATGATTTCAAGAAACAAATGGGTTTAGTCTGAATGAGATTTTCTGACCAAAACGGTTTCAGTGAAATTTCCCCACCATCTTGATTCCTGGGCTCTCTCCCTGCCTCTGGGGGGCTTGTTGTCTGTTAGAACAGGAGTCAAGATTGATGGCTTCTCTTTCTGGCTCTGTCACTACCTTGCTTTGTAGGCCCTTGGGTAGGTCACTTCCCTTTTCTGTACCTAAGGCTCCCCCTCCGTCCAATGGGAACAGGGACAATTTGCGAACTCTGGGCAGTCGTGAGCCTGAGTGAGATAAGGGGCTTAGTTAAAGCCCTTTGTGAAGGAGAAAGGGGAGGTTCACGGTGTTGAGCACCGAGGAATTGTAAACTTTGCTAAAATGTCTAGGCTGCGGAAACAAGAAATGGTCAGGGCCAGATTTTAACCATCGTCTTTTTTAAAGCCCATTCAGGGAAAAGAGTCCCACTCTTTTAGGTACGTGGGGTTCTTTGCCAGCAGGAGAAAAGAGGTTTCTGCCTCCATTTGTGTGGCCTTAACAAACCAGGTGCTGTGCCCCAGTTCTCATCTGAGATCCCTGAAAAAGAACTCTCGCCGTCCGTTAACAAGACAGTAGCTATCTTTAAAAGGGGAACAAAGAGAACCTTGGGACTTACAGATCAGCCTGCCTTATTCCATACCTGGAAAGATACTGGAACACACTATTAAACAATCAGTTTGTCAGCACCTACAGGATCATTTGGTTCTTAGCACTAATGAGCATGTATTTGTCAAGAACAAATCATTCAAAACCAATCCTGTTTCCTTCTTTGACAGGGTTACGGGCCTAGTGGAGGTGGATAAACAGTAGATGTGATCTATCTTGGTGTTAATCAGGCTTGTGAAAATGTCCTATGGGACTGTGTCAAAAGCAAACTAAGGAAATGTGATCTTGATGCAATTAGTATAATGTGGTTGAAAACCCATCCTCCAAGAGTCGTTCTCCATGTTTGGCTGTCCAGCTGAAAGGGTGTACCTAGTGGGTCCAGCACGGATCAGTCCGGGGTGTGGTACTATTCCATATTTTCATTAATGATTTGGAAAATGGAGTGGAGTGTATGCTTCTAAACTGTGCAGATGACACCGAGCACTTTGGAGCACTTTGGAGCACAGGACTGAAATCAGGAGGGCCAAATCGCACCTGGAGCTGCAGCTAGCAAGAGATGTCAAGAGTAACCAAGAAGGGTTTCTTCAGGTATGTTGGCAACAAGAAGAAAGCCAAGGAAAACGTGGGCCCCTTACTGAATGAGGGAGGCAACCTAGTGACAGAGGATGTGGAAAAAGCTAATGTACTCATTGCTTTTTTTGCCTCTGTCTTCACTAACAAGGTCAGCTCTCAGACTGCTGCGCTGGGCATCAGAGCATGGGGAGTAGATGGCCAGCCCTCTGTGGAGAAAGAGGTGGTTAGGGACTATTTAGAAAAGCTGGACGTGCACAAGTCCATGGGGCCGGACGAATTGCATCCGAGAGTGCTAAAGGAATTGGCGGCTGTGATTGCAGAGCCATTGGCCATTATCTTTGAAAACTCGTGGCGAATGGGGGAAGTCCCAGATGACTGGGAAAAGGCTAATGTTGTGCCCATCTTTAAAAAAGGGAAGAAGGAGGATCCTGGGAACTACAGTCCAGTCAGCCTCACCTCAGTCCCTGGAAAAATCATGGAGCAGGTCCTCAAAGAATCAATCCTGAAGCACTTACATGAGAGGAAAGTGATCAGGAACAGTCAGCATGGATTCACCAAAGGAAGGTCATACCTGACTAATCTAATCGTCTTCTATGATGAGATTACTGGTTCTGTGGATGAAGGGAAAGCAGTGGATATATTGTTTCTTGACTTTAGCTAAGCTTTTGAAATGCTCTCTGTGAGGTCACCACCTCCCCACTATCTTTGACCAATAGGATGAGGTCCTGCAAAGGGCCTTTGTGATGTCACTGCCACACACACCCCTGGGATGACAAGATGTCCTGATTTTATAGGGACAGTCCCGCTATCTGGGGCTTTTTCTTATATATGTTCCTATTACCCCCCACTCCCTTTCCCCTTTTTCACACTTGCTGTCCCGTCAACCTACCCACCCCTCCCCTGCAGTGCTAATGACCTACCGCTGGCCAGACACTTTGGAGGTTTGAGCTACTCCCTGTGGATCACTCCACTCAAGGAGTGTTCATTCTAGCAAGCCGGCTGGACAGCAAAACATCAGAGGTTACTCCCAATGCTACACTCAGTTTTTCAGAAATGAGTCGACTTGATGGCCAGAAGAGACCATTAGAGCATCTCATCTGACCCCTGCATATCACAGGCCTCCTGTATACCACAGTTGCTACCGTTTGGGAAGCACATCCCAGAAAGACATCTAGTCTTCATTAAATGACATCAAGAGATGGAGAATCCACCACTTTCCTTGGTAGCTTGTTCCTGTGGTGAACCATCCTCACTGTTGAATATTTGTGCCTTGTTTGCAATATGAATTGGTCTCTTTTCACCTTCCAGCCATTGGGTCTCGTTATGCCTTTCTCTGCTAGATTAACGAGCCTTTTAATCCCCAGTATTTTCTCTCCATTAAGCTATTTCAACACTTTAGTTGATGAAAAGCAGATTGAAAGGTGACTTGACTGAACAGGTTCGGCTCTTTCAATCGCTCCCTAGAAGGCATTTATCTCCAGCCTGCAGAACATTTGGTGACTCTTTGCTGCCCCAGCTCCAATTTCTCAACATCTTTTTCAAATGAGGACACCAAAACTGGAGGCAGTATTCCAATAGCAGTCTCACTGATGCTGTGTCACCTCCCTAGCCTCCTCATGGCTCTGCTTCTACGTTTAAGGATGGCTTGAGCCCTGGTCACCACAGCATCATGCTGGGAGCTCGTTTTGAGTGGCTTCTCCACTATGGCCCCGAAATCCTTTTCAGAGTCACTGCTTTCCTGGATACACTTCCCCTTTCTGGAGGTGTGGCCGGCATGCCATGTTGCGAGGTGTAGGACCTTGCATTTGGCTCTGGTCAAACTTGCTTTCTTTGAATGGGCCCATCTTGCCAAACGAGCCAGATGGCTCTGTATCACTGCCCTTTCCTCATCAGTAGTTACCACTCTGCCAGTATTTTGTCACCCACTAATCTTGATAAAAATTATTTTTAAAAATTAGTCCTTGAGAGCTTCTTCAGACCCTTAGTACCCAGGACCTGCTCCCCACAGCACAGTGAGAAAAGGCCGTCCTGCTGGTACATAGGGGATAAGAACAGAACAAACATACCATTAGTAGCTGTGTTATCCATAGGCTCTGAACAACATGTGGGGGTCAGCAGCTTAGAAATGCTCTAGAGAGCTGTAGTGTAGACAGGTCCCAACTGTGTCTCGGTTTCACACCCTGTAAAATGGGGAGAACAAACAAAACTGTGATTAGGTCTATTTGATAGTGGGGAAACCGAGGCACCCAACGTTGAAGAGACTCGCTCATGGTCCCAAAGCCAGGAATAGAAAACGGCAGGTCTTCTGATAGCCAGTCGTGAGACCTCGCCCCTCTTATCCTGGCCTCTCTCATCTAACTTTAATCACAGCCTCCACGTCTTTTCCTCCATGTCCCTTAACCCCACGTCACTGCCGAAGAAAGATTTTCTGTTAGCCAGCTGGCTCGAATGCAGTGGTTCTCAAACTTTAGCACTGGTGACCACTTTCACAGAGAAAGCCACTGAGTGTCACCCCTCCTTATAAATTAAAAACACTTTTTTATATATGTAACACCATTATAAATGCTGGAGGCAAAGCAGGATTGGGGGTGGAGGCTGACAGCTCATGACCCCCCATATAATAACCTCACGATCCCCTGAGGGGGCTCGTCCCCCAGTTTGAGAACTCCTGCTCTAATGCATGTGGATGTCCTTCCAAAAGATATGCTCTGGCTCAGTCCCATGTTATGGTTGGCTGAAGGAACAACTTGGTAACATTTTAGGGCCCGAGTTATACAGGAGGCGTGACTAGATACACATAATGGTCCTTTCCGACCTGAACATCTATCAATCTTTACATTTTCTGCTGCTAGGAAGATAACTCTGGACCTATTTTCTCTCATTCACTTTCAGTTGGAATAATTTAAATCCAGACCAAAGGATTTCCTCTTCCATTGTGTCTTCAGCACCTTTGAGAGCAAACAGCTACTGTTAGCCCACAGGTTTCCGGTTTCAACCTCTCCCATAGTGAGATGGCCAGGAAAGGGATTGGAGCTCAACTGCACCTAGCCCAGGTTATGCAGCTCCCTAGGGTGAAAGGAATAAGTGTGGGGATCAGGTGAGAAGTAGTAGCATGTGACTAGGACCCAGGCCTGCTGAGAGACAGAAGGGCAGCCTGTGCTCAGCCAGGAGAGAGACCCCCAAGGGGAGCAGGTGTGGGAGGAGATTGGAGAGTCCTTGAAATGTCAGGGACAAGCCAGGAAGGGGCTAGGCTGAGCACTTAGGACAAGGCCCTAGGAGGAAAAGACAGGGCAGTTTAAGTGATAGGGCAGATAGTCCAGTTGGTTTAGGGTCCCAGGGCCAGACACCAACAGGTGAAGGTGATTGTCGGGGCTTATGTCCTTCTTCCCCAGGGTAGATCTGACAGTCGAGAAGAATGATGCCAGAAGGGGGAAGTGAGTTAACCCCAAGGTCACCCACTGAGTTTATATCACAAATGCATACTCGGAAGGATCCAAGAGAAGAAACATGGATTTTCCAGTCTCTTCTTTTTTGGAGTCCCCAGGGCCAAGGTAAAACCCGTGCTGGCCCTTCCCATTCTGCTCACCCCCAAGATGTGCTGGAATTTGTCTGTGCTGGGGGTTGCTGTCAGCAGGATCTAGAGCTCGTCATCCATGTTCTATGGGCAGGCCTTCCTCTGAGCCTGCCAGCGGAGAGAGACCATGGGTCAGGGTTATGGAACCTGGGGCTACACCTGCCAGATGACAGCTGGCTCTGCAATCCTTGCCCAGAACAGCTCTCTGCAGAGGGCCTGGTGCACAGCAGAGTAGGGAACAGCCAAGCTGCTAGGAATGGAAGCTGGGCTTCTGGACAGAATCCAGGACCCAAATCCCAACCTGCGGAAAGAAAGGACTGCCCACGGAGGGACAACGTAATGTCCCATTGAGGGAAGAGCCTCTCCCCACCATTTCTTAACCTCATAGGCTGTTCTCATGCTGTGCCAACCACACCTCTCAGTAGCTCCAGCTGTCTGAGGGAGAAGGGACCAGAGGTCATCCTGCTGCTGGGACAGAGGTGGAGGTTGATGTTCAACCTGCAGATGGGTGTTGTCCTTTCTCATGCCCACAGTCAAGACACCATGCAAGGGAAGGACTCTGGACATGCGATTCCTGCTCCAGAGCCAGGGGCAGCTTCAGCTTGCTGGGAGGAGACCAGGCGGAATGGGCTGAGTGTCTTAATAACGGCTAGAGCAAAAATATAAAAGCCATTAAGGGTCAGAAGAACATTCATCAGGGAATTGGAGAGTTCAAGACTGGCCAGAAAATGTGTCGTCTACGGCATAAACCAGTATGCGCATTGCCACCTGACTGGCTTTGGAGACAAGAGTACGTCTCTTGGAGAGAGGGGTTCGCGGATCTTTCTCTGAGACACACACCTGTCATTCCTGGGAACAGAAACCCCATCTGTAGTTTTGGTCACAGGGCCTGCCGCAAACTCCACCCTCCAACCATTGTGAGCCAGGCCCGGGAACACCATTCCACTGTCACAGGTACATGGACCTGTGCACCTGCAGACACTGCAGCCGGCACACGCACTGGGGCTGGGGCATGAGCTGGATGAACCACCCTGCTGGCCCCATATCCAGCATTCCCCCCCTGAGCAATCGGTCCTGCTCCCTGCTCTTCCTCTCTTCCCCCAGGAACCCCGGAGCAGGCTCTCTTCATGGACCGTGTCCCTCTCCTCCTTGGCTCTTTTAGAATCAAGGTGCTCCTTGTTCCTCCTTGCCCCTAAAGGATTTGCGTGATTTGTGGGCAAGATCTGACTTGTCTATTGACCTGGGTCTGGGGCTTGGTCCTTTGGGATCGGGAGAACCTTTTTCTTTTACTTCAGGACAAGGAGGAAAGTGAGAACTGAATTTTGCCACAGGGTAACCCTGAAAGGCCCAAACCGCAATGGTATTGAGCCAAAGGTGTGGCATGACAAAAATGATTGTAGATGGACACTTCCAATGGATTTCTTGTTTTTGCTAATGGTGATTTGTTTTAGCTATTTTTTTGCTATTACCAAAAACTGTAAAAGTGTACAATGTGCCTAATCTGTGGAGAAAACCCTTGAACATGTTAAGAGTGATACAGAAGAACATATTTTATGTTAAAAAAGCTTGTGATGCAGATGTTTCACCCGCAAAATATCTGTGTTTTTTACCCATGAAAACTTATGCGCAAATAAATCTGTCAGTCTTTCAGGTGTCACCGGACTCCTTGTTGTTTTTGTGGATACAGACTAACATGGCTACCCCCTGATACTTGTAAACAGTCTTGAAACTTTTCACAGGAGAAAAGACATTCCCGACCTGTTATGCTGTAGGAGAAGGGAAACTGAGGCACACTACCATATTGCTTTCAAGGCTAAATGCCAAGATTCCTATACTATGGACAACACTAATATCTACATTGTCTTGATATTAATTGGGTTCCAGACACATGCCAAAGCTTCTATGGATAAAGTAGCTGTTTTCATTAGCTCTTGGCAAGATCACATGAGACATACAGGAACCATGCTGCAAGGGCAAATCCAATCCACTATTGTTCTAAGAAACTTTTACACTGAGTTTGTAAAAGGATTCAATCATGTTATTGAACATGACTTTGAGAAACCATTTCTGTTGTACACTGACATGGGCTCACCAAATGAAATTAATAGACAGCAGGTTTAAAACTAAAAAAAGGAACTATTTTTTAAACAAACGCACAGTCAACCTGTGGAACTCCTTGCCAGAGGATGTTGTGAAGACCCATCTCAGCAGCTTCCTCGGAAGGAGCCAGTGATCTTCTTAGAGGACCTTCTCCTGGACCTCACAGGGCTCTGATGCTCTCACTCCGCAAGCCTGCTTGGGGTCTTGGAGTTAGTGCTCAACAGAACCAGGCAGAGCCCTGTTGTCGAGCACCAGCACCTTCCCTCTGTCCCTGAAGGAGGAAGGGCCCCAACACTGCTCTGAACTGACTGCCCTGACCACGGGTGGCCCAATGGCTCTCAGGTAGCAAGACACAATGGAAATGTGGATCATCCAGTCTCTTATTTCCAGGTCTCCCCAGGGCTAAGGTAAAATTCCTGTTGCCCCTGCCCATTCTGCTCACCTCCAAGATGTGCAGGAGTTTGTCTGTGCTGGGGGTTGCTGTCAGCAGGCTCTTTAACATGGCATCCACGTCTCTGGGCAGGCCTTCTTCAGAGCCTGTCATGGGAGGGAGACCATGGGTCAGGGTTATAGAATCTGGGGCTACACCTACCAGGATGTCAGCTGGCTCTGCACTCCTGGCCCAGAGCAGCTCTCTGCAGAGGGTCTGGTGCCGAGCAAGGTAGGGAACAGCCAAGCTGCTCGGGATGGGAGCTGGGCTTCCTGGCAGAGTTCAGGAACCAAATCACAGAATCTGCATGGAAGAACTTCCCCATAGAGGGGCAACATCATCTCCCACAGGGTGGGACTCTCTCCCTGACAGTGGATTAATCCTCTGGCCTGTTCCCATCTCTGCCCCCCAGCCCGCACCCCCAACTCAGCAGCTCCAGGAACCGAAGAGAGCAAGAACCAGAGACCTTCCTGCTCCTGGGACAGAGGAGTACGTTGATGATCTACCTGGATGTGAGTGTTGGCCGTCCCCATGCCCATGGTCTATCCTCCATTCAGGCCGTGCACAGGAACTGCGATTCTTGTTCTGGATCTAGGGGTGGCTTCAGTTTGCTGGCAGGAGACTGTACATGAGACCTTGCCATTGGGGGGCTACACAGGCACTAACATGGGCACAGAAGTTTGAGGAACAGGGCAGAGGCCTGTGTGGGACAAGGAGGGCGGGGATTTGAGAAGGAAAATCAGAGGATCAAATACTCACTTAATGTGGGTTAGGATGATCCCCATTTCAAAGATAGAGAAAGTGAGGTATCAGGTGGGAGAGTGACCTGGCCAGGATCACATTACCACTCAGTGGCAGGGCTGCAGTCCAACCAGTTCCCTGCTCTCATCACTGGATCCTGTTGCCCCTCCTGTACCACCCCTCCAGCCATCCTCTCCCATAGACCATCCCCACCGCTCTCCAAAACCAGGCTGCCCCTTCCTGGCAAGGCCTGGTGTTACAGCTTTCTTGCTGGGCTAGCACCAAAGCCAATAGTTGCTAGGGCCCTCTGGGAGTTCTTTGGCTGGAAACTCAGCCCTTCAGCCAGGTGACTGTCTTTTAGTCCACTCCTTCCTGGGTCGTGCTCATCCCAAAGAAAATGTCCAAAAATGTCTAACAGAACAAGGTCTTCCGTTCCTTTGGGGGCTCTTCCTCAGCCTGACTTTGGCTCGGCCTGCCCTTGGTAGCCCTTTCTATGGCCTTCTACGTCCCCTTCCGTAGAGACCATGGGAGAACCAGTCCTACCCTGAATTCTAGGTTCTGCCCCAAGGCCCTCTACTGAACAGCTAGGCCTGCTCTTGTACCTTTGCTGCGGTTTTCCCTGGTTTTTCCCTCAGGTGAAGCTCACTCTGAAATCAGTTTGGCCTAGGTCCAGGCTTTACAGCCCACAGGCCACTCTCAGTTTTATTCCCTCCTCCTTAGAACATCACTCACCTGGGGGGGCAAGTTCGATTCTTGTCCAAGCTTCATCCCTCATCATCTCATCGCTGTCACCGGCTGCGCGCTTGTACAGCCTGCGCACAGTGTCCCCAGCTCCACTGCCAGCTCGCTCACCAGAATTAAGAGGCAATCCTTCTCTTACGCAGTATCCCAGCGCTCTTCCTGCAGCCACTCCTTCTCATTCGCAACTGCTTGCAGAGCCTGTTCCGAAGCCTTTAGCTTCTTCTCTACCCCTTTTTGCTACTGGCACTGCATACGCCAAAACCCTTTCCGTCAGGGTCTGAGAACGCACCATGGACTGCTCCACCCTGGTGTTTGTCCCTCCTTCAGTCTGCTTCATCTCTGGGCCAACCATTTCGTCCTTCACCTCCCTGCAGCACCCAACAGGGCATGTTGGTGGAGGGTCTGCAAGGTCCACGGCCATCCCTGCCACCTCCACCTAGCCTGCCTCACGTGGGTTGGTGTCAGAGGACACCTTCTCCTTTCTTTCTACCTTCGTGGGGCCCTGGCCCCTTGTTTTGCCACTCAACAATTTCCTAAGCAGGCCGTGTCTTTTGATATGGCCTGCTTCTCTGCACTCAAAACAAAGAACTCTTGTCCCCATCTTGGCATTAGGCCACGCTTGTACACTTCCTCATGCCCTGCTCTCCTGGGTTAATCTTCACAGCACAGCCCAGGCGTGCTCTCCTTGTCTGCCATTTTTGTCCATGGGCATAGCAGACCCTGGGTTGATTTCCCTTTGCAGGATCTCTCACAGGTATTTCTCCTGCTGCGTCCGTACTCCACCTGCACTTCCTTCTGCCTCTGTTGGTGTTCTAGGAGCTGCGTAAAAACCCCTAGCCCTGCTTTGGCTGCTTAACCAGTCCTGGGAACTGAAGTGAGAAATCCAGTGACCAGCTCAGTCCCTCCAGACACCCGCTTGGCGGGACAGCCCTTCTCTCAGCACCCAAGACTTCCCCCTGTGATCCATGAGGGCTGATGGAATTCAATCCTCCTGACTGTACCAATTAGAAACGAATCTACTCATCGTTCCGTGCCCCCGTGGCGGCCAGGCATGGCATCACAGCCCTCTCGCTAGGCTAGCGTCCCCCATCTGTGGTTGCTCCAGCACCATGACAGTTTCTCTGCCTGGTAACTCAACCCTTCGGCCAGGTCGCCACCTTTAGTCCACCCTTCTGGGGCCCAGCTTGTCTCACACTAAAAGTCCAAACACGTCTTTCCACAGAAAGAAGTCCTTCTGCCATCACTAGGGTTCTTCCTCATACTGCAGCCCCCTTGCTGGGCTTGGTAACCCTCTCCAGGTGGGTGTAAACACCCTTCTTTGGGGCCAGTAGGGGATTCCAGTCCCACCCTGACATTGGCAGCAGCCCAGGGTTCTGTACCCAACAGCAAGTTCTACTCCTTTCTCTTTCCTGCAGTTTTCCCTGGGCACTTCCCACCTCTCTTCTCAAGTTTCCCTCTAGACTTTCCTTGCTGCTCTGAACTTTCTACCTTATTCTCATTCCCGTTGATACCCCAGCTGGGCTGTATCACCACTGAGGTCTGGCTCTGTAGGGGGAGGTACATGGTGCCTCTCAGGTAGGGCTCATTCTGTAATCAGCTTGGCTAAGCCCCAGGCTGTGCAGCCCAGGGGAGAGCAGCTTGTTACAAGCCTGCTCTGCCCGCTCCTACTGTTCCTGGGCTGGGGTCCTTGCTCCCCATTTCAGACCTGGTTTCCAGTGGGGCTCAGTACACACAGGCCCCACTGCCTGCAACTGGAGTTTGCTTGTTCTGGTGACTCTGACATTCAGGCCCTTCATCATTCAGAGGCTGACAGGTGTGGTGAGGGGGCTGGAGAAATCCCACTGCTGAGCGGAAGGAGGCCAAAGAGTTGGGATTCTGGGAGCTGATGGGTTCGTTTGCCCTGCTGCGGGAAGTGGAGCTGGAGACCGGAGATGCCATGTGAACGAGACTACCTGATGTCCTCTTCATGCCCGAGGGGCTGGAGCCTCCTGCCGGAAACCCTCTCAGGAGTCCAGCTTAGAGGACATGTCTAGGGTGTCCCTTCCTACGAACAAAACCAGGGTGGTACAATAATCGAGACGTTTCTGTCCCAGAGCTGGGAGCCAGGGACAGGGGAAGCTACCAGGCAGGCTATGCATCGGGGATCCCGTTTCTCCCCTAAGAGACCCACACACCCCAAA
The DNA here is from genome assembly GCF_965140295.1 of Lepidochelys olivacea. Taxonomy (NCBI): domain Eukaryota; kingdom Metazoa; phylum Chordata; order Testudines; family Cheloniidae; genus Lepidochelys; species Lepidochelys olivacea. The sequence goes on along the minus strand of NC_140413.1, from coordinate 177,876,722 downwards.
GGAGTAAATGGCTCTTACCTCCATGAGGGAGTGGGGTCTTCCATCTAAGCCTCTTTGAGAGCCAGCACTGCTTGCTTTGATGGGACGAGGTGACCCGTCTCCACAGCTCCAGGAGGTGGCTCAGCTGCAGGCTGCACCCATCTCGGAGGCTGTGAGGGCATTTGGGGCGCAGCAGGAAGGACCCTGCTCCACAGAGAGGGGAGAGGGTTTCTGTGAGTGCCAAGTGGGCTCCATTACCCCTTCCCCCTCCGGCAAGTGCCGGATGATGCGGAGCTGGCGCATCACATTGGCTGTGACGTCCTCCTTCTGCAAGGGAACGAGAACCTGTCAGAGACTCAGATGCCCCCGAGGAATTGGGGGGGATTAAGGGCACCTGGAAGCAGCAGCATTTCCACCCACCACCTGCCTACCTCTGAGGGATGGATTCACCCTCCTGACCCCTAGAATGGAGTCTTCTTGTCCTTTCTAGTGACCTCCAGTGTCAAACCCCCTCCTTGTAGGGTCAGCTCCTGATACCTCCCCCTCAGTGTCCCTAACAGCTGTTCCACCTCTATTCCACAGCTCAAGTTCTCAGACCCCTCTCCTCCACAGCTTGGGCAGGGACAGGGCTCTAGCAGGGGAGTGTGGGGGAAGGACGGATTCTGGCAGCAGTGAAGTAGGATGTCGGGAGGTTGAGACCTTTCCCCAAGTCATCCCAGACACTAATGCTGAAGACACAGGATGGCAGCCCTGGTGAATGGGGCAGATCAGCAGCCCCTGCTAACTGAATCCTCCCATTCTCTCTAGAGTGGGTCCAGCCCTGCCAGCAGCAGGACAAGCTTCCCCTGCCCATGTGCATCAGTTCTGCTTGGTGAATCGCCATCACTCATCAGTCCTTGGCTTCCCAGGCTGCCAGTGATGGGAGCAACTCTGGCTGGTGGCTCGGGCAACAATCCCCTTCTAAAGCTCTGCGATCAATGAATCAGATATTTCACCCCATGAACAATATCTTAGCCCCCTGGGGATGGGGAGGATCTCATTATTGGAGCGTGCCCAGGGTGTCGCAAGAGACAGCCAGGGCCATTCGGAGGAGCACCGCCCTGCTTAGATCCACCATTACCCTCCCTGAGTTTGCCGTAAGTGACCGTCTGGAACCCAATTAATATCAAGACAATGTAGATATTGGGCACCGTGATACAGCATGGCCAGAGGGAAGAAGGAGAGTGTTTAAAGGGAGCCTTATTCCCTGTAGAAGGAAGAAAGTTTGCTATAGATTAATTAGAGCACCTGAAGCCAGTCACCTGATAACCCCCCCCACCCCGCTTCAATCGGACAAGGGAAGGAGTTGAAGCAGAGTAGATTGGTCAATAGACAAGTCAGATCTTACCCAGAAATCACGCTGTTGCCAATCCTTCAGGAGCAAGGAGGAACAAGGAGCACCTTGGTTTCAAAAGAGCCAAGGAGGAGAGGGACATGGTCCATGAAGAGAGCCTGCTCCGGGGTTCCTGGAGGAAGAGAGGAAGAGCAGGGAGCAGGACCGATTGCTCAGGGAGGGATTGCTGGATATGGGGTCAGCAGGGTGGTTCATCCACCTCATATCACAGCCCCAGCCCCAGTGCATGTGCCAGGTGCAGTGTCTGCAGGTGCACAGGTCCATGTACCTGTGACAGCGGAATGGTGTTCCCAGGCCTGGCTCACAATGGTTGGAGGGTGGAGTCTGTGGCAGGACCAGTGAGCAAAATTGCAGATGGGGTTTCTGTTCCCAACTATTGACAGCTGTGTGTCTTAGAGAAAGATCCTCTTACTGGTTTTGGAGACAAGGGTACGTCTCTTGGAGAGAGGGGTGAGGTGGCAAAGCGCATACTGGTTTGTGCCGTAGACGACCCGTGTTCTGGTCAGCCTTGAATTCTTCAATTCCCTAATGAATTTTCTTCTGACCCTTAATGGCTTTTTTATTTTTGCTCTCGCGATTATTCAGACACTCAGCCCAGTCGGCCTGGTCCCACTTCCATGTGGTGCCTCACTTTCCCCCTCTCTGAAGTGGCGATAATCCTAACTGACAATTAGACAGTGTTTGATCCTCAGATCTTCCTTCCCAAATCCCTGTCCTCCTTGCCCAACACTACCCTCTCCCCCAGTTCCCCAATATTCCATGCCTATCTTTGTGCCTGTCTCATCCCCCAACTACAAGGGCTCAGACACCGTCTCCTTCCAGCAAGCTGAAGCTGTCCCTGGCTCTGGAGCTGGAATTGCATGTCCAGAGAGCTTTGCTTGCCTGGTGTATTGACCGTGGGCATGAGAAAGGACAACACCCATCTGCAGGTTGAACATCAACCTCCTCCTCTGTCCCAGCAGCAGGATGGCCTCTCGTCCCTGCTCCCTCAGACAATGGGAGCTACTGAGAGGTGTGGTTGGCAGAGCATGAGAACAGCCCATGAGGTTAAGAAATGGTGGGGAGAGCCTCTTCCCTCTATGGGACATTACGCTGCCCCTCCGTGGGCAGTCCTTTCTTTCTGCAGGCTGGGATTTGGGTCCTGGATTCTGCCCAGAAGCCCAGCTTCCATCCCTAGCAGCTTGGCTGTTCCCTACTCTGGTGTACACCAGGCTCTCTGCAGAGAGCTGCTCTGGGCAAGGCCTGCCCATAGAACATGGATGACAAGCTCTAGATCCTGCTGACAGCAACCCCCAGCACACACAAACTCCAGCACATCTTGGAGGTGAGCAGAATGGGAAGGAGCAGCAGGGGTTTTAACTTGGCCCTGGGGACTCCTAGAAAGAAGAGACTGAAAAATCCATGTTTCTTCTCTTGGATTCTTCTGAGTATGCATTTGTTATATAAACTCAGTGGGTGACCTTGGGGTTAACTCACTTCCCCCTTCCGGCATCAGTCTTCTCCACTATCAAATCTACCCTGGGGAAGAAGGACATAAGCCCCGACAATCACCTTCACCTGTTGGTGTCTGGCCCTGGGAGCCTAAACCAACTGGACTATCTGCCCCATGACCTAAACTGCCCTGTCTTTCCTGCCTACGGCCTTGTCCTAAGTGCACAGCCTAGTCCCTTCCTGGCTTGTCCCTGACCTTTCAAGGACTCTCCAAGCTCCTCCCACACCTGCTCCCCTTGGGTCTCTCTCCTGGCTGAGCACAGGCTGCCCTTCTATCTCTCAGCAGGCCTGGGTCCTAGTCACATGCTGCTGCTTGTCACCTGATCCCCACACTTATTCTCTTCACCCTTGGGAGCTGCATAACCTGGGCTAGGTGCTGCTGAGCTCCAACCCCTTTCCTGGCCATCTCACCGTGGGACAGGTTGAAAGTGGAAACCTGTGGGCTAACAGTAACTGTTAGTAACTCTTAGTAACTAATTAGTTAGTCTCCAATGTGCCACAAGTACTACTTTTCTTTTTGTGAATACAGACTAACACGGTTGTTTCTCTGAAACCAGTAACTGTTTGCTCTCAAAGGTGCCGAAGACACAATGGAAGAGGAAATCCTTTGGCCTGGATTTAAATTATTGCAACTGAAAGTGAATGAGAGAAAATAGGTCAGAGTTATCTTCCTGTATCTTCTGTACAGCAGAAAATGTACAGATTAATAGATGTTAAGGTCAGAAAGGACCATTATGTGTTTCCGGTCGCACCTCCTGAAAAACTCAGGCCCTAAAATGTCACCAAGTGGTTCCTTTAGCCAAGCATAACATGGGACTGAGCTAGAGCACGTCCTTTGGAAGGACGTCCACATGCATTGGAACAGAGGTTCTCAAACTGGGGAGTCAGGCCCCCTCAGGGGGTTGTGAGGTTATTCCTTGGGGGGTCGTGAGCTGTCAGCCTCCACCCCTGCTTTGCCTCCAGCATTTATAATGGTGTTAAATATATAAAAAAGTGTTTTTAATTTATAAGGAGGATTCACACTCAGATGCTTGCTTTTCTGTTCCTGGCTTTGGGACCATGAGCGAGTCTCTTCAACGCTGGGTGCCTCGATTTCCCCAACTAACAAATAGATCTAATCATGTTGGGTTTTTTTGTTCTCCCCATTTTACAGGGTGGGAAACCGAGACACAGTTGGGACCTGTCTACACTGCAAGTCTCTTGAGCATTTCGAAGCTGCTAACCCCCACATGTTTTTCAGATCCTATGGACAACACCGCTCCTAAAGGTGTGTTTGGTTTGTGCTTATCCCTATGTAAACCAGCAGGGCTGGGCGGACTTTTCTCACTGTGCTGTGGGGAGCAGGTTCTGGGTACTAAGAGTCTGAAGAAGCTCTCAAGGACTACTTTTTACAAATATTTCTATCAATGAATTGGGAGAAAATATACAATCCCTGCTGATAAGATTGGTGGGTGACAAAATATTGGCAGAGTGGTAATTACTGATGAGGAGAGGGCAGTGATACAGAACCATCTGGCTCATTCAGCAAGCTGGGCCCATTCAAAGAAAGCAAGTTTGACCAGAGCCAAATGCAAGGTCCTACACCTCGCAACAAGGCATGCCGGCCACACCTCCAGAATGGGGAAGTGTATCCAGGAAAGCAGTGACTCTGAAAAGGATTTAGGGGCCATAGTGAAGAAGCCACTCAAAACGAGCTCCCAGCATGATGCTGTGGTGACCAGGGCTAAAGCCATCCTTAGACGTAGGAGCAGAGCCGTGAGGAGGCTAGGGAGGTGACACAGCATCAGTGAGACTGCTATTGGAATACTGCCTCCAGTTTTGGTGTCCTCATTTGAAAAAGATGTTGAGAAATTGGAGCTGGGGCAGTAAAGAGCCACCAAATGTTCTGCGGGCTGGAGAAAAATGCCTTCTAGGGAGCGATTGAAAGAGCTCAACCTGTTTAGCTGATGAAAAGCAGATTGAAAGGTGACTTCACTGAAGTGTTGAAATACCTTAATGGAGAGAAAATACTGGGGATTAAAAGGCTCGTTAATCTAGCAGAGAAAGGCAAAACAAGACCCAATGGCTGGAAGGTGAAAAGAGACCAATTCATATGACAAATAAAGCACAAATATTCAACAGCGAGGATGATTCACCACAGGAACAAGCTACCAAGGAAAGTGGTGGATTCTCCATCTCTTGATGTCATTTAATGAAGACTAGATGGCTTTCTGGAATGTCTTTGCAAAGGTTAGCGACTGTGATAAACAGGAGGCATGTGATATGCAGGGGGTCAGATGAGATGCTCTAATGGTCTCTTCTGGCCATCAAGTCGACTCGTTTCTGAAAAACTGAGTGTAGCATTGGGAGTAGCCTCTGATGTTTTGCTGTCTAGCCGGCTTGCTTCCTAGAATGAATACTCCTTGAGTGGAGTGATCCAAAGGGAGTAGCTCAAACCTCCAAAGTGTCTGGCCAGAGGCAGGACATTAGCACTGCAGGGAAGGGGTGGGTAGGCTGACGGGATAGCAAGTGTGAAAAAGGGGACAGGGAGTGGGGTGTGAGAGGAGCCTATATAAGAAAAAGCCCCAGATAGCAAGACTGTCCCTATAAAATCGGGACATCTGGTCACCCCAGGGGTGGGTATGGCAGTGACATCACACAGACCCTTTGCAGGACCTCAGCCTATTGGTCAAAGGTAGTGGGGAGGTGGTGACCTCACAGAGAGATGCTGACATCAGCCAGGCAGGACAGGGGTGCAGGGCCAGGGAAACCTCGCAGACCCCTGTAGCTTTGCTTCATCAGTCTCTCTCTCGAGGTCCCTCTTTCAGGACTGAGAGAGTATTAGGGTTTACGTACGTGAGCGCAAGGAGGAACCTCTTTCGAGTTTTCTCCTTTCCTTTTCCTGATTTTACTAGAAAACAGACATCCCTGTTTGGAAGGTAAGAGCCTCTGAGAGGTTTGGAACCTGTTCAGTCTGATCCATTTGGTGCCAGGTGAATTCTAGGCGTGGAAAACGCTAGCTTAAGGTGGCAGAATTTTATTCCCCACCTAGGATTTTGTCCCTTAGAATCACTGGGGACATTAAGGTTTGTCCTTTTTGTTTTACCTTTTCCTCCATCCCTCCCTCCTTTCTTTTCTTCTCTTACTTTTTTTGTCCTTTCCCCTGTTCCCCTCCCGCCACCAGGAGGGGTGTGGGGGGGTGTCTCTGGGGGTGCTCTGCAGCTCCCATTGTGGAAGGTCCACCCAAAAATGTGGGGCTGAAATAGTGCTTGGCCAGTGATCCCCACCGGTGACCTGGGCCATCCTTTGAGCTCTCAGGTGAGAACCCTCAGCCCCCCGCCTCTCAGTCTCTACCCTGATTGCCTGAGCGGGGGGTTACTGACAGGGAGGAGACTCGGGTCCTTGTTGTTCTCTTTTAAGACTAAGTAAATAAGTCATAACCAGTCATATGTTTGACGAATTTTGCTGCTTCTCTGCCTTCATTGTCTCTGAGCAGTTCATGATTCTCTCTAACATTCCAGTTCTCCTGAAACCCTTGCTGAATAATTACTATGAACTGTTTGTTGGTCTGGAGCTCATGTGAGAGGACTTTATTCAGGTCATTCAGTGTATGAAATTCAAGATCCGATGGTTAGTTTGAAAGTCCGGGCTCTTGGGTCCTATTCCCAACTCTACCACTGCCTGGCTGTGTGACCTCAGACAAGTCAGTTCTCCTCCTTTCTCAGCCTTAGCATCTCCCTCTTTCAAGTAGGCATAACAATCAGCTCGTACCTACCTCACGGTGGGAGGAGGATGGGGATCCATTGGAGAGTGTCTCGAGGAGCAGTGCATAATATGAGGGGTCCTATCTCGTTTACTCAGATCAGATTATGACATAATAGAGTAGCTGAAATATTCTATTTTATTTGTTTTTGATTATTTTGAAATTGTTTAGGGCAGCAACTCCTTAGCTCAGACTGAAGCATCTTCTCTAATTTTTGAGATCTAAGAATCTCCTCTTTGTGTGCGACGAGACAATTTAACACACTGTGACAAACAGGAGATGCTTTTGTTTTGCAACAAAATATTTTTGCAAAGAATTTTCATCCCACTTGTTATGATTTCAAGAAACAAACCGGTTTAGACTAAATGTGATTTTCCGACAGATGTTAGGGGGCTTATTCCTTCACCCGCTTCCTTCCCTGGTCCTTCTCGCATGAACAGAGAGCAACAATACCCGAAGTTCAAATATGCAAACAATTCGATGTTTAATGGGGTGAACTTCCAGCAAGCATGATTCCAGTTTCCTTCCTTAGTATCCTCCTTCCCAGCTTTGACACCACAGAGCCTTACACCTGTGTCCCTGTTCCCATTCCTGCCCTTAGCCAAACATGATTCCAATTTCCCCAGCCCCATTCCCTGTTCCCATTTCCCCTTTTCGCAAAACCTGATTCCAATTTCCTTACTCCCATTCCCTGTTCCCATTTCCCACACCCGCATGTCCACCCCCACACCCACTCTCTTCCTCATTGACTACAGATTATATAGTAAAACTTGAGTTCTGCTTAGCTATACCTTAACCAATCATTTTCCTGAAATTTAACTAACCAATCCTAACATATTGTAGCATGATTATGTAACCAATTATATCCCACCACCTTAATTAGTTAACACCCAGCAAAATTAATTGTACAGCAGACAGGAACAATCACAGAACAGACGGAGATTATACAGACAAACAATAGCAAACTGGGAACTATAATGACAAGACAATACAGAAGTGAGGATTTCACATGCCAGCTATTGATAAGTGAGTTCTTGCCAGACAGGATGCTATCAAACTAAGTTTCCTTTTACATTTTCTAGGCACTTCCCTTTCTCTGGAGGTGATAGGCACTATCAGGACAGGATTGTATTCCTCACAGCCCAATAGCACCTTCTTTCAATGTGACTAGTTTGGAATGTGAGGATGTGACCCTTCGATTCCCAGCTTATGGCTGCCTCTGTTGCTTAGCCAAAGGCCTTAGCCTAAGAACAGGGCCTCAGACTGTCACAGTAAGAGAAGGCCCTTACACTGGCAGACAGTGATTTTGATTCTTTCTTTTATACCTCTGTAACTAGCCAAGTGAAAAGAATACATCTAAATTCTTAGAGTATAGGCCTTTGCAGACAGACCTGAATATGTATATCCTAACAAGAAATGGTTTCAATGAAATTTCCCCACCATCTCGATTCCTGGTCTCTCTCTTTGCCTCTGCGGGGTTTCTTGTCTGTTAGGAGTCAGGATTTGTGGCGTCTCTTTCTGGCTCTGCCACCGCGTTGCTGTGTAGGCCGTTTGGTAGGTCACTTCCCTTCTCTGTACCTCAGGCTCCCCATCTGTCTAATGGGAACAGGGACAATTTGTGAACTCTGGGCAGTCATGAGCCTGAGTGAGATAAGGGGCGTAGTTAAAACCCTTTGTGAAAGAGAAAGGGGAGTTTCACGGTGTTGAGCACCAAGGAATTCTAAACTTTGCTAAAATGTCTAGGCTGCAGAAACAAGAAATGGTCGGGGCCAAATATTAACCACTGTCTTTTTTAAAGCCCATTCAGGGATGTGAGTCCCACTCTTTTAGGTATCTGGAGTTCTTTGTCAGCAGGAGAGAAGAGGTTCCTGCCGCCATTTTTATGGCCTTAACTAACCAGGTGCTGTGCCCCAGTTCTCATCTGAGATCCCCGAAAAGAACCTCTCCCCATCCGTTAACAAGACAGTAGCTATCTTTAAAAGGGAAACAAAGAGAACCCCGGGACTTACAGACTAGCCAGCCTCATTCCATACCTGGAAAAATACTGGAACACATTATTAAACAATCAGTTTGTCAGCACCTACAGGATCATTTGGTTCTTAGTACCAGTGAGCATGGATTTGTCAAGAACAAATCATTCCAAACCAATCCTGTTTCCTTCCTTGACAGGGTTATGGGCCTAGTGGAGGTGGATAAACAGTAGATGTGATCTATCTTGGTGTTAATCAGGCTTTTGACGCAGTCCCATAGGACATTCTCACAAGCAAACTAGGGAAATGTGGTCTTGATGCAATTATTATAATGTGGGTACACAGCTGGTTGAAAACCCATCCTCCAAGAGTCGTTCTCCATGTTTTGCTGTCCAGCTGAAAGGGAGTACCTAGTGGGTCCTGCACAGATCAGTCCGGGGTGTGGTACTATTCCATATTTTCATTAATGATTTGGAAAATGGAGTGGAGTGTATGCTTCTAAACTGTGCAGATGACACCAAGCACGTTGGAGCGCAGGACTGGAATACAAAACGCCCTTTACAATTTGGAGACATTGGTCTTCTTGAGCCAAACTCCAGGGCTGGGCCCCCCTCTGTAGACTGGGCAGAAGTGAAACCCCAGAGCCAAACACTCCTCCTCCTGGGCAGTGCACGCCGACCGCTAATGGTCAGATGCTGCTTAGCACTGTCAGAGCAGCTTCTGCTGCGGGATTCTCCCAGCACTTTCCAAGAGTGGTAAAGTATGAAATCCCCATTTGACTTCTGGGGACAGAGCCATAGAGCGGGGAGCAACTTGCCCAAAGTCCCAATAGGAAAACCAGCAATGGAACCCAGGAGTCCTGACTGTCAATCCCCTCTTTTCACAGGCAGTCGATCGCCCAGTGTCATCACCCTGCCTGCTGTCTGGGCAGGGTAACTCCTCAGGTCACCACCCTCTCCAGCCTGCCTTGGGCTTGGAGAGTGAGGAGGAGAGCGAGGGACAGCAGATGACCCTGAACATCTGCCATCCATCGCTCCATCGCCTAGAGCAAGTGATAGGCATTAGGGTTCTTCTGTGGCGTCCTCTGTCTGTCTGGGGGGAGGCAGAAAGAGGGGGAGAGAATCTCTCCAAAGGAGATTGGATTTGCAAAAGACTCCCAGGAGCCCCTTGATATCAGACCGGGGAGGGGCTTTTCCAGAGCCATTTCCAGTGTGTTTGGAAATGTCCCAACAATGCGGCTCCCAGCCCTTCCCTTGTGGGATACTCTTTGACAGGCTGAGAGTGTCTGAGCTGGGTGAGACCCTGTGAGCTGCTGAACATGGATTGTCATAAATATAAAGGGAAGGGTAAACCCCTTTAAAATCCCTCCTGGCAAGAGGAAAAATCCTCTCACCTGTAAAGGATTAAGAAGCTAAAGGTAACCTTGCTGGCACCTGACCAAAATGACCAATGAGGAGACAAGATACTTTCAAAAGCTGGGAGGAGGAAAAAAAACGCAAGGGTCTGGGTCAGTCTGTGTGATGCTTTTGCCGGAGACAGAACAGGAATGGAGTCTTAGAACTTAGTAAGTAATCTAGCTAGGTATGTGTTAGATTATGATTTCTTTAAATGGCTGAGAAAATAGCTGTGCTGAATAGAATGAAAATTCCTGTCTGTGTGTCTTTTGTGTAACTTAAGGTTTTGCCTAGAGGGATTTTCTATGTTTTGAATCCAATTACCCTGTAAGGTATTCACCATCCTGATTTTACAGAGGTGATTCTTTATTTTACTTCTATTAAAACTCTTCTCGTAAGGAAACTGAATGCTTTTTCATTGTTCTAAGATCCAAAGGTTTGGGTCTGTGGTCACCTATGCAAATTGCTGAGGATTTTTACCAAACCTTCCCCAGGAAGTGGGGTGCAAGGGTTGGGAGGATTCTGGGGGCGAAGACGTGTCCAAACTACGTTTCCCAGTAAACCCAGATAAAGTTTGGTGGTGGCAGTGGAAATCCAAGGACAAAGGGTAAAATTAATTTTAATTTTTTTTTTAATTTTAATTAACTAATTAGTTTTAACCTAAGCTGGTAAAAGTAAGCTTTCATGCAGGTCCCCACATCTGTACCCTAGAGTTCAGAGTGGGGAAGGAACCTTGACACCATGTTTCTTCTCTTGGATCCTTCCAAGTATGCATTTGTGATAAAAACTCAGTGGGTGACCTTGGGGTTAAAAGACATCCCCCTTCCGGCATCAGTATTCTCCACTATCAAATCTACACTGGGGAAGGACATAAGCCCCAACAATCACCTTCACGTGTGGGTGTCTGGCCCTGGGAGCCTAAACCAACTGGACTATCTGCCCCATGACCTAAACTGCCCTGTCTTTTCCTCCTAGGGCCTTGTCCTAAGTGCTCAGCCTAGCCCCTTCCTGGCTTGTCTCTGACCTTTCAAGGACTCTCCAAGCCCCTCCCACACCTGCTCCTCTTGGGTCTCTCTCCTGGCTGAGCACAGGCTGCCCTTCTATCTCTCAGCAGGCCTGGGTCCTAGTCACATGCTGCTGCTTGTCACCTGATTCCCACACTTATTCCCTTCACCCTAGGGAGCCGCATAACCTGAGCTACGTGCAGTTGAGCTCCAACCCATTTCCTGGCCATCTCAAAAGTTTGAGAACCACTGGAGCCAGCTGGCTAACAGAAAATCTTTCTTTTGCAGTGACGTGGGATTAAGGGACATGGAGGAAAAGTCGTGGAGGCTATGATTAAAGTTAGAGTAGCTAGGCCAGGATAACAGGGGCTAGATCCCAGGACTGGCTATCAGAAGACCTCCCATTTCCTATTCCTGGCTTTGGGACCATGAGCGAGTCTCTTCAACGCTGGGTGCCTCAGTTTCCTAAGCTATCAAATAGAGCTAATCAAGGGTTTTTTTTTTTGTTCTCCCCATTTTACAGGGTGGAAACCGAGACACAGTTGGGACCTGTCTACATTGCAGATCTCTTGTGCATTTCCAATTTGCTGACCCCCACATGTTATTCAGAGCCTGTGGACAAAACAGCTTCTAATGGTGTTTGTTCTGTTCTTATCCCATATGTACCAGCAGGTCTTGGCGGACTTTTCTCATTGTGCTGTGGGGAGCAGGTCCTGGGTACTAAGAGTCTGAAGAAGTTTTCAAGGACTTAAAAGTAGTTTTATAAATGAATTGGGAGAAAACCTACAATCCCTGCTGATAAGCTTGGTGGGTGACAAAATACGGGCAGAGTGGTAATTACTGATGAGGAGAGGGCAGTGATACAGAACCATCTGGCTCATTCGGCAAGCTGGGCCCTTTCAAAGAAAGCAAGTTTGACCAGAGCCAAATGCAAGGTCCTACACCTAGCAACAAGGCATGCCGGCCACACCTCCAGAATAGGGAAGTGTATCCAGGAAAGCAGTGACTCTGAAAAGGATTTAGGGGCCATAGCGGAGAAGCCACTCAACACAAGCTCCCAGCATGATGCTGTAGTGATCAGGGCTAATGCGATCCTTAGTCGTAGGAGCAGAGCCGTGAGGAGGCTAGGGAGGTGACACAGCATCAGTGAGACTCCTATTGGAATATTGCCTCCAGTTTTGGTGTCCTCATTTGAAAAAGATGTTGAGAAATTGGAGCTGGGGCAGCAAAGAGCCACCAAATGTTCTGCGGGCTGTTGAAAAATGCCTTCTAGGGAGCGATTGAAAGAGCTCAACCTGTTTAGCTGATGAAAAGCAGATTGAAAGGTGATGTCACTGAAGTGTTGAAATACCTTAATGGAGAGAAAATACTGGGGATTAAAAGGTTCGTTAATCTAGCAGAGAAAGGCAAAACAAGACCCAATGGCTGGAAGGTGAAAAGAGACCAATTCATATGACAAATAAAGCACAAATATTCAACAGCGAGGATGATTCACCACGGGAAGAAGCTACCAAGGAAAGTGGTGGATTCTCCATCTCTTGATGTCATTTAATGAAGACTAGATACCTTTCTGGAATGTCTTTACCAAATGTTAGCGACTGTGGTATACAGGAGGCCTGTGATATGCAGGGGGTCAGATGAGATGCTCTAATGGTCTCTTCTGGCCATCAAGTCGACTCATTTCTGAAAAACTGAGTGTAGCATTGGGAGTAGCCTCTGATGTTTTGCTGTCTAGCCGGCATGCTTCCTAGAATGAACACTCCTTGAGTGGAGTGATCCACAGGGAGTAGCTCAAACCTCCAAAGTGTCTGGCCAGTGGCAGGACATTAGCACTGCAGGGGAGGGGTGGGTAGGCTGACGGGATAGCAAGTGTGAAAAAGGGGACAGGGAGTGGGGTGTGAGAGGAGCCTATATAAGAAAAAGCCCCAGATAGCGGGACTGTCCCTATAAAATTGGGACATCTGGTCACCCCAGGGGTGGGTGTGGTAGTGACATCACAAAGGCCTTTTGCAGGACCTCAGCCTATTGGTCAAAGGTGGTGGGGAGGTGGTGACCTCACAGAGAGATGCTGACATCAGCCAGGCAGGACAGGGGTGCAGGGCCAGGGAAACATCGCAGACCCCTGTCGCTTTGCTTCAGCAAGTCTCCTTCTCGAGGTCCCTCCTTGAGGACAGAGAGTATTAGGGTTACGTACGTGAGTGCGAGGAGGAACCTCTTTCAAGTTTTCTCCTTTCCTTTTCCTGATTTTACTTGAAAACAGACATCCCTGTTTGGAAGGTAAGAGCCTCTGAGAGGTTTGGAACCTGTTCAGTCTGATCCATTTGGTACCAGGTAAATTCTAGGCCTGGAAAATGCAAGCTTAAGGCGGCAGTATTTTATTCCCCACCTAGGATTTTGTCCCTTAGAATCACTGGGGACATTAGGGTTTGTCCTTTTTGTTTTACCTTTTCCTCCATCCCTCCCTCCTTTCTCTTCTTCTCTTACTACTTTTGTCCTTTCCCTTGTTCTCCTCCCGCCACCAGGAGAGTTGTATGGGGGGAGTCACTGGGGGTGCTCTGCAGCTCCCATTGTGGAAGATCCACCCAAAAATGTTGGGCTGAAATAGTGCTTGGCCCGTGATCCCCACCGGTGACCTGGGCCATCCTTTGGGCTCTCTGGTGAGAAAGTGTCACCTCAGCCTCCCTCCCCTTAGTCTCTACCCGGATTGTCTGAGGAGGAGGTTATTAACAGGGAGGAGACTTGGGTCATTGTTTTTCTCTTTTAAGACCAAGTAAATAAGTTATAACGAGTCATGTTTGATTAACGTTGCTGCTTCTCTGCATTCATTGTCTCTGAGCAGTTCATGATTCTCTCTAACATTGCAGTTCTCCTGAAACACTTGCTGAATAATTACTATGAACTGTTGTTGGTCTGGAGCTCATTTGAGAGCACTTTATTCAGGTCGTTCAACATATGAAACTCAAGATCCGATGGTTAGTTTGCAAATTAGGGCTCTTGGGTCCTATTCCCAACTCTGCCACTGACTGGCTGTGTGACTTCAGACAAGTCAATTCTCCTTTCTCAGCCTTAGCTTCTCCCTCTTTCAAGTAGGCATAACAATCGGCTCCTACCTACCTCACAGTGGGTGGAGGATGGGGATCCATTGGAGAGTGTCACTGGGAGCAGTGAATAATATGAGGTGTCCTATCACTTTTACTCAGATAAGACTATGACATAATAGAGTAGCTGAAATATTCTATTTTATTTGTTTTTGATTATTTTGAGATTGTTAAGAGAAGCAACTCCTTAGCTCAGACTGAAGCATCTTTTCTAATTTTCGATGTAACTGTCTCCTCTTTGTATGCGATGGGACAATTTAACACACAGTGACAAACAGGAGATGCTTTTGTTTTGCAACAAAATATTTTTGCAAAGAATTTTCATCCCACTTGATATGATTTCAAGAAACAAACCGGTTTAGTCTGAATGAGATTTTCTGACCAAAACAGTTAAATGAAATTTCCCCACCATCTTGATTCCTGGTCTCTCTCCCTGCCTCTGGGGGGCTTGTTGTCTGTCAGAACAGGAGTCAAGATTGTTGGCTTCTCTTTCTGGCTCTATCACCACCTTGCTGTGTAGGCCCTTGGGTAGGTCACTTCCCTTTTCTGTACCTAAGGCTCCCCCTCTGTCCAATGGGAACAGGGACAATTTGCAAACTCTGGGCAGTCTTGAGCCTGTGTGAGATAAGGGGCGTTAAAGCCCTTTGTGAAGGAGAAAGGGGAGTTTCACGGTGTTGAGCACTGAGGAATTCTAAACTTTGCTAAAATGTCTAGGCTGCGGAAACAATAAATAGTCGGGGCCAAATTTTAACCATTGTCTTTTTAAAAGCCTATTCAGGGATGTGAGTCCCACTCTTTTAGGTACATGGGGTTCTTTGCCAGGAGGAAAGAAGAGGTTCCTGCCTCCATTTTTATGGCCTTAACAAACCAGGTGCTGTGCCCCAGTTCTCATCTGAGATCCCTGAAAAAGAACCTCTCCTCGTCCGTTAACAAGACAGTAGCTATCTTTGAAAGGGGAACAAAGAGAACCCTGGGACTTGCAGACTAGCCAGCCTCATTCCATACCTGGAAAAATACTGGAACACATTATTAAACAATCAGTTTGTCAGCACCGACAGGATCATTTGGTTCTTAGTACTAGTGAGCATGGATTTGTCAAGAACAAATCATTCCAAACCAATCCTGTTTCCTTCTTTGACAGGGTTACAGGCCTAGAGGAGGTGGGCAGACAGTAGATGTGATCTATATCGGTGTTAATCAGGCTTTTGACACAGTCCCATAGGACATTCTCAGAATCAAACTAGGGAAATGTGGTCTAGATGCAATTAGTATAATGTGGGTGCACAGGTGGTTGAAAACCCATCCTCCAAGAGTTGTTCTCCATGTTTGGCTACCCAGCTAAGAGGGTGTACCTACTGGGTCCAGCAGGGATCAGTCTGGGGTGTGGTACTATTCCATATTTTCATTACTGATTTGGAAAATGGAGTGCAGAGCATGCTTCTACACTGTGCAGATGACACCAAGCACTTTGGAGCACAGGACTGGAATTCAAAACACCCTCTACAAATTGGAGAATTGGTCTTCTTGAGCCAAACTCCACGGCTGGGCCCCTCTCTATAGACTGGGTGAAAGTGAAACTCCAGAACCAAACACTCCTCCTCCTGGACAGTGCATTCCAACCTTTAATGGCAGGGGGACCGGACATGAGGGCCTGGTTGTAATTGCCAGCTGTGGAAGGGAGTGTATAGCAGTGGTTAGTGAAGGAGCCTGGAAATAAGACTGCTGCGTCCCATCCGTGGCTCTGAGACTTGGTGTGACCCTGAGCAAGTAGCTTCAGCAAGTGGGAGCTGGGAGGTGCTGTCACCCCCACACTAAGGCAGTGTTTTGCACCCCCTGCTGCTGGCTGAGTTTTTCTGTCCCTTGGCAATAAGACAGACTCTTCTTTTCACAGTCAGTTGATCGCCCAGTGTCATCACCCTGCCTGCTGACTGGGCGTGTAACTCCTCAGGTCACCACCCTCTCCAGCCTACCTTGGGCTTGGAAAGTGAGGAGGAGGGTGAGCGACAGCAGGTGACCCTGAACATCCACCATCCATCGCTCCATCACCTAGAGCAAGTGAGTGACATTAGGGTTCCTCTGTGGCATCCCCTGTCTGTCTGGGGAGAGGCAGAAAGAGGGGGATTGAATTTCTCCCAAAGGAGATTGGATTTGCAAATGGCCTCCTGGAGCCCCTCGCTCTCAGACGAGGGAGGGGCTTCTCCAGTGCCTTCTCCAGCGTGTTTGGAAAGGTCCCAGCAATGCAGCTCCCAGCCCTTCCCTTGTGGGAGACTGTTCCCCTGGCTGAGAGTGTCTGAGCTGGGCCAGACCCTGTGAGCTGCTGAGCATGGAAATCAATGAGAAATGAGGAGGCCCTGGGCTTCTTATACCTAGGGACTTTGATGTGGGGAATGGTTTCCCTGGAGAAGTCCGGAGTCCTGGGTAGTGTTCTGTTCTCTAGCCTGAGGGGTAGCCAGGGATGGCAGGAGGGAGCTGCTTGTCCAATGGTCTTTGTAACTGACCCCAGTGCCTCCCCGGGTGTTGCAGCACCAGGGATGATGAGGGGAATCGTTGGGAGCAGACCATGCAATGAACTCCTGCCAGTGTGTGGAGATTGCACTCTCTGCACCCTTGTGACGGGAGGAGGAGCTGCTGTGGCTGGGGCAGGGATGGGGAGGGATGAAAAAGGCTGTTTGGTGAGACGCTGCCTGGACCCCAGACTCACTCCTGCTGCCTGCTCGGTTCCAGGATAGCCGGGCTCCTGAGGATGTTCAGGAACAAGGCTCTGCAGGTGTCCCCAGAGCCTGAGGGAAGCAGCTGCCATCTTCCCCAGGAGCAGAGCAGCCCCTCTGTCCCTGCTGGCAGGGAAGGAGGTCCCGGATGGACCAGGAGGTGGAAGTGCCCAGCCTTCTGGCAGAGGAAACCCACTCCCGGCGCAGGTGCTGAGGTGGGAGAGGCACCGGCCAGGCTGAAATGGAGCTGGCCCAGGATGCAGCTGGGCAGGCAGGACCCAGCCCAGGAAGGGAGCCGGGCAGGGTGGCTCTGGGGCTTGTTGTGTGGGAAGCACCGGCCCCAGGAGCCCAGCCCTGATTCCCAGCAGGAGGCATCGCCCTGCCCAGTCACTGAGGACCTTCCATCTTCTCCAGGGCAGGAGGTGGAGGATCCCTGTCCCAGCATCAGCAGCTCAGCCCGCTCCCCATGGGACAGCAGCAGTGCCTGGGATTTGCGTAGCAGTGAGGCCAACGGGCGCCACTGCTTTGTTCCAGGTGAGGAGCCAGTCTGGGCTCAGGGAGGGGTGAGGAGGGGGCTGTGAACACCCAGAGCCCAGGCCCTCAACCAGCGCTATGGGGGCAGGTCTCCAGCCCAGGTGTCTGGCCTGAGCCACGTGAACCTCTGACACTAGATGCTGCCACTTTGGTCCTTGGTGTTCTGGTTGGCAGGGTGCGTGCGGGGAGAGGGAGCAGGCACTTCCCAGGGAGTCCAGGACAGTGTGTGGGGGGGATCTCTTTGCTGTGGGCTCCTGAATTACTTGGGGGCTGAAGGTATCACTGAGAGCGGGGGATGTGGGGAGCGATCTGCCCTGGGTCCCGGAGGTGGGAAGGGAGCACATTGCCCCACCATGCCCCTGTCCTTCTCCCTAGTGGCAACAGGTATCATCCTGTCCCCTTTTCTCCCTGGTGCAGGGACCCCCAGGGACTCAGAGGACGAGGAGGAGGAATGGGTGGACGTGGCCACAGAGGACGCTGCTCTCAAGAACATTCGAGAGCAGCTCCAGGGCCGAGAAAAGGTACAAACGTTCCCCAGCTGCGCTGGAACCGAGATTCTCCCGCCCCTTCCAGCACCCTGACCTCCTGCAGAGAGTCTTGTCTCTGATGATCCACCAGCCCTAATGGGGATCTTTCTTCTCCATGATCTGGGACGGGTGGGTCCCCACTATCCCCCATTCAGGCCTGAGTGCTGCAGCTGGTGTGGGTGGGGCAGGGAGGTCCCTGGCTAACTGGCTCTCTCTCCTGCAATTTCACTCCTGGTGGGTTCAGGACGAGGCCCAGCACCTCATGTTCCTGCACGCCATCCACCCCCGTGTCTCGCTGCACAGCAGAGAGGGCAGGACACATTGGAGCCACACTGCTGCAAGGCGGCTGTGCTGGAGAGGATTGTGGTGAGGGAGGACAGAGAGATGGGAGGGGCAGGGGTCTCCCCGGGCCAATGGATGGGGGATGGCTGGTGCTGGAGGGGCAGCTGAGGCCAGGGATTGCTGGGGCTGAAGATTGGGGAGAAGAGACAGGAGAAATTCTGAGATTGGCCACTAGTGGGCAGGAACCGGAGGAGCGGGAGGCAGGTGGGGGGATCTTGCTCACTGTGTGGGGTGCTGGCTGTGTAATCTCCTCACTGGGAAGTGTCAGTGAGGCCCGAATCTCTCACGCTCCTTTGGCTCTCACAGGAGCTTATGGAGGAGCTGCCTGATAACTCTCCACCTGGCGCCGTCCTCGCTAACTCCCTGATTGCTGTGGGCAACCTCGGGTACTGAGACCCTCCAGGCCTGTTCCCCTAACCCCGGTGCTGCTCATGCCCAGGGCTGGGAGTCACTGCCCCTCCCACCACCAGGTCACTTCCCAAGGGTGGCTCCTCTGACAGAGATGGTGGGAAGGTTCACTCTCTATCTGGGTTGGGCTGTTCTTTTCACTCTAGTAACATTGCAATGGCTTTGGGGAGAGGCTCACACCCAGGAACAGATAGAGGAGGGGCAGCGGGGTCCAAGGAACAGGCGCTATTCCTGCCCTGCCACTGTCTGTCTAGGAAACCTTGCACTTGTCATTCCCTGGCTCGGTGCCTCAGTTTCCATTCTCGCCAGCCTCTGCCTATTTCCCTGCGGTTTTACATCCCTGTTGGTGCCAGTTCCATCCCCGCAGTGCACAGTCTAATATCGCCTCCTCTCTCTTGCCAGCACCATGACACCTGGCCTGGAGCCAGAGGTGGAGAGTCACCTCCTTCAAGCTGCCCTGCATGCCATCTTCATCGTGGGCACGTAGAAAGACACCACCCAAGTCCAGGTAGATCATGCTAAAGTCATGGATTGAAGAGCCAGCTGTCATCCTGCCATGAATTCTTGCTAATTGCCTTCAGTGGAATGTGAATCAGGGAGGCCAGGATATGTATTTGGGTGTCTCACAAGTGCTTCGCAGAGACCCCTCTTCCCGTCCTGTGGCAGGAATAGCCCCAATTTCCCAAACACTGACGCATGGCTCTCCCTTGTTTTGCAGGATCTGCATAGGGTCTTGCCAGAGCTCCTGGATGCCATGCTGGGGAGCTTGCTGGCAGAGTCCCCAGACACCGACAGGCTCCACTACATCTTGGAGGTCAGCCCAATGAGAGGAGTGGGGGCAATTTTATCTTAACTCTTAGACCCATTTTCAAGTTTGTCTTCCTAGCTGGGCCCCCAGTGGGCCGTCCTTGGTCAGGGCAGTCAGTGCAATGCAGTGTCAGGCCCTTACTCCTTGAATGACAGAGGAAGGAGCTGGGACTTCAAGCCAGAGCTTTGCCTGGGGACTGGTTTAGGGAGTGAGAGTCTGAACCCCTCCTGTGAGATCCAGAAGATGGTCCTCAGAGAAGAGTCACAGGCTCCTAACGAGAGAAACAGGAGGACCCCAGAGAATCAGCCCTTCTCTCGACAGGCCCTGAGATTCCTAGGGGGATTGTGTTCACACTCAGTCCCTTCACCCAACCAAGGACTTGAGAGCCAAGGAGGGGTGAGGGGTCTGTCTCCTTCCTGGTGAGCTGTTCAGGAATCAGAAGTTCAGGGAGTATGGGACCGGCCCCCACATCGAACGTTGTCCCAATCTAGAGAGATAATGACAAGTTGTGACCTGCAGGATACAGGCATTGTCGTGGGGGCAACAATCCCCTTCTAAATCTCTGCGATAAATGAATCGGATATTCCATCCCGTGCACAATGTCTCAGCCCCCTGGGGATGGGGAGGGTCTCATTAGCGCAACACATGCACCTGCCCATGGATCCTGAGCTGCCTCCTTTCCCCCTAGCACATGAACTATTAGATCGTGTCCAGGGTGTCGCAAGAGAGAGCCAGGGCCATTTGGAGCAGCACTGCCCTGCTCAGATCCACCATTGCCCTCCCTGAGTTTGACGTAAGTGACCTCTCACCCCAGCTTTCTGACTCCAGGCATCGGTGGGCTGGCTCGAATGGGCTGTAGGATGTGCTGCTGCAGGGGCTGGGGGTTAGGAGTGTTCCTCTTGGGGAGGCAGAGTCAGAGCAGAGAATGAACTTGGCTTGAGTCAAGTTCTTCTTGTCCTGGTTAAGTGGTGACTCTGGGCATTTTAAGGGGACCATGCTGCAGGTTCATGCCTTCCTATCATCCTGGAGCAGCTGGGGAAGTAAGTCCTCATGGAGGGCTCTGCCCACATCCCTGTGCTCCAGGCTCCTTTTGGGGGCAGAGGAAATGAAGGGTCTAGCTCAGGCTCCTATTCTCTAGCATCTCCTGTAGAGGGGCTATGGGGACTGAGAGTCCTGGCCAGGCGGGGACTGGGAGCTGACAGGAAAATGCTGAAGGAGTCCCCTCTCCCTCTCTCTTCTGCAAGAACTCAGCAGGATTCCCCAGGATGGGTCACCATGTGGCACAGCTGGCTCTGTCCATCAGTGACCCAGCCAAGGACCTGAGCCGGCAGGCCAGGGTGGGAGTGTACCGGCTCTACCGGCTGCTGCTGCACCAGAGGGGTAAGGAACCCAGCTGGGAAATGGCACCCGATGGAGTGAGAGTGGGACCCCAACCAATTTCTCTCAGACTGACCCCGGCTGGAGGCTGAGTCTCTGTCGATCTCTTTCTCTGCTCTACAGCACCCCCTGCAATTCTGTTGGCAAGGAATCTGTCCACTGTGCAACCACCAATGGGATTAGAAAGACACAAGTGCTGCAACCAAAATGACAAGTGTGTGTGTGTGTGTGTCTCTTTCCCAGGGCTGACCATCTATGAGGCCGAAGCCCTGTGGTGTTGGGACTGGCATCGGGACAGCAGGCTCCTGGGCTACAGGAACAGAGCCAGGGCTGGGGAGGTAAGGACACTCTGCCAGGGAGTGGGGGTGGCTGGTCGCCTGCAGTGACTGCTTCCTGGGGCCGCGAGACAGAGATACCGTTCTAGCCCCAGGATTCGGAGCCTCACTCTGGGCAGTCTGCTAATGCCTCACATCCTGTTGGGTTTAGGTCTTCGTAAAATTCTTCTGGGAGGGGCAGAGAAGATACTTCCTCTGCACATCAGTGCTGGCCATCCATGACACCCTGCTGTGTGTCAGCCAGCCTGAGCTGCTCCTCACCTACTCCCTCCTGCGGGAAGTCCAGCGCTGATGGGGGACAAGGTAAGCAGCTGCATTAGAGTCAGGAGATTGGGGTGGGGCCCAGGCCTCCTTCCCATCCAATGTCCATTCGCTGGGCTGGCAGCAAGGAGCCTGGTGTGAATGAGAGTGAGAACAGGAGCTACTGGGAAGGGAGATGAATTCAACTTCATGAGCAGGAGGGAGCCAGCTTGTCCCCGGAGTAGCTCCAACCCAGCTCTTTGCAAGGCTAATTAATGACAAGCATTGCCTCATCACGGACTTATGTTCTTAGGACATGGTGCTACCGCTCTTGGGAAGTGCCCTCTGCGAGTCTCTCCTGTCCCACAGGGCCACTCCAGTTTCCAGTGGACTAGTGTCCATGTCACCCGAGCCACCACCCAGAGTTGCTCCCATCACTGGTAGCCTGGGAGGCCAAGGACTGACAAGTGATGGCAACTCAGCAGGCAGGCCTGAGGCACATTGGTGGGGGAAGCTTGTCCTGCTGCTGGCAGGGCTGGACTTGCTCTAGAGAGAAAGGGAGGATTCAGTCAGCAGAGGCTGGTGATCTGCCGCATTCACCAGGGCTGCCATCCTGCATCTTCAGCATTAGTGTCTGGGATGACTTGGAGAAAGGTCTCAACCTCCCGACATCCCACTTCACTTCTGCCAGAATCCCTCCTTCCCCCCACCTCCCTGCTAGAGCCCCGTCCCTGCCCAACCTGGGTTGGGGTGGAGGAGAGGGTTTTGAGAACTTGCGCTGTGGATTGGAGGAGGAACAGCTGTCAGGGGCACTGAGCGGGAGGTGGCAGGAGCTGATGCTACAAGGACGGGAGTTGGCACTGGAGGTCTCTAGAAAGGACAAGAAGACTCGATTCTGGGGGTAAGGAGGGTGAATCCATCCCTCAGAGGTAGGCAGGTGGTGGGTGAAAATGCTGGTTCCAGGTGCCCTTAATCCCCCCAATTCCTCGGGGGCGTCTGAGTCTCTGACAGGTTCTCGTTCCCTTGCAGCAGGAGGACGTCATGGCCAATGTGATGTGCCAGGTCCGCATCATCCAGCACTTGCGCCAGATGCCTGAGGCACTGCAGGGGCTGTGCCTCTGAGGCCACCAGCAACTCCCACTCCCTGCCTCAGGTACTGCTCTGGGTCACTGTAAATGGGGAGATAGTGGAAGGGGAAATGGAGCCTCCTGGCAATCACAGAAACTCTCTCCCCTCTCTGTGGAGCAGGGTCCTTCCTTCTGCCCCCCAAATTCCGGCAGAGTTTTCCAGACGGGTGCAGCCTGCAGCTGAGCCACCTCCGGGAACAGTGGGGACAGGTCACCTCATCCCCTGAAAGCTAGCAGTGCTGGCTCTCAAAGAGGCTTAGATGGAAGACCCCACTCCGTCATGCAGGTAAGAGCCATTTACTCCTTGGGGCATGTGGGTCTCTTGGGGGAGAAATGGGATCATAGAATCATAGGGTTGAAAGGGACCTCGGGAGGTCATCTAGTCCAATCCCCTGCGCAAAGCAGGACCAATCCCCAATTTTTGCCCGGGATCCCTAAATGGTCCCCTCAAAGATTGAACTCACAATCCTGGGTTTAGCAGGCCAAAGCACAAACCACTGTGCTATCCCTCCCCCGCTAATGCGTAGCCTGGCTGGGAGCTTCCCCCATCCCTGTCACCCAGTTCTGGAACAGAGACATCTCCATCATTGTACCACTCTGGTTTTGTTCGTAGGAAGGTGCTCCCCAGAGATGTCCTCTAACCTGGACTCCTGAGAGGGTTTCCAGCAGGAGGCTCGAGCCCCTAGGGCATGAAGAGGACATCAGGTAGAGGACATCACTCCTTCCACTCAGCAGTGGGATTTCTCCAGCCCCCTCACCATACCTGTCAGCCTCTGAATGATGAAGGGCCTGAATGTTGGAGTCACCAGAACAAGCAAACTCCAGGTGCAGGCAGTGGGGCCTGTGTGTACTGAGCCCCACTGGAAACCAGGTCTGAAATGGGAGCAAGGACCCCAGCCCAGGAACAGTAGGAGTGGGCAGAGCAGGCCTATTACAGGATGTTCTCCCCTGGGCTGCACAGCCTGGGGCTTAGCCAAGCTGATTACAGAATGAGCCCTACCTGAGAGGCAACATGTACCTCCCCCTACAGAGCCAAACTTCAGTGGTGATACAGCCCAGCTGGGGTATCAACAGGAATGAGAACGAGTTAGGAAGTTCAGAGCAACAAGGAAAGTCTAGAGGGAAACTTGAGAAGAGAGGTGGGAAGTGCCCAGGGAAAACTGCAGCAAAGAGAAAGGAGTAGACCTTGCTGTGGGGTACAGGACCCTGGGCTGCTGCCAATATCAGGGTGGGACTGGAATCCCCTACTGGCCCCAAAGAAGGGGGCGTCCACACACCCAGAGAGGGTTACCAAGCCCAGCAAGGGGGCTGCAGGATGAGGAAGAGCCCCAGTGATGGCAGAAGGACTTCTTTCTGTGGAAAGATGTGTTTGGACTTTTAGTGTGAGACAAGCTGGTGTTGCCAGCACCCAGTGCCGAGAGGCTGAACAACAGCTTGAGTTGGTTCGTTACCCGGTGTGCTACACCCAATAATTACAACGGGGTGGAGAAGCAGAAAAGTTTATTTGAAGCTTCAAAAAGGTACAGGGAGATTTGAATTTCAAATCCTGTACAACAGAGCAGGAAGTTACACAGGCTTTTATACATTTTTTTTTTAGCATACTTATTTAATAGCAAGCTGCTCCAAGTATTTATATAGCCAGCTAATTCAGTTCCCAGCTAGTTTCCTGATTTTTTGTATTATTTGTTAAACTATACATAAAGCTGCTTTATTTAGCATTGTTTTTTCATATTTTTTTTGTTTGGCCTTGCTTAGTTTTAGGCAGTCTGACTCTGCAACGTACTGTTGCAGATTTTCAGCATAACTGCTGTGTGTGCCTTCAGGCCGGGGGGGGCCAAGGACACTTGGGCCTAGCACGCAGAGCTGCTGTGAGTGCCTCCAGGCAGGAGGGGGTGGGGCAAGGACACAGGGGCCTAGTGCGAGGGGGCTTCATCGACACTTGTGGTCTTCCATCCCCTCGAGTTACCTAGTGGCCATGCCCCAGTGTTCCCAACAACTCCCCCCTTTGAGAACACTCAACAGCCTTGGCTCTGAGTTTTCTCACTTGGGCTACTTATTTTTTACAATATGATTTTGCATAAGCACTTTGTGATAGCTTTGAAGAGAATGACTTATTAACTTTTGCAAAAGGGCCCTGACACATGATACTGCACAGCATAATACCAGTAATACAAGCAATACAGGAAAGAGAAATTTTAATAGCAGGCTAAATAAACCACCAAGCCAAGACGACAAACCCCAGCCCGCTGTTTGTGTTTTTTAAACAGTAGCTTTAGCCCGAGATTGTTACTAGATGAGGAGTCAGCAGGTTGGACAGTCCACTGTTCTGCTGACGAGGGGGCAGGTACTGCCTTTAGACGAGAGTGATGGATCCAGTTCTTGTGTCCCTCGATCTTTGCCGCTGTATGGGAGATCAGCAGGACGGTATAGGGTCCTTTTTACTTTTTCTGGAGAGGCTTGTTTTTCCAGGTGCGAACAAGCACAGAGTCACCGGGCTGTAAGGAGTGGACGGGAGAGTCCAAGGGGAGAGGCTGGGAATTTTTGGTATACCTGTGAAGAGACAAGAGAACAGCAGACAGGGAACACATATACTGTGACAAAAAAACATTACCCAACTCCCATTTCCCTGACAGAACCGGGGTGCCATTTATGGGCATACCCTTTCAAACATAATTTTAAAGGGACTGAGCCCTAATCTACCCTTTGGGAGAACGCGGATACGGAGTAGGACGAGGGGCAAAGCATCAGGCCATCGCAGTGAGGCTTCTTGGCACACTTTTGAGAGATGCCGTTTAAGGGTCTGATTGGTACGCTCCACTACACCACTGGCTTGCGGTCTCCAGGGCGTATGGAGTTTCCAGGGGATCTGTAAGGCATGTGAGATGCTTTGAATGATTTTTGACGTGAAGTGTGTCCCGTTGTCAGATTCCATTCACAGGGGGAGTTCAAAGCGAGGAATGAGCTCCTTAACAAACTTGAGGGCCACTGTCCTGGCAGTGCAGTTACGGCATGGGAAGGCTTCTGGCCATCCGCTGAACCGATTTATTATAACAAGGAGATATTTGAACCCTTGGGTCCGGGGAAACTCAGTAAAGTTTATTTGCCACACTTGTCCGGGGCCCGGAGTGGGTTCTAGGGCAGCTGGTGGCACAGGATGTCCCGGTCGGGGGTTATTCTTTTGGCAGACTAAGCAGTCCGCTCGTACCTGGGCAGCCAGGGGTCGGAGTCCGGAAGTGATAAAGTATTTTTCCATTAGCTGGATAAGTGCTTTTTTGCCAGCATGAGTGGTTTGATGTAGTTTCTGCAGCACTGGCCGGATTAGGCCCTTTGGTAAGAGGACCTTTCCTTCTGGGGAATGGAGCCATTCCTCCTTTTCCCGGAGACTGAGTTTGTCAGTTAGCTGTCTCTCCTCCCCAGAGTACTGAGGGGTTGGAAGCTCCCCTACTGATGGGATAAGGGCATGCATATGGGTGTTTTTAGCCTGAGGGGATGGCAGGGTGGCAGCATGCTTAGCCTCTCTATCTGCCCGGGCGTTACCTCTGGCCACATTTTGATTTTCCCTTTGATGGGCTTTATAGTGTACCACCGCCACTTCCGAGGGGAGTTGTACAGCTTTTAGGAGCCGGAGGATTTGGGGCCCGTACTTGACTGGGGAGCCTTGGGCTGTCAGCATTCCCCTTTGCTTCCATAGGCCAGCATGAGCATGCAGCACACCAAAAGCATACTTTGAATTAGTAAAAATGTTGACCCGCTTTTCTTTTGACAGTTTAAGTGCACGGGTCAGGGCTATTAGTTCGGCAAGCTGGGCAGAGGTCCCAGCAGGCAAACCTTTAGCTTTCACAGTGTCATGGAGGGTCACAACAGCATAACCCGCCCTTCTTTGCCCATTTATTACAGTACTGCTACCATTAGTGTACCACTTATAATTTGCATTTGGGAGGGGTATATTCTTTAAATTTGGACGGCTGGAGTACTGGACATCTATGATTTTTAAACAGTCATGTTTTTGTTTTTTTGTTTTTGGCAAGAGAGTGGCTGGGTTAAGGGAGGGGCAAGGCTGTAGGGTGACTTCAGAGTTTTTTAACAGTTTAGCCTGGTACCGAGCAATCGGAGCCTGGGTGAGCCAAAGCCCTCCCTTTGCATTGAATAAGGCTCGGACCATATGGGGAGTATAGATTTGCATAACCCCTCCCAATGTTAGCTTCTTGGCTTCCTCAAGCAATAGGGCAGTAGCTGCGACCGCCCGTAAACATGCCGGCCAACCCTTTGCAACCTGATTCAATTGCTTAGAAAAATAAGCCACAGGACACTTTCATGCTTTTAACAGCTGTGTAAGCACTCCTAGGGCTACCTTCCCTTGTTTATGTACATACAACTGAAACGGCTTAGAGAGATCTGGCAGGCCCAGAGCCGGGGCTTCCATTAATTTTTTTTTTAGGATTTTAAATGCCCTGTCAGCCTCTGGGGTTTAATAGAAGGGGTCATGATTTGCTCCTTTTACACAGTCGTAAAGGGGTTTAGCCCACAGTTCAAACTTTGGGATTCATATTTTGCAAAAGCCTGCTATACCCAGAAATGCCCTGAGCCGCTTACGGTTACTTGGGGTAGGAACTTGACAGATAGCTTCCTTTCTTTCGCTTGAAAGCTGACGCTCCCCTTGCCGTATGTGAAACCCGAGGTACCGTACCTCTGGGAGGGCAATTTGAGCCTTACTCCGTGCTACATGATATTCCCGAAGTTCAATAAAATTCAGGAGGCTTACGGTGGCTTTAAGACAGGGTTTTTGGCCCACAGTGGCAATTAACAAATCATTTACATACTGCAGAAGGAGAGCCTTCTTATTATCCCACTCCTGTAGGTCCCTGGCCAGAGCCTGGCCAAAAAGGGTGGGAGAGTTTTTAAATTCCTGGGCCAACACTGTCCAGCAAAGTTGCTTTTTAACCCTTTTTTGGTCCTCCCACTCGAAGGAGAAGATCTCCTGTGATGGGGTGGCAACTGGGATGGTAAAGAAAGCATCTTTTAGATCAAGGACTGAAAAATGGGAATACTGTCCCCCTATAGAAGCTAATAAGGTGTACGGGTTAGGGACAAGAGGGTGCAGAGTCTTAACCCGTTCATTGACTGCCCTTAGGTCCTGTACCAGCTGATACGTGCCATCAGGCTTCTGTACGGGTAGAATGGGAGTGTTCCAGGCTGACTGACATTCCCGGAGAATACCATACATTAGGAATTGATTTATAGTTTTTTTGTAAACCTTTTTTGGCTTCCCTCTTGATTGGATATTGTTTTACTTGCACTGGGCCTTTTTTTGGTATGAGCTGAATAGTAATAGGGGTCTGGTGGGTGGCCTTTTCTGAAATCCCTGATGCCCACACGAGGGGGTACACCTGGTCTTTCCACGGACTCCATTCTGGGGCTTGCATGGCTGAGGGCTCAACTGCAAGGGTCATGATTCAGGCATTTTTAGGGGGTAAGGTAAGGGTTATTTTGTCCTTAGTAAAATGCAGGGTGGCACCAAGGCGACAAAGTAGATTCCGTCCCAGCAGAGGTGTTGGACACTCAGGGAGGTATACCAGCTTGTGGGATATAGTCCTGTCTCCCAAAGCACATTCCGCTGGGGCATACACTGGGCACTTGGTGTCCCTGCCTGTGGCTTCCACCACAGTAAGGGAATCTGCTACTGGCAACTGAAGAGGCTGATTTACGGCAATTTGGGCCGCTTCAGAGTCCACTAAAAAATTTATTTCTGAGCTTTTTACCCGCATTTTTACTTGGGGTTCTGGGGGTAGGGTGGTCCATCTCCCCTGACACCCCTATTTCTGCTCCACCATCGCTATCATAGGGGCACCCCCCTTTTCTTTCCTTTTTGGGCACTCATTTTTTCAGTGTTTTTTTTGTTGACACAGGGCACACCGGTTGCAACCCAGTCGTCTCTCCTGCAGGCCCGGACAGTCGCGTCCACGGCCCCTTCCTTCCCGGCCACTTCTCTTAGTGCCGGCCTGTACCGCTGTTACCATCAATTTTACTTGCTTTTTTTTTTGTTTGTTTTTTTTAGACTATAAGCTTGGTTTGCAGTCTTTAAAATTTGTGCCATGGTCATACCCATTAAATCCTCCTTTTTCTGTAACTTTCTTTTAATATCAGGGGCTGCTCTGCTTGTAAAAATTCCCTTAATTGACTCAGTTGCCTGATCATTGGGGTCTGCATTAGTGTTCTGTCGAATGGTGTCCCGAATACGCTGTAGAAAGGCCCCTGGGCTTTCTTTTAAATTCTGCATTACTTTATATGGCTTTGCCCAATTATTATGTCGGACAGCCGAGTGACGGAGTCCATGCAAAAGCAACTCCTTATAGGAGGTAAGGCGGGTCATATCCCCATGATTATTTGGATTTTACCTGGGGTCTGCTCGGGGGACTTGTGCATCCGGGTCAGGGACATTAATACGATCCCGGTTGTACCGTCTCTGTGCCTCCTCCCTTGCCTTGGACACAACCTGTTGTCTTTTAACCTCAGACAATAGGGTTCGCAGGAGGACGTTACAATTATCCCAGTCCGGCTTGTGACTACTGAGGCACCCCTCAAAGACTGATATAAACCTGCTTGGGTTGGTGGAAAACTCTTCTGCCTGTGCTTTGAAAGCAGCCAAATCCACAGGATTAAAGGGCACGTGAGTATAAACCTGCATAGTTGTGGCAGGACGCCTGTCTGATTCAGACCGGGCGACTTTAGTTTCAGTGATTAAGGGGTATAGGCCAACCATTGGGGACTTACAAGGTGTGGGTGTAGGGGCCGAAGGGGACACCGGCTCTGCCATTACAGTGGGGGTGGGGGTCTGGGGACTAACATTAGCTGCTACCGAACCAGTTGGAGTCAGATTACAGCGCTGTAAAATATCTGGTCGAGTACATAAAGTCAGAAACAAATGCGCATACATATGTTCATTCCATTTCCTTGTTCTCTGACAGAACAGGAGTAACTGAAGGATCGTGTTGTAATTAATTGACCCCTCTGGTGGCCACCACTCCTGGTCCTCTAGTTGATATTGAGGCCAGTCAACTGTACAGAATTGTTTTAATTGGCTCTTAGTCATTGGATCCGCACCAAATATCTTTCAGTTTGCTAGAATGCACTCTAGGGGCGTACACCGTGCCCTAACCTCTGAGCTCTGTCCCTGTCCCATACCTACAGGGTAACTCTGGGCGTCCCCAGGTTCCAACAGAGCATATAATCCGGATTTTAAAGGATCCTACCTTATTCAAGGGACCGGTTCTTCACCGTGGCCTGCAGCTGCTCCTCCCCCACGTCTAAGGGACCAGTTCTTCACCGTGGTCCACAACAGCTTCTCCACTATATGAGTGCGTTGCACCGTTGTGCCCTCTGGGGTCGATCAAATCGCGTCTCCTCCGAGGCCCCCGATGAACTCACTGGTGCGCGCTGGGCGTCGGTTCTCGCCGCAATCCTTGACCTCCAGGAGGGGTCCGGGCAAGGCTAAATTGCAGCCTCGAGCCCACCCAGGGACGCCAAAAGCTGTTGCCGGCACCCAGTGCCGAGAGGCTGAACAACAGCTTGAGTTGGTTCGTTACCCGGTGTGCTACACCCAATAATCACAACAGGGTGGAGAAGCAGAAAAGTTTATTTGAAGCTTCAAAAAGGTACAGGGAGATTTGAATCTCAAATCCTGTACAACAGAGCAGGAAGTTACACAGGCTTTTATACATTCTTTTTTTAGCATACTTATTTAATAGCAAGCTGCTCCAAGTATCCATATAGCCAGCCAATCCAGTTCCCAGCTAGTTCCCTGATTCTCTGTATTATTTGTTAAACTATACATAAAGCTGCTTTATTCAGCATTGTTCTTCCATATCTCCCCTGTTTGGCCTTGCTTAGTTTCAGGCAGTCTGACTCTGCAACATACCGTTGCAGATTCTCAGCATAACTGCTGTGTGTGCCTCCAGGCGGGGGGGCCAAGGACACTTGGGCCTAGCACGCGGAGCTGCTGTGAGTGCCTCCAGGCAGGAGGGGGTGGGGCAAGGACACAGGGGCCTAGTGCGAGGGGGCTTCATCGACACTTGTGGTCTTCCATCCCCTCGAGTTACCTAGTGGCCATGCCCCAGTGTTCCCAACAAGAACAAGCAAACTCCAGGTGCAGGCAGTGGGGCCTGTGTGTACTGAGCCCCACTGGAAACCAGGTCTGAAATGGGAGCAAGGACCCCAGCCCAGGAACAGTAGGAGTGGGCAGAGCAGGCCTATTACAGGATGTTCTCCCCTGGGCTGCACAGCCTGGGGCTTAGCCAAGCTGATTACAGAATGAGCCCTACCTGAGAGGCAACATGTACCTCCACCTACAGAGCCAAACTTCAGTGGTGATACAGCCCAGCTGGGGTATCAACAGGAATGAGAACGAGTTAGGAAGTTCAGAGCAACAAGGAAAGTCTAGAGGGAAACTTGAGAAGAGAGGTGGGAAGTGCCCAGGGAAAACTGCAGCAAAGAGAAAGGAGTAGACCTTGCTGTGGGGTACAGGACCCTGGGCTGCTGCCAATATCAGGGTGGGACTGGAATCCCCTACTGGCCCCAAAGAAGGGGGCGTCCACACACCCGGAGAGGGTTACCAAGCCCAGCAAGAGGGCTGCAGGATGAGGAAGAGCCCCAGTGATGGCAGAAGGACTTCTTTCAGTGGAAAGATGTGTTTGGACTTTTAGTGTGAGACAAGCTGGGCCCCAGAAGGGTGGACTAAAGGTGGCGACCTGGCCGAAGGGTTGAGTTACCAGGCAGAGAAACTGTCACGGTGCTGGAGCAACCACAGATGGGGGACGCTAGGCTAGCGAGAGGGCTGTGATCATGCCTGGCCACCACGGGGGCAAGGAACGATTAGTATCTTCCTTTCTGATTGGCATAGTCAGGAGGATTGAATTCCCCCTGTGATCCGTGAGGGCTGATGGAAGTCTTGGCTGCTGAAGGACGGTCTGTCCTGCCAAGCGGATGTCTCAAGGGACCAAGCTGGTCACTGGATTTCTCACTTCAGTTCCCAGGACTGGTTAAGCAGCCAAAGCAGGTCTAGGGGTTTCTCACGCAGCTCCTAGAACACCAACAGAGGCAGAAGGAAGTGCAGACGGAGCTACAGACGCAGCAGGAGAAATACCTGTGAGAGATTGTGCAAAGGGAAATCAACCCAGGGTCTGCTATGCCCATGGACAAAAAGAGCAGATATGGAGAGTATTCCTGGGCTGTGCTGTGAAGATTAGCCCAGGAGAGCAGCGCATAAGGAAGTGTACAAGCGTGGCCTAATGCCAAGATGGGGACAAGAGTTCTTTGTTTTGGGTGCAGAGAAGCAGGCCATATCAAAAGACACGGCCTGCTTAGGAAATTGCTGAGTGGCAAAACGAGGGGCGAGGGCCCCAAGAAAGTAGAAAGAAAGGAGAAGGTGTCCTCTGACACAAAAACATATGAGGCAGGCAACATGGAGGTGGCAGGGATAGTTGTGGAGTTGCAGAGCCTCCAACAACAGGCCCTGTTGGGTGCTGTAGGGAGGTGAAGGACAAAATGGTTGGCCCAGAGATGAAGCAGACTGAAGTAGGGACAAACACCAGGGTGGAGCAGTCCATGGTGGGTTCTCAGACCCTGACGGAAAGGGTTTTGTCGTATGCAGTGCCAGTAGCAAAAAGGGGTAGAGAAGAAATTAAAGGCTTCAGAACAGGCTCTGCAAGCAGTTGTTAATGAGAATGAGTGGCTGCAGGAAGAGCGCTGGGATACTGTGGAAGAGGACTGAGAGAGTATTAGGATTTACGCACGTGAGCGCAAGGAGGAACCTCTTTCGAGTTTTCTCCTTTCCTTTTCCTGATTTTACTAGAAAACAGACGTCCCTGTTTGGAAGGTAAGAGCCTCCGAGAGGTTTGGAACCTGTTCAGTCTGATCCATTTGGTGCCAGGTTAATTCTAGGCCTGCTAAACGCTAGGTTCAGGTGGCAGAATTTTATTCCCCACCTCGGATTTTGTCCCTTAGACTCACTGGGGACATGAGGGTTTGTCCCTTTTGTTTTACCTTTTGCTCCATCCCTCCCTCCTTTCTCTTCATCTCTTACTTCTTTTGTCCTTTCCCCTGTTCCCCTCCCGCTCTGCAGCTCCCATTATGGAAGGTCCATCCAAAAATGTTGGGCTGAAATAGTGCTCGGCCAGTGATCCCCACTGGTGACCTGGGCCATCCTTTGGGCTCTCTGGTGAGAACCCTCAGCCTCCCGCCCCTCAGTCTCTACCCTGATTGGCTGAGCAGGGGGTTATTGAGAGGGAGGAGACTCGGGTTCTTGTTCTCTTTGATAACCAAATAAATAAGTCATAACCAGTCATATGGTTAGTTTGCAAGTTAGGGCTCTTGGGTCCTATTCCCAACTCTGCCACTGACTGGCTGTGTGACTTCAGACAAGTCAATTCTCCTTTCTCAGGCTTAGCTTCTCCCTCTTTCAAGTAGGCATAACAATCCACTCCTACCTACCTCACAGTGGGTGGAGGATGGGGATCCATTGGAGAGTGTCACTGGGAGCAGTGCAAAATAGGAACTATCCTATCACGTTTACTCAATCTGATTATGACATAATAGAATAGCTGAAATATTCTACTTTATTTGTATTTGATTATTTTGAAATAGTTAAGAGCAGCAACTCCTTCGCTCAGACTGTTCCCCAGGCTGAGAGTGTCTGAGCTGGGCTAGACCCTGTGAGCTGCTGAGCATGGAAATCAATGAGAAATGAGTGGGCCCTGGGCTTTGATGTGGGGAATGGTTTCCCTGGAGAAGTCCGGACTCCTGGGTTCTGTGCCTCCTCTAGCCTGGAGGGCGGAGGCGGTGGCCAGTGACGGCAGAAGGGAGCTGCTTGTCCAAAGTGACTGATGGACTTTGTGACTGACCCCAGTGCCTCCCCGGGTGTTGCAGCACCAGAGATGAAGAGGGGGAACGTTGGGAGCAGATCATGCAATGAACTCCTGCCAGTGTATGGAGATTGCACTCCTGCAACCCTGTGGGGGGTGGCGGAGCTGCTGTGGCTGGGGCAGGGATGGGGAGGGATGAAAAAGGCTGTCTGGTGAGAGGCTGCCTTAACCCCAAACTCACGCCTGCTCCCCGCTCGGTTCCAGGATGGCCGTGCTCCTGAGGATGTTCAGGAAGAAGGCTCTGCAAGTGGCCTCAAAGCCTGAGGGAAGCAGCTGCCATCTTCCCCAGGAAGAGGGTGGCCCCTCCGTCCCCACTGGTGGGAAAGGCGCTCCCGGCGAGGCTAGGAGGTGGAAGTGCCCAGCCTTCTGGCAGAGGAAACCCACTCCCGGCACAGGCGCCGAGGTGGGAGAGGCCGCAGCCAGGCTGAAATGGAGCTGGCCTGGGATGCGGCTGGGCAGGCAGGACCCAGCCCAGGAAGGGAGCCGGGCAGGGTGGCTCTGGGGTTTGTTATGTGGGAAGCACCGGCCCCAGGAGCCCAGCCCTGATTCCCAGCAGGAGGCACCCCCCTGCCCGGTCACTGAGGACCTTCCAGCTTCCCCAGGGCAGGAGATGGAGGATCCCTGTCCCAGCACCAGCAGCTCGGCCCACTCCCCATGGGACAGCAGCAGCGCCTGGGACTCGGGCTGCAGTGAGGCCAATGGGTGCCGCTGCTTTGTTCCAGGTGAGGAGCCAGGCTGGGCTCAGGGAGGGGTGAGCAGGGGGCTGTGAACACCCTGGGCTTAGGCCCTCGACCAGTGCTAAGGGGGCGGGTCCCCAGCCCAGGTGTCTGGCCTGAGCCACGTGAACCTCTGACACTAGATGCTGCCACTTTGGTCCTTGGTGCTGTAGCTGGTGGTGGGGTGGGGAGGGGGGGCAGGCACCGCGCTGGGAGTCCAGGACAGTGTGTGTGTGGAGGGTCTCTTTGCTGTGGGCTCCTGAAGGAGTTGGGGGCTGAAGGTATCATTGAGAGTGGGGAGTGTGGGGCCAAGTCTGCCCTGGGTCCCGGAGGTGGGACGGGGGCACATTGCCCCACCATGCTCCTGAGTGTCAGCCAGTGCCAACCTGTCCTTTTCTTTCCCTGGTGCAGGGACCCCCAGGGACTCAGGATGAGGAGGAGGAATGGGTGGGTGTGGCCTCAGAGGAGGCTGTTCTCAAGAACATCCAGGAGCAGCTGCAGGGCCAAGAAAAGGTGCAAACATTTCCCAGCTGTGCTGGAACCGAGGGTCTTTTCTCTGACAATCCACCAGCCCTAATGGGGACCTTTCTCCTCCATGATCTGGGACGCCCAAGATGGGGGTGTTTGTCACACACCAGCCGGGGTCTCCTTCCCTCACAGGCACTGTCCCAGATCTGGACCCTGCTTATGTAGGAGTCGTGGGTGATTTGTACAATGGGAGGGCCCCGCTATCCCATGGACAGGCCTGAGTCCTGCAGCTGGTGTGGGTGGGGCAGGGAGGTCCCTAGCGAACTGGCTCTCTCTCCCCCAACCCCACTCCTGGTGGGTACAGGATGAGGCCCAACACCTTATGTTCCTGCACGCCATCCACCCCTGTGTCTCACTGCACAGCAGAGAGGGCAGAACACATTGGAGCCACACTGCTGCAAGGCGGTTGTCCTGGAGAGGATTGTAGTGAGCGAGACATGGTGCCAAGCAGCTGGAGGGAGGACAGAGACATGGGAGGGGTCGGGGTCTCCCCAGGAGAATGGATGGGGGATGGCTATCTGGAGCTTTCTGTTCACCTGACGGGGTGGGTGTGGCAGTGACCTCACAAAGGCCTTTTCCAGGACCTCAGCCTACTGGTCAAAGGTAGTGGGGAGGTGGTGACCTCACAGAGGGAGGGGCAGCTGAGGCCAGGGATTGCTGGGGTTGAAGATTGGGGAGAAGAGACAGGAGAAATTCTGAGATTGGCCACTAGTGGGCAGGAATCGGAAGAGCGGGAGGCAGGTTGCGGGATACTGCTGGCTCTGTGGGGCACTGGCTGTGTAATCTTCTCACTGGGAAGTGTCAATGAGGCCCAAATCTCTCACTTTCCTTTATCTCCTTTGGGTCTCACAGGATCTCATTGAGGAGCTGCCTGGTAACTCTCCACCAGGCACCGTCCTCCCTAATTCCCTGATTGCTGTGGGCAACCTCGGGTACCGAGACCCTTCAGCCTGGTTCCCCGAACCCCGCTGCTGCTCAGACCCAGGGCTGGGAGTCACTGCCCCTCCCACCACCAGGTCACCTCCCAAGGGTGTCTACTCTGACAGAGATGGTGGGAAGGTTCACTCTCTCTGGGTTGGGCTGTTCTTTTCACTCCAGTAACATTGCAAAGGCTTTGGGGAGAGGCTCACTCCCAGGAACAGATACAGCAGGGGCAGCAGGGTCCAGGGAACAGGCACTATTCCTGTCCTGCCACAGTCTGTCTGGGAAATCTTGCACTTGTCATTCCCTGGCATGGTGCCTCAGTTTCCATTCTCGCCAGCCTCTGCCTATTTCCCTGCAATTTCACATCCCTGTTGGTGCCAGTCCCACCCCCGCACTGCACAGTCTAGTACCGGCTCCTCTCTCTTGCCAGCACCATGACACCTGGCCTGGAGCCAGAGCTGGAGACCCACCTCCTTCAAGCTGCCCTGCATGCCGGCTTCACCCTGGGTATGGAGAAGGACACCACCCAAGTCTAGGTAGATCATGCTAAAGTCGTGGATTGAAGAGCCAGCTGTCATCCTGCCATGAATCCTTGCTAATTGCCTGCAGTAGGATGTGAATGAGCGAGGCCAGGATATGTGTTTGGGGGTCTCACAAGTGCTTCCCAGAGACCCCTCTTCCCATCATATGGCAGGTGTATCCCCAGTTTCCCTAACTCTGACCTATGGCTCTCCCTTGCTTTGCAGGGACTGCATAGTCTTGCCAGACCTCCTGGATGCTTCTACGGGCACAAAGCTCTAAAGATTTAGAGCAGGTTGCACAGCGGAGCCAAGAGGCCAGTGAAGAAGCTTGGCAACATGTGACCTCCAGAAGAAGAAGGGGGAATGTCCGGGTTCCAGCAACGCAGACACAGGTAACTAACCACTTTCCTGTTCTCTCCACAGTTATCATTGTGGAGAGTGGACCAGATGATATGTCTGGGGGGAGAAAGCAGAAGGAGTCTCCGCTGGTTGGAAGGCATGAGATGCGCTGTCCTGAGATGGGGGGTTCCATGACCACCACTCCCAAGAGAAGGAGGCGGGTGGTGGTGGTCGGGGACTCTCTACTCGGGGGGACTGAGTCATCTATCTGGCGCCCTGACCGGGAAAACCGAGAAGTCTGCTGCTTGCCGGGGGCTAAGATTCACGATGTGACGGAGAGACTGCTGAGACTCATCAAGCCCTCTGATCGCTACCCCTTCCTGCTTCTCCACGTGGGCACCAATGATACTGCCAAGAATGACCTTGAGCGGATCACTGCGGACTACGTGGCTCTGGGAAGAAGGATAAAGGAGTTTGAGGCGCAAGTGGTGTTCTCGTCCATCCTCCCCGTGGAAGGAAAAGGCCTGGGTAGGGACCGTCGAATCATGGAAGTCAACGAATGGCTACGCAGGTGGTGTCGGAGAGAAGGCTTTGGATTCTTTGACCATGGGATGGTGTTCCATGAAGGAGGAGTGCTGGGCAGAGATGAGCTCCACCTTACGAAGAGAGGGAAGAGCATCTTTGCGAGCAGGCTGGCTAACCTAGTGAGGAGGGCTTTAAACTAGGTTCACCGGGGGAAGGAGACCAAAGCCCTGAGGTAAGTGGGAAAGCGGGATACTAGGAGGAAGCACAGGCAGGAATGTCTGTGAGGGGAGGGCTCCTGCCTCATACTGAGAATGAGGGGCGATCAGCAGGTTATCTCAAGTGCTTATATACGAATGCACAAAGCCTTGGAAACAAGCAGGGAGAACTGGAGGTCCTGGTGATGTCAAGGAATTATGACGTGATTGGAATAACAGAGACTTGGCGGGATAACTCACATGACTGGAGTACTGTCATGGATGGTTATAAACTGTTCAGGAAGGACAGGCAGGGCAGAAAAGGTGGGGGAGTAGCACTGTATGTAAGGGAGCAGTATGATTGCTCAGAGCTCCGGTACGAAACTGCAGAAAAACCTGAGTGTCTCTGGATTAAGTTTAGAAGTGTGAGCAACAGGAGTGATGTAGTGGTGGGAGTCTGCTATAGACCACTGGACCAGGGAGATGAGGTGGATGAGGCTTTCTTCCGGCAGCTCGCGGAAGCTACTAGATCGCATGCCCTGGTTCTGGGTGACTTTAATTTTCCTGATATCTGCTGGGAGAGCAATACAGCGGTGCATAGACAATCCAGGAAGTTTTTGGAAAGCGTAGAGGACAATTTCCTGGTGCAAGTGCTAGAGGAGCCAACTAGGGGGGGAGCTTTTCTTGACCTGCTGCTCACAAACCGGGAAGAATTAGTAGGGGAAGCAAAAGTGGATGGGAATCTGGGAGGCAGTGACCATGAGTTGGTTGAGTTCAGGATCCTGACACAGGGAAGAAAGGTAAGCAGCAGGATACGGACCCTGGACTTCAGGAAAGTAGACTTCGACTCCCTCAGGGAACAGATGGGTAGGATCCCCTGGGGGACTAACATGAAGGGGAAAGGAGTCCAGGAGAGCTGGCTGTATTTCAAGGAATCCCTGTTGAGGTTACAGGGACAAACCATCCCGATGTGTCGAAAGAATAGTAAATATGGCAGGGGACCAGCTTGGCTTAACGGTGAAATCCTAGCGGATCTTAAGCATAAAAAAGAAACTTACAAGAAGTGGATTGGACATATGACCAGGGAAGAGTATAAAAATATTGCTCGGGCATGTAGGAATGAAATTAGGAGGGCCAAATCGCACCTGGAGCTGCAGCTATCGAGAGACGTTAAGAGTAACAAGAAGGGTTTCTTCAGGTATGTTGGCAACAAGAAGAAAGCCAAGGAAAGTGTGGGCCCCTCAATGAATGAGGGAGGCAACCTAGTGACAGAGGATGTGGAAAAAGCTAATGTACTCAATGCTTTTTTTGCCTCTGTCTTCACGAACAAGGTCAGCTCCCAGACTGCTGCGCTGGGCATCACAACATGGGGAGTAGATGGCCAACCCTCTGTGGAGAAAGAGGTGGTTAGACACTATTTAGAAAAGCTGGACGTACACAAGTCCATGGGGCCGGACGAGTTGCGTCTGAGAGTGCTAAAGGAACTGGCGGCTGTGATTGCAGAGCCATTGGCCATTATCTTTGAAAACTCGTGGCGAACGGGGGAAGTCCCGGATGACTGGAAAAAGGCTAAAGTAGTGCCCATCTTTAAAAAAGGGAAGAAGGAGGATCCTGGGAACTACAGGCCAGTCAGCCTCACTTCAGTCCCTGGAAAAATCATGGAGCAGGTCCTCAAAGAATCAATCCTGAAGCAATTACATGAGAGGAAAGTGATCAGGAACAGTAAGCATGGATTCACCAAGGGAAGGTCATGCCTGACTAATCTAATCACCTTCTATGATGAGATTACTGGTTCTGTGGATGAAGGGAAAGCAGTGGATGTATTGTATCTTGACTTTAGCAAAGCTTTTGAAATGGTCTCCCACAGTATTCTTGTCAGCAAGTTAAAGAAGTATGGGCTGGATGAATGCACTATAAGGTGGGTAGAAAGTTGGCTAGATTGTCGGGCTCAACGGGTAGTGATCAATGGCTCCATGTCTCGTTGGCAGCCGGTGTCAAGTGGAGTGCCTCAGCGGTCGGTCCTGGGGCCGGTTTTGTTCAATATCTTCATAAATGATCTGGAGGATGGTCACTCTCAGCAAATTTGCGGATGATACTAAACTGGGAGGAGTGGTTGATACGCTGGAGGGCAGGGATAGGATACAGAGGGACCTAGACAAATTGGAGGATTGGGCCAAAAGAAATCTGATGAGGTTCAATAAGGATAAGTGCAGGGTCCTGCACTTAGGACGGAAGAACCCAATGCACAGCTACAGACTAGGGACCGAATGGCTAGGCAGCAGTTCTGCGGAAAAGGACCTAGGGGTGACAGTGGACGAGAAGCTGGATATGAGTCAGCAGTGTGCCCTTGTTGCCAAGAAGGCCAATGGCATTTTGGGATGTATAAGTAGGGGCATAGCGAACAGATCGACGGAACGTGATCGTCCCCCTCTATTCGACATTGGTGAGGCCTCATCTGGAATACTGTGTCCAGTTTTGGGCCCCACACTACAAGAAGGATGTGGATAAATTGGAGAGAGTCCAGCGAAGCGCAACAACAATGATTAGGGGTCTGGAACACATGACTTATGAGGAGAGGCTGAGAGGCTATTCTCAGTGGTAGAAGAGGACAGGACAAGGAGTAATGGTCTCAAGTTGCAGTGGGGGAGGTTTAGGTTGGATATTAGGAAAAACTTTTTCACTAGGAGGGTGGTGAAACACTGGAATGCGTTACTTAGGGAGGTGGTAGAATCTCCTTCCTTAGAAGTTTTTAAGGTCAGGCTTGACAAAGCCCTAGCTGGGATGATTTAATTGGGGATTGGTCCTGCTCTGAGCAGGGGGTTGGACTAGATGACCTCCTGAGGTCCCTTCCAACCCTGATATTCTATGATTCAAAACACCCTTTACAAATTGGAGAATTGGTCTTCTTGAGCCAAACTCCACGGCTGGGCCCCCCTCTGTAGACTGGGCAGAAGTGAAACTCCAGAGCCAAACACTCCTCCTCCTGGGCAGTGCACGCCGACCTTTAATGGTCAGATGCTGCTTAGCTCTGTCAGAGCAGCTTCTGCTGCGGGATTCTCCCAGCACTTTCCAAGAGTGGGAAAGTATGAAATCCCCATTTGACTGCTGGGGACAGAGCCATAGAGCGGGTAGCAACTTGCCCAAAGTCCCAATAGGAAAACCAGCAATGGAACCCAGGAGTCCTGACTGTCAATCCCCTCTTTTCACAGGCAGTCGATCGCCCAGTGTCATCACCCTGCCTGCTGTCTGGGCAGGGTAACTCCTCAGGTCACCACCCTCTCCAGCCTACCTTGGGCTTGGAGAGTGAGGAGGAGAGCGAGGGACAGCAGACGACCCTGAACATCCACCATCCATCGCTCCATCGCCTAGAGCAAGTGAGTGGCATTAGGGTTCCTCTGTGGCGTCGTCTGTCTGTCTGGGGAGAGGCAGAAAGAGGGGGAGAGAATCTCTCGAAAGGAGATTGGATTTGCAAAAGGCCCCCAGGAGCCCCTTGTTCTCGGATCGGGGAGGGGCTTTTCTAGAGTCATCTCCAGTGTGTTTGGAAAGGTCCCAGCATGCGGCTCCCAGCCCTTGCCTTGTGAGATACTGTTTGACAGGCTGAGAGTGTCTGAGCTGGGCCAGACCTCGCTAGATAATGATGATGGAGAGTCCTGGCCAGCAGGGGACTGGGAGCTAACAGGAAAATGCTAATGGAGTCCCCTCTCCCTCCCGTAAGAACTCAGCAGAATTCCCCAGGATGGGTCACCGTGTGGCACAGCTGGCTCTGTCCATCAGTGACCCAGCCAAGGACCTGAGCCGGCAGGCCAGGGAGGGAGTGTACCAGCTCTACCAGCTGCTGCTGCACCAGAGGGGTAAGGAACCCAGCTGGGAAATGGCAACTGAGAGTAGAGTGAGAGTGGGACTGCAACCAATTTCTCTCAGACTGACCCCGGCTGGAGGCTGAGTCTCTCTCGATCTCTTTCTTTGTTCTACACCAGCCCCTGCAATTCTGTTGGGCCAGGCACGCAGCGAGGACTCTGCCCACTGTGCAGCCACCAGTGGGATTGGAAGGACACAAGCACTGCAACCAGAATGACAAGTGTGTGTGTGTGTGTCTGTTTCCCAGGGCTGACCATCCATGAGGCCGAAGCCCTGTGGTGTTGGGACTGGCACCAGGACAGCAGGCTCCTGGGCAACAGGAACACAACCAGGGTGGGGGAGGTAAGGACACTCTGCCAGGGCATGACACAGGTCAGAGAGTGGGGGTGGCTGGGTCCCCTGCAGTGGCTGCCTCCTGGGGGCACTAGACAGAGATAGCGTTCTAGCTCCAGAATTTGGAACCTGATTCTTGGCAATCTGGTAATGCCTCACGTCCTGTAGGTTTTAGGTCTTCAGAAAGTTCTTCTGGGAGGGGCAGAGAAGATACTTCCTCCAGACGGCAGTGCTGGCCATCCACGACCCTCTGCTGCGTGTCAGCCAGGTTGGGCTGCTCCTCACCTGCTCCCTCCTGCGGGAAGCCCAGCGCTGATGCGGGACAAGGTAAGCAGCTGCATTAGAGTCAGGAGATTGGGGTGGGACCCAGGCCTCATTCCCATCCAATGGCCATTCGCTGGCCTGGCAGCAAGAAGCCTGGTGTGGAATGAGAGTGAGAACAGGTGCAACTGGCAAGAGAGGTGAATTCACCTCCATGAGCAGCTTGTCCCTGGAGCAGCTCCAACCGATCCTTTTAGCAAGGCTAATTAATGACAAGCATTACCTCATCACGGACTTATGTTCTTAGGACACGGTGCTATCACTCTTGGGAAGTGCCCTCTGCGAATCTCTCCTGTCCCACAGGGCCGCACCAGTTTCCAGTGGAGTAGAGTCTGTGTCTCCCGAATCACCACCCAGAGTTGCTCCCATCACTGGCAGCCTGGGAAGCCAAGGACTGACGAGTGATGGCGATTCACCAGGCAGGGTTGAGGCACATGGGCGGGGGAAGCTTGTCCTGCTGCTGGCAGGGCTGGACCCACTCTAGAGAGAATGGGAGGATTCAGTTAGCAGGGGCTGCTGATCTGCCCCATTCACCAGAGCTGCCATCCTGCGTCTTCAGCATTAGTGTCTGGGATGACTTGCGGAAAGGTCTCAACCTCCCGACATCCTACTTCACTGCTGCCAGAATCCGTCCTTCCTCCACACTCCCTTGCTAGAGCCCTGTCCCTGCCCAAACTGGGTGGGGGTGGAGGAGAGGGTTCTGAGAACTTGAGCTGTGGAATAGAGGTGGAAAAACTGTCAGGGGCCCTGAGGGGGAGGTATCAGGAGCTGACCCTACAAGGATGGGGGTTGGCACTGGAGGTCACTAGAAAGGACAAGAAGACTCCATTCTGGGGGTAAGGAGGGTGAATCCATCCCTCAGAAGTAGGCAGGTGGTGGGTGGAAGTGCTGCTGCTTCCAGGTGCCCTTAATCCCCCCCAATTCCTCGGGGGCGTCTGAGTCTCTGACAGGTTCTCGTTCCCTTGCAGAAGGAGGATGTCACGGCCAATGTCCTGTGTCGGGGCCGCATCATCCAGCACTTGCGCCAGGTGCCTGAGGCACTGCAGGGCTGTGCCTCTGAGGCCACCAGAAACTCCCGCTCCCTGCTGCAGGTACTGCTCTGGCTCACTGTAAATGGGGAGATAGGGGAAATGGAACCCCTTGGCACTCACAGAAACCCTCTCCCCTCTCTGTGGACCAGGGTCCTTTCTTCTGCACCCCAAATGCCCTCACAGCCTCCCAGATGGGTGCAGCCTTCAGCTGAGCCACCTCCTGGAGCAGTGCAGACGGGTCACCTTGTCCCATCAAAGCAAGCAGTGCTGGCTCTCAAAGAGGCTTAGATGGAAGATCCCACTCCCCATTGAGGTAAGAGCCATTTACTCCTTGGGGTGTGTGGGTCTCTTGGGAGAGAAACGGGATACCCGATGTGTAGCTTGCCTGGGAGCTTCCCCTGTCCCTGGCTCCCAGCTCTGGGACAGAGACGTCTCGATCATTGTACCACCCTGGTTTTGTTCGTAGGAAGGGGCTCCCTAGACATGTCCTCTAAGCTGGACTCCTGAGAGGGTTTCCGGCAGGAGGCTCCAGCCCCTTGGGCATGAAGAGGACATCAGGTAGTCTCGTTCACATGGCATCTCCGGTCTCCAGCTCCACTTCCCGCAGCAGGGCAAATGAACCCATCAGCTCCCAGAATCCCAACTCTTTGGCCTCCTACTACTCAGCAGTGGGATTTCTCCAGCCCCCTCACCACACCTGTCAACCTCTGAATGATGAAGGGCCTGAATATCAGAGTCACCAGAACAAGAAAACTCCAGTTCCAGGCAGTGGGGCCTGTGTGTACTGAGCCCCACTGGAAACCAGGTCTGAAATGGGGAGCAAGGACCCCAGCCCAGGAACAGTAGGAGTCAGCAGAGCAGGCTTGTAACAGGGTGTTCTCCACTGGGCTGCACAGCCTGGGGCTTAGCCAAGCTGATTAAAGAATGAGCCCTACCTGAGAGGCACCATGTACCTCCCCCTACAGAGCCAGACTTCAGTGGTGATACAGCCCAGCTGGGGTATCAACAGGAATGAGAATGAGGTAGGAAGTTCAGAGCAGCAAGGAAAGCCTAGAGGGAAACTTGAGAAGAAAGGTAGGAAGTGCCCAGGGAAAACTGCAGCAAAGAGAAAGCAGTAGACCTTGCTGTTGGGTACAGAACCCTGGGCTACTGACAATGTCAGGGTGGACTGGATTCCCCTACTGGCCCCAAAGAAGGGGGCGTACACCCACCTGGAGAGGGTTAGCAAGCCCAGCAAGGGGGCTGCAGGATGAGGAAGAACCCTAGTGATGGCAGAAGGACTTCTTTCTGTGGAAAGATGTGTTTGGACTTTTAGTGTGAGACAAGCCGGGCCCCAGAAGGGTGGACTAAAGGTGGCGACCTGGCCGAAGGGTTGAGTTACCAGGCAGAGAAACTGTCATGGTGCTGGAGCAACCACAGATGGGGGACGCTAGCCTAGCGAGAGGGCTGTGATCATGCCTGGCCGCCACGGGTGCACAGAACGGTGAGTAGATTCGTTTCTAATTGGTATGGGCAGGAGGATTGAATTCCATCAGCCCTCATGGATCATAGGGGGAAGCCTTGGGTGCTGAGAGAAGGTCTGTCGTGACAAGCGGGTGTCTGGAGGGACTGAGCTGGTCACTGGATTTCTCACTTCAGCTCCCAGGACTGGTTAAGCAGCCAAAGCAGGTCTAGCAGTTTCTCACGCAGTTCCTAGAACACCAACAGAGGCAGAAGGAAGTGCAGGCGGAGTACGGACGCGGCAGCAGAAATACCTGTGAGAGATCGTGCAAAGGGAAATCAACCCAGGGTCTGCTATGCCCATGGACAAAAAGAGCAGATATGGAGAGTATTCCTGGGCTTTGCTGAGAAGGTTAGCCCAGGAGGTCAGGCCATGAGAAAGTTTACAAGCGTGGCCTAATGCCAAGATGGGGACAAGAGTTCTTTGTTTTGGGTGCAGAGAAGCAGGCCAAAGCAAAAGACACGGCCTGCTTAGGAAATTGCTGAGTGGCAAAACGAGGGGCCAGGGCCCCAAGAAGGTAGAAAGAAGGAGAAGGTGTCCTCTGACACAAACCCACATGAGGCAGGCAACG
Source organism: Lepidochelys olivacea (assembly GCF_965140295.1). Classification (NCBI taxonomy): domain Eukaryota; kingdom Metazoa; phylum Chordata; order Testudines; family Cheloniidae; genus Lepidochelys; species Lepidochelys olivacea. The sequence goes on along the minus strand of NC_140413.1, from coordinate 177,831,967 downwards.
TGGAGGTGGCAGGGATGGCCGTGGACCTTGCAGACCCTCCACCAACACGCCCTGTTGGGTGCTGCAGGGAGGTGAAGGACGAAATGGTTGGCCCAGAGATGAAGCAGACTGAAGGAGGGACAAACACCAGGGTGGAGCAGTCCGTGGTGCGTTCTCAGACCCTGACGGAAAGGTTTTGGCGTATGCAGCGGCAGTAGCAAAAAGGGGTAGAGAAGAAGCTAAAGGCTTCGGAACAGGCTCCGCAAGCGGTTACGAATGAGAAGGAGTGGCTGCAGGAAGAGCGCTGGGATACTGCGAAAGAGAAGGATTGCCTCTTAATTCTGGTGAGTGGCTGGCAGTGGAGCTGGAGACACTGTGCGCAGGCTGTACAAGCGCGCAGCCGGTGACAGCGATGAGATGATGAGGGATGAAGCTTGGACAAGAATCAAACTTGCCCCCCAAGGTGGGCGATGCTCTAAGGAGGAGACAATATAACAGAGAGTGGCCTGTGGGCTATAAAGCCTGAACTTAGGTAAAACTGATTACAGAGTGAGCTTCACCTGAGGGGAAAACCAGGGAAAACCGCAGCAAAGGTACAAGAGCAGGCCTAGCTGTTCAGTAGAGGGCCTTGGGGCAGAACCTAGAATCCAGGGTAGGACTGGTTCTCCCTTGGTCTCTAAGGAAGGGGACGTAGAAGGTCATAGAAAGGGCTACCAAGGCCAACAAGGGCAGGCCGAGCCAAAGTCAGGCTGAGGAAGAGCCCCCAAAGGAACGGAAGACCTTGTTTCCGTTAGAAATTTTTGGACTTTTTGTTTGGGATGAGCACGACTCAGGAAGGAGTGGACTAAAAGACGGTCTCCTGGCTGAAGGGCTGAGTTCCCAGCCAAAGAACTCGCAGAGGGCCCTAGCAACTATTGGCTTTGGTGCTAGCCCAGCAAGAAAGCTGTAACACCAGGCCTTGCCAGGAAGGGGCAGCCTGGTTTTGGAGAGCGGTGGGGATGGTCTATGGGAGAGGATGGCTGGAGGGGTCGTACAGGAGGGGCAACAGGGTCCAGTGATGAGAGCAGGGAACTGGTTGGACTGCAGCCCTGCCACTGAGTGGTAATGTGATCCTGGCCAGGTCACTCTGCCACCTGATGCCTCACTTTCTCTATCTTTGAAATGGGGATCATCCTGACCCACATTAAGTAAGTGTTTGATCCTCTGTTTTTCCTTCCCAAATCCCTGCCCTCCTTGTCCCACACAGGCCTCTGCCCTGTTCCTCAAGCTTCCATGCCCATGTTAGTACCTGTGTAGCCCCCCAATGGCAAGGTCTCATGTACAGTCTCCTGCCAGCAAACTGAAGCCGCCCCTAGATCCAGAACAGGAATAGCAGTTTCCGTGCACGGCCCGAATGGAGGATAGACCATGGGCATGGGGACGGCCAACACTCACATCCAGATAGATCATCAACGTACTCCTCTGTCCCAGGAGCAGGAAGGTCTCTGGTTCTTGCTCTCTTCGGTGGCTGGAGCTGCTGAGTTGGGAGTGCGGTGGGCAGAGATGGGAACAGGCCAGAGGATTAATCCTGTGTCAGGGGGAAGTCCCACCCTGTGGGAGATGATGTTGCCCCTCTGTGGGGAAGTCCTTCCTTGCAGATTCTGTGATTTGGTTCCTGGACTCTGCCAGGAAGCCCAGCTCCCATCCCTAACAGCTTGGCTGTTCCCTACCTTGCTCGGCACCAGACCCTCTGCAGAGAGCTGCTCTGGGCAAGGACTGCAGAGCCAGCTCTCATCCTGGCAAGTGTAGCCCCAGATTCTATAACCCTGACCCATGGTCTCCCTCCCCTGACAGGCTCTGAGGAAGGCCTGCCCAGAGACATGGATGCCATGTTAAAGAGCCTGCTGACAGCAACTCCCAGCACAGACAAACTCCCTCACATCTTGGAGGTGAGCAGAATGGGCAGGGGCAACAGGAATTTTACCTTAGCCCTGGGGAGACCTGGAAATAAGAGACTGGATGATCCCTGTTTCCATTGTGTCCTGCTACCTGAGAGCCATTGGGCCACCCGTGGTCAGGGCAGTCAGTTCAGAGCAGTGTTGGGGCCCTTCCTCCTTCAGGGACAGAGGGAAGGTGCTGGTGCTCGACAACAGGGCTCTGCCTGGTTCTGTTGAGCACTAACTCCAAGACCCCAGGCAGGCTTGCGGAGTGAGAGCATCAGAGCCCTGTGAGGTCCAGGAGAAGGTCCTCCAAGACGAGCACTGGCTCCTTCCTAGGAAGCTGCTGAGATTGGTCTTCACAACATCCTCTGGCAAGGAGTTCCACACATTGACTGTGCGTTTGTTTAAAAAAATACTTCCTTTTTTTAGTTTTAAACCTGCTGTCTATTAATTTCATTTGGTGAGCCCATATCAGTGTACAACAGAAATGGTTTCTCAAAGTCATGTTCAATAACATGATTGAATCCTTTTACAAACTCAGTGTAAAAGTTTCTTAGAACAATAGTGGATTGGATTTGCCCTTGCAGCATGGTTCCTGTATGTCTCATGTGATCTTGCCAAGAGCTAATGAAAATAGCTACTTTATACATAGAAGCTTTGGCATATGTCTGGAATTCAATTAATGTCAAGACAATGTAGATATTAGTGTTGTCCATAGGATAGGAATCTTGGCATTTAGCCATGAAAGCAATATGGTAGTGTGCCTCGGTTTCCCTTCTCCTACAGCAAAACAGGTCGGGAATGTCTTTTCTCCTGTGAAAAGTTTCAAGACTGTTTACAAGTATCAGGGGGTAGCCATGTTAGTCTGTATCCACAAAAACAACAAGGAGTCTTTCAGATGTCACCGGACTAACAGTTTTATTTGCGCATAAGTTTTCATAGGTAAAAAAAACAGATATTTCGTGGGTGAAACATCTGCATCACAAGCTTTTTTAACATAAAATATGTTCTTCTGTATCACTCTTAACATGTTCAAGGGTTTTCTCCAAAGATTAGGCACATTGTACACTTTTACAGTTTTTGGTAATCGCAAAACAATAGCTAAATCAAATCACCATTAGCAATAACAAGAAATGCATTGGAAGTGTCCATCTACAATCATTTTTGTCATGCCACACCTTTGGCTCAATACCATTGCGGTTTGGGCTTTTTAGGGTTACCCTGTGGCATCCCTATGCAAAATTCAGTTCTCACTTTCCTCCTTGTCCTGAAGTAAAAGAAAAAGGTTCTCCCGATCCCAAAGGACCAAGCCCCAGACCCAGGTCAATAGACAAGTCAGATCTTACCCACAAATCACGCAAATCCTTTAGGGGCAAGGAGGAACAAGGAGCACCTTGATTCTAAAAGAGCCAAGGAGTAGAGGGACACGGTCCATGAAGAGAGCCTGCTCCGGGGTTCCTGGGGGAAGAGAGGAAGAGCAGGGAGCAGGACCGATTGCTCAGGGGGGGAATGCTGGATATGGGGCCAGCAGGGTGGTTCATCCAGCTCATGTCACAGCACCAGCCCCAGTGCGTGTGCAGGCTGCAGTGTCTGCAGGTGCACAGGTCCATGTACCTGTGACAGTGGAATGGTGTTCCCGGGCCTGGCTCACAATGGTTGGAGGGTGGAGTTTGCGGCAGGCCCTGTGACCAAAACTACAGATGGGGTTTCTGTTCCCAGCAATGACAGTTGTGTGTCTCAGAGAAAGATCCCCTTCCTGGTTTTGGAGAAAAGGGTACGTCTCTTGGAGTGAGGGATGAGGTGGCAGAGCGCATACTGGTTTATGCCGTAGACGACCCGTGTTCTGGTCAGCCTTGAATTCTTCAATTCCCTAATGAATGTTCTTCTGACCCTTAATGGCTTTTATATTTTTGCTTTCACGATTATTCAGACACTCAGCCCAGTCGGCCTGGTCCCACTTCCATGTGGTGCCTCACTTTCCCCCTCTCTGAAGTGGCGATAATCCTAACTGACAATTAGACAGTGTTTGATCCTCAGATCTTCCTTCCCAAATCCCTGCCCTCCTTGCCCAACACTACCCTCTCCCCCAGTTCCCCAAAGTTCCATGCCTATCTTTGTGCCTGTCTCATCCCCCAACTACAAGGTCTCAGACACCGTCTCCTTCCAGCAAGCTGAAGCTGTCCCTGGCTCTGGAGCTGGAATCGCATGTCCAGAGAGCTTTGCTTGCCTGGTGTATTGACCGTGGGCATGAGAAAGGACAACACCCAGCTGCAGGTTGAACATCAACCTCCACCTCTGTCCCAGCAGCAGGATGGCCTCTGGTCCCTGCTCCCTCAGACAACTGGAGCTACTGAGAAGTGTGGTTGGCAGAGCATGAGAACAGCCCATGAGGTTAAGAAATGGTGGGGAGAGCCTCTTCACTCTATGGGACATTACGCTGTCCCTCCGTGGGCAGTCCTTTCTTTCCGCAGGCTGGGATTTGGGTCCTGGATTCTGCCCAGAAGCCCAGCTTCCATCCCTAGCATCTTGGCTGTTTCCTACTCTGGTGTGCACCAGGCTCTCTGCAGAGAGCTGCTCTGGGCAAGGCCTGCCCATAGAACACGGATGACGAGCTCTAGATCCTGCTGACAGCATCCCCCAGCACAGACAAATTCCAACACATCTTGGAGGTGAGCAGAATGGGAAGGAGCAGCAGGGGTTTTAACTTGGCCCTGGGGACTCCTAGAAAGAAGAGACTGGAAAATCCATGTTTCTTCTCTTGGATTCTTCTGAGTATGCATTTGTTATATAAACTCAGTGGGTGACCTTGGGGTTAACTCACTTCCCCATTCCGGCATCAGTCTTCTCCACTATCAAACCTACCCTGTGGAAGAAGGACTTAAGCCCCGACAATCACCTTCACCTGTTGGTGTCTGGCCCTGGGAGCCTAAACCAACTGGACTATCTGCCCCATGACCCTAAACTGCCCTGTCTTTCCCGCCTAGGGCCTTGTCCTAAGTGCACAGCCTAGTCCCCTCCTGGCTTGTCCCTGAGCTTTCAAGGACTCTCCAAGCTCCTCCCACACCTGCTCCCCTTGGGTCTCTCTCCTGGCTGAGCGTAGGCTGCCCTTCTATCTCTCAGCAGGCCTGGGTCCTAGTCACATGCTGCTGCTTGTCAGCTGATCCCCACACTTATTCCCTTCACCCTAGGGAGCTGCATAACCTGGGCTAGGTGCTGCTGAGCTCCAACCCCTTTCCTGGCCATCTCACCATGGGACAGGTTGAAAGTGGAAACCTGTGGGCTAACAGTAACTGTTAGTAACTGTTAGTAACTAATTAGTTAGTCTCTAAGGTGCCACAAGTACTCCTTTTCTTTTTGCGAATACAGACTAACACGGCTGTTACTCTGAAACCAGTAACTGTTTGCTCTCAAAGGTGCCGAAGACACAATGGAAGAGGAAATCCTTTGGCCTGGATTTAAATTATTGCAACTGAAAGTGAATGAGAGAAAATAGGTCCAGAGTTATCTTCCTGGCAGCAGAAAATGGACAGATTAATAGATGTTAAGGTCAGAACCATTATGTGTTTCCGGTCGCACCTCCTGAAAAACTCAGGCCCTAAAATGTCACCAAGTCGTTCCTTTAGCCAAGCATAACATGGGACTGAGCCAGAGCACGTCTTTTGGAAGGACATCCACATGCATTAGAACAGAGGTTCTCAAACTGGGGGGTCAGGCCCCTTCAGGGGGTCGTGAGGTTATTCCTTGGGGGGTCATGAGCTGTCAGCCTCCACCCCTGCTTTGCCTCCAGCATTTATAATGGTGTTAAATATATAAAAAAGTGTTTTTAATTTATAAGGAGGATTCACACTCAGATGCTTGCTTTTCTGTTCCTCGCTTTGGGACCATGAGCAAGTCTCTTCAATGCTGGGTGCCTCAATTTCCCCAACTAACAAATAGATCTAATCATGTTGGTTTTTTTTGTTCTCCCCATTTTACAGGGTGGGAAACAGAGACACAGTTGGGACCTGTCTACACTGCAAGTCTCTTGTGCATTTCGAAGCTGCTAACCCCCACACGTTGTTCAGATCCAATGGACAACACCGCTCCTAAAGGTGTGTTTGGTTTATCCCCTATGTAAACCAGCAGGGCTGGGCGGACTTTTCTCACTGTGCTGTGGGGAGCAGGTCCTGGGTACTAATGCTCTGAAGAAGCTCTCAAGGACTACTTTTTACAAATATTTTTATCAATGAATTGGGAGAAAACCTACAATCCCTGCTGATAAGATTGGTGGGTGACAAAATATTGGCAGAGTGGTAATTACTGATGAGGAGAGGGCAGTGATACAGAACCATCTGGCTCATTCGGCAAGCTGGGGCCATTCAAAGAAAGCAAGTTTGACCAGAGCCAAATGCAAGGTCCTACACCTAGCAACAAGGCATGCCGGCCACACCTCCAGAATAGGGTATTGTATCCAGGAAAGCAGTGACTCTGGAAAGGATTTAGGGGCCATAGTGAAGAAGCCACTCAAAACGAGCTCCCAGCATAAAGCTGTGGTGACCAGGGCTAAAGCCATCCTTAGACATAGGAGCAGAGCCGTGAGGAGGCTAGGGAGGTGACACAGCATCAGTGAGACTGCTATTGGAATACTGCCTCCAGTTTTGGTGTCCTCATTTGAAAAAGATGTTGAGAAATTGGAGCTGGGGCAGCAAAGAGCCACCAAATGTTCTGCGGGCTGGAGGAAAATGCCTTCTACGGAGCTATTGAAAGAGCTCAACCTGTTTAGCTGATGAAAAGCAGATTGAAAGGTGACTTCACTGAAGTGTTGAAATACCTTAATGGAGAGATTTCAGAGTAACAGCCGTGTTAGTCTGCATTCGCAAAAAGAAAAGGAGTACTTGTGGCACCTTAGAGACTAACCAATTTATTTGAGCATGAGCTTTTGTGAGCTACAGCTCACTTCATCGGATGCATACCGTGGAAACTGCAGCAGACATTGTATACACACAGAGATCATGAAACAATACCTCCTCTCACCCCACTGTCCTGCTGGTAATAGCTTATCTAAAGCGATCATCAAGTTGGGCCATTTCCAGCACAAATCCAGGTTTTCTCACCGTCCACCCCCCCACACACAAACTCACTCTCCTGCTGGTAATAGCCCATCCAAAGTGACAACTCTCGACAATGTATACCTTCAGATCAGTGGCACTGCTATGGGTACCCGCATGGCCCCATAGTATGCCAACATTTTTATGGCTGATTTAGAACAACGCTTCCTCAGCTCTCGTCCCCTGAAGCCCCTACTCTACTTGCACTATATTGATGACATCTTCATCATCTGGACCCATGGAAAAGAAGCCCTTGAGGAATTCCACCATGATTTCAGCAACTTCCATCCCACCATCAACCTCAGCCTGGTCCAGTCCACACAAGAGATCCACTTCTTGGACACTACAGTGCTAATAAACAATGGTCACATAAACACCACCCTATACCGGAAACCTACTGACCGCTATTCCTTCCTACATTCCTCCAGCTTTCACCCTGACCACACCACACGATCCATCGTCTACAGCCAAGCTCTGCGATACAACCGCATTTGCTCCAACCCCTCAGACAGAGACAAACACCTACAAGATCTCTGTCAAGCTTTCTTACAACTGCAATACCCACCTGCGGAAGTGAAGAAACAGGTTGATAGAGCCAGAAGAGTTCCCAGAAGTTACCTACTACAGGACAGGCCTAACAAAGAAAATAACAGAACGCCACTAGCCGTCACCTTCAGTCCCCAACTAAAACCCCTCCAACGCATTATTAAGGATCTACAACCTATCCTAAAGGATGACCCAACACTCTCACAAATCTTGGGAGACAGGCCAGTCCTTGCCTGCAGACAGCCCCGCAACCTGAAGCAAATACTCACCAACAACCACATACCACACAACAGAACCACTAACCCAGGAACTTAACCTTGCAACAAAGCCTGTTGCCAGCTGTGCCCACATATCTATTCAGAGGACACCATCACAGGGCCTAATAACATCAGCCACACTATCAGAGGCTCGTATACCTGCACATCCACCAATGTGATATATGCCATCATGTGCCAGCAATGCCCCTCTGCCATTTACATTGGTCAAACTGGACAGTCTCTACGTAAAAGAATAAATGGACACAAATCAGATGTCAAGAATTATAACATTCATAAACCAGTCGGAGAACACTTCAATCTCTCTGGTCACACAATCACAGACATGAAGGTCGCTATCTTAAAACAAAAAAACTTCAAATCCAGACTCCAGCAAGAAACTGCTGAATTGGAATTCATTTGCAAATTGGATACTATTAATTTAGGCTTAAATAGAGACTGGGAGTGGCTAAGTCATTATGCAAGGTAGCCTATTTCCCCTTGTTTTTTCCTACCCCCCCCCCCAGACGTTCTGGTTAAACTTGGATTTAAACTTGGAGAGTGGTCAGTTTGGATGAGCTATTGCCAGCAGGAGAGTGAGTTTGTGTGTGTGTGTGTGTCCCCAGGGGAAAAAAAAAGTGGGGGGAGGGTGAGAGAACCTGGATTTGTGCTGGACATGGCACACCTTGATTACCGTGCACATTGTAGGGAGAGTGGTCACTTTGGATGAGCTATTACCAGCAGGAGAGTGAGTTTGTGTGTGTATGGGGGTGAGGGGGTGAGAAAACCTGGATTTGTGCTGGAAATGGCCCACCTTGATTATCATGCACATTGTGTAGAGAGTTGTCACTTTGGATGGGCTATTACCAGCAGGAGAGTGAGTTTGTGTGTGGGGGAGTGGAGGGTGAGTAAACCTGGATTTCTGCTGGAAATGGCCCAACTTGATGATCACTTTAGATAAGCTATTACCAGCAGGACAGTGGGGTGGGAGGAGGTATTGTTTCATGATCTCTGTGTGTATATAAAGTCTGCTGCAGTTTCCACGGTATGCATCCGATGAAGTGAGCTGTAGCTCACGAAAGCTCATGCTCAAATAAATTGGTTAGTCTCTAAGGTGCCACAAGTACTCCTTTTCTTAATGGAGAGAAAATATTGGGGATTAAAAGGCTCGTTAATCAAGCAGAGAAAGGCATAACAAGACCCAATGGCTGGAAGGTGAAAAGAGACCAATTCATATGACAAATAAAGCACAAATATTCAACAGCGAGGATGATTCACCACAGGAATAAGCTACCAAGGAAAGTGGTGGATTCTCCATCTCTTGATGTCATTTAATGAAGACTAGATGCCTTTCTGGAATATCGTTGCCAAACGTTTGCGACTGTGGTATACAGGAGGCCTGTGATATGCAGGGGGTCAGATGAGATGCTCTAATGGTCTCTTCTGACCATCAAGTCGACTCATTTCTGAAAAACTGAGTGTAGCATTGGAAGTAGCCTCTGATGTTTTTCTGTCTAGCCGGCTTGCTTCCTAGAAAAACACTCCTTGAGTGGGCTGATCCACAGGGAGTAGCTCAAACCTCCAAAGTGTCTGGCCAGCAGCAGGACATTAGCACTGCAGGGGAGGGGTGGGTAGGCTGATGGGATAGCAAGTGTGAAAAAGGGGACAGGGAGTGGGTGGTGAGAGGAGCCTATAAAAGAAAAAGCCCCAGATAGCAGGACTGTCCCCATAAAATCGGGACATCTGGTCACCCCAGGGGTGGGTGTGGCAGTGACAAGACAAAGGCCTTTTGCAGGACCTCAGCCTATTGGTCAAAGGTAGTGGGGAGGTGGTGACCTCACAGAGAGATGGTGACATCAGCCAGGCAGGACAGGGGTGCAGGGCCAGGGAAACCTCGCAGACCCCTGTAGCTTTGCTTCAGCAAGCCTCCCTCTCGAGGTCCCTCTTTCAGGACCGAGAGAGTATTAGGGTTTACGTACGTGAGCGCGAGGAGGAACCTCTTTCGAGTTTTCTCCTTTCCTTTTCCTGATTTTACTAGAAAACAGACATCCCTGTTGGGAAGTTAAGAGCCTCTGAGAGGTTTGGAACCTGTTCAGTCGAATCCATTTGGTGCCAGCTGAATTCTAGGCCTGGAAAACGCTAGCTTCAGGTGGCAGAATTTTATTCCCCACCTAGGATTTTGTCCCTTAGAATAACTGGGGACATGAGGGTTTGTCCTTTTTGTTTTATCTTTTCCTCCATCCCTCCCTCCTTTCTCTTCTTCTCTTACTTCTTTTGTCCTTTCCCTTGTTCTTCTCCCGCCACCAGGAGAGTTGTGTGGGGGGAGTCACTGGGGGTGCTCTGCAGCTCCCATTGTGGAAGATCCACCCAAAAATGTGGGGCTGAAATAGTGCTTGGCCCGTGATCCCCACCGGTGACCTGGGCCATCCTTTGGGCTCTCTGGTGAAAAATTGTCACCTCAGCCTCCCGCCCCTTAGTCTCTACCCTGATTGGCTGAGCAGGAGGTTATTGACAGGGAGGAGACTCGGGTCATTGTTATTCTCTTTTAAGACCAAGTAAATAAGTTATAACGAGTCATGTTTGACGAACGTTGCTGCTTCTCTGCATTCATTGTCTCTGAGCAGTTCATGATTCTCTCTAACATTCCAGTTCTCCTGAAACACTTGCTGAATAATTACTATGAATTGTTTCAGAGTAACAGCCGTGTTAGTCTGTATTCGCAAAAAGAAAAGGAGGACTTGTGGCACCTTAGAGACTAACCAATTTATTAGAGCATGAGCTTTCGTGAGCTACAGCTCACTTCCTCAGATGCATATCGTGGAAACTGCAGCAGGCTTTATATATACACAGAGAATATGAAACAATACCTATTCCCACCCCACTGTCCTGCTAGTAATAGCTTATCTAAAGTGATTTCCAGCACAAATCCAGGTTTTCTCACCCTCCACCCCCCCACACAAATTCACTCTCCTGCTGGTGATAGCCCATCCAAAGTGACAACTCTTTACACAATGTGCATGACAATCAAGCTGGGCTATTTCCTGCATAAATCCAGGTTCTCACATCCCCCCCACCCCCATACACACACAAACTCACTCTCCTGCTGGTAATAGCTCATTGTTTTTTTGTTTGAATTGTTTGTTCGTCTGGAGCTCATTTGAGAGGACTTTATTCAGATTGTTCAACATATGAAACTCAAGATCCGATGGTTAGTTTGAAAGTCCGGGCTCTTGGGTCCTATTCCCAGCTCTGCCACTGTCTGGCTTTGTGACCTCAGACAAGTCAATTCTCCTTTCTCAGCCTTAGCTTCTCCCTCTTTCAAGTAGGCATAACAATCGGCTCCTACCTACCTCAGAGTGGGTGGAGAATGGGGATCCATTGGAGAGTGTCACTGGGAGCAGTGAATAATATGAGGTGTCCTATCACTTTTACTCAGATAAGATTATGACATAATAGAGCAGCTGAAATATTCCATTTTATTTGTTTTTGATTATTTTGAAAATGTTAAGAGCAGCAACTCCTTAGCTCAGTCTGAAGCATCTTCTCTAATTTTCAAGATCTAACTGTCTCCTCTTTGTATGCGATGAGACAATTTAACACACAGTGACAAACAGGAGATGCTTTTGTTTTGCAACAAAATATTTTTGCAAAGAATTTTCATCCTACTTGTTATGATTTCAAGAAACAAACCGTTTTATTCTGAATGAGATTTTCTGAACAAAACGGTTTCAATGAAATTTCCCCACCATCTTGATTCCTGGGCTCTCTCCCTGCCTCTGGGGGGCTTGTTGTCTGTTAGAACAGGAGTCAAGATTGTTGGCTTCTCTTTCTGGCTCTGTCACCACCTTGCTGTGTAGGCCCTTGGGTAGATCACTTCCCTTTTCTGTACCTAAGGCTCCCTCTCCGTCCAATGGGAACAGGGACAATTTGCGAACTCCGGGCAGTCGTGAGCCTGAGTGAGATAAGGGGCTTCTTTAAAGCCCTTTGTGAAGGAGAAAGGGGAGTTTCACTGTGTTGAGCGCCGAGGAATTCTAAACTTTGCTAAAATGTCTAGGCTGAGGAAACCAGAAATAGTCGGGGCCAAATTTTAACCATTGTCTTTTTAAAAGCCCATTCAGGGATGTGAGTCCCACTCGTTTAGGTACGTGGGGTTCTCTGCCAGGAGGAAAGAAGAGGTTTGCTCTCAGACGAGGGAGGGGCTTCTCCAGTGCCTTCTCCAGCATGTTTGGAAAGGTCGCAGCCATGCAGCTCCCAGCCCTTCCCTTGTGGGAGACTGTTCCCCAGGCTGAGAGTGTCTGAGCTGGGCCAGACCCTGTGAGCTGCTGAGCATGGAAATCAATGAGAAATGTGGAGGCCCTGGGCTTCCTATACCTAGGGACTTTGATGTGGGGAATGGTTTCCCTGGAGAAGTCCGGACTCCTTGGTAGTGTTCTGTTCTCTAGCCTGAGCGGTAGCCAGGGACGGCAGGACGGGGCTGCTTGTCCGATGGTCTTTGTAATTGACCGCAGTGCCTCCCCGGGTGTTGCAGCACCAGGGATGATGAGGGGAAACATTGGGAGCAGATCATCCAATGAAGTCCTGCCAGTGTGTGGAGATTGCACTCCCTGCACCCCTGTGAGGGGAGGTGGAGCTGCTGTGGCTGCGGCAGGGATGGGGAGGGATGAAAAAGGATGTCTGGTGAGAGGCTGCCCGGACCCCAGACTCACGCTTGCTCCCCGCTCGGTTCCAGGATAGCCGGGCTCCTGAGGATGTTCAGGAACAAGGCTCTGCAGGTGTCCCCAGAACCTGAGGGAAGCAGCTGTCATCTTCCCCAGTAGCAGAGCAGCCCCTCTGTCCCTGCTGGCAGGGAAGAAGCTCCCGGATGGACCAGGAGGTGGAAGTGCCCAGCCTTCTGGCAGAGGAAACCCACTCCTGGCGCAGGCGTCGATGTGGGAGAGGCACTGGCCAGGCTGAAATGGAGCTGGCCCAGGATGTGGCAGGGCAGGCAGGACCCAGCCCAGGACGGGAGCCAGGCAGGGTGGCTCTGGGGCTTGTTGTGTGGGAAGCACCGGCCCCAGGAGCCCAGCCCTGATTCCCAGCAGGAGGCATCGCCCTGCCCAGTCACTGAGGACCTTCCAGTCTCCCCAGATCAGGAGGTGGAGGATCCCTGTCCCAGCACCAGCAGCTCGGCCCACTCCCCATGGGACAGCAGCAGTGCCTGGGATTTGGGTAGCAGTGAGGCCAACGGGCGCTGCTGCTTTGTTCCAGGTGAGGAGCCAGGCTGGGCTCAGGGAGGGGTGAGGAGGGGGCTGTGAACACCCTTAGCCCAGGCCCTCAACCAGCGCTAAGGGGGCAGGTCTCCAGCCCAGGTGTCTGGCCTGAGCCACGTGAACCTCTGACACTAGATGCTGCCACTTTGGTCCTTGGTGTTCTGGTTGGCAGGGTGCGTGCGGGGAGAGGGAGCAGGCACTTCCCAGGGAGTCCAGGACAGTGTGTGGGGGGGATCTCTTTGCTGTGGGCTCCTGAATTATTTGGGGGCTGAAGGTATCACTGAGAGCGGGGGATGTGGGGAGCGATCTGCCCTGGGTCCCGGAGGTGGGAAGGGAGCACATTGCCCCACCATGCCCCTGTCCTTCTCCCTAGTGGCAGCAGGTATCATCCTGTCCCCTTCTCTCCCTGGTGCAGGGAACCCCAGGGACTCCGAGGACGAGGAGGAGGAATGGGTGGACGTGGCCACAGAGGAGGCTGCTCTCAAGAACATTCGAGAGCAGCTCCAGGGCCGAGAAAAGGTACAAACGTTCCCCAGCTGTGCTGGAACCGAGATTCTCCCGCCCCTTCCCAGCACCCTGACCTCCTGCAGAGAGTCTTGTCTCTGATGATCCACCAGCCCTAATGGGGATCTTTCTTCTCCATGATCTGGGACGGGTGGGTCCCCACTATCCCCCATTCAGGCCTGAGTGCTGCAGCTGGTGTGGGTGCGGCAGGGAGGTCCCTGGCTAACTGGCTCTCTCTCCTGTAACCCCACTCCTGGTGGATGCAGGACGAGGCCCAGCACCTCATGTTCCTGCACGCCATCCACCCCCGTGTCTCGCTGCACAGCAGAGAGGGCAGGACACATTGGAGCCACACTGCTGCAAGGCGGCTGTGCTGGAGAGGATTGTGGTGAGGGAGGACAGAGAGATGGGAGGGGCAGGGGTCTCCCCGGGCCAATGGATGGGGGATGGCTGGTGCTGGAGGGGCAGCTGAGGCCAGGGATTGCTGGGGCTGAAGATTGGGGAGAAGAGACAGGAGAAATTCTGAGATTGGCCACTAGTGGGCAGGAATCGGAGGAGCGGGAGGCAGGTGGGGGGATCTTGCTCCCTGTGTGGGGTGCTGGCTGTGTAATCTCCTCACTGGGAAGTGTCAGTGAGGCCCGAATCTCTCACGCTTCTTTGGCTCTCACAGGAGCTTATTGAGGAGCTGCCTGATAACTCTCCACCTGGCGCCGTCCTCGCTAACTCCCTGATTGCTGTGGGCAACCTCGGGTACTGTGACCCTCCAGGCCTGTTCCCCGAACCCTGGTGCTGCTCAGGCCCAGGGCTGGGAGTCACTGCCCCTCCCACCACCAGGTCACCTCCCAAGGGTGGCTCCTCTGACAGAGATGGTGGAAAGGTTCACTCTCTCTGGGTTGGGTTGTTCTTTTCACTCCAGTAAATTGCAATGGCTTTGGGGAGAGGCTCACTCCGAGGAACAGATAGAGGAGGGGCAGCGGGGTCCAAGGAACAGGCGCTATTCCTGCCCTGCCACTGTCTGTCTGGGAAACCTTGCACTTGTCATTCCTGGCTCGGTGCCTCAGTTTCCATTCTCACCAGCCTCAGCCTATTTCTCTGCAGTTTCACATCCCTGTTGGTGCCAGTCCAATCCCCGCAGTGCACAGTCTAATATCGCCTCCTCTCTCTTGCCAGCACCATGACACCTGGCCTGGAGCCAGAGCTGGAGAGCCACCTCCTTCAAGCTGCCCTGCATGCCGTCTTCATCGTGGGCACATAGAAAGACACCACTCAAGTCCAGATAGATCATGCTAAAGTCACGAATTGAAGAGCCAGCTGTCATCCTGCCATGAATTTTTGCTAATTGCCTGCAGTGGAATGTGAATGAGGGAGGCCAGGATATGTATTTGGGTGTCTCACAAGTGCTTCGCAGAGACCCCTCTTCCCGTCCTGTGGTAGGTGTAGCCCCAGTTTCCCAAACACTGACCGATGGCTCTCCCTTGCTTTGCAGGATCTGCATAGGGTCTTGCCAGAGCTCCTGGATGCCATGCTGGGGAGCCTGCTGGCAGAGTCCCCAGACACCGACAGGCTCCACTACATCTTGGTGGGGAGCCCGATAAGAGGGGTGGGGCAATTTTGCCTGAACTGTTAGATCCATTTTCAAGTCTGTCCTCCTAGCTGGGCCCTCAGTGGGGCGTCCTTGGTCAGGGCAGTCAGTGTAATGCAGTGTCAGGCCCTTCCTCCTTGAAGGACAGAGGAAGTAGCAGGGAGTTCAAGCCAGAGCTTTGCCTGGGGACTGGCTTAGGAAGTGAGAGTCTGAACCCCTCCTGTGAGATCCAGAAGATGGTCCTCAGAGAAGAGTCACAGGCTCCTACCGAGAGAAACAGGAGGACCCCAGAGAATCAGCACTTCTCTCCGACGGGCTCTGAGATTCCTAGGGGGATTGTGCTCACACTCAGTCCCTTCACCCAACCAAGGACTTGAGAGCCAAGGAGGGGTGAGGGGTCTGTCTCCTTCCTGGTGAGCTGTTCAGGAATCAGGAGTTCACGGAGGATGGGACCAGCCCCGACATCGAACGTTGTCCCAATCTAGAGAGATAATGACAAGTTGTGACCTGCAGGATACAGGCATTGTCGTGGGGGCAACAATCCCCTTCTAAATCTCTGAGATAAATGAATCGGATATTCCATCCCGTGCACAATGTCTAAGCCCCCTGGGGATGGGGAGGGTCTCATTAGCACAACACATGCACCTTCCCATGGATCCTGAGCTGCCTCCTTTCCCCCTAGCACATGAACTATTGGATCGTGTCCAGGGTGTCGCAAGAGAGAGCCAGGGCCATTCGGAGCAGCACTGCCCTGCTCAGATCCACCATCACCCTCCCTGAGTTTGACGTAAGTGACCTCTCAGCCCAGCTTCTTGACTCCAGGCGTCGGTGGGCTGGCTCGAACGGGCTGTAGGATGTGCTGCTGCAGGAGCTGGGGGTTAGGAGTGTTCCTCTTGGGGAGGCAGAGTCAGAGCAGAGAATGATCTTGGCTTGAGTCAAGTTCTTCTTGTCCTGGTTAAGTGGTGACTCTGGGCATTTTAAGGGGACCATACTGCAGGTTCATGCCTTTCTATCATCCTGAAGCAGCTAGGGAAGTAAGTCCTCATGGAGGGCTCTGCGCACATCCCTGTGCTCCAGGCTCCTTTTGGGGGCAGAGGAAATGAAGGGTCTAGCTCAGGCTCCTATTCTCTAGCATCTCCTGTAGAGGGGCTTCGGGGACAGAGAGTCCTGGCCAGGCGGGGACTGGGAGCTGACAGGAAAATGCTGATGGAGTCCCCTCTCCCTCTCCCTTCCGCAAGAACTCAGCAGGATTCCCCAGGATGGGTCACCATGTGGCACAGCTGTCCATCAGTGACGCAGCCAAAGACCTGAGCCAGCAGGCCAGGGTGGGAGTGTACAGGCTGTACCAGCTGCTGCTGCACCAGAGGGGTAAGGAACCCAGCTGGGAAATGGCACCCAATAGAGTGAGAGTGGGACCCCAACCAATTTCTCTCAGACTGACCCCGGCTGGAGGCTGAGTCTCTGTTGATCTCTTTTTCTGTTCTACACCACCCCATGCAATTCTGTTGGCAAGGAATCTGTCCACTGTGCAACCACCAATGGGATTGGAAGGACACAAGCACTTGCAACCAAAATGACAAGTGTGTGTGTGTGTGTGTGTGTCTCTTTCCCAGGGCTGACCATCCATGAGGCCGAAGCCCTGTGGTGTTGGGACTGGCACCGGGACAGCAGGCTCCTGGGCTACAGGAACACAGCCACGGTTGGGGAGGTAAGGACACTCTGCCAGGGAGTGGGGGTGGCTGGGTCGCCTGCAGTGACTGCTTCCTGGGGCCGCGAGACAGAGATACCGTTCTAGCCCCAGGATTCGGAGCCTCACTCTGGGCAGTTTGCTAATGCCTCACATCCTGTTGGGTTTAGGTCTTCGTAAAATGCTTCTGGGAGGGGCAGAGAAGATCCTTCCTCTGGACATCAGTGCTGGCCATCCATGACCCCCTGCTGCGTGTCAGCCATCCTGAGCTTGTCCACACCTACTCCCTCCTGCGGGATGCCCAGCGCTGATGGGGGACAAGGTAAGCAGCTGCATTAGAGTCAGGAGATTGGGGTGGGGCCCAGGCCTCCTTCCCATCCGATGTCCATTCGCTGGGCTGGCAGCAATGAGCCTGGTGTGGAATGAGAGTGAGAACAGGTGCTACTGGGAAGGGAGATGAATTCAACTTCATGAGCAGGAGGGAGCCAGCTTGTCCCCGGAGTAGCTCCAACCCAGCTCTTTGCAAGGCTAATTAATGACAAGCATTGCCTCATCATGGACTTATGTTCTTAGGACATGGTGCTACCGCTCTTGGGAAGTGCCCTCTGCGCGTCTCTCCTGTCCCACAGGGCCACACCAGTTTCCAGTGGACTAGTGTCCATGTCACCCGAGCCACCACCCAGAATTGCTCCCATCACTGGTAGCCTGGGAGGCCAAGGACTGACAAGTGATGGTGATTCAGCAGGCAGGCCTGAGGCACATTGGTGGGGGAAGCTTGTCCTGCTGCTGGCAGGGCTGGACTTGCTCTAGAGAGAACGGGAGGATTCAGTCAGCAGGGGCTGCTGATCTGCCCCATTCACCAGGGCTGCCATCCTGTGTCTTCAGCAGTAGTGTCTGGGATGACTTGGAGAAAGGTCTCAACCTCCCGACATCCCACTTCACT
Organism: Lepidochelys olivacea; assembly: GCF_965140295.1. Lineage (NCBI taxonomy): Eukaryota > Metazoa > Chordata > Testudines > Cheloniidae > Lepidochelys > Lepidochelys olivacea. The sequence goes on along the minus strand of NC_140413.1, from coordinate 177,814,217 downwards.
TCTGCCAGAATCCCTCCTTCCCCCCACCTCCCTGCTAGAGCCCCGTCCCTGCCCAACCTGGGTTGTTGTGGAGGAGAGGGTTTTGAGAACTTGCGCTGTGGATTGGAGGTGGAACAGCTGTCAGGGGCACTGAGCGAGAGGTGGCAGGAGCTGACGCTACAAGGACGGGGGTTGGCACTGGAGGTCTCTAGAAAGGACAAGACTCGAGTCTGGTGGTAAGTATGGTGAATCCGTCCCTCAGAGGTAGGCAGGTGGTGGGTGGAAATGCTGGTTCCAGGTGCCCTTAATCCCCCCAGTTCCTCGGGGGCGTCTGAGACTCTGACAGGTTCTCATTCCCTTGCAGCAGGAGGACATCATGGCCAATGTGATGGGCCAGGTCCGCATCATCCAGCACTTGCGCCAGATGCCTGAGGCACTGCAGGGCTGTGCCTCTGAGGCCACCAGCAACTCCCACTCCCTGCTGCAGGTACTGCTCTGGGTCAATGTAAATGGGGAGATAGTGGAAGGGGAAATGGAGCCCCCTGTCACTCACAGAAACTCTCTCCTCTCTCTGTGGAGCAGGGTCCTTCCTTCTGCCCCCCAAATTCCAGCAGAGTTTTCCAGATGGGAGCAGCCTGCAGCTGAGCCACCTCCGGGAACAGTGGGGACAGGTCACCTCATCCCATCAAAGCAAGCAGTGCTGGCTTTCAAAGAGGCTTAGATGGAAGACCCCACTCCCTCATGGAGGTAAGAGCCATTTACTCCTTGGCCTCTTGGGGGAGAAATGGGATCATAAAATCATAGAATACCAGGGTTGGAAGGGACCTCAGGAGGTCATCTATTCCAATCCCCTGCACAAAGCAGGACCAATCCCCAATTTTTGCCCGGGATCCCTAAATGGTCCCCTCAAGGATTGAACTCACTACCCTGGGTTTAGCAGGCCAAAGCACAAACCACTGAGCTATCCCTCCCCGGCTAATGTGTAGCCTGCCTGGGAGCTTCCCCCATCCCTGTCACCCAGCTCTGGAACAGAGACATCTCCATCATTGTACCACCCTGGTTTTGTTCGTAGGAAGGTGCTCCCCAGAGATGTCCTCTAATCTGGACTTCTGAGAAGGTTTCCAGCAGGAGGTTCCATCCCCTAGGGCATGAAGAGGACATCAGGTAGTCTCGTTCACATGGCATCTCCGGTCTCCAGCTCCACTACCCGCAGCAGGGCAAATGAACCGATTAGCTCCCAGAATCCCAACTCTTTGGCCTCCTTCCACTCAGCAGTGGGATTTCTCCAGCCCCTCACCACACCTGTCAGCCTCTGAATGATGAAGGGCCTGAATGTCAGAGTCACCAGAACAAGCAAACTCCAGTTGCAGGCAGTGGGGCCTGTGTGTACTGAGCCCCTCTGGAAACCAGGTCTGAAATGGGAGCAAGGATCCCAGCCCAGGAACAGTAGGACTGGGCAGAGCAGGCCTGTAACAAGGTGCTCTCCCCTGGGCTGCACAGCCTGGGGCTTAGCCAAGCTGATTACAGAATGAGCCCTACCTGAGAGGCACCATGTAACCCCTCCTACAGAGCCAGACATCAGTGGTGATACAGCCCAGCTGGGGTATCAACAGGAATGAGAACGAGTTAGGAAGTTCAGAGCAGCAAGGAAAGTCTAGAGGGAAACTTGAGAAGAGAGGTGGGAAGTGCCCAGGGAAAACTGCAGCAAAGAGAAAGGAGTAGACCTTGCTGTTGGGTACAGGACCCTGGGCTGCTCCCAGTGTCTGGGTGGAAGTGGGTTCTCCGACTGGCCCCAAAGAAGGGGGCGTCAACGCACCCGGAGAGGGTTACCGAGCCCAGCAAGGGGGCTGCAGGATGAGGAAGAGCCCCAGTGATGGCAGAAGGACTTCTTTCTGTGGAAAGAGATGTTTGGACTTTTAGTGTGAGACAAGCTGGGCCCCAGGAGGATTGACGAAAGATGGTGACCTGGCTGAAGTGTTGACTTACCAGGCAGAGAAACTTTCACGGTGCTGGAGTGACCACTGATGGGGGACGCTAGCCTAGCGAGAGGGCTGTGATCATGCCTGGCCGCCATGGGTGCAAGGAACGATGAGTAGCTTCCTTTCTGATTGGCATAGTCAGAACGATTGAATTCCCCCTGTTATCCGTGAGGGCTGATGGAAGTCTTGGCTGCTGAAGGACGGTCTGTGCTTCCAAGCGGATGTCTCAAGGGACCAAGCTGGTCACTGGATTTCTCACTTCAGTTCCCGGGACTGGTTAAGCAGCCAAAGCAGGTCTAGGAGCTTCTCACGCAGCTCCTAGAACATCAACAGAGGCAGAAGGAAGTGCAGGCGGAGCTACGGACGTGGTAGCAGCAATATCTGTGAGAGATCCTGGAAAGGGAAATCAACCCAGTCTCTGCTATGCCCATGGACAAAAATGGCAGACAAGGAGAGCACGCCAGGGCTGTGCTGTGAAGATTAGCCCAGGAGGTCAGGCCATGAGAAAGTGTACAAGCGTGGCCTAATGCCAAGATGGGGACAAGAATTCTTTGTTTTGAGTGCAGAGAAGCAGGCCATATCAAAAGATACGGCCTGCTCTAGGAAATTGCTGAGTGCAAAATGAGGGGCCAGGGCCCCACGAAGGTAGAAAAAAAGTAGAAGGTGTCCTCTGACACAAACCCACATGAGGCAGGCAAGGTGGAGGTGGCAGGGATAGTCATGGACTTTGCAGACCCTCCACCAACAGGCCCTGTTGGGTGCTGGAGAGAGGTGAAGGACAAAATGGTTGGCACAGAGATGAAGCAGACTGAAGTAGGGACCAACACAAGGGTGGAGCAGTCCGTGGTGTGTTCTCAGACCCTGACGGAAAGGGTTTTGGCGTATGTAGTGCCAGTAGCAAAAAGGGGTAGAGAAGAAGCTAAAGGCTTCGGAACAGGCTCCGCAAGCAGTTGCAAATGAGAAGGAGTGGCTGCAGGAAGAGCGCTGGGATACTGCGTAAGAGAAGGATTGCCTCTTAATTCTGGTGAGCGAGCTGGCAGTGGAGCTGGAGACACTGTGTGCAGGCTGTACAAGCGCGCAGCCGGTGACAGTGATGAGATGATGAGGGATGAAGCTTGGACAAGCATCGAACTTGCCCCCCGGGTGGGCGATGCTCTAAGGAGGAGGCAATATAACTGAGAGTGGCCTGTGGGCTATAAAGTCTGGACCTAGGCCAAACTGATTACAGAGTGAGCTTCACCTAAGGGGAAAACCAGGGAAAACCGCAGCAAAGGTACAGGAGCAGGCCTAGCTGTTCAGTACAGGGCCTTGGGGCAGAACCTAGAATCCAGGGTGGGACTGGTTCTCCCATGGTCTCTAAGGAAGGGGATTTAGAACGCCATAGAAAGGGCTACCAAGGGCAGGCCGAGCCAAAGTCAGGCTGAGGAAGAGCCCTCAAGGGAACGGAAGACCTTGTTTCTGTTAAAGACATTTTTGGACTTTTTGTTTGGGATGAGCACGACTCATGAAGGAGTGGACTAAAAGACGGTCACCTGGCTGAAGGGCTGAGTTTCCAGCCAAAGAACTCCCATAGGGCCCTTGCGACTATTGACGGAGGTGCTCGCCCAGCAAGAAAGCTGTGACACCAGGCCTTGCCAGGAAGGGGCAGCCTGGTTTTGGAGAGCGGTGGGGATGGCCTATGGGAGAGGATGCCTGGAGGGGTCATACAGGAAGGGCAACAGGGTCCAGTGATGAGAGCAGGGAACTGGTTGGACTGCAGCCCTGCCACTGAGTGGTAATGTGATCCTGGCCAAGTCACTCTCCCACCTGATGCCTCACTTTCTCTATCTTTGAAATGGGGATCATCCTGACCCACATTAAGTAAGTGTTTAATCCTCTGCTCTTCCTTCCCAAATCCCTGCCCTCCTTGCCCCACACAGGCCTCTGCCCTGTTCCTCAAACTTCCATGCCCATGTTAGTGCCTGTGTAGCACCCCAATGGCAAGGTCTCATGTACAGTCTCCTGCCAGCAAACTGAAGCCACCCCTAGATCCAGAACGAGAATCGCAGTTCCTGTGTACGGCCTCAATGGAGGATAGACCATGGGCATTGGGACGGCCAACACTCATATCCAGGTAGATCATCAACGTACTCCTCTGTCCCAGGAGCAGGAAGGTCTCTGGTTCTCGCTCTCTTCGGTGGCTGGAGCTGCTGAGTTGGGGGTACGGGTGGGCAGAGTTGGGAACAGGCCAGAGGATTAATCCAGTGTCAGGGGGAGAGTCCTCCCTCTTGTGGGAGATGATGTTGCCCCTCTATGGGGAAGTCCTTCCTTGCAGATGCTGTGCTTTGGTTCCTGGACTCTGCCAGGAAGCCCAGCTCCCATCCCTAGCAGCTTGGCTGTTCCCTACCTTGCTCGGCACCAGACCCTCTGCACAGAGCTGCTCTGGGCAAGGACTGCAGAGCCAGCTGTCATCCTGGCAGGTGTAGCCCCAGGTTCCATAACCCTGACCCATGGTCTCTCTCCGCTGGCAGGCTCAGAGGAAGGCCTGCCCATAGAACATGGATGACGAGCTCTAGATCCTGCTGACAGCATCCCCCAGCACAGACAAACTCCAGCATATCTCGGAGGTGAGCAGAATGGGAAGGGGCAGCAGGGGTTTTACCTTGGCCCTGGGGACTCCAAGAAAGAAGAGACTGGAAAATCCATGTTTCTTCTCTTGGATCCTTCCCAGTATGCATTTGTGATCAACTATGTGGGTGACCTTGGGGTTAACTCACTTCCCCCTTCTGGCATCAGTCTTCTCCACTCTCAGATCTACCTTGGGGAAGAAGGACATAAGCCCCGACAATCACCTTCACCTGTGGCTGTCTGGCCCTGGGAGCCTAAACCAACTGGACTATCTGCCCCATGACCTAAACTGCCCTGTCTTTCCCTCCTCGGGCCTTGTCCTAAGTGCTCAGCCTAGCCCCTTCCTGGCTTGTCCCTGACCTTTCAAGGACTCTCCAAGCTCCTCCCACACCTGCTCCCCTTGCGGTCTCTCTCCTGGCTAAGCACAGGCTGCCCTTCTATCTCTCAGCAGGCCTGGGTCCTAGTCACATGCTGCTTCTTGTCACCTGATCCCCACACTTATTCCCTTCCCCCTAGGGAGCTGCATAACCTGGGCTAGGTGCAGTTGAGCTCCAACCCACTTCCTGGCCATCTCAAAAGTTTGAGAACCACTGGAGCCAGCTGGCTAACAGAAAATCTTTCTTTTGCAGTGACGTGGGATTAAGGGACATGGAGGAAAAGACGTGGAGCCTGTGAATAAAGTTAGAGTAGCGAGGCCAGGATAATCAGGGCAAGATCACAGGACTGGCTATGAGGAGACCTGCCGTTTCCTATTCCTGGCTTTGCGACCATGAGCGAGTCTCTTCAACGCTGGGTGCCTCAGTTTTGTCTAGTATCAAATAGTGCTAATCAAGGGGATTCTTTTTTGTTCTCCCCATTTTACAGGGTGGGAAACCGAGACACAGTTGGGACCTGTCTACACTACAGCTCCCTAGAGCATTTCTAAGCTGCTGACCCCCCCATGTTGTTCAGAGCCTGTGGACAACACAGCGACTAAAGGTGTGTTTGTTTTGTGCTTAACCCCTATGTACCAGCAGGGCTGGCGGACTTTTCTCACTGTGCTGTGGGGAGCAGGTCCTGGGTACTAAGGCTCTGAAGAAGTTTTCAAGGACTTAAAAGTAGAATTATCAATGAATTGGGAGAAAACCTACAATCCCTGCTGATAAGATTGGTGGGTGACAAAATACTGGCAGAGTGGTAATTACTGATGAGGAGAGGGCAGTGATACAGAGCCATCTGGCTCATTCGCAAGCTGGGCCCATTGAAAGAAAGCAAGTTTGACCAGAGCCAAATGCAAGGTCCTATACCTAGCAACAAGGTGTACCGGCCACACCTCCAGAATGGGGAGGTGTATCCAGGAAAGCAGTGATTCTGAAAAGGATTTAGGGGCCTCAGTGCAGAAGTCACTCAACACAAGCTCCCAGCTTGATGCTGTGGTGACCAGGGCTAAAGCCATCCTTAGACGTAGGAACAGAGCCGTGAGGAGGCTAGGGAGGTGACACAGCATCAGTGAGACTGCTACTGGAATACTGCCTCCAGTTTTGGTGTCCTCATTTGAAAAAGATGTTGAGAAATTGGAGCTGGGGCAGCAAAGAGCCACCAAATGTTCTGCGGGCTGGAGAAAAATGCCTTCTAGGGAGCGATTGAAAGAGCTCAACCTGTTTAGCTGATGAAAAGCAGATTGAAAGGTGACTTCACTGAAGGGTTGAAATGCCTTAATGGAGAGAAAATACTGGGGATTAAAAGGCTCGTTAATCTAGCAGAGAAAGGCAAAACAAGACCCAATGGTTGGAAGGTGAAAAGAGACCAATTCATATCACAAATAAGGCACAAATATTCAACAGCGAGGAAGATTCACCACAGGAAGAAGCTACCAAGGAGAGTGATGGATTCTCCATCTCTTGATGTGATTTAATGAAGACTAGATGCTTTTCTGGAATGTGCTAGCCAAACGGTAGCAACTGTGGTATACAGGAGGCCTGTGATATGCAGGGTGTCAGATGAGATGCTCTAATGGTCTCTTCTGACCATTAAGTCGACTCATTTCTGAAAAACTGAGTGTAGCATTGGGAGCAGCCTCTGATGTTTTGCTGTCTAGCCGGCTTTCTTCCTTGAATGAACACTCCTTGAGTGGGGTGATCCACAGGGAGTAGCTCAAACCTCCAAAGTGTCTGGCCAGCGGCAGGACATTAGCACTGCAGGGGAGGGGTGGGTAGGCTAACGGGATAGCAAGTGTGAAAAAGGGGACAGGGAGTGGGGGGGTAAGGGTAGCCTATATAAGAAAAACCCCCAGATAGCGGGACTGTCCCTATAAAATCGGGACATCTGGTCACCCCAGGGGTGGGTGTGGCAGTGACAACACAAAGGCCTTTTGCAGGACCTCAGCCTATTGGTCAAAGGTAGTGGGGAGGCGGTGACCTCACAGAGAGATGGTGACAGCAGCCAGGCAGGACCGGGGCGCAGGGCCAGGGAAACCTCGCAGACCCCTGTAGCTTTGCTTCCGCAAGTCTCCCTCTCGAGATCTCTCTTTCAGGACTGAGAGAGTATTAGGGTTTACGTACGTGAGCGCGAGGAGGAACCTTTTTCGAGTTTTCTCCTTTCCTTTTCCTGATTTCCTCTGAGAGGTTTGGAACCTGTTCAGTCTGATCCATTTGGTGCCAGGTGAATTCTAGGCCTGGAAAACGCTAGCTTCAGGTGGCAGAATTTTATTCCCCACCTAGGATTTTGTCCCTTAGAATCACTGGGGACGTTAGGGTTTGTTTTTTGTTTTACCTTTTCCTCCGTCCCTCCCTCTTTTCTCTTCTTCTCTTACTTCTTTTGTCCTTTCCCCTGTTCCCGTACTGCCACCAGGAGGGGTGTGGGGGGGAAGTCACTAGGGGTGCTCTGCAGCTCCCATTGTGGAAGGTCCACCCAAAAATGTGGGGCTGAAATAGTGCTCGGCCAGTGATCCATATTGGTGACCTGGGCAATCCTCTGGGTTTCCTGGATGAGAACCCTCAGCCTCCCGCCCCCTCAGTCTCTACCCTGATTGGCTGTGCGGGGGGTTATTGACAGGGAGGAGACTTGGGTCCTTGTTGTTCTGCTTTAAGACCAAGTAAATAAGTCAGAACCAGTCATATGTTTGACGAATGTTGCTGCTTCTCTGCCTTCATTGTCTCTGAGCAGTTCATGATTCTCTCTAACATTCCAGTTCTCCTGAAACACTTGCTGAATAATTACTATGAACTGTTTGTTGGTCTGGAGCTCATGTGAGAAGACTTTATTCAGGTCATTCAGTGTATGAATTTCAAGATCTGATGGTTAGTTTGAAAGTCCGGGCTCTTGGGTCCTATTCCCAACTCTGCCACTGACTGGCTGTTTGACTTCAGACAAGCCAATTCTCCTTTCTCAGCCTTAGCTTTTCCCTTTTTCAAGTAGGCATAACAATTGGCTCCTATCTACCTCATGGTGGGAGGAGGATGGGAATCCATTGGAGAGTGTCACTAGGAGCAGTGCATAATATGAGGGGTCCTATCTCGTTTACTCAGATCAGATTATGACACAATAGAGTAGCTGAAATATTCTATTTTATTTATTTTTGATTATTTTGAAATTGTTAAGAGCAGGAACTCCTTAGCTCAGACTGAAGCATCTTCTCTAATTTTCGAGATCTAAGTGTCTCCTCTTTGTGCGCGACGAGACAATTTAACATGCAGTGACAAACAGGAGATGCTTTTGTTTTGCAACAAAATATTTTTGCAACGAATTTTCATCCCAATTGTTATGATTTCAAGAAACAAACCATTTTAGTCTGAATGGGATTTTCTGACAGAAATGGTTTCAATGAAATTTCCCCACCATCTCGATTCCTGGTCTCTCTCTTTGCCTCTGCGGGGTTTCTTGTCTGTTAGGAGTCAGGATTTGTGGCTTCTCTTTCTGGCTCTGCCACCGTGTTGCTGTGTAGGCACTTGGGTAGGTCACTTCCCTTCTCTGTACCTCAGGCTCCCCATCTGCCTCATGGGAACAGGGACAGTTTGCGAACTCTGGGCAGTCATGAGCCTGAGTGAGATAAGGGGCGTAGTTAAAGCCCTTTGTGAAAGAGAAAGGGGAGTTTCACGGTGTTGAGCACCAAGGAATTCTAAACTTGGCTAAAATGTCTAGGCTGCGGAAACAAGAAATGGTCGGGGCCAAATTTTAACCACTGTCTTTTTTAAAGCCCATTCAGGGATGTGAGTCCCACTCTTTTAGGTATCTGGGGTTCTTTGCCAGCAGGAGAGAATAGGTTCCTGCCTCCATCTTTGTAGCCTTAACAAACCAGGTGCTGTGCCCCAGTTCTCATTTGAGATCCCCGAAAAGACATCTCCCCATCTGTTAACAAGACAGTAGCTATCTTTAAAAGGGAAACAAAGAGAACCCCGGGACTTACAGACTAGCCAGCCTCACTTCCATACCTGGAAAGATACTGGAACACATTATTAAACAATCAGGATCATTTGGTTCTTAGTACTAGTGAGCATGGATTTGTCAAGAACAAATCATTCTAAACCAATCCTGTTTCCTTCTATGACAGGGTTACGGGCCTAGTGGAGGTGGGTAGACAGTAGATGTGATCTATCTTGGTGTTAATCAGGCTTTTGACACAGTCCCATAGGACATTCTCACAAGCAAACTAGGGAAATGTTGTCTAGATGCAATTAGTATAATGTAGGTGCACAGGCGGTTGAAAACCTATCCTCCAAGAGTCGTTCTCCATGTTTGGCTGCCCAGCTGAAGGGGTGTACCTAGTGGGTCCAGCACGGATAAGTCCGGGGTGTGGTACTATTCCATATTTTCATTAATGATTTGGAAAATGGAGTGGAGAGTATGCTTCTAAACTGTGCAGATGACACCAAGCACTTTGGAGCACAGGACTGGAATTCAAAACGCCCTTTAGAATTGGGAGAATTGGTCTTCTTGAGCCAAACTCCAGGGCTGGGCCCCTCTCTGTAGACTGGGCAGAAGTGAAACCCCAGAGCCAAACACTCCTCCTCCTGGGCAGTGCACGCCGACCACTAATGGTCAGATGCTGCTTAGCACTGTCAGAGCAGCTTCTGCTGCGGGATTCTCCCAGCACTTTCCAAGAGTGGGAAAGTATGAAATTCCCATTTGACTGTTGGGGACAGAGCCATAGAGCGGGGATCAACTTGCCCAAAGTCTCAATCGGAAAACCAGCAATGGAACCCAGGAGTCCTGACTCTCGATCCCCTCTTTTCACAGGCAGTCGATCGCCCAGTGTCATCATCCTGCCTGTCGGCTGGGCAGTGTAACTCCTCAGGTCACCACCCTCTCCAGCCTGCCTTGGGGTTGGAGAGTGAGGAGGAGAGCGAGGGACAGCAGATGACCCTGAACATCCGCCATCCTTTGGCCAAAGCAAGTGAGTGGCATTAGGGTTCCTCTGTGGCGTCCTCTGTCTGTCTGGGGAGAGGCAGAAAGAGGGGGAGAGAATCTCTCCAAAGGAGATTGGATTTGCAAAAGGCCGCCAGGAGTCCCTTGCTCTCAGACCGGGGAGGGGCTTCTCCAGAGTCATCTCCAGTGTGTTTGGAAAGGTCCCAGCAGGGTGGCTCCCAGCCCTTCCCTTGTGGGAGACTGTTCCGTGGCTGAGAGTGTCTGAGCTGGGCCAGACCCTGTGAGCTGCTGAGCATGGATTGTCATAAATATAAAGGGAAGGGTAAACCCCTTTAAAATCCCTCCTGGCCAGAGGAAAAATCCTCTCACCTGTAAAGGGTTAAAAAGCTAAAGGTAACCTTGCTGGCACCTGACCAAAATGACCAATGAGGAGACAAGATACTTTCAAAAGCTGGGAGGAGGGAGAAAAACAAAGGGTCTGGGTCTGTCTGTATGCTGCTTTTGCTGGAGACAGAACAGGAATGGAGTCTTAGAACTTAGTAAGTAATCTAGCTAGGTATGTGTTAGATTATGATTTCTTCATATGGCTGAGAAAATAGCTGTGCTGAATAGAATGACTATTCCCGTTTGTGTGTCTTTTTTGTAACTTAAGGTTTTGCCTAGAGGGATTCTGTATGTTTTGAATCTAATTACCCTGTAAGGTATCTACCATCCTGATTTTACAGAGGTGATTCCTTTACTTCTATTAAAGGTCTTCTTGTAAGAAAACGGAATGCTTTTTATATTGTTCTAAGATCCAAGGGTTTGGGTCTGTGGTCACCTATGTAAATTGGTGAGGATTTTTACCAAACCTTCCCCAGGAAGTGGGGTACAAGGGTTGGGAGGATTTTGGGGGGAAAGATGTGTCCAAACTCCGTTTTTTCAGGAACCCAGATAAAGTTTGTTGCTGGCACTGGAAGTCCTAGGGCAAAGGGTAAAATAGTTTGTACCTTGGGGAAGTTTTAACCTAAGTTGGTAAAAGTAAGCTGAGGAGGTTTTCATGCAGGTCCCCACATCTGTACCCTAGAGTTCAGAGTGGGGAAGGAACCTTGACAGAAATCAATGAGAAATGTTGGGGCCCTGGGCTTCCTATGCCTAGGGACTTTGATGTGGGGAATGGTTTCCCCGGAGAAGTCCAGACTCCTGGGTAGTGTTCTTTTCTCTAGCCTGTGAGGTAGCCAGGGATGATAGGAGGGAGCTGCTTGTCCGATGGTCTTTGTAACTGACCCCAGTGCCTCCCCGGGTGTTGCAGCACCAGGGATGATGAGGGAAATCGTTGGGAGCAGACCATGCAATGAAGTCCTGCCAGTGTGTGGAGATTGCACTCCCTCCACCCCTGTGAGGGGAGGAGGAGCTGCTGTGGCTGGGGCAGGGATGGGGAGGGATGGAAAAGGCTGTTTGGTGAGAGGCTGCCTTGTCCCAAGACTCACGCCTACTCCCTGCTCGGTTCCAGGATAGCTGGGCTCCTAAGGATGTTCAGGAAGAAGGTCCTGCAAGTGGCCCCAGAGCCTGAGGGAAGCAGCTGCCATCTTCCCCAGGAGCACAGCGGCCCCTCTGTCCCCGCTGGTGGGGAAGGAGCTCTCGGCCCAGGCCAGGAGGTGGAAGTGCCCAGCCTTCTGGCGGAAGAAACCCGCTCTTGGTGCAGGCACCAAGGTGGGAGAGCCACCAGCCAGGCTGAAATAGAGTTGGCCCAGGATGCAGCTGGGCAGACAGGACCCAGCCCACGAAGGGAGCCAGGCAGGGTGGCTCTGAGGCTTGTTGTGTGGGAAGCACCGGCCCCAGGAGCCCAGCCCTGATTCCCAGCAGGAGGCATCGCCCTGCCCGGTCACTGAGGACCTTCCAGTCTCCCCGGGACAGGAGGTGGAGGGTCCCTTTCCCAGCACCAGCAGCTCGGCCCACTCCCCATGGGACAGCAGCAGCGCCTGGGACTCGGGCTGCAGTGAGACCAAGGGGCGCCGCTGCTTTGTTCCAGGTGAGGAGCCAGGCTGGGCTCAGGGAGGGGTGAGGAGGGGGCTGTGAACACCTTGAGCCCAGGCCCTCAAGCAGTGCTATGGGGGCTGGTCCCCAGCCCAGGTGTCAGCCCTGAGCCACGTGAACCTCTGACACTAGATGCTGCCACTTTGGTCCTTGGCGCTCTGGTTGGCGGAGTGGGTGCCAGGAGGGCGGGCAGGCACCTCTCGGGGAGTCCAGGACAATGTGTGGGGGGATCTCTTTGCTATGGACTCCTGAATTACTTGGGGGCTGAAGGTATCACTGAGAGCGGGGAATGTGGGGAGCGATCTGCCCTGGGTCCCGGAGGTGGGAAGGGGGCATATTGCCCCATCATGCCCCTGTCCTTCTCCCAAGTGGCAGCAGGTATCATCCTGTCCCCTTCTCTCTCTGGTGCAGGGACCACCCGGGATGACGACGAGGAGAAATGGGTGGACGTGGCCACAGAGGAGGCTGCTCTCAAGAACATTCAAGAGCAACTCCAGGGCCGATAAAAGGTACAAACGTTCCCCAGCTGCGCTGGAACCGAGATTCTCCCGCCCCTTCCCAGCACCCTGACCTCCTGCAGAGGGTCTTGTCTCTGATGATCCACCAGCCCTAATGGAGACCTTTCTCCTCCATGATCTGGGACGCCCAAGATGGGGGTGTTTGTCACACACCAGCCGGGGTCTCCTCCCCCAACAGGCACTGTCCCAGATCTGGACCCTGCTTCTGTAGGAGCCATGGGTGATTTGGACAATGGGCGGGTCCCCACTGTCCCCCATTCAGGCCTGAGTGCTGCAGCTGGTGTAGGTGGGGCTAACTGGCTCTCTCTCCTGTAACCCCACTCCTGGTGGATGCAGGACGAGGCCCAGCAGCTCATGTTCCTGCACGCCATCCACCCCCGTGTCTCGCTGCACAGCAGAGAGGACAGGACACATTGGAGCCACACTGCTGCAAGGTGCTGTGCTGGAGAGGATTGTGGAGAGGGAGGACAGAGATGGGAGGGGCAGGGATTTCCCCAGGCCAATGGATGGGGGATGGCTGGTGCTGGAGGGGCAGCTGAGGCCAGGGATTGCTGGGGCTGAAGATGGGGGAGAAGAGACAGGACAAATTCTGAGATTGACCACTAGCGGGCAGGAATCGGAGGAGCTGGAGGCAGGTGGGGGGATCCTGCTGGCTGTGTGGGGAGCTGGCTGTGTAATCTCCTCACTGGGAAGTGTCAATGAGGCCCGAATCTCTCACGCTCCTTTGTCTCGTTTGGGTCTCATGGGAGCTTATTGAGGAGGTGCCTGATAACTCTCCTCCTGGTGCCATCCTCACTAACTCCCTGATTGCTGTGGGCAACCTTGGGTACCGAGACCCTCCAGCCCTATTCCCCTAACCCCAGTGCTGCTCAGGCCAAGGGCTGGGAGTCACTGCCCCTCCCACCACCACATCACTTCCCAAGGTGTCTCCTCTGGGAGAGGTGGTGGGAAGGTTTACTCTCTCTGGGTTGGGCTGTTCTTTTCACTCCAGTAACATTGAATTGGCTTTGGGGACAGGCTCACTCCCTGGATCAGATACAGGAGGGGCAGCAAGGTCCAGAGAACAGGCACTATTCCTCTCCTGCCACTGTCTGTCTGGAAAACCTTTCACTTGTCATTCCCTGGCTCGTTGCCTCAGTTTTCATTCTCGCCAGCCTCTGCCTATTTCCCTGAAGTTTCACATCTCTGTTGGTGCCAGTCCCACCCCCACACTGCACAGTCTAATACCAGTCATGGTATTACCACCATGACACCTGGCCTGGAGCCAGAGGTGGAGAGCCACCTCCTTCGACCTGCCCTGCATGCCAGCTTCACCCTGGGCACGTAGAAAGACACCACCCAAGTCCAGGTAGATCATGCTGAAGTCATGGATTGAAAAGCCAGCTGTCATCCTGCCATGAATCCTTGCTAATTGCCTGCAGTGGAATGTGAATGAGTGAGTCAAGGATGAGTGTGTTTGGGGGTCTCACAAGTGCTTCCCAGAGACCCCTCTCTCCATGTAGTGGCAGGTGTAGCCCCAATTTCCCTAACTCTGACCTATGGCTCTCCCTTGCTTTGCAGGAACTGCATAGGGTCCTGCCAGACCTCCTGGATGCCTTCCTAGGGAACCTGCTGGCAGAGTCCCCAGACACCGACAGGCTCCACTACATCTTGGAGGTGAGCCCGATAAGAGGGCTGGGGCTATTTTGCCTTAACTCTTAGATCCATTTTCAAGTCTGTCCTCCTAGCTGGGCCCTCAGTGGAAAGTCCTTGGTTAGGGCAGTCAGTACAATGCAATGTCAGGCCCTTCCTCCTTGAAGGACAGATGAAGTTGCTGGGACTTCAAGCCAGAGCTTTGCCTGGGGACTGGCTTAGGGAGTGAGAGTCTGAACCCCTCCTGTGAGATCCAGAAGATGGTCCTCAGAGAAGAGTCACTGGCTCCTTCCAAGAGAAACAGGAGGATCCCAGAGAATCAGCCCTTCTCTCCAACGGGCCCTGAGATTCCTAGGGGGATTGCGCTCACACTCAGTCCCTTCACCCAACCAAGGACTTGAGAGCCAAGGAGGGGTGAGGGGTCTGTCTCCTCCTTGGTGAGCTGTTCAGGAATCAGGAGTTCAGGGAGGATGGGACCAGCGCCCACATCGAATGTTGTCCCAATCTAGAGAGACAATGAGAAGTCGTGACCTGCAGGATACAGGCATTGTCCTGGGGGCAACAATCCCCTTCTAAAGATCTGCGATCAGTGAATCAGATATTCCACCCCGTGCGCAATGTCTCAGCACCCTGGGGATGGGGAGGGTCTCATTAGCACAACACATGCACCTGCCCATTGATCCTGAGCTGCCTCCTCTCCCCCTCGCACATTAACTATTGGATCATGTCCAGGGTGTCGCAAGAAGGGACAGGAAGGGAGTGTACTGGCTCTACCGGCCTCTGCTGCACCAGAGGGGTAAAGAACCCAGGTGGGAAATGGCACCCGATAGAAGAGTGAGAGTGGGACCCCAACCAATTTCTCTCAGACTGACCCCGGCTGGAGGCTGAGTCTCTCTTGATCTTTCTCTGTTCTACACCAGCCCCCACAATTCTGTTGGACCAGGCACGCAGCCAGAACTCTGCCCACTGTGCAGCCACCAATGGGATTGGAAGGACACAAGCACTGCAACCAGAATGACAAGTGTGTGTGTGTGTGTGTGTCTGTCTCTCTCTCTCTTTCCCAGGGCTGACCATCCATGAGACCGAAGCCCTGTGGTGTTGGGACTGGCACCGGGACAGCAGGCTCCTGGGCTACAGAAACACAGCTAGGGTGGGGGAGGTAAGGACACTCTGCCAGGGCATGACACAGGTCAGGGAGTGGTGGTGGCTGGATCCTCTGCAATGGCTGCCTCCTGGGGCCACTGGACAGAGATACCGTTGTAGCCGCAGGATTTGGAGACTGGTTCTGGGCAATCTGCTAATGCCTCACGTCCTGTTGGGTTTAGGTCTTTGGAAAGTTCTTCTGGGAGGGGCAGAAAAGATCCTTCCTCCGAACAGCAGTGCTGGCCATCCACGACCCCCTGCTCTGTGTCAGCCAGGCTGGGCTACTCCTCACCTGCTCCCTCCTGGGGAAAGCCCAGCAGCTGATAGGGGACAAGGTAAGAAGCTGCATTAGAGTCAGAAAATTGGGGTGGGGCCCAGGCCTCATTCCCATCCGATGGCCATTCGCTGGCCTGGCAGTAATAAGCCTGGTGGGGAATTAGAGTGAGAACAGGTGCTACTGGGAAGGGAGATAAATTCACCTCCAAGAGCAGGAGGGAGCCAGCTTGTCCCCAGAGCAGCTCCAACTGAGCTCTTTAGCAAGGCTAATTAATGACAAGCATTACCTCATCACGGACTTATGTTCTTAGGACACGGTGCTATCACTCTTGGGAAGTGCCCTCTGCGAGTCTCTCCTGTCCCACAGGGCAGCACAAATTCCCAGTGGCCTAGTGTCCGTGTCAC
This sequence comes from Lepidochelys olivacea, assembly GCF_965140295.1. NCBI lineage: Eukaryota > Metazoa > Chordata > Testudines > Cheloniidae > Lepidochelys > Lepidochelys olivacea. The sequence goes on along the minus strand of NC_140413.1, from coordinate 177,798,319 downwards.
CTGAGCCACTACCCAGAGTTGCTCCCATCACTGGCAGCCTGGGAAGCCAAGGACTGACGAGTGATGGCGACTCACCAGGCAGGGCTGATGCATATGGGCAGGGGAAGCTTGTCCTGCTGCTGGCAGGGCTGGACCTGCTCTAGAGAGAATGGCTCTGGCAGGGGAGTGGGGGCTAGTGGTTAGAGCAGGGGGCTGGGAGCCAGCACTCCTGGGTTCTCTCTCTGGCTCTGGCAGACGGGCGTGGGGTCTAGTGGTTAGAGCACGGGAGAAGGAGCCAGACACCTGGGTTCTATTCTGCCACCTGGGTTTTTAAGAACTTCCAGCAAAGCACGTAACCCATGGGCTCACAGGTGTGGGCCTGGGCCACAGGATATCAAGCTCGATGGGCCTGTGGCTCTGATGGGGGGCCTGAGGAGCTACTGAGCTGCATGGGCCCGTGGGTCTGATCCCAGAGCAGGCGACCCACAGCTTGGATTCAGCAAGTGGGGGGTGGGTCCATAGTTAGGATCCACCATCCACTCCCCCCATCTGCAGGGTGAATGAAGACGCAGGACGCCTGGGTTCCATGGAGACTTTAATAATTTCCATACATTGAGTGCAGAACAGTCTCTCACCCCGGACAAAAAACGAGGGATGCTCCGTCTCCCACGCAGCTCAGATACAGCCCTCCCCCCTCAAACATTGATATGTATAGGCAGGTTAACCCTTTGCCTGCTGAGCCAAAGCCCCCCTGTCACAGAGACTCCACCTCCATCTGCAGTGCTGGGGAGGACACAGCTGGCAGGGGAGGGGGCTCTGTCCCTACTGAATCCACTCTGGACCACTGCAGGGCCCCCCAGGCATGGAAATCCAGTCCAGGGTCCCCCTTTCCATGCACAGATCTACTCTGACAACCTCCTCCTCCCTGCCCAGGGATTCTCTGAGATCCCCTACTCTCCAAGATCCCTCTTTCCTCCACCTATATGGATCCATTATGGGATCACCTTCCTCTGCATGCAGGGATCCAACTCTAGGATCCCTCCCTCCTCCCCACCAGGGATCTGGTCTTAGCCCTGCCCCCTCCTCTCCAGTCCAGGATCCCACCCTCCTACTCATGAAGGGATCTGATGTGGGATTCCCCTTCCATGCAGGGTTCACAGCTGAGATCCCTCCCTCTTCTGTGCACAGGGATCCAGTTCCCCCCAGTAAAACCCACCACCTGCCAGGAATGGATCCCAGACCAAACCCACCCACTGACCCACCCCACTGGCACCGCCCCCACCACAGCATCTCGCTGACACTCCCCAGGCCCCAGTCCTCTTTGTGTGCGACGAGACAATTTAACACACTGTGACAAACAGGAGATGCTTTTGTTTTGCAACAAAATATTTTTGCAAAGAATTTTCATCCCACTTGTTATGATTTCAACAAACAAACCGATTTAGTCTGAATGGGATTTTCTGACCAAAACGGTTTCAATGAAATTTCCCCACCATCTTGATTCCTGGGCTCTCTCCCTGCCTCTGGGGGGTTTGTTGTCTGTTAGAACAGGAGTCAGGATTGGTGGCATCTTTTTCTGGCTCTGCCACCGCATTGCTGTGTAGGCCCTTGGGTAGGTCACTTCCCTTCTCTGTACCTCAGGCTCCCCTTCTGTCAAATGGGAACAGGGACAATTTGCGAACTCTGCGCAGTCATGAGCCTGAATGAGATAAGGGGCGTTAAAGCCCTTTGTGAAGGAGAAAGGGGAGTTTCACGGTGTTGACCACCGAGGAATTCTAAACTTTGCTAAAATGTCTAGGCTGCGGAAACAAGAAATGGTCGGGGCCAAATTTTAACCATTGTCTTTTTTAAAGCCCATTCAGGGATGTGAGTCCCACTCTTTTAGGTATCTGGGGTAATTTGCCAGCAGGAGAGAAGAGGTTCCTGCCTCCATTTTTGTGGCCTTAACAAACCAGGTGCTGTGCCCCAGTTCTCATCTGAGATCCCCGAAAAGAACCTCTCCCCATCCGTTAACAAGACAGTAGCTATCTTTAAAAGGGGAACAAAGAGAACCCTGGGACTTGCAGACTAGCCAGCCTCATTCCATACCTGGGAAGATACTGGAACACATTATTAAACAATCGGTTTGTCAGAACCTACAGGATCATTTGGTTCTTAGTACTAGTGAGCATGAATTTGTCAAGAACAAATCATTCCAAACCAATCCTGTTTCCTTCTTTGACAGGGTTACAGGCCTAGTGGAGATGGGTAGACAGTAGATGTGATCTATCTTGGTGTTAATCAGGCTTTTGACAGAGTCCCATAGGACATTCTCAGAAGCAACCTAGGGAAATGTGGTCTAGATGCAATTAGTATAATGTAGGTGCACAGTTGGTTGAAAACCCATCCTCCAAGAATCGTTCTCCATGTTTGGCTGCCTAGCTGAAAGGGTGTACCTAGTGGGTCCAGCACGGATCAGTCCGGGGTGTGGTACTATTCCATATTTTCATTAATGATTTGGAAAATGGAGTGGAGAGTATGCTTCTAAACTGTGCAGATGACACCAAGCACTTTAGAGCACAGGACTGGAATTCAAAACGCCCTTTACAATTTGGAGACATTGGTCTTCTTGAGCCAAACTCCACGGCTGGGCCCCTCTCTATCGACTGCGCGAAAGTGAAACTCCAGAACCAAACAAGCCTCCTTCTGAGCAGTGCATTCCAACCTTTAATGGCAGGGGGACCGGACATGAGGGCCTGGTTGTAATTGCCAGCTGTGGAAGGGAGTGAATAGCAGTGGTTAGTGAAGGGGCCTGGAAATAAGGACTGCTGCGTCCTATCCGTGGCTCTGAGACTTGGTGTGACCTGAGCAAGTAGCTTCCCCTCACTTGGCCTGTTTTTCAACAGTAGGTTTGTGGTCGCAGTCCCTACAGCCCAGGGGGGTTGGGAGGCTCCAGGAAGGTGTGTAAAGTGGGAGCTGGGAGGTGCTGTCACCCCCGCACTAAGGCAGTGTTTTGCACCCCCTGCTGCTGGCTGAGTTTCTCCGTCCCTTGGCAATAATACAGACCCTTCATTTCACAGTCAGTTGATCGCTCAGTGTCATCACCCTGCCTGCTGGCTGGGCGTGTAACTCCTCAGGTCACCACCCTCTCCAGCCTACCTTGGGCTTGGAAAATGAGGAGGAGGGCGAGAGACAGCAGGTGACCCTGAACATCCACCATCCATCGCTCCATCACCTAGAGCAAGTGAGTGACATTAGGGTTCCTCTGTGGCATCCCCTGTCTGTCTGGGGAGAGGCAGAAAGAGGGGAAGAGAATCTCTCCCAAAGGAGATTGGATTTGCAAACGGCCTCCAGGAGCCCCTTGCTCTCAGACCGGGGAGGGGCTTCTCCAGAGCCTTCTCCAGTGTGTTTGGAAAGGTCCCAGCAATGCCTCTCCCAGCCCTTCCCTTGTGGGAGACTGTTCCCCTGGCTGAGAGTGTCTGAGCTGGGCCAAACCCTGTGAGCTGCTGAGCATGGAAATCAATGAGAAATGAGGGAGCCCTGGGCTTCCTATACATAGGGACTTTGATGTGGGGAACGGTTTCTCCGGAGAAGTCCGGACTCCTGGATATTGTTCTGTTCTCTAGTCTGGGGGGTAGCCAGGGATGGCAGGAGGGAGCTGCTTCTCCGATAGTCTTTGTAACTGACCCCAGTAACTCCCCGGGTGTTTCAGCACCAGGGATGATGAGGGGAATCGTTGGGAGCAGACCATGCAATGAACTCCTGCCAGTGTGTGGAGATTGCACTCCCTCCACCCCTATGAGGGGAGGAGGAGCTGCTGTGGCTGGGGCAGGGATGGGGAGGGATGAAAAAGGCTGTTTGGTGAGAGGCGGCCCGGACCCCAGACTCATGCTTGCTCCCTGCGCGGTTCCAGGATGGCCGGGCTCCTGAGGATGTTCAGGAAGAAGGCTCAGCAGGTGTCCCCAGAGCCTGAGGGAAGCAGCTGCCATATTCCCTAGGAGCAGAGCGGCCCCTCTGTCCCTGCTGGCAGGGAAGGAGCTCCCGGATGGACCAGGAGGTGGAAGTGCCCAGCCTTCTGGCGGAGGAAACCCACTCCCGGCACAGGCGCCGAGGTGGGAGAGGCACTGGCCAGGCTGAAATGGAGCTGGCCCAGGATGCAGCTGGGCAGGCAGGACCCAGCCCAGGAAGGGAGCCGGGCAGGGTGGCCCTGGGGCTTGTTGTGTGGGAAGCACCGGCCCCAGGAGCCCAGCCCTGATTCCCAGCAGGAGGCATCATCCTGCCCAGTCACTGAGGACCCTCCAATCTCCCTGTGGCAGGAGGTGGAGGATCCCTGTCCCAGCACCAGCAGCTCAGCCCGCTCCCCATGGGACAGCAGCAGTGCCTGGGATTAGGGTAGCTGTGAGGTCAATGGGTGCCGCTGCTTTGTTCCAGGTGAGGAGCCAGTCTGGGCTCAGGGAGGGTTGAGGAGGGGGCTGTGACCACCCTGAGCTCAGGCCCTCAAGCAGTGCTGTGGGGGCTGGTCCCCAACCTCGATGTCTGGCCTGAGCCACGTGAACCTCTGACACTAGATGCTGCCACTTTGGTCCCTGGTGCTCTGGTTGGCGGGGTGGCTGCGGGAAGGGTGGGCAGGCACCTCCCACGGAGTCCAGGACAGTGTGTGAGGGGGTTCGCTTCGCTATGGACTCCTGAATTACTTGGAGGCTGAAGGTATCACTGAGAGCGGGGGATGTGGGAAGCAATCTGCTCTGGGTCCCGGAGGTGGAGGTGCCCCTGTCCTTCTCCCACGTGGCAGCAGGTATCATCTGAGATTGGCCACTAGTGGGCAGGAATCGGAGGAGCTGGAGGCGGGTGGCGGGATCCTGCTGGTTGTGTGGGGTGCTGGCTGTGTAATCTCCTCACTGGGAAGTTTCAATGAGGCACGAATCTCTCACGCTCCTTTGTCTCTTTTGGGTCTCAGAGGAGCTCATTGAGGAGCTGCCTGATAACTCTCCTCCGGGTGCTGTCCTTGCTCACTCCCTGATTGCTGTGGGCAACCTCGGGTACCGAGACCCTCCAGCCCTATTCCCCTAACCCCGGTGCTGCTCAGGCCAAGGGCTGGGAGTCACTGCCCCTCCCACCACCAGGTCACCTCCCAAAGGTGTCTCCTCTGGCAGAAGTGGTGGGAAGGTTCACTCTCTCTGGGTTGAGCTGTTCTTTTCTCTCCAGTAACATGGCAATGGCTGTGGGGAGAGGCTCACTCCCAGGAACAGATACAGGAGGGTCAGCGGGGTCCAGGGAACAGGCGCTATTCCTGCCCTGCCACTCTTGGTGCCAGTCCCACCCCCGCACTGCACAGTCTAATGCCGGCTCCTCTCTCTTGCCAGCACCATGACACCTGGCCTGGAGCCAGAGGTGGAGACCCACCTCCTTCGACCTGCCCTGCATGTCATCTTCACCCTGGGCACGTAGAAAGACACCACCCAAGTCTAGGTAGATCATGCGAAAGTCATGGATTGAAGAGCCAGGTGTCATCCTGCCATGAATCCTTGCTAATTGCCTGCAGTGGGATATGAATGAGCGAGGCCAGGATATGGATTTAGGGGTCTCACAAGTGCTTCCCAGAGACCCCTCTTCCCATGCAGTGGCAGGTGTAGCCCCAGTTTTCCAAACACTGACCCATGGCTCTCCCTTGCTTTGCAGGATCTGCAAAGGGTCCTACCAGACCTCCTGGATGCCATGCTGGGGAGCCTGCTGGCAGAGTCCCCAGATACCAACAGGCTCCACTACATCTTGAAGGTGAGCCCAATGAGAGGGGCGGGGGCAATTTTATCTTTACTCTTAGACCCATTTTCAAGTTTGTCATCCTAGCTGGGCCCCCAGTGGGCCGTCCTTGCTCAGGGCAGTCAGTGCAATGCAGTGTCAGGCCCTTTCTCCTTGAAGGACAGAGGAAGGAGCTGGGACTTCTAGCCTGAGCTCTGCCTGGTTCTGTTGCACAACAATACCCTTCTAAAGGTCTGTGATAAATGAATCTGATGTTCCACCCCATGCACAATGTCTCAGCCCCCTGGGGATGGGGAGGGTCTCATTAGCACAACACATGCACCGGCCCATTGATCCTGAGCTGCCTCCTTTCCCCCTAGCACATTAACTATTGGACCGTACCCAGGGTGTTGCAAGAGAGAACCAGGGCCATTAAGAGCAGCACTGCCCTGCTCAGATCCACCATCACCCTCCCTGAGTTTGACGTAAGTGACCTCTCAGCCCAGCTTCCTGACTCCAGGCGTCGGTGGGCTGGCTCGAATGGGCTGTAGGAAGTGCTGCTGCAGGGGCTGGGGGTTAGGCGTGTTCCTCTTGGGGAGGCAGAGTCAGAGCAGAAAATGAACTTGGCTTGAGTCAAGTTCTTCTTGTGCTGGGTAAGTGGTGACTCTGGACTTTTAAGGGGACCATGCTCCAGGTTCATGCCTTCCTATCATCCTGGAGCAGCTGGGGAAGTAAGTCCTCATGGAAGGCCCTGCCCACATCCCTGTGCTCCAGGCTCCTTTTGGGGGCAGAGGAAATTAAGGGTCTAAACTCTACCTCCTATCCTCTAGCATCTCCTGCTGAGGGGAAGGAGAGTCCTGGGCCCAGGGGAGGACTGGAAACTGACAAGAAAATGCTGATGGAGTCCCATCTCCCTTCCATTAGAACTCAGCAGAATTCCCCAGGATGGGTCACCATGTGGCACAGCTGGCTCTGTCCATCAGTGACCCAGCCAAGGACCTGAGCCGGCAGGCCAGGGAGGGAGTGTACCGGCTCTACCAGCTGCTGCTGCACCAGAGGGGTAAGGAACCCAGCTGGGAAATGGCCCCCGATAGGAGACTGAGAATGGGACCCCAACCAATTTCTCTCAGACTGACCCTGGCTGGAGGCTGAGTCTCTCTCGATCTCTTTCTCTGTTCTATACCAGCCTCTGGAATTCTGTTGGGCCAGGCACGCAGCGAGGACTCTGCCCACTGTGCAGCCACCAATGGGATTGGAAGGACACAAGCACTGCAACCAGAATGACAAGTGTGTGTGTGTCTCTCTCTTTTCCAGGGCTGACCATCCATGAGACCGAACTGGCACCAGGACAGCAGGCTCCTGGGCAACAGGAACACAGCCAGGGTGCGGGAGGTAAGGACACTCTGCCAGGGCATGACTCAGGTCAGGGAATGGGGGTGGCTGGGTCCCCTGCAGTGACTGCCTCTTGGGGGCACTAGACAGAGATACCGTTCTAGCTCCAGAATTTGGAGCCTTGCTCTGGACAATCTGGTAATGCCTCACATCCTGTTAGGTTTCGGTCTTTGGAAAGTTCTTCTGGGAGGGGCAGAGAAGATCCTTCCTCTGGACGGCAGTGCTGGCCATCCACGACCCCCTGTGGCGTGTCAGCCAGGCTGGGCTACTCCTCACCTGCTCCCTCCTGGGGGAAGCCCAGCAGCTGATGGGGGACAAGGTAAGCGTCTGCATTTGAGTCAGGAGATTGGGGTGGGGCCCAGGCCTCATTCCCATCTGATGGCCATTCACTGGCCTGGCAGGAAGGAGCCTGATGGGGAATGAGAGTGAGAACAGGTGCTACTGGGAAGGGAGATGAATTCACCTCCATGAGCAGGAGGGAGCCAGCTTATCCCCAGCCAGTTCCAACCGAGCTGTTTAGCAAGGCTAATTAATGACAAGCATTACCTCATCACGGACTTATGTTCTTAGGACACGGTGTCCTCTGCGAGTCTCTCCTGTCCCACAGGGCAGCACAAATTCCCAGTAGCCTAGTGTCCGTGTCACCCAAGCCACTACCCAGAGTTGCTCCCATCACTGGCAGCCTGAGAGGCCAAGGACTGACTAGTGATGGGGATTCACCAGGCAGGGCTGAGGCACATAGGCGGGGGAAGCTTGTGCTGCTGCTGGCAGGACTGGACCCGCTCTAGAGAGAACGGGAGGATTCAGTTAGTAGGGGCTGCTGATCTGCCCCATTCACCATGGCTGCCATCCTGCATCTTCAGGATTAGTGTCTGGGATGACTTGGGGAAAGGTCTCAACCTCCCCACATCCCAGTTCACTGGTGTCAGAATCTCTCCTGCCTGCCTCCCCAACCTCCGCTGGAGCCCCGTCCCTACCCTACCTGGGTGCCGGTGGAGGAGAGGGTTCTGAGAACTTGAGCTGTGGATTAGAGGTGGAACAGCTGTCAGGGACACTGAGGGGGAGGTGGCAGGAGCTGACCCTACAAGGAGGGGGGTTGGCACTGGAGGTCACTAGAAAGGACAAGACTCCATTCTGGGGGTCAGGAGGTGAATCCATCCCTTAGAGGTAGGCAGGTGCTGGGGAGAAATGCTGCTGGATCCAGGTGCCCTTAATCCCCCTTGATACCTTGGAGGTGTCTGAGTCTCTGACAGGTGTTAGGATAAAGATATTCAGGCCTGTCTGCAAAGGCCTGTACTTTAAGAATTTAGGTGTATTCTTATCACTTAGCTAGTTCTAGAGGTATAAAAGAAAGAAAGAAAGAAAGAAAGAAAGAAAGAATCAAAATCACTGTCTGCTGGTGTAAGGGTCTTCTCTTACTGTGACAGTCTGAGGCCCTGTTCTTAGGCTAAGGCCTTTGGCTAAGCAGCAGACGCAGCCATAAGCTAGGAAGCGAACAGTCACATCCTCACATTCCAAACTAGTCACATTGAAATAAGGTGCTATTGGGCTGTTAGGCACTATCAGGACAGGATTGTATTCCTATCACCTCCAGAGAAAGGGAAGTGCCTAGAAAATGTAAAAGGAAACTTAGCCCTGGTCTACACTAGGACTTTAGGTCGAATTTAGCAACGTTAAATCGATTTAAACCTGCACCCGTCCACACAGTGAAGCCCTTTATTTCGACTTAAAGGGCTCTTAAAATCGATTTCCTTACTCCACCCCTGACAAGTGGATTAGCGCTTAAATCGACGTTGCCGGCTCGAATTTGGGGTACTGTGGACACAATTCGATGGTATTGGCCTCCGGGAGCTATCCCAGAGTGCTCCATTCTGACCGCTCTGGACAGCACTCTCAACTCAGATGCACTGGCCAGGTAGACAGGAAAAGAACCGCGAACTTTTGAATCTCATTTCCTGTTTGGCCAGCGTGGCAAGCTGCAGGTGACCATGCAGAGCTCATCAGCACAGGTGACCATGATGGAGTCCCAGAATCGCAAGAGAGCTCCAGCATGGACCGAACGGGAGGTACGGGATCTGATCGCTGTTTGGGGAGAGGAATCCGTGCTATCAGAACTCCGTTCCAGTTTTCGAAATGCCAAAACCTTTGTGAAAATCTCCCAGGGCATGAAGGACAGAGGCCATAACAGGGACCCGAAGCAGTGCCGCGTGAAACTGAAGGAGCTGAGGCAAGCCTACCAGAAACCAGAGAGGCGAACAGCCGCTCTGGGTCAGAGCCCCAAACATGCCGCTTCTATGATGAGCTGCATGCCATTTTAGGGGGTTCAGCCACCACTACCCCAGCCGTGTTGTTTGACTCCTTCAATGGAGATGGAGGCAATACGGAAGCAGGTTTTGGGGACGAAGAAGATGAGGAGGAGGTTGTAGATAGGTCACAGCAAGCAAGTGGAGAAACCGGTTTTCCCGACAGCCAGGAACTGTTTCTCACCCTAGACCTGGAGCCAGTACCCCCCGAACCCACCCAAGGCTGCCTCCTGGACCCAGCAGGCGGAGAAGGGACCTCTGGTGAGTGTACCTTTTAAAATGCTATACATGGTTTAAAAGCAAGCATGTGAAAGGATTACTTTGCCCTGGCATTTGCGGTTCTCCTAGATGTAGTCCTAAAGCCTTTGCAAAAGGTTTCTGGGGAGGGCAGCCTTATTTCGTCCTTCATGGTAGGACACTTTTATCACTCCAGGCCAGTAACACATACTCGGGAATCACTGTAGAACAAAGCATTGCAGTGTATGTTTGCTGGCATTCAATCAAAATCCGTTCTTTCTCTCTCTGTGTTATCCTCAGGAGAGTGAGATATAATTCATGGTCACCTGGTTGAAATAGGGTGCTTTTCTTCAGGGACACTCAGTATAGCCCATTCCTGCTGGGCTGTTTGCCTGTGGCTGAACAGAAATGTTCCCCGCTGTTAGCCACAGGGAGGGGGGAAGGTTGAGGGGGTAGTCACGCGGTGGGAGGAGGCAAAATGCGACCTTGTAACGAAAGCACATGTGCTATGTATGTAATGTTAACAACAAGGTTTACCCTGAAAGACTGTAGCGACTGTTTTATAAAATGTGTCTTTTTAAATACCGCTGTCCCTTTTTTTTTCTCCACCAGCTGCATGTGTTTCAATGATCACAGGATCTTCTCCTTCCCAGAGGCTAGTGAAGCTTAGAAAGAAAAAAAAACGCACTCGCGATGAAATGTTCTCCGAGCTCATGCTGTCCTCCCACACTGACAGAGCACAGACGAATGCGTGGAGGCAAATAATGTCAGAGTGCAGGAAAGCACAAAATGACCGGGAGGAGAGGTGGAGGGCTGAAGAGAGTAAGTGGCGGGCTGAAGACAGGGCTGAAGCTCAAATGTGGCGGCAGCGTGATGAGAGGAGGCAGGATTCAATGCTGAGGCTGCTGCAGGACCAAACCAGAATGCTCCAGTGTATGGTTGAGCTGCAGCAAAGGCAGCTGGAGCACAGACTGCCACTGCTGCCCCTCTGTAACCAACCGCCCTCCTCCCCAAGTTCCACAGCCTCCACACCCAGACGCCCAAGAACGCGGTGGGGGGGCCTCCGGCCAACCAGCCACTGCACAACAGAGGATTGCCCAAAAAAAAGAAGGCTGTCATTCAATAAATTTTAAAGTTGTAAACTTTTAAAGTGCTGTGCTTAAAGTGCTGTGTGGCATTTTCCTTCCCTCCTCCACCACCCCTCCTGGGATACCTTGGTAGTCATCTCCCTATTTGTGTGATGAATGAATAACGAATGCATGACTGTGAAGCAGCAATGACTTTATTGCCTCTGCAAGCGGTGATTAAAGGGAGGAGGGGAGGGTGGTTAGCTTACAGGGAAGTAGAGTGAACCAAGGGGCGGGGGGTTTCATCAAGGAGAAACAAACAGAACTTTCACACTGTAGCCTGGCCAGTCATGAAACTGGTTTTCAAAGCTTCTCTGATGCGTACCGCGCCCTCCTGAGCTATTCTAACCGCCCTGGTGTCTGGCTGCGCGTAACCAGCAGCTAGGCGATTTGCCTCAGCCTCCCACCCCACCATAAATGTCTCCCCCTTACTCTCACAGATATTGTGGAGCACACAGCAAGCAGTAATAACAGTGGGAATATTGGTTTCGCTGAGGTCTAAGCGAGTCAGTAAACTGCGCCAGCGCGCCTTTAAACGTCCAAATGCACATTCTACCACCATTCTGCACTTGCTCAGCCTGTAGTTGAACAGCTCCTGACCACTGTCCAGGCTGCCTGTGTACGGCTTCATGAGCCATGGCATTAAGGGGTAGGCTGGGTCCCCAAGGATACATATAGGCATTTCAACATCCCCAACAGTTATTTTCTGGTCTGGGAAGAAAGTCCCTTCCTGCAGCTTTTGAAACAGACCAGAGTTCCTGAAGATGCGAGCGTCATGCACCTTTCCCGGCCATCCCACGTTGATGTTGGTGAAACGTCCCTTGTGATCCACCAGAGCTTGCAGCACTATCGAAAAGTACCTCTTGCGGTTTATGTACTCGCCGGCTTGGTGCTCTGGTGCCAAGATAGGGATATGGGTTCCGTCTATAGCCCCACCACAGTTAGGGAATCCCATTGCAGCAAAGCCATCCACTATGACCTGCACATTTCCCAGGGTCACTACCCTTGATATCAGCAGATCTTTGATTGCGTGAGCTACTTGCATCACAGCAGCCCCCACAGTAGATTTGCCCACTCCAAATTGATTCCCAACTGACCGGTAGCTGTCTGGCGTTGCAAGCTTCCACAGGGCTATCGCCACTCGCTTCTCAACTGTGAGGGCTGCTCTCATCCTGGTATTCATGCGCTTCAGGGCAGGGGAAAGCAAGTCACAAAGTTCCATGAAAGTGCCCTTACGCATGCGAAAGTTTCGCAGCCACTGGGAATCGTCCCAGACCTGCAACACTATGCGGTCCCACCAGTCTGTGCTTGTTTCCCGAGCCCAGAATCGGTGTTCCACAGCATGAACCTGCCCCATTAGCACCATGATGCATGCATTGGCAGGGCCCATGCTTTCAGAGAAATCTGTGTCCATGTCCTGATCACTCACGGGACCGCGCTGACGTCGCCTCCTCGCCCGGTATCGCTTTGCCAGGTTCTGGTGCTGCATATACTGCTGGATAATGCGTGTGGTGGTTGATGTGCTCCTAATTGCCAAAATGAGCTCAGCGGCCTCCATGCTTGCCTTGGTATGGCGTCCGCACAGAAAAAAGGCGCGGAACGATTGTCTGCCGTTGCTCTGACGGAGGGAGGGGCGACTGACGACACGGCTTACAGGGTTGGCTTCAGGGAGCTAAAATCAACAAAGGGTGTGCCTGTACATCAAGGAGTATTTCAGGCAGGACTGCACGGAGGGTTCCAATAAGAAATGGTGCACCAAAGTTATCGTTGTTATTGGAACAAGGAGGTTAGCCTGGCCTCTGATTGATACATGGCTAGATTAACCTCGCTGCGCCTTCTCTGTGACTGACTGCAGTGTGATCTAGACAGGGGAGGAGGAAAATGAGTACAAAACAAATCTGGTCTATTTCTTGTTCTGACCCACTCCATGTATCCTTTACATCTTTGGCTGGCAGCAGACAAAAAAGGCGCGAAATGATTGTCTGCCCTTGCTTTCACGGGGGGAGGGAGGGTGGGAACAGGTTCCTGACGATATGTACCCAGAACCACCCGCGACAATGTTTTAGCCCCATCAGGCATTGGGATATCAACCCAGAATTCCAATGGGCAGTGGAGACTGCGGGAACTGTGGGATAGCTACCCACAGTGCAACGCTCCGGAAGTCGACGCTTGCCTCGGTACTGTGGAAGCGCTCCGCCGAGTTAATGCACTTAATGCACTTAGAGCATTTTCTGTGGGGACACACACACTCGAATATATAAAACCGATTTCAAAAAAACCAACTTCTATAAATTCGACCTAATTTCGTAGTGTAGACATACCCTTAGTTTGACAGCATCCTGTCTGGCAAGAACTCACTTATCAATAGCTGCGATGTGAAATCCTCACTTCTGTATTGTTTTGTCATTATAGTTCCCACTTTGCTATTGTTTGTCTGTATAATCTCTGTCTGGTTCTGTGATTGTTCCTGTCTGCTGTGTAATTAATTTTGCTGGGTGTAAACTAATTAAGGTGGTGGGATATAATTGGTTACATAATCATGTTACAATATGTTAGGATTGGTTAGTTAAATTTCAGGAAAATGATTGGTTACGGTATAGCTAAGCAGAACTCAAGTTTTACTATATAATCTGTAGTCAATGAGGAAGTGAGTGGGTGTGGGGGGGAGTGGGGTTGGGTGTGGGAGATGGGAACTGGAACTGGGAGTGGGGAAATTGGAATCATGTTTTGCTAAAGGGGGAAATGGGAACAGGGAATGGGAGTAAGGAAGTTGGAATCATGTTTGGCTAAGGGCAGGAATGGGAACAGGGACACAGGTGTAAGGCTCTGTGGTGTCAAAGCTGGGAAGGAGGATACTAAGGAAGGAAACTGGAATCATGCTTGCTGGAAGTTCACCCCAATAAACATCAAATTGTTTGCACCTTTGGACTTTGGGTATTGTTGCTCTCTGTTCATGCGAGAAGGACCAGGGAAGTAAGTGGGTGAAGGAATAAGCCCCCTAACAGAGCAGGAAGCAGAGCCATCCTGCTGCTGGGACAGAGGTGGAGGCTGATGTTAGACCTGCATACGGGTGTTGTCCTTTCTCATGCCCACGGTGAATACACTACGCAACAGGTTCTCATTCCCTTGCAGCAGGAGGATGTCACAGCCAATGTGATGTGCAAGTGCTGGATGATGGGGAGCTTGCACAAGGTGCCTGAGGCACTGCAGGGCTGTGGCTCTGAGGCCACCAGCAACTCCTGCTCCCTGCTGCAGGTACTGCTCTGGCTCACTGTAAATGGGGAGCTAGTGGAAGGGGAAATGGAGCCCCCTTGGCACTCACAGAAACTCTCTCCCCTCTCTGTGGAGCAGGGTCCTTCCCTCTGCCCCCCAAATTCCAGCACAGTCTCCCAGACGAGCGCAGTCTGCAGCTGAGCCACCTCTGGGAGCAGTGGGAACAGGTCACTTTGTCCCATCAAAGCAAGCAGTGCTGGCTCTCAAAGAGGCTGAGATGGAAGACCTCACCATCCCTCATGGAGGTAAGAGCCATTTACTCCTTGGGGCGTCTGGGTCTCTTGGGGGAGAAATGGGATCCCCGATGCATAGCCTGGCTGGGAGCTTCCCCTGTCCTTGGCTCCCAGCTCTGGGACAGAGATGTCTCCATAATCATACCACCCTGGTTTTGTTCCTAGGAAGGAGCTCCCCAGAGATGTCCTCTAACCTGCACTTCATAGGACTTCGCCAAGCTGATTAAAGAATGAGCCCTACCTGAGAGGCACCATGTACTTCTCCCTACAGAGCCAGACTTCAGTGGTGATACGGCCCAGCTGGGGTGTCAACAGGAATGAGAACGAGGTAGGAAGTTCAGAGCAGCAAGGAAAGACTACAGGGAAATTTGAGAAGAGAGGTAGGAAGTGCCCAGGGAAAACTGCAGCAAAGAGAAAGCAGTAGACCTTGCTGTTCAGTGCAGGAGCCTGGGCTCCTGCAATGTCAGGGTGGGACTGGATTCCCCTACTGGCCCCAAAGAAGGGGGTGTACACGCACCTGGAGAGGTTTACCAAGCCCAGCAAGGGGGCTGCAGGATGAGGAAGAGCCCCAGTGATGGCAGAAGAGCTTCTTTCTGTGAAAAGACCTGTTTGGACTTTTAGTGTGAGACAAGCTGGGGCCCAGAAGGGTGGACTAAAGGTGGCGACCTGGCCGGAGGGTTGAATTACCAGGCAGAGAAACTGTCATGGTGGTGGAGCGACCACGGATAGTGGAGGCTAGCCCAGCGAGAAGGCTGTGATGTCTTGTCTGGCCACCATGGGGGCTTGTAACAATGTGTAAATTTGATTTTAATTGGCATCGTCAGAAGGATTGAATACCCCCTGTGGTCCGTGAGGGCTGACTGAAGTCTTGGTTGCTGAAGGCAGGTCTGTCCTCCCAAGCGGGTGTCTCGAGGGACCGAGCTGGTCACTGGATTTCTCAGTTCAGTTCCAGGGACTGGTTAAAGCAGGTCTAGGGGTTTCTCACGCAGCTCCTAGAACACCAACAGAGGCAGAAGGAAGTGCAGGCGGAGCTACAGACGCAGCAGCAGAAATACCTGTGAGAGATCCTGCCAAGGGAAATCAACCCAGGGTCTGCTATGCCCATGGACAAAAAGAGCAGACAAGAAGAACAGGCCTGGGCTGTACTGAGAAGGTTAGCCCAGGAGAGCAGGGAGGTGCAGTGGGCAGAGATGGGGACCGGCCAGAGGATTAATCCAGTGTCGGGGGAGAGTCCTCCCCCTTGTGGGAGATGATCATGTCCCTCTGTGGGGAAGTTCTTCCTTGCAGATGCTGTGCTTTTGGTTCCTGGACTCTGCCAGGAAGCCCAGCTCCCATCCCGAGCAGCTTGGCTGTTCCCTACCTTGCTCGGCACCAGACCCTCTGCAGAGAGCTGCACTGGGCCAGGACTGCAGAGCCAGCTGTCATCCTGGCAGGTGTAGCCCCAGGTTCCATAACCCTGACCCATGGTCTCTCTCCCCTGACAGGCTCTGAGGAAGGCCTGCCCAGAGACGTGGATGCCAAGTTAAAGAGCCTGCTGACAGCAACCCCCAGCACAGATAAACTCCCGCACATCTTGGAGGTGAGCAGAAGGGGCAGGGGCAGCAGGAAGTTTATCTTAGCCCTGGGGAGGCCTGGAAATGAGAGACAGGATGATCCACGTCTCCATTGTGTCCTGCTACCTGAGAGCCATTGGGCCACCCGTGGTCAGGGCAGTCAGTCCAGAGCAGTGGTGGGGCCCTTCCTCCTTCAGGAAGAGAGGGAAGGCACTGGTGCTCAACAACAGGGCTCTGCCTGGTTCTGTTGAGCACTAACTCCAAGACCTCAGACAGGCTTGCAGAGTGAGAGCATCAGAGCCCTGTGAGGTCCAGGAGAAGTTCCTCCGAGAAGAGCACTGGCTCCTTCCGAGGAAGCTGCTGAGATTGGTCTTCACAACATCCTCTGGCAAGGAGTTCCACACGTTGACTGTGCATTGTGTAAAAAAAAAACAACTTCCTTTTTTTAGTTTTAAACCTGCTGTCTATTAATTTCATTTGGTGAGCCCATATGAGTGTACAACAGAAATGGTTTATCAAAGTCATGTTCAATAACATGATTGAATCCTTTTATAAACTCAATGTAAAAGTTTCTTAGAACAATAGTGGACTGGATTTGCCCTTGCAGCATGATTCCTGTATGTCTCATGTGATCTTGCCAAGAGCTAATGAAAGTAGCTACTTTATCCAAAGAAGCTTTGGCATATGTCTGGAACCCAATTAATATCAAGACAATGAAGATTTTAGTTGTCAGCTCTAGGGTACAGATGTGGGGACCTGCATGAAAACCTCCTAAGCTTACTTTCACCAGCTTAAGTTATAACTTCCCCAAGGTACAAATTCATTTTACCTATTCTCTGATAGTGATGGTCAGCCTACAGAAAAAGACAATTCCCTTGTCTCTGCTCTGGGCCCAAATTAAAGCAAAAAACCTCCAACTACTTGGAAACCTGCTTACCCAGCCCAAAGAAAAAAAAATTCCTTTTCAAACCTGTGCTCCTTGTAAAACAAAAAAATGAAAATCCTAAAAAAAAAACAAAACCCTGCCACTTTTGTCTCCAGCAAATGGGTAGAACACACCCCCCCTATTTACTTTTAGGAAGAAAAGAAAAAAAAAACTCTGGGTTGGAAGACTGTGAATTTCCCTGCAGGAGTTAAGTACCCTGCCTCTAGGCAAAGAAAACCTGCAATTCACAAAGATAATCCCCTTTTGTCTCTGCTTGGCCACAAAGCAGAGACAAAACAATCTGCTTTCAGTTTCAACTGCTTTCTGGACTTCTTTTCCAAAGGAAAAAAGAATTTCTTTTTAAAATCTGTATTTCTAGTTCAAAAAATCTCAACTGGATCTCAAAATGATTTCAGGTTAATCCCACCACTGCCACCATGTCAAGGTTCCTCCCCCACTCTGAACTCTCGGGTACAGATGTGGGGACCTGCATGAAAAACCTCCTAAGCTTATCTTTACCAGCTTAGGTCAAAACTTCCCCAAGGTACAAAATATTACACCCGTTATCCTTGGACTGGCCGCTACCACCACCAAACTAATACTGGTTACTGGGGAAGAGCTGCTTGGACGCGTCCTTCCCCCCAAAATACTTCCCAAAACCTTGCACCCCACTTCCTGGACAAGGTTTGGTAAAAAGCCTCACCAATTTGCCTAGGTGACTACAGACCCAGACCCTTGGATCTTAAGAACAATGAACAATCCTCCCAACACTTGCACCCCCCCTTTCCTGGGAAATGTTGGATAAAAAGCCTCACCAATTTGCATAGGTGACCACAGACCCAAACCCTTGGATCTGAGAACAATGAAAAAGCATTCAGTGTTTTACAAGAAGACTTTTAATAAAAAATAGAAGTAAATAGAAATAAAGAAATCCCCCCTGTAAAATCAGGATGGTAGATATCTTACAGGGTAATTAGATTCAAAAACATAGAGAACCCCTCTAGGCAAAACCTTAAGTTACAAAAAAGATACACAGACAGAAATAGTTATTCTATTCAGCACAATTCTTTTCTCAGCCATTTAAAGAAATCATAATCTAACACATACCTAGCTAGATTACTTACTAAAAGTTCTAAGGTTCCATTCCTGGTCTATCCCCGGCAAAGACCCAGCATACAGACAGACACAGACCCTTTGTTTCTCTCCCTCCTCCCAGCTTTTGAAAGTACCTTGTCTCCTCATTGGTCATTTTGGTCAGGTGCCAGTGAGGTTACCTTTAGCTTCTTAACCCTTTACAGGTGAGAGGAGCTTTCCCCTGGCCAGGAGGGATTTCAAAGGGGTTTACCCTTCCCTTTATATTTATGACAAGCCATGAAAGCAATATGGTAGTGTGCCTTGGTTTCCCTTTTACTACAGCATAACAGGTCGGGAATGTCTTTTCTCCTGAGAAAAGTTTCAAGACTGTTTACAAGTATCAGGGAGTTGCCATGTTAGTCTGTATCCACAAAAACAACAAGGAGTCCGGTGACACCTGAAAGACTAACAGATTTATTTGCGCATAAGCTTTCATGGGTAAAAAACACAGATATTTCGTGGGTGAAACATCTGCATCACAAGGTTTTTTTTAACATAAAGTATATTCTTCTCTATCACTCTTAACATGTTCAAGGGTTTTCTCCAAAGATTAGGCACATTGTACACTTTTACAGTTTTTGGTAATAGCAAAAAAATAGATAAAAAAAATCACCATTAGCAATAAGAAGAAATCCATTGGAAGTGTCCATCTACAATCATTTTTGTCATGCCACACCTTTAGCTCAATACCATTGGGGTTCTGGCCTTTCAGGGTTACCCTGTGGCTTCCCTTTGCAAAATTCAGTTCTCACTTTCCTCCTTGTCCTGAAGTAAAAGAAAAAGTTTCTCCCGATCCCAAAGGACCAAGCCCCAGACCCAGGTCAATAGACAAGTCAGATCTTACCCACAAATCACGCTGGTGCCAATCCTTTAGGGGCAAGGAGGAACAAGGAGCACCTTGATACTAAAAGAGCCAAGGAGGAGAGGGACACAGTCCATGAAGAGAGCCTGCTCCGGGGTTCCTGGGGGAAGAGAGGAAGAGCAGGGAGCAGGACCCATTGCTCAGGGGGGGAATGCTGGATATGGGGCCAGCAGGGTGGTTCTTCCAGCTCATGTCACAGCACCAGCCCCAGGGCGTGTGCCGGCTGCAGTGTCTGCAGGTGCACAGGTCCACGTACCTGTGACAGTGGAATGGTGTTCCCGGGCCTGGCTCACAATGGTTGGAGGGTGGAGTTTGCGGCAGGGCCTGTGACCAAAATTGCAGATGGGGTTTCTGTTCCCAGCAATGACAGCTGTGTGTCTCAGAGAAAGATCCTCTTACCCCTTGTCTCCAAAACCAGTCAGGTGGCAGAGCGCATACTGGTTTATGCCGTAGCCGACACATTTTCTGGCCAGCCTTGAACGCTCCAATTCCCTGATGAATGTTCTTCTGACCCTTAATAGCTTTTATATTTTTGCTCTAGTGATTCTTCAGATGCTCAGCCCAATCGGCCAGGTCCCGCTTCCATGTGGTGCCTCACTTTCCCCCTCTCTGAAGTGGGGATAAACCTAACTGACAATTACTGTTTGATCCTCAGATCTTGCTTCCCAAATCCCTGCTCTCCTTGCCCAACTCCGGCCTCTCCCCCATTTCCCCAAACTTCCACGCCTATCTTAATTAGTTTACACCCAGCAAAATTAATTATACAGCAGACAGAAACAATCACAGAACCAGACAGAGATTATACAGACAAACAGTAGGGAAATGTTTCAGAGTAACAGCCGTGTTAGTCTGTATTCGCAAAAAGAAAAGGAGTACTTGTGGCACCTTAGAGACTAACCAATTTATTTGAGCATAAGCTTTCGTGAGCTTCAGCTCACTTCATCGGATGCATACTGTGGAAAGTGTAGAAGATCTTTTATACACACAAAGCATGAAAAAATACCTCCCCCATAGTGATAGAACAACAAAGAAATGAGGATTTCACATCCCAGCTATTGATAAGCGAGTTCTTGCCAGACAGGATGCTATCAAACTAAGTTTCCTTTTACATTTTCCAGGCACTTCCCTTTCTCTGGAGGTGATAGGTATTATCAGGACAGGTTTGTATTCCTAACAGCCCAATAGCACCTTATTTCAATGTGAGTAGTTTGGAATGTGGGGATGTGACCATTCGCTTCCCAGCTTATGGCTGCCTCTGCTGCTTAGCCAAAGGCCTTAGCCTAAGAACAGGCCCTCAGACTGTCACAGTAAGAGAAGACCCTTACACTGGCAGACAGTGATTTTGATTCTTTCTTTTATACCTCTAGAACTAGCTAAGTGATAAGAATACACCTAAATACTGAGAGTATAGGCCTTTACAGACAGGCCTGAATATATCCTAACATGCTCCCTTGGACAGCTGGAGGGACTGAGAAGTGGGGTTGGCAGAGCAGGAGAAAAGCCCATAAGGTTAAGAAATGGTGGGGAGAGCCTCTTCCCTCCATGGGACATTACGTTGTCCCTCCGTGGGCAGTCCTTTCTTTCCGCAGGCTGGGATTTGGGTCCTGGATTTTGCCCAGAAACCCAGCTCCCATCCCTGGCAGCTTGGCTGTTCCCTACTGTGCTCGGCACCAGGCCCTCCGCAGAGAGCTGCTCTGGGCAAGGACTGCAGAGCCAGCTGTAATCCTGGCAGGTGTAGCCCCAGGTTCCATAACCCTGACCCATGGTCTCCCTCCGCTGGCAGGCTCAGAGCAAAGGCCTGTCCAGAGAACATGGATGACGAGCTCTAGATCCTGCTGACAGCATCCCCCAGCACAGAGAAACTCCAGCACATCTTGGAGGTGAGCAGAATGGGAAGGGGCAGCAGGGGTTTTACCTTGGCCCTGGGGACTCCAAGAAAGAAGAGACTGGAAAATCCATGTTTCTTCTCTTGGATTCTTCTGAGTATGCATTTGTGATATAAACTCAGTGGGTGACCTTGGGGTTAACTCACTTCCCCCTTCCGGCATCAGTCTTCTCCACTATCAAATCTACCCTGGGGAAGAAGGACATAAATCACGACAATCACCTTCACCTGTGGGTGTCTGGCCCTGGGAGCCTAAACCAACTGGACTATCTGCCCCATCACCTAAACTGCCCTGACTTTTCCTCCTAGAGCCTTGTCCTAAGTGCTCAGCCTAGCAACTTCCTGGCTTGTCCCTAACCTTTCAAGGACTCTCCCAGCCCCTCCCACACCTGCTCCCCTTGGGCTGTCTCTCATGGCTGAGCACAGGCTGCCCTTCTGTCTCTCAGCAGGCCTGAGTCCTAGTCACATGCTGCTTCTTGTCACCCGACCCCCACACTTATTCCCTTCACCCAAGGGAGCTGCATAACCTGGGCTAGGTACAGTTGAGCTCCAACCCCTGTCCTGGCCATCTCACCCTGGGACAGATTGAAAGTGGAAACCTGTGGGCTAACAGTAACTGTTTGCTCTCAAAGGTGCTGAAGACACAATGGAAGAGGAAATCCTTTGGTCTGGATTTAAATTATTCCAACTGAAAGTGAATGAGAAAAAATAGGTCCAGAGTTATCTTCCTAGCAGCAGAAAATGTGTAGATTGATAGATGTTAAGGTCAGAAAGGACCATTATGTGTATCTAGTCACACCTCCTGTACAACTCGAGCCCTCGAATGTCACCAAGTGATTCCTTCAGCCAACCATAACATGGGAATGAGCCAGAGCACGTCTTTTGGAATGACATCCACATGCATTGGAGCCAGCAGGCTAACAGAAAATCCTTCTGCAGTGACATGGGGTTAAGGGACATGAAGGAAAAGACATGGAGGCTGTGATTAAAGTTAGAGCACTGAGACCAGGATAACCGGGGCTAGGTCCCAAGATTGGCTAGCAGAAGACCTGCCATTTTCTATTCCTGGCTTTGGGACCATGAGCAAGTCTCTTCACTGCTGGGTGCCTCGGTTTCCCCAACTATCAAATAGAGCTAATCCAAGGTTTTGTTTGTTCTCCCCGTTTTACAGGGTGGGAAACCGAGACACAGTTGGGACCTGTCTACACTACAGCTCTCTAGTGCATTTCTAAGCTGCTGACCCCTACATGTTGTTCAGAGCCTATGGACAACACAGCTCCTAAGGGTGTGTTTATTCTGTTCTTATCCCCTATGTACCAGCAGGTCTGGGCGGCCTTTTCTCACTGTGCTGTGGGGAGCAGGTCCTGAGTACAAAGGGTCTGAAGAAGCTCTCAAGTACTAATTTTTAAAAATAATTTTTATCAATGAATTGGGAGAAAACATACAATCCCTGCTGATAAGCTTGGTGGGTGACAAAATACTGGCAGAGTCGTTATTACTGATGAGAAGAGAGCAGTGATACAAAGCAATGTGGCTCATTTGGCAAGCTGGACCCATTCAAAGAAAACAAGTTTGACCAGAGCCAAATGCAAGGTCCTATACCTCTGTAGCCAGACAGCCAGCCCCCCCCCCCCCCCCCAGACCAGCATTGCTGGAAACACAGGAGGAAGCCGGAACAGGGCACTTAACATATATTCCAGCACAGCCTTTGAAGCTGTGAAAGCACAGGTGTGCTGCTACAATGTACCTCTGGGAACAGATACAAGGATTAAGCTCACAGCAGGCAGAGGCCCTGTGACAGACATGGCTCTTAGCCCCTACTAAATAGCGTGATGCACACACACCAACATCCTAGGTGGGAAAATATTTACCCTGATAAAAGAAATGTCCAGTAGTCAACACTTATTGTTTCTCTCCTTTGCAAGTGTAAACTACTCTTGCGAAAGCTGGCGTCGCCCAGACAGACCAGCCTCAATTTGGCATAAGAAAGGAGAAAGAGAATAAAGGAGTACAGAGGTATAAGTAGGGGACCTACAGCACCATGATTTTTGAGTGCTTTTCACTATCTATCTGCTGGTCAGATAAGTGACAGCCTCCCAAGGCTTCTGCAGCTAAGAGGGTCCCTAAGCCTTGTCCCTTATTCGTCTTTCCGCGGAATTGAGTGACCGATCCTGGCTTGGCACCGCTGGAATCGAGAGATGCAAGGAGGGTAAGAAGCACCCACACCTGATCTCCTATCTTTAGTGTACACATATTTTGAAATAGAGCTCTATACTTTGTTTTCTTTCTTTGGGATTGTGGCTCCAGTTTTGTAACTTGTTTGTGTGTGTAACATCTCTACATGTAAATAAGTAGGCACTAGCAATTTTGTAACCACATGATTAGAATCTAGCTTAATAAATTTTGGTAACCATTTATGCATTAGCCTGACTTGTTTTCTCTGGTTTACTGTAAAGCAGCCAACACAATTAAAGAACCTCAGCCGTTTTGGCTCTAAAGCCTGGCCATTAGGTGAGAGTACTAAGAGCCTAGCGTTGAGTTGTGCCGCCTCCACGGGGCAAACTCTTGGGGCACCTGTCAGTCAGTATTGACTGCCCGCTGCGAAGGAGCTCTGAGCTCTAGCAGTTAAAGTCACGGGTGGTTAGGACCTTGGGGCATCCGTCAGCCTAGCCCGGGCTGTCCGCCGCGAAGGGACAGTGTGTCCTAGCAGTTAAAGTCACGGATGGTATAAACGGGCATAGCTGGCACCTCACCAAACATCCTTGGCCGTCGGCTAACAACCTCCCAACAAGGCATGCCGGCCACACCTCCAGAATGGAGAAGTGTATCCAGGAAAGCAGTGACTCTGAAAAGGATTTAGAGGCTATAGTGGAGAAGCTACTCAACACGAGCTCCCAGTGGGATGCTGTGGTGAACAGAGCTAAAGCCATCATTACATGTTGGAGCAGAGCCGTGAGTAGCATAGGGAGGTGTGACATTATGAGTGTAATATAATATCTCATTGATAGGTCACAGGGCCAGAAAGAGTTAATTAACTCACAGGCTGACCTGATCCATGGCTGAACTTTAAAGACTGGTGAGGAAGATATGTAAAGGAATAGAGCTTTGAAATGCAAGCCTGCATTGTTAGAGATAGAAGGGTAGATGTTTGCTCAGGTCTTGTGATATAAGCAAACAACTCTTGTCTATTGCTATAGCTTTGATTCAAAGATCAAAAGAGGAATATTAACATTTAGGAAGACACTTGAGTGAAACAGTATTATTGTTCATATGTCTCTTTGAAGGTTGTGGTAACCTGTATCTAAACTGTTTAATGGATAAATTATCCTGTGATAATTGCCAGGATGTTTAGGAGAAGGAAAGTTAAGCCTATTGTTTTCTCAGGCCAAAAGGCTGCTGGAAATGTATAAAAACCCTGGGACACAATCCTTCTTCATCTCAGATCTGCTTTGGGTTTCAAGAAGGGGAAACCCGAAGCCATAAGGACTGAGATCCCCAGTCACTGACTGGAGTCACCCTGAATATGGACATTGGACTATAACCTATGGACTATTTCTAAAAGGACTTTTGGCAACTACAAGCTCATCTCTGCTCTGTACCTGTACCTCAAGAGTTGAACTCAAGTCTGTAACTGTATTGATCTTTTAACCAACACGCTCTTCCTTTTCCTTTTTAATAAATTTTAGTTTTGTTAATAAGGATTGACTGTAAGCGTGTATTTTGGGTAAGATCTGAGTTATCATTTGACCTGGGTCTGGGGCTTGGTCCTTTGGAATCAGGAGAACCTTTTCTTTTATATGATGAAATAAGATTTTCAGAATTTATCATCATATGTTTGACCTGTGTGTCTGGAAGGAGTCCTGAGGCTGGGTACTTTAAGGGAACTGCATTATTTGGACTTCTGAGTAACCAGGGAGGTGCTATAAAAGCTGTTTTGTGCTGGCTTGGTAAATCTAAGTATTGGAATATCCACCAGCCTTTGGGGTTTGTTTACCCCGTTTGTTTGCAGTCTACCCTGACTGAGTAACCTCAGCTGGCTCCCACGGGCAGCACTGTCACAGGAGGTGACACAGCATCAGTGAGACTGCTATTGGAATACTGCCTCCAGTTTTGGTGTCCTCATTTGAAAAAGATGTAGAGAAATTGGAGCCGGGGCAGCAAACAGCCACCAAATGTTCTGCGGGCTGGAGAAAAATGCCTTCTAGGGAGCGATTGAAAGAGCTCAACCTGTTTAGCTGATGAAAAGCAGATTGAAAGGTGACTTCACTGAAGGGTTGAAATGCCTTAATGGAGAAAAAATACTGGGGATTAAAAGGCTCATTAATCAAGCAAAGAAAGTCAAAACAAGACCCAATGGCTGGAAGGTGAAAAGCGACCAATTCATATGACAAATAAAGCACAAATATTCAACAGTGAGGATGATTCACCACAGGAACAAGCTACCAAGGAAAGTGGTGGATTCTCGATCTCTTGATGTCATTTAATGAAGAGTAGATGCCTTTCTGGAATGTGCTTCCAAACGGTAGCAATTGTGGTATACTGGAGGCCTGTGATATGCAGGGGGTCAGATGAGATGCTCTAATGGTCTCTTCTGGCCATCAAGTCGACTCATTTCTGAAAAACTGAGTGTAGCATTGGGAGTAGCCTTGATGTTTTGCTGTCTAGCCGGCTTGCTTCCTAGAATGAACACTCCTTGAGTGGGCTGATCCACAGGGAGTAGCTCAAACCTCCAAAGTTTCTGGCCAGCGGCAGGACATTAGCACTGCAGGGGAGGGGTGGGTAGGTTGACGGGATAGCAAGTGTGAAAAAGGGGACAGGGAGTGGGGGGTAATAGGAACCTATATAAGAAAAAGCCCCAGATAGCGGGACTGTCCCTATAAAATCGGGACATCTGGTCACCCCAGGGGTGGGTGTGGCAGTGACATCACAAACGCCTTTTGCAGGACCTCAGCCTATTGGTCAAAGGTAGTGGGGAGGTGGTGACCTCACAGAGAGATGCTGACATCAGCCAGGCAGGACAGGGGCGCAGGGCCAGGGAAACCTCACAGACCCCTGTAGCTTTGCTTCAGCAAGTCTCCCTCTCGACGTCCCTCTTTCAGGACTGAGAGAGTATTAGGGTTTACGTACGTGAGCGCGAGGAGGAACCTCTTTCGAGTTTTCTCCTTTCCTTTTCCTGATTTTACTAGAAAACAGACGTCCCTGTTTGGAAGGTAAGAGCCTCCGAGAGGTTTGGAACCTGTTCAGTCTGATCCATTTGGTGCCAGCTGAATTCTAGGCCTGGAAAACGCTAGGTTCAGGTGGCAGAATTTTATTCCCCACCTAGGATTTTGTCCCTTAGACTCACTGGGGACATTAGGGTTTGAACTTTTTCTTTTATATTTCCTCCCTCCCTCCTTTCTCTTCTTTTCTTTTGTCCTTTCCCCTGTTCCCCTCCCGCCACCAGTAGGGGTGTGTGGGGGGGAGTCACTGGGGATGCTCTGCAGCTCCCAAAAGTGTGGGGCTGAAATAGTGCTCGGCCAGTGATCCCCACTGGTGACCTGGGCCATCCTTTGGGCTCTCTGGTGAGAACCCTCAGCCTCCCGCCCCTCAGTCTCTATCCTGATTGGCTGAGCAAGGGGTTATTGACAGGGAGGAGACTCGGGTCCTTGTTGCTGTCTTTTAAGACCAAGTAAATAAGTCATAACCAGTCATGTTTGATGAATTTTGCTGCTTCTCTGCATTCATTGTCTCTGAGCAGTTCATGATTCTCTCTAGCATTCCAGTTCTCCTGAAACACTTGCTGAATAATTACTATGAACTGTTGTTGGTCTGGAGCTCATTTGAGAGGACTTTATTCAGATTGTTCAATGTATGAAACTCAAGATCTGATGGTTAGTTTGAAAATCAGGGTTCTTGGGTCCTATTCCCAACTCTGCCACTGCCTGGCTGTGTGACCTCAAAGAAGTCAATTCTACTTTCTCAGCCTTAGCTTCTCCCTCTTTCAAGTAGGCATAACAATCCTCTCCTACCTACCTCACAGTGGGTGGAGGATGGGGATCCATTGGAGAGTGTCACTGGGAGCAGTGCATAATATGAGGGGTCCAATCACTTTTACTCAGATCAGATAATGGAAGAGCTGAAATATTCTATTTTATTTGTTTTTGATTATTTTGAGATTGTTAAGAACAGCAACTCCTCAGCTCAGACTGAAGCATCTTCTCTAATTTTCAAGATCAAAGTGTCTCATCTTTGTGTGCGGCAAGACAATTTAACATACAGTGACAAACAGGAGATGCTTTTGTTTTGCAACAAAATATTTTTGCAAAGAATTTTCATCCCACTTGTTATGATTTCAAGAAACAAACGGGTTTAGTCTGAATGAGATTTTGTCACCAAAACGGTTTCAATGAAATTTCCCCACCATCTTGATTCCTGGGCTCTCTCCCTGCCTCTGGGGGGCTTGAACAGGAGTCAAGATTGATGGCTTCTCTTTCTGGCTCTGCCACCGCGTTGCTGTGTAGGCCCTTGGGTAGGTCACTTCCCTTTTCTGTACCTAAGGCTCCCCCTCCGTCCAATGGGAACAGGGACAATTTGCGAACTCTGGGCTGTCGTGAGCCTGAGTGAGATAAGGGGCTTAGTTAAAGCCCTTTGTGAAGGAGAAAGGGGAGGTTCACGGTGTTGAGCACCGAGGAATTCTAAACTTTGCTAAAATGTCTAGGCTGCGGAAACAAGAAATGGTCGGGGCCAAATTTTAACCATTGTCTTTTTTAAAGCCCATTCAGGGAAATGAGTCCCACTCTTTTAGTTATCTGGGGTTCTTTGCCAGCAGGAGAGAAGAGGTTTCTGCCTCCATTTGTGTGGCCTTAACAAACCAGGTGCTGTGCCCCAGTTCTCATCTGAGATCCCTGAAAAAGAACCTCTCGCCGTCCGTTAACAAGACAGTAGCTATCTTTAAAAGGGGGACAAAGAGAACCTTTGGACTTACAGACCAGCCTGCCTTATTCCATACCTGGAAAGATACTGGAACACACTATTAAACAATCAGTTTGTCAGCACCTACAGGATCATTTGGTTCTTAGTACTAATGAGCATGGATTTGTCAAGAACAAATCATTCGAAACCAATCCTGTTTCCTTCTTTGACAGGGTTACAGGCCTAGTGGAGGTGGATAAACAGTAGATGTGATCTATCTTGGTGTTAATCAGGCTTGTGAAAATGTCCTATGGGACTGTGTCAAAAGCAAACTAAGGAAATGTGATCTTGATGCAATTAGTATAATGTGGTTGAAAACCCATCCTCCAAGAGTCGTTCTCCATGTTTGGCTGTCCAGCTGAAAGGGTGTACCTAGTGGGTCCAGCACGGATCAGTCCGGGGTGTGGTACTATTCCATATTTTCATTAATGATTTGGAAAATGGAGCGGAGAGTATGCTTCTAAACTGTGCAGATGACACCAAGCACTTTGGAGCACAGGACTGAAATCAGGAGGGCCAAATCGCACCTGGAGCTGCAGCTAGCAAGAGATGTCAAGAGTAACCAAGAAGGGTTTCTTCAGGTATGTTGGCAACAAGAAGAAAGCCAAGGAAAGCGTGGGCCCCTTACTGAATGAGGGAGGCAACCTAGTGACAGAGGATGTGGAAAAAGCTAATGTACTCATTGCTTTTTTTCCTCTGTCTTCACTAACAAGGTCAGCTCTCAGACTGCTGCGCTGGGCATCACAGCATGGGGAGTAGATGGCCAGCCCTCTGTGGAGAAAGAGGTGGTTAGGGACTATTTAGAAAACCTGGACGTGCACAAGTCCATGGGGCCGGACGAGTTGCGTCCGAGAGTGCTAAAGGAATTGGCGGCTGGGATTGCAGAGCCATTGGCCATTATCTTTGAAAACTCGTGGCGAACGGGGGAAGTCCCAGATGACTGGAAAAAGGCTAATGTAGTGCCCATCTTTAAAAAAGGGAAGAAGGAGGATCCTGGGAACTACAGGCCAGTCAGCCTCACCTCAGTCCCCGGAAAAATCATGGAGCAGGTCCTCAAAGAATCAATCCTGAAGCACTTACATGAGAGGAAAGTGATCAGGAACAGTCAGCATGGATTCACCAAAGGAAGTTCATACCTGACTAATCTAATCGTCTTCTATGATGAGATTACTGGTTCTGTGGATGAAGGGAAAGCAGTGGATGTATTGTTTCTTGACTTCAGCAAAGCTTTTGACACGGTCTCCCACATTATTCTTGTCAGCAAGTTAAAGAAGTATGGGCTGGATGAATGCACAATAAGGTGGGTAGAAAGTTGGCTAGATTGTCGGGCTCAACGGGTAGTGATCAATGGCTCCATGTCTAGTTGGCAGCCGGTGTCAAGTGGAGTGCCCCAAGGGTCGGTCCTGGGGCCGGTTTTGTTCAATATCTTCATAAATGATCTGGAGGATGGTGTGAATTGCACTCTCAGCAAATTTGAGGATGATACTAAACTGGGAGGAGTGGTAGATACGCTGGAGGGCAGGGATAGGATACAGAGGGACCTAGACAAATTGGAGGATTGGGCCAAAAGAAATCTGATGAGGTTCAATAAGGATAAGTGCAGGGTCCTGCACTTTGGACGGAAGAATCCAATGCACCACTACAGACTAGAGACCGAATGGCTCTGCAGCAGTTCTGCGGAAAAGGACCTAGGGGTGACAGTGGACGAGAAGCTGGATATGAGTCAGCAGTGTGCCCTTGTTGCCAAGAAGGCCAATGGCATTTTGGGATGTATAAGTAGGTGCATAGCGAACAGATCGAGGGACGTGATTGTCCCCCTCTATTCGACATTGGTGAGGCCTCATCTGGAATACTGTGTCCAGTTTTGGGCCCCACACTACAAGAAGGATGTGGATAAATTGGAGAGAGTCCAGCGAAGCGCAACAAAAATGATTAGGGGTCTGGAACACATGACTTATGAGGAGAGGCTGAGGGAACTGGGACTGTTTAGTCTGCAGAAGAGAAGAATGAGGGGGGATTTGATAGCTGCTTTCAACTACCTGAGAGGTGGTTCCGGAGAGGATGGTTCTAGAATATTCTCAGTGGTAGAAGAGGACAGGACAAGGAGTAATGGTCTCAAGTTGCAGTGGGGGAGGTTTAGGTTGGATATTAGGAAAAACTTTTTCACTAGGAGGGTGGTGAAACACTGGAATGCGTTACTTAGGGAGGTGGTAGAATCTCCTTCCTTGGAAGTTTTTAAGGTCAGGCTTGACAAAGCCCTAGCTGGGATGATTTAACTGGGGATTGGTCCTGCTTTGAGCAGGGGGTTGGACTAGATGACCTCCTGAGGTCCCTTCCAACCCTGATATTCTATGATTCAAAACGCCCTTTACAAATTGGAGAATTGGTCTTCTTGAGCCAAACTCCACGGCTGGGCCCCCCTCTGTAGACTGGGCAGAAGTGAAACTCCAGAGCCAAACACTCCTCCTCCTGGGCAGTGCACGCCGACCTTTAATGGTCAGATGCTGCTTAGCACTGTCAGAGCAACTTCTGCTGCGGGATTCTCCCAGCACTTTCCAAGAGTGGGAAAGTATGAAATCCCCATTTGACTTCTGGGGACAGAACCATAGAGCGGGGAGCAACTTGCCCAAAGTCCCAATAGGAAAACCAGCAATGGAACCCAGGAGTCCTGACTGTCAATCCCCTCTTTTCACAGGCAGTCGATCGCCCAGTGTCATCACCCTGCCTGCTGTCTGGGCAGGGTAACTCCTCAGGTCACCACCCTCTCCAGCCTGCCTTGGGCTTGGAGAGTGAGGAGGAGAGCGAGGGACAGCAGACGACCCTGAACATCTGCCATCCATCGCTCCATCGCCTAGAGCAAGTGAGTGGCATTAGGGTTCCTCTGTGGCATCCTCTGTCTGTCTGGGGAGAGGCGGAAAGAGGGGGAGAGAATCTCTCCAAAGGAGATTGGATTTGCAAAAGGCCCCCAGGAGCCCCTTGTTCTCGGATCGGGGAGGGGCTTTTCTCGAGTCATCTCCAGTGTGTTTGGAAAGGTCCCAGCATGCGGCTCCCAGCCCTTGCCTTGTGAGATACTGTTTGACAGGCTGAGAGTGTCTGAGCTGGGCCTGACCTCGCTAGATAATGATGATGGAGAGTCCTGGCCAGCAGGGGACTGGGAGCTCACAGGAAAATGCTAATGGAGTCCCCTCTCCCTCCCGTAAGAACTCAGCAGAATTCCCCAGGATGGGTCACCGTGTGGCACAGCTGGCTCTGTCCATCAGTGACCCAGCCAAGGACCTGAGCCGGCAGGCCAGGGAGGGAGTGTACCGGCTCTACCGGCTGCTGCTGCACCAGAGGGGTAAGGAACCCAGCTGGGAAATGGCAACTGAGAGTAGAGTGAGAGTGGGACTGCAACCAATTTCTCTCAGACTGACCCCGGCTGGAGGCTGAGTCTCTCTCGATCTCTTTCTTTGTTCTACACCAGCCCCTGCAATTCTGTTGGGCCAGGCACGCAGCGAGGACTCTGCCCACTGTGCAGCCACCAATGGGATTGGAAGGACACAAGCACTGCAACCAGAATGACAAGTGTGTGTGTGTGTGTCTGTTTCCCAGGGCTGGCCATCCATGAGGCCAAAGCCCTGTGGTGTTGGGACTGGCACTGGGACAGCAGGCTCCTGGGCTACAGGAATACAGCCAGGGTGGGGGAGGTAAGGACACTCTGCCAGGGCATGACACAGGTCAGGTAGTGGGGGTGGCTGGGTCCCCTGCAGTGGCTGCCTCCTGAGGCCACTAGACAGAGATACCGTTCTAGCCCCTGGATTTGGAACCTGATTCTGGGGAATCTGCTAGTGCCTCACGCCCTGTTGGTTTTAGGTCTTCAGAAAGTTCTTCTGGGAGGGGCAGAGAAGATACTTCCTCCAGGCGGCAGTGCTGGCCATCCACGACCCTCTGCTGCGTGTCAGCCAGGTTGGGCTGCTCCTCACCTGCTCCCTCCTAGGGGAAGCCCAGCAGCTGATGGGGGACAAGGTAAGCAGCTGTATTAGAGTCAGGAGATTGGGGTGGGGCCCAGGCCACATTCCCATCCAATGGCCATTCGCTGGCCTGGCAGCAAGAAGCCTGGTGTGGAATGAGAGTGAGAACAGGTGCTATTGACAAGGGAGGTGAATTCACCTCCATGAGCAGGAGGGAGCCAGCTTGTCTCTGGAGCAGCTCCAACCGATCCTTTTAGCAAGACTAATTAATGACAAGAATTACCTCATCACGGACTTATGTTCTTAGGACACGGTGCTATCACTCTTGGGAAGTGCCCTCTGCGAGTCTCTCCTGTCCCACAGGGCCGCACCAGTTCCAGCGGAGTAGAGTCTGTGTCTCCCGAGTCACCACCCAGAGTTGCTCCCATCACTGGCAGCCTGGGAAGCCAAGGACTGACGAGTGATGGCGATTCACCAGGCAGGGTTGAGGCACATGGGCGGGGGAAGCTTGTCCTGCTGCTGGCAGGGCTGGACCCACTCTAGAGAGAATGGGAGGATTCAGTTAACAGGGGCTGCTGATCTGCCCCATTCACCAGAGCTGCCATCCTGCGTCTTCAGCATTAGTGTCTGGGATGACTTGGGGAAAGGTCTCAACCTCCCGACATCCTACTTCACTGCTGCCAGAATCCGTCCTTCCCCCACACTCCCTTGCTCGAGCCCTGTCTCTGCCCAACCTGGGTGGGTGTGGAGGAGAGGGTTCTGAGAACTTGAGCTGTGGAATATAGGTGGAACAGCTGTCAGGGGCCCTGATGGGGGAGGTATCAGGAGCTGACACTACAAGGAGGGGGCTTGGCACTGGAGGTCACTAGAAAGGAGAAGAAGACTCGATTCTGGGGGTAAGGAGGGTGAATCCATCCCTCAGAAGTAGGCAGGTGGTGGGTGGAAGTGCTGCTGCTTCCAGGTGCCCTTAATGCCCCCCAATTCCTCGGGGGTGTCTGAGTCTCTGACAGGTTCTCGTTCCCTTGCAGAAGGAGGACGTCACGGACAATGTGATGTGCCAGGTCCGCATCATCCAGCACTTGCGCCAGATGCCTGAGGCACTGCAGGGCTGTGCCTCTGAGGCCACCAGCAACTCCCACTCCCTGCTGCAGGTACTGCTCTGGCTCACTGTAAATGGGGAGATAGGGGAAGGGGAAATGGAGCCCCCTGGCAATCACAGAAACTCTCTCCCCTCTCTGTGGACCAGGGTCCTTCCTTCTGCGCCCCAAATTCCCTCACAGCCTCCGAGATGGGTGCAGCCTGCAGGTGAGCCACCTCCTGGAGCAGTGCAGACGGGTCACCTTGTCCCATCAAAGCAAGCAGTGCTGGCTCTCAAAGAGGCTTAGATGGAAGACCCCACTCCGTCATGGAGGTAAGAGCCATTTACTCCTTGGGGTGTGTGGGTCTCTTGGGAGAGAAACGGGATACCCGATGTGTAGCTTGCTTGGTAGCTTCCCCTGTCCCTGGCTCCCAGCTCTGGGACAGAGATGTCTCGATCATTGTACCACCCTGGTTTTGTTCGTAGGAAGGGGCTCCCTAGACATGTCCTTTAAGCTGGACTCCTGAGAGGGTTTCCGGCAGGAGGCTCCAGCCCCTCGGGCATGAAGAGGACATCAGGTAATCTCGTTCACATGGCATCTCTGGTCTCCAGCTCCACTTCCCGCAGCAGGGCAAACGAACCCATCAGCTCCCAGAATCCCAACTCTTTGGCCTCCTTACGCTTAGCAGTGGGATTTCTCCAGCCCCCTCACCACACCTGTCAACCTCTGAATGATGAAGGGCCTGAATATCAGAGTCACCACAACAAGCAAACTATAGTTGCAGGCAGTGGGGCCTGTGTGTACTGAGCCCCACTGGAAACCAGGTCTGAAATGGGGAGCAAGGACCCCAGCCCAGGAACAGTAGGAGTCGGCAAAGCAGTCTTGTAACAGGGTGTTCTCCACTGGGCTGCACAGCCTGGGGCTTAGCCAAGCTGATTAAAGAATGAGCCCTACCTGAGAGGCACCATGTACCTCCCCCTACAGAGCCAGACTTCAGTGGTGATACAGCCCAGCTGGGGTATCAACAGGAATGAGAATGAGGTAGGAAGTTCAGAGCAGCAAGGAAAGCCTAAAGGGAAACTTGAGAAGAGAGGTAGGAAGTGCCCAGGGAAAACTGCAGCAAAGAGAAAGCAGTAGACCTTGCTGTTGGGTACAGAACCCTGGGCTGCTGCCAATGTCAGGGTGGGACTGGATTCCCCTACTGGCCCCAAAGAAGGGGGCGTACACCAACCTGGAGAGGGTTACCAAGCCCAACAAGGGGGCTGCAGGATGAGGAAGAACTCTAGTGATGGCAGAAGGACTTTTTTCTGTGGAAAGATGTGTTTGGACTTTTAGTGTGAGACAAGCTGGGCCCCAGAAGGGTGGACTAAAGGTGGCGACCTGGCCGAAGGGTTGAGTTACCAGGCAGAGAAACTGTCATGGTGCTGGAGCAACCACAGATGGGGGACGCTAGCCTAGCGAGAGGGCTGTGATGCCATGCCTGGCCGCCATGGGGACACGGAACGATGAGTAGATTCGTTTCTAATTGGTATGGGCAGGAGGATTGATTTCCATCAGCCCTCATGGATCATAGGGGGAAGTCTTGGGTGCTGAAGGAAGGTCTGTCCCGCCAAGCGGGTGTCTGGAGGGACTGAGCTGGTCACTGGATTTCTCACTTCAGTTCCCAGGACTGGTTAAGCAGCCAAAGCAGGTCTAGGAGTTTCTCACGCAGCTCCTAGAACACCAACAGAGGCAGAAGGAAGTGCAGGCGGAGCTACAGACGCAGCAGGAGAAATACCTGTGAGAGATCCTGCAAAGGGAAATCAACCCAGGGTCTGCTATGCCCATGGACAAAAAGAGCAGACAAGGAGAGCATGCTTTGGCTGTGCTGTGAAGATTAGCCCAGGAGAGCAGGGCATGAGGAAGTGTACAAGCGTGGCCTAATGCCAAGATGGGGACAAGAGTTCTTTGTTTTGGGTGCAGAGAAGCAGCACAGCCCAAGCTCTCCATGTCTGCTCTTTTTGTCCATGGGCATAGCAGACCCTGGGTTGATTTCCCTTTGCAGGATCTCTCACAGGTATTTCTCCTGCTGCGTCTGTAGCTCCGCCTGCACTTCCTTCTGCCTCTGTTGGTGTTCTAGGAGCTGCGTGAGAAACTCCTAGACCTGCTTTGGCTGCTTAACCAGTCCTGGGAACTGAAGTGAGAAATCCAGTGACCAGCTCAGTCCCTCCAGACACCCGCTTGGCGGGACAGACCTTCCTTCAGCACCCAAGACTTCCCCCTGTGATCCGTGAGGGCTGATGGAATTCAATCCTCCTGACCGTACCAATTAGAAACTAATCTACTCACCGTTCCGTGCCCCCGTGGCGGCCAGGCATGGCATCACAGCCCTCTCGCTAGACTAGCGTCCCCCATCTGTGGTTGCTCCAGCACCGTGACAGTTTCTCTGCCTGGTAACTCAACCCTTCGGCCAGATCGCCACCTTTAGTCCACCCTTCTGGGGCCCAGCTTGTCTCACACTAAAAGTCCAAACACATCTTTCCACAGAAAGAAGTCCTTCTGCCATCACTGGGGCTCTTCCTCATCCTGCAGCCCCTTTGCTGGGCTTGGTAACCCTCTCCAGGTGGGTGTACACCCCCTTCTTTGGGGCCAGTAGGGGAATCCAGTCCCACCCTGACATTCGCAGCAGCCCAGGTTTATGTACCCAACAGCAAGGTCTACTGCTTTCTCTTTATTGCAGTTTTCCCTGGACACTTCCCACCTCTCTTCTCAAGTTTCCCTCTAGACTTTCCTTGCTGCTCTGAACTTCCTACCTCATTCTCATTCCCGTTGATACCCCAGCTGGGCTGTATCACCACTGAGGTCTGGCTCTGTAGGGGGAGGTACATGGTGCCTCTCAGGTAGGGCTCATTCTGTAATCAGCTTGGCTAAGCCCCAGGCTGTGCAGCCCAGGGGAGAGCACCTTGTTACAAGCCTGCTCTGCCCGCTCCTACTGTTCCTGGGCTGGGGTCCTTGCTCCCCATTTCAGACCTGGTTTCCAGTGGGGCTCAGTACACACAGGCCCCACTGCCTGCAACTGGAGTTTGCTTGTTGTGGTGACTCTGATATTCAGGCCCTTCATCATTCAGAGGTTGACAGGTGTGGTGAGGGGGCTGGAGAAATCCCACTGCTGAGCGGAAGGAGGCCAAAGAGTTGGGATTCTGGGAGCTGATGGGTTCGTTTGCCCTGCTGCGGGAAGTGGAGCTGGAGACCGGAGATGCCATGTGAACGAGATTACCTGATGTCCTCTTCATGCCCGAGGGGCTGGAGCCTCCTGCCGGAAACCCTCTCAGGAGTCCAGCTTAGAGGACATGTCTAGGGAGTCCCTTCCTACGAACAAAACCAGGGTGGTACAATAATCGAGACGTCTCTGTCTCAGAGCTGGGAGCGAGGGAGAGGGGAAGCTACCAGGCAGGCTATGCATCGGGGATCCCGTTTCTACCCTAAGAGACCCACACACCCCAAAGGAGTAAATGGCTCTTACCTCCATGAGGGAGTGGGGTCTTCCATCTAAGCCTCTTTGAGAGTCAGCACTGCTTGGTTTGATTGGACGAGGTGACCCGTCTCCACAGCTCCAGGAGGTGGCTCAGCTGCAGGCTGCACCCATCTCGGAGGCTGTGAGGGCATTTGGGGCGCAGCAGGAAGGACCCTGCTCCACAGAGAGGGGAGAGGGTTTCTGTGAGTGCCAAGTGGGCTCCATTACCCCTTCCACTATCTCCCCTTTTACAGTGAGCCAGAGCAGTACCTGCAGCAGGGAGCTGGAGTTGCTGGTGACCTCAGAGGCACAGCCCTGCAGTGCCTCAGGCACCTGGCGCAAGTGCCGGATGATGCAGAGCTGGCACATCACATTGGCTGTGACATCCTCCTTCTGCAAGGGAACGAGAACCTGTCAGAGACTCAGATGCCCCCGAGGAATTGGGGGGGATTAAGGGCACCTGGAAGCAGCAGCATTTCCACCCACCACCTGGCTATCTATGAGGGATGGATTCACCCTCCTGACCCCTAGAATGGAGTCTTCTTGTCCTTTCTAGTGACCTCCAGTGTCAACCCCCCTCCTTGTAGGGTAGCTCCTGCTACCTCCCCCTCAGTGTCCCTAACAGCTGTTCCACCTCTAATCCACAGCTCAAGTTCTCAGACCCCTCTCCTCCACAGCTTGGGCAGGGACAGGGCTCTAGCAGGGGAATGTGGGGGAAGGACGGATTCTGGCAGCAGTGAAGTAGGATGTCGGGAGGTTGAGACCTTTCCCCAAGTCATCCCAGACACTAATGCTGAAGACGCAGGATGGCAGCCCTGGTGAATGGGGCAGATCAGCAGCCCCTGCTAACTGAATCCTCCCATTCTCTCTAGAGTGGGTCCAGCCCTGCCAGCAGCAGGACAAGCTTCCCCTGCCCATGTGCATCAGTCCTGCCTGGTGAATCGCCATCACTCATCAGTCCTTGGCTTCCCAGGCTGCCAGTGATGGGAGCAACTCTGGGTGGTGGCTCGGGCAACAATCCCCTTCTAAAGCTCTGCGATCAATGAATCAGATATTTCACCCCATGAACAATGTCTTAGCCCCCTGGGGATGGGGAGGATCTCATTATTGGAGCGTGCCCAGGGTGTCGCAAGAGACAGCCAGGGCCATTCGGAGCAGCACCGCCCTGCTTAGATCCACCATTACCCTACCTGAGTTTGACGTAAGTGACCGTCTGGAACCCAATTAATATCAAGACAATGTAGATATTAGGCACCGTGATACAGAATGGCCAGAGGGCAGAAGGAGAGTGTTTAAAGGGAGCCTTATTCCCTGTAGAAGGAAGAAAGTTTGCTATAGATTAATTAGAGCACCTGAAGCCAGTCACCTGATAACCCCCTCCCCCCTGCTTCAATCGGACAAGGGAAGGAGTTGAAGCAGAGTAGATTGGTCAATAGACAAGTCAGATCTTACCCAGAAATCACGCTGTTGCCAATCCTTCAGGAGCAAGGAGGAACAAGGAGCACCTTGGTTTCAAAAGAGCCAAGGAGGAGAGGGACATGGTCCATGAAGAGAGCCTGCTCCGGGGTTCCTGGAGGAAGAGAGGAAGAGCAGGGAGCAGGACCGATTGCTCAGGGAGGGATTGCTGGATATGGGGCCAGCAGGGTGGTTCATCCACCTCATATCACAGCCCCAGCCCCAGTGCATATGCCAGGTGCAGTGTCTGCAGGTGCACAGGTCCATGTAACTGTGACAGTGGAATGGTGTTCCCAGGCCTGGCTCACAATGGTTGGAGGGTGGAGTCTGTGGCAGGACCAGTGAGCAAAATTGCAGATGGGGTTTCTGTTCCCAACTATTGACAGCTGTGTGTCTTAGAGAAAGATCCTCTTACTGGTTTTGGAGACAAGGGTACGTCTCTTGGAGAGAGGGGTGAGGTGGCAGAGCGCATACTGGTGTATGCCGTAGACGACCCGTGTTCTGGTCAGCCTTGAATTCTTCAATTCCCTGATGAATGTTCTTCTGACCCTTAATGGCTTTTTTATTTTTGCTCTCGCGATTATTCAGACACTCAGCCCAGTCGGCCTGGTCCCACTTCCATGTGGTGCCTCACTTTCCCCCTCTCTGAAGTGGCGATAATCCTAACTGACAATTAGACAGTGTTTGATCCTCAGATCTTCCTTCCCAAATCCCTGTCCTCCTTGCCCAACACTACCCTCTCCCCCAGTTCCCCAATATTCCATGCCTATCTTTGTGCCTGTCTCATCCCCCAACTACAAGGGCTCAGACACCGTCTCCTTCCAGCAAGCTGAAGCTGTCCCTGGCTCTGGAGCTGGAATCGCATGTCCAGAGAGCTTTGCTTGCCTGGTGTATTGACCGTGGGCATGAGAAAGGACAACACCCATCTGCAGGTTGAACATCAACCTCCACCTCTGTTCCAGCAGCAGGATGGCCTCTGGTCCCTGCTCCTTCAGACAACTGGAACTACTGAGAGGTGTGGTTGGCAGAGCATGAGAACAGCCCATGAGGTTAAGAAATGGTGGGAAGAGCCTCTTCCCTCTATGGGACATTACGCTGCCCCTCCGTGGGCAGTCCCTTCTTTCTGCAGGCTGGGATTTGGGGCCTGGATTCTGCCCAGAAGCCCATCTTCCATCCCTAGCAGCTTGGCTGTTCCCTACTCTGGTGTACACCAGGCTCTCTGCAGAGAGCTGCTCTGGGCAAGGACTGCCCATTGAACATGGATGACAAGCTCTAGATCCTGCTGACAGCAACCCCCAGCACAGACAAACTCCAGCACATCTTGGAGGTGAGCAGAATGGGAAGGAGCAGCAGGGGTTTTAACTTGGCCCTGGAGACTCCTAGAAAGAAGAGACTGGAAAATCCATGTTTCTTCTCTTGGATTCTTCTGAGTATGCATTTGTTATATAAACTCAGTGGGTGACCTTGGGGTTAACTCACTTCCCCCTTCCGGCATCAGTCTTCTCCACTATCAAATCTACCCTGGGGAAGAAGGACATAAGCCCCGACAATCACCTTCACCTGTGGGTGTCTGGCCCTGGGAGCCTAAACCAACTGGACTATCTGCCCCATGACCTAAACTGCCCTGTCTTTCCCGCCTAGGGCCTTGTCCTAAGTGCACAGCCTAGTCCCTTCCTGGCTTGTCCCTGACCTTTCAAGGACTCTCCAAGCTCCTCCCACACCTGCTTCCCTTGGGTCTCTCTCCTGGCTGAGCACAGGCTGCCCTTCTATCTCTCAGCAGGCCTGGGTCCTAGTCACATGCTGCTGCTTGTCACCTGATCCCCACACTTATTCTCTTCACCCTAGGGAGCTGCATAACCTGGGCTAGGTGCTGCTGAGCTCCAACCCCTTTCCTGGCCATCTCACCGTGGGACAGGTTGAAAGTGGAAACCTGTGGGCTAACAGTAACTGTTAGTAACTGTTAGTAACTAATTAGTTAGTCTCTAATGTGCCACAAGACCTCCTTTTCTTTTTGCGAATACAGACTAACACGGCTGTTTCTCTGAAATCAGTAACTGTTTGCTCTCAAAGGTGCCGAAGACACAATGGAAGAGGAAATCCTTTGGCCTGGATTTAAATTATTGCAACTGAAAGTGAATGAGAGAAAATAGGTCCAGAGTTATCTTCCTGTATCTTCTGTACAGCAGAAAATGTACAGATTAATAGATGTTAAGGTCAGAAAGGACCATTATGTGTTTCCGGTCGCACCTCCTGAAAAACTCAGGCCCTAAAATGTCACCAAGTGGTTCCTTCAGCCAAGCATAACATGGGACTGAGCCAGAGCATGTCTTTTGGAAGGACATCCACATGCATTAGAACAGAGGTTCTCAAACTGGGGAGTCAGGCCCCCTCAGGGGGTTGTGAGGTTATTCCTTGGGGGGTCGTGAGCTGTCAGCCTCCACCCCTGCTTTGCCTCCAGCATTTATAATGGTGTTAAATATATAAAAAAGTGTTTTTAATTTATAAGGAGGATTCACACTCAGATGCTTGCTTTTCTGTACCTGGCTTTGGGACCATGAGCGAGTCTCTTCAACGCTGGGTGCCTCGATTTCCCCAACTAAAAAATAGATCTAATCATGTTGGGTTTTTTTTGTTCTACCCATTTTACAGGGTGGGAAACCGAGACACAGTTGGGACCTGTCTACACTGCAAGTCTCTTGTGCATTTCAAAGCTGCTAACCCCCACATGTTTTTCAGATCCTATGGACAACACCGCTCCTAAAGGTGTGTTTGGTTTGTGCTTATCCCCTACGTAAACCAGCAGGGCTAGGCGGACTTTTCTCACTGTGCTGTGGGGAGCAGGTTCTGGGTACTAAGAGTCTGAAGAAGCTCTCAAGGACTACTTTTTACAAATATTTCTATCAATGAATTGGGAGAAAATATACAATCCCTGCTGATAAGATTGGTGGGTGACAAAATATTGGCAGAGTGGTAATTACTGATGAGGAGAGGGCAGTGATACAGAACCATCTGGCTCATTCAGCAAGCTGGGCCCATTCAAAGAAAGCAAGTTTGACCAGAGCCAAATGCAAGGTCCTACACCTCGCAACAAGGCATGCCGGCCACACCTCCAGAATAGGGAAGTGTATCCAGAAAAGCAGTGACTCTGGAAAGGATTTAGGGGCCATAGTGAAGAAGCCACTCAAAACGAGCTCCCAGCATGATGCTGTGGTGACCAGGGCTAAAGCCATCCTTAGACATAGAAGCAGAGCCGTGAGGAGGCTTGGGAGGTGACACAGCATCAGTGAGACTGCTATTGGAATACTGCCTCCAGTTTTGTTGTCCTCATTTGAAAAAGATGTTGAGAAATTGGAGCTGGGGCAGTTAAAGAGCCACCAAATGTTCTGCGGGCTGGAGAAAAATGCCTTCTAGGGAGCGATTGAAAGAGCTCAACCTGTTTAGCTGATGAAAAGCAGATTGAAAGGTGACTTCAATGAAGTGTTGAAATACCTTAATGGAGAGAAAATACTGGGGATTAAAAGGCTTGTTAATCTAGCAGAGAAAGGCATAACAAGACCCAATGGCTGGAAGGTGAAAAGAGACCAATTCATATGACAAATAAAGCACAAATATTCAACAGCGAGGATGATTCACCACAGCAACAAGCTACCAAGGAAAGTGGTGGATTCTCCATCTCTTGATGTCATTTAATGAAGACTAGATGCCTTTCTGGAATGTCTTTGCCAAAGGTTAGCGACTGTGGTAAACAGGAGGCATGTGATATGCAGGGGGTCAGATGAGATGCTCTAATGGTCTCTTCTGGCCATCAAGTCGACTCATTTCTGAAAAACTGAGTGTAGCATTGGGAGTAGCCTCTGATGTTTTGCTGTCTAGCCGGCTTGCTTCCTAGAACGAATACTCCTTGAGTGGAGTGATCCACAGGGAGTAGCTCAAACCTCCAAAGTGTCTGGCCAGCGGCAGGACATTAGCACTGCAGGGAAGGGGTGGGTAGGCTGACGGGATAGCAAGTGTGAAAAAGGGGACAGGGGTGTAAGAGGAGCCTATATAAGAAAAAGCCCCAGATAGCGGGACTGTCCCTATAAAATCGGGACTTCTGGTCACCCCAGGGGTGGGTGTGGCAGTGACATCACAAAGGCTCTTTGCAGGACCTCAGCCTATTGGTCAAAGGTAGTGGGGAGGTGGTGACCTCACAGAGAGATGCTGACATCAGCCAGGCAGGACAGGCGTGCAGGGCCAGGGAAACCTCGCAGACCCCTGTAGCTTTGCTTCATCAGTCTCTCTCTCGAGGTCCCTCTTTCAGGACTGAGAGAGTATTAGGGTTTACGTACGTGAGCGCGAGGAGGAACCTCTTTTGAGTTTTCTCCTTTCCTTTTCTTGATTTTACTAGAAAACAGACATCCCTGTTTGGAACGTAAGAGCCTCTGAGAGGTTTGGAACCTGTTCAGTCTGATCCATTTGGTGCCAGCTGAATTCTAGGCGTGGAAAACGCTAGCTTCAGGTGGCAGAATTTTATTCCCCACCTAGGATTTTGTCCCTTAGAATCACTGGGAATATTAGGGTTTGTCCTTTTTGTTTTATCTTTTCCTCCATCCCTCCCTCCTTTCTCTTCTTCTCTTACTTCTTTTGTCCTTTCCCTTGTTCCCCTCCCACCACCAGGAGGGGTGTGTGTGGGGGAGTCACTGGGGGTGCTTTGCAGCTCCCATTGCGGAAGGTCCACCCAAAAATGTGGGGCTGAAATAGTGCTTGGCCAGTGATCCCCACCGGTGACCTGGGCCATCCTTTGAGCTCTCTGGTGAGAACCCTCAGCTCCCCGCCCCTCAGTCTCTACCCTGATTGCCTGAGCGGGGGTTTACTGACAGGGAGGAGACTCGGATCCTTGTTGCTCTCTTTTGAGACCAATTAAATAGGTCATAACCAATCATATGTTTGACGAATTTTGCTGCTTCTCTGCATTCATTGTCTCTGAGCAGTTCATGATTCTCTCTAACATTCCAGTTCTCCTGAAACACTTGCTGAATAATTACAATGAACTGTTTGTTGGTCTGGAGCTCATGTGAGAGGACTTTATTCGGGTCATTCAGTGTATGAAATTCTAGATCCGATGGTTAGTTTGAAAGTCCTGGCTCTTGGGTCCTATTCCCAACTCTACCACTGACTGGCTGTGTGACCTCAGACAAGTCAGTTCTCCTCCTTTCTCAGCCTTAGCTTCTCCCTCTTTCAAGTAGGCATAACAATCAGCTCGTACCTACGTCACGGTGGGAGGAGGATGGGGATCCATTGGAGAGTGTCTCGAGGAGCAGTGCATAATATGAGGGGTCCTATCTCGTTTACTCAGATCAGATTATGACATAATAGAGTAGCTGAAATATTCTATTTTATTTGTTTTTGATTATTTTGAAAATGTTAAGAGCAGCAACTCCTTAGCTCAGACTGAAGCATCTTCTCTAATTTTTGAGATCTAAGCGTCGCCTCTTTGTGCACGACGAGACAGTTTAACACACTGTGACAAACAGGAGATGCTTTTGTTTTGCAAAAAAATATTTTTGCAAAGAATTTTCATCCCACTTGTTATGATTTCAAGAAACAAACTGGTTTAGACTGAATGTGATTTTCCGACAGATGTTAGGGGGCTTATTCCTTCACCCGCTTCCTTCCCTGGTCCTTCTCGCATGAACAGAGAGCAACAATACCCGAAGTTCAAAGATGCAAACAATTCGATGTTTAATGGGGTGAACTTCCAGCAAGCATGATTCCAGTTTCCTTCCTTAGTATCCTCCTTCCCAGCTTTGACGCCACAGAGCCTTACACCTGTGTCCCTGTTCCCATTCCTGCCCTTAGCCAAACATGATTCCAATTTCCCCAGCCCCATTCCCTGTTCCCATTTCCCCTTTTAGCAGAACCTGATTCCAATTTCCTTACTCCCATTCCCTGTTCCCATTTCCCACACCCACATGTCCACCCCCACACCCACCCACACCCACTCCCTTCCTCATTGACTACAGATTATATAGTAAAACTTGAGTTCTGCTGAGCTATACCTTAACCAATCATTTTCCTGAAATTTAACTAACCAATCCTAACATATTGTAGCATGATTATGTAACCAATTATATCCCACCACCTTAATTAGTTTACACCCAGCAAAATTAATTGTACAGCAGACAGGAACAATCACAGAACAGACGGAGATTATACAGACAAAAAATAGCAAAATGGGAAGTATAATGACAAGACAATACAGAAGTGAGGATTTCACATGCCAGCTATTGATAAGTGAGTTCTTGCCAGACAGGATGCTATCAAACTAAGTTTCCGTTCACATTTTCTAGGCACTTCCCTTTCTCTGGAGGTGATAGGCACTATCAGGACAGGATTGTATTCCTAACAGCCCAATAGCACCTTCTTTCAATGTGACTAGTTTGGAATGTGAGGATGTGACCGTTCGCTTCCCAGTTTATGGCTGCCTCTGTTGCTTAGCCAAAGGCCTTAGCCTAAGAACAGGGCCTCAGACTGTCACAGTAAGAGAAGGCCCTTACACTGGCAGACAGTGATTTTGATTCTTTCTTTTATACCTCTGTAACTAGCCAAGTGAAAAGAATACATCTAAATTCTTAGAGTATAGGCCTTTACAGACAGACCTGAATATGTATATCCTAACAAGAAATGGTTTCAATGAAATTTCCCCACCATCTCGATTCCTGGTCTCTCTCTTTGCCTCTGCGGGGTTTCTTGTCTGTTAGGAGTCAGGATTTGTGGCTTCTCTTTCTGGTTCTGCCACCGCGTTGTTGTGTAGGCCATTTGGTAGGTCACTTCCCTTCTCTGTACCTCAGGCTCCCCATCTGTCTAATGGGAACAGGGACAATTTGTGAACTCTGGGCAGTCATGAGCCTGAGTGAGATAAGGGGCGTAGTTAAAACCCTTTGTGAAAGAGAAAGG
Source organism: Lepidochelys olivacea (assembly GCF_965140295.1). NCBI lineage: Eukaryota > Metazoa > Chordata > Testudines > Cheloniidae > Lepidochelys > Lepidochelys olivacea. Next base: position 177,753,834 of record NC_140413.1, on the reverse strand, counting down.
GGAGTTTCACGGTGTTGAGCACCAAGGAATTCTAAACTTTGCTAAAATGTCTAGGCTGCGGAAACAAGAAATGGTCGGGGCCAAATTTTAACCACTGTCTTTTTAAAGCCCATTCAGGGATGTGAGTCCCACTCTTTGAGGTATCTGGGGTTCTTTGTCAGCAGGAGAGAAGAGGTTTCTGCCTCCATTTGTGTGGCCTTAACAAACCAGGTGCTGTGCCCCAGTTCTCATCTGAGATCCCCGAAAAGAACCTCTCCCCATCCGTTAACAAGACAGTAGCTATCTTTAAAAGGGAAACAAAGAGAACCCCGGGACTTACAGACAAGCCAGCCTCATTCCATACCTGGAAAGATACTGGAACACATTATAAAACAATCAGTTTGTCAGCACCGACAGGATCATTTGGTTCTTAGTACTAGTGAGCATGGATTTGTCAAGAACAAATCATTCCAAACCAATCCTGTTTCCTTCTTTGACAGGGTTACGGGCCTAGTGGAGGTGGATAAACAGTAGATGTGATCTATCTTGGTGTTAATCAGGCTTTTGACGCAGTCCCATAGGACATTCTCACAAGCAAACTAGGGAAATGTGGTCTTGATGCAATTAGTTTAATGTGGGTACACAGCTGGTTGAAAACCCATCCTCCAAGAGTCGTTCTCCATGTTTTGCTGTCCAGATGAAAGGGAGTACCTAGTGGGTCCTGCACAGATCAGTCCGGGGTGTGGTACTATTCCATATTTTCATTAATGATTTGGAAAATGGAGTGGAGTGTATGCTTCTAAGCTGTGCAGATGACACCAAGCACGTTGGAGCGCAGGACTGGAATACAAAACGCCCTTTACAATTTGGAGACATTGGTCTTCTTGAGCCAAACTCCAGGGCTGGGCCCTTCTCTGTGGACTGGGCAGAAGTGAAACCCCAGAGCCAAACACTCCTCCTCCTGGGCAGTGCACGCCGACCGCTAATGGTCAGATGCTGCTTAGCACTGTCAGAGCAGCTTCTGCTGCGGGATTCTCCCAGCACTTTCCAAGAGTGGGAAAGTATGAAATCCCCATTTGACTTCTGGGGACAGAGCCATAGAGCGGGGAGCAACTTGCCCAAAGTCCCAATAGAAAAACCAGCAATGGAACCTAGGAGTCCTGACTGTCAATCCCCTCTTTTCACAGGCAATCGATCGCCCAGTGTCATCACCCTGCCTGCTCTCTGGGCAGGGTAACTCCTCAAGTCACCACCCTCTCCAGCCTGCCTTGGGCTTGGAGAGTGAGGAGGAGAGCGAGGGACAGCAGCTGACCCTGAACATCTGCCATCCATTGCTCCATCGCCTAGAGCAAGTGAGAGGCATTAGGGTTCTTCTGTGGCGTCCTCTGTCTGTCTTTGGGGAGGCAGAAAGAGGGGGAGAGAATCTCTCCAAAGGAGATTGGATTTGCAAAAGACTCCCAGGAGCCCCTTGATATCAGACCGGGGAGGGGCTTTTCCAGAGCCATCTCCAGTGTGTTTGGAAATGTCCCAACAATGCGGCTCCCAGCCCTTCCCTTGTGGGATACTGTTTGACAGGCTGAGAGTGTCTGAGCTGGGTGAGACCCTGTGATCTGCTGAACATGGATTGTCATAAATATAAAGGGAAGGGTAAACCCCTTTAAAATCCCTCCTGGCCAGAGGAAAAATCCTCTCACCTGTAAAGGATTAAGAAGCTAAAGGTAACCTTGCTGGCACCTGACCAAAATGACCAATGAGGAGACAAGGTACTTTCAAAAGCTGGGAGGAGGAAAAAAACCCCAAGGGTCTGGGTCAGTCTGTGTGATGCTTTTGCCGGAGACAGAACAGGAATGGAGTCTTAGAACTTAGTAAGTAATCTAGCTAGGTATGTGTTAGATTATGATTTCTTTAAATGGCTGAGAAAATAGCTGTGCTGAATAGAATGAATATTCCTGTCTGTGTGTCTTTTTTGTAACTTAAGGTTTTGCCTAGAGGGATTTTCTATGTTTTGAATCCAATTACCCTGTAAGGTATTCACCATCCTGATTTTACAGAGGTGATTCTTTATTTTACTTCTATTAAAAGTCTTCTCGTAAGGAAACTGAATGCTTTTTCATTGTTCTAAGATCCAAAGGTTTGGGTCTGTGGTCACCGATGCAAATTGGTGAGGATTTTTACCAAACCTTCCCCAGGAAGTGGGGTGCAAGGGTTGGGAGGATTCTGGGGGGGAAGACGTGTCCAAACTACGTTTCCCAGTAAACCCAGATAAAGTTTGGTGGTGGCAGTGGAAATCCAAGGACAAAGGGTAAAATTAATTTGTACCTTGGGGAAGTTTTAACCTAAGCTGGTAAAAGTAAGCTTTCATGCAGATCCCCACATCTGTACCCTAGAGTTCAGAGTGGGGAAGGAACCTTGACACCATGTTTCTTCTCTTGGATCCATCCAAGTATTCATTTGTGATAAAAACTCAGTGGGTGACCTTGGGGTTAAAACACATCCCCCTTCCGGCATCAGTATTCTCCACTATCAAATCTACACTGGGGAAGGACATAAGCCCCAACAATCACCTTCACGTGTGGGTGTCTGGCCCTGGGAGCCTAAACCAACTGGACTATCTGCCCCATGACCTAAACTGCCCTGTCTTTTCCTCCTAGGGCCTTGTCCTAAGTGCTCAGCCTAGCCCCTTCCTGGCTTGTCTCTGACCTTTCAAGGACTCTCCAAGCCCCTCCCACACCTGCTCCCCTTGGGGTGTCTCTCCTGGCTGAGCACAGGCTGCCCTTCTATCTCTCAGCAGGCCTGGGTCCTAGTCACATGCTGCTGCTTGTCACCTGATCGCCACACTTATTCCCTTCACCCTAGGGAGCCGCATAACCTGAGCTACGTGCCGTTGAGCTCCAACCCATTTCCTGGCCATCTCAAAAGTTTGAGAACCACTGGAGCCAGCTGGCTAACAGAAAATCTTTCTTCTGCAGTGACGTGGGATTAAGGGACATGGAGGAAAAGTCGTGGAGGCTATGATTAAAGTTAGAGTAGCGAGGCCAGGATAACAAGGGCTAGATCCCAGGACTGGCTATCAGAAGACCTCCCATTTCCGATTCCTGGCTTTGGGACCATGAGCGAGTCTCTTCAACGCTGGGTGCCTCAGTTTCCTAAACTATCAAATAGAGCTAATCAAGGGTTTTTTTTTTTTATTCTCCCCATTTTACAGGGTGGAAACCGAGACACAGTTGGGACCTGTCTACATTGCAGATCTCTTGTGCATTTCCAATTTGCTGACCCCCACATGTTATTCAGAGCCTGTGGACAAAACAGTTTCTAATGGTGTTTGTTCTGTTCTTATCCCATATGTACCAGCAGGTCTGGGCGGACTTTTCTCATTGTGCTGTGGGGAGCAGGTCCTGGGTACTAAGAGACTGAAGAAGTTTTCAAGGACTTAAAAGTAGTTTTATCAATGAATTGGGAGAAAACCTACAATCCCTGCTGATAAGCTTGGTGGGTGACAAAATACGGGCAGAGTGGTAATTACTGATGAGGAGAGGGCAGTGATACAGAACCATCTGGCTCATTCGGCAAGCTGGGCCCATTCAAAGAAAGCAAGTTTGACCAGAGCCAAATGCAAGGTCCTACACCTAGCAACAAGGCATGCCGGCCACACCTCCAGAATAGGGAAGTGTATCCAGGAAAGCAGTGACTCTGAAAAGGATTGAGGGGCCATAGTGGAGAAGACACTCAACACAAGCTCCCAGCGTGATGCTGTAGTGATCAGGGCTAATGCGATCCTTAGACGTAGGAGCAGAGCCGTGAGGAGGCTAGGGAGGTGACACAGCATCAGTGAGACTGCTATTGGAATATTGCCTCCCGTTTTGGTGTCCTCATTTGAAAAAGATGTTGAGAAATTGGAGCTGGGGCAGCAAAGAGCCACCAAATGTTCTGCGGGCTAGAGAAAAATGCCTTCTAGGGAGCGATTGAAAGAGCTCAACCTGTTTAGCTGATGAAAAGCAGATTGAAAGGTGATGTCACTGAAGTGTTGAAATACCTTAATGGAGAGAAAATACTGGGGATTAAAAGGTTCGTTAATCTAGCAGAGAAAGGCAAAACAAGACCCAATGGTTGGAAGGTGAAAAGAGACCAATTCATATGGCAAATAAAGCACAAATATTCAACAGCGAAGATGATTCACCACGGGAAGAAGCTACCAAGGAAAGTGGTGGATTCTCCATCTCTTGATGTCATTTAATGAAGACTAGATACCTTTCTGGAATGTCTTTACCAAATGTTAGCGACTGTGGTATACAGGAGGCCTGTGATATGCAGGGAGTCAGATGAGATGCTCTAATGGTCTCTTCTGGCCATCAAGTCGACTCATTTCTGAAAAACTGAGTGTAGCATTGGGAGTAGCCTCTGATGTTTTGCTGTCTAGCCGGCATGCTTCCTAGAATGAACACTCCTTGAGTGGAGTGATCCACAGGGAGTAGCTCAAACCTCCAAAGTGTCTGGCCAGCGGTAGGTCATTAGCACTGCAGGGGAGGGGTGGGTAGGCTGACGGGATAGCAAGTGTGAAAAAGGGGACAGGGAGTGGGGTGTGAGAGGAGCCTATATAAGAAAAAGACCCAGATAGCGGGACTGTCCCTATAAAATTGGGACATCTGGTCACCCCAGGGGTGGGTGTGGTAGTGACATGACAAAGGCCTTTTGCAGGACCTCAGCCTATTGGTCAAAGGTGGTGGGGAGGTGGTGACCTCACAGAGAGATGCTGACATCAGCCAGGCAGGACAGGGGTGCAGGGCAAGGGAAACATCGCAGACCCCTGTAGCTTTGCTTCAGCAAGTCTCCTTCTCGAGGTCCCTCCTTGAGGACAGAGAGTATTAGGGTTACGTACGTGAGTGCGAGGAGGAACCTCTTTCAAGTTTTCTCCTTTCCTTTTCCTGATTTTACTTGAAAACAGACGTCCCTGTTTGGAACGTAAGAGCCTCTGAGAGGTTTGGAACCTGTTCAGTCTGATCCATTTGGTGCCAGGTAAATTCTAGGCCTGGAAAATGCAAGCTTAAGGCGGCAGTATTTTATTCCCCACCTAGGATTTTGTCCTTTAGAATCACTGGGGACATTAGGGTTTGTCCTTTTTGTTTTACCTTTTCCTCCATCCCTCCCTCCTTTCTCTTCTTCTCTTACTACTTTTGTCCTTTCCCTTGTTCTCCTCCCGCCACCAGGAGAGTTGTATGGGGGGAGTCACTGGGGGTGCTCTGCAGCTCCCATTGTGGAAGATCCACCCAAAAATGTTGGGCTGAAATAGTGCTTGGCCCGTGATCCCCACCGGTGACCTGGGCCATCCTTTGGGCTCTCTGGTGAGAAATTTTGAAAATGTTGAATGCCAGCTCTCAAGAACATTCGAGAGCAGCTCCAGGGCCGAGAAAAGGTACAAACGTTCCCCAGCTGTGCTGGAACCAAGATTCTCCCGCCCCTTCTCAGCACCCTGACCTCCTGCAGAGAGTCTTGTCTCTGATGATCCACCAGCCCTAATGGGGACCTTTCTTCTCCATGATCTGGGACGGGTGGGTCCCCACTATCCCCCATTCAGGCCTGAGTGCTGCAGCTGGTGTGGGTGCGGCAGGGAGGTCCCTGGCTAACTGGCTCTCTCTCCTGTAATTCCACTCCTGGTGGGTGCAGGACGAGGCCCAGCACTTCATGTTCCTGCACGCCATCCACCCCCGTGTCTCGCTGCACAGCAGAGAGGGCAGGACACATTGGAGCCACACTGCTGCAAGGCGGCTGTGCTGGAGAGGATTGTGGTGAGGGAGGACAGAGAGATGGGAGGGGCAGGGGTCTCCCCGGGCCAATGGATGGGGGATGGCTGGTGCTGGAGGGGCAGCTGAGGCCAGGGATTGCTGGGGCTGAAGATTGGGGAGAAGAGACAGGAGAAATTCTGAGATTGGCCACTAGTGGGCAGGAATCGGAGGAGCGGGAGGCAGGTGGGGGGATCTTGCTCGCTGTGTGGGGTGCTGGCTGTGTAATCGCCTCACTGGGAAGTGTCAGTGAGGCCCGAATCTCTCACGCTCCTTTGGCTCTCACAGGAGCTTATGGAGGAGCTGCCTGATAACTCTCCACCTGGCGCCGTCCTCGCTAACTCCCTGATTGCTGTGGCAACCTTGGGTACTGAGACCCTCCAGACCTGTTCCCCTAACCCCGGTGCTGCTCAGGCCCAGGTCTGGGAGTCACTGCCCCTCCCACCACCAGGTCCCTTCCCAAGGGTGGCTCCTCTGACAGAGATGGTGGGAAGGGTCACTCTCTCTCTGGGTTGGGCTGTTCTTTTCACTCTAGTAACATTGCAATGGCTTTGGGGAGAGGCTCACACCCAGGAACAGATAGAGGAGGGGCAGCGGGGTCCAAGGAACAGGCGCTATTCCTGCCCTGCCACTGTCTGTCTAGGAAACCTTGCACTTGTCATTCCCTGGCTCGGTGCCTCAGTTTCCATTCTCGCCAGCCTCTGCCTGTTTCCCTGCGGTTTTACATCCCTGTTGGTGCCAGTTCCATCCCCGCAGTGCACAGTCTAATATCGCCTCCTCTCTCTTGCCAGCACCATGACACCTGGCCTGGAGCCAGAGGTGGAGAGCCACCTCCTTCGACCTGCCCTGCATGCCGTCTTCATCGTGGGCACGTAGAAAGACACCACCCAAGTCCAGGTAGATCATGCTAAAGTCATGGATTGAAGAGCCAGCTGTCATCCTGCCATGAATTCTTGCTAATTGCCTTCAGTGGAATGTGAATGAGGGAGGCCAGGATATGTATTTGGGTGTCTCACAAGTGCTTCGCAGAGACCCCTCTTCCCGTCCTGTGGCAGGAATAGCCCCAGTTTCCCAAACACTGAAGCATGGCTCTCCCTTGTTTTGCAGGATCTTCATAGGGTCTTGCCAGAGCTCCTGGATGCCATGCTGGGGAGCCTGCTGGCAGAGTCCCCAGACACCGACAGGCTCCACTACATCTTGGAGGTGAGCCCAATGAGAGGAGTGGGGGCAATTTTATCTTAACTCTTAGACCCATTTTCAAGTTTCTCTTCCTAGCTGGGCCCCCAGTGGGCCGTCCTTGGTCAGGGCAGTCAGTGCAATGCAGTGTCAGGCCCTTCCTCCTTGAATGACAGAAGAAGGAGCTGGGACTTCAAGCCAGAGCTTTGCCTGGGGAGTGGCTTAGGGAGTCAGAGTCTGAACCCCTCCTGTGAGATCCAGAAGATGGTCCTCAGAGAAGAGTCACAGGCTCCTAACGAGAGAAACAGGAGGACCCCAGAGAATCAGCCCTTCTCTCGACAGGCCCTGAGATTCCTCGGGGGATTGTGTTCACACTCAGTCCCTTCACCCAACCAAGGACTTGAGAGCCAAGGAGGGGTGAGGGATCTGTCTCCTTCCTGTTGAGCTGTTCAGGAATCAGAAGTTCAGGAAGTATGGGACCAGCCCCCACATCGAACGTTGTCCCAATCTAGAGAGATAATGACAAGTTGTGACCTGCAGGATACAGGCATTGTCCTGGGGGCAATAATCCCCTTCTAAATCTCTGAGATAAATGAATCGGATATTCCATCCCGTGCACAATGTCTCAGCCCCCTGGGGATGGGGAGGGTCTCATTAGCGCAACACATGCACCTGCCCATGGATTCTGAGCTGCCTCCTTTCCCCCCAGCACCTGAACTATTGGATCGTGTCCAGGGTGTCGCAAGAGAGAGCCAGGGCCATTCGGAGTAGCACCGCCCTGCTCAGATCCACCATCACCCTCCCTGAGTTTGACATAAGTGACCTCTCAGCACAGCTTCCTGACTCCAGGCGTCGGTGGGCTGGCTCAAACGGGCTGTAGGATGTGCTGCTGCAGGGGCTGGGGGTTAGGAGTGTTTCTCTTGGGGAGGCAGAGTCAGAGCAGAGAATGAACTCGGCTTGAGTCAAGTTCTTCTTGTCCTGGTTAAGTGGTGACTCTGGGCATTTTAAGGGGACCATACTGCAGGTTCATGCCTTTCTATCATCCTGGAGCAGCTGGGGAAAGTAAGTCCTCATGGAGGGCCCTGCCCACATCCCTGTGCTCCAGGCTCCTTTTGGGGGCAGAGGAAATGAAGGGTTTAGCTCAAGCTCCTATTCTCTAGCATCTCCTGTGCAGGGGCTAAGGGGACGGAGAGTCCTGGCCAGGCGGGGACTGGGAGCTGACAGGAAAATGCTGATGGAGTCCCCTCTCCCTCTCCCTTCCGTAAGAACTCAGCAGGATTCCCCAGGATGGGTCACCATGTGGCACAGCTGGCTCTGTCCATCAGTGACGCAGCCAAGGACCTGAGCCAGCAGGCCAGGGTGGGAGTGTACAGGCTCTATCAACTGCTGCTGCACCAGAGGGCCGATGAAGTGAGCTGTAGCTCACGAAAGCTCATGCTGAAATAAATTGGTTAGTCTCTAAGGTGCCACAAGTACTCCTTTTCTTTTTACCAGAGGGGTAAGGAACCCAGATGTGAAATGGCACCCAATAGAGTGAGAGTGGGACCCCAACCAATTTCTCTCAGACTGACCCCGGCTGGAGGATGAGTCTCTGTTGATCTATTTCCCTGTTCTACACCACCCCCTGCAATTCTGTTGGCAAGGAATCTGTCCCCTGTGCAACCACCAATGGGATTGGAAGGACACAAGCACTTGCAACCAAAATGACAAGTGTGTGTGTGTCTCTTTCCCAGGGCTGACCATCCATGAGGCCGAAGCCCTGTGGTGTTGGGACTGGCATCAGGACAGCAGGCTCCTGGGCTACAGGAACAGAGCCAGGGCTGGGGAGGTAAAGACACTCTGCCAGGGAGTGGGGGTGGCTGGGTCGCCTGCAGTGACTGCTTCCTGGGGCCGCGAGACAGAGATACCATTCTAGCCCCAGGATTCGGAGCCTCACTCTGGGCAGTCTGCTAATGCCTCACATCCTGTTGGGTTTAGGTCTTTGTAAAATTCTTCTGGGAGGGGCAGAGAAGATACTTCCTCTGGACAGCAGTGCTGGCCATCCATGACCCCCTGCTGTGTGTCAGCCAGCCTGAGCTGGTCCACACCTACTCCCTCCTGCGGGATGCCCAGCGCTGATGGGGGACAAGGTAAGCAGCTGCATTAGAGTCAGGAGATTGGGGTGGGGCCCAGGCCTCCTTCCCATCCGATGTCCATTTGCTGGGCTGGCAGCAAGGAGCCTGGTGTGGAATGAGAGTGAGAACAGGTGCTACTGGAAAGGGAGATGAATTCAACTTCATGAGCAGGAGGGAGCCAGCTTGTCCCCGGGAGTAGCTCCAACCCAGCTCTTTGCAAGGCTAATTAATGACAAGCATTGCTTCATCACGGACTTATGTTCTTAGGACATGGTGCTACCGCTCTTGGGAAGTGCCCTCTGCGAGTCTCTCCTGTCCCACAGGGCCACTCCAGTTTCCAGTGGACTAGTGTCCGTGTCACCCGAGCCACCACCCAGAGTTGCTCCTGTCACTGGTAGCCTGGGAGGCCAAGGACTGACAAGTGATGGCGATTCAGCAGGCAGGCGTGAGGCACATTGGTGGGGGAAGCTTGTCCTGCTGCTGGCATGGCTGGACTTGCTCTAGAGAGAACGGGAGGATTCAGTTAGCAGGGGCTGCTGATCTGCCCCATTCACCAGGGCTGCCATCCTGTGTCTTCAGCATTAGTGTCTGGGATGACTTGGAGAAAGGTCTCAACCTCCCGACATCCCACTTCACTTCTGCCAGAATCCCTCCTTCCCCCCACCTCCCTGCTAAAGCCCCGTCCCTGCCCAACCTGGGTTGGGGTGGAGGAGAGGGTTTTGAGAACTTGCGCTGTGGATTGGAGGTGGAACATCTGTCAGGGGCACTGAGCGGGAGGTGGCAGGAGCTGACGCTACAAGGACGGGGGTTGGCACTGGAGGTCTCTAGAAAGGACAAGAAGACTTGATTCTGGGGGTAAGTATGGTGAATCCATCCCTCAGAGGTAGGCAGGTGGTGGGTGGAAATGCTGGTTCCAGGTGCCCTTAATCCCCCCAGTTCCTCGGCGGCGTCTGAGACTCTGACAGGTTCTCGTTCCCTTGCAGCAGGAGGACATCATGGCCAATGTGATGGGCCAGGTCCGCATCATCCAGCACTTGCGCCAGATGCCTGAGGCACTGCAGGGGTCAATGTAAATGGGGAGATAGTGGAAGGGGAAATGGAGCCCCCTGGCACTCACAGAAACTCTCTCCCCTCTCTGTGGAGCAGGGTCCTTCCTTCTGCCCCCCAAATTCCAGCACAGTTTTCCAGACGGGCGCAGCCTGCAGCTGAGCCACCTCCGGGAACAGTGGGGACAGGTCACCTCATCCCATCAAAGCAAGCAGTGCTGGCTTTCAAAGAGGCTTAGATGGAAGACCCCACTCCGTCATGGAGGTAAGAGCCATTTACTCCTTTGGGCGTGTGGGCCTCTTGGGGGAGAAATGGGATCATAGAATCATAGAATACCAGGGTTGGAAGGGACCTCGGGAGGTCATCTAGTCCAATCCCCTGCGCAAAGCAGGACCAATCCCCAATTTTTGCCCGGGATCCCTAAATGGTCCCCTCAAGGATTGAACTCACTACCCTGGGTTTAGCAGGCCAAAGCACAAACCACTGAGCTATCCCTCCCCAGCTAATGCGTAGCCTGCCTGGGAGCTTCCCCCATCCCTGTCACCCAGCTCTGGAACAGAGACGTCTCCATAATTGTACCACCCTGGTTTTGTTCGTAGGAAGGTGCTCCCCAGAGATGTCCTCTAACCTGGACTCCTGACAGGGTTTCCAGCAGGAGGCTCCATCCCCTAGGGCATGAAGAGGACATCAGGTAGTCTCGTTCACATGGCATCTCCGGTCTCCAGCTCCACTTCCTGCAGCAGGGCAAACGAACCCATCAGCTCCCAGAATCCCAACTCTTTGACCTCCTTCCACTCAGCAGTGGGATTTGTCCAGCTCCCTCACCACACCTGTCAGCCTCTGAATGATGAAGGGCCTGAATGTCAGAGTCACCAGAACAAGCAAACTCCAGTTGCAGGCAGTGGGGCCTGTGTGTACTGAGCCCCTCTGGAAACCAGGTCTGAAATGGGAACAAGGACCCAAGCCCAGGAACAGTAGGAGTGGGCAGAGCAGGCCTGTAACAAGGTGCTCTCCCCTGGGCTGCACAGCCTGGGGCTTAGCCAAGCTGATTACAGAATGAGCCCTACCTGAGAGGCACCATGTAACCCCTCCTACAGAGCCAGACTTCAGTGGTGATACAGCCCAGCTGGGGTATCAACAGGAATGAGAACGAGTTAGGAAATTCAGAGCAGCAAGGAAAATCTAGAGGGAAACTTGAGAAGAGAGGTGGGAAGTGCCCAGGGAAAACTGCAGCAAAGAGAAAGGAGTAGACCTTGCTGTTGGGTACAGGACCCTGAGCTGCTCCCAGTGTCAGGGTGGAAGTGGGTTCTCCTACTGGCCCCAAAGAAAGGGGCGTCCACGCACCTGGAGAGGGTTACCGAGCCCAGCAAGGGGGCTGCATGATGAGGAAGAGCCCCAGTGATGGCAGAAGGACTTCTTTCTGTGGAAAGACATGTTTGGACTTTTAGTGTGAGACAAGCTGGGCCCCAGGATGATTGACGAAAGATGGTGACCTGGCTGAAGGGTTGAGTTACCAGGCAGAGAAACTGTCACGGTGCTGGAGTGACCACTGATGGGGGACGCTAGCCTAGCGAGAGGGCTGTGATCATGCCTGGCCGCCATGGGTGCAAGGAATGATGAGTAGCTTCCTTTCTGATTGGCATTGTCAGGAGGATTGAATTCCCCCTGTTATCCGTGAGGGCTGATGGAAGTCTTGGCTGCTGAAGGACAGTCTGTCCTGCCAAGCGGGTGTCTCAAGGGACCAAGCTGGTCACTGGATTTCTCACTTCAGTTCCCAGGACTGGTTAAGCAGCCAAAGCAGGTCTAGGAGTTTCTCACGCAGCTCCTAGAACACCAACAGAGGCAGAAGGAAGTGCAGGCGGAGCTACAGACGTGGCAGCAGCAATATCTGTGAGAGATCCTGGAAAGGAAAATCAACCCAGGGTCTGCTATGCCCATGGACAAAAATGGCAGACAAGGAGAGCACGCCTGGGCTGTGCTGTGAAGATTAGCCCAGGAGAGCAGGGCATGAAGAAGTGTACAAGCGTGGCCTAATGCCAAGATGGGGACAAGAATTCTTTGTTTTGAGTGCAGAGAAGCAGGCCATATCAAAAGATACGGCCTGCTCTAGGAAATTGCTGAGTGCAAAATAAGGGGCCAGGGCCCCACGAAGGTAGAAAGAAAGTAGAAGGCGTCCTCTGACACAAACCCACATGAGGCAGGCAACGTGGAGGTGGCAGGGATAGTCATGGACTTTGCAGACCCTCCACCAACAGGCCCTGTTGGGTGCTGGAGGGAGGTGAAGGACAAAATGGTTGGCCCAGAGATGAAGCAGACTGAAGGAGGGACAAACACAAGGGTGGAGCAGTCCGTGGTGTGTTCTAAGACCCTGACGGAAAGGGTTTTGGTGTATGCAGCGGCTGTAGCAAAAAGGGGTAGAGAAGAAGCTAAAGGCTTCGGAACAGGCTCCGCAAGCAGTTGCGAATGAGAAGGAGTGGCTGCAGGAGGAGCGCTGGGATACTGCGTAAGAGAAGGATTGCCTCTTAATTCTGGTGAGCGGCTGGCAGTGGAGCTGGAGACACTGTGCGCAGGCTGTACAAGCGCGCAGCCAGTGACAGCGATGAGATGATGAGGGACGAAGCTTGGACAAGAATCGAACTTGCCCCCCAGGTGGGCGATGTTCTAAGGAGGAGGGAATATAACGGAGAGTGGCCTGTGGGCTGTAAAGCCTGGACCTAGGCCAAACTGATTACAGAGTGAGCTTCACCTGAGGGAAAAACCAGGGAAAACCGCAGCAAAGGTACAAGAGCAGGCCTAGTTGTTCAGTAGAGGGCCTTGGGGCAGAACCTAGAATCCAGGGTGGGACTGGTTCTCCCGTGGTATCTAAGGAAGGGGATTTAGAACGCCATAGAAAGGGCTACCAAGGGCAGGCAGAGCCAAAGTCAAGCTGAGGAAGAGCCTCCAAAGGGACGGAAGACCTTGATTCTGTTAAAGATATTTTTGAACTTTTTGTTTGGGATGAGCACGACCCAGGAAGGAGTGGACTAAAAGACAGTCACCTGGCTGAAATGCTGAGTTCCCAGCCAAAGAACTCCCAGAGGGCCCTAGTGACTATTGACGAGGGTGCTAGCCCAGCAAGAAAGCTGTAACACCAGGCCTTGCCAGGAAGGGGCAGCCTGGTTTTGGAGAGCGGTGGGGGGGATGACCTATGGGAGAGGATAGCTGGAGGGGTCGTACAGGAGGGGCAACAGGATCCAGTGATGAGAGCAGGGAACTGGTTGGACTGCAGCCCTGCCACTGGGTGGTAATGTGATCCTGGCCAGGTCACTCTCCCACCTGATGCCTCACTTTCTCTATCTTTGAAATGGGGATCATCCTGACCCACATTAAGTAAGTGTTTGATCCTCTGCTCTTCGTTCCCAAATCTCTGCTCTCCTTGTCCCACACAGGCCTCTGCCCTGTTCCTCAAACTTCCGTGCCCATGTTAGTGCCTGTGTAGCACCCCAATGGCAAGGTCTCATGTACAGTCTCCTGCCAGCAAACTGAAGCTGCCCCTAGATCCAGAACAGGAATCGCAGTTCCCGTGCGCGGCCTGAATGGAGGATAGACCATGGGCATGGGGACGGCCAACACTCACATCCAGGTAGATCATCAACGTACTCCTCTGTCCCAGGAGCAGGAAGGTCTCTGGTTCTCGCCCTCTTCGGTGGCTGGAGCTGCTGAGTTGGGGTTGCGGGTGGGCAGAGATGGGAACAGGCCATAGGATTAATCCACTGTCAGGGAGAGAGTCCCACCCTGTGGGAGATAATGTTGCCCCTCTGCGGGGAAGTCCTTCCTTGCAGATGCTGTGCTTTGGTTCTTGGATTCTGCCAGGAAGCCCAGCTCCCATCCCTTGCAGTTTGGCTATTGCCTACCTTGCTCAGCACCAGGCCCTCTGCAGAGAGGGCAAGGACTGCAGAGCCAGCTGTCATCCTGGCAGGTGTAGTCCCAGGTTCCATAACCCTGACCCATGGTCTCCCTCCCCTGATAGGCTCTGAAGAAGGCCTGCCCAGAGACGTGGATGCCATTCTGAAGAGCCTGCTGACAGCAACCCCCAGAACAGACAAACTCCCGCACGTCTTGGAGGTGAGCAGAATGGGCAGGGGCAACAGGAATTTTACCTTAGCCCTGGGGAGGCCTGGAAATGAGAGACTGGGTGATCCATGTCTCCATTGTGTCCTGCTATCTGAGAGCCATTGGACCAGCCGTGGTCAGGGCAGTCAATGTAGAGCAGTCTTGGGGCCTTCCCTCCTTCAGGGACAGAGGGAAGGCGCTGGTGTTCGACAACGGGGCTCTGCCTGGTTCTGTTGAGCACTAACTCCAAGACCTCAGACAGGCTTGCAGAGTGAGAGCATCAGAGCCCTGTGAGGTCCAGGAGAAGGTCCTCTGAGAAGAGCACTGGCTCCTTCCGAGGAAGCTGCTGAGATTGGTCTTCACAACATCCTGTGGCAAGGAGTTCCACACATTGACTGTGCATTGTGTAAAAAAATACTTCCTTTTTTAAGTTTTAAACCTGCTGTCTATTAATTTCATTTGCTGACCCCATATCAGTGTGCAACAGAAATGGTTTCTCAAAGTCATGTTTAATAACATGATTGAATCCTTTTACAAACTCAATGTAAAAGTTTCTTAGAACAATAGTGCATTGGATTTGCCCTTGCAGCATGGTTCCTGTATGTCTCATGTGATCTTGCCAAGAGCTAATGAAAATAGCTACTTTATCCATAGAAGCATTGGCATGTGTCTGGAACCCATTTAATATCAAGACAATGTAGATATTAGTGTTGTCCATAGTATAGGAATCTTGGCATTTAGCCATGAAAGCAATATGGTAGTGTGCCTCGGTTTCCCTTCTCCTACAGCATATCAGGTCTGGAATGACTTTTCTCCTGTGAAAAGTTTCAAGACTGTTTACAAGTATCAGGGGGTTGCCGTGTTACTCTGTATCCACAAAATCAACAAGGTGTCCGGTGGCACCTAAAAGACGAACAGATTTATTTCGGCATAAGCTTTCATGGGTGAAACATCTGTATCACAGGGTCTTTTAACATAAAGTGTGTTCTTATGTATCACTCTTAACATGTTCAAGGGTTTTGCCAAAAGATTAGGAACCGTGATTCAGGATGGCCAGAGTGCAGTAGGAGAGTGTTAAAAGGGAGCTTTGTTCGCTGTAGAAGGAAGAAAGTTTGCTCTTGATTAATTAAAGCACCTGAAGCCAGTCACCTGATAAAACCCCCCTACTTCAATCAGACCAGGGAAGGAGTTGAAGCAGAGTGGATTAGTGTTGGAGCAGAGAGCAGTTTGGAGGTAAGGAGAGGAGAGTTTGGGGAAGTGCTGCGGTGGGCTAAGAAGACCAAGACCCTAGGTAAAGGGACAGCTGGTTGGTGCAAAGGGAGGGCAGGAAGGCCCACAAGCTGAAGGGCAGTAGAGGGAAGTAGCCCAGGGGAAGGAACCGCTAGTTTAAGCAGTTTACCGCTATACCTAGGGCCCCTGGGCTGGGACCCAGAGTAGAGGGAGGGCCTGGGTCCCTCCCTCTCCCCTCCCCTCCTCTCGGACACTAGTTGAGCAGTTAATACCCCTAAACTGGGGTATTGAGAAACGGTGTCCTGAATCCTCCCCAAGAAGAGAGAGCGAGACCCATCCAAGTCATGCCGGCAATTTACCACAGCACATTGTACTTTTTTACAGTTTTTCATAATAGCAACAAAATAGCTACAAAAATCACCATTAGCAATAACAATAAATCCATTGGAAGTGTCCATCTACAATCATTTTAGTCATGCCACACCTTTGGCCCAATACCACTGGGGTTTGGGCCTTGTAGGGTTACCCTGTGACTTCCCTTTGCAAAATTCAGTTCTCACTTTCCTCCTTGTCCTGAAGTAAAAGAAAAAGGTTCTCCTGATCCCAAAGGACCAAGCCCCAGACCCAGGTCAATAGACAAGTCAGATATTATCCACAAATCACGCTGGTGCCAATCCTTTAGGGGCAAGGAGGATCAAGGAGCACCTTGCTTCTAAAAGAGCCAAGGAGGAGAGGGACACGGTCCATGAAGAGAGCCTGCTCCGGGGTTCCTGGGGGAAGAGAGGAAGCGCAGGGAGCAGGACCCATTGCTCAGGGGGGGAATGCTGGATATGGGGCCAGCAGGGTGGTTCATCCAGCTCATGTCACAGCACCAGCCCCAGTGCGTGTGCCGGCTGCAGTGTCTGCAGGTGCACAGGTCCATGTACCTGTGACAGTGGAATGGTGTTCCCGGGCCTGGCTCACAATGGTTGGAGGGTGGAGCTTGCGGCAGGGCCTGTGAGCAAAATTGCAGCTGGGGTTTCTGTTCCCAGCAATGACAGTTGTGTGTCTCGGAGAAAGATCCGCGAACCCCTCTCTCCAAGAGACGTACCCGTGTCTCCAAAACCAGTCAGGTGGCAGAGCGCAAACTGGTTTATGCCGTAGACGACACGTTTTCTGGCCAGCCTTGAATGCTCCAATTCCCTGATGAATGTTCTTCTGACCCTTAATGGCTTTTTTATTTTTGCTCTCGCGATTATTCAGACACTCAGCCCAGTCGGCCTGGTCCCACTTCCATGTGGTGCCTCACTTTCCCCCTCTCTGAAGAGGCAATAATCCTAACTGATAATTAGACAGTGTTTGATCCTCAGATCTTGATTCCCAAATCCCTGCCCTCCTTGCCCAACACCAGCCTCTCCCCCATTTCCCCAAACTTCCATGCCTATCTTAGTGCCTGTCTCATCCCCCAATTGCAAGGTCTCAGACACAGTCTCTCCCAGCAAGCTGAAGCTGCCCCTGGCTCTGGAGCAGGAATCGCATGTCCAGAGAGCTTCTCTTGCATGGTCTCTTGACTGTGGGCATGAGAAAGGACAACACCCATCTGCAGGTTGAACATCAACTTCCACCTCTGTCCCAGCAGCAGGATGGCCTCTGGTCCCTGCTCCCTTAGACAGCTGGAGCTACTGAGAGGTGTGGTTGGCAGAGCATGAGAACATCCCATGAGGTTAAGAAATGGTGGGGAGAGCCTGGATTCTGCCCAGAAGCCCAGCTTCCATTCCTAGCAGCTTGGCTGTTCCCTACCCTGCTGTGCACTTGGCCCTCTGCAGCGAGCTACTCTGAGCAAGGACTGCAGAGCCAGCTGTCATCCTGGCAGGTGTAGCCCCAGGTTTCATAACCCTGACCCATGGTCTCCCTCCGCTGGCAGGCTCAGAGCAAGGCCTGCCCATAGAACATGGATGACGAGCTCTAGATCCTGCTGACAGCATCCCCCAGCACAGAGAAACTCCAGCACATCTCGGAGGTGAGCAGAATGGGAAGGGGCAGCAAGGTTTTTACCTTGCCCCTGGGGACTCCAAGAAAGAAGAGACTGGAAAATCCATGTTTTTTCTCTTGGATCCTTCTGAGTATGCATTTGTAATATCAATTCAGTGGGTGACCTTGGGGTTAACTCACTTCCCCCTTCCAGCATCAGTCTTCTCCACTATCAAATCTACCCTGGGAAAGAAGGACATAAGCCCTGACAATCACCTTCACCTGTGGGTGTCTGGCCCTGAGAGCCTAAACCAACTGGACTATCTGCCCCATCACCTTAACTGCCCTGTCTTTCCCTCCTAGGGCCTTGTCCTAAGTGCTCTGCCTAGCCCCTTCCTGGCTTGTCCCTGACCTTTCAAGGACTCTCCAAGCTCCTCCCACACCTGCTCCCCTTGGGTCTCTCTCCTGGCTGAGCACAGGCTGCCCTACTGTCTCTGAGCAGGCCTGGTTCCTAGTCACATGCTGCTGCTTTTCACCTGATCCCCACACTTATTCCCTTCCCCCTCTGGAGCTGCATAACCTGGGCTAGGTGCAGTTGAGCTCCAAACCGTTTCCTGGCCATCTCACCCTGGGACAGGTTTAAACCGGAAACCTGTGGGACAACAGTAGCTGTTTCCTCTCAAAGGTGCCGAAGACACAATGGAAGAGGAAATCCTTTGGTCTGGATTTAAATTATTCCAACTGAAAGTGAATGAGAGAAAATAGGTCCAGAGTTATCTTCCTAGCAGCAGAAAATGTAAAGATTGATAGATGTTCAGGTCAGAAAGGACCATTATGTGTATCTAGTCACATCTCCTGTATAACTTGGGCCCTAGAATGTTACCAAGTGGTTCCTTCAGCCAACCATAACATGGGACTGAGCCAGAGCACGTCTTTTGGAAGGACATCCACATGCATTCGAGCAGGGGTTCTCAAACTGTGGGTCGAGCCCCCTCAGGGGGTCGTGAGGTTATTATATGGGGGGTCGCGAGCTGTCAGCCTCCACCTCCAACCCCGCTTTGCCTCCAGCATTTATAATGGTGTTACATATATAAAAAAGTGTTTTTAATTTATAAGGAGGGGTCACACTCAGTGGCTTGCTCTGTGAAAGCGGTCACCAGTGCTAAAGTTTGAGAACAACTGCATTAGAGCCAGCTGGCTAACAGAAAACCTTTCTTCTGCAGTGACGGGGGTTAAGGGTCATGGAGGAAAAGACATGGAGGCTGTGAATAAAATTAGAGGAGCGAGGCCAGGATAACAGGGGCGAGGTCCCAGGACTGGCTATCAGAATACCTGCCATTTTCTATTCCTGGCTTTGGGACCATGAGCGAGTCTCTTCAACGCTGGGTGCCTCGGTTTCCCCACTATCAAATAGAGCTAATCAAGGTTTTGTTTGTTCTCCTCATTTTACAGGGAAGGAAACCGAGACACAGTTGGGACCTGTCTACACTACAGCTCTCTAGAGCATTTCTAAGCTGCTGACCACCAAATGTTGTTCAGAGCCTATAGACAACACCGCTCCTAAAGGTGTGTTTGTTCTGTGGGGAGCAGGTCCTGGGTACTAAGGGTCTGAAGAAGCTCTCAAGGACTAATTTTTAAAAATAATTTTTATCAATGAATTGGGAGAAAACCTACAATCCTTGCTGATAAGCTTGGTGGGTGACAAAATACTGGCAGAGTGGTAATCACTGATGAGGAGAGGGCAGTGATACACAGCCATCTGTCTCATTCGGCAAGCTGAGCCAATTTGACCAGAGCCAAATGCAAGGTCCTACACCTAGCAACAAGGCATTCCGGCCACAACTCCAGAATGGGGAAGTGTATCCAGGAAAGCCACAACTCCAGAATGGGGAAGTGTATCCAAGAAAGCAGTGCTTCTGAAAAGGATTGAGGGGCCATAGTGGAGAAGTCACTCAACACAAGCTCCCAGCGTGATGCTGTGGTGACCAGGGCTAAAGCCATCCTTAGACGTAGGAGTAGAGCCGTGAGGAGGCTAGGGAGGTGACACAGCGTCAGTGAGACTGCTATTGGAATATTGCCTCCAGTTTTGGTGTCCTCATTTGAAAAAGATGTTGAGAAATTGGAGCTGGGGCAGCAAAGAGCCACCAAATGTTCTGCGGTCTGGAGAAAAATGCCTTCTAGGGAGCGATTGAAAGAGCTCAACCTGTTTAGCTGATGAAAAGGAGATTGAAAGGTGACTTCACTGAAGTGTTGAAATGCCTTAATGGAGAGAAAACACTGGGGATTAAAAGGCTCGTTAATCTAGCACAGAAAGGCAAAACAAGACCTAATGGTTGGAAGGTGAAAAGAGACCAATTCATATCACAAACAAGGCAGAAATATTCAACAGCGAGGATGATTCACCATAGGAACAAGCTACCAAGGAAAGTGGTGGATTCTCCATCTCTTGATGTCATTTAATGAAGACTAGATGCCTTTCTGGAATGTGTTTGCCAAACGGTAGCAACTGTGGTATACAGGAGGCCTGTGATATGCAGGGGGTCAGATGAGATGCTCTAATGGTCTCTTCTGGCCATGAAATCGACTCATTTCTGAAAAACTGAGTGTAGCATTTGGAGTAGCTTCTGATGTTTTGCTGTCTAGCTGGCTTGCTTCCTAGAAGGAACACTCCTTGAGTGGGGTGATCCACAGGGAGTAGCTCAAACCTCCAAAGTGTCTGGCCAGTGGCAGGACATGAGAACTGTAGGGGAGGGGTGGGTAGGCTGACGGGATAGCAAGTGTGAAAAAGGGGACAGGGAGTGGGGGGTAAGAGGAGCCTATATAAGAAAAAGCCCCAGATAGTGGTACTGTCCCTATTAAATTGGGACATCTGGTCACCCCAGGGGTGGGTGTGGCAGTGACATCACAAAGGCCTTTTGCAGGACCTCAGCCTATTGGTCAAAGGGAGTTGGGGAGGTGGTGACCTCACAGAGAGATGCTGGCATCAGCCAGGCAGGACAGGGGCTCAGGGCCAGGGAAACCTTGCAGACCCCTGTAGCTCTGCTTCAGCAAGTCCCCTTCTGGAGGTCCCTCTTTGAGGACTGAGAGAGTATCAGGGTTTACGTACGTGAGCGCGAGGAGGAACCTCTTTTTGAGTTTTCTCTTTTCCTTTTCCTGATTTTATTAGAAAACAGATGTCCCTCTTTGGAAGGTAAGAGCCTCTGAGAGGTTTGGAACCTGTTCAGTCTGATCCATTTGGTGCCAGCTGAATTCTAGGCGTGGAAAACGCTAGCTTAAGGTGGCAGAATTTTATTCCCCACCTAGGATTTTGTCCCTTAGAATCACTGGGGACATTAGGGTTTGTCCTTTTTGTTTTATCTTTTCCTCCATCCCTCCCTCCTTTCTCTTCTTCTCTTACTTCTTTTGTCCTTTCCCCTGTTCCCCTCCCACCACCAGAAGAGGTGTGTGGGGGGAGTCACTGGGGGTGCTCTGCAGCTCCTGATTGGTGGAGCTGGGGGTTATTGACAGGGAGGAGACGCGGGTCCTTGTTGTTCTCTTTTAAAGCCAAGTAAATAAGTCATAACCAGTCATATGTTTGACGAATTTTGCTGCTTCTCTGCATTCATTGTCTCTGAGCAGTTCATGATTCTCTCTAACATTCCAGTTCTCCTGAAACACTTGCTGAATAATTACTATGAACTGTTGTTGGTCTGGAGCTCATTTGAGAGCACTTTATTCACGTCATTCAATGTATGAAATTCCAGATCCGATGGTTAGTTAGAAAGTCAGGGCTCTTGGGTCCTATTCCCAACTCTACCACTGACTGGCTGTGTGACTTCAGACAAGTCAATTCTCCTTTCTCAGCCTTAGCTTCTCCCTCTTTCAAGTAGGCATACCAATCCTCTCCTACCTACCTCACAGTAGGTGGAGGATGGGGATCCACTGGAGAGTGTCACTGGGAGCAGTGAATAATATGAGGGGTCCTATCACATTTACTCAATCTAATTATGACATAATAGACTAGCTGAAATATTCTATTTTATTTGTTTTTGATTATTTTGAAATTGTTCAGAGCAGCAACTCCTTCGCTCAGACTGTTCCCCACGCTGAGAGTGTCTGAGCTGGGCCAGACCCTGTGAGCTGCTGAGCATAGAAATCAATGAGAAATGAGGGGGCCCTGGGCTTCCTATGCCTAGGGACTTTGATATGGGGAATGGTTTCCCTGGAGAAGTCCGGACTCCTGGGTACTGATGTTATGTTCTCTAGCCTGAGAGTAGCCAGGGACGGCAGGAGGGAGCTGCTTGTCCAATGGTCTTCGTAACTGACCCCATTGCCTCCCCGGGTGTTCCAGCAACAGGGATGAAGAGGGGGAACGTTGGGAGCAGATCATGCAATGAAGTCCTGCCAGTGTGTGGAGATTGCACTCCCTCCACCCCTGTGCGGGGTGGCTGGGACAGGGATGGGAGGGATGAAAAAGGCTGTTTAGTGAGAGGCTGCCTTGACCCCAGACTCATGCCTGCTCCCCGCTCGGTTCCAGGATGGCTGGGCTCCTGAAGATGTTCAGGAAGAAGGCTCTGCAAGTGACCCCAGAGCCTGAGGGAAGCAGCTGCCATCTTCCCCAGGAGCAGAGCGGCCCCTCCTACTGGCGGGGAAGGCGCTCCCGGATGGACCAGGAGGTGGAAGTGCCCAGCCTTCTGGCGGAGGAAACCCACTCCCAGCACAGGCGCCGAGGTTGGAGAGGCACCGGCCAGGCTGAAATAGAGCTGGCCCAGGATGTGGCAGGGTAGGCAGGACCCAGCCCAGGAAGGGAACCGGGCAGGGTGGGCAGGTCCCATTATCAAAGAGAGCTAATTAAGGTTTTGTTTGTTCTCCCCATTTTACAGGGTGGGAAACCAAGACACAGTTGGGACCTGTCTACACTACAGCTCCCTAGAGCATTTCTAAGCTGCTGAACCCCACATGTTGTTCTGAGCCTGTGGACAACACTGCTCCTAAAGGTGTGTTTGTTCTGTTCTTATCCCCAATGTATCAGCAGGGCTAGACGGCCTTTTCTCACTGTGCTGTGGGAAGCAGCTCCTGGGTACTAAGGGTCTGAAGAAGCTCTCAAGGACTACTTTTTAAAAATATTTTTATCAATGAATTGGGAGAAAATACATGTAACCCTTCTGCCCGTCAGAGTTGGCAGCAACAAGGGCCAGGTTCAATATCTAGGGGTTCCATTCCAATAACACAATGCAAACCGGCTCGAGCCCCCACCCAGTGACCTGGGACAAATATATACCACCCCCGCTGGGCGCCTCCAAGAGGCAATACTTCCCCTCTCGCAAGCACATAGTCTGAGTGTAGCAAAAGTCTTTTAATAACAGAGAGAAACAATGTGGCATTATGTTGGGGAAACACCACCAACAGGATTCATAACACAACCCATGAGCAACAAAAAAAAACCCACCCCAGGCAAATTGGGGCATGCCCTTTTCCCTTTGGTTCTTGAGTCCAGCAACCCCAAATCACCCAAAGTCCCAAAAGTCCAATGCCCCAAGAGTCTCTGTCCCTGGTCAGGGCAGCCCCAGAGTTCGAAAGTTTATCTGCGGAGCTTTACCTCCCAACCTGGGTGGAAATGGGACGGGGGTAAGAGGCACCTTACGTGATCTGAAGCTGACCGCCCCATGGCTCCATAGCTCCGCTCCGCCAGCCGCCCCACAAACTCCTTCGCTCAGCTCCACGGCCCACAAGCAGCTCCTGCCATCCACACACTGCTCCGGTCAAACTGCTCCACAATATATCTTCAGGCTCCCCCACTACTTAACACAACACTCAGTGATTTCAGCTCTTAAGTGAATTCAGCTTATAGTAGGGGAGCCCCAGTGCTGGTGCACTGTCAGCCCAAAGTGAGCTCAGCAGCCTATAACTAGACTTCTAATGAAATCAAAATTAGCTCTGATATTCTACAGTGGAGAGAGGAGGAAGTGCAATTAGCATGTAAGGCCCTCAGCAAGGGGCCCATGCCACCAAGTATTAATACTTGTCCCCAGCCTCTCTCCATTCACACAGTTTTGGAACCCATGACCCTTGCCTAGCGAGTGCTACTTAGTTGATGGTGAATCCCCCCATCATAACAAAAGGCCACGTACAGTTCCAAGCACAGTTCCCATAATCAGGGTAATAACAATTTATTCTTCCTGCCCCAATAACAGAGACACTGGGGATCCCACAGCAGCCAAAGTGACCATTTGGGCAGCTATGGTCTCATTCTAGGCGTGGTGGGTGTGCCTATGCAAATGAGATCGGCCCCTGAAGTTCTTTTCCACAACTTGCCACACCTCACCACCAGATGTCAAGGTGGAGCTCATCCTGACACTGCTTACATCCACAATCCCTGCTTTTAAGATTGGTGGGTGACAAAATACTGGCAGAGTGGTAATTACTGATGAGGAGAGGGCAGTGATACAGAGCCATCTGGCTTATTCGGCAAGCTGGGCCCATTCAAAGAAAGCAAGTTTGAGCAGAGCCAAATGCAAGGTCCTACACCTAGCAACAAGGCATGCCGACCACACCTCCAGAATGGGAAATTGTATCCAGGAAAGCAGTGACTCTGAAAAGGATTTAGGGGCCATAGTGGAGAAGCCACTCAAAACGAGCTCCCAGCATGAAGGTGTGGTGACTAGGGCTAAAGCCATCCTTAGACATAGGAGCAGAGCTGTGAGGAGGCTAGGGAGGTGACACAGCATTAGTGAGACTGCTATTGGAATACTGCCTCCAGTTTTGGTCTCCTCATTTGAAAAAGATGTTGAGAAATTGGAGCTGGGGCAGCAAAGAGCCGCCAAATGTCCTGCGGTCTGGAGAAAAATGCCTTCTAGGGAGCGATTGAAAGAGCTCAACCTGTTTAGCTGATGAAAAGCAGATTGAAAGGTGACTTCACTAAAGTGTTGTCATGCCTTAATGGAGGAAAAATACTGGGGATTAAAAGGCTCGTTAATCTAGCAGAGAAAGGCATAACAAGACCCAATGGCTGGAAGGTGAAAAGCGACCAATTCATATGACAAATAAAGCACAAATATTCCACAGCGAGGATGATTCACCACAGGAACAAGCTACCAAGAAAAGTGGTGGATTCTCGATCTCTTGATGTCATTTAATGAAGACTAGATGCCTTTCTGGAATGTGTTTGCCAAACGGTAGCGGGACTGTCCCTAGAAAATCGGGACATCTGGTCACCCCAGGGGTGGGTGTGGCAGTGACATCACAAACGCCTTTTGCAGGACCTCAGCCTATTGGTCAAAGGTAGTGGGGAGGTGGTGACCTCACAGAGAGATGCTGACATCAGCCAGACAGGACCGGGGCGCAGGGCCAGAGAAATCTCGCAGACCCCTGTAGCTTTGCTTCAGCAAGTCTCCCTCTCAAGGTCTCTCTTTCAGGACCGAGAGAGTATTAGGTTTTATGTACATGAGCGCGAGGAGGAACCTCTTTCGAGTTTTCTCCTTTCCTTTTTCTGATTTTACAAGAAAACAGACGTCCCTGTTTGGAAGGTAAGAGCCTCCGAGAGGTTTGGAAGCTGTTCAGTCTGATCCATTTGGTGCCAGCTGAATTCTGGAAAACGCTAGCTTCAGGTGGCAGAATTTTATTCCCACCTAGGATTTTGTCCCTTAGACTCACTGGGGACATTAGGGTTTGTCCTTTTTGTTTTATCTTTTCCTCCATCCCTCCCTCCTTTCTCTTCTTCTCTTACTTCTTTTGTCCTTTCCCCTGTTCCCCTCCCACCACCAGAAGAGGTGTGGGGGGGAGTCACTGGGGGTGCTCTGCAGCTCCCATTGTGGAAGGTCCACCCAAAAATGCGGGGCTGAAATAGTGCTCGGGCAGTGATCCCTACCGGTGACCTGGGCCATCCTTTGGGCTCTTTGGTGAGAACCCTCTGCCTCCCGCCCCTCAATCTCTACCCTGATTAGCTGAGCAGGGGGTTATTGACAGGGAGGAGACTCGGGTCCTTGTTGTTCTCTTTTAAGACCAAGTAAATAAGTCATAGCCAGTCATGTTTGACGAATATTGCTCCTTCTCTGCATTCATTGTCTCTGAGCAGTTCATGATTCTCTCTAACATTCCAGTTCTCCTGAAACACTTGCTGAATAACTACTATGAACTGTTGTTGGTCTGGAGCTCATTTGAGAGCACTTTATTCAGGTCGTTCAACATATGAAACTCAAGATCCGATGGTTAGTTTGCAAGTCAGGCTCTTGGGTCCTATTCCCAACTCTGCCACTGCCTGGCTGTGTGACCTCAGACCAGTCAATTCTCCTTTCTCAGCCTTAGCTTCTCCCTTTTTCAAGTAGGCATAACAATCCGCTCCTACGTACTTCACGGCGGGTGGAGGATGGGGATCCATTGGAGAGTGTCACTGGGAGCAGTGAATAACATGAGGTGTCCTATAACTTTTATTCAGATCAGATTATGACACAATAGAATAGCTGAAATATTCTATTTTGTTTTTGATTATTTTGAAATTGTTAAGAGCAGGAACTCCTTAGCTCAGACTGAAGCATCTTCTCTAATTTTCGAGATCAAAGTGTCTCCTCTTTGTGTGCGACGAGACAATTTAACACACTGTGACAAACAGGAGATGCTTTTGTTTTGCAACAAAATATTTTTGCAAAGAATTTTCATCCCACTTGTTATGATTTCAACAAACAAACCAATTTAGTCTGAATGGGATTTTCTGACCAAAACGGTTTCAATGAAATTTACCCACCATCTTGATTCCTGGGCTCTCGCCCTGCCTCTGGGGGGTTTGTTGTCTGTTAGAACAGGAGTCAGGATTTGTGGCATCTTTTTCTGGCTCTGCCACCGCATTGCTGTGTAGGCCCTTGGGTAGGTCACTTCCCTCAGGCTCCCCTTCTCTCCAATGGGAACAGGGACAATTTGCAAACTCTGCGCAGTCATGAGCCTGAATGAGATAAGGGGCGTTAAAGCCCTTTGTGAAGGAGAAAGGGGAGCTTCACGGTGTTGAGCACTGAGGAATTCTAAACTTTGCTAAAATGTCTAGGCTGCGGAAACAAGAAATGGTCGGGGCCAAATTTTAACCATTGTCTTTTTTAAAGCCTATTCAGGGATGTGAGTCCCACTCTTTTAGGTATCTGGGGTAATTTGCCAGCAGGAGAGAAGAGGTTCCTGCCTCCATTTTTGTGGCCTTAACAAACCAGGTGCTGTGCCCCAGTTCTCATCTGAGATCTCCGAAAAGAACCTCACCCCATCCGTTAACAAGACAGTAGCTATCTTTAAAAGGGGAACAAAGAGAACCCTGGGACTTACAGATTAGCCAGCCTCATTCCATACCTGGGAAGATACTGGAACACATTATTAAACAATCAGTTTGTCAGCACCTACAGGATCATTTGGTTCTTAGTACTAGTGAGCATGAATTTGTCAAGAACAAATCATTCCAAACCAATCCTGTTTCCTTCTTTGACAGGGTCACAGGCCTAGTGGAGATGGGTAGACAGTAGATGTGATCTATCTTGGTGTTAATCAGGCTTTTGACAGAGTCCCATAGGACATTCTCAGAAGCAACCTAGGGAAATGTGGTCTAGATGCAATTAGTATAATGTAGGTGCACAGGTGGTTGAAAACCCATCCTCCAAGAATCGTTCTCCATGTTTGGCTGCCTAGCTGAAAGGGTGTACCTAGTGGGTCCAGCACGGATCAGTCTGGGGTGTGGTACTATTCCATATTTTCATTAATGATTTGGAAAATGGAGTGGAGAGTGTGCTTCTAATCTGTGCAGATGACACCAAGCACTTTGGAGCACAGGACTGGAATTCAAAACGCCCTTTACAATTTGGAGACATTGGTCTTCTTGAGCAAAAGTCCACGCCTGGGCCCCTCTCTATAGACTGGGTGAAAGTGAAACTCCACAACCAAACACTCCTCCTCCTGAGCAGTGCATTCCAACCTTTAATGGCAGGGGGACCGGACATGAGGGCCTGGTTGTAATTGCCAGCTGTGGAAGGGAGTGTGTAGCAGTGGTTAGTGAAGGGGCCTGGAAATAAGGACTGCTGCATCCTATCCGTGGCTCTGAGACTTGGTGTGACCTGAGCAAGTAGCTTCCCCTCACTTGGCCTGTTTTTCATCAGTAGGTTTGTGGTCGCAGTCCGTACAGCCCAGGGGGGTTGTGAGGCTCCACGAAGGTGTGTAATGTGGGAGCTGGGAGGTGCTGTCACCCCCGCACTAAGGCAGTGTTTTGCACCCCCTGCTGCTGGCTGAGTTTCTCCGTCCCTTGGCAATAATACAGACCCTTCTTTTCACAGTCAGTTGATCGCCTAGTGTCATCACCCTGCCTGCTGGCTGGGCGTGTAACTCCTCAGGTCACCACCCTCTCCAGCCTGCCTTGGGCTTGGAAAATGAGGAGGAGGGCGAGAGACAGCAGGTGATACTGAACATCCACCATCCATCGCTCCATCACCTAGAGCAAGTGAGTGACATTAGGGTTCCTCTGTGGCATCCCCTGTCTGTCTGGGGAGAGGCAGAAAGAGGGGAAGAGATTCTCTCCCAAAGGAGTTTGGATTTGCAAACGGCCTCCAGGAGCCCCTTGCTCTGAGACCGGGGAGGGGCTTCTCCAGAGCCTTCTCCAGTGGAAAGGTCCCAGCAATGCGGCTCCCAGCCCTTCCCTTGTGGGAGACTGTTCCCCTGGCTGAGAGTGTCTGAGCTGGGCCAGACCCTGTGAGCTGCTGAGCATGGAAATCAATGAGAAATGAGGGAGCCCTGGGCTTCCTATACATAGGGACTTTGATGTGGGGAACGGTTTCTCCGGAGAAGTCCGGACTCCTGGATATTGTTCTGTTCTCTAGTCTGGGGGGTAGCCAGGGATGGCAGGAGGGAGCTGCTTGTCGAATAGTTTGTGTAACTGACCCCAGTAACTCCCCGGGTGTTGCAGCACCAGGGATGATGAGGGGAATCGTTGGGAGCAGACCATGCAATGAAGTCCTGCCAGTGTGTGGAGATTGCACTCCCTCCACCCCTGTGAGGGGAGGAGGAGCTGCTGTGGCTGGGGCAGGGATGGGGAGGGATGAAAAAGGCTGTTTGGTGAGAGGCTGCCCGGACCCCAGACTCATGCTTGCTCCCCGCTCGGTTCCAGGATGGCCGGGCTCCTGAGGATGTTCAGGAAGAAGGCTCAGCAGGTGTCCCCAGAGCCTGAGGGAAGCAGCTGCCATCTTCCCCAGGAGCAGAGCGGCCCCTCTGTCCCCGCTGGCAGGGAAGGAGCTCCCGGATGGACCAGGAGGTGGAAGTGCCCACCCTTCTGGCGGAGGAAACCCACTCCCAGCACAGGCGCCGAGGTGGGAGAGGCACTGGCCAGGCTGAAATGGAGCTGGCCCAGGATGCAGCTGGGCAGGCAGGACCCAGCCCAGGAAGGGAGCCGGGCAGGGTGGCTCTGGGGCTTGTTGTGTGGGAAGCACCGGCCCCAGGAGCCCAGCCCTGATTCCCAGCAGGAGGCATCATCCTGCCCAGTCACTGAGGACCCCCCAATCTCCCTGGGGCAGGAGGTGGAGGATCCCTGTCCCAGCACCAGCAGCTCAGCCCGCTCCCCATGGGACAGCAGCAGTGCCTGGGATTAGGGTAGCTGTGAGGTCAATGGGTGCCGCTGCTTTGTTCCAGGTGAGGAGCCAGGCTGGGCTCAGGGAGGGGTGAGGAGGGGGCTGTGAACACCCTGAGCTCAGGCCCTCAAGCAGTGCTGTGGGGGCTGGTCCCCAACCTAGATGTCTGGCCTGAGCCACGTGAACCTCTGACACTAGATGCTGCCACTTTGGTCCCTGGTGCTCTGGTTGGCGGGGTGGGTGCGGGAAGAGCGGGCAGGCACCTCCCACGGAGTCCAGGACAGTGTGTGAGTGGGTTCGCTTTGCTATGGACTCCTGAATTACTTGGAGGCTGAAGGTATCACTGAGAGCGGGGGATGTGGGGAGCAATCTGCTCTGGGTCCCGGAGGTGGAGGTGCCCCTGTCCTTCTCCCAAGTGGCAGCAGGTATCATCTGAGATTGGCCACTAGTGGGCAGGAATCGGAGGAGCTGGAGGCAGGTGGGGGGATCCTGCTGGTTGTGTGGGGTGCTGGCTGTGTAATCTCCTCACTGGGAAGTTTCTATGAGGCACGAATCTCTCACGCTCCTTTGTCTCTTTTGGGTCTCAGAGGAGCTCATTGAGGAGCTGCCTGATAACTCTCCACCGGGTGCTGTCCTTGCTAACTCCCTGATTGCTGTGGGCAACCTCGGGTACCGAGACCGTCCAGCCCTATTCCCCTAACCCCGGTGCTGCTCAGGCCCAGGGCTGGGAGTCACTGCCCCTCCCACCACCAGGTCACCTCCCAAAGGTGTCTCCTCTGGCAGAGGTGGTGGGAAGGTTCACTCTCTCTGGGTTGGGCTGTTCTTTTCTCTCCAGTAACATTGCAATGGCTGTGGGGAGAGGCTCACTCCCAGGAACAGATACAGCAGGGGCAGCAGGGTCCAGGGAACAGGCGCTATTCCTGCCCTGCCACTCTTGGTGCCAGTCCCACCCCCGCACTGCACAGTCTAATGCCGGCTCCTCTCTCTTGCCAGCACCATGACACCTGGCCTGGAGCCAGAGGTGGAGAGCCACCTCCTTCGACCTGCCCTGCATGCCATCTTCACCCTGGGCACGTAGAAAGACACCACCCAAGTCTAGGTAGATCATGCTAAAGTCATGGATTGAAGAGCCAGGTGTCATCCTGCCATGAATCCTTGCTAATTGCCTGCAGTGGGATGTGAATGAGTGAGGCCAGGATATGGCTTTAGGGGTCTCACAAGTGCTTCCCAGAGACCCCTCTTCCCATGTAGTGACAGGTGTAGCCCCAGTTTTCCAAACACTGACCCATGGCTCTCCCTTGCTTTGCAGGATCTGCAAAGGGTCCTACCAGACCTCCTGGATGCCATGCTGGGGAGCCTGCTGGCAGAGTCCTCAGACACCAACAGGCTCCACTACATCTTGAAGGTGAGCCCGATGAGAGGGGCGGGGGCAATTTTATCTTTACTCTTAGACCCATTTTCAAGTTTGTCATCCTAGCTGGGCCCCCAGTGGGCCGTTCTTGCTCAGGGCAGTCAGTGCAATGCAGTGTCAGGCCCTTTCTCCTTGAAGGACAGAGGAAGGAGCTGGGACTTCTAGCCTGAGCTCTGCCTGGTTCTGTTGCACAACAATACCCTTCTAAAGGTCTGCGATAAATTAATCAGATGTTCCACCCCGTGCACAATGTCTCAGCCCCCTGGGGATGGGGAGGGTCTCATTAGCACAACACATGCACCGGCCCATTGATCCTGAGCTGCCTCCTTTCCCCCTAGCACATTAACTATTGGACCGTGCCCAGGGTGTTGCAAGAGAGAGCCAGGGCCATTAAGAGCAGCACTGCCCTGCTCAGATCCACCATCACCCTCCCTGAGTTTGACGTAAGTGACCTCTCAGCCCAGCTTCCTGACTCCAGGCGTCGGTGGGCTGGCTCGAATGGGCTGCAGGATGTGCTGCTGCAGGGGCTGGGGGCTAGGCGTGTTCCTCTTGGGGAGGCAGAGTCAGAGCAGAAAATGAACTTGGCTTGAGTCAAGTTCTTCTTGTCCTGGTTAAGTGGTGACTCTGGACTTTTAAGGGGACCATGCTCCAGGTTCATGCTTTCCTATCATCCTGGAGCAGCTGGGGAAGTAAGTCCTCATGGAGGGCCCTGCCCACATCCCTGTGCTCCAGGCTCCTTTTGGGGGCAGAGGAAATTAAGGGTCTAAGCTCTACCTCCTATCCTCTAGCATCTCCTGCTGAGGGGAAGGAGAGTCCTGGGCCCAGGGGAGGACTGGTAACTGACAAGAAAATGCTGATGGAGTCCCCTCTCCCTTCCATTAGAACTCAGCAGAATTCCCCAGGATGAGTCACTTTGTGGCACAGCTGGCTCTGTCCATCAGTGACCCAGCCAAGGACCTGAGCCGGCAGGCCAGGGAGGGAGTGTACCGGCTCTACCGGCTGCTGCTGCACCAGAGGGGTAAGGAACCCAGCTGGGAAATGGCCCCCGATAGGAGACTGAGAATGGGACCCCAACCAATTTCTCTCAGACTGACCCTGGCTGGAGGCTGAGTCTCTCTCGATCTCTTTCTCTGTTCTATACCAGCCTCTGGAATTCTGTTGGGCCAGGCACGCAGCGAGGACTCTGCCCACTGTGCAGCCACCAGTGGGATTGGAAGGACACAAGCACTGCAACCAGAATGACAAGTGTGTGTGTGTGTGTGTGTCTGTCTCTCTCTCTTTTCCAGAGCTGACCATCCATGAGACCGAACTGGCACCAGGACAGCAGTCTCCTGGGCAACAGGAACACAGCCAGGGTGCAAGAGGTAAGGACACTCTGCCAGGGCATGATACAGGTCAGGGAGTGGGGGTGGCTGGGTCCCCTGCAGTGGCTGCCTCCTGGGGGCACTAGACAGAGATACCGTTCTAGCTCCAGAATTTGGAGCCTTGCTCTGGACAATCTGGTAATGCCTCACGTCCTGTTAGGTTTAGGTCTTTGGAAAGTTCTTCTGGGAGGGGCAGAGAAGATCGTTCCTCTGGACGGCAGTGCTGGCCATCCACGACCCCCTGTGGCGTGTCAGCCAGGCTGGGCTACTCCTCACCTGCTCCCTCCTAGGGGAAGCCCAGCAGCTGATGGGGGACAAGGTAAGCGTCTGCATTTGAGTCAGGAGATTGGGGTGGGGCCCAGGCCTCATTCCCATCTGATGGCCATTCACTGGCCTGGCAGGAAGGAGCCTAATGGGGAATGAGAGTGAGAACAGGTGCTACTGGGAAGGGAGATGAATTCACCTCCATGAGCAGGAGGGAGCCAGCTTATCCCCAGCCACTTCCAACCGAGCTGTTTAGCAAGGCTAATTAATGACAAGCATTTCCTCATCATGGACTTATGTTCTTAGGACACGGTGTCCTCTGCAAGTCTCTCCTGTCCCACAGGGCAGCACAAATTCCCAGTAGCCTAGTGTCCGTGTCACCCAAGCCACTACCCAGAGTTGCTCCCATCACTGGCAGCCTGGGAGGCCAAGGACTGACTAGTGATGGGGATTCACCAGGCAGGGCTGAGGCACATAGGCGGGGGAAGCTTGTCCTGCTGCTGGCAGGACTGGACCTGCTCTAGAGAGAACAGGAGGATTCAGTTAGCAGGGGCTGCTGATCTGCCCTATTCCCCATGGCTGCCATCCTGCATCTTCAGGATTAGTGTCTGGGATGACTTGGGGAAAGGTCTCAACCTCCCCACATCCCAGTTCACTGGTGTCAGAATCTCTCCTGCCCGCCTCCCCAACCTCCGCTGGAGCCCCGTCCCTACCCTACCTGGGTGCCGGTGGAGGAGAGGGTTCTGAGAACTTGAGCTGTGGATTAGAGGTGGAACAGCTGTCAGGGACACTGAGGGGGAGGTGGCAGGAGCTGACCCTACAAGGAGGGGGGTTGGCACTGGAGGTCACTAGAAAGGACAAGACTCCATTCTGGGGGTCAGGAGGTGAATCCATCCCTTAGAGGTAGGCAGGTGCTGGGGAGAAATGCTGCTGGTTCCAGGTGCCCTTAATCCCCCTTGATACCTTGGAGGTGTCTGAGTCTCTGACAGGTGTTAGGATAAAGATATTCAGGTCTGTCTGCAAAGGCCTGTACTTTAAGAATTTAGGTGTATTCTTATCACTTAGCTAGATCTAGAGGTATAAAAGAAAGAATCAAAATCACTGTCTGCTGGTGTAAGGGCCTTCTCTTACTGTGACAGTTTGAGGCCCTGTTCTTAGGCTAAGGCCTTTGTCTAAGCAGCAGACGCAGCCATAAGCTAGGAAGCGAATGGTCACATCCCCACATTCCAAACTAGTCACATTGAAATAAGGTGCTAATGGGCTGTTAGGAATACAATCCTGTCCTGATAGTGCCTATCACCTCCAGAGAAAGGGAAGTGCCTAGAAAATGTAAAAGGAAACTTAGTTTGACAACATCCTGTCTGGCAAGAACTCACTTATCAATAGCTGGGATGTGAAATCCTCACTTCTGTATTGTTTTGTCATTATAGTTCCCACTTTGCTATTGTTTGTCTGTATAATCTCTGTCTGGTTCGGTGATTGTTCCTGTCTGCTGTGTAATTAATTCTGCTGGGTGTAAACTCATTAAGGTGGTGGGATATAATTGGTTACATAATCATGTTACAATATGTTAGGATTTGTTAGTTAAATTTCAGGAAAATGATTGGTTAAGGTATAGCTAAGCAGAACTCAGGTTTTACTATATAATCTGTAGTCAATGAGGAAGGGAGTGGGTGTGGGAGATGGGAACTGGGAGTGGGGAAATTGGAATGGTGTTTTGCTAAAGGGGGAAATGGGAACAGGGAATGGGGCTGGGGAAGTTGGAATCATGTTTTGCTAAGGGCAGGAATGGGAACAGGGACACAGGTGTAAGGCTCTGTGGTGTCAAAGCTGGGAAGGAGGACACTAAGGAAGGAAACTGGAATCATGCTTGCTGGAAGTTGACCCCAATAAACATTGAATTGTTTGCACCTTTGGACTTTGGGTATTGTTGTTCTCTGTTCATGCGAGAAGGGCCAGGGAAGGAAGTGCGTGAAGGAATAAGCCCCCTAACAACAGGTTCTCGTTCCCTTGCAGCAGGAGGACGTCACGGCCAATGTGATGGGCCAGGTCCGCATCATCCAGCCCTTGCGCCAGGTGCCTGAGGCACTGCAGGGCTGTCGCTCTGAGGCCACCAGCAACTCCCACTCCCTGCTTCAGGTACTGCTCTGGCTCACTGTAAATGGGGAGCTAGTGGAAGGGGAAATGGAGCCCCCGTCACTCACAGAAACTCTCTCCTCTCTCTGTGGAGCAGGGTCCTTCCCTCTGCCCCCCAAATTCCAGCACAGTCTCCCAGACTAGCGCAGTCTGCAGCTGAGCCACCTCCGGGAGCAGTGGGAACAGGTCACTTCGTCCCATCAAAGCAAGCAGTGCTGGCTCTCAAAGAGGCTGAGATGGAAGACCTCACTATCCCTCATGGAGGTAAGAGCCATTTACTCCTTCGGGCGTCTGGGTCTCTTGGGGGAGAAATGGGATCCCCGATGCATAGCCTGGCTGGGAGCTTCCCCTGTCCTTGGCTCCCAGTTCTGGGACAGAGATGTCTCCATAATCATACCACCCTGGTTTTGTTCCTAGGAAGGAGCTCCACAGAGATGTCCTCTAACCTGCACTGCATAGGGCTTCGCCAAGCTGATTACAGAATGAGCCCTACCTGAGAGGCACCATGTACTTCTCCCTACAGAGCCAGACTTCAGTGGTGATACGGCCCAGCTGGGGTGTCAACAGGAATGAGAACGAGGTATGAAGTTCAGAGCAGCAAGGAAAGACTAGAGGGAAATTTGAGAAGAGAGGTAGGAAGTGCCCAGGGAAAACTGCAGCAAAGAGAAAGCAGTAGACCTTGCTGTTCAGTGCAGGAGCCTGGGCTCCTGCAATGTCAGGGTGGGACTGGATTCCCCTACTGGCCCCAAAGAAGGAGGCATACACGCACCTGGAGAGGGTTACCAAGCCCAGCAAGGGGGCTGCAGGATGAGGAAGAGCCCCAGTGATGGCAGAAGATCTTCTTTCTGTGAAAAAACCTGTTTGGACTTTTAGTGTGAGACAAGCTGGGCCCCAGAAGGGTGGCCTAAAGGTGGTGACCTGACCGGAGGGTTGAATTACCAGGCAGAGAAACTGTCATGGTGGTGGAGCGACCACGGATGGTGGCGGCTAGCCCAGCGAGAAGGCTGTGATGTCTTGTCTGGCCGCCATGGGGGCATGTAACAATGTGTAAATTTGTTGCTAATTGGCATCGTCAGGAGGATTGAATACCCCCTGTTGTCCGTGAGGGCTGACTGAAGTCTTGGTCTGTCCTCCCAAGCGGGTGTCTCAAGGGACCGAGCTGGTCACTGGATTTCTCAGTTCAGTTCCAGGGACTGGTTAAAGCAGGTCTAGGAGTTTCTCACGCAGCTCCTAGAACACCAACAGAGGCAGAAGGAAGTGCAGGTGGAGCTACGGACGCAGCAGCAGAAATACCTGTGAGAGATCCTGCAAGGGGAAATCAACCCAGGGTCTGCTATGCCCATGGACAAAAAGAGCAGACAAGGAGAACAGGCCTGGGCTGTACTGAGAAGGTTAGCCCAGGAGAGCAGGGAGGTGCGGTGGGCAGAGATGGGGACCGGCCAGAGGATTAATCCAGTGTCGGGGGAGAGTCCTTCCCCTTGTGGGAGATGATGATGTCCCTCTATGGGGAAGTTCTTCCTTGCAGATGCTGTGCTTTTGGTTCCTGGACTCTGCCAGGAAGCCCAGCTCCCATCCCGAGCAGCTTGGCTGTTCCCTACCTTGCTCGGCACCAGACCCTCTGCAGAGAGCTGCACTGGGCCAGGACTGCAGAGACAGCTGTCATCCTGGCAGGTGTAGCCCCAGGTTCCATAACCCTGACCCATGGTCTCCCTCCCCTGACAGGCTCTGAAGAAGGCCTGTCATCCCAGGCCTGTCATCCCAGGGACGTGGATGCCAAGTTAAAGAGCCTGCTGACAGCAACCCCCATCACAGATAAACTCCCGCACATCTTGGAGGTGAGCAGAAGGGGCAGGGGCAGCAGGAAGTTTATCTTAGCCCTGGGGAGGCCTGGAAATGAGAGACAGGATGATCCACGTCTCCATTGTGTCCTGCTACCTGAGAGCCATTGGGCCACCCGTGGTCAGGGCAGTCAGTCCAGAGCAGTGGTGGGGCCCTTCCTCCTTCAGGAGCAGAGGGAAGGCACTGGTGCTCAACAACAGGGCTCTGCCTGGTTCTGTTGAGCACTAACTCCAAGACCTCAGACAGGCTTGCAGAGTGAGAGCATCAGAGCCCTGTGAGGTCCAGGAGAAGTTCCTCCGAGAAGAGCACTGGCTTCTTCCAAGGAAGCTGCTGAGATTGGTCTTCACAACATCCTCTGGCAAGGAGTTCCACACGTTGACTGTGCATTGTGTAAAAAAAAAAAAACTTCCTTTTTTTAGTTTTAAACCTGCTGTCTATTAATTTCATTTGGTGAGCCCATATCAGTGTACAACAGAAATGGTTTATCAAAGTCATGTTCAATAACATGATTGAATCCTTTTATAAACTCAATGTAAAAGTTTCTTAGAACAATAGTGGACTGGATTTGCCCTTGCAGCATGATTCCTGTATGTCTCATGTGATCTTGCCAAGAGCTAATGAAAATAGCTACTTTATCCAAAGAAGCTTTGGCATATGTCTGGAACCCAATTAATATCAAGACAATGAAGATTTTAGTTGTCAGCTCTAGGGTACAGATGTGGGGACCTGCATGAAAACCTCCTAAGCTTACTTTCACCAGCTTAAGTTATAATTTCCCCAAGGTACAAATTAATTTTACCCTTTGCCGTCGGAATTTCCACTGCCACCACCAACTTTAACTGGGTTTACTGGGAAACGTAGTTTGGACACATCTTTCCCGCAAAAATCTTCCCAACCCTTGCACCCCCCTTCCCAGGAAAGGTTTGGTAAAAATCCTCACCAATTTGCATAGGTGACCACAGACCCAAACCCTTGGATCTTAGAACAATGAAAAAGCATTCAGTTTTCTTACAAGAAGACTTTTAATAGAAGTAAAGGAATCACCTCTGTAAAATCAGGATGGGAGATACCTTACAGTGTAATTAGATTCAAAACATACAGAATCCCTCTTGGCAAAACCTTAAGTTACAAAAAAGACACACAGACAGGAATAGTCATTCTATTCAGCACAGTCCTTCTCAGCCATTTTAAAGAAATCATAATCTAATGCATACCTTGCGAGATTATTTACTAACTTCTAAGACTCCATTCCTGTTCTGTCCCTGGCAAAAGCATCATACAGACAGACACAGACCCTTTGTTTTTCTCCCTCCTCCCAGCTTTTGAAAGTAACTTGTCTCCTCACTGGTCATTTTGGTCAGGTGCCAGTGAGGTTACCTTTAGCTTCTTAACCTTTTACAGGTAAGAGGATTTTTCCTCTGGCCAGGAGGGATTTCAAAGGGGTTTACCCTTCCCTTTATATTTATGACATTAGTGTTGTCCATAGTATAGGAATCTTGGCATTTAGCCATGAAAGCAATATGGTAGTGTGCCTCGGTTTCCCTTTTACTACAGCATAACAGGTCGGGAATGTCTTTTCTCCTGAGAAAAGTTTCAAGACTGTTTACAAGTATCAGGGGGTAGCCATGTTAGTCTGTATCCACAAAAACAACAAGGAGTCCGGTGACACCTGAAAGACTGACAGATTTATTTGCGCATAAGCTTTCATGGGTAAAAAACACAGATATTTCGTGGGTGAAACATCTGCATCACAAGGTTTTTTTTTAACATAAAGTATATTCTTCTCTATCACTCTTAACATGTTCAAGGGTTTTCTCCAAAGATTAGGCACATTGCACACCTTTACAGTTTTCGGTAATAGCAAAAAAATAGATAAAAAAAATCATCATTAGCAATAAGAAGAAATCCATTGGAAGTGTCCATCTACAATCATTTTTGTCATGCCACACCTTTGGCTCAATACCATTGGGGTTCTGGCCTTGTAGGGTTACCCTGTGGCTTCCCTTTGCAAAATTCAGTTCTCACTTTCCTCCTTGTCCTGAAGTAAAAGAAAAAGGTTCTCCCGATCCCAAAGGACCAAGCCCCAGACCCAGGTCAATAGACAAGTCAGATCTTACCCACAAATCACGCTGGTGCCAATCCTTTAGGGGCAAGGAGGAACAAGGAGCACCTTGATACTAAAAGAGCCAAGGAGGAGAGGGACACGGTCCATGAAGAGAGCCTGCTCCAGGGTTCCTGGGGGAAGAGAGGAAGAGCAGGGAGCAGGACCGATTGCTCAGGGGGGGAATGCTGGATATGGGGCCAGCAGGGTGGTTCATCCAGCTCATGTCACAGCACCAGCCCCAGTGCGTATGCCGGCTGCAGTGTCTGCAGGTGCACAGGTCCATGTACCTGTGACAGTGGAATGGTGTTCCCGGGCCTGGCTCACAATGGTTGGAGGGTGGAGTTTGTGGCAGGGCCTGTGACCAAAATTGCAGATGGGGTTTCTGATCCCAACAATGACAGTTGTGTGTCTCAGAGAAAGATCCTCTAATCCCTCTCTCCAAGAGACGTACCCGTGTCTCCAAAACCAGTCAGGTGGCAGAGCGCAAACTGGTTTATGCCGTAGCCGACACGTTTTCTGGCCAGCCTTGAATGCTCCAATTCCCTGATGAATGTTCTTCTGACCCTTAATGGCTTTTTTATTTTTGCTCTAGCCATTATTCAGACGCTCAGCCCAGTCAGCCTAGTCCCACTTCCATGTGGTGCCTCACTTTCCCCCTCTCTGAAGTGGGGATAATGCTAACTGACAATTAAACAGTGTTTGATCCAGTGTTTCCCCAAACTTCCATGCCTATCTTAGTGCCTGTCTCCTCCCGCACCTGCAAGATCTCAGACACAGTCTCTCCCGGCGAGCTGAAGCTGCCCCTGGCTCTGGAGCAGGAATCGCATGTCTAGAGAGCTTCCCTTGCCTGGTGTATTCACCGTGGGCATGAGAAAGGACACCACCTATATGCAGGTTGAACATCAACCTCCACATCTGTCCCAGCAGCAGGATGGCCTCTGGTCCCTGCAGAGCCAGCTGTCATCCTGGCAGGTGTAGCCCCAGGTTCCATAACCCTGACCCATGGTCTCTCTCCGCTGGCAGGCTCAGAGCAAGGCCTGCCCACAGAACATGGATGACGAGCTCTAGATCCTGCTGACAGCATCCCCCAGCTCAGACAAACTCCAGCACATCTCGGAGGTGAGCAGAATGGGAAGGCAGCAGGGGTTTTACCTTGGCCCTGGGGACTCCAAGAAAGAAGAGACTGGAAAATCCATGTTTCTTCTCTTGGATCCTTCCGAGTATGTATTTGTGATATCAACTCTGTGGGTGCCCTTGGGGTTAACTCACTTCCCCCTTCTGGCATCAGTCTTCTCCACTCTCAGATCTACCCTGGGGAAGAAGGACATAAGCCCCGACAATCACCTTCCCCTGTGGGTGTCTGGCCCTGGGACCCTAAACCAACTGGACTATCTGCCCCATCACCTAAACTGCCCTGTCTTTCTTTCCCCCCTCGGGCCTTGTCCTAAGTGCTCTGCCTAGCCCCTTCCTGGCTTGTCCCTGACCTTTCAAGGACTCTCCAAGCCCCTCCCACACCTGCTCCCCTTGGGCTGTCTCTCATGGCTGAGCACAGGCTGCCCTTCTGTCTCTCAACAGGCCTGGGTCCTAGTCACATGCTGCTGCTTGTCACCTGATCCCCACACTTATTCCCTTCCCCCTAGGGAGCTGCATAACCTGAGCTAGGTGCAGTTGAGCTCCAACCCATTTCCTGCCCATTTCAAAAGTTTGAGAACCACTGGAGCCAGCTGGCTAACAAAAAAATCTTTCTTCTGCAGTGACTTGGAATTAAGGGACATGGAGGAAAAGACGTGGAGGCTGTGAGTAAAGTTAGAGTAGCGAGGCCAGGATAACCGGGGCTAGATCCCAGAACTGGCTATCAGAAGACCTGCCGTTTCCGATTCCTGGCTTTGGGAGCATGAGCGAGTCTCTTCAACGCTGGGTGCCTCAGTTTCCTCAAGTATCAAATAGCGCTAATCAAGGGGGTTTTTTTTGTTCTCCCCATTTTACAGGGTGGGAAACCGAGACACAGTTGGTACCTGTCTACGCTGAAGGTCTCTTGTCCATTTCTAAGCTGATGATCCCCCCATGTTGTTTAGAGCCTGTGGACAACACAGCTCCTAAAGGTGTGTTTGTTTTGTGCTTATCCCCTATGTACCAGCAGGTCTGGGTGGAATTTTCTCACTGTGCTGTGGAAAGGATGTCCAGGGTCCTAAGAGACTGAAGAAGTTTTCAAGGACTTAAAAGCAGTTTTATCAATGAATTGGGAGAAAACCTATAATCCCTGCTCATAAGATTGATGGATGACGAAATATTGGCAGAGTGGTAATTACTGATGAGGAGAGGGCAGTGATACAGAGCCATCTGGCTCATTTGGCAAGCTGGGCCCATTCAGAGAAAGCAAGTTTGACCAGAGCCAAATGCAAGGTCCTACACCTAGCAACAAGGCATGCCGGCCACACCTCCAGAATGGGGAAGTGTATCCAGGAAAGCAGTGACTCTGAAAAGGATTTAGGGGCCATAGTGGAGAAGTCACTCAAGACAAGCTCCCAGCGTGATGTGTGGTGACCAGGGCTAAAGCCATCCTTAGACGTAGGAGCAGAGCAGTGAGGAGGCTAGGGAGGTGACACAGTATCAGTGAGACTGCTATTGGAATACTGTCTACAGTTTTGGTGTCCTCATTTGGAAAAGATGTTGAGAAATTGGAGCTGGGGCAGCAAAGAGCCACCAAATGTTCTGCGGGCTGGAGAAAAATGCCTTCTAGGGAGCGATTGAAAGAGCTCAACCTGTTTAGCTGATGAAAAGCAGATTGAAAGGTGACTTCACTGAAGTGTTGTAATGCCTTAATGGAGAGAAAATACTGGGGATTAAAAGGCTCGTTAATCTAGCAGAGAAAGGCATAACAAGACCCAATGGCTGGAAGGTGAAAAGCGACAAATTCATATCACAAACAAGGCAGAAATATTCAACAGCGAGGATGATTCACCACAGGAACAAGCTACCAAAGAAGTGGTGGATTCTCTATCTGCTGATGTCATTTAATGAAGACTAGATGTCTTTCTGGAATGTGCTTGCCAAACGGTAGCAACTGTGGTATACAGGAGGCCTGTGATATGCAGGGGGTCAGATGAGATGCTCTAATGGTCTCTTCTGGCCATCAAGTCGACTCATTTCTGAAAAACTGAGTGTAGCATTGGGAGCAGCCTCTGATGTTTTGCTATCTAGCCGGCTTGCTTCCTAGAATGAACACTCCTTGAGTGGGCTGATCCACAGGGAACAGCTCAAACCTCCAAAGCGTCTGGCCAGCGGCAGGACATTAGCACTGCAGGGGAGGGGTGGGTAGGCTGACGGGATAGTAAGTGTGAAAAAGGGGACAGGGAGTGGGGGGTGAGAGGAGCCTATATAAGAAAAAGCCCCAGATAGCGGGACTGTCCCGATTTTAGAGGGACAGTCCCGCTATCTAGGGCTATCTGTTGACCGGAGGGGGTGGGTGTGGCAGTGACATCACAAAGGCCTTTTTGAGGACCGCAGCCTATTGGTCAAAGGTAGTGGGGAGGTGGTGACCTCACAGAGAGATGCTGACATCAGCCAGGCAGGACACGGGTGCAGGGCCAGGGAAACCTCGCAGACCCCTGTAGCTCTGCGTCAGCAAGTCCCCTTCTCGATGTCCCTCTTTGAGGACTGAGAGAGTATTAGGATTTACGTACGTGAGCGCAAGGAGGAACCTCTTTCTCGTTTTCTCCTTTCCTTTTCCTGATTTTACTAGAAAACAGACGTCCCTGTTTGGAAGGTAAGAGCCTCCGAGAGGTTTGGAACCTGTTCAGTCTGA
Organism: Lepidochelys olivacea; assembly: GCF_965140295.1. Taxonomy (NCBI): domain Eukaryota; kingdom Metazoa; phylum Chordata; order Testudines; family Cheloniidae; genus Lepidochelys; species Lepidochelys olivacea. Next base: position 177,711,988 of record NC_140413.1, on the reverse strand, counting down.
TCCATTTGGTGCCAGGTGAATTCTAGGACTGGAAAACGCTAGGTTCAGGTGGCAGAATTTTATTCCCCACCTAGGATTTTGTCCCTTAGACTCATTGGGGACATTAGGGTTTGTCCTTTTTGTTTTACCTTTTTCCTTCATCCCTCCCTCCTTTCTCTTCTTCTCTTACTTCTTTTGTCCTTTCCCCTGTTCCCCTCCCGCCACGAGAAGGCGTGGGTGTGGGAGTTCTCTGTGAGCGCTCTGCAGCTCCCATTGTGGAAGGTCCACCCAAAAATGTTGGGCGGAAATAGTGCTTGGACAGTGATCCCCACCAGTGACCTGGGCCATCGTTTGGGCTCTCTGGTGAGAACCCTCAGCCTCCCGCCCCTCAGTCTCTACCCTGATTGGCTGAGCAGGGGGTTATTGACAGGGAGGAGACTCGGGTCCTTGTTGTTCTCTTTTAAGACCAAGTAAATAAGTCAGAACCAGTCATATGTTCGATGAATTTTGCTGCTTCTCTGCATTCATTGTCTCTGAGCAGTTCATGATTCTCTCTAACATTCCAGTTCTCCTGAAACACTTGCTGAATAATTACTGTGAACTGTTGTTGGTATGGAGCTCATGTGAGAGGACTTTATTCAGGTCATTCAGGGTATGAAATTCAAGATTCAATGGTTAGTTTGCAAGTCAGGGCTCTTGGGTCCTATTCCCAACTCTGCCACTGACTGGCTGTGTGACTTCAAACAAGTCAGTTCTCCTTTCTCAGCCTTAGCTTCTCCCTCTTTCAAGTAGGCATAACAATCCTCTCCTACCTATCTAACAGTGGGTGGAGGATGGGGATCCACTGGAGAGTGTCACTGGAGCAGTGCATAATATGAGGTGTCCTATCACATTTACTCAATCTGATTATGACATAATAGAATAGCTGAAATATTCTACTTTATTTGTATTTGATTATTTTGAAATTGTTTTGAAATTATTTTGACCCTGTGCCTCCCCGGGTGTTGCAGCATGAGAGATGAAGAGGGGGAACGTTGGGAGCAGATCATGCAATGAACTCCTGCCAGTGTGTGGGGGTGGCGGAGCTGCTGTGGCTGGGTCAGGGATGCGGAGGGATGAAAAAGGCTGTTTAGTGAGAGGCTGCCTTGACCCCAAACTCACGCCTGTGCCCTGCTCGGTTCCAGGATGGCCAGGCTCCTGAGGATGTTCAGGAAGAAGGCTCTGCAAGTGGCCCCAAAGCCTGAGGGAAGCAGCTGCCATCTTCCCCAGGAGCAGGGCGGCCCCTCCGTCCCCACTGGCGGGAGAGACGCGCCAGGCCAGGAGGTGGAAGTGCCCAGCCTTCTGGCAGAGGAAACCCGCTCCTGGCACAGGCGCCGAGGTTGGAGAGGCACCGGCCAGGCTGAAATGGAGCTGACCCAGGATGTGGCAGGGCAGGCAGGACCCAGCCCAGGAAGGGAGCCAGGCAGAGCGGCTCTGGGGCTAGTTGTGTGGGAAGCACCGGCCCCAGGAGCCCAGCCCTGATTCCCAGCAGGAGGCATCGCCCTGCCCAGTCACTCAGGACCTTCCAGCCTCCCCAGGGCAGGAGATGGAGGATCCCTCTCCCAGCACCAGCAGCTCGGCCCACTCCCCATGGGACATAAGCAGCGCCTGGGACTCGGGCTGCAGTGAGGCCAAGGGGCGCCGCTGCTTTGTTCCAGGTGAGGAGCCAGGCTGGGCTCAGGGAGGGGTGAGGAGGGGGCTGTGCACACCCTGGGCTTAGGCCCTCGACCAGTGCTAAGGGGGCGGGTCCCCAGCCCAGGTGTCTGGCCTGAGCCACGTGAACCTCTGACACTAGATGCTGCCACTTTGGTCCTTGGTACAGTAGCTGGTGGTGGGGTGGGGAGGGGGGGCAGGCACCGCGCTGGGAGTCCAGGACAGTGTGTGTGTGGAGGGTCTCTTTGCTGTGGGCTCCTGAAGGAGTTGGGGGCTGAAGGTATCATTGAGAGTGGGGAGTGTGGGGCCCGGTCTGCCCTGGGTCCCCGAGGAGGGAAGGGGGCACATTGCCCCACCATGCTCCTGAGTGTCAGCCGGTGTCAACCTGTCCTCTTCTCTCCCTGGTGCAGGGACCCCCAGGGACTCAGGATGAGGAGGAGGAACGGGTGGATGTGGCCACAGAGGAGGCAGTTCTCAAGAACATCCAGGAGCAGCTCCAGGGCCGAGAAAAGGTACAAACGTTCCCCAGCTGTGCTGGAACCGAGGGACTTTTCTCTGACAATCCACCAGCCCTAATGGGGACCTTTCTCCTCCATGATCTGGGACGCCCAAGATGGGGGTGTTTGTCATACACCAGCCGGGGTCTCCTTCCCTCACAGGCACTGTCCCAGATCTGGACCCTGCTTATGGAGGAGTCGTGGGTGATTTGTACAATGGGAGGGCCCCCGCTATCCGTGGACAGGCCTGAGTCCTGCAGCTGGTGTGGGTGGGGCAGGGAGGTCCCTGGCTAACTGGCTCTCTCCCCCCAACCCCACTCCTTGTGGGTACAGGATGAGGCCCAACACCTTATGTTCCTGCACGCCATCCACCCCTGTGTCTCGCTGCACAGCAGAGAGGGCAGAACACATTGGAGCCACACTGCTGCAAGGCGGTTGTCCTGGAGAGGATTGTAGTGAGCGAGACACAGTGCCAAGCAGCTGGAGGGAGGACAGAGACATGGGAGGGGTCGGGGTCTCCCCAGGAGAATGGATTGGGGATGGCTATCTGGAGCTTTCTGTTCACCTGACGGGGTGGGTGTGGCAGTGACCTCACAAAGGCCTTTTCCAGGACCTCAGCCTACTGGTCAAAGGTAGTGGGGAGGTGGTGACCTCACAGAGGGAGGGGCAGCTGAGGCCAGGGATTGCTGGGGCTGAAGATTGGGGAGAAGAGACAGGAGAAATTCTGAGATTGGCCACTAGTGGGCAGGAATCGGAAGAGCGGGAGGCAGGTTGCGGGATACTGCTGACTCTGTGGGGCACTGGCTGTGTAATCTTCTCACTGGGAAGTGTCAATGAGGCCCAAATCTCTCACTTTGCTTTATCTCCTTTGGGTCTCACAGGATCTCATTGAGGAGCTGCCTGGTAACTCTCCACCGGGCGCCGTCCTCCCTAATTCCCTGATTGCTGTGGGCAACCTCGGGTACCGAGACCCTTCAGCCTGGTTCCCCGAACCCCGCTGCTGCTCAGACCCAGGGCTGGGAGTCACTGCCCCTCCCACCACCAGGTCACCTCCCAAGGGTGTCTACTCTGACAGAGGTGGTGGGAAGGTTCACTCTCTCTGGGTTGGGCTGTTCTTTTCACTCCAGTAACATTGCAAAGGCTTTGGGGAGAGGCTCACTCCCAGGAACAGATACAGCAAGGGCAGCAGGGTCCAGGGAACAGGCACTATTCCTGTCCTGCCACAGTCTGTCTGGGAAATCTTGCACTTGTCATTCCCTGGCACGGTGCCTCAGTTTCCATTCTCGCCAGCCTCTGCCTATTTCCCTGCAATTTCACATCCCTGTTGGTGCCAGTCCCACCCCCGCACTGCACAGTCTAGTACCGGCTCCTCTCTCTTGCCAGCACCATGACACCTGGCCTGGAGCCAGAGCTGGAGACCCACCTCCTTCGAGCTGCCCTGCATGCCGGCTTCACCCTGGGTATGGAGAAGGACACCACCCAAGTCTAGGTAGATCATGCTAAAGTCATGGATTGAAGAGCCAGCTGTCATCCTGCCATGAATCCTTGCTAATTGCCTGCAGTAGGATGTGAATGAGCGAGGCCAGGATATGTGTTTGGGGGTCTCACAAGTGCTTCCCAGAGACCCCTCTTCCCATCATATGGCAGGTGTATCCCCAGTTTCCCTAACTCTGACCTATGGCTCTCCCTTGCTTTGCAGGGACTGCATAGTCTTGCCAGACCTCCTGGATGCTTCTACGGGCACAAAGCTCTAAAGATTTAGAGCAGGTTGCACAGCGGAGCCAAGAGGCCAGTGAAGAAGCTTGGCAACATGTGACCTCCAGAAGAAGAAGGGGGAATGTCCGGGTTCCAGCAACACAGACACAGGTAACTAACCACTTTCCTGTTCTCTCCACAGGTATCATTGTGGAGAGTGGACCAGATGATATGTCTGGGGGGAGAAAGCAGAAGGAGTCTCCGCTGGTTGGAAGGCATGAGATGCGCTGTCCTGAGATGGGGGGTTCCATGACCACCACTCCCAAGAGAAGGAGGCGGGTGGTGGTGGTCGGGGACTCTCTACTCCGGGGCACTGAGTCATCTATCTGGCGCCCTGACCGGGAAAACCGAGAAGTCTGCTGCTTGCCGGGGGCTAAGATTCACGATGTGACGGAGAGACTGCCGAGACTCATCAAGCCCTCGGATCGCTACCCCTTCCTGCTTCTCCACGTGGGCACCAATGATACTGCCAAGAATGACCTTGAGCGGATCACTGCGGACTACGTGGCTCTGGGAAGAAGGATAAAGGAGTTTGAGGCGCAAGTGGTGTTCTCGTCCATCCTCCCCGTGGAAGGAAAAGGCCTGGGTAGGGACCGTCGAATCGTGGAAGTCAACGAATGGCTACGCAGGTGGTGTCAGAGAGAAGGCTTTGGATTCTTTCACCATGGGATGGTGTTCCATGAAGGAGGAGTGCTGGGCAGAGATGGGCTCCACCTTACGAAGAGAGGGAAGAGCATCTTTGCGAGCAGGCTGGCTAACCTAGTGAGGAGGGCTTTAAACTAGGTTCACCGGGGGAAGGAGACCAAAGCCCTGAGGTAAGTGGGAAAGCGGGATACTAGGAGGAAGCACAGGCAGGAATGTCTGTGGGGGGGAGGGCTCCTGCCTCATACTGAGAATGAGGGGCGATCAGCAGGTTATCTCAAGTGCTTATATACGAATGCACAAAGCCTTGGAAACAAGCAGGGAGAACTGGAGGTCCTGGTGATGTCAAGGAATTATGACGTGATTGGAATAACAGAGACTTGGTGGGATAACTCACATGACTGGAGTACTGTCATGGATGGTTATAAACTGTTCAGGAAGGACAGGCAGGGCAGAAAAGGTGGGGGAGTAGCACTGTATGTAAGGGAGCAGTATGATTGCTCAGAGCTCTGGTACGAAACTGCAGAAAAACCTGAGTGTCTCTGGATTAAGTTTAGAAGTGTGAGCAACAGGAGTGATGTAGTGGTGGGAGTCTGCTATAGACCACTGGACCAGGGAGATGAGGTGGATGAGGCTTTCTTCCGGCAGCTCGCGGAAGCTACTAGATCGCATGCCCTGGTTCTGGGTGACTTTAATTTTCCTGATATCTGCTGGGAGAGCAATACAGCGGTGCATAGACAATCCAGGAAGTTTTTGGAAAGCGTAGAGGACAATTTCCTGGTGCAAGTGCTAGAGGAGCCAACTAGGGGGGGAGCTTTTCTTGACCTGCTGCTCACAAACCGGGAAGAATTAGTAGGGGAAGCAAAAGTGGATGGGAATCTGGGAGGCAGTGACCATGAGTTGGTTGAGTTCAGGATCCTGACACAGGGAAGAAAGGTAAGCAGCAGGATACGGACCCTGGACTTCAGGAAAGTAGACTTCGACTCCCTCAGGGAACAGATGGGTAGGATCCCCTGGGGGACTAACATGAAGGGGAAAGGAGTCCAGGAGAGCTGGCTGTATTTCAAGGAATCACTGTTGAGGTTACAGGGACAAACCATCCCGATGTGTCGAAAGAATAGTAAATATGGCAGGGGACCAGCTTGGCTTAACGGTGAAATCCTAGCGGATCTTAAGCATAAAAAAGAAACTTACAAGAAGTGGATTGGACATATAACCAGGGAAGAGTATAAAAATATTGCTCGGGCATGTAGGCATGAAATTAGGAGGGCCAAATCGCACCTGGAGCTGCAGCTAGCGAGAGATGTTAAGAGTAACAAGAAGGGTTTCTTCAGGTATGTTGGCAACAAGAAGAAAGCCAAGGAAAGTGTGGGCCCCTTAATGAATGAGGGAGGCAACCTAGTGACAGAGGATGTGGAAAAAGCTAATGTACTCAATGCTTTTTTTGCCTCTGTCTTCACGAACAAGGTCAGCTCCCAGACTGCTGCGCTGGGCATCACAACATGGGGAGTAGATGGCCAACCCTCTGTGGAGAAAGAGGTGGTTAGAGACTATTTAGAAAAGCTGGACGTACACAAGTCCATGGGGCCGGACGAGTTGCATCTGAGAGTGCTAAAGGAACTGGCGGCTGTGATTGCAGAGCCATTGGCCATTATCTTTGAAAACTCATGGCAAACGGGGGAAGTCCCGGATGACTGGAAAAAGGCTAAAGTAGTGCCCATCTTTAAAAAGGGGAAGAAGGAGGATCCTGGGAACTACAGGCCAGTCAGCCTCACTTCAGTCCCTGGAAAAATCATGGAGCAGGTCCTCAAAGAATCAATCCTGAAGCAATTACATGAGAGGAAAGTGATCAGGAACAGTAAGCATGGATTCACCAAGGGAAGGTCATGCCTGACTAATCTAATCACCTTCTATGATGAGATTACTGGTTCTGTGGATGAAGGGAAAGCAGTGGATGTATTGTTTCTTGACTTTAGCAAAGCTTTTGAAACGGTCTCCCACAGTATTCTTGTCAGCAAGTTAAAGAAGTATGGGCTGGATGAATGCACTATAAGGTGGGTAGAAAGTTGGCTAGATTGTCGGGCTCAACGAGTAGTGATCAATGGCTCCATGTCTCGTTGGCAGCCGGTATCAAGTGGAGTGCCCCAGGGGTCGGTCCTGGGGCCGGTTTTGTTCAATATCTTCATAAATGATCTGGAGGATGGTGTGGATTGCACTCTCAGCAAATTTGCGGATGATACTAAACTGGGAGGAGTGGTTGATACGCTGGAGGGCAGGGATAGGATCCAGAGGGACCTAGACAAATTGGAGGATTGGGCCAAAAGAAATCTGATGAGGTTCAATAAGGACAAGTGCAGGGTCCTGCACTTAGGACGGAAGAACGCAATGCACAGCTACAGACTAGGGACCGAATGGCTAGGCAGCAGTTCTGCGGAAAAGGATCTAGGGGTGACAGTGGACGAGAAGCTGGATATGAGTCAGCAGTGTGCCCTTGTTGCCAAGAAGGCCAATGGCATTTTGGGATGTATAAGTAGGGGCATAGCGAGCAGATCGACGGAACGTGATCGTCCCCCTCTATTCGACATTGGTGAGGCCTCATCTGGAGTACTGTGTCCAGTTTTGGGCCCCACACTACAAGAAGGATGTGGATAAATTGGAGAGAGTCCAGCGAAGGGGAACAAAAATGATTAGGGGTCTGGAACACATGACTTATGAGGAGAGGCTGAGGGAACTGGGATTGTTTAGTCTGCGGAAGAGAAGAATGAGAGGGGATTTGATAGCTGTTTTCAGCTACCTGAGAGGTGGTTCCAGAGAGGATGGTTCTAGACTATTCTCAGTGATGGGAGAGGACAGGACAAGGAATAATGGTCTCAAGTTGCAGTGGGGGAGGTTTAGGTTGGATATTAGGAAAAACTTTTTCACTAGGAGGGTGGAGAAACACTGGAAAGCGTTCCCTAGGGAGGTGGTGGAATCTCCTTCCTTAGAAGTTTTTAAGGTCAGGCTTGACAAAGCCCTGGCTGGGATGATTTAACTGGGGATTGGTCCTGCTTTGAGCAGGGGGTTGGACTAGATGACCTCCTGAGGTCCCTTCCAACCCTGATATTCTATGATTCTATGCCATGCTGGGAACCTGCTGGCAGAGTCCCCAGAAACCGACAGGCTCCATTACATCTTAGAGGTGTACCCGATAAGAGGGATGGAGCAATTTTGCCTTAACTTTTAGATCCATTTTCAAGTCTGTCCTTCTAGCTGTCCAGTGGGCTGTTCTTGGTCAGGGCAGTCAGTGCAATGCAGTGTCAGGCCCTTCCTCCTTGAAGAGCAGGGAAGGAGCTTGGACTTCAAACCAGAGCTTTGCCTGGGGACTGGCTTAGGGAGTGAGAGTCTGAACTCCTCCTGTGAGATCCAGAAGATGGTCCTCAGAGAAGAGTCACAGGCTCCTTCCTACAGAAACATGAGGACCCCAGAGATTCAGCCCTTCTCTCCGACGGGCCCTGAGATTCCTGGGGGGATTGTGCTTACACTCAGTCCCTTCACCCAACCAAGGACTAGAGAGCCAAGGAGGGGTGAGGAGTCTGTCTCCTTCCTGGTGGGCTGTTCAGGAATCAGGAGTTCAGGGCGGATGGGACCAGCCCCCACATCGAACGTTGTCCCAATCTAGAGAGACAATGACAACTTGTGACCTGGAAGATATAGGCTTTGTCCTGGGGGCAACAATCCCCTTCTAAAGCTGTGCAATCAATGAATAAGATATTTCACCCCGTGAACAATGTCTCAGCCCCCTGGGGATGGGGAGGATCTTATTATTGGATCGTGCCCAGGGTGTCGCAAGAGAGAGCCAGGGCCATTTGGAGCAGCACTGCCCTGCGCAGATCCACCATTGCCCTCCCTGAGTTTGACGTAAGTGACCTCTCAGCCCAGCTTCCTGACTCCAGGCGTCGGTGGGCTGGCTCGAACGAGCTGCAGGATGTGCTGCTGCAGGGGCTGGGGGTTAGGAGTGTTCCTCTTGGGGAGACAGAGACCGAGCAGAGAATGAGCTTGGCTTGAGTCAAGTTCTTCTTGTCCTGGTTAAGTGGTGACTCTGGGCTTTTAAGGGGACCACACTCCAGGTTCTTGCCTTTTTGTCATCCTGGAGCAGCTGGGGAAGTAAGTCCTCATGGAGGGCCCTGCCCACATCCCTGTGCTCCAGGCTCCTTTTGGGGGCAGAGGAAATTAAGGGTCTAGCTCAAGCTCCTATTCTCTAGCATCTCCTGTAGAGGGGCTACCAGGACGGAGAGTCCTGGCTCAGGTGGGGACTGGGAGCTGACAGGAAAATGCTAATGGAGTCCCCTCTCCCTCTCCATTCTGTAAGAACTCAGCAGAATTCCCCAGGATGGGTCACCGTGTGGCACAGCTGGCTCTGTCCATCAGTGACCCAGCCAAGGATCTGAGCCGGCAGGCCAGGGTGGGAGTGTACCGGCTCTACCAGCTGCTGCTGCACCAGAGGGGTAAGGAACCCAGCTGGGAAATGGCACCCGATAGAGTGAGAGTGGGACCCGAACCAATTTCTCTCAGACTGACCCCGGCTGGAGGCTGAGTCTCTCTCGATCTCTTTCTCTGTTCTACAGCAGCCCCTGAAATTCTGTTGGGCCAGGCACGCAGCGAGGACTCTGCCCACTGTGCAACCACCAATGGGATTGGAAGGACACAAGCACTGCAACCAGAATGACAAGTGTGTGTGTGTGTCTGTTTCCCAGGGCTGGCCATCCATGAGGCCGAAGCCCTGTGGTGTTGGGACTGGCACCAGGACAGCAGGCTCCTGGGCTACAGGAATACAGCCAGGGTTGGGGAGGTAAGGACACTCTGCCAGGGCATGACACAGCTCAGGGAGTGGGGGTGGCTGGGTCCCCTGCAGTGGCTGCCTCCTGGGGCCACTAGACAGAGTTACCGTTCTAGCCCCAGGATTTGGAGCCTGGTTCTGGTCAATCTGCTAATGCCTCACGTCCTGTTGGTTTTAGGTCTTAGGAAAGTTCTTCTGGGAGGGGCAGAGAAGATCCTTATCTGGACGACAGTGGTGGCCATCCACAACCCTTACTGCGTGTCAGCCAGGTTGGGCTGTTCCTCACCTGCTCCCTCCTAGGGGAAGCCCAGCAGCTGATGGGGGACAAGGTAAGCAGCTGCATTAGAGTCAGGAGATTGGGGTGGGGCCCAGGACTCATTCCCATCCAATGGCCATTCGCTGGCCTGGCAGCAAGAAGCCTGGTGTGTAATGAGAGTGAGAACAGGTGCTACTGGTAAGGGAGGTGAATTCACCTCCATGAGCAGGAGGGAGCCAGCTTGTCCCCAGAGCAGCTCCAACCGATCCTTTTAGCAAGGCTAAGTAATGACAAGCATTACCTCGTCATGGACTTAGGACACGTTGCTTTCGCTCTTGCGGGTCTCTCCTATCCCACAGGGCTGCACCAGTTTCCAGTGGACTAGAGTCTGTGCCACCCGAGCCACCACCCAGAGTTGCTCCCATCACTGGCAGCCTGGGAAGCCAAGGACTGATGAGTGATGGCGACTCACCAGGCAGGACTGATGCACATGGGCAGGGGAAGCTTGTCCTGCTGCTGGCAGGGCTGGACCCGCTCTAGAGAGAATGGGAGGATTCAGTTAGCAGGGGCTGCTGATCTGCCCCATTCACCAGGGCTGCCATCCTGCATCTTCAGCATTAGTGTCTGGGATGACTTGGGGAAAGGTCTCAACCTCCCGACATCCCCCTTCACTGGTGCCAGAATCCGTCCTTCCCCCACACTCCCCTGCTAGAGCCCTGTCCCTGCCCAACCTGGTTGGGGGTGGAGGAGAGGGTTCTGAGAACTTGAGCTGTGGAATAGAGGTGGAACAGCTGTCAGGGACACTGAGGGGGAGGTGGCAGGAGCTGACCCTACAAGGAGGGGGGTTGGCACTGGAGGTCACTAGAAAGGACAAGACTCCATTCTAGGGGTCAGGAGGAATCCAGCCCTCAGAGACAGGCAGGTGGTGGGAGGAAATGCTGCCGGTTCCAGGTGCCCTTAATCCCCCCCAATTCCTTGGGGGCGTCTGAGTCTCTGACAGGTTCTCATTCCCTTGCAGCAGGAGGACGTCACGGCCAATGTGATGCGCCAGGTCCGCATCATCCGGCACTTGTGCCAGGTGCCTGAGGCACTGCAGTGCTGTGCCTCTGAGGCCACCAGCAACTCCCGCTCCCTGCTGCAGGTACTGCTCTGGCTCACTGTAAAAGGGGAGATAGTGGAAGGGGAAATGGAGCCCCTTGGCACTCACAGAAACCCTCTCCCCTCTCTGTGGAGCAGGGTCCTTCCTGCTGCGCCCCAAATGCCCTCACAGCCTCTGAGATGGGCGCAGCCTTCAGCTGAGCCACCTCCTGGAGCAGTGCAGACAGGTCACCTCGTCCCATCAAACCAAGCAGTGCTGGCTCTCAAAGAGGCTTAGATGGAAGACCCCACTCCCTCATGGAGGTAAGAGTCATTTACTCCTTGGAGTGTGTGGGTCTCCTGGGGGAGAAACGGGATCCCCGATGCATAGCCTGCCTGGGAGCTTCCCCTGTCCCTGGCTCCCAGCTCTGGGACAGAGACGTCTCAATCATTGTACCACCCTGGTTTTGTTCATAGGAAGGGGCTCCCTAGACATGTCCTCTAAACTGGACTCCTGAGAGGGTTTCCGGCAGGAGGCTCCAGCCCCTCAGGCATGAAGAGGACATCAGGTAATCTCGTTCACATGGCATCTCCGGTCTCCAGCTCCACTTCCTGCAGCAGGGCCAACGAACCCATCAGCTCCCAGAATCCCAACTCTTTCGCCTCCTTCCGCTCAGCAGTGGGATTTCTCCAGCCCCCTCACCACACCTGTCAGCCTCTGAATGATGAAAGGCCTGAATGTCAGAGTCACCAGAACAAGCAAACTCCAGTTGCAGGCAGTGGGGCCTGTGTGTACTGAGCCCCACTGGAAATCATGTCTGAAATGGGGAGCAAGGACCCCAGCCCAGGAACAGTAGGAGTGGGCAGAGCAGGCCTGTAACAGGTTGTTCTCCACTGAGCTGCACAGCCTGGGGCTTAGCCAAGCTGATTACAGAATGAGCCCTACCTGAGAGGCACCATGTACCTCCTCCTACAGAGCCAGACTTCAGTGGTGATACAGCCCAGCTGGGGTATCAACAGGAATGAGAATGAGTTAGGAAGTTCAGAGCAGCAAGGAAAGTCTAGAGGGAAACTTGAGAAGAGAGGTGGGAAGTGCCCAGGGAAAACTGCAGCAAAGAGAAAGGAGTACACCTTCCTGTTGGGTACAGGACCCTGGGCTGCTGCCAATGTCAGGGTGGGACTCGATTCCCCTACTGGCCCCAAAGAAGGGGGCGTCCACCCACCTGGAGAGGGTTACCAAGCCCAGCAAGGGGGCTGCAGGATGAGGAAGAGCCCCAGTGTTGGCAGAAGGGTGGACTAACGGTGGCGACCTGGCCGAAGGGTTGAGTTACCAGGCAGAGAAATTGTCATGGTGCTGGAGCAACCACAGATGGGGGACGCTAGCCTAGCGAGAGGGCTGTGATGCCATGCCTGGCTGCCACGGGGGCACGGAAAGATGAGTAGATTATTTTCTTATTGGTACAGTCAGGAGGATTGAATTCCATCAGCCCTCATGGATCACAGGGGGAAGTCTTGGGTGCTGAAGGACGGTCTGACCTGCCAAGTGGGTGTCTCAAGGGACCAAGCTGGTCACTGGATTTTTCACTTCAGTTCCCAGGACTGGTTAAGCAGCCAAAGCAGGTCTAGGAGTTTCTCATGCAGCTCCTAGAACACCAACAGAGGCAGAAGGAAGTGCAGACGGAGCTACAGACGTGGCAGCAGAAATACCTGTGAGAGATCCTGCCAAGGGAAATCAACCCAGGGTCTGCTATGCCCATGGACAACAAGAGCAGACAAGGAGAGCACGCCTGGGCTGTGCTGTGAAGATTAGCCCAGGAGAGCAGGGCATGAGGAAGTGTACAAGCGTGGCCTAATGCCAAGATGGGGACAAGAGTTCTTTGTTTTGAGTGCAGAGAAGCAAGCCATATCAAAAGACACGGCCTGCTTAGGAAATTGCTGAATGGCAAATCGAGGGGCCAGGGCCCCAAGAAGGTAGAAAGAAAGGAGAAGGTGTCCTCTGACACAAACCCACATGAGGCGGGCAACGTGGAGGTGGAAGGGATGGCCGTGGACCTTGCAGACCCTCCACCACCATGCCCTGTTGGGTGCTGCAGGGAGGTGAAGCACGAAATGGTTGGCCCAGAGATGAAGCAGACTGAAGTAGGGAGAAACACCAGGGTGGAGAAGTCCATGGTGGGTTCTCAGACCCTGACGGAAAAGGGTTTTGGTGAATGCAGTGCCAGTAGCAAAAAGGGGTAGAGAAGAAGCTAAAGGCTTCGGAACAGGCTCCGCAAGCAGTTGCGAATGAGAAGGAGTGGCTGCAGGAAGAGCGCTGGGATACTGCGTAAGGGAAGGATTGCCTCTTAATTCTGGTGAACGGCTGGCAGTGGAGCTGGGGACACTGTGCGCAGGCTGTACAAGCGCGCAGCCGGTGACAGCGATGAGATGATGAGGGATGAAGCTTGGACAAGAATCGAACTTGCCCCCCCAGGTGGGCGATGCTCTAAGGAGGAGGGAATATAACAGAGAGTGGCCTGTGGGCTGTAAAGTCTGGACCTAGGCCAAACTGATTACAGAGTGAGCTTCACCTGAGGGAAAAACCAGGGAAAAACGCAGCAAAGGTACAAGAACAGGCCTAGCTATTCAGTACAGGCCTTGGGGCAGAACCTAGAATTGAGGGTAGGACTGGTTCTTTCATGGTCTCTAAGGAAGGGGATGTAGAAGGCCATAGAAAGGGATAGCAAGGGCAAGCCGAGCCAAAGTCAGGCTGAGGTAGAGCTCCCAAAGGAACGGAAGACCTTGTTTCTATTAGACATTTTTGGACTTTTTGTTTGGGATGAGCACGACCCAGGAAGGAGTGGACTAAAAGACGGTCACCTGGCTGAAGGGCTGAGTTCCCAGCCAAAGAACTCCCAGAGGGCCCTAGCAACTATTGGCAGGGGTGCTAGCCCAGCAAGAAAGTTGTAACACCAGGCCTTGCCAGGAAGGGGCAGCCTGGTTTTGGAGAGCGGTGGGGATGGCCTATGGGAGAGGGTGGCTGGAGGGGTCGTACAGGAGGGGCAACAGGGTCCAGTGATGAGAGCAGGGAACTGGTTGGACTGCAGCCCTGCCCCTGAGTGGTAACGAGATCCTGGCCAGGTCACTCTCCTACCTAATGCCTCACTTTCTCTATCTTTGAAATGGGGATCATCCTGACCCACATTAAGTGAGTGTTTGATCCTCTGTTTTTCCTTCCCAAATCCCTGCCCTCCTTGCCCCACACAGGCCTCTGCCCTGTTCCTCAAACTTCCGTGCCCATGTTAGTGCCTGTGTAGCCCCCCAATGGCAAGGTCTCATGTACAGCCTCCTGCCAGCAAACTGAAGCCGCCCCTAGATCCAGAACAGGAATCGCAGTTCCTGTGCGCGGCCTGAATGGAGGACAGACCATGGGCATGGGGACGGCCAACACTCACATCCAGGTAGATCATCAACGTACTCCTCTGTCCCAGGAGCAGGAAGGTCTCTGGTTCTTGCTTTCTTCGATGGCTGGAGCTGCTGATCTGGGGGTGCGGTGGACAGAGATGGGAACAGGTATAGGATTAATCCAGTGTCAGGGGGAGACTCCCCCCCCTCCCCTCACCCGTGGGAGATGATGTTGCCCCTCTATGGGGAAGTCCTTCCTTGCAGATGCTGTGCTTTGGTTCCTGGACTCTGCCAGGAAGCCCAGCTCCCATCCCTAGCAGCTTGGCTGTTCCCTACCTTGCTCGGCACCAGACCCTCTGCAGAGAGCTGCTCTGGGTCAGGAGTGCAGAGCCAGCTCTCATCCTGGAAGGTGTAGCCCCAGTTTCCATAACCCTGACCCATGGTCTCCCTCCCATGACAGGCTCTGAAGAAGGCCTGCCCAGAGACGTGGATGCCATGTTAAAGAGCCTACTGACAGCAACCCCCAACACAGACAAACTCCCGCACATCTTGGAGGTGAGCAGAATGGGCAAAGGCAGCAGGAATTTTACCTTAGCCCTGGGGAGGCCTGGAAATGAGAGACTGGATGATCCATGTTTCCATTGTGTCCTGCTACCTGAGAGCCATTGGGCCACCCGTGGTCAGGGCAGTCAATACAGAGCAGTGTTGGGGCCCTTCCTCCTTCAGGGACAGAGGGAAGGCGCTGATGCTCAGCAACCAGGCTCTGCCTGGTTCTGTTGAGCACTAACTCCAAGACCCCAGGCAGGCTTGCGGAGTGAGATCATCAGAGCCCTGTGAAGTTCAGGAGAAGATTCTCTAAGAAGAGCACTGGCTCCTTCCGAGGAAGCTGCTGAGATGGGTCTTCACAACATCCTCTGGCAAGGAGTTCCACAGGTTGACTGTGCGTTTGTTTAAAAAAATACTTACTTTTTTTAGTTTTAAACCTGCTGTCTATTAATTTCATTTGGTGAGCCCATATCAGTGTACAACAGAAATGGTTTCTCAAAGTCATGTTCAATAACATGATTGGATCCTTTTACAAACTCAATGTAAAACTTGCTTAGAACAATGGTGGATTTGGATCTGCTCTTGCAGCATGGTTCCTGTATGTCTCATGTGATCTTCCCAAGAGCTAATGAAAATAGCTACTTTATCCATAGAAGCTTTGGCATGTGTCTGGAACCCAATTAATATCAAGACAATGTAGATATTAGTGTTGTCCATAGTATAGGAATCTTGGTATTTAGCCATGAAAGCAATATGGTAGTGTGCCTCGGTTTCCCTTTTCCTACATCATATCAGGTCTGGAATGTCTTTTCTCCTGTGAAAAGTTTCAAAACTGTTTACAAGTATCAGGGGGTAGCCGTCTTAGTCTATATCCACAGAAACAAGGAGTCCAGTGGTACCTGAAAGACTAACAAATTTATTTCGGCATAAGCTTTCATGGGTGAAACATCTGTATCACAGGGTCTTTTAACATAGTGTGGGTTTTTTTGTATCACTCTTAACATGTTCAAGGGTTTTCCCAAAAGATTTGGCACCGTGATACAGTATGGCCAGAGGGCAGAAGGAGAGTGTTTAAAGGGAGCCTTATTCCCTGTAGAAGGAAGAAAGTTTGCTATAGATTAATTAGAGCACCTGAAGCCAGTCACCTGAAACCCCCCCCCCCCCCCCCGCTTCAATCGGACAAGGGAAGGAGTTGAAGCAGAGTGGATTGGTCAATAGACAAGTCAGATCTTACCCAGAAATAACGCTGTTGCCAATCCTTCAGGAGCAAGGAGGAACAAGGAGAAACTTGCTTTCAAAAGAGCCAAGGAGGAGAGGGACACGGTCCATGAAGAGAGCCTGCTCTGGGGTTCCTGAGGGAGAGAGGAAGAGCAGGGAGCAGGACCGATTGCTCAGGGGGGGAATGCTGGATATGGGGCCAGCAGGGTGGTTCATCCAGCTCATGTCACAGCCCCAGCCCCAGGGCGTGTGCCGGCTGCAGTGTCTGCAGGTGCACAGGTCCATGTACCTGTGACAGTGGAATGGTGTTCCCGGGCCTGGCTCACAATGGTTGGAGGGTGGAGTTTGCTGCAGGGCCAGTGAGCAAAATTGCAGATGGGGTTTCTGTTCCCAGCAATGACAGCTGTGTGTCTCAGAGAAAGATCCTCTTACCCCTCTCTCCAAGAGACGTACTCCTGTCTCCAAAACCAGTCAGGTGGCAGAGCGCAAACTGGTTTATGCCGTAGCCGACACGTTTTCTGGCCAGCCTTGAATGCTCCAATTCCCTGATGAATGTTCTTCTGACCCTTAATGGCTTTTATATTTTTGCTTTAGCCATTATTCAGACCCTCAGCCCAGTCAGCCTGGTCCCACTTACATGTGGTGCCTCACTTTCCCCCTCTCTGAAGTGGGGATAATCCTAACTGACAATTAGACAGTGTTTGATCCTCAGATCTTGATTCCCAAATCCCTTCCCTCCTTGCCCAACACCAGCCTCCCCCCATTTCCCCAAACTTCCATGCCTATCTTAGTGCCTGTCTCCGCCCCCAAATGCAAGGTCTCAGACACAGTCTCCTTCCAGCAAGCTGAAGCTGCCCCTGGCTCTGGAGCTGGAATCGCATGTCCTGAGAGCTTTCCTTGCCTAGTGTATTCACCGTGGGCATGAGAAAGGACAACACCCGTATGCAGGTCTAACATCAGCCTCCACCTCTGTCCCAGCAGCAGGATGGCTCTGCTTCCTGCTCTGTTAGGGGGCTTATTCCTTCACCCACTTACTTCCCTGGTCCTTCTTGCATGAACAGAGAGCAACAATACCCGAAGTCCAAAGGTGCAAACAATTCGATGTTTATTGGGGTGAACTTCTAGCAATCATGATTCCAGTTTCCTTCCTTAGCGTCCCCCTTCTCAGTTTTGACACCCCAGAGCCTTACCTGTGTCCCTGTTCCCATTTCCCCCCCTTAGCAAAACATGATTCCAATTTCCCCGCCCCCATTCTCTGTTCCCATTCCCCCCCTTAGCAAAACATGATTCCAGTTTCCCCACCTCCATTCCCTGTTCCCATTCCCCCTCCTTACTTCCTGAGCTGCTCTGGGCAAGGACTGCAGAGCCAGCTGTCATCCTGGCAGGTGTAGCCCCAGGTTCCATAACCCTGACCCATGGTCTCTCTCCGCTGGCAGGCTCGGAGCAAAGGCCTGTCCAGAGAACATGGATGACGAGCTCTAGATCCTGCTGACAGCATCCCCCAGCACAGACAAACTCCAGCACATCTCGGAGGTGAGCAGAATGGGAAGGGGCAGCAGGGGTTTTAACTTGGCCCTGGGGACTCCTGGAAAGAAGAGACTGGAAAATCCATGTTTCTTCTCTTGGATCCTTCGAGTATGCATTTGTGATATAAACTCAGTGGGTGACCTTGGGGTTAACTCACTTCCCCCTTCCGGCATCAGTCTTCTCCACTATCAAATCTACCCTGGGGAAGAAGGACATAAGCCCCGACAATCACCTTCACCTGTTGGTGTCTGGCCCTGGGACCCTAAACCAACTGGACTATCTGCCCCATCACCTAAACTGCCCTGACTTTTCCTCCTAGGGCCTTGTCCTAAGTGCTCAGCCTAGCCCCTTCCTGGCTTATCCCTGACCTTTCAAGGACTCTCCAAGCCCCTCCCACACCTGCTCCCCTTGGGGTGTCTCTGGTGGCTGAGCACAGGCTGCCCTTCTGTCTGTCAGCAGGCCTGAGTCCTAGTCACATGCTGCTTCTTGTCACCTGACCCCCACATTTATTCCCTTCACCCTACGGAGCTGCATAACCTGGGCTAAGTACAGTTGAGCTCCAACCCCTGTCCTGGCCATCTCACCCTGGGACAGGTTGAAAGTGGAAACCTGTGGGCTAACAGTAACTGTTTGCTCTCAAAGGTGCTGAAGACACAATGGAAGAGGAAATCCTTTGGTCTGGATTTAAATTATTGCAACTGAAAGTGAATGAGAGAAAATTGGTCCAGAGTTATCTTCCTAGCAGCAGAAAATCTGTAGATTGATAGATGTTAAGGTCAGAAAGGACCATTATGTGTATCTAGTCGCACCTCCTGTACAACTCGAGCCCTTGAATGTCACCAAGTGATTCCTTCAGCCAACCATAACATGGGACTGAGCCAGAGCACGTCTTTTGGAATGACATCCACATGCATTGGAGCCAGCAGGCTAACAGAAAATCCTTCTGTAGTGACATGGGGTTAAGGGACATGAAGGAAAAGACACGGAGGCTGTGATTAAAGTTAGAGCACTGAGACCAGGATAACCGGGGCTAGGTCGCAGGATTGGCTAGCAGAAGACCTGCCATTTTCTATTCCTGGCTTTGAGACCATGAGCAAGTCTCTTCACTGCTGGGTGCCTCGGTTTCCCCAACTATCAAATAGAGCTAATCAAGCTTTTGTTTGTTCTCCCCATTTTACAGGGTGGGAAACCGAGACACAGTTGGGACCTGTTTACACTACAGCTCTCTAGAGCATTTCTAAGCTGCTGACCCCCACATGTTGTTCAGAGCCTATGGACAACACAGCTCCTAAGGGTGTGTTTATTCTGTTCTTATCCCCTATGTACCAGCAGGTCTGGGCGGCCTTTTCTCACTGTGCTGTGGGGAGCAGGTCCTGAGTACAAAGGGTCTGAAGAAGCTCTCAAGGACTAATTTTTAAAAATAATTTTTATCAATGAATTGGGAGAAAACATACAATCCCTGCTGATAAGCTTGGTGGGTGACAAGATACTGGCAGAGTCGTTATTTCTGATGAGAAGAGAGCAGTGATACAAAGCGATGTGGCTCATTTGGCAAGCTGGACCCATTCAAAGAAAACAAGTTTGACCAGAGCCAAATGCAAGGTCCTATACCTCCCAACAAGGCATGCCAGCCACACCTCCAGAATGGAGAAGTGTATCCAGGAAAGCAGTGACTCTGAAAAGGATTTAGGGGCTATAGTGGAGAAGCTACTCAACACGAGCTCCCAGTGGGATGCTGTGGTGAACAGAGCTAAAGCCATCATTACATGTAGGAGCAGAGCCGTGAGTAGCATAGGGAGGTGTGACATTATGAGTGTAATATAATATCTCATTGATAGGTCACAGGGCCAGAAAGAGTTAATTAACTCACAGGCTGACCTGATCCATGGCTGAACTTTAAAGACTGGTGAGGAAGATATGTAAAGGAATAGAGCTTTGAAATGCAAGCCTGCATTGTTAGAGATAGAAGGGTAGATGTTTGCTCAGGTCTTGTGATATAAGCAAACAACTCTTGTCTATTGCTATAGCTTTGATTCAAAGATCAAAAGAGGAATATTAACATTTAGGAAGACACTTGAGTGAAACAGTATTATTGTTCATATGTCTCTTTGAAGGTTGTGGTAACCTGTATCTAAACTGTTTAATGGATAAATTATCCTGTGATAATTGCCAGGATGTTTAGGAGAAGGAAAGTTAAGCCTATTGTTTTCTCAGGCCAAAAGGCTGCTGGAAATGTATAAAAACCCTGGGACACAATCCTTCTTCATCTCAGATCTGCTTTGGGTTTCAAGAAGGGGAAACCCGAAGCCATAAGGACTGAGATCCCCAGTCACTGACTGGAGTCACCCTGAATATGGACATTGGACTATAACCTATGGACTATTTCTAAAAGGACTTTTGGCAACTACAAGCTCATCTCTGCTCTGTACCTGTACCTCAGGAGTTGAACTCAAGTCTGTAACTGTATTGATCTTTTAACCAACACGCTCTTCCTTTTCCTTTTTAATAAATTTTAGTTTTGTTAATAAGGATTGACTGTAAGCGTGTATTTTGGGTAAGATCTGAGTTATCATTTGACCTGGGTCTGGGGCTTGGTCCTTTGGGATCAGGAGAACCTTTTCTTTTATATGATGAAATAAGATTTTCAGAATTTATCATCATATGTTTGACCTGTGTGTCTGGAAGGAGTCCTGAGGCTGGGTACTTTAAGGGAACTGCATTATTTGGACTTCTGAGTAACCAGGGAGGTGCAAAAGAAGCTGTTTTGTGCTGGCTTGGTAAATCTAAGTATTGGAATATCCACCAGCCTTTGGGGTTTGTTTACCCCGTTTGTTTGCAGTCCACCCTGACTGAGTGACCTCAGCTGGCTCCCACGGGCAGCACTGTCACAGGAGGTGACACAGCATCAGTGAGACTGCTATTGGAATACTGCCTCCAGTTTTGGTGTCCTCATTTGAAAAAGATGTTGAGAAATTGGAGCTGGGGCAGCAAAGAGCCACCAAATGTTCTGCGGGCTGGAGAAAAATGCCTTCTAGGGAGCGATTGAAAGAGCTCAACCTGTTTAGCTGATGAAAAGCAGATTGAAGGGTGACTTCACTGAAGGGTTGAAATGCCTTAATGGAGAGAAAATACTGGGGATTAAAAGGCTCGTTAATCGAGCAGAGAAAGTCAAAACAAGACCCAATGGCTGGAAGGTGAAAAGAGACCAATTCATATGACAAATAAAGCACAAATATTCAACAGCGAGGATGATTCACCACAGGAACAAGCTACCAAGGAAACTGGTGGATTCTCCATCTCTTGATGTCATTTAATGAAGACTAGATGCCTTTCTGGAATGTGCTTGCCAAACGTTAGCGACTGTGGTATACAGGAGGCCTGTGATATGCAGGGGGTCAGATGAGATGCTCTAATGGTCTCTTCTGGCCATCAAGTCGACTCATTTCTGAAAAACTGAGTGTAGCATTGGGAGTAGCCTCTGATGTTTTGCTGTCCAGCCGGGTTGCTAGAATGAACACTCCTTGAGTGGAGTGATCCACAGGGAGTAGCTCAAACCTCCAAAGTGTCTGGCCAGTGGCAGGACATTAGCACTGCAGGGGAGGGGTGGGTAGGTTGACGGGATAGCAAGTGTGAAAAAGGGGACAGGGAGTGGGGGGTAATAGGAACCTATATAAGAAAAAGCCCCAGATAGCGGGACTGTCCCTATAAAATCGGGACATCTGGTCATCCCAGGGGTGTGTGTGGCAGTGACATCACAAAGGCCCTTTGCAGGACCTCATCCTATTGGTCAAAGATAGTGGGGAGGTGGTGACCTCACAGAGAGATGCTGACATCAGGCAGGACAGGGGTGCAGGGCAAGGGAAACCTCGCAGACCCCTGTAGCTTCGCTTCAGCAACTCTCCCTCTAGAGGTCCCTCTTTCAGGACTGAGAGAGTATTAGGGTTTATGTACGTGAGCGCGAGGAGGAACCTCTTTCGAGTTTTCTCCTTTCCTTTTCCTGATTTTACTAGAAAACACACATCCCTCTTTGGAAGGTAAGAGCCTCTGAGAGGTTTGGAACCTGTTCAGTCTGATCCATTTGGTGCCAGGTGAATTCTAGGCGTGGAAAACGCTAGCTTAATGTGGCAGAATTTTATTCCCCACCTAGGATTTTGTCCCTTAGAATCACTGGGGACATTAGGGTTTGTCCTTTTTGTTTTACCTTTTCCTCCATCCCTCCCTCTTTTCTCTTCTTCTCTTACTTCTTTTGTCCTTTCCCCTGTTTCCCTCCCGCCACCAGAAGGTGTGTGGGGGGGGGAGTCACTAGGGGTGCTCTGCAGCTCCCATTGTGGAAGGTCCACCCAAAAATGTTGGGCTGAAATAGTGCTCGGACAGTGATCCCCACCGGTGACCTGGGCCATCCTTTGAGCTCTCTGGTGAGAACCCTCAGCCCCCCGCCCCTCAGTCTCTACCCTGATTGCCTGAGCGGGGGGTTACTGACAGGGAGGAGACTCTGGTCCTTGTTGTTCTCTTTTAAGACCAAGTAAATACGTCATAACCAGTTATATGTCTGACGAATTTTGCTGCTTCTCTGCATTCATTGTCTCTGAGCAGTTTATGATTCTCTCTAACATTCCAGTTCTCCTGAAACGCTTGCTGAATAATTACTATGAAATGTTTGTTGGTCTGGAGCTCATGTGAGAGGACTTTATTCAGGTCATTCAGTGTATGAAATTCAAGATCCGATGGTTAGTTTGAAAGTCCGGGCTCTTGGGTCCTATTCCCAACTCTACCACTGACTGGCTGTGTGACCTCAGACAAGTCAGTTCTCCTCCTTTCTCAGCCTTAGCTTCTCCCTCTTTCAAGTAGGCATAACAATCGGCTCCTACCTACCTCACAGTGGGAGGAGGATGGGGATCCATTGGAGAGTGTCTCGAGGAGCAGTGCATAATATGAGGGGTCCTATCTCGTTTACTCAGATCAGATTTTGACATAATCGAGTAGCTGAAATATTCTATTTTATTTGTTTTTGATTATTTTAAAATTGTTAAGAGCAGCAACTCCTTAGCTCAGACTGAAGCATCTTCTCTAGTTTTCGAGATCTAAGTGTCTCCTCTTTGTGCGTGACGAGACAATTTAACACACTGTGACAAACAGGAGATGCTTTTGTTTTGCAACGAAATATTTTTGCAAAGAATTTTCATCCCACTTGATATGATTTCAAGAAACAAACGGGTTTAGTCTGAATGGGATTTTTCTGACAGAAATGGTTTCAGTGAAATTTCCCCACCATCTCGATTCCTGGTCTCTCTCTTTGCCTCTGCAGGGTTTCTTGTCTGTTTGGAGTCAGGATTTGTGGCTTCTCTTTCTGGCTCTGCCACCGTGTTGCTGTGTAGGCCCTTGGGTAGGTCACTTCCCTTCTCTGTACCTCAGGCTCCCCATCTGCCTCATGGGAACAGGGACAGTTTGCGAACTCTGGGCAGTCATGAGCCTGAGTGAGATAAGGGGCGTAGTTAAAGCCCTTTGTGAAAGAGAAAGGGGAGTTTCACGGTGTTGAGCACCAAGGAATTCTAAACTTGGCTAAAATGTCTAGGCTGCGGAAACAAGAAATGGTCGGGGCCAAATTTTAACCACTGTCTTTTTTAAAGCCCATTCAGGGATTTGAGTCCCACTCTTTTAGGTATCTGGGGTTCTTTGCCAGCAGGAGAGAAGAGGTTCCTGCCTCCATTTTTGTGGCCTTAACAAACCAGGTGCTGTGCCCCAGTTCTCATCTGAGATCCCCGAAAAGAACCTCTCCCCATCCGTTAACAAGACAGTAGCTATCTTTAAAAGGGAAACAAAGAGAACCCCGGGACTTACAGACTAGTGAGCCTCATTCCATACCTGGAAAGATACTGGAATACATTATTAAACAATCAGTTTGTCAGCACCTACAGGATCATTTGGTTCTTAGTACTAGTGAGCATGGATTTGTCAAGAACAAATCATTCGAAACCAATCCTGTTTCCTTCTTTGACAGGGTTACGGGCCTAGTGGAGGTGGGCAGACAGTAGATATGATCTATCTTGGTGTTAATCAGGCTTTTGACACAGTCCCATAGGACATTCTCAGAAGCAAACTAGGGAAATGTGGTCTTGATGCAATTAGTATAATGTGGGTACACAGCTGGTTGAAAACCCATCCTCCAAGAGTCGTTCTCCATGTTTTGCTGTCCAGCTAAAAGGGAGTACCTAGTGGGTCCGGCACAGATCTTTCTGGGTGTGGTACTATTCCATATTTTCATTAATGATTTGGAAAATGGAGTGGAGAGTATGCTTCTAAACTGTGCAGATGACACCAAGCTCTTTGGAGCACAGGACTGGAATTCAAAACCCCCTTTACAATTTGGAGACTTTGGTCTTCTTGAGCCAAAGTCCACGGCTGGGCCCCTCTCTATAGACTGGGCAGAAGTGAAACCCCAGAGCCAAACACTCCTCCTCCTGGGCAGTGCACGCCGACCTTTAATGGTCAGATGCTGCTTAGCTCTGTCACAGCAGCTTCTGCTGCGGGATTCTCCCAGCACTTTCCAAGAGTGGGAAAGTATGAAATCCCCATTTGACTGCTGGGGACAGAGCCATAGAGCGGGGAGCAACTTGCCCAAAGTCCCAATAGGAAAACCAGCAATCGAACCCAGGAGTCCTGACTGTCAATCCCCTCTTTTCACAGGCAGTCGATCGCCCAGTGTCATCACCCTGCCTGTTGTCTGGGCAGGGTAACTCCTCAGGTCACCACCCTCTCCAGCCTACCTTGGGCTTGGAGAGTGAGGAGGAGAGCGAGGGACAGCAGATGACCCTGAACATCCACCATCCATCGCTCCTCCATCCGCCATCCATGGAGCCGTCTCCAGCGTGTTTGGAAAGGTCCCAACAATGCGGCTCCCAGCCCTTGCCTTGTGGGCTACTGTTTGACAGGCTGAGAGTGTCTGAGCTGGGCGAGACCCTGTGAGCTGCTGAGCATGGATTGTCATAAATATGAAGGGAAGGGTAAACCCCTTTAAAATCCCTCCTGGCCAGAGGAAAAATCCTCTCACCTGTAAAGGATTAAGAAGCTAAAGGTAACCTTGCTGGCACCTGACCAAAATGACCAATGAGAAGACAAGATACTTTCAAAAGCTGGGAGGAGGGAGAAAACAAAAGGGTCTGTGTCTGTCTGTATGATGCTTTTGCTGGGGTCAGAACAGGAATGGAGTCTTAGAACTTAGTAAGTAATCTAGCTAGGTATGTGTTAGATTATGATTTCTTTAAATGGCTGAGAAAAGAACTGTGCTGAATAGAATGACTATTCCTGTTGTGTGTCTTTTTTATAACTTAAGGTTTTGCCAAGAGGGATTCTCTAGGTTTGAATCTAATTACCCTGTAAGGTATCTACCATCCTGATTTTACAGAGGTGATTCCTTTACTTCTATTAAAGGTCTTCTTGTAAGAAAACGGAATGCTTTTTCATTGTTCTAAGATCCAAGGATTTGGGTCTGTGGTCACCTATGCAAATTGGTGAGGATTTTTACCAAACCTTCCCCAGGAAGTGGGGTGCAAGGGTTGGGAGGATTTTGGGGGGAAAGACGTGTACAAACTCCGTTTTTTCAGGAACCAAGATAAAGTTTGTTGCTGGCAGTGGAAGTCCTAGGGCAAAGGGTAAAATAGTTTGTACCTTGGGGAAGTTTTAACCTAAGCTGGTAAAAGTAAGCTTAGGAGGTTTTCATGCAGGTCCCCACATCTATACCCTAGGGTTCAGAGTGGGGAAGGAACCTTGACAGAAATCAATGAGAAATGTGTGGGCCCTGGGCTTCCTATGCCTAGGGACTTTGATGTGGGGAATGGTTTCTCTGGAGAAGTCCGGACTCCTGGGTAGTGTTCTGTTTTCTAGCCTGTGAGGTAGCCAGGGATGGCAGGAGGGAGCTGCTTGTCCGATGGTCTTTGTAACTGACTCCAGTGCCTCCCTGGGTGTTGCAGCACCAGGGATGATGAGGGGAAACGTAAGGAGCAGATCATGCAATGAACTCCTTCCAGTGTGTGGCGAATGCACTCCCTGAACTCCTGTGAGGGGAGGAGGAGCTGCTGTGGCTGGGGCAGGGATGGAGAAGGATGAAAAAGGCTGTTTGGTGAGAGGCTGCCTTGACCCCAGACTCACGCTTGCTCCCTGCTCGGTTCCAGGATAGCCGGGCTCCTGAGGATGTTCAGGAAGAAGGGTCTGCAGGTGGCCCCAGAGCCTGAGGGAAGCAGCTGCCATCTTTCCCAGGAGCAGAGCGGCCCCTCCGTCCCTGCTGGTGGGGAAGGAGCTCTTGGCCAGGCCAGGAGGTGGAAGTGCCCAGACTTCTGGCAGAGGAAACCCACTCCCGGCGCAGGCGTCGATGTGGGAGAGGCACCGGCCAGGCTGAAATGGAGCTGGCCCAGGATGCAGCTGGGCAGGCAGGACCCAGCCCAGGAGGGGAGCCAGGCAGGGTGGCTCTGGGGCTTGTTGTGTGGGAAGCACCGGCCCCAGGAGCCCAGCCCTGATTCCCAGCAGGAGGCATCGCCCTGCCCAGTCACTGAGGACCTTCAATCTTCCCCAGGGCAGGAGGTGGAGGATCCCTGTCCCAGCACCAGCAGCTCGGCCCGCTCCCATGGGACAGCAGCAGTGCCTGGGATTTGGGTAGTAGTGAGGCCAACGGGCGCCACTGCTTTGTTCCAGGTGAGGAGCCAGGCTGGGCTCAGGGAGGGGTGAGGAGGGGGCTGTGACCACCCTGAGCCCAGGCTCTCAAGCAGTGCTATGGGGGTGAGTCCCCAGCCCAGGTGTCTGGCCTGAGCCACGTGAACCTCTGACACTAGATGCTGCCACTTTGGTCCTTGATGCTCTGGTTGGCAGGGTGGGTGCAGGGACGGGGGGCAGACACTTCCCAGGGAGTCCAGGACAGTTTGTGGGAGGTTCTCTTTGCTATGGACTCCTGAATTAATAGGGGGCTGAAGGTATCACTGAGAGCGGGGGATGTGGGGAGCGATCTGCCCTGCGTCCTGGAGATGCGAAGGGGGCACATTGCCCCACCATGCCCCTGTCCTTCTCCCAAGTGGCAGCAGGTATCATCCTGTCCCCTTCTCTCCCTGGTGCAGGGAACCCCAAGGACTCCGAGGAGGAGGAATGGGTGAATGTGGCCACAGAGGAGGCTGCTCTCAAGAACATTCGAGAGCAGCTCCAGGGCTGAGAAAAGGTACAAACGTTCCCCAGCTGTGCTGGAACCGAGATTCTCCCACCCTTTCCCAGCACCCTGACCACCTGCAGAGGGTCTTGTCTCTGATGATCCACCAGCCCTAATGGAGGCCTTTCTCCTCCTTGATCTGGGACGCCCAAGATGGGGGTATTTGTCACACACCAGCTGGGGTCTCCTCCCCCAACAGGCACTGTCCCAGATCTAGACCCTGCTTGTGTAGGAGTCGTGGGTAATTTGGACAGTGGGCGGGTCCCCACTGTCCCCCATTCAGTCCTGAGTGCTGCAACCAGTGTAGGTGGGGCAGGGAGGTCCCTGGTTAACTGGCTGTCTCTCTTGTAACCCCACTCCTGGTGGGTGCAGGACGAGAACCAGCAGCTCATGTTCCTGCACGCCATCCACCCCTGTGTCTCGCTGCACATCAGAGAGGGCAGGACACATTGGAGCCACACTGCTGCAAGGTGGCTATGCTGGAGAGGATTGTGGTGACGGAGGACAGAGACATGGGAGGGGCAAGGGTCTTCCCGGGCCAATGGATGCGGGATGGCTGATGCTGGAGGGGCAGCTTAGGCCAGGGATTACTGGGATCGATGACTGGGGAGAAGAGAAAGATGAAATTCTGAGATTGGCCACTAGTGGGCAGGAATCAGAGGAGCTTGAGGCAGGTAGCGGGATCCTGCTGGCTGTGTGGGGCGCTGGCTGTGTAATCGCCTCACTGGGAAGTATCAATGAGGCACGAATCTCTCACGCTCCTTTGTCTCCTTTGGGTCTCACAGGAGCTTATTGAGGAGCTGCCTGATAACTCTCCGCCTGGCGCCATCCTCGCTAACTCCCTGATTGCTGTGGGCAACCTCGGGTACCGAGAGGTGGTGGGAAGGTTCACTCTCTCTGGGTTGGGCTGTTCTTTTCTCTCCAGTGACATTGCAATGGCTTTGGGGAAAGGCTCACTCCCAGGAACAGATAGGAGTGGCAGCGGGGTCCAGGGAACAGGCGCTATTCCTGCCCTGCCACTGTCTGTCTGGGAAACCTTGCACTTGTCATTCCCTGGCACGGTGCCTCTGTTTTCATTCTCGCCAGCCTCTGCCTATTTCCCTGCATTTTCACGTCCCTGTTGGTGCCAGTCCCACCCCCACAGTGCACAGTCTAATACCAGCCATGGTATTACCACCATGACATCTGCCCTGGAGCCAGAGGTGGAGAGCCACCTCCTTCGAGCTGCCCTGCATGCCAGCTTCACCCTGGACACATAGAAAGACACCACCCTAGTCCAGGTAGATCATGTTAAGTCATGGAATGAAGAGCCAGCTGTCATCCTGCCATGAATCCTTGCTAATTGCCTGCAGTGGAATGTGAATGAGTGAGTCCAGGATATGTGTTTGGGGGTCTCACAAGTGCTTCCCAGAGACCCCTCTTCCCATCTACAGGCAGGTGTAGCCCCAGTTTCCCTAACTCTGACCTATGGCTCTCCCTTGCTTTGCAGGAACTGCATAGGGATCTGCCAGACCTCCTGGATGCCTTGCTGGGGAACCTGCTGGCAGAGGCCTCAGACACCAACAGGCTCCACTACATCTTGGAGGTGAGCCCGATAAGAGGGGTGGGGCAATTTTGCCTGAACTGTTAGATCCATTTTCAAGTCTGTCCTCCTAGCTGGGCCCTCAGTGGGGCGTCCTTGGTCAGGGCAGTGAGTGTAATGCAGTGTCAGGCCCTTCCTCCTTGAAGGACAGAGGAAGTAGCTGGGAGTTCAAGCCAGAGCTTTGCCTGGGGACTGGCTTAGGGAGTGAGAGTCTGAACCGCTCCTGTGAGATTCAGAAGATGGTCCTCAGAGAAGAGTCACTGGCTCCTTCCAAGAGAAACAGGAGGATCCCAGAGAATCAGCCCTTCTCTCCGGGCCCTGAGATTCCTGGGCGGATTGTGCTCACACTCAATCCCTTCACCCAACCAAGGACTTGAGAGCCAAGGAGGGGTGAGGGGTCTGTCTCCTCCTTGGTGAGCTGGTCAGGAATCAGGAGTTCAGGGAGTATGGGACCAGCCCCGACATTGGACGTTGTCCCAATCTAGAGAGACAATGAGAAGTCGTGACCTGCAGGATACAGGCATTGTCCTGGGGCAACAATCCCCTTCTAAAGCTCTGCGATCAGTGAATCAGATATTCCACCCTGTGGACAATGTCTCAGCCCCCTGGGGATGGGGAGGGTCTCATTAGCACAACACATGCACCTGCCCATTGATCCTGAGCTGCCTCCTCTCCCCCTCGCACATTAACTATTGGATCATGTCCAGGGTGTCGCAAGAGAGAGCCAGGGCCATTAGGAGCAGCACCGCCCTGCTCAGATCCACCATCACCCTCTTTGAGTTTGACGTAAGTGACCTCTCAGCCCAGCTTCCTGACTCCAGGCGTTGGTGGGCTGGCTCAAACGGGCTGCAGGATGTGCTGCTGCAGGAGCTGGGGGTTAGGAGTGTTCCTCTTGGGGAGACAGAGTCAGAGCAGACAATGAGCTTGGCTTGAGTCAAGTTCTTCTTGTCCTGGTTAAGTGGTGACTCTGGGCTTTTAAGGGGACCATGCTGCAGGTTCATGCCTTTTTGTCATCCTGGAGCAGCTGGGGAAGTAAGTCCTCATGGAGGGCCCTGCCCACATCCCTGTGCTCCAGGCTCCTTTTGGGGGCAGAGGAAATTAAGGGTCTAGCTCAAGCTCCTATTCTCTAGCATCTCCTGTAGAGAGGCTACCGGGACGGAGAGTCCTGGCCAGGTGGGGACTGGGAGCTGACAGGAAAATGCTGATGGAGTCCCCTCTCCCTCTCCCTTCCGTAAGAACTCAGCAGAATTCCCCAGGATGGGTCACTGTGTTTAACTTAAATCTGGTTTAACTTGGATTTAAACTTGGAGAGTGGTCAGTTTGGATGAGCTATTGCCAGCAGGAGAGTGAGTTTGTGTGTGTATGGGGGTGGGGGGGTGGGGTGTGAGAAAACCTGGATTTGTGCTGGAAATGGCCCACCTTGATTATCATACACATTGTAGGGAGAGTGGTCACTTTGGATGAGCTATTACCAGCAGGATAGTGAGTTTGTGTGTGTGGTTTTTGGGAGGGGGGTGAGGGGGTGAGAGAACCTGGATTTGTGCAGGAAATGGCCCAACTTGATTATCATGCACATAGAATCATAGAATATCAGGGTTGGAAGGGACCCCAGAAGGTCATCTAGTCCAACCCCCTGCTCAAAGCAGGACCAATTCCCAGTTAAATCATCCCAGCCAAGGCTTTGTCAAGCCTGACCTTAAAAACCTCTAAGGAAGGAGATTCTACCACCTCCCTAGGTAACGCATTCCAGTGTTACACCACCCTCTTAGTGAAAAAGTTTTTCCTAATATCCAATCTAAACCTCCCCCACTGCAACTTGAGACCATTACTCCTCGTTCTGTCATCTGCTACCATTGAGAACAGTCTAGAGCCATCCTCTTTGGAACCCCCTTTCAGGTAGTTGAAAGCAGCTATCAAATCCCCCCTCATTCTTCTCTTCTGCAGGCTAAACAATCCCAGCTCCCTCAGCCTCTCCTCATAAGTCATGTGTTCCAGACCCCTAATCATTTTTGTTGCCCTTTGCTGGACTCTCTCCAATTTATCCACATCCTTCTTGTAGTGTGGGGCCCAAAACTGGACACAGTACTCCAGATGAGGCCTCACCAATGTCGAATAGAGGGGAACGATCACGTCCCTCGATCTGCTCGCTATGCCCCTACTTATACATCCCAAAATGCCATTGGCCTTCTTGGCAACAAGGGCACACTGCTGACTCATATCCAGCTTCTCGTCCACTGTCACCCCTAGGTCCTTTTCCGCAGAACTGCTGCCTAGCCATTCGGTCCCTAGTCTGTAGCGGTGCATTGGGTTCTTCCGTCCTAAGTGCAGGACCCTGCACTTATCCTTATTGAACCTCATCAGATTTCTTTTGGCCCAATCCTCCAATTGTGTAAAGAGTTGTCACTTTGGATGGGCTATCACCAGCAGGAGAGTGAATTTGTGTGGGGGGGTAGAGGGTGAGAAAACCTGGATTTGTGCTGCAAATGGCCCAACCTGATGATCACTTTAGATAAGCTATTACCAGCAGGACAGTGGGGTGGGAGGAGGTATTGTTTCATATTCTCTGTGTGTATATAAAGTCTGCTGCAGTTTCCATGGTATGCATCCGATGAAGTGAGCTGTAGCTCACGAAAGCTCATGCTCAAATAAATTGGTTAGTCTCTAACGTGCCACAAGTACTCCTTTTCTTTTTGCGAATACAGACTAACACGGCTGTTACTCTGAAACCAATCTGATCTGAGTAAATGTTAAAGGCACCCCATATTATGCACTGCTCCCAGTGACACTCTCCAATGGATCCCCATCCTCCACCCACTGTGAGGTAGGTAGGAGCTGATTGTTATGCCTACTTGAAAGAGGGAGAAGCTAAGGGTGAGAAAGGAGAACTGACTTGTCTGAGGTCACACAGCCAGTCAGTGGCAGAGTTGGGAATAGGACCCAAGAGCCCGGACTTTCAAATAACATTGGGTCTTGAGTTTCATACGTTGAACGACCTGAATAAAGTGCTCTCAGATGAGCTCCAGACCAACAACAGTTCATAGTAATTATTCAGCAAGTGTTTCAGGAGAACTGGAATGTTAGAGAGAATCATGAACTGCTCAGAGACAATGAATGCAGAGAAGCAGCAAAATTTGTCAAACATATGACTGGTTATGACTTATTTACTTGGTCTTAAAAGAGAACAACAAGGACCCGACTCTCCTCCCTGTCAGTAACCCCCCGCTCAGGCAATCAGGGTAGAGATTGAGAGGCGGGGGCTGAGGGTTCTCACCAGAGAGCTCAAAGGATGGCCCAGGTCACCGGTGAAGCACTATTTCAGCCCCACATTTTTGGGTGGACCTTCCACAATGGGAGCTGCAGAGCACCCCCAGTGACTCCCCCCCACACACCCCTCCTGGTGGTGGGAGGGGAACAGGGAAAGGACAAAAGAAGTAAGAGAAGAAGAGAAAGGAGGGAGGGATGGAGGAAAAGGTAAAACAAAAAGGACAAACCCTAATGTCCCCAGTGATTCTAAGGGACAAAATCCTAGGTGGGGAATAAAATTCTGCCACCTTAAGCTAGCGTTTTCCACGCCTAGAATTCACCTGGCACCAAATGGATCAGACTGAACAGGTTCCAAACCTCTCAGAGGCTCTTACCTTCCAAACAGGGATGTCTGTTTTCTAGTAAAATAAGGAAAAGGAAAGGAGAAAACTCGAAAGAGGTTGCTCCTCGTGCTCATGTACGTAAACCCTAATATTCTCTCAGTCCTGAAAGAGGGACGTCGAGAGGGAGACTTGCTGAAGCAAAGCTACACGGGTCTGCAAGGTTTCCCTTGCCCTGCGCCCCTGTCCTGCCTGGCTGATGTCAGCATCTCTCTGTGAGGTCACCACCTCCCCACTACCTTTTACCAATAGGCTGAGGTCCTGCAAAGAGCCTTTGTGATGTCACTGCCACACCCACCCCTGGGGTGACCAGATGTCCCGATTTTATAGGGACAGTCCCGCTATCTAGGGCTCTTTCTTACATAGGCTCCTCTCACACCCCTGTCCCCTTTTTCACACTTGCTATCCTGTCAGCCTACCCACCCTTCTCCTGCAGTGCTAATGTCCTGCCGCTGGCCAGACATTTTGGAGGTTTGAGCTACTCCCTGTGGATCAGCCCACTCAAGGAGTGTTCATTCTAGGAAGCAAGCCGGCTAGACAGCAAAACATCAGAGGCTACTCCCAATGCTACACTCAGTTTTTCAGAAATGAGTCGACTTGATGGCCAGAAGAGACCATTAGAGCATCTCATCTGACCCCTGCATATCACAGGCCTCCTGTATACCACAGTCGCTACCGTTTGGGAAGCACATCCCAGAAAGACATCTAGTCTTCATTAAATGACATCAAGAGATGGAGAATCCACCACTTCCTTGGTAGCTTGTTCCTGTGGTGAACCATCCTCACTGTTGAATATTTGTGCCTTGTTTGTAATATGAATTGGTCTCTTTTCACCTTCCAGCCATTGGGTCTTGTTATGCCTTTCTCTGCTAGATTAACGAGCCTTTTAATCCCCAGTATTTTCTCTCCATTAAGCTATTTCAACACTTTAGTTGATGAAAAGCAGATTGAAAGGTGACTTCACTGAACAGGTTGAGCTCTTTCAATCGCTCCCTAGAAGGCATTTATCTCCAGCCTGCAGAACATTTGGTGACTCTTTGCTGCCCCAGCTCCAATTTCTCAACATCTTTTTCAAATGAGGACACCAAAACTGGAGGCAGTATTCCAATAGCAGTCTCACTAATGCTGTGTCACCTCCCTAGCCTCCTCATGGCTCTGCTTCTACGTCTAAGGATGGCTTTAGCCCGAGTCACCACAGCATCATGCTGGGAGCTCGTTTTGAGTGGCTTCTCCACTATGGCCCCTAAATCCTTTTCAGAGTCACTGCTTACCTGGATACACTTCCCCTTTCTGGAGGTGAGGCCGGCATGCCTTGTAGCTAGGTGTAGGACCTTGCATTTGGCTCTGGCCAAACTTGCTTTCTTTGAATGGGCCCAGCTTGCCAAACGAGCCAGATGGCTCTGTATCACTGCCCTTTCCTCATCAGTAGTTACCACTCCGCCAGTATTTTGTCACCCACCAATCTTATCAGCAGGGATTGTAGGTTTTCTCCCAATTCATTGATAAAAATTATTTTTAAAAATTAGTCCTTGAGAGCTTCTTCAGACCCTTAGTACCCAGGACCTGCTCCCCACAGCACAGTGAGAAAAGGCCGTCCTGCTGGTACATAGGGGATAAGAACAGAACAAACATACCTTTAGTCGCTGTGTTATCCATAGGCTCTGAACAACATGTGGGGGTCAGCAGCTTAGAAATGCTCTAGAGAGCTGTAGTGTAGACAGGTCCCAACTGTGTCTCGGTTTCCCACCCTGTAAAATGGGGAGAACAAACAAAACCGTGATTAGGTCTATTTGATAGTGGGGAAACCGAGGCACCCAGCGTTGAAGAGACTCGCTCATGGTCCCAAAGCCAGGAATAGAAAACGGCAGGTCTTCTGATAGCCAGTCGTGAGACCTTGCCCCTCTTATCCTGGCCTCTCTCCTCTAACTTTAATCACAGCCTCCACGTCTTTTCCTCCATGTCCCTTAACCCCACGTCACTGCCGAAGAAAGATTTTCTGTTAGCCAGCTGGCTCTAATGCAGTGGTTCTCAAACTTTAGCACTAGTGACCACTTTCACAGACAAAGCCACTGAGTGTCACCCCTCCTTATAAATTAAAAACACTTTTTTATATATGTAACACCATTATAAATGCTGGAGGCAAAGCAGGGTTGGGGGTGGAGGCTGACAGCTCACGACCCCCCATATAATAACCTCACGACCCCCTGAGGGGGCTCGTCCCCCAGTTGGAGAACCCCTGCTCTAATGCATGTGGATGTCCTTCCAAAAGATGTGCTCTGGCTCAGTCCCATGTTATGGTTGGCTGAAGGAACAACTTGGTAACATTTTAGGGCCCGAGTTATACAGGAGGCGTGACTAGATACACATAATGGTCCTTTCCGACCTGAACATCTATCAATCTTTACATTTTCTGCTGCTAGGAAGATAACTCTGGACCTATTTTCTCTCATTCACTTTCAGTTGGAATAATTTAAATCCAGACCAAAGGATTTCCTCTTCCATTGTGTCTTCAGCACCTTTGAGAGCAAACAGCTATTGTTTGCCCGCAGGTTTCCGGTTTCAACCTGTCCCAGGGTGAGATGGCCAGGAAAGGGGTTGGAGCTCAACTGCACCTAGCCCAGGTTATGCAGCTCCCTAGGGTAAAGGGAATAAGTGTGGGGATCAGGTGACAAGTAGTAGCATGTGACTAGGACCCAGGCCTGCTGAGAGACGGAAGGGCAGCCTTGCTCAGCCAGGAGAGAGACCCCCAAGGGGAGCAGGTGTGGGAGGAGCTTGGAGAGTCCTTGAAATGTCAGGGACAAGCCAGGAAGGGGCGAGGCTGAGCACTTAGGACAAGGCCCTAGGAGGAAAAGACAGGGCAGTTTAGGTGATGGGGCAGATAGTCCAGTTGGTTTATGGTCCCAGGGCCAGACACCAACAGGTGAAGGTGATGGTCGGGGCTTATGTCCTTCTTCCCCAGGGTAGATCTGACAGTCGAGAAGAATGATGCCGGAAGGGAGAAGTGAGTTAACCCCAAGGTCACCCACTGAGTTTATATCACAAATGCTTACTCGGAAGTATCCAAGAGAAGAAACATGGATTTTCCAGTCTCTTCTTTCTTGGAGTCCCCAGGGCCAAGGTAAAACCCGTGCTGGCCCTTCCCATTCTGCTCACCCCCAAGATGTGCTGGAATTTGTCTGTGCTGGGGGATGCTGTCAGCAGGATCTAGAGCTCGTCATCCATGTTCTATGGGCAGGCCTTGCTCTGAGCCTGCCAGCGGAGAGAGACCATGGGTCAGGGTTATGGAACCTGGGGCTACACCTGCCAGGATGACAGCTGGCTCTGCAGTCCTTGCCCAGAGCAGCTCTTTGTAGAGGGCCTGGTGCACAGCAGGGTAGGAAACATCCAAGCTGCTAGGGATGGAAGCTGGGCTTCTGGACAGAATCCAGGATCCAAATCCCAGCCTGCGGAAAGAAAGGACTGCCCACGGAGGGACAACGTAATGTCCCATTGAGGGAAGAGCCTCTCCCCACCATTTCTGAACCTCATAGGCTGTTCTCATGCTCTGCCAACCACACCTCTCAGTAGCTCCAGCTGTCTGAGGGAGAAGGGACGAGAGGCCATCCTGCTGCTGGGACAGAGGTGGAGGTTGATGTTCAACCTGCAGATGGGTGTTGTCCTTTCTCATGCCCACAGTCAAGACACCATGCAAGGGAAGGACTCTGGACATGCGATTCCTGCTCCAGAGCCAGGAGCAGCTTCAGCTTGCTGGGAGGAGACCAGGCGGAATGGGCTGAGTGTGTTAATAACGGCTAGAGCAAAAATATAAAAGCCATTAAGGGTCAGAAGAACATTCATCAGGGAATTGGAGAGTTCAAGGCTGGCCAGAAAACATGTCGTCTACGGCATAAACCAGTATGCGCTCTGCCACCTGACTGGTTTTGGAGACAAGGGTACGTCTCTTGGAGAGAGGGGTTCGAGGATCTTTCTCTGAGACACACAGCTGTCATTGCTGGGAACAGGAACCCCATCTGCAATTTTGCTCACAGGCCCTGCCGCAAACTCCACCCTCCAACCATTGTGAGCCAGGCCCGGGAACACCATTCCACTGTCACAGGTACATGGACCTGTGCACCTGCAGACACTGCAGCCGGCACACGCACTGGGGCTGGTGCTGTGACATGAGCTGGATGAACCACCCTGCTGGCCCCATATCCAGCATTCCCCCCCTGAGCAATCGGTCCTGCTCCCTGCTCTTCCTCTCTTCCCCCAGGAACCCCGGAGCAGGCTCTCTTCATGGACCGTGTCCCTCTCCTCCTTGGCTCTTTTAGAAGTAAGGTGCTCATTGTTCCTCCTTGCCCCTAAAGGATTGGCACCAGCGTGATTTGTGGGTAAGATCTGACTTGTCTATTGACCTGGGTCTGGGGCTTGGTCCTTTGGGATCGGGAGAACCTTTTTCTTTTACTTCAGGACAAGGAGGAAAGTGAGAACTGAATTTTGCAAAGGGAAGCCACAGGGTAACCCTAAAAGGCCCAAACCGCAATGGTATTGAGCCAAAGGTGTGGCATGACAAAAATGATTGTCGATGGACACTTCCAATGGATTTCTTGTTATTGCTAATGGTGATTTGTTTTAGCTATTTTTTTGCTATTACCAAAAACTGTAAAAGTGTACAATGTGCCTAATCTTTGGAGAAAACCCTTGAACATGTTAAGAGTGATACAGAAGAACATATTTTATGTTAAAAAAGCTTGTGATACAGATGTTTCACCTGCAAAATATCTGTGTTTTTTACCCATGAAAACTTATGCGCAAATAAATCTGTTAGTCTTTCAGGTGTCACCGGACTCCTTGTTGTTTTTGTGGATACAGACTAACATGGCTACCCCCTGATACTTGTAAACAGTCTTGAAACTTTTCACAGGAGAAAAGACATTCCCGACCTGTTATGCTGTAGGAGAAGGGAAACAGAGGCACACTAACATATTGCTTTCAAGGCTAAATGCCAAGATTCCTATACTATGGACAACACTAATATCTACATTGTCTTGATATTAATTGGGTTCCAGACACATGCCAAAGCTTCTATGGATAAAGTAGATATTTTCATTAGCTCTTGGCAAGATCACATGAGACATACAGGAACCATGCTGCAAGGGCAAATCCAATTCACTATTTTTCTAAGAAACTTTTACATTGAATTTGTAAAAGGATTCAATCATGTTATTGAACATGCCTTTGAGAAACCATTTCTGTTGTACACTGATATGGGCTCACCAAATGAAATTAATAGACAGCAGGTTTCAAACTAAAAAAAGGAAGTATTTTTTTAACACAAACGCACAGTCAACGTGTGGAACTCCTTGCCAGAGAATGTTGTGAAGACCAATCTCAACAGCTTCCTCGGAAGGAGCCAGTGCTCTTCTTAGAGGACCTTCTCCTGGACCTCACAGGGCTCTGATGCTCTCACTCCGCAAGCCTGCCTGGGGTCTTGGAGTTAGTGCTCAACAGAACCAGGCAGAGCCCTGTTGTCGAGCACCAGGGCCTTCCCTCTGTCCCTGAAGGAGGAAGGGCCCCACCACTGCTCTGGACTGACTGCCCTGACCACGGGTGGCCCAATGGCTCTCAGGTAGCAGGACACAATGGAAATGTGGATCATCCAGTCTCTCATTTCCAGGCCTCCCCAGGGCTAAGGTAAACTTCCTGCTGCCCCTGCCCCTTCTGCTCACCTCCAAGATGTGCGGGAGTTTGTCTGTGCTGGGGGTTTCTGTCAGCAGGCTCTTTAACATGGCATCCACGTCTCTGGGCAGGCCTTCTTCAGAGCCTGTCAGGGGAGGGAGACCATGGGTCAGGGTTATAGAATCTGGGGCTACACCTGTCAGGATGACAGATGGCTCTGCAGTCCTGGCCCAGAGCAGCTCTCTGCAGAGGGTCTGGTGCCGAGCAAGGTAGGGAACAGCCAAGCTGTTAGGGATGGGAGCTGGGCTTCCTGGCAGAGTCCAGGAACCAAAGCACAGCATCTGCAAGGAAGGACTTCCCCATAGAGGGGCAACATCATCTCCCACAGGGTGGGATTCTCTCCCTGACAGTGGATTAATGCTCTGGCCTGTTCCCATCTCTGCCCCCCCGCACCCCCAACTCAGCAGCTCCAGCCACCGAAGAGAGCAAGAACCAGAGACCTTCCAGCTCCTGGGACAGAGGAGTACGTTGATGATCTACCTGGATGTGAGTGTTGGCCGTCCCCATGCCCATGGTCTGTCCTCCATTCAGGCCGCGCACAGGAACTGCGATTCCTGTTCTGGATCTAGGGGCGGCTTCAGTTTGCTGGCAGGAGACTGTACATGAGACCTTGCCATTGGGGGGCTACACAGGCACTAACATGGGCACGGAAGTTTGAGGAACAGGGCAGAGGCCTGTGTGGGGCAAGGACGGCGGGGATTTGAGAAGGAAAAACAGAGGATCAAACACTCACTTAATGTGGGTCAGGATGATCCCCATTTCAAAGATAGAGAAAGTGAGGTATCAGGTGGGAGAGTGACCTGGCCAGGATCACGTTACCACTCAGTGGCAGGGCTGCAGTCCAACCAGTTCCCTGCTCTCATCACTGGACCCTGTTGCCCCTCCTGTACGACCCCTCCAGCCATCCTCTCCCATAGGCCATCCCCACCGCTCTCCAAAACCAGGCTGCCCCTTCCTAGCAAGGCCTGGTGTTACAGCTTTCTTGCTGGGCTAGCACCAAAGCCAATAGTTGCTAGGGCCCTCTGGGAGTTCTTTGGCTGGGAACTCAGCCCTTCAGCCAGGTGACCGTCTTTTAGTCCACTCCTTCCTGGGTCGTGCTCATCCCAAACAAAAAGTCCAAAAATGTCTAACAGAAACAAGGTCTTCCGTTCCTTTGGGGGCTCTTCCTCAGCCTGACTTTGGCTCGGCCTGCCCTTGGTAGCCCTTTCTATGACCTTCTACGTCCCCTTCCTTAGAGACCATGGGAAAACCAGTCCTACCCTGAATTCTAGGTTCTGCCCCAAGGCCCTCTACTGAACAGCTTGGCCTGCTCCTGTACCTTTGCTGCGTTTTTCCCTGGTTTTTCCCTCAGGTGAAGCTCACTCTGTAATCAGTTTGGCCTAGGTCCAGACTTTACAGCCCACAGGCCACTCTCTGTTATATTCCCTCCTCCTTAGAACCTCGCCCACCCGGGGGGCAAGTTCTATTCTTATCCAAGCTTCATCCCTCATCATCTCATCGCTGTCACCGGCTGCGCGCTTGTACAGCCTGCACACAGTGACCCCAGCTCCACTGCCAGCCGCTCACCAGAATTAAGAGGCAATCCTTCTCTTACGCAGTATCCCAGCGCTCTTCCTGCAGCCACTCCTTCTCATTCGCAACTGCTTGCGGAGCCTGTTCCGAAGCCTTTAGCTTCTTCTCTACCCCTTTTTGCTACTGGCACTGCATACACCAAAACCCTTTCCGTCAGGGTCTGAGAACGCACCATGGACTGCTCCACCCTGGTGTTTGTCCCTCCTTCAGTCTGCTTCATCTCTGGGCCAACCATTTCGTCCTTCACCTCCCTGCAGCACCCAACAGGGTGTGTTGGTGGAGGGTCTGCAAGGTCCACGGCCATCCCTGCCACCTCCACGTAGCCTGCCTCACGTGGGTTTGTGTCAGAGGACACCTTCTCCTTTCTTTCTACCTTCTTGGGGCCCTGGCCCCTCATTTTCCCACTCAGCAATTTCCTAAGCAGGCCGTGTCTTTTGATTTGGCCTGCTTCTCTGCATTCAAAACAAAGAACTCTTATCCCCATCTTGGCATTAGACCACGCTTGTACACTTCCTCATTGCCAGCCCTCCTGGGCTAACCTTCTCAGCACAGCCCAAGCATGCTCTCCATATCTGCTCTTTTTGTCCATGGGCATAGCAGACCCTGGGTTGATTTTCCTTTGCAGGATCTCTCACAGGTATTTCTGCTGCTGCGTCTGTAGCTCCGCCTGCACTTCCTTCTGCCTCTGTTGGTGTTCTAGGAGCTGGGTGAGAAACTCCTAGACCTGCTTTGGCTGCTTAACCAGTCCTGGGAACTGAAGTGAGAAATCCAGGGACCAGCTCAGTCCCTCCAGACACCCGCTTGGCGGGACAGACCTTCCCTCAGCACCCAAGACTTCCCCCTGTGATCCGTGAGGGCTGATGGAATTCAATCCTCCTGACTGTACCAATTAGAAATGAATCTACTCATTGTTCCGTGCCCCCGTGGCGGCCAGGCATGGCATCACAGCCCTCTCGCTAGACTAGCGTCCCCCATCTGTGGTTGCTCCAGCACCGTGACAGTTTCTCTGCCTGGTAACTCAACCCTTCGGCCAGATCGCCACCTTTAGTCCACCCTTCTGGGGCCCAGCTTGTCTCACACTAAAAGTCCAAACACGTTTTTCCACAGAAAGAAGTCCTTCTGCTATCACTGGGGCTCTTCCTCATCCTGCAGCCCCCTTGCTGGGCTTGGTAACCCTCTCCAGGTGGGTGTACGATCCCTTCTTTGGGTCCAGTAGGGGAATCCAGTCCCACCCTGACATTTGCAGCAGCCCAGGGTTCTGTACCCAACAGCAAGGTCTACTCCTTTCTCTTTGCTGCACTTTTCCCTGGGCACTTCCCACCTCTCTTCTCAAGTTTCCCTCTAGACTTTCCTTGCTGCTCTGAACTTCCTACCTCATTCTCTTTCCCGTTGATACCCCAGCTGGGCTGTATCACCACTGAGGTCTGGCTCTGTAGGGGGAGGTACATGGTGCCTCTCAGGTCGGGCTCATTCTGTAATCAGCTTGGCTAAGCCCCAGGCTGTGCAGCCCAGTGGAGAACAAACTGTTACAGGCCTGCTCTGCCCACTCCTACTGTTCCTGGGCTGGGGTCCTTGTTCCCATTTCAGACCTGGTTTCCAGTGGGGCTCAGTACACACGGGCCCCACTGCCTGCAACTGGAGTTTGCTTGTTCTGGTGACTCTGACATTCGGGCCCTTCATCATTCAGAGGCTGACAGGTGTGGTGAGGGGGCTGGAGAAATCCCACTGCTGAGCGGAAGGAAGCCAAAGAGTTGGGATTCTGATAGCTGATGGGTTCGTTTGCCCTGCTGCGGGAAGTGGAGCTGGAGACTGGAGATGCCATGTGAACGAGATTACCATATGTCCTCTCATGCCCGAGGGGCTGGAGCCTCCTGCCGGAAACCCTCTTAGGAGTACAGCTTCGAGGAAATGTCTAGGGAGCCGCTTCCTATGAACAAAACCAGGGTGGTACAGTGATCGAGACGTCTCTGTCCCAGAGCGGGGAACCAGGGATAGGGGAAGTTCCCAGGCAGGCTATGCATCGGGGATCCCGTTTCTCCCCCAAGAGACCCACACACCCCAAAGGAGTAAATGGCTCTTACCTCCATGAGGGAGTGGGGTCTTCCATCTAAGCGTCTTTGAGAGCCAGCACTGCTTGCTTTGATGGGACAAGGTGACCCATCTTCACAGCTCCAGGAGGTGGCTCAGCTGCAGGCTGCACCCATCTTGGAGGCTCTGAGGGCATTTGGGGCGCAGCAGGAAGGACCCTGCTCCACAGAGAGGGGAGAGGGTTTCTGTGAGGCCAAGGGGCTCCATTTCCCCTTCCACTAGCTCCCCTTTTACAGTGAGCCAGAGCAGTACCTGCAGCAGGGAGCGGGAGTTGCTGGTGGCCTCAGAGGCACAGCCCTGCAGTGCCTCAGGCACCTGGCGCAAGTGCCGGATGATGCGGACCTGGCGCATCACATTGGCCGTGACGTCCTCCTTCTGC
This sequence comes from Lepidochelys olivacea, assembly GCF_965140295.1. NCBI lineage: Eukaryota > Metazoa > Chordata > Testudines > Cheloniidae > Lepidochelys > Lepidochelys olivacea. Next base: position 177,670,432 of record NC_140413.1, on the reverse strand, counting down.
AAGGGAACGAGAACCTGTCAGAGACTCAGACGCCCCCGAGGAATTGGGGGGGATTAAGGGCACCTGGAACCAGCAGCATTTCCACCCACCACCTTCCTACCTCTGAGGGATCAATTCACCCTCCTGACCCCTAGAATGGAGTCTTCTTGTCCTTTCTAGTGACCTCCACTGTCAACCCTCGCTCCTTGTAGGGTCAGCTCCTGCCACCTCCCCCTCAGTGTCCCTGACAGCTGTTCCACCTCTAATCCACAGCTCAAGTTCTCAGAACCGTCTCCTCCACCCCCACCCAGGTTGGGCAGGGACAGGGCTCTAGCAAGGGAGTGTGGGGGAAGGACGGATTCTGACAGCAGTGAAGTAGGATGTGGGGAGGTTGAGACCTTTCCCCAAGTCAACCCAGGCACTAATGCTGAAGACGCAGGATGGCAGCCCTGGTGAATGGGACAGATCAGAAGCCCCTGCTAACTGAATCCTCCCGTTCTCTCTAGAGCGGGTCCAGCCCTGCCAGCAGTGGCACAAGCTTCCCCCGCCCATGTGCCTCAGCCCTGCCTGGTGAATCCCCATCACTAGTCAGTCCTTGGCTTCCCAGGCTGCCAGTGATGGGAGCAACTCTGGGTGGTGGCTTGGGCAACAATCCCCTTCTAAAGCTCTGTGATCAATGAATCAGATATTTCACCCCATGAACAATGTCTCAGCCCCCTGGGGATGGGGAGGATCTCATTATTGGAGCGTGCCCAGGATCGCAAGAGACAGCCAGGGCCATTCGGAGCAGCACCGCCCTGCTTAGATCCACCATTACCCTCCGTGAGTTTGACGTAAGTGACCGTCTGGAACCCAATTAATATCAAGACAATGTAGATATTAGTGTTGTCCATAGTATAGGAATCTTGGCATTTAGCCTTGAAAGCAATATGGTAGTGTGCCTCGGTTTCCCTTTTCCTACAGCATAACAGGTCGGGAATGTCTTTTTTCCTGTGAAAACTTTCAAGACTGTTTACAAGTATCAGGGGGTAGCCATGTTAGTCTGTATCCACAAAAACAACAAGGAGTCCGGTGACACCTGAAAGACTAACAGATTTATTTGGGCATAAGCTTTGGTGGGTGAAACATCTGTATCACAGGGTCTTTTAACATAGTGTGGGTTTTTTTGTATCACTTTTAACATGTTCAAGGGTTTTCTCAAAAGATTAGGCACCGAGATACAGCATGGCCAGAGGGCAGAAGGAGAGTGTTTAAAGGGAGCCTTATTCCCTGTAGAAGGAAGAAAGTTTGCTATAGATTAATTAGAGCACCTGAAGCCAGTCACCTGAAACCCCCCCCCCCGCTTCAATCGAACAAGGGAAGGAGTTGAAGCAGAGTGGATTGGTCAATAGACAAGTCAGATCTTACCCAGAAATCACGCTGTTGCCAATCCTTCAGGAGCAAGGAGGAACAAGGAGAAACTTGCTTTCAAAAGAGCCAAGGAGGAGAGGGACACGGTCCATGAAGAGAGCCTGCTCCGGGGTTCCTGGGGGAAGAGAGGAAGAGCAGGGAGCAGGACCGATTGCTCAGGGGGGGAATGCTGGATATGGGGCCAGCAGGGTGGTTCATCCAGCTCATGTCACAGCACCAGCCCCAGGGCGTGTGCCGGCTGCAGTGTCTGCAGGTGCACAGGTCCATGTACCTGTGACAGTGGAATGGTGTTCCCGGGCCTGGCTCACAATGGTTGGAGGGTGGAGTTTGTGGCAGGACCAGTGACCAAAATTGCAGATGGGGTTTCTGTTCCCAACAATGACAGTTGTGTGTCTCAGAGAAAGATCCTCTTACTGGTTTTGGAGACAAGGGTACGTCTCTTGGAGTGAGGGGTGAGGTGGCAGAGCGCATACTGGTGTATGCCGTAGACGACCCGTGTTCTGGTCAGCCTTGAATTCTTCAATTCCCTAATGAATGTTCTTCTGACCCTTAATGGCTTTTTTATTTTTGCTCTAGCCATTATTCAGACGCTCAGCCCAGTCAGCCTGGTCCCACTTCCATGTGGTGCCTTACTCTCCCCCTCTCTGAAGTGGGGATAATCCTAACTGACAATTACACAGTGTTTGATCCTCAGATCTTCCTTCCCAAATCCCTGTCCTCCTTGCCCAACACTGCCCTCTCCCCCAGTTCCCCAAACTTCCATGCCTATCTTTGTGCCTGTCTCATCCCCCAACTACAAGGTCTCAGACACCGTCTCCTTCCAGCAAGCTGAAGCTGTCCCTGGCTCTGGAGCTGGAATCGCCTGTCCAGAGAGCTTTGCTTGCCTGGTGTATTGACCGTGGGCATGAGAAAGGACAACACCCATCTGCAGGTTGAACATCAACCTCCACCTCTGTCCCAGCAGCAGGATGGCCTCTGGTCCCTGCTCCCTCAGACAACTGGAGCTACTGAGAGGTGTGGTTGGCAGAGCATGAGAACAACCCATGAGGTTAAGAAATGGTGGGGAGAGCCTCTTCCCTCTATGGGATATTACGCTGTCCCTCCGTGGGCAGTCCTTTCTTTCCGCAGGCTGGGATTTGGGTCCTGGATTCTGCCTGGAAGCCCATCTTCCATCCCTACCAGCTTGACTGTTCCCTACTCTGGTGTGCACCAGGCTCTCTGCAGAGAGCTGCTCTGGGCAAGGACTGCCCATAGAACATGGATGACAAGCTCTACATCCTGCTGACAGCAACCCCCAGCACAGACAAACTCCAGCACATCTTGGAGGTGAGCAGAATGGGAAGGAGCAGCAGGGGTTTTAACTTGGCCCTGGGGACTCCTAGAAAGAAGAGACTGGAAAATCCATGTTTCTTCTCTTGGATTCTTCTGAGTATGCATTTGTTATATAAACTCAGTGGGTGACCTTGGGGTTAACTCACTTCCCCCTTCCGGCATCAGTCTTCTCCACTATCAAATCTACCCTGGGGAAGAAGGACATAAGCCCCGACAATCACCTTCACCTGTTGGTGTCTGGCCCTGGGACCCTAAACCAACTGGACTATCTGCCCCATGACCCTAAACTGCCCTGTCTTTTCCGCCTAGGGCCTTGTCCTAAGTGCACAGCCTAGTCCCTTCCTGGCTTGTCCCTGACCTTTCAAGGACTCTCCAAGCTCCTCCCACACCTGCTCCCCTTGGGGGTCTCTCTCCTGGCTGAGCGCAGGCTGCCCTTCTATCTCTCAGCAGGCCTGGGTCCTAGTCACATGCTGCTGCTTGTCACCTGATCCCCACACTTATTCCCTTCCCCCTAGGGAGCTGCATAACCTGTGCTAGGTGCTGCTGAGCTCCAACCCCTTTCCTGGCCATCTCACCGTGGGACAGGTTGAAAGTGGAAACCTGTGGGCTAACAGTAACTGTTAGTAACTGTTAGTAACTAATTAGTTAGTCTCTAAGGTGCCACAAGAACTCCTTTTCTTTTTGCGAATACAGACTAACACGGCTGTTACTCTGAAACCAGTAACTGTTTGCTCTCAAAGGTGCCGAAGACACAATGGAAGAGGAAATCCTTTGGCCTGGATTTAAATTATTGCAACTGAAAGTGAATGAGAGAAAATAGGTCCAGAGTTATCTTCCTGTATCTTCTGTACAGCAGAAAATGTACAGATTAATAGATGTTAAGGTCAGAAAGGACCATTATGTGTTTCCGGTCGCACCTCCTGAAAAACTCAGGCCCTAAAATGTCACCAAGTGGTTCCTTTAGCCAAGCATAACATGGGACTGAGCCAGAGCATGTCTTTTGGAAGGACATCCACATGCATTAGAACAGAGGTTCTCCAACTGGGGAGTCAGGCCCCCTCAGGGGGTCGTGAGGTTATTCCTTGGGGGGTCGTGAGCTGTCAGCCTCCATCCCTGCTTTGCCTCCAGCATTTATAATGGTGTTAAATATATAAAAAAATGTTTTTAATTTATAAGGAGGATTCACACTCAGATGCTTGCTTTTCTGTTCCTGGCTTTGGGACCATGAGTGAGTCTCTTCAACGCTGGGTGCCTCGATTTCCCCAACTAACAAATAGATCTAATCATGTTGGGTTTTTTTGTTCTGCCCATTTTACAGGGTGGGAAACCGAGACACAGTTGGGACCTGTCTACACTGCAAGTCTCTTGTGCATTTCGAAGCTGCTAACCCCCACATGTTTTTCAGATCCTATGGACAACACCGCTTCTAAAGGTGTGTTTGGTTTGTGCTTATCCCGTATGTAAACCAGCAGGGCTGGGCGCACTTTTCTCACTGTGCTGTGGGGAGAAGGTTCTGGGTACTAATGCTTTGAAGAAGCTCTCAAGGACTACTTTTTACAAATATTTCTATCAATGAATTGGGAGAAAATATACAATCCCTGCTGATAAGATTGGTGGGTGACAAAATATTGGCAGAGTGGTAATTACTGATGAGGAGAGGGCAGTGATACAGAACCATGTGGCTCATTCAGCAAGCTGGGCCCACTCAAAGAAAGCAAGTTTGACCAGAGCCAAATGCAAGGTCCTACACCTAGCAACAAGGCATGCTGGCCACACCTCCAGAATGGGGAAGTGTATCCAGGAAAGCAGTGACTCTGAAAAGGATTTAGGGGCCATAGTGAAGAAGCCACTCAAAACGAGCTCCCAGCATGATGCTGTGGTGACCAGGGCTAAAGCCATCCTTAGACGTAGGAGCAGAGCCGTGAGGAGGCTAGGGAGGTGACACAGCATCTGTGAGACTGCTATTGGAATACTGCCTCCAGTTTTGGTGTCCTCATTTGAAAAAGATGTTGAGAAATTGGAGCTGGGGCAGCAAAGAGCCACCAAATGTTCTGCGGGCTGGAGAAAAATGCCTTCTAGGGAGCGATTGAAAGAGCTCAACCTGTTTAGCTGATGAAAAGCAGATTGAAAGGTGACTTCACTGAAGTGTTGAAATACCTTAATGGAGAGAAAATACTGGGGATTAAAAGGCTCGTTAATCTAGCAGAGAAAGGCAAAACAAGACCCAATGGCTGGAAGGTGAAAAGAGACCAATTCATATGACAAATAAAGCACAAATATTCAACAGTGAGGATGATTCACCACAGGAACAAGCTACCAAGGAAAGTGGTGGATTCTCCATCTCTTGATGTCATTTAATGAAGACTAGATGCCTTTCTGGAATGTCTTTGCCAAATGTTAGCGACTGTGGTAAACAGGAGGCATGTGATATGCAGGGGGTCAGATGAGATGCTCTAATGGTCTCTTCTGGCCATCAAGTCGACTCATTTCTGAAAAACTGAGTGTAGCATTGGGAGTAGCCTCTGATGTTTTGCTGTCTAGCCGGCATGCTTCCTAGAATGAACACTCCTTGAGTGGAATGATCCACAGGGAGTAGCTCAAACCTCCAAAGTGTCTGGCCAGCGGCAGGACATTAGCACTGCAGGGAAGGGGTGAGTAGGCTGACGGGATAGCAAGTGTGAAAAAGGGGACAGGGGTGTGAGAGGAGCCTATGTAAGAAAGAGCCCTAGATAGCGGGACTGTCCCTATAAAATCGGGACATCTGGTCACCCCAGGGGTGGGTGTGGCAGTGACATCACAAAGGCTCTTTGCAGGACCTCAGCCTATTGGTCAAAGGTAGTGGGGAGGTGGTGACCTCACAGAGAGATGCTGACATCAGCCAGGCAGGACAGGCGTGCAGGGCCAGGGAAACCTCGCAGACCCCTGTAGCTTTGCTTCAGCAAGTCTCCTTCTTCAGGTCTCTCTTTCAGGACCGAGAGAGTATTAGGGTTTATGTACGTGAGCGCAAGGAGGAACCTCTTTCGAGTTTTCTCCTTTCCTTTTCCTGATTTTACTAGAAAACAGACATCCCTGTTTGGAAGGTAAGAGTCTCTGAGAGGTTTGGAACCTGTTCAGTCTGATCCATTTGGTGCCAGGTGAATTCTAGGCGTGGAAAACGCTAGCTTCAGGTGGCAGAATTTTATTCCCCACCTAGGATTTTGTCCCTTAGAATCACTGGGGATATTAGGGTTTGTCCTTTTTGTTTTATATTTTCCTCCATCCCTCCCTCCTTTCTCTTCTTCTCTTACTTCTTTTGTCCTTTCCCCTGTTCCCCTCCCGCCACCAGGAGGGGTGTGTGTGGGGGAGTCACTGGGGGTGCTCTGCAGCTCCCATTGCGGAAGGTCCACCCAAAAATGTGGGGCTGAAATAGTGCTCGGACAGTGATCCCCACCGGTGACCTGGGCCATCCTTTGAGCTCTCTGGTGAGAACCCTCAGCCCCCCGCCCCTCAGTCTCTACCCTGATTGCCTGAGAGGGGGTTTACTGACAGGGAGGAGACTCGGGTCATTGTTGTTCTCTTTTAAGACCAAGTAAATAAGTCATAACCAGTCATATGTTTGACGAATTTTGCTGCTTCTCTGCATTCATTGTCTCTGAGCAGTTCATGATTCTCTCTAACATTCCAGTTCTCCTGAAACACTTGCTGAATAATTACAATGAACTGTTTGTTGGTCTGGAGCTCATGTGAGAGGACTTTATTCGGGTCATTCAGTGTATGAAATTCAAGATCCGATGGTTAGTTTGAAAGTCCGGGCTCTTGGGTCCTATTCCCAACTCTACCACTGACTGGCTGTGTGACCTCAGACAAGTCAGTTCTCCTCCTTTCTCAGCCTTAGCTTCTCCCTCTTTCAAGTAGGCATAACAATCAGCTCGTACCTACCTCACGGTGGGAGGAGGATGGGGATCCATTGGAGAGTGTCTCGAGGAGCAGTGCATAATATGAGGGGTCCTATCTCGTTTACTCAGATCAGATTATGACATAATAGAGTAGCTGAAATATTCCATTTTATTTGTTTTTGATTATTTTGAAAATGTTAAGAGCAGCAACTCCTTAGCTCAGACTGAAGCATCTTCTCTAATTTTCGAGATCTAAGCGTCTCCTCTTTGTGCGCGACGAGACAGTTTAACACACTGTGACAAACAGGAGATGCTTTTGTTTTGCAACAAAATATTTTTGCAAAGAATTTTCATCCCACTTGTTATGATTTCAAGAAACAAACCGGTTTAGACTGAATGTGATTTTCCGACAGATGTTAGGGGGCTTATTCCTTCACCCGCTTCCTTCCCTGGTCCTTCTCGCATGAACAGAGAGCAACAATACCCGAAGTTCAAGGATGCAAACAATTCGATGTTTAATGGGGTGAACTTCCAGCAAGCATGATTCCAGTTTCCTTCCTTAGTATCCTCCTTCCCAGCTTTGACACCACAGAGCCTTACCCCTGTGTCCCTGTTCCCATTCCTGCCCTTAGCCAAACATGATTCCAATTTCCCCAGCCCCATTCCCTGTTCCCATTTCACCTTTTAGCAGAACCTGATTCCAATTTCCTTACTCCCATTCCCTGTTCCCATTTCCCACACCCAAATGTCCACCCCCACACCCACCCACACCCACTCCCTTCCTCATTGACTACAGATTATATAGTAAAACTTGAGTTCTGCTTAGCTATACCTTAACCAATCATTTTCCTGAAATTTAACTAACCAATCCTAACATATTGTAGCATGATTATGTAACCAATTATATCCCACCACCTTAATTAGTTAACACCCAGCAAAATTAATTGTACAGCAGACAGGAACAATCACAGAACAGACGGAGATTATACAGACAAACAATAGCAAAGTGGGAAGTATAATGACAAGACAATACAGAAGTGAGGATTTCACATGCCAGCTATTGATAAGTGAGTTCTTGCCAGACAGGATGCTATCAAACTAAGTTTCCGTTTACATTTTCTAGGCACTTCCCTTTCTCTGGAGGTGATAGGCACTATCAGGACAGGATTGTATTCCTAACAGCCCAATAGCACCTTCTTTCAATGTGACTAGTTTGGAATGTGAGGATGTGACCGTTTGCTTCCCAGCTTATGGCTGCCTCTGTTGCTTAGCCAAAGGCCTTAGCCTAAGAACAGGGCCTCAGACTGTCACAGTAAGAGAAGGCCCTTACACTGGCAGACAGTGATTTTGATTCTTTCTTTTATACCTCTGTAACTAGCCAAGTGAAAAGAATACATCTAAATTCTTAGAGTATAGGCCTTTACAGACAGACCTGAATATGTATATCCTAACAAGAAATGGTTTCAATGAAATTTCCCCACCATCTCGATTCCTTGTCTCTCTCTTTGCCTCTGCGGGGTTTCTTGTCTGTTAGGAGTCAGGATTTGTGGCTTCTCTTTCTGGCTCTGCCACCGCGTTGCTGTGTAGGCCATTAGGTAGGTCACTTCCCTTCTCTGTACCTCAGGCTCCCCATCTGTCTAATGGGAACAGGGACAATTTGTGAACTCTGGGCAGTCATGAGCCTGAGTGAGATAAGGGGCGTAGTTAAAACCCTTTGTGAAAGAGAAAGGGGAGTTTCACGGTGTTGAGCACCAAGGAATTCTAAACTTTGCTAAAATGTCTAGGCTGCGGAAACCAGAAATGGTCGGGGCCAAATTTTAACCATTGTCTTTTTTAAAGCCCATTCAGGGATGTGAGTCCCACTCTTTTAGGTATCTGGGGTTCTTTGCCAGCAGGAGAGAAGAGGTTCCTGCCTCCATTTTTATGGCCTTAACAAACCAGGTGCTGTGCCCCAGTTCTCATCTGAGATCCCTGAAAAAGAACCTCTCCCCGTCCGTTAACAAGACAGTAGCTATCTTTGAAAGGGGAACAAAGAGAACCCTGGGACTTGCAGACTAGCCAGCCTCATTCCATACCTGGAAAAATACTGGAACACATTATTAAACAATCAGTTTGTCAGCACCGACAGGATCATTTGGTTCTTAGTACTAGTGAGCATGGATTTGTCAAGAACAAATCATTCCAAACCAATCCTGTTTCCTTCTTTGACAGGGTTACAGGCCTAGAGGAGGTGGGCAGACAGTAGATGTGATCTATATCGGTGTTAATCAGGCTTTTGACACAGTCCCATAGGACATTCTCAGAAGCAAACTAGGGAAATGTGGTCTAGATGCAATTGGTATAATGTGGGTGCACAGGTGGTTGAAAACCCATCCTCCAAGAGTCGTTCTCCATGTTTGGCTACCCAGCTAAGAGGGTGTACCTACTGGGTCCGGCAGGGATCAGTCTGGGGTGTGGTACTATTCCATATTTTCATTACTGATTTGGAAAATGGAGTGCAGAGCATGCTTCTACACTGTGCAGATCACACCAAGCACTTTGGAGCACAGGACTGGAATTCAAAACACCCTCTACAAATTGGAGAATTGGTCTTCTTGAGCCAAAGTCCACGGCTGGGCCCCTCTCTATAGACTGGATGAAAGTGAAACTCCAGAACCAAACACTCCTCCTCCTGGACAGTGCATTCCAACCTTTAATGGCAATGGGACCGGACATGAGGGCCTGGTTGTAATTGCCAGCTGTGGAAGGGAGTGTGTAGCAGTGGTTAGTGAAGGGGCCTGGAAATAAGACTGCTGCGTCCCATCCGTGGCTCTGAGACTTGGTGTGACCCTGAGCAAGTAGCTTCAGCAAGTGGGAGCTGGGAGGTGCTGTCACCCCCACACTAAGGCAGTGTTTTGCACCCCCTGCTGCTGGCTGAGTTTGTCTGTCCCTTGGCAATAAGACAGACTCTTCTTTTCACAGTCGGTTGATCACCCAGTGTCATCACCCTGCCTGCTGGCTGGGCGTGTAACTCCTCAGGTCACCACCCTCTCCAGCCTACCTTGGGCTTGGAAAGTGAGGAGGAGGGCGAGCGACAGCAGGTGGCCCTGAACATCCACCATCCATCGCTCCATCACCTAGAGCAAGTGAGTGACATTAGGGTTCCTCTGTGGCATCCCCTCTCTGTCTGGGGAGAGGCAGAAAGAGGGGGAGAGAATTTCTCCCAAAGGAGATTGGATTTGCAAATGGCCTCCTGGAGCCCCTCGCTCTCAGACGAGGGAGGGGCTTCTCCAGTGCCTTCTCCAGCGTGTTTGGAAAGGTCCCAGCAATGCAGCTCCCAGCCCTTCCCTTGTGGGAGACAGTTCCCCTGGCTGAGAGTGTATGAGCTGGGCCAGACCCTGTGAGCTGCTGAGCATGGAAATCAATGAGAAATGAGGAGGCCCTGGGCTTCTTATACCTAGGGACTTTGATGTGGGGAATGGTTTCCCTGGAGAAGTCCGGAGTCCTGGGTAGTGTTCTGTTCTCTAGCCTGAGGGGTAGCCAGGGACGGCAGGAGGGAGCTGCTTGTCCGATGGTCTTTGTAATTGACCCCAGTGCCTCCCTGGGTGTTGCAGCACCAGGGATGATGAGGGGAAACGTTGGGAGCAGATCATGCAATGAACTCCTGCCAGTGTGTGGCGAATGCACTCCCTGCACCCCTGTGAGGGGAGGAAGAGCTACTGTGGCTGGGGCAGGGATGGGGAGGGATGAAAAAGGCTGTCTGGTGAGAGGCTGCCCAGACCCCAGACTCACGCCTGCTGCCCGCTCGGTTCCAGGATGGCCAGGCTCCTGAGGATGTTCAGGAAGAAGGCTCTGCAGGTGTCCCCAGAGCCTGAGGGAAGCAGCTGCCATCTTCCCCAGGAGCAGAGCAGCCCCTCTGTCCCCGCTGGCAGGGAAGGAGCTCCCGGATGGACCAGGAGGTGGAAGTGCCCAGCCTTCTGGCAGAGGAAACCCACTCCTGGCGCAGGCGCCAAGGTGGGAGAGGCACTGGCCAGGCTGAAATGGAGCTGGCCCAGGATGCGGCTGGGCAGGCAGGACCCAGCCCAGGAAGGGAGCCGGGCAGGGTGGCTCTGGGGCTTGTTGTGTGGGAAGCACCGGCCCCAGGAGCCCAGCCCTGATTCCCAGCAGGAGGCATCGCCCAGCCCGGTCACTGAGGACCCTCCAGTCTCCCCGGGGCAGGAGGTGGAGGATCCCTGTCCCAGCACCAGCAGCTCGGCCCGCTCCCCATGGGACAGCAGCAGTGCCTGGGATTTGGGTAGCAGTGAGGCCAACGGGCGCTGCTGCTTTGTTCCAGGTGAGGAGCCAGGCTGGGCTCAGGGAGGGGTGAGGAGGGGGCTGTGAACACCCTGAGCCCAGGCCCTCAACCAGCGCTATGGGGGCAGGTCCCCAGCCCAGGTGTCTGGCCTGAGCCACGTGAACCTCTGACACTAGATGCTGCCACTTTGGTCCTTGGTGTTCTGGTTGGCAGGGTGCGTGCGGGGAGAGGGAGCAGGCACTTCCCAGGGAGTCCAGGAGAGTGTGTGTGGGGGGGATCTCTTTGCTGTGGGCTCCTGAATTACTTGGGGGCTGAAGGTATCACTGAGAGCGGGGGATGTGGGGAGCGATCTGCCCTGGGTCCCGGAGGTGGGAAGGGAGCACATTGCCCCACCATGCCCCTGTCCTTCTCCCTAGTGGCAGCAGGCATCATCCTGTCCCCTTTTCTCCCTGGTGCAGGGAACCCAGGGACTCAGAGGACGAGGAGGAGGAATGGGTGGACGTGGCCACAGAGGAGGCTGCTCTCAAGAACATTCGAGAGCAGCTCCAGGGCCGAGAAAAGGTACAAACGTTCCCTAGCTGTGCTGGAACCGAGATTCTCCCGCCCCTTCCCAGCACCCTGACCCCCTGCAGAGAGTCTTGTCTCTGATGATCCACCAGCCCTAATGGAGACCTTTCTCCTCCATGATCTGGGACGGGTGGGTCCCCACTATCCCCCATTCAGGCCCGAGTGCTGCAGCTGGTGTGGGTGCGGCAGGGAGGTCCCTGGCTAACTGGCTCTCTCTCCTGTAACCCCACTCCTGGTGGATGCAGGACGAGGCCCAGCACCTCCATGTTCCTGCACGCCATCCACCCCTGTGTCTCGCTGCACAGCAGAGAGGGCAGGACACATTGGAGCCACACTGCTGCAAGGCGGCTGTGCTGGAGAGGATTGTGGTGAGGGAGGACAGAGAGATGGGAGGGGCAGGGGTCTCCCCGGGCCAATGGATGGGGGATGGCTGGTGCTGGAGGGGCAGCTGAGGCCAGGGATTGCTGGGGCTGAAGATTGGGGAGAAGAGACAGGAGAAATTCTGAGATTGGCCACTAGTGGGCAGGAATCGGAGGAGCGGGAGGCAGGTGGGGGGATCTTGCTCACTGTGTGGGGTGCTGGCTGTGTAATCGCCTCACTGGGAAGTGTCAGTGAGGCCCAAATCTATCTCGCTCCTTTGGCTCTCACAGGAGCTTATGGAGGAGCTGCCTGATAACTCTCCACCTGGCACCGTCCTTGCTAACTCCCTGATTGCTGTGGGCAACCTCGGGTACTGAGACCCTCCAGGCCTGTTCCCCGAACCCTGGTGCTGCTCAGGCCCAGGGCTGGGAGTCACTGCCCCTTCCACCACCAGGTCACCTCCCAAGGGTGGCTCCTCTGACCGAGATGGTGGGAAGGTTCACTCTCTCTGGGTTGGGCTGTTCTTTTCACTCCAGTAACATTGCAATGGCTTTGGGGAGAGGCTCACACCCAGGAACAGATAGAGGAGGGGCAGCAGGGTCCAAGAAACAGGCGCTATTCCTGCCCTGCCACTGTCTGTCTGGGAAACCTTGCACTTGTCATTCCCTGGCTCGGTGCCTCAGTTTCCATTCTCGCCAGCCTCTGTCTATTTCTCTGCAGTTTCACATCCCTGTTGGTGCCATTCCAATCCCCGCAGTGCACAGTCTAATATCGCCTCCTCTCTCTTGCCAGCACCATGACACCTGGCCTGGAGCCAGACGTGGAGAGCCACCACCTTCAAGCTGCCCTGCATGCCGTCTTCATCGTGGGCACGTAGAAAGACACCACCCAAGTCCAGATAGATCATGCTAAAGTCATGAATTGAAGAGCCAGCTGTCATCCTGCCATGAATTTTTGCTAATTGCCTTCAGTGGAATGTGAATGAGGGAGGCCAGGATATGTATTTGGGTGTCTCACAAGTGCTTCGCAGAGACCCCTCTTCCCGTCCTGTGGTAGGTATAGCCCCAGTTTCCCAAACACTGACCCATGGCTCTCCCTTGCTTTGCAGGATCTGCATAGGGTCTTGCCAGAGCTCCTGGATGCCATGCTGGGGAGCCTGCTGGCAGAGTCCCCAGACACTGACAGGCTCCACTACATCTTGGAGGTGAGCCCAATGAGAGGAGTGGGGGCAATTTTATCTTAACTCTTAAACCCATTTTCAAGTTTGTCTTCCTAGCTGGGCCCCCAGTCGGCCGTCCTTCATCAGGGCAGTCAGTGCAATGCAGTGTCAGGCCCTTTCTCCTTGAAGGACAGAGGAAGGAGCTGGGACTTCAAGCCAGAGCTTTGCCTGGGGACTGGCTTAGGGAGTGAGAGTCTGAACCCCTCCTGTGAGATCCAGAAGATGGTCCTCAGAGAAGAGTCACAGGCTCCTAACGAGAGAAACAGGAGGACCCCAGAGAATCAGCACTTCTCTCCGACTGGCCCTGAGATTCCTAGGGGGATTGTGCTCACACTCAGTCCCTTCACCCAACCAAGGACTTGAGAGCCAAGGAGGGCTGAGGGGTCTGTCTCCTTCCTGGTGAGCTGTTCAGGAATCATAAGTTCAGGGAGTATGGGACCAGCCCCCACATCGAACGTTGTCCCAATCTAGAGTTATAATGACAAGTTGTGATGTGCAGGATACAGGCATTGTCCTGGGGGCAACAATCCCCTTCTAAAGCTCTGAGATAAATTAATCGGATATTCCATCCTGTGCACAATGTCTCAGCCCCCTGGGGATGGGGAGGGTCTCATTAGTGCAACACATGCACCTGCCCATGGATCCTGAGCTGCCTCCTTTCCCCCCAGCACATGAACTATTGGATCATGTCCAGGGTGTCGCAAGAGAGAGCCAAGGCCATTAGGAGCAGCACTGCCCTGCTCAGATCCACCATCACCCTCCCTGAGTTTCACGTAAGTGACCTCTCACCCCAGCTTATTGACTCCAGGCGTCAGTGGGCTGGCTCGAACAGGCTGTAGGATGTGCTGCTGCAGGAGCTGGGGGTTAGGCGTGTTCCTCTTGGGGAGGCAGAGTCAGAGCAGAGAATGAACTTGGCTTGAGTCAAGTTCTTCTTGTCCTGGTTAAGTGGTGACTCTGGGCATTTTAAGGGGACCATACTGCAAGTTCATGCCTTTCTATCATCCTGGAGCAGCTGGGGAAGTAAGTCCTCATGGAGGGCCCTGCCCACATCCCTGTGCTCCAGGCTCCTTTTGGGGGCAGAGGAAATGAAGGGTCTAGCTCAAGCTCCTATTCTCTAGCATCTCCTGTAGAGGGGCTACGGGGACGGAGAGTCCTGGCCAGGCGGGGACTGGGAGCTGACAGGAAAATGCTGAAGGAGTCCCCTCTCCCTCTCTCTTCCGCAAGAACTCAGCAGAATTCCCCAGGATGGGTCACCGTGTGGCACAGCTGGCTCTGTCCATCAGTGAACAGCCAAGGACCTGAGCCGGCAGGCCAGGGTGGGAGTGTACCGGCTCTACCGGCTGCTGCTGCACCAGAGGGGTAAGGAACCCAGCTGGGAAATGGCACCCGATGGAGTGAGAGTGGGACCCCAGCCAATTTCTCTCAGACTGACCCCGGCTGGAGACTGAGTCTCTATCGATCTCTTTCTCTGTTCTACACCACCCCCTGCAATTCTGTTGGCAAGGAATCTGTCCACTGTGCAACCACCAATGGGATTGCAAGGACACAAGTGCTGCAACCAAAACCAACAAGTGTGTGTGTGTCTCTTTCCCAGGGCTGACCATCCATGAGGCCGAAGCCCTGTGGTGTTGGGACTGGCATCGGGACAGCAGGCTCCTGGGCTACAGGAACACAGCCACTGTTGGGGAGGTAAGGACACTCTGCCAGGGAGTGGGGGTAGCTGGTCGCCTGCAGTGACTGCTTCCTGGGGCCGCGAGACAGAGATACCGTTCTAGCCCCAGGATTCGGAGCCTCACTCTGGGCAATCTGCTAATGCCTCACGTCCTGTTGGGTTTAGGTCTTCGTAAAATTCTTCTGGGCGGGGCAGAGAAGATCCTTCCTCTGGACAGCAGTGCTGGCCATCCATGACCCCCTGCTATGTGTCAGCCAGCCTGAGCTGGTCCACACCTACTCCCTCCTGCGGGATGCCCAGTGCTGATGGGGGACAAGGTAAGCAGCTGCATTAGAGTCAGGAGATTGGGGTGGGGCCCAGGCCTCCTTCCCATCCGATGTCCATTCTCTGGGCTGGCAGCAAGGAGCCTGGTGTGGAATGAGAGTGAGAACAGGTGCTACTGGGAAGGGAGATGAATTCACCTCCATGAGCAGGAGGGAGCCAGCTTGTCCCCGGAGTAGCTCCAACCCAGCTCTTTGCAAGGCTAATTAATGACAAGCATTGCCTCATCATGGACTTATGTTCTTAGGACATGGTGCTACCGCTCTTGGGAAGTGCCCTCTGCGAGTCTCTCCTGTCCCACAGGGCCACTCCAGTTTCCAGTGGACTAGTGTCCGTGTCACCCGAGCCACCACCCAGAGTTGCTCCCATCACTGGTAGCCTGGGAGGCCAAGGACTGACAAATGATGGCGATTCAGCAGGCAGGCCTGAGGCACATTGGTGGGGGAAGCTTGTCCTGCTGCTGGCAGGGCTGGACTTGCTCTAGAGAGAACGGGAGGATTCAGTCAGCAGGGGCTGCTGATCTGCCCCATTCACCAGGGCTGCTATCCTGCGTCTTCAGCATGAGTGTCTGGGATGACTTGGAGAAAGGTCTCAACCTCCCGACATCCCACTTCACTTCTGCCAGAATCCCTCCTTCCCCCCACCTCCCTCCCTGCTAGAGCCCCGTCCCTGCCCAACCTGGGTTGGGGTGGAGGAGAGGGTTTTGAGAACTTGCGCTGTGGATTGGAGGTGGAACAGCTGTCAGGGGCACTGAGCGGGAGGTGGCAGGAGCTGACGCTACAAGGACAGGGGTTGGCACTGGAGGTCTCTAGAAAGGACAAGAAGACTCGATTCTGGGGGTAAGGAGGGTGAATCCATCCCTCAGAGGAAGGCAGGTGCTGGGGGGAAATGCTGGTTTCAGGTGCCCTTAATCCCCCCAATTCCTCGGGGGCGTCTGAGTCTCTGACAGGTTCTCGTTCCCTTGCAGCAGGAGGACATCATGGCCAATGTGATGTGCCAGATCCGCATCATCCAGCACTTGCGCCAGATGCCTGAGGCACTGCAGGGCTGTGCCTCTGAGGCCACCAACAACTCCCACTCCCTGCCTCTGGTACTGCTCTGGGTCAGTGTAAATGGGGAGATAGTGGAAGGGGAAATGGAGCCCCCTGGCACTCACAGAAACTCTCTCCCCTCTCTGTGGAGCAGGGTCCTTCCTTCTGCCCCCCAAATTACAGCAGAGTTTTCCAGATGGGCGCAGTCTGCAGCCCAGCCACCTCTGGGAACAGTGGGGACAGGTCACCACATCCCATCAAAGCAAGCAGTGCTGGCTCTCAAAGAGGCTTAGATGGAAGACCCCACTCCGTCATGGAGGTAAGAGCCATTTATTCCGTGGGGCGTGTGGGCCTCTTGGGGGAGAAATGGGATCATAGAATCATAGAATCATAGGGTTGAAAGGGACCTCGGGAGGTCATCTAGTCCAATCCCCTGCGCAAAGCAGGACCAATCCCCAATTTTTGCCCGGGATCCCTAAATGGTCCCCTCAAGGATTGAACTCACAACCCTGGGTTTAGCAGGCCAAAGCTCAAACCACTGACCCTCCCCCGCTAATGCGTAGCCTCCCTGGGAGCTTCCTGCCTGGGAGCTTCCCCCATCCCTGTCACCCAGCTCTGGAACAGAGACGTCTCCATCATTGTACCACCCTGGTTTTGTTCGTAGGAAGGTGCTCCCCAGAGATGTCCTCTAACCTGGACTCCTGAGAGGGTTTCCAGCAGGAGGCTCCAGCCCCTCGGGCATGAAGAGGACATCAGGTAGTCTCGTTCACATGGCATCTCCGGTCTCCAGCTCCACTTCCCGCAGCAGGGCAAACGAACCGATTAGCTCCCAGAATCCCAACTCTTTGGCCTCCTTCCACTCAGCAGTGGGATTTCTCCAGCCCCTCACCACACCTGTCAGCCTCTGAATGATGAAGGGCCTGAATGTCAGAGTCACCAGAACAAGCAAACTCCAGTTGCAGGCAGTGGGGCCTGTGTGTACTGAGCCCCTCTGGAAACCAGGTCTGAAATGGGAGCAAGGACCCCAGCCCAGGAACAGTAGGAGTGGGCAGAGCAGGCCTGTAACAAGGTGCTCTCCCCTGGGCTGCACAGCCTGGGGCTTAGCCAAGCTGATTACAGAATGAGCCCTACCTGAGAGGCACCATGTAACCCCTCCTACAGAGCCAGATTTCAGTGGTGATACAGCCCAGCTGGGGTATCAACAGGAATGAGAACGAGTTAGGAAGTTCAGAGCAGCAAGGAAAGTCTAGAGGGAAACTTGAGAAGAGAGGTGGGAAGTGCCCAGGGAAAACTGCAGCAAAGAGAAAGGAGTAGACCTTGCTATTGGGTACAGGACCCTGGGCTGCTCCCAGTGTCAGAGTGGAAGTGGGTTCTCCTACTGGCCCCAAAGAAGGGGGCGTCGACGCACCCGGAGAGGGTTACCGAGCCCAGCAAGGGGGCTGCAGGATGAGGAAGAGCCCCAGTGATGGCAGAAGGACTTCTTTCTGTGGAAAGACGTGTTTGGACTTTTAGTGTGAGACAAGCTGGGCCCCAGGAGGATTGACGAAAGATGGCGACCTGGCTGAAGTGTTGACTTACCAGGCAGAGCAACTGTCACGGTGCTGGAGTGACCACTGATGGGGGACGCTAGCCTAGCGAGAGGTCTGTGATCATGCCTGGCCGCCATGGGTGCAAGGAACTATGAGTAGCTTCCTTTCTGATTGGCATAGTCAGGAGGATTGAATTCCCCCTGTTATCCGTGAGGGCTGATGGAAGTCTTGGTTGCTGAAGGACGGTCTGTCCTGCCAAGCGGGTGTCTCAAGGGACCAAGCTGGTCACTGGATTTCTCACTTCAGTTTCTGGGACTGGTTAAGCAGCCAAAGCAGGTCTAGGGGTTTCTCACGCAGCTCCTAGAACACCAACAGAGGCAGAAGGAAGTGCAGACGGAGCTACGGACGCAGCAGGAGAAATACCTGTGAGAGATCCTGCAAAGGGAAATCAACCCAGGGTCTGCTATGCCCATGGACAAAAAGAGCAGATATGGAGAGTATTCCTGAGCTGTGATGTGAAGATTAGCCCAGGAGAGCAGGGCATGAGGAAGTGTACAAGCATGGCCTAATGCCAAGATGGGGACAAGAGTTCTTTGTTTTGGGTTCAGAGAAGCAGGCCATATCAAAAGACACGGCCTCCTTAGGAAATTGCTGAGTGGCAAAACAAGGGGCCCGGGCCCCACGAAGGTAGAAAGAAAGGAGAAGGTGTCCTCTGACAGAAACCCACGTGAGGCAGGCTACGTGGAGGTGGCAGGGATGGCCGTGGACCTTGCAGACCCTCCACCAACACGCCCTGTTGGGTGCTGCAGGGAGGTGAAGGACGAAATGGTTGGCCCAGAGATGAAGCAGACTGAAGGAGGGACAAACACAAGGGTGGAGCAGTCCATGGTGGGTTCTCAGACCCTGACAGAAAGGGTTTTGGTGTATGCAGCGGCAGTAGCAAAAAGGGGTAGAGAAGAAGCTAAAGGCTTCGGAACAGGCTCCGCAAGCAGTTGCGAATGAGAAGGAGTGGCTGCAGGAAGAGTGCTGGGATACTGCGTAAGAGAAGGATTGCCTCTTAATTTTGGTGAGCGAGCTGGCAGTGGAGCTGGAGACACTGTGCGCAGGCTGTACAAGCGCGCAGCCGGTGACAGCGATGAGATGATGAGGGATGAAGCTTGGACAAAAATCGAACTTGTTCCCCCAGGTGGGCGATGTTCTAAGGAGGAGGAAATATAACAGAGTGTGGCCTGTGGGCTATAAAGCCTGGACCTAGGCCAAACTGATTACAGAGTGAGCTTCACCTGAGGGGAAAACCAGGGAAAACCGCAGCAAAGGTACAGGAGCAGGTTTAGCTGTTCAGTACAGGGCCTTGGGGCAGAACCTAGAATCCAGGGTAGGACTGGTTCTCCCATGGTCTCTAAGGAAGGGGACGTAGAAGGTCATAGAAAGGGCTACCAAGGCCAACAAGGGCAGGCCGAGCCAAAGTCAGGCTGAGGAAGAGCCCCCAAAGGGATGGAAGACCTTGTTTCTGTTAGACATTTTTGGACTTTTTGTTTGGGATGAGCACGACTCATGAAGGAGTGGACTAAAAGACGGTCACCTGGCTGAAGGACTGAGTTCCCAGCCAAAGAACTCCCATAGGGCTCTAGAGACTATTGACGGAGGTGCTCGCCCAGCAAGAAAGCTGTGACACCAGGCCTTGCCTGGAAGGGGCAGCCTGGTTTTGGAGAGTGGTGGGGATGGCCTAAGGGAGAGGATGGCTGGAGGGGTCGTACAGGAGGGGCAACAGGGTCCAGTGATGAGAGCAGGGAACTGGTTGGACTGCAGCCCTGCCACTGAGTGGTAATGTGATCCTGGCCAGGTCACTCTCCCACCTGATGCCTCACTTTCTCTATCTTTGAAATGGGGATCATCCTGACCCACATTAAGTAAGTGTTTAATCCTCTGCTCTTCCTTCCCAAATCCCTGCCCTCCTTGCCCCACACCGGCCTCTGCCCTGTTCCTCAAACTTCCATGCCCATGTTAGTGCCTGTGTAGCCCCCCAATGGCAAGGTCTCATGTACAGTCTCCTGCCAGCAAACTGAAGCCGCCCCTAGATCCAGAACAAGAATCGCAGTTCCTGTGCACGGCCTGAATGGAGGATAGACCATGGGCATGGGGACAGCCAACACTCATATCCAGGTAGATCATCAACGTACTCCTCTGTCCCAGGAGCAGGAAGGTCTCTGGTTCTCGCTCTCTTCGGTGGCTGGAGCTGCTGAGTTGGGGGTACAGGTGGGCAGAGATGGGAACAGGCCAGAGGTTTAATCCAGTGTCAGGGGGAGAGTCCTCCCTCTTGTGGAAGATGATGTTGCCCCTCTATGGGGAAGTCCTTCCTTGCAGATGCTGTGCTTTGGTTCCTGGACTCTGCGAGGAAGCCCAGCTCCCATCCCTAGCAGCTTGGCTGTTCCCTACCTTGCTCGGCACCAGACCCTCTGCAGAGAGCTGCTCTGGGCCAGGACTGCAGAGCCAGCTGTCATCCTGGCAGGTGTAGCCCCAGGTTCCATAACCCTGACCCATGGTCTCTCTCCGCTGGCAGGCTCAGAGCAAGGCCTGCCCATAGAACATGGATGACGAGCTCTAGATCCTGCTGACAGCATCCTCCTGCACAGACAAACTCCAGCACATCTTGGAGGTGAGCAGAATGGGAAGGGGCAGCAGGGGTTTTACCTTGGCCCTGGGGACTCCAAGAAAGAAGAGACTGGAAAATCCATGTTTCTTCTCTTGGATCCTTCCCAGTATGCATTTGTGATCATACTCTCAGGAACTCTGTGGGTGCCCTTGGGGTTAACTCACTTCCCCCTTCTGGCATCAGTCTTCTCCACTCTCAGATCTACCTTGGGGAAGAAGGACATAAGCCTCGACAATCACCTTCACCTGTGGCTGTCTGGCCCTGGGAGCCTAAACCAACTGGACTATCTGTCCCATCTCCTAAACTGCCCTGTCTTTCCCTCCTCGGGCCTTGTCCTAAGTGCTCACCCTAGCCCCTTCCTGGCTTGTCCCTGACCTTTCAAGGACTCTCCAAGCCCCTCCCACACCTGCTCCCCTTGCGGTCTCTCTCCTGGCTAAGCACAGGCTGCCCTTCTATCTCTCAGCAGGCCTGGGTCCTAGTCACATGCTGCTGCTTGTCACCTGATCCCCACACTTATTCCCTCCCCACAGGGAGCTGCATAACCTGGGCTAGGTGCAGTTGAGCTCCAACCCACTTCCTGGCCATCTCAAAAGTTTGAGAACCACTGGAGCCAGCTGGCTAACAGAAAATCTTTCTTTTGCAGTGACGTGGGATTAAGGGACATGGAGGAAAAGAAGTGGAGGCTGTGAATAAAGTTAGAGTAGCGAGGCCAGGATAATCAGGGCAAGATCACAGGACTGGCTATAAGGAGACCTGCCGTTTCCTATTCCTGGCTTTGGGACCATGAGCGAGTCTCTTCAACGCTGGGTGCCTCAGTTTCCTCAACTATCAAATAGTGCTAATCAAGGGGATTTTTTTTGTTCTCCCCATTTTACAGGGTGGGAAACCGAGACACAGTTGGGACCTGTCTACACTACAGCTCCCTAGAGCAGTTCTAAGCTGCTGACCCCCCCATGTTGTTCAGAGCCTGTGGACAACACAGCTCTTAAAGGTGTGTTTGTTTTGTGCTTAACCCCTATGTACCAGCAGGGCTTTTCTCACTGTGCTGTGGGGAGCAGGTCCTGGGTACTAATGCTTTGAAGAAGCTCTCAAGGACTACTTTTTACAAATATTTCTATCAATGAATTGGGAGAAAATATACAATCCCTGCTGATAAGATTGGTGGGTGACAAAATACTGGCAGAGTGGTAATTACTGATGAGGAGAGGGCAGGGATACAGAGCCATCTGGCTCATTCGCAATCTGGGCCCATTCAAAGAAAGGAAGTTTGACCAGAGCCAAATGCAAGGTCCTATACCTAGCAACAAGGTGTGCCGGCCACACCTTCAGAATGGGGAGGTGTATCCAGGAAAGCAGTGGCTCTGAAAAGGATTTAGGGGCCACAGTGCAGAAGTCACTCAACACAAGCTCCCAGCTTGATGCTGTGGTGACCAAGGCTAAAGCCATCCTTAGACGTAGGAGTAGAGCCGTGAGGAGGCTAGGAAGGTGACACAGCATCAGTGAGACTGCTATTGGAATACTGCCTCCAGTTTTGGTGTCCTCATTTGAAAAAGAGGTTGAGAAATTGGAGCTGGGGCAGCAAAGAGCCACCAAATGTTCTGCGGGCTGGAGAAAAATGCCTTCTAGGGAGCGATTGAAAGAGCTCAACCTGTTTAGCTGATGAAAAGCAGATTGAAGGGTGACTTCACTGAAGGGTTGAAATGCCTTAATGGAGAGAAAATACTGGGGATTAAAAGGCTCGTTAATCTAGCAGAGAAAGGCAAAACAAGACCCAATGGTTGGAAGGTGAAAAGAGACCAATTCATATCACAAATAAGGCACAAATATTCAACAGCGAGGAAGATTCACCACAGGAACAAGCTACCAAGGAGAGTGGTGGATTCTCCATCTCTTGATGTGATTTAATGAAGACTAGATGCCTTTCTGGAATGTGTTTGCCAAACGGTAGCAACTGTGGTATACAGGAGGCCTGTGATGTGCAGGGTGTCAGATGAGATGCTCTAATGGTCTCTTCTGGCCATCAAGTCGACTCATTTCTGAAAAACTGAGTGTAGCATTGGGAGCAGCCTCTGATGTTTTGCTGTCTAGCCGGCTTTCTTCCAAGAATGAACACTCCTTAAGTGGGGTGATCGACAGGGAGTAGCTCAAACCTCCAAAGTGTCTGGCCAGCGGCAGGACATTAGCACTGCAGGGGAGGGGTGGGTAGGCTGACGGGATAGCAAGTGTGAAAAAGGGGACAGAGAGTCGGGGGGTAAGGGGAGCCTATATAAGAAAAAGCCCCAGATAGCGGAACTCTCCCTCTAAAATCGGGACATCTGGTCACCCCAGGGTTGGGTGTGGCAGTGACAACACAAAGGCCTTTTGCAGGACCTCAGCCTATTGGTCAAAGGTAGTGGGGAGGTGGTGATCTCACAGAGAGATGGTGACATCAGCCAGGCAGGACAGGGGCGCAGGGCCAGGGAAACCTCGCAGACCCCTGTAGCTTTGCTTCAGCAAGTCTCCCTCTCGAGATCTCTCTTTGAGGACCGAGAGAGTATTAGGGTTTACGTACGTGAGCACGAGGAGGAACCTCCTTCGACTTTTCACCTTTCCTTTTCCTGATTTTACCAGAAAACAGACGTCCCTGTTTGGAAGGTAAGAGCCTCCGAGAGGTTTGGAACCTGTTCAGTCTGATCCATTTGGTGCCAGCTGAATTCTAGGCCTGGAAAACGCTAGCTTCAGGTGGCAGAATTTTATTCCCCACCTAGGATTTGGCCCTTAGACTCACTGGGGACATTAGGGTTTGTCCTTTTTGTTTTACCTTTTCCTCCGTCCCTCCCTCCTTTCTCTTCTTCTCTTATTTCTTTTGTCCTTTCCCCTGTTCCGTACTGCCATCAGGAGGGGTGTGTGGGGGGAGTCAGTAGGGGTGCTCTGCAACTCCCATTGTGGAAGGTCAACTCAAAAATGTGGGGCTGAAATAGTGCTTGGCCAGTGATCCCCATCGGTGACCTGGGCCATCCTTTGGGTTTCCTGGATGAGAACCCTCAGCCTCCCGCCCCCTCAGTCTCTACCCTGATTGGCTGAGTGGGGGGTTATTGACAGGGAGGAGACTTGGGTCCTTGTTGTTCTGCTTTAAGACCAAGTAAATAAGTCAGAACCAGTCATATGTTTGACGAATGTTGCTGCTTCTCTGCCTTCATTGTCTCTGAGCAGTTCATGATTCTCTCTAACATTCCAGTTCTCCTGAAACACTTGCTGAATAATTACTATGAACTGTTTGTTGGCCTGGAGCTCATGTGAGAAGACTTTATTCAGGTCATTCAGTGTATGAAATTCAAGATCCGATGGTTAGTTTGAAAGTCAGGGCTCTTGGGTCCTATTCCCAACTCTGCCACTGACTGGCTGTGTGACTTCAAACAAGTCAATTCTCCTTTCTCAGCCTTAGCTTCTCCCTCTTTCAAGTAGGCATAACAATCGGCTCCTACCTACCTCATGGTGGGAGGAGGATGGGGATCCATTGGAGAGTGTCACTAGGAGCAGTGCATAATATGAGGGGTCCTATCTCGTTTACTCAGATCAGATTATGACACAATAGAGTAGCTGAAATATTCTATTTTATTTGTTTTTGATTATTTTGAAATTGGTAAGAGCAGCAACTCCTTAGCTCAGACTGAAGCATCTTATCTGATTTTTGAGATCTAAGTGTCTCCTCTTTGTGCGCGACGAGACAATTTAACACGCAGTGACAAACAGGAGATGGTTTTGTTTTGCAACAAAATATTTTTGCAAAGAATTTTCATCCCAATTGTTATGATTTCAAGAAACAAACCAGTTTAGTCTGAATGGGATTTTCTGACAGAAATGGTTTCAATGAAATTTCCCCACCATCTCGATTCCTGGTCTCTCTCTTTGCCTCTGTGGGGTTTCTTTTCTGTTAGGAGTCTAGATATGTGGCTTCTCTTTCTGGCTCTGCCACCGCGTTGCTCTGTAGGCCCTTGGGTAGGTCACTTCCCTTCTCTGTACCTCAGGCTCCCCATCTCTCTAATGGGAACAGGGACAATTTGCGAACTCTGGGCAGTTGTGAGCCTGAGTGAGATAAGGGGCTTAGTTAAAGCCCTTTGTGAAGGAGAAAGGGGAGGTTCACGGTGTTGAGCACCGAGGAATTCTAAACTTTGCTAAAATGTCTAGGCTGCGGAAACAAGAAATGGTCGGCGCCAAATTTTAACCATTGTCTTTTTTAAAGCCCATTCAGGGATGTGAGTCCTGCTCTTTTAGGTATGTGGGGTTCTTTGCCAGGAGGAAAGAAGAGGTTCCTGCCTCCATTTTTGTGGCCTTAACAAACCAGGTGCTGTGCCCCAGGTCTCATCTGAGATCCCCGAAAAGAACCTCTCCCCATCCGTTAACAAGACAGTAGCTATCTTTAAAAGGGGAACAAAGAGAACCCCGGAACTTACAGATTAGCCAGCCTCATTCCGTACCTGGGAAGATACTGGAACACATTTTTAAACAATCAGTTTGTGAGAACCTACAGGATCATTTGGTTCCTACAGGTTCATTTGGTGGTGAGGGCTATCACCAGCAGGAGAGTAAATTTGTGTGTGGGGGTGGAGGGTGAGAAAACCTGGATTTGTGGTGGAAATGGCCCACCTGATAATCACTTTAGATAAGCTATTACCAGCAGGATAGTGGGGTGGGAGGAGGTATTGTTTCATATTCTCTGTGTATATATAAAGTCTGCTGCAGTTTCCACGATATGCATCCGATGAAGTGAGCTGTAGCTCATGAAAGCTCATGCTCAAATAAATTGGTTAGTCTCTAAGGTGGCACAAGTACCCCTTTTCTTTTTAGTATAATGTAGGTGCACAGGTGGTCGAAAACCTATCCTCCAAGAGTCGTTCTCCATGTTTGGCTGCCCAGCTGAAGGGGTGTACCTAATGGGTCCAGCACGGATCAGTCCAGGGTGTGGTACTATTCCATATTTTCATTAATGATTTGGAAAATGGAGTGGAGAATATGCTTCTAAACTGTGCAGATGACACCAAGCACTTTGGAGCACAGGACTGGAATTCAAAACGCCCTTTACAAATTGGAGAATTGGTCTTCTTGAGCCAAACTCCAGGGCTGGGCTCCTCTCTGTAGACTGGGCAGAAGTGAAACCCAGAGCCAAACACTCCTCCTCCTGGGCAGTGCACGCCGACCACTAATGGTCAGATGCTGCTTAGCACTGTCAGAGCAGCTTCTGCTGCGGGCTTCTCCCAGCACTTTCCAAGAGTGGGAAAGTATGAAATTCCCATTTGACTGCTGGGGACAGAGCCATAGAGCGGGGAGCAACTTGCCCAAAGTCTCAATCGGAAAACCAGCAATGGAACCCAGGAGTCCTGACTCTCGTTCCCCTCTTTTCACAGACAGTCGATCGCCCAGAGTCATCATCCTGACTGTCGGCTGGAAAGGGTAACTTCTCAGGTCACCACCCTCTCCAGCCTGCCTTGGGCTTGGAGAGTGAGGAGGAGAGCGAGGGACAGCAGATGACCCTGAACATCCGCCATCCTTCGGCCAGAGCAAGTGAGTGGCATTAGGGTTCCTCTGTGGCGTCCTCTGTCTGTCTGGGAAGAGGCAGAAAGGGGGAGATAATCTCTCCAAAGGAGATTTGATTTGCAAAAGGTCCCCAGGAGTCCCTTGCTCTCAGACCGGGGAGGGGCTTTTCCAGAGTCATCACCAGTGTGTTTGGAAAGGTCCCAGCAGTGCGGCTCCCAGCCCTTCCCTTGTGGGAGACTGTTCCATGGCTGAGAGTGTCTGAGCTGGGCCAGACCCTGTGAGCTGCTGAGCATGGATTGTCATAAATATAAAGGGAAGGGTAAACCCCTTTAAAATCCCTCCTGGCCAGAGGAAAAATCCTCTCACCTGTAAAGGGTTAAAAAGCTAAAGGTAACCTTGCTGGCACCTGACCAAAATGACCAATGAGGAGACAAGATACTTTCAAAAGCTGGGAGGAGGGAGAAAACAAAAGGGTCTGTGTCTGTCTGTATGATGCTTTTGCTGGGGTCAGAACAGGAATGGAGTCTTAGAACTTAGTAAGTAATCTAGCTAGGTATGTGTTAGATTATGAATTCTTTAAATGGCTGAGAAAAGAACTGTGCTGAATAGAATGACTATTCCTGTTTGTGTGTCTTTTTTGTAACTTAAGGTTTTGCCTAGAGTGATTCTGTATGTTTTTAATCTAATTACCCTGTAAGGTATCTACCATCCTGATTTTACAGAGGTGATTCCTTTACTTCTATTAAAGGTCTTCTTGTAAGAAAACGGAATGCTTTTTTCATTGTTCTAAGATCCAAGGGTTTGGGTCTGTGGTCACCTATGTAAATTGGTGAGGATTTTTACCAAACCTTCCCCAGGAAGTGGGGTGCAAGGGTTGGGAGGATTTTGGGGGGAAAGACGTGTCCAAACTCCGTTTTTTCAGGAACCCAGATAAAGTTTGTTGCTGGCAGTGGAAGTCCTAGGGCAAAGGGTAAAATAGTTTGTACCTTGGGGAAGTTTTAACCTAAGCTGGTAAAAGTAAGCTTAGGAGGTTTTCATGCAGGTCCCCACATCTGTACCCTAGAGTTCAGAGTGGGGAAGGAACCTTGACAGAAATCAATGAGAAATGTCGGGGCCCTGGGCTTCCTATACCTAGCGACTTTGATGTGGGGAATGGTTTCCCCGGAGAAGTCCAGACTCCTGGGTAGTGTTCTTTTCTCTAGCCTGGGGGGTAGCCAGGGATGGTCGGAGGGAGCTGCTTGTCCGATGGTCTTTGTAACTGACCCCAGTGCCTCCCCGGGTGTTGCAGCACCAGGGATGATGAGGGAAATCGTTGGGAGCAGACCATGCAATGAAGTCCTGCCAGTGTGTGGAGATTGCACTCCCTCCACCCCTGTGAGGGGAGGAGGAGCTGCTGTGGCTGGGGCAGGGATGGGGAGGGATGAAAAAGGCTGTTTGGTGAGAGGCTGCCTTGTCCCAAGACTCACACCTACTCCCCGCTCGGTTCCAGGATGGCCGGGCTCCTAAGGATGTTCAGGAAGAAGGCTCTGCAAGTGGCCCCAGAGCCTGAGGGAAGCAGCTGCCATCTTCCCCAGGAGCAGAGCGGCCCCTCTGTCCCCGCTGGTGGGGAAGGAGCTCTCGGCCCAGGCCAGGAGGTGGAAGTGCCCAGCCTTCTGGCGGAAGAAACCCGCTCTTGGCGCAGGCACCAAGGTGGGAGAGCCACCAGCCAGGCTGAAATAGAGTTGACCCAGGATGCAGCTGGGCAGGCAGGACCCAGCCCACGAAGGGAGCCAGGCAGGGTGGCTCTGAGGCTTGTTGTGTGGGAAGCACCAGACCCAGGAGCCCAGCCCTGATTCCCAGCAGGAGGCATAGCCCTGCCCGGTCAATGAGGACCTTCCAGTCTCCCCAGGGCAGGAGGTGGAGGATCCCTGTCCCAGCACCAGCAGCTCAGCCCGCTCCCCATGGGACAGCAGCAGTGCCTGGGAGGGTAGCTGTGAGGTCAACGGGTGCCGCTGCTTTGTTCCAGGTGAGGAGCTCGGCTGGGCTCAGGGAGGGGTGAGGAGGGGGCTGTGAACACCCTGAGCCCAGGCCCTCAACCAGCGCTATGGGGGCAGGTCCCCAGCCCAGGTGTCTGGCCTGAGCCACGTGAACCTCTGACACTAGATGCTGCCACTTTGGTCCTTGGCACTCTGGTTGGCGGAGTGGGTGTGGGGATGGTGGACAGGCACCTCTCAGGGAGTCCAGGACAGTGTGTGGGGGATCTCTTTGCTATGGACTCCTGAATTACTTGGGGGCTGAAGGTATCACTGAGAGCGGGGAAAGTGGGGAGCGATCTGCCCTGGGTCCCGGAGGTGGGAAGGGGGCACATTGCCCCATCATGCCCCTGTCCTTCTCCCAAGTGGCAGCAGGTATCATCCTGTCCCCTTCTCTCCCTGGTGCAGGGACCACCCGGGACTCCGAGGACTAGGAGAAATGGGTGGACGTGGCCACAGAGGAGGCTGTTCTCAAGAACATTCAAGAGCAACTCCAGGGCCGATAAAAGGTACAAACGTTCCCCAGCTGCGCTGGAACCGAGATTCTCCCGCCCCTTCCCAGCACCCTGACCACCTGCAGAGGGTCTTGTCTCTGATGATCCACCAGCCCTAATGGAGACCTTTCTCCTCCATGATCTGGGACGCCCAAGATGGGGGTGTTTGTCACACCATAGCCGGGGTCTCCTCCCCCAACAGGCACTGTCCCAGATCTGGACCCTGCTTGTGTGGGAGCCATGGGTGATTTGGACAATGGGCGGGTCCCCACTGTCCCCCATTCAGGCCTGAGTGCTGCAGCTGGTGTAGGTAGGCTAACTGGCTCTCTCTCCTGTAACCCCACTCCTGGTGGATGCAGGACGAGGCCCAGCACCTCATGTTCCTGCACGCCATCCACCCCCGTGTCTCGCTGCACAGCAGAGAGGGCAGGACACATTGGAGCCACACTGCTGCAAGGTGCTGTGCTGGAGAGGATTGTGGTGAGGGAGGACAGAGAGATGGGAGGGGCAGCGATTTCCCCAGGCCAATGGATGCAGGATGGCTGGTGCTGGAGGGGCAGCTGAGGCCAGGGATTGCTGGGGCTGAAGACTGGGGAGAAGAGACAGGAGAAATTCTGAGATTGGCCACTAGTGGGCAGGAATCGGAGGAGCTGGAGGCAGGTGGGGGGATCCTGCTGGCTGTGTGGGGAGCTGGCTGTGTAATCTCCTCACGGGGAACTGTCAATGAGGCCGAAATCTCTCAATCTCCTTTGGGTCTCACAGGCGCTCATTTAGGAGCTGCCTGGTAACTCTCCACCGGACACCGGCCTCCCTAATTCCCTGATTGCTGTGGGCAACCTCGGGTACCGAGACCCTCCCGCCTAGTTCCCCGAACCCCGCTGCTGCTCAGACCCAGGGCTGGGAGTCACTGCCCCTCCCACCACCAGGTCACCTCCCAAGGGTGGCTCCTCTGACAGAGGTGGTGGGAAGGTTCACTCTCTCTGGGTTGGGCTGTTCTTTTCACTCCAGTAACATTGCAAAGGCTTTGGGGAGAGGCTCACTCCCAGGATCAGATACAGGAGGGGCAGCAGGGTCCAGGGAACAGGCGCTATTCCTGTCCTGCCACAGTCTGTCTCGGAAACCTTGCACTTGTCATTCCCTGGCTCGGTGCCTCAGTTTCCATTCTCGCCAGCCTCTGCCTATTTCCCTGCGGTTTCACATCCCTGTTGGTGTCAGTCCCACCCCCGCACTGCACAGTCTAATATCGCCTCCTCTCTCTTGCCAGCACCATGACACCTGGCCTGGAGCCAGAGCTGGAGAGCCACCTCCTTTGACCTGCCCTGCATGCCGGCTTCACCCTGGGTATGGAGAAGGACACCACCCGAGTCTAGGTAGATCATGCTAAAGTCATGGATTGAAGAGCCAGCTGTCATCCTGCCATGAATCCTTGCTGACTGCCTGCAGTGGGATGTGAATGAGCGAAGCCAGGATATGTGTTTGGGGGTCTCACAAGTGCTTCCCAGAGACCCCTCTTCCCATCATATGGCAGGTGTAGCCCCAGTTTCCCTAACTCTGACCTATGGCTCTCCCTTGCTTTGCAGGAACTGCATAGAGTATTGCCAGACCTCCTGGATGCCATGCTGGGGAACCTGCTGGCAGTATCCCCAGAAACCGACAGGCTCCATTACATCTTGAAGGTGTACCCGAAAAGAGGGATGGGGCAATTTTGCCTTAACTTTTAGATCCATTTTCAAGTCTGTCCTTCTAGCTGTCCAGTGGGCTGTCCTTGGTCAGGGCAGTCAGTGCAATGCAGTGTCAGGCCCTTCCTCCTTGAAGAACAGGGAAGGAGCTTGAACTTCAAACCAGAGCTTCAAAATGAGCTCTATGATGTGTTGGCATCTAGGAGGTCTGGCAATACTTAGACCTTAGACCTGGCTTAGGGAGTGAGAGTCTGAACCCCTCCTGTGAGATCCAGAAGATGGTCCTCAGAGAAGAGTCACAGGCTCCTTCCTAGAGAAACAGGAGGACCCCAGAGATTCAGCCCTTCTCTTCGAAGGTCCCTGAGATTCCTGTGGAGATTGTGCTCAAACTCAGTCCCTTCGCCCAACCAAGGACTAGAGAGCCAAGGAGGGGTGAGGGGTCTGTCTCCTTCCTGGTGGGCTGTTCAGGAATCAGGAGTTCAGGGAGGATGGGACCAGCCCCGACATCGAACGTTGTCCCAATCTAGAGAGACAATGACAACTTGTGACCTGGAAGATACAGGCTTTGTCCTGGGGGGAACAATCCCCTTCTAAAGCTCTGCGATCAATGAATCAGATATTTCACCCTATGCACAATATCTCACCCCCTGGGGATGGGGAGGATCTCATTATTGGATCGTGCCCAGGGTGTCACAAGAGAGAGCCAGGGCCATTTGGAGCAGCACCGCCCTGCTCAGATCCACCATTACCCTCCTAGAGTTTGACGTAAGTGACCTCTCAGCCCAGCTTCCTGACTCCAGGCGTCAGTGGGCTGGCTCGAACGAGCTCTATGATGTGTTGCTGCAGGGGCTGGAGGTTAGGCGTGTTCCTCTTGGGGAGACAGAGTCAGAGCAGAGAATGAGCTTGGCTTGAGTCAAGTTCTTCTTGTCCTGGTTAAGTGGTGACTCTGGGTTTTTAAGGGGACCATGAACCTGCAGCAGGTTCATTCCTTTCTGTCATCGTGGAGCAGCTGGGGAAGTAAGTCCTCATGGAGGGCCCTGCCCACATCCCTGTGCTCCAGGCTGCTTTTAAGGGCAGAGAAAATTAAGGGTCTAGCTCAAGCTCCTATTCTCTAGCATCTCCTGTAGAGGGGCTACCAGGACGGAGAGTCCTGGCCCAGGTGGAGACTGGGAGCTGACAGGAAAATGCTGATGGAGTCCCCTCTCCCTCTCCCTCTTCCTCTCCCTCTTCCTCCCATAAAAACACGGCAGAATTCCCCAGGGTGGGTCACCGTGTGGCACAGCTGGCTCTGTCCATCAGTGACCCAGCCAAGGACCTGAGCCGGCAGGCCAGGGAGGGAGTGTACCGGCTCTACCAGCTGCTGCTGCACCAGAGGGTTTAGGAACCCAGCTGGGAAATGGCACCCTATAGAGTGAGAGTGGGACCCCTACCAATTTCTCACAGACTAACCCCGGCTGGAGGCTGAGTCTTTCTTGATCTCTTTCTCGGTTCTACAGCAACCCCTGCAATTCTGTTGGGCCAGGCACGCAGCGAGGACTCTGCCCACTGTGCAGCCACCAATGGAATTGGAAGGACACAAGCACTGCAACCAGAATGACAAGTGTGTGTGTGTGTGTCTGTTTCCCAGGGCTGACCATCCATGAGGCCGAAGCCCTGTGGTGTTGGGACTGGCACCAGGACAGCAGGCTCCTGGGCTACAGGAACACAGCCAGGGTGGGGGAGGTAAGGACACTCTGCCAGGGCATGACACAGGTCAGGGAGTGGGGGTGGCTGGGTCCCCTGCAGTGGCTGCCTCCTGGGGCCACTAGACAGAGTTACCGTTCTAGCCCCAGGATTTGGAGCCTGGTTCTGGGCAATCTGCTAATGCCTCACGTCCTGTTGGTTTTAGGTTTTCGGAAAGTTCTTCTGGGAGGGGCAGAGAAGATCCTTCCTCCAGATGGCAGTGCTGGCCATCCACGACCCCTTACTGCGTGTCAGCCAGGTTGGCCTGCTCCTCACCTGCTCCTTCATGGGGGAAGCGCAGCAGCTGATGGGGGACAAGGTAAGCAGCTGCATTCGAGTCAGGAGATTGGGGTGGGACCCAGGACTCATTCCCATCCAATGGCCATTCTCTGGCCTGGCAGCAAGAAGGCTGGTGGGGAATAAGAGTGAGAACAGATGCTACTGGCAAGGGAGGTGAATTCACCTCCATGAGCAGGAGGGAGCCTGCTTGTCCCCGGAGCAGCTCGAACCAATCCTTTTAGGAAGGCTAATTAATGACCAGCATTACCTCATCACGGACTTATGTTCTTAGGACATGGTGCTATCGCTTGAGGGAAGTGCCCTCTGCGAATTTCTCCTGTCCCACAGGGCTGCACCAGTTTCCAGCGGACTAGAGTCTGTGTCTCCTGAGTCACCACCCAGAGTTGCTCCCATCACTGGCAGCCTGGGAAGCCAAGGACTGATGAGTGATTGCGATTCACCAGGCAGGGCTGTGGCACATGGGCAGGGGAAGCTTGTGCTGCTGCTGGCAGGGCTGGACCCACTCTAGAGAGAATGGGAGGATTCAGTCAGCAGGGGCTGCTGATCTGCCCCATTCACCAGAGCTGCCATCCTGCGTCTTCAGCATTAGTGCCTGGGATGACTTGGGGAAAGGTCTCAACCTCCCCACATCCCCCTTCACTGGTGCCAAAATCCCTCCTTCTCCCACACTCCCCTGCTAGAGCCTCCTCCCTGCCCAACCTGGGTGGGGGTGGAGGAGAGGGTCTGAAAACTTGAGCTGTGGATTAGAGATGGAACAGCTGTCATGGGCACTGAGGGGGAGGTGTCAGGAGCTCACCGTACAAGGATGGGGGTTGGCACTAGAGGTCACTAGAAAGGACAAAAAGACTCCATTCTAGGGGTCAGGAGGGTGAATCCATCCCTCAGATGTAGGCAGGTGCTGGGTGGAAATGCTGCTGGTTCCAGGTGCCCTTAATCCCCTGATTCCTCGGGGGCATCTGAGTCTCTGAGAGGTTATCGCTCCCTTGCAGCAGGAGGACATCGCAGCCAATGTGATGCGCCTTCAGTGGTGATACAGCCCAGCTGGGGTGTCAACAGGAATGAAGACGAGTTAGGAAGTTCAGAGCAGCAAGGAAAGTCTAGAGGTAAACTTGAGAAGAGAGATAGGAAGTGTCCAGGGAAAACTGCAGCAAAGGGAAAGGAGCAGACCGAGCTCTTCGGTACAGGACCCCGGGCTGCTCCCAATGTCAGGGTGGGACTGGGTTCCCCTACTGGCCCAAAGAAGGGGGCGTCCACGCACCTGGAGAGGGTTACCAAGCCCAGCAAGGGGGCTGTAGGATGAGGAAGAGCGCCAGTGATGGCAGAAGAACCTCTTTCTGTGGAAAGACGTGTTTGGAGTTTTAGTGTGAGACAAGGTGGGCCCCAGAAGGGTGGACTAAAGGTGGCGACCTGGCTGAAGGGTTGAGTTACCAGGCAAATCAAAAGACACGGCCTGCTTAGGAAATTGCTGAGTGGCAAAACAAGGGGCCAGGGCCCCAAGAAGGTAGAAAGAAAGGAGAAGGTGTCCTCTGACACAAACCCACGTGAGGCAGGCAACGTGGAGGTAGAAGGGATGGCCGTGGACCTTGCAGACCCTCCACCAACACGCCCTGTTGGGTGCTGCAGGGAGGTGAAGGATGAAATGGTTGGCCCAGAGATGAAGCAGACTGAAGGAGGGACAAACACCAGGGTGGAGCAGTCCATGGTGCGTTCTCAGACTCTGACGGAAAGGGTTTTGGCATATGCAGTGCCAGTAGCAAAAAGGGGTAGAGAAGAAGCTAAAGGCTTCGGAACAGGCTCCGCAAGCGGTTACGAATGAGAAGGAGTGGCTGCAGGAAGAGCGCTGGGATACTGCGTAAGAGAAGGATTGCCTCTTAATTCTGGTGAGCGGCTGGCAGTGGAGCTGGAGACACTGTGCGCAGGCTGTACAAGCGCGCAGCCGGTGACAGCGATGAGATGATGAGGGATGAAGCTTGGACAAGAATCGAACTTGTTCCCCCAGGCGGGGTGATGCTTTAAGGAGGGGGAATATAATGGAGGCTTGGCCTGTGGGCTATAAAGCCTGGACCTAGGCCAAACAGATTACAGAGTGAGCTCTACCTTAGGGGAAAACCAGGGAAAACCGCAGCAAAGGTACACGAGCAGGCCTAGCTGTTCAGTACAGGGCCTTGGGACAGAACCTAGAATCCAGGGTAGGACTGGTTCTCCTTTGGTCTCTAAGGAAGAGGACGTAGAAAGCCATAGAAAGGGCTACCAAGGGCAGGCCGAGCCAAAATCAGGCTGAGGAAGAGCCCCCAAAGGAACGGAAGACCTTGTTTCTGTTAGACATTTTTGGACTTTTTGTTTGGGATGAGCACGACCCAGGAAGGAGTGGACTAAAAGACGGTCACCTGGCTGAAGGACTGAGTTCCCAGCCAAAGAACTCCCATACGGCCCTAGAGACTATTGACGGAGGTGCTAGCCTAACAAGAAAGCTGTAACACCAGGCCTTGCCAGGAAGGGGCAGCCTGGTTTTGGAGAGTGGTGGGGATGGCCTATGGGAGAGGATGGCTGGAGGGGTCCTACAGGAGGGGCAACAGGGTCCAGTGATGAGAGCAGGGAAATGGTTGGACTGCAGCCCTGCCACTGACTGGTAACGTGATCCTGGCCAGGTCACTCTCCTACCTGATGCCTCACTTTCTCTATCTTTGAAATGGGGATCATCCTGACCCACATTAAGTAAGTGTTTGATCCTCTGCTCTTCCTTCCCAAATCCCTGCCCTCCTTGCCCCACACAGGCCTCTGCCCTGTTCCTCAAACTTCCGTGCCCATGTTAGTGCCTGTGTAGCCCCCCAATGGCAAGGTCTCATGTACAGTCTCCTGTTAGCAAACTGAAGCGGCCCCTAGATCCAGAATAGGAATCAGAGTTCCTGTGTGCAGCCTGAATAGAGTGTAGACCATGGGCACGGGGACGGCCAACACTCACGTCCAGGTAGATCATCAACCTACTCCTCTATCCCTGGAGCAAGAAGGTCTCTGGTTCTTGCTCTCTTCAGTAGCTGGGGGTGCGGTGGGCAGAGATGGGAACAGGCCAGAAGATTAATCCAGTGTTAGGGGGAGAGTCCCCCCCCCCCCCTTGTGGGAGATGATGTTGCCCCTTTGTGAGAAAGGCCTTGCTTGCAGATGCTGTGTTTTGGTTCCTGGACTCTGCCAGGAAGCCCAGCTCCCATCCCGAGCAGCTTGGCTGTTTCCTACCTTGCTCGGCACTAGACCCTCTGCAGAGAGCTGCTCTGGGCCAGGACTGCAGAGCCAGTTGTCATCCTGGCAG
This sequence comes from Lepidochelys olivacea, assembly GCF_965140295.1. Lineage (NCBI taxonomy): Eukaryota > Metazoa > Chordata > Testudines > Cheloniidae > Lepidochelys > Lepidochelys olivacea. The sequence goes on along the minus strand of NC_140413.1, from coordinate 177,635,186 downwards.
GTGCAGCCCCAGGTTCCATAACCCTGACCCATGGTCTCCCTCCCCTGACAGGCTCTGAAGAAGGCCTGCTCAGAGACGTGGATGCCATGCTGAAGAGCCTGCTGACAGCAACCCCCAGCACAGACAAACTCCTGCACATCCTGGAGGTGAGCAGAATGGGCAAGGGCAGCAGGAATTTTACCTTAGCTCTGAGGAGGCCTGGAAATGAGAGACCAGATGATCCACGTTTCCATTGTGTCCCGCTACTTGAGAGCCATTGGGGCACCGTGGTCAGGGCAGTCAGTGTAGAGCAGTGGTGGGGCCCTTCCTCCTTCAGGGACAGAGGGAAGGCGCTGGTGCTCGACAACAGGGCTCTGCCTGGTTCTGTTGAGCACTAACTCCAAGACCTCAGGCAGGCTTGCGGAGTGAGAGCAACAGAGCCCTGTGAGGTCCAGGAGAAGTTCCTCCGAGAAGAGCACTGGTTCCTTCCGAGGAAGCTGCTGAGATTGGTCTTCACAACATCCTCTGGCAAGGAGTTCCACACGTTGACTGTGCATTGTGTAAAAAAATACTTCCTTTTTTTAGTTTTAAACTTGCTGTCTATTAATTTCATTTGGTGAGCCCATATCAGTGTACAACAGAAATGGTTTATCCAAGTCATGTTCAATAACATGATTGAATCCTTTTACAAACTCAATGTAAAACTTTCTTAGAACTATAGTGGATTGGATTTGCCCTTGCAGCATGATTCCTGTATGTCTCATGTGATCTTGCCAAGAGCTAATGAAAACAGCTACTTTATCCATAGAAGCTTTGGCATATGTCTGGAACCCAATTAATGTCAAGACAATGTAGATATTAGAGTTGTCCATAGGATAGGAATCTTGGCATTTAGCCATGAAAGCAATATGGTTGTGTGCTTCAGTTTCCCTTTTCCTACAGCATATCAGGTCTGCAATGTCTTGTCTCCTGTGAAAAGTTTCAAGATTTATTTGAGCAAAAGCATTCATGGGTAAAAAACACAGATATTTTGTGGGTGAAACAGCTGCATCACAAGGTTTTTTTTAACATGAAGTATGTTCTTCTGTATCAATCTTAACATGTTCAAGAGTTTCCCAAAAGATTAGGTGCATTGTACACTTTTACAGTTTTTGGTAATAGCAAAACAATAGCTAAAACAAATCACCATTAGCAATAACAAAAAATCCATTGGAAGTGTCCATCTACAATCATTTTTGTCATGCCACACCTTTGGCTCAATACCATTGGGGTTTGGGCCTTTTAGGGTTACCCTGTGGCTTCCCTTTGCAAAATTCAGTTCTCACTTTCCTCCTTGTCCTGAAGTAAAAGAAAAAGGTTCTCCCGATCCCAAAGGACCAAGCCCCAGACCCAGGTCAATAGACAAGTCAGATCTTACCCACAAATCACGCTGTTGCCAATCCTTTAGGGGCAAGGAGGAACAAGGAGCACCTTGGTTCTAAAAGAGCCAAGGAGGAGAGGGACACGGTCCATGAAGAGACCCTGCTCCGGGGTTCCTGGGGGAAGAGAGGAAGAGCAGGGAGCAGGACCGATTGCTCAGGGGGGGAATGCTGGATATGGGGCCAGCAGGGTGGTTCATCCAGCTCATGTCACAGCACCAGCCGCAGTGCGTGTGCCGGCTGCAGTGTCTGCAGGTGCACAGGTCCATGTACCTGTGACAGTGGAATGGTGTTCCCGGGCCTGGCTCACAATGGTTGGAGGGTGGAGTTTGCGGCAGGGCCTGTGAGCAAAATTGCAGCTGGGGTTTCTGTTCCCAACAATGACAGTTGTGTGTCTCAGAGAAAGATCCTCTTACCCCTCTTTCCAAGAGACGTACCCTTGTCTCCAAAACCAGTCAGGTGGCAGAGCGCATAGTGTTTTCTGCCGTAGCCAACAGGTTTTCTGGCCAGCCTTGAATGCTCCAATTCCCTGATGAATGTTCTTCTGACCCTTAATGGCTTTTATATTTTTGCTCTCACGATTATTCAGACGCTCAGCCCAGTCGGCCTGGTCCCACTTCCATGTGGTGCCTCACTCTCCCCCTCTCTGAAGTGGCGATACTTCCATGCCTATCTTAGTGCCTGTCTCCTCCCGCAACTGCAAGGTCTCAGACACAGTCTCCTCCCAGAAAGCTGAAGCTGCCCCTGGCTCTGGAGCTGGAATCGCATGTCCAGAGAGCTTCCCTTGCATGGTGTATTCACCATGGACATGAGAAAGGACACCACCTATATGCAGGTTGAACATCGACCTCCACCTCTGTTCCAGCAGCAGGATGGCCTCTGGTCCCTGCAGAGCCAGCTGTCATCCTGGCAGGTGTAGTCCCAGGTTCCATAATCGTGACCCATGGTCTCTCTCCGCTGGCAGGCTCAGAGCAAGGCCTGCCCATAGAACAAGGATGACGAGCTCTAGATCCTGCTGACAGCATCCCCCAGCTCAGACAAACTCCAGCACATCTCCGAGGTGAGCAGAATGGGAAGGCAGCAGGGGTTTTACCTTGGCCCTGGGGACTCCAAGAAAGAAGAGACTGGAAAATCCATGTTTCTTCTCTTGGATCCTTCCCAGTATGCATTTGTGATATCAACTCTGTGGGTGCCCTTGGGGTTAACTCACTTCCCCCTTCTGGCATCAGTCTTCTCCACTCTCAGATCTACCCTGGGGAAGGAGGACATAAGCCCCGACAATCACCTTCCCCTGTGGGTGTCTGGCCCTGGGACCCTAAACCAACTGGACTATCTGCCCCATCACCTAAACTGCCCTGTCTTTCCCGCCCAGGGCCTTGTCCTAAGTGCTCTGCCTAGCCCCTTCCTGGCTTGTTCCTGACCTTTCAAGGACTCTCCAAGCCCCTCCCACACCTGCTCCCCTTGGGCTGTCTCTCATGGCTGAGCACAGGCTGCCCTTCTGTCTCTCAACAGGCCTGGGTCCTAGTCAGATGCTGCTGCTTGTCACCTGATCCCCACACTTATTCCCTTCCCCCTAGGGAGCTGCATAACCTGAGCTAGGTGCAGTTGAGCTCCAACCCATTTCCTGCCCATTTCAAAAGTTTGAGAACCACTGGAGCCAGCTGGCCAACAAAAAAATCTTTCTTCTGCAGTGACTTGGAATTAAGGGACATGGAGGAAAAGACGTGGAGGCTGTGAATAAAGTTAGAGTAGCGAGGCCAGGATAACTGGGGCTAGATCCCAGGACTGGCTATCAGAAGACCTGCTGTTTCCGATTCCTGGCTTTGGGACCATGAGCGAGTCTCTTCAACGCTGGGTGCCTCAGTTTCCTCAAGTATCAAATAGCGCTAATCAAGGGGTGTTTTTTTTTGTTCTCCCCATTTTACAGGGTGGGAAACCGAGACACAGTTGGGACCTGTCTACGCTGAAGGTCTCTTGTGCATTTCTAAGCTGATGATCCCCCCATGTTGTTTAGAGCCTGTGGACAACACAGCTCCTAAAGGTGTGTTTGTTTTGTGCTTATCCCCTATGTACCAGCAGGTCTGGGTGGACTTTTCTCACTGTGCTGTGGAAAGGATGTCCAGGGTCCTAAGAGACTGAAGAAGTTTTCAAGGACTTAAAAGCAGTTTTATCAATGAATTGGGAGAAAACCTATAATCCCTGCTGATAAGATTGATGGATGACGAAATATTGGCAGAGTGGTAATTACTGATGAGGAGAGGGCAGTGATACAGAGCCATCTGGCTCATTTGGCAAGCTGGGCCCATTCAGAGAAAGCAAGTTTGACCAGAGCCAAATGCAAGGTCCTACACCTAGCAACAAGGCATGCCAGTCACACCTCCAGAATGGGGAAGTGTATCCAGGAAAGCAGTGACTCTGAAAAGGATTTAGGGGCCATAGTGGAGAAGTCACTCAAGCAAGCTTCCAGCGTGATGTGTGGTGACCAGGGCTAAAGCCATCCTTAGACGTAGGAGCAGAGCAGTGAGGAGGCTAGGGAGGTGACACAGTATCAGTGAGACTGCTATTGGAATACTGTCTCCAGTTTTGGTGTCCTCATTTGGAAAAGATGTTGAGAAATTGGAGCTGGGGCAGCAAAGCGCCACCAAATGTTCTGCGGGCTGGAGAAAAATGCCTTCTAGGGAGCGATTGAAAGAGCTCAACCTGTTTAGCTGATGAAAAGCAGATTGAAAGGTGACTTCACTGAAGTGTTGTAATGCCTTAATGGAGAGAAAATACTGGGGATTAAAAGGCTCGTTAATCTAGCAGAGAAAGGCATAACAAGACCCAATGGCTGGAAGGTGAAAAGAGACCAATTCATATCACAAACAAGGCAGAAATATTCAACAGCGAGGATGATTCACCACAGGAACAAGCTACCAAAGAAGTGGTGGATTCTCTATCTGCTGATGTCATTTAATGAAGACTAGATGTCTTTCTGGAATGTGCTTGCCAAACGGTAGGAACTGTGGTATACAGGAGGCCTGTGATATGCAGGGGATCAGACGAGATGCTCTAATGGTCTCTTCTGGCCATCAAGTCGACTCATTTCTGAAAAACTGAGTGTAGCATTGGGAGCAGCCTCTGATGTTTTGCTGTCTAGCCGGCATGCTTCCTAGAATGAACACTCCTTGAGTGGGCTGATCCACAGGGAGCAGCTCAAACCTCCAAAGCGTCTGGCCAGCGGCAGGACATTAGCACTGCAGGTGAGGGGTGGGTAGGCTGACGGGATAGTAAGTGTGAAAAAGGGGACAGGGAGTGGGGGGTGAGAGGAGCCTATATAAGAAAAAGCCCCAGATAGCGGGACTGTCCCGATTTTAGAGGGACAGTCCCGCTATCTAGGGCTATCTGTTGACCGGAGGGGGTGGGTGTGGCAGTGACATCACAAAGGCCTTTTTGAGGACCGCAGCCTATTGGTCAAAGGTAGTGGGGAGGTGGTGACCTCACAGAGAGATGCTGACATCAGCCAGGCAGGACAGGGGTGCAGGGCCAGGGAAACCTCGCAGACCCCTGTAGCTCTGCGTCAGCTAGTCCCCTTCTCGATGTCCCTCTTTGAGGACTGAGAGAGTATTATGGTTTACGTACGTGAGCGCAAGGAGGAACCTCTTTCGACTTTTCTCCTTTCCTTTTCCTGATTTTACTAGAAAACAGACGTCCCTGTTTGGAAGGTAAGAGCCTCCGAGAGGTTTGGAACCTGTTCAGTCTGATCCCTTTGGTGCCACGTGAATTCTAGGCCTGGAAAACACTAGGTTCAGGTGGCAGAATTTTATTCCCCACCTAGGATTTTGTCCCTTAGACTCATTGGGGACATTAGGGTTTGTCCTTTTTGTTTTACCTTTTTCCTTCATCCCTCCCTCCTTTCTCTTCTTCTCTTACTTCTTTTGTCCTTTCCCCTGTTCCCCTCCCGCCACGAGAAGGCGTGGGGCGGGGGTGGGGGAGTCACTGTGAGCGCTCTGCAGCTCCCATTGTGGAAGGTGCACCCAAAAATGTTGGGCTGAAATAGTGCTTGGACAGTGATCCCCGCCAGTGACCTGGGCCATTGTTTGGGCTCTCTGGTGAGAACCCTCAGCCTCCCGCCCCTCAGTCTCTACCCTGATTGGCTGAGCAGGGGGTTATTGACAGGGAGGAGACTCGGGTCCTTGTTTTTCTCTTTTAAGACCAAGTAAATAAGTCATAACCAGTCATATGTTCGATGAATTTTGCTGCTTCTCTGCATTCATTGTCTCTGAGCAGTTCATGATTCTCTCTAACATTCCAGTTCTCCTGAAACACTTGCTGAGTAATTACTGTGAACTGTTGTTGGTCTGGAGCTCATGTGAGAGGACTTTATTCAGGTCATTCAGTGTATGAAATTCAAGATTCGATGGTTAGTTTGCAAGTCAGGGCTCTTGGGTCCTATTCCCAACTCTGCCACTGACTGGCTGTGTGACTTCAAACAAGTCAGTTCTCCTTTCTCAGCCTTAGCTTCTCCCTCTTTCAAGTAGGCATAACAATCCTCTCCTACCTACCTCACAGTGGGTGGAGGATGGGGATCCACTGGAGAGTGTCACTGGAGCAGTGCATAATATGAGGTGTCCTATCACATTTACTCAATCTGATTATGACATAATAGAATAGCTGAAATATTCTACTTTATTTGTATTTGATTATTTTGAAATTCTTAAGAGCAGCAACTCCTTCGCTCAGACTGTTCCCCAGGCTGAGAGTGTCTGAGCTGGGCTTGACCCTGTGAGCTGCTGAGCATGGAAATCAATGAGAAATGAGGGGCCCCTGGGCTTTGATGTGGGGAATGGTTTCCCTGGAGAAGTCCGGACTCCTGGGTTCTGTTCCTCCTCTAGCCTGCAGCGTGGAAGGGGTGGCCAGTGACGGCAGAAGGGAGCTGCTTGTCCAAAGTGACTGATGGTCCTTGTGACTGACCCTGTGCCTCCCCGGGTGTCGCAGCACGAGAGATGAAGAGGGGGAACGTTGGGAGCAGATCATGCAATGAACTCCTGCCAGTGTGTGGGGGTGGCGGAGCTGCTGTGGCTGGGTCAGGGATGCGGAGGGATGAAAAAGGCTGTTTAGTGAGAGGCTGCCTTGACCCCAAACTCACGCCTGTGCCCTGCTCGGTTCCAGGATGGCCAGGCTCCTGAGGATGTTCAGGAAGAAGGCTCTGCAAGTGGCCCCAAAGCCTGAGGGAAGCAGCTGCCATCTTCCCCAGGAGCAGGGCGGCCCCTCCGTCCCCACTGGCGGGAAAGGCGCTCCCGGCCAGGCTAGGAGGTGGAAGTGCCCAGCCTTCTGGCAGAGGAAACCCTCTCCTGGCACAGGCGCCGAGGTTGGAGAGGCACCGGCCAGGCTGAAATGGAGCTGACCCAGGATGTGGCAGGGCAGGCAGGACCCAGCCCAGGAAGGGAGCCAGGCAGGGTGGCTCTGGGGCTAGTTGTATGGGAAGCACCAGCCCCAGGAGCCCAGCCCTGATTCCCAGCAGGAGGCATCACCCTGCCCGGTCACTCAGGACCTTCCAGCCTCCCCAGGGCAGGAGGTGGAGGGTCCCTGTCCCAGCACCAGCAGCTCGGCCCACTCCCCATGGGACAGCAGCAGCGCCTGGGACTCGGGCTGCAGTGAGGCCAATGGGCGCCGCTGCTTTGTTCCAGGTGAGGAGCCAGGCTGGGCTCAGGGAGGGGTGAGCAGGGGGCTGTGAACACCCTGGGCCCAGGCCCTCGACCAGTGATAAGGGGGCGGGTCCCCAGCCCAGGTGTCTGGCCTGAGCCACGTGAACCTCTGACACTAGATGCTGCCACTTTGGTCCTTGGTGCTGTAGCTGGTGGTGGGGTGGGGAGGGGGGGCAGGCACCGCGCTGGGAGTCCAGGACAGTGTGTGTGTGGAGGGTCTCTTTGCTGTGGGCTCCTGAAGGAGTTGGGGGCTGAAGGTATCATTGAGAGGGGGGAGTGTGGGGCCAAGTCTGCTCTGGGTCCCGGAGGTGGGAAGGGGGCACATTGCCCCACCATGCTCCTGAGTGTCAGCCGGTGTCAACCTGTCCTCTTCTCTCCCTGGTGCAGGGACCCCAGGGATTCAGGATGAGGAGGAGGAACGGGTGTGTGTGGCCACAGAGGAGGCTGTTCTCAAGAACATCCAGGAGGAGCTCCAGGGCCGAGAAAAGGTACAAACGTTCCCCAGCTGTGCTAGAACCAAGGGTCTTTTCTCTGACAATCCACCAGCCCTAATGGGGACCTTTCTCCTCCATGATCTGGGACGCCCAAGATGGGGGTGTTTGTCACACACCAGCCGGGGTCTCCTTCCCTCACAGGCACTGTCGCAGATCTGGACCCTGCTTATGGAGGAGTCGTGGGTGATTTGTACAATGGGCGGGCCCCCGCTATCCGTGGACAGGCCTGAGTCCTGCAGCTGGTGTGGGTGGGGCAGGGAGGTCCCTGGCTAACTGGCTCTCTCCCCCCAACCCCACTCCTTGTGGGTACAGGATGAGGCCCAACACCTTATGTTCCTGCACGCCATCCGCCCCTGTGTCTCGCTGCACAGCAGAGAGGGCAGAACACATTGGAGCCACACTGCTGCAAGGCGGTTGTCCTGGAGAGGATTGTAGTGAGCGAGACACAGTGCCAAGCAGCTGGAGGGAGGACAGAGACATGGGAGGGGTCGGGGTCTCCCCAGGCGAAAGGATGGGGGATGGCTATCTGGAGCTTTCTGTTCACCTGACGGGGTGGGTGTGGCAGTGACCTCACAAAGGCCTTTTCCAGGACCTCAGCCTACTGGTCAAAGGTAGTGGGGAGGTGGTGACCTCACAGAGGGAGGGGCAGCTGAGGCCAGGGATTGCTGGGGCTGAAGATTGGGGAGAAGAGACAGGAGAAATTCTGAGATTGGCCAGTAGTGGGCAGGAATCGGAAGAGCGGGAGGCAGGTTGCGGGATACTGCTGACTCTGTGGGGCACTGGCTGTGTAATCTTCTCACTGGGAAGTGTCAATGAGGCCCAAATCTCTCACTTTGCTTTATCTCCTTTGGGTCTCACAGGATCTCATTGAGGAGCTGCCTGCTAACTCTCCACTGAGCGCCGTCCTCCCTAATTCCCTGATTGCTGTGGGCAACCTCGGGTACCGAGACCCTTCAGCCTGGTTCCCCGAACCCCGCTGCTGCTCAGACCCAGGGCTGGGAGTCACTGCCCCTCCCACCACCAGGTCACCTCCCAAGGGTGTCTACTCTGACAGAGGTGGTGGGAAGGTTCACTCTCTCTGGGTTGGGCTGTTCTTTTCACTCCAGTAACATTGCAAAGGCTTTGGGGAGAGGCTCACTCCCAGGAACAGATACAGCAGGGGCAGCAGGGTCCAGGGAACAGGCACTATTCCTGTCCTGCCACAGTCTGTCTGGGAAATCTTGCACTTGTCATTCCCTGGCACGGTGCCTCAGTTTCCATTCTCGCCAGCCTCTGCCTATTTCCCTGCAATTTCACATCCCTGTTGGTGCCAGTCCCACCCCCGCAGTGCACAGTCTAGTACCGGCTCCTCTCTCTTGCCAGCACCATGACACCTGGCCTGGAGCCAGAGCTGGAGACCCACCTCCTTCGAGCTGCCCTGCATGCCGGCTTCACCCTGGGTATGGAGAAGGACACCACCCAAGTCTAGGTAGATCATGCTAAAGTCATAGATTGAAGAGCCAGCTGTCATCCTGCCATGAATCCTTGCTAATTGCCTGCAGTAGGATGTGAATGAGCGAGGCCAGGATATGTGTTTGGGGGTCTCACAAGTGCTTCCCAGAGACCCCTCTTCCCATCATATGGCAGGTGTATCCCCAGTTTCCCTAACTCTGACCTATGGCTCTCCCTTGCTTTGCAGGGACTGCATAGTCTTGCCAGACCTCCTGGATGCTTCTACGGGCACAAAGCTCTAAAGATTTAGAGCAGGTTGCACAGCGGAGCCAAGAGGCCAGTGAAGAAGCTTGGCAACATGTGACCTCCAGAAGAAGAAGGGGGAATGTCCGGGTTCCAGCAACACAGACACAGGTAACTAACCACTTTCCTGTTCTCTCCACAGGTATCATTGTGGAGAGTGGACCAGATGATATGTCTGGGGGGAGAAAGCAGAAGGAGTCTCCGCTGGTTGGAAGGCATGAGATGCGCTGTCCTGAGATGGGGGGTTCCATGACCACCACTCCCAAGAGAAGGAGGCGGGTGGTGGTGGTCGGGGACTCTCTACTCCGGGGCACTGAGTCATCTATCTGGCGCCCTGACCGGGAAAACCGAGAAGTCTGCTGCTTGCCGGGGGCTAAGATTCACGATGTGAGGGAGAGACTGCCGAGACTCATCAAGCCCTCGGATCGCTACCCCTTCCTGCTTCTCCACGTTGGCACCAATGATACTGCCAAGAATGACCTTGAGCGGATCGCTGCGGACTACGTGGCTCTGGGAAGAAGGATAAAGGAGTTTGAGGCGCAAGTGATGTTCTCGTCCATCCTCCCCGTGGAAGGAAAAGGCCTGGGTAGGGACCGTCGAATCGTGGAAGTCAACGAATGGCTACGCAGGTGGTGTCGGAGAGAAGGCTTTGGATTCTTTGACCATGGGATGGTGTTCCATGAAGGAGGAGTGCTGGGCAGAGATGGGCTCCACCTTACGAAGAGAGGGAAGAGCATCTTTGCGAGCAGGCTGGCTAACCTAGTGAGGAGGGCTTTAAACTAGGTTCACCGGGGGAAGGAGACCAAGTGGGAAAGCGGGATACCGGGAGGAAGCACAGGCAGGAATGTCTGTGAGGGGAGGGCTCCTGCCTCATACTGGGAATGAGGGGCTATCAACAGGTTATCTCAAGTGCTTATATACGAATGCACAAAGCCTTGGAAACAAGCAGGGAGAACTGGAGGTCCTGGTGATGTCAAGGAACTATGACGTGATTGGAATAACAGAGACTTGGTGGGATAACTCACATGACTGGAGTACTGTCATGGATGGTTATAAACTGTTCAGGAAGGACAGGCAGGGCAGAAAAGGTCGGGGAGTAGCACTGTATGTAAGGGAGCAGTATGATTGCTCAGAGCTCCGGTACGAAACTGCAGAAAAACCTGAGTGTCTCTGGATTAAGTTTAGAAGTGTGAGCAACAGGAGTGATGTAGTGGTGGGAGTCTGCTATAGACCACTGGACCAGGGAGATGAGGTGGATGAGGCTTTCTTCCGGCAGCTCGCGGAAGCTACTAGATCGCATGCCCTGGTTCTGGGTGACTTTAATTTTCCTGATATCTGCTGGGAGAGCAATACAGCGGTGCATAGACAATCCAGGAAGTTTTTGGAAAGCGTAGAGGACAATTTCCTGGTGCAAGTGCTAGAGAAGCCAACTGGGGGGGGGGGGAGCTTTTCTTGACCTGCTGCTCACAAACCGGGAAGAATTAGTAGGGGAAGCAAAAGTGGATGGGAATCTGGGAGGCAGTGACCATGAGTTGGTTGAGTTCAGGATCCTGACACAGGGAAGAAAGGTAAGCAGCAGGATATGGACCCTGGACTTCAGGAAAGTAGACTTCGACTCCCTCAGGGAACAGATGGGTAGGATCCCCTGGGGGACTAACATGAAGGGGAAAGGAGTCCAGGAGAGCTGGCTGTATTTCAAGGAATCCCTGTTGAGGTTACAGGGACAAACCATCCCGATGTGTCAAAAGAATAGTAAATATGGCAGGGGACCAGCTTGGCTTAACGGTGAAATCCTAGCGGATCTTAAGCATAAAAAAGAAACTGACAAGAAGTGGATTGGACATATGACCAGGGAAGAGTATAAAAATATTGCTCGGGCATGTAGGAATGAAATTAGGAGGGCCAAATCGCACCTGGAGCTGCAGCTAGCGAGAGACGTTAAGAGTAACAAGAAGGGTTTCTTCAGATATGTTGGCAACAAGAAGAAAGCCAAGGAAAGTGTGGGCCCCTTAATGAATGAGGGAGGCAACCTAGTGACAGAGGATGTGGAAAAAGCTAATGTACTCAATGCTTTTTTTGCCTCTGTCTTCACGAACAAGGTCAGCTCCCAGACTGCTGCGCTGGGCATCACAATATGGGGAGTAGATGGCCAACCCTCTGTGGAGAAAGAGGTGGTTAGAGACTATTTAGAAAAGCTGGACGTACACAAGTCCATGGGGCTGGACGAGTTGCGTCTGAGAGTGCTAAAGGAACTGGCAGCTGTGATTGCAGAGCCATTGGCCATTATCTTTGAAAACTCGTGGCGAACGGGGGAAGTCCCAGATGACTGGAAAAAGGCTAAAGTAGTGCCCATCTTTAAAAAAGGGAAGAAGGAGGATCCTGGGAACTACAGGCCAGTCAGCCTCACTTCAGTCCCTGGAAAAATCATGGAGCAGGTCCTCAAAGAATCAATCCTGAAGCACTTACATGAGAGGAAAGTGATCAGGAACAGTAAGCATGGATTCACCAAGGGAAGGTCATGCCTGACTAATCTAATCACCTTCTATGATGGGATTACTGGTTCTGTGGATGAAGGGAAAGCAGTGGATGTATTGTATCTTGACTTTAGCAAAGCTTTTGAAACGGTCTCCCACAGTATTCTTGTCAGCAAGTTAAAGAAGTATGGGCTGGATGAATGCACTATAAGGTGGGTAGAAAGTTGGCTAGATTGTCGGGCTCAACGGGTCGTGATCAATGGCTCCATGTCTCGTTGGCAGCCGGTGTCAAGTGGAGTGCCTCAGGGGTCGGTCCTGGGGCCGGTTTTGTTCAATATCTTCATAAATGATCTGGAGGATGGTGTGGATTGCACTCTCGGCAAATTTGCGGATGATACTAAACTGGGAGGAGTGGTTGATACGCTGGAGGGCAGGGATAGGATACAGAGGGACCTAGACAAATTGGAGGATTGGGCCAAAAGAAATCTGATGAGGTTCAATAAGGATAAGTGCAGGGTCCTGCACTTAGGACGGAAGAACCCAATGCACCGCTACAGACTAGGGACCGAATGGCTAGGCAGCAGTTCTGCGGAAAAGGACCTAGGGGTGACAGTGGACGAGAAGCTGGATATGAGTCAGCAGTGTGCCCTTGTTGCCAAGAAGGCATATGGCATTTTGGGATGTATAAGTAGGGGCATAGCGAACAGATCAACGGAACGTGATCGTCCCCCTCTATTCGACATTGGTGAGGCCTCATCTGGAATACTGTGTCCAGTTTTGGGCCCCACACTACAAGAAGGATGTGGATAAATTGGAGAGAGTCCAGCGAAGCGCAACAAAAATGATTAGGGGTCTGGAACACATGACTTATGAGGGGAGGCTGAGAGGCTATTCTCAGTGGTAGAAGAGGACAGGACAAGGAGTAATGGTCTCAAGTTGCAGTGGGGGAGGTTTAGGTTGGATATTAGGAAAAACTTTTTCACTAGGAGGGTGGTGAAACACTGGAATGCGTTACTTAGGGAGGTGGTAGAATCTCCTTCCTTAGAAGTTTTTAAGGTCAGGCTTGACAAAGCCCTAGCTGGGATGATTTAATTGGGGATTGGTCCTGCTTTGAGCAGGGGGTTGGACTAGATGACCTCCTGAGGTCCCTTCCAACCCTGATATTCTATGATTCAAAACGCCCTTTACAAATTGGAGAATTGGTCTTCTTGAGCCAAACTCCACGGCTGGGCCCCCCTCTGTAGACTGGGCAGAAGTGAAACCCCAGAGCCAAACACTCCTCCTCCTGGGCAGTGCACGCCGACCTTTTATGGTCAGATGCTGCTTAGCTCTGTCACAGCAGCTTCTGCTGCGGGATTCTCCCAGCACTTTCCAAGAGTGGGAAGGTATGAAATCCCCATTTGACTGCTGGGGACAGAGCCATAGAGCGGGGAGCAACTTGCCCAAAGTCCCAATAGGAAAACCAGCAATGGAACCCAGGAGTCCTGACTGTCAATCCCCTCTTTTCACAGGCAGTCGATCGCCCAGTGTCATCACCCTGCCTGCTGTCTGGGCAGGGTAACTCCTCAGGTCACCACCCTCTCCAGCCTACCTTGGGCTTGGAGAGTGAGGAGGAGAGCGAGGGACAGCAGATGACCCTGAACATCCACCATCCATCGCTCCTCCATCCGCCATCCATGGAGCCGTTTCCAGTGTGTTTTCGAAATGTCCCAACAATGCGGCTCCCAGCCCTTGCCTTGTGGGCTACTGTTTGACAGGCTGAGAGTGTCTGAGCTGGGCGAGACCCTGTGAGCTGCTGAGCATGGATTGTCATAAATATAAAGGGAAGGGTAAACCCCTTTAAAATCCCTCCTGGCCAGAGGAAAAATCCTCTCACCTGTAAAGGATTAAGAAGCTAAAGGTAACCTTGCTGGCACCTGACCAAAATGACCAATGAGGAGACAAGATACTTTCAAAAGCTGGGAGGAGGGAGAAAACAAAAGGGTCTGTGTCTGTCTGTATGATGCTTTTGCTGGGGTCAGAACAGGAATGGAGTCTTAGAACTTAGTAAGAAATCTAGCTAGGTATGTGTTAGATTATGATTTCTTTAAATGGCTGAGAAAAGAACTGTGCTGAATAGAATGACTATTCCTGTTGTGTGTCTTTTTTATAACTTAAGGTTTTGCCAAGAGGGATTCTCTAGGTTTGAATCTAATTACCTGTAAGGTATCTACCATCCTGATTTTACAGAGGTGATTCCTTTACTTCTATTAAAGGTCTTCTTGTAAGAAAACGGAATGCTTTTTCATTGTTCTAAGATCCAAGGATTTGGGTCTGTGGTCACCTATGCAAATTGGTGAGAATTTTTACCAAACCTTCCCCAGGAAGTGGGGTGCAAGGGTTGGGAGGATTTTGGGGGGAAAGACGTGTCCAAACTCCGTTTTTACAGGAACCCAGATAAAGTTTGTTGATGGCAGTGGAAGTCCTAGGGCAAAGGGTAAAATAGTTTGTACCTTGGGGAAGTTTTAACCTAAGCTGGTAAAAGTAAGCTTAGGAGGTTTTCATGCAGGTCCCCACATCTATACCCCAGGGTTCAGAGTGGGGAAGGAACCTTGACAGAAATCAATGAGAAATGTGGGGGCCCTGGGCTTCCTATGCCTAGGGACTTTTATGTGGGGAATGGTTTCTCTGGAGAAGTCCGGACTCCTGGGTAGTGTTCTGTTTTCTAGCCTGTGAGGTAGCCAGGGATGGCAGGAGGGAGCTGCTTGTCCGATGGTCTTTGTAACTGACTCCAGTGCCTCCCCGGGTGTTGCAGCACCAGGGATGATGAGGGATATCGTTGGGAGCAGACCATGCAATGAAGTCCTTCCAGTGTGTGGAGAATGCACTCCCTGCACCCCTGTGAGGGGAGGAGGAGCTGCTCTGGCTGGGGTAGGGATGGGGAAGGATGAAAAAGGCTGTTTGGTGAGAGGCTGCCTTGACCCCAGACTCACGCTTGCTCCCCGCTCGGTTCCAAGATAGCCGGGCTCCTGAGGATGTTCAGGAAGAAGGGTCTGCAGGTGGCCCCGGAGCCTGAGGGAAGCAGCTGCCATCTTCCCCAGGAGCAGAGCAGCCCCTCTGTCCCCACTGGCAGGGAAGGAGCTCCCGGATGGACCAGAAGGTGGAAGTGCCCAGCCTTCTGGCAGAGGAAACCCACTCCCGGCGCAGGCGTTGATGTGGGAGAGGCACCGGCCAGGCTGAAATGGAGCTGGCCCAGGATGCAGCTGGGCAGGCAGGACCCAGCCCACGAAGGGAGCCAGGCAGGGTGGCTCTGAGGCTTGTTGTGTGGGAAGCACCGGCCCCAGGAGCCCAGCCCTGATTCCCAGCAGGAGGCATCGCCCTGCCCAGTCACTGAGGACCCTCCAGTCTCCCCGGGGCAGGAGGTGGAGGATCCCTGTCCCAGCACCAGCAGCTCGGCCCGCTCCCATGGGACAGCAGCAGTGCCTGGGATTTGGGTAGTAGTGAGGCCAACGGGCGCCACTGCTTTGTTCCAGGTGAGGAGCCAGGCTGGGCTCAGGGAGGGGTGAGGAGGGGGCTGTGACCACCCTGAGCCCAGGCTCTCAAGCAGTGCTATGGGGGCAGGTCTCCAGCCCAGGTGTCTGGCCTGAGCCACGTGAACCTCTGACACTAGATGCTGCCACTTTGGTCCTTGGTGCTCTGGTTGGCAGGGTGGGTGCAGGGAGGGGGGGCAGACACTTCCCAGGGAGTCCAGGACAGTTTGTGGGAGGTTCTCTTTGCTATGGACTCCTGAATTAATTGGGGGCTGAAGGTATCACTGAGAGCGGGGGATGTGGGGAGCGATCTGCCCTGCGTCCTGGAGGTGTGAAGGGGGCACATTGCCCCACCATGCCCCTGTCCTTCTCCCAAGTGGCAGCAGGTATCATCCTGTCCCCTTCTCTCCCTGGTGCAGGGAACCCCAAGGACTCCGAGGAGGAGGAATGGGTGAATGTGGCCACAGCGGAGGCTGCTCTCAAGAACATTTGAGAGCAGCTCCAGGGCTGAGAAAAGGTACAAACGTTCCCCAGCTGTGCTGGAACCGAGATTCTCCCACCCTTTCCCAGCACCCTGACCACCTGCAGAGGGTCTTGTCTCTGATGATCCACCAGCCCTAATGGAGGCCTTTCTCCTCCTTGATCTGGGACGCCCAAGATGGGGGTATTTGTCACACACCAGCTGGGGTCTCCTCCCCCAACAGGCACTGTCCCAGATCTAGACCCTGCTTGTGTAGGAGTCGTGGGTAATTTGGACAATGGGCAGGTCCCCACTATCCCCCATTCAGTCCTGAGTGCTGCAACCAGTGTAGGTGGGGCAGGGTGGTCCCTGGCTAACTGGCTGTCTCTCCTGTAACCCCACTCCTGGTGGGTGCAGGACGAGAACCAGCAGCTCATGTTCCTGCATGCCATCCACCCCTGTGTCTCGCTGCACATCAGAGAGGGCAGGACACATTGGAGCCACACTGCTGCAAGGTGGCTGTGCTGGAGAGGATTGTGGTGAGGGAGGACAGAGACATGGGAGGGGCAAGGGTCTTCCCGGGCCAATGGATGCGGGATGGCTGATGCTGGAGGGGCAGCTTAGGCCAGGGATTACTGGGACCGAAGACTGGGGAGAAGAGACAGATGAAATTCTGAGATTGGCCACTAGTGGGCAGGAATCAGAGGAGCTTGAGGCAGGTGGCGGGATCCTGCTGGCTGTGTGGGGCGCTGGCTGTGTAATCGCCTCACTGGGAAGTGTCAATGAGGCCCAAATCTCTCACGCTCCTTTGTCTCCTTTGGGTCTCACAGGAGCTTATTGAGGAGCTGATCACTCTCCACCTGGCGCCATCCTCGCTAACTCCCTGATTCCTGTGGGCAACCTCGGGTACCGAGAGGTGGTGGGAAGGTTCACTGTCTCTGGGTTGGGCTGTTCTTTTCTCTCCAGTAACATTGCAATGGCTTTGGGGAGAGGCTCACTCCCAGGAACAGATAGGAGTGGCAGAGGGGTCCAGGGAACAGGCGCTATTCCTGCCCTGCCACTGTCTGTCTGGGAAACCTTGCACTTGTCATTCCCTGGCACGGTGCCTCAGTTTTCATTCTCGCCAGCCTCTGCCTATTTCCCTGCATTTTCACGTCCCTGTTGGTGCCAGTCCCACCCCCACGCTGCACAGTCTAATACCAGCCATGGTATTACCAGCATGACACCTGCCCTGGAGCCAGAGGTGGAGAGCCACCTCCTTCGAGCTGCCCTGCATGCCAGCTTCACCCTGGACACATAGAGAGACACCACCCAAGTCCAGGTAGATCATGTTAAGTCATGGAATGAAGAGCCAGCTGTCATCCTGCCATGAATCCTTGCTAATTGCCTGCAGTGGAATGTGAATGAGTGAGTCCAGGATATGTGTTTGGGGGTCTCACAAGTGCTTCCCAGAGACCCCTCTTCCCATCTACAGGCAGGTGTAGCCCCAGTTTCCCTAACTCTGACCTACGGCTCTCCCTTGCTTTGCAGGAACTGCATAGGGATCTGCCAGACCTCCTGGATGCCTTGCTGGGGAACCTGCTGGCAGAGGCCTCAGACACCAACAGGCTCCACTACATCTTGGAGGTGAGCCCGATAAGAGGGGTGGGGCAATTTTGCCTGAACTGTTAGATCCATTTTCAAGTCTGTCCTCCTAGCTGGGCCCTCAGTGGGGCGTCCTTGGTCAGGGCAGTTAGTGTAATGCAGTGTCAGGCCCTTCCTCCTTGAAGGACAGAGGAAGTAGCTGGGAGTTCAAGCCAGAGCTTTGCCTGGGGACTGGCTTAGGGAGTGAGAGTCTGAACCCCTCCTGTGAGATTCAGAAGATGGTCCTCAGAGAAGAGTCACTGGCTCCTTCCTAGAGAAACAGGAGGATCCCAGAGAATCAGCCCTTCTCTCCGGGCCCTGAGATTCCTGTACGGATTGTGCTCACACTCAATCCCTTCACCCAACCAAGGACTTGAGAGCCAAGGAGGGGTGAGGGGTCTGTCTCCTCCTTGGTGAGCTGGTCAGGAATCAGGAGTTCAGGGAGTATGGGACCAGCCCCAACATTGGACGTTGTCCCAATCTAGAGAGACAATGAGAAGTCGTGACCTGCAGGATACAGGCATTGTCCTGGGGCAACAATCCCCTTCTAAAGCTCTGCGATCAGTGAATCAGATATTCCACCCTGTGGACAATGTCTCAGCCCCCTGGGGATGGGGAGGGTCTCATTAGCACAACACATGCACCGGCCCATTGATCCTGAGCTGCCTCCTCTCCCCCTCGCACATTAACTATTGGATCATGTCCAGGGTGTCACAAGAGAGAGCCAGGGGCATTAGGAGCAGCACCGCCCTGCTCAGATCCACCATCACCCTCCTTGAGTTTGACGTAAGTGACCTCTCAGCCCAGCTTCCTGACTCCAGGCGTTGGTGGGCTGGCTCAAACGGGCTGTAGGATGTGCTGCTGCAGGAGCTGGGGGTTAGGAGTGTTCCTCTTGGGGAGACAGAGTCAGAGCAGACAATGAGCTTGGCTTGAGTCAAGTTCTTCTTGTCCTGGTTAAGTGGTGACTCTGGGCTTTTAAGGGGACCATGCTGCAGGTTCATGCCTTTTTGTCATCCTGGAGCAGCTGGGGAAGTAAGTCCTCATGGAGGGCCCTGCCCACATCCCTGTGCTCCAGGCTCCTTTTGGGGGCAGAGGAAATTAAGGGTCTAGCTCAAGCTCCTATTCTCTAGCATCTCCTGTAGAGGGGCGACCGGGACGGAGAGTCCTGGCCAGGCGGGGACTGGGAGCTGACAGGAAAATGCTGAAGGAGTCCCCTCTCCCTCTCTCTTCCGCAAGAACTCAGCAGAATTCCCCAGGATGGGTCACTGTGTGGCACAGCTGGCTCTGTCCATCAGTGAACAGCCAACGACCTCAGCCGGCAGGCCAGGGAGGGAGTGTACCGGCTCTACCGGCTGCTGCTGCACTGGAGAGGTTAGGAACCCAGCTGGGAAATGGCACCCGATAGAGGGAGAGTGGGACCCCAACCAATTTCTCACAGACTAACCCCGGCTGGAGGCTGTGGATCTTTCTCTGTTCTACAGCAGCCCTTGCAATTCTGTTGGGCCAGGCACGCAGCGAGGACTCTGCCCACTGTGCAGCCATCAACGGGATTGGAAGGACACAAGCACTGCAACCAGAATGATAAGTGTGTGTTTGTGTGTGTCTATTTCCCAGGGCTGACCATCCATGAGGCTGAAGCCCTGTGGTGTTGGGACTGGCACCGGGACAGCAGGCTCCTGGGCTACAGGAACACAGCCAGGGTGGGGGAGGTAAGGACACTCTGCCAGGGCATGACACAGGTCAGGGAGTGGGGGTGGCTGGGTCCCCTGCAGTGGCTGCCTCCTAGGACCAGTAGACAGAGATACCGTTCTAGCCCCAGGATTTGGAGCGTCGCTCTGGGCAATCTGCTAATGCCTCACGTCTTGTTGGTTTTAGGTCTTCAGAAAGTTCTTTTCGGCGGGGCACAGAAGATCCTTCCTCCGGACGGCAGTGCTGGCCATACACTACCCCCTGTTGCGTGTCAGCCAGGCTGGGCTACTCCTCACCTGCTCCGTCCTGGTGGAAGCCCAGCAGCTGATGGGGGACAAGGTAAGCAGCTGCATTAGAGTCAGGAGATTGGGGTGGGGCCGAGGCCTCATTCCCATCTGATGGCCATTCACTGGCCTGGGGGAAAGAGCCTGATGGGGAATGAGAGTGAGAACAGGTGCTACTGGGAAGGGAGATGAATTCACCTCCATGAGCAGGAGGGAACCAGCTTGTCCCCGGAGCAGCTCCAACCAAGCTCTTTAGCAAGGCTAGCTAATGACAAGCATTACCTCATCGCGGACTTATGTTCTTAGGACACAGCTTTGGCATGTGTCTGGAACCCCCCTCCCCGCCCCACCGCCAGCTACAGCACCAAGGACCAAAGTGGCAGCATCTAGTGTCAGATGTTCACGTGGCTCAGGCCAGACACCTGGGCTGGGGACCTGCCCCCTTAGCACTGGTCGAGTGCCTGGGCCTAAGGTGTTCACAGCCCCCTCCTCACCCTTCCCTGAGCCCAGCCTGGCTCCTCACCTGGAACAAAGAAGCGGCGCCCCTTGGTCTCACTGCAGCCCGAGTCCCAGGCGCTGCTTATGTCCCATGGGGAGTGGGCCGAGCTGCTGGTGCTGGGACAGGGACCCTCCACCTCCTGACCTGGGGAGGCTGGAAGGTCCTCAGTGACCGGGCAGGGTGATGCCTCCTGCTGGGAATCAGGGCTGGGTTCCTGGGGCCGGTGCTTCCCACACCAAAAGACCCAGAGCCACCCTGCAAGGCTCCATTCCTGGGCTGGGTCCTGCCTGCCCAGCCGCATCCTGGGCCAGCTCCATTTCAGCCTGGCCAGTGCCTCTCCCACCTCAGCGCCTGTGCTGGGAGCGGGTTTCTTCTGCCAGAAGGCTGGGCACTTCCACCTCCTAGCCTGGCTGGGAGCGCCTTCCCGGCCAGTGGGGACGGAGGGGCCGCTGTGCTCCTGGGGAAGATGGCAGCTGCTTCCCTTAGGCTTTGGGGCCACTTGCAGAGCCTTCTTCCTGAACATCCTCAGGAGCCTGGCCATCCTGGAACCGAGTGGGGAGCAGGCATGAGTCTGGGGTCAAGACAGCCTCTCACTAACCATCCTTTTTCATCCCTCCCCATCTCTGCCCCAGCCACAGCAGCTCCGCCACCCCCCACAGGGGTGCAGTCTCCACACACTGGCAGGAGTTCATCGCATGATCTGCTCCCTTACGTTCCCCCTCTTCAGCTATGGTGCTGCAATACCAGGGGAGGCACTGGGGTCAGTCACAAAGACTATTGGTCACTTTGGACAAGCAGCTCCCTCCTGCCGTCTCTGGCCACCCCTTCGAACCCCCCTGGCTAGAGGAGGAACAGAACCCAGGAGTCTGCATTTCTCCGGGGAAACCATTCCCCACATCAAAGCTCAGGGCCCCCTCATTTCTCATTGATTTCCATACTCAGCTGCTCACAGAGTCTGGCCCAGCTCAGACACTCTCAGCCTGGGGAACAGTCTGAGCTAAGTAGTTGCTGCTCTTAACAATTTCAAAATAATCAAATATGAATAAAATAGAATATTTCAGCTATTTTATTATGTCATAATCTGATCTGAAAAAAGAAAAGGAGGACTTGTGGCACCTTAGAGACTAACCAATTTATTTGAGCATGAGCTTTCGTGAGCTACAGCTCACTTCATCGGATGCATACCGTGGAAACTGCAGCAGACTTTATATACACACAGAGAATATGAAACAATACCTCCTCCCACCCCACTGTCCTGCTGGTAATAGCTTATCTAAAGCGATCATCAGGTTGGGCCATTTCCAGCACAAATACAGGTTTTCTCACCCTCCACCCCCCACACACAAATTCACTCTCCTGCTGGTGATAACCCATCCAAAGTGACAACTCTTTACACAATGTGCATGATAATCAAGTTGGGCCATTTCCTGCACAAATCCAGGTTCTCTCACCCCCTCACCCCCCTCCTAAAAACCACACACACAAACTCACTATCCTGCTGGTAATAGCTCATCCAAAGTGACCACTCTCCCTACAATGTGCATGATAATCAAGGTGGGCCATTTCCAGCACAAATCCAGGTTTTCTCACCCCCCCACCCCCACCCCCATACACACACAAACTCACTCTCCTGCTGGTAATAGCTCATCCAAACTGACCACTCTCCAAGTTTAAATCCAAGTTAAACCAGAACATCTGGGGGGGGGGGGGGGGTAGGAAAAAACAAGGGGAAATAGGCTACCTTGCATAATGACTTAGCCACTAACCCAGGAACTTATCCTTGCAACAAAGCCCGTTGCCAATTGTGCCCACATATCTATTCAGGGGACACCATCACAGGGCCTAATAACATCAGCCACACTATCAGAGGCTCGTTCACCTGCACATCCACCAATGTGATATATGCCATCATGTGCCAGCAATGCCCCTCTGCCATTTACATTGGTCAAACTGGACAGTCTCTACGTAAAAGAATAAATGGACACAAATCAGATGTCAAGAATTATAACATTCATAAACCAGTCGGAGAACACTTCAATCTCTCTGGTCATGCAATCACAGACATGAAGGTCGCTATCTTAAAACAAAAAAACTTCAAATCCAGACTCCAGCGAGAAACTGCTGAATTGGAATTCATTTGCAAATTGGATACTATTAATTCAGGCTTAAATAGAGACTGGGAGTGGCTAAGTCATTATGCAAGGTAGCCTATTTCCCCTTGTTTTTTCCTACCCCCCCTCCCCCGGTTTAACTTGGATTTAAACTTGGAGAGTGGTCAGTTTGGATGAGCTATTACCAGCAGGAGAGTGAGTTTGTGTGTGTATGGGGGTGGGGGTGGGGGTGTGAGAGAACCTGGATTTGTGCTGGAAATGGCCCACCTTGATTATCATGCACATTGTAAGGAGAGTGGTCACTTTGGATGAGCTATTACCAGCAGGATAGTGAGTTTGTGTGTGTGGTTTTCGGGAGGAGGGTGAGGGGGTGAGAGAACCTGGATTTGTGCAGGAAATGGCCCAACTTGATTATCATGCACATAGAATCATAGAATATCAGGGTTGGAAGGGACCCCAGAAGGTCATCTAGTCCAACTCCCTGCTCAAAGCAGGACCAATTCCCAGTTAAATCATCCCAGCCAGGGCTTTGTCAAGCCTGACCTTAAAAACCTCTAAGGAAGGAGATTCTACCACCTCCCTAGGTAACGCATTCCAGTGTTTCACCACCCTCTTAGTGAAAAAGTTTTTCCTAATATCCAATCTAAACCTCCCCCACTGCAACTTGAGACCATTACTCCTCGTTCTGTCATCTGCTACCATTGAGAACAGTCTAGAGCCATCCTCTTTGGAACCCCCTTTCAGGTAGTTGAAAGCAGCTATCAAATCCCCCCTCATTCTTCTCTTCTGCATGCTAAACAATCCCAGCTCCGTCAGCCTCTCATCATAACTCATGTGTTCCAGTCCCCTAATCATTTTTGTTGCCCTTCGCTGGACTCTCTCCAATTTATCCACATCCTTCTTGTAGTGTGGGGCCCAAAACTGGACACAGTACTCCAGATGAGGCCTCACCAATGGCGAATAGAGGGGAACGATCACGTCCCTCGATCTGCTCGCTCTGCCCCTACTTATACATCCCAAAATGCCATTGGCCTTCTTGGCAACAAGGGCACACTGCTGACTCATATCCAGCTTCTCGTCCACTGTCACCCCTAGGTCCTTTTCCGCAGAATTGCTGCCTAGCCATTCAGTCCCTAGTCTGTAGCGGTGCATTGGGTTCTTCCGTCCTAAGTGCAGGACCCTGCACTTATCCTTATTGAACCTTATCAGATTTCTTTTGGCCCAATCCTCCAATTGTGTAAAGAGTTGTCACTTTGGATGGGCTATCACCAGCAGGAGAGTGAATTTCTGTGGGGGGGTGGAGGGTGAGAAAACCTGGATTTGTGCTGGAAATGGCCCAACCTGATGATCACTTTAGATAAGCTATTACCAGCAGGACAGTGGGGTGGGAGGAGGTATTGTTTCATATTCTCTGTGTGTATATAAAGTCTGCTGCAGTTTCCACGGTATGCATCCGATGAAGTGAGCTGTAGCTCACGAAAGCTCATGCTCAAATAAATTGGTTAGTCTCTAAGGTGCCACAAGTACTCCTTTTCTTTTTGCGAATACAGACTAACACGGCTGTTACTCTGAAACCAATCTGATCTGAGTAAATGTTAAAGGCACCCCATATTATGCACTGCTCCCAGTGACACTCTCCAATGGATCCCCATCCTCCACCCACTGTGAGGTAGGTAGGAGCTGATTGTTATGCCTACTTGAAAGAGGGAGAAGCTAAGGGTGAGAAAGGAGAACTGACTTGTCTGAGGTCACACAGCCAGTCAGAGGCAGAGTTGGGAATAGGACCCAAGAGCCCGGACTTTCAAATAACCATTGGATCTTGAGTTTCATACGTTGAACGACCTGAATAAAGTGCTCTCAGATGAGCTCCAGACCAACAACAGTTCATAGTAATTATTCAGCAAGTGTTTCAGGAGAACTGGAATGTTAGAGAGAATCATGAACTGCTCAGAGACAATGAATGCAGAGAAGCAGCAAAATTTGTCAAACATATGACTGGTTATGACTTATTTACTTGGTCTTAAAGCAGAACAACAAGGACCCGACTCTCCTCCCTGTCAGTAACCCCCCGCTCAGGCAATCAGGGTAGAGATTGAGGGGCGGAGGGCTGAGGGTTCTCACCAGGGAGCTCAAAGGATGGCCCAGGTCATCGGTGGAGCACTATTTCAGCCCCACATTTTTGGGTGGACCTTCCACAATGGAAGCTGCAGAGCACCCCCAGTGGCTCCCCCACACACACCCCTCCTGGTGGTGGGAGGGGAACAGGGAAAGGACAAAAGAAGTAAGAGAAGAAGAGAAAGGAGGGTGGGATGGAGGAAAAGGTAAAACAAAAAGGACAAACCCTAATGTCCCCTGTGATTCTAAGGGACAAAATCCTAGGTGGGGAATAAAATTCTGCCACCTTAAGCTAGCGTTTTCCACGCCTAGAATTCACCTGGCACCAAATGGATCAGACTGAACAGGTTCCAAACCTCTCAGAGGCTCTTACCTTCCAAACAGGGATGTCTGTTTTCTAGTAAAATCAGGAAAAGGAAAGGAGAAAACTCGAAAGAGGTTCCTCCTCGTGCTCACGTACGTAAACCCTAATATTCTCTCAGTCCTGAAAGAGGGACGTCGAGAGGGAGACTTGCTGAAGCAAAGCTACAGGGGTCTGCGAGGTTTCCCTGGCCCTGCACCCCTGTCCTGCCTGGCTGATGTCAGCATCTCTCTGTGAGGTCACCACCTCCCCACTACCTTTGACCAATAGGCTGAGGTCCTGCAAAAGGCCTTTGTGATGTCACTGGCACACCCACCCCTGGGGTGACCAGATGTCCCGATTTTATAGGGACAGTCCCGTTATCTGGGGCTTTTTCTTATATAGGCTCCTCTTACCCCCACTCCCTGTCCCCTTTTTCACACTTGCTATCCCGTCAGCCTACCCACCCCTCCCCTGCAGTGCTAATGTCCTGCCGCTGGCCAGACATTTTGGAGGTTTGAGCTACTCCCTGTGGATCAGCCCACTCAAGGAGTGTTTATTCTAGGAAGCAAGGCAGCTAGACAGCAAAACATCAGAGGCTACTCCCATTGCTACACTCAGTTTTTCAGAAATGAGTCGACTTGATGGCCAGAAGAGACCATTAGAGCATCTCATCTGACCCCTGCATATCACAGGCCTCCTGTATACCATAGTTGCTACCGTTTGGGAAGCACATCCCAGAAAGACATCTAGTCTTCATTAAATGACATCAAGAGATGGAGAATCCACCACTTCCTTGGCAGCTTGTTCCTGTGGTGAACCATCCTCACTGTTGAATATTTGTGCCTTGTTTGTAATATGAATTGGTCTCTTTTCACCTTCCAGCCATTGGGTCTTGTTATGCCTTTCTCTGCTAGATTAACGAGCCTTTTAATCCCCAGTATTTTCTCTCCATTAAGCTATTTCAACACTTTAGTTGATGAAAAGCAGATTGAAAGGTGACTTCAATGAACAGGTTGAACTCTTTCAATCGCTCCCTAGAAGGCATTTATCTCCAGCCTGCAGAACATTTGGTGACTCTTTGCTGCCCCAGCTCCAATTTCTCAACAACTCTTTCAAATGAGGACACCAAAACTGGAGGCAGTATTCCAATAGCAGTCTCACTAATGCTGTGTCACCTCCCTAGCCTCCTCACGGCTCTGCTTCTATGTCTAAGGATGGCTTTAGACCTAGTCACCACAGCATCATGCTGGGAGCTCGTTTTGAGTGGCTTCTCCACTATGGCCCCTAAATCCTTTTCAGAGTCACTGCTTTCCTGGATACAATTCCCCATTCTGGAGGTGTGGCCGGCATGCCTTGTTGCTAGGTGTAGGACCTTGCATTTGGCTCTGGCCAAACTTGCTTTCTTTGAATGGGCCCATCTTGCCAAACGAGCCAGATGGCTCTGTATCACTGCCCTTTCCTCATCAGTAGTTACCACTCTGCCAGTATTTTGTCACCCACCAATCTTATCAGCAGGGATTGTAGGTTTTCTCCCAATTCATTGATAAAAATTATTTTTAAAAATTAGTCCTTGAGAGCTTCTTCAGACCCTTAGTACCCAGGACCTGCTCCCCACAGCACAGTGAGAAAAGGCCGTCCTGCTGGTACATAGGGGATAAGAACAGAACAGACATACCTTTAGTCGCTGTGTTATCCATAGGCTCTGAACAACATGTGGGGGTCAGCAGATTAGAAATGCTCTAGAGAGCTGTAGTGTAGACAGGTCCCAACTGTGTCTCGGTTTCACACCCTGTAAAATGGGGAGAACAAACAAAACCGTGATTAGGTCTATTTGATAGTGGGGAAACCGAGGCACCCAGCGTTGAAGAGACTCGCTCATGGTCCCAAAGCCAGGAATAGAAAACGGCAGGTCTTCTGATAGCCAGTTGTGAGACCTCGCCCCTCTAATCCTGGCCTCTCTCCTCTAACTTTAATCACAGCCTCCATGTCTTTTCCTCCATGTCCCTTAACCCCACGTCACTGCCGAAGAAAGCTTTTCTGTTAGCCAGCTGGCTCTAATGCAGTGGTTCTCAAAATTTAGCACTAGTGACCACTTTCACAGACAAAGCCACTGAGTGTCACCCCTCCTTATAAATTAAAAACACTTTTTTATATATGTAACACCATTATAAATGCTGGAGGCAAAGCAGGCAGGGGTGGAGGCTGACAGCTCACGACCCCCCATATAATAACCTCACAACCCCCTGAGGGGGCTCGTCCCCCAGTTTGAGAACCCCTGCTCTAATGCATGTGGATGTCCTTCCAAAAGATGTGCTCTGGCTCAGTCCCATGTTATGGTTGGCTGAAGGAACAACTTGGTAACATTTTAGGGCCCGAGTTATACAGGAGGCGTGACTAGATACACATAATGGTCCTTTCCGACCTGAACATCTATCAATCTTTACATTTTCTGCTGCTAGGAAGATAACTCTGGACCTATTTTCTCTCATTCACTTTCAGTTGGAATAATTTAAATCCAGACCAAAGGATTTCCTCTTCCATTGTGTCTTCAGCACCTTTGAGAGCAAACAGCTACTGTTTGCCCACAGGTTTCCAGTTTCAACCTGTCCCATGGTGAGATGGCCAGGAAACGGATTGGAGCTCAACTGCACCTAGCCCAGGTTATGCAGCTCCCTAGGGTGAAAGGAATAAGTGTGGGGATCAGGTGACAAGTAGTAGCATGTGACTAGGACCCAGGCCTGCTGAGAGACAGAAGGGCAGCCTGTGCTCAGCCAGGAGAGAGACCCGCAAGGTGAGCAGGTGTGGGAGGAGCTTGGAGAGTCCTTGAAAGGTCAGGGACAAGCCAGGAAGGGGCAAGGCTGAGCACTTAGGACAAGGCCCGAGGAGGGAAAGACAGGGCAGTTTAGGTGATGGGGCAGATAGTCCAGTTGGTTTAGGGTCCCAGGGCCAGACACCAACAGGTGAAGGTGATTGTCGAGGCTTATGTCCTTCTACCCCAGGGTAGATCTGACAGTCGAGAAGAATGATGCTGGAAGGGGGAAGAGAGTTAACCCCAAGGTCACCCACTGAGTTTATATCACAAATGCATTCTCAGAAGGATCCAAGAGAAGAAACATGGATTTTTCCAGTCTCTTCTTTCTTGGAGTCCCCAGGGCCAAGGTAAAACCCCTGCTGCCTCTTCCCATTCTGCTCACCTCCGAGATGTGCTGGAGTTTGTCTGTGCTGGGGGATGCTGTCAGCAGGATCTAGAGCTCATCATCCATGTTCTATGGGCAGGCCTTGCTCTGAGCCTGCCAGCGGAGGGAGACCATGGGTCAGGGTTATGGAACCTGGGCCTACACCTGCCAGATGACAGCTGGCTCTGCAATCCTTGCCCAGAACAGCTCTCTGCAGAGGACCTGGTGCACAGCAGGGTAGGGAACAGCCAAGCTGCGAGGGATGGAAGCTGGGCTTCTGGGCAGAATCCATGACCCAAATCCCAGCCTGCGGAAAGAAAGGACTGCCCACGGAGGGACAACGTAATGTCCCATAGAGGGAAGAGCCTCTCCCCACCATTTCTTAACCTCATAGGCTGTTCTCATGCTCTGCCAACCACACGTCTCAGTAGCTCCAGCTGTCTGAGGGAGCAGGGACCAGAGGCCATCCTGCTGCTGGGACAGAGGTGGAGGTTGATGTTCAACCTGCAGATGGGTGTTGTCCTTTCTCATGCCCACAGTCAAGACACCATGCAAGGGAAGGACTCTGGACATGCGATTCCTGCTCCAGAGCCAGGAGCAGCTTCAGCTTGCTGGGAGGAGACCAGGCGGAATGGGCTGAGTGTCTTAATAACGGCTAGAGCAAAAATATAAAAGCCATTAAGGGTCAGAAGAACATTCATCAGGGAATTGGAGCATTCAAGGCTGGCCAGAAAACGTGTCGGCTACGTCATAAACCAGTTTGCGCTCTGCCACCTGACTGGTTTTGGAGACAAGGGTACGTCTCTTGGAGAGAGGGGTTCGAGGATCTTTCTCTGAGACACACAACTGTCATTGCTGGGAACAGAAACCCCAGCTGCAATTTTGCTCACAGGCCCTGCCGCAAACTCCACCCTCCAACCATTGTGAGCCAGGCCCGGGAACACCATTCCACTGTCACAGGTACATGGACCTGTGCACCTGCAGACACTGCAGCCGGCACACGCCCTGGGGCTGGGGCTGTGACATGAGCTGGATGAACCACCCTGCTGGCCCCATATCCAGCATTCCCCCCCTGAGCAATCGGTCCTGCTCCCTGCTCTTCCTCTCTTCCCCCAGGAACCCCGGAGCAGGCTCTCTTCATGGACCGTGTCCCTCTCCTTCTTGGCTCTTTTAGAAGTAAGGTGCTCATTGTTCCTCCTTGCCCCTAAAGGATTGGCACCAGCGTGATTTGTGGGTAAGATCTGACTTGTCTATTGACCTGGGTCTGGGGCTTGGTCCTTTGGGATCGGGAGAACCTTTTTCTTTTACTTCAGGACAAGGAGGAAAGTGAGAACTGAATTTTGCAAAGGGAAGCCACAGGGTAACCCTAAAAGGCCCAAACTGCAATGGTATTGAGCCAAAGGTGTGGCATGACAAAAATGATTGTAGATGGACACTTCCAATGGATTTCTTGTAATTGCTAATGGTGATTTGTTTTAGCTATTTTTTTGCTATTACCAAAAACTGTAAAAGTGTACAATGTGCCTAATCTTTGGAGAAAACCCTTGAACATGTTAAGAGTCATACAGAAGAAAATATTTTATGTTAAAAAAAGCTTGTGATGCAGATGTTTCACCCGCAAAATATCTGTATTTTTTACCCATGGAAACTTATGCGCAAATAAATCTGTTAGTCTTTCAGGTGTCACCGGACTCCTTGTTGTTTTTGTGGATACAGACTAACATGGCTACCCCCTGATACTTGTAAACAGTCTTGAAACTTTTCACAGGAGAAAAGACATTCCCGACCTGTTATGCTGTAGGAGAAGGGAAACCGAGGCACACTACCATATTGCTTTCAAGGCTAAATGCCAAGATTCCTATACTATGGACAACACTAATATCTACATTGTCTTGATATTAATTGGGTTCCAGACACATGCCAAAGCTTCTATGGATAAAGTAGCTGTTTTCATTAGCTCTTGGCAAGATCACATGAGACATACCGGAACCATGCTGCAAGGGCAAATCCAATCCACTATTGTTCTAAGAAACTTTTACACTGAGTTTGTAAAAGAATTCAATCATGTTATTGAACATGACTTTGAGAAACCATTTCTGTTGTACACTGATATGGGCTCACCAAATGAAATTAATAGACAGCAGGTTTAAAACTAAAAAAAGGAAGTATTTTTTTAAACAAACGCACAGTCAATGTGTGGAACTCCTTGCCAGAGGATGTTGTGAAGACCAATCTCAGCAGCTTCCTAGGAAGGAGCCAGTGCTCTTCTTAGAGGACCTTCTCCTGGACCTCACAGGGCTCTGATGCTCTCACCCCGCAAGCCTGCCTGGGGTCTTGGAGTTAGTGCTCAAGAGAACCAGGCAGAGCCCTGTTGTCGAGCACCAGCACATTCCCTCTGTCCCTGAAGGAGGAAGGGCCCCAACACTGCTCTGAACTGACTGCCCTGACCACGGGTGGCCCAATGGCTTTCAGATAGCAGGACACAATGGAGACATGGATCATCCAGTCTCTTATTTCCAGGTCTCCCCAGGGCTAAGGTAAAATTCCTGTTGCCCCTGCCCATTCTGCTCACCTCCAAGATGTGCGGGAGTTTGTCTGTGCTGGGGGTTGCTGTCAGCAGGCTCTTTAACATGGCATCCATGTCTCTGGGCAGGCCTTCTTCAGAGCCTGTCAGGGAGGGAGGGAGACCATGGGTCAGGGTTATAGAATCTGGGGCTACACCTGCCAGGATGAGAGCTGGCTCTGCAGTCCTTGCCCAGAGCAGCTCTCTGCAGAGGGTCTGGTGCCGAACAAGGTAGGGAACAGCCAAGCTGCTAGGGATGGGAGCTGGGCTTCCTGGCAGAGTCCAGGAACCAAATCACAGAATCTGCAAGGAAGGACTTCCCCATAGAGGGGCAACATCATCTTCCACAGGTTGGGACTCTCTCCCTGACAGTGGATTAATCCTCTGGCCTGTTCCCATCTCTGCCCCCCCGCACCCGCAACTCAGCAGCTCCAGCCACCGAAGAGAGCAAGAACCAGAGACCTTCCTGCTCCTGGGACAGAGGAGTACGTTGATGATCTATCTGGATGTGAGTGTTGGCCCTCCCCATGCCCATGGTCTATCCTCCATTCAGGCCGCGCACAGGAACTGTGATTCTTGTTCTGGATCTAGGGGCGGCTTCAGTTTGCTGGCAGGAGGCTGTACATGAGACCTTGCCATTTGGGGGCTACACAGGCACTAACATGGGCATAGAAGTTTGAGGAACAGGGCAGAGGCCTGTGTGGGACAAGGAGGGCGGGGATTTGAGAAGGAAAAACAGAGGATCAAATACTCACTTAATGTGGGTCAGGATGATCCCCATTTCAAAGATAGAGAAAGTGAGGTATCAGGTGGGAGAGTGACCTGGCCAGGATCACGTTACCACTCAGTGGCAGGGCTGCAGTCCAACCAGTTCCCTGCTCTCATCACTGGATCCTGTTGCCCGTCTTGTATGACTCCTCCAGCCATCCTCTCCCATAGGCCATCCCCACCGCTCTCCAAAACCAGACTGCCCCTTCCTAGCAAGGCCTGGTGTTACAGCTTTCTTGCTGGGCTAGCACCAAAGCCAAGAGTTGCTAGGGCCCTCTGGGAGTTCTTTGGCTGGAAACTCAGCCCTTCAACCAGGTGACCGTCTTTTAGTCCACTCCTTCCTGAGTCGTGCTCATCCCAAACAAAATGTCCAAAAATGTCTAACAGAAACAAGGTCTTCCGTTCCTTTGGGGGCTCTTCCTCAGACTGACTTTGGCTCGGCCTGCCCTTGGTAGCCCTTTCTATGGCCTTCTACGTCCCCTTCCTTAGAGACCATGGGAGAACCAGTCCTACCCTGGATTCTAGGTTCTGCCCCAAGGCCCTCTACTGAACAGCTAGGCCTGCTCTTTACCTTTGCTGCGGTTTTCCCTGTTTTTTCCCTCAGGTGAAGCTCACTCTGTAATCAGTTTGGCCTAGGTCCAGGCTTTACAGCCCACAGGCCACTCTCTGTTATATTCCCTCCTCCTTAGAACATCGCCCACCTGGGGGGGCAAGTTCGATTCTTATCCAAACTTCATCCCTCATCATCTCATTGCTGTCACCGGCTGCGCGCTTGTACAGCCTGCGCACAGTGTCTCCAGCTCCACTGCCAGCCACTCACCAGAATTAAGAGGCAATCCTTCTCTTACGCAGTATCCCAGCGGTCTTCCTGCAGCCACTCCTTCTCATTCGCAACTGCTTGCGGAGCCTGTTCCGAAGCCTTTAGCTTCTTCTCTACCCCTTTTTGCTACTGCCGCTGCATACGCCAAAACCCTTTCCGTCAGGGTCTGAGAACGCACCACGGACTGCTCCACCCTGGTGTTTGTTCCTCCTTCAGTCTGCTTCATCTCTGGGCCAACCATTTCGTCCTTCACCTCCCTGCAGCACCCAACAGGGCGTGTTGGTGGAGGGTCTGCAAGGTCCACAGCCATCCCTTCCACCTCCACGTTGCCTGCCTCATGTGGGTTTCTGTCAGAGGACACCTTCTCCTTTCTTTCTACCTTCTTGGGGCTCTGGCCCCTTGTTTTGCCACTCAGCAATTTCCTAAGCAGGCCGTGTCTTTTGATATGGCCTGCTTCTCTGCACCCAAAACAAAGAACTCTTGTCCCCATCTTGGCATTAGGCCACGCTTGTACACTTCCTCATGCCCTGCTCTCCTGGGCTAATCTTCACAGCACAGCGCAGTCATGCTCTCCTTGTCTGCTCTTTTTGTCCATGGGCATAGCAGACCCTGGGTTGATTTCCCTTTGCAGGATCTCTCACAGGTATTTCTCCTGCTGCGTCCGTACTCTGCCTGCACTTCCTTCTGCCTCTGTTGGTGTCCTAGGAGCTGCATGAGAAACTCCTAGACCTGCTTTGGCTGCTTAACCAGTCCTGGGAACTGAAGTGAGAAATCCAGTGACCAGCTCAGTCCCTCCAGACACCCGCATGGCGGGACAGACCTTCTCTCAGCACCCAAGACTTCCCCCTGTTATCCATGAGGGCTGATGGAATTCAATCCTCCTGACTGTACCAATTAGAAACGAATCTACTCATCGTTCCGTGCCCCCGTGGCGGCCAGGCATGGCATCACAGCCCTCTCGCTAGGCTAGCGTCCCCCATCTGTGGTTGCTCCAGCACCATGACACTTTCTCTGCCTGGTAACTCAACCCTTCGGCCAGATCGCCACCTTTAGTCCACCCTTCTGGGGCCCAGCTTCTCTCACACTAAAAGTCGAAACACGTCTTTCCACAGAAAGAAGTCCTTCTGTCATCACTAGGGCTCTTCCTCATCCTGCAGCCCCCTTGCTGGGCTTGGTAACCCTCTCCAGGTGGGTGTACGCCCCTTTCTTTGGGGCCAGTAGGGGAATCCAGTCCCACCCTGACATTGGCAGCAGCCCAGGGTTCTGTATCCAACAGCAAGGTCTACTCCTTTCTCTTTGTTGCAGTTTTCCCTGGGCACTTCCCACCTCTCTTCTCAAGTTTCCCTCTAGACTTTCCTTGCTGCTCTGAACTTTCTACCTTATTCTCATTCCCGTTGATACCCCAGCTGGGCTGTATCACCACTGAGGTCTGGCTCTGTAGGGGGAGGTACATGGTGCTTCTCAGGTAGGGCTCATTCTGTAATCAGCTTGGCTAAGCCCCAGGCTGTGCAGCCCAGGGGAGAGCACCTTGTTACAAGCATGCTCTGCCCACTCCTACTGTTCCTGGGCTGGGGTCCTTGCTCCCCATTTCAGACCTAGTTTCCAGTGGGGCTCAGTACACACAGGCCCCACTGCCTGCAACCGGAGTTTGCTTGTTCTGGTGACTCTGACATTCAGGCCCTTCATCATTCAGAGGGTGACAGGTGTGGTGAGGGGGCTGGAGAAATCCCACTGCTGAGCGGAAGGAGGCCAAAGAGTTGGGATTCTGGGAGCTGATAGGTTCGTTTGCCCTGCTGCGGGAAGTGGAGCTGGAGACCGGAGATGCCATGTGAACGAGATTACCTGATGTCCTCTTCATGCCCGAGGGGCTGGAGCCTCCCACCGGAAACCCTCTCAGGAGTCCAGCTTGGAGGACATGTCTAGGGAGTCCCTTCCTACGAACAAAACCAGGGTGGTACAATGATCGAGACGTCTCTGTCCCAGATCTGGGAGCCAGGGACAGGGGAAGCTCCCAGGCAGGCTATGCATTGGGGATCCCGTTTCTCCCCCAAGAGACCCAGACGCCCCAAGGAGTAAATGGCTCTTACCTCCATGAGGGAGTGGGGTCTTCCATCTAAGCCTCTTTGAGAGCCAGCACTGCTTGCTTTGATGGGACGAGGTGACCCATCTCCACAGCTCCAGGAGTTGGCTCAGCTGCAGGCTGCACCCATCTGGGAGGCTGTGAGGGCATTTGGGACGCAGAAGGAAGGACCCTGGTCCACAGAGAGCAGAGAGGGTTTCTGTGAGTGCCAAGGGGCTCCATTTCCCCTTCCACTATCTCCCCTTTTACAGTGAGCCAGAGCAGTACCTGCAGCAGGGAGCTGGAGTTGCTGGTGGCCTCAGAGGCACAGCCCTGCAGTGTCTCAGGCACCTGGCGCAAGTGCCGGATGATGCGGACCTGGCACATCACATTGGCCGTGACGTCCTCCTTCTGCAAGGGAACGAGAACCTGTCAGAGACTCAGCCGCCCCCGAGGAATTGGGGGGATTAAGGGTACCTGGAAGCAGCAGCATTTCCACCCACCACCTGCCTATCTATGAGGGATGGATTCACCCTCCTGACCCCTAGAATGGAGTCTTCTTGTCCTTTCTAGTGACCTCCAGTGTCAACCCCCCTCCTTGTAGGGTCAGCTCCTGAAACCTCCCCCTCAGTGTCCCTGACAGCTGTTCCACCTCTAATCCACAGCTCAAGTTCTCAGTCCCCTCTCCTCCACCTCCACCCAGGTTGGGCAGGGACAGGGCTCTAGCAGGGGAGTGTGGGGGAAGGACGGATTCTGGCAGCAGTGAAGTAGGATGTCGGGAGGTTGAGACCTTTCCCCAAGTCATCCCAGACACTAATGCTGAAGACGCAGGATGGCAGCCCTGGTGAATGGGGCAGATCAGCAGCCCCTGCTAACTGAATCCTCCCATTCTCTCTAGAGCGGGTCCAGCCCTGCCAGCAGCAGGACAGGCTTCCCCTGCCCATGTGCCTCAACCCTGCCTGGTGAATCGCCATCACTCGTCAGTCCTTGGCTTCCCAGGCTGCCAGTGATGGGAGCAACTCTGGGTGGTGGCTCGGGCAACAATCCCCTTCTAAAGCTCTGCGATCAATGAATCAGATATTTCACCCCATGAACAATGTCTCAGCCCCCTGGGGATGGGCAGGATCTCATTATTGGAGCGTGCCCAGGGTGTCGCAAGAGACAGCCAGGGCCATTCGGAGCAGCACTGCCCTGTTTAGATCCACCATTACCCTCCCTGAGTTTGACGTAAGTGACCGTCTGGAACCCAGTTAATATCAAGACAATGTAGATATTAGTATTGTCCATAGTATAGGAATTTTGGCATTTAGCCTTGAAAGCAATATAGTAGTGTGCCTCTGTTTCCCTTTTCCTACAGCATAACAGGTCGGGAATGTCTTTTCTCCTGTGAAAAGTTTCAAGACTGTTTACAAGTATCAGGGGGTAGCCATGTTCGTCTGTATCCACAAAAACAACAAGGAGTCCGGTGACACCTGAAAGACTAACAGATTTATTTGCGCATGAGTTTTCGTGGGTGAAACATCTGTATCACAGGGTCTTTTAACATAGTGTGGTTTTTTTTGTATCACTCTTAACATGTTCAAGGGTTTTCTTAAAAGATTAGGCACCGAGATACAGCATGGCCAGAGGGCAGAAGGAGAGTGTTTAAAGGGAGCCTTATTCCCTGTAGAAGGAAGAAAGTTTGCT
The DNA here is from genome assembly GCF_965140295.1 of Lepidochelys olivacea. Lineage (NCBI taxonomy): Eukaryota > Metazoa > Chordata > Testudines > Cheloniidae > Lepidochelys > Lepidochelys olivacea. The sequence continues at coordinate 177,599,695 of NC_140413.1, read as the reverse complement.
ATAGATTAATTAGAGCACCTGAAGCCAGTCACCTGATAACACGCCCCCTGCTTCAATCGAACAAGGGAAGGAGTTGAAGCAGAGTGGATTGGTCAATAGAGTCAATTGGTCAAGTCAGATCTTACCCAGAAATCACGCTGTTGCCAATCCTTCAGGAGCAAGGAGGAACAAGGAGAAACTTGCTTTCAAAAGAGCCAAGGAGGAGAGGGACACGGTCCATGAAGAGAGCCTGCTCCAGGGTTCCTGGGGGAAGAGAGGAAGAGCAGGGAGCAGGACCGATTGCTCAGGGGGGGAATGCTGGATATGGGGCCAGCAGGGTGGTTCATCCAGCTCATGTCACAGCCCCAGCCCCAGTGCGTGTGCCGGCTGCAGTGTCTGCAGGTGCACAGGTCCATGTACCTGTGACAGTGGAATGGTGTTCCCGGGCCTGGCTCACAATGGTTGGAGGGTGGAGTTTGCGGCAGGGCCTGTGAGCAAAATTGCAGACGGGGTTTCTGATCCCAGCAATGACAGCTGTGTGTCTCAGAGAAAGATCCTCTTACTGGTTTTGGAGACAAGGGTACGTCTCTTGGAGAGAGGGGTGAGGTGGCAGAGCGCATACTGGTTTATGCCGTAGACGACCCGTGTTCTGGTCAGCCTTGAATGCTCCAATTCCCTGATGAATGTTCTTCTGACCCTTAATGGCTTTTATATTTTTGCTCTCACGATTATTCAGACACTCAGCCCAGTCGGCCTGGTCTCACTTCCATGTGGTGCCTCACTCTCCCCCTCTCTGAAGTGGCGATAATCCGAACTGACAATTAGACAGTGTTTGATCCTCAGATCTTCCTTCCCAAATCCCTGCCCTCCTTGCCCAACACTACCCTCTCCCCCAGTTCCCCAAACTTCCATGCCTATCTTTGTGCCTGTCTCATCCCTCAACTACACGGTCTCAGACACCGTCTCCTTCCAGCAAGCTGAAGCTGTCCCTGGCTCTGGAGCTGGAATCGCATGTCCAGAGAGCTTTGCTTGCCTGGTGTATTGACCGTGGGCATGAGAAAGGACAACACCCATCTGCAGGTTGAACATCAACCTCCACCTCTGTCCCAGCAGCAGGATGGCCTCTGGTCCCTGCTCCCTCAGACAACTGGAGCTACTGAGAAGTGTGGTTGGCAGAGCATGAGAACAGCCCATGAGGTTAAGAAATGGTGGGGAGAGCCTCTTCACTCTATGGGACATTACGCTGTCCCTCCGTGGGCAGTCCTTTCTTTCCGCAGGCTGGGATTTGGGTCCTGCATTCTGCCCAGAAGCCCATCTTCCATCCGAAGCAGCTTGGCTGTTCCCTACTCTGGTGTGCACCAGGCTCTCTGCAGAGAGCTGCTCTGGGCAAGGCCTGCCCATAGAACATGGATGACGAGCTCTAGATCCTGTTGGCAGCATCCCCCAGCACAGACAAATTCCAGCACATCTTCAGGGTGAGCAGAATGGGAAGGGGCAGCAGGGGTTTTAACTTGGCCCTGGGGACTCCTAGAAAGAAGAGACTGGAGAATCCATGTTTCTTCTCTTGGATTCTTCTGAGTATGCATTTGTTATATAAACTCAGTGGGTGACCTTGGGGTTAACTCACTTCCCCCTTCCGGCATCAGTCTTCTCCACTATCAAACCTACCCTGGGGAAGAAGAACATAAGCCCCGACAATCACCTTCACCTGTGGCTGTCTGGCCCTGGGAGCCTAAACCAACTGGACTATCTGCCCCATCACCTAAACTGCCCTGTCTTTCCCTCCTCGGGCCTTGTCCTAAGTGCTCAGCCTAGCCCCTTCCTGGCTTGTCCCTGACCTTTCAAGGACTCTCCAAGCACCTCCCACACCTGCTCCCCTTGGGGGTCTCTCTCCTGGCTGAGCACAGGCTGTCCTATCTCTCAGCAGGCCTGGGTCCTAGTCACATGCTGCTGCTTGTCACCTGATCCCCACACTTATTCCCTTCACCCTAGGGAGCTGCATAACCTGGGCTAGGTGCTGCTGAGCTCCAACCCCTTTCCTGGCCATCTGACCATGGGACAGGTTGAAAGTGGAAACCTGTGGGCTAACAGTAACTGTTAGTAACTGTTTGTAACTAATTAGTTAGTCTCTAAGATGCCAGAAGTACTCCTTTTCTTTTTGCGAATACAGACTAACACGGCTGTTACTCTGAAACCAGTAACTGTTTGCTCTCAAAGGTGCCGAAGACACAATGGAAGAGGAAATCCTTTGGCCTGGATTTAAATTATTGCAACTGAAAGTGAATGAGAGAAAATAGGTCCAGAGTTATCTTCCTGGCAGCAGAAAATGGACAGATTAATAGATGTTAAGGTCATAAAGGACCATTATGTGTTTCTGGTCGCACCTCCTGAAAAACTCAGGCCCTAAAATGTCACCAAGTCGTTCCTTTAGCCAAGCATAACATGGGACTGAGCTAGAGCACGTCTTTTGGAAGGACGTCCACATGCATTAGAACAGAGGTTCTCAAACTGGGGGGTCAGGCCCCCTCAGGGGGTCGTGTGGTTATTCCTTGGGGGGTCATGAGCTGTCAGCCTCCACCCCTGCTTTGCCTCCAGCATTTATAATGGTGTTAAATATATAAAAAAGTGTTTTTAATTTATAAGGAGGATTCACACTCAGATGCTTGCTTTTCTGTTCCTCGCTTTGGGACCATGAGCAAGTCTCTTCAATGCTGGGTGCCTCGATTTCCCCAACTAACAAATAGATCTAATCATGTTGGGTTTTTTTGTTCTCCCCATTTTACAGGGTGGGAAACAGAGACACAGTTGGGACCTGTCTACACTGCAAGTCTCTTGTGCATTTCGAAGCTGCTAACCCCCACACGTTGTTCAGATCCTATGGACAACACCGCTCCTAAAGGTGTGTTTGGTTTATCCCCTATGTAAACCAGCAGGGCTGGGCGGACTTTTCTCACTGTGCTGTGGGGAGCAGGTCCTGGGTACTAATGCTCTGAAGAAGCTCTCAAGGACTACTTTTTACAAATATTTTTATCAATGAATTGGGAGAAAATATACAATCCCTGCTGATAAGATTGGTGGGTGACAAAATATTGGCAGAGTGGTAATTACTGATGAGGAGAGGGCAGTGATACAGAACCATCTGGCTCATTCAGCAAGCTGGGGCCATTCAAAGAAAGCAAATTTGACCAGAGCCAAATGCAAGGTCCTACACCTAGCAACAAGGCATGCCGGCCACACCTCCAGAATAGGGTAGTGTATCCAGGAAAGCAGTGACTCTGGAAAGGATTTAGGGGCCATAGTGAAGAAGCCACTCAAAACGAGCTCCCAGCATAAAGCTGTTGTGACCAGGGCTAAAGCCATCCTTAGACATAGGAGCAGAGCCGTGAGGAGGCTAGGGAGGTGACACAGCATCAGTGAGACTGCTATTGGAAGACTGCCTCCAGTTTTGGTGTCCTCATTTGAAAAAGATGTTGAGAAATTGGAGCTGGGGCAGCAAAGAGCCACCAAATGTTCTGCGGGCTGGAGGAAAATGCCTTCTAGGGAGCTATTGAAAGAGCTCAACCTGTTTAGCTGATGAAAAGCAGATTGAAAGGTGACTTCACTGAAGTGTTGAAATACCTTAATGGAGAGATTTCAGAGTAGCAGCCATGTTAGTCTGCATTCGCAAAAAGAAAAGGAGTACTTGTGGCACCTTAGAGACTAACCAATTTATTTGAGCATGAGCTTTCGTGAGCTACAGCTCACTTCATCGGACACATACCGTGGAAACTGCAGCAGACATTATATATACACAGAGATCATGAAACAATACCTCCTCTCACCCCACTGTCCTGCTGGTAATAGCTTATCTAAAGTGATCATCAAGTTGGGCCATTTCCAGCACAAATCCAGGTTTTCTCACCCTCCACCCCCCCCACACACAAACTCACTCTCCTGCTGGTAAAAAAAAAAAGGTGAAAAGAGACCAATTCATATCACAAATAAGGCACAAATATTCAACAGCGAGGAAGATTCACCACGGGAAGAAGCTACCAAGGAGAGTGATGGATTCTCCATCTCTTGATGTGATTTAATGAAGACTAGATGCCTTTCTGGAATGTGCTTGCCAAACGGTAGCAACTGTGGTATACAGGAGGCCTGTGATATGCAGGGTGTCAGATGAGATGCTCTAATGGTCTCTTCTGACCATCAAGTCGACTCATTACTGAAAAACTGAGTGTAGCATTGGGAGCAGCCTCTGATGTTTTCCTGTCTAGCCGGCTTTCTTCCTTGAATGAACACTCCTTGAGTGGGGTGATCCACAGGGAGTAGCTCAAACCTCCAAAGTGTCTGGCCAGCGGCAGGACATTAGCACTGCAGGGGAGGGGTGGGTAGGCTAACGGGATAGCAAGTGTGAAAAAGGGGACAGGGAGTGGGGGGGTAAGGGGAGCCTATATAAGAAAAAGCCCCAGATAGCGGGACTGTCCCCATAAAATCGGGACATCTGGTCACCCCAGGGGTGGGTGTGGCAGTGACAACACAAAGGCCTTTTGCAGGACCTCAGCCTATTGGTCAAAGGTAGTGGGGAGGTGGTGACCTCACAGAGAGATGGTGACATCAGCCAGGCAGGACAGGGGCGCAGGGCGAGGGAAACCTCGCAGACCCCTGTAGCTTTGCTTCAGCAAGTCTCCCTCTCGAGATCTCTCTTTGAGGACCGAGAGAGTATTAGGGTTTACGTACGTGAGTGCGAGGAGGAACCTCTTTCGACTTTTCTCCTTTCCTTTTCCTGATTTTACTAGAAAACAGACGTCCCTGTTTGGAAGGTAAGAGCCTCCGAGAGGTTTGGAACCTGTTCAGTCTGATCCATTTGGTGCCAGCTGAATTCTAGGCCTGGAAAACGCTAGCTTCAGGTGGCAGAATTTTATTCCCCACCTAGGATTTTGTCCCTTAGAATCACTGGGGACGTTAGGGTTTGTCCTTTTTGTTTTACCTTTTCCTCCGTCCGTGCCTCCTTTCTCTTCTTCTTTATTTCTTTTGTCCTTTCCCCTGTTCCCGTACTGCCACCAGGAGGGGTGTGTGGGGGAAGTCACTAGGGGTGCTCTGCAGCTCCCATTGTGGAAGGTCCACCCAAAAATGTGGGGCTGAAATAGTGCTCGGCCAGTGATCCCCATTGGTGACCTGGGCCATCCTTTGGGTTTCCTGGATGAGAACCCTCAGCCTCCCGCCCCCTCAGTCTCTACCCTGATTGGCTGTGCGGGGGGTTATTGACAGGGAGGAGACTTGGGTCCTTGTTGTTCTGCTTTAAGACCAAGTAAATAAGTCAGAACCAGTCATATGTCTGACGAATGTTGCTGCTTCTCTGCCTTCATTGTCTCTGAGCAGTTCATGATTCTCTCTAACATTCCAGTTCTCCTGAAACACTTGCTGAATAATTACTATGAACTGTTTGTTGGTCTGGAGCTCATGTGAGAGGACTTTATTCAGGTCATTCAGTGTATGAAATTCAAGATCCGATGGTTAGTTTGAAAGTCAGGGCTCTTGGGTCCTCTTCCCAACTCTGCCACTGACTGGCTGTTTGACTTCAGACAAGCCAATTCTCCTTTCTCAGCCTTAGCTTCTCCCTCTTTCAAGTAGGCATAACAGTCAGCTCCTATCTACCTCACGGTGGGAGGAGGATGGGGATCCATTGGAGAGTGTCACTAGGAGCAGTGCATAATATGAGGGGTCCTATCTCGTTTACTCAGATCAGATTATGACACAATAGAGTAGCTGAAATATTCTATTTTATTTATTTTTGATTATATTGAAATTGTTAAGAGCAGGAACTCCTTAGCTCAGACTGAAGCATCTTCTCTAATTTTCGAGATCTAAGTGTCTCCTCTTTGTGCGCGACGAGACAATTTAACACACTGTGACAAACAGGAGATGCTTTTGTTTTGCAACAATATATTTTTGCAACGAATTTTCATCCCAATTGTTATGATTTCAAGAAACAAACCATTTTAGTCTGAATGGGATTTTCTGACAGAAATGGTTTCAATGAAATTTCCCCACCATCTCGATTCCTGGTCTCTCTCTTTGCCTCTGCGGGGTTTCTTGTCTGTTAGGAGTCAGGATTTGTGGCTTCTCTTTCTGGCTCTGCCACCGTGTTGCTGTGTACGCCCTTGGGTAGGTCACTTCCCTTCTCTGTACCTCAGGCTCCCCATCTGCCTAATGGGAACAGGCACAGTTTGCGAACTCTGGGCAGTCATGAGCCTGAGTGAGATAAGGAGCGTAGTTAAAGCCCTTTGTGAAAGAGAAAGGGGAGTTTCACGGTGTTGAGCACCAAGGAATTCTAAACTTGGCTAAAATGTCTAGGCTGCGGAAACAAGAAATGGTCTGGGCCAAATTTTAACCGCTGTCTTTTTTAAAGCCCATTCAGGGATGTGAGTCCCACTCTTTTAGGTATCTGGGGTTCTTTGCCAGCAGCAGAGAAGAGGTTCCTGCCTCCATCTTTGTGGCCTTAACAAACCAGGTGCTGTGCCCCAGTTCTCATCTGAGATCCCCGAAAAGACATCTCCCCATCTGTTAACAAGACAGTAGCTATCTTTAAAAGGGAAACAAAGAGAACCCCGGGACTTACAGACTAGCCAGCCTCACTTCCATACCTGGAAAGATACTGGAACACATTATTAAACAATCAGGATCATTTGGTTCTTAGTACTAGTGAGCATGGATTTGTCAAGAACAAATCATTCTAAACCAATCCTGTTTCCTTCTATGACAGGGTTACGGGCCTAGTGGAGGTGGGTAGACAGTAGATGTGATCTATCTTGGTGTTAATCAGGCTTTTGACACAGTCCCATAGGACATTCTCACAAGCAAACTAGGGAAATGTGGTCTAGATGCAATTAGTATAATGTAGGTGCACAGGTGGTTGAAAACCTATCCTCCAAGAGTCGTTCTCCATGTTTGGCTGCCCAGCTGAAGGGGTGTACCTAGTGGGTCCAGCACGGATAAGTCCGGGGTGTGGTACTATTCCATATTTTCATTAATGATTTGGAAAATGGAGTAGAGAGTATGCTTCTAAACTGTGCAGATGACACCAAGCACTTTGGAGCACAGGACTGGAATTCAAAACGCCCTTTACAATTTGGAGAATTGGTCTTCTTGAGCCAAACTTCAGGGCTGGGCTCCTCTCTGTAGACTGGGCAGAAGTGAAACCCCAGAGCCAAACACTCCTCCTCCTGGGCAGTGCACGCCGACCTTTAATGGTCAGATGCTGCTTAGCACTGTCAGAGCAGCTTCTGCTGCGGGATTCTCCCAGCACTTTCCAAGAGTGGGAAAGTATGAAATTCCCATTTGACTGTTGGGGACAGAGCCATAGAGCGGGGATCAACTTGCCCAAAGTCTCAATCGGAAAACCAGCAATGGAACCCAGGAGTCCTGACTCTCGATCCCCTCTTTTCACAGGCAGTCGATCGCCCAGTGTCATCATCCTGCCTGTCGGCTGGGCAGTGTAACTCCTCAGGTCACCACCCTCTCCAGCCTGCCTTGGGCTTGGAGAGTGAGGAGGAGAGCGAGGGACAGCAGATGACCCTGAACATCCGCCATCCTTTGGCCAGAGCAAGTGAGTGGCATTAGGGTTCCTCTGTGGCGTCCTCTGTCTGTCTGGGGAGAGGCAGAAAGAGGGGGAGAGAATCTCTCCAAAGGAGATTGGATTTGCAAAAGGCCCCCAGGAGTCCCTTGCTCTCAGACCGGGGAGGGGCTTTTCTAGAGTCATCTCCAGTGTGTTTGGAAAGGTCCCAGCAGTGCGGCTCCCAGCCCTTTCCTTGTGGAAGACTGTTCCATGGCTGAGAGTGTCTGAGCTGGGCCAGACCCTGTGAGCTGCTGAGCATGGATTATCATAAATATAAAGGGAAGGGTAAACCCCTTTAAAATCCCTCCTGGCCAGAGGAAAAATCCTCTCACCTGTAAAGGGTTAAAAAGCTAAAGGTAACCTTGCTGGCACCTGACCAAAATGACCAATGAGGAGACAAGATACTTTCAAAAGCTGGGAGGAGGGAGAAAAACAAAGGGTCTGGGTCTGTCTGTATGCTGCTTTTGCTGGAGACAGAACAGGAATGGAGTCTTAGAACTTAGTAAGTAATCTAGCTAGGTATGTGTTAGATTATGATTTCTTTATATGGCTGAGAAAATAGCTGTGCTGAATAGAATGACTATTCCTGTTTGTGTGTCTTTTTTGTAACTTAAGGTTTTGCCTAGAGGGATTCTGTATGTTTTGAATCTAATTACCCTGTAAGGTATCTACCATCCTGATTTTACAGAGGTGATTCCTTTACTTCTATTAAAGGTCTTCTTGTAAGAAAACGGAATGTTTTTTTCATTGTTCTAAGATCCAAGGGTTTGGGTCTGTGGTCACCTATGTAAACTGGTGAGGATTTTTACCAAACCTTCCCCAGGAAGTGGGGTGCAAGGGTTGGGAGGATTTTGGGGGGAAAGACGTGTCCAAACTCTGTTTTTTCAGGAACCCAGATAAAGTTTGTTGCTGGCACTGGAAGTCCTAGGGCAAAGGGTAAAATAGTTTGTACCTTGGGGAAGTTTTAACCTAAGCTGGTAAAAGTAAGCTGAGGAGGTTTTCATGCAGGTCCCCACATCTGTACCCTAGAGTTCAGAGTGGGGAAGGAACCTGGACAGAAATCAATGAGAAATGTGGGGGCCCTGGGCTTCCTATGCCTAGGGACTTTGATGTGGGGAATGGTTTCCACGGAGAAGTCCAGACTCCTGGGTAGTGTTCTTTTCTCTAGCCTGGGGGGTAGCCAGGGATGGTAGGAGGGAGCTGCTTGTCCGATGGTCTTTGTAACTGACCCCAGTGCCTCCCCGGGTGTTGCAGCACCAGGGATGATGAGGGAAATCGTTGGGAGCAGACCATGCAATGAAGTCCTGCCAGTGTGTGGAGACTGCACTCCCTCCACCCCTGTGAGGGGAGGAGGAGCTGCTGTGGCTGGGGCAGGGATGGGGAGGGATGGAAAAGGCTGTTTGGTGAGAGGCTGCCTTGTCCCAAGACTCACGCCTACTCCCTGCTCGGTTCCAGGATAGCCGTGCTCCTAAGGATGTTCAGGAAGAAGGTCCTGCAAGTGGCCCCAGAGCCTGAGGGAAGCAGCTGCCATCTTCCCCAGGAGCAGAGCGGCCCCTCTGTCCCCGCTGGTGGGGAAGGAGCTCTCGGCCCAGGCCAGGAGGTGGAAGTGCCCAGCCTTCTGGCGGAAGAAACCCGCTCTTGGTGCAGGCACCAAGGTGGGAGAGCCACCAGCCAGGCTGAAATAGAGTTGGCCCAGGATGCAGCTGGGCAGGCAGGACCCAGCCCACGAAGGGAGCCAGGCAGGTTGGCTCTGAGGCTTGTTGTGTGGGAAGCACCGGCCCCAGGAGCCCAGCCCTGATTCCCAGCAGGAGGCATCGCCCTGCCCGGTCACTGAGGACCTTCCAGTGTCCCCGGGACAGGAGGTGGAGGATCCCTGTCCCAGCACCAGCAGCTCGGCCCACTCCCCATGGGACAGCAGCAGCGCCTGGGACTCTGGCTGCAGTGAGACCAAGGGGCGCCGCTGCTTGGTTCCAGGTGAGGAGCCAGGCTGGGCTCAGGGAGGGGTAAGGAGGGGGCTGTGAACACCTTGAGCCCAGGCCCTCAAGCCGTGCTATGGGGGCTGGTCCCCAGCCCAGGTGTCGGCCCTGAGCCACGTGAACCTCTGACACTAGATGCTGCCACTTTGGTCCTTGGAGCTCTGGTTGGCGGAGTGGGTGCCAGGAGGGCGGGCAGGCACCTCTCAGGGAGTCCAGGACAGTGTGTGGGGGGATCTCTTTGCTATGGACTCCTGAATTACTTGGGGGCTGAAGGTATCACTGAGAGCGGGGAATGTGGGGAGCGATCTGCCCTGGGTCCCGGATGTGGGAAGGGGGCACATTGCCCCATCATGCGCCTGTCCTTCTCCCAAGTGGCAGCAGGTATCATCCTGTCCCCTTCTCTCCCTGGTGCAGGGACCACCCGGGATGACGAGGAGGCGAAATGGGTGGACGTGGCCACAGAGGAGGCTGCTCTCAAGAACATTCAAGAGCAACTCCAGGGCCGATAAAAGGTACAAACGTTCCCCAGCTGCGCTGGAACCGAGATTCTCCCGCCCCTTCCCAGCACCCTGACCCCCTGCAGAGGGTCTTGTCTCTGATGATCCACCAGCCCTAATGGAGACCTTTCTCCTCCATGATCTGGGACGCCCAAGATGGGGGTGTTTGTCACACACCAGCCGGGGTCTCCTCCCCCAACAGGCACTGTCCCAGATCTGGACCCTGCTTGTGTGGGAGCCATGGGTGATTTGGACAATGGGCGGGTCCCCACTGTCCCCCATTCAGGCCTGAGTGCTGCAGCTGGTGTAGGTAGGGCTAACTCGCTCTCTCTCCTGTAACCCCACTCCTGGTGGATGCAGGACGAGGCCCAGCAGCTCATGTTCCTGCACGCCATCCACCCCCGTGTCTCGCTGCACAGCAGAGAGGGCAGGACACATTGGAGCCATACTGCTGCAAGGTGCTGTGCTGGAGAGGATTGTGGTGAGGGAGGACAGAGAGATGGGAGGGGCAGGGATTTCCCCAGACCAATGGATAGGGGATGGCTGGTGCTGGAGGGGCAGCTGAGGCCAGGGATTGCTGGGGCTGAAGATGGGGGAGAAGAGACAGGACAAATTCTGAGATTGACCACTAGTGGGCAGGAATCGGAGGAGCTGGATGCAGGTGGGGGGATCCTGCTGGCTGTGTGGGGAGCTGGCTGTGTAATCTCCTCACTGGGAAGTGTCATTGAGGACCGAATCTCTCACGCTCCTTTGTCTCGTTTGGGTCTCACGGGAGCTTATTGAGGAGGTGCCTGATAACTCTGCACCGGGTGCTGTCCTCGCTAACTCCCTGATTGCTGTGGGCAACCTCGGATGCCGAGACCCTCCAGCCCTATTCCCCTAACCCCAGTGCTGCTCAGGCCCAGGGCTGGGAGTCACTGCTCCTCCCACCACCACATCACCTCCCAAGGTGTCTCCTGTGTCAGAGGTGGTGGGAAGGTTCACTCTCTCTGGGTTGGGCTGTTCTTTTCACTCCAGTAATATTGGATTTGCTTTGGGGACAGGCTCACTCCCTGGATCAGATACAGGAGGGGCAGCAGGGTCCAGGGAACAGGCACTATTCCTCTCCTGCCACTGTCTGTCTGGAAAACCTTTCACTTCTCATTCCCTGGCTCGTTGCCTCAGTTTACATTCTCACCAGCCTCTGCCTATTTCCCTGAAGTTTCATATCCCTGTTGGTGCCAGTCCCACCCCCACACTGCACAGTCTAATACCAGCCATGGTATTACCACCATGACACCTGCCCTGGAGCCAGAGGGGGAGAGCCACCTCCTTCGAGCTGCCCTGCATGTTAGCTTCACCCTGGGCACGTAGAAAGACACCACCCAAGTCCAGGTAGATCATGTTAAGTCATGGAATGAAGAGCCAGCTGTCATCCTGCCATGAATCCTTGCTAATTGTCTGCAGTGGAATGTGAATGAGTGAGTCCAGGATATGTGTTTGGGGGTCTCACAAGTGCTTCGCAGAGACCCCTCTTCCCATCTACAGGCAGGTGTAGCCCCAGTTTCCCCAATACTGACCCATGGCTCTCCCTTGCTTTATAGGATCTGCATAGTGTCCTGCCAGACCTCCTGGATGCCTTCCTAGGGAACCTGCTGGCAGAGTCCCCACACACTGACAGGCTCCACTACATCTTGGAGGTGAGCCCGATAAGAGGGGTGGGGCTATTTTGCCTGAACTCTTAGATCCATTTTCAAGTCTGTCTTCCTAGCTGGGCCCTCAGTGGGAAGTCCTTGGTTAGGGCAGTCAGTACAATGCAGTGTCAGGCCCTTCCTCCTTGAAGGACAGAGGAAGTAGCTGGGAGTTCAAGCCAGAGCTTTGCCTGGGGACTGGCTTAGGGAGTGAGAGTCTGAACCCCTCCTGTGAGATCCAGAAGATGGTCCTCAGAGAAGAGTCACTGGCTCCTTCCTAGAGAAACAGGAGGATCCCAGAGAATCAGCACTTCTCTCCAACGGGCCCTGAGATTCCGAGGGGGATTGTGCTCACACTCAGTCCCTTCACCCAACCAAAGACTTGAGAGCCAAGGAGGGGTGAGGGGTCTGTCTCCTCCCTGGTGAGCTGTTCAGGAATCAGGAGTTCAGGGAGGATGGGACCAGCGCCCACATCGAACGTTGTCCCAATCTAGAGAGACAATGAGAAGTCGTGACCTGCAGGGTACAGGCATTGTCCTGGGGGCAACAATCCCCTTCTAAAGCTCTGCGATCAGTGAATCAGATATTCCACCCCGTGCGCAATGTCTCAGCACCCTGGGGATGGGAAGGGTCTCATTAGCACAACACATGCACCGGCTTATTGATCCTCCGCTGCCTCCTTTCCCCCTCGCACATTAACTATTGGATCATGTCCAGGGTGTCGCAAGAGAGAGCCAGGGCCATTAGGAGCAGCACCGCCCTGCTCAGATCCACCATCACCCTCCCTGAGTTTGACGTAAGTGACCTCTCAGCCCAGCTTCCTGACTCCAGACGTCGGTGGACTGGCTCGAACGGGCTGTAGGATGTGCTGCTGCAGGGACTGGGGGTTACGAGTGTTCCTCTTGGGGAGGCAGAGTCAGAGCAGAAAATGAACTTGGCTTGAGTCAAGTTCTTCTTGTCCTGGTTAAGTGGTGACTCTGGGCTTTTAAGGGGACCATGCTGCAGATTCATGCCTTTTTGCCATCCTGGAGCAGCTGGGGAAGTAAGTCCTCATGGAGGGCCCTGCCCACATCCCTGTACTCCAGGCTCCTTTTGAGGGCAGAGGAAATTTAAGGGTCTAAGCTCTACCTCCTATCCTCTAGCATCTCCTGCTGACGGGAAGGAGAGTTCTGGCGCAGGGGAAGACTGGGAACTGACAGGAAAATGCTGATGGAGTCCCCTCTCCCTTCCATTAGAACTCAGCAGAATTCCCCAGGATGGGTCACCGTGTGGCACAGCTGGCTCTGTCCATCAGTGACCCAGCCAAGGACCTCAGCCGGCAGGCCAGTAAGGGAGTGTACTGGCTCTACCGGCCTCTGCTGCACCAGAGGGGTAAGGAACCCAGCTGGGAAATGGCACCCGATAGAAGAGTGAGAGTGGAACCCCAACCAATTTCTCTCAGACTGACCCTGGCTGGAAGCTGAGTCTCTCTTGATCTTTCTCTGTTCTATACCAGCCCCCTCAATTCTGTTGGGCCAGGCACGCAGCGAGGACTCTGCCCACTGTGCAGCCACCAATGGGATTGGAAGGACACAAGCACTGCAACCAGAATGACAAGTGTGTGTTTGTGTGTGTCTGTTTCCCAGGGCTGACCATCCACGAGACCGAAGCTCTGTGGTGTTGGGACTGGCACCAGGACAGCAGGCTCCTGGGTTACAGGAAGACAGCCAGGGTGGGGGAGGTAAGGACACTCTGCCAGGGCATGACACAGGTCAGGGAGTGGTGGTGGCTGGATCCTCTGCAATGGCTGCCTCCTGGGGCCACTGGACAGAGATACCGTTGTAGCAGCAGGATTTGGAGCCTGGTTCTGGGCAATCTGCTAATGCCTCGCATCCTGTTGGGTTTAGGTCTTTGGAAAGTTCTTCTGGGAGGGGCAGAGAAGATCCTTCCTCCGGACAGCAGTGCTGACCATCCATGACCCCCTGCTGTGTGTCAGCCTGGCTGGGCCACTCCTCACCTATTTCCTCCTGGGGGAAGCCCAGCAGCTGATGGGGGACAAGGTAAGCAGCTGCATTAGAGTCAGAAAATTGGGGTGGGGCCCAGGCCTCATTCCCATCCAATGGCCATTCGCTGGCCTGGCAGTAATAACCCTGTTGGGGAATTAGAGTGAGAACAGGTGCTACTGGGAAGGGAGATAAATTCACCTGCAAGAGCAGGAGGGAGCCAGCTTGTCCCCAGAGCAGCTCCAACTGAGCTCTTTAGCAAGGCTAATTAATGACAAGTATTACCTCATCACGGACTTATGTTCTTAGGACACGGTGCTATCACTCTTGGGAAGTACCCTCTGCGAGTCTCTCCTGTCCCACAGGGCAGCACAAATTCCCAGTGGCCTAGTGTCCGTGTCGCCCGAGCCACTACCCAGAGTTGCTCCCATCACTGCCAGCCTGGGAAGCCAAGGACTGACGAGTGATGGCGACTCACCAGGCAGGGCTGATGCACATGGGCAGGGGAAGCTTGTCCTGCTGCTGGCAGGGCTGGACCTGCTCTAGAGAGAATGGGAGGATTCAGTCAGCAGGGGCTGCTGATCTGCCCTATTTACCAGGGCTGCCATCCTGCGTCTTCAGCATTAGTGTCTGGGATGACTTGGGGAAAGGTCTCAACCTCTCCACATCCCACTTCACTGCTGCCAGAATCCCTCCTTTCCCCCACACCTGAACCTCGGTGGGGGTGGAGGAGAGGGCTCTGAGAACTTGCGCTGTGGTTTGGAGGTGGAACAGCTGTCAGGAACACAGAGCGGGAGGTGGCCGGAGCTGACCGTACAAGGAGGCGGGTTGGCACTGGAGGTCACTAGAAAAGACAAGAAGACTGCATTCTGGGGGTAAGTATGGTGAATCCATCCCTCAGAGGTAGCAGGTGCTGGGTGGAAATGTTGCTGGTTCCGGGTGCCCTTAATCCCCTGATGCCTCGGGGGCGTCTGAGTCTCTGAGAGGTTATCGTTTCCTTGCAGCAGGAGGACGTCGCAGCCAATGTGATGCGCCTTCAGTGGTGATACAGCCCAGCTGGGGTATCAACAGGAATGAGAACGAGGTAGGAAGTTCAGAGCAGCAAGGAAAGTCTAGAGGGAAACTTGAGAAGAGAGGTGGGAAGTGCCCAGGGAAAACTGCAACAAAGGAAAAGGAGCAGACCTAGCTGTTGGGTACAGGACCCTGGGCTGCTCCCAATGTCAGGGTGGGACTGGGTTCCCCTACTGGCCCCAAAGAAGGGGGCGTCCACGCACCCGGAGAGGGTTACCACGCTCAGCAAGGGGGCTGTAGGATGAGGAAGAGCCCCAGTGATGGCAGAAGGACCTCTTTCTGTGGAAAGACCTGTTTGGACTTTTGGTGTGAGACAAGCTGGGCCCCAGAAAGGTGGAGTAAAGGTGGCGACCTGGCCAAAGGGTTGAGTTACCAGGCATATCAAAAGACACGGCCTGCTTAGGAAATTGCTGAGTGGCAAAACGAGGGGCCAGGGCCCCAAGAAGGTAGAAAGAAAGGAGAAGGTGTCCTCTGACAGAAACCCACGTGAGGCAGGCTACGTGGAGGTGGCAGGGATGGCCGTGGACCTTGCAGAGTCTCCACCAACACGTCCTGTTGCGTGCTGGAGGGAGGTGAAGGACGAAATGGTTGGCCCAGAGATGAAGCAGACTGAACAAGGGAGAAACACCAGGGTGGAGCAGTCCGTGGTGTGTTCTCAGACCCTGACGGAAAGGGTTTTGGCGTATGCAGCGGCAGCAGCAAAAAGGGGTAGAGAAGAAGCTAAAGGCTTCGGAACAGGCTCCGCAAGCAGTTGCGAATGAGAAGGAGTGGCTGCAGGAAGAGCGCTGGGATACTGCGTAAGAGAAGGATTGCCTCTTAATTCTGGTGAGTGGCTGGCAGTGGAGCTGGAGACACTGTGCGCAGGCTGTACAAGCGCGCAGCCGGTGACAGCGATGAGATGATGAGGGATGAAGTTTGGATAAGAATCGAACTTGCCCCCCCCCCCCCCCGGTGGGCGATGTTCTAAGGAGGAGGGAATATAACAGAGAGCGGCCTGTGGGCTGTAAAGCCTGGACCTAGGCCAAACTGATTACAGAGTGAGGTCCACCTGAGGGGAAAACCAGGGAAAACCGCAGTAAAGGTACAGGAGCAGGCCTAGCTGTTCAGTAGAGGGCCTTGGGGCAGAACCTAGAATTCAGGGTGGGACTGGTTCTCTCATGGTCTCCAAGGAAGGGGACGTAGAAGGCCATAGAAAGGGCTACCAAGGGCAGGCCGAGCCAAAGTCAGGCTGAGGAAGAGCCCCCAAAGTTACGGAAGACCTTGTTTCTGTTAAAGACATTTTTGGACTTTTTGTTTGGGATGAGCACGACTCAGGAAGGAGTGGACTAAAAGACGGTCACCTGGCTGAAGGGCTGAGTTCCCAGCCAAAGAGTGCCCAGAGGGCCCTAGCGACTATTGGCTTTGGTGGTAGCCTAACAAGAAAGCTGTGACACCAGGCCTTGCCAGGAAGGGGCAGCCTGGTTTTGGAGAGTGGTGGGGATGGCCTATGGGAGAGGATGGCTGGAGGGGTCCTACAGGAGGGGCAACAGTGTCCAGTGATGAGAGCAGGGAACTGGTTGGACTGCAGCCCTGCCACTGAGTGGTAACGTAATCCTGGCCAAGTCACTCTCCCACCTGATGCCTCACTTTCTCTATCTTTGAAATGGGGATCATCCTGACCCACATTAAGTGAGTGTTTGATCCTCTGCTCTTCCTTCCCAAATCCCTGCCCTCCTTCCCCACACAGGCCTCTGCCCTGTTCCTCAAACTTCCATGCCCATGTTAGTGCCTGTGTAGCCCCCCAATTGCAAGGTCTCATGTACAGTCTCCTGTTAGCAAACTGAAGCCGCCCCTAGATCCAGAATAGGAATCACAGTTCCTGTGCACGGCCTGAATAGAGTGTAGAGCATGGGCACGGGGACGGCCAACACTCACGTCCAGGTAGATAATCAACCTACTCCTCTGTCCCTGGAGCAGGAAGGTCTCTGGTTCCTGCTCTCTTCGGTGGCTGGAGCTGCTGAGTTGGGGGTGCGGTGGGCAGAGATGGGAACAGGCCAGAAGATTAATCCAGTGTCAGGGGGAGAGTTTTGTGGGAGATGATGTTGCTCCTTTGTGGGCAAGGCCTTGCTTGCAGATGCTGTGCTTTGGTTCCTGGACTCTGCCAGGAAGCCCAGCTCCCATCCCGAGCAGCTTGGCTGTTCCCTACCTTGCTCGGCACTAGACCCTCTGCAGAGAGCTGCTCTGGGCCAGGACTGCAGAGCCAGTTGTCATCCTGGCAGGTGTAGCCCCAGGTTCCATAACCGTGACTCATGGTCTCCCTCCCCTGACAGGCTCTGAAGAAGGCCTGCCCGGAGACGTGGATGCCAAGTTAAAGAGCCTGCTGACAGCAACCCCTAGCACAGATAAACTCCCGCACATCTTGGAGGTGAGCAGAATGGGCAGGGGCAGCAGGAATTTTACCTTAGCTCTGAGGAGGCCTGGAAATGAGAGATCAGATGATCCACGTCTCCATTTTGTCCCTCTACTTGAGAGCCATTGGGCCACCCGTGGTCAGGGCAGTCAGTGTAGAGCAGTGGTGGGGCCCTTCCTCCTTCAGGGACAGAGGGAAGGCGCTGGTGCTCGACAACAGGGCTCTGCCTGGTTCTGTTGAGCACTAACTCCAAGACCTCAGGCAGGTTTGCGGAGTGAGAGCATCAGAGCCCTGTGACGTCCAGGAGAAGGTCCTCCGAGAAGAGCACTGGCTCCTTCCGAGGAAGCTGCTGAGATTGGTCTTCACAACATCCTCTGGCAAGGAGTTCCACACGTTGACTGTGCATTGTGTAAAAAAAATACTTCCTTTTTTTAGTTTTAAACTTGCTGTCTATTAATTTCATTTGGTGAGCCCATATCGGTGTACAACAGAAATGGTTTATCCAAGTCATGTTCAATAAAATGATTGAATCCTTTTACAAACTTAATGTAAAACTTTCTTAGAACTATAGTGGATTGGATTTGCCCTTGCAGCATGATTCCTGTATGTCTCATGTGATCTTGCCAAGAGCTAATGAAAATAGCTACTTTATCCATAGAAGCTTTGGCATATGTCTGGAACCCAATTAATGTCAAGACAATGTAGATATTAGTGTTGTCCATAGGATAGGAATATTGGCATTTAGCTATGAAAGCAATATGGTAGTGTGCCTCGGTTTCCTTTTTCCTACAGCATATCAGGTCTGCAATGTCTTGTCTCCTGTGAAAAGTTTCAAGATTTATTTGGGCAAAAGCATTCATTGGTAAAAAAACACATATATTTCGTGGGTGAAACAGCTGCATCACAAGGTTTTTTTTTTACATAAAGTATGTTCTTCTGTATCACTCTTAACATGTTCAAGGGTTTCCCAAAAGATGAGGTGCATTGTACACTTTTACAGTTTTTGGAAATAGCAAAAAAATAGCTAAAACAAATCACCATTAGCAATAACAAGAAATCCATTGGAAGTGTCCATCTACAATCATTTTTGTCATGCCACTCTTTTGGCTCAATACCATTGGGGTTTGGGCCTTTTAGGGTTACCATGTGGCATCCCTTTCCGAAATTCAGTTCTCACGTTCCTCCTTGTCCTGAAGTAAAAGAAAAAGGTTCTCCCGATCCCAAAGGACCAAGCCCCAGACCCAGGTCAATAGACAAGTCCGATCTTACCCACAAATCACGCAAATCCTTTAGGGGGAAGGAGGAACAAGGAGCACCTTGGTTCTAAAAGAGCCAAGGAGGAGAGGGACACGGTCCATGAAGAGAGCCTGCTCCGGGGTTCCTGGGGGAAGAGAGGAAGAGCAGGGAGCAGGACCGATTGCTCAGGGGGGGAATGCTGGATATGGGGCCAGCAGGGTGGTTCATCCAGCTCATGTCACAGCACCAGCCCCAGTGCGTGTGCCGGCTGCAGTGTCTGCAGGTGCACAGGTCCATGTACCTGTGACAGTGGAATGGTGTTCCCGGGCCTGGCTCACAATGGTTGGAGGGTGGAGTTTGCGGCAGGACCAGTGAGCAAAATTGCAGATGGGGTTTCTGTTCCCAGCAATGACAGTTGTGTGTCTCAGAAAAAGATCCTCTTACCCCTCTCACCAAGAGACGTAACCTTGTCTCCAAAACCAGTGAGGTGGCAGAGCGCATACTGGTTTATGCCGTAGCCACATGTTTTCTGGCCAGCCTTGAATGCTCCAATTCATTAATGAATGTTTTTCTGACCGTTAATGGCTTTTATATTTTTTCTCTAGCCATTATTCAGATGCTCAGCCCAGTCAGCCTGGTCCCACTTCCATGTGGTGCCTCACTTTCCCCCTCTCTGAAGTGGCGATAATCCTAACTGACAATTAGACAGTTTTTGATCCTCAGATCTTCCTTCCCAAATCCCTGCCCTCCTTGCCCAACACCAGCCTCTGCCCCGTTTTCCCAAACTTCCATGCCTATCTTAGTGCCTTTCTCCTCCCACAACTGCAAGGTCTCAGACACCATCTCCTTCCAGCAAGCTGAAGCTGCCCCTGGCTCTGGAGCTGGAATTGCACGTCCTGAGAGCTTCCCTTGCATGGTGTATTCACCGTGGGCATGAGAAAGGACAACACCCATCTGCAGGTTGAACATCAACCTCCACCTCTGTCCCAGCAGCAGGATGGCCTCTGGTCCCTGCTCCCTCAGACAGCTGGAGGTACTGAGAGGTGTGGTTGGCAGAGCATCAGAACAGCCCATGAGGTTAAGAAATGGTGGGGAGAGCCTGGATTCTGCCCAGAAGCTCAGCTTCCATCCCGAGCAGCTTGGATGTTTCCTACCCTGCTGTGCACCAGGCCCTCTACAAAGAGCTGGTCTGGGCAAGGATTGCAGAGCCAGCTGTCATCCTGGCAGGTGTAGCCCCAGGTTCCATAACCCTGACCCATGGTCTCCCTCCGCTGGCAGGCTCAGAGCAAGGCCTGCCCATAGAACATGGATGACGAGCTCTAGATCTTGCTGACAACATCCCCCAGCACAGACAAACTGCAGCACATCTCGGAGGTGAGCAGAATGGGAAGGGGCAGCAGAGGTTTTACCTTGGCCATGGGGACTCCAAGCAAGAAGAGATTGGAAAATCCATGTTTCTGCTCTTGGATCCTTCCAAGTATGCATTTGTGATATCAGCTCAGTGGGTGACCTTGAGGTTAACTCACTTCCCTCTTCCAGCATCAGTCTTCTCCGCTCTCAAATCTACCCTGGGGAAGAAGGACATAAGCCCTAACAATCACCTTCACCTGTGGGTGTCTGGCCCTGGGAGCCTAAACCAACTGGACTATCTGCCCCTTCACCTAAACTGCTCTGTCTTTTCCTCCTAGGGCCTTGTCCTACGTGCTCCGTCTAGCCCCTTCCTGGCTTGTCCTGTCCTCTCAAGGACTCTCCAAGCTCCTCCCACACCTGCTCCCCTTGGGGTCTCTCTCCTGGCTGAGCACAGGCTGTCCTATCTCTCAGCAGGCCTGGGTCCTAGTCACATGCTGTTTCTTGTCACCTGACCCCCACACTTATTCCCTTCACCCTAGGGAGCTGCATAACCTGGGCTAGGTGCAGTTGAGCTCCAACCCGTTTCCTGGCCATCTCACCATGGGACAGGTTGAAACCGGAAACCTGTGGGATAACAGTAACTGTTCGCTCTCAAAGGTGCAGAAGACACAATGGAAGAGGAAATCCTTTGGTCTGGATTTAAATTATTCCAACTGAAAGTGAATGAGAGAAAATAGGTCCAGAGGTATCTTCCTAGCAGCAGAAAATGTAAAGATTGATAGATGTTCAGGTCAGAAAGGACCATTATGTGTATCTAGTCACACCTCCTGTATAACTTGGGCCCTAGAATGTTACCAAGTGGTTCCTTCAGCCAACCATAACATGGGACTGAGCCAGAGCACGTCTTTTGGAAGGACATCCACATGCATTAGAGCAGGGTTTCTCAAACTGGGGGTCGAGCCCCCTCAGGGTCATGAGGTTATAACATGGGGGGTCGTGAGCTGTCAGCCTCCACCCCCAACCCTGCTTTGCCTCCAGCATTTATAATAGTGTTAAATATATAAAAGTGTTTTTAATTTATAAGGAGGGGTGACACTCAGTGGCTTGCTCTGTGAAAGTAGTCACCAGTGCTAAAGTTTGAGAACCACTGCATTAGAGCCAGCTGGTTAACAGAAAATCTGTCTTCTGCAATGATGTGGGGTTAAGGGACATGTAGGAAAAGACATGGAGGCTGTGATTAAAGTTAGAGGAGCGAGGCCAGGATTACAGGGGCAAGGTCTCAGGACTGGCTATCAGAAGACCTGCCATTTTCTATTCCTGGATTTGGGACCATGAGCAAGTCTCTTCAATGCTAGGTGCCTCAGTTTCCCCACTATCAAAGAGAGCTAATTAAGGTTTTGTTTGTTCTCCCCATTTTACAGGGTGGGAAATGGAGACACAGTTGGGACCTGTCTACACTACAGCTCTCTAGAGCATTTCTAAGCTGCTGACCCCCACATGTTGTTCAGAGCCTATGGACAACACTGCTACTAAAGGTGTGTTTGTTCTGTTCTTATCCCCTACGTACCAGCAGGGCTGGACGGCCTTTTCTCACTGTGCTGTGGGAAGCAGCTCCTGGATACTAAGGGTCTGAAGAAGCTCTCAAGGACTAATTTTTAAAAATATTTTTATCAATGAATTGGGAGAAAATACACAATCCCTGCTGATAAGATTGGTGGGTGACAAAATACTGGCAGAGTGGTAATTACTGATGAGGAGAGGGCAGTGATACAGAGCCATCTGGCTTATTCGGCAAGCTGGGCCCATTCAAAGAAAGCAAGTTTGAGCAGAGCCAAATGCAAGGTCCTACACCTAGCAACAAGGCATGCCGGCCACACCTCCAGAATGGGGAGTGTATCCAGGAAAGCAGTGACTCTGAAAAGGATTTAGGGGCCATAGTGGAGAAGCCACTCAACAGAAGCTCCCAGCATGATGCTGTGGTGACTAGGTCTAAAGCCATCCTTAGACATAGAAGCAGAGCCGTGAGGAGGCTAGGGAGGTGACACAGCATCAATGAGACTGCTATTGGAATACTGCCTCCAGTATTGGTGTCCTCATTTGAAAAAGATGTTGAGAAATTGGAGCTGGGGCAGTAAAGAGCCACCAAATGTTCTGCGGGCTGGAGAAAAATGCCTTCTAGGGAGCGATTGAAAGAGCTCAACCTGTTTAGCTGATGAAAAACAGATTGAAAGGTGACTTCACTGAAGTGTTGAAATGCCTTAATGGAGAAAAAATACTGGGGATTAAAAGGCTCGTTAATCTAGCAGAGAAAGGCATTACAAGACCCAATGGCTGGAAGGTGAAAAGCGACAAATTCATATCACAAATAAAGCACAAATATTCAACAGCGAGGATGATTCACCACGGGAAGAAGCTACCAAGGAAAGTGGTGGATTCTTGATCTCTTCATGTCATTTAATGAAGACTAGATGCCTTTCTGGAATGTGTTTGCCAAACGGTAGCGGGACTGTCCCTAGAAAATCGGGACATCTAGTCACCCCAGGGGTGGGTGTGGCAGTGACATCACACAGGCCTTTTGCAGGACCTCAGCCGATTGGTCAAAGGTAGTGGGGAGGTGGTGACCTCACAGAGAGATGCTGACATCAGCCAGGCAGGACCGGGGCGCAGGGCCAGGGAAACCTCGCAGACCCCTGTAGCTCTGCTTCAGCAAGTCTCCTTCTCAAGGTCTCTCTTACAGGACCGAGAGAGAGTATGAGGGTTTACGTACGTGAGCGGGAGGAGGAAACTCTTTCGAGTTTTCTCCTTTCCTTTTCCTGATTTTACAAGAAAACAGACGTCCCTGTTTGGAAGGTAAGAGCCTCCGAGAGGTTTGGAACCTGTTCAATCTGATCCATTTGGTGCCAGCTGAATTCTAGGCCTGGAAAACGCTAGGTTCAGGTGGCAGAATTTTATTCCCCACCTCGGATTTTGTCCCTTAGAATCACTGGGGACATTAGGGTTTGTCCTTTTTGTTTTATCTTTTCCTCCATCCCTCCCTCCTTTCTCTTCTTCTCTTAGTTCTTTTGTCCTTTCCCCTGTTCCCCTCCCGCCACCAGGAGAGGTGTGTGGGGGGAGTCACTGGGGGTGCTCTGCAGTTCCCATTGTGGAAGGTCCACCCAAAAATGCAGGGCTGAAATAGTGCTCGGGCAGTGATCCCCACCGGTGACCTGGGCCATCCTTTGGGCTCTCTGGTGAGAACCCTCAGCCTCCTGCCCCTCAGTCTCTACCCTGATTAGCTGAGCAGGGTGTTATTGACCGGGAGGAGACTCTGGTCCTTGTTGTTCTCTTTTAAGACCAAGGAAATAAGTCATAACCAGTCATGTTTGACGAATTTTGCTGCTTCTGTGCATTCATTGTCTCTGAACAGTTCATGATTCTCTCTAACATTCCAGTTCTCCTGAAACACTTGCTGAATAATTACTATGAACTG
The DNA here is from genome assembly GCF_965140295.1 of Lepidochelys olivacea. Classification (NCBI taxonomy): domain Eukaryota; kingdom Metazoa; phylum Chordata; order Testudines; family Cheloniidae; genus Lepidochelys; species Lepidochelys olivacea. Next base: position 177,576,479 of record NC_140413.1, on the reverse strand, counting down.
TTGTTAGTCTGGAGCTCATCTGAGAGGACTTTATTCAGATCGTTCAAAGTATGAAACTCAAGATCCGATGGTTAGTTTGCAAGTCAGGGCTCTTGGGTCCTATTCCCAACTCTACCACTAACTGGCTGTGTGACCTCAGACAAGTCAAATCTCCTTTCTCAGCCTTAGCGTCTCCCTTTTTCAAGTAGGCATAACAATCCGCTCCTACGTACTTCACGGCGGGTGGAGGATGGGGATCCATTGGAGAGTGTCACTGGGAGCAGTGAATAATATGAGGTGTCCTATAACTTTTACTCAGATCAGATTATGACACAATAGAATAGCTGAAATATTCTATTTTATTTTTTTTGATTATTTTGAAATTGTTAAGAGCAGGAACTCCTTAGCTCAGACTGAAGCATCTTCTCTAATTTTCGAGATCAAAGTGTCTCCTCTTTGTGTGCGACGAGACAATTTAACACACTGTGACAAACAGGAGATGCTTTTGTTTTGCAACAAAATATTTTTGCAAAGAATTTTCATCCCACTTGTTATGATTTCAAGAAACAAACCGATTTAGTCTGAATGGGATTTTCTGACCAAAACGGTTTCAATGAAATTTCCCCACCATCTTGATTCCTGGGCTCTCTCCCTGCCTCTAGGTGGTTTGTTGTCTGTTAGAACAGGCGTCAGGATTGGTGGCATCTTTTTCTGGCTCTGCCACCGCATTGCTGTGTAGGCCCTTGGGTAGGTCACTTCCCTTTTCTGTACCTCAGGCTCCCCCTCTGTCCAATGGGAACAGGGACAATTTGCGAACTCTGGGCAGTCGTGAGCCTGAGTGAGATAGGGGCGTTAAAGCCCTTTGTGAAGGAGAAAGGGGAGGTTCACGGTGTTGAGCACAGAGGAATTCTCAACTTTGCTAAAATGTCTAGGCTGCGGAAACAAGAAATGGTCGGGGCCAAATTTTAAGCATTGTCTTTTTTAAAGCCCATTCAGGGATGTGAGTCCCGCTCTTTTAGGTATGTGGGGTTCTTTGCCAGGAGGAAAGAAGAGGTTCCTGTCTCCATTTTTGTGGCCTTAACAAACCACGTGCTGTGCCCCAGTTCTCATCTGAGATCCCCGAAAAGAACCTCTCCCCATCCGTTAAGAAGACAGTAGCTATCTTTAAAAGGGGAACAAAGCGAACCCCGGGACTTACAGATTAGCCAGCCTCATTCCATACCTGGGAAGATACTGGAACACATTAGTAAACAATCAGTTTGTGAGAACCTACAGGATCATTTGGTTCTTAGTACTAGTGAGCATGGATTTGTCAAGAACAAATCATTCCAAACCAATCCTGTTTCCTTCTTTGACAGGGTTACAGGCCTAGTGGAGGTGGATAAACAGTAGATGTGATCTATCTTGGTGTTAATCAGGCTTTTGACAGAGTCCCATAGGACATTCTCACAAGCAAACTAGGGAAATGTGGTCCAGAAGCAATTAGTATAATGTAGGTGCACAGGTGGTTGAAAACCCATCCTCCAAGAGTCGTTCTCCATGTTTGGCTGCCCAGCTAAGAGGGTGAACCTACTGGGTCCGGCAGGGATCAGTCTGGGGTGTGGTACTTTCCATATTTTCATTAACGATTTGGAAAATGGAGTGGAGAGTGTGCTTCTAAACTGTGCAGATGACACCAAGCACTTTGGAGCACAGGACTGGAATTCAAAACGCCCTTTACAATTTGGAGAAATTTGTCTTCTTGAGCCAAACTCCACGGCTGGGCCCCTCTCTATAGACTGCGCGAAAGTGAAACTCCACAACCAAACACTCCTCCTCCTGAGCAGTGCATTCCAACCTTTAATGGCAGAGGGACCGGACATGAGGCCCTGGTTGTAATTGCCAGCTGTGGAAGGCAGTGTGTAGCAGTGGTTAGTGAAGAGGCCTGGAAATAAGGACTGCTGCATCCCATCTGTGGCTCTGAGACTTGGTGTGACCCTGAGCAAGTAGCTATCCCTCACTTGGCCTGTTTTTCATCAGTAGGTTTGTGGTCGCTGTCCCTACAGCCCAGGGGGGTTGGGAGGCTCCAGAAAGGTGTGTAAAGTGGGAGCTGGGAGGTGCTGTCACCCCCGCACTAAGGCAGTGTTTTCCACCCCCTGCTGCTGGCTGAGTTTCTCCGTCCCTTGGCAATAATACAGACCCTTCTTTTCACAGTCAGTTGATCGCCCAGTGTCATCACCATGCCTGCTGGCTGGGCGTGTAACTCCTCAGGTCACCATCCTCTCCAGCCTGCCTCGGGCTTGGAGAGTGAGGAGGAGGGCGAGCGACAGCAGGTGACCCTGAACATCCACCATCCATCGCTCCATCACCTAGAGCAAGTGAGTGACATTAGGGTTCCTCTGTGGCATCCCCTGTCTGTCTGGGGAGAGGCAGAAAGAGGGGAAGAGAATCTCTCCCAAAGGAGATTGGATTTGCAAACGGCCTCCAGGAGCCCCTTGCTCTCAGACGAGGGAGGGGCTTCTCCAGAGCCTTCTCCAGTGTGTTTGGAAAGGTCCCAGCAATGCGGCTCCCAGCCCTTCCCTTGTGGGAGACTGTTCCCCTGGCTGAGAGTGTCTGAGCTGGGCCAGACCCTGTGAGCTGCTGAGCATGGAAATCAATGAGAAATGAGGGAGCTCTGGGCTTCCTATACCTAGGGACTTTGATGTGGGGAACGGTTTCCCCGGAGAAGTCCGGACTCCTGGATATTGTTCTGTTCTCTAGTCTGGGTGGTAGCCAGGGACGGCAGGAGGGAGCTGCTTGTCCAATGGTCTTTGTAACTGACCCCAGTGCCTCCCCGGGTGTTGCAGCACCAGGGATGATGAGGGGAATCGTTGGGAGCAGACCATGCAATGAACTCCTGCCAGTGTGTGGAGATGGCAATCCCTGCACACCTGTGAGGAGAGGAGGAGCTGCTGGGGCTGGGGCTGGGCCAGGGATGGGGAGGGATGAAAAAGGCTGTTCGGTGAGAGGCTGCCTTGACTCCAGACTCATGCCTGCTCCCCGCTCGGTTCCAGGATGGCCGGGCTCCTGAGGATGTTCAGGAAGAAGGCTCAGCAGGTGGCCTCAGAGCCTGAGGGAAGCAGCTCCCATCTTCCTCAGGAGCAGAGCTACCCCTCTGTCCCCACTGGCAGGGAAGGAGGTCCCGGATGGACCAGAAGGTGGAAGTGCCCAGCCTTCTGGCAGAGGAAACCAACTCTCGGCACAGGCGCCGAGGTTGGAGAGGCAGCAGCCAGGCTGAAATGGAGCTGGCCCAGGATGCAGCTGGGCAGGCAGGACCCAGCCCAGGAAGGGAGCCGGGCAGGGTGGCTCTGGGGCTTGTTGTGTGGGAAGCACCGGCCCCAGGAGCCCAGCCCTGATTCCCAGCAGGAGGCATCGCCCTGCCCAGTCACTGAGGACCCTCCAATCTCCCTGGGGCAGGAGGCGGAGGATCCCTGTCCCAGCACCAGCAGCTCAGCCCGCTCCCCATGGGACAGCAACAGTGCCTGGGATTTGGGTAGCAGTGATGTCAACGGGTGCCGCTGCTTTGTTCCAGGTGAGGAGCCAGGCTGGGCTCAGGGAGGGGTGAAGAGGGGGCTGTGAACACCCTGAGCCCAGGCCCTCAAGCAGCACTCTGGGGGCAGGTCTCCAGCCCAGATGTCTGGCCTGAGCCACGTGAACCTCTGACACTAGATGCTGCCACTTTGGTCCCTGGTGCTCTGGTTGGCGGAATGGGTGCGGGAAGGGCAGGCAGGCACCTCCCACGGAGTCCAGGACAGTGTGTGAGGGGGTTCGCTTTGCTATGGACTCCTGAATTATTTGGGGAGTGAAGGTATCACTGAGAGCGGGGGATGTGGGGAGCAATCTGCTCTGGGTCCCGGAGGTGGAGGTGCCCTTGTCCTTCTCCCAAGTGTCAGCAGGTATCATCTGAGATTGGCTACTAGTGGGCAGGAATCGGAGGAGCTGGAGGCAGGTGGGGGGATCCTGCTGGTTGTGTGGGGTGCTCGCTGTGTAATCTCCTCACTGGGAAGTTTCAATGAGGCACGAATCTCTCACGCTCCTTTGTCTCCTTTGGGTCTCGCAGGAGCTCATTGAGGAGCTGCCTGATAACTCTCCACCAGGTGCTGTCCTTGCTAGCTCCCTGATTGCTGTGGGCAACCTCGGGTACCGAGACCCTCCAGCTCTGTTCCCCTAACCCCGGTGCTGTTCAGGCCCAGGGCTGGGAGTCACTGCCCCTCCCACCACCAGGTCACCTCCCAAAGGTGTCTCCTCTGGCAGAGGTGGTGGAAAGGTTCACTCTCTCTGGGTTGGGCTGTTCTTTTCTCTCCAGTAACATTGCAATGGCTGTGGGGAGAGGCTCACTCCCAGGAACAGATACAGCAGGGTCAGCGGGGTCCAGGGAACAGGCGCTATTCCTGCCCTGCCACTGTTGGTGCCAGTCCCACCCCTGCACTGCACAGTCTAATACCAGCTCCTCTCTCTTGCCAGCACCATGACACCTGGCCTGGAGCCAGAGCTGGAGAGCCACCTCCTTTGACATGCCCTGCATGTCATCTTCACCCTGGGCACGTAGAAAGACACCACCCAAGTCTAGGTAGATCATGCTAAAGTCATGGATTGAAGAGCCAGGTGTCATCCTGCCATGAATCCTTGCTAATTACCTGCAGTGGGATATGAATGAGCGAGGCCAGGATATGGATTTGGGGGTCTCACAAGTGCTTCCCAGAGACCCCTTTTCCCATCCTGTGGCAGGTGTAGCCCCAGTTTCCCAAACACTGACCCATGGCTCTCCCTTGCTTTGCAGGATCTGCAAAGGGTCCTACCAGACCTCCTGGATGCCATGCTGGGGAGCCTGCTAGCAGAGTCTCCAGACACCAACAGGCTCCACTACATCTTGGAGGTGAGCCCGATGAGAGGGGTGGGGACAATTTTATCTTTACTCTTAGACCCATTTTCAAGTTTGTCTTCCTAGCTGGGCCCCCAGTGGGCCGTCCTTGCTCAGGGCAGTCAGTGCAATGCAGTGTCAGGCCCTTTCTCCTTGAAGGACAGAGGAAGGAGCTGGGACTTCTAGCCTGAGCTCTGCCTGGTTCTGTTGCACAACAATACCCTTCTAAAGGTCTGCGATAAATGAATCAGATGTTCCACCCCATGCACAATGTCTCAGCCCCCTGGGGATGGGGAGGGTCTCATTAGCACAACACATGCACCGGCCCATTGATCCTGAGCTGCCTCCTTTCCCCCTAGCACATTAACTATTGGATCGTGCCCAGGGTGTTGCAAGAGAGAGCCAGGGCCACTAGGAGCAGCACCGCCCTGCTCAGATCCACCATCACCCTCCCTGAGTTTGACATAAGTGACCTCTCACCCCAGCTTCCTGACTCCAGGCGTCGGTGGGCTGGCTCGAATGGGCTGTAGGAAGTGCTGCTGCAGGGGCTGGGGGTTAGGCGTGTTCCTCTTGGGGAGGCAGAGTCAGAGCAGAAAATGAACTTGGCTTGAGTCAAGTTCTTCTTGTCCTGGTTAAGTGGTGACTCTGGACTTTTAAGGGGACCATTCTCCAGGTTTATGCCTTCCTATCATCTTGGAGCAGCTGGGGAAGTAAGTCCTCATGGAGGGCCCTGCCCACTTCCCTGTGCTCCAGGCTGCTTTTGGGGGCAGAGGAAATTAAGGGTCTAAGCTCTACCTCCTATCCTCTAGCATCTCCTGCTGAGGGGAAGGAGAGTCCTGGGCCCAGGGGAGGACTGGAAACTGACAAGAAAATGCTGATGGAGTCCCCTCTCCCTTCCATTAGAACGCAGCAGAATTCCCCAGGATGAGTCACTTTGTGGCACAGCTGGCTCTGTCCATCAGTGACCCAGCCAAGGACCTGAGCCGGCAGGCCAGGGAGGGAGTGTACCGGCTCTACCGGCTGCTGCTGCACCAGAGGGGTAAGGAACCCAGCTGGGAAATGGCCCCCGATAGGAGACTGAGAATGGGAGTGGGGAAATTGGAATCGTGTTTTGCTAAAGGGGGAAATGGGAACAGGGAATGGGAGTAAGGAAGTTGGAATCATGTTTGGCTAAGGGCAGGAATGGGAACAGGGACACAGGTGTAAGGCTCTGTGGTGTCAGAGCTGGGAAGGAGGATACTAAGGAAGGAAACTGGAATCATGCTTGCTGGAAGTTCACCCCAATAAACATCGAATTGTTTGCACCTTTGGACTTGGGGTATTGTTGCTCTGTGTTCATGCGAGAAGGACCAGGGAAGTAAGTGGTTGAAGGAATAAGCCCCCTAACAACAGGTTCTCATTCCCTTGCAGCAGGAGGACGTCACAGCCAATGTGATGTGCAAGCTCCCCATCATCTGGCACTTGCGCCAGGTGCCTGAGGCACTGCAGGGCTGTGCCTCTGAGGCCACCAGAAACTCCCGCTCCCTGCTGCAGGTACTGCTCTGGCTCACTGTAAATGGGGAGCTAGTGGAAGGGGAAATGGAGCCCCCTTGGCACTCACAGAAACTCTCTCCTCTCTCTGTGGAGCAGGGTCCTTCCCTCTGCCCCCCAAATTCCGGCACAGTCTCCCAGACGAGCGCAGTCTGCAGCTGAGCCACCTCCGGGAGCAGTGGGAACAGGTCACTTCATCCCATCAAAGCAAGCAGTGCTGGCTCTCAAAGAGGCTGAGATGGAAGACCTCACTATCCCTCATGGAGGTAAGAGCCATTTACTCCTTGGGGCGTCTGGGTCTCTTGGGGGAGAAATGGGATCCCCGATGCATAGCCTGGCTGGGAGCTTCCCCTGTCCTTGGCTCCCAGCTCTGGGACAGAGATGTCTCCATAATCATACCACCCTGGTTTTGTTCCTAGGAAGGAGCTCCCCAGAGATGTCCTCTAACCTGCACTGCATAGGACTTCGCCAAGCTGATTACAGAATGAGCCCTACCTGAGAGGCACCATGTACTTCTCCCTACAGAGCCAGACTTTAGTGGTGATACGGCCCAGCTGGGGTGTCAACAGGAATGAGAACGAGGTAGGAAGTTCAGAGCAGCAAGGAAAGACTAGAGGGAAATTTGAGAAGAGAGGTAGGAAGTGCCCAGGGAAAACTGCAGCAAAGAGAAAGCAGTAGACCTTGCTGTTCAGTGCAGGAGCCTGGGCTCCTGCAATATCAGGGTGGGACTGGATTCCCCTACTGGCCCCAAAGAAGGGGGCATACACGCACCTGGAGAGGGTTACCAAGCCCAGCAAGGGGGCTGCAGGATGAGGAAGAGCCCCAGTGATGGCAGAAGAGCTTCTTTCTGTGAAAAGACCTGTTTGGACTTTTAGTGTGAGACAAGCTGGGCCCCAGAAGGGTGGACTAAAGGTGGCGACCTGGCCGGAGGGTTGAATTACCAGGCAGAGAAACTGTCATGGTGGTGGAGCGACCATGGATGGTGGAGGCTAGCCCAGCGAGAAGGCTGTGATGTCTTGTCTGGCCACCATGGGGGCATGTAACAATGTGTAAATTTGTTTCTAATTGGCATTGTCAGGAGGATTGAATACCCGCTGTTGTCCGTGAGGGCTGATTGAAGTCTTGGTTGCTGAAGGCAGGTCTGTCCTCCCAAGCAGGTGTCTCGAGGGACCGAGCTGGTCACTGGATTTCTCAGTTCAGTTCCAGGGACTGGTTAAAGCAGGTCTAGGGGTTTCTCACGCAGCTCCTAGAACACCAACAGAGGCAGAAGGAAGTGCAGCGGAGCTACGGACGCAGCAGCAGAAATACCTGTGAGAGATCGTGCAAAGGGAAATCAACCCAGGGTCTGCTATGCCCATGGACAAAAAGAGCAGACAAGGAGAACAGGCCTGGGCTGTACTGAGAAGGTTAGCCCAGGAGAGCAGGGAGGTGAGGTGGGCAGAGATGGGGACCGGCCAGAGGATTAATCCAGTGTCGGGGGAGAGTCCTCCCCCTTGTGGGAGATGATGATGTCCCTCTGTGGGGAAGTTCTTCCTTGCAGATGCTCTGCTTTTGGTTCCTGGACTCTGCCAGGAAGCCCAGCTCCCATCCCGAGCAGCTTGGCTGTTCCCTACCTTGCTCGGCACCAGACCCTCTGCAGAGAGCTGCACTGGGCCAGGACTGCAGAGCCAGCTGTCATTCTGGCAGGTGTAGCCCCAGGTTCCATAACCCTGACCCATGGTCTCCCTCCCCTGACAGGCTCTGAAGAAGGCCTGTCATCCCAGGCCTGTCATCCCAGGGACGTGGATGCCAAGTTAAAGAGCCTGCTGACAGCAACCTCCAGCACAGATAAACTCCCGCACATCTTGGAGGTGAGCAGAAGGGGCAGGGGCAGCAGGAATTTTATCTTAGCCCTGGGGAGGCCTGGAAATGAGAGACTGGATGATCCACGTCTCCATTGTGTCCTGCTACCTGAGAGCCATTGGGCCACCCGTGGTCAGGGCAGTCAGTCCAGAGCAGTGGTGGGGCCCTTCCTCCTTCAGGGACAGAGGGAAGGCACTGGTGCTCAACAACAGGGCTCTGCCTGGTTCTGTTGAGCACTAACTCCAAGACCTCAGACAGGCTTGCGGAGTGAGAGCATCAGAGCCCTGTGAGGTCCAGGAGAAGTTCCTCCGAGAAGAGCACTGGCTCCTTCCCAGGAAGCTGCTGAGATTGGTCTTCACAACATCCTCTGGCAAGGAGTTCCACACGTTGACTGTGCATTGTGTAAAAAAAAAAAAAAAACTTCCTTTTTTTAGTTTTAAAGCTGCTGTCTATTAATTTCATTTGGTGAGCCCATATCAGTGTACAACAGAAATGGTTTCTCAAAGTCATGTTCAATAACATGATTGAATCCTTTTATAAACTCAATGTAAAAGTTTCTTAGAACAATAGTGGACTGGATTTGCCCTTGCAGCATGATTCCTGTATGTCTCATGTGATCTTGCCAAGAGCTAATGAAAATAGCTACTTTAGCCAAAGAAGCTTTGGCATATGTCTGGAACCCAATTAATATCAAGACAATGAAGATTTTAGTTGTCAGCTCTAGGGTACAGATGTGGGGACCTGCATGAAAACCTCCTAAGCTTAATTTCACCAGCTTAAGTTATAATTTCCCCAAGGTACAAATTAATTTTACCCTTTGCCGTCGGAATTTCCACTGCCAACACCAACTTTAAGTGGGTTTACTGGGAAACGTAGTTTGGACACATCTTTCCCGCAAAAATCTTCCCAACCCTTGCACCCCCCTTCCTAGGAAAGGTTTGGTAAAAATCCTCACCAATTTGCATAGGTGACCACAGACCCAAACCCTTGGATCTTAGAACAATGAAAAAGCATTCAGTTTTCTTACAAGAAGACTTTTAATGGAAGTAAAGGAATCACCTCTGTAAAATCAGGATGGTAGATACCTTACAGTGTAATTAGATTCAAAACATACAGAATCCCTCTTGGCAAAACCTTAAGTTACAAAAAAGACACACAGACAGGAATAGTCATTCTATTCAGCACAGTCCTTCTCAGCCATTTTAAAGAAATCATAATCTAACGCATACCTAGCGAGATTATTTACTAAGTTCTAAGACTCCATTCCTGTTCTGTCCCCGGCAAAAGCATCATACAGACAGACACAGACCCTTTGTTTTTCTCCCTCCTCCCAGCTTTTGAAAGTAACTTGTGTCCTCATTGGTCATTTTGGTCAGGTGCCAGTGAGGTTACCTTTAGTTTCTTAACCTTTTACAGGTAAGAGGATTTTTCCTCTGGCCAGGAGGGATTTCAAAGGGGTTTACCCTTCCCTTTATATTTATGACATTAGTGTTGTCCATAGTATAGGAATCTTGGCATTTAGCCATGAAAGCAATATGGTAGTGTGCCTCGGTTTCCCTTTTACTACAGCAGAACAGGTCGGGAATGTCTTTTCTCCTGAGAAAAGTTTCAAGACTGTTTACAAGTATCAGGGGGTAGCCATGTTAGTCTGTATCCACAAAAACAACAAGGAGTCCTGTGACACCTGAAAGACTAACAGATTTATTTGCGCATAAGCTTTCATGGGTAAAAAACACAGATATTTTGTGGGTGAAACATCTGCATCACAAGGTTTTTTTTAACATAAAGTATATTCTTCTGTATCACTCTTAACATGTTCAAGGGTTTTCTCCAAAGATTAGGCACATTGTACACTTTTACAGTTTTTGGTAATAGCAAAAAAATAGATAAAAAAAATCATCATTAGCAATAAGAAGAAATCCATTGGAAGTGTCCATCTACAATCATTTTTGTCATGCCACACCTTTGGCCCAATACCATTGGGGTTCTGGCCTTTTAGGGTTACCCTGTGGCTTCCCTTTGCAAAATTCAGTTCTCACTTTCCTCCTTGTCCTGAAGTAAAAGAAAAAGGTTCTCCCGATCCCAAAGGACCAAGCCCCAGACCCAGGTCAATAGACAAGTCAGATCTTGCCCACAAATCATGCTGGTGCCAATCCTTTAGGGGCAAGGAGGAACAATGAGCACCTTACTTCTAAAAGAGCCAAGGAGGAGAGGGACACGGTCCATGAAGAGAGCCTGCTCCGGGGTTCCTGGGGGAAGAGAGGAAGCGCAGGGAGCAGGACCGATTGCTCAGGGGGGGAATGCTGGATATGGGGCCAGCAGGGTGGTTCATCCAGCTCATGTCACAGCCCCAGCCCCAGGGCGTGTGCCGGCTGCAGTGTCTGCAGGTGCACAGGTCCATGTACCTGTGACAGTGGAATGGTGTTCCCGGGCCTGGCTCACAATGGTTGGAGGGTGGAGTTTGCGGCAGGGCCAGTGAGCAAAATTGCAGACGGGGTTTCTGATCCCAGCAATGACAGCTGTGTGTCTCGGAGAAAGATCCTCTTACCCCTCTCTCCAAGAGACGTACTCTTGTCTCCAAAACCAGTGAGGTGGCAGAGCGCATACTGGTTTATGCCGTAGCCGACACGTTTTCTGGCCAGCCTTGAATGCTCCAATTCCCTGATGAATGTTCTTCTGACCCTTAATAGCTTTTATATTTTTGCTCTAGTGATTCTTCAGATGCTCAGCCCAATCGGCCAGGTCCCGCTTCCATGTGGTGCCTCACTTTCCCCCTCTCTGAAGTGGGGATAATCCTAACTGACAATTAGTGTTGGATCCTCAGATCTTGCTTCCCAAATCCCTGCTCTCCTTGCCCAACTCCGGCCTCTCCCCCATTTCCCCAAACTTCCATGCCTATCTTAGTGCCTGTCTCATCCTCCAACTGCAAGGTCTCAGACACAGTCTCCTTCCAGCAAGCTGAAGCTGCCCCTGGCTCTGGAGCTGGAATCGCATGTCCAGAGAGCTTCCCTTGCGTAGTGTATTCACCGTGGGCATGAGAAAGGACAACACCCGTATGCAGGTCTAACATCAGCCTCCACCTCTGTCCCAGCAGCAGGATGGCTCTGGTTCCTGCTCTGTTAGGGGGCTTATTCCTTCACCCACTGATTTCCCTGGTCCTTCTTGCATGAACAGAGAGCAACAATACCCGAAGTCCAAAGGTGCAAACAATTCGATGTTTATTGGGGTGAACTTCCAGCAATCATGATTCCAGTTTCCTTCCTTAGTGTCCCCCTTCTCAGCTTTGACACCACAGAGCCTTACCTGTGTCCCTGTTCCCATTTTCCCCCCCTTAGCAAAACATGATTCCAATTTCCCCGCCCCCATTCTCTGTTCCCATTCCCCCCCTTAGCAAAACATGATTCCAGTTTCCCCACCTCCATTCCCTGTTCCCATTCCCCCTCCTTACTTCCTGATTGACTGCAGACTATATAGTAAACTTGAGTTCCGCTTAGCTATACCTTAACCAATCATTTTACTGAAATTTAACTAACCAATCCTAACATATTGTAACATGATTATTTAACCAATTATATCCCACCACCTTAATTAGTTTACACCCAGCAAAATTAATTATACAGCAGACAGAAACAATCACAGAACCAGACAGAGATTATACAGACAAACAGTAGGGAAATGTTTCAGAGTAACAGCCGTGTTAGTCTGTATTCGCAAAAAGAAAAGGAGTACTTGTGGCCCCTTGAGACTAACCAATTTATTTGAGCATAAGGTTTCGTGAGCTTCAGCTCACTTCATCGGATGCATACTGTGGAAAATGTAGAAGATCTTTTATACACACAAAGCATGAAAAAATACCTCCCCCACAGTGATAGAACAACAAAGAAATGAGAATTTCACATCCCAGCTATTGATAAGTGAGTTCTTGCCAGACAGGATGCTATCAAACTAAGTTTCCTTTTACATCTTCCAGGCACTTCCCTTTCTCTGGAGGTGATAGGTATTATCAGGACAGGATTGTATTCCTAACAGCCCAATAGCACGTTATTTCAATGTGACTAGTTTGGAATGTGGGGATGTGACCATTCGCTTCCCAGCTTATGGCTGCCTCTGCTGCTTAGCCAAAGGCCTTAGCCTAAGAACAGGCCCTCAGACTGTCACAGTAAGAGAAGACCCTTACACTGGCAGACAGTGATTTTGATTCTTTCTTTTATACCTCTAGAACTAGCTAAGTGATGATAATACACCTAAATACTTAGAGTATAGGCCTTTACAGACAGGCCTGAATATATCCTAACACGCTCCCTTGGACAGCTGGAGGCACTGAGAAGTGGAGTTGGCAGAGCATGAGAACAGCCCATAAGGTTAAGAAATGGTGGGGAGAGCCTCTTCCCTCCATGGGACATTACGTTGTCCCTCCGTGGGCAGTCCTTTCTTTCCACAGGCTGGGATTTGGGTCCTGGATTTTGCCCAGAAACCCAGCTCCCATCCCTAGCAGCTTGGCTGTTCCCTACCGTGCTCGGCACCAGGCCCTCCGCAGAGAGCTGCTCTGGGCAAGGACTGCAGAGCCAGCTGTCATCCTGGCAGGTGTAGCCCCAGGTTCCATAACCCTGACCCATGGTCTCCCTCCGCTGGCAGGCTCTGAGCAAAGGCCTGTCCAGAGAACATGGATGACGAGCTCTAGATCCTGCTGACAGCATCCCCCAGCACAGACAAACTCCAGCACATCTTGGGGGTGAGCAGAATGGGAAGGGGCAGCAGGGGTTTTACCTTGGCCCTGGGGACTCCAAGAAAGAAGAGACTGGAAAATCCATGTTTCTTCTCTTGGATCCTTCCCAGTATGCATTTGTGATATAAACTCAGTGGGTGACCTTGGGGTTAACTCACTTCCCCCTTCCGGCATCAGTCTTCTCCACTATCAAATCTACCCTGGGGAAGAAGGACATAAGTCACGACAATCACCTTCACCTGTGGGTGTCTGGCCCTGGGAGCCTAAACCAACTGGACTATCTGCCCCATCACCTAAACTGCCCTGACTTTTCCTCCTAGGGCCTTGTCCTAAGTGCTCAGCCTAGCCCCTTCCTGGCTTATCCCTGACCTTTCAAGGACTCTCCAAGCCCCTCCCACACCTGCTCCCCTTGGGGTGTCTCTCGTGGCTGAGCACAGGCTGCCCTTCTGTCTCTCAGCAGGCCTGAGTCCTAGTCACATGCTGCTTCTTGTCACCTGACCCCCACACTTATTCCCTTCACCCTAGGGAGCTGCATAACCTGGGCTAGGTACAGTTGAGCTCCAACCCCTGTCCTGGCCATCTCACCCTGGGACAGGTTGAAAGTGGAAACCTGTGGGCTAACAGTAACTGTTTGCTCTCAAAGGTGCTGAAGACACAATGGAAGAGGAAATCCTTTGGTCTCGATTTAAATTATTCCAACTGAAAGTGAATGAGAGAAAATAGGTCCAGAGTTATCTTCCTAGCAGCAGAAAATGTGTAGATTGATAGATGTTAAGGTCAGAAAGGACCATTATGTGTATCTAGTCACACCTCCTGTACAACTCGAGCCCTCGAATGTCACCAAGTGATTCCTTCAGCCAACCATAACATGGGAATGAGGCAGAGCACGTCTTTTGGAATGACATCCACATGCATTGGAGCCAGCAGGCTAACAGAAAATCCTTCTGCAGTGACATGGGGTTAAGGGACATGAAGGAAAAGACATGGAGGCTGTGATTAAAGTTAGAGCACTGAGACCAGGATAACCGGGGCTAGGTCCCAAGATTGGCTAGCAGAAGACCTGCCATTTTCTATTCCTGGCTTTGGGACCATGAGCAAGTCTCTTCACTGCTGGGTGCCTCGGTTTCCCCAACTATCAAATAGAGCTAATCAAGGTTTTGTTTGTTCTCCCCGTTTTACAGGGTGGGAAACCGAGACACAGTTGGGACCTGTCTACACTACAGCTCTCTAGTGCATTTCTAAGCTGCTGACCCCCACATGTTGTTCAGAGCCTATGGACAACACAGCTCCTAAGGGTGTGTTTATTCTGTTCTTATCCCCTATGTACCAGCAGGTCTGGGCGGCCTTTTCTCACTGTGCTGTGGGGAGCAGGTCCTGGGTACAAAGGGTCTGAAGAAGCTCTCAAGGACTAATTTTTAAAAATAATTTTTATCAATGAATTGGGAGAAAACATACAATCCCTGCTGATAAGCTTGGTGGGTGACAAAATACTGGCAGAGTCGTTATTACTGATGAGAAGAGAGCAGTGATACAAAGCAATGTGGCTCATTTGGCAAGCTGGACCCATTCAAAGAAAACAAGTTTGACCAGAGCCAAATGCAAGGTCCTATACCTCTGTAGCCAGACAGCCAGCCCCCCCCCCCTCTCAGACCAGCATTGCTGGAAACACAGGAGGTAGCTGGAACAGGGCACTTAACATATATTCCAGCACAGCCTTTGAAGCTGTGAAAGCACAGGTGTGCTGCTACAATGTACCTCTGGGATCAGATACAAGGATTAAGCTCACAGCAGGCAGAGGCCCTGTGACAGACATGGCTCTTAGCCCCTACTAAATAGCGTGATGCACACACACCAACATCCTAGGTGGGAAAATATTTACCCTGATAAAAGAAATGTCCAGTAGTCAACACTTATTGTTTCTCTCCTTTGCAAGTGTAAACTACTCTTGCGAAAGCTGGCGTCGCCCAGACAGACCAGCCTCAATTTGGCATAAGAAAGGAGAAAGAGAATAAAGGAGTACAGAGGTATAAGTAGGGGACCTACAGCACCATGATTTTTGAGTGCTTTTCACTATCTATCTGCTGGTCAGATAAGTGACAGCCTCCCAAGGCTTCTGCAGCTAAGAGGGTCCCTAAGCCTTGTCCCTTATTCGTCTTTCCGCGGAATTGAGTGACCGATCCTGGCTTGGCACCGCTGGAATCGAGAGATGCAAGGAGGGTAAGAAGCACCCACACCTGATCTCCTATCTTTAGTGTACACATATTTTGAAATAGAGCTCTATACTTTGTTTTCTTTCTTTGGGATTGTGGCTTCAGTTTTGTAACTTGTTTGTGTGTGTAACATCTCTACATTTAAATAAGTAGGCACTAGCAATTTTGTAACCACATGATTAGAATCTAGCTTAATAAATTTTGGTAACCATTTATGCATTAGCCTGACTTGTTTTCTCTGGTTTACTGTAAAGCAGCCAATACAATTAAAGAACCTCAGCCGTTTTGGCTCTAAAGCCTGGCCATTAGGTGAGAGTACTAAGAGCCTAGCGTTGAGTTGTGCCGCCTCCACGGGGCAAACTCTTGGGGCACCTGTCAGTCAATCCTGGCTGCCCGCTGCGAAGGAGCTCTGAGCTCTAGCAGTTAAAGTCACGGGTGTGGAGAGGCTCTTAGTGCTGCCATTGGGGCACCTGTCAGTCAGTATTGACTGCCCGCTGCGAAGGAGCTCTGAGCTCTAGCAGTTAAAGTCACGGGTGGTTAGGACCTTGGGGCATCCGTCAGCCTAGCCCGGGCTGTCCGCCGCGAAGGGACAGTGCGTCCTAGCGGTTAAAGTCACGGATGGTATAAACGGGCATAGCTGGCACCTCACCAAACATCCTTGGCCGTCGGCTAACAACCTCCCAACAAGGCATGCCGGCCACACCTCCAGAATGGAGAAGTGTATCCAGGAAAGCAGTGACTCTGAAAAGGATTTAGGGGCTATAGTGGAGAAGCTACTCAACACAAGCTCCCAGTGGGATGCTGTGGTGAACAGAGCTAAAGCCATCATTACATGTAGGAGCAGAGCCGTGAGTAGCATAGGGAGGTGTGACATTATGAGTGTAATATAATATCTCATTGATAGGTCACAGGGCCAGAAAGAGTTAATTAACTCACAGGCTGACCTGATCCATGGCTGAACTTTAAAGACTGGTGAGGAAGATATGTAAAGAAATAGAGCTTTGAAATGCAAGCCTGCATTGTTAGAGATAGAAGGGTAGATGTTTGCTCAGGTCTTGTGATATAAGCAAACAAGTCTTGTCCATTGCTATAGCTTTGATTCAAAGATCAAAAGAGGAATATTAACATTTAGGAAGACACTTGAGTGAAACAGTATTATTGTTCATATGTCTCTTTGAAGGTTGTGGTAACCTGTATCTAAACTGTTTAATGGATAAATTATCCTGTGATAATTGCCAGGATGTTTAGGAGAAGGAAAGTTAAGCCTATTGTTTTCTCAGGCCAAAAGGCTGCTGGAAATGTATAAAAACCCTGGGACACAATCCTTCTTCATCTCAGATCTGCTTTGGGTTTCAAGAAGGGGAAACCCGAAGCCATAAGGACTGAGATCCCCAGTCACTGACTGGAGTCACCCTGAATATGGACATTGGACTATAACCTATGGACTATTTCTAAAAGGACTTTTGGCAACTACAAGCTCATCTCTGCTCTGTACCTGTACCTCAAGAGTTGAACTCAAGTCTGTATCTGTATTGATCTTTTAACCAACACGCTCTTCCTTTTCCTTTTTAATAAATTTTAGTTTTGTTAATAAGGATTGACTGTTAGCTTGTATTTTGGGTAAGATCTGAGTTATCATTTGACCTGGGTCTGGGGCTTGGTCCTTTGGGATCAGGAGAACCTTTTCTTTTATATGATGAAATAAGATTTTCAGAATTTATCATCATATGTTTGACCTGTGTGTCTGGAAGGAGTCCTGAGGCTGGGTACTTTAAGGGAACTGCATTATTTGGACTTCTGAGTAACCAGGGAGGTGCTATAGAAGCTGTTTTGTGCTGGCTTGGTAAATCTAAGTATTGGAATATCCACCAGCCTTTGGGGTTTGTTTACCCCGTTTGTTTGCAGTCCACCCTGACTGAGTGACCTCAGCTGGCTCCCACGGGCAGCACTGTCACAGGAGGTGACACAGCATCAGTGAGACTGCTATTGGAATACTGCCTCCAGTTTTGGTGTCCTCATTTGAAAAAGATGTTGAGAAATTGGAGCCGGGGCAGCAAAGAGCCACCAAATGTTCTGCGGGCTGGAGAAAAATGCCTTCTAGGGAGCGATTGAAAGAGCTCAACCTCTTTAGCTGATGAAAAGCAGATTGAAAGGTGACTTCACTGAAGTGTTGAAATGCCTTAATGGAGAAAAAATACTGGGGATTAAAAGGCTCGTTAATCGAGCAGAGAAAGGCAAAACAAGACCCAATGGCTGGAAGGTGAAAAGCGACTAATTCATGTGACAAATAAAGCACAAATATTCAACAGCGAGGATGATTCACCACAGGAACAAGCTACCAAGGAAAGTGGTGGATTCTCGATCTCTTGATGTCATTTAATGAAGACTAGATGCCTTTCTGGAATGTGCTTCCAAACGGTAGCAACTGTGGTATACAGGAGGCCTGTGATATGCAGGGGGTCAGATGAGATGCTCTAATGGTCTCTTCTGGCCATCAAGTCGACTCATTTCTGAAAAACTGAGTGTAGCATTGGGAGTAGCCTCTGATGTTTTGCTGTCTAGCCGGCTTGCTTCCTAGAATGAACACTCATTGAGTGGGCTGATCCAAAGGGAGTAGCTCAAACCTCCAAAGTGTCTAGCCAGCGGCAGGAGATTAGCACTGCAGGGGAGGGGTGGGTAGGTTGACGGGATACCAAGTGTGAAAAAGGGGACAGGGAGTGGGGGGTAAGAGGAACCTATATAAGAAAAAGCCCCAGATAGCGGGACTGTCCCTATAAAATCGGGACATCTGGTCACCCCAGGGGTGGGTGTGGCAGTGACATCACAAAGGCCTTTTGCAGGACCTCAGCGTATTGGTCAAAGGTAGTGGGGAGGTGGTGACCTCACAGAGAGATGCTGACATCAGCCAGGCAGGACAGGGGCGCAGGGCCAGGGAAACCTCACAGACCCCTGTAGCTTTGCTTCAGCAAGTCTCCCTCTCGACGTCCCTCTTTCAGGACTGAGAGAGTATTAGGGTTTACGTACGTGAGCGCAAGGAGGAACCTCTTTCGAGTTTTCTCCTTTCCTTTTCCTGATTTTACTAGAAAACAGACATCCCTGTTTGGAAGGTAAGAGCCTCCGAGAGGTTTGGAACCTGTTCAGTCTGATCCATTTGGTGCCAGCTGAATTCTAGGCCTGGAAAATGCTAGGTTTAGGTGGCAGAATTTTATTCCCCACCTAGGATTTTGTCCCTTAGACTCACTGGGGACAATAGGGTTTGTCCTTTTTCTTTTATATTTCCTCCCTCCCTCCTTTCTCTTCTTCTCTTACTTCTTTTGTCCTTTCCCCTGTTCCCCTCCCGCCACCAGGAGGGGTGTGGGGGGGGGAGTCACTGGGGGTGCTCTGCAGCTCCCAAAAATGTGGGGCTGAAATAGTGCTCGGCCAGTGATCCCCACTGGTGACCTGGGCCATCCTTTGGGCTCTCTGGTGAGAACCCTCAGCCTCCCGCCCCTCAGTCTCTATCCTGATTGGCTGAGCAAGGGGTTATTGACAGGGAGGAGACTCGGGTCCTTGTTGCTCTCTTTTAAAACCAAGTAAATAAGTCATAACCAGTCATGTTTGATGAATTTTGCTGCTTCTCTGCATTCATTGTCTCTGAGCAGTTCATGATTCTCTCTAACATTCCAGTTCTCCTGAAACACTTGCTGAATAATTACTATGAACTGTTGTTGATCTGCAGCTCATTTGAGAGGACTTTATTCAGATTGTTCAATGTATGAAACTCAAGATCCGATGGTTAGTTTGAAAATCAGGGTTCTTGGGTCCTATTCCCAACTCTGCCACTGCCTGGCTGTGTGACTTCAGACAAGTCAATTCTCCTTTCTCAGCCTTAGCTTCTCCCTCTTTCAAGTAGTCATAACAATCCTCTCCTACCTACCTCACAGTGGGTGGAGGATGGGGATCCATTGGAGAGTGTCACTGGGAGCAGTGCATAATATGAGGGGTCTTATCACTTTTACTCAGATCAGATAATGGAATAGCTGAAATATTCTATTTTATTTGTTTTTGATTATTTTGAAATTGTTAAGAGCAGCAACTCCTTAGCTCAGACTGAAGCATCTTCTCTAATTTTCAAGATCAAAGTGTCTCATCTTTGTGTGCGGCAAGACAATTTAACATACAGTGACAAACAGGAGATGCTTTTGTTTTGCAACAAAATATTTTTGCAAAGAATTTTCATCCCACTTGTTATGATTTCAAGAAACAAACGGGTTTAGTCTGAATGAGATTTTCTGACCAAAACGGTTTCAATGAAATTTCCCCACCATCTTGATTCCTGGGCTCTCTCCCTGCCTCTGGGGGGCTTGTTGTCTGTTAGAACAGGAGTCAAGATTGATGGCTTCTCTTTCTGGCTCTGTCACCACCTTGCTGTGTAGGCCCTTGGGTAGATCACTTCCCTTTTCTGTACCTAAGGCTCCCGCTCCGTCCAATGGGAACAGGGACAATTTGCGAACTCTGGGCAGTCGTGAGCCTGAGTGAGATAAGGGGCTTAGTTAAAGCCCTTTGTGAAGGAGAAAAGGGAGGTTCACGGTGTTGAGCACCGAGGAATTCTAAACTTTGCTAAAATGTCTAGGGTGCGGAAACAAGAAATGGTCAGGGCCAAATTTTAACCATTGTCTTTTTTAAAGCCCATTCAGGGAAATGAGTCCCACTCTTTTAGTTATCTGGGGTTCTTTGCCAGCAGGAGAGAAGAGGTTCCTGCCTCCATTTGTGTGGCCTTAACAAACCAGGTGCTGTGCCCCAGTTCTCATCTGAGATCCCCGAAAAGAACCTCTCCCCATCCGTTAACAAGACAGTAGCTATCTTTAAAAGGGGAACAGAGAGAACCCCGGGACTTACAGATTAGCCAGCCTTATTCCATACCTGGAAAGATACTGGAACACACTATTAAACAATCAGTTTGTCAGCACCTACAGGATCATTTGGTTCTTAGTACTAGTGAGCACGGATTTGTCAAGAACAAATCATTCAAAACCAATCCTGTTTCCTTCTTTGACAGGGTTACGGGCCGAGTGGAGGTGGATAAACAGTAGATGTGATCTATCTTGGTGTTGATCAGGCTTGTGAAAATGTCCCATGGGACTGTGTCAAAAGCAAACTAAGGAAATGTGGTCTTGATGCAATTAGTATAACGTGGTTGAAAACCCATCCTCCAAGAGTCGTTCTCCATGTTTGCCTGTCCAGCTGAAAGGGTGTACCTAGTGGGTCCAGCACGGATCAGTCCGGGGTGTGGTACTATTCCATATTTTCATTAATGATTTGGAAAATGGAGTGGAGAGTATGCTTCTAAACTGTGCAGATGACACCAAGCACTTTGGAGCACTTTGGAGCACAGGACTGAAATCAGGAGGGCCAAATCGCACCTGGAGCTGCAGCTAGCGAGAGATGTCAAGAGTAACCAAGAAGGGTTTCTTCAGGTATGTTGGCAACAAGAAAAAAGCCAAGGAAGGCGTGGGCCCCTGACTGAATGAGGGAGGCAACCTATTGACAGAGGATGTGGAAAATGCTAATGTACTCAATGCTTTTTTTGCCTCTGTCTTCACTAACAAGGTCAGCTCCCAGACTGCTGCGCTGGGTATCACAGCATGGGGAGTAGATGGCCAGCCCTCTGTGGAGAAAGAGGTGGTTAGAGACTATTTAGAAAAGCTGGACGTACACAAGTCCATGGGGCCGGACGAGTTGCTTCCGAGAGTGCTAAAGGAATTGGCGGCTCTGATTGCAGAGCCATTGGCCATTATCTTTGAAAACTCGTGGCAAATGGGGGAAGTCCCAGATGACTGGAAAAAGGCTAATGTAGTGCCAATCTTTAAAAAAGGGAAGAAGGAGGATCCTGGGAACTACAGGCCAGTCAGCCTCACCTCAGTCCCCGGAAAAATCATGGAGCAGGTCCTCAAAGAATCAATCCTGAAGCACTTGCATGAGAGGAAAGTGATCAGGAACAGCTAGCATGGATTCACCAAAGGAAGGTCATACCTGACTAATCTAATCGCCTTCTATGATGAGATTACTGGTTCTGTGGATGAAGGGAAAGCAGTGGATGTATTGTTTCTTGACTTCAGCAAAGATTTTGACACGGTCTCCCACAGTATTCTTGTCAGCAAGTTAAAGAAGTATGGGCTGGATGAATGCACTATAAGGTGGGTAGAAAGTTGGCTAGGTTGTCAGGCTCAACGGGTAGTGATCAATGGCTCCATGTCTAGCTGGCAGCCAGTGTCAAGTGGAGTGCCGCAGGGGTCGGTCCTGGGGCCGGTTTTGTTCAATATCTTCATAAATGATCCGGAGGATGGTGTGGATTGCACTCTCAGCAAATTTGCGGATGATACTAAACTAGGAGGAGTGGTAGATATGCTGGAGGGCAGGGATAGGATCCAGAGGGACCTAGACAAATTGGAGGATTGGGCCAAAAGAAATCTGATGAGGTTCAATAAGGATAAGTGCAGGGTCCTGCACTTAGGACGGAAGAATCCAATGCACAGCTATAGACTAGAGACCGAATGGCTCGGCAGCAGTTCTGTGGAAAAGGACCTAGGGGTGACAGTGGACGAGAAGCTGGATATGAGTCAGCAGTGTGCCCTTGTTGCCAAGAAGGCCAATGGCATTTTGGGATGTATAAGTAGGGGCATAGCGAGCAGATCGAGGGACGTGATTGTCCCCCCTCTATTCGACATTGGTGAGGCTTCATCTGGAATACTGTGTCCAGTTTTGGGACTCACACTACAAGAAGGATGTGGATAAATTGGAGAGAGTCCAGCGAAGCGCAACAAATATGATTAGGGGTCTGGAACACATGACTTATGAGGAGAGGCTGAGGGAACCAGGATTGTTTAGTCTGCAGAAGAGAAGAATGAGGGGGGATTTGATAGCTGCTTTCAACTACCTGAGAGGTGGTTCCAGAGAGGATGGTTCTAGACTATTCTCAGTGGTAGAAGAGGACAGGACAAGGAGTAATGGTCTCAAGTTGCAGTGGGGGAGGTTTAGGTTGGATATTAGGAAAAACTTTTTCACTAGGAGGGTGGTGAAACACTGGAATGCGTTACTGAGGGAGGTGGTAGAATCTCCTTCCTTGGAAGTTTTTAAGGTCAGGCTTGACAAAGCCCTAGTTGGGATGATTTAACTGGGGATTGGTCCTGCTTTGAGCAGGGGTTTGGACTAGATGACCTCCTGAGGTCCCTTCCAACCCTGATATTCTATGATTCAAAACGCCCTTTACAAATTGGAGAATTGGACTTCTTGAGCCAAACTCCACGGCTGGGGCCCCTCTGTAGACTGGGCAGAAGTGAAACCCCAGAGCCAAACACTCCTCCTCCTGGGCAGTGCACGCCGACCTTTAATGGTCAGATGCTGCTTAGCACCGTCACAGCAGCTTCTGCTGCCGGATTCTCCCAGCACTTTCCAAGAGTGGGAAAGTATGAAATCCTCATTTGACTGCTGGGGACAGAGCCATAGAGCGGGGAGCAACTTGCCCAAAGTCCCAATAGGAAAACCAGCAATGGAACCCAGGAGTCCTGACTGTCAATCCCCTCTTTTCACAGGCAGTCGATTGCCCAGTGTCATCACCCTGCCTGCTGTCATAGATTCGTAGATTCATTGATATTTAGGCCAGAAGGGACCATTATGATCATCTAGTCTGACCTCCTGCACAATGCAGGCCACAGAATTTCACCCACCACTCCTAAAAAAGACCTCACACCTATATCTGTGCTATTGAAGTCCTCAAATTGTAGTTTGAAGACCTCAAGGAGCAGAGAATCCTCCAGCAAGTGACCCGTGCCCCATGCTACAGAGGAAGGCGAAAAACCTCCAGGGCCTTCCAATCTGCCCTGGAGGAAAATTCCTTCCCGACCCCAAATATGGCCATCAGCTAAACCCTGAGCATATGGGCAAGATTCATCAACCAGATACTACAGAAAATTCTTTCCCGGGTAACTTGGATCTTACCCCATCTAAAAACCCATCACAGGCCATTGGGCCTATTTACCATGAATATTTAATTACCAAAACCATGTTATCCCATCATACCATCTCCTCCATAAACTTATCGAGTTTAATCTTAAAGCAAGATAGATCTTTTGCCCCCACTACTTCCCTCAGAAGGCTATTCCAAAACTTCACTCCTCTGATGGTTAGAAACCTTCGTCTAATTTCTAATCTAAATTTCCTAGTGGCCAGTTTATATCCATTTGTTCTTGTGTCCACATTGGTACTGAGTTTAAATAATTCCTCTCCCTCTCTGGTATTTATCCCTCTGATATATTTATAGAGAGCAATCATATCTCCCCTCAACCTTCTTTTAGTTAAGCTAAACAAGCCAAGCTCCCTGAGTCTCCTTTCATAAGACAAGTTTTCCATTCCTCGGATCATTCACCTCCATGAGCAGGAGGGAGCCAGCTTGTCCCTGGAGCATCTCCAACCGATCCTTTTAGCAAGGCTTATTAATGACAAGAATTACCTCATCACGGACTTATGTTCTTAGGACACGGTGATATCGGTCTTGGGAAGTGCCCTCTCCTGTCCCACAGGGCCGCACCAGTTTCCAGCGAAGTAGAGTCTGTGTCTCCTGAGTCACCATCCAGAGTTGCTCCCATCACTGGCAGCCTGGGAAGCCAAGGACTGACGAGTGATGGCGATTCACCAGGCAGGGTTGAGGCACATGGGCGGGGGAAGCTTGTCCTGCTGCTGGCAGGGCTGGACCCACTCTAGAGAGAATGGGAGGATTTAGTTAGCAGGGCTTTCTGATCTGCCCCATTCACCAGAGCTGCCATCCTGCGTCTTCAGCATTGGTGTCTGGCATGACTTGGGGAAAGGTCTCAACCTCCCGACATCCTACTTCACTGCTGCCAGAATCCGTCCTTCCCCCACACTCCCTTGCTAGAGCCCTGTCCCTGCCCAACCTGGTTGGGGGTGGAGGAGAGGGTTCTGAGAACTTGAGCTGTGGATTATAGGTGGAACAGCTGCCAGGGACACTGAGGGGGAGGTATCAGGAGCTGACCCTACAAGGAGGGGGGTTGGCACTGGAGGTCACTAGAAAGGACAAGAAGACTCCATTCTAGGGGTCAGGAGGGTGAATCCATCCCTCAGAAGTAGGCAGGTGGTGGGTGGAAGTGCTGCTGCTTCCAGGTGCCCTTAATCCCCCCCAATTCCTCGGGGGCATCTGAGTCTCTGACAGGTTCTCATTCCCTTGCAGCAGGAGGACATCACGGCCAATGTGATGTGCCAGGTCCGCATCATCCAGCACTTGCGCCAGGTGCCTGAGGCACTGCAGGGCTGTGCCTCTGAGGCCACCAGAAACTCCCGCTCCCTGCTGCAGGTACTGCTCTGGCTCACTATAAATGGGGAGATAGGGGAAGGGGAAATGGAGCCCCTTGGCACTCACAGAAACCCTCTCCCCTCTCTGTGGAACAGGGTCCTTCCTGCTGCGCCCCAAATTCCCTCACAGCCTCCGAGATGGGTGCAGCCTGCAGCCGAGCCACCTCCTGGAGCAGTGCAGAGGGGTCACCTTGTCCCATCAAAGCAAGCAGTGCTCGCTCTCAAAGAGGCTTAGATGGAAGACCCCACTCCCTCATGGATGTAAGAGCCATGGGTCTTGTGGGTCTCTTGGGGGAGAAAAGGGATCCCCGATGCGTAGCCTGCCTGGGAGCTTCCCCTGTCCCTGGCTACCATCTCTGGGACAGAGACGTCTCGATCATTGTACCACCCTGGTTTTGTTCATAGGAAGGGGCTCCCTAGACATGTCCTCTAAACTGGACTCCTGAGAGGGTTTCCGGCAGGAGGCTCCAGCCCATCGGGCATGAAGAGGACATCAGGTAGTCTCGTTCACCTGGCATCTCCAGTCTCCAGCTCCACTTCCCGCAGCAGGGCAAATGAACCAATCAGCTCCCAGAATCCCAACTTTTTGGCCTCCTTCCACTCAGCAGTGGGATTTCTCCAGCCCCCTCACCACACCTGTCAGCCTCTGAATGATGAAGGGCCTGAATGTCAGAGTCACCAGAACAAGCAAACTCCAGTTGCAGGCAGTGGGGCCTGTGTGTACTGAGCTCCACTGGAAACCAGGTCTGAAATGGGAGCAAGGATCCCAGCCCAGGAACAGTAGGAGTGGGCAGAGCAGGCCTGTTACAGGATGTTCTCCACTGGGCTGCACAGCCTGGGGCTTAGCCAAGCTGATTACAGATGAGCCCTACCTGAGAGGCACCATGTACCTCCCCCTACAGAGCCAGACCTCAGTGGTGATACAGCCCAGCTGGGGTATCAACAGGAATGAGAACAAGGTAGGAAGTTCAGAGCAGCAAGGAAAGTCTAGAGGGAAACTTGAGAAGAGAGGTGGGAAGTGCCCAGGGAAAACTGCAGGAAAGAGAAAGGAGTAGAACTTGCTGTTGCGTACAGAACCCTGGGCTGCTGCCAATGTCAGGGTGGGACTGGATTCCCCTACTGGCCCCAAAGAAGGGGGCATACACCCACCTGGAGAGGGTTAACAAGCCCAGCAAGGGGGCTGCAGGATGAGGAAGAGCCCCAGTGATGGCAGAAGGACTTCTTTCTGTGGAAAGACGTGTTTGGACTTTTAGTGTGAGACAAGCTGGGCCCCAGAAGGGTGGACTAAAGGTGGCGACCTGGCCGAAGGGTTGAGTTACCAGGCAGAGAAACTGTCATGGTGCTGGAGCAACCACAGATGGGGGACGCTAGCCTAGCGAGAGGGCTGTGATGCCATGCCTGGCCGCCACGGGGGCACGGAACGGTGAGTAGATTCGTTTCTAATTGGTACAGTCAGGAGGATTGAATTCCATCAGCCCTCATGGATCATAGGGGGAAGTCTTGGGTGCTGAAGGAAGGTCTGTCGTGACAAGAGGGTATCTCAAGGGACCAAGCTGGTCACTGGATTTCTCACTTCAGTTCCCAGGACTTGTTAAGCAGCCAAAGCAGGTCTAGGAGTTTCTCACGCAGCTCCTAGAACACCAACAGAGGCAGAAGGAAGTGCAGGCGGAGTACGGACGCAACAGGAGAAATACCTGTGAGAGATCCTTCAAAGGGAAATCAACCCAGGGTCTGCTATGCCCATGGACAAAAAGAGCAGACAAGGAGAGCATGACTGGGCTGTGCTGTGAAGATTAGCCCAGGAGAGCAGGCCATGAGGAAGTGTACAAGCGTGGCCTAATGCCAAGATGGGGACAAGAGTTCTTTGTTTTGAGTGCAGAGAAGCAGGCCATATCAAAAGATACGGCCTGCTTAGGAAATTGCTGAGTGGCAAAACGAGGGGCCAGGGCACCAAGAAGGTAGAAAGAAAGGAGAAGGTGTCCTCTGACAGAAACCCACATGAGTCAGGCAACGTGGAGGTGGCAGGGATGGCCGTGGACCTTGCAGACCCTCCACCAACAGGCCCTGTTGGGTGCTGCAGGGAGGTGAAGGACGAAATGGTTGGCCCAGAGATGAAGCAGACTGAAGGAGGAACAAACAGCAGGGTGGAGCAGTCCATGGTGCGTTCTCAGACCCTGACGGAAAGGGTTTTGGCATATGCAGTGCCAGTAGCAAAAAGGGGTAGAGAAGAAGCTAAAGGCTTCGGAACAGGCTCCGCAAGCAGTTGCAAATGAGAAGGAGTGGCTGCAGGAAGAGCGCTGGGATACTGCGTAAGAGAAGGAGTGCCTCTTAATTCTGGTTAGCGGCTGGCAGTGGAGCTGGAGACACTGTGCGCAGGCTGTACAAGCGCGCAGCCGGTGACAGCGATGAGATGATGAGGGATGAAGCTTGGACAAGCATCGAACTTGCCCCCCGGGTGGGCGATGCTCTAAGGAGGAGGCAATATAACGGAGAGTGACCTGTGGGCTATAAAGCCTGGACTTAGGTAAAATTGATTACAGAGTGAGCTTCACCTGAGGGGAAAACCAGGGAAAACCAAAGCAAAGGTACAGGAGCAGGTTTAGCTGTTCAGTAGAGGGCCTTGGGGCAGAACCTAGAATCCAGGGTAGGACTGGTTCTCCCTTGGTCTCTAAGGAAGGGGACGTAGAAGGTCATAGAAAGGGCTACCAAGGCCAACAAGGGCAGGCCGAGCCAAAGTCAGGCTGAGGAAGAGCCCCCAAAGGAATGGAAGACCTTGTTTCTGTTAGACATTTTTGGACTTTTTGTTTGGGATGAGCACGACCCAGGAAGGAGTGGACTAAAAGACGGTCACCTGGCTGAAGGGCTGAGTTCCCAGCCAAAGAACTCCCAGAGGGCCCTAGCAACTATTTGCAGGGGTGCTAGCCCAGCAAGAAAGCTGTAACACCAGGCCTTGCCAGGAAGGGGCAGCCTGGTTTTGGAGAGTGGTGGGGATGGTCTATGGGAGAGGATGGCTGGAGGGGTCGTACAGGAGGGGCAACAGGGTCCAGTGATGAGAGCAGGGAACTGGTTGGACTGCAGCCCTGCCACTGAGTGGTAACGTGATGCTGGCCAGGTCACTCTCCCACCTGATGCCTCACTTTCTCTATCTTTGAAATGGGGATCATCCTGACCCACATTAAGTAAGTGTTTGATCCTCTGTTTTTCCCTCCCAAATCCCTGCCCTCCTTGTCCCACACAGGCCTCTGCCCTGTTCCTCAAGCTTCCATGCCCATGTTAGTGCCTGTGTAGCCCCCCAATGGCAAGGTCTCATGTACAGTCTCCTGCCAGCAAACTGAAGCCGCCCCTAGATCCAGAACAGGAATAGCAGTTTCCGTGCACGGCCCGAATGGAGGATAGACCATGGGCATGGGGACGGCCAACACTCACATCCAGATAGATCATCAACGTACTCCTCTGTCCCAGGAGCAGGAAGGTCTCTGGTTCTTGCTCTCTTCGGTGGCTGGAGCTGCTTAGTTGGGGGGCAGTCAATACAGAGCAGTATTGGGGCCCTTCCGTCTTCAGGGACAGAGGGAAGGCGCTGGTGCTTGATAACAGGGCTCTGCCTGGATTTGTTGAGCACTAACTCCAAGACCCCAGGCAGGCTTGCGGAGTGAGAGCATCAGAGCCCTGTGATGTCCAGGAGAACGTCCTCCAAGAAGAGCACTGGCTCCTTCCAAGGAAGCTGCTGAGATTGATCTTCACAACATCCTCTGGCAAGGAGTTCCACAGGTTGACTGTGCATTTGTTTAAAAAAATACTTCCTTTTTTTAGTTTTAAACCTGCTGTCTATTAATTTCATTTCGTGAGCCCATTTCAGTGTACAACAGAAGTGGTTTCTCGAAGTCATATTCAATAACATGATTGGATCCTTTTACAAACTCAGTGTAAAACTTGCTTAGAACAATGGTGGATCTGGAACTGCCCTTGCAGCATGGTTCCTGTATGTCTCATGTGATCTTGCCAAGAGCTAATGAAAATAGCTACTTTATCCATAGAAGCATTGGCATGTGTCTGGAACCCAATTAACATCAAGACAATGTAGATATTAGTGTTGTCCATAGTATAAGAATCTTGGCATTTAGCCTTGAAAGCAATATGGTAGTGTGCCTCGGTTTCCCTTTTCCTACATGAAAGCAGGTCTGCAATGTCTTTTCTCCTGTGAAAAGTTTCAAGACTGTTTACAAGTATCAGGGGGTAGCCATGTTAGTCTGTATCCACAAAAACAAGGAGAAACTTGCTTTCAAAAGAGCCAAGGAGGAGAGGGACACGGTCCATGAAGAGAGCCTGCTCCAGGGTTCCTGGGGGAACAGAGGAAGCGCAGGGAGCAGGACCGATTGCTCAGGGGGGGAATGCTGGATATGGGGCCAGCAGGCTGGTTCATCCAGCTCATGTCACAGCACCAGCCCCAGTGCGTGTGCCGGCTGCAGTGTCTGCAGGTGCACAGGTCCATGTACCTGTGACAGTGGAATGGTGTTCCCGGGCCTGGCTCACAATGGTTGGAGGGTGGAGTTTGCGGCAGGACCAGTGAGCAAAATTGCAGATGGGGTTTCTGTTCCCAACAATGACAGTTGTGTGTCTCAGAGAAAGATCCTCTAACTGGTTTTGGAGACAAGGGTACGTCTCTTGGAGAGAGGGGTGAGGTGGCAGAGCGCATACTGGTTTATGCCGTAGACGACCCGTGTTCTGGTCAGCCTTGAATGCTCCAATTCCCTAATGAATGTTCTTCTGACTCTTAATGGCTTTTATATTTTTGCTCTTGCGATTATTCAGACACTCAGCCCAGTCGGCCTGGTCCCGCATCCACGTAGTGCCTCACTTCCCCCCTCTCTGAAGTAGGGATAATCCTAACCGAGAATTAGACTGTGTTTGATCCTCGGATCTTGCTTCCCAAATCCCTGTCCTCCTTTCCCAACCCTACCCTCTCCCCTAGTTCCCCAAACTTCCATGCCTATCTTTGTGCCTGTCTCACCCCCACAACTGCAAGGTCCCAGACACCATCTCCTTCCAGGAAGCTGAAGCTGTCCCTGGCTCAGGAGCTGGAATCGCATGTCCAGAGAGCTTCCCTTGCCAGGCATTGTGGGCATGAGAAAGGACAACACCCATATGCAGGTTGAACATCAACCTCCACCTCTGTCCCAGCAGCAGGATGGCCTCTGGTCCCTGCAGAGCCAGCTGTCATCTTGGCAGGTGTAGCCCCAGGTTCCATAACCCTGACCCATGGTCTCCCTCCCCTGAGAGGCTCAGAGGAAGGCCTGCCCATAGAACATGGATGACGAGCTCTAGATCCTGCTGACAGCATCCCCCAGCACAGAGAAACTCCAGCACATCTCGGAGGTGAGCAGAATGGGAAGGGGCAGCAGGGGTTTTACCTTGGCCCTGGGGACTCCAAGAAAGAAGAGACTGGAAAATCCATGTTTCTTCTCTTGGATCCTTCCGAGTATGCATTTGTGATCAACTCTGTGGGTGCCCTTGGGTTTAACTCACTTCCCCCTTCCGGCATCAGTCTTCTCCACTCTCAGATCTACCTTGGGGAAGAAGGACATAAGCCTCGACAATCACCTTCACCTGTGGGTGTCTGGCCCTGGGACCCTAAACCAGCTGGACTATCTGTCCCATCACCTAAACTGCCCTATCTTTCCCCCCTCGGGCCTTGTCCTAAGTGCTCCGCCTAGCCCCTTCCTGGCTTGTTCCTGACCTTTCAAGGACTCTCCAAGCCCCTCCCATAGCTCCTCCACTTGGGGTGTCTCTTGTGGCTGAGCACAGGCTGCCCTTCTGTCTCTGAGCAGGCCTGGGTCCCAGTCACATGCTGCTGCTTGTCACCTGATCCCCACACTTATTCCCTTCCCCCTAGGGAGCTGCAGAACCTGAGCTAGGTGCAGTTGACCTCCAACCCATTTCCTGGCCATCTCAAAAGTTTGAGAACCACTGGAGCCAGCTGGCAAACAGAAAATATTTCTTCTGCAGTGACTTGGGATTAAGCGACATGGAGGAAAAGACGTGGAGGCTGTGAATAAAGTTAGAGTAGCGAGGCCAGGATAACCGAGGCTAGATCCCAGGACTGGCTATCAGAAGACCTGCCATTTCCGATACCTGGCTTTGGGACCATGAGCGAGTCTCTTCAACGCTGGGTGCCTCAGTTTCCTCTAGTATCAAATAGCGCTAATCAAGGATTTTTTTTTGTTCTCCCCATTTTACAGGGTGGGAAACCGAGACACAGTTGGGACATGTCTATGCTGGAGGTCTCTTGTGGATTTCTAAGCTGATGACCCCACCATTTTGTTCAGAGCCTGTGGACAACACAGCTCCTAAAGGTGTGTTTGTTTTGTGCTTATCCCCTACGTACCAGCAGGTCTGGGCGGACTTTTATCACTGTGCTGTGGAAAGCAGGACCTGGGTACTAAGAGACTGAAGAAGTTTTCAAGGACTTAAAAGTAGTTTTATCAATGAATTGGGAGAAAACCTATAATCCCTGCTGATAAGATTGGTGGATGACGAAATATTGGCAGAGTGGTAATTACTGATGAGGAGAGGGCAGTGATACAGAGCCATCTGGTTCATTTGGCAAGCTGGGCCCATTGAAAGAAAGCAAGTTTGACCAGAGCCAAATGCAAGGTCCTACACCTAGCAACAAGGTATGCCGGCCACACCTCCAGAATGGGGAAGTGTATCCAGGAAAGCAGTGACTCTGAAAAGGATTTAGGGGCCATAGTGGAGAAGTCACTCAACACAAGCTCCCAGTGTGATGCTGTGGTGACCAGGGCTAAAGCTATCCTTAGACGTAGGAACAGAGCCGTGAGGAGGCTAGGGAGGTGACACAGCATCAGTGAGACTGCTATTGGAATACTGCCTCCAGTTTTGGTGTCCTCATTTGAAAAAGATGTTGAGAAATTGGAGCTGGGGCAGCAAAGAGCCACCAAATGTTCTACGGGCTGGAGAAAAATGCCTTCTAAGGAGCGATTGAAAGAGCTCAACCTGTTTAGCTGATGAAAAGCAGATTGAAAGGTGACTTCACTGAAGGGTTGAAATGCCTTAATGGAGAGAAAATACTGGGGATTAAAAGGCTCGTTAATCTAGCAGAGGAAGGCATAACAAGACCCAATGGCTGGAAGGTGAAAAGAGACAAATTCATATTACAAACAAGGCACAAATATTCAACAGTGAGGATGGTTCACCACAGGAACAAGCTACCAAGGAAGTGATGGATTCTCCATCTCTTGATGTCATTTAATGAAGACTAGATGTCTTTCTGGGATGTGCTTCCCAAACGGTAGCAACTGTGATATAAAGGAGGCCTGTGATATGCAGGGTGTCAGATGAGTTGCTCTAATGGTCTCTTCTGGCCATCAAGTCAACTCATTTCTGAAAACCTCCAAAGTGTCTGGCCAGCTGCAGGACATTAGCACTGCAGGCGAGGGGCGGGTAGGTTGACGGGATAGCAAGTGTGAAAAAGGGGTCAGGGAGTGGGGGGTAAGAGGAACCTATATAAGAAAAAGCCCCAGATAGCAGGACTGTCCCTATAAAATCAGGACATCTGGTCACCCCAGGGGTGAGTGTGGCAGTGACATCACAAAGGCCCTTTGCAGGACCTCAGCCTATTGGTCAAAGATAGTGGGGAGGTGGTGACCTCACAGAGAGATGCTGACATCAGCCAGGCAGGACAGGGGTGCAGGGCCAGGGAAACCTCGCAGACCCCTGTAGCTTTGCTTCAGCAAGTCTCCCTCTCGAGGTCCCTCTTTCAGGACTGAGAGAGTATTAGGGTTTACGTACGTGAGCGCGAGGAGGAACCTCTTTCGAGTTTTCTCCTTTTCCTGATTTTACTAGAAAACAGACATCCCTATTTGAAAGGTAAGAGCCTCTGAGAGGTTTGGAACCTGTTCAGTCTGATCCATTTGGTGCCAGGTGAATTCTAGGCGTGGAAAAGGCTAGCTTAAGGTGGCAGAATTTTATTCCCCACCTTCGATTTTGTCCCTTAGAATCACTGGGGACATTAGGGTTTGTCCTTTTTGTTTTACCTTTTCCTCCATCCCTCCCTCCTTTCTCTTCTTCTCTTACTTCTTTTGTCCTTTCCCCTGTTCCCCTCCCGCCACCAGGAGGGGTGTGTGTGGGGGAGTCACTGGGGGTGCTCTGCAGCTCCCATTGTGGAAGGTCCACCCAAAAATGTGGGGCTGAAATAGTGCTCGGACAGTGATCCCCACCGGTGACCTGGGCCATCCTTTGAGCTCTCTGGTGACAGCCCTCAGCCCTCCGCCCCTCAGTCTCTACCCTGATTGCCTGAGCGGGGGGTTACTGACAGGGAGGAGACTCGGATCCTTGTTGTTCTCTTTTAAGACCAAGTAAATAAGTCATAACCAATCATATGTTTGACGAATTTTGCTGCTTCTCTGCATTCATTGTCTCTGAGCAGTTCATGATTCTCTCTAACATTCCAGTTCTCCTGAAACGCTTGCTGAATAATTACTATGAACTGTTTGTTGGTCTGGAGCTCATGTGAGAGGACTTTATTCAGGTCATTCAGTGTATGAAATTCAAGATCCGATGGTTAGTTTGAAAGTCCGGGCTCTTGGGTCCTATTCCCAACTCTACCACTGACTGGCTGTGTGACCTCAGACAAGTCAGTTCTCCTCCTTTCTCAGCCTTAGCTTCTCCCTCTTTCAAGTAGGCATAACAATCGGCTCCTTCCTACCTCACGGTGGGAGGAGGATGGGGATCCATTGGAGAGTGTCTCAAGGAGCAGTGCATAATATGAGGGGTCCTATCTCGTTTACTCAGATCAGATTATGACATAATAGAGTAGCTGAAATATTCTATTTTATTTGTTTTTGATTATTTTAAAATTGGTAAGAGCAGCAACTCCTTAGCTCAGACTGAAGTATCTTCTCTAGTTTTCGAGAAATAAGTGTCTCCTCTTTGTGCGTGACGAGAGAATTTAACACACTGTGACAAACAGGAGATGCTTTTGTTTTGCAACAAAATATTTTTGCAAAGAATTTTCATCCCACTTGATATGATTTCAAGAAACAAACGGGTTTAGTCTGAATGAGATTTTCTGACAGAAATGGTTTCAGTGAAATTTCCCCACCATCTCGATTCCTGGTCTCTCTCTTTGCCTCTGCGGGGTTTCTTGTCTGTTAGGAGTCAGGATTTGTGGCTTCTCTTTCTGGCTCTGCCACCGTGTTGCTGTGTAGGCCCTTGGGTAGGTCACTTCCCTTCTCTGTACCTCAGGCTCCCCATCTCTCTAATGGGAACAGGGACAATTTGCGAACTCTGGGCAGTCATGAGTCTGAGTGAGATAAGGGGTGTAGTTAAAGCCCTTTGTGAAAGAGAAAGGGGAGTTTCACGGTGTTGAGCACCAAGGAATTCTAAGCTTTGCTAAAATGTCTAGGCTGCGGAAACAAGAAATGGTCGGGGCCAAATTTTAACCACTGTCTTTTTTAAAGCCCATTCAGGGATGTGAGTCCCACTCTTTTAGGTATCTGGGGTTCTTTGCCAGCAGGAGAGAAGAGGTTCCTGCCTCCATTTTTGTGGCCTTAACAAACCAGGTGCTGTGCCCCAGTTCTCATCTGAGATCCCTGAAAAGAACGTCTCCCCATCCGTTAACAAGACAGTAGCTATCTTTAAAAGGGAAACAAAGAGAACCCCGGGACTTACAGACTAGTGAGCCTCATTCCATACCTGGAAAGATACTGGAACACATTATAAAACAATCAGTTTGTCAGCACCGACAGGATCATGTGGTTCTTAGTACTAGTGAGCATGGATTTGTCAAGAACAAATCATTCGAAACCAATCCTGTTTCCTTCTTTGACAGGGTTACGGGCCTAGTGGAGGTGGATAAACAGTAGATGTGATCTATCTTGGTGTTAATCAGGCTTTTGACACAGTCCCATAGGACATTCTCACAAGCAAACTAGGGAAATGTGGTCTTGATGCAATTAGTATAATGTGGGAACACAGCTGGTAGAAAACCCATCCTCCAAGAGTCGTTCTCCATATTTTGCTGTCCAGCTGAAAGGGAGTACCTAGTGGGTCCGGCACAGATCAGTCTGGGGTGTGGTACTATTCCATAATTTCATTAATGATTTGGAAAATGGAGTGGAGTGTATGCTTCTAAACTGTGCAGATGACACGAAGCACTTTGGAGCGCAGGACTGGAATTCAGAACGCCCTTTAAAATTTGGAGACATTGTTCTTCTTGAGCCAAACTCCATGGCTGGGCCCCTCTCTGTAGGCTGGGCAGAAGTGAAACCCAGAGCCAAACACTCCTCCTCCTGGGCAGTGCACGCCGACCTTTAATGGTCAGATGCTGCTTAGCTCTGTCAGAGCAGCTTCTGCTGCGGGATTCTCCCAGCACTTTCCAAGAGTGGGAAAGTATGAAATCCCCATTTGACTGCTGGGGACAGAGCCATAGAGCGGGGAGCAACTTGCCCAAAGTCCCAATAGGAAAACCAGCAATGGAACCCAGGAGTCCTGACTGTCAATCCCCTCTTTTCACAGGCAGTCGATCGCCCAGTGTCATCACCCTGCCTGCTGTCTGGGCAGGGTAACTCCTCAGGTCACCACCCTCTCCAGCCTACCTTGGGCTTGGAGAGTGAGGAGGAGAGCGAGGGACAGCAGATGACCCTGAACATCCACCATCCATCGCTCCGCCATCCGCCATCCATGGAGCCGTCTCCAGTGTGTTTGAAAAGGTCCCAACAATGCGGCTCCCAGCCCTTGCCTTGTGGGCTACTGTTTGACAGGCTGAGAGTGTCTGAGCTGGGCGAGACCCTGTGAGCTGCTGAGCATGGATTGTCATAAATATAAAGGGAAGGGTAAACCCCTTTAAAATCCCTCCTGGCCAGAGGAAAAATCCTCTCACCTGTAAAGGATTAAGAAGCTAAAGGTAACCTTGCTGGCACCTGACCAAAATGACCAATGAGGAGACAAGATACTTTCAAAAGCTGGGAGGAGGGAGAAAACAAAAGGGTCTGTGTCTGTCTGTATGATGCTTTTGCTGGGGTCAGAACAGGAATGGAGTCTTAGAACTTAGTAAGTAATCTAGCTAGGTATGTGTTAGATTATGATTTCTTTAAATGGCTGAGAAAAGAACTGTGCTGAATAGAATGACTATTCCTGTTGTGTGTCTTTTTTATAACTTAAGGTTTTGCCAAGAGGGATTCTCTAGGTTTGAATCTAATTACCCTGTAAGGTATCTACCATCCTGATTTTACAGAGGTGATTCCTTTACTTCTATTAAAGGTCTTCTTGTAAGAAAACGGAATGCTTTTTCATTGTTCTAAGATCCAAGGATTTGGGTCTGTGGTCATCTATGCAAATTGGTGAGGATTTTTACCAAACCTTCCCCAGGAAGTGGGGTGCAAGGGTTGGGAGGATTCTGGGGGGAAAGACGTGTCCAAACTCTGTTTTTTCAGGAACCCAGTTAAAGTTTGTTGCTGGCAGTGGAAGTCCTAGGGCAAAGGGTAAAATAGTTTGTACCTTGGGGAAGTTTTAACCTAAGCTGGTAAAAGTAAGCTTAGGGGGTTTTCATGCAGGTCCCCACATCTATACCCTAGGGTTCAGAATGGGGAAGGAACCTTGACAGAAATCAATGAGAAATGTGGGGGCCCTGGGCTTCCTATGCCTAGGGACTTTGATGTGGGGAATGGTTTCCCTGGAGAAGTCCGGACTCCTGGGTAGTGTTCTGATTTCTAGGCTGTGAGGTAGCCAGGGATGGCAGGAGGGAGCTGCTTGTCCGATGGTCTTTGTAACTTACTCCAGTGCCTCCCCGGGTGTTGCAGCTCCAGGGATGATGAGGGGAAACGTAAGGAGCAGATCATGCAATGAACTCCTTCCAGTGTGTGGAGATTGCACTCCCTGCACCCCTGTGAGGGGAGGAGGAGCTGCTCTGGCTGGGGCAGGGATGGAGAAGGATGAAAAAGGCTGTTTGGTGAGAGGCTGCCT
This sequence comes from Lepidochelys olivacea, assembly GCF_965140295.1. NCBI lineage: Eukaryota > Metazoa > Chordata > Testudines > Cheloniidae > Lepidochelys > Lepidochelys olivacea. Next base: position 177,539,989 of record NC_140413.1, on the reverse strand, counting down.
TGACCCCAGACTCACGCTTGCTCCCCGCTCGGTTCCAGGATAGCCGGGCTCCTGAGGATGTTCAGGAAGAAGGGTCTGCAGGTGGCCCCGGAGCCTGAGGGAAGCAGCTGCCATCTTCCCCAGGAGCAGAGCGTCCCCTCTGTCCCTGCTGGCGGGGAAGGAGCTCTTGGCCAGGCCAGGAGGTGGAAGTGCCCAGACTTCTGGCAGAGGAAACCCACTCCCGGCGCAGGCGTTGATGTGGGAGAGGCACCGGCCAGGCTGAAGTAGAGTTGACCCAGGATGCAGCTGGGCAGGCAGGACCCAGCCCAGGACAGGAGCCAGGCAGGGTGGCTCTGGGGCTTGTTGTGTGGGAAGCACCGGCCCCAGGAGCCCAGCCCTGATTCCCAGCAGGAGGCATCGCCCTGCCCGGTCACTGAGGACCTTCAATCTTCCCCGGGGCAGGAGGTGGAGGATCCCTGTCCCAGCACCAGCAGCTCGGCCCGCTCCCCATGGGACAGCAGCAGTGCCTGGGATTTGGGTAGTAGTGAGGCCAACGGGCGCCACTGCTTTGTTCCAGGTGAGGAGTCAGGCTGGGCTCAGGGAGGGGTGAGGAGGGGGCTGTGACCACCCTGAGCCCAGGCTCTCAAGCAGTGCTATGGGGGTGAGTCCCCAGCACAGGTGTCTGGCCTCAGCCACGTGAACCTCTGACACTAGATGCTGCCACTTTGGTCCTTGGTGCTCTGGTTGGCAGGGTGGGTGCAGGGAGCGGGGGCAGACACTTCCCAGGGAGTCCAGGACAGTTTGTGGGAGGTTCTCTTTGCTATGGTCTCCTGAATTAATTGGGGGCTGAAGGTATCCCTGAGAGCGGGGGATGTGGGGAGCGATCTGCCCTGCGTCCTGGAGGTGCGAAGGGGGCACATTGCCCCACCATGCCCCTGTCCTTCTCCCAAGTGGCAGCAGGTATCATCCTGTCCCCTTCTCTCCCTGGTGCAGGGAACCCCAGGGACTCCGAGGAGGAGGAATGGGTGAAGGTGACCACAGAGGAGGCTGCTCTCAAGAACATTCGAGAGCAGCTCCAGGGCCAAGAAAAGGTACAAACGTTCCCCAGCTGTGCTGGAACCGAGATTCTCCCACCCTTTCCCAGCACCCTGACCACCTGCAGAGGGTCTTGTCTCTGATGATCCACCAGCCCTAATGGAGGCCTTTCTCCTCCTTGATCTGGGATGCCCAAGATGGGGGTATTTGTCACACACCAGCTGGGGTCTCCTCCCCCAACAGGCACTGTCCCAGATCTAAACCCTGCTTGTGTAGGAGTCATGGGTAATTTGGACAATGGGCGGGTCCCCACTATCCCCCATTCAGGCCTGAGTGCTGCAACCAGTGTAGGTGGGGCAGGGAGGTCCCTGGCTAACTGGCTGTCTCTCCTGTAACCCCACTCCTGGTGGGTGCAGGACGAGAACCAGCAGCTCATGTTCCTGCACGCCATCCACCCCTGTGTCTCGCTGCACATCAGAGAGGGCAGGACACATTGGAGCCACACTGCTGCAAGGTGGCTGTGCTGGAGAGGATTGTGGTGAGGGAGGACAGAGACATGGGAGGGGCAGGGGTCTCCCCGGGCCAATGGATGCGGGATGGCTGATGCTGGAGGGGCAGCTTAGGCCAGGGATTACTGGGACCGAAGACTGGGGAGAAGAGACAGATGAAATTCTGAGATTGGCCACTAGTGGGCAGGAATCGGAGGAGCTGGAGGCAGGTGTGGGGATCCTGCTGGCTGTGTGGGGCGCTGGCTGTGTAATCGCCTCACTGGGAAGTGTCAATGAGGCACGAATCTCTCACGCTCCTTTGTCTCCTTTGGGTCTCACAGGAGCTTATTGAGGAGCTGCCTGATAACTCTCCGCCTGGCGCCATCCTCGCTAACTCCCTGATTGCTGTGGGCAACCTCGGGTACGGAGAGGTGGTGGGAAGGTTCACTCTCTCTGGGTTGGGCTGTTCTTTTCACTCCAGTAACGTTGCAATGGCTTTGGGGAGAGGCTCACTCCCAGGAACAGATAGGAGTGGCAGCGGGGTCCAGGGAACAGGCGCTATTCCTGCCCTGCCACTGTCTCTCTGGGAAACCTTGCACTTGTCATTCCCTGGCACGGTGCCTCAGTTTTCATTCTCGCCAGCCTCTGCCTATTTCCCTGCATTTTCATGTCCCTGTTGGTGCCAGTCCCACCCCCACACTGCACAGTCTAATACCAGCCATGGTATTACCACCACGACACCTGCCCTGGAGCCAGAGGGGGAGAGCCACCTCCTTCGAGCTGCCCTGCATGCCAGCTTCACCCTGGGCACATAGAAAGACACCACCCAAGTCCAGGTTGATCATGTTAAGTCATGGAATGAAGAGCCAGCTGTCATCCTGCCATGAATCCTTGCTAATTGCCTGCAGTGGAATGTGAATGAGTGAGTCCAGGATATGTGTTTGGGGGTCTCACAAGTGCTTCCCAGAGACCCCTCTTCCCATCTACAGGTAGGTGTAGCCCCAGTTTCCCTAACTCTGACCTATGGCTCTCCCTTGCTTTGCAGGAACTGCATAGGGTCCTGCCAGACCTCCTGGATGCCATGCTGGGGAACCTGCTGGCAGAGTCCCCAGACACCGACAGGCTCCACTACATCTTGGAGGTGAGCCCGATAAGAGGGGTGGGGCAATTTTGCCTGAACTGTTAGATCCATTTTCAAGTCTGTCCTCCTAGCTGGGCCCTCAGTAGGTCGTCCTTGGTCACAGCAGTTAGTGTAATGCAGTGTCAGGCCCTTCCTCCTTGAAGAACAGAGGAAGTAGCTGGGAGTTCAAGCCAGAGCTTAGCCTGGGGACTGGCTTAGGGAGTGAGAGTCTGAACCCCTCCTGTGAGATCCAGAAGATGGTCCTCAGAGAAGAGTCACAGGCTCCTACCGAGAGAAACAGGAGGATCCCAGAGAATCAGCCCTTCTCTCCGACGGGCCCTGAGATTCCTGGGCGGATTGTGCTCACAGTCAATCCCTTCACCCAACCAAGGACTTGAGAGCCAAGGAGGTGTGAGGGGTCTGTCTCCTTCCTGGTGAGCTGTTCAGGAATCAGGAGTTCAGGGAGTATGGGACCAGCCCCGACATGGAACGTTGTCCCAATCTAGAGAGACAATGAGAAGTCGTGACCTGCAGGATACAGGCATTGTCCTGGGGCAACAATCCCCTTCTAAAGCTCTGCGATCAGTGAATCAGATATTCCACCCTGTGGACAATGTCTCAGCCCCCTGGGGATGGGGAGGGTCTCATTAGCACAACACATGCACCTGCCCGTTGATCCTGAGCTGCCTCCTTTCCCCCTCGCACATGAACTATTAGATTATGTCCAGGGTGTCGCAAGAGAGAGCCAGGGCCATTAGGAGCAGCACCGCCCTGCTCAGATCCACCATCACCCTCCTTGAGTTTGACATAAGTGACCTCTCAGCCCAGCTTTCTGACTCCAGGCATCGGTGGGCTGGCTCAAACGGGCTGTAGGATGTGCTGCTGCAGGAGCTGGGGGTTAGGAGTGTTCCTCTTGGGGAGACAGAGTCAGAGCAGACAATGAGCTTGGCTTGAGTCAAGTTCTTCTTGTCCTGGTTAAGTGGTGACTCTGGGCTTTTAAGGGGACCATGCTCCAGGTTCATGCCTTTTTGTCATCCTGGAGCAGCTGGGGAAGTAAGTCCTCATGGAGGGCCCTGCCCACATCCCTGTGCTCCAGGCTCCTTTTGGGGGCAGAGGAAATTAAGGGTCTAGCTCAAGCTCCTATTCTCTAGCATCTCCTGTAGAGGGGCTACCGGGACGGAGAGTCCTGGCCAGGTGGGGACTGGGAGCTGACAGGAAAATGCTGATGGAGTCCCCTCTCCCTCTCCCTTCCGTAAGAACTCAGCAGAATTCCCCAGGATGGGTCACTGTGTGGCACAGCTGGCTCTGTCCATCAGTGAACAGCCAAGGACCTCAGCCGGCAGGCCAGGGAGGGAGTGTACCGGCTCTACCGGCTGCTTCTGCACTGGAGAGGTTAGGAACCCAGCTGGGAAATGGCACCCGATAGAGGGAGAGTGGGACCCCAACCAATTTCTCACAGACTAACCCTGGCTGGAGGCTGTGGATCTCTTTCTCTGTTCTACAGCAGCCCTTGCAATTCTGTTGGGCCAGACATGCAGCGAGGACTCTGCCCACTGTGCAGCCATCAACGGGATTGGAAGGACACAAGCACTGCAACCAGAATGATAAGTGTGTGTGTGTGTCTCTTTCCCAGGGCTGACCATCCATGAGGCTGAAGCCTTGTGGTGTTGGGACTGGCACCGGGACAGCAGGCTCCTGGGCTACAGGAACACAGCCAGGGTGGGGGAGGTAAGGACACTCTGCCAGGGCATGACACAGGTCAGGGAGTGGGGGTGGCTGGGTCCCCTGCAGTGGCTGCCTCCTAGGACCAGTAGACAGAGATACCGTTCTAGCCCCAGAATTTGGAGCGTCGCTCTGGGCAATCTGCTAATGCCTCACGTCTTGTTGGTTTTAGGTCTTCAGAAAGTTCTTCTGGGAGGGGCAGAGAAGATCCTTCCTCCGGACGGCAGTGCTGGCCATCCACGACCCCCTGTGACGTGTCAGCCAGGCTGGGCTGCTCCTCATCTGCTCCCTCCTGGAGGAAGCCCAGCAGCTGATGGGGGACAAGGTAAGCAGCTGCATTAGAGTCAGGAGATTGGGGTGGGGCCCAGGCCTCATTCCCATCTGATGGCCATTCGCTGGCCTGGCGGAAAGAGCCTGATGGGGAATGAGAGTGAGAACAGGTGCTACTGGGAAGGGAGATGAATTCACCTCCATGAGCAGGAGGGAGCCAGCTTGTCCCCGGAGCAGCTCTAACCAATCTCTTTAGCAAGGCTAGCTAATGACAAGCATTACCTCATCGCGGACTTATGTTCTTAGGACACAGCTTTGGCATGTTCCCCTCCCCGCCCCACCGCCAGCTACAGCACCAAGGACCAAAGTGGCAGCATCTAGTGTCAGAGGTTCACGTGGCTCAGGCCAGACACCTGGGCTGGGGACCTGCCCCCTTAGCACTGGTCGAGTGCCTGGGCCTAAGGTGTTCACAGCCCCCTCCTCACCCTTCCCTGAGCCCAGCCTGGCTCCTCACCTGGAACCAAGCAGCGGCGCCCCTTGGCCTCACTGCAGCCCGAGTCCCAGGCGCTGCTTCTGTCCCATGGGGAGTGGGCCGAGCTGCTGGTGCTGGGACAGGGATCCTCCACCTCCTGCCCCGGGGAGACTGGAAGGTCCTCAGTGACCGGGCAGGGGGGTGCCTCCTGCTGGGAATCAGGGCTGGGTTCCTGGGGCTGGTGCTTCCCACACAACAAGACCCAGAGCCACCCTGCAAGGCTCCATTCCTGGGCTCGGTCCTGCCTGCCCAGCTGCATCCTGGGCCAGCTCCATTTCAGCCTGGCTGCTGCCTCTCCAACCTCGGCGCCTGTGCTGGGAGCGGGTTTCTTCTGCCAGAAGGCTGGGCACTTCCACCTCCTAGCCTGGCCGGGATCGCCTTCCCCGCCAGTGGGGACGGAGGGGCCGCTGTGCTCCTGGGGAAGATGGCAGCTGCTTCCCTTAGGCTTTGGGGCCACTTGCAGAGCCTTCTTCCTGAACATCCTCAGGAGCCCGGCCATCCTGGAACCGAGTGGGGAGCAGGCATGAGTCTGGGGTCAAGACAGCCTCTCACTAACCATCCTTTTTCATCCCTCCCCATCCCTGCCCCAACCACAGCATCTCCACCACCCCCCACAGGGGTGCAGGGAGTGCAGTCTCCACACACTGGCAGGAGTTCATCGCATGATCTGCTCCCAATGTTCCCCCTCTTCAGCTATGGTGCTGCAATACCTGGGGAGGCACTGGGGTCAGTCACAAAGACTATTGGTCACTTTGGACAAGCAGCTCCCTCGTGCCGTCTCTGGCCACCCCTTCCACCCCCCCTGGCGAGAGGAGGAACAGAACCCAGGAGTCTGCATTTCTCCGGGGAAACCATTCCCCACATCAAAGCTCAGGACCCCCTCATTTCTCATTGATTTCCATACTCAGCTGCTCACAGAGTCTGGCCCAGCTCAGACATTCTCAGCCTGGGGAACAGTCTGAGCTAAGTAGTTGCTGCTCTTAACAATTTCAAAATAATCAAATACAAATAAAATAGAATATTTCAGCTATTTTATTATGTCATAATCTGATCTGAAAAAAGAAAAGGAGTACTTGTGGCACCTTAGAGACTAACCAATTTATTTGAGCATGAGCTTTCGTGAGCTACAGCTCACTTCATCGGATGCATACCGTGGAAACTGCAGCAGACTTTATATACACACAGAGAATATGAAACAATACCTCCTCCCACCCCACTGTCCTGCTGGTAATAGCTTATCTAAAGTGATCATCAGGTTGGGCCATTTCCAGCACAAATCCAGGTTTTCTCACCCTCCACCCCCCCACAGAAATTCACTCTCCTGCTGGTGATAGCCCATCCAAAGTGACAACTCTTTACACAATGTGCATGATAATCAATTTGGGCCATTTCCTGCACAAATCCAGGTTCTCTCACCCCCCTCCCAAAAACCACACACACAAACTCACTATCCTGCTGGTAATAGCTCATCCAAAGTGACCACTCTCCCTACAATGTGCATGATAATCAAGGTGGGCCATTTCCAGCACAAATCCAGGTTTTCTCACACACACACCCCCACCCCCACCCCCATACACACACAAACTCACTCTCCTGCTGGTAATAGCTCATCCAAACTGACCACTCTCCAAGTTTAAATCCAAGTTAAACCAGAACATCTCGGGGGAGGGTAGGAAAAAACAAGAGGAAATAGGCTACCTTGCCTAATGACTTAGCCACTAACCACTAACCCAGGAACTTATTCTTGCAACAAAGCCCGTTGCCAATTGTGCCCACATATCTATTCAGGGGACACCATCACAGGGCCTAATAACATCAGCCACACTATCAGAGGCTCGTTCACCTGCACATCCACCAATGTGATATATGCCATCATGTGCCAGCAATGCCCCTCTGCCATTTACATTGGTCAAACTGGACAGTCTCTACGTAAAAGAATAAATGGACACAAATCAGATGTCAAGAATTATAACATTCATAAACCAGTCGGAGAACACTTCAATCTCTCTGGTCACGCAATCACAGACATGAAGGTCGCTATCTTAAAACAAAAAAACTTCAAATCCAGACTCCAGCGAGAAACTGCTGAATTGGAATTCATTTGCAAATTGGATACTATTAATTTAGGCTTAAATAGAGACTGGGAGTGGCTAAGTCATTATGCAAGGTAGCCTGTTTCCTCTTGTTTTTTCCTACACCCCCCCCAGATGTTCTGGTTTAACTTGGATTTAAACTTGGAGAGTAGTCAGTTTGGATGAGCTATTACCAGCAGGAGAGTGAGTTTGTGTGTGTATGGGGGTGGGGGGATGTGAGAAAACCTGGATTTGTGCAGGAAATAGCCCAACTTGATTGTCATGCACATTGTGTAAAGAGTTGTCACTTTGGATGGGCTATCACCAGCAGGAGAGTGAATTTGTGTGTGGGGGGGTGGAGGGTGAGAAAACCTGGATTTGTGCTGGAAATGGCCCACCTGATGATCACTTTAGATAAGCTATTACAAGCAGGACAGTGGGGTGAGAGAAGGTATTGTTTCATGATCTCTCTGTGTATATAATGTCTGCTGCAGTTTCCACGGTATGCATCTGATGAAGTGAGCTGTAGCTCACGAAAGCTTATGCTCTAATAAATTGGTTAGTCTCTAAGGTGCCACAAGTACTCCTTTTCTTTTTGCGAATACAGAGTAACACGGCTGTCACTCTGAAACCAATCTGATCTGAGTAAATGTTAAAGGCACCCCATATTATGCACTGCTCCCAGTGACACTCTCCAATGGATCCCCATCCTCCACCCACTGTGAGGTAGGTAGGAGCTGATTGTTATGCCTACTTGAAAGAGGGAGAAGCTAAGGGTGAGAAAGGAGAACTGACTTGTCTGAGGTCACACAGCCAGTCAGTGGCAGAGTTGGGAATAGGACCCAAGAGCCCGGACTTTCAAATAACCATTGGATCTTGAGTTTCATACGTTGAACGACCTGAATAAAGTGCTCTCAGATGAGCTTCAGACCAACAAACAGTTCATAGTAATTATTCAGCAAGTGGAATGTTAGAGAGAATCATGAACTGCTCAGAGACAATGAATGCAGAGAAGCAGCAAAATTTGTCAAACATATGACTGGTTATGACTTATTTACTTGGTCTTAAAAGAGAACAACAAGGACCCGACTCTCCTCCCTCTCAGTAACCCCCCGCTCAGGCAATCAGGGTAGAGATTGAGGGGCGGGGGGCTGAGGGTTCTCACCAGAGAGCTCAAAGGATGGCCCAGGTCACTGGTGGAGCACTATTTCAGCCCCACATTTTTGGGTGGACCTTCCACAATGGGAGCTGCAGAGCACCCCCAGTGACTCCCCCCCACACACCCCTCCTGGTGGTGGGAGGGGAACAGGGGAAAGGACAAAAGAAGTAAGAGAAGAAGAGAAAGGAGGGAGGGATGGAGGAAAAGGTAAAACAAAAAGGACAAACGCTAATGTCCCCAGTGATTCTAAGGGACAAAATCCTAGGTGGGGAATAAAATTCTGCCACCTTAAGCTAGCGTTTTCCAGGCCTAGAATTCAGCTGGCACCAAATGGATCAGACTGAACAGGTTCCAAACCTCTCAGAGGCTCTTACCTTCCAAACAGGGATGTCTGTTTTCTAGTAAAATCAGGAAAAGGAAAGGAGAAAACTCGAAAGAGGTTCCTCCTCGTGCTCACGTATGTAAACCCTAATATTCTCTCAGTCCTGAAAGAGGGACGTCGAGAGGGAGACTTGCTGAAGCAAAGCTAAAGGGGTCTGCGAGGTTTCCCTGGCCCTGCACCCCTGTCCTGTCTGGCTGATGTCAGCATCTCTCTGTGAGGTCACCACCTCCCCACTACCTTTGACCAATAGGCTGAGGTCCTGCAAAAGGCCTTTGTGATGTCACTGCCACACCCACCCCGGGGGTGACCAGATGTCCCGATTTTATAGGGACAGTCCCGCTAACTGGGGGTTTTTCTTATATAGGTTCCTATTACCCCCCACTCTCTGTCCCCTTTTTCACACTTGCTATCCCATCAACCTACCCACCCCTCCCCTGCAGTGCTAATGTCCTGCCGCTGGCCAGACATTTTGGAGGTTTGAGCTACTCCCTGTGGATCAGCCCACTCAAGGAGTGTTTATTCTAGGAAGCAAGCCGGCTAGACAGCAAAACATCAGAGGCTACTCCCAATGCTACACTCAGTTTTTCAGAAATGAGTCGACTTGATGGCCAGAAGAGACCATTAGAGCATCTCATCTGACCCCTGCATATCACAGGCCTCCTGTATACCACAGTCGCTAACCTTTGGGAAGCACATCCCAGAAAGACATCTAGTCTTCATTAAATGACATCAAGAGATGGAGAATCCACCACTTCCTTGGTAGCTTGTTCCTGTGGTGAACCATCCTCACTGTTGAATATTTGTGCCTTGTTTGTAATATGAATTGGTCTCTTTTCACCTTCCAGCCATTGGGTCTTGTTATCTCTTTCTCTGCTAGATTAACGAGCCTTTTAATCCCCAGTATTTTCTCTCCATTAAGCTATTTCAACACTTTAGTTGATGAAAAGCAGATTGAAAGGTGACTTCACTGAACAGGTTGAGCTCTTTCAATCGCTCCCTAGAAGGCATTTATCTCCAGCCTACAGAACATTTGGTGGCTCTTTGCTGCCCCAGTTCCAATTTCTCAACATCTTTTTCAAATGAGGACACCAAAACTGGAGGCAGTATTCCAATAGCAGTCTCACTAATGCTGTGTCACCTCCCTAGCCTCCTCATGGCTCTGCTTCTACGTCTAAGGATGGCTTGAGCCCTGGTCACCACAGCATCATGCTGGGAGCTCGTTTTGAGTGGCTTCTCCACTATGGCCCCTAAATCCTTTTCAGAGTCACTGCTTTCCTGGATACACTTCCCCTTTCTGGAGGTGAGGCTGGCATGCCTTGTTGCTAGGTGTAGGACCTTTGCATTTGGCTCTGGCCAAACTTGCTTTCTTTGAATGGGCCCATCTTGCCAAACGAGCCAGATGGCTCTGTATCACTGCCCTTTCCTCATCAGTAGTTACCACTCTGCCAGTATTTTGTCACCCACCAATCTTATCAGCAGGGATTGTAGGTTTTCTCCCAATTCATTGATAAAAATTATTTTTAAAAATTAGTCCTTGAGAGCTTCTTCAGACCCTTAGTACCCAGGACCTGCTCCCCACAGCACAGTGAGAAAAGGCTGTCCTGCTGGTACATAGGGGATAAGAACAGAACAGACATACCTTTAGTCGCTGTGTTACCCATAGGCTCTGAACAACATGTGGGGGTCAGCAGCTTAGAAATGCTCTAGAGAGCTGTAGTGTAGACAGGTCCCAACTGTGTCTCGGTTTTACACCCTGTAAAATGGGGAGAACAAACAAAACAGTGATTAAGTCTATTTGATAGTGGGGAAACCGAGGCACCCAGCGTTGAAGAGACTCGCTCATGGTCCCAAAGCCAGGAATAGAAAACGGCAGGTCTTCTGATAGCCAGTCGTGAGACCTCACCCCTCTTATCCTGGCTCTCTCCTCTAACTTTAATCACAGCCTCCACGTCTTTTCCTCCATGTCCCTTAACCCCACGTCACTGCCGAAGAAAGATTTTCTGTTAGCCAGCTGGCTCTCATGCAGTGGTTCTCAAACTTTAGCACTAGTGACCACTTTCACAGAGAAAGCCACTGAGTGTCACCCCTCCTTATAAATTAAAAACACTTTTTTATATATGTAACACCATTATAAATGCTGGAGGCAAAGCAGGCAGGGGTGGAGGCTGACAGCTCACGACCCCCCATATAATAACCTCACGACACCCTGAGGGGGCTCGTCCCCCAGTTTGAGAACCCCTGCTCTAATGCATGTGGATGTCCTTCCAAAAGATGTGCTCTGGCTCAGTCCCATGTTATGGTTGGCTGAAGGAACAACTTGGTAACATTTTAGGGCCTGAGTTATACAGGAGGCGTGACTAGATACACATAATGGTCCTTTCCGACCTGAACATCTATCAATCTTTACATTTTCTGCTGCTAGGAAGATAACTCTGGACCTATTTTCTCTCATTCACTTTCAGTTGGAATAATTTAAATCCAGACCAAAGGATTTCCTCTTCCATTGTGTCTTCAGCACCTTTGAGAGCAAACAGCTACTGTTTGCCCACAGGTTTCCAGTTTCAACCTGTCCCACGGTGAGATGGCCAGGAAAGGGGTTGGAGCTCAACTGCACCTAGCCCAGGTTATGCAGCTCCCTAGGGTGAAGGGAATAAGTGTGGGGATCAGGTGACAAGTAGTAGCATGTGACTAGGACCCAGGCCTGCTGAGAGATAGAAGGGCAGCCTGTGCTCAGCCAGGAGAGAGACCCCCAAGGGGAGCAGGTGTGGGAGGAGCTTGGAGAGTCCTTGAAAGGTCAGGGACAAGCCAGGAAGGGGCTAGGCTGAGCACTTAGGACAAGGGCCGAGGAGGGAAAGACAGGGCAGTTTAGGTGATGGGGCAGATAGTCCAGTTGGTTTAGGGTCCCAGGGCCAGACACCAACAGGTGAAGGTGATTGTCAAGGCTTATGTCCTTCTTCCCCAGGGCAGATTTGACAGTCGAGAAGAATGATGCCGGAAGGGGGAAGAGAGTTAACCCCAAGGTAACCCACTGAGTTTATATCACAAATGCATACTCAGAAGGATCCAAGAGAAGAAACATGGATTTTCCAGTCTCTTCTTTCTTGGAGTCCCCAGGGCCAAGGTAAAACCCGTGCTGGCCCTTCCCATTCTGCTCACCCCCAAGATGTGCTGGAATTTGTCTGTGCTGGGGGTTGCTGTCAGCAGCATCTAGAGCTCGTCATCCATGTTCTATGGGCAGGCCTTACTCTGAGCCTGCCAGCGGAGGGAGACCATGGGTCAGGGTTATGGAACCTGGGGCTACACCTGCCAGATGACAGCTGGCTCTGCAATCCTTGCCCAGAACAGCTCTCTGCAGAGGGCCTGGTGCACAGCAGGGTAGGGAACAGCCAAGCTGCTAGGAATGGAAGCTGGGCTTCTGGACAGAATCCAGGATCCAAATCCCAGCCTGCGGAAAGAAAGGACTGCCCATGGAGGGACAATGTAATGTCCCATTGAGGGAAGAGCCTGTCCCCACCATTTCTTAACCTCATGGGCTGTTCTCATGCTCTGCCAACCACACCTCTCAGTAGCTCCAGCTGTCTGAGGGAGAAGGGACCAGAGGCCATCCTGCTGCTGGGACAGAGGTGGAGGTTGATGTTCAACCTGCAGATGGGTGTTGTCCTTTCTCATGCCCACAGTCAAGACATCATGCAAGGGAAGGACTCTGGACATGCGATTCCTGCTCCAGAGCCAGGAGCAGCTTCAGCTTACTGGGAGGAGACCAGGCGGAATGGGCTGAGTGTCTTAATAACGGCTAGAGCAAAAATAAAAAAGCCATTAACGGTCAGAAGAACATTCATCAGGGAATTGGAGAGTTCAAGGCTGGCCAGAAAACGTGTCGTCTACGGCATAAACCAGTATGCGCTCTGCCACCTGACTGGTTTTGGAGATAAGGGTACGTCTCTTGGAGAGAGGGGTAAGAGGATCTTTCTCCGAGACACACAGCTGTCATTGCTGGGAACAGAAACCCCATCTGCAATTTTGCTCACTGGCCCTGCCGCAAACTCCACCCTCCAACCATTGTGAGCCAGGACCGGGAACACCATTCCACTGTCACAGGTACATGGACCTGTGCACCTGCAGACACTGCAGCCGGCACACGCACTGGGGCTGGTGCTGTGACATGAGCTGGATGAACCACCCTGCTGGCCCCATATCCAGCATTCCCCCCCTGAGCAATCGGTCCTGCTCCCTGCTCTTTCTCTCTTCCCCCAGGGAACCCTGGAGCAGGCTCTCTTCATGGACCATGTCCCTCTCCTCCTTGGCTCTTTTAGAAGTAAGGTGCTCATTGTTCCTCCTTGCCCCTAAAGGATTGGCACCAGCGTGATTTGTGGGTAAGATCTGACTTGTCTATTGACCTGGGTCTGGGGCTTGGTCCTTTGGGATCGGGAGAACCTTTTTCTTTTACTTCAGGACAAGGAGGAACGTGAGAACTGAATTTTGCAAAGGGAAGCCACAGGGTAACCCTAAAAGGCCCAAACTGCAATGGTATTGAGCCAAAGGTGTGGCATGACAAAAATGATTGTCGATGGACACTTCCAATGGATTTCTTGTTATTGCTAATGGTGATTTGTTTTAGCTATTTTTTTGCTATTACCAAAAACTGTAAAAGTGTACAATGTGCCTAATCTTTGGAGAAAACCCTTGTTAAGATGTTAACATGTTAAGAGTGATACAGAAGAACATATTTTATGTTAAAAAAGCTTGTGATGCAGATGTTTCACCCGCAAAATATCTGTGTTTTTTACCCATGAAAACTTATGCGCAAATAAATCTGTTAGTCTTTCAGGTGTCACCGGACTCCTTGTTGTTTTTGTGGATACAGACTAACATGGCTACCCCCTGATACTTGTAAACAGTCTTGAAACTTTTCACAGGAGAAAAGACATTCCCGACCTGTTATGCTGTAGGAGAAGGGAAACCGAGGCACACTACCATATTGCTTTCAAGGCTAAATGCCAAGATTCCTATACTATGGACAACACTAATATCTACATTGTCTTGATATTAATTGGGTTCCAGACACATGCCAAAGCTTCTATGGATAAAGTAGCTGTTTTCATTAGCTCTTGGCAAGATCACATGAGACATACAGGAACCATGCTGCAAGGGCAAATCCAATCCACTATTGTTCTAAAAAACTTTTACACTGAGTTTGTAAAAGGATTCAATCATGTTATTGAACATGACTTTGAGAAACCATTTCTGTTGTACACTGATATGGGCTCACCAAATTAAATTAATAGACAGCAGGTTTAAAACTAAAAAAAGGAAGTATTTTTTTTAAACAAAGGCACAGTCAACCTGTGGAACTCCTTGCCAGAGGATGTTGTGAAGACCAATCTCAGCAGCTTCCTCGGAAGGAGCCAGTGCTCTTCTTAGAGGACCTTCTCCTGGACCTCACAGGGCTCTGATGCTCTCACTCCGCAAGCCTGCCTGGGGTCTTGGAGTTAGTGCTCAACAGAACCAGGCAGAGCCCTGTTGTCGAGCACCAGCGCCTTCCCTCTGTCCCTGAAGATGGAAGGGCCCCAACACTGCTCTGAACTGACTGCCCTGACCACGGGTGGCCCAATGGCTCTCAGGTAGCAGGACACAATGGAAATGTGGATCATCCAGTCTCTTATTTCCAGGTCTCCGCAGGGCTAAGGTAAAATTCCTGTTGCCCCTGCCCATTCTGCTCACATCCAAGATGTGCGGAAGTTTGTCTGTGCTGGGGGTTGCTGTCAGCAGGCTCTTTAACATGGCATCCATGTCTCTGGGCAGGCCTTCTTCAGAGCCTGTGATGGGAGGGAGACCATGGGTCAGGGTTATGGAACCTGGGGCTACACCTGCCAGGATGACAGCTGGCTCTGCAATGCTTGCCCAGAGCAGCTCTCTGCAGAGGGTCTGGTGCCGAGCAAGGTAGGGAACAGCCAAGCTGCTCGGGATGGGAGCTGGGCTTCATGGCAGAGTTCAGGAACCAAATCACAGAATCTGCAAGGAAGGACTTCCCCATAGAGGGGCAACATCATCTCCCACAGGGTGGGACTCTCTCCCTGACAGTGGATTAATCCTCTGGCCTGTTCCCATCTCTGCCCCCCCACACCCCCAACTAAGCAGCTCCAGCCACCGAAGAGAGCAAGAACCAGAGACCTTCCTGCTCCTGGGACAGAGGAGTACGTTGATGATCTACCTGGATGTGAGTGTTGGCTGTCCCCATGCCCATGGTCTATCCTCCATTCAGGCCGTGCACAGGAACTGCGATTCTTGTTCTCGATCTAGGGGCGGCTTCAGTTTGCTGGCAGGAGACTGTACATGAGACCTTGCCATTGGTGGGCTACACAGGCACTAACATGGGCACAGAAGTTTGAGGAACAGGGCAGAGGTCTGTGTGGGACAAGGAGGGTGGGGATTTGAGAAGGAAAATCAGAGGATCAAATACTCACTTAATGTGGGTTAGGATGATCCCCATTTCAAAGATAGAGAAAGTGAGGTATCAGGTGGGAGAGTGACCTGGCCAGGATCACATTACCACTCAGTGGCAGGGCTGCAGTCCAACCAGTTCCCTGCTCTCATCACTGGATCCTGTTGCCCCTCCTGTACGACCCCTCCAGCCATCCTCTCCCATAGACCATCCCCACCGCTCTCCAAAACCAGGCTGCCCCTTCCTGGCAAGGCCTGGTGTTACAGCTTTCTTGCTGGGCTAGCACCAAAGCCAATAGTTGCTAGGGCACTCTGGGAGTTCTTTGGCTGGAAACTCAGCCCTTCAGCCAGGTGACCGTCTTTTAGTCCACTCCTTCCTGGGTCGTGCTCATCCCAAACAAAAAGTCCAAAAATGTCTAACAGAAACAAGGTCTTCCGTTCCTTTGGGGGCTCTTCCTCAGCCTGACTTTGGCTTGGCCTGCCCTTGGTAGCCCTTTCTGTGGCCTTATACGTCCCCTTCCTTAAAGACCATGGGAGAACCAGTCCTACCCTGGATTCTAGGTTCTGCCCCAAGGCCTCTACTGAACAGCTAGGCCTGCTCCTGTACCTTTGCTGCGGTTTTCCCTGGTTTTCCCCTCAGGTGAAGCTCACTCTGTAATCAGTTTGGCCTAGGTCCAGACTTTACAGCCCACAGGCCACTCTCCGTTATATTCCCTCCTCCTTAGAGCATCGCCCACCTGGGGGGGCAAGTTCGATTCTTGTCCAAGCTTCATCCCTCATCATCTCATCGCTGTCACCGGCTGCGCGCTTGTACAGCCTGCGCACAGTGTCTCCAGCTCCACTGCCAGCTCGCTCACCAGAATTAAGAGGCAATCCTTCCCTTACGCAGTATCCCAGCGCTCTTCCTGCAGCCACTCCTTCTCATTCGCAACTGCTTGCGGAGCCTGTTCCGAAGCCTTTAGCTTCTTCTCTACCCCTTTTTGCTACTGGCACTGCATACACCAAAACCCTTTCCGTCAGGGTCTGAGAACGCACCACGGACTGCTCCACCCTGGTGTTTCTCCCTTCTTCAGTCTGCTTCATCTCTGGGCCAACCATTTCGTCCTTCACCTCCCTGCAGCACCCAACAGGGCATGTTGGTGGAGGGTCTGCAAGGTCCACGGCCATCCCTTCCACCTCCACGTTGCCTGCCTCATGTGGGTTTGTGTCAGAGGACACCTTCTCCTTTCTTTCTACCTTCTTGGGGCCCTGGCCCCTTGTTTTGCCACTCAGCAATTTCCTAAGCAGGGCGTGTCCTTTGATATGGCCTGCTTCTCTGCACCCAAAACAAAGAACTCTTGTCCCCATCTTGGCATTAGGCCACGCTTGTGCACTTCCTCATGCCCTGCTCTCCTGGGCTAATCTTCGCAGCACAGCCCAAGCATGCTCTCCTTGTCTGCTCTTTTTGTCCATGGGCATAGCAGACCCTGGTTGATTTCCCTTTGCAGGATCTCTCACAGGTATTTCTGCTGCCGCGTCTGTAGCTCCACCTGCACTTCCTTCTGCCTCTGTTGGTGTTCTAGGAGCTGCGTGAGAAACTCCTAGACTTGCTTTGGCTGCTTAACCAGTCCTGGGAACTGAACTGAGAAATCCAGTGACCAGCTCAGTCCCTCCAGACACCCTCTTGGTGGGACAGACCTTCTCTCAGCACCCAAGACTTCCCCCTGTGATCTGTGAGGGCTGATGGAATTCAATCCTCCTGACTGTACCAATTAGAAACGAATCTACTCACCGTTCCGTGCCCCCATGGCGGCCAGGCATGGCATCACAGCCCTCTCGCTAGGCTAGCGTCCCCCATCTGTGGTTGCTCCAGCACCATGACACTTTCTCTGCCTGGTAATTCAACCCTTCGGCCAGGTCGCCACCTTTAGTCCACCCTTCTGGGGCCCAGCTTGTCTCACACTAAAAGTCCAAACACGTCTTTCCACAGAAAGAAGTCCTTCTGCCATCACTAGGGCTCTTCCTCATCCTGCAGCCCCCTTGCTGGGCTTGGTAACCCTCTCCAGGTGGGTGGACGCCCCCTTCTTTGGGGCCAGTAGGGGAATCCAGTCCCACCCTGACATTGGCAGCAGCCCAGGGTTCTGTACCCAACAGCAAGGTCTACTGCTTTCTCTTTATTGCACTTTTCCCTGGGCACTTCCCACCTCTCTTCTCGAGTTTCCCTCTAGACTTTCCTTGCTGCTCTGAACTTCCTACGTCATTCTCATTCCCGTTGATACAGCCCAGCTGGGGTATCACCACTGAGGTCTGGCTCTGCAGGGGGAGGTAAATGGTGCCTCTCAGGTAGGGCTCATTCTGTAATCAGCTTGGCTAAGCCCCGGGCTGTGCAGCCCAGGGGAGAGCACCTTGTTACAAGCCTGCTCTGCCCGCTCCTACTGTTCCTGGGCTGGGGTCCTTGCTCCCCATTTCAGACCTGGTTTCCAGTGGGGCTCAGTACACACAGGCCCCACTGCCTGCAACTGGAGTTTGCTTGTTCTGGTGACTCTGACATTCAGGCCCTTCATCATTCAGAGGTTGACAGGTGTGGTGAGGGGGCTGGAGAAATCCCACTGCTGAGTGGAAGGAGGCCAAAGAGTTGGGATTCTGGGAGCTGATGGGTTCGTTTGCCCTGCTGTGGGAAGTGGAGCTGGAGACCAGAGATGCCATGTGAACGAGATTACCTGATGTCCTCTTCATGCCCGAGGGGCTGGAGCCTCCCACCGGAAACCCTCTCAGGAGTCCAGCTTAGAGGATATGTCTAGGGAGTCCCTTCCTACGAACAAAACCAGGGTGGTACAATAATCGAGACGTCTCTGTCCCAGAGCTGGGAGCCAGGGACAGGGGAAGCTACCAGGCAGGCTATGCATCGGGGATCCCGTTTCTCCCCGAAGAGACCCACACACCCCAAAGGAGTAAATGGCTCTTACCTCCATGAGGGAGTGGGGTCTTCCATCTAAGCCTCTTTGAGAGCCAGCACTGCTTGCTTTGATGGGACGAGGTGACCCATCTCCACAGCTCCAGGAGGTGGCTCAGCTGCACGCTGCACCCATCTCGGAGGCTGTGAGGGCATTTGGGGCGCAGCAGGAAGGACCCTGCTCCACTGAGAGGGGAGAGGGTTTCTGTGAGTGCCAAGTGGGCTCCATTACCCCTTCCACTATCTCCCCTTTTACAGTGAGCCAGAGCAGTACCTGCAGCAGGGAGCTGGAGTTGCTGGTGGCCTCAGAGGCACAGCCCTGCAGTGCCTCAGGCACCTGGTGCAAGTGCCGGATGATGCGGAGCTGGCGCATCACATTGGCTGTGACGTCCTCCTTCTGCAAGGGAACGAGAACCTGTCAGAGACTCAGATACCCCCGAGGAATTGGGGGGGATTAAGGGCACCTGGAAGCAGCAGCATTTCCACCCACCACCTGCCTACCTCTGAGGGATGGATTCACCCTCCTGACCCCTAGAATGCAGTCTTCTTGTCCTTTCTAGTGACCTCCAGTGTCAACCCCCCTCCTTGTAGGGTAGCTCCTGCTACCTCCCCCTCAGTGTCCCTAACAGCTGTTCCACCTCTAATCCACAGCTCAAGTTCTCAGACCCCTCTCCTCCACAGCTTGGGCAGGGACAGGGCTCTAGCAGAGGAATGTGGGGGAAGGACGGATTCTGGCAGCAGTGAAGTAGGATGTCGGGAGGTTGAGACCTTTCCCCAAGTCATCCCAGACACTAATGCTGAAGATGCAGGATGGCAGCCCTGGTGAATGAGGCAGATCAGCAGCCCCTGCTAACTGAATCCTCCCATTCTCTCTAGAGTGGGTCCAGCTCTGCCAGCAGCAGGACAAGCTTCCCCTGCCCATGTGCATCAGTCCTGCCTGGTGAATCGCCATCACTCATCAGTCCTTGGCTTCCCAGGCTGCCAGTGATGGGAGCAACTCTGGGTGGTGGCTCGGGCAACAATCCCCTTCTAAAGCTCTGCGATCAATGAATCAGATATTTCACCCCATGAATAATGTCTTAGCCCCCTGGGGATGGGGAGGATCTCATTATTGGAGCGTGCCCAGGGTGTCGCAAGAGACAGCCAGGGCCATTCGGAGCAGCACCGCCCTGCTTAGATCCACCATTACCCTCCCTGAGTTTGACGTAAGTGACCGTCTGGAACCCAATTAATATCAAGACAATGTAGATATTAGGCACTGTGATACAGCATGGCCAGAGGGCAGAAGGAGAGTGTTTAAAGGGAGCCTTATTCCCTGTAGAAGGAAGAAAGTTTGCTATAGATTAATTAGAGCACCTGAAGCCAGTCACCTGATAACACCCCCCCCCCCCCGCTTCAATAGGACAAGGGAAGGAGTTGAAGCAGAGTGGATTGGTCAATAGACAAGTCAGATCTTACCCACAAATCACGCTGGTGCCAATCCTTTAGGGGCAAGGAGGAACAATGAGCACCTTACTTCTAAAAGAGCCAAGGAGGAGAGGGACATGGTCCATGAAGAGAGCCTGCTCCGGGGTTCCTGGGGGAAGAGAGGAAGCGCAGGGAGCAGGACCGATTGCTCAGGGGGGGAATGCTGGATATGGGGCCAGCAGGGTGGTTCATCCAGCTCATGTCACAGCACCAGCCCCAGGGCGTGTGCCGGCTGCAGTGTCTGCAGGTGCACAGGTCCATGTACCTGTGACAGTGGAATGGTGTTCCCGGGCCTGGCTCACAATGGTTGGAGGGTGGAGTTTGCGGCAGGGCCAGTGAGCAAAATTACAGATGGGGTTTCTGTTCCCAACTATTGACAGCTGTGTGTCTTAGAGAAAGATCCTCTTACTGGTTTTGGAGACAAGGGTACGTCTCTTGAAGAGAGGGGTGAGGTGGCAGAGCGCATACTGGTTTATGCCATAGACGACCCGTGTTCTGGTCAGCCTTGAATTCTTCAATTCCCTAATGAATGTTCTTCTGACCCTAAATGGCTTTTTTATTTTTGCTCTCGCAATTATTCAGACACTCAGCCCAGTCGGCCTGGTCCCACTTCCATGTGGTGCCTCACTTTCCCCCTCTCTGAAGTGGCGATAATCCTAACTGACAATTAGACAGTGTTTGATCCTCAGATCTTCCTTCCCAAATCCCTGTCCTCCTTGCCCAACACTACCCTCTCCCCCATTTCCCCAATATTCCATGCCTATCTTTGTGCCTGTCTCATCCCCCAACTACAAGGTCTCAGACACCGTCTCCTTCCAGCAAGCTGAAGCTCTCCCTGGCTCTGGAGCTGGAATCGCCTGTCCAGAGAGCTTCCCTTGCATGATGTCTTGACCGTGGGCATGAGAAAGGACAACACCCATCTGCAGGTTGAACATCAACCTCCACCTCTGTCCCAGCAGCAGGATGGCCTCTGGTCCCTGCTCCCTCAGACAACGGGACCTACTGAGAGGTGTGGTTGGCAGAGCATGAGAACAGCCCATGAGGTTAAAAAATGGTGGGGAGAGCCTCTTCCCTCTATGGGACATTACGCTGCCCCTCCGTGGGCAGTCCTTTCTTTCTGCAGGCTGGGATTTGGGTCCTGGATTCTGCCCAGAAGCCCAGCTTCCATCCCTAGCAGCTTGGCTGTTCCCTACTCTGGTGTACACCAGGCTCTCTGCAGAGAGCTGCTCTGGGCAAGGACTGCCCATAGAACATGGATGACGAGCTCTAGATCCTGCTGACAGCAACCCCCAGCACAGACAAACTCCAGCACATCTTGGAGGTGAGCAGAATGGGAAGGAGCAGCAGGGGTTTTAACTTGGCCCTGGGGACTCCTAGAAAGAAGAGACTGGAAAATCCATGTTTCTTCTCTTGGATTCTTCGAGTATGCATTTGTTATATAAACTCAGTGGGTGACCTTGGGGTTAACTCACTTCCCCCTTCCGGCATCAGTCTTCTCCACTATCAAATCTACCCTGGGGAAGAAGGACATAAGCCCCGACAATCACCTTCACCTGTTGGTGTCTGGCCCTGGGAGCCTAAACCAACTGGACTATCTGCCCCATCACCTAAACTGCCCTGTCTTTCCCGCCTAGGGCCTTGTCCTAAGTGCACAGCCTAGTCCCTTCCTGGCTTGTCCCTGACCTTTCAAGGACTCTCCAAGCTCCTCCCACACCTGCTCCCCTTGGGTCTCTCTCCTGGCTGAGCACAGGCTGCCCTTCTATCTCTCAGCAGGCCTGGGTCCTAGTCACATGGTGCTGCTTGTCACCTGATCCCCACACTTATTCTCTTCACCCTAGGGAGCTGCATAACCTGGGCTAGGTGCTGCTGAGCTCCAACCCCTTTCCTGGCCATCTCACCGTGGGACAGGTTGAAAGTGGAAACCTGTGGGCTAACAGTAACTGTTAGTAACTGTTAGTAACTAATTAGTTAGTCTCTAAGGTGCCACAAGTACTCCTTTTCTTTTTGCGAATACAGACTAACACGTCTGTTTCTCTGAAACCAGTAACTGTTTGCTCTCAAAGGTGCCGAAGACACAATGGAAGAGGAAATCCTTTGGCCTGGATTTAAATTATTGCAACTGAAAGTGAATGAGAGAAAATAGTTCCAGAGTTATCTTCCTGTATCTTCTCTACAGCAGAAAATGTACAGATTAATAGATGTTAAGGTCAGAAAGGACTATTCTCTGTTTCCGGTCGCACCTCCTGAAAAACTCAGGCCCTAAAATGTCACCAAGTGGTTCCTTCAGCCAAGCATAACATGGGACTGAGCCAGAGCATGTCTTTTGGAAGGACATCCACATGCATTAGAACAGAGGTTCTCAAACTGGGGAGTCAGGCCCCCTCAGGGGGTTGTGAGGTTATTCCTTGGGGGGTCGTGAGCTGTCAGCCTCCACCCCTGCTTTGCCTCCAGCACTTATAATGGTGTTAAATATATAAAAAAGTGTTTTTAATTTATAAGGAGGATTCACACTCAGATGCTTGCTTTTCTGTTCCTGGCTTTGGGACCATGAGCGAGTCTCTTCAACGCTGGGTGCCTCGATTTCCCCAACTAACAAATAGATCTAATCATGTTGGTTTTTTTTTGTTCTCCCCATTTTACAGGGTGGGAAACCGAGACACAGTTGGGACCTGTCTACACTGCAAGTCTCTTGTGCATTTCGAAGCTGCTAACCCCCACATGTTTTTCAGATCCTATGGACAACACCGCTCCTAAAGGTGTGTTTGGTTTCTGCTTATCCCCTATGTAAACCAGCAGGGCTGGGCGGACTTTTCTCACGGTGCTGTGGGGAGCAGGTTCTTGGTACTAAGAGTCTGAAGAAGCTCTCAAGGACTACTTTTTACAAATATTTCTATCAATGAATTGGGAGAAAATAAACAATCCCTGCTGATAAGATTGGTGGGTGACAAAATATTGGCAGAGTGGTAATTACTGATGAGGAGAGGGCAGTGATACAGAACCATCTGGCTCATTCAGCAAGCTGGGCCCATTCAAAGAAAGCAAGTTTGACCAGAGCCAAATGCAAGGTCCTGCACCTAGCAACAAGGCATGCCGGCCACACCTCCAGAATGGGGAAGTGTATCCAGGAAAGCAGTGACTCTGAAAAGGATTTAGGGGCCATACTGAAGAAGCCACTCAAAACGAGCTCCCAGCATGATGCTGTGGTGACCAGGGCTAAAGCCATCCTTAGACGTAGGAGCAGAGCCGTGAGGAGGCTAGGGAGGTGACACAGCATCAGTGAGACTGCTATTGGAATACTGCCTCCAGTTTTGTTGTCCTCATTTGAAAAAGATGTTGAGAAATTGGAGCTGGGGCAGTAAAGAGCCACCAAATGTTCTGCGGGCTGGAGAAAAATGCCTTCTAGGGAGCGATTGAAAGAGCTCAACCTGTTCAGCTGATGAAAAGCAGATTGAAAGGTGACTTCAATGAAGTGTTGAAATACCTTAATGGAGAGAAAATACTGGGGATTAAAAGGCTCGTTAATCTAGCAGAGAAAGGCATAACAAGACCCAATGGCTGGAAGGTGAAAAGAGACCAATTCATATGACAAATAAAGCACAAATATTCAACAGCGAGGATGATACACCACAGGAACAAGCTACCAAGGAAAGTGGTGGATTCTCCATCTCTTGATGTCATTTAATGAAGACTAGATGGCTTTCTGGAATGTCTTTGCCAAAGGTTAGCGACTGTGGTAAACAGGAGGCATGTGATATGCAGGGGGTCAGATGAGATGCTCTAATGGTCTCTTCTGGCCATCAAGTCGACTCATTTCTGAAAAACTGAGTGTAGCATTGGGAGTAGCCTCTGATGTTTTGCTGTCTAGCCGGCTTGCTTCCTAGAATGAACACTCATTGAGTGAGGTAATCCAGAGAGTAGCTCAAACCTCCAAAGTGTCTGGCCAGCGGCAGGACATTAGCACTGCAGGGAAGGGGTGGGTAGGCTGACGGGATAGCAAGTGTGAAAAAGGGGACAGGGGTGTGAGAGGAGCCTATATAAGAAAAAAGCCCCAGATAGCAAGACTGTCCCTATAAAATCGGGACATCTGGTCACCCCAGGGGTGGGTGTGGCAGTGACATCACAAACGCCATTTGCAGGACCTCAGCCTATTGGTCAAAGGTAGTGGGGAGGTGGTGACCTCACAGAGAGATGGTGACATCATCCAGCCAGGACAGGGGTGCAGGGCCAGGGAAACCTCGCAGACCCCTGTAGCTTTGCTTCATCAGTCTCTCTCTCGAGGTCCCTCTTTCAGGACTGAGAGAGTATTAGGGTTTACGTACGTGAGCGCAAGGAGGAACCTCTTTCGAGTTTTCTCCTTTACTTTTCCTGATTTTACTAGAAAACAGAAATCCCTGTTTGGAAGGTAAGAGCCTCTGAGAGGTTTGGAACCTGTTCAGTCTGATCCATTTGGTGCCAGGTGAATTCTAGGCGTGGAAAACGCTAGGTTCAGGTGGCAGAATTTTATTCCCCACCTAGGATTTTGTCCCTTAGAATCACTGGGGACATTAAGGTTTGTCCTTTTTGTTTTACCTTTTCCTCCATCCCTCCCTCCTTTCTCTTCTTCTCTTACTTTTTTTGTCCTTTCCCCTGTTCCCCTCCCGCCACCAGGAGGGGTGTGTGGGGGGTGTCTCTGGGGGTGCTCTGCAGATCCCATTGTGGAAGGTCCACCCAAAAATGTGGGGCTGAAATAGTGCTTGGCCAGTGATCCCCACCGGTGACCTGGGCCATCCTTTGAGCTCTCAGGTGAGAACCCTCAGCCCCCCGCCTCTCAGTCTCTACCCTGATTGCCTGAGCGGGGCGTTACTGACAGGGAGGAGACTCGGGTCCTTGTTGTTCTCTTTTAAGACTAAGTAAATAAGTCATAACCAGTTATATGTTTGACGAATTTTGCTGCTTCTCTGCATTCATTGTCTCTGAGCAGTTCATGATTCTCTCTAACATTCCAGTTCTCCCGAAACACTTGCTGAATAATTACTATGAACTGTTTGTTGGTCTGGAGCTCATGTGAGAGGACTTTATTCAGGTCATTCAGTGTATGAAATTCAAGATCCGATGGTTAGTTTGAAAGTCCGGGCTCTTGGGTCCTATTCCCAACTCTACCACTGACTGGCTGTGTGACCTCAGACAAGTCAGTTCTCCTCCTTTCTCAGCCTTAGCTTCTCCCTCTTTCAAGTAGGCATAACAATCAGCTCGTCCCTACCTCACGGTGGGAGGAGGATGGGGATCCATTGGAGAGTGTCTCGAGGAGCAGTGCATAATATGAGGGGTCCTATCTCATTTACTCAGATCAGATTATGACATAATAGAGTAGCTGAAATATTCTATTTTATTTGTTTTTGATTATTTTGAAATTGTTAAGGGCAGCAACTCCTTAGCTCAGACTGAAGCATCTTCTCTAATTTTTGAGATCTAAGCGTCTCCTCTTTGTGTGCGACGAGACAATTTAACACACTGTGACAAACAGGAGATGCTTTTGTTTTGCAACAAATTATTTTTGCAAAGAATTTTCATCCCACTTGTTATGATTTCAAGAAACAAACCGGTTTAGACTGAATGTGATTTTCCGACAGATGTTAGGGGGCTTATTACTTCACCTGCTTCCTTCCCTGGTCCTTCTCGCATGAACAGAGAGCAACAATACCCAAAGTTCAAGGATGCAAACAATTCGATGTTTAATGGGGTGAACTTCCAGCAAGCATGATTCCAGTTTCCTTCCTTAGTATCCTCCTTCCCAGCTTTGACACCACAGAGCCTTACACCTGTGTCCCTGTTCCCATTCCTGCCCTTAGCCAAACATGATTCCAATTTCCCCAGCCCCATTCCCTGTTCCCATTTCCCCTTTTAGCAAAACCTGATTCCAATTTCCTTACTCCCATTCCCTGTTCCCATTTCCCACACCCGCATGTCCACCCCCACACCCACCCACACCCACTTTCTTCCTCATTGACTACAGATTATATAGTAAAACTTGAGTTCTGCTTAGCTATACCTTAACCAATCATTTTCCTGAAATTTAACTAACCAATCCTAACATATTGTAGCATGATTATGTAACCAATTATATCCCACCACCTTAATTAGTTAACACCCAGCAAAATTAATTGTACAGCAGACAGGAACAATCACAGAACAGACGGAGATTATACAGACAAACAATAGCAAACTGGGAACTATAATGACAAGACAATACAGAAGTGAGGATTTCACATGCCAGCTATTGATAAGTGAGTTCTTGCCAGACAGGATGCTATCAAACTAAGTTTCCTTTTACATTTTCTAGGCACTTCCCTTTCTCTGGAGGTGATAGGCACTATCAGGACAGGATTGTATTCCTCACAGCCCAATAGCACCTTCTTTCAATGTGACTAGTTTGGAATGTGAGGATGTGACCCTTCGCTTCCCAGCTTATGGCTGCCTCTGTTGCTTAGCCAAAGGCCTTAGCCTAAGAACAGGGCCTCAGACTGTCACAGTAAGAGAAGGCCCTTACACTGGCAGACAGTGATTTTGATTCTTTCTTTTATACCTCTGTAACTAGCCAAGTGAAAAGAATACATCTAAATTCTTAGAGTATAGGCCTTTACAGACAGACCTGAATATGTATATCCTAACAAGAAATGGTTTCAATGAAATTTCCCCACCATCTCGATTCCTGGTCTCTCTCTTTGCCTCTGCGGGGTTTCTTGTCTGTTAGGAGTCAGGATTTGTGGCGTCTCTTTCTGGCTCTGCCACCGCGTTGCTGTGTAGGCCATTTGGTAGGTCACTTCCCTTCTCTGTACCTCAGGCTCCCCATCTGTCTAATGGGAACAGGGACAATTTGTGAACTCTGGGCAGTCATGAGCCTGAGTGAGATAAGGGGCGTAGTTAAAACCCTTTGTGAAAGAGAAAGGGGAGTTTCACGGTGTTGAGCACCAAGGAATTCTAAACTTTGCTAAAATGTCTAGGCTGCAGAAACAAGAAATGGTCGGGGCCAAATTTTAACCACTGTCTTTTTTAAAGCCCATTCAGGGATGTGAGTCCCACTCTTTTAGGTATCTGGGGTTCTTTGTCAGCAGGAGAGAAGAGGTTCCTGCCGCCATTTTTATGGCCTTAACAAACCAGGTGCTGTGCCCCAGTTCTCATCTGAGATCCCCGAAAAGAACCTCTCCCCATCCGTTAACAAGACAGTAGCTATCTTTAAAAGGGAAACAAAGAGAACCCCGGGACTTACAGACAAGCCAGCCTCATTCCACACCTGGAAAGATACTGGAACACATTATAAAACAATCAGTTTGTCAGCACCTACAGGATCATTTGGTTCTTAGTACTAGTGAGCATGGATTTGTCAAGAACAAATCATTCCAAACCAATCCTGTTTCCTTCTTTGACAGGGTTACGGGCCTAGTGGAGGTGGATAAACAGTAGATGTGATCTATCTTGGTGTTAATCAGGCTTTTGACGCAGTCCCATAGGACATTCTCACAAGCAAACTAGGGAAATGTGGTCTTGATGCGATTAGTATAATGTGGGTGCACAGCTGGTTGAAAACCCATCCTCCAAGAGTCGTTCTCCATGTTTTGCTGTCCAGCTGAAAGGGAGTACCTAGTGGGTCCGGCAGGGATCAGTCTGGGGTGTGGTACTATTCCATAATTTCATTAATGATTTGGAAAATGGAGTGGAGTGTATGCTTCTAAACTGTGCAGATGACACCAAGCACGTTGGAGCGCAGGACTAGAATACAAAACGCCCTTTACAATTTGGAGACATTGGTCTTCTTCAGCCAAACTCCAGGGCTGGGCCCCTCTCTGTAGACTGGGCAGAAGTGAAACCCCAGAGACAAACACTCCTCCTCCTGGGCAGTGCATGCCGACCGCTAATGGTCAGATGCTGCTTAGCTCTGTCAGAGCAGCTTCTGCTGCGGGATTCTCCCAGCACTTTCCAAGAGTGGGAAAGTATGAAATCCCCATTTGACTTCTGGGGACAGAGCCATAAAGCGGGGAGCAACTTGCCCAAAGTCCCAATAGGAAAACCAGCAATGGAACCTAGGAGTCCTGACTGTCAATCCCCTCTTTTCACAGGCAGTCAATCGCCCAGTGTCATCACCCTGCCTGCTGTCTGGGCAGGGTAACTCCTCAGGTCACCACCCTCTCCAGCCTGCCTTGGGCTTGGAGAGTGAGGAGGAGAGCGAGGGACAGCAGATGACCCTGAACATCTGCCATCCATCGCTCCATCGCCTAGAGCAAGTGATAGGCATTAGGGTTCTTCTGTGGCGTCCTCTGTCTGTCTGGGGGGAGGCAGAAAGAGGGGGAGAGAATCTCTCCAAAGGAGATTGGATTTGCAAAAGACTCCCAGGAGCCCCTTGATATCAGACCGGGGAGGGGCTTTTCCAGAGCCATCTCCAGTGTGTTTGGAAATGTCCAAACAATGCGGCTCCCAGCCCTTCCCTTGTGGGATACTGTTTGACAGGCTGAGAGTGTCTGAGCTGGGTGAGACCCTGTGAGCTGCTGAACATGGATTGTCATAAATATAAAGGGAAGGGTAAACCCCTTTAAAATCCCTCCTGGCCAGAGGAAAAATCCTCTCACCTGTAAAGGATTAAGAAGCTAAAGGTAACCTTGCTGGCACCTGACCAAAATGACCAATGAGGAGACAAGATACTTTCAAAAGCTGGGAGGAGGAAAAAAAACCCCAAGGGTCTGGGTCAGTCTGTGTGATGCTTTTGCCGGAGACAGAACAGGAATGGAGTCTTAGAACTTAGTAAGTAATCTAGCTAGGTCTGTGTTAGATTATGATTTCTTTAAATGGCTGAGAAAATAGCTGTGCTGAATAGAATGAATATTCCTGTCTGTGTGTCTTTTTTGTAACTTAAGGTTTTGCCTAGAGGGATTTTCTATGTTTTGAATCCAATTACCCTGTAAGGTATTCACCATCCTGATTTTACAGAGGTGATTCTTTATTTTACTTCTATTAAAAGTCTTCTCGTAAGGAAACTGAATGCTTTTTCATTGTTCTAAGATCCAAAGGTTTGGGTCTGTGGTCACCTATGCAAATTGGTGAGGATTTTTACCAAACCTTCCCCAGGAAGTGGGGTGCAAGGGTTGGGAGGATTCTGGGGGGGAAGACGTGTCCAAACTACGTTTCCCAGTAAACCCAGATAAAGTTTGGTGGTGGCAGTGGAAATCCAAGGGCAAAGGGTAAAATTAATTTGTACCTTGGGGAAGTTTTAACCTAAGCTGGTAAAAGTAAGCTTTCATGCAGGTCCCCACATCTGTACACTAGAGTTCAGAGTGGGGAAGGAACCTTGACACCATGTTTCTTCTCTTGGATCCTTCCAAGTATGCATTTGTGATACAAACTCAGTGGGTGACCTTGGGGTTAAAACACATCCCCCTTCCGGCATCAGTATTCTCCACTATCAAATCTACACTGGGGAAGGACATAAGCCCCAACAATCACCTTCACGTGTGGGTGTCTGGCCCTGGGAGCCTAAACCAACTGGACTATCTGCCCCTTCACCTAAACTGCCCTGTCTTTTCCTCCTAGGGCCTTGTCCTAAGTGCTCAGCCTAGCCCCTTCCTGGCTTGTCTCTGACCTTTCAAGGACTCTCCAAGCCCCTCCCACACCTGCTCCCCTTGGGTCTCTCTCCTGGCTGAGCACAGGCTGCCCTTCTATCTCTCAGCAGGCCTGGGTCCTAGTCACATGCTGCTGCTTGTCACCTGATCCCCACACTTATTCCCTTCACCCTAGGGAGCCGCATAACCTGAGCTACGTGCAGTTGAGCTCCAACCCATTTCCTGGCCATCTCAAAAGTTTGAGAACCACTGGAGCCAGCTGGCTAACAGAAAATCTTTCTTCTGCAGTGACGTGGGATTAAGGGACATGGAGGAAAAGTAGTGGAGGCTATGATTAAAGTTAGAGTAGCGAGGCCAGGATAACAGGGGCTAGATCCCAGGACTGGCTATCAGAAGACCTCCCATTTCCTATTCCTGGCTTTGGGACCATGAGCAAGTCTCTTCAACGCTGGGTGCCTCAGTTTCCTAAACTATCAAATAGAGCTAATCAAGGGGTTTTTTTTTTGTTCTCCCCATTTTACAGGGTGGAAACCGAGACACAGTTGGGACCTGTCTACATTGCAGATCTCTTGTGCATTTCCAATTTGCTGACCCCCACATGTTATTCAGAGCCTGTGGACAAAACAGCTTCTAATGGTGTTTGTTCTGTTCTTATCCCATATGTACCAGCAGGTCTGGGCGGACTTTTCTCATTGTGCTGTGGGGAGCAGGTCCTGGGTACTAAGAGTCTGAAGAAGTTTTCAAGGACTTAAAAGTAGTTTTATCAATGAATTGGGAGAAAACCTACAATCCCTGCTGATAAGCTTGGTGGGTGACAAAATACGGGCAGAGTGGTAATTACTGATGAGGAGAGGGCAGTGATACAGAACCATCTGGCTCATTCGGCAAACTGGGCCCATTCAAAGAAAGCAAGTTTGACCAGAGCCAAATGCAAGGTCCTACACCTAGCAACAAGGCATGCCGGCAACACCTCCAGAATAGGGAAGTGTATCCAGGAAAGCAGTGACTTTGAAAAGGATTTAGGGGCCATAGTGGAGAAGCCACTCAACACAAGCTCCCAGCGTGATGCTGTAGTGATCAGGGCTAATGTGATCCTTAGACGTAGGAGCAGAGCCGTGAGGAGGCTAGGGAGGTGACACAGCATCAGTGAGACTGCTATTGGAATATTGCCTCCAGTTTTGGTGTCCTCATTTGAAAAAGATGTTGAGAAATTGGAGCTGGGGCAGCAAAGAGCCACCAAATGTTCTGCGGGCTGGAGAAAAATGCCTTCTAGGGAGCGATTGAAAGAGCTCAACCTGTTTAGCTGATGAAAAGCAGATTGAAAGGTGACGTCACTGAAGTGTTGAAATGCCTTAATGGAGAGAAAATACTGGGGATTAAAAGGCTCGTTAATCTAGCAGAGAAAGGCAAAACAAGACCCAATGGCTGGAAGGTGAAAAGAGACCAATTCATATCACAAATAAAGCACAAATATTCAACAGCGAGGATGATTCACCATGGGAAGAAGCTACCAAGGAAAGTAGTGGATTCTCCATCTCTTGATGTCATTTAATGAAGACTAGATACCTTTCTGGAATGTCTTTACCAAATGTTAGTGACTGTGGTATACAGGAGGCCTGTGATATGCAGGGGGTCAGATGAGATGCTCTAATGGTCTCTTCTGGCCATCAAGTCGACTCGTTTCTGAAAAACTGAGTGTAGCATTGGGAGTAGCCTCTGATGTTTTGCTGTCTAGCCGGCATGCTTCCTAGAATGAACACTCCTTGAGTGGAGTGATCCACAGGGAGTAGCTCAAACCTCCAAAGTGTCTGGCCAGCGGTAGGTCATTAGCACTGCAGGGGAGGGGTGGGTAGGCTGACGGGATAGCAAGTGTGAAAAAGGGGACAGGGAGTGGGGTGTGAGAGGAGCCTATATAAGAAAAAGCCCCAGATAGCAAGACTGTCCCTATAAAATCGGGACATCTGGTCACCCCAGGGGTGGGTGTGGTAGTGACATCACAAAGGCCTTTTGCAGGACCTCAGCCTATTGGTCAAAGGTAGTGGGAAGGTGGTGACCTCACAGAGAGATGCTGACATCAGCCATGCAGGACAGGGGTGCAGGGCCAGGGAAACATCACAGACCCCTGTAGCTTTGCTTCAGCAAGTCTCCTTCTCGAGGTCCCTCCTTGAGGACAGAGAGTATGAGGGTTACGTACGTGAGTGCGAAGAGGAACCTCTTTCAAGTTTTCTCCTTTCCTTTTCCTGATTTTACTTGAAAACAGATGTCCCTGTTTGGAACGTAAGAGCCTCTGAGAGGTTTGGAACCTGTTCAGTCTGATCCATTTGGTGCCAGGTAAATTCTAGGCCTGGAAAATGCAAGCTTAAGGCGGCAGTATTTTATTCCCCACCTAGGATTTTGTCCCTTAGAATCACTGGGGACATTAGGGTTTGTTCTTTTTGTTTTACCTTTTCCTCCATCCCTCCCTCCTTTCTCTTCTTCTCTTACTACTTTTGTCCTTTCCCTTGTTCTCCTCCCGCCACCAGGAGAGTTGTATGGGGGGAGTCACTGGGGGTGCTCTGCAGCTCCCATTGTGGAAGATCCACCCAAAAATGTTGGGCTGAAATAGTGCTTGGCCCGTGATCCCCACCGGTGACCTGGGCCATCCTTTGGGCTCTCTGGTGAGAAAGTGTCACCTCAGCCTCCCGCCCCTTAGTCTCTACCCGGATTGTCTGAGGAGGAGGTTACTAACAGGGAGGAAACTTGGGTCATTGTTTTTCTCTTTTAAGACCAAGTAAATAAGTTATAACGAGTCATGTTTGATTAATGTTGCTGCTTCTCTGCATTCATTGTCTCTGAGCAGTTCACGATTCTCTCTAACATTGCAGTTCTCCTGAAACACTTGCTGAATAATTACTATGAATTGTTTGTTGGTCTGGAGCTCATTTGAGAGCACTTTATTCAGGTCGTTCAACATATGAAACTCAAGATCCGATGGTTAGTTTGCAAGTTAGGGCTCTTGGGTCCTATTCCCAGCTCTGCCCCTGCCTGGCTGTGTGACCTCAGACAAGTCAATTCTCCTTTCTCAGCCTTAGCTTCTCCCTCTTTCAAGTAGGCATAACAATCGGCTCCTACCTACCTCACAGTGGGTGGAGGATGGGGATCCATTGGAGAGTGTCACTGGGAGCAGTGAATAATATGAGGTGTCCTATCACTTTTACTCAGATAAGACTATGACATAATAGAGTAGCTGAAATACTCTATTTTATTTGTTTTTGATTATTTTGAGATTGTTAAGAGAAGCAACTCCTTAGCTCAGACTGAAGCATCTTCTCTAATTTTTGATCTAACTGTCTCCTCTTTGTATGCGATGGGATAATTTAACACACAGTGACAAACAGGAGATGCTTTTGTTTTGCAACAAAATATTTTTGCAAAGAATTTTCATCCCACTTGATATGATTTCAAGAAACAAACCGGTTTAGTCTGAATGAGATTTACTGACCAAAACAGTTAAATGAAATTTCCCCACCATCTTGATTCCTGGTCTCTCTCCCTGCCTCTGGAGGGCTTGTTGTCTGTCAGAACAGGAGTCAAGATTGTTGGCTTCTCTTTCTGGCTCTGTAACCACCTTGCTGTGTAGGCCCTTGGGTAGGTCACTTCCCTTTTCTGTACCTAAGGCTCCCCCTCTGTCCAATGGGAACAGGGACAATTTGCGAACTCTGGGCAGTCGTGAGCCTGTGTGAGATAAGGGGCGTTAAAGCCCTTTGTGAAGGAGAAAGGGGAGTTTCACGGTGTTGAGCACCGAGGAATTCTAAACTTTGCTAAAATGTCTAGGCTGCGGAAACAATAAATAGTCGGGGCCAAATTTTAACCATTGTCTTTTTAAAAGCCTATTCAGGGATGTGAGTCCCACTCTTTTAGGTACGTGGGGTTCTTTGCCAGGAGGAAAGAAGAGGTTCCTGCCTCCATTTTTATGGCCTTAACAAACCAGGTGCTGTGCCCTAGTTCTCATCTGAGATCCCTGCAAAGAACCTCTCCCCATCCGTTAACAAGACAGTAGCTATCTTTGAAAGGGGAACAAAGAGAACCCTGGTACTTACAGACAAGCCAGCCTCATTCCATAGCTGGAAAGATACTGGAACACATTAAACAATCAGTTTGTCAGCACCTACAGGATCATTCGGTTCTTAGTACTAGTGAGCATGGATTTGTCAAGAACAAATGATTCCAAACCAATCCTATTTCCTTCTTTGACAGGGTTACAGGCCTAGAGGAGGTGGGCAGACAGTAGATGTGATCTATCTTGGTGTTAATCAGGCTTTTGACACAGTCCCATAGGACATTCTCAGAATCAAACTAGGGAAATGTGGTCTAGATGCAATTAGTGTAATGTGGGTGCACAGCTGGTTCAAAACCCATCCTCCAAGAGTCGTTCTCCATGTTTGGCTGCCCAGCTAAGAGGGTGTACCTACTGGGTCCGGCAGGGATCAGTCTGGGGTGTGGTACTATTCCATATTTTCATTAATGATTTGGAAAATGGAGTGCAGAGCATGCTTCTACACTGTGCAGATGACACCAAGCACTTTGGAGCACAGGACTGGAATTCAAAACACCCTCTAGAAATTGGAGAATTGGTCTTCTTGAGCCAAACTCCAGGGCTGGGCCCCTCTCTATAGACTGGGCGAAAGTGAAACTCCAGAACCAAACACTCCTCCTCCTGGACAGTGCATTCCAACCTTTAATGGCAGGGGGACCGGACATGAGGGCCTGGTTGTAATTGCCAGCTGTGGAAGGGAGTGTGTAGCAGTGGTTAGTGAAGGGGCCTGGAAATAAGACTGCTGCATCCCATCCGTGGCTCTGAGACTTGGTGTGACCCTGAACAAGTAGCTTCAGCAAGTGGGAGCTGGGAGGTGCTGTCACACCCACACTAAGGCAGTGTTTTGCACCCCTTGCTCCTGGCTGAGTTTTTCTGTCCCTTGGCAATAATGCAGACCCTTCTTTTCACAGTCAGTTGATCGCCCAGTGTCATCACCCTGCCTGCTGGCTGGGCGTGTAACTCCTCAGGTCACCACCCTCTCCAGCCTACCTTCGGCTTGGAAAGTGAGGAGGTGGGCGAGCGACAGCAGGTGACCCTGAACATCCACCATCCATCGCTCCATCACCTAGAGCAAGTGAGTGACATTAGGGTTCCTCTGTGGCATTCCCTGTCTGTCTGGGGAGAGGCAGAAAGAGGGGGAGAGAATCTCTCCCAAAGGAGATTGGATTTGCAAATGGCCTCCTGGAGCCCCTCGCTCTCAGACGAGGGAGGGTCTTCTCCAGTGCCTTCTCCAGTGTGTTTGGAAAGGTCCCAGCAATGCAGCTCCCAGCCCTTCCCTTGTGGGAGACTGTTCCCCTGGCTGAGAGTGTCTGAGCTGGGCCAGACCCTGTGAGCTGCTGAGCATGGAAATCAATGAGAAATGAGGAGGCCCTGGGCTTCCTATACCTAGGGACTTTGATGTGGGGAATTTTTTCCGTGGAGAAGTCCGGAGTCCTGGGTAGTGTTCTGTTCTTTAGCCTGAGGGGTAGCCAGGGATGGCAGGAGGGAGCTGCTTGTCCGATGGTCTTTGTAACTGACCCCAGTGCCTCCCCGGGTGTTGCAGCACCAGGGATGATGAGGGGAATCGTTCGGAGCAGACCATGCAATGAACTCCTGCCAGTGTGTGGAGATTGCACTCTCTGCACCCTTGTGAGGGGAGGAGGAGCTGCTGTGGCTGGGGCAGGGATGGGGAGGGATGAAAAAGGCTGTCTGGTGAGAGGCTGCCTGGACCCCAGACTCACTCCTGCTCCACGCTCGGTTCCAGGATAGCCGGGCTCCTGAGGATGTTCAGGAACAAGGCTCTGCAGGTGTCCCCAGAGCCTGAGGGAAGCAGCTGCCATCTTCCCCAGGAGCAGAGCAGCCCCTCTGTCCCCGCTGGCAGGGAAGGAGCTCCCAGATGGACCAGGAGGTGGAAGTGCCCAGCCTTCTGGCAGAGGAAACCCACTCCCGGCGCAGGCGCCGAGGTGGGAGAGCCACCAGCCAGGCTGAAATAGAGTTGGCCCAGGATGCAGCTGGGCAGGCAGGACCCAGCCCACGAAGGGAGCCAGGCAGGGTGGCTCTGAGGCTTGTTGTGTGGGAAGCACTGGCCCCAAGAGCCCAGCCCTGATTCCCAGCAGGAGGCATCGCCCTGCCCGGTCATTGAGGACCTTCCAGTCTCCCCGGGACAGGAGGTGGAGGATCCCTGTCCCAGCACCAGCAGCTCGGCCCACTCCCCATGGGACAGCAGCAGCGCCTGGGACTCGGGCTGCAGTGAGACCAAGGGGCGCCGCTGCTTGGTTCCAGGTGAGGAGCCAGGCTGGGCTCAGGGAGGGGTAAGGAGGGGGCTGTGAACACCTTGAGCCCAGGCCCTCAAGCAGTGCTATGGGGGCTGGTCCCCAGCCCAGGTGTCGGCCCTGAGGCACGTGAACCTCTGACACTAGATGCTGCCACTTTGTTCCTTGGCCCTCTGGTTGGCGGAGTGGGTGCGGGGAGGGCGGGCAGGCACCTCTCAGGGAGTCCAGGACAGTGTGTGGGGGGATCTCTTTGCTATGGACTCCTGAATTACTTGGGGGCTGAAGGTATCACTGAGAGTGGGGAATGTGGGGAGCGATCTGCCCTGGGTCCCGGATGTGGGAAGGAGGCACATTGCCCCATCATTCCTCTGTCCTTCTCCCAAGTGGAAGCAGGTATCATCCTGTCCCCTTCTCTCCCTGGTGCAGGGACCACCCGGGACGATGAGGAGGAGAAATGGGTGGACGTGGCCACAGAGGAGGCTGCTCTCAAGAACATTCAAGAGCAACTCCAGGGCCGAAAAAAGGTACAAACGTTCCCCAGCTACGCTGGAACCGAGATTCTCCCGCCCCTTCCCAGCACCCTGACCCCCTGCAGAGGGTCTTGTCTCTGATGATCCACCAGCCCTCATGGAGACCTTTCTCCTCCATGATCTGGGACGCCCAAGATGGGGGTGTTTGTCACACACCAGCCGGGGTCTCCTCCCCCAACAGGCACTGTCCCAGATCTGGACCCTGCTTGTGTGGGAGCCATGGGTGATTTGGACAATGGGCGGGTCCCCACTGTCCCCCATTCAGGCCTGAGTGCTGCAGCTGGTGTAGGTAGGGCTAACTGGCTCTCTCCTGTAACCCCACTCCTGGTGGATGCAGGACGAGGCCCAGCAGCTCATGTTCCTGCACGCCATCCACCCCCGTGTCTCGCTGCACAGCAGAGAGGGCAGGACACATTGGAGCCACACTGCTGCAAGGTGCTGTGCTGGAGAGGATTGTGGAGAGGGAGGACAGAGATGGGAGGGGCAGGGATTTCCCCAGACCAATGGATAGGGGATGGCTGGTGCTGGAGGGGCAGCTGAGGCCAGGGATTGCTGGGGCTGAAGATTGGGGAGAAGAGACAGGACAAATTCTGAGATTGACCACTAGTGGGCAGGAATCGGAGGAGCTGGAGGCAGGTGGGGGGATCCTGCTGGCTGTGTGGGGAGCTGGCT
Source organism: Lepidochelys olivacea (assembly GCF_965140295.1). NCBI lineage: Eukaryota > Metazoa > Chordata > Testudines > Cheloniidae > Lepidochelys > Lepidochelys olivacea. The sequence goes on along the minus strand of NC_140413.1, from coordinate 177,503,274 downwards.
GTGTAATCTCCTCACTGGGAAGTGTCATTGAGGACCGAATCTCTCACGCTCCTTTGTCTCGTTTGGGTCTCACGGGAGCTTATTGAGGAGGTGCCTGATAACTCTGCACCGGGTGCTGTCCTCGCTAACTCCCTGATTGCTGTGGGCAACCTCGGATGCCGAGACCCTCCAGCCCTATTCCCCTAACCCCAGTGCTGCTCAGGCCCAGGGCTGGGAGTCACTGCTCCTCCCACCACCACATCACCTCCCAAGGTGTCTCCTCTGTCAGAGGTGGTGGGAAGGTTCACTCTCTCTGGGTTGGGCTGTTCTTTTCACTCCAGTAATATTGGATTGGCTTTGGGGACAGGCTCACTCCCTGGATCAGATACAGGAGGGGCAGCAGGGTCCAGGGAACAGGCGCTATTCCTCTCCTGCCACTGTCTTTCTGGAAAACCTTTCACTTCTCATTCCCTGGCTCGTTGCCTCAGTTTACATTCTCACCAGCCTCTGCCTATTTCCCTGAAGTTTCACATCCCTGTTGGTGCCAGTCCCACCCCCACACTGCACAGTCTAATACCAGCCATGGTATTACCACCATGACACCTGACCTGGAGCCAGAGCTGGAGACCCACCTCCTTCGAGCTGCCCTGCATGCTAGCTTCACCCTGGGCACGTAGAAAGACACCACCCAAGTCCAGGTAGATCATTCTAAAGTCATGGATTGAAGAGCCAGCTGTCATCCTGCCAGGAATCCTTGATAATTGCCTGCAGTGGAATGTGAATGAGTGAGTCCAGGATATGTGTTTGGGGGTCTCACAAGTGCTTCCCAGAGACCCCTCTCTCCATGTAGTGGCAGGTGTAGCCCCAGTTTCCCTAACTCTGACCTATGGCTCTCCCTTGCTTTGCAGGTACTGCATAGTGTCCTGCCAGACCTCCTGGATGCCTTCCTAGGGAACCTGCTGGCAGAGTCCCCACACACTGACAGGCTCCACGACATCTTGGAGGTGAGCCCGATAAGAGGGGTGGGGCTATTTTGCCAGAACTGTTAGATCCATTTTCAAGTCTGTCCTCCTAGCTGGGCCCTCAGTGGGAAGTCCTTGGTCAGGGCAGTTAGTGTAATGCAGTGTCAGGCCCTTCCTTCTTGAAGGACAGAGGAAGTAGCTGGGAGTTCAAGCCAGAGCTTTGCCTGGGGACTGGCTTAGGGAGTGAGAGTCTGAACCCCTCCTGTGAGATTCAGAAGATGGTCCTCAGAGAAGAGTCACTGGCTCCTTCCTAGAGAAACAGGAGGATCCCAGAGAATCAGCCCTTCTCTCCAACGGGCCCTGAGATTCCTAGGGGGTTTGTGCTCACACTCAGTCCCTTCACCCAACCAAAGACTTGAGAGCCAAGGAGGGGTGAGGGGTCTGTCTCCTCCCTGGTGAGCTGTTCAGGAATCAGGAGTTCAGGGAGGATGGGACCAGCGCCCACATCGAATGTTGTCCCAATCTGGAGAGACAATGAGAAGTCGTGACCTGCAGGGTACAGGCATTGTCCTGGGGGCAACAATCCCCTTCTAAAGCTCTGCGATCAGTGAATCAGATATTCCACCCCGTGCACAATGTCTCAGCACCCTGGGGATGGGGAGGGTCTCATTAGCACAACACATGCACCGGCTTATTGATCCTCCGCTGCCTCCTTTCCCCCTCGCACATTAACTATTGGATCATGTCCAGGGTGTCGCAAGAGTGAGCCAGGGCCATTAGGAGCAGCACCGCCCTGCTCAGATCCACCATCACCCTCCCTGAGTTTGACGTAAGTGACCTCTCAGCCCAGCTTCCTGACTCCAGACGTCGGTGGATTGGCTCGAACGGGCTGTAGGATGTGCTGCTGCAGGGACTGGGGGTTAGGAGTGTTCCTCTTGGGGAAGCAGAGTCAGAGCAGAGAATGAACTCGGCTTGAGTCAAGTTCTTCTTGTCCTGGTTAAGTGGTGACTCTGGGCTTTTAAGGGGACCATGCTGCAGATTCATGCCTTTTTGCCATCCTGGAGCAGCTGGGGAAGTAAGTCCTCATGGAGGGCCCTGCCCACATCCCTGTACTCCAGGCTCCTTTTGAGGGCAGAGGAAATTAAGGGTCTAAGCTCTACCTCCTATCCTCTAGCATCTCCTGCTGAGGGGAAGGAGAGTTCTGGCCCAGAGGAGGACTGGGAACTAACAGGAAAATGCTGATGGAGTCCCCTCTCCCTTCCATTAGAACTCAGCAGAATTCCCCAGGATGGGTCACCGTGTGGCACAGCTGGCTCTGTCTATCAGTGACCCAGCCAAGGACCTCAGCCGGCAGGCCAGGAAGGGAGTGTACTGGCTCTACCGGCCTCTGCTGCACCAGAGGGGTAAGGAACCCAGCTGGGAAATGGCACCCGATAGAAGAGTGAGAGTGGAACCCCAACCAATTTCTCTCAGACTGACCCTGGCTGGAAGCTGAGTCTCTCTTGATCTTTCTCTGTTCTATACCAGCCCCCGCAATTCTGTTGGGCCAGGCACGCAGCGAGGACTCTGCCCACTGTGCAGCCACCAATGGGATTGGAAGGACACAAGCACTGCAACCAGAATGACAAGTGTGTGTGTGTGTCTGTTTCCCAGGGCTGACCATCCATGAGGCTGAAGCCCTGTAGTGTTGAGACTGGCACCAGGACAGCAGGCTCCTGGGCTACAGGAACACAGCCAGGGTGGGGGATGTAAGAACACTCTGCCAGGGCATGACACAGGTCAGGGAGTGGGGGTGGCTGGGTCCCCTGCAGTGGCTACCTCCTGGGGCCACTAGACAGAGATCCCATTGTAGCCGCAGGATTTGGAGCCTGGTTCTGGGCAATCTGCTAATGCCTCGCATCCTGTTGGGTTTAGGTCTTTGGAAAGTTCTTCTGGGAGGGGCAGAAAAGATCCTTCCTCCGGACAGCAGTGCTGACCATCCATGACCCCCTGCTGCGTGTCAGCCAGGCTGGGCTACTCCTCACCTATTTCCTCCTGGGGGAAGCCCAGCAGCTGATGGGGGACAAGGTAAGCAGCTGCATTAGAGTCAGAAAATTGGGGTGGGGCCCAGGCCTCATTCCCATCCGATGGCCATTCGCTGGCCTGGCAGTAATAAGCCTGGTGCGGAATTAGAGTGAGAACAGGTGCTACTGGGAAGGGAGATAAATTCACCTCCAAGAGCAGGAGGGAGCCAGCTTGTCCCCAGAGCAGCTCCAACCGAGCTCTTTAGCAAGGCTAATTACTGACAAGTATTATCTCATCATGGACTTATTTTCTTAGGACACGGTGCTATCACTCTTGGGAAGTACCCTCTGCGAGTCTCTCCTGTCCCACAGAGCAGCACAAATTCCCAGTGGCCTAGTGTCCATGTCACCCGAGCCACTACCCAGAGTTGCTCCCATCACTGGCAGCCTGGGAAGCCAAGGACTGACGAGTAATGGTGAATCACCAGGCAGGGCTGATGCACATGGGCAGGGGAAGCTTGTCCTGCTGCTGGCAGGGCTGGACCTGCTCTAGAGAGAATGGGAGGATTCAGTAAGCAGGGGCTGCTGATCTGCCCTATTTACGAGGCTGCCATCCTGCGTCTTCAGCATTAGTGTCTGGGATGACGTGGGGAAAGGTCTCAACCTCTCCACATCCCACTTCACTGCTGCCAGAATCCCTCCTTTCCCCCACACCTGAACCTCGGTGGGGGTGGAGGAGAGGGCTCTGAGAACTTGCGCTTTGGATTGGAGGTGGAACAGCTGTCAGGAACACAGAGCGGGAGGTGGCCGGAGCTGACCGTACAAGGAGGCGGGTTGGCACTGGAGGTCACTAGAAAGGACAAGAAGACTGCATTCTGGGGATAAGTATGGTGAATCCATCCCTCAGAGGTAGCAGGTGCTGGGTTGAAATGTTGCTGGTTCCGGGTGCCCTTAATCCCCCGATGCCTCGGGGGCGTCTGAGTCTCTGAGAGGTTATCGTTTCCTTGAAGCAGGAGGACGTCGCAGCCAATGTGATGCGCCTTCAGTGGTGATACAGCCCAGCTGGCGTATCAACAGGAATGAGAATGAGGCAGGAAGTTCAGAGCAGCAAGGAAAGTCTAGAGGGAAACTTGAGAAGACAGGTAGGAAGTGCCCAGGGAAAACTGCAGCAAAGGAAAAGGAGCAGACCTAGCTGTTGGGTACAGGACCCTGGGCTGCTCCCAATGTCAGGGTGGGACTGGGTTCCCCTACTGGCCCCAAAGAAGGGGGCGTCCACGCACCCGGAGAGGGTTACCACGCTCAGCAAGGGGGCTGTAGGATGAGGAAGAGCCCCAGTGATGGCAGAAGGACCTCTTTCTGTGGAAAGACCTGTTTGGACTTTTGGTGTGAGACAAGCTGGGCCCCAGAAGGGTGGAGTAAAGGTGGCGACCTGGCCAAAGGGTTGAGTTACCAGGCATATCAAAAGACATGGCCTGCTTAGGAAATTGCTGAGTGGCAAAACGAGGGGCCAGGGCCCCAAGAAGGTAGAAAGAAAGGATAAGGTGTCCTCTGACAGAAACCCACGTGAGGCAGGCTACGTAGAGGTGGCAGGGATGGCCGTGGACCTTGCAGAGTCTCCACCAACACGTCCTGTTGGGTGCTGCAGGGAGGTGAAGAACAAAATGGTTGGCCCAGAGATGAAGCAGACTGAAGAAGGGAGAAACACCAGGGTGGAGCAGTCCATGGTGGGTTCTCAGACCCTGACGGAAAAGGTTTTGGCGAATGCAGTGCCAGTAGCAAAAAGGGGTAGAGAAGAAGCTAAAGCAATATGAAACCAATATGGTAGTGTGCCTCGGTTTCCCTTTTCCTACAGCATAAGAGGTCGGGAATGTCTCTTCTCCTGGGAAAAGTTTCAAGACTTTTAAAAGTAATCCATTGGAAGTGTCCATCTACAATCATTTTTGTCATGCCACACCTTTGGCTCAATACCATTGCGGTTTGGGCCTTTCAGGGTTACCGTGTGGCTTCCCTTTGCAAAATTCAGTTCTCACTTTCCTCCTTGTCCTGAAGTAAAAGAAAAAGGTTCTCCCGATCCCAAAGGACCAAGCCCCAGACCCAGGTCAACAGACAAGTCAGATCTTACCCACAAATCACGCAAATCCTTTAGGGGCAAGGAGGAACAAGGAGAAACTTGCTTTCAAAAGAGCCAAGGAGGAGAGGGACACGGTCCATGAAGAGAGCCTGCTCCGGGGTTCCTGGGGGAAGAGAGGAAGAGCAGGGAGCAGGACCGATTGCTCAGGGCGGGAATGCTGGATATGGGGCCAGCAGGGTGGTTCATCCAGCTCATGTCACAGCCCCAGCCCCAGTGCGTGTGCCGGCTGCAGTGTCTGCAGGTGCACAGGTCCATGTACCTGTGACAGTGGAATGGTGTTCCCGGGCCTGGCTCACAATGGTTGGAGGGTGGAGTTTGCGGCAGGGCCTGTGACCAAAATTGCAGATGGGGTTTCTGATCCCAACAATGACAGCTGTGTGTCTCGGAGAAAGATCCTCGAACCCCTCTCTCCAAGAGACGTACCCTTGTCTCCAAAACCAGTGAGGTGGCAGAGCGCATACTGGTTTATGCCGTAGCCGACACATTTTCTGGCCAGCCTTGAACGCTCCAATTCCCTGATGAATGTTGTTCTCACCCTTAATAGCTTTTATATTTTTGCTCTAGCCATTATTAAGACACTCAACCCATTCGGCCTGGTCCCACTTCCATGTGGTGCCTCACTTTCCCCCTCTCTGAAGTGGCGATAATCCTAACTGACAATTAGACAGTGTTTGATCCTCAGATCTTGCTTCCCAAATCCCTGCCCTCCTTGCCCAACACCAGCCTCTCCCCCTTTTCCCCAAACTTCCATGCCTATCTTAGTGCCTGTCTCATCCCCTAATTGCAAGGTCTCAGACACAGTCTCCTCCCAGCAAGCTGAAGTTGCCCCTGGCTCTGAAGCAGGAATCGCATGTCCTGAGAGCTTCCCTTGCATGGTGTCTTGACTGTGGGCATGAGAAAGGACAACACCCATATGCAGGTTGAACATCAACCTCCACCTCTGTCCCAGCAGCAGGATGGCCTTGAAACCGGAAACATGTGGATTAACAGTAGCTGTTTGCTTTCAAAAGTGCTGAAGACACAATGGAAGAGGAAATCCTTTGGTCTGGATTTAAATTATTCCAACTGAAAGTGAATGAGAGAAAATAGGTCCAGAGTTATCTTCCTAGCAGCAGAAAATGTAAAGATTGATACATGTTGAGGACAGAAAGGACCATTATGTGTACCTAGTCACATCTCCTGTATAACTTGAGCCCTAGAATGTCACCAAGTGGTTCCTTCAGCCAAGCATAACGTGGGACTGAGCCAGAGCACGTCTTTTGGAAGGACATCCACATGCATTAGAGCAGGAGTTCTCAAACTGGGGGTCGAGCCCCGTGAGGGGGTCGTGAGGTTATTATATGGGGGATCGCGAGCTATCAGCCTCCACCCCCAATCCTGCTTTGCCTCCAGCATTTATAATGGTGTTACATATATAAAAAAGTGTTTTTAATTTATAAGGAGGGGTGACACTCAGTGGCTTGCTGTGTGAAAGTGGTCAACAGTGCTAAAGTTTGAGAACCACTGCATTAGAGCCAGCTGGCTAACAGAAAATCTTTCTTCTGCAATGACGTGGGGTTAAGGGACATGGAGGAAAAGACGTGGAGGCTGTGATTAAAGTTAGAGGAGAGAGGCCAGGATAAGAGGGGCGAGGTCTCACGACTGGCTATCAGAAGACCTGCCGTTTTCTATTCCTGGCTTTGGGACCATGAGCGAGTCTCTTCAACGCTGGGTGCCTCGGTTTCCCCACTATCAAATAGACCTAATCACGGTTTTGTTTGTTCTCCCCATTTTACAGGGTGTGAAACCGAGACACAGTTGGGACCTGTCTACACGACAGCTCTCTAGAGCATTTCTAAGCTGCTGACCCCCACATGCTGTTCAGAGCCTATAGACAACACCGCTCCTAAAGGTGTGTTTGTTCTGTTCTTATCCCCTATGTACCAACAGGGCTGGACGGCCTTTTCTCACTGTGCTGTGGGAAGCAGGTCCTGGGTACTAGGGGTCTGAAGAAGCTCTCAAGGACTAATTTTTAAAAATATTTTTATCAATGAATTGGGAGAAAACCTACAATCCCTGCTGATAAGATTGGTGGGTGACAAAATACGGTCAGAGTGGTAACTACTGATGAGGAGAGGGCAGTGATACAGAGCCATCTGGCTCATTTGGCAAGCTGGGCCCATTGAAAGAAAGCAAGTTTGACCAGAGCCAAATTCAAGGTCCTACACCTAGCAACAAGGTATGCCGGCCACACCTCCAGAATGAGGAAGTGTATCCAGGAAAGCAGTGACTCTGAAAAGGATTTAGGGGCCATAGTGGAGAAGTCACTCAACACAAGCTCCCAGCATGATGCTGTGGTGACCAGGGCTAAAGCCATCCTTAGTCATAGGAGCAGAGCCATGAGGAGGCTAGGGAGGTGACACAGCATCAGTGAGACTGCTATTGGAATACTGCCTCCAGTTTTGGTGTCCTCATTTGAAAAAGATGTTGAGAAATTGGAGCTGGGGCAGCAAAGAGCCACCAAATGTTCTGCGGGCTGGAGAAAAATGCCTTCTAGGGAGCGATTGAAAGAGCTCAACCTGTTTAGCTGATGAAAAACAGATTGAAAGGTGACTTCACTGAAGTGTTGAAATGCCTTAATGGAGAGAAAATACTGGGGATTAAAAGGCTCGTTAATCTAGCAGAGAAAGGCAAAACAAGACCCAATGGCTGGAAGGTGAAAAGAGACCAATTCATATCACAAATAAAGCACAAATATTCAACAGCGAGGAAGATTCACCACAGGAACAAGCTACCAAGGAAAGTGGTGGATTCTCCAGCTCTTGATGTCATTTAATGAAGACTAGATGCCTTTCTGGAATGTTTGCCAAACGGTAGCGACTGTGGTATACAGGAGGCCTGTGATATGCATGGAGTCAGATTAGATGCTCTAATGGTCTCTTCTGGCCATCCAGTCGACTCATTTCTGAAAAACTGAGCGTAGCATCGGGAGTAGCCTCTGATGTTTTGCTGTCTAGCCGGCTTGCTTCCTAGAATGAACACTCATTGAGTGAGGTAATCCACAGGGAGCAGCTCAAACCTCCAAAGTGTCTGGCCAGCGACAGGACATTAGCACTGCAGGGGAGAGGTGGGTAGGCTGAAGGGACAGCAAGTGTGAAAAAGGAGACGGGGGGGGGGGGTAATAGGAACCGATAGAAGTAAAAGCCCCAGATAGCGGGACTGTCCCTATAAAATCGGGACATCTGGTCACCCCAGGGGTGGGTGTGGCAGTGACAACACAAAGGCCTTTTGTAGGACCTCAGCCTATTGGTCAAAGGTAGTGGGGAGGTGGTGACCTCACAGAGAGATGGTGACATCAGCCAGGCAGGACAGGGGTGCAGGGCAAGGGAAACCTCGCAGACCCCTTCTCGAGGTCCCTGTTTGAGGACTGAGAGAGTATCAGGATTTAAGTACGTGAGCACGTGGAGGAACCTCTTTCGAGTTTTCTCCTTTCCTTTTCCTGATTTTACTAGAAAACAGACATCCCTGTTTGGAAGGTAAGAGCCTCTGAGAGGTTTGGAACCTGTTCAGTCTGATCCATTTGGTGCCAGGTGAATTCTAGGCCTGGAAAACGCTAGCTTCAGGTGGCAGAATTTTATTCCCCACCTCGGATTTTGTCCCTTAGAATCACTGGGGACATTAGGGTTTGTCCTTTTTTTTTATCTTTTCCTCCATCCCTCCCTCCTTTCTCTTCTTCTCTTACTTCTTTTGTCCTTTCCCCTGTTCCCCTCCCGCCACCAGGAGAGGTATGTGGCGGGAGTCACTGGGGGTGCTCTGCAGCTCCCATTGTGGAAGGTCCACCCAAAAATGCGGGGCTGAAATAGTGCTCGGGCAGTGATCCCCACCGGTGACCTGGGCCATCCTTTGGGCTCTCTGGTGAGAATCCTCAGCCTCCTGCCCCTCAATCTCTACCCTGATTAGCTGAGCAGGGGGTTATTTACCGGGAGGAGACTCGGGTCCTTGTTGTTCTCTTTTAAGACCAAGTAAATAAGTCATAGCCAGTCATGTTTGACTAATTTTGCTGCCTCTCTGCATTCATTGTCTCTGAGCAGTTCATGATTCTCTCTAACATTGCAGTTCTCCTGAAACACTTGCTGAATAATTACTATGAACTGTTGTTGGTCTGGAGCTCATTTGAGAGGACTTTATTCAGATCATTCAATGTATGAAACTCAAGATCCGATGGTTAGTTTGCAAGTCAGGGCTCTTGGGTCCTATTCCTAACTCTGCCACGGCCTGGCTGTGTGACCTCAGAGAAGTCAATTCTCCTTTCTCAGCCTTATCTTCTCCCCTTTTCAAGTAGGCATAACAATCCGCTCCTACGTACTTCACGGCGCGTGGAGAATGGGGATCCATTGGGGAGTGTCACTGGGAGCAGTGAATAATATGAGGTGTCCTATCACTTTTACTCAGATCAGATTATGACACAATAGAATAGCTGAAATATTGTATTTTATTTGTTTTTGATTATTTTGAGATTGTTAAGAGAAGCAACTCCTTAGCTCAGACTGAAGCATCTTCTCTAATTTTTGAGATCCAAGTGTCTCCTCTTTGTGTGCGATGAGACAATTTAACAAACTGTGACAAACAGGAGATGCTTTTGTTTTGCAACAAAATATTTTTGCAAAGAATTTTCATCCCACTTGTTATGATTTCAACAAACAAACCAATTTAGTCTGAATGGGATTTTCTGACCAAAACGGTTTCAATGAAATTTCCCCACCATCTTGATTCCTGGGCTCTCGCCCTGCCTCTGGGGGGTTTGTTGTCTGTTAGAACAGGAGTCAGGATTGGTGGCATCTTTTTCTGGCTCTGCCACTGCATTGCTGTGTAGGCCTTTGTGTAGGTCACTTCCCTTTTCTGTACCTCAGGCTCCCCCTCTGTCCAATGGGAACAGGGACAATTTGCGAACTCTGGGCAGTTGTGAGCCTGAGTGAGATAAGGGGCTTAGTTAAAGCCCTTTGTGAAGGAGAAAGGGGAGGTTCACGGTGTTGAGCACCGAGGAATTGTAAACTTTGCTAAAATGTCTAGGCTGCGGAAACAAGAAATGGTCGGGGCCAAATTTTAACCATTGTCTTTTTTAAAGCCCATTCAGGGATGTGAGTCCCACTCTTTTAGGTATCTGCGGTTCTTTGCCAGGAGGAAAGAAGAGGTTCCTGCCTCCATTTTTATGGCCTTAACAAACCAGGTGCTGTGCCCCAGTTCTCATCTGAGATCCCCGAAAAGAACCTCTCCCCATCCATTAACAAGACAGCAGCTATCTTTAAAAGGGGAACAAAGAGAACCCTGGGACTTACAGATTAGCCATCCTCATTCCATACCTGGGAAGATACTGGAACACATTAGTCAACAATCAGTTTGTGAGAACCTACAGGATCATTTGGTTTTAGTACTAGTGAGCATGGATTTGTCAAGAACAAATCATTCCAAACCAATCCTGTTTCCTTCTTTGACAGGGTTACAGGCCTAGTGGAGGTGGATAAACAGTAGATGTGATCTATCTTGGTGTTAATCAGGCTTTTGACACAGTCCCATAGGACATTCTCACAAGCAAACTAGGGAAATGTGGTCCAGATTCAATTAGTATAATGTGGGTACACAGCTGGTTGAAAACCCATCCTCCGAGAGTCGTTCTCCATGTTTGGCTGCCCAGCTAAGAGGGTGAACCTACTGGGTTCGGCAGGGATCAGTCTGGGGTGTGGTACTATTCCATATTTTCATTAACGATTTGGAAAATGGAGTGGCCTCAGAGCCTGAGGGAAGCAGCTCCCATCTTCCTCAGGAGCAGAGCGACCCCTCTGTCCCCACTGGCAGGGAAGGAGCTCCCGGATGGACCAGAAGGTGGAAGTGCCCAGCCTTCTGGCAGAGGAAACCAACTCTCGGCACAGGCGCCAAGGTGGGAGAGGCACTGGCCAGGCTGAAATGGAGCTGGCTCAGGATGCAGCTGGGCAGGCAGGACCCAGCCCAGGAAGGGAGCCGGGCAGGGTGGCTCTGGGGCTTGTTGTGTGGGAAGCACCGGCCCCAGGAGCCCAGCCCTGATTCCCAGCAGGAGGCATCGTCCTGCGCAATCACTGAGGACCCTCCAATCTCCCTGGGGCAGGAGGCGGAGGATCCCTGTCCCAGCACCAGCAGCTCAGCCCGCTCCCCATGGGACACCAACAGTGCCTGGGATTAGGGTAGCTGTGAGGTCAATGGGTGCCGCTGCTTTGTTCCAGGTGAGGAGCCAGGCTGGGCTCAGGGAGGGGTGAGGAGGGGGCTGTGACCACCCTGAGCTCAGGCCCTCAAGCAGTGCTGTGGGGGCTGGTCCCCAGCCCAGATGTCTGGCCTGAGCCACGTGAACCTCTGACACTAGATGCTGCCACTTTGGTCCCTGGTGCTCTGGTTGGCGGAATGGGTGTGGGAAGGGGGGGCAGGCACCTCCCACGGAGTCCAGGACAGTGTGTGAGGGGGTTCGCTTTGCTATGGACTCCTGAATTACTTGGGGGCTGAAGGTATCACTGAGAGCGGGGGATGTGGGGAGCAATCTGCTCTGGGTCCCGGAGGTGGAGGTGCCCTTGTCCTTCTCCCAAGTGGCAGCAGGTATCATCTGAGATTCGCTACTGGTGGGCAGGAATCGGAGGAGCTGGAGGCAGGTGGGGGGATCCTGCTGGTTGTGTGGGGTGCTGGCTGTGTAATCTCCTCACTGCGAAGTTTCAATGAGGCACGAATCTCTCACGCTCCTTTGTCTCCTTTGGGTCTCGCAGGAGCTCATTGAGGAGCTGCCTGATAACTCTCCACCAGGTGCTGTCCTTGCTAACTCCCTGATTGCTGTGGGCAACCTCGGGTACCGAGACCCTCCAGCTCTGTTCCCCTAACCCCGGTGCTGTTGAGGCCCAGGGCTGGAAGTCACTGCCCCTCCCACCACCAGGTCACCTCCCAAAGTTGTCTCCTCTGGCAGAGGTGGTGGGAAGGTTCACTCTCTCTGGGTTGGGCTGTTCTTTTCTCTCCAGTAACATTGCAATGGCTGTGGGGAGAGGCTCACTCCCAGGAACAGATACAGCAGGGGCAGCAGGGTCCAGGGAACAGGCGCTATTCCTGCCCTGCCACTCTTGGTGCCAGTCCCACCCCCGCACTGCACAGTCTAATGCCGGCTCCTCTCTCTTGCCAGCACCATGACACCTGGCCTGGAGCCAGAGGTGGATAGCCACCTCCTTCGACCTGCCCTGCATGCCATCTTCACCCTGGGCACGTAGAAAGACACCACCCAAGTCTAGGTAGATCATGCTAAAGTCATGGATTGAAGAGCCAGGTGTCATCCTGCCATGAATCCTTGCTAATTGCGGGCAGTGGGATGTGAATGAGTGAGGCCAGGATATGGCTTTAGGGGTCTCACAAGTGCTTCCCAGAGACCCCTCTTCCCATGTAGTGACAGGTGTAGCCCCAGTTTTCCAAACACTGACCCATGGCTCTCCCTTGCTTTGCAGGATCTGCAAAGGGTCCTACCAGACCTCCTGGATGCCATGCTGGGGAGCCTGCTGGCAGAGTTCTCAGACACCAACAGGCTCCACTACATCTTGAAGGTGAGCCCGATGAGAGGGGCGGGGGCAATTTTATCTTTACTCTTAGACCCATTTTCAAGTTTGTCATCCTAGCTGGGCCCCCAGTGGGCCGTCTTTGTTCAGGGCAGTCAGTGCAATGCAGTGTCAGGCCCTTTCTCCTTGAAGGACAGAGGAAGGAGCTGGGACTTCTAGCCAGAGCTCTGCCTGGTTCTGTTGCACAACAATACCCTTCTAAAGGTCTGCGATAAATGAATCAGATGTTCCACCCCGTGCACAATGTCTCAGCCCCCTGGGGATGGGGAGGGTCTCATTAGCACAACACATGCACCGGCCCATTGATCCTGAGCTGCCTCCTTTCCCCCTAGCACATTAACTATTGGACCGTGCCCAGGGTGTTGCAAGAGAGAGCCAGGGCCATTAAGAGCAGCACTGCCCTGCTCAGATCCACCATCACCCTCCCTGAGTTTGACGTAAGTGACCTCTCAGCCCAGCTTCCTGACTCCAGGCGTCGGTGAGCTGGCTCGAATGGGCTGTAGGATGTGCTGCTGCAGGGGCTGGGGGTTAGGCGTGTTCCTCTTGGGGAGGCAGTCAGAGCAGAAAATGAACTTGGCTTGAGTCAAGTTCTCTTGTCCTGGTTAAGTGGTGACTCTGGACTTTTAAGGGGACCATGCTCCAGGTTCATGCCTTCCTATCATCCTGGAGCAGCTGGGGAAGTAAGTCCTCATGGAAGGCCCTGCCCACATCCCTGTGCTCCAGGCTCCCTTTGGGGGCAGAGGAAATTAAGGGTCTAAGCTCTACCTCCTATCCTCTAGCATCTCCTGCTGAGGGGAAGGAGATTCCTGGGCCCAGGGGAGGACTGGTAACTGACAAGAAAATGCTGATGGAGTCCCCTCTCCCTTCCATTAGAACTCAGCAGAATTCCCCAGGATGGGTCACCGTGTGGCACAGCTGGCTCTGTCCATCAGTGACCCAGCCAAGGACCTGAGCCGGCAGGCCAGGGAGGGAGTGTACCGGCTCTACCAGCTGCTGCTGCACCAGAGGGGTAAGGAACCCAGCTGGGAAATGGCCCCCGATAGGAGACTGAGAATGGGACTCCAACCAATTTCTCTCAGACTGACTCTGGCTGGAGGCTGAGTCTCTCTCGATCTCTTTCTCTGTTCTATACCAGCCTCTGGAATTCTGTTGGGCCAGGCACGCAGCGAGGACTCTGCCCACTGTGCAGCCACCAATGGGATTGGAAGGACACAAGCACTGCAACCAGAATGACAAGTGTGTGTGTGTGTCTCTCTCTTTTCCAGAGCTGACCATCCATGAGACCGAACTGGCACCAGGACAGCAGGCTCCTGGGCAACAGGAACACAGCCAGGGTGCGAGAGGTAAGGACACTCTGCCAGGGCATGATACAGGTCAGGGAGTGGGGGTGGCTGGGTCCCCTGCAGTGGCTGCCTCCTGGGGGCACTAGACAGAGATACCGTTCTAGCTCCAGAATTTGGAGCCTTGCTCTGGGCAATCTGGTAATGCCTTATGTCCTGTTAGGTTTAGGTCTTTGGAAAGTTCTTCTGGTAGGGGCAGAGAAGATCCTTCCTCTGGATGGCAGTGCTGGCCATCCACGACCCCCTGTTGCGTGTCAGCCAGGCTGGGCTACTCCTCACCTGCTCCCTCCTAGGGGAAGCCCAGCAGCTGATGGGGGACAAGGTAAGCGTCTGCATTTGAGTCAGGAGATTGGGGTGGGGCCCAGGCCTCATTCCCATCTGATGGCCATTCACTGGCCTGGCAGGAAGGAGCCTGATGGGGAATGAGAGTGAGAACAGGTGCTACTGGGAAGGGAGATGAATTCACCTCCATGAGCAGGAGGGAGCCAGCTTATCCCCAGCCACTTCCAACCGAGCTGTTTAGCAAGGCTAATTAATGACAAGCATTACCTCATCACGGACTTATGTTCTTAGGACACGGTGTCCTCTGCAAGTCTCTCCTGTCCCACAGGGCAGCACAAATTCCCAGTAGCCTAGTGTCCGTGTCACCCAAGCCACTACCCAGAGTTGCTCCCATCACTGGCAGCCTGGGAGGCCAAGGACTGACTAGTGATGGGGATTCACCAGGCAGGGCTGAGGCACATAGGCGGGGGAAGCTTGTCCTGCTGCTGGCAGGACTGGACCTGCTCTAGAGAGAACGGGAGGATTCAGTTAGCAGGGGCTGCTGATCTGCCCTATTCCCCATGGCTGCCATCCTGCATCTTCAGGATTAGTGTCTGGGATGACTTGGGGAAAGGTCTCAACCTCCCCACATCCCAGTTCACTGGTGTCAGAATCTCTCCTGCCCGCCTCCCCAACCTCCGCTGGAGCCCCGTCCCTACCCTACCTGGGTGCCGGTGGAGGAGAGGGTTCTGAGAACTTGAGCTGTGGATTAGAGGTGGAACAGCTGTCAGGGACACTGAGGGGGAGGTGGCAGGAGCTGACCCTACAAGGACGGGGGTTGGCACTGGAGGTCACTAGAAAGGACAAGACTACATTCTGGGGGTCAGGAGGTGAATCCATCCTTTAGAGGTAGGCAGGTGCTGGGGAGAAATGCTGCTGGTTCCAGGTGCCCTTAATCCCCCTTGATACCTTGGAGGTGTCTGAGTCTCTGACAGGTGTTAGGATAAAGATATTCAGGCCTGTCTGCAAAGGCCTGTACTTTAAGAATTTAGATGTATTCTTATCACTTAGCTAGTTCTAGAGGTATAAAAGAAAGAATCAAAATCACTGTCTGCCAGTGTAAGGGCCTTCTCTTACTGTGACAGTTTGAGGCCCTGTTCTTAGGCTAAGGCCTTTGTCTAAGCAGCAGACGCAGCCATAAGCTAGGAAGCGAATGGTCACATCCCCACATTCCAAACTAGTCACATTGAAATAAGGTGCTAATGGGCTGTTAGGAATACAATCCTGTCCTGATAGTGCCTATCACCTCCAGAGAAAGGGAAGTGCCTAGAAAATGTAAAAGGAAACTTAGTTTGACAACATCCTGTCTGGCAAGAACTCACTTATCAATAGCTGGGATGTGAAATCCTCACTTCTGTATTGTTTTGTCATTATAGTTCCCACTTTGCTATTGTTTGTCTGTATAATCTCTGTCTGGTTCGGTGATTGTTCCTGTCTGCTGTGTAATTAATTTTGCTGGGTGTAAACTCATTAAGGTGGTGGGATATAATTGGTTACATAATCATGTTACAATATGTTAGGATTTGTTAGTTAAATTTCAGGAAAATGATTGGTTAAGGTATAGCTAAGCAGAACTCAAGTTTTACTATATAATCTGTAGTCAATGAGGAAGGGAGTGGGTGTGGGAGATGGGAACTGGGAGTGGGGAAATTGGAATCGTGTTTTGCTAAAGGGGGAAATGGGAACAGGGAATGGGGCTGGGGAAGTTGGAATCATGTTTTGCTAAGGGCAGGAATGGGAACAGGGACACAGGTGTAAGGCTCTGTGGTGTCAAAGCTGGGAAGGAGGATACTAAGGAAGGAAACTGGAATCATGCTTGCTGGAAGTTCACCCCAATAAACATTGAATTGTTTGCACCTTTGGACTTGGGGTATTGTTGTTCTCTGTTCATGCGAGAAGGGCCAGGGAAGGAAGTGCGTGAAGGAATAAGCCCCCTAACAACAGGTTCTCGTTCCCTTGCAGCAGGAGGACGTCACGGCCAATGTGATGGGCCAGGTCCGCATCATCCAGCACTTGCGCCAGGTGCCTGAGGCACTGCAGGGCTGTGGCTCTGAGGCCACCAGCAACTCCCACTCCCTGCTGCAGGTACTGCTCTGGCTCACTGTAAATGGGGAGCTAGTGGAAGGGGAAATGGAGCCCCGGTCACTCACAGAAACTCTCTCCTCTCTCTGTGGAGCAGGGTCCTTCCCTCTGCCCCCCAAATTCCAGCACAGTCTCCCAGACGAGCGCAGTCTGCAGCTGAGCCACCTCCGGGAGCAGTGGGAACAGGTCACTTCGTCCCATCAAAGCAAGCAGTGCTGGCTCTCAAAGAGGCTGAGATTTAAGACCTCACTATCCCTCATGGAGGTAAGAGCCATTTACTCCTTGGGGCGTCTGGGTCTCTTGGGGGAGAAATGGGATCCCCGATGCATAGCCTGGCTGGGAGCTTCCCCTGTCCTTGGCTCCCAGCTCTGGGACAGAGATGTCTCCATAATCAGACCACCCTGGTTTTGTTCCTAGGAAGGAGCTCCACAGAGATGTCCTCTAACCTGCACTGCATAGGGCTTCGCCAAGCTGATTACAGAATGAGCCCTACCTGAGAGGCACCATGTACTTCTCCCTACAGAGCCAGACTTCAGTGGTGATACGGCCCAGCTGGGGTGTCAACAGGAATGAGAACGAGGTAGGAAGTTCAGAGCAGCAAGGAAAGACTAGAGGGAAATTTGAGAAGAGAGGTAGGAAGTGCCCAGGGAAAACTGCAGCAAAGAGAAAGCAGTAGACCTTGCTGTTCGGTACAGGAGCCTGGGCTCCTGCAATGTCAGGGTGGGACTGGATTCCCCTACTGGCCCCAAAGAAGGAGGCATACACGCACCTGGAGAGGGTTACCAAGCCCAGCAAGGGGGCTGCAGGATGAGGAAGAGCCCCAGTGATGGCAGAAGAGCTTCTTTCTGTGAAAAAACCTGTTTGGACTTTTAGTGTGAGACAAGCTGGGCCCCAGAAGGGTGGCCTAAAGGTGGTGTCCTGACCGGAGGGTTGAATTACCAGGCAGAGAAACTGTCATGGTGGTGGAGCGACCACGGATGGTGGAGGCTAGCCCAGCGAGAAGGCTGTGATGTCTTGTCTGGCCGCCATGGGGGCATGTAACAATGTGTAAATTTGTTGCTAATTGGCATCGTCAGGAGGATTGAATACCCCCTGTTGTCCGTGAGGGCTGACTGAAGTCTTGGTCTGTCCTCCCAAGCGGGTGTCTCAAGGGACCGAGCTGGTCACTGGATTTCTCAGTTCAGTTCCAGGGACTGGTTAAAGCAGGTCTAGGAGTTTCTCACGCAGCTCCTAGAACACCAACAGAGGCAGAAGGAAGTGCAGGCGGAGCTACGGACGCAGCAGCAGAAATACCTGTGAGAGATCCTGCAAGGGGAAATCAACCCAGGGTCTGCTATGCCCATGGACAAAAAGAGCAGACAAGGAGAACAGGCCTGGGCTGTACTGAGAAGGTTAGCCCAGGAGAGCATGGAGGTGCGGTGGGCAGAGATGGGGACCGGCCAGAGGATTAATCCAGTGTCGGGGGAGAGTCCTCCCCCTTGTGGGAGATGATGATGTCCCTCTATGGGGAAGTTCTTCCTTGCAGATGCTGTGCTTTTTGTTCCTGGACTCTGCCAGGAAGCCCAGCTCCCATCCCGAGCAGCTTGGCTGTTCCCTACCTTGCTCGGCACCAGACCCTCTGCAGAGAGCTGCACTGGGCCAGGACTGCAGAGCCAGCTGTCATCCTGGCAGGTGTAGCCCCAGGTTCCATAACCCTGACCCATGGTCTCCCTCCCCTGACAGGCTCTGAAGAAGGCCTGTCATCCCAGGCCTGTCATCCCAGGGACGTGGATGCCACGTTAAAGAGCCTACTGACAGCAACCCCCAACACAGATAAACTCCCGCACATCTTGGAGGTGAGCAGAAGGGGCAGGGGCAGCAGGAATTTTATCTTAGCCCTGGGGAGGCCTGGAAATGAGAGACAGGATGATCCACGTCTCCATTGTGTCCTGCTACCTGAGAGCCATTGGGCCACCCGTGGTCAGGGCAGTCAGTGCAGAGCAGTGGTGGGGCCCTTCCTCCTTCAGGAGCAGAGGGAAGGCACTGGTGCTCAACAACAGGGCTCTGCCTGGTTCTGTTGAGCACTAACTCCAAGACCTCAGACAGGCTTGCGGAGTGAGAGCATCAGAGCCCTGTGAGGTCCAGGAGGAGTTCCTCCGAGAAGAGCACTGGCTTCTTCCAAGGAAGCTGCTGAGATTGGTCTTCACAACATCCTCTGGCAAGGAGTTCCACACGTTGACTTTGCATTGTGTAAAAAAAAAAATACTTCCTTTTTTTAGTTTTAAAGCTGCTGTCTATTAATTTTATTTGGTGACCCCATATCTGTGTACAACAGAAATGGTTTCTCAAAGTCATGTTCAATAACATGATTGAATCCTTTTATAAACTCAATGTAAAAGTTTCTTAGAACAATAGTGGACTGGATTTGCCCTTGCAGCATGATTCCTGTATGTCTCATGTGATCTTGCCAAGAGCTAATGAAAATAGCTACTTTATCCAAAGAAGCTTTGGCATATGTCTGGAACCCAATTAATATCAAGACAATGAAGATTTTAGTTGTCAGCTCTAGGGTACAGATGTGGGGACCTGCATGAAAACCTCCTAAGCTTACTTTCACCAGCTTAAGTTATAATTTCCCCAAGGTACAAATTAATTTTACCCTTTGCCGTCGGAATTTCCACTGCCACCACCAATTTTAACTGGGTTTACTGGGAAACGTAGTTTGGACACATCTTTCCCGCAAAAATCTTCCCAACCCTTGCACCCCCCTTCCCAGGAAAGGTTTGGTAAAAATCCTCACCAATTTGCATAGGTGACCACAGACCCAAACCCTTGGATCTTAGAACAATGAAAAAGCATTCAGTTTTCTTACAAGAAGACTTTTAATAGAAGTAAAGGAATCACCTCTGTAAAATCAGGATGGTAGATACCTTACAGTGTAATTAGATTCAAAACATACAGAATCCCTCTTGGCAAAACCTTAAGTTACAAAAAAGACACACAGACAGGAATAGTCATTCTATTCAGCACAGTCCTTCTCAGCCATTTTAAAGAAATCATAATCTAATGCATACCTAGCGAGATTATTTACTAAGTTCTAAGACTCCAGTCCTGTTCTGTCCCTGGCAAAAGCATCATGCAGACAGACACAGACCCTTTGTTTTTCTCCCTCCTCCCAGCTTTTGAAAGTAACTTGTCTCCTCATTGGTCATTTTGGTCAGGTGCCAGTGAGGTTACCTTTAGCTTCTTAACCTTTTACAGGTAAGAGGATTTTTCCTCTGGCCAGGAGGGATTTCAAAGGGGTTTACCCTTCCCTTTATATTTATGACATTAGTGTTGTCCATAGTATAGGAATCTTGCTATTTAGCCATGAAAGCAATATGGTAGTGTGCCTCGTTTTCCCTTTTACTACAGCATAACAGGTCGGGAATGTCTTTTCTCCTGAGAAAAGTTTCAAGACTGTTTACAAGTATCAGGGGGTAGCCATGTTAGTCTGTATCCACAAAAACAACAAGGAGTCCGGTGACACCTGAAAGACTGACAGATTTATTTGCGCATAAGCTTTCATGGGTAAAAAACACAGATATTTCGTGGGTGAAACATCTGCATCACAAGGTTTTTTTTAACATAAAGTATATTCTTCTCTATCACTCTTAACATGTTCAAGGGTTTTCTCCAAAGATTAGGCACATTGCACACCTTTACAGTTTTCGGTAGTAGCAAAAAAATAGATAAAAAAAATCAGCATTAACAATAACAAGAAATCCATTGGAAGTGTCCATCGACAATCATTTTTGTCATGCCACACCTTTGGCTCAATACCATTGGGGTTCTGGCCTTGTAGGGTTATCCTGTGGCTTCCCTTTGCAAAATTCAGTTCTCACTTTCCTCCTTGTCCTGAAGTAAAAGAAAAAGGTTCTCCCGATCCCAAAGGACCAAGCCCCAGACCCAGGTCAATAGACAAGTCAGATCTTGCCCACAAATCACGCAAATCCTTTAGGGGGAAGGAGGAACAAGGAGCACCTTGATTCTAAAAGAGCCAAGGAGGAGAGGGACACGGTCCATGAAGAGAGCCTGCTCCGGGGTTCCTGGGGGAAGAGAGGAAGAGCAGGGAGCAGGACCGATTGCTCAGGGGGGGAATGCTGGATATGGGGCCAGCAGGGGGGTTCATCCAGCTCATGTCACAGCACCAGCCCCAGTGCGTGTGCCGGCTGCAGTGTCTGCAGGTGCACAGGTCCATGTACCTGTGACAGTGGAATGGTGTTCCCGGGCCTGGCTCACAATGGTTGGAGGGTGGAGTTTGCGGCAGGGCCTGTGACCAAAATTACAGATGGGGTTTCTGATGCCAACAATGACAGTTGTGTGTCTCAGAGAAAGATCCTCTAACCCCTCTCTCCAAGAGACGTACCCTTGTCTCCAAAACCAGTCAGGTGGCAGAGCGCAAACTGGTTTATGCTGTAGACGACACGTTTTCGGGCCAGCCTTGAATGCTCCAATTCCCTGATGAATGTTCTTCTGACCCTTAATGGCTTTTTTATTTTTGCTCTAGCCATTATTCAGACGCTCAGCCCAGTCAGCCTAGTCCCACTTCCATGTGGTGCCTCACTTTCCCCCTCTCTGAAGTGGGGATAATCCTAACTGACAATTAGACAGTGTTTGATCCAGTGTTTCCCCAAACTTCCATGCCTATCTTAGTGCCTGTCTCCTCCCGCAACTGCAAGGTCTCAGACACAGTCTCTCCCGGCGAGCTGAAGCTGCCCCTGGCTCTGGAGCAGGAATCGCATGTCCAGAGAACTTCCCTTGCCTGGTGTATTCACCGTGGGCATGAGAAAGGACACCACCTATATGCAGGTTGAACATCAACCTCCACATCTGTCCCAGCAGCAGGATGGCCTCTGGTCCCTGCAGAGCCAGCTGTCATCCTGGCAGGTGTAGCCCCAGGTTCCATAACACTGACCCATGGTCTCTCTCCGCTGGCAGGCTCAGAGCAAGGCCTGCCCATAGAACATGGATGACGAGCTCTAGATCCTGCTGACAGCATCCCCTAGCACAGACAAACTCCAGCACATCTCGGAGGTGAGCAGAATGGGAAGGCAGCAGGGGTTTTACCTTGGCCCTGGGGACTCCAAGAAAGAAGAGACTGGAAAATCCATGTTTCTTCTCTTGGATCCTTCCGAGTATGCATTTGTGATATCAACTCTGTGGGTGCCCTTGGGGTTAACTCATTTCCCCCTTCTGGCATCAGTCTTCTCCACTCTCAGATCTACCCTGGGGAAGAAGGACATAAGCCCCGACAATCACCTTCCCCTGTGGGTGTCTGGCCCTGGGACCCTAAACCAACTGGACTATCTGCCCCATCACCTAAACTGCCCTGTCTTTCTTTCCCCCCTCGGGCCTTGTCCTAAGTGCTCTGCCTAGCCCCTTCCTGGCTTGTCCCTGACCTTTCAAGGACTCTCCAAGTCCCTCCCACACCTGCTCCCCTTGGGCTGTCTCATGGCTGAGCACAGGCTGCCCTTCTGCCTCTCAACAGGCCTGGGTCCTAGTCACATGCTGCTGCTTGTCACCTGATCCCCACACTTATTCCCTTCACCCTAGGGAGCTGCATAACCTGAGCTAGGTGCAGTTGAGCTCCAACCCATTTCCTGCCCATTTCAAAAGTTTGAGAACCACTGGAGCCAGCTGGCTAACAAAAAAATCTTTCTTCTGCAGTGACTTGGAATTAAGGGACATGGAGGAAAAGACGTGGAGGCTGTGAATAAAGTTAGAGTAGCGAGGCCAGGATAACCGGGGCTAGATCCCAGGACTGGCTATCAGAAGACCTGCCGTTTCCGATTCCTGGCTTTGGGACCATGAGCGAGTCTCTTCAACCCTGGGTGCCTCAGTTTCCTCAAGTATCAAATAGCGCTAATCAAGGGTTTTTTTTTTGTTCTCCCCATTTTACAGGGTGGGAAACCGAGACACAGTTGGGACCTGTCTACGCTGAAGGTCTCTTGTGCATTTCTAAGCTGGTGATCCCCCCATGTTGTTTAGAGCCTGTGGACAACACAGCTCCTAAAGGTGTGTTTGTTTTGTGCTTATCCCCTATGTACCAGCAGGTCTGGGTGGACTTTTCTCACTGTGCTGTGGAAAGGATGTCCAGGGTCCTAAGAGACTGAAGAAGTTTTCAAGGACTTAAAAGTAGTTTTATCAATGAATTGGGAGAAAACCTATAATCCCTGCTCATAAGATTGATGGATGACGAAATATTGGCAGAGTGGTAATTACTGATGAGGAGAGGGCAGTGATACAGAGCCATCTGGCTCATTTGGCAAGCTGGGCCCATTCAGAGAAAGCAAGTTTGACCAGAGCCAAATGCAAGGTCCTACACCTAGCAACAAGGCATGCCGGCAACACCTCCAGAATGGGGAAGTGTATCCAGGAAAGGAATGACTCTGAAAAGGATTTAGGGGCCATCGTGGAGAAGTCACTCAAGACAAGCTCCCAGCGTGATGTGTGGTGACCAGGGCTAAAGCCATCCTTAGACGTAGGAGCAGAGCAGTGAGGAGGCTAGGGAGGTGACACAGTATCAGTGAGACTGCTATTGGAATACTGTCTACAGTTTTGGTGTCCTCATTTGGAAAAGATGTTGAGAAATTGGAGCTGGGGCAGCAAAGAGCCACCAAATGTTCTGCGGGCTGGAGAAAAATGCCTTCTAGGGAGCGATTGAAAGAGCTCAACCTGTTTAGCTGATGAAAAGCAGATTGAAAGGTGACTTCACTGAAGTGTTGTAATGCCTTAATGGAGAGAAAATACTGGGGATTAAAAGGCTCGTTAATCTAGCAGAGAAAGGCATAACAAGACCCAATGGCTGGAAGGTGAAAAGCGACAAATTCATATCACAAACAAGGCAGAAATATTCAACAGCGAGGATGATTCACCACAGGAACAAGCTACCAAAGAAGTGGTGGATTCTCTATCTGCTGATGTCATTTAATGAAGACTAGATGTCTTTCTGGAATGTGCTTGCCAAACGGTAGCAACTGTGGTATACAGGAGGCCTGTGATATGCAGGGGGTCAGATGAGATGCTCTAATGGTCTCTTCTGGCCATCAAGTCGACTCATTTCTGAAAAACTGAGTGTAGCATTGGGAGCAGCCTCTGATGTTTTGCTGTCTAGCCGGCTTGCTTCCTAGAATGAACACTCCTTGAGTGGGCTGATCCACAGGGAGCAGCTCAAACCTCCAAAGCGTCTGGCCAGCGGCAGGACATTAGCACTGCAGGGGAGGGGTGGGTAGGCTGACGGGATAGTAAGTGTGAAAAAGGGGACAGGGAGTGGGGGGTGAGAGGAGCCTATATAAGAAAAAGCCCCAGATAGCGGGACTGTCCCGATTTTAGAGGGACAGTCCCGCTATCTAGGGCTATCTGTTGACCGGAGGGGGTGGGTGTGGCAGTGACATCACAAAGGCCTTTTTGAGGACCGCAGCCTATTGGTCAAAGGTAGTGGGGAGGTGGTGACCTCACAGAGAGATGCTGACATCAGCCAGGCAGGACACGGGTGCAGGGCCAGGGAAACCTCGCAGACCCCTGTAGCTCTGCGTTAGCAAGTCCCCTTCTCGATGTCCCTCTTTGAGGACTGAGAGAGTATTAGGATTTACGTACGTGAGCGCAAGGAGGAACCTCTTTCGAGTTTTCTCCTTTCCTTTTCCTGATTTTACTAGAAAACAGACGTCCCTGTTTGGAAGGTAAGAGCCTCCGAGAGGTTTGGAACCTGTTCAATCTGATCCATTTGGTGCCAGGTGAATTCTAGGCCTGGAAAACGCTAGGTTCAGGTGGCAGAATTTTATTCCCCACCTAGGATTTTTCCCTTAGACTCATTGGGGACATTAGGGTTTGTCCTTTTTGTTTTACCTTTTTCCTTCATCCCTCCCTCCTTTCTCTTCTTCTCTTACTTCTTTTGTCCTTTCCCCTGTTCCCCTCCCGCCACGAGAAGGCGTGGGGCGGGGGGGAGTCACTGTGAGCGCTCTGCAGCTCCCATTGTGGAAGGTGCACCCAAAAATGTTGGGCTGAAATAGTGCTTGGACAGTGATCCCCGCCAGTGACCTGGGCCATCGTTTGGGCTCTCTGGTGAGAACCCTCAGCCTCCCGCCCCTCAGTCTCTACCCTGATTGGCTGAGCAGGGGCTTATTGACAGGGAGGAGACTCGGGTCCTTGTTGTTCTCTTTTAAGACCAAGTAAATAAGTCATAACCGGTCATATGTTCGATGAATTTTGCTGCTTCTCTGCATTCATTGTCTCTGAGCAGTTCATGATTCTCTCTAACATTCCAGTTCTCCTGAAACACTTGCTGAATAATTACTGTGAACTGTTGTTGGTCTGGAGCTCATGTGAGAGGACTTTATTCAGGTCATTCAGTGTATGAAATTCAAGATTCGATGGTTAGTTTGCAAGTCAGGGCTCTTGGGTCCTATTCCCAACTCTGCCACTGACTGGCTGTGTCACTTCAAACAAGTCAGTTTTCCTTTCTCAGCCTTAGCTTCTCCCTCTTTCAAGTAGGCATAACAATCCTCTCCTACCAATCTAACAGTGGGTGGAGGATGGGGATCCACTGGAGACTGTCACTGGAGCAGTGCATAATATGAGGTGTCCTATCACATTTACTCAATCTGATTATGACATAATAGAATAGCTGAAATATTCTACTTTATTTGTATTTGATTATTTTGAAATTGTTAACAGCAGCAACTCCTTCGCTCAGACTGTTCCCCAGGCTGAGAGTGTCTGAGCTGGGCTTGACCCTGTGAGCTGCTGAGCATGGAAATCAATGAGAAATGAGGGGCCCCTGGGCTTTGATGTGGGGAATGGTTTCCCTGGAGAAGTCCGGACTCCTGGGTTCTGTTCCTCCTCTAGCCTGCAGGGTGGAAGGGGTGGCCAGTGACGGCAGAAGGGAGCTGCTTGTCCAAAGTGACTGATGGTCTTTGTGACTGACCCTGTGCCTCCCCGGGTGTTGCAGCATGAGAGATGAAGAGGGGGAACGTTGGGAGCAGATCATGCAATGAACTCCTGCCAGTGTGTGGGGGTGGCGGAGCTGCTGTGGCTGGGTCAGGGATGGGGAGGGATGAAAAAGGCTGTTTAGTGAGAGGCTGCCTTGACCCCAAACTCACGCCTGTGCCCTGCTCGGTTCCAGGATGGCCAGGCTCCTGAGGATGTTCAGGAAGAAGGCTCTGCAAGTGGCCCCAAAGCCTGAGGGAAGCAGCTGCCATCTTCCCCAGGAGCACGGCGGCCCCTCCGTCCCCACTGGCG
This sequence comes from Lepidochelys olivacea, assembly GCF_965140295.1. Taxonomy (NCBI): domain Eukaryota; kingdom Metazoa; phylum Chordata; order Testudines; family Cheloniidae; genus Lepidochelys; species Lepidochelys olivacea. The sequence continues at coordinate 177,477,609 of NC_140413.1, read as the reverse complement.
GGAAAGGCGCTCCCGGCCAGGCTAGGAGGTGGAAGTGCCCAGCCTTCTGGCAGAGGAAACCCGCTCATGGCACAGGTGCCGAGGTGGGAGAGGCACTGGCCAGGCTGAAATGGAGCTGGCCCAGGATGCAGCTGGGCAGGCAGGACCCAGCCCAGGAAGGGAGCCAGGCAGGGTGGCTCTGGGGCTAGTTGTGTGGGAAGCACCAGCCCCAGGAGCCCAGCCCTGATTCCCAGCAGGAGGCATCACCCTGCCCGGTCACTCAGGACCTTCCAGCCTCCCCAGGGCAGGAGGTGGAGGATCCCTCTCCCAGCACCAGCAGCTCGGCCCACTCCCCATGGGACAGCAGCAGCGCCTGGGACTCGGGCTGCAGTGAGGCCAATGGGCGCCGCTGCTTTGTTCCAGGTGAGGAGCCAGGCTGGGCTCAGGGAGGGGTGAGGAGGGGGCTGTGAACACCTTAGGCCCAGGCCCTCGACCAGTGATAAGGGGGCAGGTCCCCAGCCCAGGTGTCTGGCCTGAGCCACGTGAACCTCTGACACTAGATGCTGCCACTTTGGTCCTTGGTGCTGTAGCTGGTGGTGGGGTGGGGAGGGGGGGCAGGCACCGCGCTGGGAGTCCAGGACAGTGTGTGTGTGGAGGGTCTCTTTGCTGTGGGCTCCTGAAAGAGTTGGGGGCTGAAGGTATCATTGAGAGTGGGGAGTGTGGGGCCCGGTCTGCCCTGGGTCCCGGAGGAGGGAAGGGGGCACATTGCCCCACCATGCTCCTGAGTGTCAGCCGGTGTCAACCTGTCCTCTTCTCTCCCTGGTGCAGGGACCCCCAGGGACACAGGATGATGAGGAGGAACGGGTGGGTGTGGCCACAGAGGAGGCTGTTCTCAAGAACATCCAGGAGCAGCTCCAGGGCCGAGAAAAGGTACAAACATTTCCCAGCTGTACTGGAACCGAGGGTCTTTTCTCTGACAATCCACCAGCCCTAATGGGGACCTTTCTCCTCCATGATCTGGGACGCCCAAGATGGGGGTGTTTGTCATACACCAGCCGGGGTCTCCTTCCCTCACAGGCACTGTCCCAGATCTGGACCCTGCTTATGGAGGAGTCGTGGGTGATTTGTACAATGGGCGGGCCCCCGCTATCCGTGGACAGGCCTGAGTCCTGCAGCTGGTGTGGGTGGGGCAGGGAGGTCCCTGGCTAACTGGCTCTCTCCCCCCAACCCCACTCCTTGTGGGTACAGGATGAGGCCCAACACCTTATGTTCCTGCACGCCATCCACCCCTGTGTCTCGCTGCACAGCAGAGAGGGCAGAACACATTGGAGCCACACTGCTGCAAGGCGGTTGTCCTGGAGAGGATTGTAGTGAGCGAGACACAGTGCCAAGCAGCTGGAGGGAGGACAGAGACATGGGAGGGGTCGGGGTCTCCCCAGGCGAATGGATGGGGGATGGCTATCTGGAGCTTTCTGTTCACCTGACGGGGTGGGTGTGGCAGTGACCTCACAAAGGCCTTTTCCAGGACCTCAGCCTACTGGTCAAAGGTAGTGGGGAGGTGGTGACCTCACAGAGGGAGGGGCAGCTGAGGCCAGGGATTGCTGGGGCTGAAGATTGGGGAGAAGAGACAGGAGAAATTCTGAGATTGGCCACTAGTGGGCAGGAATCGGAAGAGCGGGAGGCAGGTTGCGGGATACTGCTGACTCTGTGGGGCACTGGCTGTGTAATCTTCTCACTGGGAAGTGTCAATGAGGCCCAAATCTCTCACTTTGCTTTATCTCCTTTGGGTCTCACAGGATCTCATTGAGGAGCTGCCTGGTAACTCTCCACCGGGCGCCGTCCTCCCTAATTCCCTGATTGCTGTGGGCAACCTCGGGTACCGAGACCCTTCAGCCTGGTTCCCCGAACCCCGCTGCTGCTCAGACCCAGGGCTGGGAGTCACTGCCCCTCCCACCACCAGGTCACCTCCCAAGGGTGTCTACTCTGACAGAGGTGGTGGGAAGGTTCACTCTCTCTGGGTTGGGCTGTTCTTTTCACTCCAGTAACATTGCAAAGGCTTTGGGGAGAGGCTCACTCCCAGGAACAGATACAGCAAGGGCAGCAGGGTCCAGGGAACAGGCACTATTCCTGTCCTGCCACAGTCTGTCTGGGAAATCTTGCACTTGTCATTCCCTGGCACGGTGCCTCAGTTTCCATTCTCGCCAGCCTCTGCCTATTTCCCTGCAATTTCACATCCCTGTTGGTGCCAGTCCCACCCCCGCACTGCACAGTCTAGTACCGGCTCCTCTCTCTTGCCAGCACCATGACACCTGGCCTGGAGCCAGAGATGGAGACCCACCTCCTTCGAGCTGCCCTGCATGCCGGCTTCACCCTGGGTATGGAGAAGGACACCACCCAAGTCTAGGTAGATCATGCTAAAGTCATGGATTGAAGAGCCAGCTGTCATCCTGCCATGAATCCTTGCTAATTGCCTGCAGTAGGATGTGAATGAGCGAGGCCAGGATATGTGTTTGGGGGTCTCACAAGTGCTTCCCAGAGACCCCTCTTCCCATCATATGGCAGGTGTATCCCCAGTTTCCCTAACTCTGACCTATGGCTCTCCCTTGCTTTGCAGGGACTGCATAGTCTTGCCAGACCTCCTGGATGCTTCTACGGGCACAAAGCTCTAAAGATTTAGAGCAGGTTGCACAGCAGAGCCAAGAGGCCAGTGAAGAAGCTTGGCAACATGTGACCTCCAGAAGAAGAAGGGGGAATGTCCGGGTTCCAGCAACACAGACACAGGTAACTAACCACTTTCCTGTTCTCTCCACAGGTATCATTGTGGAGAGTGGACCAGATGATATGTCTGGGGGGAGAAAGCAGAAGGAGTCTCCGCTGGTTGGAAGGCATGAGATGCGCTGTCCTGAGATGGGGGGTTCCATGACCACCACTCCCAAGAGAAGGAGGCGGGTGGTGGTGGTCGGGGACTCTCTACTCCGGGGCACTGAGTCATCTATCTGGTGCCCTGACCGGGAAAACCGAGAAGTCTGCTGCTTGCCGGGGGCTAAGATTCACGATGTGAGGGAGAGACTGCCGAGACTCATCAAGCCCTCGGATCGCTACCCCTTCCTGCTTCTCCACGTGGGCACCAATGATACTGCCAAGAATGACCTTGAGCGGATCACTGCGGACTACGTGGCTCTGGGAAGAAGGATAAAGGAGTTTGAGGCGCAAGTGGTGTTCTCGTCCATCCTCCCCGTGGAAGGAAAAGGCCTGGGTAGGGACCGTCGAATCGTGGAAGTCAACGAATGGCTACGCAGGTGGTGTCAGAGAGAAGGCTTTGGATTCTTTCACCATGGGATGGTGTTCCATGAAGGAGGAGTGCTGGGCAGAGATGGGCTCCACCTTACGAAGAGAGGGAAGAGCATCTTTGCGAGCAGGCTGGCTAACCTAGTGAGGAGGGCTTTAAACTAGGTTCACCGGGGGAAGGAGACCAAAGCCCTGAGGTAAGTGGGAAAGCGGGATACTAGGAGGAAGCACAGGCAGGAATGTCTGTGGGGGGGAGGGCTCCTGCCTCATACTGAGAATGAGGGGCGATCAGCAGGTTATCTCAAGTGCTTATATACGAATGCACAAAGCCTTGGAAACAAGCAGGGAGAACTGGAGGTCCTGGTGATGTCAAGGAATTATGACGTGATTGGAATAACAGAGACTTGGTGGGATAACTCACATGACTGGAGTACTGTCATGGATGGTTATAAACTGTTCAGGAAGGACAGGCAGGGCAGAAAAGGTGGGGGAGTAGCACTGTATGTAAGGGAGCAGTATGATTGCTCAGAGCTCTGGTACGAAACTGCAGAAAAACCTGAGTGTCTCTGGATTAAGTTTAGAAGTGTGAGCAACAGGAGTGATGTAGTGGTGGGAGTCTGCTATAGACCACTGGACCAGGGAGATGAGGTGGATGAGGCTTTCTTCCGGCAGCTCGCGGAAGCTACTAGATCGCATGCCCTGGTTCTGGGTGACTTTAATTTTCCTGATATCTGCTGGGAGAGCAATACAGCGGTGCATAGACAATCCAGGAAGTTTTTGGAAAGCGTAGAGGGCAATTTCCTGGTGCAAGTGCTAGAGGAGCCAACTAGGGGGGAGCTTTTCTTGACCTGCTGCTCACAAACCGGGAAGAATTAGTAGGGGAAGCAAAAGTGGATGGGAATCTGGGAGGCAGTGACCATGAGTTGGTTGAGTTCAGGATCCTGACACAGGGAAGAAAGGTAAGCAGCAGGATACGGACCCTGGACTTCAGGAAAGTAGACTTCGACTCCCTCAGGGAACAGATGGGTAGGATCCCCTGGGGGACTAACATGAAGGGGAAAGGAGTCCAGGAGAGCTGGCTGTATTTCAAGGAATCGCTGTTGAGGTTACAGGGACAAACCATCCCGATGTGTCGAAAGAATAGTAAATATGGCAGGGGACCAGCTTGGCTTAACGGTGAAATCCTAGCGGATCTTAAGCATAAAAAAGAAACTTACAAGAAGTGGATTGGACATATAACCAGGGAAGAGTATAAAAATATTGCTCGGGCATGTAGGAATGAAATTAGGAGGGCCAAATCGCACCTGGAGCTGCAGCTAGCGAGAGATGTTAAGAGTAACAAGAAGGGTTTCTTCAGGTATGTTGGCAACAAGAAGAAAGCCAAGGAAAGTGTGGGCCCCTTAATGAATGAGGGAGGCAACCTAGTGACAGAGGATGTGGAAAAAGCTAATGTACTCAATGCTTTTTTTGCCTCTGTCTTCACGAACAAGGTCAGCTCCCAGACTGCTGCGCTGGGCATCACAACATGGGGAGTAGATGGCCAACCCTCTGTGGAGAAAGAGGTGGTTAGAGACTATTTAGAAAAGCTGGACGTACACAAGTCCATGGGGCCGGACGAGTTGCATCTGAGAGTGCTAAAGGAACTGGCAGCTGTGATTGCAGAGCCATTGGCCATTATCTTTGAAAACTCATGGCAAACGGGGGAAGTCCCGGATGACTGGAAAAAGGCTAAAGTAGTGCCCATCTTTAAAAAGGGGAAGAAGGAGGATCCTGGGAACTACAGGCCAGTCAGCCTCACTTCAGTCCCTGGAAAAATCATGGAGCAGGTCCTCAAAGAATCAATCCTGAAGCAATTACATGAGAGGAAAGTGATCAGGAACAGTAAGCATGGATTCACCAAGGGAAGGTCATGCCTGACTAATCTAATCACCTTCTATGATGAGATTACTGGTTCTGTGGATGAAGGGAAAGCAGTGGATGTATTGTATCTTGACTTTAGCAAAGCTTTTGAAACGGTCTCCCACAGTATTCTTGTCAGCAAGTTAAAGAAGTATGGGCTGGATGAATGCACTATAAGGTGGGTAGAAAGTTGGCTAGATTGTCGGGCTCAACGAGTAGTGATCAATGGCTCCATGTCTCGTTGGCAGCCGGTATCAAGTGGAGTGCCCCAGGGGTCGGTCCTGGGGCCGGTTTTGTTCAATATCTTCATAAATGATCTGGAGGATGGTGTGGATTGCACTCTCAGCAAATTTGCGGATGATACTAAACTGGGAGGAGTGGTTGATACGCTGGAGGGCAGGGATAGGATCCAGAGGGACCTAGACAAATTGGAGGATTGGGCCAAAAGAAATCTGATGAGGTTCAATAAGGACAAGTGCAGGGTCCTGCACTTAGGACGGAAGAACGCAATGCACAGCTACAGACTAGGGACCGAATGGCTAGGCAGCAGTTCTGCGGAAAAGGATCTAGGGGTGACAGTGGACGAGAAGCTGGATATGAGTCAGCAGTGTGCCCTTGTTGCCAAGAAGGCCAATGGCATTTTGGGATGTATAAGTAGGGGCATAGCGAGCAGATCGACGGAACGTGATCGTCCCCCTCTATTCGACATTGGTGAGGCCTCATCTGGAGTACTGTGTCCAGTTTTGGGCCCCACACTACAAGAAGGATGTGGATAAATTGGAGAGAGTCCAGCGAAGGGGAACAAAAATGATTAGGGGTCTGGAACACATGACTTATGAGGAGAGGCTGAGGGAACTGGGATTGTTTAGTCTGCGGAAGAGAAGAATGAGAGGGGATTTGATAGCTGTTTTCAGCTACCTGAGAGGTGGTTCCAGAGAGGATGGTTCTAGACTATTCTCAGTGATGGGAGAGGACAGGACAAGGAATAATGGTCTCAAGTTGCAGTGGGGGAGGTTTAGGTTGGATATTAGGAAAAACTTTTTCACTAGGAGGGTGGAGAAACACTGGAAAGCGTTCCCTAGGGAGGTGGTGGAATCTCCTTCCTTAGAAGTTTTTAAGGTCAAGCTTGACAAAGCCCTGGCTGGGATGATTTAACTGGGGATTGGTCCTGCTTTGAGCAGGGGGTTGGACTAGATGACCTCCTGAGGTCCCTTCCAACCCTGATATTCTATGATTCTATGCCATGCTGGGAACCTGCTGGCAGAGTCCCCAGAAACCGACAGGCTCCATTACATCTTAGAGGTCTACCCGATAAGAGGGATGGAGCAATTTTGCCTTAACTTTTAGATCCATTTTCAAGTCTGTCCTTCTAGCTGTCCAGTGGGCTGTTCTTGGTCAGGGCAGTCAGTGCAATGCAGTGTCAGGCCCTTCCTCCTTGAAGAGCAGGGAAGGAGCTTGGACTTCAAACCAGAGCTTTGCCTGGGGACTGGCTTAGGGAGTGAGAGTCTGAACTCCTCCTGTGAGATCCAGAAGATGGTCCTCAGAGAAGAGTCACAGGCTCCTTCCTACAGAAACATGAGGACCCCAGAGATTCAGCCCTTCTCTCCGACGGGCCCTGAGATTCCTGGGGGGATTGTGCTTACACTCAGTCCCTTCACCCAACCAAGGACTAGAGAGCCAAGGAGGGGTGAGGAGTCTGTCTCCTTCCTGGTGGGCTGTTCAGGAATCAGGAGTTCAGGGCGGATGGGACCAGCCCCCACATCGAACGTTGTCCCAATCTAGAGAGACAATGACAACTTGTGACCTGGAAGATATAGGCTTTGTCCTGGGGGCAACAATCCCCTTCTAAAGCTGTGCAATCAATGAATAAGATATTTCACCCCGTGAACAATGTCTCAGCCCCCTGGGGATGGGGAGGATCTTATTATTGGATCGTGCCCAGGGTGTCGCAAGAGAGAGCCAGGGCCATTTGGAGCAGCACTGCCCTGCGCAGATCCACCATTGCCCTCCCTGAGTTTGACGTAAGTGACCTCTCAGCCCAGCTTCCTGACTCCAGGCGTCGGTGGGCTGGCTCGAACGAGCTGCAGGATGTGCTGCTGCAGGGGCTGGGGGTTAGGAGTGTTCCTCTTGGGGAGACAGAGACCGAGCAGAGAATGAGCTTGGCTTGAGTCAAGTTCTTCTTGTCCTGGTTAAGTGGTGACTCTGGGCTTTTAAGGGGACCACACTCCAGGTTCTTGCCTTTTTGTCATCCTGGAGCAGCTGGGGAAGTAAGTCCTCATGGAGGGCCCTGCCCACATCCCTGTGCTCCAGGCTCCTTTTGGGGGCAGAGGAAATTAAGGGTCTAGCTCAAGCTCCTATTCTCTAGCATCTCCTGTAGAGGGGCTACCAGGACGGAGAGTCCTGGCTCAGGTGGGGACTGGGAGCTGACAGGAAAATGCTAATGGAGTCCCCTCTCCCTCTCCATTCTGTAAGAACTCAGCAGAATTCCCCAGGATGGGTCACCGTGTGGCACAGCTGGCTCTGTCCATCAGTGACCCAGCCAAGGATCTGAGCCGGCAGGCCAGGGTGGGAGTGTACCGGCTCTACCAGCTGCTGCTGCACCAGAGGGGTAAGGAACCCAGCTGGGAAATGGCACCCGATAGAGTGAGAGTGGGACCCGAACCAATTTCTCTCAGACTGACCCCGGCTGGAGGCTGAGTCTCTCTCGATCTCTTTCTCTGTTCTACAGCAGCCCCTGAAATTCTGTTGGGCCAGGCACGCAGCGAGGACTCTGCCCACTGTGCAACCACCAATGGGATTGGAAGGACACAAGCACTGCAACCAGAATGACAAGTGTGTGTGTGTGTCTGTTTCCCAGGGCTGGCCATCCATGAGGCCGAAGCCCTGTGGTGTTGGGACTGGCACCAGGACAGCAGGCTCCTGGGCTACAGGAATACAGCCAGGGTTGGGGAGGTAAGGACACTCTGCCAGGGCATGACACAGCTCAGGGAGTGGGGGTGGCTGGGTCCCCTGCAGTGGCTGCCTCCTGGGGCCACTAGACAGAGTTACCGTTCTAGCCCCAGGATTTGGAGCCTGGTTCTGGTCAATCTGCTAATGCCTCACGTCCTGTTGGTTTTAGGTCTTAGGAAAGTTCTTCTGGGAGGGGCAGAGAAGATCCTTATCTGGACGACAGTGGTGGCCATCCACAACCCTTACTGCGTGTCAGCCAGGTTGGGCTGTTCCTCACCTGCTCCCTCCTAGGGGAAGCCCAGCAGCTGATGGGGGACAAGGTAAGCAGCTGCATTAGAGTCAGGAGATTGGGGTGGGGCCCAGGACTCATTCCCATCCAATGGCCATTCGCTGGCCTGGCAGCAAGAAGCCTGGTGTGTAATGAGAGTGAGAACAGGTGCTACTGGTAAGGGAGGTGAATTCACCTCCATGAGCAGGAGGGAGCCAGCTTGTCCCCAGAGCAGCTCCAACCGATCCTTTTAGCAAGGCTAAGTAATGACAAGCATTACCTCGTCATGGACTTAGGACACGTTGCTTTCGCTCTTGCGGGTCTCTCCTATCCCACAGGGCTGCACCAGTTTCCAGTGGACTAGAGTCTGTGCCACCCGAGCCACCACCCAGAGTTGCTCCCATCACTGGCAGCCTGGGAAGCCAAGGACTGATGAGTGATGGCGACTCACCAGGCAGGACTGATGCACATGGGCAGGGGAAGCTTGTCCTGCTGCTGGCAGGGCTGGACCCGCTCTAGAGAGAATGGGAGGATTCAGTTAGCAGGGGCTGCTGATCTGCCCCATTCACCAGGGCTGCCATCCTGCATCTTCAGCATTAGTGTCTGGGATGACTTGGGGAAAGGTCTCAACCTCCCGACATCCCCCTTCACTGGTGCCAGAATCCGTCCTTCCCCCACACTCCCCTGCTAGAGCCCTGTCCCTGCCCAACCTGGTTGGGGGTGGAGGAGAGGGTTCTGAGAACTTGAGCTGTGGAATAGAGGTGGAACAGCTGTCAGGGACACTGAGGGGGAGGTGGCAGGAGCTGACCCTACAAGGAGGGGGGTTGGCACTGGAGGTCACTAGAAAGGACAAGACTCCATTCTAGGGGTCAGGAGGAATCCAGCCCTCAGAGACAGGCAGGTGGTGGGAGGAAATGCTGCCGGTTCCAGGTGCCCTTAATCCCCCCCAATTCCTTGGGGGCGTCTGAGTCTCTGACAGGTTCTCATTCCCTTGCAGCAGGAGGACGTCATGGCCAATGTGATGCGCCAGGTCCGCATCATCCGGCACTTGTGCCAGGTGCCTGAGGCACTGCAGTGCTGTGCCTCTGAGGCCACCAGCAACTCCCGCTCCCTGCTGCAGCTACTGCTCTGGCTCACTGTAAAAGGGGAGATAGTGGAAGGGGAAATGGAGCCCCTTGGCACTCACAGAAACCCTCTCCCCTCTCTGTGGAGCAGGGTCCTTCCTGCTGCGCCCCAAATGCCCTCACAGCCTCTGAGATGGGCGCAGCCTTCAGCTGAGCCACCTCCTGGAGCAGTGCAGACAGGTCACCTCGTCCCATCAAACCAAGCAGTGCTGGCTCTCAAAGAGGCTTAGATGGAAGACCCCACTCCCTCATGGAGGTAAGAGTCATTTACTCCTTGGAGTGTGTGGGTCTCCTGGGGGAGAAACGGGATCCCCAATGCATAGCCTGCCTGGGAGCTTCCCCTGTCCCTGGCTCCCAGCTCTGGGACAGAGACGTCTCAATCATTGTACCACCCTGGTTTTGTTCATAGGAAGGGGCTCCCTAGACATGTCCTCTAAACTGGACTCCTGAGAGGGTTTCCGGCAGGAGGCTCCAGCCCCTCAGGCATGAAGAGGACATCAGGTAATCTCGTTCACATGGCATCTCCGGTCTCCAGCTCCACTTCCTGCAGCAGGGCCAACGAACCCATCAGCTCCCAGAATCCCAACTCTTTCGCCTCCTTCCGCTCAGCAGTGGGATTTCTCCAGCCCCCTCACCACACCTGTCAGCCTCTGAATGATGAAAGGCCTGAATGTCAGAGTCACCAGAACAAGCAAACTCCAGTTGCAGGCAGTGGGGCCTGTGTGTACTGAGCCCCACTGGAAATCATGTCTGAAATGGGGAGCAAGGACCCCAGCCCAGGAACAGTAGGAGTGGGCAGAGCAGGCCTGTAACAGGTTGTTCTCCACTGAGCTGCACAGCCTGGGGCTTAGCCAAGCTGATTACAGAATGAGCCCTACCTGAGAGGCACCATGTACCTCCTCCTACAGAGCCAGACTTCAGTGGTGATACAGCCCAGCTGGGGTATCAACAGGAATGAGAATGAGTTAGGAAGTTCAGAGCAGCAAGGAAAGTCTAGAGGGAAACTTGAGAAGAGAGGTGGGAAGTGCCCAGGGAAAACTGCAGCAAAGAGAAAGGAGTACACCTTCCTGTTGGGTACAGGACCCTGGGCTGCTGCCAATGTCAGGGTGGGACTCGATTCCCCTACTGGCCCCAAAGAAGGGGGCGTCCACCCACCTGGAGAGGGTTACCAAGCCCAGCAAGGGGGCTGCAGGATGAGGAAGAGCCCCAGTGTTGGCAGAAGGGTGGACTAACGGTGGCGATCTGGCCGAAGGGTTGAGTTACCAGGCAGAGAAATTGTCATGGTGCTGGAGCAACCACAGATGGGGGACGCTAGCCTAGCGAGAGGGCTGTGATGCCATGCCTGGCTGCCACGGGGGCACGGAAAGATGAGTAGATTATTTTCTTATTGGTACAGTCAGGAGGATTGAATTCCATCAGCCCTCATGGATCACAGGGGGAAGTCTTGGGTGCTGAAGGACGGTCTGACCTGCCAAGTGGGTGTCTCAAGGGACCAAGCTGGTCACTGGATTTTTCACTTCAGTTCCCAGGACTGGTTAAGCAGCCAAAGCAGGTCTAGGAGTTTCTCATGCAGCTCCTAGAACACCAACAGAGGCAGAAGGAAGTGCAGACGGAGCTACAGACGTGGCAGCAGAAATACCTGTGAGAGATCCTGCCAAGGGAAATCAACCCAGGGTCTGCTATGCCCATGGACAACAAGAGCAGACAAGGAGAGCACGCCTGGGCTGTGCTGTGAAGATTAGCCCAGGAGAGCAGGGCATGAGGAAGTGTACAAGCGTGGCCTAATGCCAAGATGGGGACAAGAGTTCTTTGTTTTGAGTGCAGAGAAGCAAGCCATATCAAAAGACACGGCCTGCTTAGGAAATTGCTGAATGGCAAATCGAGGGGCCAGGGCCCCAAGAAGGTAGAAAGAAAGGAGAAGGTGTCCTCTGACACAAACCCACATGAGGCGGGCAACGTGGAGGTGGAAGGAATGGCCGTGGACCTTGCAGACCCTCCACCACCATGCCCTGTTGGGTGCTGCAGGGAGGTGAAGCACGAAATGGTTGGCCCAGAGATGAAGCAGACTGAAGTAGGGAGAAACACCAGGGTGGAGAAGTCCATGGTGGGTTCTCAGACCCTGACGGAAAAGGTTTTGGTGAATGCAGTGCCAGTAGCAAAAAGGGGTAGAGAAGAAGCTAAAGGCTTCGGAACAGGCTCCGCAAGCAGTTGCGAATGAGAAGGAGTGGCTGCAGGAAGAGCGCTGGGATACTGCGTAAGGGAAGGATTGCCTCTTAATTCTGGTGAGCGGCTGGCAATGGAGCTGGGGACACTGTGCGCAGGCTGTACAAGTGCGCAGCCGGTGACAGCGATGAGATGATGAGGGATGAAGCTTGGACAAGAATCGAACTTGCCCCCCCAGGTGGGGAATGTTCTAAGGAGGAGGGAATATAACAGAGAGTGGCCTGTGGGCTGTAAAGCCTGGACCGAGGCCAAACTGATTACAGAGTGAGCTTCACCTCAGGGAAAAACCAGGGAAAACCACAGCAAAGGTACAAGAACAGGCCTAGCTATTCAGTACAGGCCTTGGGGCAGAACCTAGAATTGAGGGTAGGACTGGTTCTCTCATGGTCTCTAAGGAAGGGGACGTAGAAGGCCATAGAAAGGGATAGCAAGGGCAAGCCAAGCCAAAGTGAGGCTGAGGAAGAGCCCCCAAAGGAACGGAAGACCTTGTTTCTATTAGACATTTTTGGACTTTTTGTTTGGGATGAGCACGACCCAGGAAGGAGTGGACTAAAAGACGGTCACCTGGCTGAAGGGCTGAGTTCCCAGCCAAAGAACTCCCAGAGGGCCCTAGCAACTATTGGCTTTGGTGCTAGCCCAGCAAGAAAGCTGTAACACCAGGCCTTGCCAGGAAGGGGCAGCCTGGTTTTGGAGAGCGGTGGGGATGGTCTATGGGAGAGGATGGCTGGAGGGGTCGTACAGGAGGGGCAACAGGGTCCAGTGATGAGAGCAGGGAACTGGTTGGACTGCAGCCCTGCCCCTGAGTGGTAACGAGATCCTGGCCAGGTCACTCTCCTACCTGATGCCTCACTTTCTCTATCTTTGAAATGGGGATCATCCTGACCCACATTAAGTGAGTGTTTGATCCTCTGTTTTTCCTTCCAAAATCTCTGCCGTCCTTGCCCCGCACAGGCCTCTGCCCTGTTCCTCAAACTTCCGTGCCCATGTTAGTGCCTGTGTAGCCCCCCAATGGCAAGGTCTCATGTACAGCCTCCTGGCAGCAAACTGAAGCCGCCCCTAGATCCAGAACAGGAATCGCTGTTCCTGTGCGCGGCCTGAATGGAGGACAGACCATGGGCATGGGGACGGCCAACACTCACATCCAGGTAGATCATCAACGTACTCCTCTGTCCCAGGAGCAGGAAGGTCTCTGGTTCTTGCTCTCTTCGGTTCCTGGAGCTGCTGAGTTGGGGGTGCGGGCTGGGGGGCAGAGATGGGAACAGGCCAGAGGATTAATCCACTGTCAGGGAGAGAGTCCCACCCTGTGGGAGATGATGTTGCCCCTCTATGGGGAAGTCCTTCCATGCAGATTCTTGCTTTCTTCGATGGCTGGAGCTGCTGATCTGGGGGTGCGGTGGACAGAGATGGGAACAGGTATAGGATTAATCCAGTGTCAGGGGGAGACTCCCCCCCTCCCCTCACCCGTGGGAGATGATGTTGCCCCTCTATGGGGAAGTTCTTCCTTGCAGATGCTGTGCTTTGGTTCCTGGACTCTGCCAGGAAGCCCAGCTCCCATCCCTAGCAGCTTGGCTGTTCCCTATCTTGCTTGGCACCAGACCCTCTGCAGAGAGCTGCTCTGGGTCAGGAGTGCAGAGCCAGCACTCATCCTGGAAGGTGTAGCCCCAGGTTCCATAACCCTGACCCATGGTCTCCCTCCCATGACAGGCTCTGAAGAAGGCCTGCCCAGAGACGTGGATGCCATGTTAAAGAGCCTACTCACAGCAACCCCCAACACAGACAAACTCCCGCACATCTTGGAGGTGAGCAGAATGGGCAAAGGCAGCAGGAATTTTACCTTAGCCCTGGGGAGGCCTGGAAATGAGAGACTGGATGATCCATGTTTCCATTGTGTCCTGCTACCTGAGAGCCATTGGGCCACCCGTGGTCAGGGCAGTCAATACAGAGCAGTGTTGGGGCCCTTCCTCCTTCAGGGACAGAGGGAAGGCACTGATGCTCGGCAACCAGGCTCTGCCTGGTTCTGTTGAGCACTAACTCCAAGACCCCAGGCAGGCTTGCGGAGTGAGAGCATCAGAGCCCTGTGAAGTCCAGGAGAAGATCCTCTAAGAAGAGCACTGGCTCCTTCCGAGGAAGCTGCTGAGATGGGTCTTCACAACATCCTCTGGCAAGGAGTTCCACACGTTGACTGTGCGTTTGTTTAAAAAAATACTTCCTTTTTTTAGTTTTAAACCTGCTGTCTATTAATTTCATTTGGTGAGCCCATATCAGTGTACAACAGAAATGGTTTCTCAAAGTCATGTTCAATAACATGATTGGATCCTTTTACAAACTCAATGTAAAACTTGCTTAGAACAATGGTGGATTTGGATCTGCTCTTGCAGCATGGTTCCTGTATGTCTCATGTGATCTTCCCAAGAGCTAATGAAAATAGCTACTTTATCCATAGAAGCTTTGCATGTGTCTGGAACCCAATTAATATCAAGACAATGTAGATATTAGTGTTGTCCATAGTATAGGAATCTTGGTATTTAGCCATGAAAGGAATATGGTAGTATGCCTCGGTTTCCCTTTTCCTACATCATATCAGGTCTGGAATGTCTTTTCTCCTGTGAAAAGTTTCAAGACTGTTTACAAGTATCAGGGGGTAGCCGTCTTAGTCTATATCCACAGAAACAACAAGGAGTCCAGTGGTACCTGAAAGACTAAGAAATTTATTTGGGCATAAGCTTTGGTGGGTGAAACATCTGTATCACAGGGTCTTTTAACATAGTGTGGGTTTTTTTGTATCACTTTTAACATGTTCAAGGGTTTTCTCAAAAGATTAGGCACCGAGATACAGCATGGCCAGAGGGCAGAAGGAGAGTGTTTAAAGGGAGCCTTATCCCCTGTAGAAGGAAGAAAGTTTGCTATAGATTAATTAGAGCACCTGAAGCCAGTCACCTGATAACCGCCCCCCCCCCCCCCCCGCTTCAATCGGACAAGGGAAGGAGTTGAAGCAGAGTGGATTGGTCAATAGACAAGTCAGATCTTACCCAGAAATAACGCTGTTGCCAATCCTTCAGGAGCAAGGAGGAACAAGGAGAAACTTGCTTTCAAAAGAGCCAAGGAGGAGAGGGACACGGTCCATGAAGAGAGCCTGCTCCGGGGTTCCTGAGGGGGAGAGGAAGAGCAGGGAGCAGGACCGATTGCACAGGGGGGGAATGCTGGATATGGGGCCAGCAGGGTGGTTCATCCAGCTCATGTCACAGCACCAGCCCCAGTGCGTGTGCCGGCTGCAGTGTCTGCAGGTGCACAGGTCCATGTACCTGTGACAGTGGAATGGTGTTCCCGGGCCTGGCTCACAATGGTTGGAGGGTGGAGTTTGCGGCAGGGCCAGTGAGCAAAATTGCAGCTGGGGTTTCTGTTCCCAACTATTGACAGTTGTGTGTCTCAGAAAAAGATCCTCTTACCCCTCTCTCCAAGAGACGTAACCTTGTCTCCAAAACCAGTGAGGTGGCAGAGCGCATACTGGTTTATGCCGTAGCCGACACGTTTTCTGGCCAGCTTTGAACACTCCAATTCCCTGATGAATGTTCTTCTGACCCTTAATGGCTTTTTTATTTTTGCTCTAGCCATTATTCAGACGCTCAGCCCAGTCAGCCTGGTCCCACTTCCATGTGGTGCCTCACTTTCCCCCTCTCTGAAGTGGGGATAATCCTAACTGACAATTAGACAGTGTTTGATCCTCAGATCTTGATTCCCAAATCCCTGCCCTCCTTGCCCAACACCAGCCTCCCCCCATTTCCCCAAACTTCCATGCCTATCTTAGTGCCTGTCTCCGCCCCCAAATGCAAGGTCTCAGACACCGTCTCCTTCCAGCAAGCAGAAGCTGCCCCTGGCTCTGGAGCTGGAATCGCATGTCCTGAGAGCTTTCCTTGCCTAGTGTATTCACCGTGGGCATGAGAAAGGACAACACCCGTATGCAGGTCTAACATCAGCCTCCACCTCTGTCCCAGCAGCAGGATGGCTCTGCTTCCTGCTCTGTTAGGGGGCTTATTCCTTCACCCACTTACTTCCCTGGTCCTTCTTGCATGAACAGAGAGCAACAATACCCGAAGTCCAAAGGTGCAAACAATTCGATGTTTATTGGGGTGAACTTCTAGCAATCATGATTCCAGTTTCCTTCCTTAGTGTCCCCCTTCTCAGCTTTGACACCCCAGAGCCTTACCTGTGTCCCTGTTCCCATTTCCCCCCCTTAGCAAAACATGATTCCAATTTCCCCGCCCCCATTCTCTGTTCCCATTCCCCCCCTTAGCAAAACATGATTCCAGTTTCCCCACCTCCATTCCCTGTTCCCATTCCCCCTCCTGACTTCCTGAGCTGCTCTGGGCAAGGACTGCAGAGCCAGCTGTCATCCTGGCAGGTGTAGCCCCAGGTTCCATAACCCTGACCCATGGTCTCTCTCCGCTGGCAGGCTCGGAGCAAAGGCCTGTCCAGAGAACATGGATGACGAGCTCTAGATCCTGCTGACAGCATACCCCAGCACAGACCAACTCCAGCACATCTCGGAGGTGAGCAGAATGGGAAGGGGCAGCAGGGGTTTTAACTTGGCCCTGGGGACTCCTGGAAAGAAGAGACTGGAAAATCCATGTTTCTTCTCTTGGATCCTTCGAGTATGCATTTGTGATATAAACTCAGTGGGTGACCTTGGGGTTAACTCACTTCCCCCTTCCGGCATCAGTCTTCTCCACTATCAAATCTACCCTGGGGAAGAAGGACATAAGCCCCGACAGTCACCTTCACCTGTTGGTGTCTGGCCCTGGGACCCTAAACCAACTGGACTACCTGCCCCATCACCTAAACTGCCCTGACTTTTCCTCCTAGGGCCTTGTCCTAGGTGCTCAACCTAGCCCCTTCCTGGCTCAGCTTAGCCCCTACCTGCTCCCCTTGGGGTGTCTCTCGTGGCTGAGCACAGGCTGCCCTTCTGTCTCTCAGCAGGCCTGAGTCCTAGTCACATGCTGCTTCTTGTCACCTGACCCCCACATTTATTCCTTTCACCCTACGGAGCTGCATAACCTGGGCTAAGTACAGTTGAGCTCCAACCCCTGTCCTGGCCATCTCACCCTGGGACAGGTTGAAAGTGGAAACCTGTGGGCTAACAGTAACTGTTTGCTCTCAAAGGTGCTGAAGACACAATGGAAGAGGAAATCCTTTGGTCTGGATTTAAATTATTGCAACTGAAAGTGAATGAGAGAAAATTGGTCCAGAGTTATCTTCCTAGCAGCAGAAAATCTGTAGATTGATAGATGTTAAGGTCAGAAAGGACCATTATGTGTATCTAGTCGCACCTCCTGTACAACTCGAGCCCTTGAATGTCACCAAGTGATTCCTTCAGCCAACCATAACATGGGACTGAGCCAGAGCACGTCTTTTGGAATGACATCCACATGCATTGGAGCCAACAGGCTAACAGAAAATCCTTCTGTAGTGACATGGGGTTAAGGGACATGAAGGAAAAGACACGGAGGCTGTGATTAAAGTTAGAGCACTGAGACCAGGATAACCGGGGCTAGGTCGCAGGATTGGCTAGCAGAAGACCTGCCATTTTCTATTCCTGGCTTTGAGACCATGAGCAAGTCTCTTCACTGCTGGGTGCCTCGGTTTCCCCAACTATCAAATAGAGCTATTCAAGCTTTTGTTTGTTCTCCCCATTTTACAGGGTGGGAAACCGAGACACAGTTGGGACCTGTCTACACTACAGCTCTCTAGAGCATTTCTAAGCTGCTGACCCCCACATGTTGTTCAGAGCCTATGGACAACACCGCTCCTAAGGGTGTGTTTATTCTGTTCTTATCCCCTATGTACCAGCAGGTCTGGGCGGCCTTTTCTCACTGTGCTGTGGGGAGCAGGTCCTGAGTACAAAGGGTCTGAAGAAGCTCTCAAGGACTAATTTTTAAAAATAATTTTTATCAATGAATTGGGAGAAAACATACAATCCCTGCTGATAAGCTTGGTGGGTGACAAAATACTGGCAGAGTTGTTATTACTGATGAGAAGAGAGCAGTGATACAAAGCGATGTGGCTCATTTGGCAAGCTGGACCCATTCAAAGAAAACAAGTTTGACCAGAGCCAAATGCAAGGTCCTATACCTCCTAACAAGGCATGCTGGCCACACCTCCAGAATGGAGAAGTGTATCCAGGAAAGCAGTGACTCTGAAAAGGATTTAGGGGCTATAGTGGAGAAGCTACTCAACACGAGCTCCCAGTGGGATGCTGTGGTGAACAGAGCTAAAGCCATCATTACATGTAGGAGCAGAGCCGTGAGTAGCATAGGGAGGTGTGACATTATGAGTGTAATATAATATCTCATTGATAGGTCACAGGGCCAGAAAGAGTTAATTAACTCACAGGCTGACCTGATCCATGGCTGAACTTTAAAGACTGGTGAGGAAGATATGTAAAGGAATAGAGCTTTGAAATGCAAGCCTGCATTGTTAGAGATAGAAGGGTAGATGTTTGCTCAGGTCTTGTGATATAAGCAAACGAGTCTTGTCTATTGCTATAGCTTTGATTCAAAGATCAAAAGAGGAATATTAACATTTAGGAAGACACTTGAGTGAAACAGTATTATTGTTCATATGTCTCTTTGAAGGTTGTGGTAACCTGTATCTAAACTGTTTAATGGATAAATTATCCTGTGATAATTGCCAGGATGTTTAGGAGAAGGAAAGTTAAGCCTATTGTTTTCTCAGGCCAAAAGGCTGCTGGAAATGTATAAAAACCCTGGGACACAATCCTTCTTCATCTCAGATCTGCTTTGGGTTTCAAGAAGGGGAAACCCGAAGCCATAAGGACTGAGATCCCCAGTCACTGACTGGAGTCACCCTGAATATGGACATTGGACTATAACCTATGGACTATTTCTAAAAGGACTTTTGGCAACTACAAGCTCATCTCTGCTCTGTACCTGTACCTCAAGAGTTGAACTCAAGTCTGTATCTGTATTGATCTTTTAACCAACACGCTCTTCCTTTTCCTTTTTAATAAATTTTAGTTTTGTTAATAAGGATTGACTGTAAGCGTGTATTTTGGGAAAGATCTGAGTTATCATTTGACCTGGGTCTGGGGCTTGGTCCTTTGGGATCAGGAGAACCTTTTCTTTTATATGATGAAATAAGATTTTCAGAATTTATCATCATATGTTTGACCTGTGTGTCTGGAAGGATTCCTGAGGCTGGGTACTTTAAGGGAACTGCATTATTTGGACTTCTGAGTAACCAGGGAGGTGCAAAAGAAGCTGTTTTGTGCTGGCTTGGTAAATCTAAGTATTGGAATATCCACCAGCCTTTGGGGTTTGTTTACCCCGTTTGTTTGCAGTCCACCCTGACTGAGTGACCTCAGCTGGCTCCCACGGGCAGCACTGTCACAGGAGGTGACACAGCATCAGTGAGACTGCTATTGGAATACTGCCTCCAGTTTTGGTGTCCTCATTTGAAAAAGATGTTGAGAAATTGGAGCTGGGGCAGCAAAGAGCCACCAAATGTTCTGCGGGCTGGAGAAAAATGCCTTCTAGGGAGCGATTGAAAGAGCTCAACCTGTTTAGCTGATGAAAAGCAGATTGAAAGGTGACTTCACTGAAGTGTTGAAATGCCTTAATGGAGAGAAAATACTGGGGATTAAAAGGCTCGTTAATCTAGCAGAGAAAGGCAAAACAAGACCCAATGGCTGGAAGGTGAAAAGAGACCAATTCATATCACAAATAAAGCACAAATATTCAACAGCGAGGATGATTCACCACAGGAACAAGCTACCAAGGAAAGTGGTGGATTCTCCATCTCTTGATGTCATTTAATGAAGACTAGATGCCTTTCTGGAATGTGCTTGCCAAACGTTAGCGACTGTGGTATACAGGAGGCCTGTGATATGCAGGGGGTCAGATGAGATGCTCTAATGGTCTCTTCTGGCCATCCAGTCGACTCATTTCTGAAAAACTGAGTGTAGCATTGGGAGTAGCCTCTGATGTGTTGCTGTCTAGCCAGCTTGCTTCCTAGAATGAACACTCATTGAGTGGGCTGATCCAAAGGGAGTAGCTCAAACCTCCAAAGTGTCTGGCCAGCGGCAGGACATTAGCACTGCAGGGGAGGGGTGGGTAGGTTGACGGAATAGCAAGTGTGAAAAAGGGGACAGGGAGTGGGGGGCAATAGGAACCTATGTAAGAAAAAGTCCTAGATAGCGGGACTGTCCCTATAAAATCGGGACATCTGGTCACCCCAGGGGTGGGTATGGCAGTGACATCACAAAGGCCTTTTGCAGGACCTCAGCCTATTTGTCAAAGGTAGTGCGGAGGTGGTGACCTTACAGAGAGATGCTGACATCAGCCAGGCAGGACAGGGGCGCAGGGCCAGGGAAACCTCACAGAGCCCTGTAGCTTTGCTTCAGCAAGTCTCCCTCTTGAGGTCTCTCTTTGAGGGCTGAGAGAGTATTAGGGTTTACGTACGTGAGCGCAAGGAGGAACCTCTTTCGAGTTTTCTCCTTTCCTTTTCCTGATTTTACTAGAAAACGCACATCCCTGTTTGGAAGGTAAGAGCCTCCGAGAGGTTTGGAACCTGTTCAGTCTGATCCATTTGGTGCCAGCTGAATTCTAGGCCTGGAAAACGCTAGCTTCAGGTGGCAGAATTTTATTCCCCACCTAGGATTTTGTCCCTTAGACTCACTGGGGACATTAGGGTTTGTCCTTTTTGTTTTACATTTCCTCTCTCCCTCATTTCTCTTCTTCTCTTACTTCTTTTGTCCTTTCCCCTGTTCCCCTCCCGCCACCAGGAGGGGTGTGCGGGGGGGAGTCACTGCGGGTGCTCTGCAGCTCCCAAAAATGTGGGGCTGAAATAGTGCTCGGCCAGTGATCCCCACTGGTGACCTGGGCCATCCTTTGGGCTCTCTGGTGAGAACCCTCAGCCTCCCGCCCCTCAGTCTCTACCCTGATTGGCTGAGCAAGGGGTTATTGACAGGGAGGAGACTCGGGTCCTTGTTGCTCTCTTTTAAAACCAAGTCAATAAGTCATAACCAGTCATGTTTGATGAATTTTGCTGCTTCTCTGCATTCATTGTCTCTGAGCAGTTCATGATTCTCTCTCGCATTCCAGTTCTCCTGAAACACTTGCTGAATAATTACTATGAACTGTTGTTGGTCTGGAGCTCATTTGAGAGGACTTTATTCAGATTGTTCAATGTATGAAACTCAAGATCTGATGGTTAGTTTGAAAATCAGGGTTCTTGGGTCCTATTCCCAACTCTGCCACTGCCTGGCTGTGTGACCTCAGACAAGTCAATTCTCCTTTCTCAGCCTTAGCTTCTCCCTCTTTCAAGTAGGCATAACAATCCTCTCCTACCTACCTCACAGTGGGTGGAGGATGGGGATCCATTGGAGAGTGTCACTGGGAGCAGTGCATAATATGAGGGGTCCTATCACTTTTACTCAGATCAGATAATGGAATAGCTGAAATATTCTGTTTTATTTGTTATTTTGTTTATTTGTTTTTGATTATTTCATTTGTTTTTGATTATTTTGAAATTAAGAGCAGCAACTTAAAATTGTTAAGAGCAGCAACTCCTTAGCTCAGACTGAAGCATCTTCTCTAATTTTCAAGATCAAAGTGTCTCATCTTTGTGTGCGGCAAGACAATTTAACATACAGTGACAAACAGGAGATGCTTTTGTTTTGCAACAAAATATTTTTGCAAAGAATTTTCATCCCACTTGTTATGATTTCAAGAAACAAATGGGTTTAGTCTGAATGAGATTTTCTGACCAAAACGGTTTCAGTGAAATTTCCCCACCATCTTGATTCCTGGGCTCTCTCCCTGCCTCTGGGGGGCTTGTTGTCTGTTAGAACAGGAGTCAAGATTGATGGCTTCTCTTTCTGGCTCTGTCACTACCTTGCTTTGTAGGCCCTTGGGTAGGTCACTTCCCTTTTCTGTACCTAAGGCTCCCCCTCCGTCCAATGGGAACAGGGACAATTTGCGAACTCTGGGCAGTCGTGAGCCTGAGTGAGATAAGGGCCTTAGTTAAAGCCCTTTGTGAAGGAGAAAGGGGAGGTTCACGGTGTTGAGCACCGAGGAATTGTAAACTTTGCTAAAATGTCTAGGCTGCGGAAACAAGAAATGGTCGGGGTCAAATTTTAACCATCGTCTTTTTTAAAGCCCATTCAGGGAAAAGAGTCCCACTCTTTTAGGTACGTGCGGTTCTTTGCCAGCAGGAGAAAAGAGGTTTCTGCCTCCATTTGTGTGGCCTTAACAAACCAGGTGCTGTGCCCCAGTTCTCATCTGAGATCCCTGAAAAAGAACTCTCGCCGTCCGTTAACAAGACAGTAGCTATCTTTAAAAGGGGAACAAAGAGAACCTTGGGACTTACAGATCAGCCTGCCTTATTCCATACCTGGAAAGATACTGGAACACACTATTAAACAATCAGTTTGTCAGCACCTACAGGATCATTTGGTTCTTAGTACTAATCAGCATGGATTTGTCAAGAACAAATCATTCCAAACCAATCCTGTTTCCTTCTTTGACAGGGTTACGGGCCTAGTGGAGGTGGATAAACAGTAGATGTGATCTATCTTGGTGTTAATCAGGCTTGTGAAAATATCCTATGGGACTGTGTCAAAAGCAAACTAAGGAAATGTGATCTTGATGCAATTAGTATAATGTGGTTGAAAACCCATCCTCCAAGAGTCGTTCTCCATGTTTGGCTGTCCAGCTGAAAGGGTGTACTTAGTGGGTCCAGCACGGATCAGTCCGGGGTGTGGTACTATTCCATATTTTCATTAATGATTTGGAAAATGGAGTGGAGAGTATGCTTCTAAACTGTGCAGATGACACCGAGCACTTTGGAGCACAGGACTGAAATCAGGAGGGCCAAATCGCACCTGGAGCTGCAGCTAGCAAGAGATGTCAAGAGTAACCAAGAAGGGTTTCTTCAGGTATGTTGGCAACAAGAAGAAAGCCAAGGAAAGCGTGGGCCCCTTCCTGAATGAGGGAGGCAACCTAGTGACAGAGGATGTGGAAAAAGCTAATGTACTCATTGCTTTTTTTGCCTCTGTCTTCACTAACAAGGTCAGCTCTCAGACTGCTGCGCTGGGCATCAGAGCATGGGGAGTAGATGGCCAGCCCTCTGTGGAGAAAGAGGTGGTTAGGGACTATTTAGAAAAGCTGGACGTGCACAAGTCCATGGGGCCGGACGAATTGCATCCGAGAGTGCTAAAGGAATTGGCGGATGTGATTGCAGAGCCATTGGCCATTATCTTTGAAAACTCGTGGCGAATGGGGGAAGTCCCAGATGACTGGGAAAAGGCTAATGTAGTGCCCATCTTTAAAAAAGGGAAGAAGGAGGATCCTGGGAACTACAGTCCAGTCAGCCTCACCTCAGTCCCCGGAAAAATCATGGAGGAGGTCCTCAAAGAATCAATCCTGAAGCACTTACATGAGAGGAAAGTGATCAGGAACAGTCAGCATGGATTCACCAAAGGAAGGTCATACCTGACTAATCTAATCGTCTTCTATGATGAGATTACTGGTTCTGTGGATGAAGGGAAAGCAGTGGATGTATTGTTTCTTGACTTCAGCAAAGCTTTTGACACGGTCTCCCACAGTATTCTTGTCAGCAAGTTAAAGAAGTATGGGCTGGATGAATGCACAATAAGGTGGGTAGAAAGTTGGCTAGATTGTCGGGCTCAACGGGTAGTGATCAATGGCTCCATGTCTAGTTGGCAGCCGGTGTCAAGTGGAGTGCCCCAGGGGTCGGTCCTGGGGCCGGTTTTGTTCAATATCTTCATAAACGATCTGGAGGATGGTGTGGATTGCACTCTCAGCAAATTTGCGGATGATACTAAACTAGGAGGAGTGGTAGATACGATGGAGGGCAGGGATAGGATACAGAGGGACCTAGACAAATTGGAGGATTGGACCAAAAGAAATCTGATGAAGTTCAATAAGGATAAGTGCAGGGTCATGCACTTAGGACGGAAGAATCCAATGCACAGCTACAGACTAGAGACCGAATGGCTCGGCAGCAGTTCTGCGGAAAAGGACCTAGGGGTGACAGTGGACGAGAAGCTGGATATGAGTCAGCAGTGTGCCCTTGTTGCCAAGAAGACCAATGGAATTTTGGGATGTATAAGTAGGGGCATAGCGAACAGATCAAGGGACATGATTGTCCCCTTCTATTCGACATTGGTGAGGCCTCATCTGGAATACTGTGTCCAGTTTTGGGCCCCACACTACAAGAAGGATGTGGATAAATTGGAGAGAGTCCAGCGAAGCGCAACAAAAATGATTAGGGGTCTGGAACACATGACTTATGAGGAGAGGCGGAGGGAACTGGGACTGTTTAGTCTGCAGAAGAGAAGAATGAGGGGGGATTTGATAGCCGCTTTCAACTACCTGAGAGGTGGTTCCAGACAGGATGGTTCTAGACTATTCCCATTGGTAGAAGAGGACAGGACAAGGAGTAATGGTCTCAAGTTGCAGTGGGGGAGGTTTAGGTTGGATATTAGGAAAAACTTTTTCACTAGGAGGGTGGTGAAACACTGGAATGCGTTACTTAGGGAGGTGGTAGAATCTCCTTCCTTAGAAGTTTTTAAGGTCAGGCTTGACAAAGCCCTAGCTGGGATGATTTAATTGGGGATTGGTCCTGCTTTGAGCAGGGGGTTGGACTAGATGACCTCCTGAGGTCCCTTCCAACCCTGATATTCTATGATTCAAAACGCCCTTTACAAATTGGAGAATTGGTCTTCTTGAGCCAAACTCCACGGCTGGGCCCCCTCTGTAGACTGGGCAGAAGTGAAATTCCATAGCCAAACACTCCTCCTCCTGGGCAGTGCACGCCGACCTTTAATGGTCAGATGCTGCTTAGCTCTGTCAGAGCAGCTTCTGCTGCATGATTCTCCCAGCACTTTCCAAGAGTGGGAAAGTATGAAATCCCCATTTGACTGCTGGGGACAGAGCCATAGAGCGGGGAGCAACTTCCCAAAGTCCCAATAGGAAAACCAGCAATGGAACCCAGGAGTCCTGACTGTCAATCCCCTCTTTTCACAGGCAGTCGATCGCCCAGTGTCATCACCCTGCCTGCTGTCTGGGCAGGGTAACTCCTCAGGTCACCACCCTCTCCAGCCTACCTTGGGCTTGGAGAGTGAGGAGGAGAGCGAGGGACAGCAGACGACCCTGAACATCCGCCATCCATCGCTCCATCGCCTAGAGCAAGTGAGTGGCATTAGGGTTCCTCTGTGGCGTCGTCTGTCTGTCTGGGGAGAGGCAGAAAGAGGGGGAGAGAATCTCTCGAAAGGAGATTGGATTTGCAAAAGGCCTCCAGGAGCCCCTTGTTCTCGGATCGGGGAGGGGCTTTTCTAGAGTCATCTCCAGTGTGTTTGGAAAGGTCCCAGCAAAGCGGCTCCCAGCCCTTGCCTTGTGAGATACTGTTTGACAGGCTGAGAGTGTCTGAGCTGGGCCAGGCCTCGCTAGATAATGATGATGGAGAGTCCTGGCCAGCAGGGGACTGGGAGCTCACAGGAAAATGCTAATGGAGTCCCCTCTCCCTCCCGTAAGAACTCAGCAGAATTCCCCAGGATGGGTCACCGTGTGGCACAGCTGGCTCTGTCCATCAGTGACCCAGCCAAGGACCTGAGCCGGCAGGCCAGGGAGGGAGTGTACCGGCTCTACCAGCTGCTGCTGCTCCAGAGGGGTAAGGAACCCAGCTGGGAAATGGCAACTGAGAGTAGAGTGAGAGTGGGACTGCAACCAATTTCTCTCAGACTGACCCCGGCTGGAGGCTGAGTCTCTCTCGATCTCTTTCTTTGTTCTACACCAGCCCCTGCAATTCTGTTGGGCCAGGCACGCAGCGAGGACTCTGCCCACTGTGCAGCCACCAGTGGGATTGGAAGGACACAAGCACTGCAACCACAATGACAAGTGTGTGTGTGTGTGTCTGTTTCCCAGGGCTGACCATCCATGAGGCCGAAGCCCTGTGGTGTTGGGACTGGCACCAGGACAGCAGGCTCCTGGGCAACAGGAACACAACCAGGGTGGGGGAGGTAAGGACACTCTGCCAGGGCATGACACAGGTCAGGGAGTTGGGGTGGCTGGGTCCCCTGCAGTGGCTGCCTCCTGTGGGCACTAGACAGAGATAGCGTTCTAGCTCCAGAATTTGGAACCTGATTCTGGGCAATCTGGTAATGCCTCACGTCCTGTTGGTTTTAGGTCTTCAGAAAGTTCTTCTGGGAGGGGCAGAGAAGATACTTCCTCCAGACGGCAGTGCTGGCCATCCACGACCCTCTGCTGCGTGTCAGCCAGGTTGGGCTGCTCCTCACCTGCTCCCTCCTGCGGGAAGCCCAGCGCTGATGCGGGACAAGGTAAGCAGCTGCATTAGAGTCAGGAGATTGGGGTGGGACCCAGGCCTCATTCCCATCCAATGGCCATTCGCTGTCCTGGCAGCAAGAAGCCTGGTGTGGAATGAGAGTGAGAACAGGTGCAACTGGCAAGGGAGGTGAATTCACCTCCATGAGCAGCTTGTCCCTGGAGCAGCTCCAACCGATCCTTTTAGCAAGGCTAACTAATGACAAGAATTACCTCATCACAGACTTATGTTCTTAGGACACGGTGCTATCACTCTTGGGAAGTGCCCTCTGCGAGTCTCTTCTGTCCCACAGGGCCGCACCAGTTTCCAGCGGAGTAGAGTCTGTGTCTCCCGAGTCACCACCCAGAGTTGCTCCCATCACTGGCAGCCTGGGAAGCCACGGACTGACGAGTGATGGCGATTCACCAGGCAGGGTTGAGGCACATGGGCGGGGGAAGCTTGTACTGCTGCTGGCAGGGCTGGACCCACTCTAGAGAGAATGGGAGGATTCAGTTAGCAGGGGCTGCTGATCTGCCCCATTCACCAGAGCTGCCATCCTGCGTCTTCAGCATTAGTGTCTGGGATGACTTGCAGAAAGGTCTCAACCTCCCGACATCCTACTTCACTGCTGCCAGAATCCGTCCTTCCCCCACACTCCCTTGCTAGAGCCCTGTCCCTGCCCAAGCTGGGTGGGGGTGGAGGAGAGGGTTCTGAGAACTTGAGCTGTGGAATAGAGGTGGAAAAGCTGTCAGGGGCCCTGATGGGGAGGTATCAGGAGCTGACCCTACAAGGATGGGGGTTGGCACTGGAGGTCACTAGAAAGGACAAGAAGACTCGATTCTGGTGGTAAGGAGGGTGAATCCATCCCTCAGAAGTAGGCAGGTGGTGGGTGGAAGTGCTGCTGCTTCCAGGTGCCCTTAATCCCCCCCAATTCCTCGGGGGCATCTGAGTCTCTGACAGGTTCTCGTTCTCTTGCAGAAGGAGGATGTCACGGCCAATGTGCTGTGTCAGGTCCGCATCATCCAGCACTTGCGCCAGGTGCCTGAGGCACTGCAGGGTTGTGCCTCTGAGGCCACCAGAAACTCCCGCTCCCTGCTGCAGGTACTGCTCTGGCTCACTGTAAATGGGGAGATAGGGGAAATGGAACCCCTTGGCACTCACAGAAACCCTCTCCCCTCTCTGTGGACCAGGGTCCTTCCTTCTGCACCCCAAATGCCCTCACAGCCTCCCAGATGGGTGCAGCCTTCAGCTGAGCCACCTCCTGGAGCAGTGCAGACGGGTCACCTTGTCCCATCAAAGCAAGCAGTGCTGGCTCTCAAAGAGGCTTAGATGGAAGATCCCACTCTCCATTGAGGTAAGAGCCATTTACTCCTTGGGGTGTGTGGGTCTCTTGGGAGAGAAACGGGATACCCGATGTGTAGCTTGCCTGGGAGCTTCCCCTGTCCCTGGCTCCCAGCTCTGGGACAGAGACGTCTCGATCATTGTACCACCCTGGTTTTGTTCGTAGGAAGGGGCTCCCTAGACATGTCCTCTAAGCTGGACTCCTGAGAGGGTTTCCGGCAGGAGGCTCCAGCCCCTCGGGCATGAAGAGGACATCAGGTAGTCTCGTTCACATGGCATCTCCGGTCTCCAGCTCCACTTCCCGCAGCAGGGCAAATGAACCCATCAGCTCCCAGAATCCCAACTCTTTGGCCTCCTACCACTCAGCAGTGGGATTTCTCCAGCCCCCTCACCACACCTGTCAACCTCTGAATGATGAAGGGCCTGAATATCAGAGTCACCAGAACAAGTAAACTCCAGTTCCAGGCAGTGGGGCCTGTGTGTACTGAGCCCCACTGGAAACCAGGTCTGAAATGGGGAGCAAGGACCCCAGCCCAGGAACAGTAGGACTCGGCAGAGCAGGCTTGTAACAGGGTGTTCTCCACTGGGCTGCACAGCCTGGGGCTTAGCCAAGCTGATTAAAGAATGAGCCCTACCTGAGAGGCACCATGTACCTCCCACTACAGAGCCAGACTTCAGTGGTGATACAGCCCAGCTGGGGTATCAACAGGAATGAGAATGAGGTAGGAAGTTCAGAGCAGCAAGGAAAGCCTAGAGGGAAACTTGAGAAGAGAGGTAGGAAGTGCCCAGGGAAAACTGCAGCAAAGAGAAAGCAGTAGACCTTGCTGTTGGGTACAGAACCCTGGGCTGCTGCCAATGTCAGGGTGGACTGGATTCCCCTACTGGCCCCAAAGAAGGGGGCGTACACCCACCTGGAGAGGGTTAGCAAGCCCAGCAAGGGGGCTGCAGGATGAGGAAGAACCCTAGTGATGGCAGAAGGACTTCTTTCTGTGGAAAGATGTGTTTGGACTTTTAGTGTGAGACAAGCTGGGCCCCAGAAGGGTGGACTAAAGGTGGCGACCTGGCCGAAGGGTTGAGTTACCAGGCAGAGAAACTGTCATGGTGCTGGAGCAACCACAGATGGGGGACGCTAGCCTAGCGAGAGGGCTGTGATCATGCCTGGCCGCCACGGGGGCACGGAACGGTGAGTAGATTCGTTTCTAATTGGTATGGGCAGGAGGATTGAATTCCATCAGCCCTCATGGATCATAGGGGGAAGCCTTGGGTGCTGAGAGAAGGTCTGTCGTGACAAGCGGGTGTCTGGAGGGACTGAGCTGGTCACTGGATTTCTCACTTCAGTTCCCAGGACTGGTTAAGCAGCCAAAGCAGGTCTAGGAGTTTCTCACGCAGCTCCTAGAACACCAACAGAGGCAGAAGGAAGTGCAGGCGGAGTACGGACGCGGCAGCAGAAATACCTGTGAGAGATCCTGCAAAGGGAAATCAACCCAGGGTCTGCTGTGCCCATGGACAAAAAGAGCAGATATGGAGAGTATTCCTGGGCTTTGCTGAGAAGGTTAGCCGAGGAGGTCAGGCCATGAGAAAGTTTACAAGCGTGGCCGAATGCCAAGATGGGGACAAGAGTTCTTTGTTTTGGGTGCAGAGAAGCAGGCCATATCAAAAGACACGGCCTGCTTAGGAAATTGCTGAGTGTCAAAAGAGGGGCCAGGGCCCCACAAAGGTAGAAAGAAAGTAGAAGGTGTCCTCTGACACAAACCCACGTGAGTCAGGCAACGTGGAGTTGGCAGGGATGGCCGTGGACCTTGCAGAGCCTCCACCAGTACACCCTGTTGGGTGCTGCAGGGAGGTGAAGAACTAAATGGTTGGCCCAGAGATGAAGCAGACTGAAGGAGGGACAAACACCATGGTGGAGCAGTCCATGGTGCGTTCTCAGACCCTGACGGAAAAGGTTTTGACTTTTGCAGCGGCAGTAGCAAAAAGGGGTAGAGAAGAAGCTAAAGGCTTCGGAACAGGCTCTGCAAGCAGTTGCGAATGAGAAGGAGTGGCTGCAGGAAGAGCGCTGGGATACTGCGTAAGAGAAGGATTGCCTCTTAATTCTGGTGAGCGGCTGGCAGTGGAGCTGGAGACACTGTGCGCAGGCTGTACAAGCGCGCAGTCAGTGACAGCGATGAGAGGATGAGGGATGAAGCTTGGACAAGAATCAAACTTGCCCCCCCAGGTGGGCGATCCTCGAAGGAGGAGACAATATAACAGAGAGTGGCCTGTGGGCTATAAAGCCTGAATTTAGGTAAAACTGATTACAGAGTGAGCTTCACCTGAGGGGAAAACCAGGGAAAACCGCAGCAAAGGTACAGGAGCAGGCCAAGCTGTTCAGTAGAGGGCCTTGGGGCAGAACCTAGAATCCAGGGTAGGACTGGTTCTCCCTTGGTCTCTAAGGAAGGGGACGTAGAAGGTCATAGAAAGGGCTACCAAGGCCAACAAGGGCAGGCCGAGCCAAAGTCAGGCTGAGGAAGAGCCCCCAAAGGAACGGAAGACCTTGTTTCTATTAGACATTTTTGGACTTTTTGTTTGGGATGAGCACGACGCAGGAAGGAGTGGACTAAAAGACGGTCTCCTGGCTGAAGGGCTGAGTTCCCAGCCAAAGAACTCCCAGAGGGCCCTAGCAACTATTGGCTTTGGTGCTAGCCCAGCAAGAAAGCTGTAACACCAGACCTTGCCAGGAAGGGGCAGCCTGGTTTTGGAGAGTGGTGGGGATGGTCTATGGGAGAGGATGGCTGGAGGGGTCGTACAGGAGGGGCAACAGGGTCCAGTGATGAGAGCAGGGGACTGGTTGGACTGCAGCCCTGCCACTGAGTGGTAACGAGATCCTGGCCAGGTCACTCTCCCACCTGATGCCTCACTTTCTCTATCTTTGAAATGGGGATCATCCTGACCCACTTTAAGTAAGTGTTTGATCCTCTGTTTTTCCTTCCCAAATCCCTGCCCTCCTTGTCCCACACAGGCCTCTGCCCTGTTCCTCAAGCTTCCATGCCCATGTTAGTGCCTGTGTAGCCCCCCAATGGCAAGGTCTCATGTACAGTCTACTGCCAGCAAACTGAAGCCGCCCCTAGATCCAGAACAGGAATAACAGTTTCCGTGCACGGCCCAAATGGAGGATAGACCATGGGCATGGGGACGGCCAACACTCACATCCAGATAGATCATCAACGTACTCCTCTGTCCCAGGAGCAGGAAGGTCTCTGGTTCTTGCTCTCTTCGGTGGCTGGAGCTGCTGAGTTGGGGGTGCGGTGGGCAGAGATGGGAACAGGCCAGAGGATTAATCCAGTGTCCGGGGGAGAGTCCCACCCTGTGGGAGATGATGTTGCCCCTCTGTGGGGAAGTCCTTCCTTGCAGATTCTGTCCTTTGGTTCCTGGACTCTGCCAGGAAGCCCAGCTCCCATCCCGAGCAGCTTGGCTGTTCCCTACCTTGCTCGGCACTAGACCCTCTGCAGAGAGCTGCTCTGGGCCAGGAGTGCAGAGCCAGCTGTCATCCTGGAAGGCGTAGCCCCAGGTTCCATAACCCTGACCCATGTTCTCCCTCCCGTGACAGGCTCTGAGGAAGGCCTGCCCAGAGACATGGATGCCATGTTAAAGACCCTACTGACAGCAACCCCCAGCACAGACAAACTCCCGCACACCTTGGAGGTGAGCATAATGGGCAGGGCCAGCAGGAATTTTACCTTAGCCCTGGGGAGGTCTGGAAATGAGAGACTGGATGATCCATGTTTCCATTGTGTCCTGCTACCTGAGAGCCATTGGGCCACCCGTGGTCAGGGCAGTCAATACAGAGCAGTATTGGGGCCCTTCCATCTTCAGGGACAGAGGGAAGGCACTGGTGCTTGATAACAGGGCTCTGCCTGGATCTGTTGAGCACTAACTCCAAGACTCCAGGCAGGCTTGTGGAGTGAGAGCATCAGAGCCCTGTGAGGTCCAGGAGAAGGTCCTCCAAGAAGAGCACTGGCTCCTTCCTAGGAAGCTGCTGAGATTGGTCTTCACAACATTCTCTGGCAAGGAGTTCCACACATTGACTGTGCGTTTGTTTAAAAAAATACTTCCTTTTTTTAGTTTTAAACCTGCTGTCTATTAATTTCATTTGGTGAGCCCATATCAGTGAACAACAGAAATGGTTTCTCGAAGTCATGTTCAATAACATGATTGGATCCTTTTACAAACTCAATGTAGAACTTGCTTAGAACAATGGTGGATCTGGATCTGCCCTTGCAGCATGGTTCCTGTATGTCTCATGTGATCTTGCGAAGAGCTAATGAAAATAGCTACTTTATCCATAGAAGCATTGGCATGTGTCTGGAACCCAATTAACATCAAGACAATGTAGATATTAGTGTTGTCCATTGTATAGGAATCTTGACATTTAGCCATGAAAGCAATATGGTAGTGTGCCTCGGTTTCCCTTTTCCGACATCAAAGCAGGTCTGGAATGTCTTTTCTCCTGTGAAAAGTTTCAAGCCTGTTTACAAGTATCAGGGGGTAGCCATGTTAGTCTGTATCCACAAAAACAAGGAGAAACTTCCTTTCAAAAGAGCCAAGGAGGAGAGGGACACGGTCCATGAAGAGAGCCTGCTCCGGGGTTCCTGGGGGAAGAGAGGAAGCGCAGGGAGCAGGACCGATTGCTCAGGGGGGGAATGCTGGATATGGGGCCAGCAGGGTGGTTCATCCACTTCATGTCACAGCACCAGCCCCAGTGCGTGTGCCGGCTGCAGTGTCTGCAGGTGCACAGGTCCATGTACCTGTGACAGTGGAATGGTGTTCCCGGGCCTGGCTCACAATGGCTGGAGGGTGGAGTTTGCAGCAGGGCCTGTGAGCAAAATTGCAGATGGGGTTTCTGATCCCAGTAATGACAGTTGTGTGTCTCAGAAAAAGATCCTCTTACCCCTCTCTCCAAGAGACGTACCCTTGTCTCCAAAACCAGTCAGGTGGCAGAGCGCATACTGGTTTATGCCGTACACGACCCGTGTTCTGCTCAGCCTTGAATACTCCAGTTCCCTAATGAATGTTCTTCTGACCCTTAATGGCTTTTATATTTTTGCTCTCGCGATTGTTCAGACACTCAGCCGAGTCGGCCTGGTCCCGCATCCACGTAGTGCCTCACTTTCCCCTCTATGAAGTGGGGATAATCCTAACCGAGAATTAGACAGTGTTTGATCCTCGGATCTTGATTCCCAAATCCCTGTCCTCCTTTCCCAACCCTACCCTCTCCCCCAGTTCCCCAAACTTCCATGCCTATCTTTGTGCCTGCAAGGTCTCAGGCACCATCTCCTTCCAGCAAGCTGAAGCTGTCCCTGGCTCAGGAGCTGGAATCGCATGTCCAGAGAGCTTCCCTTGCCTGGTGTATTGACCGTGGGCATGAGAAAGGACAACACCCATCTGCAGGTTGAACATCAACCTCCACCTCTGTCCCAGCAGCAGGATGGCCTCTGCTCCCTGCTCCCTTAGACAGCTGGAGCTACTGAGAGGTGTGGTTGGCAGAGCATGAGAACAGCCTATGAGGTTAAGAAATGGTGGGGAGAACCTCTTCCCTGTATGGGACATTACGCTGTCCCTCCGTGGGCAGTCCTTTCTTTCCACAGGCTGGGATTTGGGTCCTGGATTCTGCCCAGAAGCCCATATTCCATCCCTAGCAGCTTGGCTGTTCCCTACTCTGGTGTGCACCAGGCCCTCCGCAGAGAGCTGCTCTGGGCAAGGACTGCAGAGCCAGCTGTCATCCTGGCAGGTGTAGCCCCAGGTTCCATAACCCTGACCCATGGTCTCTCTCCGCTGGCAGGCTCAGAGCAAGGCCTGCCCATAGAACATGGATGACGAGCTCTAGATCCTGCTGACAGCATCCCCCAGCACAGACAAACTCCAGCACATCTCGGAGGTGAGCAGAATGGGAAGGGGCAGCAGGGGTTTTACCTTGGCCCTGGGGACTCCAAGAAAGAAGAGACTGGAAAATCCATGTTTCTTCTCTTGGATCCTTCCCAGTATGCATTTGTGATATCAACTCTGTGGGTGCCCTTGGGGTTAACTCACTTCCCCCTTCCGGCGTCATTCTTCTCGACTGTCAGATCTACCCTGGGGAAGAAGGACATAAGCCTCGACAATCACCTTCACCTGTTGGTGTCTGGCCCTGGGACCCTAAACCAACTGGACTATCTGTCCCATCACCTAAACTGCCCTATCTTTCCCCCCTCGGGCCTTGTCCTAAGTGCTCTGCCTAGCCTCTTCCTGGCTTGTTTCTGACCTTTCAAGGACTCTCCAAGCCCCTCCCATAGCTCCTCCACTTGGGGTATCTCTTGTGGCTGAGCACAGGCTGCCCTTCTGTCTCTGAGCAGGCCTGGTTCCTCGTTACATGCTGCAGCTTGTCACCTGATCCCCACACTTATTCCCTTCCCCCTAGGGAGCTGCATAACCTGGGCTAGGTGCAGTTGAGCTCCAACCCATTTCCTGGCCATCTCAAAAGTTTGAGAACCACTGGAGCCAGCTGGCTCACAGAAAATCTTTCTTCTGCAGTGACTTGGGATTAAGGGACATGGAGGAAAAGACGTGGAGGCTGTGAATAAAGTTAGAGTAGCGAGGCCAGGATAACCGAGGCTAGATCCCAGGACTGGCTATCAGAAGACCTACCGTTTCCGATTCCTGGCTTTGGGACCATGAGCGAGTCTCTTCAACGCTGGGTGCCTCAGTTTCCTCTAGTATCAAATAGCGCTAATCAAGGGGTTTTTTTTTTGTTCTCCCCATTTTAAAGGGTGTGAAACCGAGACACAGTTGGGACATGTCTATGCTGGAGGTCT
The DNA here is from genome assembly GCF_965140295.1 of Lepidochelys olivacea. Classification (NCBI taxonomy): domain Eukaryota; kingdom Metazoa; phylum Chordata; order Testudines; family Cheloniidae; genus Lepidochelys; species Lepidochelys olivacea. The sequence goes on along the minus strand of NC_140413.1, from coordinate 177,443,353 downwards.
CTTGTGGATTTCTAAGCTGATGACCCCACCATGTTGTTCAGAGCCTGTGGACAACACAGCTCCTAAAGGTGTGTTTGTTTTGTGCTTATCCCCTACGTACCAGCAGGTCTGGGCGGATTTTTCTTACTGTGCTGTGGAAAGCAGGTCCTGGGTACTAAGAGACTGAAGAAGTTTTCAAGGACTTAAAAGTAGTTTTATCAATGAATTGGGAGAAAACCTATAATCCCTGCTGATAAAATTGGTGGATGACGAAATATTGGCAGAGTGGTAATTACTGATGAGGAGAGGGCAGTGATACAGAGCCATCTGGTTCATTTGGCAAGCTGGGCCCATTGAAAGAAAGCAAGTTTGACCAGAGCCAAATGCAAGGTCCTACACCTAGCAACAAGGCATGCCGGCCACACCTCCAGAATGGGGAAGTGTATCCAGGAAAGCAGTGACTCTGAAAAGGATTTAGGGGCCATAGTGGAGAAGTTGCTCAACACAAGCTCCCAGTGTGATGCTGTGGTGACCAGGGTTAAAGCCATCCTTAGACGTAGGAACAGTGCCATGAGGAGGCTAGGGAGGTGACACAGCATCAGTGAGACTGCTATTGGAATACTGCCTCCAGTTTTGGTGTCCTCATTTGAAAAAGATGTTGAGAAATTTGAGCTGGGGCAGCAAAGAGTCACCAAATGTTCTGCGGGCTGGAGAAAAATGCCTTCTAGGGAGCGATTGAAAGAGCTCAACCTGTTTAGCTGATGAAAAGCAGATTGAAAGGTGACTTCACTGAAGGGTTGAAATGCCTTAATGGAGAAAAAATACTGGGGATTAAAAGGCTCGTTAATCTAGCAGAGAAAGGCATAACAAGACCCAATGGCTGGAAGGTGAAAAGAGACCAATTCATATTACAAACAAGGCACAAATATTCAACAGTGAGGATGGTTCACCACAGGAACAAGCTACCAAGGAAGTGGTGTATTCTCCATCTCTTGATGTCATTTAATGAAGACTAGATGTCTTTCTGGGATGTGCTTCCCAAACGGTAGGAACTGTGGTATACAGGAGGCCTGTGATATGCAGGGGGTCAGATGAGATGCTCTAATGGTCTCTTCTGGCCATCAAGTCGACTCATTTCTGAAAAACTGAGTGTAGCATTGGGAGCAGCCTCTGATGTTTTGCTGTCCAGCCGGCTTGCTAGAATGAACACTCCTTGAGTGGGCTGATCCACAGGGAGTAGCTCAAACCTCCAAAGTGTCTGGCCAGCGGTAGGTCATTAGCACTGCAGGGGAGGGGTGGGTAGGTTGACGGGATAGCAAGTGTGAAAAAGGGGCAAGGGAGTGGGGGGTAATAGGAACCTATATAAGAAAAAGCCCCAGATAGCGGGACTGTCCCTATAAAAGCAGGACATCTTGTCATCCCAGGGTGTGTGTGGCAGTGACATCACAAAGGCCCTTTGCAGGACCTCAGCCTATTGGTCAAAGATAGTGGGGAGGTGGTGTCCTCACAGAGAGATGCTGACATCAGCCAGGCAGGACAGGGGTGCAGGGCCAGGGAAACCTCGCAGACCCCTGTAGCTTCGCTTCAGCAACTCTCCCTCTCGAGGTCCCTCTTTCAGGACTGAGAGAGTATTAGGGTTTACGTACGTGAGCGCGAGGAGGAACCTCTTTCGAGTTTTCTCCTTTCCTTTTCCTGATCTTACTAGAAAACAGACATCCCTGTTTGGAAGGTAAGAGCCTCTGAGAGGTTTGGAACCTGTTCAGTCTGATCCATTTGGTGCCAGGTGAATTCTAGGCGTGGAAAACGCTAGCTTAATGTGGCAGAATTTTATTCCCCACCTAGGATTTTGTCCCTTAGAATCACTGGGGACATTAGGGTTTGTCCTTTTTGTTTTACCTTTTCCTCCATCCCTCCCTCTTTTCTCTTCTTCTCTTACTTCTTTTGTCCTTTCCCCTGTTCACCTCCCGCCACCAGAAGGCGTGTGTGGGGGGGAGTCACTCGGGGTGCTCTGCAGCTCCCATTGTGGAAGGTCCACCCAAAAATGTTGGGCTGAAATAGTGCTCCGACAGTGATCCCCACCGGTGACCTGGGCCATCCTTTGAGCTCTCTGGTGAGAACCCTCAGCCCCCCGCCCCTCAGTCTCTACTCTGATTGCCTGAGCGGGGGGTTACTGACAGGGAGGAGACTCTGGTCCTTGTTGTTCTCTTTTAAGACCAAGTAAATAAGTCATAACCAGTTATATGTTTGACAAATTTTGCTGCTTCTCTGCATTCATTGTCTCTGAGCAGTTCATGATTCTCTCTAACATTCCAGTTCTCCTGAAACGCTTGCTGAATAATTACTATGATCTGTTTGTTGGTCTGGAGCTCATGTGAGAGGACTTTATTCAGGTCATTCAGTGTATGAAATTCAAGATCCGATGGTTAGTTTGAAAGTCCGGGCTCTTGGGTCCTATTCCCAACTCTACCACTGCCTGGCTGTGTGACCTCAGACAAGTCAGTTCTCCTCCTTTCTCAGCCTTAGCTTCTCCCTCTTTCAAGTAGGCATAACAATCGGCTCCTACCTACCTCACAGTGGGAGGAGGATGGGGATCCATTGGAGAGTGTCTCGAGGTGCAGTGCATAATATGAGGGGTCCTATCTCGTTTACTCAGATCAGATTTTGACATAATAGAGTAGCTGAAATATTCTATTTTATTTGTTTTTGATTATTTTAAAATTGTTAAGAGCAGCAACTCCTTAGCTCAGACTGAAGCATCTTCTCTAGTTTTCGAGATCTAAGTGTCTCCTCTTTGTGCGTGACGAGACAATTTAACACACCGTGACAAACAGGAGATGCTTTTGTTTTGCAACAAAATATTTTTGCAATGAATTTTCATCCCACTTGATATGATTTCAAGAAACAAACGGGTTTAGTCTGAATGGGATTTTCTGACAGAAATGGTTTCAGTGAAATTTCCCCACCATCTCGATTCCTGGTCTCTCTCTTTGCCTCTGCGGGGTTTCTTGTCTGTTTGGAGTCAGGATTTGTGGCTTCTCTTTCTGGCTCTGCCACCGTGTTTCTGTGCAGGCCCTTGGGTAGGTCACTTCCCTTCTCTGTACCTCAGGCTCCCCATCTGCCTCATGGGAACAGGGACAGTTTGCGAACTCTGGGCAGTCATGAGCCTGAGTGAGATAAGGGGCGTAGTTAAAGCCCTTTGTGAAAGAGAAAGGGGAGTTTCACGGTGTTGAGCACCAAGGAATTCTAAACTTTGCTAAAATGTCTAGGCTGCGGAAACAAGAAATGGTCGGGGCCAAATTTTAACCACTGTCTTTTTTAAAGCCCATTCAGGAATTTGAGTCCCACTCTTTTAGGTATCTGGGGTTCTTTGCCAGCAGGAGAGAAGAGGTTCCTGCCTCCATTTTTGTGGCCTTAACAAACCAGGTGCTGTGCCCCAGTTCTTATCTGAGATCCCCGAAAAGAACCTCTCCCCATCCGTTAACAAGACAGTAGCTATCTTTAAAAGGGAAACAAAGAGAACCCCGGGACTTACAGACTAGTGAGCCTCATTCCATACCTGGGAAGATACTGGAACACATTATTAAACAATCAGTTTGTCAGCATCTACAGGATCATTTGGTTCTTAGTACTAGTGAGCATGGATTTGTCAAGAACAAATCATTCCAAACCAATCCTGTTTCCTTCTTTGACAGGGTTACGGGCCTAGTGGAGGTGGGTAGACAGTAGATGTGATCTATCTTGGTGTTAATCAGGCTTTTGACACAGTCCCATAGGACATTCTCACAAGCAAACTAGGGAAATGTGGTCTTGATGCAATTAGTATAATGTGGGTACACAGCTGGTTGAAAACCCATCCTCCAAGAGTCGTTCTCCATGTTTTGCTGTCCAGCTAAAAGGGAGTACCTAGTGGGTCCGGCACGGATCAGTCTGGGTGTGGTAATATTCCATATTTTCATTAATGATTTGGAAAATGGAGTGGAGAGTATGCTTCTAAACTGTGCAGATGACACCAAGCACTTTGGAGCACAGGACTGGAATTCAAAACACCCTTTACAATTTGGAGACTTTGGTCTTCTTGAGCCAAAGTCCACGGCTGGGCCTCTCTCTATAGACTGGGCAGAAGTGAAACCCCAGAGCCAAACACTCCTCCTCCTGGGCAGTGCATGCCGACCTTTAGTGGTCAGATGCTGCTTAGCTCTGTCAGAGCAGCTTCTGCTGCAGGATTCTCCCAGCACTTTCCAAGAGTGGGAAAGTATGAAATCCCATTTGACTGCTGGGGACAGAGCCATAGAGCGGGGAGCAACTTGCCCAAAGTCCCAATAGGAAAACCAGCAATGGAACCCAGGAGTCCTGACTGTCAATCCCCTCTTTTCACAGGCAGTCGATCGCCCAGTGTCATCACCCTGCCTGCAGTCTGGGCAGGGTAACTCCTCAGGTCACCACCCTCTCCAGCCTACCTTGGGCTTGGAGAGTGAGGAGGAGAGCGAGGGACAGCAGATGACCTTGAACATCCACCATCCATCGCTCCTCCATCCGCCATCCATGGAGCCGTCTCCAGTGTGTTTGGAAAGGTCCCAACAATGCGGCTCCCAGCCCTTGCCTTGTGGGCTACTGTTTGACAGGCTGAGAGTGTCTGAGCTGGGCGAGACCCTGTGAGCTGCTGAGCATGGATTGTCATAAATATAAAGGGAAGGGTAAACCCCTTTAAAATCCCTCCTGGCCAGAGGAAAAATCCTCTCACCTGTAAAGGATTAAGAAGCTAAAGGTAACCTTGCTGGCACCTGACCAAAATGACCAATGAGGAGACAAGATACTTTCAAAAGCTGGGAGGAGGGAGAAAACAAAAGGGTCTGTGTCTGTCTGTATGATGCTTTTGCTGGGGTCAGAACAGGAATGGAGTCTTAGAATTTAGTAAGTAATCTAGCTAGGTATGTGTTAGCTTATGATTTCTTTAAATGGCTGAGAAAAGAACTGTGCTGAATAGAATGACTATTCCTGTTGTGTGTCTTTTTTATAACTTAAGGTTTTGCCAAGAGGGATTCTCTAGGTTTGAATCTAATTACCCTGTCAGGTATTTACCATCCTGATTTTACAGAGGTGATTCCTTTACTTCTATTAAAGGTCTTCTTGTAAGAAAATGGAATGCTTTTTCATTGTTCTAAGATCCAAGGATTTGGGTCTGTGGTCACCTATGCAAATTGGTGAGGATTTTTACCAAACCTTCCCCAGGAAGTGGGGTGCAAGGGTTGGGAGGATTTTGGGGGGAAAGACGTGTCCAAACTCCGTTTTTTCAGGAACCAAGATAAAGTTTGTTGCTGGCAGTGGAAGTCCTAGGGCAAAGGGTAAAATAGTTTGTACCTTGGGGAAGTTTTAACCTAAGCTGGTAAAAGTAAGCTTAGGAGGTTTTCATGCAGGTCCCCACATCTATACCCTAGGGTTCAGAGTGGGGAAGGAACCTTGACAGAAATCAATGAGAAATGTGGGGGCCCTGGGCTTCCTATGCCTAGGGACTTTGATGTGGGGAATGGTTTCCCCGGAGAAGTCCAGACTCCTGGGTAGTGTTCTGTTTTCTAGCCTGTGAGGTAGCCAGGGATGGCAGGAGGGAGCTGCTTGTCCGATGGTCTTTGTAACTGACTCCAGTGCCTCCCCGGGTGTTGCAGCACCAGGGATGATGAGGGGAAACGTTAGGAGCAGATCATGCAATAAACTCCTTCCAGTGTGTGGAGAATGCACTCCCTGCACCCCTGTGAGGGGAGGAGGAGCTGCTCTGGCTGGGGTAGGGATGGGGAAGGATGAAAAAGGCTGTTTGGTGAGAGGCTGCCTTGACCCCAGACTCACGCTTGCTCCCCGCTCGGTTCCAGGATAGCCGGGCTCCTGAGGATGTTCAGGAACAAGGCTCTGCAGGTGGCCCCAGAGCCTGAGGGAAGCAGCTGCCATCTTCCCCAGGAGCAGGGCGTCCCCTCTGTCCCTGCTGGTGGGGAAGGAGCTCTTGGCCAGGCCAGGAGGTGGAAGTGCCCAGACTTCTGGCAGAGGAAACCCACTCCCGGCGCAGGCGTTGATGTGGGAGAGGCACCGGCCAGGCTGAAATGGAGCTGGCCCAGGATGCAGCTGGGCAGGCAGGACCCAGCCCAGGACAGGAGCCAGGCAGGGTGGCTCTGGGGCTTGTTGTGTGGGAAGCACCGGCCCCAGGAGCCCAGCCCTGATTCCCAGCAGGAGGCATCGCCCTGCCCAGTCACTGAGGACCATCCAGTCTCCCCGGGGCAGGAGGTGGAGGATCCCTGTCCCAGCACCAGCAGCTTGGCCCGCTCCCCATGGGACAGCAGCAGTGCCTGGGATTTGGGTAGTAGTGAGGCCAACGGGCGCCACTGCTTTGTTCCAGGTGAGGAGCCAGGCTGGGCTCAGGGAGGGGTGAGGAGGGGGCTGTGACCACCCTGAGCCCAGGCTCTCAAGCAGTGCTATGGGGGTGACTCCCCAGCCCAGGTGTCTGGCCTGAGCCACGTGAACCTCTGACACTAGATGCTGCCACTTTGGTCCTTGGTGCTCTGGTTGGCAGGGTGGGTGCAGGGAGGGGGGGCAGACACTTCCCAGGGAGTCCAGGACAGTTTGTGGGAGGTTCTCTTTGCTATGGACTCCTGAATTAATTGGGGGCTGAAGGTATCACTGAGAGCGGGGGATGTGGGGAGCGATCTGCCCTGCGTCCTGGAGGTGCGAAGGGGGCACATTGCCCCACCATGCCCCTGTCCTTCTCCCAAGTGGCAGCAGGTATCATCCTGTCCCCTTCTCTCCCTGGTGCAGGGAACCCCAAGGACTCCGAGGAGGAGGAATGGGTGAATGTTGCCACAGAGGAGGCTGCTCTCAGGAACATTCGAGAGCAGCTCCAGGGCTGAGAAAAGGTACAAACGTTCCCCAGCTGTGCTGGAACCGAGATTCTCCCACCCTTTCCCAGCACCCTGACCACCTGCAGAGGGTCTTGTCTCTGATGATCCACCAGCCCTAATGGAGGCCTTTCTCCTCCTTGATCTGGGACGCCCAAGATAGGGGTATTTGTCACACACCAGCTGGGGTCTCCTCCCCCAACAGGCACTGTCCCAGATCTAGACCCTGCCTGAGTATGAGTCGTGGGTAATTTGGACAATGGGCGGGTCCCCACTATCCCCCATTCAGTCCTGAGTGCTGCAACCAGTGTAGGTGGGGCAGGGAGGTCCCTGGCTAACTGGCTGTCTCTCCTGTAACCCCACTCCTGGTGGGTGCAGGACGAGAACCAGCAGCTCATGTTCCTGCATGCCATCCACCCCCGTGTCTCGCTGCACAGCAGAGAGGGCAGGACACATTGGAGCCACACTGCTGCAAGGTGGCTGTGCTGGAGAGGATTGTGGTGAGGGAGGACAGAGACATGGGAGGGGCAAGGGTCTTCCCGGGCCAATGGATGTGGGATGGCTGATGCTGGAGGGGCAGTTTAGGCCAGGGATTACTGGGACCGAAGACTGGGGAGAAGAGAAAGATGAAATTCTGAGATTGGCCACTAGTGGGCAGGAATCAGAGGAGCTTGAGGCAGGTGGCGGGATCCTGCTGGCTGTGTGGGGCGCTGGCTGTGTAATCGCCTCACTGGGAAGTGTCAATGAGGCCCGAATCTCTCAAGCTCCTTTGTCTCGTTTGGGTCTCACAGGAGCTTATTGAGGAGCTGCCTGATAACTCTCCGCCTGGCGCCATCCTCGCTAACTCCCTGATTGCTGTGGGCAACCTCGGGTACCGAGAGGTGGTGGGAAGGTTCACTCTCTCTGGGTTGGGCTGTTCTTTTCTCTCCAGTAACATTGCAATGGCTTTGGGGAGAGGCTCACTCCCAGGAACAGATAGGAGTGGCAGCGGGGTCCAGGGAACAGGCGCTATTCCTGCCCTGCCACTGTCTGTCTGGGAAACCTTGCACTTGTCATTCCCTGGCACGGTGCCTCAGTTTTCATTCTCGCCAGCCTCTGCCTATTTCCCTGCATTTTCACGTCCCTGTTGGTGCCAGTCCCACCCCCACACTGCACAGTCTAATACCAGCCATGGTATTACCACCATGACACCTGCCCTGGAGCCAGAGGGGGAGAGCCACCTCCTTCGAGCTGCCCTGCATGCCAGCTTCACCCTGGACACATAGAAAGACACCACCCAAGTCCAGGTAGATCATGTTAAGTCATGGATTGAAAAGCCAGCTGTCATCCTGCCATGAATCCTTGCTAATTGCCTGCAGTGGAATGTGAATGAGTGAGTCCAGGATATGTGTTTGGGGGTCTCACAAGTGCTTCCCAGAGACCCCTCTTCCCATCTACAGGCAGGTGTAGCCCCAGTTTCCCTAACTCTGACCTATGGCTCTCCCTTGCTTTGCAGGAACTGCATAGGGATCTGCCAGACCTCCTGGATGCCTTGCTGGGGAACCTGCTGGCAGAGGCCTCAGACACCAACAGGCTCCACTACATCTTGGAGGTGAGCCCGATAAGAGGGGTGGGGCAATTTTGCCTGAACTGTTAGATCCATTTTCAAGTCTGTCCTCCTAGCTGGGCCCTCAGTGGGGCGTCCTTGGTCAGGGCAGTTAGTGTAATGCAGTGTCAGGCCCTTCCTCCTTGAAGGACAGAGGAAGTAGCTGGGAGTTCAAGCCAGAGCTTTGCCTGGGGACTGGCTTAGGGAGTGAGAGTCTGAACACCTCCTGTGAGATTCAGAAGATGGTCCTCAGAGAAGAGTCACTGGCTCCTTCCAAGAGAAACAGGAGGATCCCAGAGAATCAGCCCTTCTCTCCGGGCCCTGAGATTCCTGGGCGGATTGTGCTCACACTCAATCCCTTCACCCAACCAAGGACTTGAGAGCCAAGGAGGGGTGAGGGGTCTGTCTCCTCCTTGGTGAGCTGTTCAGGAATCAGGAGTTCAGGGAGTATGGGACTAGCCCCAACATTGGACGTTGTCCCAATCTAGAGAGACAATGAGAAGTCGTGACCTGCAGGATATAGGCATTGTCCTGGGGCAACAATCCCCTTCTAAAGCTCTGCGATCAGTGAATCAGATGTTCCACCCTGTGGACAATGTCTCAGCCCCCTGGGGATGGGGAGGGTCTCATTAGCACAACACATGCACCTGCCCATTGATCCTGAGCTGCCTCCTCTCCCCCTCGCACATTAACTATTGGATCATGTCCAGGGTGTCACAAGAGAGAGCCAGGGCCATTAGGAGCAGCACCGCCCTGCTCAGATCCACCATCACCCTCCCTGAGTTTGACGTAAGTGACCTCTCAGCCCAGCTTCCTGACTCCAGGCGTTGGTGGGCTGGCTCAAACGGGCTGAAGGATGTGCTGCTGCAGGAGCTGGGGGTTAGGAGTGTTCCTCTTGGGGAGACAGAGTCAGAGCAGACAATGAGCTTGGCTTGAGTCAAGTTCTTCTTGTCCTGGTTAAGTGGTGACTCTGGGCTTTTAAGGGGACCATGCTGCAGGTTCATGCCTTTTTGTCATCCTGGAGCAGCTGGGGAAGTAAGTCCTCATGGAGGCCCCTGCCCACATCCCTGTGCTCCAGGCTCCTTTTGGGGGCAGAGGAAATTAAGGGTCTAGCTCAAGCTCCTATTCTCTAGCATCTCCTGTAGAGGGGCTACCGGGACGGAGAGTCCTGGCCAGGTGGGGACTGGGAGCTGACAGGAAAATGCTGATGGAGTCCCCTCTCCCTCTCCCTTCCATAAGAACTCAGCAGAATTCCCCAGGATGGGTCACTGTGTGGCACAGCTGGCTCTGTCCATCAGTGAACAGCCAAGGACCTCAGCCGGCAGGCCAGGGAGGGAGTGTACCGGCTCTACCGGCTGCTGCTGCACTGGAGAGGTTCGGAACCCAGCTGGGAAATGGCACCCGATAGAGGGAGAGTGGGACCCCAACCAATTTCTCACAGACTAACCCCGGCTGGAGGCTGAGTCTCTGTCGATCTCTTTCTCTGTTCTACAGCAGCCCTTGCAATTCTGTTGGGCCAGGCACGCAGCGAGGACTCTGCCCACTGTGCAGCCATCAACGGGATTGGAAGGACACAAGCACTGCAACCAGAATGACAAGTGTGTGTTTGTGTGTGTCTGTTTCCCAGGGCTGACCATCCATGAGGCTGAAGCCTTGTGGTGTTGGGACTGGCACCGGGACAGCAGGCTCCTGGGCTACAGGAACACAGCCAGGGTGTGGGAGGTAAGGACACTCTGCCAGGGCATGACACAGGTCAGGGAGTGGGGGTGGCTGGGTCCCCGCAGTGGCTGCCTCCTAGGACCAGTAGACAGAGATACCGTTCTAGCCCCAGAATTTGGAGCGTCGCTCTGGGCAATCTGCTAATGCCTCACGTCTTGTTGGTTTTAGGTCTTCAGAAAGTTCTTTTCGGCGGGGCAGAGAAGATCCTTCCTCCAGACGGCAGTGCTGGCCATACACTACCCCCTGTTGCGTGTCAGCCAGGCTGGGCTACTCCTCACCTGCTCCGTCCTGGTGGAAGCCCAGCAGCTGATGGGGGACAAGGTAAGCAGCTGCATTAGAGTCAGGAGATTGGGGTGGGGCCCAGGCCTCATTCCCATCTGATGGCCATTCACTGGCCTGGCGGAAGGAGCCTGATGGGGAATGAGAGTGAGAACAGGTGCTACTGGGAAGGGAGATGAATTCACCTCCATGAGCAGGAGGGAGCCAGCTTGTCCCCAGAGCAGCTCCAACCAATCTCTTTAGCAAGGCTAGCTAATGACAAGCATTACCTCATCACGGACTTATGTTCTTAGGACACAGCTTTGGCATGTTCCCCTCCCCGCCCCACCGCCAGCTACAGCACCAAGGACCAAAGTGGCAGCATCTAGTGTCAGAGGTTCACGTGGCTCAGGCCAGACACCTGGGCTGGGGACCTGCCCCCTTAGCACTGGTCGAGTGCCTGGGCCTAAGGTGTTCACAGCCCCCTCCTCACCCTTCCCTGAGCCCAGCCTGGCTCCTCACCTGGAACAAAGCAGCGGCGCCCCTTGGCCTCACTGCAGCCCGAAACCCAGGCGCTGCTTATGTCCCATGGGGAGTGGGCCGAGCTGCTGGTGCTGGGACAGGGACCCTCCACCTCCTGCCCTGGGGAGGCTGGAAGGTCCTCAGTGACCGGGCAGGGGGGTGCCTCCTGCTGGGAATCAGGGCTGGGCTCCTGGGGCTGGTGCTTCCCACACAACAAGACCCAGAGCCACCCTGCAAGGCTCTATTCCTGGGCTGGATCCTGCCTGCCCAGCCGCATCCTGGGCCAGCTCCATTTCAGCCTGGCTGCTGCCTCTCCAACCTCGGCGCCTGTGCTGGGAGCGGGTTTCTTCTGCCAGAAGGCTGGGCACTTCCACCTCCTAGCCTGGCCGGGAGCGCCTTCCCTGCCAGTGGGGACGGAGGGGCCGCTGTGCTCCTGGGGAAGATGGCAGCTGCTTCCCTTAGGCTTTGGGGCCACTTGCAGAGCCTTCTTCCTGAACATCCTCAGGAGCCCGGCCATCCTGGAACCGAGTGGGGAGCAGGCGTGAGTATGGGGTCAAGACAGCCTCTCACTAACCATCCTTGATTATCATGCACATTGTAGGGAGAGTAGTCACTTTGGATGAGCTATTACCAGCAGGATAGTGAGTTTGTGTGTGTGGTTTTTGGGAGTGGGGTGAGGGGGTGAGAGAACCTGGATTTGTGCAGGAAATGGCCCAACTTGATTATCATGCACATTGTGTAGAGAGTTGTCACTTTGGATGGTCTATCACCATCAGGAGAGTGAATTTGTGTGGGGGGGTGGAGGGTGAGAAAACCTGGATTTGTGCTGGAAATGGCCCAATCTGATGATCACTTTAGATAAGCTATTACCAGCAGGACAGTGGGGTGGGAGGAGGTATTGTTTCATATTCTCTGTATGTATATAAAGTCTGCTGCAGTTTCCACGGTATGCATCCGATGAAGTGAGCTGTAGCTCACGAAAGCTCATGCTCAAATAAATTGGTTAGTCTCTAAGGTGCCACAAGTACTCCTTTTTCTTTTTGCGAATACAGACTAACACGGCTGTTACTCTGAAACCAATCTGATCTGAGTAAACGTTAAAGGCACCCCATATTGTGCACTGCTCCCAGTGACACTCTCCAATGGATCCCCATCCTCCACCCACTGTGAGGTAGGTAGGAGCTGATCGTTATGCCTACTTGAAAGAGGGAGAAGCTAAGGCTGAGAAAGGAGAACTGACTTGTCTGAGGTCACACAGCCAGTCAGTGGCAGAGTTGGGAATAGGACCCAAGAGCCCGGACTTTCAAATAACCATTGGATCTTGAGTTTCATACGTTGAACGACCTGAATAAAGTGCTCTCAGATGAGCTCCAGACCAACAACAGTTCATAGTAATTATTCAGCAAGTGTTTCAGGAGAACTGGAATGTTAGAGAGAATCATGAACTGCTCAGAGACAATGAATGCAGAGAAGCAGCAAAATTCGTCAAACATATGACTGGTTATGACTTATTTACTTGGTCTTAAAAGAGAACAACAAGGACCCGAGTCTCCTCCCTGTCAGTAACCCCCCGCTCAGGCAATCAGGGTTGACATTGAGGGGCGGGGGGCTGAGGGTTCTCACCAGAGAGCCCAAAGGATGGCCCAGGTCACCGGTGGAGTACTATTTCAGCCCCACATTTTTGGGTGGACCTTCCACAATGGGAGCTGCAGAGCACCCCCAGTGATTCCCTCCCCACACCCCTCCTGGTGGTGGGAGGGGAAAAGGGAAAGGACAAAAGAAGTAAGAGAAGAAGAGAAAGGAGGGAGGGATGGAGGAAAAGATAAAACAAAAGGACAAACCCTAATGTCCCCAGTGATTCTAAGGGACAAAATCCTAGGTGGGGAATAAAATTCTGCCACCTTAAGCTAGCGTTTTCCAGGCCTAGAATTCACCTGGCACCAAATGGATCAGACTGAACAAGTTCCAAACCTCTCAGAGGCTCTTACCTTTCAAACAGGGATGTCTGTTTTCTAGTAAAATCAGGAAAAGGAAAGGAGAAAACTCGAAAGAGGTTCCTCCTCGTGCTCACATACGTAAACCCTAATATTCTCTCAGTCCTGACAGAGGGACGTCGAGAGGGAGAGTTGCTGAAGCAAAGCTACAGGGGTCTGCGAGGTTTCCCTGGCCCTGCGCCCCTGTCCTGCCTGGCTGATGTCAGCATCTCTCTGTGAGGTCACCACCTCCCCACTACCTTTGACCAATAGGCTGATGTCCTGCAAAAGGCCTTTGTGATGTCACTGCCACACCCACCCCTGGGGTGACCAGATGTCCCGATTTTATAGAGACAGTCTTGCTATCTGGGGGTTTTTCTTATATAGGCTCCTCTCACACCCCACTCCCTGTCCCCTTTTTCACACTTGCTATCCCGTCAGCCTACCCACCCCTCCCCTGCAGTGCTAATGACCTACCGCTGGCCAGACACTTTGGAGGTTTGAGCTACTCCCTGTGGATCAGCCCACTCAAGGAGTGTTTTTTCTAGGAAGCAAGCCGGCTAGACAGCAAAACATCAGAGGCTACTCCCAATGCTACACTCAGTTTTTCAGAAATGAGTCGACTTGATGGCCAGAAGAGACCATTAGAGCATCTCATCTGACCCCTGCATATCACAGGCCTCCTGTATACCACAGTTGCTACCGTTTGGGAAGCACATCCCAGAAAGACATCTAGTCTTCATTAAATGACATCAAGAGATGGAGAATCCACCACTTCCTTGGTAGCTTGTTCCTGTGATGAACCATCCTCACTGTTGAATATTTGTGCCTTGTTTGTAATATGAATTGGTCTCTTTTCACCTTCCAGCCATTGGGTCTTGTTATGCCTTTCTCTGCTAGATTAACAAGCCTTTTAATCCCCAGTATTTTCTCTCCATTAAGCTATTTCAACACTTTAGTTGATGAAAAGCAGATTGAAAGGTGACTTCACTGAACAGGTTGAGCTCTTTCAATCGCTCCCTAGAAGGCATTTATCTCCAGCCTGCAGAACATTTGGTGACTCTTTGCTGCCCCAGCTCCAATTTCTCAACATCTTTTTCATATGAGGACACCAAAACTGGAGGTAGTATTCCAATAGCAGTCTCACTAATGCTGTGTCACCTCCCTAGCCTCCTCATGGCTCTGCTTCTACGTTTAAGGATGGCTTGAGCCCTGGTCACCACAGCATCATGCTGGGAGCTCGTTTTGAGTGGCTTCTCCACTATGGCCCCTAAATCCTTTTCAGAGTCACTGCTTTCCTGGATACACTTGCCCTTTCTGGAGGTGTGGCCGGCATGCCTTGTTGCTAGGTGTAGGACCTTGAATTTGGCTCTGGTCAAACTTGCTTTCTTTGAATGGGCCCATCTTGCCAAACGAGCCAGATGGCTCTGTATCACTGCCCTTTCCTCATCAGTAGTTACCACTCTGCCAGTATTTTGTCACCCACCAATCTTATCAGCAGGGATTGTAGGTTTTCTCCCAATTCATTGATAAAAATTACTTTTAAAAATTAGTCCTTGAGAGCTTCTTCAGACCCTTAGTACCCAGGACCTGCTCCCCACAGCACAGTGAGAAAAGGCCGTCCTGCTGGGACATAGGGGATAAGAACAGAACAAACATACCGTTAGTAGCTGTGTTATCCATAGGCTCTGAACAACATGTGGGGGTCAGCAGATTAGAAATGCTCTAGAGAGCTGTAGTGTAGACAGGTCCCAACTGTGTCTCGGTTTCACACCCTGTAAAATGGGGAGAACAAACAAAACCGTGATTAGGTCTATTTGATAGTGGGGAAACCGAGGCACCCAGCGTTGAAGAGACTCGCTCATGGTCCCAAAGCCAGGAATAGAAAACGGCAGGTCTTCTGATAGCCAGTCCTGAGACCTCACCCCTCTTATCCTGGCCTCTCTCCTCTAACTTTAATCACAGCCTCCACGTCTTTTCCTCCATGTCCCTTAACCCCACGTCACTGCCGAAGAAAGATTTTCTGTTAGCCAGCTGGCTCTAATGCAGTGGTTCTCAAACTTTAGCACTGGTGACCACTTTCACAGAGAAAGCCACTGAGTGTCACCCCTCCTTATAAATTAAAAACACTTTTTTATATATGTAACACCATTATAAATGCTGGAGGCAAAGCAGGATTGGGGGTGGAGGCTGACAGCTCATGACCCCCCATATAATAACCTCACGATCCCCTGAGGGGGCTCGTCCCCCAGTTTGAGAACTCCTGCTCTAATGCATGTGAATGTCCTTCCAAAAGATGTGCTCTGGCTCAGTCCCATGTTATGGTTGGCTGAAGGAACAACTTGGTAACATTTTAGGGCCCGAGTTATACAGGAGGCGTGACTAGATACACATAATGGTCCTTTCTGACCTGAACATCTATCAATCTTTACATTTTCTGCTGCTAGGAAGATAACTCTGGACCTATTTTCTCTCATTCACTTTCAGTTGGAATAATTTAAATCCAGACCAAAGGATTTCCTCTTCCATTGTGTCTTCAGCACCTTTGAGAGCAAACAGCTACTGTTAGCCCAGAGGTTTCCGGTTTCAACCTGTCCCATGGTGAGATGGCCAGGAAAGGGGTTGGAGCTCAACTGCACCTAGCAAAGGTTATGCAGCTCCCCAGGGGGAAGGGAATAAGTGTGGGGATCAGGTGACAAGCAGCAGCATGTGACTAGGAACCAGGCCTGCTGAGAGATAGAAGGGCAGCCTGTGCTCAGCCAGGAGAGAGACCCCCAAGGGGAGCAGGTGTGGGAGGAGCTTGGAGAGTCCTTGAAAGGTCAGGGACAAGCCAGGAAGGGACTAGGCTGAGCACTTAGGACAAGGCCCTAGGAGGAAAAGACAGGGCAGTTTAGGTGATAGGGCAGATAGTCCAGTTGGTTTAGGGTCCCAGGGCCAGACACCAACAGGTGAAGGTGATTGTCGGGGCTTATGTCCTTCTTCCCCAGGGTAGATCTGACAGTTGAGAAGAATGATGCCAGAAGGGGGAAGTGAGTTAACCCCAAGGTCACCCACTGAGTTTATATCACAAATGCATACTCGGAAGGATCCAAGAGAAGAAACATGGATTTTCCAGTCTCTTCTTTCTTGGAGTCCCCAGGGCCAAGGTAAAACCCGTGCTGGCCCTTCCCATTCTGCTCACCCCCAAGATGTGCTGGAATTTGTCTGTGCTGGGGGTTGCTGTCAGCAGGATCTAGAGCTCATCATCCATGTTCTACGGGCAGGCCTTGCTCTGAGCCTGCCAGCGGAGAGAGACCATGGGTCAGGGTTATGGAACCTGGGGCTACACCTGCCAGATGACAGCTGGCTCTGCAATCCTTGCCCAGAACAGCTCTCTGCAGAGGGCCTGGTGCACAGCAGGGTAGGGAACAGCCAAGCTGCTGGGAATGGAAGCTGGGCTTCTGGACAGAATCCAGGACCCAAATCCCAGCCTGTGGAAAGAAAGGACTGCCCACGGAGGGACAACGTAATGTCCCATTGAGGGAAGAGCCTCTCCCCACCATTTCTTAACCTCATAGGCTGTTCTCATGCTCTGCCAACCACACCTCTCAGTAGCTCCAGCTGTCTGAGGGAGAAGGGAGCAGAGGCCATCCTGCTGCTGGGACAGAGGTGGAGGTTGATGTTCAACCTGCAGATGGGTGTTGTTCTTTCTCATGCCCACAGTCAAGACACCATGCAAGGGATGCTCTCTGGACATGCGATTCCTGCTCCAGAGCCAGGGGCAGCTTCAGCTTGCTGGGAGGAGACCAGGCGGAATGGGCTGAGTGTCTTAATAACGGCTAGAGCAAAAATATAAAAGCCATTAAGGGTCAGAAGAACATTCATCAGGGAATTGGAGAGTTCAAGGCTGGCCAGAAAACCTGTTGGCTACGGCATAAACCAGTATGCGCTCTGCCACTTGACTGGTTTTGGAGACACGGGTACGTCCCTTGGAGACAGGGGTTCGAGGATCTTTCTCTGAGACACACAACTGTCATTGCTGGGAACAGAAACCCCAGCTGCAATTTTGCTCACAGGCCCTGCCGCAAGCTCCACCCTCTAAACATTGTGAGCCAGGCCCGGGAACACCATTCCACTGTCACAGGTACATGGACCTGTGCACCTGCAGACACTGCAGCCGGCACACGCACTGGGGCTGGTGCTGTGACATGAGCTGGATGAACCCCCCTGCTGGCCCCATATCCAGCATTCCCCCCCTGAGCAATCGGTCCTGCTCCCTGCGCTTCCTCTCTTCCCCCAGGAACCCTGGAGCAGGCTCTCTTCATGGACCGTGTCCCTCTCCTCCTTGGCTCTTTTAGAAGTAAGGTGCTTCTTGTTCCTCTTTGCCCCTAAAGGATTGGCACCAGCGTGATTTGTGGGTAAGAACTGACTTGTCTATTGACCTGGGTCTGGGGCTTGGTCCTTTGGGATCTGGAGAACCTTTTTCTTTTACTTCAGGACAAGGAGGAAAGTGAGAACTGAATTTTGCAAAGGGAAGCCACAGGGTAACCCTACAAGGCCCAAACCCCAATGGTACTGAGCTAAAGGTGTGGCATGACAAAAATGATTGTAGATGGACACTTCCAATGGATTTCTTGTTATTGCTAATGGTGATTTGTTTTAGCTATTTTTTTGCTATTACCAAAAACTGTAAAAGTGTACAATGTGCCTAATCTTTGGAGAAAACCCTTGAACATGTTAAGAGTGATAGAGAAGAACATATTTTATGTTAAAAAAGCTTGTGATGCAGATGTTTCACCCACAAAATATCTGTGTTTTTTACCCATGAAAACTTATGCGCAAATATATCTGTTAGTCTTTCAGGTGTCACCGGACTCCTTGTTGTTTTTGTGGATACAGACTAACATGGCTACCCCCTGATACTTGTAAACAGTCTTGAAACTTTTCACAGGAGAAAAGACATTCCCGACCTGTTATGCTGTAGGAGAAGGGAAACCGAGGCACACTACCATATTGCTTTTAAGGCTAAATGCCAAGATTCCTATACTATGGACAACACTAATATCTACATTGTCTTGATATTAATTGGGTTCCAGACACATGCCAAAGCTTCTATGGATAAAGTAGCTGTTTTCATTAGCTCTTGGCAAGATCACATGAGACATACAGGAACCATGCTGCAAGGGCAAATCCAATCCACTATTGTTCTAAAAAACTTTTACACTGAGTTTGTAAAAGGATTCAATCATGTTATTGAACATGACTTTGAGAAACCATTTCTGTTGTACACTGATATGGGCTCACCAAATTAAATTAATAGACAGCAGGTTTAAAACTAAAAAAAGGAAGTATTTTTTTAAACAAACGCACAGTCAACCTGTGGAACTCCTTGCCAGAGGATGTTGTGAAGACCAATCTCAGCAGCTTCCTCGGAAGGAGCCAGTGCTCTTCTTAGAGGACCTTCTCCTGGACCTCACAGGGCTCTGATGCTCTCACTCCGCAAGCCTGCCTGGGGTCTTGGAGTTAGTGCTCAACAGAACCAGGCAGAGCCCTGTTGTCGAGCACCAGCGCCTTCCCTCTGTCCCTGAAGGAGGAAGGGCCTCAACACTGCTCTGAACTGACTGCCCTGACCACGGGTGGCCCAATGGCTCTCAGGTAGCAGGACACAATGGAAATGTGGATCATCCAGTCTCTTATTTCCAGGTCTCCGCAGGGCTAAGGTAAAATTCCTGTTGCCCCTGCCCATTCTGCTCACCTCCAAGATGTGCGGGAGTTTGTCTGTGCTGGGGGTTGCTGTCAGCAGGCTCTTTAACATGGCATCCACGTCTCTGGGCAGGCCTTCTTCAGAGCCTGTCATGGGAGGGAGACCATGGGTCAGGGTTATAGAATCTGGGGCTACACCTACCAGGATGTCAGCTGGCTCTGCACTCCTGGCCCAGAGCAGCTCTCTGCAGAGGGTCTGGTGCCGAGCAAGGTAGGGAACAGCCAAGCTGCTCGGGATGGGAGCTGGGCTTCCTGGCAGAGTTCAGGAACCAAATCACAGAATCTGCAAGGAAGGACTTCCCCATAGAGGGGCAACATCATCTCCCACAGGGTGGGACTCTCTCCCTGACAGTGGATTAATCCTCTGGCCTGTTCCCATCTCTGCCCCCCCGCACCCCCAACTAAGCAGCTCCAGCCACCGAAGAGAGCAAGAACCAGAGACCTTCCTGCTCCTGGGACAGTGGAGTACGTTGATGATCTACCTGGATGTGAGTGTTGGCCGTCCCCATGCCCATGGTCTATCCTCCATTCAGGCCGTGCACAGGAACTGCGATTCTTGTTCTGGATCTAGGGGCGGCTTCAGTTTGCTGGCAGGAGACTGTACATGAGACCTTGCCATTGGGGGGCTACACAGGCACTAACATGGGCACAGAAGTTTGAGGAACAGGGCAGAGGCCTGTGTGGGACAAGGAGGGCGGGGATTTGAGAAGGAAAATCAGAGGATCAAATATTCACTTAATGTGGGTTAGGATGATCCCCATTTCAAAGATAAAGAAAGTGAGGTATCAGGTGGGAGAGTGACCTGGCCAGGATCACATTACCACTCAGTGGCAGGGCTGCAGTCCAACCAGTTCCCTGCTCTCATCACTGGATCCTGTTGCCCCTCCTGTACGACCCCTCCAGCCATCCTCTCCCATAGACCATCCCCACCGCTCTCCAAAACCAGGCTGCCCCTTCCTGGCAAGGCCTGGTGTTACAGCTTTCTTGCTGGGCTAGCACCAAAGCCAAGAGTTGCTAGGGCCCTCTGGGAGTTCTTTGGCTGGAAACTCAGCCCTTCAGCCAGGTGACCGTCTTTTAGTCCACTGCTTCCTGGGTCGTGCTCATCCCAAACAAAATGTCCAAAAATGTCTAACAGAAACAAGGTCTTCCGTTCCTTTGGGGGCTCTTCCTCAGCCTGACTTTGGCTCGGCCTGCCCTTGGTAGCCCTTTCTATGGCCTTCTACGTCCCCTTCCTTAGAGACCGTGAGAGAACCAGTCCCACCCTGGATTCTAGGTTCTGCCCCAAGGCCCTCTACTGAACAGCTAGACCTGTTCTTGTACCTTTGCTGCGGTTTTCCCTGGTTTTCCCCTCAGGTGAAGCTCACTCTGTAATCAGTTTGGCCTAGGTCCAGACTTTACAGCCCACAGGCCACTCTCCGTTATATTCCCTCCTCCTTAGAACATCGCCCACCCGGGGGGCAAGTTCGATTCTTGTCCAAGCTTCATCCCTCATCATCTCATCGCTGTCACCGGCTGCGCGCTTGTACAGCCTGCGCACAGTGTCTCCAGCTCCACTGCCAGCTCGCTCACCAGAATTAAGAGGCAATCCTTCTCTTACGCAGTATCCCAGCGCTCTTCCTGCAGCCACTCCTTCTCATTCGTAACCGCTTGCGGAGCCTGTTCCGAAGCCTTTAGCTTCTTCTCTACCCCTTTTTGCTACTGGCACTGCATTCGCCAAAACCCTTTCCGTCAGGGTCTGAGAATGCACCATGGACTGCTCCACTCTGGTGTTTCTCCCTTCTTCTGTCTGCTTCATCTCTGGGCCAACCATTTCGTCCTTCACCTCCCTGCAGCACCCAACAGGGCCTGTTGGTGGAGGGTCTGCAAGGTCCACGGCCATCCCTGCCACCTCCACCTAGCCTGCCTCACATGGGTTTGTGTCAGAGGACACCTTCTCCTTTCTTTCTACCTTCTTGGGGCCCTGGCCCCTTGTTTTGCCACTCAGCAATTTCCTAAGCAGGCCGTGTCCTTTGATATGGCCTGCTTCTCTGCACCCAAAACAAAGAACTCTTGTCCCCATCTTGGCATTAGGCCACGCTTGTGCACTTCCTCATGCCCTGCTCTCCTGGGCTAATCTTCACAGCACAGCCCAAGCATACTCTCCTTGTCTGCTCTTTTTGTCCATGGGCATAGCAGACCCTGGGTTGATTTCCCTTTGCAGGATCTCTCACAGGTATTTCTGCTGATGCGTCTGTAGCTCCGCCTGCACTTCCTGCTGCCTCTGTTTGTGTCCTAGGACCTGCGTGAGAAACTCCTAGACCTGCTTTAGCTGCTTAACCAGTCCTGGGAACTGAAGTGAGAAATCCAGGGACCAGCTCAGTCCCTCCAGACACTCGCTTGGCGGGACAGACCTTCCCTCAGCACCCAAGACTTCCCCCTGTGATCCATGAGGGCTGATGGAATTCAATCCTCCTGACTGTACCAATTAGAAACGAATCTACTCATCGTTCCGTGCCCCCGTGGCGGCCAGGCATGGCATCACAGCCCTCTCGCTAGGCTAGCGTCCCCCATCTGTGGTTGCTCCAGCACCATGACAGTTTCTCTGCCTGGTAACTCAACCCTTCGGCCAGGTCGCCACCTTTAGTCCACCCTTCCGGGGCCCAGCTTGTCTCACACTAAAAGTCCAAACACGTCTTTCCACAGAAAGAAGTCCTTCTGCCATCACTGGGGCTCTTCCTCTTCCTGCAGCCCCCTTGCTGGGCTTGGTAACCCTTCCAGGTGGGTGTACACCCCCTTCTTTGGGGCCAGTAGGGGAATCCAGTCCCACCCTGACATTGGCAGCAGCCCAGGGTTCTGTACCCAACAGCAAGGTCTACTGCTTTCTCTTTATTGCACTTTTCCCTGGGCACTTCCCACCTCTCTTCTCAAGTTTCCCTCTAGACTTTCCTTGCTGCTCTGAACTTCCTAACTCATTCTCATTCCCGTTGATACCCCAGCTGGGCTGTATCACCACTGAGGTCTGGCTCTGCAGGGGGAGGTAAATGGTGCCTCTCAGGTAGGGCTCATTCTGTAATCAGCTTGGCTAAGCCCCAGGCTGTGCAGCCCAGGGGAGAGCACCTTGTTACAAGCCTGCTCTGCCCGCTCCTACTGTTCCTGGGCTGGGGTCCTTGCTCCCCATTTCAGACCTGGTTTCCAGTGGGACTCAGTACACACAGGCCCCACTGCCTGCAACTGGAGTTTGCTTGTTCTGGTGACTCTGACATTCAGGCCCTTCATCATTCAGAGGTTGACAGGTGTGGTGAGGGGGCTGGAGAAATCCCACTGCTGAGTGGAAGGAGGCCAAAGAGTTGGGATTCTGGGAGCTGATGGGTTCGTTTGCCCTGCTGTGGGAAGTGGAGCTGGAGACCAGAGATGCCATGTGAACGAGATTACCTGATGTCCTCTTCATGCCCGAGAGGCTGGAGCCTCCCACCGGAAACCCTCTCAGGAGTCCAGCTTAGAGGACATGTCTAGGGAGCCCCTTCCTATGAACAAAACCAGGGTGGTACAATGATCGAGACGTCTCTGTCCCAGAGCTGGGAGCCAGGGACAGGGGAAGCTACCAGGCAGGCTATGCATCGGGGATCCCGTTTCTCCCCGAAGAGACCCACACACCCCAAAGGAGTAAATGGCTCTTACCTCCATGAGGGAGTGGGGTCTTCCATCTAAGCCTCTTTGAGAGCCAGCACTGCTTGCTTTGATGGGACGAGGTGACCCATCTCCACAGCTCCAGGAGGTGGCTCAGCTGCACGCTGCACCCATCTCGGAGGCTGTGAGGGCATTTGGGGCACAGCAGGAAGGACCCTGCTCCACAGAGAGGGGAGAGGGTTTCTGTGAGTGCCAAGTGGGCTCCATTACCCCTTCCACTATCTCCCCTTTTACAGTGAGCCAGAGCAGTACCTGCAGCAGGGAGCTGGAGTTGCTGGTGGCCTCAGAGGCACAGCCCTGCAGTGCCTCAGGCACCTGGTGCAAGTGCCGGATGATGCGGAGCTGGCGCATCACATTGGCTGTGACGTCCTCCTTCTGCAAGGGAACGAGAACCTGTCAGAGACTCAGATACCCCCGAGGAATTGGGGGGGATTAAGGGCACCTGGAAGCAGCAGCATTTCCACCCGCCACCTGCCTACCTCTGAGGGATGGATTCACCCTCCTGACCCCTAGAATGGAGTCTTCTTGTCCTTTCTAGTGACCTCCAGTGTCAACCCCCCTCCTTGTAGGGTAGCTCCTGCTACCTCCCCCTCAGTGTCCCTAACAGCTGTTCCACCTCTAATCCACAGCTCAAGTTCTCAGACCCCTCTCCTCCACAGCTTGGGCAGGGACAGGGCTCTAGCAGAGGAATGTGGGGGAAGGACGGATTCTGGCAGCAGTGAAGTAGGATGTCGGGAGGTTGAGACCTTTCCCCAAGTCATCCCAGACACTAATGCTGAAGACGCAGGATGGCAGCCCTGGTGAATGAGGCAGATCAGCAGCCCCTGCTAACTGAATCCTCCCATTCTCTCTAGAGTGGGTCCAGCTCTGCCAGCAGCAGGACAAGCTTCCCCTGCCCATGTGCATCAGTCCTGCCTGGTGAATCGCCATCACTCATCAGTCCTTGGCTTCCCAGGCTGCCAGTGATGGGAGCAACTCTGGGTGGTGGCTCGGGCAACAATCCCCTTCTAAAGCTCTGCGATCAATGAATCAGATATTTCACCCCATGAACAATGTCTTAGCCCCCTGGGGATGGGGAGGATCTCATTATTGGAGCGTGCCCAGGGTGTCGCAAGAGACAGCCAGGGCCATTCGGAGCAGCACCGCCCTGCTTAGATCCACCATTACCCTCCCTGAGTTTGACGTAAGTGACCGTCTGGAACCCAATTAATATCAAGACAATGTAGATATTAGGCACTGTGATACAGCATGGCCAGAGGGCAGAAGGAGAGTGTTTAAAGGGAGCCTTATTCCCTGTAGAAGGAAGAAAGTTTGCTATAGATTAATTAGAGCACCTGAAGCCAGTCACCTGATAACCCCTCCCCCCGCTTCAATCGGACAAGGGAAGGAGTTGAAGCAGAGTAGATTGGTCAATAGACAAGTCAGATCTTACCCACAAATCACGCTGGTGCCAATCCTTTAGGGGCAAGGAGGAAAAATGAGCACCTTACTTCTAAAAGAGCCAAGGAGGAGAGGGACATGGTCCATGAAGAGAACCTGCTCCGGGGTTCCTGGGGGAAGAGAGGAAGAGCAGGGAGCAGGACCGATTGCTCAGGGGGGGAATGCTGGATATGGGGCCAGCAGGGTGGTTCATCCAGCTCATGTCACAGCCCCAGCCCCAGGGCGTGTGCCGGCTGCAGTGTCTGCAGGTGCACAGGTCCATGTACCTGTGACAGTGGAATGGTGTTCCCGGGCCTGGCTCACAATGGTTGGAGGGTGGAGTTTGCGGCAGGGCCAGTGAGCAAAATTACAGATGGGGTTTCTGTTCCCAACTATTGACAGCTGTGTGTCTTAGAGAAAGATCCTCTTACTGGTTTTGGAGACAAGGGTACGTCTCTTGGAGAGAGGGGTGAGGTGGCAGAGCGCATACTGGTTTATGCCGTAGACGACCCGTGTTCTGGTCAGCCTTGAATTCTTCAATTCCCTAATGAATGTTCTTCTGACCCTAAATGGCTTTTTTATTTTTGCTCTCGCAATTATTCAGACACTCAGCCCAGTCGGCCTGGTCCCACTTCCATGTGGTGCCTCACTTTCCCCCTCTCTGAAGTGGCGATAATCCTAACTGACAATTAGACAGTGTTTGATCCTCAGATCTTCCTTCCCAAATCCCTGTCCTCCTTGCCCAACACTACCCTCTCCCCCATTTCCCCAATATTCCATGCCTATCTTTGTGCCTGTCTCATCCCCCAACTACAAGGTCTCAGACACCGTCTCCTTCCAGCAAGCTGAAGCTCTCCCTGGCTCTGGAGCTGGAATCACCTGTCCAGAGAGCTTCCCTTGCATGATGTCTTGACCGTGGGCATGAGAAAGGACAACACCCATCTGCAGGTTGAACATCAACCTCCACCTCTCTCCCAGCAGCAGGATGGCCTCTGGTCCCTGCTCCCTCAGACAACGGGACCTACTGAGAGGTGTGGTTGGCAGAGCATGAGAACAGCCCATGAGGTTAAGAAATGGTGGGGAGAGCCTCTTCCCTCTATGGGACATTACGCTGCCCCTCCGTGGGCAGTCCTTTCTTTCTGCAGGCTGGGATTTGGGTCCTGGATTCTGCCCAGAAGCCCAGCTTCCATCCCTAGCAGCTTGGCTGTTCCCTACTCTGGTGTACACCAGGCTCTCTGCAGAGAGCTGCTCTGGGCAAGGACTGCCCATAGAACATGGATGACGAGCTCTAGATCCTGCTGACAGCAACCCCCAGCACAGACAAACTCCAGCACATCTTGGAGGTGAGCAGAATGGGAAGGAGCAGCAGGGGTTTTAACTTGGCCCTGGGGACTCCTAGAAAGAAGAGACTGGAAAATCCATGTTTCTTCTCTTGGATACTTCTGAGTATGCATTTGTTATATAAACTCAGTGGGTGACCTTGGGGTTTACTCACTTCCCCCTTCCGGCATCAGTCTTCTCCACTATCAAATCTACCCTGGGGAAGAAGGACATAAGCCCCGACAATCACCTTCACCTGTTGGTGTCTGGCCCTGGGAGCCTAAACCAACTGGACTATCTGCCCCATCACCTAAACTGCCCTGTCTTTCCCGCCTAGGGCCTTGTCCTAAGTGCACAGCCTAGTCCCTTCCTGGCTTGTCCCTGACCTTTCAAGGACTCTCCAAGCTCCTCCCACACCTGCTCCCCTTGGGTCTCTCTCCTGGCTGAGCACAGGCTGCCCTTCTATCTCTCAGCAGGCCTGGGTCCTAGTCACATGCTGCTGCTTGTCACCTGATCCCCACACTTATTCTCTTCACCCTAGGGAGCTGCATAACCTGGGCTAGGTGCTGCTGAGCTCCAACCCCTTTCCTGGCCATCTCACCGTGGGACAGGTTGAAAGTGGAAACCTGTGGGCTAACAGTAACTGTTAGTAACTGTTAGTAACTAATTAGTTAGTCTCTAATGTGCCACAAGTACTCCTTTTCTTTTTGCGAATACAGACTAACACGTCTGTTTCTCTGAAACCAGTAACTGTTTGCTCTCAAAGGTGCCGAAGACACAATGGAAGAGGAAATCCTTTGGCCTGGATTTAAATTATTGCAACTGAAAGTGAATGAGAGAAAATAGGTCCAGAGTTATCTTCCTGTATCTTCTGTACAGCAGAAAATGTACAGATTAATAGATGTTAAGGTCAGAAAGGACCATTCTGTGTTTCCGGTCGCACCTCCTGAAAAACTCAGGCCCTAAAATGTCACCAAGTGGTTCCTTCAGCCAAGCATAACATGGGACTGAGCCAGAGCATGTCTTTTGGAAGGACGTCCACATGCATTGGAACAGAGGTTCTCAAACTGGGGAGTCAGGCCCCCTCAGGGGGTTGTGAGGTTATTCCTTGGGGGGTCGTGAGCTGTCAGCCTCCACCCCTGCTTTGCCTTCAGCATTTATAATGGTGTTAAATATATAAAAAAGTGTTTTTAATTTATAAGGAGGATTCACACTCAGATGCTTGCTTTTCTGTTCCTGGCTTTGGGACCATGAGCGAGTCTCTTCAACGCTGGGTGCCTCGATTTCCCCAACTAACAAATAGATCTAATCATGTTGGTTTTTTTTTGTTCTCCCCATTTCACAGGGTGGGAAACCGAGACACAGTTGGGACCTGTCTACACTGCAAGTCTCTTGTGCATTTCGAAGCTGCTAACCCCCACACGTTTTTCAGATCCTATGGACAACACCGCTCCTAAAGGTGTGTTTGGTTTGTGCTTATCCCCTATGTAAAACAGCAGGGCTGGGCGGACTTTTCTCACTGTGCTGTGGGGAGCAGGTTCTGGGTACTAACAGTCTGAAGAAGCTCTCAAGGACTACTTTTTTACAAATATTTCTATCAATGAATTGGGAGAAAATAAACAATCCATGCTGATAAGATTGGTGGGTGACAAAATATTGGCAGAGTGGTAATTACTGATGAGGAGAGGGCAGTGATACAGAACCATCTGGCTCATTCAGCAAGCTGGGCCCATTCAAAGAAAGCAAGTTTGACCAGAGCCAAATGCAAGGTCCTACACCTAGCAACAAGGCATGCCGGCCACACCTCCAGAATGGGGAAGTGTATCCAGGAAAGCAGTGACTCTGAAAAGGATTTAGGGGCCATAGTGAAGAAGCCACTCAAAACGAGCCCCCAGCATGATGCTGTGGTGACCAGGGCTAAAGCCATCCTTAGACGTAGGAGCAGAGCCGTGAGGAGGCTAGGGAGGTGACACAGCATTAGTGAGACTGCTATTGGAATACTACCTCCAGTTTTGGTGTCCTCATATGAAAAAGATGTTGAGAAATTGGAGCTGGGGCAGCAAAGAGCCACCAAATGTTCTGCGGGCTGGAGAAAAATGCCTTCTAGGGAGCGATTGAAAGAGCTCAACCTGTTTAGCTGATGAAAAGCAGATTGAAAGGTGACGTCACTGAAGTGTTGAAATGCCTTAATGGAGAGAAAATACTGGGGATTAAAAGGCTCGTTAATCTAGCAGAGAAAGGCAAAACAAGACCCAATGGCTGGAAGGTGAAAAGAGACCAATTCATATGAAAAATAAAGCACAAATATTCAACAGCGAGGATGATTCACCATGGGAAGAAGCTACCAAGGAAAGTGGTGGATTCTCAATCTCTTGATGTCATTTAGTGAAGACTAGATACCTTTCTGGAATGTCTTTACCAAATGTTAGTGACTGTGGTATACAGGAGGCCTGTGATATGCAGGGGGTCAGATGAGATGCTCTAATGGTCTCTTCTGGCCATCAAGTCGACTCATTTCTGAAAAACTGAGTGTAGCATTGGGAGTAGCCTCTGATGTTTTGCTGTCTAGCCGGCATGCTTCCTAGAATGAACACTCCTTGAGTGGAGTGATCCACAGGGAGTAGCTCAAACCTCCAAAGTGTCTGGCCAGCGGTAGGTCATTAGCACTGCAGGGGAGGGGTGGGTAGGCTGACGGGATAGCAAGTGTGAAAAAGGGGACAGGGAGTGGGGTGTGAGAGGAGCCTATATAAGAAAAAGCCCCAGATAGCGGGACTGTCCCTATAAAATCGGGACATCTGGTCACCCCAGGGGTGGGTGTGGTAGTGACATCACAAAGGCCTTTTGCAGGACCTCAGCCTATTGGTCAAAGGTGGTGGGAAGGTGGTGACCTCACAGAGAGATGCTGACATCAGCCATGCAGGACAGGGGTGCAGGGCCAGGGAAACATCGCAGACCCCTGTAGCTTTGCTTCAGCAAGTCTCCTTCTCGAGGTCCCTCCTTGAGGACAGAGAGTATTAGGGTTACGTACGTGAGTGCGAGGAGGAACCTCTTTCAAGTTTTCTCCTTTCCTTTTCCTGATTTTACTTGAAAACAGATATCCCTGTTTGGAACGTAAGAGCCTCTGAGAGGTTTGGAACCTGTTCAGTCTTATCCATTTGGTGCCAGGTAAATTCTAGGCCTGGAAAATGCAAGCTTAAGGCGGCAGTATTTTATTCCCCACCTAGGATTTTGTCCCTTAGAATCACTGGGGACATTAGGGTTTGTTCTTTTTGTTTTACCTTTTCCTCCATCCCTCCCTCCTTTCTCTTCTTCTCTTACTACTTTTGTCCTTTCCCTTGTTCTCCTCCCGCCACCAGGAGAGTTGTATGGGGGGAGTCACTGGGGGTGCTCTGCAGCTCCCATTGTGGAAGATCCACCCAAAAATGTTGGGCTGAAATAGTGCTTGGCCCGTGATCCCCACCGGTGACCTGGGCCATCCTTTCGGCTCTCTGGTGAGAAAGTGTCACCTCAGCCTCCCGCCCCTTAGTCTCTACCCGGATTGTCTGAGGAGGAGGTTATGAACAGGGAGGAGACTTGGGTCATTGTTTTTCTCTTTTAAGACCAAGTCAATAAGTTATAACGAGTCATGTTTGATTAATGTTGCTGCTTCTCTGCATTCATTGTCTCTGAGCAGTTCACGATTCTCTGTAACATTGCAGTTCTCCTGAAACACTTGCTGAATAATTACTATGAATTGTTTGTTGGTCTGGAGCTCATTTGAGAGCACTTTATTCAGGTCGTTCAACATATGAAACTCAAGTTCCGATGGTTAGTTTGCAAGTTAGGGCTCTTGGGTCCTATTCCCAGCTCTGCCCCTGCCTGGCTGTGTGACCTCAGACAAGTCAATTCTCCTTTCTCAGCCTTAGCTTCTCCCTCTTTCAAGTAGGCATAACAATCGGCTCCTACCTACCTCACAGTGGGTGGAGGATGGGGATCCATTGGAGAGTGTCACTGGGAGCAGTGAATAATATGAGGTGTCCTATCACTTTTACTCAGATAAGACTATGACATAATAGAGTAGCTGAAATACTCTATTTTATTTGTTTTTGATTATTTTGAGATTGTTAAGAGAAGCAACTCCTTAGCTCAGACTGAAGCATCTTCTCTAATTTTCGATCTAACTGTCTCCTCTTTGTATGCGATGGGATAATTTAACACACAGTGACAAACAGGAGATGCTTTTGTTTTGCAACAAAATATTTTTGCAAAGAATTTTCATCCCACTTGATATGATTTCAAGAAACAAACCGGTTTAGTCTGAATGAGATTTTCTGACCAAAACAGTTAAATGAAATTTCCCCACCATCTTGATTCCTGGTCTCTCTCCCTGCTCTGGGGGGCTTGTTGTCTGTCAGAACAGGAGTCAAGATTGTTGGCTTCTCTTTCTGGCTTTGTCACCACCTTGCTGTGTAGGCCCTTGGGTAGGTCACTTCCCTTTTCTGTACCTAAGGCTCCCCCTCTGTCCAATGGGAACAGGGACAATTTGCAAACTCTGGGCAGTCGTGAGCCTGTGTGAGATAAGGGGCGTTAAAGCCTTTTGTGAAGGAGAAAGGGGAGTTTCACGGTGTTGAGCACCGAGGAATTCTAAACTTTGCTAAAATGTCTAGGCTGCGGAAACAATAAATAGTCGGGGCCAAATTTTAACCATTGTCTTTTTAAAAGCCTATTCAGGGATGTGAGTTCCACTCTTTTAGGTACGTGGGGTTCTTTGCCAGGAGGAAAGAAGAGGTTCCTGCCTCCATTTTTATGGCCTTAACAAACCAGGTGCTGTGCCCTAGCTCTCATCTGAGATCCCTGCAAAGAACCTCTCCCCATCCGTTAACAAGACAGTAGCTATCTTTGAAAGGGGAACAAAGAGAACCCTGGGACTTACAGACAAGCCAGCCTCATTCCATAGCTGGAAAGATACTGGAACACATTAAACAATCAGTTTGTCAGCACCTACAGGATCATTTGGTTCTTAGTACTAGTGAGCATGGATTTGTCAAGAACAAATCATTCCAAACCAATCCTATTTCCTTCTTTGACAGGGTTACAGGCCTAGAGGAGGTGGGCAGACAGTAGATGTGATCTATCTTGGTGTTAATCAGGCTTTTGACACAGTCCCATAGGACATTCTCAGAATCAAACTAGGGAAATGTGGTCTAGATGCAATTAGTATAATGTGGGTGCACAGCTGGTTCAAAACCCATCCTCCAAGAGTCGTTCTCCATGTTTGGCTGCCCAGCTAAGAGGGTGTACCTACTGGGTCCGGCAGAGATCAGTCTGGTGTGTATTACTATTCCATATTTTCATTAATGATTTGGAAAATGGAGTGCAGAGCATGCTTCTACACTGTGCAGATGACACCAAGCACTTTGGAGCACAGGACTGGAATTCAAAACACCCTCTAGAAATTGGAGAATTGGTCTTCTTGAGCCAAACTCCAGGGCTGGGCCCCTCTCTATAGACTGGGCGAAAGTGAAACTCCAGAACCAAACACTCCTCCTCCTGGACAGTGCATTCCAACCTTTAATGGCAGGGGGACCGGACATGAGGGCCTGGTTGTAATTGCCAGCTGTGGAAGGGAGTGTGTAGCAGTGGTTAGTGAAGGGGCCTGGAAATAAGACTGCTGCATCCCATCCGTGGCTCTGAGACTTGGTGTGACCCTGAGCAAGTAGCTTCAGCAAGTGGGAGCTGGGAGGTGCTGTCACCCCCACACTAAGGCAGTGTTTTGCACCCCTTGCTCCTGGCTGAGTTTTTCTGTCCCTTGGCAATAATGCAGACCCTTCTTTTCACAGTCAGTTGATCGCCCAGTGTCATCACCCTGCCTGCTGGCTGGGCGTGTAACTCCTCAGGTCACCACCCTCTCCAGCCTACCTTGGGCTTGGAAAGTGAGGAGGAGGGCGAGCGACAGCAGGTGACCCTGAACATCCACCATCCATCGCTCCATCACCTAGAGCAAGTGAGTGACATTAGGGTTCCTCTGTGGCATTCCCCGTCTGTCTGGGGAGAGGCAGAAAGAGGGGGAGAGAATCGCTCCCAAAGGAGATTGGATTTGCAAATGGCCTCCTGGAGCCCCTCGCTCTCAGACGAGGGAGGGTCTTCTCCAGTGCCTTCTCCAGTGTGTTTGGAAAGGTCCCAGCAATGCAGCTCCCAGCCCTTCCCTTGTGGGAGACTGTTCCCCTGGCTGAGAGTGTCTGAGCTGGGCCAGACCCTGTGAGCTGCTGAGCATGGAAATCAATGAGAAATGAGGAGGCCCTGGGCTTCCTATACCTAGGGACTTTGATGTGGGGAATTTTTTCCCTGGAGAAGTCCGGAGTCCTGGGTAGTGTTCTGTTCTCTAGCCTGAGGGGTAGCCAGGGATGGCAGGAGGGAGCTGCTTGTCCGATGGTCTTTGTAACTGACCCCAGTGCCTCCCCGGGTGTTGCAGCACCAGGGATGATGAGGGGAATCGTTCGGAGCAGACCATGCAATGAACTCCTGCCAGTGTGTGGAGATTGCACTCTCTGCACCCTTGTGAGGGGAGGAGGAGCTGCTGTGGCTGGGGCAGGGATGGGGAGGGATGAGAAAGGCTGTCTGGTGAGAGGCTGCCTGGACCCCAGACTCACTCCTGCTCCACGCTCGGTTCCAGGATAGCCGGGCTCCTGAGGATGTTCAGGAACAAGGCTCTGCAGGTGTCCCCAGAGCCTGAGGGAAGCAGCTGCCATCTTCCCCAGGAGCAGAGCAGCCCCTCTGTCCCCGTTGGCAGGGAAGGAGCTCCCGGATGGACCAGGAGGTGGAAGTGCCCAGCCTTCTGGCAGAGGAAACCCACTCCCGGCGCAGGCGCCGAGGTGGGAGAGCCACCAGCCAGGCTGAAATAGAGTTGGCCCAGGATGCAGCTGGGCAGGCAGGACCCAGCCCACGAAGGGAGCCAGGCAGGGTGGCTCTGAGGCTTGTTGTGTGGGAAGCACTGGCCCCAAGAGCCCAGCCCTGATTCCCAGCAGGAGGCATCGCCCTGCCCGGTCATTGAGGACCTTCCAGTCTCCCCGGGACAGGAGGTGGAGGATCCCTGTCCCAGCACCAGCAGCTCGGCCCACTCCCCATGGGACAGCAGCAGCGCCTGGGACTCGGGCTGCAGTGAGACCAAGGGGCGCCGCTGCTTGGTTCCAGGTGAGGAGCCAGGCTGGGCTCAGGGAGGGGTAAGGACGGGGCTGTGAACACCTTGAGCCCAGGCCCTCAAGCAGTGCTATGGGGGCTGGTCCCCAGCCCAGGTGTCAGCCCTGAGGCACGTGAACCTCTGACACTAGATGCTGCCACTTTGTTCCTTGGCCCTCTGGTTGGCGGAGTGGGTGCCAGGAGGGCGGGCAGGCACCTCTCAGGGAGTCCAGGACAGTGTGTGGGGGGATCTCTTTGCTATGGACTCCTGAATTACTTGGGGGCTGAAGGTATCACTGAGAGCGGGGAATGTGGGGAGCGATCTGCCCTGGGTCCCGGAGGTGGGAAGGGGGCACATTGCCCCATCATTCCTCTGTCCTTCTCCCAAGAGGCAGCAGGTATCATCCTGTCCCCTTCTCTCCCTGGTGCAGGGACCACCCGGAACGATGAGGAGGAGAAATGGGTGGACGTGGCCACAGAGGAGGCTGCTCTCAAGAACATTCAAGAGCAACTCTAGGGCTGAAAAAAGGTACAAACGTTCCCCAGCTACGCTGGAACCGAGATTCTCCCGCCCCTTCCCAGCACCCTGACCTCCTGCAGAGAGTCTTGTCTCTGATGATCCACCAGCCCTCATGGAGACCTTTCTCCTCCATGATCTGGGACGCCCAAGATGGGGGTGTTTGTCACACCATAGCCGGGGTCTCCTCCCCCAACAGGCACTGTCCCAGATCTGGACCCTGCTTGTGTGGGAGCCATGGGTGATTTGGACAATGGGCGGGTCCCCACTGTCCCCCATTCAGGCCTGAGTGCTGCAGCTGGTGTAGGTAGGGCTAACTGGCTCTCTCTCCTGTAACCCCACTCCTGGTGGATGCAGGACGAGGCCCAGCAGCTCATGTTCCTGCACGCCATCCACCCCCGTGTCTCGCTGCACAGCAGAGAGGGCAGGACACATTGGAGCCACACTGCTGCAAGGTGCTGTGCTGGAGAGGATTGTGGTGAGGGAGGACAGAGAGATGGGAGGGGCAGGGATTTCCCCAGAC
Organism: Lepidochelys olivacea; assembly: GCF_965140295.1. Lineage (NCBI taxonomy): Eukaryota > Metazoa > Chordata > Testudines > Cheloniidae > Lepidochelys > Lepidochelys olivacea. The sequence continues at coordinate 177,410,100 of NC_140413.1, read as the reverse complement.
CAATGGATGGGGGATGGCTGGTGCTGGAGGGGCAGCTGAGGCCAGGGATTGCTGGGGCTGAAGATGGGGGAGAAGAGACAGGACAAATTCTGAGATTGACCACTAGTGGGCAGGAATCGGAGGAGCTGGAGGCAGGTGGGGGGATCCTGCTGGCTGTGTGGGGAGCTGGCTGTGTAATCTCCTCACTGGGAAGTGTCAATGAGGCCCGAATCTCTCACGCTCCTTTGTCTCGTTTGGGTCTCACGGGAGCTTATTGAGGAGGTGCCTGATAACTCTGCACCGGGTGCTGTCCTCGCTAACTCCCTGATTGCTGTGGGCAACCTCGGATGCCGAGACCCTCCAGCCCTATTCCCCTAACCCCAGTGCTGCTCAGGCCCAGGGCTGGGAGTCACTGCTCCTCCCACCACCACATCACCTCCCAAGGTGTCTCCTCTGTCAGAGGTGGTGGGAAGGTTCACTCTCTCTGGGTTGGGCTGTTCTTTTCACTCCAGTAATATTGGACTGGCTTTGGGGACAGGCTCACTCCCTGGATCAGATACAGGAGGGGCAGCAGGGTCCAGGGAACAGGCGCTATTCCTCTCCTGCCACTGTCTGTCTGGAAAACCTTTCACTTCTCATTCCCTGGCTTGTTGCCTCAGTTTACATTCTCGCCAGCCTCTGCCTATTTCCCTGAAGTTTCACATCCCTGTTGGTGCCAGTCCCACCCCCACACTGCACAGTCTAATACCAGCCATGGTATTACCACCATGACACCTGACCTGGAGCCAGAGCTGGAGACCCACCTCCTTCGAGCTGCCCTGCATGCTAGCTTCACCCTGGGCACGTAGAAAGACACCACCCAAGTCCAGGTAGATCATTCTAAAGTCATGGATTGAAGAGCCAGCTGTCATCCTGCCAGGAATCCTTGATAATTGCCTGCAGTGGAATGTGAATGAGTGAGTCCAGGATATGTGTTTGGGGGTCTCACAAGTGCTTCCCAGAGACCCCTCTCTCCATGTAGTGGCAGGTGTAGCCCCAGTTTCCCTAACTCTGACCTATGGCTCTCCCTTGCTTTGCAGGTACTGCATAGTGTCCTGCCAGACCTCCTGGATGCCTTCCTAGGGAACCTGCTGGCAGAGTCCCCACACACTGACAGGCTCCACTACATCTTGGAGGTGAGCCCGATAAGAGGGCTGGGGCTATTTTGCCTGAACTGTTAGATCCATTTTCAAGTCTGTCCTCCTAGCTGGGCCCTCAGTGGGAAGTCCTTGGTCAGGGCAGTTAGTGTAATGCAGTGTCAGGCCCTTCCTTCTTGAAGGACAGAGGAAGTAGCTGGGAGTTCAAGCCATAGCTTAGCCTGGGGACTGGCTTAGGGAGTGAGAGTCTGAACCCCTCCTGTGAGATTCAGAAGATGGTCCTCAGAGAAGAGGCACTGGCTCCTTCCTAGAGAAACAGGAGGATCCCAGAGAATCAGCCCTTCTCTCCAACGGGCCCTGAGTTTCCTAGGGGGATTGTGCTCACACTCAGTCCCTTCACCCAACCAAAGACTTGAGAGCCAAGGAGGGGTGAGGGGTCTGTCTCCTCCCTGGTGAGCTGTTCAGGAATCAGGAGTTCAGGGAGGATGGGACCAGCGCCCACATCGAACGTTGTCCCAATCTGGAGAGACAATGAGAAGTCGTGACCTGCAGGATACAGGCATTGTCCTGGGGGCAACAATCCCCTTCTAAAGCTCTGCGATCAGTGAATCAGATATTCCACCCCGTGCACAATGTCTCAGCACCCTGGGGATGGGGAGGGTCTCATTAGCACAACACATGCACCGGCCCATTGATCCTGAGCTGCCTCCTTTCCCCCTAGCACATTAACTATTGGACCGTGCCCAGGGTGTTGCAAGAGAGAACCAGGGCCATTAGGAGCAGCACCGCCCTGCTCAGATCCACCATCACCCTCCCTGAGTTTGACGTAAGTGACCTCTCAGCCCAGCTTCCTGACTCCAGACGTCGGTGGACTGGCTCGAACGGGCTGTAGGATGTGCTGCTGCAGGGACTGGGGGTTAGGAGTGTTCCTCTTGGGGAAGCATAGTCAGAGCAGAGAATGAACTCGGCTTGAGTCAAGTTCTTCTTGTCCTGGTTAAGTGGTGACTCTGGGCTTTTAAGGGGACCATGCTGCAGATTCATGCCTTTTTGCCATCCTGGAGCAGCTGGGGAAGTAAGTCCTCATGGAGGGCCCTGCCCACATCCCTGTACTCCAGGCTCCTTTTGAGGGCAGAGGAAATTAAGGGTCTAAGCTCTACCTCCTATCCTCTAGCATCTCCTGCTGAGGGGAAGGAGAGTTCTGGCCCAGAGGAGGACTGGGAACTGACAGGAAAATGCTGATGGAGTCCCCTCTCCCTTCCATTAGAACTCAGCAGAATTCCCCAGGATGGGTCACCGTGTGGCACAGCTGGCTCTGTCTATCAGTGACCCAGCCAAGGACCTCAGCCGGCAGGCCAGGAAGGGAGTGTACTGGCTCTACCGGCCTCTGCTGCACCAGAGGGGTAAGGAACCCAGCTGGGAAATGGCACCCGATAGAAGAGTGAGAGTGGAACCCCAACCAATTTCTCTCAGACTGACCCTGGCTGGAAGCTGAGTCTCTCTTGATCTTTCTCTGTTCTATACCAGCCTCTGGAATTCTGTTGGGCCAGGCACGCAGCGAGGACTCTGCCCACTGTGCAGCCACCAATGGGATTGGAAGGACACAAGCACTGCAACCAGAATGACAAGTGTGTGTGTGTGTCTGTTTCCCAGGGCTGACCATCCATGAGGCTGAAGCCTTGTGGTGTTGGGACTGGCACCAGGACAGCAGGCTCCTGGGCTACAGGAACACAGCCAGGGTGGGGGATGTAAGAACACTCTGCCAGGGCATGACACAGGTCAGGGAGTGGGGGTGGCTGGGTCCCCTGCAGTGGCTGCCTCCTGGGGCCACTAGACAGAGATCCCATTGTAGCCGCAGGATTTGGAGCCTGGTTCTGGGCAATCTGCTAATGCCTCGCATCCTGTTGGGTTTAGGTCTTTGGAAAGTTCTTCTGGGAGGGGCAGAAAAGATCCTTCCTCCGGACAGCAGTGCTGACCATCCATGACCCCCTGCTGCGTGTCAGCCAGGCTGGGCTACTCCTCACCTATTTCCTCCTGGGGGAAGCCCAGCAGCTGATGGGGGACAAGGTAAGCAGCTGCATTAGAGTCAGAAAATTGGGGTGGGGCCCAGGCCTCATTCCCATCCGATGGCCATTCGCTGGCCTGGCAGTAATAAGCCTGGTGCGGAATTAGAGTGAGAACAGGTGCTACTGGGAAGGGAGATAAATTCACCTCCAAGAGCAGGAGGGAGCCAGCTTGTCCCCAGAGCAGCTCCAACCGAGCTCTTTAGCAAGGCTAATTAATGACAAGTATTATCTCATCATGGACTTATTTTCTTAGGACACGGTGCTATCACTCTTGGGAAGTACCCTCTGCGAGTCTCTCCTGTCCCACAGAGCAGCACAAATTCCCAGTGGCCTAGTGTCCATGTCACCCGAGCCACTACCCAGAGTTGCTCCCATCACTGGCAGCCTGGGAAGCCAAGGACTGACGAGTAATGGTGAATCACCAGGCAGGGCTGATGCACATGGGCAGGGGAAGCTTGTCCTGCTGCTGGCAGGGCTGGACCTGCTCTAGAGAGAATGGGAGGATTCAGTAAGCAGGGGCTGCTGATCTGCCCTATTTACCAGGCTGCCATCCTGCGTCTTCAGCATTAGTGTCTAGGATGACGTGGGGAAAGGTCTCAACCTCTCCACATCCCGCTTCACTGCTGCCAGAATCCCTCCTTTCCCCCACACCTGAACCTCGGTGGGGGTGGAGGAGAGGGCTCTGAGAACTTGCGCTTTGGATTGGAGGTGGAACAGCTGTCAGGAACACAGAGCGGGAGGTGGCCGGAGCTGACCGTACAAGGAGGCGGGTTGGCACTGGAGGTCACTAGAAAGGACAAGAAGACTGCATTCTGGGGATAAGTATGGTGAATCCATCCCTCAGAGGTAGCAGGTGCTGGGTTGAAATGTTGCTGGTTCCGGGTGCCCTTAATCCCCCGATGCCTCGGGGGCGTCTGAGTCTCTGAGAGGTTATCGTTTCCTTGCAGCAGGAGGACGTCGCAGCCAATGTGATGCGCCTTCAGTGGTGATACAGCCCAGCTGGTGTATCAACAGGAATGAGAATGAGGCAGGAAGTTCAGAGCAGCAAGGAAAGTCTAGAGGGAAACTTGAGAAGACAGGTAGGAAGTGCCCAGGGAAAACTGCAGCAAAGGAAAAGGAGCAGACCTAGCTGTTGGGTACAGGACCCTGGGCTGCTCCCAATGTCAGGGTGGGACTGGGTTCCCCTACTGGCCCCAAAGAAGGGGGTGTCCACGCACCCGGAGAGGGTTACCACGCTCAGCAAGGGGGCTGTAGGATGAGGAAGAGCCCCAGTGATGGCAGAAGGACCTCTTTCTGTGGAAAGACCTGTTTGGACTTTTGGTGTGAGACAAGGTGGGCCCCAGAAGGGTGGAGTAAAGGTGGCGACCTGGCCAAAGGGTTGAGTTACCAGGCATATCAAAAGACATGGCCTGCTTAGGAAATTGCTGAGTGGCAAAACGAGGGGCCAGGGCCCCAAGAAGGTAGAAAGAAAGGAGAAAGTGTCCTCTGACAGAAACCCACGTGAGGCAGGCTACGTAGAGGTGGCAGGGATGGCTGTGGACCTTGCAGAGTCTCCACCAACACGTACTGTTGGGTGCTGCAGGGAGGTGAAGAACAAAATGGTTGGCCCAGAGATGAAGCAGACTGAAGAAGGGAGAAACACCAGGGTGGAGCAGTCCATGGTGGGTTCTCAGACCTTGACGGAAAAGGTTTTGGCAAATGCAGTGCCAGTAGCAAAAAGGGGTAGAGAAGAAGCTAAAGCAATATGAAACCAATATGGTAGTGTGCCTCGGTTTCCCTTTTCCTACAGCATAAGAGGTCGGGAATGTCTCTTCTCCTGGGAAAAGTTTCAAGACTTTTACAAGTAATCCATTGGAAGTGTCCATCTACAATCATTTTTGTCATGCCACACCTTTGGCTCAATACCATTGCGGTTTGGGCCTTTCAGGGTTACCCTGTGGCTTCCCTTTGCAAAATTCAGTTCTCACTTTCCTCCTTGTCCTGAAGTAAAAGAAAAAGGTTCTCCCGATCCCAAAGGACCAAGCCCCAGACCCAGGTCAACAGACAAGTCAGATCTTACCCACAAATCACGCAAATCCTTTAGGGACAAGGAGGAACAAGGAGAAACTTGCTTTCAAAAGAGCCAAGGAGTAGAGGGACACGGTTCATGAAGAGAGCCTGCTCCGGGGTACCTGGGGGAAGAGAGGAAGAGCAGGGAGCAGGACCGATTGCTCAGGGGGGGAATGCTGGATATGGGGCCAGCAGGGTGGTTCATCCACCTCATGTCACAGCCCCAGCCCCAGTGCGTGTGCCGGCTGCAGTGTCTGCAGGTGCACAGGTCCATGTACCTGTGACAGAGGAATGGTGTTCCCGGGCCTGGCTCACAATGGTTGGAGGGTGGAGTTTGCGGCAGGGCCTGTGACCAAAATTGCAGATGGGGTTTCTGATCCCAACAATGACAGCTGTGTGTCTCGGAGAAAGATCCTCTTACCCCTCTCTCCAAGGGACGTACCCTTATCTCCAAAACCAGTCAGGTGGCAGAGCGCATACTGGTTTATGCCGTAGCCGACACATTTTCTGGCCAGCCTTGAATGCTCCAATTCCCTGATGAATGTTGTTCTGACCCTTAATGGCTTTTATATTTTTGCTCTAGCCATTATTAAGACACTCAGCCCATTCGGCCTGGTCCCACTTCCATGTGGTGCCTCACTTTCCGCCTCTCTGAAGTGGAGATAATCCTAACTGACAATTAGACAGTGTTTGATCCTCAGATCTTGCTTCCCAAATCCCTGCCCTCCTTGCCCAACACCAGCCTCTCCCCCTTTTCCCCAAACTTCCATGCCTATCTTAGTGCCTGTCTCATCCCCCAATTGCAAGGTCTCAGACACAGTCTCCTCCCAGCAAGCTGAAGTTGCCCCTGGCTCTGAAGCAGGAATCGCATGTCCTGAGAGCTTCCCTTGCATGGTGTCTTGACTGTGGGCATGAGAAAGGACAACACCCATATGCAGGTTGAACATCAACCTCCACCTCTGTCCCAGCAGCAGGATGGCCTTGAAACCGGAAACATGTGGAATAACAGTAGCTGTTTGCTTTCAAAAGTGCTGAAGACACAATGGAAGAGGAAATCCTTTGGTCTGGATTTAAATTATTCCAACTGAAAGTGAATGAGAGAAAATAGGTCCAGAGTTATCTTCCTAGCAGCAGAAAATGTAAAGATTGATACATGTTGAGGACAGAAAGGACCATTATGTGTACCTAGTCACATCTCCTGTATAACTTGAGCCCTAGAATGTCACCAAGTGGTTCCTTCAGCCAAGCATAACGTGGGACTGAGCCAGAGCACGTCTTTTGGAAGGACATCCACATGCATTAGAGCAGGAGTTCTCAAACTGGGGGTCGAGCCCCGTGAGGGGGTCGTGAGGTTATTATATGGGGGATCGCGAGCTATCAGCCTCCACCCCCAATCCTGCTTTGCCTCCAGCATTTATAATGGTGTTACATATATAAAAAAGTGTTTTTAATTTATAAGGAGGGGTGACACTCAGTGGCTTGCTGTGTGAAAGTGGTCAACAGTGCTAAAGTTTGAGAACCACTGCATTAGAGCCAGCTGGCTAACAGAAAATCTTTCTTCTGCAATGACGTGGGGTTAAGGGACATGGAGGAAAAGACGTGGAGGCTGTGATTAAAGTTAGAGGAGAGAGGCCAGGATAAGAGGGGCGAGGTCTCACGACTGGCTATCAGAAGACCTGCCGTTTTCTATTCCTGGCTTTGGGACCATGAGCGAGTCTCTTCAACGCTGGGTGCCTCGGTTTCCCCACTATCAAATAGACCTAATCACGGTTTTGTTTGTTCTCCCCATTTTACAGGGTGTGAAACCGAGACACAGTTGGGACCTGTCTACACTACAGCTCTCTAGAGCATTTCTAAGCTGCTGACCCCCACATGTTGTTCAGAGCCTTTTGACAACACCGCTCCTAAAGGTGTGTTTGTTCTGTTCTTATCCCCTATGTACCAGCAGGGCTGGACGGCCTTTTCTCACTGTGCTGTGGGAAGCAGGTCCTGGGTACTAGGGGTCTGAAGAAGCTCTCAAGGACTAATTTTTAAAAATATTTTTATCAATGAATTGGGAGAAAACCTACAATCCCTGCTGATAAGATTGGTGGGTGACAAAATACGGTCAGAGTGATAACTACTGATGAGGAGAGGGCAGTGATACAGAGCCATCTGGCTCATTTGGCAAGCTGGGCCCATTGAAAGAAAGCAAGTTTGACCAGAGCCAAATTCAAGGTCCTACACCTAGCAACAAGGTATGCCGGCCACACCTCCAGAATGAGGAAGTGTATCCAGGAAAGCAGTGACTCTGAAAAGGATTTAGGGGCCATAGTGGAGAAGTCACTCAACACAAGCTCCCAGCATGATGCTGTGGTGACCAGGGCTAAAGCCATCCTTAGTCATAGGAGCAGAGCCATGAGGAGGCTAGGGAGGTGACACAGCATCAGTGAGACTGCTATTGGAATACTGCCTCCAGTTTTGGTGTCCTCATTTGAAAAAGATGTTGAGAAATTGGAGTTGGGGCAGCAAAGAGCCACCAAATGTTCTGCGGGCTGGAGAAAAATGCCTTCTAGGGAGCGATTGAAAGAGCTCAACCTGTTTAGCTGATGAAAAACAGATTGAAAGGTGACTTCACTGAAGTGTTGAAATGCCTTAATGGAGAGAAAATACTGGGGATTAAAAGGCTCGTTAATCTAGCAGAGAAAGGCAAAACAAGACCCAATGGCTGGAAGGTGAAAAGAGACCAATTCATATCACAAATAAAGCACAAATATTCAACAGCGAGGAAGATTCACCACAGGAACAAGCTACCAAGGAAAGTGGTGGATTCTCCAGCTCTTGATGTCATTTAATGAAGACTAGATGCCTTTCTGGAATGTTTGCCAAACGGTAGCGACTGTGGTATACAGGAGGCCTGTGATATGCAGGGAGTCAGATTAGATGCTCCAATGGTCTCTTCTGGCCATCCAGTCGACTCATTTCTGAAAAACTGAGCGTAGCATCGGGAGTAGCCTCTGATGTTTTCCTGTCTAGCCGGCTTTCTTCCTAGAATGAACACTCACTGAGTGAGGTAATCCACAGGGAGCAGCTCAAACCTCCAAAGTGTCTGGCCAGCGACAGGACATTAGCACTGCAGGGGAGAGGTGGGTAGGCTGAAGGGACAGCAAGTGTGAAAAAGGAGACGGGGGGTGGGGGGTAATAGGAACTGATATAAGAAAAAGCCCCAGATAGCGGGACTGTCCCTATAAAATCGGGACATCTGGTCACCCCAGGGGTGGGTGTGGCAGTGACAACACAAAGGCCTTTTGTAGGACCTCAGCCTATTGGTCAAAGGTAGTGGGGAGGTGGTGACCTCACAGAGAGATGGTGACATCAGCCAGGCAGGACAGGGGTGCAGGGCAAGGGAAACCTCGCAGACCCCTTCTCGAGGTCCCTGTTTGAGGACTGAGAGAGTATCAGGGTTTAAGTACGTGAGCACGAGGAGGAACCTCTTTCGAGTTTTCTCCTTTCCTTTTCCTGATTTTACTAGAAAACAGACATCCCTGTTTGGAAGGTAAGAGCCTCTGAGAGGTTTGGAACCTGTTCAGTCTGATCCATTTGGTGCCAGGTGAATTCTAGGCCTGGAAAACGCTAGCTTCAGGTGGCAGAATTTTATTCCCCACCTCGGATTTTGTCCCTTAGAATCACTGGGGACATTAGGGTTTGTCCTTTTTTTTTATCTTTTCCTCCATCCCTCCCTCCTTTCTCTTCTTCTCTTACTTCTTTTGTCCTTTCCCCTGTTCCCCTCCCGCCACCAGGAGAGGTATGTGGCGGGAGTCACTGGGGGTGCTCTGCAGCTCCCATTGTGGAAGGTCCACCCAAAAATGCGGGGCTGAAATAGTGCTCGGGCAGTGATCCCCACCGGTGACCTGGGCCATCCTTTGGGCTCTCTGGTGAGAATCCTCAGCCTCCCGCCCCTCAATCTCTACCCTGATTAGCTGAGCAGGGGGTTATTTACTGGGAGGAGACTCGGGTCCTTGTTGTTCTCTTTTAAGACCAAGTAAATAAGTCATAGCCAGTCATGTTTGACTAATTTTGCTGCCTCTCTGCATTCATTGTCTCTGAGCAGTTCATGATTCTCTCTAACATTGCAGTTCTCCTGAAACACTTGCTGAATAATTACTATGAACTGTTGTTGGTCTGGAGCTCATTTGAGAGGACTTTATTCAGATCATTCAATGTATGAAACTCAAGATCCGATGGTTAGTTTGCAAGTCAGGGCTCTTGGGTCCTATTCCTAACTCTGCCACGGCCTGGCTGTGTGACCTCAGACAAGTCAATTCTCCTTTCTCAGCCTTATCTTCTCCCCTTTTCAAGTAGGCATAACAATCCGCTCCTACGTACTTCACGGCGCGTGGAGAATGGGGATCCATTGGGGAGTGTCACTGGGAGCAGTGAATAATATGAGGTGTCCTATCACTTTTACTCAGATCAGATTATGACACAATAGAATAGCTGAAATATTCTATTTTATTTGTTTTTGATTATTTTGAAATTGTTAAGAGCAAGAACTCCTTAGCTCAGACTGAAGCATCTTCTCTAATTTTTGAGATCCAAGTGTCTCCTCTTTGTGTGCGACGAGACAATTTAACAAACTGTGACAAACAGGAGATGCTTTTGTTTTGCAACAAAATATTTTTGCAAAGAATTTTCATCCCACTTGTTATGATTTCAAGAAACAAACCAATTTAGTCTGAATGGGATTTTCTGACCAAAACGGTTTCAATGAAATTTCCCCACCATCTTGATTCCTGGGCTCTCACCCTGCCTCTGGGGGGTTTGTTGTCTGTTAGAACAGGAGTCAGGATTGGTGGCATCTTTTTCTGGTTCTGCCACTGCATTGCTGTGTAGGCCTTTGGGTAGGTCACTTCCCTTTTCTGTACCTCAGGCTCCCCCTCTGTCCAATGGGAACAGGGACAATTTGCGAACTCTGGGCAGTTGTGAGCCTGAGTGAGATAAGGGGCTTAGTTAAAGCCCTTTGTGAAGGAGAAAGAGGAGGTTCACGGTGTTGAGCACCGAGGAATTCTAAACTTTGCTAAAATGTCTAGGCTGCGGAAACAAGAAATGGTCGGGGCCAAATTTTAACCATTGTCTTTTTTAAAGCCCATTCAGGGATGTGAGTCCCACTCTTTTAGGTATCTGGGGTTCTTTGCCAGGAGGAAAGAAGAGGTTCCTGCCTCCATTTTTATGGCCTTAACAAACCAGGTGCTGTGCCCCAGTTCTCATCTGAGATCCCCGAAAAGAACCTCTCTCCATCCATTAACAAGACAGTAGCTATCTTTAAAAGGGGAACAAAGAGAACCCTGGGACTTACAGATTAGCCAGCCTCATTCCATACCTGGGAAGATACTGGAACACATTAGTAAACAATCAGTTTGTGAGAACCTACAGGATCATTTGGTTTTAGTACTAGTGAGCATGGATTTGTCAAGAACAAATCATTCCAAACCAATCCTGTTTCCTTCTTTGACAGGGTTACAGGCCTAGTGGAGGTGGATAAACAGTAGATGTGATCTATCTTGGTGTTAATCAGGCTTTTGACAGAGTCCCATAGGACATTCTCACAAGCAAACTAGGGAAATGTGGTCCAGATTCAATTAGTATAATGTAGGTACACAGGTGGTTGAAAACCCATCCTCCGAGAGTCGTTCTCCATGTTTGGCTGCCCAGCTAAGAGGGTGAACCTACTGGGTTCGGCAGGGATCAGTCTGGGGTGTGGTACTATTCCATATTTTCATTAATGATTTGGAAAATGGAGTGGAGAGTGTGCTTCTAAACTGTGCAGATGACACCAAGCACTTTGGAGCACAGGACTGGAATTCAAAACGCCCTTTACAATTTGGAGAAATTGGTCTTCTTGAGCCAAACTTCACGGCTGGGCCCCTCTCTATAGACTGCGTGAAAGTGAAACTCCACAACCAAACACTCCTCCTCCTGAGCAGTGCATTCCAACCTTTAATGGCAGGGGGACCGGACATGAGGCCCTGGTTGTAATTGCCAGCTGTGGAAGGGAGTGTGTAGCAGTGGTTAGTGAAGAGGCCTGGAAATAAGGACTGCTGCATCCCATCCGTGGCTCTGAGACTTGGTGTGACCCTGAGCATGTAGCTTCCCCTCACTTGGCCTGTTTTTCATCAGTAGGTTTGTGGTCGCTGTCCCTACAGCCCAGGGGGGTTGGGAGGCTCCAGGAAGGTGTGTAAAGTGGGAGCTGGGAGGTGCTGTCACCCCCGCACTAAGGCAGTGTTTTGCACCCCCTGCTGCTGGCTGAGTTTCTCCGTCCCTTGGCAATAATACAGACCCTTCTTTTCACAATCAGATCGCCCAGTGTCATCACCCTGCCTGCTGGCTGGGCGTGTAATTCCTCAGGTCACCACCCTCTCCAGCCTGCCTTGGGCTTGGAGAGTGAGGAGGAGGGCGAGCGACAGCAGGTGACCCTGAACATCCACCATCCATCGCTCCATCACCTAGAGCAAGTGAGTGACGTTAGGGTTCCTCTGTGGCATCCCCTGTCTGTCTGGGGAGAGGCAGAAAGAGGGGAAGAGATTCTCTCCCAAAGGAGATTGGATTTGCAAACGGCCTCCAGGAGCCCCTTGCTCTCAGACGAGGGAGGGGCTTCTCCAGAGCCTTCTCCAGTGTGTTTGGAAAGGTCCCAGCAATGCGGCTCCCAGCCCTTCCCTTGTGGGAGACTGTTCCCCTGGCTGAGAGTGTCTGAGCTGGGCCAGACCCTGTGAGCTGCTGAGCATGGAAATCAATGAGAAATGAGGGAGCCCTGGGCTTCCTATACCAAGGGACTTTGATGTGGGGAACCGTTTCCCCGGAGAAGTCTGGACTCCAGGATATTGTTCTGTTCTCTAGTCTTGGTGGTAGCCAGGGACGGCAGGAGGGAGCTGCTTGTCCAATGGTCTTTGTAACAGACCCCAGTGCCTCCCCAGGTGTTGTAGCACCAGGGATGATGAGGGGTATCGTTGGGAGCAGACCATGCAATGAACTCCTGCCAGTGTGTGGATATGGCAATCCCTGCAACCCTGTGAGGAGAGGAGGAGCTGCTGTGGCTGGGGCAGGGATGGGGAGGGATGAAAAAGGCTGTTCGGTGAGAGGCTGCCTTGACTCCAGACTCATGCCTGCTCCCCGCTCAGTTCCAGGATGGCCGGGCTCCTGAGGATGTTCAGGAAGAAGGCTCAGCAGGTGTCCCCAGAGCCTGAGGGAAGCAGCTCCCATCTTCCTCAGGAGCAGAGTGGCCCCTCTGTCCCCACTGGCAGGGAAGGAGCTCCCGGATGGACCAGAAGGTGGAAGTGCCCAGCCTTCTGGCGGAGGAAACCAACTCTCGGCTCAGGCGCCAAGGTGGGAGAGGCACTGGCCAGGCTGAAATGGAGCTGGCCCAGGATGCAGCTGGGCAGGCAGGACCCAGCCCAGGACGGGAGCCAGGCAGGGTGGCTCTGAGGCTTGTTGTGTGGGAAGCACCGGCCCCAGGAGCCCAGCCCTGATTCCCAGCAGGAGGCATCGCCCTGCCCAGTCACTGAGGACCCTCCAGTCTCCCCGGGGCAGGAGGTGGAGGATCCCTGTCCCAGCACCAGCAGCTCAGCCCGCTCCCCATGGGACAGCAGCAGTGCCTGGGATTAGGGTAGCTGTGAGGTCAATGGGTGCCGCTGCTTTGTTCCAGGTGAGGAGCCAGGCTGGGCTCAGGGAGGGGTGAGGAGGGGGCTGTGACCACCCTGAGCTCAGGCCCTCAAGCAGTGCTGTGGGGGCTGGTCCCCAGCCCAGATGTCTGGCCTGAGCCACGTGAACCTCTGACACTAGATGCTGCCACTTTGGTCCCTGGTGCTCTGGTTGGCGGAATGGGTGTGGGAAGGGGGGGCAGGCACCTCCCACGGAGTCCAGGACAGTGTGTGAGGGGGTTCGCTTTGCTATGGACTCCTGAATTACTTGGGGGCTGAAGGTATCACTGAGAGCGGGGGATGTGGGGAGCAATCTGCTCTGGGTCCCGGAGGTGGAGGTGCCCTTGTCCTTCTCCCAAGTGGCAGCAGGTATCATCTGAGATTCGCTACTGGTGGGCAGGAATCGGAGGAGCTGGAGGCAGGTGGGGGGATCCTGCTGGTTGTGTGGGGTGCTGGCTGTGTAATCTCCTCACTGCGAAGTTTCAATGAGGCACGAATCTCTCACGCTCCTTTGTCTCCTTTGGGTCTCGCAGGAGCTCATTGAGGAGCTGCCTGATAACTCTCCACCAGGTGCTGTCCTTGCTAACTCCCTGATTGCTGTGGGCAACCTCGGGTACCGAGACCCTCCAGCTCTGTTCCCCTAACCCCGGTGCTGTTGAGGCCCAGGGCTGGAAGTCACTGCCCCTCCCACCACCAGGTCACCTCCCAAAGGTGTCTCCTCTGGCAGAGGTGGTGGGAAGGTTCACTCTCTCTGGGTTGGGCTGTTCTTTTCTCTCCAGTAACATTGCAATGGCTGTGGGGAGAGGCTCACTCCCAGGAACAGATACAGCAGGGGCAACAGGGTCCAGGGAACAGGCGCTATTCCTGCCCTGCCACTCTTGGTGCCAGTCCCACCCCCGCACTGCACAGTCTAATGCCGGCTCCTCTCTCTTGCCAGCACCATGACACCTGGCCTGGAGCCAGAGGTGGAGAGCCACCTCCTTCGACCTGCCCTGCATGCCATCTTCACCCTGGGCACGTAGAAAGACACCACCCAAGTCTAGGTAGATCATGCTAAAGTCATGGATTGAAGAGCCAGGTGTCATCCTGCCATGAATCCTTGCTAATTGCGGGCAGTGGGATGTGAATGAGTGAGGCCAGGATATGGCTTTAGGGGTCTCACAAGTGCTTCCCAGAGACCCCTCTTCCCATGTAGTGACAGGTGTAGCCCCAGTTTTCCAAACACTGACCCATGGCTCTCCCTTGCTTTGCAGGATCTGCAAAGGGTCCTACCAGACCTCCTGGATGCCATGCTGGGGAGCCTGCTGGCAGAGTTCTCAGACACCAACAGGCTCCACTACATCTTGAAGGTGAGCCCGATGAGAGGGGCGGGGGCAATTTTATCTTTACTCTTAGACCCATTTTCAAGTTTGTCATCCTAGCTGGGCCCCCAGTGGGCCGTCCTTGCTCAGGGCAGTCAGTGCAATGCAGTGTCAGGCCCTTTCTCCTTGAAGGACAGAGGAAGGAGCTGGGACTTCTAGCCAGAGCTCTGCCTGGTTCTGTTGCACAACAATACCCTTCTAAAGGTCTGCGATAAATGAATCAGATGTTCCACCCCGTGCACAATGTCTCAGCCCCCTGGGGATGGGGAGAGTCTCATTAGCACAACACATGCACCGGCCCATTGATCCTGAGCTGCCTCCTTTCCCCCTAGCACATTAACTATTGGACCGTGCCCAGGGTGTTGCAAGAGAGAACCAGGGCCATTAAGAGCAGCACTGCCCTGCTCAGATCCACCATCACCCTCCCTGAGTTTGACGTAAGTGACCTCTCAGCCCAGCTTCCTGACTCCAGGCGTCGGTGAGCTGGCTCGAATGGGCTGCAGGATGTGCTGCTGCAGGGGCTGGGGGCTAGGCGTGTTCCTCTTGGGGAGGCAGAGTCAGAGCAGAAAATGAACTTGGCTTGAGTCAAGTTCTCTTGTCCTGGTTAAGTGGTGACTCTGGACTTTTAAGGGGACCATGCTCCAGGTTCATGCCTTCCTATCATCCTGGAGCAGCTGGGGAAGTAAGTCCTCATGGAGGGCCCTGCCCACATCCCTGTGCTCCAGGCTCCCTTTGGGGGCAGAGGAAATTAAGGGTCTAAGCTCTACCTCCTATCCCCTAGCATCTCCTGCTGAGGGGAAGGAGATTCCTGTGCCCAGGGGAGGACTGGTAACTGACAAGAAAATGCTGATGGAGTCCCCTCTCCCTTCCATTAGAACTCAGCAGGATTCCCCAGGATGGGTCACCATGTGGCACAGCTGGCTCTGTCCATCAGTGACCCAGCCAAGGACCTGAGCCGGCAGGCCAGGGAGGGAGTGTACCGGCTCTACCAGCTGCTGCTGCACCAGAGGGGTAAGGAACCCAGCTGGGAAATGGCCCCCGATAGGAGACTGAGAATGGGACTCCAACCAATTTCTCTCAGACTGACCCTGGCTGGAGGCTGAGTCTCTCTCGATCTCTTTCTCTGTTCTATACCAGCCTCTGGAATTCTGTTGGGCCAGGCACGCAGCGAGGACTCTGCCCACTGTGCAGCCACCAATGGGAATGGAAGGACACAAGCACTGCAACCAGAATGACAAGTGTGTGTGTGTCTCTCTCTCTTTTCCAGAGCTGACCATCCATGAGACCGAACTGGCACCAGGACAGCAGGCTCCTGGGCAACAGGAACACAGCCAGGGTGCAAGAGGTAAGTACACTCTGCCAGGGCATGATACAGGTCAGGGAGTGGGGGTGGCTGGGTCCCCTGCAGTGGCTGCCTCCTGGGGGCACTAGACAGAGATACCGTTCTAGCTCCAGAATTTGGAGCCTTGCTCTGGGCAATCTGGTAATGCCTTATGTCCTGTTAGGTTTAGGTCTTTGGAAAGTTCTTCTGGTAGGGGCAGAGAAGATCCTTCCTCTGGACGGCAGTGCTGGCCATCCACGACCCCCTGTGGCATGTCAGCCAGGCTGGGCTACTCCTCACCTGCTCCCTCCTAGGGGAAGCCCAGCAGCTGATGGGGGACAAGGTAAGCGTCTGCATTTGAGTCAGGAGATTGGGGTGGGGCCCAGGCCTCATTCCCATCTGATGGCCATTCACTGGCCTGGCAGGAAGGAGCCTGATGGGGAATGAGAGTGAGAACAGGTGCTACTGGGAAGGGAGATGAATTCACCTCCATGAGCAGGAGGGAGCCAGCTTATCCCCAGCCACTTCCAACCGAGCTGTTTAGCAAGGCTAATTAATGACAAGCATTACCTCATCACGGACTTATGTTCTTAGGACACGGTGTCCTCTGCAAGTCTCTCCTGTCCCACAGGGCAGCACAAATTCCCAGTAGCCTAGTGTCCGTGTCACCCAAGCCACTACCCAGAGTTGCTCCCATCACTGGCAGCCTGGGAGGCCAAGGACTGACTAGTGATGGGGATTCACCAGGCAGGGCTGAGGCACATAGGCGGGGGAAGCTTGTCCTGCTGCTGGCAGGACTGGACCTGCTCTAGAGAGAACGGGAGGATTCAGTTAGCAGGGGCTGCTGATCTGCCCTATTCCCCATGGCTGCCATCCTGCATCTTCAGGATTAGTGTCTGGGATGACTTGGGGAAAGGTCTCAACCTCCCCACATCCCAGTTCACTGGTGTCAGAATCTCTCCTGCCCGCCTCCCCAACCTCCGCTGGAGCCCCATCCCTACCCTACCTGGGTGCCGGTGGAGGAGAGGGTTCTAAGAACTTGAGCTGTGGATTAGAGGTGGAACAGCTGTCAGGGACACTGAGGGGGAGGTGGCAGGAGCTGACCCTACAAGGAGGGGGGTTGGCACTGGAGGTCACTAGAAAGGACAAGACTACATTCTGTGGGTCAGGAGGTGAATCCATCCTTTAGAGGTAGGCAGGTGCTGGGGAGAAATGCTGCTGGTTCCAGGTGCCCTTAATCCCCCTTGATACCTTGGAGGTGTCTGAGTCTCTGACAGGTGTTAGGATAAAGATATTCAGGCCTGTCTGCAAAGGCCTGTACTTTAAGAATTTAGGTGTATTCTTATCACTTAGCTAGTTCTAGAGGTATAAAAGAAAGAATCAAAATCACTGTCTGCCAGTGTAAGGGCCTTCTCTTACTGTGACAGTTTGAGGCCCTTTTCTTAGGCTAAGGCCTTTGTCTAAGCAGCAGACGCAGCCATAAGCTAAGAAGGGAATGGTCACATCCCCACATTCCAAACTAGTCACATTGAAATAAGGTGCTAATGGGCTGTTAGGAATACAATCCTGTCCTGATAGTGCCTATCACCTCCAGAGAAAGGGAAGTGCCTAGAAAATGTAAAAGGAAACTTAGTTTGACAACATCCTGTCTGGCAAGAACTCACTTATCAATAGCTGGGATGTGAAATCCTCACTTCTGTATTGTTTTGTAATTATAGTTCCCACTTTACTATTGTTTGTCTGTATAATCTCTGTCTGGTTCGGTGATTGTTCCTGTCTGCTGTGTAATTAATTTTGCTGGGTGTAAACTCATTAAGGTGGTGGGATATAATTGGTTACATAATCATGTTACAATATGTTAGGATTTGTTAGTTAAATTTCAGGAAAATGATTGGTTAAGGTATAGCTAAGCAGAACTCAAGTTTTACTATATAATCTGTAGTCAATGAGGAAGGGAGTGGGTGTGGGAGATGGGAACTGGGAGTGGGGAAATTGGAATCGTGTTTTGCTAAAGGGGGAAATGGGAACAGGGAATGGGGCTGGGGAAGTTGGAATCATGTTTTGCTAAGGGCAGGAATGGGAACAGGGACACAGGTGTAAGGCTCTGTGGTGTCAAAGCTGGGAAGGAGGATACTAAGGAAGGAAACTGGAATCATGCTTGCTGGAAGTTCACCCCAATAAACATCGAATTGTTTGCACCTTTGGACTTGGGGTATTGTTGTTCTCTGTTCATGCGAGAAGGGCCAGGGAAGGAAGTGCGTGAAGGAATAAGCCCCCTAACAACAGGTTCTCGTTCCCTTGCAGCAGGAGGACTCACGGCCAATGTGATGGGCCAGGTCCGCATCATCCAGCACTTGCGCCAGGTGCCTGAGGCACTGCAGGGCTGTGGCTCTGAGGCCACCAGCAACTCCCACTCCCTGCTGCAGGTACTCCTCTGGCTCACTGTAAATGGGGAGCTAGTGGAAGGGGAAATGGAGCCCCCGTCACTCACAGAAACTCTCTCCTCTCTCTGTGGAGCAGGGTCCTTCCCTCTGCCCCCCAAATTCCAGCACAGTCTCCCAGACGAGCGCAGTCTGCAGCTGAGCCACCTCCTGGAGCAGTGGGAACAGGTCACTTCGTCCCATCAAAGCAAGCAGTGCTGGCTCTCAAAGAGGCTGAGATTTAAGACCTCACTATCCCTCATGGAGGTAAGAGCCATTTACTCCTTGGGGCGTCTGGGTCTCTTGGGGGAGAAATGGGATCCCCGATGCATAGCCTGGCTGGGAGCTTCCCCTGTCCTTGGCTCCCAGCTCTGGGACAGAGATGTCTCCATAATCAGACCACCCTGGTTTTGTTCCTAGGAAGGAGCTCCACAGAGATGTCCTCTAACCTGCACTGCATAGGGCTTCGCCAAGCTGATTACAGAATGAGCCCTACCTGAGAGGCACCATGTACTTCTCCCTACAGAGCCAGACTTCAGTGGTGATACGGCCCAGCTGGGGTGTCAACAGGAATGAGAATGAGGTAGGAAGTTCAGAGCAGCAAGGAAAGACTAGAGGGAAATTTGAGAAGAGAGGTAGGAAGTGCCCAGGGAAACCTGCAGCAAAGAGAAAGCAGTAGACCTTGCTGTTCGGTACAGGAGCCTGGGCTCCTGCAATGTCAGGGTGGGACTGGATTCCCCTACTGGCCCCAAAGAAGGAGACATACACGCACCTGGAGAGGGTTACCAAGCCCAGCAAGGGGGCTGCAGGATGAGGAAGAGCCCCAGTGATGGCAGAAGATCTTCTTTCTGTGAAAAAACCTGTTTGGACTTTTAGTGTGAGACAAGCTGGGCCCCAGAAGGGTGGCCTAAAGGTGGTGACCTGACCAGAGGGTTGAATTACCAGGCAGAGAAACTGTCATGGTGGTGGAGCGACCACGGATGGTGGAGGCTAGCCCAGCGAGAAGGCTGTGATGTCTTGTCTGGCCGCCATGGGGGCATGTAACAATGTGTAAAATTGTTGCTAATTGGCATCGTCAGGAGGATTGAATACCCCCTGTTGTCCGTGAGGGCTGATTGAAGTCTTGGTCTGTCCTCCCAAGCGGGTGTCTCAAGGGACCGAGCTGGTCACTGGATTTCTCAGTTCAGTTCCAGGGACTGGTTAAAGCAGGTCTAGGAGTTTCTCACGCAGCTCCTAGAACACCAACAGAGGCAGAAGGAAGTGCAGGCGGAGCTACGGACGCAGCAGCAGAAATACCTGTGAGAGATCCTGCAAGGGGAAATCAACCCAGGGTCTGCTATGCCCATGGACAAAAAGAGCAGACAAGGAGAACAGGTCTGGGCTGTACTGAGAAGGTTAGCCCAGGAGAGCAGGGAGGTGCGGTGGGCAGAGATGGGGACCGGCCAGAGGATTAATCCAGTGTCGGGGGAGAGTCCTCCCCCTTGTGGGAGATGATGATGTCCCTCTATGGGGAAGTTCTTCCTTGCAGATGCTGTGCTTTTGGTTCCTGGACTCTGCCAGGAAGCCCAGCTCCCATCCCGAGCAGCTTGGCTGTTCCCTACCTTGCTTGGCACCAGACCCTCTGCAGAGAGCTGCACTGGGCCAGGACTGCAGAGCCAGCTGTCATCCCGGCAGGTGTAGCCCCAGGTTCCATAACCCTGACCCATGGTCTCCCTCCCCTGACAGGCTCTGAAGAAGGCCTGTCATCCCAGGCCTGTCATCCCAGGGACGTGGATGCCAAGTTAAAGAGCCTGCTGACAGCAACCCCCAACACAGATAAACTCCCGCACATCTTGGAGGTGAGCAGAAGGGGCAGGGGCAGCAGGAATTTTATCTTAGCCTTGGGGAGGCCTGGAAATGAGAGACAGGATGATCCACGTCTCCATTGTGTCCTGCTACCTGAGAGCCATTGGGCCACCCGTGGTCAGGGCAGTCAGTCCAGAGCAGTGGTGGGGCCCTTCCTCCTTCAGGAGCAGAGGGAAGGCACTGGTGCTCAACAACAGGGCTCTGCCTGGTTCTGTTGAGCACTAACTCCAAGACCTCAGACAGGCTTGCGGAGTGAGAGCATCAGAGCCCTGTGAGGTCCAGGAGAAGTTCCTCCGAGAAGAGCACTGGCTTCTTCCAAGGAAGCTGCTGAGATTGGTCTTCACAACATCCTCTGGCAAGGAGTTCCACACGTTGACTTTGCATTGTGTAAAAAAAAAAAATACTTCCTTTTTTTAGTTTTAAAGCTGCTGTCTATTAATTTTATTTGGTGACCCCATATCTGTGTACAACAGAAATGGTTTATCAAAGTCATGTTCAATAACATGATTGAATCCTTTTATAAACTCAATGTAAAAGTTTCTTAGAACAATAGTGGACTGGATTTGCCCTTGCAGCATGATTCCTGTATGTCTCATGTGATCTTGCCAAGAGCTAATGAAAATAGCTACTTTATCCAAAGAAGCTTTGGCATATGTCTGGAACCCAATTAATATCAAGACAATGAAGATTTTAGTTGTCAGCTCTAGGGTACAGATGTGGGGACCTGCATGAAAACCTCCTAAGCTTACTTTCACCAGCTTAAGTTATAATTTCCCCAAGGTACAAATTAATTTTACCCTTTGCCGTCGGAATTTCCACTGCCACCACCAACTTTAACTGGGTTTACTGGGAAACGTAGTTTGGACACATCTTTCCCCCAAAAATCTTCCCAACCCTTGCACCCCCCTTCCCAGGAAAGGTTTGGTAAAAATCCTCACCAATTTGCATAGGTGACCACAGACCCAAACCCTTGGATCTTAGAACAATGAAAAAGCATTCAGTTTTCTTACAAGAAGACTTTTAATAGAAGTAAAGGAATCACCTCTGTAAAATCAGGATGGTAGATACCTTACAGTGTAATTAGATTCAAAACATACAGAATCCCTCTTGGCAAAACCTTAAGTTACAAAAAAGACACACAGACAGGAATAGTCATTCTATTCAGCACAGTCCTTCTCAGCCATTTTAAAGAAATCATAATCTAATGCATACCTAGCGAGATTATTTACTAAGTTCTAAGACTCCAGTCCTGTTCTGTCCCTGGCAAAAGCATCATACAGACAGACACAGACCCTTTGTTTTTCTCCCTCCTCCCAGCTTTTGAAAGTAACTTGTCTCCTCATTGGTCATTTTGGTCAGGTGCCAGTGAGGTTACCTTTAGCTTCTTAACCTTTTACAGTTAAGAGGATTTTTCCTCTGGCCAGGAGGAATTTCAAAGGGGTTTACCCTTCCCTTTATATTTATGACATTAGTGTTGTCCATAGTATAGGAATCTTGCTATTTAGCCATGAAAGCAATATGGTAGTGTGCCTCGGTTTCCCTTTTACTACAGCATAACAGGTCGGGAATGTCTTTTCTCCTGAGAAAAGTTTCAAGACTGTTTACAAGTATCAGGGGGTAGCCATGTTAGTCTCTATCCACAAAAACAACAAGGAGTCCGGTGACACCTGAAAGACTGACAGATTTATTTGCGCATAAGCTTTCATGGGTAAAAAACACAGATATTTCGTGGGTGAAACATCTGCATCACAAGGTTTTTTTTAACATAAAGTATATTCTTCTGTATCACTCTTAACATGTTCAAGGGTTTTCTCCAAAGATTAGGCCATTGTACACTTTTACAGTTTTCGGTAGTAGCAAAAAAATAGATAAAAAAAATCAGCATTAGCAATAACAAGAAATCCATTGGAAGTGTCCATCGACAATCATTTTTGTCATGCCACACCTTTGGCTCAATACCATTGGGGTTCTGGCCTTGTAGGGTTACCCTGTGGCTTCCCTTTGCAAAATTCAGTTCTCACTTTCCTCCTTGTCCTGAAGTAAAAGAAAAAGGTTCTCCCGATCCCAAAGGACCAAGCCCCAGACCCAGGTCAATAGACAAGTCAGATCTTACCCACAAATCACGCTGGTGCCAATCCTTTAGGGGCAAAGAGGAACAAGGAGCACCTTACATCTAAAAGAGCCAAGGAGGAGAGGGACACGGTCCATGAAGAGAGCCTGCTCCGGGGTTCCTGGGGGAAGAGAGGAAGAGCAGGGAGCAGGACCGATTGCTCAGGGGGGGAATGCTGGATATGGGGCCAGCAGGGTGGTTCATCCAGCTCATGTCACAGCCCCAGCCCCAGGGCGTGTGCCGGCTGCAGTGTCTGCAGGTGCACAGGTCCATGTACCTGTGACAGTGGAATGGTGTTCCCGGGCCTGGCTCACAATGGTTGGAGGGTGGAGTTTGTGGCAGGGCCTGTGACCAAAATTGCAGATGGGGTTTCTGATCCCAACAATGACAGTTGTGTGTCTCAGAGAAAGATCCTCTAATCCCTCTCTCCAAGAGACGTACCCTTGTCTCCAAAACCAGTCAGGTGGCAGAGCGCAAACTGGTTTATGCCGTAGACGACACGTTTTCTGGCCAGCCTTGAATGCTCCAATTCCCTGATGAATGTTCTTCTGACCCTTAATGGCTTTTTTATTTTTGCTCTAGCCATTATTCAGACGCTCAGCCCAGTCAGCCTAGTCCCACTTCCATGTGGTGCCTCACTTTCCCCCTCTCTGAAGTGGGGATAATCCTAACTGACAATTAGACAGTGTTTGATCCAGTGTTTCCCCAAACTTCCATGCCTATCTTAGTGCCTGTCTCCTCCCGCAACTGCAAGGTCTCAGACACAGTCTCTCCCGGCGAGCTGAAGCTGCCCCTGGCTCTGGAGCAGGAATCGCATGTCCAGAGAACTTCCCTTGCCTGGTGTATTCACCGTGGGCATGAGAAAGGACACCACCTATATGCAGGTTGAACATCAACCTCCACCTCTGTCCCAGCAGCAGGATGGCCCCTGGTCCCTGCAGAGCCAGCTGTCATCCTGGCAGGTGTAGCCCCAGGTTCCATAACCCTGACCCATGGTCTCTCTCCGCTGGCAGGCTCAGAGCAAGGCCTGCCCATAGAACATGGATGACGAGCTCTAGATCCTGCTGACAGCATCCCCCAGCACAGACAAACTCCAGCACATCTCGGAGGTGAGCAGAATGGGAAGGCAGCAGGGGTTTTACCTTGGCCCTGGGGACTCCAAGAAAGAAGAGACTGGAAAATCCATGTTTCTTCTCTTGGATCCTTCCGAGTATGCATTTGTGATATCAACTCTGTGGGTGCCCTTGGGGTTAACTCACTTCCCCCTTCTGGCATCAGTCTTCTCCACTCTCAGATCTACCCTGGGGAAGAAGGACATAAGCCCCGACAATCACCTTCCCCTGTGGGTGTCTGGCCCTGGGACCCTAAACCAACTGGACTATCTGCCCCATCACCTAAACTGCCCTGTCTTTCTTTCCCCCCTCGGGCCTTGTCCTAAGTGCTCAGCCTAGCCCCTTCCTGGCTTGTCCCTGACCTTTCAAGGACTCTCCAAGTCCCTCCCACACCTGCTCCCCTTGGGCTGTCTCTCATGGCTGAGCACAGGCTGCCCTTCTGCCTCTCAACAGGCCTGGGTCCTAGTCACATGCTGCTGCTTGTCACCTGATCCCCACACTTATTCCCTTCCCCCTAGGGAGCTGCATAACCTGAGCTAGGTGCAGTTGAGCTCCAACCCATTTCCTGCCCATTTCAAAAGTTTGAGAACCACTGGAGCCAGCTGGATAACAAAAAAATCTTTCTTCTGCAGTGACTTGGAATTAAGGGACATGGAGGAAAAGACGTGGAGGCTGTGAATAAAGTTAGAGTAGCGAGGCCAGGATAACCGGGGCTAGATCCCAGGACTGGCTATCAGAAGACCTGCCGTTTCCGATTCCTGGCTTTGGGAGCATGAGCGAGTCTCTTCAACGCTGGGTGCCTCAGTTTCCTCAAGTATCAAATAGCGCTAATCAAGGGGTTTTTTTTTGTTCTCCCCATTTTACAGGGTGGGAAACCGAGACACAGTTGGGACCTGTCTATGCTGAAGGTCTCTTGTGCATTTCTAAGCTGATGATCCCCCCATGTTGTTTAGAGCCTGTGGACAACACAGCTCCTAAAGGTGTGTTTGTTTTGTGCTTATCCCCTATGTACCAGCAGGTCTGGGTGGACTTTTCTCACTGGGCTGTGGAAAGGATGTCCAGGGTCCTAAGAGACTGAAGAAGTTTTCAAGGACTTAAAAGCAGTTTTATCAATGAATTGGGAGAAAACCTATAATCCCTGCTCATAAGATTGATGGATGACGAAATATTGGCAGAGTGGTAATTACTGATGAGGAGAGGGCAGTGATACAGAGCCATCTGGCTCATTTGGCAAGCTGGGCCCATTCAAAGAAAGCAAGTTTGACCAGAGCCAAATGCAAGGTCCTACACCTAGCAACAAGGCATGCCGGCCACACCTCCAGAATGGGGAAGTGTATCCAGGAAAGCAATGACTCTGAAAAGGATTTAGGGGCCATAGTGGAGAAGTCACTCAAGACAAGCTCCCAGCGTGATGTGTGGTGACCAGGGCTAAAGCCATCCTTAGACGTAGGAGCAGAGCAGTGAGGAGGCTAGGGAGGTGACACAGTATCAGTGAGACTGCTATTGGAATACTGTCTACAGTTTTGGTGTCCTCATTTGGAAAAGATGTTGAGAAATTGGAGCTGGGGCAGCAAAGAGCCACCAAATGTTCTGCGGGCTGGAGAAAAATGCCTTCTAGGGAGCGATTGAAAGAGCTCAACCTGTTTAGCTGATGAAAAACAGATTGAAAGGTGACTTCACTGAAGTGTTGTAATGCCTTAATGGAGAGAAAATACTGGGGATTAAAAGGCTCGTTAATCTAGCAGAGAAAGGCATAACAAGACCCAATGGCTGTAAGGTGAAAAGCGACAAATTCATATCACAAACAAGGCAGAAATATTCAACAGCGAGGATGATTCACCACAGGAACAAGCTACCAAAGAAGTGGTGGATTCTCTATCTGCTGATGTCATTTAATGAAGACTAGATGTCTTTCTGGAATGTGCTTGCCAAACGGTAGCAACTGTGGTATACAGGAGGCCTGTGATATGCAGGGGGTCAGATGAGATGCTCTAATGGTCTCTTCTGGCCATCAAGTCGACTCATTTCTGAAAAACTGAGTGTAGCATTGGGAGCAGCCTCTGATGTTTTGCTGTCTAGCTGGCTTGCTTCCTAGAATGAACACTCCTTGAGTGGGCTGATCCACAGGGAGCAGCTCAAACCTCCAAAGCGTCTGGCCAGCGGCAGGACATTAGCACTGCAGGGGAGGGGTGGGTAGGCTGACGGGATAGTAAGTGTGAAAAAGGGGACAGGGAGTGAGGGGTGAGAGGAGCCTATATAAGAAAAAGCCCCAGATAGCGGGACTGTCCCGATTTTAGAGGGACAGTCCCGCTATCTAGGGCTATCTGTTGACCGGAGGGGGTGGGTGTGGCAGTGACATCACAAAGGCCTTTTTGAGGACCGCAGCCTATTGGTCAAAGGTAGTGGGGAGGTGGTGACCTCACAGAGAGATGCTGACATCAGCCAGGCAGGACACGGGTGCAGGGCCAGGGAAACCTCGCAGACCCCTGTAGCTCTGCGTCAGCAAGTCCCCTTCTCGATGTTCCTCTTTGAGGACTGAGAGAGTATTAGGATTTACGTACGTGAGCGCAAGGAGGAACCTCTTTCGAGTTTTCTCCTTTCCTTTTCCTGATTTTACTAGAAAACAGACGTCCCTGTTTGGAAGGTAAGAGCCTCCGAGAGGTTTGGAACCTGTTCAGTCTGATCCATTTGGTGCCAGGTGAATTCTAGGCCTGGAAAACGCTAGGTTCAGGTGGCAGAATTTTATTCCCCACCTAGGATTTTTCCCTTAGACTCATTGGGAACATTAGGGTTTGTCCTTTTTGTTTCACCTTTTTCCTTCATCCCTCCCTCCTTTCTCTTCTTCTCTTACTTCTTTTGTCCTTTCCCCTGTTCCCCTCCCGCCACGAGAAGGCGTGGGGCGGGGGGGGAGTCACTGTGAGCGCTCTGCAGCTCCCATTGTGGAAGGTGCACCCAAAAATGTTGGGCTGAAATAGTGCTTGGACAGTGATCCCCACCAGTGACCTGGGCCATCGTTTGGGCTCTCTGGTGAGAACCCTCAGCCTCCCGCCCCTCAGTCTCTACCCTGATTGGCTGAGCAGGGGGTTATTGACAGGGAGGAGACTCGGGTCCTTGTTGTTCTCTTTTAAGACCAAGTAAATAAGTCATAACCAGTCATATGTTCGATGAATTTTGCTGCTTCTCTGCATTCATTGTCTCTGAGCAGTTCATGATTCTCTCTAACATTCCAGTTCTCCTGAAACACTTGCTGAATAATTACTGTGAACTGTTGTTGGTCTGGAGCTCATGTGAGAGGACTTTATTCAGGTCATTCAGTGTATGAAATTCAAGATTCGATGGTTAGTTTGCAAGTCAGGGCTCTTGGGTCCTATTCCCAACTCTGCCACTGACTGGCTGTGTCACTTCAAACAAGTCAGTTTTCCTTTCTCAGCCTTAGCTTCTCCCTCTTTCAAGTAGGCATAACAATCCTCTCCTACCTATCTAACAGTGGGTGGAGGATGGGGATCCACTGGAGACTGTCACTGGAGCAGTGCATAATATGAGGTGTCCTATCACATTTACTCAATCTGATTATGACATAATAGAATAGCTGAAATATTCTACTTTATTTGTATTTGATTATTTTGAAATTGTTAACAGCAGCAACTCCTTCGCTCAGACTGTTCCCCAGGCTGAGAGTGTCTGAGCTGGGCTTGACCCTGTGAGCTGCTGAGCATGGAAATCAATGAGAAATGAGGGGCCCCTGGGCTTTGATGTGGGGAATGGTTTCCCTGGAGAAGTCCGGACTCCTGGGTTCTGTTCCTCCTCTAGCCTGCAGGGTGGAAGGGGTGGCCAGTGACGGCAGAAGGGAGCTGCTTGTCCAAAGTGACTGATGGTCTTTGTGACTGACCCTGTGCCTCCCCGGGTGTTGCAGCATGAGAGATGAAGAGGGGGAACGTTGGGAGCAGATCATGCAATGAACTCCTGCCAGTGTGTGGGGGTGGCGGAGCTGCTGTGGCTGGGTCAGGGATGGGGAGGGATGAAAAAGGCTGTTTAGTGAGAGGCTGCCTTGACCCCAAACTCACGCCTGTGCCCTGCTCGGTTCCAGGATGGCCAGGCTCCTGAGGATGTTCAGGAAGAAGGCTCTGCATGTGGCCCCAAAGCCTGAGGGAAGCAGCTGCCATCTTCCCCAGGAGCAGGGCGGCCCCTCCGTCCCCACTGGCGGGAAAGGCGCTCCCGGCCAGGCTAGGAGGTGGAAGTGCCCAGCCTTCTGGCAGAGGAAACCCGCTCATGGCACAGGTGCCGAGGTTGGAGAGGCACTGGCCAGGCTGAAATGAAGCTGACCCAGGATGTGGCAGGGCAGGCAGGACCCAGCCCAGGAAGGGAGCCAGGCAGGGTGGCTCTGGGGCTAGTTGTATGGGAAGCACCGGCCCCAGGAGCCCAGCCCTGATTCCCAGCAGGAGGCATCACCCTGCCCGGTCACTCAGGACCTTCCAGCTTCCCCAGGGCAGGAGGTGGAGGATCCCTCTCCCAGCACCAGCAGCTCGGCCCACTCCCCATGGGACAGCAGCAGCGCCTGGGACTCGGGCTGCAGTGAGGCCAATGGGCGCCGCTGCTTTGTTCCAGGTGAGGAGCCAGGCTGGGCTCAGGGAGGGGTGAGCAGGGGGCTGTGAACACCCTGGGCCCAGGCCCTCGACCAGTGATAAGGGGGCAGGTCCCCAGCCCAGGTGTCTGGCCTGAGCCACGTGAACCTCTGACACTAGATGCTGCCACTTTGGTCCTTGGTGCTGTAGCTGGTGGTGGGGTGGGGGGGGGGCAGGCACCGCGCTGGGAGTCCAGGACAGTGTGTGTGTTGAGGGTCTCTTTGCTGTGGGCTCCTGAAGGAGTTGGGGGCTGAAGGTATCATTGAGAGTGGGGAGTGTGGGGCCCGGTCTGCCCTGGGTCCCGGAGGAGGGAAGGGGGCACATTGCCCCACCATGCTCCTGAGTGTCAGCCGGTGTCAACCTGTCCTCTTCTCTCCCTGGTGCAGGGACCCCCAGGGACACAGGATGATGAGGAGGAACGGGTGGGTGTGGCCACAGAGGAGGCTGTTCTCAAGAACATCCAGGAGCAGCTCCAGGGCTGAGAAAAGGTACAAACATTTCCCAGCTGTGCTGGAACCGAGGGTCTTTTATCTGACAATCCACCAGCCCTAATGGGGACCTTTCTCCTCCATGATCTGGGACGCCCAAGATGGGGGTGTTTGTCATACACCAGCCGGGGTCTCCTTCCCTCACAGGCACTGTCCCAGATCTGGACCCTGCTTATGGAGGAGTCGTGGGTGATTTGTACAATGGGCGGGCCCCCGCTATCCGTGGACAGGCCTGAGTCCTGCAGCTGGTGTGGGTGGGGCAGGGAGGTCCCTGGCTAACTGGCTCTCTCCCCCCAACCCCACTCCTTGTGGGTACAGGATGAGGCCCAACACCTTATGTTCCTGCACGCCATCCACCCCTGTGTCTCGCTGCACAGCAGAGAGGGCAGAACACATTGGAGCCACACTGCTGCAAGGCGGTTGTCCTGGAGAGGATTGTAGTGAGCGAGACACAGTGCCAAGCAGCTGGAGGGAGGACAGAGACATGGGAGGGGTCGGGGTCTCCCCAGGCGAATGGATGGGGGATGGCTATCTGGAGCTTTCTGTTCACCTGACGGGGTGGGTGTGGCAGTGACCTCACAAAGGCCTTTTCCAGGACCTCAGCCTACTGGTCAAAGGTAGTGGGGAGGTGGTGACCTCACAGAGGGAGGGGCAGCTGAGGCCAGGGATTGCTGGGGCTGAAGATTGGGGAGAAGAGACAGGAGAAATTCTGAGATTGGCCACTAGTGGGCAGGAATCGGAAGAGCGGGAGGCAGGTTGCGGGATACTGCTGGCTCTGTGGGGCACTGGCTGTGTAATCTTCTCACTGGGAAGTGTCAATGAGGCCCAAATCTCTCACTTTCCTTTATCTCCTTTGGGTCTCACAGGATCTCATTGAGGAGCTGCCTGGTAACTCTCCACCGGGCACCATCCTCCCTAATTCCCTGATTGCTGTGGGCAACCTCGGGTACCGAGACCCTTCAGCCTGGTTCCCCGAACCCCGCTGCTGCTCAGACCCAGGGCTGGGAGTCACTGCCCCTCCCACCCCTAGGTCACCTCCCAAGGGTGTCTACTCTGACAGAGATGGTGGGAAGGTTCACTCTCTCTGGGTTGGGCTGTTCTTTTCACTCCAGTAACATTGCAAAGGCTTTGGGGAGAGGCTCACTCCCAGGAACAGATACAGCAGGGGCAGCAGGGTCCAGGGAACAGGCACTATTCCTGTCCTGCCACAGTCTGTCTGGGAAATCTTGCACTTGTCATTCCCTGGCACGGTGCCTCAGTTTCCATTCTCGCCAGCCTCTGCCTATTTCCCTGCAATTTCACATCCCTGTTGGTGCCAGTCCCACCCCCGCACTGCACAGTCTAGTACCGGCTCCTCTCTCTTGCCAGCACCATGACACCTGGCCTGGAGCCAGAGCTGGAGACCCACCTCCTTCGAGCTGCCCTGCATGCCGGCTTCACCCTGGGTATGGAGAAGGACACCACCCAAGTCTAGGTAGATCATGCTAAAGTCATGGATTGAAGAGCCAGCTGTCATCCTGCCATGAATCCTTGCTAATTGCCTGCAGTAGGATGTGAATGAGCGAGGCCAGGATATGTGTTTGGGGGTCTCACAAGTGCTTCCCAGAGACCCCTCTTCCCATCATATGGCAGGTGTATCCCCAGTTTCCCTAACTCTGACCTATGGCTCTCCCTTGCTTTGCAGGGACTGCATAGTCTTGCCAGACCTCCTGGATGCTTCTACGGGCACAAAGCTCTAGAGATTTAGACCCCTTCCATCTAAGCCTCTTTGAGAGCCAGCACTGCTTGCTTTGATGGGACGAGGTGACCTGTCTGCACTGCTCCAGGAGGTGGCTCAGCTGAAGGCTGCGCCCATCTCAGAGGCTGTGAGGGCATTTGGGGCGCAGCAGGAAGGACCCTGCTCCACAGAGAGGGGAGAGGGTTTCTGTGAGTGCCAAGGGGCTCCATTTCCCCTTCCACTATCTCCCCTTTTACAGTGAGCCAGAGCAGTACCTGCAGCAGGGAGCGGGAGTTGCTGGTGGCCTCAGAGGCACAGCCCTGCAGTGCCTCAGGCACCTGGCGCAAGTGCCGGATGATGCGGACCTGGCGCATCACATTGGCCGTGACGTGGGTGGTAACTCATGGAGGTAAGAGTCATTTACTCCTTGGAGTGTGTGGGTCTCCTGGGGGAGAAACGGGATCCCCGATGCATAGCCTGCCTGGGAGCTTCCCCTGTCCCTGGCTCCCAGCTCTGGGACAGAGACGTCTCAATCATTGTACCACCCTGGTTTTGTTCATAGGAAGGGGCTCCCTAGACATGTCCTCTAAACTGGACTCCTGAGAGGGTTTCTGGCAGGAGGCTCCAGCCCCTCAGGCATGAAGAGGACATCAGGTAATCTCGTTCACATGGCATCTCCGGTCTCCAGCTCCACTTCCCGCAGCAGGGCCAACGAACCCATCAGCTCCCAGAATCCCAACTCTTTCGCCTCCTTCCGCTCAGCAGTGGGATTTCTCCAGCCCCCTCACCACACCTGTCAGCCTCTGAATGATGAAAGGCCTGAATGTCAGAGTCACCAGAACAAGCAAACTCCAGTTGCAGGCAGTGGGGCCTGTGTGTACTGAGCCTCACTGAAAATCATGTCTGAAATGGGGAGCAAGGACCCCAGCCCAGGAACAGTAGGAGTGGGCAGAGCAGGCCTGTAACAGGGTGTTCTCCACTGAGCTGCACAGCCTGGGGCTTAGCCAAGCTGATTACAGAATGAGCCCTACCTGAGAGGCACCATGTACCTCCTCCTACAGAGCCAGACTTCAGTGGTGATACAGCCCAGCTGGGGTATCAACAGGAATGAGAATGAGTTAGGAAGTTCAGAGCAGCAAGGAAAGTCTAGAGGGAAACTTGAGAAGAGAGGTGGGAAGTGCCCAGGGAAAACTGCAGCAAAGAGAAAGGAGTAGACCTTGCTGTTGGGTACAGGACCCTGGGCTGCTGCCAATGTCAGGGTGGGACTCGATTCCCCTACTGGCCCCAAAGAAGGGGGCGTCCACCCACCTGGAGAGGGTTACCAAGCCCAGCAAGGGGGCTGCAGGATGAGGAAGAGCCCCAGTGTTGGCAGAAGGGTGGACTAACGGTGGCGACCTGGCCGAAGTGTTGAGTTACCAGGCAGAGAAATTGTCATGGTGCTGGAGCAACCACAGATGGGGGACACTAGCCTAGCGAGAGGGCTGTGATGCCATGCCTGGCTGCCATGGGGGCACGGAAAGATGAGTAGATTAGTTTCTTATTGGTACAGTCAGGAGGATTGAATTCCATCAGCCCTCATGGATCACAGGGGGAAGTCTTGGGTGCTGAAGGACGGTCTGACCTGCCAAGTGGGTGTCTCAAGGGACCAAGCTGGTCACTGGATTTTTCACTTCAGTTCCCAGGACTGGTTAAGCAGCCAAAGCAGGTCTAGGAGTTTCTCATGCAGCTCCTAGAACACCAACAGA
Organism: Lepidochelys olivacea; assembly: GCF_965140295.1. NCBI lineage: Eukaryota > Metazoa > Chordata > Testudines > Cheloniidae > Lepidochelys > Lepidochelys olivacea. The sequence continues at coordinate 177,378,459 of NC_140413.1, read as the reverse complement.
GGCAGAAGGAAGTGCAGACGGAGCTACAGACGTGGCAGCAGAAATACCTGTGAGAGATCCTGCCAAGGGAAATCAACCCAGGGTCTGCTATGCCCATGGACAAAAAGAGCAGACAAGGAGAGCATGCCTGGGCTGTGCTGCGAAGATTAGCCCAGGAGAGCAGAGCATGAGGAAGTGTACAAGCGTGGCCTAATGCCAAGATGGGGACAAGAGTTCTTTGTTTTGAGTGCAGAGAAGCAGGCCATATCAAAAGACACGGCCTGCTTAGGAAATCGCTGAATGGCAAAATGAGGGGCCAGGGCCCCAAGAAGGTAGAAAGAAAGGAGAAGTTGTCCTCTGACACAAACCCACGTGAGGCAGGCTACGTGGAGGTGGCAGGGATGGCCGTGGACCTTGCAGACCCTCCACCAACATGCCCTGTTGGGTGCTGCAGGGAGGTGAAGCACGAAATGGTTGGCCCAGAGATGAAGCAGACTGAAGGAGGGACAAACACCAGGGTGGAGCAGTCCATGGTGGGTTCTCAGACCCTGACGGAAAAGGTTTTGGTGTATGCAGTGCCAGTAGCAAAAAGAGGTAGAGAAGAAGCTAAAGGCTTCGGAACAGGCTCCGCAAGCAGTTGCGAATGAGAAGGAGTGGCTGCAGGAAGAGCGCTGGGATACTGCGTAAGAGAAGGATTGCCTCTTAATTCTGGTGAGCGAGCTGGCAGTGGAGCTGGAGACACTGTGCGCAAGCTGTACAAGCGCGCAGCCGGTGACAGCGATGAGATGATGAGGGATGAAGCTTGGACAAGAATCGAACTTGCCCCCCCAGGTGGGGAATGTTCTAAGGAGGAGGGAATATAACAGAGAGTGGCCTGTGGGCTGTAAAGCCTGGACCGAGGCCAAACTGATTACAGAGTGAGCTTCACCTGAGGGAAAACCAGGGAAAACCGCAGCAAAGGTACAAGAACAGGCCTAGCTATTCAGTACAGGCCTTGGGGCAGAACCTAGAATTGAGGGTAGGACTGGTTCTCTCATGGTCTCTAAGGAAGGGGACGTAGAAGGCCATAGAAAGGGATAGCAAGGGCAAGCCGAGCCAAAGTGAGGCTGAGGAAGAGCCCCCAAAGGAACGGAAGACCTTGTTTCTATTAGACATTTTTGGACTTTTTGTTTGGGATGAGCACGACCCAGGAAAGAGTGGAATAAAAGACGGTCACCTGGCTGAAGGGCTGAGTTCCCAGCCAAAGAACTCCCAGAGGGCCCTAGCAACTATTGGCTTTGGTGCTAGCCCAGCAAGAAAGCTGTAACACCAGGCCTTGCCAGGAAGGGGCAGCCTGGTTTTGGAGAGTGGTGGGGATGGCCTATGGGAGAGGATGGCTGGAGGGGTCGTACAGGAGGGGCAACAGGGTCCAGTGATGAGAGCAGGGAACTGGTTGGACTGCAGCCCTGCCCCTGAGTGGTAACGAGATCCTGGCCAGGTCACTCTCCTACCTGATGCCTCACTTTCTCTATCTTTGAAATGGGGATCATCCTGACCCACATTAAGTGAGTGTTTGATCCTCTGTTTTTCCTTCCAAAATCTCTGCCGTCCTTGCCCCGCACAGGCCTCTGCCCTGTTCCTCAAACTTCCGTGCCCATGTTAGTGCCTGTGTAGCCCCCCAATGGCAAGGTCTCATGTACAGCCTCCTGGCAGCAAACTGAAGCCGCCCCTAGATCCAGAACAGGAATCGCAGTTCCTGTGCGTGGCCTGAATGGAGGACAGACCATGGGCATGGGGACGGCCAACACTCACATCCAGGTAGATCATCAACGTACTCCTCTGTCCCAGGAGCAGGAAGGTCTCTGGTTCTTGCTCTCTTCGGTTCCTGGAGCTCCTGAGTTGGGGGTGCGGGCTGGGGGGCAGAGATGGGAACAGGCCAGAGGATTAATCCACTGTCAGGGAGAGAGTCCCACCCTGTGGGAGATGATGTTGCCCCTCTATGGGGAAGTCCTTCCATGCAGATTCTTGCTTTCTTCGATAGCTGGAGCTGCTGATCTGGGGGTGCGGTGGACAGAGATGGGAACAGGTATAGGATTAATCCAGTGTCAGGGGGAGACTCCCCCCCCTCCCCTCACCCGTGGGAGATGATGTTGCCCCTCTATGGGGAAGTTCTTCCTTGCAGATGCTGTGCTTTGGTTCCTGGACTCTGCCAGGAAGCCCAGCTCCCATCCCTAGCAGCTTGGCTGTTCCCTATCTTGCTCGGCACCAGACCCTCTGCAGAGAGCTGCTCTGGGTCAGGAGTGCAGAGCCAGCTCTCATCCTGGAAGGTGTAGCCCCAGGTTCCATAACCCTGACCCATGGTCTCCCTCCCATGACAGGCTCTGAAGAAGGCCTGCCCAGAGACGTGGATGCCATGTTAAAGAGCCTACTGACAGCAACCCCCAACACAGACAAACTCCCGCACATCTTGGAGGTGAGCAGAATGGGCAAAGGCAGCAGGAATTTTACCTTAGCCCTGGGGAGGCCTGGAAATGAGAGACTGGATGATCCATGTTTCCATTGTGTCCTGCTACCTGAGAGCCATTGGGCCACCCGTGGTCAGGGCAGTCAATACAGAGCAGTGTTGGGGCCCTTCCTCCTTCAGGGACAGAGGGAAGGCGCTGATGCTCGGCAACCAGGCTCTGCCTGGTTCTGTTGAGCACTAACTCCAAGACCCCAGGCAGGCTTGCGGAGTGAGAGCATCAGAGCCCTGTGAAGTCCAGGAGAAGATCCTCTAAGAAGAGCACTGGCTCCTTCCGAGGAAGCTGCTGAGATGGGTCTTCACAACATCCTCTGGCAAGGAGTTCCACACGTTGACTGTGCGTTTGTTTAAAAAAAATACTTCCTTTTTTTAGTTTTAAACCTGCTGTCTATTAATTTCATTTGGTGAGCCCATATCAGTGTACAACAGAAATGGTTTCTCAAAGTCATGTTCAATAACATGATTGGATCCTTTTACAAACTCAATGTAAAACTTGCTTAGAACAATGGTGGATATGGATCTGCTCTTGCAGCATGGTTCCTGTATGTCTCATGTGATCTTCCCAAGAGCTAATGAAAATAGCTACTTTATCCATAGAAGCTTTGCGTGTGTCTGGAACCCAATTAATATCAAGACAATGTAGATATTAGTGTTGTCCATAGTATAGGAATCTTGGTATTTAGCCATGAAAGGAATATGGTAGTATGCCTCGGTTTCCCTTTTCCTACATCATATCAGGTCTGGAATGTCTTTTCTCCTGTGAAAAGTTTCAAGACTGTTTACAAGTATCAGGGGGTAGCCGTCTTAGTCTATATCCACAGAAACAACAAGGAGTCCAGTGGTACCTGAAAGACTAACAAATTTATTTGGGCATAAGCTTTGGTGGGTGAAAAATCTGTATCACAGGGTCTTTTAACATAGTGTGGGTTTTTTTGTATCACTCTTAACATGTTCAAGGGTTTTCCCAAAAGATTTGGCACCGTGATACAGTATGGCCAGAGGGCAGCAGGAGAGTGTTTAAAGGGAGCCTTATCCCCTGTAGAAGGAAGAAAGTTTGCTATAGATTAATTAGAGCACCTGAAGCCAGTCACCTGATAACCGCCCCCCCCCCCCCGCTTCAATCGGACAAGGGAAGGAGTTGAAGCATAGTTGATTGGTCAATAGACAAGTCAGATCTTACCCAGAAATAACGCTGTTGCCAATCCTTCAGGAGCAAGGAGGAACAAGGAGAAACTTGCTTTCAAAAGAGCCAAGGAGGAGAGGGACACGGTCCATGAAGAGAGCCTGCTCCGGGGTTCCTGAGGGAGAGAGGAAGAGCAGGGAGCAGGACCGATTGCTCAGGGGGGGAATGCTGGATATGGGGCCAGCAGGGTGGTTCATCCAGCTCATGTCACAGCACCAGCCCCAGTGCGTGTGCTGGCTGCAGTGTCTGCAGGTGCACAGGTCCATGTACCTGTGACAGTGGAATGGTGTTCCCGGGCCTGGCTCACAATGGTTGGAGGGTGGAGTTTGCGGCAGGGCCAGTGAGCAAAATTGCAGCTGGGGTTTCTGTTCCCAACTATTGACAGTTGTGTGTCTCAGAAAAAGATCCTCTTACCCCTCTCTCCAAGAGACGTAACCTTGTCTCCAAAACCAGTGAGGTGGCAGAGCGCATACTGGTTTATGCCGTAGCCGACACGTTTTCTGGCCAGCCTTGAACACTCCAATTCCCTGATGAATGTTCTTCTGACCCTTAATGGCTTTTTTATTTTTGCTCTAGCCATTATTCAGACGCTCAGCCCAGTCAGCCTGGTCCCACTTCCATGTGGTGCCTCACTTTCCCCCTCTCTGAAGTGGGGATAATCCTAACTGACAATTAGACGGTGTTTGATCCTCAGATCTTGATTCCCAAATCCCTGCCCTCCTTGCCCAACACCAGCCTCCCCCCATTTCCCCAAACTTCCATGCCTATCTTAGTGCCTGTCTCTGCCCCCAAATGCAAGGTCTCAGACACCGTCTCCTTCCAGCAAGCTGAAGCTGCCCCTGGCTCTGGAGCTGGAATCGCATGTCCTGAGAGCTTTCCTTGCCTAGTGTATTCACCGTGGGCATGAGAAAGGACAACACCCGTATGCAGGTCTAACATCAGCCTCCACCTCTGTCCCAGCAGCAGGATGGCTCTGCTTCCTGCTCTGTTAGGGGGCTTATTCCTTCACCCACTTACTTCCCTGGTCCTTCTTGCATGAACAGAGAGCAACAATACCCGAAGTCCAAAGGTGCAAACAATTCGATGTTTATTGGGGTGAACTTCTAGCAATCATGATTCCAGTTTCCTTCCTTAGTGTCCCCCTTCTCAGCTTTGACACCCCAGAGCCTTACCTGTGTCCCTGTTCCCATTTCCCCCCCTTAGCAAAACATGATTCCAATTTCCCCGCCCCCATTCTCTGTTCCCATTCCCCCCCTTAGCAAAACATGATTCCAGTTTCCCCACCTCCATTCCCTGTTCCCATTCCCCCTCCTGACTTCCTGAGCTGCTCTGGGCAAGGACTGCAGAGCCAGCTGTCATCCTGGCAGGTGTAGCCCCAGGTTCCATAACCCTGACCCATGGTCTCTCTCCGCTGGCAGGCTCGGAGCAAAGGCCTGTCCAGAGAACATGGATGACGAGCTCTAGATCCTGCTGACAGCATACCCCAGCACAGACAAACTCCAGCACATCTCGGAGGTGAGCAGAATTGGAAGGGGCAGCAGGGGTTTTAACTTGGCCCTGGGGACTCCTGGAAAGAAGAGACTGGAAAATCCATGTTTCTTCTCTTGGATCCTTCGAGTATGCATTTGTGATATAAACTCAGTGGGTGACCTTGGGGTTAACTCACTTCCCCCTTCTGGCATCAGTCTTCTCCACTATCAAATCTACCCTGGGGAAGAAGGACATAAGCCCCGACAATCACCTTCACCTGTTGGTGTCTGGCCCTGGGACCCTAAACCAACTGGACTACCTGCCCCATCACCTAAACTGCCCTGACTTTTCCTCCTAGGGCCTTGTCCTAGGTGCTCAACCTAGCCCCTTCCAGGCTCAGCTTAGCCCCTACCTGCTCCCCTTGGGGTGTCTCTCGTGGCTGAGCACAGGCTGCCCTTCTGTCTCTCAGCAGGCCTGAGTCCTAGTCACATGCTGCTTCTTGTCACCTGACCCCCACATTTATTCCCTTCACCCTACGGAGCTGCACAACCTGGGCTAAGTACAGTTGAGCTCCAACCCCTGTCCTGGCCATCTCACCCTGGGACAGGTTGAAAGTGGAAACCTGTGGGCTAACAGTAACTGTTTGCACTCAAAGGTGCTGAAGACACAATGGAAGAGGAAATCCTTTGGTCTGGATTTAAATTATTGCAACTGAAAGTGAATGAGAGAAAATTGGTCCAGAGTTATCTTCCTAGCAGCAGAAAATCTGTAGATTGATAGATGTTAAGGTCAGAAAGGACCATTATGTGTATCTAGTCGCACCTCCTGTACAACTCGAGCCCTTGAATGTCACCAAGTGATTCCTTCAGCCAACCATAACATGGGACTGAGCCAGAGCACGTCTTTTGGAATGACATCCACATGCATTGGAGCCAACAGGCTAACAGAAAATCCTTCTGTAGTGACATGGGGTTAAGGGACATGAAGGAAAAGACACGGAGGCTGTGATTAAAGTTAGAGCACTGAGACCAGGATAACCGGGGCTAGGTCGCAGGATTGGCTAGCAGAAGACCTGCCATTTTCTATTCCTGGCTTTGAGACCATGAGCAAGTCTCTTCACTGCTGGGTGCCTCGGTTTCCCCAAATATCAAATAGAGCTATTCAAGCTTTTGTTTGTTCTCCCCATTTTACAGGGTGGGAAACCGAGACACAGTTGGGACCTGTCTACACTACAGCTCTCTAGAGCATTTCTAAGCTGCTGACCCCCACATGTTGTTCAGAGCCTATGGACAACACCGCTCCTAAGGGTGTGTTTATTCTGTTCTTATCCCCTATGTACCAGCAGGTCTGGGCGGCCTTTTCTCACTGTGCTGTGGGGAGCAGGTCCTGCGTACAAAGGGTCTGAAGAACCTCTCAAGGACTAATTTTTAAAAATAATTTTTATCAATGAATTGGGAGAAAACATACAATCCCTGCTGATAAGCTTGGTGGGTGACAAAATACTGGCAGAGTCGTTATTACTGATGAGAAGAGAGCAGTGATACAAAGCGATGTGGCTCATTTGGCAAGCTGGACCCATTCAAAGAAAACAAGTTTGACCAGAGCCAAATGCAAGGTCCTATACCTCCTAACAAGGCATGCTGGCCACACCTCCAGAATGGAGAAGTGTATCCAGGAAAGCAGTGACTCTGAAAAGGATTTAGGGGCTATAGTGGAGAAGCTACTCAACACGAGCTCCCAGTGGGATGCTGTGGTGAACAGAGCTAAAGCCATCATTACATGTAGGAGCAGAGCCGTGAGTAGCATAGGGAGGTGTGACATTATGAGTGTAATATAATATCTCATTGATAGGTCACAGGGCCAGAAAGAGTTAATTAACTCACAGGCTGACCTGATCCATGGCTGAACTTTAAAGACTGGTGAGGAAGATATGTAAAGGAATAGAGCTTTGAAATGCAAGCCTGCATTGTTAGAGATAGAAGGGTAGATGTTTGCTCAGGTCTTGTGATATAAGCAAACGAGTCTTGTCTATTGCTATAGCTTTGATTCAAAGATCAAAAGAGGAATATTAACATTTAGGAAGACACTTGAGTGAAACAGTATTATTGTTCATATGTCTCTTTGAAGGTTGTGGTAACCTGTATCTAAACTGTTTAATGGATAAATTATCCTGTGATAATTGCCAGGATGTTTAGGAGAAGGAAAGTTAAGCCTATTGTTTTCTCAGGCCAAAAGGCTGCTGGAAATGTATAAAAACCCTGGGACACAATCCTTCTTCATCTCAGATCTGCTTTGGGTTTCAAGAAGGGGAAACCCGAAGCCATAAGGACTGAGATCCCCAGTCACTGACTGGAGTCACCCTGAATATGGACATTGGACTATAACCTATGGACTATTTCTAAAAGGACTTTTGGCAACTACAAGCTCATCTCTGCTCTGTACCTGTACCTCAAGAGTTCAACTCAAGTCTGTATCTGTATTGATCTTTTAACCAACACGCTCTTCCTTTTCCTTTTTAATAAATTTTAGTTTTGTTAATAAGGATTGACTATAAGCGTGTATTTTGGGTAAGATCTGAGTTATCATTTGACCTGGGTCTGGGGCTTGGTCCTTTGGGATCAGGAGAACCTTTTCTTTTATATGATGAAATAAGATTTTCAGAATTTATCATCATATGTTTGACCTGTGTGTCTGGAAGGATTCCTGAGGCTGGGTACTTTAAGGGAACTGCATTATTTGGACTTCTGAGTAACCAGGGAGGTGCAAAAGAAGCTGTTTTGTGCTGGCTTGGTAAATCTAAGGATTGGAATATCCACCAGCCTTTGGGGTTTGTTTACCCCGTTTGTTTGCAGTCCACCCTGACTGAGTGACCTCAGCTGGCTCCCACGGGCAGCACTGTCACAGGAGGTGACACAGCATCAGTGAGACTGCTATTGGAATACTGCCTCCAGTTTTGGTGTCCTCATTTGAAAAAGATGTTGAGAAATTGGAGCTGGGGCAGCAAAGAGCCACCAAATGTTCTGCGGGCTGGAGAAAAATGCCTTCTAGGGAGCGATTGAAAGAGCTCAACCTGTTTAGCTGATGAAAAGCAGATTGAAAGGTGACTTCACTGAAGTGTTGAAATGCCTTAATGGAGAGAAAATACTGGGGATTAAAAGGCTCGTTAATCTAGCAGAGAAAGGCAAAACAAGACCCAATGGCTGGAAGGTGAAAAGAGACCAATTCATATCACAAATAAAGCACAAATATTCAACAGCGAGGATGATTCACCACAGGAACAAGCTACCAAGGAAAGTGGTGGATTCTCCATCTCTTGATGTCATTTAATGAAGACTAGATGCCTTTCTGGAATGTGCTTGCCAAACGTTAGCGACTGTGGTATACAGGAGGCCTGTGATATGCAGGGGGTCAGATGAGATGCTCTAATGGTCTCTTCTGGCCATCCAGTCGACTCATTTCTGAAAAACTGAGTGTAGCATTGGGAGTAGCCTCTGATGTGTTGCTGTCTAGCCAGCTTGCTTCCTAGAATGAACACTCATTGAGTGGGCTGATCCAAAGGGAGTAGCTCAAACCTCCAAAGTGTCTGGCCAGCGGCAGGACATTAGCACTGCAGGGGAGGGGTGGGTAGGTTGACGGGATAGCAAGTGTGAAAAAGGGGACAGGGAGTGGGGGGCAATAGGAACCTATATAAGAAAAAGTCCTAGATAGAGGGACTGTCCCTATAAAATCGGGACATCTGGTCACCCCAGGGGTGGGTATGGCAGTGACATCACAAAGGCCTTTTGCAGGACCTCAGCCTATTTGTCAAAGCTTGTCATAAATATAAAGGGAAGGGTAAACCCCTTTGAAATCCCTCCTGGCCAGGGGAAAGCTCCTCTCACCTATAAAGGGTTAAGAAGCTAAAGGTAACCTCGCTGGCACCTGACCAAAATGACCAATGAGGAGACAAGATACTTTCAAAAGCTGGGAGGAGGGAGAGGAACAAAGGGTCTGTCTGTAGTCGTCTTGGCCGGGGACAGAACAGGAATGGAGTCTTAGAACTTTTAGTAAGTAATCTAGCTAGGTATGTGTTAGATTATGATTTCTTTAAATGGCTGAGAAAAGAATTGTGCTGAATAGAATAACTATTTCTGTCTGTGTATCTTTTTTGTAACTTAAGGTTTTGCCTAGAGGGGTTCTCTATGTTTTTGAATCTAATTACCCTGTAAGATATATACCATCCTGATTTTACAGGGGGGATTTCTTTATTTCTATTTACTTCTATTTTTTATTAAAAGTCTTCTTGTAAAACACTGAATGCTTTTTCATTGTTCTCAGATCCAAGGGTTTGGGTCTGTGGTCACCTATGCAAATTGGTGAGGCTTTTTATCCAACATTTCCCAGGAAAGGGGGAGTGCAAGTGTTGGGAGGATTGTTCATTGTTCTTAAGATCCAAGGGTCTGGGTCTGTAGTCACCTAGGCAAATTGGTGAGGCTTTTTACCAAACCTTGTCCAGGAAGTGGGGTGCAAGGTTTTGGGAAGTATTTTGGGGGGAAGGACGCGTCCAAACAGCTCTTCCCCAGTAACCAGTATTAGTTTGGTGGTGGTAGCGGCCATTCCAAGGATAACGGGGGTAATATTTGTTACCTTGGGGAAGTTTTGACCTAAGCTGGTAAAGATAAGCTTAGGAGGTTTTTCATGCAGGTCCCCACATCTGTACCCTAGAGTTCAGAGTGGGGGAGGAACCTTGACATGGTGGCACAGTGGTGGGATTAACCTGAAATCATTTTGAGATCCAGTTGAGATTTTTTGAACTAGAAATACAGATTTTAAAAAGGAATTTTTAGGAAGTCCAGAAGGCAGCTTTGAAACTGAAAGCAGCTTGGTTTCTCTCTGCTTTGTGGCCAAGCAGAGACAAAAGGGGATTATCTTGTGAATTGCAGGTTTTCTTTGCCTGGAGGCACGGTACTTAACTCCTGCAGGGAAATTCACAGTCTTCCAACCCAGAGGTTTTTTTTTTTTCTTTTCTTCCTAAAAGTAAATAGGGGGTGTGTGCTCTACCCATTTGCCTGGAGACAAAAGTGGCAGGGTTTTTTTTTTAGGATTTTGATTTTTTTTTGTTTTACAAGGAGCACAGGTTTGAAAAGAAATTTTTTTCTTCTTTGGGCTGGGTAAGCAGGTTTCCAAGTAGTTGGAGGTTTTTTGCTTTAATTTGGGCCCAGAGCAGAGACAAGGGAATTGTCTTTTTCTGTAGGCTGACAATCACTATCAGAGAATAGGTATTCTATTCCAGCACAGCAAAATTTTACAGCCAAGTTTTGTTTGTTTATTTCTAAACCTCGGGTGTAAAGTTAGTTAAAAACAGAGAGGTTAGAATGGCCAAATCCTCAGCTCGACTACAGCTGGAATTAGCCAAATTTCAGGCTGAGGAAAAACAAAGGGAACATGAAAGACAGATAGAACTCATGCAGCTGAAGAAGGAACAAGAAAGGGAGGCAGAACAACACCAAGAGGCTGCCCACAAGAGGGAAATGGAGGCAAGGAAGCATGTGGAGGAGGAGAGGGAAAAAGAGAGGAAGCATGTGGAGGAGATGGAGAGGATAAAGGCCCAGCAGAATATACCAACAAACCCTAGCAATCCTTCTCCAGGTACCACTTCCCATCCCAGAAAGTTCCCCACCTACAAGGCAGGTGATGATACTGAGGCCTTCTTAGAAAACTTCGAAAGGGCCTGCCTTGGGTACAACATCTCTACTGACCAATACATGGTAGAGCTGAGGCCGCAGCTCAGTGGACCCTTAGCTGAGGTGGCAGCTGAAATGCCTAAAGAACACATGAACAAGTATGAACTGTTTAAATCCAAGGCGAGAGTCAGAATGGGGATAACACCCGAGCAGTCTCGTCGGAGGTTCAGAGCCCTAAGGTGGAAACCAGACATGTCATTTACCCGACATGCCTACCACATTGTAAAACATTGGGATGCCTGGATATCAGGAGCAAGTGTTGAATCTCCAGTAAATTTGCCCTTCCTAATGCAAATGGAACAATTCTTAGAGGGTGTTCCTGAGGAAATAGAAAGATACATCCTAGATGGGAAACCCAAAACTGTACTTGAGGCAGGAGAGATTGGAGCCAGATGGGTGGAGGTGGCAGAGAAGAAGAAAACTGGTCGCAGTTGGAGCGGAGACCAGAAGGGACCACCCCAGACCACACCCTATTACCGGGGGCCGCCCAAAGCCCCACCTACCTCCCAAAGAACCCTCCAGACCCCTTATCGTCCCACCACCCCGTTCTCCAGCAACCCTCCTCGCCCCAGTGACCCGTCAGCTGGACGATGTTTTAAGTGTAACGAGCTGGGGCATGTAAAGGCCAACTGCCCCAAGAACCCCAACAGATTACAGTTCATTGCACCGGAATCACACCAGAGGTCCACAGGCCCAGATACCTCCCAGATACCCTTGGAGCGGAGGGAAACTGTGAGTGTGGGTGGGAAGAAGGTCACCGCGTGGAGGGACACCGGAGCACAAGTGTCAGCTATCCATGCTTCCTTAGTGGACCCCAATTTAATCAACCCAGAGATCCAAGTGACGATTCAACCCTTCAAGTCCAACTCTTTCAATTTGCCTACAGCCAAGTTGCCTGTCCAGTACAAGGGCTGGTCAGGAATGTGGACTTTTGCAGTCTATGATGATTATCCCATCCCCATGCTGTTGGGGGAAGACTTGGCCAATCATGTGAAGCAGGCCAAGAGGGTGGGAATGGTCACCCGCAACCAGGCTAAACAAGCCGTGAGGCCTAGCTCTGTTCCGGAAACTTCTATCAGGACCCAGTCAGAGGTGATGGACCTGGACCCCAGGCCAATGTCTGCAACAGCAGTAGTGGATCCAGTCCCAGAGACCCAGACGGAACCAGTCCCAGAACCGGAACCAGCCAAACAACCAACACCAGACCCCGTGTCAGCACTGAATCCAGTACTTGCAACCTCAACACCAGAGGGCCCCACCGAACCTGAACTGGCAGCAGCCGATAACCCTACACAAGAGGCTCAGCCGGAGCCTGAATCCCAACATAGTACACCAGCGGAGAGCGGTTCACAGTCAACAGAAACAGCTCCATCCCCTATATCGCTTCCAGAGGGACCAAGCCTAGGTCCACAATCCCATGAGGAACTGATGTCTCCAGCATCAAGGGAACAGTTCCAGACCGAACAGGAAGCAGATGAAAGCCTCCAGAGAGCTTGGACGGCGGCACGGAGCAACCCACCGCCTCTCAGCTCTTCTAATCGATCCAGGTTTGTTGTAGAAAGAGGACTTTTATACAAGGAAACTCTTTCTGGGGGACACCAGGAAGACTGGCATCCTCAGAGACAGTTGGTAGTTCCAACTAAATACCGGGCCAAGCTCTTGAGCTTAGCCCATGATCACCCTAGTGGCCATGCTGGGGTGAACAGGACCAAAGACCGTTTGGGGGGGTCATTCCACTGGGAGGGAATGGGCAAGGATGTTTCTACCTATGTCCAGTCTTGTGAGGTGTGCCAAAGAGTGGGAAAACCCCAAGACCAGGTCAAAGCTCCTCTCCAGCCACTCCCCATCATTGAAGTTCCATTTCAGCGAGTAGCTGTGGATATTCTGGGTCCTTTTCCGAAAAAGACACCCAGAGGAAAGCAGTACATACTGACTTTCATGGATTTTGCCACCCGATGGCCGGAAGCAGTAGCTCTAAGCAACACCAGGGCTAAAAGTGTGTGCCAGGCACTAGCAGACATTTTTGCCAGGGTAGGTTGGCCCTCCGACATCCTCACAGATGCAGGGACTAATTTCCTGGCAGGAACTATGAAAAAACTTTGGGAAGCTCATGGGGTAAATCACTTGGTTGCCACTCCTTACCATCATCAAACAAATGGCATGGTGGAGAAGTTTAATGGAACTTTGGGGGCCATGATACGTAAATTCGTAAATGAGCACTCCAATGATTGGGACCTAGTATTGCAGCAGTTGCTCTTTGCCTACAGAGCTGTACCACATCCCAGTTTAGGGTTTTCCCCATTTGAACTTGTATATGGCCGTGAGGTTAAGGGGCCATTGCAGTTGGTGAAGCAGCAATGGGAGGGATTTACACCTTCTCCAGGAACTAACATTCTGGACTTTGTAACCAACCTACAAAACACCCTCCGAACCTCTTTAGCCCTTGCTAGAGAAAACTTACAGGATGCTCAAAAAGAGCAAAAAGCCTGGTATGATAAACATGCCAGAGAGCGTTCCTTCAAAGTAGGAGACCAGGTCATGGTCTTAAAGGCGCTCCAGGCCCATAAAATGGAAGCATCGTGGGAAGGGCCATTCGTGGTCCAGGAGCGCCTGGGAGCTGTTAATTATCTCATAGCATTCCCCACCTCCAACCGAAAGCCTAAGGTGTATCATATTAATTCTCTAAAGCCCTTTTATTCCAGAGAATTAAAGGTTTGTCAGTTTACAGCCCAGGGAGGAGACGACGCTGAGTGGCCTGAAGGTGTCTACTACGAAGGGAAATGTGCTGGTGGTGTGGAAGAGGTGAACCTCTCCATGACCCTTGGGCGTATGCAGCGACAGCAGATCCAGGAGCTGTGCACTAGCTACGCGCCAACGTTCTCAGCCACCCCAGGACTGACTGAACGGGCATACCACTCCATTGACACAGGTAATGCTCACCCAATTAGGGTCCACCCTTACCGGGTGTCTCCTCAAGCTAAAACTGCTATAGAACGGGAGATCCAGGATATGTTACAGATGGGTGTAATCCGCCCCTCTGAAAGTGCATGGGCATCTCCAGGGGTTCTAGTTCCCAAACCAGATGGGGAAATACGTTTTTGCGTGGACTACCGTAAGCTAAATGCTGTAACTCGCCCAGACAACTATCCCATGCCACGAACAGATGAACTATTAGAGAAACTGGGAAGGGCCCAGTTCATCTCTACCTTGGACTTAACCAAGGGGTACTGGCAGGTACCGCTAGATGAATCTGCCAAGGAAAGGTCAGCCTTCATCACACATCTCGGGCTGTATGAATTTAATGTACTCCCTTTCGGGCTGCGAAATGCACCCGCCACTTTCCAAAGACTTGTAGATGGTCTCCTAGCGGGATTAGGAGAATATGCAGTCGCCTACCTTGACGATGTGGCCATATTTTCGGATTCCTGGGCAGACCACCTGGAACATCTACAAAAAGTCCTTGAGCGCATAAGGGAGGCAGGACTAACTGTTAAGGCTAAGAAGTGTCAAATAGGCCTAAACAGAGTGACTTACCTTGGACACCAGGTGGGTCAAGGAACTATCAGCCCCCTACAGGCCAAAGTGGATGCTATCCAAAAGTGGCCTGTCCCAAAGTCAAAGAAACAGGTTCAATCCTTCTTAGGCTTGGCCGGTTATTACAGACGATTTGTACCGCACTACAGCCAAATCGCTGCCCCACTGACAGACCTAACCAAAAAGAAACAGCCAAATGCTGTTCAGTGGACCGGAAAGTGTCAGAAGGCCTTTAACAAGCTTAAAGCGACACTCATGTCTGACCCTGTACTAAGGGCCCCAGACTTTGACAAACCGTTCCTAGTAACCACAGATGCATCCGAGCGTGGTGTGGGAGCAGTTTTAATACAGAAAGGACCTGATCAAGAATTCCACCCTGTAGTGTTTCTCAGCAAAAAACTGTCTGAGAGGGAAAGCAACTGGTCAGTCACTGAAAAAGAATGTTATGCCATTGTCTACGCTCTGGAAAAGCTACGCCCATATGTTTGGGGACGGCGTTTCCACCTGCAAACCGACCATGCTGCACTAAAGTGGCTTCACACCGTCAAAGAAACTAACAAAAAACTTCTTCAGTGGTTTAGCTCTCCAAGATTTTGATTTCGACATCCAACACATCTCAGGAGCTTCTAACAAAGTGGCTGATGCACTCTCCCGTGAAAGTTTCCCAGAATCAACTGGTTAAAATTGTCCTTGAGATGTGGAAAATATTGTTAGTCTTTATGTACTTGGTAGTATATTTAGAGATGCATGTGTCTTATTAACTCTGTTTTTCCTAGAGCTCCAGGAAGAAATCCCAGCCAGTGTTTCACCCTAGCTGAGATTTGGGGGGCGTGTCATAAATATAAAGGGAAGGGTAAACCCCTTTGAAATCCCTCCTGGCCAGGGGAAAGCTCCTCTCACCTATAAAGGGTTAAGAAGCTAAAGGTAACCTCGCTGGCACCTGACCAAAATGACCAATGAGGAGACAAGATACTTTCAAAAGCTGGGAGGAGGGAGAGGAACAAAGGGTCTGTCTGTAGTCGTCTTGGCCGGGGACAGAACAGGAATGGAGTCTTAGAACTTTTAGTAAGTAATCTAGCTAGGTATGTGTTAGATTATGATTTCTTTAAATGGCTGAGAAAAGAATTGTGCTGAATAGAATAACTATTTCTGTCTGTGTATCTTTTTTGTAACTTAAGGTTTTGCCTAGAGGGGTTCTCTATGTTTTTGAATCTAATTACCCTGTAAGATATATACCATCCTGATTTTACAGGGGGGATTTCTTTATTTCTATTTACTTCTATTTTTTATTAAAAGTCTTCTTGTAAAACACTGAATGCTTTTTCATTGTTCTCAGATCCAAGGGTTTGGGTCTGTGGTCACCTATGCAAATTGGTGAGGCTTTTTATCCAACATTTCCCAGGAAAGGGGGAGTGCAAGTGTTGGGAGGATTGTTCATTGTTCTTAAGATCCAAGGGTCTGGGTCTGTAGTCACCTAGGCAAATTGGTGAGGCTTTTTACCAAACCTTGTCCAGGAAGTGGGGTGCAAGGTTTTGGGAAGTATTTTGGGGGGAAGGACGCGTCCAAACAGCTCTTCCCCAGTAACCAGTATTAGTTTGGTGGTGGTAGCGGCCATTCCAAGGATAACGGGGGTAATATTTGTTACCTTGGGGAAGTTTTGACCTAAGCTGGTAAAGATAAGCTTAGGAGGTTTTTCATGCAGGTCCCCACATCTGTACCCTAGAGTTCAGAGTGGGGGAGGAACCTTGACAAAGGTAGTGGGGAGGTGGTGACCTCACAGAGAGATGCTGACATCAGCCAGGCAGGACAGGGGCGCAGGGCCAGGGAAACCTCACAGACCCCTGTAGCTTTGCTTCAGCAAGTCTCCCTCTTGAGGTCTCTCTTTGAGGGCTGAGAGAGTATTAGGGTTTACGTACGTGAGCGCAAGGAGGAACCTCTTTTGAGTTTTCTCCTTTCCTTTTCCTGATTTTACTGGAAAACAGACATCCCTGTTTTGAAGGTAAGAGCCTCCGAGAGGTTTGGAACCTGTTCAGTCTGATCCATTTGGTGCCAGCTGAATTCTAGGCCTGGAAAACGCTAGCTTCAGGTGGCAGAATTTTATTCCCCACCTAGGATTTTGTCCCTTAGACTCACTGGGGACATTAGGGTTTGTCCTTTTTGTTTTACATTTCCTCTCTCCCTCATTTCTCTTCTTCTCTTACTTCTTTTGTCCTTTCCCCTGTTCCCCTCCCGCCACCAGGAGGGGTGTGGTGGGGGGAGTCACTGCGGGTGCTCTGCAGCTCCCAAAAATGTGGGGCTGAAATAGTGCTCGGCCAGTGATCCCCACTGGTGACCTGGGCCATCCTTTGGGCTCTCTGGTGAGAACCCTCAGCCTCCCGCCCCTCAGTCTCTACCCTGATTGGCTGAGCAAGGGGTTATTGACAGGGAGGAGACTCGGGTCCTTGTTGCTCTCTTTTAAAACCAAGTAAATAAGTCATAACCAGTCATGTTTGATGAATTTTGCTGCTTCTCTGCATTCATTGTCTCTGAGCAGTTCATGATTCTCTCTCGCATTCCAGTTCTCCTGAAACACTTGCTGAATAATTACTATGAACTGTTGTTGGTCTGGAGCTCATTTGAGAGGACTTTATTCAGATTGTTCAATGTATGAAACTCAAGATCTGATGGTTAGTTTGAAAATCAGGGTTCTTGGGTCCTATTCCCAACTCTGGCACTGCCTGGCTGTGTGACCTCAGACAAGTCAATTCTCCTTTCTCAGCCTTAGCTTCTCCCTCTTTCAAGTAGGCATAACAATCCTCTCCTACCTACCTCACAGTGGGTGGAGGATGGGGATCCATTGGAGAGTGTCACTGGGAGCAGTGCATAATATGAGGGGTCCTATCACTTTTACTCAGATCAGATAATGGAATAGCTGAAATATTCTATTTTATTTGTTATTTTGTTTATTTGTTTTTGATTATTTTATTTGTTTTTGATTATTTTGAAATTAAGAGCAGCAACTTAAAATTGTTAAGAGCAGCAACTTCTTAGCTCAGACTGAAGCATCTTCTCTAATTTTCAAGATCAAAGTGTCTCATCTTTGTGTGCGGCAAGACAATTTAACATACAGTGACAAACAGGAGATGCTTTTGTTTTGCAACAAAATATTTTTGCAAAGAATTTTCATCCCACTTGTTATGATTTCAAGAAACAAATGGGTTTAGTCTGAATGAGATTTTCTGACCAAAACGGTTTCAGTGAAATTTCCCCACCATCTTGATTCCTGGGCTCTCTCCCTGCCTCTGGGGGGCTTGTTGTCTGTTAGAACAGGAGTCAAGATTGATGGCTTCTCTTTCTGGCTCTGTCACTACCTTGCTTTGTAGGCCCTTGGGTAGGTCACTTCCCTTTTCTGTACCTAAGGCTCCCCCTCCGTCCAATGGGAACAGGGACAATTTGCGAACTCTGGGCAGTCGTGAGCCTGAGTGAGATAAGGGGCTTAGTTAAAGCCCTTTGTGAAGGAGAAAGGGGAGGTTCACGGTGTTGAGCACCGAGGAATTGTAAACTTTGCTAAAATGTCTAGGCTGCGGAAACAAGAAATGGTCAGGGCCAGATTTTAACCATCGTCTTTTTTAAAGCCCATTCAGGGAAAAGAGTCCCACTCTTTTAGGTACGTGGGGTTCTTTGCCAGCAGGAGAAAAGAGGTTTCTGCCTCCATTTGTGTGGCCTTAACAAACCAGGTGCTGTGCCCCAGTTCTCATCTGAGATCCCTGAAAAAGAACTCTCGCCGTCCGTTAACAAGACAGTAGCTATCTTTAAAAGGGGAACAAAGAGAACCTTGGGACTTACAGATCAGCCTGCCTTATTCCATACCTGGAAAGATACTGGAACACACTATTAAACAATCAGTTTGTCAGCACCTACAGGATCATTTGGTTCTTAGCACTAATGAGCATGTATTTGTCAAGAACAAATCATTCAAAACCAATCCTGTTTCCTTCTTTGACAGGGTTACGGGCCTAGTGGAGGTGGATAAACAGTAGATGTGATCTATCTTGGTGTTAATCAGGCTTGTGAAAATGTCCTATGGGACTGTGTCAAAAGCAAACTAAGGAAATGTGATCTTGATGCAATTAGTATAATGTGGTTGAAAACCCATCCTCCAAGAGTCGTTCTCCATGTTTGGCTGTCCAGCTGAAAGGGTGTACCTAGTGGGTCCAGCACGGATCAGTCCGGGGTGTGGTACTATTCCATATTTTCATTAATGATTTGGAAAATGGAGTGGAGTGTATGCTTCTAAACTGTGCAGATGACACCGAGCACTTTGGAGCACTTTGGAGCACAGGACTGAAATCAGGAGGGCCAAATCGCACCTGGAGCTGCAGCTAGCAAGAGATGTCAAGAGTAACCAAGAAGGGTTTCTTCAGGTATGTTGGCAACAAGAAGAAAGCCAAGGAAAACGTGGGCCCCTTACTGAATGAGGGAGGCAACCTAGTGACAGAGGATGTGGAAAAAGCTAATGTACTCATTGCTTTTTTTGCCTCTGTCTTCACTAACAAGGTCAGCTCTCAGACTGCTGCGCTGGGCATCAGAGCATGGGGAGTAGATGGCCAGCCCTCTGTGGAGAAAGAGGTGGTTAGGGACTATTTAGAAAAGCTGGACGTGCACAAGTCCATGGGGCCGGACGAATTGCATCCGAGAGTGCTAAAGGAATTGGCGGCTGTGATTGCAGAGCCATTGGCCATTATCTTTGAAAACTCGTGGCGAATGGGGGAAGTCCCAGATGACTGGGAAAAGGCTAATGTTGTGCCCATCTTTAAAAAAGGGAAGAAGGAGGATCCTGGGAACTACAGTCCAGTCAGCCTCACCTCAGTCCCTGGAAAAATCATGGAGCAGGTCCTCAAAGAATCAATCCTGAAGCACTTACATGAGAGGAAAGTGATCAGGAACAGTCAGCATGGATTCACCAAAGGAAGGTCATACCTGACTAATCTAATCGTCTTCTATGATGAGATTACTGGTTCTGTGGATGAAGGGAAAGCAGTGGATATATTGTTTCTTGACTTTAGCTAAGCTTTTGAAATGCTCTCTGTGAGGTCACCACCTCCCCACTATCTTTGACCAATAGGATGAGGTCCTGCAAAGGGCCTTTGTGATGTCACTGCCACACACACCCCTGGGATGACAAGATGTCCTGATTTTATAGGGACAGTCCCGCTATCTGGGGCTTTTTCTTATATATGTTCCTATTACCCCCCACTCCCTTTCCCCTTTTTCACACTTGCTGTCCCGTCAACCTACCCACCCCTCCCCTGCAGTGCTAATGACCTACCGCTGGCCAGACACTTTGGAGGTTTGAGCTACTCCCTGTGGATCACTCCACTCAAGGAGTGTTCATTCTAGCAAGCCGGCTGGACAGCAAAACATCAGAGGTTACTCCCAATGCTACACTCAGTTTTTCAGAAATGAGTCGACTTGATGGCCAGAAGAGACCATTAGAGCATCTCATCTGACCCCTGCATATCACAGGCCTCCTGTATACCACAGTTGCTACCGTTTGGGAAGCACATCCCAGAAAGACATCTAGTCTTCATTAAATGACATCAAGAGATGGAGAATCCACCACTTTCCTTGGTAGCTTGTTCCTGTGGTGAACCATCCTCACTGTTGAATATTTGTGCCTTGTTTGCAATATGAATTGGTCTCTTTTCACCTTCCAGCCATTGGGTCTCGTTATGCCTTTCTCTGCTAGATTAACGAGCCTTTTAATCCCCAGTATTTTCTCTCCATTAAGCTATTTCAACACTTTAGTTGATGAAAAGCAGATTGAAAGGTGACTTGACTGAACAGGTTCGGCTCTTTCAATCGCTCCCTAGAAGGCATTTATCTCCAGCCTGCAGAACATTTGGTGACTCTTTGCTGCCCCAGCTCCAATTTCTCAACATCTTTTTCAAATGAGGACACCAAAACTGGAGGCAGTATTCCAATAGCAGTCTCACTGATGCTGTGTCACCTCCCTAGCCTCCTCATGGCTCTGCTTCTACGTTTAAGGATGGCTTGAGCCCTGGTCACCACAGCATCATGCTGGGAGCTCGTTTTGAGTGGCTTCTCCACTATGGCCCCGAAATCCTTTTCAGAGTCACTGCTTTCCTGGATACACTTCCCCTTTCTGGAGGTGTGGCCGGCATGCCATGTTGCGAGGTGTAGGACCTTGCATTTGGCTCTGGTCAAACTTGCTTTCTTTGAATGGGCCCATCTTGCCAAACGAGCCAGATGGCTCTGTATCACTGCCCTTTCCTCATCAGTAGTTACCACTCTGCCAGTATTTTGTCACCCACTAATCTTGATAAAAATTATTTTTAAAAATTAGTCCTTGAGAGCTTCTTCAGACCCTTAGTACCCAGGACCTGCTCCCCACAGCACAGTGAGAAAAGGCCGTCCTGCTGGTACATAGGGGATAAGAACAGAACAAACATACCATTAGTAGCTGTGTTATCCATAGGCTCTGAACAACATGTGGGGGTCAGCAGCTTAGAAATGCTCTAGAGAGCTGTAGTGTAGACAGGTCCCAACTGTGTCTCGGTTTCACACCCTGTAAAATGGGGAGAACAAACAAAACTGTGATTAGGTCTATTTGATAGTGGGGAAACCGAGGCACCCAACGTTGAAGAGACTCGCTCATGGTCCCAAAGCCAGGAATAGAAAACGGCAGGTCTTCTGATAGCCAGTCGTGAGACCTCGCCCCTCTTATCCTGGCCTCTCTCATCTAACTTTAATCACAGCCTCCACGTCTTTTCCTCCATGTCCCTTAACCCCACGTCACTGCCGAAGAAAGATTTTCTGTTAGCCAGCTGGCTCGAATGCAGTGGTTCTCAAACTTTAGCACTGGTGACCACTTTCACAGAGAAAGCCACTGAGTGTCACCCCTCCTTATAAATTAAAAACACTTTTTTATATATGTAACACCATTATAAATGCTGGAGGCAAAGCAGGATTGGGGGTGGAGGCTGACAGCTCATGACCCCCCATATAATAACCTCACGATCCCCTGAGGGGGCTCGTCCCCCAGTTTGAGAACTCCTGCTCTAATGCATGTGGATGTCCTTCCAAAAGATATGCTCTGGCTCAGTCCCATGTTATGGTTGGCTGAAGGAACAACTTGGTAACATTTTAGGGCCCGAGTTATACAGGAGGCGTGACTAGATACACATAATGGTCCTTTCCGACCTGAACATCTATCAATCTTTACATTTTCTGCTGCTAGGAAGATAACTCTGGACCTATTTTCTCTCATTCACTTTCAGTTGGAATAATTTAAATCCAGACCAAAGGATTTCCTCTTCCATTGTGTCTTCAGCACCTTTGAGAGCAAACAGCTACTGTTAGCCCACAGGTTTCCGGTTTCAACCTCTCCCATAGTGAGATGGCCAGGAAAGGGATTGGAGCTCAACTGCACCTAGCCCAGGTTATGCAGCTCCCTAGGGTGAAAGGAATAAGTGTGGGGATCAGGTGAGAAGTAGTAGCATGTGACTAGGACCCAGGCCTGCTGAGAGACAGAAGGGCAGCCTGTGCTCAGCCAGGAGAGAGACCCCCAAGGGGAGCAGGTGTGGGAGGAGATTGGAGAGTCCTTGAAATGTCAGGGACAAGCCAGGAAGGGGCTAGGCTGAGCACTTAGGACAAGGCCCTAGGAGGAAAAGACAGGGCAGTTTAAGTGATAGGGCAGATAGTCCAGTTGGTTTAGGGTCCCAGGGCCAGACACCAACAGGTGAAGGTGATTGTCGGGGCTTATGTCCTTCTTCCCCAGGGTAGATCTGACAGTCGAGAAGAATGATGCCAGAAGGGGGAAGTGAGTTAACCCCAAGGTCACCCACTGAGTTTATATCACAAATGCATACTCGGAAGGATCCAAGAGAAGAAACATGGATTTTCCAGTCTCTTCTTTTTTGGAGTCCCCAGGGCCAAGGTAAAACCCGTGCTGGCCCTTCCCATTCTGCTCACCCCCAAGATGTGCTGGAATTTGTCTGTGCTGGGGGTTGCTGTCAGCAGGATCTAGAGCTCGTCATCCATGTTCTATGGGCAGGCCTTCCTCTGAGCCTGCCAGCGGAGAGAGACCATGGGTCAGGGTTATGGAACCTGGGGCTACACCTGCCAGATGACAGCTGGCTCTGCAATCCTTGCCCAGAACAGCTCTCTGCAGAGGGCCTGGTGCACAGCAGAGTAGGGAACAGCCAAGCTGCTAGGAATGGAAGCTGGGCTTCTGGACAGAATCCAGGACCCAAATCCCAACCTGCGGAAAGAAAGGACTGCCCACGGAGGGACAACGTAATGTCCCATTGAGGGAAGAGCCTCTCCCCACCATTTCTTAACCTCATAGGCTGTTCTCATGCTGTGCCAACCACACCTCTCAGTAGCTCCAGCTGTCTGAGGGAGAAGGGACCAGAGGTCATCCTGCTGCTGGGACAGAGGTGGAGGTTGATGTTCAACCTGCAGATGGGTGTTGTCCTTTCTCATGCCCACAGTCAAGACACCATGCAAGGGAAGGACTCTGGACATGCGATTCCTGCTCCAGAGCCAGGGGCAGCTTCAGCTTGCTGGGAGGAGACCAGGCGGAATGGGCTGAGTGTCTTAATAACGGCTAGAGCAAAAATATAAAAGCCATTAAGGGTCAGAAGAACATTCATCAGGGAATTGGAGAGTTCAAGACTGGCCAGAAAATGTGTCGTCTACGGCATAAACCAGTATGCGCATTGCCACCTGACTGGCTTTGGAGACAAGAGTACGTCTCTTGGAGAGAGGGGTTCGCGGATCTTTCTCTGAGACACACACCTGTCATTCCTGGGAACAGAAACCCCATCTGTAGTTTTGGTCACAGGGCCTGCCGCAAACTCCACCCTCCAACCATTGTGAGCCAGGCCCGGGAACACCATTCCACTGTCACAGGTACATGGACCTGTGCACCTGCAGACACTGCAGCCGGCACACGCACTGGGGCTGGGGCATGAGCTGGATGAACCACCCTGCTGGCCCCATATCCAGCATTCCCCCCCTGAGCAATCGGTCCTGCTCCCTGCTCTTCCTCTCTTCCCCCAGGAACCCCGGAGCAGGCTCTCTTCATGGACCGTGTCCCTCTCCTCCTTGGCTCTTTTAGAATCAAGGTGCTCCTTGTTCCTCCTTGCCCCTAAAGGATTTG
Source organism: Lepidochelys olivacea (assembly GCF_965140295.1). Lineage (NCBI taxonomy): Eukaryota > Metazoa > Chordata > Testudines > Cheloniidae > Lepidochelys > Lepidochelys olivacea. Next base: position 177,354,904 of record NC_140413.1, on the reverse strand, counting down.
CGTGATTTGTGGGCAAGATCTGACTTGTCTATTGACCTGGGTCTGGGGCTTGGTCCTTTGGGATCGGGAGAACCTTTTTCTTTTACTTCAGGACAAGGAGGAAAGTGAGAACTGAATTTTGCCACAGGGTAACCCTGAAAGGCCCAAACCGCAATGGTATTGAGCCAAAGGTGTGGCATGACAAAAATGATTGTAGATGGACACTTCCAATGGATTTCTTGTTTTTGCTAATGGTGATTTGTTTTAGCTATTTTTTTGCTATTACCAAAAACTGTAAAAGTGTACAATGTGCCTAATCTGTGGAGAAAACCCTTGAACATGTTAAGAGTGATACAGAAGAACATATTTTATGTTAAAAAAGCTTGTGATGCAGATGTTTCACCCGCAAAATATCTGTGTTTTTTACCCATGAAAACTTATGCGCAAATAAATCTGTCAGTCTTTCAGGTGTCACCGGACTCCTTGTTGTTTTTGTGGATACAGACTAACATGGCTACCCCCTGATACTTGTAAACAGTCTTGAAACTTTTCACAGGAGAAAAGACATTCCCGACCTGTTATGCTGTAGGAGAAGGGAAACTGAGGCACACTACCATATTGCTTTCAAGGCTAAATGCCAAGATTCCTATACTATGGACAACACTAATATCTACATTGTCTTGATATTAATTGGGTTCCAGACACATGCCAAAGCTTCTATGGATAAAGTAGCTGTTTTCATTAGCTCTTGGCAAGATCACATGAGACATACAGGAACCATGCTGCAAGGGCAAATCCAATCCACTATTGTTCTAAGAAACTTTTACACTGAGTTTGTAAAAGGATTCAATCATGTTATTGAACATGACTTTGAGAAACCATTTCTGTTGTACACTGACATGGGCTCACCAAATGAAATTAATAGACAGCAGGTTTAAAACTAAAAAAAGGAACTATTTTTTAAACAAACGCACAGTCAACCTGTGGAACTCCTTGCCAGAGGATGTTGTGAAGACCCATCTCAGCAGCTTCCTCGGAAGGAGCCAGTGATCTTCTTAGAGGACCTTCTCCTGGACCTCACAGGGCTCTGATGCTCTCACTCCGCAAGCCTGCTTGGGGTCTTGGAGTTAGTGCTCAACAGAACCAGGCAGAGCCCTGTTGTCGAGCACCAGCACCTTCCCTCTGTCCCTGAAGGAGGAAGGGCCCCAACACTGCTCTGAACTGACTGCCCTGACCACGGGTGGCCCAATGGCTCTCAGGTAGCAAGACACAATGGAAATGTGGATCATCCAGTCTCTTATTTCCAGGTCTCCCCAGGGCTAAGGTAAAATTCCTGTTGCCCCTGCCCATTCTGCTCACCTCCAAGATGTGCAGGAGTTTGTCTGTGCTGGGGGTTGCTGTCAGCAGGCTCTTTAACATGGCATCCACGTCTCTGGGCAGGCCTTCTTCAGAGCCTGTCATGGGAGGGAGACCATGGGTCAGGGTTATAGAATCTGGGGCTACACCTACCAGGATGTCAGCTGGCTCTGCACTCCTGGCCCAGAGCAGCTCTCTGCAGAGGGTCTGGTGCCGAGCAAGGTAGGGAACAGCCAAGCTGCTCGGGATGGGAGCTGGGCTTCCTGGCAGAGTTCAGGAACCAAATCACAGAATCTGCATGGAAGAACTTCCCCATAGAGGGGCAACATCATCTCCCACAGGGTGGGACTCTCTCCCTGACAGTGGATTAATCCTCTGGCCTGTTCCCATCTCTGCCCCCCAGCCCGCACCCCCAACTCAGCAGCTCCAGGAACCGAAGAGAGCAAGAACCAGAGACCTTCCTGCTCCTGGGACAGAGGAGTACGTTGATGATCTACCTGGATGTGAGTGTTGGCCGTCCCCATGCCCATGGTCTATCCTCCATTCAGGCCGTGCACAGGAACTGCGATTCTTGTTCTGGATCTAGGGGTGGCTTCAGTTTGCTGGCAGGAGACTGTACATGAGACCTTGCCATTGGGGGGCTACACAGGCACTAACATGGGCACAGAAGTTTGAGGAACAGGGCAGAGGCCTGTGTGGGACAAGGAGGGCGGGGATTTGAGAAGGAAAATCAGAGGATCAAATACTCACTTAATGTGGGTTAGGATGATCCCCATTTCAAAGATAGAGAAAGTGAGGTATCAGGTGGGAGAGTGACCTGGCCAGGATCACATTACCACTCAGTGGCAGGGCTGCAGTCCAACCAGTTCCCTGCTCTCATCACTGGATCCTGTTGCCCCTCCTGTACCACCCCTCCAGCCATCCTCTCCCATAGACCATCCCCACCGCTCTCCAAAACCAGGCTGCCCCTTCCTGGCAAGGCCTGGTGTTACAGCTTTCTTGCTGGGCTAGCACCAAAGCCAATAGTTGCTAGGGCCCTCTGGGAGTTCTTTGGCTGGAAACTCAGCCCTTCAGCCAGGTGACTGTCTTTTAGTCCACTCCTTCCTGGGTCGTGCTCATCCCAAAGAAAATGTCCAAAAATGTCTAACAGAACAAGGTCTTCCGTTCCTTTGGGGGCTCTTCCTCAGCCTGACTTTGGCTCGGCCTGCCCTTGGTAGCCCTTTCTATGGCCTTCTACGTCCCCTTCCGTAGAGACCATGGGAGAACCAGTCCTACCCTGAATTCTAGGTTCTGCCCCAAGGCCCTCTACTGAACAGCTAGGCCTGCTCTTGTACCTTTGCTGCGGTTTTCCCTGGTTTTTCCCTCAGGTGAAGCTCACTCTGAAATCAGTTTGGCCTAGGTCCAGGCTTTACAGCCCACAGGCCACTCTCAGTTTTATTCCCTCCTCCTTAGAACATCACTCACCTGGGGGGGCAAGTTCGATTCTTGTCCAAGCTTCATCCCTCATCATCTCATCGCTGTCACCGGCTGCGCGCTTGTACAGCCTGCGCACAGTGTCCCCAGCTCCACTGCCAGCTCGCTCACCAGAATTAAGAGGCAATCCTTCTCTTACGCAGTATCCCAGCGCTCTTCCTGCAGCCACTCCTTCTCATTCGCAACTGCTTGCAGAGCCTGTTCCGAAGCCTTTAGCTTCTTCTCTACCCCTTTTTGCTACTGGCACTGCATACGCCAAAACCCTTTCCGTCAGGGTCTGAGAACGCACCATGGACTGCTCCACCCTGGTGTTTGTCCCTCCTTCAGTCTGCTTCATCTCTGGGCCAACCATTTCGTCCTTCACCTCCCTGCAGCACCCAACAGGGCATGTTGGTGGAGGGTCTGCAAGGTCCACGGCCATCCCTGCCACCTCCACCTAGCCTGCCTCACGTGGGTTTGTGTCAGAGGACACCTTCTCCTTTCTTTCTACCTTCGTGGGGCCCTGGCCCCTTGTTTTGCCACTCAACAATTTCCTAAGCAGGCCGTGTCTTTTGATATGGCCTGCTTCTCTGCACTCAAAACAAAGAACTCTTGTCCCCATCTTGGCATTAGGCCACGCTTGTACACTTCCTCATGCCCTGCTCTCCTGGGTTAATCTTCACAGCACAGCCCAGGCGTGCTCTCCTTGTCTGCCATTTTTGTCCATGGGCATAGCAGACCCTGGGTTGATTTCCCTTTGCAGGATCTCTCACAGGTATTTCTCCTGCTGCGTCCGTACTCCACCTGCACTTCCTTCTGCCTCTGTTGGTGTTCTAGGAGCTGCGTAAAAACCCCTAGACCTGCTTTGGCTGCTTAACCAGTCCTGGGAACTGAAGTGAGAAATCCAGTGACCAGCTCAGTCCCTCCAGACACCCGCTTGGCGGGACAGCCCTTCTCTCAGCACCCAAGACTTCCCCCTGTGATCCATGAGGGCTGATGGAATTCAATCCTCCTGACTGTACCAATTAGAAACGAATCTACTCATCGTTCCGTGCCCCCGTGGCGGCCAGGCATGGCATCACAGCCCTCTCGCTAGGCTAGCGTCCCCCATCTGTGGTTGCTCCAGCACCATGACAGTTTCTCTGCCTGGTAACTCAACCCTTCGGCCAGGTCGCCACCTTTAGTCCACCCTTCTGGGGCCCAGCTTGTCTCACACTAAAAGTCCAAACACGTCTTTCCACAGAAAGAAGTCCTTCTGCCATCACTAGGGTTCTTCCTCATACTGCAGCCCCCTTGCTGGGCTTGGTAACCCTCTCCAGGTGGGTGTAAACACCCTTCTTTGGGGCCAGTAGGGGATTCCAGTCCCACCCTGACATTGGCAGCAGCCCAGGGTTCTGTACCCAACAGCAAATTCTACTCCTTTCTCTTTCCTGCAGTTTTCCCTGGGCACTTCCCACCTCTCTTCTCAAGTTTCCCTCTAGACTTTCCTTGCTGCTCTGAACTTTCTACCTTATTCTCATTCCCGTTGATACCCCAGCTGGGCTGTATCACCACTGAGGTCTGGCTCTGTAGGGGGAGGTACATGGTGCCTCTCAGGTAGGGCTCATTCTGTAATCAGCTTGGCTAAGCCCCAGGCTGTGCAGCCCAGGGGAGAGCAGCTTGTTACAAGCCTGCTCTGCCCGCTCCTACTGTTCCTGGGCTGGGGTCCTTGCTCCCCATTTCAGACCTTGTTTCCAGTGGGGCTCAGTACACACAGGCCCCACTGCCTGCAACTGGAGTTTGCTTGTTCTGGTGACTCTGACATTCAGGCCCTTCATCATTCAGAGGCTGACAGGTGTGGTGAGGGGGCTGGAGAAATCCCACTGCTGAGCGGAAGGAGGCCAAAGAGTTGGGATTCTGGGAGCTGATGGGTTCGTTTGCCCTGCTGCGGGAAGTGGAGCTGGAGACCGGAGATGCCATGTGAACGAGACTACCTGATGTCCTCTTCATGCCCGAGGGGCTGGAGCCTCCTGCCGGAAACCCTCTCAGGAGTCCAGCTTAGAGGACATGTCTAGGGTGTCCCTTCCTACGAACAAAACCAGGGTGGTACAATAATCGAGACGTTTCTGTCCCAGAGCTGGGAGCCAGGGACAGGGGAAGCTACCAGGCAGGCTATGCATCGGGGATCCCGTTTCTCCCCTAAGAGACCCACACACCCCAAAGGAGTAAATGGCTCTTACCTCCATGAGGGAGTGGGGTCTTCCATCTAAGCCTCTTTGAGAGCCAGCACTGCTTGCTTTGATGGGACGAGGTGACCCGTCTCCACAGCTCCAGGAGGTGGCTCAGCTGCAGGCTGCACCCATCTCGGAGGCTGTGAGGGCATTTGGGGCGCAGCAGGAAGGACCCTGCTCCACAGAGAGGGGAGAGGGTTTCTGTGAGTGCCAAGTGGGCTCCATTACCCCTTCCCCCTCCGGCAAGTGCCGGATGATGCGGAGCTGGCGCATCACATTGGCTGTGACGTCCTCCTTCTGCAAGGGAACGAGAACCTGTCAGAGACTCAGATGCCCCCGAGGAATTGGGGGGGATTAAGGGCACCTGGAAGCAGCAGCATTTCCACCCACCACCTGCCTACCTCTGAGGGATGGATTCACCCTCCTGACCCCTAGAATGGAGTCTTCTTGTCCTTTCTAGTGACCTCCAGTGTCAAACCCCCTCCTTGTAGGGTCAGCTCCTGATACCTCCCCCTCAGTGTCCCTAACAGCTGTTCCACCTCTATTCCACAGCTCAAGTTCTCAGACCCCTCTCCTCCACAGCTTGGGCAGGGACAGGGCTCTAGCAGGGGAGTGTGGGGGAAGGACGGATTCTGGCAGCAGTGAAGTAGGATGTCGGGAGGTTGAGACCTTTCCCCAAGTCATCCCAGACACTAATGCTGAAGACACAGGATGGCAGCCCTGGTGAATGGGGCAGATCAGCAGCCCCTGCTAACTGAATCCTCCCATTCTCTCTAGAGTGGGTCCAGCCCTGCCAGCAGCAGGACAAGCTTCCCCTGCCCATGTGCATCAGTTCTGCTTGGTGAATCGCCATCACTCATCAGTCCTTGGCTTCCCAGGCTGCCAGTGATGGGAGCAACTCTGGCTGGTGGCTCGGGCAACAATCCCCTTCTAAAGCTCTGCGATCAATGAATCAGATATTTCACCCCATGAACAATATCTTAGCCCCCTGGGGATGGGGAGGATCTCATTATTGGAGCGTGCCCAGGGTGTCGCAAGAGACAGCCAGGGCCATTCGGAGGAGCACCGCCCTGCTTAGATCCACCATTACCCTCCCTGAGTTTGCCGTAAGTGACCGTCTGGAACCCAATTAATATCAAGACAATGTAGATATTGGGCACCGTGATACAGCATGGCCAGAGGGAAGAAGGAGAGTGTTTAAAGGGAGCCTTATTCCCTGTAGAAGGAAGAAAGTTTGCTATAGATTAATTAGAGCACCTGAAGCCAGTCACCTGATAACCCCCCCCACCCCGCTTCAATCGGACAAGGGAAGGAGTTGAAGCAGAGTAGATTGGTCAATAGACAAGTCAGATCTTACCCAGAAATCACGCTGTTGCCAATCCTTCAGGAGCAAGGAGGAACAAGGAGCACCTTGGTTTCAAAAGAGCCAAGGAGGAGAGGGACATGGTCCATGAAGAGAGCCTGCTCCGGGGTTCCTGGAGGAAGAGAGGAAGAGCAGGGAGCAGGACCGATTGCTCAGGGAGGGATTGCTGGATATGGGGTCAGCAGGGTGGTTCATCCACCTCATATCACAGCCCCAGCCCCAGTGCATGTGCCAGGTGCAGTGTCTGCAGGTGCACAGGTCCATGTACCTGTGACAGCGGAATGGTGTTCCCAGGCCTGGCTCACAATGGTTGGAGGGTGGAGTCTGTGGCAGGACCAGTGAGCAAAATTGCAGATGGGGTTTCTGTTCCCAACTATTGACAGCTGTGTGTCTTAGAGAAAGATCCTCTTACTGGTTTTGGAGACAAGGGTACGTCTCTTGGAGAGAGGGGTGAGGTGGCAAAGCGCATACTGGTTTGTGCCGTAGACGACCCGTGTTCTGGTCAGCCTTGAATTCTTCAATTCCCTAATGAATTTTCTTCTGACCCTTAATGGCTTTTTTATTTTTGCTCTCGCGATTATTCAGACACTCAGCCCAGTCGGCCTGGTCCCACTTCCATGTGGTGCCTCACTTTCCCCCTCTCTGAAGTGGCGATAATCCTAACTGACAATTAGACAGTGTTTGATCCTCAGATCTTCCTTCCCAAATCCCTGTCCTCCTTGCCCAACACTACCCTCTCCCCCAGTTCCCCAATATTCCATGCCTATCTTTGTGCCTGTCTCATCCCCCAACTACAAGGGCTCAGACACCGTCTCCTTCCAGCAAGCTGAAGCTGTCCCTGGCTCTGGAGCTGGAATTGCATGTCCAGAGAGCTTTGCTTGCCTGGTGTATTGACCGTGGGCATGAGAAAGGACAACACCCATCTGCAGGTTGAACATCAACCTCCTCCTCTGTCCCAGCAGCAGGATGGCCTCTCGTCCCTGCTCCCTCAGACAATGGGAGCTACTGAGAGGTGTGGTTGGCAGAGCATGAGAACAGCCCATGAGGTTAAGAAATGGTGGGGAGAGCCTCTTCCCTCTATGGGACATTACGCTGCCCCTCCGTGGGCAGTCCTTTCTTTCTGCAGGCTGGGATTTGGGTCCTGGATTCTGCCCAGAAGCCCAGCTTCCATCCCTAGCAGCTTGGCTGTTCCCTACTCTGGTGTACACCAGGCTCTCTGCAGAGAGCTGCTCTGGGCAAGGCCTGCCCATAGAACATGGATGACAAGCTCTAGATCCTGCTGACAGCAACCCCCAGCACACACAAACTCCAGCACATCTTGGAGGTGAGCAGAATGGGAAGGAGCAGCAGGGGTTTTAACTTGGCCCTGGGGACTCCTAGAAAGAAGAGACTGAAAAATCCATGTTTCTTCTCTTGGATTCTTCTGAGTATGCATTTGTTATATAAACTCAGTGGGTGACCTTGGGGTTAACTCACTTCCCCCTTCCGGCATCAGTCTTCTCCACTATCAAATCTACCCTGGGGAAGAAGGACATAAGCCCCGACAATCACCTTCACCTGTTGGTGTCTGGCCCTGGGAGCCTAAACCAACTGGACTATCTGCCCCATGACCTAAACTGCCCTGTCTTTCCTGCCTACGGCCTTGTCCTAAGTGCACAGCCTAGTCCCTTCCTGGCTTGTCCCTGACCTTTCAAGGACTCTCCAAGCTCCTCCCACACCTGCTCCCCTTGGGTCTCTCTCCTGGCTGAGCACAGGCTGCCCTTCTATCTCTCAGCAGGCCTGGGTCCTAGTCACATGCTGCTGCTTGTCACCTGATCCCCACACTTATTCTCTTCACCCTTGGGAGCTGCATAACCTGGGCTAGGTGCTGCTGAGCTCCAACCCCTTTCCTGGCCATCTCACCGTGGGACAGGTTGAAAGTGGAAACCTGTGGGCTAACAGTAACTGTTAGTAACTCTTAGTAACTAATTAGTTAGTCTCCAATGTGCCACAAGTACTACTTTTCTTTTTGTGAATACAGACTAACACGGTTGTTTCTCTGAAACCAGTAACTGTTTGCTCTCAAAGGTGCCGAAGACACAATGGAAGAGGAAATCCTTTGGCCTGGATTTAAATTATTGCAACTGAAAGTGAATGAGAGAAAATAGGTCAGAGTTATCTTCCTGTATCTTCTGTACAGCAGAAAATGTACAGATTAATAGATGTTAAGGTCAGAAAGGACCATTATGTGTTTCCGGTCGCACCTCCTGAAAAACTCAGGCCCTAAAATGTCACCAAGTGGTTCCTTTAGCCAAGCATAACATGGGACTGAGCTAGAGCACGTCCTTTGGAAGGACGTCCACATGCATTGGAACAGAGGTTCTCAAACTGGGGAGTCAGGCCCCCTCAGGGGGTTGTGAGGTTATTCCTTGGGGGGTCGTGAGCTGTCAGCCTCCACCCCTGCTTTGCCTCCAGCATTTATAATGGTGTTAAATATATAAAAAAGTGTTTTTAATTTATAAGGAGGATTCACACTCAGATGCTTGCTTTTCTGTTCCTGGCTTTGGGACCATGAGCGAGTCTCTTCAACGCTGGGTGCCTCGATTTCCCCAACTAACAAATAGATCTAATCATGTTGGGTTTTTTTGTTCTCCCCATTTTACAGGGTGGGAAACCGAGACACAGTTGGGACCTGTCTACACTGCAAGTCTCTTGAGCATTTCGAAGCTGCTAACCCCCACATGTTTTTCAGATCCTATGGACAACACCGCTCCTAAAGGTGTGTTTGGTTTGTGCTTATCCCTATGTAAACCAGCAGGGCTGGGCGGACTTTTCTCACTGTGCTGTGGGGAGCAGGTTCTGGGTACTAAGAGTCTGAAGAAGCTCTCAAGGACTACTTTTTACAAATATTTCTATCAATGAATTGGGAGAAAATATACAATCCCTGCTGATAAGATTGGTGGGTGACAAAATATTGGCAGAGTGGTAATTACTGATGAGGAGAGGGCAGTGATACAGAACCATCTGGCTCATTCAGCAAGCTGGGCCCATTCAAAGAAAGCAAGTTTGACCAGAGCCAAATGCAAGGTCCTACACCTCGCAACAAGGCATGCCGGCCACACCTCCAGAATGGGGAAGTGTATCCAGGAAAGCAGTGACTCTGAAAAGGATTTAGGGGCCATAGTGAAGAAGCCACTCAAAACGAGCTCCCAGCATGATGCTGTGGTGACCAGGGCTAAAGCCATCCTTAGACGTAGGAGCAGAGCCGTGAGGAGGCTAGGGAGGTGACACAGCATCAGTGAGACTGCTATTGGAATACTGCCTCCAGTTTTGGTGTCCTCATTTGAAAAAGATGTTGAGAAATTGGAGCTGGGGCAGTAAAGAGCCACCAAATGTTCTGCGGGCTGGAGAAAAATGCCTTCTAGGGAGCGATTGAAAGAGCTCAACCTGTTTAGCTGATGAAAAGCAGATTGAAAGGTGACTTCACTGAAGTGTTGAAATACCTTAATGGAGAGAAAATACTGGGGATTAAAAGGCTCGTTAATCTAGCAGAGAAAGGCAAAACAAGACCCAATGGCTGGAAGGTGAAAAGAGACCAATTCATATGACAAATAAAGCACAAATATTCAACAGCGAGGATGATTCACCACAGGAACAAGCTACCAAGGAAAGTGGTGGATTCTCCATCTCTTGATGTCATTTAATGAAGACTAGATGGCTTTCTGGAATGTCTTTGCAAAGGTTAGCGACTGTGATAAACAGGAGGCATGTGATATGCAGGGGGTCAGATGAGATGCTCTAATGGTCTCTTCTGGCCATCAAGTCGACTCGTTTCTGAAAAACTGAGTGTAGCATTGGGAGTAGCCTCTGATGTTTTGCTGTCTAGCCGGCTTGCTTCCTAGAATGAATACTCCTTGAGTGGAGTGATCCAAAGGGAGTAGCTCAAACCTCCAAAGTGTCTGGCCAGAGGCAGGACATTAGCACTGCAGGGAAGGGGTGGGTAGGCTGACGGGATAGCAAGTGTGAAAAAGGGGACAGGGAGTGGGGTGTGAGAGGAGCCTATATAAGAAAAAGCCCCAGATAGCAAGACTGTCCCTATAAAATCGGGACATCTGGTCACCCCAGGGGTGGGTATGGCAGTGACATCACACAGACCCTTTGCAGGACCTCAGCCTATTGGTCAAAGGTAGTGGGGAGGTGGTGACCTCACAGAGAGATGCTGACATCAGCCAGGCAGGACAGGGGTGCAGGGCCAGGGAAACCTCGCAGACCCCTGTAGCTTTGCTTCATCAGTCTCTCTCTCGAGGTCCCTCTTTCAGGACTGAGAGAGTATTAGGGTTTACGTACGTGAGCGCAAGGAGGAACCTCTTTCGAGTTTTCTCCTTTCCTTTTCCTGATTTTACTAGAAAACAGACATCCCTGTTTGGAAGGTAAGAGCCTCTGAGAGGTTTGGAACCTGTTCAGTCTGATTCATTTGGTGCCAGGTGAATTCTAGGCGTGGAAAACGCTAGCTTAAGGTGGCAGAATTTTATTCCCCACCTAGGATTTTGTCCCTTAGAATCACTGGGGACATTAAGGTTTGTCCTTTTTGTTTTACCTTTTCCTCCATCCCTCCCTCCTTTCTTTTCTTCTCTTACTTTTTTTGTCCTTTCCCCTGTTCCCCTCCCGCCACCAGGAGGGGTGTGGGGGGGTGTCTCTGGGGGTGCTCTGCAGCTCCCATTGTGGAAGGTCCACCCAAAAATGTGGGGCTGAAATAGTGCTTGGCCAGTGATCCCCACCGGTGACCTGGGCCATCCTTTGAGCTCTCAGGTGAGAACCCTCAGCCCCCCGCCTCTCAGTCTCTACCCTGATTGCCTGAGCGGGGGGTTACTGACAGGGAGGAGACTCGGGTCCTTGTTGTTCTCTTTTAAGACTAAGTAAATAAGTCATAACCAGTCATATGTTTGACGAATTTTGCTGCTTCTCTGCCTTCATTGTCTCTGAGCAGTTCATGATTCTCTCTAACATTCCAGTTCTCCTGAAACCCTTGCTGAATAATTACTATGAACTGTTTGTTGGTCTGGAGCTCATGTGAGAGGACTTTATTCAGGTCATTCAGTGTATGAAATTCAAGATCCGATGGTTAGTTTGAAAGTCCGGGCTCTTGGGTCCTATTCCCAACTCTACCACTGCCTGGCTGTGTGACCTCAGACAAGTCAGTTCTCCTCCTTTCTCAGCCTTAGCATCTCCCTCTTTCAAGTAGGCATAACAATCAGCTCGTACCTACCTCACGGTGGGAGGAGGATGGGGATCCATTGGAGAGTGTCTCGAGGAGCAGTGCATAATATGAGGGGTCCTATCTCGTTTACTCAGATCAGATTATGACATAATAGAGTAGCTGAAATATTCTATTTTATTTGTTTTTGATTATTTTGAAATTGTTTAGGGCAGCAACTCCTTAGCTCAGACTGAAGCATCTTCTCTAATTTTTGAGATCTAAGCATCTCCTCTTTGTGTGCGACGAGACAATTTAACACACTGTGACAAACAGGAGATGCTTTTGTTTTGCAACAAAATATTTTTGCAAAGAATTTTCATCCCACTTGTTATGATTTCAAGAAACAAACCGGTTTAGACTAAATGTGATTTTCCGACAGATGTTAGGGGGCTTATTCCTTCACCCGCTTCCTTCCCTGGTCCTTCTCGCATGAACAGAGAGCAACAATACCCGAAGTTCAAATATGCAAACAATTCGATGTTTAATGGGGTGAACTTCCAGCAAGCATGATTCCAGTTTCCTTCCTTAGTATCCTCCTTCCCAGCTTTGACACCACAGAGCCTTACACCTGTGTCCCTGTTCCCATTCCTGCCCTTAGCCAAACATGATTCCAATTTCCCCAGCCCCATTCCCTGTTCCCATTTCCCCTTTTCGCAAAACCTGATTCCAATTTCCTTACTCCCATTCCCTGTTCCCATTTCCCACACCCGCATGTCCACCCCCACACCCACTCTCTTCCTCATTGACTACAGATTATATAGTAAAACTTGAGTTCTGCTTAGCTATACCTTAACCAATCATTTTCCTGAAATTTAACTAACCAATCCTAACATATTGTAGCATGATTATGTAACCAATTATATCCCACCACCTTAATTAGTTAACACCCAGCAAAATTAATTGTACAGCAGACAGGAACAATCACAGAACAGACGGAGATTATACAGACAAACAATAGCAAACTGGGAACTATAATGACAAGACAATACAGAAGTGAGGATTTCACATGCCAGCTATTGATAAGTGAGTTCTTGCCAGACAGGATGCTATCAAACTAAGTTTCCTTTTACATTTTCTAGGCACTTCCCTTTCTCTGGAGGTGATAGGCACTATCAGGACAGGATTGTATTCCTCACAGCCCAATAGCACCTTCTTTCAATGTGACTAGTTTGGAATGTGAGGATGTGACCCTTCGATTCCCAGCTTATGGCTGCCTCTGTTGCTTAGCCAAAGGCCTTAGCCTAAGAACAGGGCCTCAGACTGTCACAGTAAGAGAAGGCCCTTACACTGGCAGACAGTGATTTTGATTCTTTCTTTTATACCTCTGTAACTAGCCAAGTGAAAAGAATACATCTAAATTCTTAGAGTATAGGCCTTTGCAGACAGACCTGAATATGTATATCCTAACAAGAAATGGTTTCAATGAAATTTCCCCACCATCTCGATTCCTGGTCTCTCTCTTTGCCTCTGCGGGGTTTCTTGTCTGTTAGGAGTCAGGATTTGTGGCGTCTCTTTCTGGCTCTGCCACCGCGTTGCTGTGTAGGCCGTTTGGTAGGTCACTTCCCTTCTCTGTACCTCAGGCTCCCCATCTGTCTAATGGGAACAGGGACAATTTGTGAACTCTGGGCAGTCATGAGCCTGAGTGAGATAAGGGGCGTAGTTAAAACCCTTTGTGAAAGAGAAAGGGGAGTTTCACGGTGTTGAGCACCAAGGAATTCTAAACTTTGCTAAAATGTCTAGGCTGCAGAAACAAGAAATGGTCGGGGCCAAATATTAACCACTGTCTTTTTTAAAGCCCATTCAGGGATGTGAGTCCCACTCTTTTAGGTATCTGGAGTTCTTTGTCAGCAGGAGAGAAGAGGTTCCTGCCGCCATTTTTATGGCCTTAACTAACCAGGTGCTGTGCCCCAGTTCTCATCTGAGATCCCCGAAAAGAACCTCTCCCCATCCGTTAACAAGACAGTAGCTATCTTTAAAAGGGAAACAAAGAGAACCCCGGGACTTACAGACTAGCCAGCCTCATTCCATACCTGGAAAAATACTGGAACACATTATTAAACAATCAGTTTGTCAGCACCTACAGGATCATTTGGTTCTTAGTACCAGTGAGCATGGATTTGTCAAGAACAAATCATTCCAAACCAATCCTGTTTCCTTCCTTGACAGGGTTATGGGCCTAGTGGAGGTGGATAAACAGTAGATGTGATCTATCTTGGTGTTAATCAGGCTTTTGACGCAGTCCCATAGGACATTCTCACAAGCAAACTAGGGAAATGTGGTCTTGATGCAATTATTATAATGTGGGTACACAGCTGGTTGAAAACCCATCCTCCAAGAGTCGTTCTCCATGTTTTGCTGTCCAGCTGAAAGGGAGTACCTAGTGGGTCCTGCACAGATCAGTCCGGGGTGTGGTACTATTCCATATTTTCATTAATGATTTGGAAAATGGAGTGGAGTGTATGCTTCTAAACTGTGCAGATGACACCAAGCACGTTGGAGCGCAGGACTGGAATACAAAACGCCCTTTACAATTTGGAGACATTGGTCTTCTTGAGCCAAACTCCAGGGCTGGGCCCCCCTCTGTAGACTGGGCAGAAGTGAAACCCCAGAGCCAAACACTCCTCCTCCTGGGCAGTGCACGCCGACCGCTAATGGTCAGATGCTGCTTAGCACTGTCAGAGCAGCTTCTGCTGCGGGATTCTCCCAGCACTTTCCAAGAGTGGTAAAGTATGAAATCCCCATTTGACTTCTGGGGACAGAGCCATAGAGCGGGGAGCAACTTGCCCAAAGTCCCAATAGGAAAACCAGCAATGGAACCCAGGAGTCCTGACTGTCAATCCCCTCTTTTCACAGGCAGTCGATCGCCCAGTGTCATCACCCTGCCTGCTGTCTGGGCAGGGTAACTCCTCAGGTCACCACCCTCTCCAGCCTGCCTTGGGCTTGGAGAGTGAGGAGGAGAGCGAGGGACAGCAGATGACCCTGAACATCTGCCATCCATCGCTCCATCGCCTAGAGCAAGTGATAGGCATTACGGTTCTTCTGTGGCGTCCTCTGTCTGTCTGGGGGGAGGCAGAAAGAGGGGGAGAGAATCTCTCCAAAGGAGATTGGATTTGCAAAAGACTCCCAGGAGCCCCTTGATATCAGACCGGGGAGGGGCTTTTCCAGAGCCATTTCCAGTGTGTTTGGAAATGTCCCAACAATGCGGCTCCCAGCCCTTCCCTTGTGGGATACTCTTTGACAGGCTGAGAGTGTCTGAGCTGGGTGAGACCCTGTGAGCTGCTGAACATGGATTGTCATAAATATAAAGGGAAGGGTAAACCCCTTTAAAATCCCTCCTGGCAAGAGGAAAAATCCTCTCACCTGTAAAGGATTAAGAAGCTAAAGGTAACCTTGCTGGCACCTGACCAAAATGACCAATGAGGAGACAAGATACTTTCAAAAGCTGGGAGGAGGAAAAAAAACGCAAGGGTCTGGGTCAGTCTGTGTGATGCTTTTGCCGGAGACAGAACAGGAATGGAGTCTTAGAACTTAGTAAGTAATCTAGCTAGGTATGTGTTAGATTATGATTTCTTTAAATGGCTGAGAAAATAGCTGTGCTGAATAGAATGAAAATTCCTGTCTGTGTGTCTTTTGTGTAACTTAAGGTTTTGCCTAGAGGGATTTTCTATGTTTTGAATCCAATTACCCTGTAAGGTATTCACCATCCTGATTTTACAGAGGTGATTCTTTATTTTACTTCTATTAAAACTCTTCTCGTAAGGAAACTGAATGCTTTTTCATTGTTCTAAGATCCAAAGGTTTGGGTCTGTGGTCACCTATGCAAATTGCTGAGGATTTTTACCAAACCTTCCCCAGGAAGTGGGGTGCAAGGGTTGGGAGGATTCTGGGGGGGAAGACGTGTCCAAACTACGTTTCCCAGTAAACCCAGATAAAGTTTGGTGGTGGCAGTGGAAATCCAAGGACAAAGGGTAAAATTAATTTTAATTTTTTTTTTAATTTTAATTAACTAATTAGTTTTAACCTAAGCTGGTAAAAGTAAGCTTTCATGCAGGTCCCCACATCTGTACCCTAGAGTTCAGAGTGGGGAAGGAACCTTGACACCATGTTTCTTCTCTTGGATCCTTCCAAGTATGCATTTGTGATAAAAACTCAGTGGGTGACCTTGGGGTTAAAAGACATCCCCCTTCCGGCATCAGTATTCTCCACTATCAAATCTACACTGGGGAAGGACATAAGCCCCAACAATCACCTTCACGTGTGGGTGTCTGGCCCTGGGAGCCTAAACCAACTGGACTATCTGCCCCATGACCTAAACTGCCCTGTCTTTTCCTCCTAGGGCCTTGTCCTAAGTGCTCAGCCTAGCCCCTTCCTGGCTTGTCTCTGACCTTTCAAGGACTCTCCAAGCCCCTCCCACACCTGCTCCTCTTGGGTCTCTCTCCTGGCTGAGCACAGGCTGCCCTTCTATCTCTCAGCAGGCCTGGGTCCTAGTCACATGCTGCTGCTTGTCACCTGATTCCCACACTTATTCCCTTCACCCTAGGGAGCCGCATAACCTGAGCTACGTGCAGTTGAGCTCCAACCCATTTCCTGGCCATCTCAAAAGTTTGAGAACCACTGGAGCCAGCTGGCTAACAGAAAATCTTTCTTTTGCAGTGACGTGGGATTAAGGGACATGGAGGAAAAGTCGTGGAGGCTATGATTAAAGTTAGAGTAGCTAGGCCAGGATAACAGGGGCTAGATCCCAGGACTGGCTATCAGAAGACCTCCCATTTCCTATTCCTGGCTTTGGGACCATGAGCGAGTCTCTTCAACGCTGGGTGCCTCAGTTTCCTAAGCTATCAAATAGAGCTAATCAAGGGTTTTTTTTTTGTTCTCCCCATTTTACAGGGTGGAAACCGAGACACAGTTGGGACCTGTCTACATTGCAGATCTCTTGTGCATTTCCAATTTGCTGACCCCCACATGTTATTCAGAGCCTGTGGACAAAACAGCTTCTAATGGTGTTTGTTCTGTTCTTATCCCATATGTACCAGCAGGTCTTGGCGGACTTTTCTCATTGTGCTGTGGGGAGCAGGTCCTGGGTACTAAGAGTCTGAAGAAGTTTTCAAGGACTTAAAAGTAGTTTTATCAATGAATTGGGAGAAAACCTACAATCCCTGCTGATAAGCTTGGTGGGTGACAAAATACGGGCAGAGTGGTAATTACTGATGAGGAGAGGGCAGTGATACAGAACCATCTGGCTCATTCGGCAAGCTGGGCCCTTTCAAAGAAAGCAAGTTTGACCAGAGCCAAATGCAAGGTCCTACACCTAGCAACAAGGCATGCCGGCCACACCTCCAGAATAGGGAAGTGTATCCAGGAAAGCAGTGACTCTGAAAAGGATTTAGGGGCCATAGCGGAGAAGCCACTCAACACAAGCTCCCAGCATGATGCTGTAGTGATCAGGGCTAATGCGATCCTTAGTCGTAGGAGCAGAGCCGTGAGGAGGCTAGGGAGGTGACACAGCATCAGTGAGACTCCTATTGGAATATTGCCTCCAGTTTTGGTGTCCTCATTTGAAAAAGATGTTGAGAAATTGGAGCTGGGGCAGCAAAGAGCCACCAAATGTTCTGCGGGCTGTTGAAAAATGCCTTCTAGGGAGCGATTGAAAGAGCTCAACCTGTTTAGCTGATGAAAAGCAGATTGAAAGGTGATGTCACTGAAGTGTTGAAATACCTTAATGGAGAGAAAATACTGGGGATTAAAAGGTTCGTTAATCTAGCAGAGAAAGGCAAAACAAGACCCAATGGCTGGAAGGTGAAAAGAGACCAATTCATATGACAAATAAAGCACAAATATTCAACAGCGAGGATGATTCACCACGGGAAGAAGCTACCAAGGAAAGTGGTGGATTCTCCATCTCTTGATGTCATTTAATGAAGACTAGATACCTTTCTGGAATGTCTTTACCAAATGTTAGCGACTGTGGTATACAGGAGGCCTGTGATATGCAGGGGGTCAGATGAGATGCTCTAATGGTCTCTTCTGGCCATCAAGTCGACTCATTTCTGAAAAACTGAGTGTAGCATTGGGAGTAGCCTCTGATGTTTTGCTGTCTAGCCGGCATGCTTCCTAGAATGAACACTCCTTGAGTGGAGTGATCCACAGGGAGTAGCTCAAACCTCCAAAGTGTCTGGCCAGTGGCAGGACATTAGCACTGCAGGGGAGGGGTGGGTAGGCTGACGGGATAGCAAGTGTGAAAAAGGGGACAGGGAGTGGGGTGTGAGAGGAGCCTATATAAGAAAAAGCCCCAGATAGCGGGACTGTCCCTATAAAATTGGGACATCTGGTCACCCCAGGGGTGGGTGTGGTAGTGACATCACAAAGGCCTTTTGCAGGACCTCAGCCTATTGGTCAAAGGTGGTGGGGAGGTGGTGACCTCACAGAGAGATGCTGACATCAGCCAGGCAGGACAGGGGTGCAGGGCCAGGGAAACATCGCAGACCCCTGTCGCTTTGCTTCAGCAAGTCTCCTTCTCGAGGTCCCTCCTTGAGGACAGAGAGTATTAGGGTTACGTACGTGAGTGCGAGGAGGAACCTCTTTCAAGTTTTCTCCTTTCCTTTTCCTGATTTTACTTGAAAACAGACATCCCTGTTTGGAAGGTAAGAGCCTCTGAGAGGTTTGGAACCTGTTCAGTCTGATCCATTTGGTACCAGGTAAATTCTAGGCCTGGAAAATGCAAGCTTAAGGCGGCAGTATTTTATTCCCCACCTAGGATTTTGTCCCTTAGAATCACTGGGGACATTAGGGTTTGTCCTTTTTGTTTTACCTTTTCCTCCATCCCTCCCTCCTTTCTCTTCTTCTCTTACTACTTTTGTCCTTTCCCTTGTTCTCCTCCCGCCACCAGGAGAGTTGTATGGGGGGAGTCACTGGGGGTGCTCTGCAGCTCCCATTGTGGAAGATCCACCCAAAAATGTTGGGCTGAAATAGTGCTTGGCCCGTGATCCCCACCGGTGACCTGGGCCATCCTTTGGGCTCTCTGGTGAGAAAGTGTCACCTCAGCCTCCCTCCCCTTAGTCTCTACCCGGATTGTCTGAGGAGGAGGTTATTAACAGGGAGGAGACTTGGGTCATTGTTTTTCTCTTTTAAGACCAAGTAAATAAGTTATAACGAGTCATGTTTGATTAACGTTGCTGCTTCTCTGCATTCATTGTCTCTGAGCAGTTCATGATTCTCTCTAACATTGCAGTTCTCCTGAAACACTTGCTGAATAATTACTATGAACTGTTGTTGGTCTGGAGCTCATTTGAGAGCACTTTATTCAGGTCGTTCAACATATGAAACTCAAGATCCGATGGTTAGTTTGCAAATTAGGGCTCTTGGGTCCTATTCCCAACTCTGCCACTGACTGGCTGTGTGACTTCAGACAAGTCAATTCTCCTTTCTCAGCCTTAGCTTCTCCCTCTTTCAAGTAGGCATAACAATCGGCTCCTACCTACCTCACAGTGGGTGGAGGATGGGGATCCATTGGAGAGTGTCACTGGGAGCAGTGAATAATATGAGGTGTCCTATCACTTTTACTCAGATAAGACTATGACATAATAGAGTAGCTGAAATATTCTATTTTATTTGTTTTTGATTATTTTGAGATTGTTAAGAGAAGCAACTCCTTAGCTCAGACTGAAGCATCTTTTCTAATTTTCGATGTAACTGTCTCCTCTTTGTATGCGATGGGACAATTTAACACACAGTGACAAACAGGAGATGCTTTTGTTTTGCAACAAAATATTTTTGCAAAGAATTTTCATCCCACTTGATATGATTTCAAGAAACAAACCGGTTTAGTCTGAATGAGATTTTCTGACCAAAACAGTTAAATGAAATTTCCCCACCATCTTGATTCCTGGTCTCTCTCCCTGCCTCTGGGGGGCTTGTTGTCTGTCAGAACAGGAGTCAAGATTGTTGGCTTCTCTTTCTGGCTCTATCACCACCTTGCTGTGTAGGCCCTTGGGTAGGTCACTTCCCTTTTCTGTACCTAAGGCTCCCCCTCTGTCCAATGGGAACAGGGACAATTTGCAAACTCTGGGCAGTCTTGAGCCTGTGTGAGATAAGGGGCGTTAAAGCCCTTTGTGAAGGAGAAAGGGGAGTTTCACGGTGTTGAGCACTGAGGAATTCTAAACTTTGCTAAAATGTCTAGGCTGCGGAAACAATAAATAGTCGGGGCCAAATTTTAACCATTGTCTTTTTAAAAGCCTATTCAGGGATGTGAGTCCCACTCTTTTAGGTACATGGGGTTCTTTGCCAGGAGGAAAGAAGAGGTTCCTGCCTCCATTTTTATGGCCTTAACAAACCAGGTGCTGTGCCCCAGTTCTCATCTGAGATCCCTGAAAAAGAACCTCTCCTCGTCCGTTAACAAGACAGTAGCTATCTTTGAAAGGGGAACAAAGAGAACCCTGGGACTTGCAGACTAGCCAGCCTCATTCCATACCTGGAAAAATACTGGAACACATTATTAAACAATCAGTTTGTCAGCACCGACAGGATCATTTGGTTCTTAGTACTAGTGAGCATGGATTTGTCAAGAACAAATCATTCCAAACCAATCCTGTTTCCTTCTTTGACAGGGTTACAGGCCTAGAGGAGGTGGGCAGACAGTAGATGTGATCTATATCGGTGTTAATCAGGCTTTTGACACAGTCCCATAGGACATTCTCAGAATCAAACTAGGGAAATGTGGTCTAGATGCAATTAGTATAATGTGGGTGCACAGGTGGTTGAAAACCCATCCTCCAAGAGTTGTTCTCCATGTTTGGCTACCCAGCTAAGAGGGTGTACCTACTGGGTCCAGCAGGGATCAGTCTGGGGTGTGGTACTATTCCATATTTTCATTACTGATTTGGAAAATGGAGTGCAGAGCATGCTTCTACACTGTGCAGATGACACCAAGCACTTTGGAGCACAGGACTGGAATTCAAAACACCCTCTACAAATTGGAGAATTGGTCTTCTTGAGCCAAACTCCACGGCTGGGCCCCTCTCTATAGACTGGGTGAAAGTGAAACTCCAGAACCAAACACTCCTCCTCCTGGACAGTGCATTCCAACCTTTAATGGCAGGGGGACCGGACATGAGGGCCTGGTTGTAATTGCCAGCTGTGGAAGGGAGTGTATAGCAGTGGTTAGTGAAGGAGCCTGGAAATAAGACTGCTGCGTCCCATCCGTGGCTCTGAGACTTGGTGTGACCCTGAGCAAGTAGCTTCAGCAAGTGGGAGCTGGGAGGTGCTGTCACCCCCACACTAAGGCAGTGTTTTGCACCCCCTGCTGCTGGCTGAGTTTTTCTGTCCCTTGGCAATAAGACAGACTCTTCTTTTCACAGTCAGTTGATCGCCCAGTGTCATCACCCTGCCTGCTGACTGGGCGTGTAACTCCTCAGGTCACCACCCTCTCCAGCCTACCTTGGGCTTGGAAAGTGAGGAGGAGGGTGAGCGACAGCAGGTGACCCTGAACATCCACCATCCATCGCTCCATCACCTAGAGCAAGTGAGTGACATTAGGGTTCCTCTGTGGCATCCCCTGTCTGTCTGGGGAGAGGCAGAAAGAGGGGGATTGAATTTCTCCCAAAGGAGATTGGATTTGCAAATGGCCTCCTGGAGCCCCTCGCTCTCAGACGAGGGAGGGGCTTCTCCAGTGCCTTCTCCAGTGTGTTTGGAAAGGTCCCAGCAATGCAGCTCCCAGCCCTTCCCTTGTGGGAGACTGTTCCCCTGGCTGAGAGTGTCTGAGCTGGGCCAGACCCTGTGAGCTGCTGAGCATGGAAATCAATGAGAAATGAGGAGGCCCTGGGCTTCTTATACCTAGGGACTTTGATGTGGGCAATGGTTTCCCTGGAGAAGTCCGGAGTCCTGGGTAGTGTTCTGTTCTCTAGCCTGAGGGGTAGCCAGGGATGGCAGGAGGGAGCTGCTTGTCCAATGGTCTTTGTAACTGACCCCAGTGCCTCCCCGGGTGTTGCAGCACCAGGGATGATGAGGGGAATAGTTGGGAGCAGACCATGCAATGAACTCCTGCCAGTGTGTGGAGATTGCACTCTCTGCACCCTTGTGACGGGAGGAGGAGCTGCTGTGGCTGGGGCAGGGATGGGGAGGGATGAAAAAGGCTGTTTGGTGAGACGCTGCCTGGACCCCAGACTCACTCCTGCTGCCTGCTCGGTTCCAGGATAGCCGGGCTCCTGAGGATGTTCAGGAACAAGGCTCTGCAGGTGTCCCCAGAGCCTGAGGGAAGCAGCTGCCATCTTCCCCAGGAGCAGAGCAGCCCCTCTGTCCCTGCTGGCAGGGAAGGAGGTCCCGGATGGACCAGGAGGTGGAAGTGCCCAGCCTTCTGGCAGAGGAAACCCACTCCCGGCGCAGGTGCTGAGGTGGGAGAGGCACCGGCCAGGCTGAAATGGAGCTGGCCCAGGATGCAGCTGGGCAGGCAGGACCCAGCCCAGGAAGGGAGCCGGGCAGGGTGGCTCTGGGGCTTGTTGTGTGGGAAGCACCGGCCCCAGGAGCCCAGCCCTGATTCCCAGCAGGAGGCATCGCCCTGCCCAGTCACTGAGGACCTTCCATCTTCTCCAGGGCAGGAGGTGGAGGATCCCTGTCCCAGCATCAGCAGCTCAGCCCGCTCCCCATGGGACAGCAGCAGTGCCTGGGATTTGCGTAGCAGTGAGGCCAACGGGCGCCACTGCTTTGTTCCAGGTGAGGAGCCAGTCTGGGCTCAGGGAGGGGTGAGGAGGGGGCTGTGAACACCCAGAGCCCAGGCCCTCAACCAGCGCTATGGGGGCAGGTCTCCAGCCCAGGTGTCTGGCCTGAGCCACGTGAACCTCTGACACTAGATGCTGCCACTTTGGTCCTTGGTGTTCTGGTTGGCAGGGTGCGTGCGGGGAGAGGGAGCAGGCACTTCCCAGGGAGTCCAGGACAGTGTGTGGGGGGGATCTCTTTGCTGTGGGCTCCTGAATTACTTGGGGGCTGAAGGTATCACTGAGAGCGGGGGATGTGGGGAGTGATCTGCCCTGGGTCCCGGAGGTGGGAAGGGAGCACATTGCCCCACCATGCCCCTGTCCTTCTCCCTAGTGGCAACAGGTATCATCCTGTCCCCTTTTCTCCCTGGTGCAGGGACCCCCAGGGACTCAGAGGACGAGGAGGAGGAATGGGTGGACGTGGCCACAGAGGACGCTGCTCTCAAGAACATTCGAGAGCAGCTCCAGGGCCGAGAAAAGGTACAAACGTTCCCCAGCTGTGCTGGAACCGAGATTCTCCCGCCCCTTCCCAGCACCCTGACCTCCTGCAGAGAGTCTTGTCTCTGATGATCCACCAGCCCTAATGGGGATCTTTCTTCTCCATGATCTGGGACGGGTGGGTCCCCACTATCCCCCATTCAGGCCCGAGTGCTGCAGCTGGTGTGGGTGCGGCAGGGAGGTCCCTGGCTAACTGGCTCTCTCTCCTGTAACCCCACTCCTGGTGGATGCAGGACGAGGCCCAGCACCTCATGTTCCTGCACGCCATCCACCCCCGTGTCTCGCTGCACAGCAGAGAGGGCAGGACACATTGGAGCCACACTGCTGCAAGGCGGCTGTGCTGGAGAGGATTGTGGTGAGGGAGGACAGAGAGATGGGAGGGGCAGGGGTCTCCCCGGGCCAATGGATGGGGGATGGCTGGTGCTGGAGGGGCAGCTGAGGCCAGGGATTGCTGGGGCTGAAGATTGGGGAGAAGAGACAGGAGAAATTCTGAGATTGGCCACTAGTGGGCAGGAACCGGAGGAGCGGGAGGCAGGTGGGGGGATCTTGCTCACTGTGTGGGGTGCTGGCTGTGTAATCTCCTCACTGGGAAGTGTCAGTGAGGCCCGAATCTCTCACGCTCCTTTGGCTCTCACAGGAGCTTATGGAGGAGCTGCCTGATAACTCTCCACCTGGCGCCGTCCTCGCTAACTCCCTGATTGCTGTGGGCAACCTCGGGTACTGAGACCCTCCAGGCCTGTTCCCCTAACCCCGGTGCTGCTCATGCCCAGGGCTGGGAGTCACTGCCCCTCCCACCACCAGGTCACTTCCCAAGGGTGGCTCCTCTGACAGAGATGGTGGGAAGGTTCACTCTCTATCTGGGTTGGGCTGTTCTTTTCACTCTAGTAACATTGCAATGGCTTTGGGGAGAGGCTCACACCCAGGAACAGATAGAGGAGGGGCAGCGGGGTCCAAGGAACAGGCGCTATTCCTGCCCTGCCACTGTCTGTCTGGGAAACCTTGCACTTGTCATTCCCTGGCTCGGTGCCTCAGTTTCCATTCTCGCCAGCCTCTGCCTATTTCCCTGCGGTTTTACATCCCTGTTGGTGCCAGTTCCATCCCCGCAGTGCACAGTCTAATATCGCCTCCTCTCTCTTGCCAGCACCATGACACCTGGCCTGGAGCCAGAGGTGGAGAGTCACCTCCTTCAAGCTGCCCTGCATGCCATCTTCATCGTGGGCACGTAGAAAGACACCACCCAAGTCCAGGTAGATCATGCTAAAGTCATGGATTGAAGAGCCAGCTGTCATCCTGCCATGAATTCTTGCTAATTGCCTTCAGTGGAATGTGAATCAGGGAGGCCAGGATATGTATTTGGGTGTCTCACAAGTGCTTCGCAGAGACCCCTCTTCCCGTCCTGTGGCAGGAATAGCCCCAGTTTCCCAAACACTGACGCATGGCTCTCCCTTGTTTTGCAGGATCTGCATAGGGTCTTGCCAGAGCTCCTGGATGCCATGCTGGGGAGCTTGCTGGCAGAGTCCCCAGACACCGACAGACTCCACTACATCTTGGAGGTGAGCCCAATGAGAGGAGTGGGGGCAATTTTATCTTAACTCTTAGACCCATTTTCAAGTTTGTCTTCCTAGCTGGGCCCCCAGTGGGCCGTCCTTGGTCAGGGCAGTCAGTGCAATGCAGTGTCAGGCCCTTACTCCTTGAATGACAGAGGAAGGAGCTGGGACTTCAAGCCAGAGCTTTGCCTGGGGACTGGTTTAGGGAGTGAGAGTCTGAACCCCTCCTGTGAGATCCAGAAGATGGTCCTCAGAGAAGAGTCACAGGCTCCTTCCAAGAGAAACAGGAGGACCCCAGAGAATCAGCCCTTCTCTCGACAGGCCCTGAGATTCCTAGGGGGATTGTGTTCACACTCAGTCCCTTCACCCAACCAAGGACTTGAGAGCCAAGGAGGGGTGAGGGGTCTGTCTCCTTCCTGGTGAGCTGTTCAGGAATCAGAAGTTCAGGGAGTATGGGACCGGCCCCCACATCGAACGTTGTCCCAATCTAGAGAGATAATGACAAGTTGTGACCTGCAGGATACAGGCATTGTCGTGGGGGCAACAATCCCCTTCTAAATCTCTGCGATAAATGAATCGGATATTCCATCCCGTGCACAATGTCTCAGCCCCCTGGGGATGGGGAGGGTCTCATTAGCGCAACACATGCACCTGCCCATGGATCCTGAGCTGCCTCCTTTCCCCCTAGCACATGAACTATTAGATCGTGTCCAGGGTGTCGCAAGAGAGAGCCAGGGCCATTTGGAGCAGCACTGCCCTGCTCAGATCCACCATTGCCCTCCCTGAGTTTGACGTAAGTGACCTCTCACCCCAGCTTTCTGACTCCAGGCATCGGTGGGCTGGCTCGAATGGGCTGTAGGATGTGCTGCTGCAGGGGCTGGGGGTTAGGAGTGTTCCTCTTGGGGAGGCAGAGTCAGAGCAGAGAATGAACTTGGCTTGAGTCAAGTTCTTCTTGTCCTGGTTAAGTGGTGACTCTGGGCATTTTAAGGGGACCATGCTGCAGGTTCATGCCTTCCTATCATCCTGGAGCAGCTGGGGAAGTAAGTCCTCATGGAGGGCTCTGCCCACATCCCTGTGCTCCAGGCTCCTTTTGGGGGCAGAGGAAATGAAGGGTCTAGCTCAGGCTCCTATTCTCTAGCATCTCCTGTAGAGGGGCTATGGGGACTGAGAGTCCTGGCCAGGCGGGGACTGGGAGCTGACAGGAAAATGCTGAAGGAGTCCCCTCTCCCTCTCTCTTCTGCAAGAACTCAGCAGGATTCCCCAGGGTGGGTCACCATGTGGCACAGCTGGCTCTGTCCATCAGTGACCCAGCCAAGGACCTGAGCCGGCAGGCCAGGGTGGGAGTGTACCGGCTCTACCGGCTGCTGCTGCACCAGAGGGGTAAGGAACCCAGCTGGGAAATGGCACCCGATGGAGTGAGAGTGGGACCCCAACCAATTTCTCTCAGACTGACCCCGGCTGGAGGCTGAGTCTCTGTCGATCTCTTTCTCTGCTCTACAGCACCCCCTGCAATTCTGTTGGCAAGGAATCTGTCCACTGTGCAACCACCAATGGGATTAGAAAGACACAAGTGCTGCAACCAAAATGACAAGTGTGTGTGTGTGTGTGTCTCTTTCCCAGGGCTGACCATCTATGAGGCCGAAGCCCTGTGGTGTTGGGACTGGCATCGGGACAGCAGGCTCCTGGGCTACAGGAACAGAGCCAGGGCTGGGGAGGTAAGGACACTCTGCCAGGGAGTGGGGGTGGCTGGTCGCCTGCAGTGACTGCTTCCTGGGGCCGCGAGACAGAGATACCGTTCTAGCCCCAGGATTCGGAGCCTCACTCTGGGCAGTCTGCTAATGCCTCACATCCTGTTGGGTTTAGGTCTTCGTAAAATTCTTCTGGGAGGGGCAGAGAAGATACTTCCTCTGCACATCAGTGCTGGCCATCCATGACACCCTGCTGTGTGTCAGCCAGCCTGAGCTGCTCCTCACCTACTCCCTCCTGCGGGAAGTCCAGCGCTGATGGGGGACAAGGTAAGCAGCTGCATTAGAGTCAGGAGATTGGGGTGGGGCCCAGGCCTCCTTCCCATCCAATGTCCATTCGCTGGGCTGGCAGCAAGGAGCCTGGTGTGAATGAGAGTGAGAACAGGAGCTACTGGGAAGGGAGATGAATTCAACTTCATGAGCAGGAGGGAGCCAGCTTGTCCCCGGAGTAGCTCCAACCCAGCTCTTTGCAAGGCTAATTAATGACAAGCATTGCCTCATCACGGACTTATGTTCTTAGGACATGGTGCTACCGCTCTTGGGAAGTGCCCTCTGCGAGTCTCTCCTGTCCCACAGGGCCACTCCAGTTTCCAGTGGACTAGTGTCCATGTCACCCGAGCCACCACCCAGAGTTGCTCCCATCACTGGTAGCCTGGGAGGCCAAGGACTGACAAGTGATGGCAACTCAGCAGGCAGGCCTGAGGCACATTGGTGGGGGAAGCTTGTCCTGCTGCTGGCAGGGCTGGACTTGCTCTAGAGAGAAAGGGAGGATTCAGTCAGCAGAGGCTGGTGATCTGCCGCATTCACCAGGGCTGCCATCCTGCATCTTCAGCATTAGTGTCTGGGATGACTTGGAGAAAGGTCTCAACCTCCCGACATCCCACTTCACTTCTGCCAGAATCCCTCCTTCCCCCCACCTCCCTGCTAGAGCCCCGTCCCTGCCCAACCTGGGTTGGGGTGGAGGAGAGGGTTTTGAGAACTTGCGCTGTGGATTGGAGGAGGAACAGCTGTCAGGGGCACTGAGCGGGAGGTGGCAGGAGCTGATGCTACAAGGACGGGAGTTGGCACTGGAGGTCTCTAGAAAGGACAAGAAGACTCGATTCTGGGGGTAAGGAGGGTGAATCCATCCCTCAGAGGTAGGCAGGTGGTGGGTGAAAATGCTGGTTCCAGGTGCCCTTAATCCCCCCAATTCCTCGGGGGCGTCTGAGTCTCTGACAGGTTCTCGTTCCCTTGCAGCAGGAGGACGTCATGGCCAATGTGATGTGCCAGGTCCGCATCATCCAGCACTTGCGCCAGATGCCTGAGGCACTGCAGGGGCTGTGCCTCTGAGGCCACCAGCAACTCCCACTCCCTGCCTCAGGTACTGCTCTGGGTCACTGTAAATGGGGAGATAGTGGAAGGGGAAATGGAGCCTCCTGGCAATCACAGAAACTCTCTCCCCTCTCTGTGGAGCAGGGTCCTTCCTTCTGCCCCCCAAATTCCGGCAGAGTTTTCCAGACGGGTGCAGCCTGCAGCTGAGCCATCTCCGGGAACAGTGGGGACAGGTCACCTCATCCCCTGAAAGCTAGCAGTGCTGGCTCTCAAAGAGGCTTAGATGGAAGACCCCACTCCGTCATGCAGGTAAGAGCCATTTACTCCTTGGGGCATGTGGGTCTCTTGGGGGAGAAATGGGATCATAGAATCATAGGGTTGAAAGGGACCTCGGGAGGTCATCTAGTCCAATCCCCTGCGCAAAGCAGGACCAATCCCCAATTTTTGCCCGGGATCCCTAAATGGTCCCCTCAAAGATTGAACTCACAACCCTGGGTTTAGCAGGCCAAAGCACAAACCACTGTGCTATCCCTCCCCCGCTAATGCGTAGCCTGGCTGGGAGCTTCCCCCATCCCTGTCACCCAGCTCTGGAACAGAGACATCTCCATCATTGTACCACTCTGGTTTTGTTCGTAGGAAGGTGCTCCCCAGAGATGTCCTCTAACCTGGACTCCTGAGAGGGTTTCCAGCAGGAGGCTCGAGCCCCTAGGGCATGAAGAGGACATCAGGTAGAGGACATCACTCCTTCCACTCAGCAGTGGGATTTCTCCAGCCCCCTCACCATACCTGTCAGCCTCTGAATGATGAAGGGCCTGAATGTTGGAGTCACCAGAACAAGCAAACTCCAGGTGCAGGCAGTGGGGCCTGTGTGTACTGAGCCCCACTGGAAACCAGGTCTGAAATGGGAGCAAGGACCCCAGCCCAGGAACAGTAGGAGTGGGCAGAGCAGGCCTATTACAGGATGTTCTCCCCTGGGCTGCACAGCCTGGGGCTTAGCCAAGCTGATTACAGAATGAGCCCTACCTGAGAGGCAACATGTACCTCCCCCTACAGAGCCAAACTTCAGTGGTGATACAGCCCAGCTGGGGTATCAACAGGAATGAGAACGAGTTAGGAAGTTCAGAGCAACAAGGAAAGTCTAGAGGGAAACTTGAGAAGAGAGGTGGGAAGTGCCCAGGGAAAACTGCAGCAAAGAGAAAGGAGTAGACCTTGCTGTGGGGTACAGGACCCTGGGCTGCTGCCAATATCAGGGTGGGACTGGAATCCCCTACTGGCCCCAAAGAAGGGGGCGTCCACACACCCAGAGAGGGTTACCAAGCCCAGCAAGGGGGCTGCAGGATGAGGAAGAGCCCCAGTGATGGCAGAAGGACTTCTTTCTGTGGAAAGATGTGTTTGGACTTTTAGTGTGAGACAAGCTGGTGTTGCCGGCACCCAGTGCCGAGAGGCTGAACAACAGCTTGAGTTGGTTCGTTACCCGGTGTGCTACACCCAATAATTACAACGGGGTGGAGAAGCAGAAAAGTTTATTTGAAGCTTCAAAAAGGTACAGGGAGATTTGAATTTCAAATCCTGTACAACAGAGCAGGAAGTTACACAGGCTTTTATACATTTTTTTTTTAGCATACTTATTTAATAGCAAGCTGCTCCAAGTATTTATATAGCCAGCTAATTCAGTTCCCAGCTAGTTTCCTGATTTTTTGTATTATTTGTTAAACTATACATAAAGCTGCTTTATTTAGCATTGTTTTTTCATATTTTTTTTGTTTGGCCTTGCTTAGTTTTAGGCAGTCTGACTCTGCAACGTACTGTTGCAGATTTTCAGCATAACTGCTGTGTGTGCCTTCAGGCGGGGGGGGGCCAAGGACACTTGGGCCTAGCACGCAGAGCTGCTGTGAGTGCCTCCAGGCAGGAGGGGGTGGGGCAAGGACACAGGGGCCTAGTGCGAGGGGGCTTCATCGACACTTGTGGTCTTCCATCCCCTCGAGTTACCTAGTGGCCATGCCCCAGTGTTCCCAACAACTCCCCCCTTTGAGAACACTCAACAGCCTTGGCTCTGAGTTTTCTCACTTGGGCTACTTATTTTTTACAATATGATTTTGCATAAGCACTTTGTGATAGCTTTGAAGAGAATGACTTATTAACTTTTGCAAAAGGGCCCTGACACATGATACTGCACAGCATAATACCAGTAATACAAGCAATACAGGAAAGAGAAATTTTAATAGCAGGCTAAATAAACCACCAAGCCAAGACGACAAACCCCAGCCCGCTGTTTGTGTTTTTTAAACAGTAGCTTTAGCCCGAGATTGTTACTAGATGAGGAGTCAGCAGGTTGGACAGTCCACTGTTCTGCTGACGAGGGGGCAGGTACTGCCTTTAGATGAGAGTGATGGATCCAGTTCTTGTGTCCCTCGATCTTTGCCGCTGTATGGGAGATCAGCAGGACGGTATAGGGTCCTTTTTACTTTTTCTGGAGAGGCTTGTTTTTCCAGGTGCGAACAAGCACAGAGTCACCGGGCTGTAAGGAGTGGACGGGAGAGTCCAAGGGGAGAGGCTGGGAATTTTTG
The DNA here is from genome assembly GCF_965140295.1 of Lepidochelys olivacea. Lineage (NCBI taxonomy): Eukaryota > Metazoa > Chordata > Testudines > Cheloniidae > Lepidochelys > Lepidochelys olivacea. The sequence continues at coordinate 177,324,895 of NC_140413.1, read as the reverse complement.
GTATACCTGTGAAGAGACAAGAGAACAGCAGACAGGGAACACATATACTGTGACAAAAAAACATTACCCAACTCCCATTTCCCTGACAGAACCGGGGTGCCATTTATGGGCATACCCTTTCAAACATAATTTTAAAGGGACTGAGCCCTAATCTACCCTTTGGGAGAACGCGGATACGGAGTAGGACGAGGGGCAAAGCATCAGGCCATCGCAGTGAGGCTTCTTGGCACACTTTTGAGAGATGCCGTTTAAGGGTCTGATTGGTACGCTCCACTACACCACTGGCTTGCGGTCTCCAGGGCGTATGGAGTTTCCAGGGGATCTGTAAGGCATGTGAGATGTTTTGAATGATTTTTGACGTGAAGTGTGTCCCGTTGTCAGATTCCATTCACAGGGGGAGTTCAAAGCGAGGAATGAGCTCCTTAACAAACTTGAGGGCCACTGTCCTGGCAGTGCAGTTACGGCATGGGAAGGCTTCTGGCCATCCGCTGAACCGATTTATTATAACAAGGAGATATTTGAACCCTTGGGTCCGGGGAAACTCAGTAAAGTTTATTTGCCACACTTGTCCGGGGCCCGGAGTGGGTTCTAGGGCAGCTGGTGGCACAGGATGTCCCGGTCGGGGGTTATTCTTTTGGCAGACTAAGCAGTCCGCTCGTACCTGGGCAGCCAGGGGTCGGAGTCCGGAAGTGATAAAGTATTTTTCCATTAGCTGGATAAGTGCTTTTTTGCCAGCATGAGTGGTTTGATGTAGTTTCTGCAGCACTGGCCGGATTAGGCCCTTTGGTAAGAGGACCTTTCCTTCTGGGGAATGGAGCCATTCCTCCTTTTCCCGGAGACTGAGTTTGTCAGTTAGCTGTCTCTCCTCCCCAGAGTACTGAGGGGTTGGAAGCTCCCCTACTGATGGGATAAGGGCATGCATATGGGCGTTTTTAGCCTGAGGGGATGGCAGGGTGGCAGCATGCTTAGCCTCTCTATCTGCCCGGGCGTTACCTCTGGCCACATTTTGATTTTCCCTTTGATGGGCTTTATAGTGTACCACCGCCACTTCCGAGGGGAGTTGTACAGCTTTTAGGAGCCGGAGGATTTGGGGCCCGTACTTGACTGGGGAGCCTTGGGCTGTCAGCATTCCCCTTTGCTTCCATAGGCCAGCATGAGCATGCAGCACACCAAAAGCATACTTTGAATTAGTAAAAATGTTGACCCGCTTTTCTTTTGACAGTTTAAGTGCACGGGTCAGGGCTATTAGTTCGGCAAGCTGGGCAGAGGTCCCAGCAGGCAAACCTTTAGCTTTCACAGTGTCATGGAGGGTCACAACAGCATAACCCGCCCTTCTTTGCCCATTTATTACAGTACTGCTACCATTAGTGTACCACTTATAATTTGCATTTGGGAGGGGTATATTCTTTAAATTTGGACGGCTGGAGTACTGGACATCTATGATTTTTAAACAGTCATGTTTTTGTTTTTTTGTTTTTGGCAAGAGAGTGGCTGGGTTAAGGGAGGGGCAAGGCTGTAGGGTGACTTCAGAGTTTTTTAACAGTTTAGCCTGGTACCGAGCAATCGGAGCCTGGGTGAGCCAAAGCCCTCCCTTTGCATTGAATAAGGCTCGGACCATATGGGGAGTATAGATTTGCATAACCCCTCCCAATGTTAGCTTCTTGGTTTCCTCAAGCAATAGGGCAGTAGCTGCGACCGCCCGTAAACATGCCGGCCAACCCTTTGCAACCTGATTCAATTGCTTAGAAAAATAAGCCACAGGACACTTTCATGCTTTTAACAGCTGTGTAAGCACTCCTAGGGCTACCTTCCCTTGTTTATGTACATACAACTGAAACGGCTTAGAGAGATCTGGCAGGCCCAGAGCCGGGGCTTCCATTAATTTTTTTTTTAGGATTTTAAATGCCCTGTCAGCCTCTGGGGTTTAATAGAAGGGGTCATGATTTGCTCCTTTTACACAGTCGTAAAGGGGTTTAGCCCACAGTTCAAACTTTGGGATTCATATTTTGCAAAAGCCTGCTATACCCAGAAATGCCCTGAGCCGCTTACGGTTACTTGGGGTAGGAACTTGACAGATAGCTTCCTTTCTTTCGCTTGAAAGCTGACGCTCCCCTTGCCGTATGTGAAACCCGAGGTACCGTACCTCTGGGAGGGCAATTTGAGCCTTACTCCGTGCTACATGATATTCCCGAAGTTCAATAAAATTCAGGAGGCTTACGGTGGCTTTAAGACAGGGTTTTTGGCCCACAGTGGCAATTAACAAATCATTTACATACTGCAGAAGGAGAGCCTTCTTATTATCCCACTCCTGTAGGTCCCTGGCCAGAGCCTGGCCAAAAAGGGTGGGAGAGTTTTTAAATTCCTGGGCCAACACTGTCCAGCAAAGTTGCTTTTTAACCCTTTTTTGGTCCTCCCACTCGAAGGAGAAGATCTCCTGTGATGGGGTGGCAACTGGGATGGTAAAGAAAGCATCTTTTAGATCAAGGACTGAAAAATGGGAATACTGTCCCCCTATAGAAGCTAATAAGGTGTACGGGTTAGGGACAAGAGGGTGCAGAGTCTTAACCCGTTCATTGACTGCCCTTAGGTCCTGTACCAGCTGATACGTGCCATCAGGCTTCTGTACGGGTAGAATGGGAGTGTTCCAGGCTGACTGACATTCCCGGAGAATACCATACATTAGGAATTGATTTATAGTTTTTTTGTAAACCTTTTTTGGCTTCCCTCTTGATTGGATATTGTTTTACTTGCACTGGGCCTTTTTTTGGTATGAGCTGAATAGTAATAGGGGTCTGGTGGGTGGCCTTTTCTGAAATCCCTGATGCCCACACGAGGGGGTACACCTGGTCTTTCCACGGACTCCATTCTGGGGCTTGCATGGCTGAGGGCTCAACTGCAAGGGTCATGATTCAGGCATTTTTAGGGGGTAAGGTAAGGGTTATTTTGTCCTTAGTAAAATGCAGGGTGGCACCAAGGCGACAAAGTAGATTCCGTCCCAGCAGAGGTGTTGGACACTCAGGGAGGTATACCAGCTTGTGGGATATAGTCCTGTCTCCCAAAGCACATTCCGCTGGGGCATACACTGGGCACTTGGTGTCCCTGCCTGTGGCTTCCACCACAGTAAGGGAATCTGCTACTGGCAACTGAAGAGGCTGATTTACGGCAATTTGGGCCGCTTCAGAGTCCACTAAAAAATTTATTTCTGAGCTTTTTACCCGCATTTTTACTTGGGGTTCTGGGGGTAGGGTGGTCCATCTCCCCTGACACCCCTATTTCTGCTCCACCATCGCTATCATAGGGGCACCCCCCTTTTCTTTCCTTTTTGGGCACTCATTTTTTCAGTGTTTTTTTTGTTGACACAGGGCACACCGGTTGCAACCCAGTCGTCTCTCCTGCAGGCCCGGACAGTCGCGTCCACGGCCCCTTCCTTCCCGGCCACTTCTCTTAGTGCCGGCCTGTACCGCTGTTACCATCAATTTTACTTGCTTTTTTTTTTGTTTGTTTTTTTTAGACTATAAGCTTGGTTTGCAGTCTTTAAAATTTGTGCCATGGTCATACCCATTAAATCCTCCTTTTTCTGTAACTTTCTTTTAATATCAGGGGCTGCTCTGCTTGTAAAAATTCCCTTAATTGACTCAGTTGCCTGATCATTGGGGTCTGCATTAGTGTTCTGTCGAATGGTGTCCCGAATACGCTGTAGAAAGGCCCCTGGGCTTTCTTTTAAATTCTGCATTACTTTATATGGCTTTGCCCAATTATTATGTCGGACAGCCGAGTGACGGAGTCCATGCAAAAGCAACTCCTTATAGGAGGTAAGGCGGGTCATATCCCCATGATTATTTGGATTTTACCTGGGGTCTGCTCGGGGGACTTGTGCATCCGGGTCAGGGACATTAATACGATCCCGGTTGTACCGTCTCTGTGCCTCCTCCCTTGCCTTGGACACAACCTGTTGTCTTTTAACCTCAGACAATAGGGTTCGCAGGAGGACGTTACAATTATCCCAGTCCGGCTTGTGACTACTGAGGCACCCCTCAAAGACTGATATAAACCTGCTTGGGTTGGTGGAAAACTCTTCTGCCTGTGCTTTGAAAGCAGCCAAATCCACAGGATTAAAGGGCACGTGAGTATAAACCTGCATAGTTGTGGCAGGACGCCTGTCTGATTCAGACCGGGCGACTTTAGTTTCAGTGATTAAGGGGTATAGGCCAACCATTGGGGACTTACAAGGTGTGGGTGTAGGGGCCGAAGGGGACACCGGCTCTGCCATTACAGTGGGGGTGGGGGTCTGGGGACTAACATTAGCTGCTACCGAACCAGTTGGAGTCAGATTACAGCGCTGTAAAATATCTGGTCGAGTACATAAAGTCAGAAACAAATGCGCATACATATGTTCATTCCATTTCCTTGTTCTCTGACAGAACAGGAGTAACTGAAGGATCGTGTTGTAATTAATTGACCCCTCTGGTGGCCACCACTCCTGGTCCTCTAGTTGATATTGAGGCCAGTCAACTGTACAGAATTGTTTTAATTGGCTCTTAGTCATTGGATCCGCACCAAATATCTTTCAGTTTGCTAGAATGCACTCTAGGGGCGTACACCGTGCCCTAACCTCTGAGCTCTGTCCCTGTCCCATACCTACAGGGTAACTCTGGGCGTCCCCAGGTTCCAACAGAGCATATAATCCGGATTTTAAAGGATCCTACCTTATTCAAGGGACCGGTTCTTCACCGTGGCCTGCAGCTGCTCCTCCCCCACGTCTAAGGGACCGGTTCTTCACCGTGGTCCACAACAGCTTCTCCACTATATGAGTGCGTTGCACCGTTGTGCCCTCTGGGGTCGATCAAATCGCGTCTCCTCCGAGGCCCCCGATGAACTCACTGGTGCGCGCTGGGCGTCGGTTCTCGCCGCAATCCTTGACCTCCAGGAGGGGTCCGGGCAAGGCTAAATTGCAGCCTCGAGCCCACCCAGGGACGCCAAAAGCTGTTGCCGGCACCCAGTGCCGAGAGGCTGAACAACAGCTTGAGTTGGTTCGTTACCCGGTGTGCTACACCCAATAATCACAACAGGGTGGAGAAGCAGAAAAGTTTATTTGAAGCTTCAAAAAGGTACAGGGAGATTTGAATCTCAAATCCTGTACAACAGAGCAGGAAGTTACACAGGCTTTTATACATTCTTTTTTTAGCATACTTATTTAATAGCAAGCTGCTCCAAGTATCCATATAGCCAGCCAATCCAGTTCCCAGCTAGTTCCCTGATTCTCTGTATTATTTGTTAAACTATACATAAAGCTGCTTTATTCAGCATTGTTCTTCCATATCTCCCCTGTTTGGCCTTGCTTAGTTTCAGGCAGTCTGACTCTGCAACATACCGTTGCAGATTCTCAGCATAACTGCTGTGTGTGCCTCCAGGCGGGGGGGCCAAGGACACTTGGGCCTAGCACGCGGAGCTGCTGTGAGTGCCTCCAGGCAGGAGGGGGTGGGGCAAGGACACAGGGGCCTAGTGCGAGGGGGCTTCATCGACACTTGTGGTCTTCCATCCCCTCGAGTTACCTAGTGGCCATGCCCCAGTGTTCCCAACAAGAACAAGCAAACTCCAGGTGCAGGCAGTGGGGCCTGTGTGTACTGAGCCCCACTGGAAACCAGGTCTGAAATGGGAGCAAGGACCCCAGCCCAGGAACAGTAGGAGTGGGCAGAGCAGGCCTATTACAGGATGTTCTCCCCTGGGCTGCACAGCCTGGGGCTTAGCCAAGCTGATTACAGAATGAGCCCTACCTGAGAGGCAACATGTACCTCCACCTACAGAGCCAAACTTCAGTGGTGATACAGCCCAGCTGGGGTATCAACAGGAATGAGAACGAGTTAGGAAGTTCAGAGCAACAAGGAAAGTCTAGAGGGAAACTTGAGAAGAGAGGTGGGAAGTGCCCAGGGAAAACTGCAGCAAAGAGAAAGGAGTAGACCTTGCTGTGGGGTACAGGACCCTGGGCTGCTGCCAATATCAGGGTGGGACTGGAATCCCCTACTGGCCCCAAAGAAGGGGGCGTCCACACACCCGGAGAGGGTTACCAAGCCCAGCAAGAGGGCTGCAGGATGAGGAAGAGCCCCAGTGATGGCAGAAGGACTTCTTTCAGTGGAAAGATGTGTTTGGACTTTTAGTGTGAGACAAGCTGGGCCCCAGAAGGGTGGACTAAAGGTGGCGACCTGGCCGAAGGGTTGAGTTACCAGGCAGAGAAACTGTCACGGTGCTGGAGCAACCACAGATGGGGGACGCTAGGCTAGCGAGAGGGCTGTGATCATGCCTGGCCACCACGGGGGCAAGGAACGATTAGTATCTTCCTTTCTGATTGGCATAGTCAGGAGGATTGAATTCCCCCTGTGATCCGTGAGGGCTGATGGAAGTCTTGGCTGCTGAAGGACGGTCTGTCCTGCCAAGCGGATGTCTCAAGGGACCAAGCTGGTCACTGGATTTCTCACTTCAGTTCCCAGGACTGGTTAAGCAGCCAAAGCAGGTCTAGGGGTTTCTCACGCAGCTCCTAGAACACCAACAGAGGCAGAAGGAAGTGCAGACGGAGCTACAGACGCAGCAGGAGAAATACCTGTGAGAGATCGTGCAAAGGGAAATCAACCCAGGGTCTGCTATGCCCATGGACAAAAAGAGCAGATATGGAGAGTATTCCTGGGCTGTGCTGTGAAGATTAGCCCAGGAGAGCAGCGCATAAGGAAGTGTACAAGCGTGGCCTAATGCCAAGATGGGGACAAGAGTTCTTTGTTTTGGGTGCAGAGAAGCAGGCCATATCAAAAGACACGGCCTGCTTAGGAAATTGCTGAGTGGCAAAACGAGGGGCGAGGGCCCCAAGAAAGTAGAAAGAAAGGAGAAGGTGTCCTCTGACACAAAAACATATGAGGCAGGCAACATGGAGGTGGCAGGGATAGTTGTGGAGTTGCAGAGCCTCCAACAACAGGCCCTGTTGGGTGCTGTAGGGAGGTGAAGGACAAAATGGTTGGCCCAGAGATGAAGCAGACTGAAGTAGGGACAAACACCAGGGTGGAGCAGTCCATGGTGGGTTCTCAGACCCTGACGGAAAGGGTTTTGTCGTATGCAGTGCCAGTAGCAAAAAGGGGTAGAGAAGAAATTAAAGGCTTCAGAACAGGCTCTGCAAGCAGTTGTTAATGAGAATGAGTGGCTGCAGGAAGAGCGCTGGGATACTGTGGAAGAGGACTGAGAGAGTATTAGGATTTACGCACGTGAGCGCAAGGAGGAACCTCTTTCGAGTTTTCTCCTTTCCTTTTCCTGATTTTACTAGAAAACAGACGTCCCTGTTTGGAAGGTAAGAGCCTCCGAGAGGTTTGGAACCTGTTCAGTCTGATCCATTTGGTGCCAGGTTAATTCTAGGCCTGCTAAACGCTAGGTTCAGGTGGCAGAATTTTATTCCCCACCTCGGATTTTGTCCCTTAGACTCACTGGGGACATGAGGGTTTGTCCCTTTTGTTTTACCTTTTGCTCCATCCCTCCCTCCTTTCTCTTCATCTCTTACTTCTTTTGTCCTTTCCCCTGTTCCCCTCCCGCTCTGCAGCTCCCATTATGGAAGGTCCATCCAAAAATGTTGGGCTGAAATAGTGCTCGGCCAGTGATCCCCACTGGTGACCTGGGCCATCCTTTGGGCTCTCTGGTGAGAACCCTCAGCCTCCCGCCCCTCAGTCTCTACCCTGATTGGCTGAGCAGGGGGTTATTGAGAGGGAGGAGACTCGGGTTCTTGTTCTCTTTGATAACCAAATAAATAAGTCATAACCAGTCATATGGTTAGTTTGCAAGTTAGGGCTCTTGGGTCCTATTCCCAACTCTGCCACTGACTGGCTGTGTGACTTCAGACAAGTCAATTCTCCTTTCTCAGGCTTAGCTTCTCCCTCTTTCAAGTAGGCATAACAATCCACTCCTACCTACCTCACAGTGGGTGGAGGATGGGGATCCATTGGAGAGTGTCACTGGGAGCAGTGCAAAATAGGAACTATCCTATCACGTTTACTCAATCTGATTATGACATAATAGAATAGCTGAAATATTCTACTTTATTTGTATTTGATTATTTTGAAATAGTTAAGAGCAGCAACTCCTTCGCTCAGACTGTTCCCCAGGCTGAGAGTGTCTGAGCTGGGCTAGACCCTGTGAGCTGCTGAGCATGGAAATCAATGAGAAATGAGTGGGCCCTGGGCTTTGATGTGGGGAATGGTTTCCCTGGAGAAGTCCGGACTCCTGGGTTCTGTGCCTCCTCTAGCCTGGAGGGCGGAGGCGGTGGCCAGTGACGGCAGAAGGGAGCTGCTTGTCCAAAGTGACTGATGGACTTTGTGACTGACCCCAGTGCCTCCCCGGGTGTTGCAGCACCAGAGATGAAGAGGGGGAACGTTGGGAGCAGATCATGCAATGAACTCCTGCCAGTGTATGGAGATTGCACTCCTGCAACCCTGTGGGGGGTGGCGGAGCTGCTGTGGCTGGGGCAGGGATGGGGAGGGATGAAAAAGGCTGTCTGGTGAGAGGCTGCCTTAACCCCAAACTCACGCCTGCTCCCCGCTCGGTTCCAGGATGGCCGTGCTCCTGAGGATGTTCAGGAAGAAGGCTCTGCAAGTGGCCTCAAAGCCTGAGGGAAGCAGCTGCCATCTTCCCCAGGAAGAGGGTGGCCCCTCCGTCCCCACTGGTGGGAAAGGCGCTCCCGGCGAGGCTAGGAGGTGGAAGTGCCCAGCCTTCTGGCAGAGGAAACCCACTCCCGGCACAGGCGCCGAGGTGGGAGAGGCCGCAGCCAGGCTGAAATGGAGCTGGCCTGGGATGCGGCTGGGCAGGCAGGACCCAGCCCAGGAAGGGAGCCGGGCAGGGTGGCTCTGGGGTTTGTTATGTGGGAAGCACCGGCCCCAGGAGCCCAGCCCTGATTCCCAGCAGGAGGCACCCCCCTGCCCGGTCACTGAGGACCTTCCAGCTTCCCCAGGGCAGGAGATGGAGGATCCCTGTCCCAGCACCAGCAGCTCGGCCCACTCCCCATGGGACAGCAGCAGCGCCTGGGACTCGGGCTGCAGTGAGGCCAATGGGTGCCGCTGCTTTGTTCCAGGTGAGGAGCCAGGCTGGGCTCAGGGAGGGGTGAGCAGGGGGCTGTGAACACCCTGGGCTTAGGCCCTCGACCAGTGCTAAGGGGGCGGGTCCCCAGCCCAGGTGTCTGGCCTGAGCCACGTGAACCTCTGACACTAGATGCTGCCACTTTGGTCCTTGGTGCTGTAGCTGGTGGTGGGGTGGGGAGGGGGGGCAGGCACCGCGCTGGGAGTCCAGGACAGTGTGTGTGTGGAGGGTCTCTTTGCTGTGGGCTCCTGAAGGAGTTGGGGGCTGAAGGTATCATTGAGAGTGGGGAGTGTGGGGCCAAGTCTGCCCTGGGTCCCGGAGGTGGGACGGGGGCACATTGCCCCACCATGCTCCTGAGTGTCAGCCAGTGCCAACCTGTCCTCTTCTTTCCCTGGTGCAGGGACCCCCAGGGACTCAGGATGAGGAGGAGGAATGGGTGGGTGTGGCCTCAGAGGAGGCTGTTCTCAAGAACATCCAGGAGCAGCTGCAGGGCCAAGAAAAGGTGCAAACATTTCCCAGCTGTGCTGGAACCGAGGGTCTTTTCTCTGACAATCCACCAGCCCTAATGGGGACCTTTCTCCTCCATGATCTGGGACGCCCAAGATGGGGGTGTTTGTCACACACCAGCCGGGGTCTCCTTCCCTCACAGGCACTGTCCCAGATCTGGACCCTGCTTATGTAGGAGTCGTGGGTGATTTGTACAATGGGAGGGCCCCGCTATCCCATGGACAGGCCTGAGTCCTGCAGCTGGTGTGGGTGGGGCAGGGAGGTCCCTAGCTAACTGGCTCTCTCTCCCCCAACCCCACTCCTGGTGGGTACAGGATGAGGCCCAACACCTTATGTTCCTGCACGCCATCCACCCCTGTGTCTCACTGCACAGCAGAGAGGGCAGAACACATTGGAGCCACACTGCTGCAAGGCGGTTGTCCTGGAGAGGATTGTAGTGAGCGAGACATGGTGCCAAGCAGCTGGAGGGAGGACAGAGACATGGGAGGGGTCGGGGTCTTCCCAGGAGAATGGATGGGGGATGGCTATCTGGAGCTTTCTGTTCACCTGACGGGGTGGGTGTGGCAGTGACCTCACAAAGGCCTTTTCCAGGACCTCAGCCTACTGGTCAAAGGTAGTGGGGAGGTGGTGACCTCACAGAGGGAGGGGCAGCTGAGGCCAGGGATTGCTGGGGTTGAAGATTGGGGAGAAGAGACAGGAGAAATTCTGAGATTGGCCACTAGTGGGCAGGAATCGGAAGAGCGGGAGGCAGGTTGCGGGATACTGCTGGCTCTATGGGGCACTGGCTGTGTAATCTTCTCACTGGGAAGTGTCAATGAGGCCCAAATCTCTCACTTTCCTTTATCTCCTTTGGGTCTCACAGGATCTCATTGAGGAGCTGCCTGGTAACTCTCCACCAGGCACCGTCCTCCCTAATTCCCTGATTGTTGTGGGCAACCTCGGGTACCGAGACCCTTCAGCCTGGTTCCCCGAACCCCGCTGCTGCTCAGACCCAGGGCTGGGAGTCACTGCCCCTCCCACCACCAGGTCACCTCCCAAGGGTGTCTACTCTGACAGAGATGGTGGGAAGGTTCACTCTCTCTGGGTTGGGCTGTTCTTTTCACTCCAGTAACATTGCAAAGGCTTTGGGGAGAGGCTCACTCCCAGGAACAGATACAGCAGGGGCAGCAGGGTCCAGGGAACAGGCACTATTCCTGTCCTGCCACAGTCTGTCTGGGAAATCTTGCACTTGTCATTCCCTGGCACGGTGCCTCAGTTTCCATTCTCGCCAGCCTCTGCCTATTTCCCTGCAATTTCACATCCCTGTTGGTGCCAGTCCCACCCCCGCACTGCACAGTCTAGTACCGGCTCCTCTCTCTTGCCAGCACCATGACACCTGGCCTGGAGCCAGAGCTGGAGACCCACCTCCTTCAAGCTGCCCTGCATGCCGGCTTCACCCTGGGTATGGAGAAGGACACCACCCAAGTCTAGGTAGATCATGCTAAAGTCGTGGATTGAAGAGCCAGCTGTCATCCTGCCATGAATCCTTGCTAATTGCCTGCAGTAGGATGTGAATGAGCGAGGCCAGGATATGTGTTTGGGGGTCTCACAAGTGCTTCCCAGAGACCCCTCTTCCCATCATATGGCAGGTGTATCCCCAGTTTCCCTAACTCTGACCTATGGCTCTCCCTTGCTTTGCAGGGACTGCATAGTCTTGCCAGACCTCCTGGATGCTTCTACGGGCACAAAGCTCTAAAGATTTAGAGCAGGTTGCACAGCGGAGCCAAGAGGCCAGTGAAGAAGCTTGGCAACATGTGACCTCCAGAAGAAGAAGGGGGAATGTCCGGGTTCCAGCAACGCAGACACAGGTAACTAACCACTTTCCTGTTCTCTCCACAGGTATCATTGTGGAGAGTGGACCAGATGATATGTCTGGGGGGAGAAAGCAGAAGGAGTCTCCGCTGGTTGGAAGGCATGAGATGCGCTGTCCTGAGATGGGGGGTTCCATGACCACCACTCCCAAGAGAAGGAGGCGGGTGGTGGTGGTCGGGGACTCTCTACTCGGGGGGACTGAGTCATCTATCTGGCGCCCTGACCGGGAAAACCGAGAAGTCTGCTGCTTGCCGGGGGCTAAGATTCACGATGTGACGGAGAGACTGCTGAGACTCATCAAGCCCTCTGATCGCTACCCCTTCCTGCTTCTCCACGTGGGCACCAATGATACTGCCAAGAATGACCTTGAGCGGATCACTGCGGACTACGTGGCTCTGGGAAGAAGGATAAAGGAGTTTGAGGCGCAAGTGGTGTTCTCGTCCATCCTCCCCGTGGAAGGAAAAGGCCTGGGTAGGGACCGTCGAATCATGGAAGTCAACGAATGGCTACGCAGGTGGTGTCGGAGAGAAGGCTTTGGATTCTTTGACCATGGGATGGTATTCCATGAAGGAGGAGTGCTGGGCAGAGATGAGCTCCACCTTACGAAGAGAGGGAAGAGCATCTTTGCGAGCAGGCTGGCTAACCTAGTGAGGAGGGCTTTAAACTAGGTTCACCGGGGGAAGGAGACCAAAGCCCTGAGGTAAGTGGGAAAGCGGGATACTAGGAGGAAGCACAGGCAGGAATGTCTGTGAGGGGAGGGCTCCTGCCTCATACTGAGAATGAGGGGCGATCAGCAGGTTATCTCAAGTGCTTATATACGAATGCACAAAGCCTTGGAAACAAGCAGGGAGAACTGGAGGTCCTGGTGATGTCAAGGAATTATGACGTGATTGGAATAACAGAGACTTGGCGGGATAACTCACATGACTGGAGTACTGTCATGGATGGTTATAAACTGTTCAGGAAGGACAGGCAGGGCAGAAAAGGTGGGGGAGTAGCACTGTATGTAAGGGAGCAGTATGATTGCTCAGAGCTCCGGTACGAAACTGCAGAAAAACCTGAGTGTCTCTGGATTAAGTTTAGAAGTGTGAGCAACAGGAGTGATGTAGTGGTGGGAGTCTGCTATAGACCACTGGACCAGGGAGATGAGGTGGATGAGGCTTTCTTCCGGCAGCTCGCGGAAGCTACTAGATCGCATGCCCTGGTTCTGGGTGACTTTAATTTTCCTGATATCTGCTGGGAGAGCAATACAGCGGTGCATAGACAATCCAGGAAGTTTTTGGAAAGCGTAGAGGACAATTTCCTGGTGCAAGTGCTAGAGGAGCCAACTAGGGGGGGAGCTTTTCTTGACCTGCTGCTCACAAACCGGGAAGAATTAGTAGGGGAAGCAAAAGTGGATGGGAATCTGGGAGGCAGTGACCATGAGTTGGTTGAGTTCAGGATCCTGACACAGGGAAGAAAGGTAAGCAGCAGGATACGGACCCTGGACTTCAGGAAAGTAGACTTCGACTCCCTCAGGGAACAGATGGGTAGGATCCCCTGGGGGACTAACATGAAGGGGAAAGGAGTCCAGGAGAGCTGGCTGTATTTCAAGGAATCCCTGTTGAGGTTACAGGGACAAACCATCCCGATGTGTCGAAAGAATAGTAAATATGGCAGGGGACCAGCTTGGCTTAACGGTGAAATCCTAGCGGATCTTAAGCATAAAAAAGAAACTTACAAGAAGTGGATTGGACATATGACCAGGGAAGAGTATAAAAATATTGCTCGGGCATGTAGGAATGAAATCAGGAGGGCCAAATCGCACCTGGAGCTGCAGCTATCGAGAGACGTTAAGAGTAACAAGAAGGGTTTCTTCAGGTATGTTGGCAACAAGAAGAAAGCCAAGGAAAGTGTGGGCCCCTCAATGAATGCGGGAGGCAACCTAGTGACAGAGGATGTGGAAAAAGCTAATGTACTCAATGCTTTTTTTGCCTCTGTCTTCACGAACAAGGTCAGCTCCCAGACTGCTGCGCTGGGCATCACAACATGGGGAGTAGATGGCCAACCCTCTGTGGAGAAAGAGGTGGTTAGACACTATTTAGAAAAGCTGGACGTACACAAGTCCATGGGGCCGGACGAGTTGCGTCTGAGAGTGCTAAAGGAACTGGCGGCTGTGATTGCAGAGCCATTGGCCATTATCTTTGAAAACTCGTGGCGAACGGGGGAAGTCCCGGATGACTGGAAAAAGGCTAAAGTAGTGCCCATCTTTAAAAAAGGGAAGAAGGAGGATCCTGGGAACTACAGGCCAGTCAGCCTCACTTCAGTCCCTGGAAAAATCATGGAGCAGGTCCTCAAAGAATCAATCCTGAAGCAATTACATGAGAGGAAAGTGATCAGGAACAGTAAGCATGGATTCACCAAGGGAAGGTCATGCCTGACTAATCTAATCACCTTCTATGATGAGATTACTGGTTCTGTGGATGAAGGGAAAGCAGTGGATGTATTGTATCTTGACTTTAGCAAAGCTTTTGAAATGGTCTCCCACAGTATTCTTGTCAGCAAGTTAAAGAAGTATGGGCTGGATGAATGCACTATAAGGTGGGTAGAAAGTTGGCTAGATTGTCGGGCTCAACGGGTAGTGATCAATGGCTCCATGTCTCGTTGGCAGCCGGTGTCAAGTGGAGTGCCTCAGCGGTCGGTCCTGGGGCCGGTTTTGTTCAATATCTTCATAAATGATCTGGAGGATGGTCACTCTCAGCAAATTTGCGGATGATACTAAACTGGGAGGAGTGGTTGATACGCTGGAGGGCAGGGATAGGATCCAGAGGGACCTAGACAAATTGGAGGATTGGGCCAAAAGAAATCTGATGAGGTTCAATAAGGATAAGTGCAGGGTCCTGCACTTAGGACGGAAGAACCCAATGCACAGCTACAGACTAGGGACCGAATGGCTAGGCAGCAGTTCTGCGGAAAAGGACCTAGGGGTGACAGTGGACGAGAAGCTGGATATGAGTCAGCAGTGTGCCCTTGTTGCCAAGAAGGCCAATGGCATTTTGGGATGTATAAGTAGGGGCATAGCGAACAGATCGACGGAACGTGATCGTCCCCCTCTATTCGACATTGGTGAGGCCTCATCTGGAATACTGTGTCCAGTTTTGGGCCCCACACTACAAGAAGGATGTGGATAAATTGGAGAGAGTCCAGCGAAGCGCAACAACAATGATTAGGGGTCTGGAACACATGACTTATGAGGAGAGGCTGAGAGGCTATTCTCAGTGGTAGAAGAGGACAGGACAAGGAGTAATGGTCTCAAGTTGCAGTGGGGGAGGTTTAGGTTGGATATTAGGAAAAACTTTTTCACTAGGAGGGTGGTGAAACACTGGAATGCGTTACTTAGGGAGGTGGTAGAATCTCCTTCCTTAGAAGTTTTTAAGGTCAGGCTTGACAAAGCCCTAGCTGGGATGATTTAATTGGGGATTGGTCCTGCTCTGAGCAGGGGGTTGGACTAGATGACCTCCTGAGGTCCCTTCCAACCCTGATATTCTATGATTCAAAACACCCTTTACAAATTGGAGAATTGGTCTTCTTGAGCCAAACTCCACGGCTGGGCCCCCCTCTGTAGACTGGGCAGAAGTGAAACTCCAGAGCCAAACACTCCTCCTCCTGGGCAGTGCACGCCGACCTTTAATGGTCAGATGCTGCTTAGCTCTGTCAGAGCAGCTTCTGCTGCGGGATTCTCCCAGCACTTTCCAAGAGTGGGAAAGTATGAAATCCCCATTTGACTGCTGGGGACAGAGCCATAGAGCGGGTAGCAACTTGCCCAAAGTCCCAATAGGAAAACCAGCAATGGAACCCAGGAGTCCTGACTGTCAATCCCCTCTTTTCACAGGCAGTCGATCGCCCAGTGTCATCACCCTGCCTGCTGTCTGGGCAGGGTAACTCCTCAGGTCACCACCCTCTCCAGCCTACCTTGGGCTTGGAGAGTGAGGAGGAGAGCGAGGGACAGCAGACGACCCTGAACATCCACCATCCATCGCTCCATCGCCTAGAGCAAGTGAGTGGCATTAGGGTTCCTCTGTGGCGTCGTCTGTCTGTCTGGGGAGAGGCAGAAAGAGGGGGAGAGAATCTCTCGAAAGGAGATTGGATTTGCAAAAGGCCCCCAGGAGCCCCTTGTTCTCGGATAGGGGAGGGGCTTTTCTAGAGTCATCTCCAGTGTGTTTGGAAAGGTCCCAGCATGCGGCTCCCAGCCCTTGCCTTGTGAGATACTGTTTGACAGGCTGAGAGTGTCTGAGCTGGGCCAGACCTCGCTAGATAATGATGATGGAGAGTCCTGGCCAGCAGGGGACTGGGAGCTAACAGGAAAATGCTAATGGAGTCCCCTCTCCCTCCCGTAAGAACTCAGCAGAATTCCCCAGGATGGGTCACCGTGTGGCACAGCTGGCTCTGTCCATCAGTGACCCAGCCAAGGACCTCAGCCGGCAGGCCAGGGAGGGAGTGTACCAGCTCTACCAGCTGCTGCTGCACCAGAGGGGTAAGGAACCCAGCTGGGAAATGGCAACTGAGAGTAGAGTGAGAGTGGGACTGCAACCAATTTCTCTCAGACTGACCCCGGCTGGAGGCTGAGTCTCTCTCAATCTCTTTCTTTGTTCTACACCAGCCCCTGCAATTCTGTTGGGCCAGGCACGCAGCGAGGACTCTGCCCACTGTGCAGCCACCAGTGGGATTGGAAGGACACAAGCACTGCAACCAGAATGACAAGTGTGTGTGTGTGTGTCTGTTTCCCAGGGCTGACCATCCATGAGGCCGAAGCCCTGTGGTGTTGGGACTGGCACCAGGACAGCAGGCTCCTGGGCAACAGGAACACAACCAGGGTTGGGGAGGTAAGGACACTCTGCCAGGGCATGACACAGGTCAGAGAGTGGGGGTGGCTGGGTCCCCTGCAGTGGCTGCCTCCTGGGGGCACTAGACAGAGATAGCGTTCTAGCTCCAGAATTTGGAACCTGATTCTTGGCAATCTGGTAATGCCTCACGTCCTGTAGGTTTTAGGTCTTCAGAAAGTTCTTCTGGGAGGGGCAGAGAAGATACTTCCTCCAGACGGCAGTGCTGGCCATCCACGACCCTCTGCTGCGTGTCAGCCAGGTTGGGCTGCTCCTCACCTGCTCCCTCCTGCGGGAAGCCCAGCGCTGATGCGGGACAAGGTAAGCAGCTGCATTAGAGTCAGGAGATTGGGGTGGGACCCAGGCCTCATTCCCATCCCATGGCCATTCGCTGGCCTGGCAGCAAGAAGCCTGGTGTGGAATGAGAGTGAGAACAGGTGCAACTGGCAAGAGAGGTGAATTCACCTCCATGAGCAGCTTGTCCCTGGAGCAGCTCCAACCGATCCTTTTAGCAAGGCTAATTAATGACAAGCATTACCTCATCACGGACTTATGTTCTTAGGACACGGTGCTATCACTCTTGGGAAGTGCCCTCTGCGAATCTCTCCTGTCCCACAGGGCCGCACCAGTTTCCAGTGGAGTAGAGTCTGTGTCTCCCGAATCACCACCCAGAGTTGCTCCCATCACTGGCAGCCTGGGAAGCCAAGGACTGACGAGTGATGGCGATTCACCAGGCAGGGTTGAGGCACATGGGCGGGGGAAGCTTGTCCTGCTGCTGGCAGGGCTGGACCCACTCTAGAGAGAATGGGAGGATTCAGTTAGCAGGGGCTGCTGATCTGCCCCATTCACCAGAGCTGCCATCCTGCGTCTTCAGCATTAGTGTCTGGGATGACTTGCGGAAAGGTCTCAACCTCCCGACATCCTACTTCACTGCTGCCAGAATCCGTCCTTCCTCCACACTCCCTTGCTAGAGCCCTGTCCCTGCCCAAACTGGGTGGGGGTGGAGGAGAGGGTTCTGAGAACTTGAGCTGTGGAATAGAGGTGGAAAAACTGTCAGGGGCCCTGAGGGGGAGGTATCAGGAGCTGACCCTACAAGGATGGGGGTTGGCACTGGAGGTCACTAGAAAGGACAAGAAGACTCGATTCTGGGGGTAAGGAGGGTGAATCCATCCCTCAGAAGTAGGCAGGTGGTGGGTGGAAGTGCTGCTGCTTCCAGGTGCCCTTAATCCCCCCCAATTCCTCGGGGGCGTCTGAGTCTCTGACAGGTTCTCGTTCCCTTGCAGAAGGAGGATGTCACGGCCAATGTCCTGTGTCGGGGCCGCATCATCCAGCACTTGCGCCAGGTGCCTGAGGCACTGCAGGGCTGTGCCTCTGAGGCCACCAGAAACTCCCGCTCCCTGCTGCAGGTACTGCTCTGGCTCACTGTAAATGGGGAGATAGGGGAAATGGAACCCCTTGGCACTCACAGAAACCCTCTCCCCTCTCTGTGGACCAGGGTCCTTTCTTCTGCACCCCAAATGCCCTCACAGCCTCCCAGATGGGTGCAGCCTTCAGCTGAGCCACCTCCTGGAGCAGTGCAGACGGGTCACCTTGTCCCATCAAAGCAAGCAGTGCTGGCTCTCAAAGAGGCTTAGATGGAAGATCCCACTCCCCATTGAGGTAAGAGCCATTTACTCCTTGGGGTGTGTGGGTCTCTTGGGAGAGAAACGGGATACCCGATGTGTAGCTTGCCTGGGAGCTTCCCCTGTCCCTGGCTCCCAGCTCTGGGACAGAGACGTCTCGATCATTGTACCACCCTGGTTTTGTTCGTAGGAAGGGGCTCCCTAGACATGTCCTCTAAGCTGGACTCCTGAGAGGGTTTCCGGCAGGAGGCTCCAGCCCCTTGGGCATGAAGAGGACATCAGGTAGTCTCGTTCACATGGCATCTCCGGTCTCCAGCTCCACTTCCCGCAGCAGGGCAAATGAACCCATCAGCTCCCAGAATCCCAACTCTTTGGCCTCCTACTACTCAGCAGTGGGATTTCTCCAGCCCCCTCACCACACCTGTCAACCTCTGAATGATGAAGGGCCTGAATATCAGAGTCACCAGAACAAGCAAACTCCAGTTCAAGGCAGTGGGGCCTGTGTGTACTGAGCCCCACTGGAAACCAGGTCTGAAATGGGGAGCAAGGACCCCAGCCCAGGAACAGTAGGAGTCAGCAGAGCAGGCTTGTAACAGGGTGTTCTCCACTGGGCTGCACAGCCTGGGGCTTAGCCAAGCTGATTAAAGAATGAGCCCTACCTGAGAGGCACCATGTACCTCCCCCTACAGAGCCAGACTTCAGTGGTGATACAGCCCAGCTGGGGTATCAACAGGAATGAGAATGAGGTAGGAAGTTCAGAGCAGCAAGGAAAGCCTAGAGGGAAACTTGAGAAGAAAGGTAGGAAGTGCCCAGGGAAAACTGCAGCAAAGAGAAAGCAGTAGACCTTGCTGTTGGGTACAGAACCCTGGGCTACTGCCAATGTCAGGGTGGACTGGATTCCCCTACTGGCCCCAAAGAAGGGGGCGTACACCCACCTGGAGAGGGTTAGCAAGCCCAGCAAGGGGGCTGCAGGATGAGGAAGAACCCTAGTGATGGCAGAAGGACTTCTTTCTGTGGAAAGATGTGTTTGGACTTTTAGTGTGAGACAAGCCGGGCCCCAGAAGGGTGGACTAAAGGTGGCGACCTGGCCGAAGGGTTGAGTTACCAGGCAGAGAAACTGTCATGGTGCTGGAGCAACCACAGATGGGGGACGCTAGCCTAGCGAGAGGGCTGTGATCATGCCTGGCCGCCACGGGTGCACAGAACGGTGAGTAGATTCGTTTCTAATTGGTATGGGCAGGAGGATTGAATTCCATCAGCCCTCATGGATCATAGGGGGAAGCCTTGGGTGCTGAGAGAAGGTCTGTCGTGACAAGCGGGTGTCTGGAGGGACTGAGCTGGTCACTGGATTTCTCACTTCAGCTCCCAGGACTGGTTAAGCAGCCAAAGCAGGTCTAGCAGTTTCTCACGCAGTTCCTAGAACACCAACAGAGGCAGAAGGAAGTGCAGGCGGAGTACGGACGCGGCAGCAGAAATACCTGTGAGAGATCGTGCAAAGGGAAATCAACCCAGGGTCTGCTATGCCCATGGACAAAAAGAGCAGATATGGAGAGTATTCCTGGGCTTTGCTGAGAAGGTTAGCCCAGGAGGTCAGGCCATGAGAAAGTTTACAAGCGTGGCCTAATGCCAAGATGGGGACAAGAGTTCTTTGTTTTGGGTGCAGAGAAGCAGGCCAAAGCAAAAGACACGGCCTGCTTAGGAAATTGCTGAGTGGCAAAACGAGGGGCCAGGGCCCCAAGAAGGTAGAAAGAAAGGAGAAGGTGTCCTCTGACACAAACCCACATGAGGCAGGCAACGTGGAGGTGGCAGGGATGGCCGTGGACCTTGCAGACCCTCCACCAACACGCCCTGTTGGGTGCTGCAGGGAGGTGAAGGACGAAATGGTTGGCCCAGAGATGAAGCAGACTGAAGGAGGGACAAACACCAGGGTGGAGCAGTCCGTGGTGCGTTCTCAGACCCTGACGGAAAGGTTTTGGCGTATGCAGCGGCAGTAGCAAAAAGGGGTAGAGAAGAAGCTAAAGGCTTCGGAACAGGCTCCGCAAGCGGTTACGAATGAGAAGGAGTGGCTGCAGGAAGAGCGCTGGGATACTGCGAAAGAGAAGGATTGCCTCTTAATTCTGGTGAGTGGCTGGCAGTGGAGCTGGAGACACTGTGCGCAGGCTGTACAAGCGCGCAGCCGGTGACAGCGATGAGATGATGAGGGATGAAGCTTGGACAAGAATCAAACTTGCCCCCCAAGGTGGGCGATGCTCTAAGGAGGAGACAATATAACAGAGAGTGGCCTGTGGGCTATAAAGCCTGAACTTAGGTAAAACTGATTACAGAGTGAGCTTCACCTGAGGGGAAAACCAGGGAAAACCGCAGCAAAGGTACAAGAGCAGGCCTAGCTGTTCAGTAGAGGGCCTTGGGGCAGAACCTAGAATCCAGGGTAGGACTGGTTCTCCCTTGGTCTCTAAGGAAGGGGACGTAGAAGGTCATAGAAAGGGCTACCAAGGCCAACAAGGGCAGGCCGAGCCAAAGTCAGGCTGAGGAAGAGCCCCCAAAGGAACGGAAGACCTTGTTTCCGTTAGAAATTTTTGGACTTTTTGTTTGGGATGAGCACGACTCAGGAAGGAGTGGACTAAAAGACGGTCTCCTGGCTGAAGGGCTGAGTTCCCAGCCAAAGAACTCCCAGAGGGCCCTAGCAACTATTGGCTTTGGTGCTAGCCCAGCAAGAAAGCTGTAACACCAGGCCTTGCCAGGAAGGGGCAGCCTGGTTTTGGAGAGCGGTGGGGATGGTCTATGGGAGAGGATGGCTGGAGGGGTCGTACAGGAGGGGCAACAGGGTCCAGTGATGAGAGCAGGGAACTGGTTGGACTGCAGCCCTGCCACTGAGTGGTAATGTGATCCTGGCCAGGTCACTCTGCCACCTGATGCCTCACTTTCTCTATCTTTGAAATGGGGATCATCCTGACCCACATTAAGTAAGTGTTTGATCCTCTGTTTTTCCTTCCCAAATCCCTGCCCTCCTTGTCCCACACAGGCCTCTGCCCTGTTCCTCAAGCTTCCATGCCCATGTTAGTACCTGTGTAGCCCCCCAATGGCAAGGTCTCATGTACAGTCTCCTGCCAGCAAACTGAAGCCGCCCCTAGATCCAGAACAGGAATAGCAGTTTCCGTGCACGGCCCGAATGGAGGATAGACCATGGGCATGGGGACGGCCAACACTCACATCCAGATAGATCATCAACGTACTCCTCTGTCCCAGGAGCAGGAAGGTCTCTGGTTCTTGCTCTCTTCGGTGGCTGGAGCTGCTGAGTTGGGAGTGCGGTGGGCAGAGATGGGAACAGGCCAGAGGATTAATCCAGTGTCAGGGGGAAGTCCCACCCTGTGGGAGATGATGTTGCCCCTCTGTGGGGAAGTCCTTCCTTGCAGATTCTGTGATTTGGTTCCTGGACTCTGCCAGGAAGCCCAGCTCCCATCCCTAACAGCTTGGCTGTTCCCTACCTTGTTCGGCACCAGACCCTCTGCAGAGAGCTGCTCTGGGCAAGGACTGCAGAGCCAGCTCTCATCCTGGCAAGTGTAGCCCCAGATTCTATAACCCTGACCCATGGTCTCCCTCCCCTGACAGGCTCTGAGGAAGGCCTGCCCAGAGACATGGATGCCATGTTAAAGAGCCTGCTGACAGCCACTCCCAGCACAGACAAACTCCCTCACATCTTGGAGGTGAGCAGAATGGGCAGGGGCAACAGGAATTTTACCTTAGCCCTGGGGAGACCTGGAAATAAGAGACTGGATGATCCCTGTTTCCATTGTGTCCTGCTACCTGAGAGCCATTGGGCCACCCGTGGTCAGGGCAGTCAGTTCAGAGCAGTGTTGGGGCCCTTCCTCCTTCAGGGACAGAGGGAAGGTGCTGGTGCTCGACAACAGGGCTCTGCCTGGTTCTGTTGAGCACTAACTCCAAGACCCCAGGCAGGCTTGCGGAGTGAGAGCATCAGAGCCCTGTGAGGTCCAGGAGAAGGTCCTCCAAGACGAGCACTGGCTCCTTCCTAGGAAGCTGCTGAGATTGGTCTTCACAACATCCTCTGGCAAGGAGTTCCACACATTGACTGTGCGTTTGTTTAAAAAAATACTTCCTTTTTTTAGTTTTAAACCTGCTGTCTATTAATTTCATTTGGTGAGCCCATATCAGTGTACAACAGAAATGGTTTCTCAAAGTCATGTTCAATAACATGATTGAATCCTTTTACAAACTCAGTGTAAAAGTTTCTTAGAACAATAGTGGATTGGATTTGCCCTTGCAGCATGGTTCCTGTATGTCTCATGTGATCTTGCCAAGAGCTAATGAAAATAGCTACTTTATCCATAGAAGCTTTGGCATATGTCTGGAATTCAATTAATGTCAAGACAATGTAGATATTAGTGTTGTCCATAGGATAGGAATCTTGGCATTTAGCCATGAAAGCAATATGGTAGTGTGCCTCGGTTTCCCTTCTCCTACAGCAAAACAGGTCGGGAATGTCTTTTCTCCTGTGAAAAGTTTCAAGACTGTTTACAAGTATCAGGGGGTAGCCATGTTAGTCTGTATCCACAAAAACAACAAGGAGTCTTTCAGATGTCACCGGACTAACAGTTTTATTTGCGCATAAGTTTTCATAGGTAAAAAAAACAGATATTTCGTGGGTGAAACATCTGCATCACAAGCTTTTTTAACATAAAATATGTTCTTCTGTATCACTCTTAACATGTTCAAGGGTTTTCTCCAAAGATTAGGCACATTGTACACTTTTACAGTTTTTGGTAATCGCAAAACAATAGCTAAATCAAATCACCATTAGCAATAACAAGAAATGCATTGGAAGTGTCCATCTACAATCATTTTTGTCATGCCACACCTTTGGCTCAATACCATTGCGGTTTGGGCTTTTTAGGGTTACCCTGTGGCATCCCTATGCAAAATTCAGTTCTCACTTTCCTCCTTGTCCTGAAGTAAAAGAAAAAGGTTCTCCCGATCCCAAAGGACCAAGCCCCAGACCCAGGTCAATAGACAAGTCAGATCTTACCCACAAATCACGCAAATCCTTTAGGGGCAAGGAGGAACAAGGAGCACCTTGATTCTAAAAGAGCCAAGGAGGAGAGGGACACAGTCCATGAAGAGAGCCTGCTCTGGGGTTCCTGGGGGAAGAGAGGAAGAGCAGGGAGCAGGACCGATTGCTCAGTGGGGGAATGCTGGATATGGGGCCAGCAGGGTGGTTCATCCAGCTCATGTCACAGCCCCAGCCCCAGGGCGTGTGCCGGCTGCAGTGTCTGCAGGTGCACAGGTCCATGTACCTGTGACAGTGGAATGGTGTTCCCAGGCCTGGCTCACAATGGTTGGAGGGTGGAGTTTGCGGCAGGCCCTGTGACCAAAACTACAGATGGGGTTTCTGTTCCCAGCAATGACAGTTGTGTGTCTCAGAGAAAGATCCCCTTCCTGGTTTTGGAGAAAAGGGTACGTCTCTTGGAGTGAGGGATGAGGTGGCAGAGCGCATACTGGTTTATGCCGTAGAAGACCCGTGTTCTGGTCAGCCTTGAATTCTTCAATTCCCTAATGAATGTTCTTCTGACCCTTAATGGCTTTTATATTTTTGCTTTCACGATTATTCAGACACTCAGCCCAGTCGGCCTGGTCCCACTTCCATGTGGTGCCTCACTTTCCCCCTCTCTGAAGTGGCGATAATCCTAACTGACAATTAGACAGTGTTTGATCCTCAGATCTTCCTTCCCAAATCCCTGCCCTCCTTGCCCAACACTACCCTCTCCCCCAGTTCCCCAAAGTTCCATGCCTATCTTTGTGCCTGTCTCATCCCCCAACTACAAGGTCTCAGACACCGTCTCCTTCCAGCAAGCTGAAGCTGTCCCTGGCTCTGGAGCTGGAATCGCATGTCCAGAGAGCTTTGCTTGCCTGGTGTATTGACCGTGGGCATGAGAAAGGACAACACCCAGCTGCAGGTTGAACATCAACCTCCACCTCTGTCCCAGCAGCAGGATGGCCTCTGGTCCCTGCTCCCTCAGACAACTGGAGCTACTGAGAAGTGTGGTTGGCAGAGCATGAGAACAGCCCATGAGGTTAAGAAATGGTGGGGAGAGCCTCTTCACTCTATGGGACATTACGCTGTCCCTCCGTGGGCAGTCCTTTCTTTCCGCAGGCTGGGATTTGGGTCCTGGATTCTGCCCAGAAGCCCAGCTTCCATCCCTAGCAGCTTGGCTGTTTCCTACTCTGGTGTGCACCAGGCTCTCTGCAGAGAGCTGCTCTGGGCAAGGCCTGCCCATAGAACACGGATGACGAGCTCTAGATCCTGCTGACAGCATCCCCCAGCACAGACAAATTCCAACACATCTTGGGGGTGAGCAGAATGGGAAGGAGCAGCAGGGGTTTTAACTTGGCCCTGGGGACTCCTAGAAAGAAGAGACTGGAAAATCCATGTTTCTTCTCTTGGATTCTTCTGAGTATGCATTTGTTATATAAACTCAGTGGGTGACCTTGGGGTTAACTCACTTCCCCATTCCGGCATCAGTCTTCTCCACTATCAAACCTACCCTGTGGAAGAAGGACTTAAGCCCCGACAATCACCTTCACCTGTTGGTGTCTGGCCCTGGGAGCCTAAACCAACTGGACTATCTGCCCCATGACCCTAAACTGCCCTGTCTTTCCCGCCTAGGGCCTTGTCCTAAGTGCACAGCCTAGTCCCCTCCTGGCTTGTCCCTGAGCTTTCAAGGACTCTCCAAGCTCCTCCCACACCTGCTCCCCTTGGGTCTCTCTCCTGGCTGAGCGTAGGCTGCCCTTCTATCTCTCAGCAGGCCTGGGTCCTAGTCACATGCTGCTGCTTGTCAGCTGATCCCCACACTTATTCCCTTCACCCTAGGGAGCTGCATAACCTGGGCTAGGTGCTGCTGAGCTCCAACCCCTTTCCTGGCCATCTCACCATGGGACAGGTTGAAAGTGGAAACCTGTGGGCTAACAGTAACTGTTAGTAACTGTTAGTAACTAATTAGTTAGTCTCTAAGGTGCCACAAGTACTCCTTTTCTTTTTGCGAATACAGACTAACACGGCTGTTACTCTGAAACCAGTAACTGTTTGCTCTCAAAGGTGCCGAAGACACAATGGAAGAGGAAATCCTTTGGCCTGGATTTAAATTATTGCAACTGAAAGTGAATGAGAGAAAATAGGTCCAGAGTTATCTTCCTGGCAGCAGAAAATGGACAGATTAATAGATGTTAAGGTCAGAACCATTATGTGTTTCCGGTCGCACCTCCTGAAAAACTCAGGCCCTAAAATGTCACCAAGTCGTTCCTTTAGCCAAGCATAACATGGGACTGAGCCAGAGCACGTCTTTTGGAAGGACATCCACATGCATTAGAACAGAGGTTCTCAAACTGGGGGGTCAGGCCCCTTCAGGGGGTCGTGAGGTTATTCCTTGGGGGGTCATGAGCTGTCAGCCTCCACCCCTGCTTTGCCTCCAGCATTTATAATGGTGTTAAATATATAAAAAAGTGTTTTTAATTTATAAGGAGGATTCACACTCAGATGCTTGCTTTTCTGTTCCTCGCTTTGGGACCATGAGCAAGTCTCTTCAATGCTGGGTGCCTCAATTTCCCCAACTAACAAATAGATCTAATCATGTTGGTTTTTTTTGTTCTCCCCATTTTACAGGGTGGGAAACAGAGACACAGTTGGGACCTGTCTACACTGCAAGTCTCTTGTGCATTTCGAAGCTGCTAACCCCCACACGTTGTTCAGATCCAATGGACAACACCGCTCCTAAAGGTGTGTTTGGTTTATCCCCTATGTAAACCAGCAGGGCTGGGCGGACTTTTCTCACTGTGCTGTGGGGAGCAGGTCCTGGGTACTAATGCTCTGAAGAAGCTCTCAAGGACTACTTTTTACAAATATTTTTATCAATGAATTGGGAGAAAACCTACAATCCCTGCTGATAAGATTGGTGGGTGACAAAATATTGGCAGAGTGGTAATTACTGATGAGGAGAGGGGCAGTGATACAGAACCATCTGGCTCATTCGGCAAGCTGGGGCCATTCAAAGAAAGCAAGTTTGACCAGAGCCAAATGCAAGGTCCTACACCTAGCAACAAGGCATGCCGGCCACACCTCCAGAATAGGGTATTGTATCCAGGAAAGCAGTGACTCTGGAAAGGATTTAGGGGCCATAGTGAAGAAGCCACTCAAAACGAGCTCCCAGCATAAAGCTGTGGTGACCAGGGCTAAAGCCATCCTTAGACATAGGAGCAGAGCCGTGAGGAGGCTAGGGAGGTGACACAGCATCAGTGAGACTGCTATTGGAATACTGCCTCCAGTTTTGGTGTCCTCATTTGAAAAAGATGTTGAGAAATTGGAGCTGGGGCAGCAAAGAGCCACCAAATGTTCTGCGGGCTGGAGGAAAATGCCTTCTACGGAGCTATTGAAAGAGCTCAACCTGTTTAGCTGATGAAAAGCAGATTGAAAGGTGACTTCACTGAAGTGTTGAAATACCTTAATGGAGAGATTTCAGAGTAACAGCCGTGTTAGTCTGCATTCGCAAAAAGAAAAGGAGTACTTGTGGCACCTTAGAGACTAACCAATTTATTTGAGCATGAGCTTTTGTGAGCTACAGCTCACTTCATCGGATGCATACCGTGGAAACTGCAGCAGACATTGTATACACACAGAGATCATGAAACAATACCTCCTCTCACCCCACTGTCCTGCTGGTAATAGCTTATCTAAAGCGATCATCAAGTTGGGCCATTTCCAGCACAAATCCAGGTTTTCTCACCGTCCACCCCCCCACACACAAACTCACTCTCCTGCTGGTAATAGCCCATCCAAAGTGACAACTCTCGACAATGTATACCTTCAGATCAGTGGCACTGCTATGGGTACCCGCATGGCCCCATAGTATGCCAACATTTTTATGGCTGATTTAGAACAACGCTTCCTCAGCTCTCGTCCCCTGAAGCCCCTACTCTACTTGCACTATATTGATGACATCTTCATCATCTGGACCCATGGAAAAGAAGCCCTTGAGGAATTCCACCATGATTTCAGCAACTTCCATCCCACCATCAACCTCAGCCTGGTCCAGTCCACACAAGAGATCCACTTCTTGGACACTACAGTGCTAATAAACAATGGTCACATAAACACCACCCTATACCGGAAACCTACTGACCGCTATTCCTTCCTACATTCCTCCAGCTTTCACCCTGACCACACCACACGATCCATCGTCTACAGCCAAGCTCTGCGATACAACCGCATTTGCTCCAACCCCTCAGACAGAGACAAACACCTACAAGATCTCTGTCAAGCTTTCTTACAACTGCAATACCCACCTGCGGAAGTGAAGAAACAGGTTGATAGAGCCAGAAGAGTTCCCAGAAGTTACCTACTACAGGACAGGCCTAACAAAGAAAATAACAGAACGCCACTAGCCGTCACCTTCAGTCCCCAACTAAAACCCCTCCAACGCATTATTAAGGATCTACAACCTATCCTAAAGGATGACCCAACACTCTCACAAATCTTGGGAGACAGGCCAGTCCTTGCCTGCAGACAGCCCCGCAACCTGAAGCAAATACTCACCAACAACCACATACCACACAACAGAACCACTAACCCAGGAACTTAACCTTGCAACAAAGCCTGTTGCCAGCTGTGCCCACATATCTATTCAGGGGACACCATCACAGGGCCTAATAACATCAGCCACACTATCAGAGGCTCGTATACCTGCACATCCACCAATGTGATATATGCCATCATGTGCCAGCAATGCCCCTCTGCCATTTACATTGGTCAAACTGGACAGTCTCTACGTAAAAGAATAAATGGACACAAATCAGATGTCAAGAATTATAACATTCATAAACCAGTCGGAGAACACTTCAATCTCTCTGGTCACACAATCACAGACATGAAGGTCGCTATCTTAAAACAAAAAAACTTCAAATCCAGACTCCAGCAAGAAACTGCTGAATTGGAATTCATTTGCAAATTGGATACTATTAATTTAGGCTTAAATAGAGACTGGGAGTGGCTAAGTCATTATGCAAGGTAGCCTATTTCCCCTTGTTTTTTCCTACCCCCCCCCAGACGTTCTGGTTAAACTTGGATTTAAACTTGGAGAGTGGTCAGTTTGGATGAGCTATTGCCAGCAGGAGAGTGAGTTTGTGTGTGTGTGTGTGTCCCCAGGGGAAAAAAAAAGTGGGGGGAGGGTGAGAGAACCTGGATTTGTGCTGGACATGGCACACCTTGATTACCGTGCACATTGTAGGGAGAGTGGTCACTTTGGATGAGCTATTACCAGCAGGAGAGTGAGTTTGTGTGTGTATGGGGGTGAGGGGGTGAGAAAACCTGGATTTGTGCTGGAAATGGCCCACCTTGATTATCATGCACATTGTGTAGAGAGTTGTCACTTTGGATGGGCTATTACCAGCAGGAGAGTGAGTTTGTGTGTGGGGGAGTGGAGGGTGAGTAAACCTGGATTTCTGCTGGAAATGGCCCAACTTGATGATCACTTTAGATAAGCTATTACCAGCAGGACAGTGGGGTGGGAGGAGGTATTGTTTCATGATCTCTGTGTGTATATAAAGTCTGCTGCAGTTTCCACGGTATGCATCCGATGAAGTGAGCTGTAGCTCACGAAAGCTCATGCTCAAATAAATTGGTTAGTCTCTAAGGTGCCACAAGTACTCCTTTTCTTAATGGAGAGAAAATATTGGGGATTAAAAGGCTCGTTAATCAAGCAGAGAAAGGCATAACAAGACCCAATGGCTGGAAGGTGAAAAGAGACCAATTCATATGACAAATAAAGCACAAATATTCAACAGCGAGGATGATTCACCACAGGAATAAGCTACCAAGGAAAGTGGTGGATTCTCCATCTCTTGATGTCATTTAATGAAGACTAGATGCCTTTCTGGAATATCGTTGCCAAACGTTTGCGACTGTGGTATACAGGAGGCCTGTGATATGCAGGGGGTCAGATGAGATGCTCTAATGGTCTCTTCTGACCATCAAGTCGACTCATTTCTGAAAAACTGAGTGTAGCATTGGAAGTAGCCTCTGATGTTTTTCTGTCTAGCCGGCTTGCTTCCTAGAAAAACACTCCTTGAGTGGGCTGATCCACAGGGAGTAGCTCAAACCTCCAAAGTGTCTGGCCAGCAGCAGGACATTAGCACTGCAGGGGAGGGGTGGGTAGGCTGATGGGATAGCAAGTGTGAAAAAGGGGACAGGGAGTGGGTGGTGAGAGGAGCCTATAAAAGAAAAAGCCCCAGATAGCAGGACTGTCCCCATAAAATCGGGACATCTGGTCACCCCAGGGGTGGGTGTGGCAGTGACAAGACAAAGGCCTTTTGCAGGACCTCAGCCTATTGGTCAAAGGTAGTGGGGAGGTGGTGACCTCACAGAGAGATGGTGACATCAGCCAGGCAGGACAGGGGTGCAGGGCCAGGGAAACCTCGCAGACCCCTGTAGCTTTGCTTCAGCAAGCCTCCCTCTCGAGGTCCCTCTTTCAGGACCGAGAGAGTATTAGGGTTTACGTACGTGAGCGCGAGGAGGAACCTCTTTCGAGTTTTCTCCTTTCCTTTTCCTGATTTTACTAGAAAACAGACATCCCTGTTGGGAAGTTAAGAGCCTCTGAGAGGTTTGGAACCTGTTCAGTCGAATCCATTTGGTGCCAGCTGAATTCTAGGCCTGGAAAACGCTAGCTTCAGGTGGCAGAATTTTATTCCCCACCTAGGATTTTGTCCCTTAGAATAACTGGGGACATGAGGGTTTGTCCTTTTTGTTTTATCTTTTCCTCCATCCCTCCCTCCTTTCTCTTCTTCTCTTACTTCTTTTGTCCTTTCCCTTGTTCTCCTCCCGCCACCAGGAGAGTTGTGTGGGGGGAGTCACTGGGGGTGCTCTGCAGCTCCCATTGTGGAAGATCCACCCAAAAATGTGGGGCTGAAATAGTGCTTGGCCCGTGATCCCCACCGGTGACCTGGGCCATCCTTTGGGCTCTCTGGTGAAAAATTGTCACCTCAGCCTCCCGCCCCTTAGTCTCTACCCTGATTGGCTGAGCAGGAGGTTATTGACAGGGAGGAGACTCGGGTCATTGTTATTCTCTTTTAAGACCAAGTAAATAAGTTATAACGAGTCATGTTTGACGAACGTTGCTGCTTCTCTGCATTCATTGTCTCTGAGCAGTTCATGATTCTCTCTAACATTCCAGTTCTCCTGAAACACTTGCTGAATAATTACTATGAATTGTTTCAGAGTAACAGCCGTGTTAGTCTGTATTCGCAAAAAGAAAAGGAGGACTTGTGGCACCTTAGAGACTAACCAATTTATTAGAGCATGAGCTTTCGTGAGCTACAGCTCACTTCCTCAGATGCATATCGTGGAAACTGCAGCAGGCTTTATATATACACAGAGAATATGAAACAATACCTATTCCCACCCCACTGTCCTGCTGGTAATAGCTTATCTAAAGTGATTTCCAGCACAAATCCAGGTTTTCTCACCCTCCACCCCCCCACACAAATTCACTCTCCTGCTGGTGATAGCCCATCCAAAGTGACAACTCTTTACACAATGTGCATGACAATCAAGCTGGGCTATTTCCTGCATAAATCCAGGTTCTCACATCCCCCCCACCCCCATACACACACAAACTCACTCTCCTGCTGGTAATAGCTCATTGTTTTTTTGTTTGAATTGTTTGTTCGTCTGGAGCTCATTTGAGAGGACTTTATTCAGATTGTTCAACATATGAAACTCAAGATCCGATGGTTAGTTTGAAAGTCCGGGCTCTTGGGTCCTATTCCCAGCTCTGCCACTGTCTGGCTTTGTGACCTCAGACAAGTCAATTCTCCTTTCTCAGCCTTAGCTTCTCCCTCTTTCAAGTAGGCATAACAATCGGCTCCTACCTACCTCAGAGTGGGTGGAGAATGGGGATCCATTGGAGAGTGTCACTGGGAGCAGTGAATAATATGAGGTGTCCTATCACTTTTACTCAGATAAGATTATGACATAATAGAGCAGCTGAAATATTCCATTTTATTTGTTTTTGATTATTTTGAAAATGTTAAGAGCAGCAACTCCTTAGCTCAGTCTGAAGCATCTTCTCTAATTTTCAAGATCTAACTGTCTCCTCTTTGTATGCGATGAGACAATTTAACACACAGTGACAAACAGGAGATGCTTTTGTTTTGCAACAAAATATTTTTGCAAAGAATTTTCATCCTACTTGTTATGATTTCAAGAAACAAACCGTTTTATTCTGAATGAGATTTTCTGAACAAAACGGTTTCAATGAAATTTCCCCACCATCTTGATTCCTGGGCTCTCTACCTGCCTCTGGGGGGCTTGTTGTCTGTTAGAACAGGAGTCAAGATTGTTGGCTTCTCTTTCTGGCTCTGTCACCACCTTGCTGTGTAGGCCCTTGGGTAGATCACTTCCCTTTTCTGTACCTAAGGCTCCCTCTCCGTCCAATGGGAACAGGGACAATTTGCGAACTCCGGGCAGTCGTGAGCCTGAGTGAGATAAGGGGCTTCTTTAAAGCCCTTTGTGAAGGAGAAAGGGGAGTTTCACTGTGTTGAGCGCCGAGGAATTCTAAACTTGGCTAAAATGTCTAGGCTGAGGAAACCAGAAATAGTCGGGGCCAAATTTTAACCATTGTCTTTTTAAAAGCCCATTCAGGGATGTGAGTCCCACTCTTTTAGGTACGTGGGGTTCTCTGCCAGGAGGAAAGAAGAGGTTTGCTCTCAGACGAGGGAGGGGCTTCTCCAGTGCCTTCTCCAGCATGTTTGGAAAGGTCGCAGCCATGCAGCTCCCAGCCCTTCCCTTGTGGGAGACTGTTCCCCAGGCTGAGAGTGTCTGAGCTGGGCCAGACCCTGTGAGCTGCTGAGCATGGAAATCAATGAGAAATGTGGAGGCCCTGGGCTTCCTATACCTAGGGACTTTGATGTGGGAAATGGTTTCCCTGGAGAAGTCCGGACTCCTTGGTAGTGTTCTGTTCTCTAGCCTGAGCGGTAGCCAGGGACGGCAGGACGGGGCTGCTTGTCCGATGGTCTTTGTAATTGACCGCAGTGCCTCCCCGGGTGTTGCAGCACCAGGGATGATGAGGGGAAACATTGGGAGCAGATCATCCAATGAAGTCCTGCCAGTGTGTGGAGATTGCACTCCCTGCACCCCTGTGAGGGGAGGTGGAGCTGCTGTGGCTGCGGCAGGGATGGGGAGGGATGAAAAAGGATGTCTGGTGAGAGGCTGCCCGGACCCCAGACTCACGCTTGCTCCCCGCTCGGTTCCAGGATAGCCGGGCTCCTGAGGATGTTCAGGAACAAGGCTCTGCAGGTGTCCCCAGAACCTGAGGGAAGCAGCTGTCATCTTCCCCAGGAGCAGAGCAGCCCCTCTGTCCCTGCTGGCAGGGAAGAAGCTCCCGGATGGACCAGGAGGTGGAAGTGCCCAGCCTTCTGGCAGAGGAAACCCACTCCTGGCGCAGGCGTCGATGTGGGAGAGGCACTGGCCAGGCTGAAATGGAGCTGGCCCAGGATGTGGCAGGGCAGGCAGGACCCAGCCCAGGACGGGAGCCAGGCAGGGTGGCTCTGGGGCTTGTTGTGTGGGAAGCACCGGCCCCAGGAGCCCAGCCCTGATTCCCAGCAGGAGGCATCGCCCTGCCCAGTCACTGAGGACCTTCCAGTCTCCCCAGATCAGGAGGTGGAGGATCCCTGTCCCAGCACCAGCAGCTCGGCCCACTCCCCATGGGACAGCAGCAGTGCCTGGGATTTGGGTAGCAGTGAGGCCAACGGGCGCTGCTGCTTTGTTCCAGGTGAGGAGCCAGGCTGGGCTCAGGGAGGGGTGAGGAGGGGGCTGTGAACACCCTTAGCCCAGGCCCTCAACCAGCGCTAAGGGGGCAGGTCTCCAGCCCAGGTGTCTGGCCTGAGCCACGTGAACCTCTGACACTAGATGCTGCCACTTTGGTCCTTGGTGTTCTGGTTGGCAGGGTGCGTGCGGGGAGAGGGAGCAGGCACTTCCCAGGGAGTCCAGGACAGTGTGTGGGGGGGATCTCTTTGCTGTGGGCTCCTGAATTATTTGGGGGCTGAAGGTATCACTGAGAGCAGGGGATGTGGGGAGCGATCTGCCCTGGGTCCCGGAGGTGGGAAGGGAGCACATTGCCCCACCATGCCCCTGTCCTTCTCCCTAGTGGCAGCAGGTATCATCCTGTCCCCTTCTCTCCCTGGTGCAGGGAACCCCAGGGACTCCGAGGACGAGGAGGAGGAATGGGTGGACGTGGCCACAGAGGAGGCTGCTCTCAAGAACATTCGAGAGCAGCTCCAGGGCCGAGAAAAGGTACAAACGTTCCCCAGCTGTGCTGGAACCGAGATTCTCCCGCCCCTTCCCAGCACCCTGACCTCCTGCAGAGAGTCTTGTCTCTGATGATCCACCAGCCCTAATGGGGATCTTTCTTCTCCATGATCTGGGACGGGTGGGTCCCCACTATCCCCCATTCAGGCCTGAGTGCTGCAGCTGGTGTGGGTGCGGCAGGGAGGTCCCTGGCTAACTGGCTCTCTCTCCTGTAACCCCACTCCTGGTGGATGCAGGACGAGGCCCAGCACCTCATGTTCCTGCACGCCATCCACCCCCGTGTCTCGCTGCACAGCAGAGAGGGCAGGACACATTGGAGCCACACTGCTGCAAGGCGGCTGTGCTGGAGAGGATTGTGGTGAGGGAGGACAGAGAGATGGGAGGGGCAGGGGTCTCCCCGGGCCAATGGATGGGGGATGGCTGGTGCTGGAGGGGCAGCTGAGGCCAGGGATTGCTGGGGCTGAAGATTGGGGAGAAGAGACAGGAGAAATTCTGAGATTGGCCACTAGTGGGCAGGAATCGGAGGAGCGGGAGGCAGGTGGGGGGATCTTGCTCACTGTGTGGGGTGCTGGCTGTGTAATCGCCTCACTGGGAAGTGTCAGTGAGGCCCGAATCTCTCACGCTTCTTTGGCTCTCACAGGAGCTTATTGAGGAGCTGCCTGATAACTCTCCACCTGGCGCCGTCCTCGCTAACTCCCTGATTGCTGTGGGCAACCTCGGGTACTGTGACCCTCCAGGCCTGTTCCCCGAACCCTGGTGCTGCTCAGGCCCAGGGCTGGGAGTCACTGCCCCTCCCACCACCAGGTCACCTCCCAAGGGTGGCTCCTCTGACAGAGATGGTGGAAAGGTTCACTCTCTCTGGGTTGGGTTGTTCTTTTCACTCCAGTAAATTGCAATGGCTTTGGGGAGAGGCTCACTCCGAGGAACAGATAGAGGAGGGGCAGCGGGGTCCAAGGAACAGGCGCTATTCCTGCCCTGCCACTGTCTGTCTGGGAAACCTTGCACTTGTCATTCCTGGCTCGGTGCCTCAGTTTCCATTCTCACCAGCCTCAGCCTATTTCTCTGCAGTTTCACATCCCTGTTGGTGCCAGTCCAATCCCCGCAGTGCACAGTCTAATATCGCCTCCTCTCTCTTGCCAGCACCATGACACCTGGCCTGGAGCCAGAGCTGGAGAGCCACCTCCTTCAAGCTGCCCTGCATGCCGTCTTCATCGTGGGCACATAGAAAGACACCACTCAAGTCCAGATAGATCATGCTAAAGTCACGAATTGAAGAGCCAGCTGTCATCCTGCCATGAATTTTTGCTAATTGCCTGCAGTGGAATGTGAATGAGGGAGGCCAGGATATGTATTTGGGTGTCTCACAAGTGCTTCGCAGAGACCCCTCTTCCCGTCCTGTGGCAGGTATAGCCCCAGTTTCCCAAACACTGACCGATGGCTCTCCCTTGCTTTGCAGGATCTGCATAGGGTCTTGCCAGAGCTCCTGGATGCCATGCTGGGGAGCCTGCTGGCAGAGTCCCCAGACACCGACAGGCTCCACTACATCTTGGTGGGGAGCCCGATAAGAGGGGTGGGGCAATTTTGCCTGAACTGTTAGATCCATTTTCAAGTCTGTCCTCCTAGCTGGGCCCTCAGTGGGGCGTCCTTGGTCAGGGCAGTCAGTGTAATGCAGTGTCAGGCCCTTCCTCCTTGAAGGACAGAGGAAGTAGCAGGGAGTTCAAGCCAGAGCTTTGCCTGGGGACTGGCTTAGGAAGTGAGAGTCTGAACCCCTCCTGTGAGATCCAGAAGATGGTCCTCAGAGAAGAGTCACAGGCTCCTACCGAGAGAAACAGGAGGACCCCAGAGAATCAGCACTTCTCTCCGACGGGCTCTGAGATTCCTAGGGGGATTGTGCTCACACTCAGTCCCTTCACCCAACCAAGGACTTGAGAGCCAAGGAGGGGTGAGGGGTCTGTCTCCTTCCTGGTGAGCTGTTCAGGAATCAGGAGTTCACGGAGGATGGGACCAGCCCCGACATCGAACGTTGTCCCAATCTAGAGAGATAATGACAAGTTGTGACCTGCAGGATACAGGTATTGTCGTGGGGGCAACAATCCCCTTCTAAATCTCTGAGATAAATGAATCGGATATTCCATCCCGTGCACAATGTCTAAGCCCCCTGGGGATGGGGAGGGTCTCATTAGCACAACACATGCACCTTCCCATGGATCCTGAGCTGCCTCCTTTCCCCCTAGCACATGAACTATTGGATCGTGTCCAGGGTGTCGCAAGAGAGAGCCAGGGCCATTCGGAGCAGCACTGCCCTGCTCAGATCCACCATCACCCTCCCTGAGTTTGACGTAAGTGACCTCTCAGCCCAGCTTCTTGACTCCAGGCGTCGGTGGGCTGGCTCGAACGGGCTGTAGGATGTGCTGCTGCAGGAGCTGGGGGTTAGGAGTGTTCCTCTTGGGGAGGCAGAGTCAGAGCAGAGAATGATCTTGGCTTGAGTCAAGTTCTTCTTGTCCTGGTTAAGTGGTGACTCTGGGCATTTTAAGGGGACCATACTGCAGGTTCATGCCTTTCTATCATCCTGAAGCAGCTAGGGAAGTAAGTCCTCATGGAGGGCTCTGCGCACATCCCTGTGCTCCAGGCTCCTTTTGGGGGCAGAGGAAATGAAGGGTCTAGCTCAGGCTCCTATTCTCTAGCATCTCCTGTAGAGGGGCTTCGGGGACAGAGAGTCCTGGCCAGGCGGGGACTGGGAGCTGACAGGAAAATGCTGATGGAGTCCCCTCTCCCTCTCCCTTCCGCAAGAACTCAGCAGGATTCCCCAGGATGGGTCACCATGTGGCACAGCTGTCCATCAGTGACGCAGCCAAAGACCTGAGCCAGCAGGCCAGGGTGGGAGTGTACAGGCTGTACCAGCTGCTGCTGCACCAGAGGGGTAAGGAACCCAGCTGGGAAATGGCACCCAATAGAGTGAGAGTGGGACCCCAACCAATTTCTCTCAGACTGACCCCGGCTGGAGGCTGAGTCTCTGTTGATCTCTTTTTCTGTTCTACACCACCCCATGCAATTCTGTTGGCAAGGAATCTGTCCACTGTGCAACCACCAATGGGATTGGAAGGACACAAGCACTTGCAACCAAAATGACAAGTGTGTGTGTGTGTGTGTGTGTCTCTTTCCCAGGGCTGACCATCCATGAGGCCGAAGCCCTGTGGTGTTGGGACTGGCACCGGGACAGCAGGCTCCTGGGCTACAGGAACACAGCCACGGTTGGGGAGGTAAGGACACTCTGCCAGGGAGTGGGGGTGGCTGGGTCGCCTGCAGTGACTGCTTCCTGGGGCCGCGAGACAGAGATACCGTTCTAGCCCCAGGATTCGGAGCCTCACTCTGGGCAGTTTGCTAATGCCTCACATCCTGTTGGGTTTAGGTCTTCGTAAAATGCTTCTGGGAGGGGCAGAGAAGATCCTTCCTCTGGACATCAGTGCTGGCCATCCATGACCCCCTGCTGTGTGTCAGCCATCCTGAGCTTGTCCACACCTACTCCCTCCTGCGGGATGCCCAGCGCTGATGGGGGACAAGGTAAGCAGCTGCATTAGAGTCAGGAGATTGGGGTGGGGCCCAGGCCTCCTTCCCATCCGATGTCCATTCGCTGGGCTGGCAGCAATGAGCCTGGTGTGGAATGAGAGTGAGAACAGGTGCTACTGGGAAGGGAGATGAATTCAACTTCATGAGCAGGAGGGAGCCAGCTTGTCCCCGGAGTAGCTCCAACCCAGCTCTTTGCAAGGCTAATTAATGACAAGCATTGCCTCATCATGGACTTATGTTCTTAGGACATGGTGCTACCGCTCTTGGGAAGTGCCCTCTGCGCGTCTCTCCTGTCCCACAGGGCCACACCAGTTTCCAGTGGACTAGTGTCCATGTCACCCGAGCCACCACCCAGAATTGCTCCCATCACTGGTAGCCTGGGAGGCCAAGGACTGACAAGTGATGGTGATTCAGCAGGCAGGCCTGAGGCACATTGGTGGGGGAAGCTTGTCCTGCTGCTGGCAGGGCTGGACTTGCTCTAGAGAGAACGGGAGGATTCAGTCAGCAGGGGCTGCTGATCTGCCCCATTCACCAGGGCTGCCATCCTGTGTCTTCAGCAGTAGTGTCTGGGATGACTTGGAGAAAGGTCTCAACCTCCCGACATCCCACTTCACTTCTGCCAGAATCCCTCCTTCCCCCCACCTCCCTGCTAGAGCCCCGTCCCTGCCCAACCTGGGTTGTTGTGGAGGAGAGGGTTTTGAGAACTTGCGCTGTGGATTGGAGGTGGAACAGCTGTCAGGGGCACTGAGCGAGAGGTGGCAGGAGCTGACGCTACAAGGACGGGGGTTGGCACTGGAGGTCTCTAGAAAGGACAAGACTCGAGTCTGGTGGTAAGTATGGTGAATCCGTCCCTCAGAGGTAGGCAGGTGGTGGGTGGAAATGCTGGTTCCAGGTGCCCTTAATCCCCCCAGTTCCTCGGGGGCGTCTGAGACTCTGACAGGTTCTCATTCCCTTGCAGCAGGAGGACATCATGGCCAATGTGATGGGCCAGGTCCGCATCATCCAGCACTTGCGCCAGATGCCTGAGGCACTGCAGGGCTGTGCCTCTGAGGCCACCAGCAACTCCCACTCCCTGCTGCAGGTACTGCTCTGGGTCAATGTAAATGGGGAGATAGTGGAAGGGGAAATGGAGCCCCCTGTCACTCACAGAAACTCTCTCCTCTCTCTGTGGAGCAGGGTCCTTCCTTCTGCCCCCCAAATTCCAGCAGAGTTTTCCAGATGGGAGCAGCCTGCAGCTGAGCCACCTCCGGGAACAGTGGGGACAGGTCACCTCATCCCATCAAAGCAAGCAGTGCTGGCTTTCAAAGAGGCTTAGATGGAAGACCCCACTCCCTCATGGAGGTAAGAGCCATTTACTCCTTGGCCTCTTGGGGGAGAAATGGGATCATAAAATCATAGAATACCAGGGTTGGAAGGGACCTCAGGAGGTCATCTAGTCCAATCCCCTGCACAAAGCAGGACCAATCCCCAATTTTTGCCCGGGATCCCTAAATGGTCCCCTCAAGGATTGAACTCACTACCCTGGGTTTAGCAGGCCAAAGCACAAACCACTGAGCTATCCCTCCCCGGCTAATGTGTAGCCTGCCTGGGAGCTTCCCCCATCCCTGTCACCCAGCTCTGGAACAGAGACATCTCCATCATTGTACCACCCTGGTTTTGTTCGTAGGAAGGTGCTCCCCAGAGATGTCCTCTAATCTGGACTTCTGAGAAGGTTTCCAGCAGGAGGTTCCATCCCCTAGGGCATGAAGAGGACATCAGGTAGTCTCGTTCACATGGCATCTCCGGTCTCCAGCTCCACTACCCGCAGCAGGGCAAATGAACCGATTAGCTCCCAGAATCCCAACTCTTTGGCCTCCTTCCACTCAGCAGTGGGATTTCTCCAGCCCCTCACCACACCTGTCAGCCTCTGAATGATGAAGGGCCTGAATGTCAGAGTCACCAGAACAAGCAAACTCCAGTTGCAGGCAGTGGGGCCTGTGTGTACTGAGCCCCTCTGGAAACCAGGTCTGAAATGGGAGCAAGGATCCCAGCCCAGGAACAGTAGGACTGGGCAGAGCAGGCCTGTAACAAGGTGCTCTCCCCTGGGCTGCACAGCCTGGGGCTTAGCCAAGCTGATTACAGAATGAGCCCTACCTGAGAGGCACCATGTAACCCCTCCTACAGAGCCAGACATCAGTGGTGATACAGCCCAGCTGGGGTATCAACAGGAATGAGAACGAGTTAGGAAGTTCAGAGCAGCAAGGAAAGTCTAGAGGGAAACTTGAGAAGAGAGGTGGGAAGTGCCCAGGGAAAACTGCAGCAAAGAGAAAGGAGTAGACCTTGCTGTTGGGTACAGGACCCTGGGCTGCTCCCAGTGTCTGGGTGGAAGTGGGTTCTCCGACTGGCCCCAAAGAAGGGGGCGTCAAAGCACCCGGAGAGGGTTACCGAGCCCAGCAAGGGGGCTGCAGGATGAGGAAGAGCCCCAGTGATGGCAGAAGGACTTCTTTCTGTGGAAAGAGATGTTTGGACTTTTAGTGTGAGACAAGCTGGGCCCCAGGAGGATTGACGAAAGATGGTGACCTGGCTGAAGTGTTGACTTACCAGGCAGAGAAACTTTCACGGTGCTGGAGTGACCACTGATGGGGGACGCTAGCCTAGCGAGAGGGCTGTGATCATGCCTGGCCGCCATGGGTGCAAGGAACGATGAGTAGCTTCCTTTCTGATTGGCATAGTCAGAACGATTGAATTCCCCCTGTTATCCGTGAGGGCTGATGGAAGTCTTGGCTGCTGAAGGACGGTCTGTGCTTCCAAGCGGATGTCTCAAGGGACCAAGCTGGTCACTGGATTTCTCACTTCAGTTCCCGGGACTGGTTAAGCAGCCAAAGCAGGTCTAGGAGCTTCTCACGCAGCTCCTAGAACATCAACAGAGGCAGAAGGAAGTGCAGGCGGAGCTACGGACGTGGTAGCAGCAATATCTGTGAGAGATCCTGGAAAGGGAAATCAACCCAGTCTCTGCTATGCCCATGGACAAAAATGGCAGACAAGGAGAGCACGCCAGGGCTGTGCTGTGAAGATTAGCCCAGGAGGTCAGGCCATGAGAAAGTGTACAAGCGTGGCCTAATGCCAAGATGGGGACAAGAATTCTTTGTTTTGAGTGCAGAGAAGCAGGCCATATCAAAAGATACGGCCTGCTCTAGGAAATTGCTGAGTGCAAAATGAGGGGCCAGGGCCCCACGAAGGTAGAAAAAAAGTAGAAGGTGTCCTCTGACACAAACCCACATGAGGCAGGCAAGGTGGAGGTGGCAGGGATAGTCATGGACTTTGCAGACCCTCCACCAACAGGCCCTGTTGGGTGCTGGAGAGAGGTGAAGGACAAAATGGTTGGCACAGAGATGAAGCAGACTGAAGTAGGGACCAACACAAGGGTGGAGCAGTCCGTGGTGTGTTCTCAGACCCTGACGGAAAGGGTTTTGGCGTATGTAGTGCCAGTAGCAAAAAGGGGTAGAGAAGAAGCTAAAGGCTTCGGAACAGGCTCCGCAAGCAGTTGCAAATGAGAAGGAGTGGCTGCAGGAAGAGCGCTGGGATACTGCGTAAGAGAAGGATTGCCTCTTAATTCTGGTGAGCGAGCTGGCAGTGGAGCTGGAGACACTGTGTGCAGGCTGTACAAGCGCGCAGCCGGTGACAGTGATGAGATGATGAGGGATGAAGCTTGGACAAGCATCGAACTTGCCCCCCGGGTGGGCGATGCTCTAAGGAGGAGGCAATATAACTGAGAGTGGCCTGTGGGCTATAAAGTCTGGACCTAGGCCAAACTGATTACAGAGTGAGCTTCACCTAAGGGGAAAACCAGGGAAAACCGCAGCAAAGGTACAGGAGCAGGCCTAGCTGTTCAGTACAGGGCCTTGGGGCAGAACCTAGAATCCAGGGTGGGACTGGTTCTCCCATGGTCTCTAAGGAAGGGGATTTAGAACGCCATAGAAAGGGCTACCAAGGGCAGGCCGAGCCAAAGTCAGGCTGAGGAAGAGCCCTCAAGGGAACGGAAGACCTTGTTTCTGTTAAAGACATTTTTGGACTTTTTGTTTGGGATGAGCACGACTCATGAAGGAGTGGACTAAAAGACGGTCACCTGGCTGAAGGGCTGAGTTTCCAGCCAAAGAACTCCCATAGGGCCCTTGCGACTATTGACGGAGGTGCTCGCCCAGCAAGAAAGCTGTGACACCAGGCCTTGCCAGGAAGGGGCAGCCTGGTTTTGGAGAGCGGTGGGGATGGCCTATGGGAGAGGATGCCTGGAGGGGTCATACAGGAAGGGCAACAGGGTCCAGTGATGAGAGCAGGGAACTGGTTGGACTGCAGCCCTGCCACTGAGTGGTAATGTGATCCTGGCCAAGTCACTCTCCCACCTGATGCCTCACTTTCTCTATCTTTGAAATGGGGATCATCCTGACCCACATTAAGTAAGTGTTTAATCCTCTGCTCTTCCTTCCCAAATCCCTGCCCTCCTTGCCCCACACAGGCCTCTGCCCTGTTCCTCAAACTTCCATGCCCATGTTAGTGCCTGTGTAGCACCCCAATGGCAAGGTCTCATGTACAGTCTCCTGCCAGCAAACTGAAGCCACCCCTAGATCCAGAACGAGAATCGCAGTTCCTGTGTACGGCCTCAATGGAGGATAGACCATGGGCATTGGGACGGCCAACACTCATATCCAGGTAGATCATCAACGTACTCCTCTGTCCCAGGAGCAGGAAGGTCTCTGGTTCTCGCTCTCTTCGGTGGCTGGAGCTGCTGAGTTGGGGGTACGGGTGGGCAGAGATGGGAACAGGCCAGAGGATTAATCCAGTGTCAGGGGGAGAGTCCTCCCTCTTGTGGGAGATGATGTTGCCCCTCTATGGGGAAGTCCTTCCTTGCAGATGCTGTGCTTTGGTTCCTGGACTCTGCCAGGAAGCCCAGCTCCCATCCCTAGCAGCTTGGCTGTTCCCTACCTTGCTCGGCACCAGACCCTCTGCACAGAGCTGCTCTGGGCAAGGACTGCAGAGCCAGCTGTCATCCTGGCAGGTGTAGCCCCAGGTTCCATAACCCTGACCCATGGTCTCTCTCCGCTGGCAGGCTCAGAGGAAGGCCTGCCCATAGAACATGGATGACGAGCTCTAGATCCTGCTGACAGCATCCCCCAGCACAGACAAACTCCAGCATATCTCGGAGGTGAGCAGAATGGGAAGGGGCAGCAGGGGTTTTACCTTGGCCCTGGGGACTCCAAGAAAGAAGAGACTGGAAAATCCATGTTTCTTCTCTTGGATCCTTCCCAGTATGCATTTGTGATCAACTATGTGGGTGACCTTGGGGTTAACTCACTTCCCCCTTCTGGCATCAGTCTTCTCCACTCTCAGATCTACCTTGGGGAAGAAGGACATAAGCCCCGACAATCACCTTCACCTGTGGCTGTCTGGCCCTGGGAGCCTAAACCAACTGGACTATCTGCCCCATGACCTAAACTGCCCTGTCTTTCCCTCCTCGGGCCTTGTCCTAAGTGCTCAGCCTAGCCCCTTCCTGGCTTGTCCCTGACCTTTCAAGGACTCTCCAAGCTCCTCCCACACCTGCTCCCCTTGCGGTCTCTCTCCTGGCTAAGCACAGGCTGCCCTTCTATCTCTCAGCAGGCCTGGGTCCTAGTCACATGCTGCTTCTTGTCACCTGATCCCCACACTTATTCCCTTCCCCCTAGGGAGCTGCATAACCTGGGCTAGGTGCAGTTGAGCTCCAACCCACTTCCTGGCCATCTCAAAAGTTTGAGAACCACTGGAGCCAGCTGGCTAACAGAAAATCTTTCTTTTGCAGTGACGTGGGATTAAGGGACATGGAGGAAAAGACGTGGAGCCTGTGAATAAAGTTAGAGTAGCGAGGCCAGGATAATCAGGGCAAGATCACAGGACTGGCTATGAGGAGACCTGCCGTTTCCTATTCCTGGCTTTGCGACCATGAGCGAGTCTCTTCAACGCTGGGTGCCTCAGTTTTGTCTAGTATCAAATAGTGCTAATCAAGGGGATTCTTTTTTGTTCTCCCCATTTTACAGGGTGGGAAACCGAGACACAGTTGGGACCTGTCTACACTACAGCTCCCTAGAGCATTTCTAAGCTGCTGACCCCCCCATGTTGTTCAGAGCCTGTGGACAACACAGCGACTAAAGGTGTGTTTGTTTTGTGCTTAACCCCTATGTACCAGCAGGGCTGGCGGACTTTTCTCACTGTGCTGTGGGGAGCAGGTCCTGGGTACTAAGGCTCTGAAGAAGTTTTCAAGGACTTAAAAGTAGAATTATCAATGAATTGGGAGAAAACCTACAATCCCTGCTGATAAGATTGGTGGGTGACAAAATACTGGCAGAGTGGTAATTACTGATGAGGAGAGGGCAGTGATACAGAGCCATCTGGCTCATTCGCAAGCTGGGCCCATTGAAAGAAAGCAAGTTTGACCAGAGCCAAATGCAAGGTCCTATACCTAGCAACAAGGTGTACCGGCCACACCTCCAGAATGGGGAGGTGTATCCAGGAAAGCAGTGATTCTGAAAAGGATTTAGGGGCCTCAGTGCAGAAGTCACTCAACACAAGCTCCCAGCTTGATGCTGTGGTGACCAGGGCTAAAGCCATCCTTAGACGTAGGAACAGAGCCGTGAGGAGGCTAGGGATGTGACACAGCATCAGTGAGACTGCTACTGGAATACTGCCTCCAGTTTTGGTGTCCTCATTTGAAAAAGATGTTGAGAAATTGGAGCTGGGGCAGCAAAGAGCCACCAAATGTTCTGCGGGCTGGAGAAAAATGCCTTCTAGGGAGCGATTGAAAGAGCTCAACCTGTTTAGCTGATGAAAAGCAGATTGAAAGGTGACTTCACTGAAGGGT
This sequence comes from Lepidochelys olivacea, assembly GCF_965140295.1. NCBI lineage: Eukaryota > Metazoa > Chordata > Testudines > Cheloniidae > Lepidochelys > Lepidochelys olivacea. The sequence continues at coordinate 177,281,161 of NC_140413.1, read as the reverse complement.
TGAAATGCCTTAATGGAGAGAAAATACTGGGGATTAAAAGGCTCGTTAATCTAGCAGAGAAAGGCAAAACAAGACCCAATGGTTGGAAGGTGAAAAGAGACCAATTCATATCACAAATAAGGCACAAATATTCAACAGCGAGGAAGATTCACCACAGGAAGAAGCTACCAAGGAGAGTGATGGATTCTCCATCTCTTGATGTGATTTAATGAAGACTAGATGCTTTTCTGGAATGTGCTAGCCAAACGGTAGCAACTGTGGTATACAGGAGGCCTGTGATATGCAGGGTGTCAGATGAGATGCTCTAATGGTCTCTTCTGACCATTAAGTCGACTCATTTCTGAAAAACTGAGTGTAGCATTGGGAGCAGCCTCTGATGTTTTGCTGTCTAGCCGGCTTTCTTCCTTGAATGAACACTCCTTGAGTGGGGTGATCCACAGGGAGTAGCTCAAACCTCCAAAGTGTCTGGCCAGCGGCAGGACATTAGCACTGCAGGGGAGGGGTGGGTAGGCTAACGGGATAGCAAGTGTGAAAAAGGGGACAGGGAGTGGGGGGGTAAGGGTAGCCTATATAAGAAAAACCCCCAGATAGCGGGACTGTCCCTATAAAATCGGGACATCTGGTCACCCCAGGGGTGGGTGTGGCAGTGACAACACAAAGGCCTTTTGCAGGACCTCAGCCTATTGGTCAAAGGTAGTGGGGAGGCGGTGACCTCACAGAGAGATGGTGACAGCAGCCAGGCAGGACCGGGGTGCAGGGCCAGGGAAACCTCGCAGACCCCTGTAGCTTTGCTTCCGCAAGTCTCCCTCTCGAGATCTCTCTTTCAGGACTGAGAGAGTATTAGGGTTTACGTACGTGAGCGCGAGGAGGAACCTTTTTCGAGTTTTCTCCTTTCCTTTTCCTGATTTCCTCTGAGAGGTTTGGAACCTGTTCAGTCTGATCCATTTGGTGCCAGGTGAATTCTAGGCCTGGAAAACGCTAGCTTCAGGTGGCAGAATTTTATTCCCCACCTAGGATTTTGTCCCTTAGAATCACTGGGGACGTTAGGGTTTGTTTTTTGTTTTACCTTTTCCTCCGTCCCTCCCTCTTTTCTCTTCTTCTCTTACTTCTTTTGTCCTTTCCCCTGTTCCCGTACTGCCACCAGGAGGGGTGTGGGGGGGAAGTCACTAGGGGTGCTCTGCAGCTCCCATTGTGGAAGGTCAACCCAAAAATGTGGGGCTGAAATAGTGCTCGGCCAGTGATCCATATTGGTGACCTGGGCAATCCTCTGGGTTTCCTGGATGAGAACCCTCAGCCTCCCGCCCCCTCAGTCTCTACCCTGATTGGCTGTGCGGGGGGTTATTGACAGGGAGGAGACTTGGGTCCTTGTTGTTCTGCTTTAAGACCAAGTAAATAAGTCAGAACCAGTCATATGTTTGACGAATGTTGCTGCTTCTCTGCCTTCATTGTCTCTGAGCAGTTCATGATTCTCTCTAACATTCCAGTTCTCCTGAAACACTTGCTGAATAATTACTATGAACTGTTTGTTGGTCTGGAGCTCATGTGAGAAGACTTTATTCAGGTCATTCAGTGTATGAAATTCAAGATCTGATGGTTAGTTTGAAAGTCCGGGCTCTTGGGTCCTATTCCCAACTCTGCCACTGACTGGCTGTTTGACTTCAGACAAGCCAATTCTCCTTTCTCAGCCTTAGCTTTTCCCTTTTTCAAGTAGGCATAACAATTGGCTCCTATCTACCTCATGGTGGGAGGAGGATGGGAATCCATTGGAGAGTGTCACTAGGAGCAGTGCATAATATGAGGGGTCCTATCTCGTTTACTCAGATCAGATTATGACACAATAGAGTAGCTGAAATATTCTATTTTATTTATTTTTGATTATTTTGAAATTGTTAAGAGCAGGAACTCCTTAGCTCAGACTGAAGCATCTTCTCTAATTTTCGAGATCTAAGTGTCTCCTCTTTGTGCGCGACGAGACAATTTAACATGCAGTGACAAACAGGAGATGCTTTTGTTTTGCAACAAAATATTTTTGCAACGAATTTTCATCCCAATTGTTATGATTTCAAGAAACAAACCATTTTAGTCTGAATGGGATTTTCTGACAGAAATGGTTTCAATGAAATTTCCCCACCATCTCGATTCCTGGTCTCTCTCTTTGCCTCTGCGGGGTTTCTTGTCTGTTAGGAGTCAGGATTTGTGGCTTCTCTTTCTGGCTCTGCCACCGTGTTGCTGTGTAGGCACTTGGGTAGGTCACTTCCCTTCTCTGTACCTCAGGCTCCCCATCTGCCTCATGGGAACAGGGACAGTTTGCGAACTCTGGGCAGTCATGAGCCTGAGTGAGATAAGGGGCGTAGTTAAAGCCCTTTGTGAAAGAGAAAGGGGAGTTTCACGGTGTTGAGCACCAAGGAATTCTAAACTTGGCTAAAATGTCTAGGCTGCGGAAACAAGAAATGGTCGGGGCCAAATTTTAACCACTGTCTTTTTTAAAGCCCATTCAGGGATGTGAGTCCCACTCTTTTAGGTATCTGGGGTTCTTTGCCAGCAGGAGAGAATAGGTTCCTGCCTCCATCTTTGTAGCCTTAACAAACCAGGTGCTGTGCCCCAGTTCTCATTTGAGATCCCCGAAAAGACATCTCCCCATCTGTTAACAAGACAGTAGCTATCTTTAAAAGGGAAACAAAGAGAACCCCGGGACTTACAGACTAGCCAGCCTCACTTCCATACCTGGAAAGATACTGGAACACATTATTAAACAATCAGGATCATTTGGTTCTTAGTACTAGTGAGCATGGATTTGTCAAGAACAAATCATTCTAAACCAATCCTGTTTCCTTCTATGACAGGGTTACGGGCCTAGTGGAGGTGGGTAGACAGTAGATGTGATCTATCTTGGTGTTAATCAGGCTTTTGACACAGTCCCATAGGACATTCTCACAAGCAAACTAGGGAAATGTTGTCTAGATGCAATTAGTATAATGTAGGTGCACAGGCGGTTGAAAACCTATCCTCCAAGAGTCGTTCTCCATGTTTGGCTGCCCAGCTGAAGGGGTGTACCTAGTGGGTCCAGCACGGATAAGTCCGGGGTGTGGTACTATTCCATATTTTCATTAATGATTTGGAAAATGGAGTGGAGAGTATGCTTCTAAACTGTGCAGATGACACCAAGCACTTTGGAGCACAGGACTGGAATTCAAAACGCCCTTTAGAATTGGGAGAATTGGTCTTCTTGAGCCAAACTCCAGGGCTGGGCCCCTCTCTGTAGACTGGGCAGAAGTGAAACCCAGAGCCAAACACTCCTCCTCCTGGGCAGTGCACGCCGACCACTAATGGTCAGATGCTGCTTAGCACTGTCAGAGCAGCTTCTGCTGCGGGATTCTCCCAGCACTTTCCAAGAGTGGGAAAGTATGAAATTCCCATTTGACTGTTGGGGACAGAGCCATAGAGCGGGGATCAACTTGCCCAAAGTCTCAATCGGAAAACCAGCAATGGAACCCAGGAGTCCTGACTCTCGATCCCCTCTTTTCACAGGCAGTCGATCGCCCAGTGTCATCATCCTGCCTGTCGGCTGGGCAGTGTAACTCCTCAGGTCACCACCCTCTCCAGCCTGCCTTGGGGTTGGAGAGTGAGGAGGAGAGCGAGGGACAGCAGATGACCCTGAACATCCGCCATCCTTTGGCCAAAGCAAGTGAGTGGCATTAGGGTTCCTCTGTGGCGTCCTCTGTCTGTCTGGGGAGAGGCAGAAAGAGGGGGAGAGAATCTCTCCAAAGGAGATTGGATTTGCAAAAGGCCGCCAGGAGTCCCTTGCTCTCAGACCGGGGAGGGGCTTCTCCAGAGTCATCTCCAGTGTGTTTGGAAAGGTCCCAGCAGGGTGGCTCCCAGCCCTTCCCTTGTGGGAGACTGTTCCGTGGCTGAGAGTGTCTGAGCTGGGCCAGACCCTGTGAGCTGCTGAGCATGGATTGTCATAAATATAAAGGGAAGGGTAAACCCCTTTAAAATCCCTCCTGGCCAGAGGAAAAATCCTCTCACCTGTAAAGGGTTAAAAAGCTAAAGGTAACCTTGCTGGCACCTGACCAAAATGACCAATGAGGAGACAAGATACTTTCAAAAGCTGGGAGGAGGGAGAAAAACAAAGGGTCTGGGTCTGTCTGTATGCTGCTTTTGCTGGAGACAGAACAGGAATGGAGTCTTAGAACTTAGTAAGTAATCTAGCTAGGTATGTGTTAGATTATGATTTCTTCATATGGCTGAGAAAATAGCTGTGCTGAATAGAATGACTATTCCCGTTTGTGTGTCTTTTTTGTAACTTAAGGTTTTGCCTAGAGGGATTCTGTATGTTTTGAATCTAATTACCCTGTAAGGTATCTACCATCCTGATTTTACAGAGGTGATTCCTTTACTTCTATTAAAGGTCTTCTTGTAAGAAAACGGAATGCTTTTTATATTGTTCTAAGATCCAAGGGTTTGGGTCTGTGGTCACCTATGTAAATTGGTGAGGATTTTTACCAAACCTTCCCCAGGAAGTGGGGTACAAGGGTTGGGAGGATTTTGGGGGGAAAGATGTGTCCAAACTCCGTTTTTTCAGGAACCCAGATAAAGTTTGTTGCTGGCACTGGAAGTCCTAGGGCAAAGGGTAAAATAGTTTGTACCTTGGGGAAGTTTTAACCTAAGTTGGTAAAAGTAAGCTGAGGAGGTTTTCATGCAGGTCCCCACATCTGTACCCTAGAGTTCAGAGTGGGGAAGGAACCTTGACAGAAATCAATGAGAAATGTTGGGGCCCTGGGCTTCCTATGCCTAGGGACTTTGATGTGGGGAATGGTTTCCCCGGAGAAGTCCAGACTCCTGGGTAGTGTTCTGTTTTCTAGCCTGTGAGGTAGCCAGGGATGATAGGAGGGAGCTGTTTGTCCGATGGTCTTTGTAACTGACCCCAGTGCCTCCCCGGGTGTTGCAGCACCAGGGATGATGAGGGAAATCGTTGGGAGCAGACCATGCAATGAAGTCCTGCCAGTGTGTGGAGATTGCACTCCCTCCACCCCTGTGAGGGGAGGAGGAGCTGCTGTGGCTGGGGCAGGGATGGGGAGGGATGGAAAAGGCTGTTTGGTGAGAGGCTGCCTTGTCCCAAGACTCACGCCTACTCCCTGCTCGGTTCCAGGATAGCCGGGCTCCTAAGGATGTTCAGGAAGAAGGTCCTGCAAGTGGCCCCAGAGCCTGAGGGAAGCAGCTGCCATCTTCCCCAGGAGCACAGCGGCCCCTCTGTCCCCGCTGGTGGGGAAGGAGCTCTCGGCCCAGGCCAGGAGGTGGAAGTGCCCAGCCTTCTGGCGGAAGAAACCCGCTCTTGGTGCAGGCACCAAGGTGGGAGAGCCACCAGCCAGGCTGAAATAGAGTTGGCCCAGGATGCAGCTGGGCAGACAGGACCCAGCCCACGAAGGGAGCCAGGCAGGGTGGCTCTGAGGCTTGTTGTGTGGGAAGCACCGGCCCCAGGAGCCCAGCCCTGATTCCCAGCAGGAGGCATCGCCCTGCCCGGTCACTGAGGACCTTCCAGTCTCCCCGGGACAGGAGGTGGAGGGTCCCTGTCCCAGCACCAGCAGCTCGGCCCACTCCCCATGGGACAGCAGCAGCGCCTGGGACTCGGGCTGCAGTGAGACCAAGGGGCGCCGCTGCTTTGTTCCAGGTGAGGAGCCAGGCTGGGCTCAGGGAGGGGTGAGGAGGGGGCTGTGAACACCTTGAGCCCAGGCCCTCAAGCAGTGCTATGGGGGCTGGTCCCCAGCCCAGGTGTCAGCCCTGAGCCACGTGAACCTCTGACACTAGATGCTGCCACTTTGGTCCTTGGCGCTCTGGTTGGCGGAGTGGGTGCCAGGAGGGCGGGCAGGCACCTCTCGGGGAGTCCAGGACAATGTGTGGGGGGATCTCTTTGCTATGGACTCCTGAATTACTTGGGGGCTGAAGGTATCACTGAGAGCGGGGAATGTGGGGAGCGATCTGCCCTGGGTCCCGGAGGTGGGAAGGGGGCACATTGCCCCATCATGCCCCTGTCCTTCTCCCAAGTGGCAGCAGGTATCATCCTGTCCCCTTCTCTCTCTGGTGCAGGGACCACCCGGGATGACGACGAGGAGAAATGGGTGGACGTGGCCACAGAGGAGGCTGCTCTCAAGAACATTCAAGAGCAACTCCAGGGCCGATAAAAGGTACAAACGTTCCCCAGCTGCGCTGGAACCGAGATTCTCCCGCCCCTTCCCAGCACCCTGACCTCCTGCAGAGGGTCTTGTCTCTGATGATCCACCAGCCCTAATGGAGACCTTTCTCCTCCATGATCTGGGACGCCCAAGATGGGGGTGTTTGTCACACCATAGCCGGGGTCTCCTCCCGCAACAGGCACTGTCCCAGATCTGGACCCTGCTTGTGTGGGAGCCATGGGTGATTTGGACAATGGGCGGGTCCCCACTGTCCCCCATTCAGGCCTGAGTGCTGCAGCTGGTGTAGGTGGGGCTAACTGGCTCTCTCTCCTGTAACCCCACTCCTGGTGGATGCAGGACGAGGCCCAGCAGCTCATGTTCCTGCACGCCATCCACCCCCGTGTCTCGCTGCACAGCAGAGAGGACAGGACACATTGGAGCCACACTGCTGCAAGGTGCTGTGCTGGAGAGGATTGTGGAGAGGGAGGACAGAGATGGGAGGGGCAGGGATTTCCCCAGGCCAATGGATGGGGGATGGCTGGTGCTGGAGGGGCAGCTGAGGCCAGGGATTGCTGGGGCTGAAGATGGGGGAGAAGAGACAGGACAAATTCTGAGATTGACCACTAGCGGGCAGGAATCGGAGGAGCTGGAGGCAGGTGGGGGGATCCTGCTGGCTGTGTGGGGAGCTGGCTGTGTAATCTCCTCACTGGGAAGTGTCAATGAGGCCCGAATCTCTCACGCTCCTTTGTCTCGTTTGGGTCTCACGGGAGCTTATTGAGGAGGTGCCTGATAACTCTCCTCCTGGTGCCATCCTCACTAACTCCCTGATTGCTGTGGGCAACCTTGGGTACCGAGACCCTCCAGCCCTATTCCCCTAACCCCAGTGCTGCTCAGGCCAAGGGCTGGGAGTCACTGCCCCTCCCACCACCACATCACTTCCCAAGGTGTCTCCTCTGGGAGAGGTGGTGGGAAGGTTTACTCTCTCTGGGTTGGGCTGTTCTTTTCACTCCAGTAACATTGAATTGGCTTTGGGGACAGGCTCACTCCCTGGATCAGATACAGGAGGGGCAGCAAGGTCCAGAGAACAGGCACTATTCCTCTCCTGCCACTGTCTGTCTGGAAAACCTTTCACTTGTCATTCCCTGGCTCGTTGCCTCAGTTTTCATTCTCGCCAGCCTCTGCCTATTTCCCTGAAGTTTCACATCTCTGTTGGTGCCAGTCCCACCCCCACACTGCACAGTCTAATACCAGTCATGGTATTACCACCATGACACCTGGCCTGGAGCCAGAGGTGGAGAGCCACCTCCTTCGACCTGCCCTGCATGCCAGCTTCACCCTGGGCACGTAGAAAGACACCACCCAAGTCCAGGTAGATCATGCTGAAGTCATGGATTGAAAAGCCAGCTGTCATCCTGCCATGAATCCTTGCTAATTGCCTGCAGTGGAATGTGAATGAGTGAGTCAAGGATGAGTGTGTTTGGGGGTCTCACAAGTGCTTCCCAGAGACCCCTCTCTCCATGTAGTGGCAGGTGTAGCCCCAATTTCCCTAACTCTGACCTATGGCTCTCCCTTGCTTTGCAGGAACTGCATAGGGTCCTGCCAGACCTCCTGGATGCCTTCCTAGGGAACCTGCTGGCAGAGTCCCCAGACACCGACAGGCTCCACTACATCTTGGAGGTGAGCCCGATAAGAGGGCTGGGGCTATTTTGCCTTAACTCTTAGATCCATTTTCAAGTCTGTCCTCCTAGCTGGGCCCTCAGTGGAAAGTCCTTGGTTAGGGCAGTCAGTACAATGCAATGTCAGGCCCTTCCTCCTTGAAGGACAGATGAAGTTGCTGGGACTTCAAGCCAGAGCTTTGCCTGGGGACTGGCTTAGGGAGTGAGAGTCTGAACCCCTCCTGTGAGATCCAGAAGATGGTCCTCAGAGAAGAGTCACTGGCTCCTTCCAAGAGAAACAGGAGGATCCCAGAGAATCAGCCCTTCTCTCCAACGGGCCCTGAGATTCCTAGGGGGATTGCGCTCACACTCAGTCCCTTCACCCAACCAAGGACTTGAGAGCCAAGGAGGGGTGAGGGGTCTGTCTCCTCCTTGGTGAGCTGTTCAGGAATCAGGAGTTCAGGGAGGATGGGACCAGCGCCCACATCGAATGTTGTCCCAATCTAGAGAGACAATGAGAAGTCGTGACCTGCAGGATACAGGCATTGTCCTGGGGGCAACAATCCCCTTCTAAAGATCTGCGATCAGTGAATCAGATATTCCACCCCGTGCGCAATGTCTCAGCACCCTGGGGATGGGGAGGGTCTCATTAGCACAACACATGCACCTGCCCATTGATCCTGAGCTGCCTCCTCTCCCCCTCGCACATTAACTATTGGATCATGTCCAGGGTGTCGCAAGAAGGGACAGGAAGGGAGTGTACTGGCTCTACCGGCCTCTGCTGCACCAGAGGGGTAAAGAACCCAGGTGGGAAATGGCACCCGATAGAAGAGTGAGAGTGGGACCCCAACCAATTTCTCTCAGACTGACCCCGGCTGGAGGCTGAGTCTCTCTTGATCTTTCTCTGTTCTACACCAGCCCCCACAATTCTGTTGGACCAGGCACGCAGCCAGAACTCTGCCCACTGTGCAGCCACCAATGGGATTGGAAGGACACAAGCACTGCAACCAGAATGACAAGTGTGTGTGTGTGTGTGTGTCTGTCTCTCTCTCTCTTTCCCAGGGCTGACCATCCATGAGACCGAAGCCCTGTGGTGTTGGGACTGGCACCGGGACAGCAGGCTCCTGGGCTACAGAAACACAGCTAGGGTGGGGGAGGTAAGGACACTCTGCCAGGGCATGACACAGGTCAGGGAGTGGTGGTGGCTGGATCCTCTGCAATGGCTGCCTCCTGGGGCCACTGGACAGAGATACCGTTGTAGCCGCAGGATTTGGAGACTGGTTCTGGGCAATCTGCTAATGCCTCACGTCCTGTTGGGTTTAGGTCTTTGGAAAGTTCTTCTGGGAGGGGCAGAAAAGATCCTTCCTCCGAACAGCAGTGCTGGCCATCCACGACCCCCTGCTCTGTGTCAGCCAGGCTGGGCTACTCCTCACCTGCTCCCTCCTGGGGGAAGCCCAGCAGCTGATAGGGGACAAGGTAAGAAGCTGCATTAGAGTCAGAAAATTGGGGTGGGGCCCAGGCCTCATTCCCATCCGATGGCCATTCGCTGGCCTGGCAGTAATAAGCCTGGTGGGGAATTAGAGTGAGAACAGGTGCTACTGGGAAGGGAGATAAATTCACCTCCAAGAGCAGGAGGGAGCCAGCTTGTCCCCAGAGCAGCTCCAACTGAGCTCTTTAGCAAGGCTAATTAATGACAAGCATTACCTCATCACGGACTTATGTTCTTAGGACACGGTGCTATCACTCTTGGGAAGTGCCCTCTGCGAGTCTCTCCTGTCCCACAGGGCAGCACAAATTCCCAGTGGCCTAGTGTCCGTGTCACCTGAGCCACTACCCAGAGTTGCTCCCATCACTGGCAGCCTGGGAAGCCAAGGACTGACGAGTGATGGCGACTCACCAGGCAGGGCTGATGCATATGGGCAGGGGAAGCTTGTCCTGCTGCTGGCAGGGCTGGACCTGCTCTAGAGAGAATGGCTCTGGCAGGGGAGTGGGGGCTAGTGGTTAGAGCAGGGGGCTGGGAGCCAGCACTCCTGGGTTCTCTCTCTGGCTCTGGCAGACGGGCGTGGGGTCTAGTGGTTAGAGCACGGGAGAAGGAGCCAGACACCTGGGTTCTATTCTGCCACCTGGGTTTTTAAGAACTTCCAGCAAAGCACGTAACCCATGGGCTCACAGGTGTGGGCCTGGGCCACAGGATATCAAGCTCGATGGGCCTGTGGCTCTGATGGGGGGCCTGAGGAGCTACTGAGCTGCATGGGCCCGTGGGTCTGATCCCAGAGCAGGCGACCCACAGCTTGGATTCAGCAAGTGGGGGGTGGGTCCATAGTTAGGATCCACCATCCACTCCCCCCATCTGCAGGGTGAATGAAGACGCAGGACGCCTGGGTTCCATGGAGACTTTAATAATTTCCATACATTGAGTGCAGAACAGTCTCTCACCCCGGACAAAAAACGAGGGATGCTCCGTCTCCCACGCAGCTCAGATACAGCCCTCCCCCCTCAAACATTGATATGTATAGGCAGGTTAACCCTTTGCCTGCTGAGCCAAAGCCCCCCTGTCACAGAGACTCCACCTCCATCTGCAGTGCTGGGGAGGACACAGCTGGCAGGGGAGGGGGCTCTGTCCCTACTGAATCCACTCTGGACCACTGCAGGGCCCCCCAGGCATGGAAATCCAGTCCAGGGTCCCCCTTTCCATGCACAGATCTACTCTGACAACCTCCTCCTCCCTGCCCAGGGATTCTCTGAGATCCCCTACTCTCCAAGATCCCTCTTTCCTCCACCTATATGGATCCATTATGGGATCACCTTCCTCTGCATGCAGGGATCCAACTCTAGGATCCCTCCCTCCTCCCCACCAGGGATCTGGTCTTAGCCCTGCCCCCTCCTCTCCAGTCCAGGATCCCACCCTCCTACTCATGAAGGGATCTGATGTGGGATTCCCCTTCCATGCAGGGTTCACAGCTGAGATCCCTCCCTCTTCTGTGCACAGGGATCCAGTTCCCCCCAGTAAAACCCACCACCTGCCAGGAATGGATCCCAGACCAAACCCACCCACTGACCCACCCCACTGGCACCGCCCCCACCACAGCATCTCGCTGACACTCCCCAGGCCCCAGTCCTCTTTGTGTGCGACGAGACAATTTAACACACTGTGACAAACAGGAGATGCTTTTGTTTTGCAACAAAATATTTTTGCAAAGAATTTTCATCCCACTTGTTATGATTTCAACAAACAAACCGATTTAGTCTGAATGGGATTTTCTGACCAAAACGGTTTCAATGAAATTTCCCCACCATCTTGATTCCTGGGCTCTCTCCCTGCCTCTGGGGGGTTTGTTGTCTGTTAGAACAGGAGTCAGGATTGGTGGCATCTTTTTCTGGCTCTGCCACCGCATTGCTGTGTAGGCCCTTGGGTAGGTCACTTCCCTTCTCTGTACCTCAGGCTCCCCTTCTGTCAAATGGGAACAGGGACAATTTGCGAACTCTGCGCAGTCATGAGCCTGAATGAGATAAGGGGCGTTAAAGCCCTTTGTGAAGGAGAAAGGGGAGTTTCACGGTGTTGACCACCGAGGAATTCTAAACTTTGCTAAAATGTCTAGGCTGCGGAAACAAGAAATGGTCGGGGCCAAATTTTAACCATTGTCTTTTTTAAAGCCCATTCAGGGATGTGAGTCCCACTCTTTTAGGTATCTGGGGTAATTTGCCAGCAGGAGAGAAGAGGTTCCTGCCTCCATTTTTGTGGCCTTAACAAACCAGGTGCTGTGCCCCAGTTCTCATCTGAGATCCCCGAAAAGAACCTCTCCCCATCCGTTAACAAGACAGTAGCTATCTTTAAAAGGGGAACAAAGAGAACCCTGGGACTTGCAGACTAGCCAGCCTCATTCCATACCTGGGAAGATACTGGAACACATTATTAAACAATCGGTTTGTCAGAACCTACAGGATCATTTGGTTCTTAGTACTAGTGAGCATGAATTTGTCAAGAACAAATCATTCCAAACCAATCCTGTTTCCTTCTTTGACAGGGTTACAGGCCTAGTGGAGATGGGTAGACAGTAGATGTGATCTATCTTGGTGTTAATCAGGCTTTTGACAGAGTCCCATAGGACATTCTCAGAAGCAACCTAGGGAAATGTGGTCTAGATGCAATTAGTATAATGTAGGTGCACAGTTGGTTGAAAACCCATCCTCCAAGAATCGTTCTCCATGTTTGGCTGCCTAGCTGAAAGGGTGTACCTAGTGGGTCCAGCACGGATCAGTCCGGGGTGTGGTACTATTCCATATTTTCATTAATGATTTGGAAAATGGAGTGGAGAGTATGCTTCTAAACTGTGCAGATGACACCAAGCACTTTAGAGCACAGGACTGGAATTCAAAACGCCCTTTACAATTTGGAGACATTGGTCTTCTTGAGCCAAACTCCACGGCTGGGCCCCTCTCTATCGACTGCGCGAAAGTGAAACTCCAGAACCAAACAATCCTCCTTCTGAGCAGTGCATTCCAACCTTTAATGGCAGGGGGACCGGACATGAGGGCCTGGTTGTAATTGCCAGCTGTGGAAGGGAGTGAATAGCAGTGGTTAGTGAAGGGGCCTGGAAATAAGGACTGCTGCGTCCTATCCGTGGCTCTGAGACTTGGTGTGACCTGAGCAAGTAGCTTCCCCTCACTTGGCCTGTTTTTCAACAGTAGGTTTGTGGTCGCAGTCCCTACAGCCCAGGGGGGTTGGGAGGCTCCAGGAAGGTGTGTAAAGTGGGAGCTGGGAGGTGCTGTCACCCCCGCACTAAGGCAGTGTTTTGCACCCCCTGCTGCTGGCTGAGTTTCTCCGTCCCTTGGCAATAATACAGACCCTTCATTTCACAGTCAGTTGATCGCTCAGTGTCATCACCCTGCCTGCTGGCTGGGCGTGTAACTCCTCAGGTCACCACCCTCTCCAGCCTACCTTGGGCTTGGAAAATGAGGAGGAGGGCGAGAGACAGCAGGTGACCCTGAACATCCACCATCCATCGCTCCATCACCTAGAGCAAGTGAGTGACATTAGGGTTCCTCTGTGGCATCCCCTGTCTGTCTGGGGAGAGGCAGAAAGAGGGGAAGAGAATCTCTCCCAAAGGAGATTGGATTTGCAAACGGCCTCCAGGAGCCCCTTGCTCTCAGACCGGGGAGGGGCTTCTCCAGAGCCTTCTCCAGTGTGTTTGGAAAGGTCCCAGCAATGCCTCTCCCAGCCCTTCCCTTGTGGGAGACTGTTCCCCTGGCTGAGAGTGTCTGAGCTGGGCCAAACCCTGTGAGCTGCTGAGCATGGAAATCAATGAGAAATGAGGGAGCCCTGGGCTTCCTATACATAGGGACTTTGATGTGGGGAACGGTTTCTCCGGAGAAGTCCGGACTCCTGGATATTGTTCTGTTCTCTAGTCTGGGGGGTAGCCAGGGATGGCAGGAGGGAGCTGCTTCTCCGATAGTCTTTGTAACTGACCCCAGTAACTCCCCGGGTGTTTCAGCACCAGGGATGATGAGGGGAATCGTTGGGAGCAGACCATGCAATGAACTCCTGCCAGTGTGTGGAGATTGCACTCCCTCCACCCCTATGAGGGGAGGAGGAGCTGCTGTGGCTGGGGCAGGGATGGGGAGGGATGAAAAAGGCTGTTTGGTGAGAGGCGGCCCGGACCCCAGACTCATGCTTGCTCCCTGCGCGGTTCCAGGATGGCCGGGCTCCTGAGGATGTTCAGGAAGAAGGCTCAGCAGGTGTCCCCAGAGCCTGAGGGAAGCAGCTGCCATATTCCCCAGGAGCAGAGCGGCCCCTCTGTCCCTGCTGGCAGGGAAGGAGCTCCCGGATGGACCAGGAGGTGGAAGTGCCCAGCCTTCTGGCGGAGGAAACCCACTCCCGGCACAGGCGCCGAGGTGGGAGAGGCACTGGCCAGGCTGAAATGGAGCTGGCCCAGGATGCAGCTGGGCAGGCAGGACCCAGCCCAGGAAGGGAGCCGGGCAGGGTGGCCCTGGGGCTTGTTGTGTGGGAAGCACCGGCCCCAGGAGCCCAGCCCTGATTCCCAGCAGGAGGCATCATCCTGCCCAGTCACTGAGGACCCTCCAATCTCCCTGGGGCAGGAGGTGGAGGATCCCTGTCCCAGCACCAGCAGCTCAGCCCGCTCCCCATGGGACAGCAGCAGTGCCTGGGATTAGGGTAGCTGTGAGGTCAATGGGTGCCGCTGCTTTGTTCCAGGTGAGGAGCCAGTCTGGGCTCAGGGAGGGTTGAGGAGGGGGCTGTGACCACCCTGAGCTCAGGCCCTCAAGCAGTGCTGTGGGGGCTGGTCCCCAACCTCGATGTCTGGCCTGAGCCACGTGAACCTCTGACACTAGATGCTGCCACTTTGGTCCCTGGTGCTCTGGTTGGCGGGGTGGCTGCGGGAAGGGTGGGCAGGCACCTCCCACGGAGTCCAGGACAGTGTGTGAGGGGGTTCGCTTCGCTATGGACTCCTGAATTACTTGGAGGCTGAAGGTATCACTGAGAGCGGGGGATGTGGGAAGCAATCTGCTCTGGGTCCCGGAGGTGGAGGTGCCCCTGTCCTTCTCCCACGTGGCAGCAGGTATCATCTGAGATTGGCCACTAGTGGGCAGGAATCGGAGGAGCTGGAGGCGGGTGGCGGGATCCTGCTGGTTGTGTGGGGTGCTGGCTGTGTAATCTCCTCACTGGGAAGTTTCAATGAGGCACGAATCTCTCACGCTCCTTTGTCTCTTTTGGGTCTCAGAGGAGCTCATTGAGGAGCTGCCTGATAACTCTCCTCCGGGTGCTGTCCTTGCTCACTCCCTGATTGCTGTGGGCAACCTCGGGTACCGAGACCCTCCAGCCCTATTCCCCTAACCCCGGTGCTGCTCAGGCCAAGGGCTGGGAGTCACTGCCCCTCCCACCACCAGGTCACCTCCCAAAGGTGTCTCCTCTGGCAGAAGTGGTGGGAAGGTTCACTCTCTCTGGGTTGAGCTGTTCTTTTCTCTCCAGTAACATGGCAATGGCTGTGGGGAGAGGCTCACTCCCAGGAACAGATACAGGAGGGTCAGCGGGGTCCAGGGAACAGGCGCTATTCCTGCCCTGCCACTCTTGGTGCCAGTCCCACCCCCGCACTGCACAGTCTAATGCCGGCTCCTCTCTCTTGCCAGCACCATGACACCTGGCCTGGAGCCAGAGGTGGAGACCCACCTCCTTCGACCTGCCCTGCATGTCATCTTCACCCTGGGCACGTAGAAAGACACCACCCAAGTCTAGGTAGATCATGCGAAAGTCATGGATTGAAGAGCCAGGTGTCATCCTGCCATGAATCCTTGCTAATTGCCTGCAGTGGGATATGAATGAGCGAGGCCAGGATATGGATTTAGGGGTCTCACAAGTGCTTCCCAGAGACCCCTCTTCCCATGTAGTGGCAGGTGTAGCCCCAGTTTTCCAAACACTGACCCATGGCTCTCCCTTGCTTTGCAGGATCTGCAAAGGGTCCTACCAGACCTCCTGGATGCCATGCTGGGGAGCCTGCTGGCAGAGTCCCCAGATACCAACAGGCTCCACTACATCTTGAAGGTGAGCCCGATGAGAGGGGCGGGGGCAATTTTATCTTTACTCTTAGACCCATTTTCAAGTTTGTCATCCTAGCTGGGCCCCCAGTGGGCCGTCCTTGCTCAGGGCAGTCAGTGCAATGCAGTGTCAGGCCCTTTCTCCTTGAAGGACAGAGGAAGGAGCTGGGACTTCTAGCCTGAGCTCTGCCTGGTTCTGTTGCACAACAATACCCTTCTAAAGGTCTGTGATAAATGAATCTGATGTTCCACCCCATGCACAATGTCTCAGCCCCCTGGGGATGGGGAGGGTCTCATTAGCACAACACATGCACCGGCCCATTGATCCTGAGCTGCCTCCTTTCCCCCTAGCACATTAACTATTGGACCGTACCCAGGGTGTTGCAAGAGAGAACCAGGGCCATTAAGAGCAGCACTGCCCTGCTCAGATCCACCATCACCCTCCCTGAGTTTGACGTAAGTGACCTCTCAGCCCAGCTTCCTGACTCCAGGCGTCGGTGGGCTGGCTCGAATGGGCTGTAGGAAGTGCTGCTGCAGGGGCTGGGGGTTAGGCGTGTTCCTCTTGGGGAGGCAGAGTCAGAGCAGAAAATGAACTTGGCTTGAGTCAAGTTCTTCTTGTGCTGGGTAAGTGGTGACTCTGGACTTTTAAGGGGACCATGCTCCAGGTTCATGCCTTCCTATCATCCTGGAGCAGCTGGGGAAGTAAGTCCTCATGGAAGGCCCTGCCCACATCCCTGTGCTCCAGGCTCCTTTTGGGGGCAGAGGAAATTAAGGGTCTAAGCTCTACCTCCTATCCTCTAGCATCTCCTGCTGAGGGGAAGGAGAGTCCTGGGCCCAGGGGAGGACTGGAAACTGACAAGAAAATGCTGATGGAGTCCCCTCTCCCTTCCATTAGAACTCAGCAGAATTCCCCAGGATGGGTCACCATGTGGCACAGCTGGCTCTGTCCATCAGTGACCCAGCCAAGGACCTGAGCCGGCAGGCCAGGGAGGGAGTGTACCGGCTCTACCAGCTGCTGCTGCACCAGAGGGGTAAGGAACCCAGCTGGGAAATGGCCCCCGATAGGAGACTGAGAATGGGACCCCAACCAATTTCTCTCAGACTGACCCTGGCTGGAGGCTGAGTCTCTCTCGATCTCTTTCTCTGTTCTATACCAGCCTCTGGAATTCTGTTGGGCCAGGCACGCAGCGAGGACTCTGCCCACTGTGCAGCCACCAATGGGATTGGAAGGACACAAGCACTGCAACCAGAATGACAAGTGTGTGTGTGTCTCTCTCTTTTCCAGGGCTGACCATCCATGAGACCGAACTGGCACCAGGACAGCAGGCTCCTGGGCAACAGGAACACAGCCAGGGTGCGGGAGGTAAGGACACTCTGCCAGGGCATGACTCAGGTCAGGGAATGGGGGTGGCTGGGTCCCCTGCAGTGACTGCCTCTTGGGGGCACTAGACAGAGATACCGTTCTAGCTCCAGAATTTGGAGCCTTGCTCTGGACAATCTGGTAATGCCTCACATCCTGTTCGGTTTCGGTCTTTGGAAAGTTCTTCTGGGAGGGGCAGAGAAGATCCTTCCTCTGGACGGCAGTGCTGGCCATCCACGACCCCCTGTGGCGTGTCAGCCAGGCTGGGCTACTCCTCACCTGCTCCCTCCTGGGGGAAGCCCAGCAGCTGATGGGGGACAAGGTAAGCGTCTGCATTTGAGTCAGGAGATTGGGGTGGGGCCCAGGCCTCATTCCCATCTGATGGCCATTCACTGGCCTGGCAGGAAGGAGCCTGATGGGGAATGAGAGTGAGAACAGGTGCTACTGGGAAGGGAGATGAATTCACCTCCATGAGCAGGAGGGAGCCAGCTTATCCCCAGCCACTTCCAACCGAGCTGTTTAGCAAGGCTAATTAATGACAAGCATTACCTCATCACGGACTTATGTTCTTAGGACACGGTGTCCTCTGCGAGTCTCTCCTGTCCCACAGGGCAGCACAAATTCCCAGTAGCCTAGTGTCCGTGTCACCCAAGCCACTACCCAGAGTTGCTCCCATCACTGGCAGCCTGAGAGGCCAAGGACTGACTAGTGATGGGGATTCACCAGGCAGGGCTGAGGCACATAGGCGGGGGAAGCTTGTGCTGCTGCTGGCAGGACTGGACCCGCTCTAGAGAGAACGGGAGGATTCAGTTAGTAGGGGCTGCTGATCTGCCCCATTCACCATGGCTGCCATCCTGCATCTTCAGGATTAGTGTCTGGGATGACTTGGGGAAAGGTCTCAACCTCCCCACATCCCAGTTCACTGGTGTCAGAATCTCTCCTGCCTGCCTCCCCAACCTCCGCTGGAGCCCCGTCCCTACCCTACCTGGGTGCCGGTGGAGGAGAGGGTTCTGAGAACTTGAGCTGTGGATTAGAGGTGGAACAGCTGTCAGGGACACTGAGGGGGAGGTGGCAGGAGCTGACCCTACAAGGAGGGGGGTTGGCACTGGAGGTCACTAGAAAGGACAAGACTCCATTCTGGGGGTCAGGAGGTGAATCCATCCCTTAGAGGTAGGCAGGTGCTGGGGAGAAATGCTGCTGGATCCAGGTGCCCTTAATCCCCCTTGATACCTTGGAGGTGTCTGAGTCTCTGACAGGTGTTAGGATAAAGATATTCAGGCCTGTCTGCAAAGGCCTGTACTTTAAGAATTTAGGTGTATTCTTATCACTTAGCTAGTTCTAGAGGTATAAAAGAAAGAAAGAAAGAAAGAATCAAAATCACTGTCTGCTGGTGTAAGGGTCTTCTCTTACTGTGACAGTCTGAGGCCCTGTTCTTAGGCTAAGGCCTTTGGCTAAGCAGCAGACGCAGCCATAAGCTAGGAAGCGAACAGTCACATCCTCACATTCCAAACTAGTCACATTGAAATAAGGTGCTATTGGGCTGTTAGGCACTATCAGGACAGGATTGTATTCCTATCACCTCCAGAGAAAGGGAAGTGCCTAGAAAATGTAAAAGGAAACTTAGCCCTGGTCTACACTAGGACTTTAGGTCGAATTTAGCAACGTTAAATCGATTTAAACCTGCACCCGTCCACACAGTGAAGCCCTTTATTTCGACTTAAAGGGCTCTTAAAATCGATTTCCTTACTCCACCCCTGACAAGTGGATTAGCGCTTAAATCGACGTTGCCGGCTCGAATTTGGGGTACTGTGGACACAATTCGATGGTATTGGCCTCCGGGAGCTATCCCAGAGTGCTCCATTCTGACCGCTCTGGACAGCACTCTCAACTCAGATGCACTGGCCAGGTAGACAGGAAAAGAACCGCGAACTTTTGAATCTCATTTCCTGTTTGGCCAGCGTGGCAAGCTGCAGGTGACCATGCAGAGCTCATCAGCACAGGTGACCATGATGGAGTCCCAGAATCGCAAGAGAGCTCCAGCATGGACCGAACGGGAGGTACGGGATCTGATCGCTGTTTGGGGAGAGGAATCCGTGCTATCAGAACTCCGTTCCAGTTTTCGAAATGCCAAAACCTTTGTGAAAATCTCCCAGGGCATGAAGGACAGAGGCCATAACAGGGACCCGAAGCAGTGCCGCGTGAAACTGAAGGAGCTGAGGCAAGCCTACCAGAAACCAGAGAGGCGAACAGCCGCTCTGGGTCAGAGCCCCAAACATGCCGCTTCTATGATGAGCTGCATGCCATTTTAGGGGGTTCAGCCACCACTACCCCAGCCGTGTTGTTTGACTCCTTCAATGGAGATGGAGGCAATACGGAAGCAGGTTTTGGGGACGAAGAAGATGAGGAGGAGGTTGTAGATAGGTCACAGCAAGCAAGCGGAGAAACCGGTTTTCCCGACAGCCAGGAACTGTTTCTCACCCTAGACCTGGAGCCAGTACCCCCCGAACCCACCCAAGGCTGCCTCCTGGACCCAGCAGGCGGAGAAGGGACCTCTGGTGAGTGTACCTTTTAAAATGCTATACATGGTTTAAAAGCAAGCATGTGAAAGGATTACTTTGCCCTGGCATTTGCGGTTCTCCTAGATGTAGTCCTAAAGCCTTTGCAAAAGGTTTCTGGGGAGGGCAGCCTTATTTCGTCCTTCATGGTAGGACACTTTTATCACTCCAGGCCAGTAACACATACTCGGGAATCACTGTAGAACAAAGCATTGCAGTGTATGTTTGCTGGCATTCAATCAAAATCCGTTCTTTCTCTCTCTGTGTTATCCTCAGGAGAGTGAGATATAATTCATGGTCACCTGGTTGAAATAGGGTGCTTTTCTTCAGGGACACTCAGTATAGCCCATTCCTGCTGGGCTGTTTGCCTGTGGCTGAACAGAAATGTTCCCCGCTGTTAGCCACAGGGAGGGGGGAAGGTTGAGGGGGTAGTCACGCGGTGGGAGGAGGCAAAATGCGACCTTGTAACGAAAGCACATGTGCTATGTATGTAATGTTAACAACAAGGTTTACCCTGAAAGACTGTAGCGACTGTTTTATAAAATGTGTCTTTTTAAATACCGCTGTCCCTTTTTTTTTCTCCACCAGCTGCATGTGTTTCAATGATCACAGGATCTTCTCCTTCCCAGAGGCTAGTGAAGCTTAGAAAGAAAAAAAAACGCACTCGCGATGAAATGTTCTCCGAGCTCATGCTGTCCTCCCACACTGACAGAGCACAGACGAATGCGTGGAGGCAAATAATGTCAGAGTGCAGGAAAGCACAAAATGACCGGGAGGAGAGGTGGAGGGCTGAAGAGAGTAAGTGGCGGGCTGAAGACAGGGCTGAAGCTCAAATGTGGCGGCAGCGTGATGAGAGGAGGCAGGATTCAATGCTGAGGCTGCTGCAGGACCAAACCAGAATGCTCCAGTGTATGGTTGAGCTGCAGCAAAGGCAGCTGGAGCACAGACTGCCACTGCTGCCCCTCTGTAACCAACCGCCCTCCTCCCCAAGTTCCACAGCCTCCACACCCAGACGCCCAAGAACGCGGTGGGGGGGCCTCCGGCCAACCAGCCACTGCACAACAGAGGATTGCCCAAAAAAAAGAAGGCTGTCATTCAATAAATTTTAAAGTTGTAAACTTTTAAAGTGCTGTGCTTAAAGTGCTGTGTGGCATTTTCCTTCCCTCCTCCACCACCCCTCCTGGGATACCTTGGTAGTCATCTCCCTATTTGTGTGATGAATGAATAACGAATGCATGACTGTGAAGCAGCAATGACTTTATTGCCTCTGCAAGCGGTGATTAAAGGGAGGAGGGGAGGGTGGTTAGCTTACAGGGAAGTAGAGTGAACCAAGGGGCGGGGGGTTTCATCAAGGAGAAACAAACAGAACTTTCACACTGTAGCCTGGCCAGTCATGAAACTGGTTTTCAAAGCTTCTCTGATGCGTACCGCGCCCTCCTGAGCTATTCTAACCGCCCTGGTGTCTGGCTGCGCGTAACCAGCAGCTAGGCGATTTGCCTCAGCCTCCCACCCCACCATAAATGTCTCCCCCTTACTCTCACAGATATTGTGGAGCACACAGCAAGCAGTAATAACAGTGGGAATATTGGTTTCGCTGAGGTCTAAGCGAGTCAGTAAACTGCGCCAGCGCGCCTTTAAACGTCCAAATGCACATTCTACCACCATTCTGCACTTGCTCAGCCTGTAGTTGAACAGCTCCTGACCACTGTCCAGGCTGCCTGTGTACGGCTTCATGAGCCATGGCATTAAGGGGTAGGCTGGGTCCCCAAGGATACATATAGGCATTTCAACATCCCCAACAGTTATTTTCTGGTCTGGGAAGAAAGTCCCTTCCTGCAGCTTTTGAAACAGACCAGAGTTCCTGAAGATGCGAGCGTCATGCACCTTTCCCGGCCATCCCACGTTGATGTTGGTGAAACGTCCCTTGTGATCCACCAGAGCTTGCAGCACTATCGAAAAGTACCTCTTGCGGTTTATGTACTCGCCGGCTTGGTGCTCTGGTGCCAAGATAGGGATATGGGTTCCGTCTATAGCCCCACCACAGTTAGGGAATCCCATTGCAGCAAAGCCATCCACTATGACCTGCACATTTCCCAGGGTCACTACCCTTGATATCAGCAGATCTTTGATTGCGTGAGCTACTTGCATCACAGCAGCCCCCACAGTAGATTTGCCCACTCCAAATTGATTCCCAACTGACCGGTAGCTGTCTGGCGTTGCAAGCTTCCACAGGGCTATCGCCACTCGCTTCTCAACTGTGAGGGCTGCTCTCATCCTGGTATTCATGCGCTTCAGGGCAGGGGAAAGCAAGTCACAAAGTTCCATGAAAGTGCCCTTACGCATGCGAAAGTTTCGCAGCCACTGGGAATCGTCCCAGACCTGCAACACTATGCGGTCCCACCAGTCTGTGCTTGTTTCCCGAGCCCAGAATCGGTGTTCCACAGCATGAACCTGCCCCATTAGCACCATGATGCATGCATTGGCAGGGCCCATGCTTTCAGAGAAATCTGTGTCCATGTCCTGATCACTCACGGGACCGCGCTGACGTCGCCTCCTCGCCCGGTATCGCTTTGCCAGGTTCTGGTGCTGCATATACTGCTGGATAATGCGTGTGGTGGTTGATGTGCTCCTAATTGCCAAAATGAGCTCAGCGGCCTCCATGCTTGCCTTGGTATGGCGTCCGCACAGAAAAAAGGCGCGGAACGATTGTCTGCCGTTGCTCTGACGGAGGGAGGGGCGACTGACGACACGGCTTACAGGGTTGGCTTCAGGGAGCTAAAATCAACAAAGGGTGTGCCTGTACATCAAGGAGTATTTCAGGCAGGACTGCACGGAGGGTTCCAATAAGAAATGGTGCACCAAAGTTATCGTTGTTATTGGAACAAGGAGGTTAGCCTGGCCTCTGATTGATACATGGCTAGATTAACCTCGCTGCGCCTTCTCTGTGACTGACTGCAGTGTGATCTAGACAGGGGAGGAGGAAAATGAGTACAAAACAAATCTGGTCTATTTCTTGTTCTGACCCACTCCATGTATCCTTTACATCTTTGGCTGGCAGCAGACAAAAAAGGCGCGAAATGATTGTCTGCCCTTGCTTTCACGGGGGGAGGGAGGGTGGGAACAGGTTCCTGACGATATGTACCCAGAACCACCCGCGACAATGTTTTAGCCCCATCAGGCATTGGGATATCAACCCAGAATTCCAATGGGCAGTGGAGACTGCGGGAACTGTGGGATAGCTACCCACAGTGCAACGCTCCGGAAGTCGACGCTTGCCTCGGTACTGTGGAAGCGCTCCGCCGAGTTAATGCACTTAATGCACTTAGAGCATTTTCTGTGGGGACACACACACTCGAATATATAAAACCGATTTCAAAAAAACCAACTTCTATAAATTCGACCTAATTTCGTAGTGTAGACATACCCTTAGTTTGACAGCATCCTGTCTGGCAAGAACTCACTTATCAATAGCTGCGATGTGAAATCCTCACTTCTGTATTGTTTTGTCATTATAGTTCCCACTTTGCTATTGTTTGTCTGTATAATCTCTGTCTGGTTCTGTGATTGTTCCTGTCTGCTGTGTAATTAATTTTGCTGGGTGTAAACTAATTAAGGTGGTGGGATATAATTGGTTACATAATCATGTTACAATATGTTAGGATTGGTTAGTTAAATTTCAGGAAAATGATTGGTTACGGTATAGCTAAGCAGAACTCAAGTTTTACTATATAATCTGTAGTCAATGAGGAAGTGAGTGGGTGTGGGGGGGAGTGGGGTTGGGTGTGGGAGATGGGAACTGGAACTGGGAGTGGGGAAATTGGAATCATGTTTTGCTAAAGGGGGAAATGGGAACAGGGAATGGGAGTAAGGAAGTTGGAATCATGTTTGGCTAAGGGCAGGAATGGGAACAGGGACACAGGTGTAAGGCTCTGTGGTGTCAAAGCTGGGAAGGAGGATACTAAGGAAGGAAACTGGAATCATGCTTGCTGGAAGTTCACCCCAATAAACATCGAATTGTTTGCACCTTTGGACTTTGGGTATTGTTGCTCTCTGTTCATGCGAGAAGGACCAGGGAAGTAAGTGGGTGAAGGAATAAGCCCCCTAACAGAGCAGGAAGCAGAGCCATCCTGCTGCTGGGACAGAGGTGGAGGCTGATGTTAGACCTGCATACGGGTGTTGTCCTTTCTCATGCCCACGGTGAATACACTACGCAACAGGTTCTCATTCCCTTGCAGCAGGAGGATGTCACAGCCAATGTGATGTGCAAGTGCTGGATGATGGGGAGCTTGCACAAGGTGCCTGAGGCACTGCAGGGCTGTGGCTCTGAGGCCACCAGCAACTCCTGCTCCCTGCTGCAGGTACTGCTCTGGCTCACTGTAAATGGGGAGCTAGTGGAAGGGGAAATGGAGCCCCCTTGGCACTCACAGAAACTCTCTCCCCTCTCTGTGGAGCAGGGTCCTTCCCTCTGCCCCCCAAATTCCAGCACAGTCTCCCAGACGAGCGCAGTCTGCAGCTGAGCCACCTCTGGGAGCAGTGGGAACAGGTCACTTTGTCCCATCAAAGCAAGCAGTGCTGGCTCTCAAAGAGGCTGAGATGGAAGACCTCACCATCCCTCATGGAGGTAAGAGCCATTTACTCCTTGGGGCGTCTGGGTCTCTTGGGGGAGAAATGGGATCCCCGATGCATAGCCTGGCTGGGAGCTTCCCCTGTCCTTGGCTCCCAGCTCTGGGACAGAGATGTCTCCATAATCATACCACCCTGGTTTTGTTCCTAGGAAGGAGCTCCCCAGAGATGTCCTCTAACCTGCACTTCATAGGACTTCGCCAAGCTGATTAAAGAATGAGCCCTACCTGAGAGGCACCATGTACTTCTCCCTACAGAGCCAGACTTCAGTGGTGATACGGCCCAGCTGGGGTGTCAACAGGAATGAGAACGAGGTAGGAAGTTCAGAGCAGCAAGGAAAGACTACAGGGAAATTTGAGAAGAGAGGTAGGAAGTGCCCAGGGAAAACTGCAGCAAAGAGAAAGCAGTAGACCTTGCTGTTCAGTGCAGGAGCCTGGGCTCCTGCAATGTCAGGGTGGGACTGGATTCCCCTACTGGCCCCAAAGAAGGGGGTGTACACGCACCTGGAGAGGTTTACCAAGCCCAGCAAGGGGGCTGCAGGATGAGGAAGAGCCCCAGTGATGGCAGAAGAGCTTCTTTCTGTGAAAAGACCTGTTTGGACTTTTAGTGTGAGACAAGCTGGGGCCCAGAAGGGTGGACTAAAGGTGGCGACCTGGCCGGAGGGTTGAATTACCAGGCAGAGAAACTGTCATGGTGGTGGAGCGACCACGGATAGTGGAGGCTAGCCCAGCGAGAAGGCTGTGATGTCTTGTCTGGCCACCATGGGGGCTTGTAACAATGTGTAAATTTGATTTTAATTGGCATCGTCAGAAGGATTGAATACCCCCTGTGGTCCGTGAGGGCTGACTGAAGTCTTGGTTGCTGAAGGCAGGTCTGTCCTCCCAAGCGGGTGTCTCGAGGGACCGAGCTGGTCACTGGATTTCTCAGTTCAGTTCCAGGGACTGGTTAAAGCAGGTCTAGGGGTTTCTCACGCAGCTCCTAGAACACCAACAGAGGCAGAAGGAAGTGCAGGCGGAGCTACAGACGCAGCAGCAGAAATACCTGTGAGAGATCCTGCCAAGGGAAATCAACCCAGGGTCTGCTATGCCCATGGACAAAAAGAGCAGACAAGAAGAACAGGCCTGGGCTGTACTGAGAAGGTTAGCCCAGGAGAGCAGGGAGGTGCAGTGGGCAGAGATGGGGACCGGCCAGAGGATTAATCCAGTGTCGGGGGAGAGTCCTCCCCCTTGTGGGAGATGATCATGTCCCTCTGTGGGGAAGTTCTTCCTTGCAGATGCTGTGCTTTTGGTTCCTGGACTCTGCCAGGAAGCCCAGCTCCCATCCCGAGCAGCTTGGCTGTTCCCTACCTTGCTCGGCACCAGACCCTCTGCACAGAGCTGCACTGGGCCAGGACTGCAGAGCCAGCTTTCATCCTGGCAGGTGTAGCCCCAGGTTCCATAACCCTGACCCATGGTCTCTCTCCCCTGACAGGCTCTGAGGAAGGCCTGCCCAGAGACGTGGATGCCAAGTTAAAGAGCCTGCTGACAGCAACCCCCAGCACAGATAAACTCCCGCACATCTTGGAGGTGAGCAGAAGGGGCAGGGGCAGCAGGAAGTTTATCTTAGCCCTGGGGAGGCCTGGAAATGAGAGACAGGATGATCCACGTCTCCATTGTGTCCTGCTACCTGAGAGCCATTGGGCCACCCGTGGTCAGGGCAGTCAGTCCAGAGCAGTGGTGGGGCCCTTCCTCCTTCAGGAAGAGAGGGAAGGCACTGGTGCTCAACAACAGGGCTCTGCCTGGTTCTGTTGAGCACTAACTCCAAGACCTCAGACAGGCTTGCAGAGTGAGAGCATCAGAGCCCTGTGAGGTCCAGGAGAAGTTCCTCCGAGAAGAGCACTGGCTCCTTCCGAGGAAGCTGCTGAGATTGGTCTTCACAACATCCTCTGGCAAGGAGTTCCACACGTTGACTGTGCATTGTGTAAAAAAAAAAAACTTCCTTTTTTAGTTTTAAACCTGCTGTCTATTAATTTCATTTGGTGAGCCCATATGAGTGTACAACAGAAATGGTTTATCAAAGTCATGTTCAATAACATGATTGAATCCTTTTATAAACTCAATGTAAAAGTTTCTTAGAACAATAGTGGACTGGATTTGCCCTTGCAGCATGATTCCTGTATGTCTCATGTGATCTTGCCAAGAGCTAATGAAAGTAGCTACTTTATCCAAAGAAGCTTTGGCATATGTCTGGAACCCAATTAATATCAAGACAATGAAGATTTTAGTTGTCAGCTCTAGGGTACAGATGTGGGGACCTGCATGAAAACCTCCTAAGCTTACTTTCACCAGCTTAAGTTATAACTTCCCCAAGGTACAAATTCATTTTACCTATTCTCTGATAGTGATGGTCAGCCTACAGAAAAAGACAATTCCCTTGTCTCTGCTCTGGGCCCAAATTAAAGCAAAAAACCTCCAACTACTTGGAAACCTGCTTACCCAGCCCAAAGAAAAAAAAATTCCTTTTCAAACCTGTGCTCCTTGTAAAACAAAAAAATGAAAATCCTAAAAAAAAAAAAAAACCCTGCCACTTTTGTCTCCAGCAAATGGGTAGAACACACCCCCCCTATTTACTTTTAGGAAGAAAAGAAAAAAAAACTCTGGGTTGGAAGACTGTGAATTTCCCTGCAGGAGTTAAGTACCCTGCCTCTAGGCAAAGAAAACCTGCAATTCACAAAGATAATCCCCTTTTGTCTCTGCTTGGCCACAAAGCAGAGACAAAACAATCTGCTTTCAGTTTCAACTGCTTTCTGGACTTCTTTTCCAAAGGAAAAAAGAATTTCTTTTTAAAATCTGTATTTCTAGTTCAAAAAATCTCAACTGGATCTCAAAATGATTTCAGGTTAATCCCACCACTGCCACCATGTCAAGGTTCCTCCCCCACTCTGAACTCTCGGGTACAGATGTGGGGACCTGCATGAAAAACCTCCTAAGCTTATCTTTACCAGCTTAGGTCAAAACTTCCCCAAGGTACAAAATATTACACCCGTTATCCTTGGACTGGCCGCTACCACCACCAAACTAATACTGGTTACTGGGGAAGAGCTGCTTGGACGCGTCCTTCCCCCCAAAATACTTCCCAAAACCTTGCACCCCACTTCCTGGACAAGGTTTGGTAAAAAGCCTCACCAATTTGCCTAGGTGACTACAGACCCAGACCCTTGGATCTTAAGAACAATGAACAATCCTCCCAACACTTGCACCCCCCCTTTCCTGGGAAATGTTGGATAAAAAGCCTCACCAATTTGCATAGGTGACCACAGACCCAAACCCTTGGATCTGAGAACAATGAAAAAGCATTCAGTGTTTTACAAGAAGACTTTTAATAAAAAATAGAAGTAAATAGAAATAAAGAAATCCCCCCTGTAAAATCAGGATGGTAGATATCTTACAGGGTAATTAGATTCAAAAACATAGAGAACCCCTCTAGGCAAAACCTTAAGTTACAAAAAAGATACACAGACAGAAATAGTTATTCTATTCAGCACAATTCTTTTCTCAGCCATTTAAAGAAATCATAATCTAACACATACCTAGCTAGATTACTTACTAAAAGTTCTAAGGCTCCATTCCTGGTCTATCCCCGGCAAAGACCCAGCATACAGACAGACACAGACCCTTTGTTTCTCTCCCTCCTCCCAGCTTTTGAAAGTACCTTGTCTCCTCATTGGTCATTTTGGTCAGGTGCCAGTGAGGTTACCTTTAGCTTCTTAACCCTTTACAGGTGAGAGGAGCTTTCCCCTGGCCAGGAGGGATTTCAAAGGGGTTTACCCTTCCCTTTATATTTATGACAAGCCATGAAAGCAATATGGTAGTGTGCCTTGGTTTCCCTTTTACTACAGCATAACAGGTCGGGAATGTCTTTTCTCCTGAGAAAAGTTTCAAGACTGTTTACAAGTATCAGGGAGTTGCCATGTTAGTCTGTATCCACAAAAACAACAAGGAGTCCGGTGACACCTGAAAGACTAACAGATTTATTTGCGCATAAGCTTTCATGGGTAAAAAACACAGATATTTCGTGGGTGAAACATCTGCATCACAAGGTTTTTTTTAACATAAAGTATATTCTTCTCTATCACTCTTAACATGTTCAAGGGTTTTCTCCAAAGATTAGGCACATTGTACACTTTTACAGTTTTTGGTAATAGCAAAAAAATAGATAAAAAAAATCACCATTAGCAATAAGAAGAAATCCATTGGAAGTGTCCATCTACAATCATTTTTGTCATGCCACACCTTTAGCTCAATACCATTGGGGTTCTGGCCTTTCAGGGTTACCCTGTGGCTTCCCTTTGCAAAATTCAGTTCTCACTTTTCTCCTTGTCCTGAAGTAAAAGAAAAAGTTTCTCCCGATCCCAAAGGACCAAGCCCCAGACCCAGGTCAATAGACAAGTCAGATCTTACCCACAAATCACGCTGGTGCCAATCCTTTAGGGGCAAGGAGGAACAAGGAGCACCTTGATACTAAAAGAGCCAAGGAGGAGAGGGACACGGTCCATGAAGAGAGCCTGCTCCGGGGTTCCTGGGGGAAGAGAGGAAGAGCAGGGAGCAGGACCCATTGCTCAGGGGGGGAATGCTGGATATGGGGCCAGCAGGGTGGTTCTTCCAGCTCATGTCACAGCACCAGCCCCAGGGCGTGTGCCGGCTGCAGTGTCTGCAGCTGCACAGGTCCACGTACCTGTGACAGTGGAATGGTGTTCCCGGGCCTGGCTCACAATGGTTGGAGGGTGGAGTTTGCGGCAGGGCCTGTGACCAAAATTGCAGATGGGGTTTCTGTTCCCAGCAATGACAGCTGTGTGTCTCAGAGAAAGATCCTCTTACCCCTTGTCTCCAAAACCAGTCAGGTGGCAGAGCGCATACTGGTTTATGCCGTAGCCGACACATTTTCTGGCCAGCCTTGAACGCTCCAATTCCCTGATGAATGTTCTTCTGACCCTTAATAGCTTTTATATTTTTGCTCTAGTGATTCTTCAGATGCTCAGCCCAATCGGCCAGGTCCCGCTTCCATGTGGTGCCTCACTTTCCCCCTCTCTGAAGTGGGGATAAACCTAACTGACAATTACTGTTTGATCCTCAGATCTTGCTTCCCAAATCCCTGCTCTCCTTGCCCAACTCCGGCCTCTCCCCCATTTCCCCAAACTTCCACGCCTATCTTAATTAGTTTACACCCAGCAAAATTAATTATACAGCAGACAGAAACAATCACAGAACCAGACAGAGATTATACAGACAAACAGTAGGGAAATGTTTCAGAGTAACAGCCGTGTTAGTCTGTATTCGCAAAAAGAAAAGGAGTACTTGTGGCACCTTAGAGACTAACCAATTTATTTGAGCATAAGCTTTCGTGAGCTTCAGCTCACTTCATCGGATGCACACTGTGGAAAGTGTAGAAGATCTTTTATACACACAAAGCATGAAAAAATACCTCCCCCATAGTGATAGAACAACAAAGAAATGAGGATTTCACATCCCAGCTATTGATAAGCGAGTTCTTGCCAGACAGGATGCTATCAAACTAAGTTTCCTTTTACATTTTCCAGGCACTTCCCTTTCTCTGGAGGTGATAGGTATTATCAGGACAGGTTTGTATTCCTAACAGCCCAATAGCACCTTATTTCAATGTGAGTAGTTTGGAATGTGGGGATGTGACCATTCGCTTCCCAGCTTATGGCTGCCTCTGCTGCTTAGCCAAAGGCCTTAGCCTAAGAACAGGCCCTCAGACTGTCACAGTAAGAGAAGACCCTTACACTGGCAGACAGTGATTTTGATTCTTTCTTTTATACCTCTAGAACTAGCTAAGTGATAAGAATACACCTAAATACTGAGAGTATAGGCCTTTACAGACAGGCCTGAATATATCCTAACATGCTCCCTTGGACAGCTGGAGGGACTGAGAAGTGGGGTTGGCAGAGCAGGAGAAAAGCCCATAAGGTTAAGAAATGGTGGGGAGAGCCTCTTCCCTCCATGGGACATTACGTTGTCCCTCCGTGGGCAGTCCTTTCTTTCCGCAGGCTGGGATTTGGGTCCTGGATTTTGCCCAGAAACCCAGCTCCCATCCCTAGCAGCTTGGCTGTTCCCTACTGTGCTCGGCACCAGGCCCTCCGCAGAGAGCTGCTCTGGGCAAGGACTGCAGAGCCAGCTGTAATCCTGGCAGGTGTAGCCCCAGGTTCCATAACCCTGACCCATGGTCTCCCTCCGCTGGCAGGCTCAGAGCAAAGGCCTGTCCAGAGAACATGGATGACGAGCTCTAGATCCTGCTGACAGCATCCCCCAGCACAGAGAAACTCCAGCACATCTTGGAGGTGAGCAGAATGGGAAGGGGCAGCAGGGGTTTTACCTTGGCCCTGGGGACTCCAAGAAAGAAGAGACTGGAAAATCCATGTTTCTTCTCTTGGATTCTTCTGAGTATGCATTTGTGATATAAACTCAGTGGGTGACCTTGGGGTTAACTCACTTCCCCCTTCCGGCATCAGTCTTCTCCACTATCAAATCTACCCTGGGGAAGAAGGACATAAATCACGACAATCACCTTCACCTGTGGGTGTCTGGCCCTGGGAGCCTAAACCAACTGGACTATCTGCCCCATCACCTAAACTGCCCTGACTTTTCCTCCTAGAGCCTTGTCCTAAGTGCTCAGCCTAGCAACTTCCTGGCTTGTCCCTAACCTTTCAAGGACTCTCCCAGCCCCTCCCACACCTGCTCCCCTTGGGCTGTCTCTCATGGCTGAGCACAGGCTGCCCTTCTGTCTCTCAGCAGGCCTGAGTCCTAGTCACATGCTGCTTCTTGTCACCCGACCCCCACACTTATTCCCTTCACCCAAGGGAGCTGCATAACCTGGGCTAGGTACAGTTGAGCTCCAACCCCTATCCTGGCCATCTCACCCTGGGACAGATTGAAAGTGGAAACCTGTGGGCTAACAGTAACTGTTTGCTCTCAAAGGTGCTGAAGACACAATGGAAGAGGAAATCCTTTGGTCTGGATTTAAATTATTCCAACTGAAAGTGAATGAGAAAAAATAGGTCCAGAGTTATCTTCCTAGCAGCAGAAAATGTGTAGATTGATAGATGTTAAGGTCAGAAAGGACCATTATGTGTATCTAGTCACACCTCCTGTACAACTCGAGCCCTCGAATGTCACCAAGTGATTCCTTCAGCCAACCATAACATGGGAATGAGCCAGAGCACGTCTTTTGGAATGACATCCACATGCATTGGAGCCAGCAGGCTAACAGAAAATCCTTCTGCAGTGACATGGGGTTAAGGGACATGAAGGAAAAGACATGGAGGCTGTGATTAAAGTTAGAGCACTGAGACCAGGATAACCGGGGCTAGGTCCCAAGATTGGCTAGCAGAAGACCTGCCATTTTCTATTCCTGGCTTTGGGACCATGAGCAAGTCTCTTCACTGCTGGGTGCCTCGGTTTCCCCAACTATCAAATAGAGCTAATCCAAGGTTTTGTTTGTTCTCCCCGTTTTACAGGGTGGGAAACCGAGACACAGTTGGGACCTGTCTACACTACAGCTCTCTAGTGCATTTCTAAGCTGCTGACCCCTACATGTTGTTCAGAGCCTATGGACAACACAGCTCCTAAGGGTGTGTTTATTCTGTTCTTATTCCCTATGTACCAGCAGGTCTGGGCGGCCTTTTCTCACTGTGCTGTGGGGAGCAGGTCCTGAGTACAAAGGGTCTGAAGAAGCTCTCAAGTACTAATTTTTAAAAATAATTTTTATCAATGAATTGGGAGAAAACATACAATCCCTGCTGATAAGCTTGGTGGGTGACAAAATACTGGCAGAGTCGTTATTACTGATGAGAAGAGAGCAGTGATACAAAGCAATGTGGCTCATTTGGCAAGCTGGACCCATTCAAAGAAAACAAGTTTGACCAGAGCCAAATGCAAGGTCCTATACCTCTGTAGCCAGACAGCCAGCCCCCCCCCCCCCCAGACCAGCATTGCTGGAAACACAGGAGGAAGCCGGAACAGGGCACTTAACATATATTCCAGCACAGCCTTTGAAGCTGTGAAAGCACAGGTGTGCTGCTACAATGTACCTCTGGGAACAGATACAAGGATTAAGCTCACAGCAGGCAGAGGCCCTGTGACAGACATGGCTCTTAGCCCCTACTAAATAGCGTGATGCACACACACCAACATCCTAGGTGGGAAAATATTTACCCTGATAAAAGAAATGTCCAGTAGTCAACACTTATTGTTTCTCTCCTTTGCAAGTGTAAACTACTCTTGCGAAAGCTGGCGTCGCCCAGACAGACCAGCCTCAATTTGGCATAAGAAAGGAGAAAGAGAATAAAGGAGTACAGAGGTATAAGTAGGGGACCTACAGCACCATGATTTTTGAGTGCTTTTCACTATCTATCTGCTGGTCAGATAAGTGACAGCCTCCCAAGGCTTCTGCAGCTAAGAGGGTCCCTAAGCCTTGTCCCTTATTCGTCTTTCCGCGGAATTGAGTGACCGATCCTGGCTTGGCACCGCTGGAATCGAGAGATGCAAGGAGGGTAAGAAGCACCCACACCTGATCTCCTATCTTTAGTGTACACATATTTTGAAATAGAGCTCTATACTTTGTTTTCTTTCTTTGGGATTGTGGCTCCAGTTTTGTAACTTGTTTGTGTGTGTAACATCTCTACATGTAAATAAGTAGGCACTAGCAATTTTGTAACCACATGATTAGAATCTAGCTTAATAAATTTTGGTAACCATTTATGCATTAGCCTGACTTGTTTTCTCTGGTTTACTGTAAAGCAGCCAACACAATTAAAGAACCTCAGCCGTTTTGGCTCTAAAGCCTGGCCATTAGGTGAGAGTACTAAGAGCCTAGCGTTGAGTTGTGCCGCCTCCACGGGGCAAACTCTTGGGGCACCTGTCAGTCAATCCTGGCTGCCCGCTGCGAAGGACCTCTGAGCTCTAGCAGTTAAAGTCACGGGTGTGGAGAGGCTCTTAGTGCTGCCATTGGGGCACCTGTCAGTCAGTATTGACTGCCCGCTGCGAAGGAGCTCTGAGCTCTAGCAGTTAAAGTCACGGGTGGTTAGGACCTTGGGGCATTCATCAGCCTAGCCCAGGCTGTCCGCCGCGAAGGGACAGTGCGTCCTAGCGGTTAAAGTCACGGATGGTATAAACGGGCATAGCTGGCACCTCACCAAACATCCTTGGCCGTCGGCTAACAACCTCCCAACAAGGCATGCCGGCCACACCTCCAGAATGGAGAAGTGTATCCAGGAAAGCAGTGACTCTGAAAAGGATTTAGGGGCTATAGTGGAGAAGCTACTCAACGCGAGCTCCCAGTGGGATGCTGTGGTGAACAGAGCTAAAGCCATCATTACATGTTGGAGCAGAGCCGTGAGTAGCATAGGGAGGTGTGACATTATGAGTGTAATATAATATCTCATTGATAGGTCACAGGGCCAGAAAGAGTTAATTAACTCACAGGCTGACCTGATCCATGGCTGAACTTTAAAGACTGGTGAGGAAGATATGTAAAGGAATAGAGCTTTGAAATGCAAGCCTGCATTGTTAGAGATAGAAGGGTAGATGTTTGTTCAGGTCTTGTGATATAAGCAAACAAGTCTTGTCTATTGCTATAGCTTTGATTCAAAGATCAAAAGAGGAATATTAACATTTAGGAAGACACTTGAGTGAAACAGTATTATTGTTCATATGTCTCTTTGAAGGTTGTGGTAACCTGTATCTAAACTGTTTAATGGATAAATTATCCTGTGATAATTGCCAGGATGTTTAGGAGAAGGAAAGTTAAGCCTATTGTTTTCTCAGGCCAAAAGGCTGCTGGAAATGTATAAAAATCCTGGGACACAATCCTTCTTCATCTCAGATCTGCTTTGGGTTTCAAGAAGGGGAAACCCGAAGCCATAAGGACTGAGATCCCCAGTCACTGACTGGAGTCACCCTGAATATGGACATTGGACTATAACCTATGGACTATTTCTAAAAGGACTTTTGGCAACTACAAGTTCATCTCTGCTCTGTACCTGTACCTCAAGAGTTCAACTCAAGTCTCTAACTGTATTGATCTTTTAACCAACATGCTCCTCCTTTTCCTTTTTAATAAATTTTAGTTTTGTTAATAAGGATTGACTGTAAGCGTGTATTTTGGGTAAGATCTGAGTTATCATTTGACCTGGGTCTGGGGCTTGGTCCTTTGGGATCAGGAGAACCTTTTCTTTTATATGATGAAATAAGATTTTCAGAATTTATCATCATATGTTTGACCTGTGTGTCTGGAAGGAGTCCTGAGGCTGGGTACTTTAAGGGAACTGCATTATTTGGACTTCTGAGCAACCAGGGAGGTGCTATAGAAGCTGTTTTGTGCTGGCTTGGTAAATCTAAGTATTGGAATATCCACCAGCCTTTGGGGTTTGTTTACCCCGTTTGTTTGCAGTCCACCCTGACTGAGTGATCTCAGCTGGCTCCCACGGGCAGCACTGTCACAGGAGGTGACACAGCATCAGTGAGACTGCTATTGGAATACTGCCTCCAGTTTTGGTGTCCTCATTTGAAAAAGATGTTGAGAAATTGGAGCCGGGGCAGCAAAGAGCCACCAAATGTTCTGCGGGCTGGAGAAAAATGCCTTCTAGGGAGCGATTGAAAGAGCTCAACCTGTTTAGCTGATGAAAAGCAGATTGAAAGGTGACTTCTCTGAAGGGTTGAAATGCCTTAATGGAGAAAAATACTCGGGATTAAAAGGCTCATGAATCGAGCAGAGAAAGTCAAAACAAGACCGAATGGCTGGAAGGTGAAAAGCGACCAATTCATATGACAAATAAAGCACAAATATTCAACAGCGAGGATGATTCACCACAGGAACAAGCTACCAAGGAAAGTGGTGGATTCTCCATCTCTTGATGTCATTTAATGAAGACTAGATGCCTTTCTGGAATGTGCTTCCAAACGGTAGCAACTGTGGTATACAGGAGGCCTGTGATATGCAGGGGGTCAGATGAGATGCTCTAATGGTCTCTTCTGGCCATCAAGTCGACTCATTTCTGAAAAACTGAGTGTAGCATTGGGAGTAGCCTCTGATGTTTTGCTGTCTAGCCGGCTTGCTTCCTAGAATGAACACTCCTTGAGTGGGCTGATCCACAGGGAGTAGCTCAAACCTCCAAAGTGCAGGACCTCAGCCTATTGGTCAAAGGTAGTGGGGAGGTGGTGACCTCACAGAGAGATGCTGACATCAGCCAGGCAGGACAGGGGCGCAGGGCCAGGGAAACCTCACAGACCCCTGTAGCTTTGCTTCAGCAAGTCTCCCTCTCGACGTCACTCTTTCAGGACTGAGAGAGTATTAGGGTTTACGTACGTGAGCGCGAGGAGGAACCTCTTTTGAGTTTTCTCCTTTCCTTTTCCTGATTTTACTAGAAAACAGACATCCCTGTTTGGAAGGTAAGATCCTCCGAGAGGTTTGGAACCTGTTCAGTCTGATCCATTTGGTGCCAGCTGAATTCTAGGCATGGAAAACGCTCGGTTCAGGTGGCAGAATTTTATTCCCCACCTAGGATTTTGTCCCTTAGACTCACTGGGGACGTTAGGGTTTGAACTTTTTCTTTTATATTTCCTCCCTCCCTCCTTTCTCTTCTTTTCTTTTGTCCATTCCCCTGTTCCCCTCCCGCCACCAGGAGGGGTGTGTGGGGGGGAGTCACTGGGGGTGCTCTGCAGCTCCCAAAAATGTGGGGCTGAAATAGTGCTCGGCCAGTGATCCCCACTGGTGACCTGGGCCATCCTTTCGGCTCTCTGGTGAGAACCCTCAGCCTCCCGCCCCTCAGTCTCTACCCTGATTGGCTGAGCAAGGGGTTATTGACAGGGAGGAGACTCGGGTCCTTGTTGCTCTCTTTTAAAACCAAGTAAATAAGTCATAACCAGTCATGTTTGATGGATTTTGCTGCTTCTCTGCATTCATTGTCTCTGAGCAGTTCATGATTCTCTCTAACATTCCAGTTCTCCTGAAACACTTGCTGAATAATTACTATGAACTGTTGTTGGTCTGGAGCTCATTTGAGAGGACTTTATTCAGATTGTTCAATGCATGAAACTCAAGATCTGATGGTTAGTTTGAAAATCAGGGTTCTTGGGTCCTATTCCCAACTCTGCCACTGCCTGGCTGTGTGACCTCAGACAAGTCAATTCTCCTTTCTCAGCCTTAGCTTCTCCCTCTTTCAAGTAGGCATAACAATCCTCTCCTACCTACCTCACAGTGGGTGGAGGATGGGCATCCATTGGAGAGTGTCACTGGGAGCAGTGCATAGTATGAGGGGTCCAATCACTTTTACTCAGATCAGATAATGGAATAGCTGAAATATTCTATTTTATTTGTTTTTGATTATTTTGAGATTGTTAAGAGCAGCAACTCCTTAGCTCAGACTGAAGCATCTTCTCTAATTTTCAAGATCAAAGTGTCTCATCTTTGTGTGCGGCAAGACAATTTAACATACAGTGACAAACAGGAGATGCTTTTGTTTTGCAACAAAATATTTTTGCAAATAATTTTCATCCCACTTGTTATGATTTCAAGAAACAAACGGGTTTAGTCTGAATGAGATTTTCTCACCAAAACGGTTTCAATGAAATTTCCCCACCATCTTGATTCCTGGGCTCTCTCCCTGCCTCTGGGGGGCTTGAACAGGAGTCAAGATTGATGGCTTCTCTTTCTGGCTCTGCCACCGCGTTGCTGTGTAGGCCCTTGGGTAGGTCACTTCCCTTTTCTGTACCTAAGGCTCCCCCTCCGTCCAATGGGAACAGGGACAATTTGTGAACTCTGGGCAGTCATGAGCCTGTGTGAGATAAGGGGTTTAGTTAAAGCCCTTTGTGAAGGAGAAAGGGGAGGTTCACAGTGTTGAGCACCAAGGAATTCTAAACTTTGCTAAAATGTCTAGGCTGCGGAAACAAGAAATGGTCGGGGCCAGATTTTAACCACTGTCTTTTTTAAAGCCCATTCAGGGAAATGAGTCCCACTCTTTTAGTTATCTGGGGTTCTTTGCCAGCAGGAGAGAAGAGGTTTCTGCCTCCATTTGTGTGGCCTTAACAAACCAGGTGCTGTGCCCCAGTTCTCATCTGAGATCCCTGAAAAAGAACCTCTCGCCGTCCGTTAACAAGACAGTAGCTATCTTTAAAAGGGGAACAAAGAGAACCTTGGGACTTACAGATCAGCCTGCCTTATTCCATACCTGGAAAGATACTGGAACACACTATTAAACAATCAGTTTGTCAGCACCTACAGGATCATTTGGTTCTTAGTACTAATGAGCATGGATTTGTCAAGAACAAATCATTCCAAACCAATCCTGTTTCCTTCTTTGACAGGGTTACAGGCCTAGTGGAGGTGGATAAACAGTAGATGTGATCTACCTTGGTGTTAATCAGGCTTGTGAAAATGTCCTATGGGACTGTGTCAAAAGCAAACTAAGAAATGTGATCTTGATGCAATTAGTATAATGTGGTTGAAAACCCATCCTCCAAGAGTCGTTCTCCATGTTTGGCTGTCCAGCTGAAAGGGTGTACCTAGTGGGTCCAGCACGGATCAGTCTGGGGTGTGGTACTATTCCATATTTTCATTCATGATTTGGAAAATGGAGCGGAGAGTATGCTTCTAAACTGTGCAGATGACACCAAGCACTTGGGAGCACAGGACTGAAATCAGGAGGGCCAAATCGCACCTGGAGCTGCAGCTAGCAAGAGATGTCAAGAGTAACCAAGAAGGGTTTCTTCAGGTATGTTGGCAACAAGAAGAAAGCCAAGGAAAGCGTGGGCCCCTTACTGAATGAGGGAGGCAACCTAGTGACAGAGGATGTGGAAAAAGCTAATGTACTCATTGCTTTTTTTGCCTCTGTCTTCACTAACAAGGTCAGCTCTCAGACTGCTGCGCTGGGCATCACAGCATGGGGAGTAGATGGCCAGCCCTCTGTGGAGAAAGAGGTGGTTAGGGACTATTTAGAAAAGCTGGACGTGCACAAGTCCATGGGGCCGGACGAGTTGCGTCCGAGAGTGCTAAAGGAATTGGCGGCTGGGATTGCAGAGCCATTGGCCATTATCTTTGAAAACTCGTGGCAAATGGGGGAAATCCCAGATGACTGGAAAAAGGCTAATGTAGTGCCCATCTTTAAAAAAGGGAAGAAGGAGGATCCTGGGAACTACAGGCCAGTCAGCCTCACCTCAGTCCCCGGAAAAATCATGGAGGAGGTCCTCAAAGAATCAATCCTGAAGCACTTACATGAGAGGAAAGTGATCAGGAACAGTCAGCATGGATTCACCAAAGGAAGTTCATACCTGATTAATCTAATCGCCTTCTATGATGAGATTACTGGTTCTGTGGATGAAGGGAAAGCAGTGGATGTATTGTTTCTTGACTTCAGCAAAGCTTTTGACACGGTCTCCCACATTATTCTTGTCAGCAAGTTAAAGAAGTATGGGCTAGATGAATGCTCAATAAGGTGGGTAGATAGTTGGCTAGATTGTCGGGCTCAACGGGTAGTGATCAATGGCTCCATGTCTAGTTGCCAGCCGGTATCAAGTGGAGTGCCCCAGGGGTCGGTCCTGGGGCCGGTTTTGTTCAATATCTTCATAAATGATCTGGAGGATGGTGTGAATTGCACTCTCAGCAAATTTTCGGATGATACTAAACTGGGAGGAGTGGTAGATACGCTGGAGGGCAGGGATAGGATCCAGAGGGACCTAGACAAATTGGAGGATTGGGCCAAAAGAAATCTGATGAGGTTCAATAAGGATAAGTGCAGGGTCCTGCACTTAGGACGGAAGAATCCAATGCACCACTACAGACTAGAGACCGAATGGCTCGGCAGCAGTTCTGCGGAAAAGGACCTAGGGGTGACAGTGGACGAGAAGCTGGATATGAGTCAGCAGTGTGCCCTTGTTGCCAAGAAGACCAATAGCATTTTGGGATGTATAAGTAGGTGCATAGCGAACAGATCGAGGGACGTGATTGTCCCCCTCTATTCGACATTGGTGAGGCCTCATCTGGAATACTGTGTCCAGTTTTGGGCCCCACACTACAAGGAGGATGTGGATAAATTGGAGAGAGTCCAGCGAAGCGCAACAAAAATGATGAGGGGTCTGGAACACATGGCTTATGAGGAGAGGCTGAGGGAACTGGGACTGTTTAGTCTGCAGAAGAGAAGAATGAGGGGGGATTTGATAGCTGCTTTCAACTACCTGAGAGGTGGTTCCAGAGAGGATGGTTCTAGAATATTCTC
Organism: Lepidochelys olivacea; assembly: GCF_965140295.1. Taxonomy (NCBI): domain Eukaryota; kingdom Metazoa; phylum Chordata; order Testudines; family Cheloniidae; genus Lepidochelys; species Lepidochelys olivacea. The sequence continues at coordinate 177,241,985 of NC_140413.1, read as the reverse complement.
AGTGGTAGAAGAGGACAGGACAAGGAGTAATGGTCTCAAGTTGCAGTGGGGGAGGTTTAGGTTGGATATTAGGAAAAACTTTTTCACTAGGAGGGTGGTGAAACACTGGAATGCGTTACTTAGGGAGGTGGTAGAATCTCCTTCCTTGGAAGTTTTTAAGGTCAGGCTTGACAAAGCCCTAGCTGGGATGATTTAACTGGGGATTGGTTCTGCTTTGAGCAGGGGGTTGGACTAGATGACCTCCTGAGGTCCCTTCCAACCCTGATATTCTATGATTCAAAACGCCCTTTACAAATTGGAGAATTGGACTTCTTGAGCCAAACTCCACGGCTGGGGCCCCTCTGTAGACTGGGCAGAAGTGAAACCCCAGAGCCAAACACTCCTCCTCCTGGGCAGTGCACGCCGACCTTTAATGGTCAGATGCTGCTTAGCACTGTCAGAGCAGCTTCTGCTGCGGGATTCTCCCAGCACTTTCCAAGAGTGGGAAAGTATGAAATCCCCATTTGACTGCTGGGGACAGAGCCATAGAGTGGGGAGCAACTTGCCCAAAGTCCCAATAGGAAAACCAGCAATGGAACCCAGGAGTCCTGACTGTCAATCCCCTCTTTTCACAGGCAGTCTATCGCCCAGTGTCATCACCCTGCCTGCTGTCTGGGCAGGGTAACTCCTCAGCTCACCACCCTCTCCAGCCTGCCTTGGGCTTGGAGAGTGAGGAGGAGAGCGAGGGACAGCAGACGACCCTGAACATCCGCCATCCATCGCTCCATCGCCTAGAGCAAGTGAGTGGCATTAGGGTTCCTCTGTGGCATCCTCTGTCTGTCTGGGGAGAGGCAGAAAGAGGGGGAGAGAATCTCTCGAAAGGAGATTGGATTTGCAAAAGGCCCCCAGGAGCCCCTTGTTCTCAGACCGGGGAGGGGCTTTTCTCGAGTCATCTCCAGTGTGTTTGGAAAGGTCCCAGCATGCGGCTCCCAGCCCTTGCCTTGTGAGATACTGTTTGACAGGCTGAGACTGTCTGAGCTGGGCCTGACCTCGCTAGATAATGATGATGGAGAGTCCTGGCCAGCAGGGGACTGGGAGCTCACAGGAAAATGCTAATGGAGTCCCCTCTCCCTCCCGTAAAAACTCAGCAGAATTCCCCAGGATGGGTCACCGTGTGGCACAGCTGGCTCTGTCCATCAGTGACCCAGCCAAGGACCTGAGCCGGCAGGCCAGGGAGGGAGTGTACCGGCTCTACCAGCTGCTGCTGCACCAGAGGGGTAAGGAACCCAGCTGGGAAATGGCAACTGAGAGTAGAGTGAGAGAGGGACTGCAACCAATTTCTCTCAGACTGACCCCGGCTGGAGGCTGAGTCTCTCTCGATCTCTTTCTTTGTTCTACACCAGCCCCTGCAATTCTGTTGGGCCACGCACGCAGCGAGGACTCTGCCCACTGTGCAGCCACCAATGGGATTGGAAAGACACAAGCACTGCAACCAGAATGACAAGTGTGTGTGTCTGTTTCCCAGGGCTGGCCATCCATGAGGCCAAAGCCCTGTGGTGTTGGGACTGGCACCAGGACAGCAGGCTCCTGGGCAACAGGAACACAGCCAGGGTGGGGGAGGTAAGGACACTCTGCCAGGGCATGACACAGGTCAGGGAGTGGGGGTGGCTGGGTCCCCCTGCAGTGGCTGCCTCCTGAGGCCACTAGACAGAGATACCGTTCTAGCCCCCGGATTTGGAACCTGATTCTGGGCAATCTGCTAATGCCTCACGTCCTGTTGGTTTTAGGTCTTCAGAAAGTTCTTCTGGGAGGGGCAGAGAAGATACTTCCTCCAGACGGCAGTGCTGGCCATCCACGACCCTCTGCTGCGTGTCAGCCAGGTTGGGCTGCTCCTCACCTGCTCCCTCCTAGGGGAAGCCCAGCAGCTGATGGGGGACAAGGTAAGCAGCTGCATTAGAGTCAGGAGATTGGGGTGGGGCCCAGGCCACATTCCCATCCAATGGCCATTCGCTGGCCTGGCAGCAAGAAGCCTGGTGTGGAATGAGAGTGAGAACAGGTGCTATTGACAAGGGAGGTGAATTCACCTCCATGAGCAGGAGGGAGCCAGCTTGTCCCTGGAGCAGCTCCAACCGATCCTTTTAGCAAGACTAATTAATGACAAGAATTACCTCATCACGGACTTATGTTCTTAGGACACGGTGCTATCACTCTTGGGAAGTGCCCTCTGCGAGTCTCTCCTGTCCCACAGGGCCGCACCAGTTTCCAGCGGAGTAGAGTCTGTGTCTCCCGAGTCACCACCCAGAGTTGAGTGGAGGAGAGGGTTCTGAGAACTTGAGCTGTGGAATAGAGGTGGAACAGCTGTCAGGGGCCCTGAGCGGGAGGTATCAGGACCTGACCCTATAAGGAGGGGGCTTGGCACTGGAGGTCACTAGAAAGGAGAAGAAGACTCGATTCTGGGGGTAAGGAGGGTGAATCCATCCCTCAGAAGTAGGCAGGTGGTGGGTGGAAGTGCTGCTGCTTCCAGGTGCCCTTAATGCCCCCCAATTCCTTGGGGGTGTCTGAGTCTCTGACAGGTTCTCGTTCCCTTGCAGAAGGAGGGCGTCACGGACAATGTGATGTGCCAGGTCCGCATCATCCAGCACTTGCGCCAGATGCCTGAGGCACTGCAGGGCTGTGCCTCTGAGGCCACCAGCAACTCCCACTCCCTGCTGCAGGTACTGCTCTGGCTCACTGTAAATGGGGAGATAGGGGAAGGGGAAATGGAGCCCCCTGGCATTCACAGAAACTCTCTCCCCTCTCTGTGGACCAGGGTCATTCCTTCTGCGCCCCAAATTCCCTCACAGCCTCCGAGATGGGTGCAGCCTGCAGCTGAGCCACCTTCTGGAGCAGTGCAGACGGGTCACCTTGTCCCATCAAAGCAAGCAGTGCTGGCTCTCAAAGAGGCTTAGATGGAAGACCCCACTCCCTCATGGAGGTAAGAGCCATTTACTCCTTGAGGTGTGTGGGTCTCTTGGGAGAGAAAAGGGATACCCGATGTGTAGCTTGCTTGGTAGCTTCCCCTGTCCCTGGCTCCCAGCTCTGGGACAGAGACGTCTCGATCATTGTACCACCCTGGTTTTGTTCGTAGGAAGGGGCTCCCTAGACATGTCCTCTAAACTGGACTCCTGAGAGGGTTTCCGGCAGGAGGCTCCAGCCCCTCGGGCATGAAGAGGACATCAGGTAATCTCATTCACATGGCATCTCCGGTCTCCAGCTCCACTTCCCGCAGCAGGGCAAACGAACCCATCAGCTCCCAGAATTCCAACTCTTTGGCCTCCTTCCGCTCAGCAATGGGATTTCTCCAGCCCCCTCACCACACCTGTCAGCCTCTGAATGATGAAGAGCCTGAATGTCAGAGTCACCAGAAAAAGCAAACTCCAGTTGCAGGCAGTGGGGCCTGTGTGTACTGAGCCCCTCTGGAAACCAGGTCTGAAATGGGAACAAGGACCCCAGCCCAGGAACAGTAGGAGTCGGCAGAGCAGTCTTGTAACAGGGTGTTCTCCCCTGGGCTGCACAGCCTGGGGCTTAGCCAAGCTGATTACAGAATGAGCCCTACCTGAGAGGCACCATGTAACCCCTCCTACAAAGCCAGACTTCAGTGGTGATACAGCCCAGCTGGGGTATCAACAGGAATGAGAACGAGTTAGGAAATTCAGAGCAGCAAGGAAAATCTAGAGGGAAACTTGAGAAGAGAGGTAGAAAGTGCCCAGGGAAAACTGCAGCAAAGAGAAAGGAGTAGACCTTGCTGTTGGGTACAGGACCCTGAGCTGCTCCCAGTGTCAGGGTGGAAGTGGGTTCTCCTACTGGCCCCAAAGAAAGGGGCGTCCACGCACCCGGAGAGGGTTACCAAGCCCAGCAAGGGGGCTGCAGGATGAGGAAGAACCCCAGTGATGGCAGAAGGACTTCTTTCTGTGGAAAGACATGTTTGGACTTTTAGTGTGAGACAAGCTGGGCCCCAGGAGGATTGACGAAAGATGGTGACCTGGCTGAAGGGTTGAGTTACCAGGCAGAGAAACTGTCACGGTACTGGAGTGACCACTGATGGGGGATGCTAGCCTAGCGAGAGGGCTGTGATCATGCCTGGCCGCCATGGGTGCAAGGAACGATGAGTAGCTTCCTTTCTGATTGGGATTGTCAGGAGGATTGAATTCCCCCTGTTATCCGTGAGGGCTGATGGAAGTCTTGGCTGCTGAAGGACCGTCTGTCCTGCCAAGCGGGTGTCTCAAGGGACCAAGCTGGTCACTGTATTTCTCACTTCAGTTCCTGGGACTGGTTAAGCAGCCAAAGCAGGTCTAGGGGTTTCTCACGCAGCTCCTAGAACACCAACAGAGGCAGAAGGAAGTGCAGGCGGAGCTACAGAAGTGGCAGCAGCAATATCTGTGAGAGATCCTGGAAAGGGAAATCAACCCAGGGTCTGCTATGCCCATGGACAAAAATGGCAGACAAGGAGAGCACGCCTGGGCTGTGCTGTGAAGATTAGCCCAGGAGAGCAGGGCATGAGGAAGTGTACAAGCGTGGCCTAATGCCAAGATGGGGACAAGAATTCTTTGTTTTGAGTGCAGAGAAGCAGGCCATATCAAAAGATACGGCCTGCTCTAGGAAATTGCTGAGTGCAAAATAAGGGGCCAGGGCCCCACGAAGGTAGAAAGAAAGTAGAAGGCATCCTCTGACACAAACCCACATGAGGCAGGCTACGTGGAGGTGGCAGGGATAGTCATGGACTTTGCAGACCCTCCACCAACAGGCCCTGTTGGGTGCTGGAGGGAGGTGAAGGACAAAATGGTTGGCTCAGAGATGAAGCAGACTGAAGGAGGGACAAACACGAGGGTGGAGCAGTCCGTGGTGTGTTCTCAGACCCTGACGGAAAGGGTTTTGGCGTATGCAGCAGCTGTAGCAAAAAGGGGTAGAGAAGAAGCTAAAGGCTTCGGAACAGGCTCCGCAAGCAGTTGCGAATGAGAAGGAGTGGCTGCAGGAAGAGCGCTGGGATACTGCGTAAGAGAAGGATTGCCTCTTAATTCTGGTGAGCGGCTGGCAGTGGAGCTAGAGACACTGTGCGCTGGCTGCACAAGCGCGCAGCCGGTGACAGCGATGAGATGATGAGGGATGAAGCTTGGACAAGAATCGAACTTGCCCCCCAGGTGGGCGATGTTCTAAGGAGGAGGGAATATAACGGAGAGTGGCCTGTGGGCTGTAAACCCTGGACCTAGGCCAAACTGATTACAGAGTGAGCTTCACCTGAGGGAAAAACCAGGGAAAACCGCAGCAAAGGTACAAGAGCAGGCCTAGTTGTTCAGTAGAGGGCCTTGGGGCAGAACCTAGAATCCAGGGTGGGACTGGTTCTCCCATGGTCTCTAAGGAAGGGGATTTAGAACGCCATAGAAAGGGCTACCAAGGGCAGGCAGAGCCAAAGTCAAGCTGAGGAAGAGCCTCCAAAGGGACGGAAGACCTTGATTCTGTTAAAGATATTTTTGAACTTTTTGTTTGGGATGAGCACGACCCAGGAAGGAGTGGACTAAAAGACGGTCACCTGGCTGAAGGGCTGAGTTCCCAGCCAAAGAACTCCCAGAGGGCCCTAGTGACTATTGACGAGGGTGCTAGCCCAGCAAGAAAGCTGTAACACCAGGCCTTGCCAGGAAGGGGCAGCCTGGTTTTGGAGAGCGGTGGGGGGGATGACCTATGGGAGAGGATAGCTGGAGGGGTCGTACAGGAGGGGCAACAGGATCCAGTGATGAGAGCAGGGAACTGGTTGGACTGCAGCCCTGCCACTGGGTGGTAATGTGATCCTGGCCAGGTCACTCTCCAACCTGATGCCTCTCTTTCTCTATCTTTGAAATGGGGATCATCCTGACCCACATTAAGTAAGTGTTTGATCCTCTGCTCTTCGTTCCCAAATCTCTGCTCTCCTTGTCCCACACAGGCCTCTGCCCTGTTCCTCAAACTTCCATGCGCATGTTAGTGCCTGTGTAGCACCCCAATGGCAAGGTCTCATGTACAGTCTCCTGCCAGCAAACTGAAGCTGCCCCTAGATCCAGAACAGGAATCGCAGTTCCCGTGCGCGGCCTGAATGGAGGATAGACCATGGGCATGGGGACGGCCAACACTCACATCCAGGTAGATCATCAACGTACTCCTCTGTCCCAGGAGCAGGAAGGTCTCTGGTTCTCGCCCTCTTCGGTGGCTGGAGCTGCTGAGTTGGGGTTGCGGGTGGGCAGAGATGGGAACAGGCCATAGGATTAATCCACTGTCAGGGAGAGAGTCCCACCCTGTGGGAGATAATGTTGCCCCTCTGCGGGGAAGTCCTTCCTTGCAGATGCTGTGCTTTGGTTCCTGGATTCTGCCAGGAAGCCCAGCTCCCATCCCTTGCAGTTTGGCTATTGCCTACCTTGCTCAGCACCAGGCCCTCTGCAGAGAGGGCAAGGACTGCAGAGCCAGCTGTCATCCTGGCAGGTGTAGTACCAGGTTCCATAACCCTGACCCATGGTCTCCCTCCCCTGATAGGCTCTGAAGAAGGCCTGCCCAGAGACGTGGATGCCATTCTGAAGAGCCTGCTGACAGCAACCCCCAGCACAGACAAACTCCCACACGTCTTGGAGGTGAGCAGAATGGGCAGGGGCAACAGGAATTTTACCTTAGCCCTGGGGAGGCCTGGAAATGTGAGACTGGGTGATCCATGTCTCCATTGTGTCCTGCTATCTGAGAGCCATTGGGCCAGCCGTGGTCAGGGCAGTCAATGTAGAGCAGTCTTGGGGCCTTCCCTCCTTCAGGGACAGAGGGAAGGCGCTGGTGTTCGACAACGGGGCTCTGCCTGGTTCTGTTGAGCACTAACTCCAAGACCTCAGACAGGCTTGCGGAGTGAGAGCATCAGAGCCCTGTGAGGTCCAGGAGAAGGTCCTCTGAGAAGAGCACTGGCTCCTTCCGAGGAAGCTGCTGAGATTGGTCTTCACAACATCCTGTGGCAAGGAGTTCCACACATTGACTGTGCATTGTGTAAAAAAATACTTCCTTTTTTAAGTTTTAAACCTGCTGTCTATTAATTTCATTTGCTGACCCCATATCAGTGTGCAACAGAAATGGTTTCTCAAAGTCATGTTTAATAACATGATTGAATCCTTTTACAAACTCAATGTAAAACTTGCTTAGAACAATGGTGGATCTGGATCTGCCCTTGCAGCATGGTTCCTGTATGTCTCATGTGATCTTGCCAAGAGCTAATGAAAATAGCTACTTTATCCATAGAAGCATTGGCATGTGTCTGGAACCCATTTAATATCAAGTCAATGTAGATATTAGTGTTGTCCATAGTATAGGAATCTTGGCATTTAGCCTTAAAAGCAATATGGTAGTGTGCCTCGGTTTCCCTTCTCCTACAGCATATCAGGTCTGGAATGACTTTTCTCCTGTGAAAAGTTTCAAGACTGTTTACAAGTATCAGGGGGTTGCCGTGTTACTCTGTATCCACAAAATCAACAAGGAGTCCGGTGGCACCTAAAAGACGAACAGATTTATTTCGGCATAAGCTTTCATGGGTGAAACATCTGTATCACAGGGTCTTTTAACATAAAGTGTGTTCTTATGTATCACTCTTAACATGTTCAAGGGTTTTGCCAAAAGATTAGGAACCGTGATTCAGGATGGCCAGAGTGCAGTAGGAGAGTGTTAAAAGGGAGCTTTGTTCGCTGTAGTAGGAAGAAAGTTTGCTCTTGATTAATTAAAGCACCTGAAGCCAGTCACCTGATAAATCCCCCCTACTTCAATCAGACCAGGGAAGGAGTTGAAGCAGAGTGGATTAGTGTTGGAGCAGAGAGCAGTTTGGAGGTAAGGAGAGGAGAGTTTGGGGAAGTGCTGCGGTGGGCTAAGAAGACCAAGACCCTAGGTAAAGGGACAGCTGGTTGGTGCAAAGGGAGGGCAGGAAGGCCCACAAGCTGAAGGGCAGTAGAGAGAAGTAGCCCAGGGGAAGGAACCGCTAGTTTAAGCAGTTTACCGCTATCCCTAGGGCCCCTGGGCTGGGACCCAGAGTAGAGGGAGGGCCTGGGTCCCTCCCTCTCCCCTCCCCTCCTCTCGGACACTAGTTGAGCAGTTAATACCCCTAAACTGGGGTATTGAGAAACAGTGTCCTGAACCCTCCCCAAGAAGAGAGAGCGAGACCCATCCAAGTAATGCCGGCAATTTACCACAGCACATTGTACTTTTTTACAGTTTTTCATAATAGCAACAAAATAGCTACAAAAATCACCATTAGCAATAACAATAAATCCATTGGAAGTGTCCATCTACAATCATTTTAGTCATGCCACACCTTTGGCCCAATACCACTGCGGTTTGGGCCTTGTAGGGTTACCCTGTGACTTCCCTTTGCAAAATTCAGTTCTCACTTTTCTCCTTGTCCTGAAGTAAAAGAAAAAGGTTCTCCCGATCCCAAAGGACCAAGCCCCAGACCCAGGTCAATAGACAAGTCAGATCTTACCCACAAATCACGCAAATCCTTTAGGGGCAAGGAGGAACAAGGAGCACCTTGATTCTAAAAGAGCCAAGGAGGAGAGGGACACGGTCCATGAAGAGAGCCTGCTCCGGGGTTCCTGGGGGAAGAGAGGAAGCGCAGGGAGCAGGACCGATTGCTCAGGGGGGGAATGCTGGATATGGGGCCAGCAGGGTGGTTCATCCAGCTCATGTCACAGCCCCAGTGCGTGTGCTGGCTGCAGTGTCTGCAGGTGCACAGGTCCATGTACCTGTGACAGTGGAATGGTGTTCCCGGGCCTGGCTCACAATGGTTGGAGGGTGGAGTTTGCGGCAGGGCCTGTGAGCAAAATTGCAGCTGGGGTTTCTGTTCCCAGCAATGACAGTTGTGTGTCTCAGAGAAAGATCCTCTTACCCCTCTCTCCAAGAGACGTACCCTTGTCTCCAAAACCAGTGAGGTGGCAGAGCGCATACTGGTTTATGCCGTAGCCGACACGTTTTCTGGCCAGCCTTGAACGCTCCAGTTTCCTGATGAATGTTCTTCTGACCCTTAATGGCTTTTATACTTTTGCTCTCGCCATTATTCAGACACTCAGCCCAGTCGGCCTGGTCCCACTTCCACGTGGTGCCTCACTTTCCCCCTCTCTAAAGTGGAGATAATCCTAACTGACAATTAGACAGATCTTCTTCCCAAATCCCTGCCCTCCTTACCCAATACCAGCCTCTGCCCCGTTTTCCCAAACTTCCATGCCTATCTTTGTGCCTGTCTCCGCCCCCAACTGCAAGGTCTCAGACACAGTCTCCTCCCAGCAAGCTGAAGCTGCCCCTGGCTCTGGAGCTGGAATCGCATGTCCTGAGAGCTTCCCTTGCATGGTCTTGACTGTGGGCATGAGAAAGGACAACACCCATATATAGGTTGAACATGGACCTCCACCTCTGTCCCAGCAGCAGGATGGCCTCTGGTCCCTGCTCCCGCAGACAGCTGGAGCTACTGAGAGGTGTGATTGGCAGAGCATGAGAACAGCCCATGAGGTTAAGAAATGGTGGGGAGAGCCTGGATTCTGCCCAGAAGCCCAGCTTCCATCCCTAGCAGCTTGGCTGTTTTCTACCCTGCTATGCACCAGGCCCTCTGCAGAGAGCTGTTCTGCGCAAGGACTGCAGAGCCAGCTGTCATCTTGGCAGGTGTAGCCCGAGGTTCCATAACCCTGACCCATTGTCTCTCTCTGCTGGCAGGCTCAGAGCAAGGCCTGCCCATAGAAAATGGATGACGAGCTCTAGATCTTGCTGACAGCATCCCCCAGCACAGACAAACTCCAGCACATCTCGGAGGTGAGCAGAATGGGAAGGGGCAGCAGGGATTTTACCTTGGCCCTGGGGACTTCAAGAAAGAAGAGACTGGAAAATCCATGTTTCTTCTCTTGGATCCTTCCCAGTATGCATTTGTGGTATCAACTCAGTGGGTGGCCTTGGGGTTAACTCACTTCCCCCTTCCGGCATCATTCTTCTCCACTCTCAGATCTACCCTGGGGAAGAAGGACATAAGCCCCGACAATCACCTTCACCTGTTGGTGTCTGGCCCTGGGACCCTAAACCAACTGGACTATCTGCCCCATCACCTAAACTGCCCTGTCTTTTCCTCCTAGGGCCTTGTCCTAAGTGCTCTGCCTAGCCCCTTCCTGGCTTGTCCCTGACCTTTCAAGGACTCTCCAAGCCCCTCCCACACCTGCTCCTCTTGGGTCTCTCTCCTGGCTGAGCACAGGCTGCCCTTCTATCTCTCAGCAGGCCTGGGTCCTAGTCACATGCTGCTGCTTGTCACCTGACCCCCACACTTATTCCCTTCCCCCTAGGGAGCTGCATAACCTGGGCTAGGTGCAGTTGAGCTCCAACCCCTTTCCTGGCCATCTCACCCTGGGACAGGTTGAAACCGGAAACCTGTGGGCTAACAGTAACTGTTTGCTCTGAAATGTGCTGAAGACACAATGGAAGAGGAAATCCTTTGGTCTGGATTTAAATTATTCCAACTGAAAGTGAATGAGAGAAAATAGGTCCGGAGTTATCTTCCTAGCATCAGAAAATGTAAAGACTGATACATGTTAAGGACAGAAAGGACCATTATGTGTACCTAGTCAAATCTCCTGTATAACTTGAGCCCTAGAATGTCACCAAGCGGTTCCTTCAGCCAACCATAACATGGGACTGAGCCAGAGCACGTCTTTTGGAAGGACATCCACATGCATAAGAGCAGGGGTTCTCAAACTGGGGGACAAGCCCCTTCAGGGGGTCATGAGGTTATTACATGGGGGGGTCGAGAGGTGTCAGCCTCCACCCCCAACCCTGCTTTGCCTCCAGCATTTATAATGGTGTTACATATATAAAAAAGTGTTTTTAATTTATAAGGAGGGGTGACACTCAGTGGCTTTCTCTGTGAAAGCGGTTACCAGTGCTAAAGTTTGAGAACAACTGCATTAGAGCCAGCTGGCTAACAGAAAATCTTTCTTCTGGAATGACGTGGGGTTAAGGGACATGGAGGAAAAGACATGGAGGCCGTGATTAAAGTTAGAGGAGGGAAGCCAGGATAATAGGAGTGAAGTCCCAGGACTGGCTATCAGAAGACCTCCCATTTTCTATTCCTGGCTTTGGGACCATGAGCGAGTCTCTTCAACGCTGGGTGCCTCGGTTTCCCCACTATCAAATAGAGCTAATCAAGGTTTTGTTTGTTCTCCCCATTTCTCAGGGTGGGAAACCGAGACACAGTTGGGACCTGTCTACACTACAGCTCCCTAGAGCATTTCTAAGCTGCTGACCCCCACATGTTTTTCGGAGCCTATAGACAACACAGCTCCTAAAGGTGGGTTTGTTCTGTTCTTATTCCCTATGTACCAGCAGGGCTGGACGGCCTTTTCTCACTGTGCTGTGGGGAGCAGGTTCTGGGTACTAAGGCTATGAAGAAGCTCTCTAGGACTAATTTTTAAAAATATTTTTATCCATGAACTGGGAGAAAATATACAATCCCTGCTGATAAGCTTGGTGGGTGACAAAATACTGGCAGAGTGGTAATCACTGATGGGGAGAGGGCAGTGATACAGAGCCATTCTGGCTCATTCGCAAGCTGGGCCCATTCAAAGAAAGCAAGTTTGACCAGAGCCAAATGCAAGGTCCTATACCTAGCAACAAGGCGTGCCGGCCACACCTCCAGAATGGAGAAGTGTATCCAGGAAAGCAGTGACTCTGAAAAGGATTGAGGGGCCATAGTGGAGAAGTCACTCAACAAGCTCCCAGCGTGATACTGTGGTGACCAAGGCTAAAGCCATCCTTAGACGTAGAAGCAGAGCCGTGAGGAGGCTAGGGAGGTGACACAGCATCAGTGAGACTGCTATTGGAATACTGCCTCCAGTTTTGGTGTCCTCATTTGAAAAAGATGTTGAAAATTTGGAGCTGGGGCAGCAAAGAGCCACCAAATGTTCTGCGGGCTGGAGAAAAATGCCTTCTAGGGAGCGATTGAAAGAGCTCAACCTGTTTAGCTGATGAAAAGCAGATTGAAAGGTGACTTCACTGAAGTGTTGTAATGCCTTAATGGAGAAAAAATACTGGTGATTAAAAGGCTCATTAATCTAGCAGAGAAAGGCAAAACAAGACCCAATGGCTGGAAGGTGAAAAGAGACCAATTCATATCACAAATAAAGCACAAATATTCAACAGCGAGGATGATTCAGCACAGGAACAAGCTACCAAGGAAAGTGGTGGATTCTCCATCTCTTGATGTCATTTAATGTAGACTAGATGCCTTTCTGGAATGTGCTTGCCAAATGGTAGCAACTGTGGTATACAGGAGGCCTGTGATATGCAGGGGGTCAGATGAGATGCTCTAATGGTCTCTTCTGGCCATCAAGTCGACTCATTTCTGAAAAACTGAGTGTAGCATTGGGAGTAGCCTCTGATGTTTTGCTGTCTAGCCAGCTTGCTTCCTAGAATGAACACTCCTTGAGTGGAGTGATCCACAGGGAGTAGCTCAAACCTCCAAAGTGTCTGGCCAGCGGCAGGACATTAGCACTGCAGGGGAGGGGTGGCTAGGCTGACAGGATAGCAAGTGTGAAAAAGGGGACAGGGAGTGGGGAGTAATAGGAACCTATATAAGAAAAAGCCCCAGATAGCGGGACTATCCCGATTTTTTAGGGACAGTCCCGCTATCTAGGGCTATCTGTTGACCAGAGGGGGTGGGTGTGGCAGTGACATCACAAAGGCCTTTTGCAGGACCGCAGCCTATTGGACAAAGGTAGTGGGGAGGTGGTGACCTCACAGAGAGATGCTGACATCAGCCAGGCAGGGCAGGGGTGCAGGGCAAGGGAAACCTCGCAGACCCCTGTAGCTCTGCTTCAGCAAGTCCCCTTCTCGAGGACCCTCTTTGAGGACTGAGAGAGTATTAGGATTTACGTATGTGAGCGCAAGGAAGAACCTCTTTTGAGTTTTCTCCTTTCCTTTTCCTGATTTTACTAGAAAACAGACGTCCCTGTTTGGAAGGTAAGAGCCTCCGAGAGGTTTGGAACCTGTACAGTCTGATCCATTTGGTGCCAGATGAATTCTAGGCCTGGAAAACGCTAGCTTAAGGTGGCAGAATTTTATTCCCCACCTAGGATTTTGTCCCTTAGACTCACTGGGGACTTTAGGGTTTGTCCTTTTTGTTTTATCTTTTCCTCCATCCCTCCCTCCTTTCTCTTCTTCTCTTACTTCTTTTGTCCTTTCCCCTGTTCCCCTCCCGCCACCAGGAGGGGTGCGTTGGGGGGAGTCACTGGGGGTGCTCTGCAGCTCCCATTGTGGAAGGTCCATCCAAAAATGTTGGGCTGAAATAGTGCTCGGACAGTGATCCCCACCGGTGACCTGGGCCATCCTTTGGGCTCTCTGGTGAGAACCCTCAGCCTCCCGCCCCTCAGTCTCTACCCTGATTGGCTGAGCAGGGGGTTATTGACAGGGAGGAGACTCGGGTTCTTGTTGTTCTCTTTGAAAACCAAGTAAATAAGTCATAACCAGTAATATGTCTGACGAATTTTGCTGCTTCTGTGCATTCATTGTCTCTGAGCAGTTCATGATTCTCTCTAACATTCCAGTTCTCCTGAAACACTTGCTGAATAATTACTATGAACTGTTTTTGGTCTGGAGCTCATTTGAGAGCACTTTATTCAGGTTGTTCAACATATGAAACTCAAGATCCGATGGTTAGTTTGCAAGTCAGGGCTCTTGGGTCCTATTCCCAACTCTGCCACTGACTGGCTGTGTGACCTCAGACAAGTCAATTCTCCTTTCTCAGCCTTAGCTTCTCCCTCTTTCAAGTATGCATAACAATCCGCTCCTACCTACCTCACAGTGGGTGGAGGATGGGGATCCATTGGAGAGTGTCACTGCGAGTAGTGAAGAATATGAGGGGTCCTATCACGTTTACTCAATCTGATTATGACATAATAGAGTAGCTGAAATATTCTATTTTATTTGTTTTTGATCATTTTGAAATCAAGAGCAGCAACTCCTTCGCTCAGACTATTCCCCAGGTTGAGAGTGACAGAGCTGGGCCAGACCCTGTGAGCTGCTGAGCATGGAAATCAATGAGAAAAGAGGGGGCCCTGGGTTTCCTATGCCTAGGGACTTTGATGTGGGGAATGGTTTCCCCGGAGAAGTCCGGACTCCTGGGTTCTGTTCCTCCTCTAGCCTGGGGGGTGGAGGGGGTGGCCAGGGATGGCAGGAGGGAGCTGCTTGTATAAAGTGAGCAATGGTCTTTGTGACTGACCCCAGTGCCTCCCCAGGTATTGCAGCAACAGGGCTGAAGAGGGGGAACGTTGGAAGCAGATCATGCAATGAACTCCTCCCAGTGTGTGGAGATTGCACTCCCTGCACCCCTGTGGGGGGTGGCGGAGCTGCTATGGCTGGGGCAGGGATGGGGAGGGATGAAAAAGGTTGTTTAGTGAGAGGCTGCCTTGACCCCAGACTCACACTTGCTCCCCGCTTGGTTCCAGGGTGGCCGGGCTCCTGAGGATCTTCAGGAAGAATGCCGTGCAAGTGGCCACAAAGCCTGAGGGAAGCAGCTGCCATCTTCCCCAGGAGCAGGGCGTCCCCTCCGTTCCCACTCGCAGGGAAGGCGCTCGCGGATGGACCAGGAGGTGGAAGTGCCCAGCCTTCTGGCAGAGGAAACCCACTCCCGGCGCAGGCGCCGAGGTGGGAGAGGCACTGGCCAGGCTGAAATGGAGCTGGCCCAGGATGCAGCTGGGCAGGCAGGACCCAGCCCAGGAAGGGAGCCAGGCAGGGTGGCTCTGGGGCTTGTTGTGTGGGAGGCACCGGCCCCAGGAGCCCAGGCCTGATTCCCAGCAGGAGGCATCACCCTGCCCGGTCACTGAGGACCCTCCAGCCTCCCCGGGCAGGAGGTGGAAGATCCCTGTCCCGGCACCAGCAGCTCGGCCCACTCCCCATGGGCCTACAGCAGCGCCTGGGACTCGGACAGGAGTGAGGCCAATGGATGCCGCTGCTTTGTTCCAGGTGAGGAGCTCGGCCGGGCTCATGGAGGGGTGAGGAGGGGGCTATGAACACCCTGGGCCCAGGCCCTCGACCAGTGCTAAGGGGGTGGGTCCCCAGCCCAGGTGTCTGGCCTGAGCCACGTGAACCTCTGACACAAGATACTGCCACTTTGGTCCTTGGTACTGTAGCTGGTGCTGTGGTGGGGAGGGGAGGCAGGGACTGCCCTAGGAGTCCAGGACAGTGTGTGTGTGGAGGGTCTCTTTGCTGTGGGCTCCTGAAGGAGTAGGGGGCTGAAGGTATGTCAAGATTCCTTCCCCACTCTGAATTCTAGGGTACAGATGTGGAGACCTGCATGAAAACCTCCTAAGCTTACTTTCACCAGCCTAGGTTAAAACTTCCCCAAGGTACAAATTAATTTTATCCTTTGCCCTTGGAATTTCCACTGCCACCACCAAACTTTAACTGGGTTTACTGGGAAACGTAGCTTGGACACGTCTTTCCCCCCCAAAATCCTCCCAACCCTTGCACCCCACTTCCTGGGGAAGGTTTGGTAAAAATCCTCACCAATTTGCATAGGTGACCACAGACCCAAACCCTTGAATCTTAGAACAATGAAAAAGCATTCAGTTTTCTTACAAGAAGACTTTTAAAAGAAGTAAAAAAAAAGAATAACCTCTGTAAAATCAGGATGGAGATACCTTACAGGGTAATTAGATTCAAAACATAGAGAATCCCTCTAGGCAAAACCTTAAGTTACAAAAAAGAAACACAGACAGGAATAGTCATTCTATTCAGCACAGTTCTTTTCTCAGCCATTTGAAGAAGTCATAGCCTAACACATACCTAGCTAGATTACTTACTAAGTTCTAAGACTCCATTCCTGTTCTGTCCCCGGCAAAAGCAGCATACAGATAGACCCAGACCCTTTGTTTCTCTCCCTCCTCCCAGCTTTTGAAAGTATCTTGTCTCCTCATTGGTCATATTGGTCAGGTGCCAGTGAGGTTACCTTTAGTTTCTTAACCCTTTACAGGTGAGAGGATTTTTCCTCTGGCCAGGAGGGATTTTAAAGGGGTTTACCCTTACCTTGTCATAAATATAAAGGGATCATTGAGAGGGGGGAGTGTGGGGCCCTATCTGCCCTGGTCCCGGAGGTGGGAAGGGGGCACATTGCCCCACCATGCTCCTGTTCTTCTCCTGAGCATCAGCCAGTGTCAACCTGTCCCCTTCTCTCCCTGGTGCAGGGACCCCCAGGGACTCAGGAGGAGGAGGAGGAGGAACGGGTGGGTGTGGCCACAGAGGAGGCTGTTCTCAAGAACATCCAGGAGCAGCTCCAGGGCCTAGAAAAGGTACAAACGTTCCCCAGCTGTGCTGGAACCGAGGGTCTTTTCTCTGATGATCCACCAGCCCTAATGGGGACCTTTCTCCTCCATTATCTGGGACGCCTAAGATGGGGGTGTTTGTCACACACAAGCCGGGGTCTCCTTCCCTCACAGGCACTGTCCCAGCTCTGGACCCTGCTTATGTAGGAGTTGTGGGTGATTTGGAAAATGGGCGGCCCCCGCTATCCCCCATTCAGGCCTGAGTCCTGCAGCTGGTGTCGGTGGGGCAGGGAGGTTCCTAGCTAACTGGCTCTCTCCCCCCCAACCCCACTCCTGGTAGGTGCAGGATGAGGCCCAACACCTCATGTTCCTGCACGCCATCCGCCCAGCGTATCTCGCTGCACAGCAGAGAGGGTAGGACACATTGGAGCCACACTGCTGCAAGGCGGCTGTCCTGGAAAGAATTGTGGTGAGCGAGACACGGCGCCAAGCAGCTGGAGAGAGGACAGAGACATGGGAGGGACAGGGGTCTTCCTGGGCCATTGGATGGGGGATGGCTGGTGCTGGAGGGGCAGCTGAGTCCAGGGATTGCTGGGGCTGAAGATTGGGGACAAGAGACAGGAAAAATTCTGAGATTGGCCACTAGTGGGCAGGAATCGGAGGAGCTGGAGGCAGGTGGGGGGATTCTGCTGGCTTTGTGGGGCGCTGGCTGTGTAATCTCCTCACTGGGAAGTGTCAATGAGGCCCGAATCTCTCTCTCTCTCTCCTTTGTCTCCTTTGGGTCTCACAGGAGCTCATGGAGGAGCTGCCTGGTAACTCTCCACCGGGCACCATCCTCGCTAACTCCCTGATTGCTGTGGGCATTCTCAGGTACCAAGACCCTCCTGCCTGGTTCCCCTAACCACGGTGCTGCTCAGGCCCAGGTCTGGGAGTCACTGCCCCTCCCACCACCAGGTCACCTCCCAAGGGTGGCTCCTCTGACAGAGATGGTGGGAAGGTTCACTCTCTCTGGGTTGGGCTGTTCTTTTCACTCTAGTAACATTGCAATGGCTTTGGGGAGAGGCTCACTCCCAGGATCAGATACAGCAGGGGCAGCAGGGTACAGGGAACAGGCGCTATTCCTGCCCTGCCACTGTCTGTCTGGGAAACCTTGCACTTGTCATTCCCTGGCTCGGTGCCTCAGTTTTCATTCTCGCCAGCCTCTGCCTATTTCCCTGCAGTTTCATGTCCCTGTTGGTGCCAGTCTCACCCCCACACTGCACAGTCTAATACCAGCTCCTCTCTCTTGCCAGCACCAAGACACCTGGCCTGGAGCCAGAGCTGGAGACCCACCTCCTTCGACCTGCCCTGCATGCCAGCTTCACCCTGGGCATGGAGAAGGAGACCACCCAAGTCCAGGTAGATCATGCTAAAGTCATGGATTGAAGAGCCAGCTGTCCTCCTGCCATGAATCCTTGCTAATTGCCTGCAGTGGAATGTGAATGAGTGAGTCCAGGATATGTGTTTGGGGGTCTCACAAGTGCTTCCCAGAGACCCCTCTTCCCATCTTATGGCAGGTGTAGCCCCAGTTTCCCTAACTCTGACCTATTGCTCTCCCTTGCTTTGCAGGATCTGCATAGTGTTCTGCCAGACCTCCTGGATGCCATGCTGGGGAACCTGCTGGCAGAGTCCCCAGAAACAGACAGACTCCATTACATCTTGGAGGTGAGCCCGATAAGAGGGGTGGGGCAATTTTGCCTTAACTCTTAGATCCATTTTCAAGTCTGTCCTTCTAGCTGGGCCCCCAGTGGATCGTCCTTGGTTAGAGCAGTCAGTGCAATGCAGTGTCAGGACTTTCCTCCTTGAAGGACAGAGGAAGGAGCTGGGACTTCAAACCAGAGCTTTGCGTGGGGACTGGCTTAGGGAGTGAGAGTCTGAACCCCTCCTGTGAGATCCAGAAGATGGTCCTCAGAGAAGAGTCACTGGCTCCTTCCAAGAGAAACAGGAGCACCCCAGAGATTCAGCCCTTCTCTACTATGGGCCCTGAGATTCCTAGGGGGATTGTGCTCACACTCAGTCCCTTCACCCAACCAAAGACCTGAAAGCCAAGGAGGGTTGAGGGGTCTATCTCCTTCCTGGTGGGCTGTTCAGGAATCAGGAGTTCAGGGAGGATGGGACAAGCCCCAACATTGAACGTTGTCCCCATCTAGAGAGACAATGACAAGTTGTGACCTGCAGGATACAGGCATTGTCCTGGGGGCAACAATCCCCTTCTAAAGCTCTGCAATCAATGAATCAGATATTTTACCCCGTGCACAATGTCTCAGCCCCCTGGGGATGTGGAGGGTCTCATTAGCACAACACATGCACCAGCCTGTTGATCCTGAGCTGCTTCCTTTCCCCCTTGCACATTAACTATTGGATCGTGCCCGGGGTGTTGCAAGAGAGAGCCAGGGCCATTAAGAGCAGCACTGCCCTGCTCAGATCCACCATCATCCTCCCTGAGTTTGACGTAATTGACCTCTCAGCCCAGCTTCCTGACTCCAGGCGTCGGTGGGCTGGCTCGAACCGGCTGTAGGATGTGCTGCTGCAGGGACTGGGGGTTAGGCGTGTTCCTCTTCGGGAGGCAGAGTCAGAGCAGAGAATGAGCTTGGCTTGAGTCAAGTTCTTCTTGTCCTGGTTAAGTGGTGACTCTGGGCTTTTAAGGGGACCATGCTTCAGGTTCATGCCTTTTTGTCATCCTGGAGCAGCTGGGGAAGTAAGTCCTCATGGAGGGCCCTGCCCACATCCCTGTGCTCCAGGCTCCTTTTGGGGGCAGAGGAAATTAAGGGTCTAGCTCAAGCTCCTATTCTCTAGCATCTCCTGTAGAGGGGCTATGGGGACGGAGAGTCCTGGCCCAGGGAGGGACTGGGAGCTGACAGGAAAATGCTGATGGAGTCCCCTCTCCCTCTCCCTCTCCCTCTCCCTCTTCCTCCCGTAAGAACTCAGCAGAATTCCCCAGGGTGGGTCACCATGTGGCACAGCTGGCTCTGTCCATCAGCAACCCAGCCAAGGACCTGATCCGGCAGGCCAGGGAAGGAGTGTACCAGCTCTACCAGCTGCTGCTGCACCAGAGGGGTAAGGAACCCAGCTGGGAAATGGCACCCGATAGAGGGAGAGTGGGACCCCAACCAATTTCTCACAGACTAACCCCGGCTGGAGGCTGAGTCTCTCTTGATCTCTTTCTCGGTTCTACAGCAACCCCTGCAATTCTGTTGGACCAGGCACGCAGCAAGGACTCTGCTCACTGTGCAGCCACCAATGGGATTGGAAGGACACAAGCACTGCAACCAGAATGACAAGTGTGTGTGTGTGTGTGTGTCTGTTTCCCAGGGCTGACCATCCATGAGGCCGAAGCCCTGTGGTGTTGGGACTGGCACCAGGACAGCAAGCTCCTTGGCAACAGGAACACAGCCAGGGTGGGGGAGGTAAGGACTCTCTGCCAGGGCATGACACAGCTCAGGGAGTGGGGGTGGCTGGGTGCCCTGCAGTGGCTGCCTCCTGGGGCCACTAGACAGAGATACCATTCTAGCCACAGGATTTGGAGCCTGGTTCTGGGTAATCTGCTAATGCCTCATGTTCTGTTGGTTTTAGGTCTTTGGAAAGTTCTTCTGGGAGGGGCAGAGAAGATCCTTCCTCCAGATGGCAGTGCTGGCCATCCACGACCCCCTGCTGCGTGTCAGCCAGGTTGGGCTGCTCCTCACCTTCTCCCTCCTGGGGGAAGCCCAGCAGCTGATGGGGGACAAGGTAAGCAGCTGCATTAGAGTCAGGAGATTGGGGTGGGGCCCAGGCCTCATTCCCATCCAATGGCCATTCGCTGGCCTGGCAGCAAGAAGGCTGGTGTGGAATGAGAATGAGAACAGATGCTACTGGCAAGGGAGGTGAATTCACCTCCATGAGCAGGAGGGAGCCTGCTTGTCATAGATTCATAGATATTTAGGTCAGAAGGGACCATTATGATCATCTAGTCTGACCTCCTGCACAATGCAGGCCACAGAATTTCACCCACCACTCCTGAAAAAGACCTCACACCTATATCTGTGCTATTGAAGTCCTCAAATTGTAGTTTGAAGACCCCAAGGAGCAGAGAATCCTCCAGCAAGTGACCCGTGCCCCATGCTACAGAGGAAGGCGAAAAACCTCCAGGGCCTTGCAATCTGCCCTGGAGGAAAATTCCTTCCCGACCCCAAATATGGCAATCAGCTAAACCCTGAGCATATGGGCAAGATTCATCAGCCAGATACTACAGAAAATTCTTTCCCGGTAACTTGGATCTTACCCCATCTAAAAACCCATCACAGGCCATTGGGCCTATTTACCATGAATATTTAATTACCAAAACCATGTTATCCCATCATACCATCTCCTCCATAAACTTATCGAGTTTAATCTTAAAGCAAGATAGATCTTTTGCCCCCACTACTTCCCTCGGAAGGCTATTCCAAAACTTCACTCCTCTGATGGTTAGAAACCTTCGTCTAATTTCTAATCTAAATTTCCTAGTGGCCAGTTTATATCCATTTGTTCTTGTGTCCACATTGGTACTGAGTTTAAATAATTCCTCTCCCTCTCTGGTATTTATCCCTCTGATATATTTATAGAGAGCAATCATATCTCCCCTCAACCTTCTTTTAGTTAGGCTAAACAAGCCAAGCTCCCTGAGTCTCCTTTCATAAGACAAGTTTTCCATTCCTCGGATCATCCTAGTAGCCCTTCTCTGTACCTGTTCCAGTTTGAATTCATCCTTCTTAACCATGGGAGACCAGAACTGCACACAGTATTCCAGGTGAGGTCTCACCAGTGCCTTATATAACGGTACTAAAACCTCCTTATCCCTACTGGAAATACCTCTCCTGATGCATCCCAAGACGACATTAGCTTTTTTCACAGCCATATCACATTGGCAGCTCATAGTCATCCTATGATCAACCAATACTCCAAGGTTCTTTTCCTCCTCCGTTACTTCTAGTTGATGCGTCCCTAGCTTATAACTAAAATTCTTGTTATTAATCCCTAAATGCATGACCTTACACTTCTCACTATTAAATTTCATCCTATTCCTATTACTCCAGTTTACAAGGTCATCCAGATCCTCCTGTAGGATATCCCTGTCCTTCTCTAAATTAGCAATACCTCCCAGCTTTGTATCATCTGCAAACTTTATTAGCACACTCCCACTTTTTGTGCCCAGATCAGTAATAAAAAGATTAAATAAGATTGGTCCCAAAACTGATCCTTGAGGAACTCCACTGGTAACCTCCCTCCAACTTGACAGTTCACCTTTCAGTAGGACCCGTTGTAGTCTCCCCTTTAACCAATTCCCTATCCACCTTTCAATTTTCCTATTGATGCCCATCTTATCCAATTTAACTAATAATTCCCCATGTGGCACAGTATCAAACGCCTTACCAAAATCTAAGTAAATTAGATCCACTGCGTTTCCTTTATCCAAAAAATCTGTTACTCTCTCAAAGAAGGAGATCAGGTTGGTTTGGCACGATCTACCTTTTGTAAAACCATGTTGTATTTTGTCCCATTTACCATTGACTTCAATGTCCTTAACTACCTTCTCCTTCAAATTTTTTTCCAAGACCTTGCATACTACAGATGTCAAACTAACAGGCCTATAATTACTTGGATCACTTTTTTTCCCTTTCTTAAAAATAGGAACTATGTTAGCAATTCTCCAATCATACGGTACAACCCCTGAGTTTACAGATTCATTAAAAATTCTTGCTAATGGGCTTGCAATTTCTTGTGCCAATTCTTTTAATATTCTTGGATGAAGATTATCTGGGCCCCCCGATTTAGTCCCATTAAGCTGTTTGAGTTTCGCTTCTACCTCAGATATGGTGATGTCTACCTCCATATCCTCATTCCCATTTATCATGCTACCATTATCCCTAAGATCCTCTTTAGTCTTATTAAAGACTGAGGCAAAGTATTTGTTTAGATATTGGGCCATGCCTAGATTATCCTTGACCTCCACTCCATCCTCAGTTTTTAGCGGTCCCACTTCTTCTTTCTTTGTTTTCTTCCTATTTATATGACTATAGAACCTTTTACTATTGGTTTTAATTCCCTTTGCAAGGTCCAACTCTACTTGACTTTTAGCCTGTCTCACTTTATCCCTACATATTCTGACCTCAATAAGGTAGCTTTCCTTACTGATCCCTCCCTTCTTCCACTCCCTATATGCTTTCTGCTTTTTCTTAATTACCTCTCTAAGATGCTTGCTCATCCAGCTTGGTCTACAACTCCTGCCTATGAATTTTTTCCCCTTTCTTGGGATGCAGGCTTCCGATAGCTTCTGCAGCTTTAATTTAAAATAATCCCAGGCCTCCTCTACCTTTAAACCCATAAATTCTTCAGTCCAATCCACTTCCCTAACTAATTTCCTTAATTTTTGAAAGTCAGCCCTTTTGAAATCAAAAACCCTAGTTGCAGATTTATTTTTGTTAATCCTTCCATTCAATTTGAACTGAATTAGCTCATGATCACTTGAGCCAAGATTATCCCCTACAACCATTTCCTCTATGAGGTCCTCATTACTCACCAAGACCAAATCTAAAATGGCATCCCCTCTAGTCGGTTCAGCAACTACTTGTTGAAGGAATCCATCAGCTATCGCATCTAGGAAAATCTGAGCCCTATTATTATTACTAGCACTCGTCCTCCAGTCTATATCTGGGAAGTTAAAGTCTCCCATGATCACACAGTTTCCATTAGTATTTACTTTATTAAAAACATTAAAAAGGGCTCTATCCATATCCAAATTAGATCCCGGCGGTCTATAGCACACCCCAAGCACTATCCCAGGGGAGGCTCTAATAGTTTTCTTCCCCAATTTAATTGTTGCCCAGACAGACTCAGTCATATCCATTTCATTGCTTCTTATTTCTTTACATTCTATCTCATCATTGATATACAGTGCTACTCCACCACCTTTACCTTTATTTCGGTCTTTCCTAAACAGCACATACCCTTCAATACCTGTAGCCCAGTCATGACTACTATTCCACCAGGTCTCTGTTATACCTATAATATCTGGTTTCACTTCCTGCACCAGTAACTCTAGTTCCTCCATTTTGTTACCTAGGCTCCTTGCATTAGTGTACAAACATCTTAATTTTTGCTGTTTGGCCTCACTCACATTCTGTACCCTATTAGGCACGGTTATTTTACTACCAGTATAACCTATTAGACTTGTATCTACACTGCCCTTCCTCCTACCTACAGCTGTATCCACTCTTACTTCATTTTCTTTCCACTCTATGCTAAATTCTGGCGTGGAGATTACCTGGACATCTCCCAACCATCTCCCCCAAATTCCTAGTTTAAAGCTCTCTTAATCAGTTGTGCCAGCCTCCATCCTAGAAGTCTATTTCCTTCCCTACTCAGATGAAGTCCATCCCGAGAGAACTGTCCTCTAGCCATGAATGCCTCCCAATGGCCATACATCCCAAAGCCCTCCTTATAGCACCACTGCCTAAGCCATCTATTGATAGTCATAATCTTGTCACACCTTTGTTGCCCTTCTCTAGGAACAGGCAGAATCCCACTAAAGATCACCTAAGCCTCAATTTCCTTAAGCGTCCTCCCCAGCCTAGCATAGTCTCCCTTAATACTTTCCAGCAAGAATCTAGCCGTATCATTTGTTCCCACATGAAGGATAATTAGGGGATTCTTTCCCGCTCCCTTTAGAATCCTTTTCCCCGGAGCAGCTCGAACCGATCCTTTTAGGAAGGCTAATTAATGACCAGCTTTACCTCGTCACAGACTTATGTTCTTAGGACACGGTGCTATCGCTTGAGGGAAGTACCCTCTGCGAATTTCTCCTGTCCCACAGGGCAGCACCAGTTTCCAGTGGACTAGAGTCTGTGTCACCCGAGCCACCACCCAGAGTTTCTCCCATCACTGGCAGCCTGGGAAGCCAAGGACTGACGAGTGATGGGGATTCACCAGGCAGGGCTGTGGCACATGGGTGGGGGAAGCTTGTGCTGCTGCTGGCAGGGCTGGACCCGCTCTAGAGAGAACGGGAGGATTCAGTTAGCAGGGGCTGCTGATCTGCCCCATTCACCAGGGCTGCCATCCTGCGTCTTCAGCATTAGTGTCTGGGATGACTTGGAGAAAGGTCTCAACCTCCCCACATCCCACTTCACTGGTGCCAGAATCCCTCCTTCTCCCACACTCCCCTGCTTGAGCCTCCTCCTGCCCAACCTGGGTTGGGGTGGAGGAGAGGGTTCTGAAAACTTGAGCTGTGGATTAGAGGTGGAACAGCTGTCAGGGGCACTGAGGGGGAGGTGTCAGGAGCTCACCGTACAAGTATGGGGGTTGGCACTGGAGGTCACTAGAAAGGACAAAAAGACTCCTGACCCCTAGAATGGAGGGTGAATCCATCCCTCAGATGTAGGCAGGTGAAATGAAAACAAGTTAGCAAGTTCAGAGCAGCAAGGAAAGTCTAGAGGTAAACTTGAGAAGAGAGGTAGGAAGTGTCCAGGGAAAACTGCAGCAAAGGGAAAGGAGCAGACCGAGCTCTTCGGTACAGGACCCTGGGCTGCTCCTAATGTCAAGGTGGGACTGGGTTCCCCTACTGGCCCCAAAGAACGGGGCGTCCACGCACCCGGAGAGGGTTACCACGCTCAGCAAGGGGGCTGTAGGATGAGGAAGCGCGCCAGTGATGGCAGAAGAACCTCTTTCTGTGGAAAGACGTGTTTGGAGTTTTACTGTGAGACAAGCTGGGCCCCAGAAGGGTAGACTAAAGGTGGCGACCTGGCCGAAGGGTTGAGTTACCAGGCAGAGAAACTGTCATGGTGCTGGAGCAACCACAGATGGGGGACGCTAGCCTAGCGAGAGGGCTGTGATGCCATGCCTGGCCACCACAGGCGCACGGAACGGTGAGTAGATTCGTTTCTAATTGGTACAGTCAGGAGGATTGAATTCCATCAGCCCTCACGGATCACAGGGGGAAGTCTTGGGTGCTGAAGGAAGGTCTGTCGTGACAAGCGGGTGTCTGGAAGGACTGAGCTGGTCACTGGATTTCTCAGTTCAGTTCCAGGGACTGGCTAAGCAACCAAAGCAGGTCTAGGAGTTTCTCACGCAGCTCCTAGAACACCAACAGAGGCAGAAGGAAGTGCAGACGGAGCTACAGATGCAGCAGGAGAAATACCTGTGAGAGATCCTGCAAAGGGAAATCAACCCAGGGTCTGCTATGCCCATGGACAAAAAGAGCAGACATGGAGAGCATGCCTGGGCTGTGCTGTGAAGATTAGCCCAAGACAGCAGGGCATGAGGAAGTGTACAAGCGTGGCCTAATGCCAAGATGGGGACAAGAGTTCTTTGTTTTGAGTGCAGAGAAGCAGGCCATATCAAAAGACACGGCCTGCTTCGGAAATTGCTGAGTGGCAAAACAAGGGGCCAGGGCCCCAAGAAGGTAGAAAGAAAGGAGAAGGTGTCCTCTGACACAAACCCACGTGAGGCAGGCAACATGGAGGTGGAAGGGATGGCCGTGGACCTTGCAGACCCTCCACCAACACGCCCTGTTGGGTGCTGCAGGGAGGTGAAGGACAAAATGGTTGGCCCAGAGATGAAGCAGACTGAAGGAGGGACAAACACCAGGGTGGAGCAGTCCGTGGTGCGTTCTCAGACCCTGACAGAAAGGGTTTTGGCGTATGCAGTGCCAGTAGCAAAAAGGGGTAGAGAAGAAGCTAAAGGCTTCGGAACAGGCTCCGCAAGCAGTGGTTAATGAGAAGGAGTGGCTGCAGGAAGAGCGCTGGGATACTGCGTAAGAGAAGGATTGCCTCTTAATTCTGGTGAGTGGCTGGCAGTGGAGCTGGGGACACTGTGCGCAGGCTGTACAAGCGCGCAGCCGGTGACAGCGGTGAGATGATGAGGGATGAAGCTTGGACGAGAATCGAACTTGCCCCCCCAGGTGGGCGATGTTCTAAGGAGGAGGGAATATAACGGAGAGTGGCCTGTGGGCTGTAAAGCCTGGACCTAGGCCAAACTGATTACAGAGTGAGCTTCACCTGAGGGAAAAACCAGGGAAAACCGCAGCAAAGGTACAAGAACAGGTCTAGCTGTTCAGTAGAGGGCCTTGGGGCAGAACCTAGAATTGAGGGTCGGACTGGTTCTCTCATGGTCTCTAAGGAAGGGGACGTAGAAGGCCATAGAAAGGGCTACCAAGGGCAGGCCGAGCCAAAGTCAGGTTGAGGTAGAGCTCCCAAAGGAATGGAATACCTTGTTTCTATAAGACATTTTTGGACTTTTTGTTTGGGATGAGCACGACCCAGGAAGGAGTGGACTAAAAGACGGTCTCCTGGCTGAAGGGCTGAGTTCCCGGCTGAAGGGCTGAGCTCCCAGCCAAAGAACTCCCAGAGGGCCCTAGCAACTATTGGCAGGGGTGCTAGCCCAGCAAGAAAGCTGTGACACCAGGCCTTGCCAGGAAGGGGCAGCCTGGTTTTGGAGAGTGGTGGGGATGGCCTATGTGAGAGGATGGCTGGAGGGGTCGTACAAAAGGGGCAACAGGGTCCAGTGATGAGAGCAGGGAACTGGTTGGACTGCAGCCCTGCCACTGAGTGGTAACGAGATCCTGGCCAGGTCACTCTCCTACCTGATGCCTTGCTTTCTCTATCTTTGAAATGGGGATCATCCTGACCCACATTGAGTGAGTGTTTGATCCTCTGTTTTTCCTTCCCAAATCTCTGCCGTCCTTGCCCCGCACAGGCCTCTGCCCTGTTCCTCAAACTTCCGTGCCCATGTTAATGCCTGTGTAGCCCCCCAATGGCAAGGTCTCATGTACAGCCTCCTGCCAGCAAACTGAAGCCGCCCCTAGATCCAGAACAGGAATCGCAGTTCCCGTGCGCGGCCTGAATGGAGGACAGACCATGGGCATGGGGACGGCTAACACTCACAACCAGGTAGATCATCAACGTACTCCTCTGTCCCAGGAGCAGGAAGGTCTCTGGTTCTTGCTTTCTTCGATGGCTGGAGCTGCTGAGCTGGGGGTGCGGTGGACAGAGATGGGAACAGGCATAGGATTAATCCAGTGTCAGGGGGAGACTCCCCACCTCCCCCCACCTGTGGGAGATGATGTTGCCCCTCTATGGGGAAGTCCTTCCTTGCAGATGCTGCGCTTTGGTTCCTGCACTCTGCCAGGAAGCCCAGCTCCCATCCCTAGCAGCTTGACTGTTCCCTACCTTGCTCGGCACCAGGCCCTACGCAGATAGCTGCTCTGGGCAAGGACTGCAGAGCCAGCTGTCATCCTGGCAGGTGTAGCCCCAGGTTCCAAAACCCTAACCCATGGTCTCCCTCTGCTGGCAGGCTCTGAGCAAGGCCTGCCCATAGAACATGGATGACGAGCTCTAGATTCTGCTGACAGCACCCCCCAGCACAGACAAACTCCAGCACATCTTGGGGGTGAGCAGAATGGGAAGGGACAGCACGGGTTTTACCTTGGCCCTGGGGACTCCAAGAAAGAAGAGACTGGAAAATCCATGTTTCTTCTCTTGGATCCTTCGAGTATGCATTTGTGATATAAACTCAGTGGGTGACCTTGGGGTTAACTCACTTCCCCCTTCCGGCATCAGTCTTCTCCACTATCAAATCTACCCTGGGGAAGAAGGACATAAGCCCCGAAAATCACCTTCACCTGTGGGTGTCTGGCCCTGGGACCCTAAACCAACTGGACTACCTGCCCCACCACTTAAACTGCCCTGACTTTTCCTCCTAGGGCCTTGTCCTAAGTGCTCAGCCTAGCCCCTTCCTGGCTTATCCCTGACCTTTCAAGGACTCTTCAAGCCCCTCCCACACCTGCTCCCCTTGGGGTGTCTCTCGTGGCTGAGCACAGGCTGCCCTTCTGTCTGTCAGCAGGCCTGAGTTCTTGTCACCTGACCCCCACATTTATTCCCTTCTCCCTAGGGAGCTGCATAACCTGGGCTAAGTACAGTTGAGCTCCAACCCCTGTCCTGGCCATCTCACCCTGGGACAGGTTGAAAGTGGAAACCTGTGGGCTAACAGTAACTGTTTGCTCTCAAAGGTGCTGAAGACACAATGGAAGAGGAAATCCTTTGGTCTCGATTTAAATTATTGCAACTGAAAGTGAATGAGAGAAAATAGGTCCAGAGTTATCTTCCTAGCAGCAGAAAATGTGTAGATTGATAGATGTTAAGGTCAGAAAGGATCATTATGTGTATCTAGTCGCACCTCCTGTACAACTCGAGCCCTCGAATGTCACCAAGTGATTCCTTCAGCCAACCATAACATGGGAATGAGCCAGAGCACGTCTTTTGGAATTACATCCACATGCATTGGAGCCAGCAGGCTAACAGAAAATCCTTCTGCAGTGACATGGGGTTAAGGGACATGAAGGAAAAGACATGGAGGCTGTGATTAAAGTTAGAGCACTGAGACCAGGATAACCGGGGTTAGGTCCCAGGATTGGCTAGCAGAAGACCTGCCATTTTCTATTCCTGGCTTTGGGACCATGAGCGAGTCTTTTCACTGCTGGGTGCCTCGGTTTCCCCAACTATCAAATAGAGCTAATCAAGGTTTTATTTGTTCTCCTCATTTTACAGGGTGGGAAACCGAGACACAGTTAGGACCTGTCTACACTACAGCTCTCTAGTGCATTTCTAAGCTGCTGACCCCCACATGTTGTTCAGAGCTTATGGACAACACAGCTCCAAAGGGTGTGTTTATTCTGTTCTTATCCCCTATGTACCAGCAGGTCTGGGCGGCCTTTTCTCACTGTGCTGTGGGGAGCAGGTCCTGAGTACAAAGGGTCTGAAGAAGCTCTCAAGGACTAATTTTTAAAAATAATTTTTATCAATGAATTGGGAGAAAACATACAATCCCTGCTGATAAGCTTGGTGGGTGACAAAATACTGGCAGAGTCATTATTACTGATGAGAAGAGAGCAGTGATACAAAGCGATGTGGCTCATTTGGCAAGCTGGACCCATTCAAAGAAAACAAGTTTGACGAGAGCCAAATGCAAGGTCCTATACCTCCCAACAAGGCATGCCAGCCACATCTCCAGAATGGAGAAGTGTATCCAGGAAAGCAGTGACTCTGAAAAGGATTTAGGGGCTATAGTGGAGAAGCTACTCAACACGAACTCCCAGTGGGATGCTGTGGTGAACAGAGCTAAAGCCATCATTACATGTAGGAGCAGAGCCGTGAGTAGCATAGGGAGGTGTGACATTATGAGTGTAATATAATATCTCATTGATAGGTCACAGGGCCAGAAAGAGTTAATTAACTCACAGGCTGACCTGATCCATGGCTGAACTTTAAAGACTGGTGAGGAAGATATGTAAAGGAATAGAGCTTTGAAATGCAAGCCTGCATTGTTAGAGATAGAAGGGTAGATGTTTGCTCAGGTCTTGTGATATAAGCAAACAAGTCTTGTCTATTGCTATAGCTTTGATTCAAAGATCAAAAGAGGAATATTAACATTTAGGAAGACACTTGAGTGAAACAGTATTATTGTTCATATGTCTCTTTGAAGGTTGTGGTAACCTGTATCTAAACTGTTTAATGGATAAATTATCCTGTGATAATTGCCAGGATGTTTAGGAGAAGGAAAGTTAAGCCTATTGTTTTCTCAGGCCAAAAGGCTGCTGGAAATGTATAAAAACCCTGGGACACAATCCTTCTTCATCTCAGATCTGCTTTGGGTTTCAAGAAGGGGAAACCCGAAGCCATAAGGACTGAGATCCCCAGTCACTGACTGGAGTCACCCTGAATATGGACATTGGACTATAACCTATGGACTATTTCTAAAAGGACTTTTGGCAACTACAAGCTCATCTCTGCTCTGTACCTGTACCTCAAGAGTTGAACTCAAGTCTGTATCTGTATTGATCTTTAACCAACACGCTCCTCCTTTTCCTTTTTAATAAATTTTAGTTTTGTTAATAAGGATTGACTGTAAGCGTGTATTTTGGGTAAGATCTGAGTTATCATTTGACCTGGGTCTGGGGCTTGGTCCTGTGGGATCAGGAGAACCTTTTCTTTTATATGATGAAATAAGATTTTCAGAATTTATCATCATATGTTTGACCTGTGTGTCTGGAAGGAGTCCTGAGGCTGGGTACTTTAAGGGAACTGCATTATTTGGACTTCTGAGTAACCAGGAAGGTGCTATAGAAGCTGTTTTGTGCTGGCTTGGTAAATCTAAGTATTGGAATATCCACCAGCCTTTGGGGTTTGTTTACCCCGTTTGTTTGCAGTCCACCCTGACTGAGTGACCTCAGCTGGCTCCCAAAGGCAGCACTGTCACAGGAGGTGACACAGCATCAGTGGGATTGCTATTGGAATACTGCCTCCAGTTTTGGTGTCCTCATTTGAAAAAGATGTTGAGAAATTGGAGCTGGGGCAGCAAAGAGCCACCAAATGTTCTGCGGGCTGGAGAAAAATGCCTTTTAGGGAGCGATTGAAAGAGCTCAACCTGTTTAGCTGATGAAAAGCAAATTGAAAGGTGACTTCACTGAAGTGTTGAAATGCCTTAATGGAGAAAAAATACTGGGGATTAAAAGGCTCGTTAATCTAGCAGAGAAAGGCATAACAAGACCCAATGGCTGGAAGGTGAAAAGCGACAAATTCATATGACAAATAAAGCACTGATATTCAACAGCGAGGATGATTCACCACGGGAAGAAGCTACCAAGGAAAGTGGTGGATTCTCGATCTCTTGATGTCATTTAATGAAGACTAGATGCCTTTCTGGAATGTGCTTGCCAAACGGTAGCAACTGTGGTATACAGGAGGCCTGTGATATGCAGGGGTCAGATGAGATGCTCTAATGGTCTCTTCTGGCCATCAAGTCGACTCATTTCTGAAAAACTGAGTGTAGCATTGGCAGTAGCCTCTGATGTTTTGCTGTCTAGCCGGCTTGCTTCCTAGAATGAACACTCCTTGAGTGGAGTGATCCACAGGGAGTAGCTCAAACCTCCAAAGTGTCTGGCCAGCTACAGGACATTAGCACTGCAGGGGAGGGGTGGGTAGGTTGACGGGATAGCAAGTGTGAAAAAGGGGACCGGGAGTGGGGGGTAAGAGGAGCCTATATAAGAAAAAGCCCCAGATAGCGAGACTGTCCCTATAAAATCAGGACATCTGGTCACCCCAGGGGTGGGTGTGGCAGTGACATCACAAAGGCTTTTTGCAGGACCTCAGCCTATTGGTCAAAGGTAGTGGGGAGGTGGTGACCTCACAGAGAGATGCTGACATCAGCCAGGCAGGACAGGGGCGCAGGGCCAGGGAAACCTCGCAGACCCCTGTAGCTTTGCTTCAGCAAGTCTCCCTCTCGAGGTCTCTCTTTGAGGACTGAGAGAGTATTAGGGTTTACGTACATGAGCGCGAGGAGGAATCTCTTTCGAGTTTTCTCCTTTCCTTTTCCTGATTTTACTAGAAAACAGACATCCGTCTTTGGAAGGTAAGAGCCTCTGAGAGGTTTGGAACCTGTTCAGTCTGATCCATTTGGTGCCAGGTGAATTCTAGGCATGGAAAACGGTAGCTTAAGGTGGCAGAATTTTATTCCCCACTAGGATTTTGTCCCTTAGACTCACTGGGGACATTAGGGTTTGTACTTTTTTGTTTTACATTTCCTCCCTCCCTCCCTCCCTCCCTCTTTTCTTTCTCTTCTTCTCTTACTTCTTTTGTCCTTTCCCCTGTTCCCCTCCCGCCACCAGAAGGGGTGTGGGGGGGAGTCACTGGGGGTGCTCTGCAGCTCCCAAAAATGTGGGGCTGAAATAGTGCTCAGCCAGTGATCCCCACTGGTGACCTGGGCCATCCTTTGGGCTCTCTGGTGAGAACCCTCAGTCTCCCGCCCCTCAGTCTCTACCCTGATTGGCTGAGCAAGGGGTTATTGACAGGGAGGAGACTCGGGTCCTTGTTGCTCTCTTTTAAAACCAAGTAAATAAGTCATAACCAGTCATGTTTGATGAATTTTGCTGCTTCTCTGCATTCATTGTCTCTGAGCAGTTCATGATTCTCTCTAACATTCCAGTTCTCCTGAAACACTTGCTGAATAATTACTATGAACTGTTGTTGGTCTGGAGCTCATTTGAGAGGACTTTATTCAGATTGTTCAATGTATGAAACTCAAGATCCGATGGTTAGTTTGAAAATCAGGGTTCTTGGGTCCTATTCCCAACTCTGCCACTGCCTGGCTGTGTGACTTTAGACAAGTCAATTCTCCTTTCTCAGCCTCAGCTTCTCCCTCTTTCAAGTAGGCATAACAATCCTCTCCTACCTACCTCACAGTGGGTGGAGGATGGGGATCCATTGGAGAGTGTCACTGGGAGCAGTGCATAATATGAGAGGTCTTATCACTTTTACTCAAATCATAATAGAATAGCTGAAATATTCTATTTTATTTGTTTTTGATTATTTTGAAATTGTTAAGAGCAGCAACTCCTTAGCTCAGAATGAAGCATCTTCTCTAATTTTCGAGATCAAAGTGTCTCATCTTTGTGTGTGGCAAGACAATTTAATACACAGTGACAAACAGGAGATGCTTTTGATTTGCAACAAAATATTTTTGCAAAGAATTTTCATCCCACTTGTTATGATTTCAAGAAACAAACGGGTTTAGTCTGAATGAGATTTTCTGACCAAAACGGTTTCAATGAAATTTCCCCACCATCTTGATTCCTGGGCTCTCTCCCTGCCTCTGGGGGGCTTGTTGTCTGTTAGAACAGGAGTCAAGATTGATGGCTTCTCTTTCTGGCTCTGTCACTACCTTGCTGTGTAGGCCCTTGGGTAGATCACTTCCCTTTTCTGTACCTAAGGCTCCCCCTCCGTCCAATGGGAACAGGGACAATTTGCGAACTCCGGGCAGTCGTGAGCCTGAGTGAGATAAGGGGCTTAGTTAAAGCCCTTTGTGAAAGAGAAAGGGGAGGTTCACGGTGTTGAGCACCGAGGAATTCTAAACTTTGCTAAAATGTCTAGGCTGCGGAAACAAGAAATGGTCAGGGCCAAATTCTAACCATTGTCTTTTTTAAAGCCCATTCAGGGAAATGAGTCCCACTCTTTTAGTTATCTGGGGTTCTTTGCCAGCAGGAGAGAAGAGGTTCCTGCCTCCATTTGTGTGGCCTTAACAAACCAGGTGCTGTGCCCCAGTTCTCATCTGAGATCCCTGAAAAAGAACCTCTCGCCGTCCGTTAACAAGACAGTAGCTATCTTTAAAAGGGGAACAAAGAGAACCCCGGGACTTACAGACCAGCCTGCCTTATTCCATACCTGGAAAGATACTGGAACACACTATTAAACAATCAGTTTGTCAGCAACTACAGGATCATTTGGTTCTTAGTACTAGTGAGCATGGATTTGTCAAGAACAAATCATTCGAAACCAATCCTGTTTCGTTCTTTGACAGGGTTACGGGCCTAGTGGAGGTGGATAAACAGTAGATGTGATCTCTATCTTGGTGTTAATCAGGCTTGTGAAAATGTCCCATGGGACTGTGTCAAAAGCAAACTAAGGAAATGTGGTCTTGATGCAATTAGTATAACGTGGTTGAACACCCATCCTCCAAGAGTCGTTCTCCATGTTTTGCTGTCCAGCTGAAAGGGTGTACCTAGTGGGTCCAGCACGGATCAGTCCGGGGTGTGGTACTATTCCATATTTTCATTAATGATTTGGAAAATGGAGTCGAGAGTATGCTTCTAAACTGTGCAGATGACACCAAGCACTTTGGAGCACTTTGGAGCACAGGACTGAAATCAGGAGGGCCAAATCGCACCTGGAGCTGCAGCTAGCGAGAGATGTCAAGAGTAACCAAGAAGGGTTTCTTCAGGTATGTTGGCAACAAGAAAAAAGCCAAGGAAAGCGTGGGCCCCTTACTGAATGAGGGAGGCAACGTAGTGACAGAGGATGTGGAAAATGCTAATGGACTCAATGCTTTTTTTGCCTCTGTCTTCACTAACAAGGTCAGCTCCCAGACTGCTGCGCTGGGCATCACAGCATGGGGAGTAGATGGCCAGCCCTCTGTGGAGAAAGAGGTGGTTAGAGACTATTTAGAAAAGCTGGACGTACACAAGTCCATGGGGCCGGACGAGTTGCGTCTGAGAGTGCTAAAGGAAGTGGCGGCTGTGATTGCAGAGCCATTGGCCATTATCTTTGAAAACTCGTGGCGAACGGGGGAAGTCCCAGATGACTGGAAAAAGGCTAATGTAGTGCCAATCTTTAAAAAAGGGAAGAAGGAGGCTCCTGGGAACTACAGGCCAGTCAGCCTCACCTCAGTCCCCGGAAAAATCATGGAGCAGGTCCTCAAAGAATCAATCCTGAAGCACTTGCATGAGAGGAAAGTGATCAGGAACAGCCAGCATGGATTCGCCAAAGGAAGGTCATACCTGACTAATCTAATCGCTTTCTATGATGAGATTACTGGTTCTGTGGATGAAGGGAAAGCAGTGGATGTATTGTTTCTTGACTTCAGCAAAGCTTTTGACACGGTCTCCCACAGTATTCTTGTCAGCAAGTTAAAGAAGTATGGGCTGGATGAATGCACTATAAGGTGGGTAGAAAGTTGGCAAGGTTGTCGGGCTCAACGGGTAGTGATCAATGGCTCCATGTCTAGCTGGCAGCCAGTGTCAAGTGGAGTGCCGCAGGGGTCGGTCCTGGGGCCGGTTTTGTTCAATATCTTCATAAATGATCTGGAAGATGGTGTGGATTGCACTCTCAGCAAATTTGCGGATGATACTAAACTAGGAGGAGTGGTAGATATGCTGGAGGGCAGGGATAGGATCCAGAGGGA
Organism: Lepidochelys olivacea; assembly: GCF_965140295.1. Lineage (NCBI taxonomy): Eukaryota > Metazoa > Chordata > Testudines > Cheloniidae > Lepidochelys > Lepidochelys olivacea. The sequence continues at coordinate 177,206,919 of NC_140413.1, read as the reverse complement.
CCTAGACAAATTGGAGGATTGGGCCAAAAGAAATCTGATGAGGTTCAATAAGGATAAGTGCAGGGTCCTGCACTTAGGACGGAAGAATCCAATGCACAGCTGCAGACTAGAGACCGAATGGCTCGGCAGCAGTTCTGCGGAAAAGGACCTAGGGGTGACAGTGGACGAGAAACTGGATATGAGTCAGCAGTGTGCCCTTGTTGCCAAGAAGGCCAATGGCATTTTGGGATGTATAAGTAGGGGCATAGCAAGCAGATCGAGGGACGTGATTGTCCCCCCTCTATTCGTCATTGGTTCCTCTGTGGCGTCCTCTGTCTGTCTGGGGAGAGGCAGAAAGAGGGGGAGAGAATCTCTCCAAAGGAGATTGGATTTGCAAAAGGCCCCCAGGAGCCCCTTGTTCTCAGACCGGGGAGGGCTTTTCCAGAGTCATCTCCAGTGTGTTTGGAAAGGTCCCAGCGAAGCGGCTCCCAGCCCTTGCCTTGTGAGATACTGTTTGACAGGCTGAGAGTGTCTGAGCTGGGCCAGACCTCGCTAGATGATGATGATGGAGTGTCCTGGCCAGCAGGGGACTGGGAGCTCACAGGAAAATGCTAATGGAGTCCCCTCTCCCTCCCGTAAGAACTCAGCAGAATTCCCCAGGATGGGTCACCGTGTGGCACAGCTGGCTCTGTCCATCAGTGACCCAGCCAAGGACCTCAGCCGGCAGGCCAAGGAGGGAGTGTACCGGCTCTACCAGCTGCTGCTGCACCAGAGGGGTAAGGAACCCAGCTGGGAAATGGCAACTGAGAGTAGAGTGAGAGTGGGACTGCAACCAATTTCTCTCAGACTGACCCTGGCTGGAGGCTGAGTCTCTCTCGATCTCTTTCTTTGTTCTACACCAGCCCCTGCAATTCTGTTGGGCCAGGCACGCAGCGAGGACTCTGCCCACTGTGCAGCCACCAATGGGATTGGAAGGACACAAGCACTGCAACCAGAATGACAAGTGTGTGTGTGTGTGTCTGTTTCCCAGGGCTGGCCATCCATGAGGCCAAAGCCCTGTGGTGTTGGGACTGGGACTGGGACTGGCACCAGGACAGCAGGCTCCTGGGCAACAGGAACACAGCCAGGGTGCGAGAGGTAAGGACACTCTGCCAGGGCATGACACAGCTCAGGGAGTGGGGGTGGCTGGGTCCCCCTGCAGTGGCTGCCTCCTGAGGCCACTAGACAGAGATACGGTTCTAGCCCCCGGATTTGGAACCTGATTCTGGGCAATCTGCTAATGCCTCACGTCGTGTTGGTTTTAGGTCTTCGGAAAGTTCTTCTGGGAGGGGCAGAGAAGATCCTTCCTCCAGATGGCAGTGCTGGCCATCCACGACCCCCTGCTGCGTCTCAGCCAGGTTGGGCTGCTTCTCACCTGCTCCCTCCTAGGGGAAGCCCAGCAGCTGATAGGGGACAAGGTAAGCAGCTGCATTAGAGTCAGGAGATTGGGGTGGGGCCCAGGCCTCATTCCCATCCAATGGCCATTTGCTGGCCTGGCAGCAAGAAGGCTGGTGTGGAATGAGAGTGAGAACAGGTGCTACTGGCAAGGGAGGTGAATTCACCTCCATGAGCAGGAGGGAGCCAGCTTGTCCCTGGAGCAGCTCCAACCAATCCTTTTAGCAAGGCTTATTAATGACAAGAATTACCTCATCACGGACTTATGTTCTTAGGACACGGTGCTATCGCTCTTGGGAAGTGCCCTCTCCTGTCTCACAGGGCCGCACCAGTTTCCAGCGAAGTAGAGTCTGTGTCTCCTGAGTCACCACCCAGAGTTGCTCCCATCACTGGCAGCCTGGGAAGCCAAGGACTGACGAGTGATGGGGATTCACCAGGCAGGGTTGAGGCACATGGGCGGGGGAAGCTTGTCCTGCTGCTGGCAGGGCTGGACCCACTCTAGAGAGAATGGGAGGATTTTGTTAGCAGGGGCTGCTGATCTGCCCCATTCACCAGAGCTGCCATCCTGCGTCTTCAGCATTAGTGTCTGGCATGACTTGGGGAAAGGTCTCAACCTCCCGACATCCTACTTCACTGCTGCCAGAATCCGTCCTTCCCCCACACTCCCTTGCTAGAGCCCTGTCCCTGCCCAACCTGGTTGGGGGTGGAGGAGAGGGTTCTGAGAAGTTGAGCTGTGGATTATAGGTGGAACAGCTGTCAGGGACACTGAGGGGGAGGTGGCAGGAGCTGACCCTACAAGGAGGGGGGTTGGCACTGGAGGTCACTAGAAAGGACAAGAAGACTCCATTCTAGGGGTCAGGAGGGTGAATCCATCCCTCAGAAGTAGGCAGGTGGTGGGTGGAAGTGCTGCTGCTTCCAGGTGCCCTTAATCCCCCCCAATTCCTCAGGGGCATCTGAGTCTCTGACAGGTTCTCGTTCCCTTGCAGAAGGAGGATGTCACGGCCAATGTGCTGTTTCAGGTCCGCATCATCCAGCACTTGCGCCAGGTGCCTGAGGCACTGCAGGGCTGTGCCTCTGAGGCCACCAGCAACTCACGCTCCCTGCTGCAGGTACTGCTCTGGCTCACTATAAATGGGGAGGTAGGGGAAGGGGAAATGGAGCCCCTTGGCACTCACAGAAACCCTCTCCCCTCTCTGTGGAGAAGGATCCTTCCTGCTGCGCCCCAAATTCCCTCACAGCCTCCGAGATGGGCGCAGCCTGCAGCTGAGCCATCTCCTGGAGCAGTGCAGACGGGTCACCTTGTCCCATCAAAGCAAGCAGTGCTGGCTCTCAAAGAGGCTTAGATGGAAGACCCCACTCCCTCATGAATGTAAGAGCCATGGGGCTTGTGGGTCTCTTGGGGGAGAAAAGGGATCCCCGATGCGTAGCCTGCCTGGGAGCTTCCCCTGTCCCTGGCTACCATCTCTGGGACAGAGACGTCTCCATCATTGTACCACCCTGGTTTTGTTCATAGGAAGGGGCTCCCTAGACATGTCCTCTAAACTGGACTCCTGAGAGGGTTTCCGGCAGGAGGCTCCAGCCCCTCGGGCATGAAGAGGACATCAGGTAGTCTCGTTCACCTGGCATCTCCAGTCTCCAGCTCCACTTCCCGCAGCAGGACAAATGAACCAATCAGCTCCCAGAATCCCAACTCTTTGGCCTTCTTCCACTCAGCAGTGGGATTTCTCCAGCCCCTCACCACACCTGTCAGCCTCTGAATGATGAAGGGCCTGAATGTCAGAGTCACCAGAACAAGCAAACTCCAGTTGCAGGCAGTGGGGCCTGTGTGTACTGAGCCCCACTGGAAACCAGGTCTGAAATGGGAGCAAGGATCCCAGCCCAGGAACAGTAGGAGTGGGCAGAGCAGGCCTGTTACAGGATGTTCTCCACTGGGCTGCACAGCCTGGGGCTTAGCCAAGCTGATTACAGAATGAGCCCTACCTGAGAGGCACCATGTAACCCCTCCTACAAAGCCAGACTTCAGTGGTGATACAGCCCAGCTGGGGTATCAACAGGAATGAGAACGAGGTAGGAAGTTCAGAGCAGCAAGGAAAGTCTAGAGGGAAACTTGAGAAGAGAGGTGGGAAGTGCCCAGGGAAAACTGCAGCAAAGAGAAAGGAGTAGAACTTGCTGTTGGGTACAGAACCCTGGGCTGCTGCCAATGTCAGGGTGGGACTGGATTCCCCTACTGGCCCCAAAGAAGGGGGCGTACACCCACCTGGAGAGGGTTACCAAGCCCAGCAAGGGGGCTGCAGGATGAGGAAGAGCCCCAGTGATGGCAGAAGGACTTCTTTCTGTGGAAAGACGTGTTTGGACTTTTAGTGTGAGACAAACTGGGCCCCAGAAGGGTGGACTAAAGGTGGCGACCTGGCCGAAGGGTTGAGTTACCAGGCAGAGAAACTGTCATGGTGCTGGAGCAACCACAGATGGGGGACGCTAGCCTACCAAGAGGGCTGTGATGCCATGCCTGGCCGCCACGGGGGCACGGAACGGTGAGTAGATTCGTTTCTAATTGGTATGGGCAGGAGGATTGAATTCCATCAGCCCTCATGGATCATAGGGGGAAGTCTTGGGTGCTGAAGGAAGGTCTGTCGTGACAAGAGGGTATCTCAAGGGACCAAGCTGGTCACTGGATTTCTCACTTCAGTTCCCAGGACTTGTTAAGCAGCTAAAGCAGGTCTAGGAGTTTCTCACGCAGCTCCTAGAACACCAACAGAGGCAGAAGGAAGTGCAGGCGGAGTACGGACGCAGCAGGAGAAATACCTGTGAGAGATCCAGCAAAGGGAAATCAACCCAGGGTCTGCTATGCCCATGGACAAAAAGAGCAGACAAGGAGAGCATGACTGGGCTGTGCTGTGAAGATTAGCCCAGGAGAGCAGGGCATGAGGAAGTGTACAAGCGTGGCCTAATGCCAAGATAGGGACAAGAGTTCTTTGTTTTGAGTGCAGAGAAGCAGGCCATATCAAAGGGCACGGCCTGCTTAGGAAATTGCTGAGTGGCAAAACGAGGGGCCAGGGCACCAAGAAGGTAGAAAGAAAGGAGAAGGTGTCCTCTGACAGAAACCCACATGAGTCAGGCAACGTGGAGGTGGCAGGGATGGCCGTGGACCTTGCAGACCCTCCACCAACACGCCCTGTTGGGTGCTGCAGGGAGGTGAAGGACAAAATGGTTGGCCCAGAGATGAAGCAGACTGAAGGAGGAACAAACACCAGGGTGGAGCAGTCCATGGTGCATTCTCAGACCCTGACAGAAAGGGTTTTGGCGTATGCAGTGCCAGTAGCAAAAAGGGGTAGAGAAGAAGCTAAAGGCTTCAGAACAGGCTCCGCAAGCAGTTGCGAATGAGAAGGAGTGGCTGCAGGAAGAGCACTGGGATACTGCGTAAGAAAAGGATTGCCTCTTAATTCTGGTGAGTGGCTGGCAGTGGAGCTGGAGACACTGTGCGCAGGCTGTACAAGCGCGCAGCCGGTGACAGCGATGAGATGATGAGGGAAGAAGCTTGGACAAGCATCGAACTTGCCCCCCGGGTGGGCGATGCTCTAAGGAGGAGGCAATATAACGGAGAGTGGCCTGTGGGCTATAAAGCCTGGACTTAGGTAAAATTGATTACAGAGTGAGCTTCACCTGAGGGGAAAACCAGGGAAAACCACAGCAAAGGTACAGGAGAAGGCCTAGCTGTTCAGTAGAGGGCCTTGGGGCAGAACCTAGAATGCAGGGTAGGAGTGGTTCTCCCTTGGTCTCTAAGGAAGGGGACGTAGAAGGTCATAGAAAGGGCTACCAAGGCCAACAAGGGCAGGCCGAGCCAAAGTCAGGCTGAGGAAGAGCCCCCAAAGGAACGGAAGACCTTGTTTCTGTTAGACATTTTTGGACTTTTTGTTTGGGATGAGCACGACCCAGGAAGGAGTGGACTAAAAGACGGTCTCCTGGCTGAAGGGCTGAGTTCCCAGCCAAAGAACTCCCAGAGGGCCCTAGCAACTATTGGCAGGGGTGCTCGCCCAGCAAGAAAGCTGTGACACCAGGCCTTGCCAGGAAGGGGCAGCCTGGTTTTGGAGAGTGGTGGGGATGGCCTATGGGAGAGGATGGCTGGAGGGATCGTACAGGAGGGGCAACAGGGTCCAGTGATGAGAGCAGGGAACTAGATGGAATGCAGCCCTGCCACTGAGTGGTAACGAGATCCTGGCCAGGTCACTCTCCCACCTGATGCCTCACTTTCTCTATCTTTGAAATGGGGATCATCCTGACCCACATTAAGTGAGTATTTGATCCTCTGTTTTTCCTTCTCAAATCCCTGCCCTTCCTGTCCCACACAGGCCTCTGCCCTGTTCCTCAAGCTTCCATGCCCATGTTAGTGCCTGTGTAGCCCCCCAATGGCAAGGTTTCATGTACAGTCTCCTGCCAGCAAACTGAAGCCGCCCCTAGATCCAGAAAAGGAATAGCAGTTTCCGTGCACGGCCCGAATGGAGGATAGACCATGGGCATGGGGACGGCCAACACTCACATCCAGATAGATCATCAACGTACTCCTCTGTCCCAGGAGCAGGAAGGTCTCTGGTTCTTGCTCTCTTCGGTGGCTGGAGCTGCTGAGTTGGGGGTGCGGTGTGCAGAGATGGGAACAGGCCAGAGGATTAATCCAGTGTCAGGGGGAGAGTCCCACCCTGTGGGAGATGATGTTGCCCCTCTGTGGGGAAGTCCTTCCTTGCAGATTCTGTGCTTTGGTTCCTGGACTCTGCCAGGAAGCCCAGCTCCCATCCCTAGCAGCTTGGCTGTTCCCTACCTTGCTCGGCACTAGACCCTCTGCAGAGAGCTGCTCTGGGCCAGGAGTGCAGAGCCAGCTGTCATCCTGGCAGGTGTAGCCCCAGGTTCCATAACCCTGACCCATGTTCTCCCTCGCCTGACAGGCTCTGAGGAAGGCCTGCCCAGAGACATGGATGCCATGTTAAAGACCCTACTGACAGCAACCCCCAGCACAGACAAACTCCCGCACACCTTGGAGGTGAGCATAATGGGCAGGGCCAGCAGGAATTTTACCTTAGCCCTGGGGAGGCCTGGAAATGAGAGACTGGATGATCCAGGTTTCTATTGTGTCCTGCTACCTGAGAGCCATTGGGCCACCCGTGGTCAGGGCAGTCAATGCAGAGCAGTATTGGGGCCCTTCCATCTTCAGGGACAGAGGGAAGGCGCTGGTGCTTGATAACAGGGCTCTGTCTGGATTTGTTGAGCACTAACTCCAAGACCCCAGGCAGGCTTCCGGAGTGAGAGCATCAGAGCCCTGTGATGTCCAGGAGAAGGTCCTCCAAGAAGAGCACTGGCTCCTTCCAAGGAAGCTGCTGAGATTGGTCTTCACAACATCCTCTGGCAAGGAGTTCCACACGTTGACTGTGCATTTGTTTAAAAAAATACTTCCTTTTTTTAGTTTTAAACCTGCTGTCTATTAATTTCATTTCGTGAGCCCATATCAGTGTACAACAGAAATGGTTTCTCGAAGTCATATTCAATAACATGATTGGATCCTTTTACAAACTCAGTGTAAAACTTGCTTAGAACAATGGTGGATCTGGAACTGCCCTTGCAGCATGGTTCCTGTATGTCTCATGTGATCTTGCCAAGAGCTAATGAAAATAGCTACTTTATCCATAGAAGCATTGGCATGTGTCTGGAACCCAATTAACATCAAGACAATGTAGATATTAGTGTTGTCCATAGTATAGGAATCTTGGCATTTAGCCATGAAAGCAATATGGTAGTGTGCCTCGGTTTCCCTTCTCCTACATCAAAGCAGGTCTGCAATGTCTTTTCTCCTGTGAAAAGTTTCAAGACTGTTTACAAGTATCAGGGGGTAGCCGTCTTAGTCTATATCCACAAAAACAAGGAGAAACTTGCTTTCAAAAGAGCCAAGGAGGAGAGGGACACGGTCCATCTAGAGAGCCTGCTCCGGGGTTCCTGGGGGAAGAGAGGAAGCGCAGGGAGCAGGACCGATTGCTCAGGGGGGGAATGCTGGATATGGGGCCAGCAGGGTGGTTCATCCAGCTCATGTCACAACACCAGCCCCAGGGCGTGTGCCGGCTGCAGTGTCTGCAGGTGCACAGGTCCATGTACGTGTGACAGTGGAATGGTGTTCCCGGGCCTGGCTCACAATGGTTGGAGGGTGGAGTCTGTGGCAGGACCAGTGACCAAAATTGCAGATGGGGTTTCTGTTCCCAACAATGACAGTTGTGTGTCTCAGAGAAAGATCCTCTTACTGGTTTTGGAGACAAGGGTACGTCTCTTGGAGAGAGGGGTGAGGTGGCAGAGCGCATACTGGTTTATGCCGTAGACGACCCGTGTTCTGGTCAGCCTTGAATGCTCCAATTCCCTGATGAATGTTCTTCTGACTCTTAATGGCTTTTATATTTTTGCTCTCGCGATTATTCAGACACTCAGCCCAGTCGGCCTGGTCTCGCATCCACGTGGTGCCTCACTTTCCCCCTCTCTGAAGTAGGGATAATCCTAACCGAGAATTAGACAGTGTTTGATCCTCGGATCTTGCTTCCCAAATCCCTGTCCTCCTTTCCCAACCCTACCCTCTCCCCCAGTTCTCCAAACTTCCATGCCTATCTTTGTGCCTGTCTCAACCCCACAACCGCAAGGTCTCAGACACCATCTCCTTCCAGCAAGCTGAAGCTGTCCCTGGCTCAGGAGCTGGAATCGCATGTCCAGAGAGCTTCCCTTGCCAGGCATTGTGGGCATGAGAAAGGACAACACCCATATGCAGGTTGAACATCAACCTCCACCTCTGTCCCAGCAGCAGGATGGCCTCTGGTCCCTGCAGAGCCAGCTGTCATCTGGCAGGTGTAGCCCCAGGTTCCATAACCCTGACCCATGGTCTCCCTCCGCTGGCAGGCTCGGATCAAGGCCTGCCCATAGAACATGGATGACGAGCTCTAGATCCTGCTGACAGCATCCCCCAGCACAGACAAACTCCAGCACATCTGGGGGGTGAGCAGAATGGGAAGGGGCAGCAGGGGTTTTACCTTGGCCCTGGGGACTCCAAGAAACAAGAGACTGGAAAATCCATGTTTCTTCTCTTGGATCCTTCCCAGTGCATTTGTGGGTGCCCTTGGGGTTAACTCACTTCCCCCTTCCGGCATCAGTCTTCTCCACTCTCAGATCTACCCTGGGGAAGAAGGACATAATGGCTTGTCCCTGACCTTTCAAGGACTCTCCAAGCTCCTCCCACACCTGCTCCCCTTGGGTCTCTCTCCTGGCTGAGCACAGGCTGCCCTTCTATCTCTCAGCAGGCCTGGGTCCTAGTCACATGCTGCCGCTTGTCACCTGATCCCCACACTTATTCCCTTCACCCTAGGGAGCTGCATAACCTGGGCTAGGTGCTGCTGAGCTCCAAACCCTTTCCTGGCCATCTCACCGTGGGACTGGTTGAAAGTGGAAACCTGTGGGCTAACAGTAACTGTTAGTAACTGTTAGTAACTAATTAGTTAGTCTCTAATGTGCCACAAGAACTCCTTTTCTTTTTGCGAATACAGACTAACACGGCTGTTACTCTGAAACCAGTAACTGTTTGCTCTCAAAGGTGCCGAAGACACAATGGAAGAGGAAATCCTTTGGCCTGGATTTAAATTATTGCAACTGAAAGTGAATGAGAGAAAATAGGTCCAGAGTTTTCTTCCTGTATCTTCTGTACAGCAGAAAATGTACAGATTAATAGATGTTAAGGTCAGAAAGGACCATTGTGTGTTTCCGGTCGCACCTCCTGAAAAACTCAGGCCCTAAAATGTCACCAAGTGGTTCCTTTAGCCAAGCATAACATGGGACTGAGCCAGAGCATGTCTTTTGGAAGGACATCCACATGCATTAGAACAGAGGTTCTCAAACTGGGGAGTCAGGCCCCGTCAGGGGGTCGTGAGGTTATTCCTTGAGGGGTCGTGAGCTGTCAGCCTCCACCCCTGCTTTGCCTCCAGCATTTATAATGGTGTTAAATATATAAAAAAGTGTTTTTAATTTATAAGGAGGATTCACACTCAGATGCTTGCTTTTCTGTCCCTGGCTTTGGGACCATGAGCGAGTCTCTTCAACGCTGGGTGCCTCGATTTCCCCAAGTAACAAATAGATCTAATCATGTTGGGTTTTTTTATTCTCCCCATTTTACAGGGTGGGAAACCGAGACACAATTAGGACCTGTCTACACTGCAAGTCTCTTGTTCATTTCGAAGCTGCTAACCCCCACATGTTTTTCAGATCCTATGGACAACACCACTCCTAAAGGTGTGTTTGGTTTGTGCTTATCCCCTATGTAAACCAGCAGGGCTGGGCGGACTTTTCTCACTGTGCTGTGGGGAGCAGGTTCTGGGTACTAATGCTCTGAAGAAGCTCTCAAGGACTACTTTTTACAAATATTTCTATCAATGAATTGGGAGAAAATATACAATCCCTGCTGATAAGATTGGTGGGTGACAAAATATTGGCAGAGTGGTAATTACTGATGAGGAGAGGGCAGTGATACAGAACCATCTGGCTCATTCAGCAAGCTGGGCCCATTGAAAGAAAGCAAGTTTGACCAGAGCCAAATGCAAGGTCCTACACCTCGCAACAAGGCATGCCGGCCACACCTCCAGAATGGGGAAGTGTATCCAGGAAAGCAGTGAGTCTGAAAAGGATTTAGGGGCCATAGTGAAGAAGCCACTCAAAACGAGCTCGCAGCGTGATGCTGTGGTGACCAGGGCTGAAGCCATCCTTAGACGTAGGAGCAGAGCCGTGAGGAGGCTAGGGAGGTGACACAGCATTAGTGAGACTGCTATTGGAATACTGCCTCCAGTTTTATTGTCCTCATTTGAAAAAGATGTTGAAAAATTGGAGCTGGGGCAGTAAAGAGCCACCAAATGTTCTGCGGGCTGGAGAAAAATGCCTTCTAGGGAGCGATTGAAAGAGCTCAACCTGTTTAGCTGATGAAAAGCAGATTGAAAGGTGACTTCACTGAAGTGTTGAAATACCTTAATGGAGAGAAAATACTGGGGACTAAAAGGCTCGTTAATCTAGCAGAGAAAGGCAAAACAAGACCCAATGGCTGGAAGGTGAAAAGAGACCAATTCATATGACAAATAAAGCACAAATATTCAACAGCGAGGATGATTCACCACAGGAACAAGCTACCAAGGAAAGTGGTGGATTCTCCATCTCTTGATGTCATTTAATGAAGACTAGATGCCTTTCTGGAATGTCTTTGCCAAATGTTAGCGACTGTGGTAAACAGGAGGCATGTGATATGCAGGGGGTCAGATGAGATGCTCTAATGGTCTCTTCTGGCCATCAAGTCGACTCATTTCTGAAAAACTGAGTGTAGCATTGGGAGTAGCCTCTGATGTTTTGCTGTCTAGCCGGCATGCTTCCTAGAATGAACACTCCTTGAGTGGAGTGATCCACAGGGAGTAGCTCAAACCTCCAAAGTGTCTGGCCAGCGGCAGGACATTAGCACTGCAGGGAAGGGGTGGGTAGGCTGACGGGATAGCAAGTGTGAAAAAGGGGACAGGGGTGTAAGAGGAGCCTATATAAGAAAAAGCCCTAGATAGCGGGACTGTCCCTATAAAATCGGGACATCTGGTCACCCCAGGGGTGGGTGTGGCAGTGACATCACAAAGGCTCTTTGCAGGACCTCAGCCTATTGGTCAAAGGTAGTGGGGAGGTGGTGACCTCACAGAGAGATGCTGACATCAGCCAGGCAGGACAGGCGTGCAGGGCCAGGGAAACCTCGCAGACCCCTGTAGCTTTGCTTCATCAGTCTCTCTCTCTCGGTCCCTCTTTCAGGACTGAGAGAGTATTAGGGTTTACGTACGTGAGCGCAAGGAGGAACCTCTTTCGAGTTTTCTCCTTTCCTTTTCCTGATTTTACTAGAAAACAGACATCCCTGTTTGGAACATAAGAGCCTCTGAGAGGTTTGGAACCTGTTCAGTCTGATCCATTTGGTGCCAGGTGAATTCTAGGCGTGGAAAACGCTAGCTTAAGGTGGCAGAATTTTATTCCCCACCTAGGATTTTGTCCCTTAGAATCACTGGGGATATTAGGGTTTGTCCTTTTTGTTTTATCTTTTCCTCCATCCCTCCCTCCTTTCTCTTCTTCTCTTACTTCTTTTGTCCTTTCCCCTGTTCCCCTCCCGCCACCAGGAGGGGTGTGTGTGGGGGAGTCACTGGGGGTGCTCTGCAGCTCCCGTTGTGGAAGGTCCACCCAAAAATGTGGGGCTGAAATAGTGCTTGGCCAGTGATCCCCACCGGTGACCTGGGCCATCCTTTGAGCTCTCTGGTGAGAACCCTCAGCCCCCCGCCCCTCAGTCTCTACCCTGATTGCCTGAGCGGGGGTTTACTGACAGGGAGGAGACTCGGATCCTTGTTGTTCTCTTTTAAGACCAAGTAAATAAGTCATAACCAATCATATGTTTGATGAATTTTGCTGCTTCTCTGCATTCATTGTCTCTGAGCAGTTCATGATTCTCCCTAACATTCCAGTTCTCCTGAAACACTTGCTGAATAATTACAATGAACTGTTTGTTGGTCTGGAGCTCATGTGAGAGGACTTTATTCGGGTCATTCAGTGTATGAAATTCAAGATCCGATGGTTAGTTTGAAAGTCCGGGCTCTTGGCTCCTATTCCCAACTCTACCACTGACTGGCTGTGTGACCTCCGACAAGTCAGTTCTCCTCCTTTCTCAGCCTTAGCTTCTCCCTCTTTCAAGTAGGCATAACAATCAGCTCGTACCTACGTCACAGTGGGAGGAGGATGGGGATCCATTGGAGAGTGTCTCGAGGAGCAGTGCATAATATGAGGGGTCCTATCTCGTTTACTCAGATCAGATTATGACATAATAGAGTAGCTGAAATATTCTATTTTATTTGTTTTTGATTATTTTGAAAATGTTAAGAGCAGCAACTCCTTAGCTCAGACTGAAGCATCTTCTCTAATTGTTTTGCAACAAAATATTTTTGCAAAGAATTTTCATCCCACTTGTTATGATTTCAAGAAACAAACTGGTTTAGACTGAATGTGATTTTCCGACAGATGTTAGGGGGTTTATTCCTGCACCCGCTTCCTTCCCTGGTCCTTCTCGGATGAACAGAGAGCAACAATACCCAAAGTTCAAAGATGCAAACAATTCGATGTTTAATGGGGTGAACTTCCAGCAAGCATGATTCCAGTTTCCTTCCTTAGTATCCTCCTTCCCAGCTTTGACACCACAGAGCCTTACACCTGTGTCCCTGTTCCCATTCCTGCCCTTAGCCAAACATGATTCCAATTTCCCCAGCCCCATTCCCTGTTCCCATTTCCCCTTTTCGCAGAACCTGATTCCAATTTCCTTACTCCCATTCCCTGTTCCCATTTCCCACACCCACATGTCCACCCCCACCCACACCCACTCCCTTCCTCATTGACTGCAGATTATATAGTAAATCTTGAGTTCTGCTTAGCTATACCTTAACCAATCATTTTCCTGAAATTTAACTAACCAATCCTAATATATTGTAGCATGATTATGTAACCAATTATATCCCACCACCTTAATTAGTTAACACCCAGCAAAATTAATTGTACAGCAGACAGGAACAATCACAGAACAGACGGAGATTATACAGACAAACAATAGCAAAGTGGGAAGTATAATGACAAGACAATACAGAAGTGAGGATTTCACATCCCAGCTATTGATAAGTGAGTTCTTGCCAGACAGGATGCTATCAAACTAAGTTTCCGTTTACATTTTCTAGGCACTTCCCTTTCTCTGGAGGTGATAGGCACTATCAGGACAGGATTGTATTCCTAACAGCCCAATAGCACCTTCTTTCAATGTGACTAGTTTGGAATGTGAAGATGTGACCCTTCGCTTCCCAGCTTATGGCTGCCTCTGTTGCTTAGCCAAAGGCCTTAGCCTAAGAACAGGGCCTCAGACTGTCACAGTAAGAGAAGGCCCTTACACTGGCAGACAGTGATTTTGATTCTTTCTTTTATACCTCTGTAACTAGCCAAGTGAAAAGAATACATCTAAATTCTTAGAGTATAGGCCTTTACAGACAGACCTGAATATGTATATCCTAACAAGAAATGGTTTCAATGAAATTTCCCCACCATCTCGATTCCTGGTCTCTCTCTTTGCCTCTGCGGGGTTTCTTGTCTGTTAGGAGTCAGGATTTGTGGCTTCTCTTTCTGGCTCTGCCACCGCGTTGCTGTGTAGGCCATTGGGTAGGTCACTTCCCTTCTCTGTACCTCAGGCTCCCCATCTGTCTAATGGGAACAGGGACAATTTGTGAACTCTGGGCAGTCATGAGCCTGAGTGAGATAAGGGGCGTAGTTAAAACCCTTTGTGAAAGAGAAAGGGGAGTTTCACGGTGTTGAGCACCAAGGAATTCTAAACTTTGCTAAAATGTCTAGGCTGCGGAAACCAGAAATGGTCGGGGTCAAATTTTAACCACTGTCTTTTTTAAAGCCCATTCAGGGATGTGAGTCCCACTCTTTTAGGTATCTGGGGTTCTTTGCCAGCAGGAGAGAAGAGGTTCCTGCCTCCATTTTTATGGCCTTAACAAACCAGGTGCTGTGCCCCAGTTCTCATCTGAGATCCCCGAAAAGAACCTCTCCCCATCCGTTAACAAGACAGTAGCTATCTTTAAAAGGGAAACAAAGAGAACCCAGGGACTTACAGACTAGCCAGCCTCATTCCATACCTGGAAAGATACTGGAACACATTATTAAACAATCAGTTTGTCAGCACCGACAGGATCATTTGGTTCTTAGTACTAGTGAGCATGAATTTGTCAAGAACAAATCCTTCCAAACCAATCCTGTTTCCTTCTTTGACAGGGTTATGGGCCGAGTGGAGGTGGATAAACAGTAGATGTGATCTATCTTGGTGTTAATCAGGCTTTTGACACAGTCCCATAGGACATTCTCACAAGCAAACTAGGGAAATGTGGTCTTGATGCAATTAGTATAATGTGGGTACACAGCTGGATGAAAACCCATCCTCCAAGAGTCGTTCTCCATGTTTTGGTGTCCAGCTGAAAGGGAGTACCTAGTGGGTCCGGCACAGATCAGTCCGGGGTGTGGTACTATTCCATAATTTCATTAATGATTTGGAAAATGGAGTGGAGTGTATGCTTCTAAACTGTGCAGATGACACCAAGCACTTTGGAGCGCAGGACTGGAATTCAGAACGCCCTTTAAAATTTGGAGACATTGGTCTCCTTGAGCCAAACTCCACGGCTGGGCCCCTCTCTGTAGGCTGGGCAGAAGTGAAACCCCAGAGCCAAACACTCCTCCTCCTGGGCAGTGCACGCCGACCTTTAATGGTCAGATGCTGCTTAGCTCTGTCAGAGCAGCTTCTGCTGCGGGATTCTCCCAGCACTTTCCAAGAGTGGGAAAGTATGAAATCCCCATTTGACTGCTGGGGACAGAGCCATAGAGCGGGGAGCAACTTGCCCAAAGTCCCAATAGGAAAACCAGCAATGGAACCCAGGAGTCCTGACTGTTAATCCCCTCTTTTCACAGGCAGTCGATCGCCCAGTGTCATCATCCTGCCTGTCGGCTGGGCAGGGTAACTCCTCAGGTCACCACCCTCTCCAGCCTGCCTTGGGCTTGGAGAGTGAGGAGGAGAGCGAGGGACAGCAGATGACCCTGAACATCTGCCATCCATCGCTCCATCGCCTAGAGCAAGTGAGAGGCATTAGGGTTCTTCTGTGGCATCCTCTGTCTGTCTGGGGAGAGGCAGAAAGAGGGGGAGAGAATCTCTCCAAAGGAGATTGGATTTGCAAAAGACTCCCAGGAGCCCGTTGCTATCAGACCAGGCAGGGGCTTTTCCAGAGCCATTTCCAGTGTGTTTGGAAATGTCCCAACAATGCGGCTCCCAGCCCTTGCCTTGTGGGATACTGTTTGACAGGCTGAGAGTGTCTGAGCTGGGCGAGACCCTGTGAGCTGCTGAGCATGGATTGTCATAAATATAAAGGGAAGGGAAAACCCCTTTAAAATTCCTCCTGGCCAGAGGAAAAATCCTCTCACCTGTAATGGGTTAAAAAGCTAAAGGTAACCTTGCTGGCACCTGATCAAAATGACCAATGAGGAGACAAGATACTTTCAAAAGATGGGAGGAGGAAAGAAAACCCAAGGGTCTGGGTCTGTCTGTGTGATGCTTTTGCCGGAGACAGAACAGGAATGGAGTCTTAGAACTTGGTAAGTAATCTAGCTAGGTATGTGTTAGATTATGATTTCTTCAAATGGCTGAGAAAATAGCTGTGCTGAATAGAATGAATATTCCTGTCTGTGTGTCTTTTTTGTAACTTAAGGTTTTGCCAAGAGGGATTCTCTATGTTTTGAATCCAATTACCCTGTAAGGTATTCACCATCCTGATTTTACAGAGGTGATTCTTTATTTTACTTCTATTAAAGTCTTCTCGTAAGGAAACTGAATGCTTTTTCATTGTTCTAAGATCCAAAGGTTTGGGTCTGTGGTCACCTATGCAAATTGGTGAGGATTTTTACCAAACCTTCCCCAGGAAGTGCGGTGCAAAGGTTGGGAGGATTCTGGGGGGAAAGACGTGTCCAAACTCCGTTTCCCAGTAAACCCAGATAAAGTTTGGTGGTGGCAGTGGAAATCCAAGGCAAAGGGTAAAATTAATTTATACCTTGGGGAAGTTTTAACCTAAGCTGGTAAACGTAAGCTTTCATGCAGGTCCCCACATCTGTACCCTAGAGTTCAGAGTGGAGAAGGAACCTTGATACCATGTCTCTTCTCTTGGATCCTTCCAAGTATGCATTTGTGATACAAACTCAGTGGGTGACCTTCGGGTTAAAACACATCCCATTCCGGCATCAGTCTTCTCCACTATCAAATCTACACTGGGGAAGGACATAAGCCCCAACAATCACCTTCACATGTGGGTGTCTGGCCCTGGGAGCCAAAACCAACTGGACTGCCTGCCCCATCACCTAAACTGCCCTGTCTTTTCCTCCTAGGGCCTTGTCCTAAGTGGCAGCCTAGCCCCTTCCTGGCTTCTCTCTGACCTTTCAAGGACTCTCCAAGCCCCTCCCATACCTGCTCCCCTTGTCTCTCTCTCCTGGCTGAGCACAGGCTGCCATTCTATCTCTCAGCAAACCTGGGTCCTAGTCACATGTTGCTGCTTGTCACGTGACCCCCACACTTATTCCCTTCACCCTAGGGAGCCGCATAACCAGAGCTAGGTGCAGTTGAGCTCCAACCCATTTCCTGGCCACCTCAAAAGTTTGAGAACCACTGGAGCCAGCTGGCTAACAGAAAATCTTTCTTTTGCAGTGACGTGGGATTAAGGGACATGGAGGAAAAGTCGTGGAGGCTATGATTAAAGTTAGAGTAGCGAGGCCTGGATAACCAGGGCTAGATCCCAGGACTGGCTATCAGAAGACCTCCCATTTCCTATTCCTGACTTTGGGACCATGAGCGAGTCTCTTCAACGCTGGGTGCCTCAGTTTCCTCAACTATCAAATAGAGCTAATCAAGGGTTTTTTTATTTTTGTTCTCCCCATTTTACAGGGTGGAAACCGAGACACCGTTGGAACCTGTCTAGAAATGCACAAGAGGTCTGCAATGTAATCTGCTGACCCCCACATGTTATTCAGAGCCTGTGGACAAAACAGCTCCTAAAGGTGTTTGTTCTGTTCTTATCCCCTAAGGCTGACAGGATAGCAAGTGTGAAAAAGGGGACAGGGAGTGGGGTGTGAGAGGAGCCTATATAAGAAGAAGCCCCAGATAGTGGGACTGCCCCTATAAAATCGGGACATCTGGTCACCCCAGGGGTGGGTGTGGCAGTGACATCACAAAGGCCTTTTGCAGGACCTCAGCCTATTGGTCAAAGGTAGTGGGGAGGTGGTGACCTCACAGAGAGATGCTGACATCAGCCAGGCAGGACAGGGGCGCAGGGCCAGGGAAACCTGGCAGACCCCTGTAGCTTTGCTTCAGCAAGTCTCCTTCTTGAGGTCCCTCCTTGAGGACAGAGAGTATTAGGGTTTACATACGTGAGCGTGAGGAGGAACCTCTTTCGAGTTTTCTCCTTTCCTTTTCCTGATTTTACTAGAAAACAGACGTCCCTGTTTGGAACGTAAGAGCCTCTGAGAGGTTTGGAACCTGTTCAGTCTGATCTATTTCGTGCCAGGTGAATTCTAGGCCTGGAAAATGCAAGCTTAAGGCGGCACTATTTTATTCCCCACCTAGGATTTTGTCCCTTAGAATCACTGGGGACATTAAGGTTTGTCCTTTTTGTTTTACCTTTTCCTCCATCCCTCCCTCCTTTCTCTTCTTCTCTTACTTCTTTTGTCCTTTCCCCTGTTCCCCTCCCGCCACCAGGAGGGGTGTGTGTGGGGGAGTCACTGGGGGTGCTCTGCGGCTCCCATTCTGGAAGGTCCACCCAAAAATGTGGGGCTGAAATAGTGCTTGGCCAGTGATCCCCACCGGTGACCTGGGCCATCCTTTGGGCTCTCTGGTGAGAAAGTGTCACCTCAGCCTCCCACCCCTTAGTCTCTACCCTGATTGTCTGAGCAGGAGCTTATTGACAGGGAGGAGACTCGGGTCATTGTTGTTCTCTTTTAAGACCAAGTAAATAAGTTATAACGAGTCATGTTTGACGAACGTTGCTGCTTCTCTGCATTCATTGTCTCTGAGCAGTTCATGATTCTCTCTAACATTCCAGTTCTCCTGAAACACTTGCTGAATAATTACTATGAATTGTTTGTTGGTCTGGAGCTCATTTGAGAGGACTTTATTCAGATTGTTCAACATATGAAACTCAAGATCCGATGGTTAGTTTGAAAGTCCGGGCTCTTGGGTCCTATTCCCAGCTCTGCCACTGCCTGGCTGTGTGACCTCAGACAAGTCAGTTCTCCTTTCTCAGCCTTAGCTTCTCCCTCTTTCAAGTAGGCATAACAATCCTCTCCTACCTACCTCAGAGTGGGTGGAGAATGGGGATCCATTGGAGAGTGTCACTGGGAGCAGTGAATAATATGAGGTGTCGTATCATTTTTACTCAGATAAGATTATGACATAAAAGAGTAGCTGAAATATTCTATTTTATTTGTTTTTGATTATTTTGAAATTGGTAAGAGCAGCAACTCCTTACTCAGACTGAAGCAACTTCTCTAATTTTCGAGATCTAACTGTCTCCTCTTTGTATGCGATGAGACAATTTAACACACAGTGACAAACAGGAGATGCTTTTGTTTTGCAACAAAATATTTTTGCAAAGAATTTTCATCCCACTTGTTATGATTTCAAGAAACAAACCATTTTATTCTGAATGAGATTTGCTGACCAAAACGGTTTCAATGAAATTTCCCCACCATCTTGATTCCTGGGCTCTCTCCCTGCCTCTGGGGGGCTTGTTGTCTGTTAGAACAGGAGTCAAGATTGTTGGCTTCTCTTTCTGGCTCTGTCACCACCTTGCTGTGTAGGCCCTTGGGTAGGTCACTTCCCTTTTCTGTACCTAAGGCTCCCCCTCCATCCAATGGGAACAGGGACAATTTGCAAACTCTGGGCAGTCGTGAGCCTGTGTGAGATAAGGGGCATTAAAGCCCTTTGTGAAGGAGAAAGGGGAGTTTCACAGTGTTGAGCACCAAGGAATTCTAAACTTTGCTAAAATGTCTAGGCTGAGGAAACCAGAAATAGTCGGGGCCAAATTTTAACCATTGTCTTTTTAAAAGCCCATTCAGGGATGTGAGTCCCACTCTTTTAGGTACGTGGTGTTCTTTGCCAGGAGGAAAGAAGAGGTTCCTGTCTCCATTTTTGTGGCCTTAACAAACCAGGTGCTGTGCCCCAGTTCTCATCTGAGATCCCTGAAAAAGAACCTCTCCCCGTCCGTTAACAAGACAGTAGCTATCTTTGAAAGGGGAACAAAGAGAACCCTGGGACTTACAGACTAGCCAGCCTCATTCCATACCTGGAAAAATACTGGAACACATTATTAAACAATCAGTTTGTCAGCACCGACAGGATCATTTGGTTCTTAGTACTAGTGAGCATGGATTTGTCAAGAACAAATCATTCCAAACCAATCCTGTTTCCTTCTTTGACAGGGTTACAGGCCTAGAGGAGGTGGGCAGACAGTAGATGTGATCTATCTTGGTGTTAATCAGGCTTTTGACAGAGTCCCATAGGACATTCTCAGAAGCAAACTAGGGAAATGTGGTCTAGATGCAATTGGTATAATGTGGGTGCACAGGTGGTTGAAAACCCATCCTCCAAGAGTCGTTCTCCATGTTTGGCTACCCAGCTAAGAGGGTGTACCTACTGGGTCCGGCAGGGATCAGTCTGGGGTGTGGTAATATTCCATATTTTCATTACTGATTTGGAAAATGGAGTGCAGAGCATGCTTCTACACTGTGCAGATCACACCAAGCACTTTGGAGCACAGGACTGGAATTCAAAACACCCTCTACAAATTGGAGAATTGGTCTTCTTGAGCCAAACTCCACGGCTGAGCCCCTCTCTATAGACTGGGTGAAAGTGAAACTCCAGAACCAAACACTCCTCCTCCTGGACAGTGCATTCCAACCTTTAATGGCAGGGGGACCGGACATGAGGGCCTGGTTGTAATTGCCAGCTGTGGAAGGGAGTGTGTAGCAGTGGTTAGTGAAGGGGCCTGGAAATAAGACTGCTGCGTCCCATCCGTGGCTCTGAGACTTGGTGTGACCCTGAGCAAGTAGCTTCAGCAAGTGGGAGCTGGGAGGTGCTGTCACCCCCACACTAAGGCAGTGTTTTGCACCCCCTGCTGCTGGCTGAGTTTGTCTGTCCCTTGGCAATAAGACAGACACTTCCTTTCACAGTCGGTTGATCACCCAGTGTCATCACCCTGCCTGCTGGCTGGGCGTGTAACTCCTCAGGTCACCACCCTCTCCAGCCTACCTTGGGCTTGGAAAGTGAGGAGGAGGGTGAGCAACAGCAGGTGACCCTGAACATCCACCATCCATCGCTCCATCACCTAGAGCAAGTGAGTGACATTAGGGTTCCTCTGTAGCATTCCCTGTCTGTCTGGGGAGAGGCAGAAAGAGGGGGAGAGAATTTCTCCCAAAGGAGATTGGATTTGCAAATGGCCTCCTGGAGCCCCTCGCTCTCAGACGAGGGAGGGTCTTCTCCAGTGCCTTCTCCAGCGTGTTTGGAAAGGTCCCAGCAATGCAGCTCCCAGCCCTTCCCTTGTGGGAGACTGTTCCCCTGGCTGAGAGTGTCTGAGCTGGGCCAGACCCTGTGAGCTGCTGAGCATGGAAATCAATGAGAAATGAGGAGGCCCTGGGCTTCCTATACCTAGGGACTTTGATGTGGGGAATTTTTTCCCTGGAGAAGACCGGAGTCCTGGGTAGTGTTCTGTTCTCTAGCCTGAGGGGTAGCCAGGGATGGCAGGAGGGAGCTGCTTGTCCGATGGTCTTTGTAACTGACCCCAGTGCCTCCCCGGGTGTTGCAGCTCCAAGGATGATGAGGGGAATCGTTCGGAGCAGACCATGCAATGAACTCCTGCCAGTGTGTGGAGATTGCACTCTCTGCACCCTTGTGAGGGGAGGAGGAGCTGCTGTGGCTGGGGTAGGGATGGGGAGGGATGAAAAAGGCTGTCTGGTGAGAGGCTGCCTGGACCCCAGACTCACTCATGCTCCACGCTCGGTTCCAGGATAGCCGGGCTCCTGAGGATGTTCAGGAACAAGGCTCTGCAGGTGTCCCCAGAGCCTGAGGGAAGCAGCTGCCATCTTCCCCAGGAGCAGAGCAGCCCCTCTGGCCCTGCTGGCAGGGAAGGAGCTCCCGGATGGACCAGGAGGTGGAAGTGCCCAGCCTTCTGGCAGAGGAAACCCACTCCTGGCGCAGGCGCCAAGGTGGGAGAGGCACTGGCCAGGCTGAAATGGAGCTGGCCCAGGATGCAGCTGGGCAGGCAGGACCCAGCCCAGGACGGGAGCCAGGCAGGGTGGCTCTGGGGCTTGTTGTGTGGGAAGCACCGGCCCCAGGAGCCCAGCCCTGATTCCCAGCAGGAGGCATCGCCCTGCCCAGTCACTGAGGACCTTCCATCTTCTCCAGGGCAGGAGGTGGAGGATCCCTGTCCCAGCACCAGCAGCTCGGCCCGCTCCCATGGGACAGCAGCAGTGCCTGGGATTTGGGTAGCAGTGAGGCCAACGGGCGCCGCTGCTTTGTTCCAGTTGAGGAGCCAGTCTGGGCTCAGGGAGGGGTGAGGAGGGGGCTGTGAACACCCAGAGCCCAGGCCCTCAACCAGCGCTATGGGGGCAGGTCTCCAGCCCAGGTGTCTGGCCTGAGCCACGTGAACCTCTGACACTAGATGCTGCCACTTTGGTCCTTGGAGTTCTGGTTGGCAGGGTGCGTGCGGGGAGAGGGAGCAGGCACTTCCCAGGGAGTCCAGGACAGTGTGTGGGGGGATCTCTTTGCTATGGGCTCCTGAATTACTTGGGGGCTGAAGGTATCACTGAGAGCGGGGAATGTGGGGAGCGATCTGCCCTGGGTCCCGGAGGTGGGAAGGGAGCACATTGCCCCACCATGCCCCTGTCCTTCTCCCTAGTGGCAGCAGGTATCATCCTGTCCCCTTTTCTCCCTGGTGCAGGGACCCCCAGGGACTCAGAGGACGAGGAGGAGGAATGGGTGGACGTGGCCACAGAGGAGGCTGCTCTCAAGAACATTCGAGAGCAGCTCCAGGGCCGAGAAAAGGTACAAACGTTCCCCAGCTGTGCTGGAACCGAGATTCTCCCGCCCCTTCTCAGCACCCTGACCTCCTGCAGAGAGTCTTGTCTCTGATGATCCACCAGCCCTAATGGGGATCTTTCTTCTCCATGATCTGGGACGGGTGGGTCCCCACTATCCCCCATTCAGGCCTGAGTGCTGCAGCTGGTGTGGGTGGGGCAGGGAGGTCCCTGGCTAACTGGCTCTCTCTCCTGTAACCCCACTCCTGGTGGGTGCAGGACGAGGCCCAGCAGCTCATGTTCCTGCACGCCATCCACCCCTGTGTCTCGCTGCACAGCAGAGAGGGCAGGACACATTGGAGCCACACTGCTGCAAGGCGGCTGTGCTGGAGAGGATTGTGGTGAGGGAGGACAGAGAGATGGGAGGGGCAGGGGTCTCCCCGGGCCAATGGATGGGGGATGGCTGGTGCTGGAGGGGCAGCTGAGGCCAGAGATTGCTGGGGCTGAAGATTGGGGAGAAGAGACAGGAGAAATTCTGAGATTGGCCACTAGTGGGCAGGAATCGGAGGAGCGGGAGGCAGGTGGGGGGATCTTGCTCGCTGTGTGGGGCGCTGGCTGTGTAATCGCCTCACTGGGAAGTGTCAGTGAGGCCCGAATCTCTCACGCTTCTTTGGCTCTCACAGGAGCTTATGGAGGAGCTGCCTGATAACTCTCCACCTGGCGCCATCCTCGCTAACTCCCTGATTGCTGTGGGCAACCTCGGGTACTGAGACCCTCCAGGCCTGTTCCCCTAACCCCGGTGCTGCTCAGGCCCAGGTCTGGGAGTCACTGCCCCTCCCACCACCAGGTCACCTCCCAAGGGTGGCTCCTCTGACAGAGATGGTGGGAAGGTTCACTCTCTATCTGGGTTGGGCTGTTCTTTTCACTCTAGTAACATTGCAATGGCTTTGGAGAGAGGCTCACACCCAGGAACAGATAGAGGAGGGGCAGCGGGGTCCAAGGAACAGGCGCTATTCCTGCCCTGCCACTGTCTGTCTAGGAAACCTTGCACTTGTCATTCCCTGGCTCGGTGCCTCAGTTTCCATTCTCACCAGCCTCTGCCTATTTCCCTGCGGTTTTACATCCCTGTTGGTGCCAGATCCATCCCCGCAGTGCACAGTCTAATATCGCCTCCTCTCTCTTGCCAGCACCATGACACCTGGCCTGGAGCCAGAGGTGGAGAGCCACCTCCTTCGACCTGCCCTGCATACCGTCTTCATCGTGGGCACGTAGAAAGACACCACCCAAGTCCAGGTAGATCATGCTAAAGTCATGGATTGAAGAGCCAGCTGTCATCCTGCCATGAATTCTTGCTAATTGCCTTCAGTGGAATGTGAATGAGGGAGGCCAGGATATGTATTTGGGTGTCTCACAAGTGCTTCGCAGAGACCCCTCTTCCCGTCCTGTGGCAGGAATAGCCCCAGTTTCCCAAACACTGAAGCATGGCTCTCCCTCGCTTTGCAGGATCTGCATAGGGTCTTGCCAGAGCTCCTGGATGCCATGCTGGGGAGCCTGCTGGCAGAGTCCCCAGACACCGACAGGCTCCACTACATCTTGGAGGTGAGCCCAATGAGAGGAGTGGGGGCAATTTTATCTTAACTCTTAGACCCATTTTCAAGTTTCTCTTCCTAGCTGGGCCCCCAGTGGGCTGTCCTTGGTCAGGGCAGTCAGTGCAATGCAGTGTCAGGCCCTTCCTCCTTGAATGACAGAGGAAGGAGCTGGGACTTCAAGCCAGAGCTTTGCCTGGGGACTGGCTTAGGGAGCGAGAGTCTGAACCCCTCCTGTGAGATCCAGAAGATGGTCCTCAGAGAAGAGTCACAGGCTCCTAACGAGAGAAACAGGAGGACCCCAGAGAATCAGCCCTTCTCTCGACAGGCCCTGAGATTCCTAGGGGGATTGTGTTCACACTCAGTCCCTTCACCCAACCAAGGACTTGAGAGCCAAGGAGGGGTGAGGGGTCTGTCTCCTTCCTGGTGAGCTGTTCAGGAATCAGAAGTTCAGGGAGTATGGGACCAGCCCCCACATCGAACGTTGTCCCAATCTAGAGAGATAATGACAAGTTGTGACCTGCAGGATACAGGCATTGTCCTAGGGGCAATAATCCCCTTCTAAATCTCTGCGATAAATGAATCGGATATTCCATCCCGTGCACAATGTCTCAGCCCCCTGGGGATGGGGAGGGTCTCATTAGCTCAACACATGCACCTTCCCATGGATCCTGAGCTGCCTCCTTTCCCCCTAGCACATGAACTATTAGATCGTGTCCAGGGTGTCGCAAGAGAGAGCCAGGGCCATTCAGAGCAGCACTGCCCTGCTCAGATCCACCATCACACTCCCTTTGTTTGACGTAAGTGACCTCTCAGCCCAGCTTCCTGACTCCAGGCATCGGTGGGCTGGCTCGAACAGGCTGTAGGATGTGCTGCTGCAGGGGCTGGGGGTTAGGAGTGTTCCTCTTGGGGAGGCAGAGTCAGAGCAGAGAATGAACTCGGCTTGAGTCAAGTTCTTCTTGTCCTGGTTAAGTGGTGACTCTGGGCATTTTAAGGGGACCATGCTGCAGGTTCATGTCTTTCTATCATCCTGGAGCAGCTGGGGAAGTAAGTCCTCATGGAGGGCCCTGCCCACATCCCTGTGCTCCAGGCTCCTTTTGAGGGCAGAGGAAATGAAGGGTCTAGCTCAAGCTCCTATTCTCTAGCATGTCCTGTAGAGGGGCTACGGGGACGGAGAGTCCTGGCCAGGCGGGGACTGGGAGCTGACAGGAAAATGCTGATGGAGTCCCCTCTCCCTCTCCCTTCCGCAAGAACTCAGCAGGACTCCCCAGGATGGGTCACCATGTGGCACAGCTGGCTCTGTCCATCAGTGACCCAGCCAAGGACCTGAGCCAGCAGGCCAGGGTGGGAGTGTACAGGCTCTACCAGCTGCTGCTGCACCACAGGGGTTAGGAACCCAGCTGGGAAATGGCACCCGATAGAGTGAGAGTGGGACCCCAACCAATTTCTCTCAGACTGACCCCGGCTGGAGGCTGAGTCTCTGTCGATCTCTTTCTCTGTTCTACAGCACCCCCTGCAATTCTGTTGGCAAGGAATCTGTCCACTGTGCAACCACCAATGGGATTAGAAAGACACAAGTGCTGCAACCAAAATGACAAGTGTGTGTGTCTCTTTCCCAGGGCTGACCATCTATGAGGCTGAAGCCCTGTGGTGTTGGGACTGGCACCGGGACAGCAGGCTCCTGGGCTACAGGAACACAGCCACTGTTGGGGAGGTAAGGACACTCTGCCAGGGAGTGGGGGTGGCTGGGTCCCCTGCAGTGACTGCTTCCTGGGGCCGCGAGACAGAGATACCGTTCTAGCCCCAGGATTCGGAGCCTCACTCTGGGCAGTTTGCTAATGCCTCACATCCTGTTGGGTTTAGGTCTTCGTAAAATTCTTCTGGGAGGGGCAGAGAAGATCCTTCCTCTGGACATCAGTGCTGGCCATCCATGACCCCCTGCTGTGTGTCAGCCAGCCTGAGCTGCTCCTCACCTACTCCCTCCTGCGGGAAGCCCAGCGCTGATGGGGGACAAGATAAGCAGCTGCATTAGAGTCAGGAGATTGGGGTGGGGCCCAGGCCTCCTTCCCATCCGATGTCCATTCGCTGGGCTGGCAGCAAGGAGCCTGGTGTGGAATGAGAGTGAGAACAGGTGCTACGGGGAAGGGAGATGAATTCAACTTCATGAGCAGGAGGGAGCCAGCTTGTCCCCAGAGTAGCTCCAACCCAGCTCTTTGCAAGGCTAATTAATGACAAGCATTGCCTCATCACAGACTTATGTTCTTAGGACATGGTGCTACCGCTCTTGGGAAGTGCCCTCTGCGAGTCTCTCCTGTCCCACAGGGCCACTCCAGTTTCCAGTGGACTAGTGTCCATGTCACCCGAGCCACCACCCAGAGTTGCTCTCGTCACTGGTAGCCTGGGAGGCCAAGGACTGACAAGTGATGGCAACTCAGTAGGCAGGCCTGAGGCACATTGGTGGGGGAAGCTTGTCCTGCTGCTGGCAGGGCTGAACTTGCTCTAGAGAGAACGGGAGGATTCAGTCAGCAGGGGCTGCTGATCTGCCCCATTCACCAGGGCTGCCATCCTGCGTCTTCAGCATTAGTGTCTGGGATGACTTGGAGAAAGGTCTCAACCTCCCGACATCCCACTTCACTGCTGCCAGAATCCCTCCTTCCCCTCACCTCCCTGCTCGAGCCCCGTCCCTGCCCAGCCTGGGTTGGGGTGGAGGAGAGGGTTTTGAGAACTTGCTCTGTGGATTGGAGGAGGAAGAGCTGTCAGGGGCACTGAGCGGGAGGTGGCAGGAGCTGATGCTACAAGGACGGGAGTTGGCACTGGAGGTCTCTAGAAAGGACAAGAAGACTCGATTCTGGGGGTAAGGAGGGTGAATCCATCCCTCAGAGGTAGGCAGGTGGTGGGTGGAAATGCTGGTTCCAGGTGCCCTTAATCCCCCCAATTCCTCGGGGGCGTCTGAGTCTCTGACAGGTTCTCGTTCCCTTGCAGCAGGAGGACGTCATGGCCAATGTGATGTGCCAGGTCCGCATCATCCAGCACTTGCGCCAGATGCCTGAGGCACTGCAGGGGCTGTGCCTCTGAGGCCACCAGCAACTCCCGCTCCCTGCCTCAGGTACTGCTCTGGGTCACTGTAAATGGGGAGATAGTGGAAGGGGAAATGGAGCCTCCTGGCAATCACAGAAACTCTCTCCCCTCTCTGTGGAGCAGGGTCCTTCCTTCTGCCCCACAAATTCCGGCAGAGTTTTCCAGACGGGTGCAGCCTGCAGCTGAGCCACCTCCAGGAACAGTGGGGACAGGTCACCACATCCCATCAAAGCAAGCAGTGCTGGCTCTCAAAGAGGCTTAGATGGAAGACCCCACTCCGTCATGCAGGTAAGAGCCATTTACTCCTTGGGGCATGTGGGTCTCTTGGGGGAGAAATGGGATCACAGAATCATAGGGTTGAAAGGGACCTCGGGAGGTCATCTAGTCCAATCCCCTGCGCAAAGCAGGACCAATCCCCGATATTTGCCCGGGATCCCTAAATGGTCCCCTCAAGGATTGAACTCACAACCCTGGGTTTAGCAGGCCAAAGCACAAACCACTGAGCTATCCTTCCCCCGCTAATGCGTAGCCTGGCTGGGAGCTTCCCCCCATCCCTGTCACCCAGCTCTGGAACAGAGACGTCTCCATCATTGTACCACCCTGGTTTTGTTCGTAGGAAGGTGCTCCCCAGAGATGTCCTCTAACCTGGACTCCTGAGAGGGTTTCCAGCAGGAGGCTCGAGCCCCTAGGGCATGAAGAGGACATCAGGTAGTCTCGTTCACATGGCATCTCCGGTCTCCAGCTCCACTTCCCGCAGCAGGGCAAACGAACCCATCAGCTCCCAGAATCCCAACTCTTTGGCCTCCTTCCACTCAGCAGTGGGATTTCTCCAGCCCCCTCACCATACCTGTCAGCCTCTGAATGATGAAGGACCTGAATGTTGGAGTCACCAGAACAAGCAAACTCCAGGTGCACGCAGTGGGGCCTGTGTGTACTGAGCCCCACTGGAAACCAGGTCTGAAATGGGAGCAAGGACCCCAGCCCAGGAACAGTAGGAGTGGGCAGAGCAGGCCTATTACAGGATGTTCTCCCCTGGGCTGCACAGCCTGGGGCTTAGCCAAGCTGTTTACAGAATGAGCCCTACCTGAGAGGCAACATGTATCTCCCCCTACAGAGCCAAACTTCAGTGGTGATACAGCCCAGCTGGGGTATCAACAGGAATGAGAACGAGGTAGGAAGTTCAGAGCAGCAAGGAAAGTCTAGAGGGAAACTTGAGAAGAGAGGTGGGAAGTGCCCAGGGAAAACTGCAGCAAAGAGAAAGGAGTAGACCTTGCTGTGGGGTACAGGACCCTGGGCTGCTGCCAATATCAGGGTGGGACTGGATTCCCCTACTGGCCCCAAAGAAGGGGGCGTCCACACACCCGGAGAGGGTTACCAAGCCCAGCAAGGGGGCTGCAGGATGAGGAAGAGCCCCAGTGATGGCAGAAGGACTTCTTTCTGTGCAAAGATGTGTTTGGACTTTTAGTGTGAGACAAGCTGGGCCCCAGAAGGGTGGACTAAAGGTGGCGACCTGGCTGAAGGGTTGAGTTACCAGGCAGAGAAACTGTCACGGTGCTGGAGCAACCACAGATGGGGGACGCTAGGCTAGCTGTGATCATGCCTGGCCACCACGGGGGCAAGGAACGATTAGTATCTTCCTTTCTGATTGGGATTGTCAGGAGGATTGAATTCCCCCTGTGATCCGTGAGGGCTGATGGAAGTCTTGGTTGCTGAAGGACGGTCTGTCCTGCCAAGCGGATGTCTCAAGGGACCAAGCTGGTCACTGGATTTCTCAATTCAGTTCCTGGGACTGGTTAAGCAGCCAAAGCAGGTCTAGGAGTTTCTCACCCAGCTCCTAGAACACCAACAGAGGCAGAAGGAAGTGCAGGCGGAGCTACAGACGCAGCAGCAGCAATACCTGTGAGAGATCCTGCCAAGGGAAATCAACCCAGTCTCTGCTCTGCCCATGGAAAAAATGGCAGACAAGGAGAGCACGCCAGGGCTGTGCTGTGAAGATTAGCCCAGGAGAGCAGCGCATGAGGAAGTGTACAAGCGTGGCCTAATGCCAAGATGGGGACAAGAGTTCTTTGTTTTGAGTGCAGAGAAGCAGGCCATATCAAAAGACACGGCCTGCTTAGGAAATTGCTGAATGGCAAAACGAGGGGCCAGGGCCCCAAGAAGGTAGAAAGAAAGGAGAAGTTGTCCTCTGACACAAACCCACGTGAGGCAGGCTACGTGGAGGTGGCACGGATGGCCATGGACCTTGCAGACCCTCAACCAACACACCCTGTTGGGTGCTGCAGGGAGGTGAAGCACGAAATGGTTGGCCCAGAGATGAAGCAGACTGAAGGAGGGAGAAACACCAGGGTGGAGCAGTCCATGGTGGGTTCTCAGACCCTGACGGAAAAGGTTTTGGCGAATGCAGTGCCAGTAGCAAAAAGGGGTAGAGAAGAAGCTAAAGGCTTCAGAAAAGGCTCTGCAAGCAGTTGCGAATGAGAAGGAGTGGCTGCAGGAAGAGCGCTGGGATACTGCGTAAGAGAAGGATTGCCTCTTAATTCTGGTGAGCGAGCTGGCAGTGGAGCTGGAGACACTGTGCGCAGGCTGTACAAGCGCGCAGCCGGTGACAGCGATGAGATGATGAGGGATGAAGCTTGGACAAGAATCGAACTTGCCCCCCAAGGTGAGTGATGTTCTAAGGAGGAGGGAATATAACAGAGAGTGGCCTGTGGGCTATAAAGCCTGAACTTAGGCCAAACTGATTACAGAGTGAGCTTCACCTGAGGGGAAAACCAGGGAAAACCGCAGCAAAGGTACAAGAACAGGCCTAGCTGTTCAGTACAGGGCCTTGGGGCAGAACCTAGAATTGAGGGTAGGACTGGTTCTCTCATGGCCTCTAAGGAAGGGGACGTAGAAGGCCATAGAAAGGGATAGCAAGGGCAAGCCGAGCCAAAGTCAGGCTGAGGTAGAGCTCCCAAAGGAACGGAAGACCTTGTTTCTATTAGACATTTTTGGACTTTTTGTTTGGGATGAGCACGACCCAGGAAGGAGTGGACTAAAAGACGGTCACCTGGCTGAAGGGCTGAGTTCCCAGCCAAAGAGTGCCCAGAGTGCCCTAGCAACTATTGGCTTTGGTGCTAGCCCAGCAAGAAAGCTGTAACACCAGGTCTTGCCAGGAAGGGGCAGCCTGGTTTTGGAGAGCGGTGGGGATGGTCTATGGGAGAGGATGGCTGGAGGGGTCGTACAGGAGGGGCAACAGGGTCCAGTGATGAGAGCAGGGAACTGGTTGGACTGCAGCCCTGCCACTGAGTGGTAACGAGATCCTGCCCAGGTCACTCTCCCACCTGATGCCTCACTTTCTCTATCTTTAAAATGGGGATCATCCTGACCTACATTAAGTGAGTGTTTGATCCTCTGTTTTTCCTTCCAAAATCTCTGCCGTCCTTGCCCCGCACAGGCCTCTGCCCTGTTCCTCAAACTTCCGTGCCCATGTTAGTGCCTGTGTAGCCCCCCAATGGCAAGGTCTCATGTACAGCCTCCTGCCAGCAAACTGAAGCCGCCCCTAGATCCAGAACAGGAATCGCAGTTCCTGTGCGCGGCCTGAACGGAGGACAGACCGTGGGCATGGGGACAGCCAACACTCACATCCAGGTAGATCATCAACGTACTCCTCTGTCCCAGGAGCAGGAAGGTCTCTGGTTCTTGCTTTCTTCGATGGCTGGAGCTGCTGATCTGGGGGTGCGGTGGAAAGAGATGGGAACAGGTAGAGGATTAATCCAGTGTCAGGGGGAGACTCCCCCCCCTCCCCTCACCCGTGGGAGATGATGTTGCCCCTCTATGGGGAAGTTCTTCCTTGCAGATGTTGTGCTTTGGTTCCTGGACTCTGCCAGGAAGCCCAGCTCCCATCCCTAGCAGCTTGGCTGTTCCCTACCTTGCTCGGCACCAGACCCTCTGCAGAGAGCTGCTCTGGGTCAGGAGTGCAGAGCCAGCTCTCATCCTGGAAGGTGTAGCCCCAGGTTTCATAACCCTGACCCATGGTCTCCCTCCCATGACAGGCTCTGAAGAAGGCCTGCCCAGAGACGTGGATGCCATGTTAAAGAGCCTACTGACAGCAACCTCCAACACAGACAAACTCCTGCACATCTTGGAGGTGAGCAGAATGGTCAAAGGCAGCAGGAATTTTACCTTAGCCCTGGGGAGGCCTGGAAATGAGAGACTGGATGATCCATGTTTCCATTGTGTCCTGCTACCTGAGAGCCATTGGGCCACCCGTGGTCAGGGCAGTCAATACAGAGCAGTGTTGGGGCCCTTCCTCCTTCAGGGACAGAGGGAAGGCGCTGATGCTTGGCAACCAGGCTCTGCCTGGTTCTGTTGAGCACTAACTCCAAGACCCCAGGCAGGCTTGCGGAGTGAGAGCATCAGAGCCCTGTGAAGTCCAGGAGAAGATCCTCTAAGAAGAGCACTGGCTCCTTCCGAGGAAGCTGCTGAGATGGGTCTTCACAACATCCTCTGGCAAGGAGTTCCACACGTTGACTGTGCGTTTGTTTAAAAAAATACTTCCTTTTTTTAGTTTTAAACCTGCTGTCTATTAATTTCATTTGGTGAGCCCATATCAGTGAACAACAGAAATGGTTTCTCGAAGTCATGTTCAATAACATGATTGGATCCTTTTACAAACTCAATGTAAAACTTGCTTAGAACAATGGTGGATCTGGATCTGCCCTTGCAGCATGGTTCCTGTATGTCTTATGTGATCTTGCGAAGAGCTAATGAAAATAGCTACTTTATCCATAGAAGCATTGGCATGTGTCTGGAACCCAATTAACATCAAGACAATGTAGATATTAGTGTTGTCCATAGTATAGGAATCTTGGCATTTAGCCTTGAAAGCAATATGGTAGTGTGCCTCGGTTTCCCTTCTCCTACAGCATAACAGGTCGGGAATGTCTTTTCTCCTGTGAAAAGTTTCAAGACTGTTTACAAGTATCAGGGGGTAGCCATGTTAGTCTGTATCCACAAAAACAAGGAGAAACTTCCTTTCAAAA
Organism: Lepidochelys olivacea; assembly: GCF_965140295.1. Taxonomy (NCBI): domain Eukaryota; kingdom Metazoa; phylum Chordata; order Testudines; family Cheloniidae; genus Lepidochelys; species Lepidochelys olivacea. The sequence continues at coordinate 177,175,130 of NC_140413.1, read as the reverse complement.
GAGCCAAGGAGGAGAGGGACACGGTCCATGAAGAGAGCCTGCTCTGGAGTTCCTGGGGGAAGAGAGGAAGAGCAGGGAGCAGGACCGATTGCTCAGGGGGGGAATGCTGGATATGGGGCCAGCAGGGTGGTTCATCCAGCTCATGTCACAGCACCAGCCCCAGTGCGTGTGCCGGCTGCAGTGTCTGCAGGTGCACAGGTCCATGTACCTGTGACAGTGGAATGGTGTTCCCGGGCCTGGCTCACAATGGTTGGAGGGTGGAGTTTGCGGCAGGGCTTGTGAGCAAAATTGCAGATGGGGTTTCTGATCCCAGCAATGACAGTTCTGTGTCTCAGAAAAAGATCCTCTTACCCCTCTCTCCAAGAGACGTACCCTTGTCTCCAAAACCAGTGAGGTGGCAGAGCGCATACTGGTTTATGCCATAGACGACCCTTGTTCTGCTCAGCCTTGAATACTCCAATTCCCTAATGAATGTTCTTCTGACCCTTAATGGCTTTTATATTTTTGCTCTCGCGATTATTCAGACACTCAGCCCAGTCGGCCTGGTCCCGCATCCACGTGGTGCCTCACTTTCCCCCTCTATGAAGTGGGGATAATCCTAACCGAGAATTAGACATTTTTTGATCCTCGGATCTTGATTCCTAAATCCCTGTCCTCCTTTCCCAACCCTACCCTCTCCCCCAGTTCCCCAAACTTCCATGCCTATCTTTATGCCTGTCTCACCCCCACAACTGCAAGGTCTCAGACACCATCTCCTTCCAGCAAGCTGAAGCTGTCCCTGGCTCAGGAGCTGGAATCGCATGTCCAGAGAGCTTCCCTTGCCTGGTGTATTGATTGTGGGCATGAGAAAGGACAACACCCATCTGCAGGTTGAACATCAACCTCCACCTCTGTCCCAGCAGCAGGATGACCTCTGCTCCCTGCTCCCTCAGACAGCTGGAGCTACTGAGAGGTGTGGTTGGCAGAGCATGAGAACAGCCTATGAGGTTAAGAAATGGTGGGGAGAACCTCTTCCCTTTATGGGACATTACGCTGTCCCTCCGTGGGCAGTCCTTTCTTTCCGCAGGCTGGGATTTGGGTCCTGGATTCTGCCCAGAAGCCCATATTCCATCCCTAGCAGCTTGGCTGTTCCCTACTCTGGTGTGCACCAGGCCCTCTGCAGAGAGCTGCTCTGGGCAAGGACTGCAGAGCCAGCTGTCATCCTGGCAGGTGTAGCCCCAGGTTCCATAACCCTGACCCATGGTCTCCCTCCGCTGGCAGGCTCAGAGCAAAGGCCTGTCCAGAGAACATGGATGACGAGCTCAAGATCCTGCTGACAGCATCCCCCAGCTCAGACAAACTCCAGCACATCTCGGAGGTGAGCAGAATGGGAAGGGGCAGCAGGGGTTTTACCTTGGCCCTGGGGACTCCAAGAAAGAAGAGACTGGAAAATCCATGTTTCTTCTCTTGGATCCTTCCGAGTATGCATTTGTGATATCAACTCTGTGGGTGCCCTTGGGGTTAACTCACTTCCCCCTTCCAGCATCATTCTTCTCAACTGTCAGATCTCCCCTGGGGAAGAAGGACATAAGCCTCGACAATCACCTTCACCTGTTGGTGTCTGGCCCTGGGACCCTAAACCAACTGGACTATCTGTCCCATCACCTTAACTGCCCTATCTTTCCCTCCTCGGGCCTTGTCCTAAGTGCTCTGCCTAGCCCCTTCCTGGCTTATTCCTGACCTTTCAAGGACTCTCCAAGCCCCTCCCATAGCTCCTCCACTTGGGGTGTCTCTTGTGGCTGAGCACAGGCTGCCCTTCTGTCTCTGAGCAGGCCTGGTTCCTAGTCACATGCTGCTGCTTGTCACCTGATCCCCACACTTATTCCCTTCCCCCTAGGGAGCTGCATAACCTGAGCTAGGTGCAGTTGAGCTCCAACCCATTTCCTGGCCATCTCAAAAGTTTGAGAACCACTGGAGCCAGCTGGCTAACAGAAAATCTTTCTTCTGCAGTGACTTGGGATTAAGGGACATGGAGGAAAAGACGTGGAGGCTGTGAATAAAGTTAGAGTACCGAGGCCAGGATAACCGAGGCTAGATCCCAGGACTGGCTATCAGAAGACCTGCCATTTCCGATTCCTGGCTTTGGGACCATGAGCGAGTCTCTTCAACGCTGGGTGCCTCAGTTTCCTCTAGTATCAAATAGCGCTAATCAAGGGGTTTTTTTTTTTGTTCTCCCCATTTTACAGGGTGTGAAACCGAGACACAGTTGGGACATGTCTATGCTGGAGGTCTCTTGTGCATTTCTAAGCTGCTGACCCCACCATGTTGTTCAGAGCCTGTGGACAACACAGCGACTAAAGGTGTGTTTGTTTTGTGCTTATCCCCTACGTACCAGCAGGTCTGGGCGGACTTTTCTTACTGTGCTGTGGAAAGCAGGTCCTGGGTACTAAGAGACTGAAAAAGTTTTCAAGGACTTAAAAGTAGTTTTATCAATGAATTGGGAGTAAACCTATAATCCCTGCTGATAAGATTGGTGGATGACGAAATATTGGCAGAGTGGTAATTACTGATGAGGAGAGGGCAGTGATACAGAACCATCTGGCTCATTCAGCAAGCTGGGCCCATTGAAAGAAAGCAAGTTTGACCAGAGCCAAGTGCAAGGTCCTACACCTAGCAACAAGGCATGCCGGCCACACCTCCAGAATGGGGAAGTGTATCCAGGAAAGCAGTGACTCTGGAAAGGATTTAGGGGCCATAGTGGAGAAGTCACTCAAAACGAGCTCCCAGCGTGATGTGTGGTGACCAGGGCTAAAGCCATCCTTAGACGTAGGAGCAGAGCAGTGAGGAGGCTAGGGTGGTGACACAGCATCAGTGAGACTGCTATTGGAATACTGTCTACAGTTTTGGTGTCCTCATTTGAAAAAAATGTTGAGAAATTGGAGCTGGGGCAGCAAAGAGCCACCAAATGTTCTGCGGGCTGGAGAAAAATGCCTTCTAGGGAGCGATTGAAAGAGCTCAACCTGTTTAGCTGATGAAAAGCCGATTGAAAGGTGACTGCACTGAAGGGTAGAAATGCCTTAATGGAGAGAAAATACTGGGGATTAAAAGGCTCATTAATCTAGCAGAGAAAGGCATAACAAGACCCAATGGCTGGAAGGTGAAAAGAGATCAATTCATATAACAAACAAGGCACAAATATTCAACAGTGAGGATGGTTCACCACAGGAACAAGCGACCAAGGAAGTGGTGGATTCTCCATCTCTTGATGTCATTTAATGAAGACTAGATGTCTTTCTGGGATGTGCTTCCCAAATGGTAGCAATTGTGGTATACAGGAGGCCTGTGATATGCAGGGGGTCAGATGAGATGCTCTAATGGTCTCTTCTGGCCATCAAGTCGACTCATTTCTGAAAAACTGAGTGTAGCATTGGGAGCAGCCTCTGATGTTTTGCTGTCCAGCTGGCTTGCTAGAATGAACACTCCTTGAGTGGAGTGATCGACAGGGAGTAGCTCAAACCTCTAAAGTGGTCTGGCCAGCGGCAGGACATTAGCACTGCAGGGGAGGGGTGGGTAGGTTGACGGGATAGCAAGTGTGAAAAAGGGGACAGGGAGTGGGGAGTAAGAGGAGCCTATATAAGAAAAAGCCCCAGATAGCAAGACTGTCCCTATAAAATCGGGACATCTGGTCACCCCAGGGGTGGGTTTGGCAGTGACATCACAAAGGCCCTTTACAGGACCTCAGCCTATTGGTCAAAGATAGTGGGGAGGTGGTGACCTCACAGAGAGATGCTGACATCAGCCAGGCAGGACAGGGGTGCAGGGCCAGGGAAACCTTGCAGACCCCTGTAGCTTTGCTTCCGCAAGTCTCCCTTTCGAGGTCCCTCTTTCAGGACTGAGAGAGTATTAGGGTTTACGTACGTGAGCGCGAGGAGGAACCGCTTTCGAGTTTTCTCCTTTTCCTGATTTTACTAGAAAACAGACATCCCTGTTTGGAAGGTAAGAGCCTCTGAGAGGTTTGGAACCTGTTCAGTCTGATCCATTTGGTGCCAGGTGAATTCTAGGCGTGGAAAACGCTAGCTTAAGGTGGCAGAATTTTATTCCCCACCTAGGATTTTGTCCCTTAGAATCACTGGGGACATTAGGGTTTGTCCTTTTTGTTTTACCTATTCCTCCATCCCTCCCTCCTTTCTCTTCTTCTCTTACTTCTTTTGTCCTTTCCCCTGTTCCCCTCCCACCACCAGGAGGGGTGTGTGGGGGGGAGTGACTGGGGGTGCTCTGCAGCTCCCATTGTGGAAGGTCCACCCAAAAATGTTGGGTTGAAATAGTGCTCGGACAGTGATCCCCACCGGTGACCTGGGCCATCCTTTGAGTTCTCTGGTGAGAACCCTCAGTCCCCCGCCCCTCAGTCTCTACCCTGATTGCCTGAGCGGGGGGTTACTGACAGGGAGGAGACTCGGGTCATTGTTGTTCTCTTTTAAGACCAAGTAAATAAGTCATAACCAGTCATATGTTTGACGAATTTTGCTGCTTCTCTGCATTCATTGTCTCTGAGCAGTTCATGATTCTCTCTAACATTCCAGTTCTCCTGAAACGCTTGCTGAATAATTACTATGAACTGTTTGTTGGTCTGGAGCTCATTTGAGAGGACTTTATTCAGGTCATTCAGTGTATAAAATTCAAGATCCGATGGTTAGTTTGAAAGTCCGGGCTCTTGGCTCCTATTCCCAACTCTACCACTGCCTGGCTGTGTGACCTCAGACAAGTCAGTTCTCCTCCTTTCTCAGCCTTAGCTTCTCCCTCTTTCAAGTAGGCATAACAATCGGCTCCTACCTACCTCACAGTGGGAGGAGGATGGGGATCCATTGGAGAGTGTCTCGAGGAGCAGTGCATAATATGAGGGGTCCTATCTCGTTTACTCAGATCAGATTTTGACATAATAGAGTAGCTGAAATACTCTATTTTGTTTGTTTTTGATTATTTTAAAATTGTTAAGAGCAGCAACTCCTTAGCTCAGACTGAAGCATCTTCTCTAGTTTTCGAGATCTAAGTGTCTCTTCTTTGTGCGTGACGAGACAATTTAACACACTGTGACAAACAGGAGATGCTTTTGTTTTGCAACAAAATATTTTTGCAAAGAATTTTTATCCCACTTGATATGATTTCAAGAAACAAAGGGGTTTAGTCTGAATGGGATTTTCTGACAGAAATGGTTTCAGTGAAATTTCCCCACCATCTCGATTTCTGGTCTCTCTCTTTGCCTCTGCGGGGTTTCTTGTCTGTTAGGAGTCAGGATTTGTGGCTTCTCTTTCTGGCTCTGCCACCGTGTTGCTGTGTAGGCCCTTGGGTAGGTCACTTCCCTTCTCTGTACCTCAGGCTCCCCATCTGTCTAATGGGAACAGGGACAGTTTGCGAACTCTGGGCAGTCATGAGCCTGAGTGAGATAAGGGGCATAGTTAAAGCCCTTTGTGAAAGAGAAAGTGGAGTTTCATGGTGTTGAGCACCAAGGAATTCTAAACTTTGCTAAAATGTCTAGGCTACGGAAACAAGAAATGGTCGGGGCCAAATTTTAACCACTGTCTTTTTTAAAGCCCATTCAGGGATTTGAGTCCCACTCTTTTTGGTGTAAGCAGTGTCAGGATGAGCTCCACCCTGACATCTGGTGGTGAGGTGTGGCAAGTTGTGGAAAAGAACTTCAGGGGCCGATCTCATTTGCATAGGCACACCCACCATGCCTAGAATGAGACCATAGCTGCCCAAATGGTCACTGTGGCTGCTGTGGGATCCCCAGTGTCTCTGTTATTGGGGCAGGAAGAATAAATTGTTATTACCCTGATTATGGGAACTGTGCTTGGAACTGTACGTGGCCTTTTGTTATGATGGAGGGATTCACCATCAACTAAGTAGCACTCGCTAGGCAAGGGTCATGGGTTCCAAAACTGTGTGAATGGAGAGAGGCTGGGGACAAGTAGTAATACTTGGTGGCATGGGCCCCTTGGTGAGGGCCTTACATGCTGATTGCACTTCCTCCTCTCTCCACCGTGGAATATCAGAGCTAATTTTGATTTCATTAGAAGTCTAGTTATAGGCTGCTGAGCTCACTTTGGGCTGACAGTGCACCAGCACTGGGGCTCCCCTACTATAAGCTGAATTCACCTAAGAGCTGAAATCACTGAGTGTTGTGTTAAGTAGTGGGGGAGCCTGAAGATATATTGTGGAGCAGTTTGCGGGACGGCTGGTGAAGCAGTTCGACGCGGAGCAGTGTGTGGATGGCAGGAGCTGCTTGTGGGCCGTGGAGCTGAGCGAAGGAGTTCGTGGGGTGGCTGGCGGAGTGGAGCGCAGCTGAGCGAAGGAGTTCGTGGGGCGGCTGGCGGAGTGGAGCGCAGCTGAGCGAAGGAGTTCGTGGGGCGGCTGGCGGAGTGGAGCGCCGCTATGGAGCTATGGGGCGGTCAGCTTCAGATCACGTAAGGTGCCTCCTACCCCCGTCCCATTTCCACCCAGGTTGGGAGGTAAAGCTCTGCCGATAAACTTTCGAACTCTGGGGCTGCCCTGACCAGGGACAGAGACTTTTGGGGCATTGGACTTTTGGGACTTCGGGTGATTTGGGGTTGCTGGACTCAAGAACCAAAGGGAAAAGGGCATGCCCCAATTTGCCTGGGGTGGGGTTGTTTTTGCTCATGGGTTGTGTTATGAATCCTGTTGGTGGTGTTTCCCCAACATAATGCCACATTGTTTCTCTCTGTTATTAAAAGACTTTTGCTACACTCAGACTATGTGCTTGTGAGAGGGGAAGTATTGCCTCTTGGAGGCGCCCAGTGGGGGTGGTATATATTTGTCCCAGGTCACTGGGTGGGGGCTCGAGCCGGTTTGCATTGTGTTATTGGAATGGATCCCCTAGATATTGAACCCGGCCCTTGTTGCTGCCAACTCTGACGGGCAGAAGGGTTACATTTTTGGGGGCTCGTCCGGGATCGCCTGGGTCAGTACCCCTCGCAAGCACCTGTTGAGTGATCCACTACATTGGGAAACAATTTTTTTGTTGTTGTTGTTGTTTGTGCTTATATTTTGAGGAAATTACTGTTTGTATAATGGCTAATATGTCAGGTTTGTTGGGCCCTGGCTCAGCAGCTTCTAGCTCAGAGGCTGCAGCCTTGGCTGATGATTGGACAAAAGCTCTGGGGCAAATATTGGAAAAGGTTGTGCTGCCCCATGCTGAGTCAGACTCTTGTCGTAAGTTAAGATTATTTGCTGGGGAGGAGGAGTTTGAACCCTGGTTAGAGCATACCACTGAAATGCTGCAAGAGTGAGCCGTACCAGATGCAGAAAAGTGAAGATGCCTTATAGAGAGCCTTGGCGGCCCAGCATTAGATGTGATTCGCACCCTGAAGCTCATTGACCCTGGGGTCAGTGTGAAGGACTGCCTAGAGGCCCTGGAACACAACTTTGGGAGCGTAGAGGGCCCTGAAGACAGCTACTGTAAGTTCCTTAATTCCCGACAACAAAAGGGCGAGAAGGCTTCAGCCTACATACAGAGACTGGAGAGACTGCTTCAGAGAGCTGTCATGAGGGGAGCAGTGACTGCTGAGCAGATGGATCAGACCAGACTGGTTCAAATTGTAAGAGGAACTCAGTATCAGAACCCGATTCTACTTCATCTCCGGCTAAGAGAACGACGGGAACATCCCCCAAGTTACTCCCAGCTGATAAAAGAGGTCCGAGAGGAGGAAGAAAGGCAGGCTGCCAGTGAGTTTTGGGAAGCCCAAACATCGGAGCCAGCCAGCACAACACCACTGCAAATGGCCAGTGTACTGATGGTGAGCACCAGAGAGGAACTTGCCCAACAAATGCAGGTCCTGACGGAACGGATAGCTGAGCTGCAAAGTACCGTTGACCGAGTTAAGACTTCCAGGAATAAGAAGCCTCAAACTGTGGCGATTGAGAAGCCCGCACTTAGAGCCACCATCCCCCCCAGGCGAAGGGGGAAAGGTCAATTCTTCTGCTACCGATGTGGTCAGGATGGACACAGTGCTGCCAAGTGCCGTAATGAAGAAAACCCCTCCTTAGTGTATGGAAAGCTGAGGATCAGTTGGGAGAGATCCAGTAGCTGCCAGAGGGTCTGGGGACGGGGACCCCCCAGGTCTGCAGGATTTGAAGATTCCCCCAGAAAAGACTGTCCAGCTGGGATCCCTGCAGGACTGATAGGGCCTCGAGCAGAGGTCATGGTGAGGATCGAAGGGGTGGAGTGTAAAGCAGTGCTTGACACTGGATCTCAAGTGACTATTATATTTCAGTCATTCTACCAACAGATGCTTAGGCACCTGCCTATACAGCCACTGACTGGCCTTGGCCTATGTGGCCTCAGCATGGATGAATACCCCTATCAAGGGTATGTCATAGTGCACCTGGAATTCCCAGAGGAGGTTGCTGGGGTAAGAGAAGAGGTAGACACAGCTGCCTTAATATGCCCTGACCCTAAAGGGACTTCTGATGTGTCTGTGCTGATAGGGACCAACTCCAGTCTCTTCAAGGTACTCGCGGATTACTGCAGAAGGCGGGCTGGGGACCAGTACCTGAATACCCTGATGATCCATACGCTTTGTGCTGAAGCCTATAGGAAAATTGAGAGCGCTAAAAGGGACACATCTGAGCTACCGCTTGGGGCACTGAAGTACGCGGGCACAACCCCCTTAGTAGTGCCTGCAAGGACGGAGCAAGAAGTGCTTGTCATGAGTACCTGTCTGAAAGGCAGTAAAGGGACGTTAGCAATGATAGAGCAGCCGATGGGAGGAGAGCTCCCTGAAGGAGTGCTGGTCCCCAGTGGAGTCATAACCCTACCTGCTGAAGCCCAGGAAAGGGTGACTATACTGATTGCTAATGAAACGAGTCGTGATATTTTTGTGAAGCAAGGACAAAAGATAGCAGACCTCTTTGAGCCTGAGTCGATTGTAAAACCCCAGTGTGAAACTCAAGTTCCGACAATAGACCCAGCAAAGTTTGACTTTGGAGATTCACCAGTGTCCGAGGACTGGAAAGATCGCCTGAGGAAGAAACTTTGTGAAAGATCCAAGGTGTTCTCACTGCATGAGTGGGATGTGGGATGTGCAAAAGGAGTAGAGCACAATATCAGACTACATGACTCTCGACCTTTCAGGGAGAGATCTAGGAAGATTGCTCTCTCTGAGATGGAAGATGTGCGACATCATCTTCAGGAGCTGGCTGCGAATGGCATCATTACAGAGTCCCGCAGCCCATACGCCTCACCCATTGTGGTAGTCCGCAAAAAGAATGGGAAAATCCGGATGTGTATTGACTACCGCACCCTAAACAGCCGTACTGTGGTCGACCAGTACACTATGCCTCGAGTGCAAGACGCCTTAGACTGTTTGCTGGGAAGCCAGTGGTTCTCTGTGTTGGATCTTCGAAGTGGATACTACCAGATCCCTCTGGGAGAAGAAGATAAGGAGAAGACAGCCTTCATCTGCCCATTAGGGTTTTATCAGTTCGAACGCATGCCCCAAGGGATTTCTGGAGCACCTGCCACCTTTCAACGTCTCATGGAGAAAGTTGTGGGAGACATGAATTTACTGCAAGTGTTAGTTTATTTGGATGACCTGATTGTGTTTGGAAGAACCTTAGAGGAGCATGAAGAAAGACTTCTTAAAGTGCTTGATAGGTTGGAAGATTATGGTCTGAAGCTTTCAATTGACAAATGCCAGTTCTGCAGAACCTCAGTGAAGTATGTGGGTCACATTGTGTCCCAAGAAGGTGTGAGTACTGATCCTGATAAAATAGAAGCACTCACTACATGGCCACGTCCAAGTAACTACAGAGAACTCAAGACCTTCCTTGGATTTAGTGGCTACTACCGCAGATTTGTGAAAAACTATGCTACGATTGTAAAGCCTCTGAATGATCTTACCAGGGGACATCAGTCCAGCAAGAACAAATCTAAGTCCAAGAATAAGGGGAGGTCCCCAAAGCCTCCTGTGCAGAGACACAATGGCCCCTTTGCACCATTTGGGCCACGGTGGGATGAGAGATGTGAAAGGGCTTTTCGAGAAATCATTACTTGCCTAACTCATGCTCCAGTCCTAGTTTTTGCTGACCCAAGCAAACCATTTATCCTGCATACTGATGCCAGTTTGGAGGGTCTGGGAGCAGTCCTGTACCAGGAAGTGGAAGGCAAATGTAAACCTGTAGCCTTTGCCAGCCGAGGATTGTCTGATAGTGAAACTCGCTATCCCACCCACAAGCTGGAGTTTTTGGCCTTGAAATGGGCCATCACTGAGAAATTTCGAGACTACTTGTATGGTGCTCAGTTCCAGGTGTGGACAGACAACAATCCACTGACTTATGTGTTAACAAGTGCTAAGCTGGATGCTACAGGGCAGAGATGGGTGGCCGCCTTGGCTAGCTATGAGTTCAGCATTCAGTACCGATCAGGGAGAAGCAATGTAGATGCAGATGCATTGTCCAGGCGTCCGCAGGCTCCAGAAGTTGCTGTGATACCCACAGATGGAGTGAGAGCTATTTGCAGTGTGAGTCGCCGAGAGCCAGAGGCCCGTGAAGACTTTCAGGGATGTGTTGCAGAAGCTTTGGGCCTGCCCCCTGAATGCATGCCTTCTGCTTCGGTGAACTATATTGCATTAGACCAATCTCCTTTGCCCATGCTCAATGCAGCTGACTGGCAAGAAGCCCAGCGGCAAGATATTGACATTCGTGATACACTACTTGCCAAAAGGGAGGGGCGAAGCCCAGCTGCAGTTGTCCCACCTAACCCGGAGGGTAAACTACTATTGAGAGAATGGACCAAACTAAAACTGATTCAGGGAGTGCTACACCGAATGACCACTGACCCTTTACAAAAACAACGAGCACAACTAGTACTGCCAAAAAAGTACAGAGCCCTGGCCATGAGGGCCCTGCATGATGACTTTGGGCATTTAGGGATGGAGAGGACCCTGGAACTTATTCGTAGTAGGTTCTATTGGCCCCGAATGGCTGAAGATGTTCGCAGGAAATGTGAGACTTGCGCTCGATGTGTTCAAAGGAAAACTCTGCCCACGAGGGCTGCATACCTCAAGAACATCACCAGCAACAAACCTTTGGAGTTGGTATGCATTGATTTCTTGTCTGTAGAGGTAGACAAGAGGAATGTTGGAAACATTCTAGTAGTGACTGACCATTTTACACGGTATGCACAAGCATATCCCACACGTGATCAGAGGGCCACCACCGTTGCTCGAGTATTGTGGGACAAATATTTCTCAGTCTATGGATTCCCAGCTCGGATACACTCTGATCAGGGGCGGGATTTTGAGAGTCACCTTCTGAAGGAGGTGCTGAAGATAGCAGGAATTAAAAAGTCTAGGACAACGCCTTATCACCCCCAAGGTGATCCTCAGCCAGAGAGGTTCAATCGAACCCTATTAGATATGTTGGGAACTTTGCGACCAGAGCAGAAGGCAACCTGGAGCCAGCATGTCGCATTTCTGGTGCATGCCTACAATGCCACAAAGAACGATGCTACGGGAGTCACCCCATATCTCTTGATGTTTGGGCGAGAACCAAGATTACCCATAGACTTGTGCTTTGGTGTATCAGAGGATGGAGATAGCTATGAAACTCATCAGCAATATGTATCCCGACTAAGAGAAAAGCTGCGGGATGCTTATCGCTTAGCTACCGCTGCGGCTCGGAAGAACGCAGACCGCAACAAACTTCGATATGATGCTAGAGTGCGTTCGCAGGAGCTCCAGCCGGGGGACAGAGTCCTGCTGCAAAATTTGGGTATTGCTGGCAAACACAAGATAGCTGACAGATGGAAGGCAATACCTTACCTGGTGATGGAAAAGCTGGGAGATCTGCCGGTCTACAAGATCAAACCTGAAGACGGTCCAGGGCAAATAAAGACGGTGCATAGAAACCTTTTGCTCCCTGTGGGGGAATTGGTAAGCACCCCTTGTGAGATGGGCCACGGCAGGGCCGCCGGGCAGAACAGAGGTGCTAGACCAAAGCCGCCATCCAACACAGACAGTGGGCCCCCTGCAGCTAACTTACCCCTATTCTGCACATCTGAGAGTGAGTCTGAGGAGGAAGACACAACCCTGGTGTATCCTGGGATGGAGACAAGATTTCAGTCTCGATCAGCTGAACCAAACGAGAGTTTTCCCTCTTCCGCCCTAAACCCAATGGCGGAACTATTTAGGCCCCTTTCTGATACCCCGGTGCTGCTGATGAGACCCCCCTGTGATGACACACACAGGTTATTGGACAATGGGGACAGACAGGTAGAGGATGTCCTGGGCACCTTGGACCCTCCAGCGTTAGAACTAGGAGTGCAGGGGCCTACGCCAGTAGCCGAGGGACCCTCCAGGGAAGCCTCTCCATCCGTCACTCAAGAGGATGTTCCCCCTACCTCGGCAACAGAGATTCTCAATAGACGAGACAGGGTGATAAGACCAGTGAAACGGTTAACTTATGATGCACCTGGGGTGACTAGTGAGGAGCCAATACATTTAGCACACAGGCTGGTGGAAGCTAAAGTGGGCTTCCTGAGGCCCTTTGGAGGAAACCAATGAGTTGGTATAAAGGGAGTGTGATTTGTCGGGACGACAAAGTCTCGGCTGGGGAGAGGATGTAAGCAGTGTCAGGATGAGCTCCACCCTGACATCTGGTGGTGAGGTGTGGCAAGTTGTGGAAAAGAACTTCAGGGGCCGATCTCATTTGCATAGGCACACCCACCATGCCTAGAATGAGACCATAGCTGCCCAAATGGTCACTGTGGCTGCTGTGGGATCCCCAGTGTCTCTGTTATTGGGGCAGGAAGAATAAATTGTTATTACCCTGATTATGGGAACTGTGCTTGGAACTGTACGTGGCCTTTTGTTATGATGGAGGGATTCACCATCAACTAAGTAGCACTCGCTAGGCAAGGGTCATGGGTTCCAAAACTGTGTGAATGGAGAGAGGCTGGGGACAAGTAGTAATACTTGGTGGCATGGGCCCCTTGGTGAGGGCCTTACATGCTGATTGCACTTCCTCCTCTCTCCACCGTGGAATATCAGAGCTAATTTTGATTTCATTAGAAGTCTAGTTATAGGCTGCTGAGCTCACTTTGGGCTGACAGTGCACCAGCACTGGGGCTCCCCTACTATAAGCTGAATTCACCTAAGAGCTGAAATCACTGAGTGTTGTGTTAAGTAGTGGGGGAGCCTGAAGATATATTGTGGAGCAGTTTGCGGGACGGCTGGTGAAGCAGTTCGACGCGGAGCAGTGTGTGGATGGCAGGAGCTGCTTGTGGGCCGTGGAGCTGAGCGAAGGAGTTCATGGGGCGGCTGGCGGAGCGGAGCGCAGCTAAGCGAAGGAGTTCGTGGGGCGGCTGGTGGAGTGGAGCGCAGCTGAGCGAAGGAGTTCGTGGGGCGGCTGGCGGAGTGGAGCGCCGCTATGGAGCTATGGGGCGGTCAGCTTCAGATCACGTAAGTTGCCTCCTACCCCCGTCCCATTTCCACCCTGGTTGGGAGGTAAAGCTCCGCCGATAAACTTTCGAACTCTGGGGCTGCCCTGACCAGGGACAGAGACTTTTGGGGCATTGGACTTTTGGGACTTCGGGTGATTTGGGGTTGCTGGACTCAAGAACCAAAGGGAAAAGGGCATGCCCCAATTTGCCTGGGGTGGGGTTGTTTTTGCTCATGGGTTGTGTTATGAATCCTGTTGGTGGTGTTTCCCCAACATAATGCCACATTGTTTCTCTCTGTTATTAAAAGACTTTTGCTACACTCAGACTATGTGCTTGTGAGAGGGGAAGTATTGCCTCTTGGAGGCGCCCAGCGGGGGTGGTATATATTTGTCCCAGGTCACTGGGTGGGGGCTCGAGCCGGTTTGCATTCTGTTATTGGAATGGATCCCCTAGATATTGAACCCGGCCCTTGTTGCTGCCAACTCTGACGGGCAGAAGGGTTACATAGGTATCTGGGGTTCTTTGCCAGCAGGAGAGAAGAGGTTCCTGCCTCCATTTTTGTGGCCTTAACAAACCAGGTGCTGTGCCCCAGTTCTCATCTGAGATCCCCGAAAAGAAACTCTCCCCATCCGTTAACAAGACAGTAGCTATCTTTAAAAGGGAAACAAAGAGAGCCCCGGGACTTACAGACTAGTGAGCCTCATTCCATACCTGGAAAGATACTGGAACACATTATTAAACAATCAGTTTGTCAGCATCTACAGGATCATTTGGTTCTTAGTACTAGTGAGCATGGATTTGTCAAGAACAAATCATTCGAAACCAATCCTGTTTCCTTCTTTGACAGGGTTACGGGCCTAGTGGAGGTGGGTAGACAGTAGATATGATCTATCTTGGTGTTAATCAGGCTTTTGACACAGTCCCATAGGACATTCTCACAAGCAAACTAGGGAAATGTGGTCTTGATGCAATTAGTATAATGTGGGTACACAGCTGGTTGAAAACCCATCCTCCAAGAGTCGTTCTCCATGTTTTGCTGTCCAGCTAAAAAGGAGTACCTAGTGGGTCCGGCACGGATCAGTCTGGGTGTGGTACTATTCCATATTTTCATTAATGATTTGGAAAATGGAGTGGAGAGTATGCTTCTAAACTGTGCAGATGACACCAAGCACTTTGGAGCACAGGACTGGAATTCAAAACACCCTTCACAATTTGGAGACTTTGGTCTTCTTGAGCCAAAGTCCACGGCTGGGCCCCTCTCTATAGACTGGGCAGAAGTGAAACCCCAGAGCCAAACACTCCTCCTCCTGGGCAGTGCACGCCGACCTTTAATGGTCAGATGCTGCTTAGCTCTGTCAGAGCAGCTTCTGCTGTGGGATTCTCCCAGCACTTTCCAAGAGTGGGAAAGTATGAAATCCCCATTTGACAGCTGGGGACAGAGCCATAGAGCGGGGAGCAACTTGCCCAAAGTCCCAATAGGAAAACCAGCAATGGAACCCAGGAGTCCTGACTGTCAATCCCCTCTTTTCACAGGCAGTCGATCGCCCAGTGTCATCACCCTGCCTGCTGTCTGGGCAGGGTAACTCCTCAGGTCACCACCCTCTCCAGCCTACCTTGGGCTTGGAGAGTGAGGAGGAGAGCGAGGGACAGCAGATGACCCTGAACATCCACCATCCATCGCTCCTCCATCCGCCATCCATGGAGCCGTCTCCAGCGTGTTTGGAAAGGTCCCAACAATGCGGCTCCCAACCCTTGCCTTGTGGGCTACTGTTTGACAGGCTGAGAGTGTCTGAGCTGGGCGAGACCCTGTGAGCTGCTGAGCATGGATTGTCATAAATATAAAGGGAAGGGTAAACCCCTTTAAAATCCCTCCTGGCCAGAGGAAAAATCCTCTCACCTGTAAAGGATTAAGAAGCTAAAGGTAACCTTGCTGGCACCTGACCAAAATGACCAATGAGGAGACAAGATACTTTCAAAAGCTGGGAGGAGGGAGAAAACAAAAGGGTCTGTGTCTGTCTGTATGATGCTTTTGCTGGGGTCAGAACAGGAATGGAGTCTTAGAACTTAGTAAGAAATCTAGCTAGGTATGTGTTAGATTATGATTTCTTTAAATGGCTGAGAAAAGAACTGTGCTGAATAGAATGACTATTCCTGTTGTGTGTCTTTTTTATAACTTAAGGTTTTGCCAAGAGGGATTCTCTAGGTTTGAATCTAATTACCCTGTAAGGTATCTACCATCCTGATTTTACAGAGGTGATTCCTTTACTTCTATTAAAGGTCTTCTTGTAAGAAAATGGAATGCTTTTTCATTGTTCTAAGATCCAAGGATTTGGGTCTGTGGTCACCTATGCAAATTGGTGAGGATTTTTACCAAACCTTCCCCAGGAAGTGGGGTGCAAGGGTTGGGAGGATTTTGGGGGGAAAGACGTGTCCAAACTCCGTTTTTTCAGGAACCAAGATAAAGTTTGTTGCTGGCAGTGGAAGTCCTAGGGCAAAGGGTAAAATAGTTTGTACCTTGGGAAAGTTTTAACCTAAGCTGGTAAAAGTAAGCTTAGGAGGTTTTCATGCAGGTCCCCACATCTATACCCTAGGGTTCAGAGTGGGGAAGGAACCTTGACAGAAATCAATGAGAAATGTGGGGGCCCTGGGCTTCCTATGCCTAGGGACTTTGATGTGGGGAATGGTTTCTCTGGAGAAGTCCGGACTCCTGGCTAGTGTTCTGTTTTCTAGCCTGTGAGGTAGCCAGGGATGGCAGGAGGGAGCTGCTTGTCCGATGGTCTTTGTAACTGACTCCAGTGCCTCCCCGGGTGTTGCAGCACCAGGGATGATGAGGGGAAACGTTAGGAGCAGATCATGCAATGAACTCCTTCCAGTGTGTGGAGAATGCACTCCCTGCACCCCTGTGAGGGGAGGAGGAGCTGCTCTGGCTGGGGTAGGGATGGGGAAGGATGAAAAAGGCTGTTGGGTGAGAGGCTGCCTGGACCCCAGACTCACGCTTGCTCCCCGCTCGGTTCCAGAATAGCCGGGCTCCTGAGGATGTTCAGGAAGAAGGGTCTGCAGGTGGCCCCAGAGCCTGAGGGAAGCAGCTGCCATCTTCCCCAGGAGCAGAGCAGCCCCTCTGTCCCTGCTGGTGGGGAAGGAGCTCTTGGCCAGGCCAGGAGGTGGAAGTGCCCAGACTTCTGGCAGAGGAAACCCACTCCCGGCGCAGGCGTCGATGTGGGAGAGGCAGCGGCCAGGCTGAAATGGAGCTGGCCCAGGATGCAGCTGGGCAGGCAGGACCCAGCCCAGGACGGGAGCCAGGCAGGGTGGCTCTGGGGCTTGTTGTGTGGGAAGCACCGGCCCCAGGAGCCCAGCCCTGATTCCCAGCAGGAGGCATCGCCCTGCCCAGTCACTGAGGACCCTCCATCTTCCCCAGGGCAGGAGGTGGAGGATCCCTGTCCCAGCACCAGCAGCTCGGCCCGCTCCCCATGGGACAGCAGCAGTGCCTGGGATTTGGGTAGTAGTGAGGCCAACGGGCGCCACTGCTTTGTTCCAGGTGAGGAGCCAGGCTGGGCTCAGGGAGGGGTAAGGAGGGGGCTGTGACCACCCTGAGCCCAGGCCCTCAACCAGCGCTATGGGGGCAGGTCTCCAGCCCAGGTGTCTGGCCTGAGCCACGTGAACCTCTGACACTAGATGCTGCCACTTTGGTCCTTGGTGCTCTGGTTGGCAGGGTGGGTGCAGGGAGGGGGGGCAGACACTTCCCAGGGAGTCCAGGACAGTTTGTGGGAGGTTCTCTTTGCTATGGACTCCTGAATTAATAGGGGGCTGAAGGTATCACTGAGAGCGGGGGATGTGGGGAGCGATCTGCCCTGCGTCCTGGAGGTGCGAAGGGGGCACATTGCCCCACCATGCCCCTGTCCTTCTCCCAAGTGGCAGCAGGTATCATCCTGTCCCCTTCTCTCCCTGGTGCAGGGACCACCCGGGATGACGACGAGGAGAAATGGGTGGACGTGGCCACAGAGGAGGCTGCTCTCAAGAACATTCGAGAGCAGCTCCAGGGCTGAGAAAAGGTACAAACGTTCCCCAGCTGCGCTGGAACCGAGATTCTCCCACCCTTTCCCAGCACCCTGACCACCTGCAGAGGGTCTTGTCTCTGATGATCCACCAGCCCTAATGGAGGCCTTACTCCTCCTTGATCTGGGACGCCCAAGATGGGGGTATTTGTCACACACCAGCTGGGGTCTCCTCCCCCAACAGGCACTGTCCCAGATCTAGACCCTGCTTGTGTAGGAGTCGTGGGTAATTTGGACAATGGGCGGGTCCCCACTATCCCCCATTCAGTCCTGAGTGCTGCAACCAGTGTAGGTGGGGCAGGGAGGTCCCTGGCTAACTGGCTGTCTCTCCTGTAACCCCACTCCTGGTGGGTGCAGGACGAGAACCAGCAGCTCATGTTCCTGCATGCCATCCACCCCTGTGTCTCGCTGCACATCAGAGAGGGCAGGACACATTGGAGCCACACTGCTGCAAGGTGGCTGTGCTGGAGAGGATTGTGGTGAGGGAGGACAGAGACATGGGAGGGGCAAGGGTCTTCCCGGGCCAATGGATGCGGGATGGCTGATGCTGGAGGGGCAGCTTAGGCCAGGGATTACTGGGACCGAAGACTGGGGAGAAGAGAGAGATGAAATTCTGAGATTGGCCACTAGTGGGCAGGAATTAGAGGAGCTTGAGGCAGGTGGCGGGATCCTGCTGGCTGTGTGGGGCGCTGGCTGTGTAATCGCCTCACTGGGAAGTGTCAATGAGGCCCGAATCTCTCACGCTCCTTTGTCTCCTTTGGGTCTCACAGGAGCTTATTGAGGAGCTGCCTGATAAATCTCCGCCTGGCGCCATCCTCACTAACTCCCTGATTGCTGTGGGCAACCTCGGGTACCGAGAGGTGGTGGGAAGGTTCACTCTCTCTGGGTTGGGCTGTTCTTTTCTCTCCAGTAACATTGCAATGGCTTTGGGGAGAGGCTCACTCCCAGGAACAGATAGGAGTGGCAGCGGGGTCCAGGGAACAGGCGCTATTCCTGCCCTGCCACTGTCTGTCTGGGAAACCTTGCACTTGTCATTCCCTGACACGGTGCCTCAGTTTTCATTCTCGCCAGCCTCTGCCTATTTCCCTGCATTTTCACGTCCCTGTTGGTGCCAGTCCCACCCCCACACTGCACAGTCTAATACCAGCCATGATATTACCACCATGACACCTGCCCTGGAGCCAGAGGGGGAGAGCCACCTCCTTCGAGCTGCCCTGCATGCCAGCTTCACCCTGGACACATAGAAAGACACCACCCTAGTCCAGGTAGATCATGTTAAGTCATGGATTGAAAAGCCAGCTGTCATCCTGCCATGAATCCTTGCTAATTGCCTGCAGTGGAATGTGAATGAGTGAGTCCAGGATATGTGTTTGGGGGTCTCACAAGTGCTTCCCAGAGACCCCTCTTCCCATCTACAGGCAGGTGTAGCCCCAGTTTCCCTAACTCTGACCTACGGCTCTCCCTTGCTTTGCAGGAACTGCATAGGGATATGCCAGACCTCCTGGATGCCTTGCTGGGGAACCTGCTGGCAGAGGCCTCAGACACCAACAGGCTCCACTACATCTTGGAGGTAAGCCCGATAAGAGGGGTGGGGCAATTTTGCCTGAACTGTTAGATCCATTTTCAAGTCTGTCCTCCTAGCTGGGCCCTCAGTGGGGCGTCCTTGGTCAGGGCAGTGAGTGTAATGCAGTGTCAGGCCCTTCCTCCTTGAAGGACAGAGGAAGTAGCTGGGAGTTCAAGCCAGAGCTTTGCCTGGGGACTGGCTTAGGGAGTGAGAGTCTGAACCCCTCCTGTGAGATTCAGAAGATGGTCCTCAGAGAAGAGTCACTGGCTCCTTCCAAGAGAAACAGGAGGATCCCAGAGAATCAGCCCTTCTCTCCGGGCCCTGAGATTCCTGGGTGGATTGTGCTCACACTCAATCCCTTCACCCAACCAAGGACTTGAGAGCCAAGGAGGGGTGAGGGGTCTGTCTCCTCCTTGGTGAGCTGTTCAGGAATCAGGAGTTCAGGGAGTATGGGACCAGCCCCGACATTGGACGTTGTCCCAATCTAGAGAGACAATGAGAAGTCGTGACCTGCAGGATACAGGCATTGTCCTGGGGCAACAATCCCCTTCTAAAGCTCTGCGATCAGTGAATCAGATATTCCACCCTGTGGACAATGTCTCAGCCCCTGGGGATGGGGAGGGTCTCATTAGCACAACACATGCACCTGCCCATTGATCCTGAGCTGCCTCCTCTCCCCCTCGCACATTAACTATTGGATCATGTCCAGAGTGTCACAAGAGAGAGCCAGGGCCATTAGGAGCAGCACCGCCCTGCTCAGATCCACCATCACCCTCCTTGAGTTTGACGTAAGTAACCTCTCAGCCCAGCTTTCTGACTCCAGGCGTTGGTGGGCTGGCTCAAACGGGCTGTAGGATGTGCTGCTGCAGGAGCTGGGGGTTAGGAGTGTTCCTCTTGGGGAGACAGAGTCAGAGCAGACAATGAGCTTGGCTTGAGTCAAGTTCTTCTTGTCCTGGTTAAGTGGTGACTCTGGGCTTTTAAGGGGACCATGCTGCAGGTTCATGCCTTTTCGTCATCCTGGAGCAGCTGGGGAAGTAAGTCCTCATGGAGGGCCCTGCCCACATCCCTGTGCTCCAGGCTCCTTTTGGGGGCAGAGGAAATTAAGGGTTTAAGCTCTACCTCCTATCCTCTAGCATCTCCTGCTGAGGGGAAGGAGAGTCCTGGGCCCAGGGGAGGACTGGTAACTGACAAGAAAATGCTGATGGAGTCCTCTCTCCCTCTCCCTTCCATTAGAACTCAGCAGAATTCCCCAGGATGGGTCACTGTGTGGCACAGCTGGCTCTGTCCATCAGTGAACAGCCAAGGACCTCAGCCGGCAGGCCAGGGAGGGAGTGTACCGGCTCTACCGGCTGCTGCTGCACTGGAGAGGTTAGGAACCCAGCTGGGAAATGGCACCCGATAGAGGGAGAGTGGGACCCCAACCAATTTCTCACAGACTAACCCCGGCTGGAGGCTGTGGATCTTTCTCTGTTCTACAGCAGCCCTTGCAATTCTGTTGGGCCAGGCACGCAGCGAGGACTCTGCCCACTGTGCAGCCATCAACGGGATTGGAAGGACACAAGCACTGCAACCAGAATGACAAGTGTGTGTTTGTGTGTGTTTGTTTCCCAGGGCTGACCATCCATGAGGCTGAAGCCTTGTGGTGTTGGGACTGGCACCGGGACAGCAGGCTCCTGGGCTACAGGAACACAGCCAGGGTGGGGGAGGTAAGGACACTCTGCCAGGGCATGACACAGGTCAGGGAGTGGGGGTGGCTGGGTCCCCTGCAGTGGCTGCCTCCTAGGACCAGAAGACAGAGATACCGTTCTAGCCCCAGGATTTGGAGCGTCGCTCTGGGCAATCTGCTAATGCCTCACGTCTTGTTGGTTTTAGGTCTTCAGAAAGTTCTTTTCGGCGGGGCAGAGAAGATCCTTCCTCCGGACGGCAGTGCTGGCCATCCACGACCCCCTGTTGCGTGTCAGCCAGGCTGGGCTACTCCTCACCTGCTCCCTCCTGGTGGAAGCCCAGCAGCTGATGGGGGACAAGGTAAGCAGCTGCATTAGAGTCAGGAGATTGGGGTGGGGCCCAGGCCTCATTCCCATCTGATGGCCATTCGCTGGCCTGGTGGAAAGAGCCTGATGGGGAATGAGAGTGAGAACAGGTGCTACTGGGAAGGGAGATGAATTCACCTCCATGAGCAGGAGGGAGCCAGCTTGTCCCCGGAGCAGCTCCAACCAATCTCTTTAGCAAGGCTAGCTAATGACAAGAATTACCTCATCACGGACTTATGTTCTTAGGACACAGCTTTGGCATGTGTCTGGAACCCCCCTCACCACCCCACCGCCAGCTACAGTACCAAGGACCAAAGTGGCAGCATCTAGTGTCAGAGGTTCACGTGGCTCAGGCCAGACACCTGGGCTGGGGACCTGCCCCCTTAGCACTGGTCGAGTGCCTGGGCCTAAGGTGTTCACAGCCCCCTCCTCACCCTTCCCTGAGCCCAGCCTGGCTCCTCACCTGGAACAAAGCAGCGGCGCCCCTTGGCCTCACTGCAGCCCGAGTCCCAGGCGCTGCTTATGTCCCATGGGGAGTGGGCCGAGCTGCTGGTGCTGGGACAGGGACCCTCCACCTCCTGACCTGGGGAGGCTGGAAGGTCCTCAGTGACCGGGCAGGGGGGTGCCTCCTGCTGGGAATCAGGGCTGGGTTCCTGGGGCTGGTGCTTCCCACACAACAAGACCCAGAGCCACCCTGCAAGGCTCCATTCCTGGGCTGGGTCCTGCCTGCCCAGCCGCATCCTGGGCCAGCTCCATTTCAGCCTGGCTGCTGCCTCTCCAACCTCGGCGCCTGTGCTGGGAGCGGGTTTCTTCTGCCAGAAGGCTGGGCACTTCCACCTCCTAGCCTGGCCGGGAGCGCCTTCCCCGCCAGTGGGGACGGAGGGGCCACTGTGCTCCTGGGGAAGATGGCAGCTGCTTCCCTTAGGCTTTGGGGCCACTTGCAGAGCCTTCTTCCTGAACATCCTCAGGAGCCCGGCCATCCTGGAACCGAGTGGGGAGCAGGCATGAGTCTGGGGTCAAGACAGCCTCTCACTAACCATCCTTTTTCATCCCTCCCCATCCCTGCCCCAGCCACAGCAGCTCCGCCACCCCCCACAGGGGTGCAGGGAGTGCAGTCTCCGCACACTGGCAGGAGTTCATCGCATGATCTGCTCCCAACGTTCCCCCTCTTCAGCTATGGTGCTGCAATACCAGGGGAGGCACTGGGGTCAGTCACAAAGACTATTGGTCAATTTGGACAAGCAGCTCCCTCCTGCCGTCTCTGGCCACCCCTTCCAACCCCCCTGGCTAGAGGAGGAACAGAACCCAGGAGTCTGCATTTCTCCGGGGAAACCATTCCCCACATCAAAGCTCAGGGCCCCCTCATTTCTCATTGATTTCCATACTCAGCTGCTCACAGAGTCTGGCCCAGCTCAGACACTCTCAGCCTGCGGAACAGTCTGAGCTAAGTAGTTGCTGCTCTTAACAATTTCAAAATAATCAAATACAAATAAAATAGAATATTTCAGCTATTTTATTATGTCATAATCTGATCTGAAAAAAGAAAAGGAGGACTTGTGGCACCTTAGAGACGAACCAATTTATTTGAGCATGAGCTTTCGTGAGCTACAGCTCACTTCATCGGATGCATACCGTGGAAACTGCAGCAGACTTTATATACACACAGAGAATATGAAACAATACCTCCTCCCACCCCACTGTCCTGCTGGTAATAGCTTATCTAAAGTGATCACCAAGTTGGGCCATTTCCAGCACAAATCCAGGTTTTCTCACCCTCCACCCCCCCCACACAAATTCACTCTCCTGCTGGTGATAACCCATCCAAAGTGACAACTCTTTACACAATGTGCATGATAATCAAGTTGGGCCATTTCCTGCACAAATCCAGGTTCTCTCACCCCCCTCCCAAAAACCACACACACAAACTCACTATCCTGCTGGTAATAGCTCATCCAAAGTGACCACTCTCCCT
The DNA here is from genome assembly GCF_965140295.1 of Lepidochelys olivacea. Classification (NCBI taxonomy): domain Eukaryota; kingdom Metazoa; phylum Chordata; order Testudines; family Cheloniidae; genus Lepidochelys; species Lepidochelys olivacea. The sequence goes on along the minus strand of NC_140413.1, from coordinate 177,152,077 downwards.
ACAATGTGCATGATAATCAAGGTGGGCCATTTCCAGCAGAAATCCAGGTTTTCTCACACACCCCCCCACCCCCCCCCACCCCCATACACACACAAACTCACTCTCTTGCTGGTAATAGCTCATCCAAACTGACCACTCTCCAAGTTTAAATCCAAGTTAAACCAGAACATCTGGGGGGGGGGTAGGAAAAAACAAGGGGAAATAGGCTACCTTGCATAATGACTTAGCCACTAACCACTAACCCAGGAACTTATTCTTGCAACAAAGCCCGTTGCCAATTGTGCCCACATATCTATTCAGGGGACACCATCACAGGGCCTAATAACATCAGCCACACTATCAGAGGCTCATTCACCTGCACATCCACCAATGTGATATATGCCATCATGTGCCAGCAATGCCCCTCTGCCATTTACATTGGTCAAACTGGACAGTCTCTACGTAAAAGAATAAATGGACACAAATCAGATGTCAAGAATTATAACATTCATAAACCAGTCGGAGAACACTTCAATCTCTCTGGTCACGCAATCACAGACATGAAGGTCGCTATCTTAAAACAAAAAAACTTCAAATCCAGACTCCAGCGAGAAACTGCTGAATTGGAATTCATTTGCAAATTGGATACTATTAATTTAGGCTTAAATAGAGACTGGGAGTGGCTAAGTCATTATGCAAGGTAGCCTATTTCCCCTTGTTTTTTCCTACCCCCCTTCCCCGGTTTAACTTGGATTTAAACTTGGAGAGTGGTCAGTTTGGATGAGCTATTACCAGCAGGAGAGTGAGTTTGTGTGTGTGGTTTTCGGGAGGAGGGTGAGGGGGTGAGAGAACCTGGATTTGTGCAGGAAATGGCCCAACTTGATTATCATGCACATAGAATCATAGAAGATCAGGGTTGGAAGGGACCCCAGAAGGTCATCTAGTCCAACCCCCTGCTCAAAGCAGGACCAATTCCCAGTTAAATCATCCCAGCCAGGGCTTTGTCAAGCCTGACCTTAAAAACCTCTAAGGAAGGAGATTCTACCACCTCCCTAGGTAACGCATTCCAGTGTTTCACCACCCTCTTAGTGAAAAAGTTTTTCCTAATATCCAATCTAAACCTCCCCCACTGCAACTTGAGACCATTACTCCTCGTTCTGTCATCTGCTACCATTGAGAACAGTCTAGAGCTATCCTCTTTGGAACCCCCTTTCAGGTAGTTGAAAGCAGCTATCAAATCCCCCCTCATTCTTCTCTTCTGCAGGCTAAACAATCCCAGCTCCTTCAGCCTCTCATCATAACTCATGTGTTCCAGTCCCCTAATCATTTTTGTTGCCCTTCGCTGGACTCTCTCCAATTTATCCACATCCTTCTTGTAGTGTGGGGCCCAAAACTGGACACAGTACTCCAGATGAGGCCTCACCAATGTCGAATAGAGGGGAACGATCACGTCCCTCGATCTGCTCGCTATGCCCCTACTTATACATCCCAAAATGCCATTGGCCTTCTTGGCAACAAGGGCACACTGCTGACTCATATCCAGCTTCTCGTCCACTGTCACCCCTAGGTCCTTTTCCGCAGAATAGCTGCCTAGCCATTCAGTCCCTAGTCTGTAGCGGTGCATTGGGTTCTTCCGTCCTAAGTGCAGGACCCTGCACTTATCCTTATTGAACCTTATCAGATTTCTTTTGGCCCAATCCTCCAATTGTGTAAAGAGTTGTCACTTTGGATGGGCTATCACCAGCAGGAGAGTGAATTTCTGTGGGGGGGGTGGAGGGTGAGAAAACCTGGATTTGTGCTGGAAATGGCCCAACCTGATGATCACTTTAGATAAGCTATTACCAGCAGGACAGTGGGGTGGGAGGAGGTATTGTTTCATATTCTCTGTGTGTATATAAAGTCTGCTGCAGTTTCCACGGTATGCATCCGATGAAGTGAGCTGTAGCTCACGAAAGCTCATGCTCAAATAAATTGGTTAGTCTCTAAGGTGCCACAAGTACTCCTTTTCTTTTTGCGAATACAGACTAACACGGCTGTTACTCTGAAACCAATCTGATCTGAGTAAATGTTAAAGGCACCCCATATTATGCACTGCTCCCAGTGACACTCTCCAATGGATCCCCATCCTCCACCCACTGTGAGGTAGGTAGGAGCTGATTGTTATGCCTACTTGAAAGAGGGAGAAGCTAAGGCTGAGAAAGGAGAACTGACTTGTCTGAGGTCACACAGCCAGTCAGAGGCAGAGTTGGGAATAGGACCCAAGAGCCTGGACTTTCAAATAACCATTGGATCTTGAGTTTCATACGTTGAACGACCTGAATAAAGTGCTCTCAGATGAGCTCCAGACCAACAACAGTTCATAGTAATTATTCAGCAAGTGTTTCAGGAGAACTGGAATGTTAGAGAGAATCATGAACTGCTCAGAGACAATGAATGCAGAGAAGCAGCAAAATTTGTCAAACATGTGACTGGTTATGACTTATTTACTTAGTCTTAAAAGAGAAGAACAAGGACCCGACTCTCCTCCCTGTCAGTAACCCCCCGCTCAGGCAATCAGGGTAGAGATTGAGGGGCAGGGGGCTGAGGGTTCTCACCAGGGAGCTCAAAGAATGGCCCAGGTCATCGGTGGAGCACTATTTCAGCCCCACATTTTTGGGTGGACCTTCCACAATGGGAGCTGCAGAGCACCCCCAGTGGCTCCCCCACACACACCCCTCCTGGTGGTGGGAGGGGAACAGGGAAAGGAAAAAAGAAGTAAGAGAAGAAGAGAAAGGAGGGAGGGATGGAGGAAAAGGTAAAACAAAAAGGACAAACCCTAATGTCCCCAGTGATTCTAAGGGACAAAATCCTAGGTGGGGAATAAAATTCTGCCACCTTAAGCTAGCGTTTTCCAGAATTCAGCTGGCACCAAATGGATCAGACTGAACAGGTTCCAAACCTCTCGGAGGCTCTTACCTTCCAAATAGGGACGTCTGTTTTCTTGTAAAATCAGAAAAAGGAAAGGAGAAAACTCGAAAGAGGTTCCTCCTCGTGCTCACGTACGTAAACCCTAATATTCTCTCAGTCCTGAAAGAGGGACGTCGAGAGGGAGACTTGCTGAAGCAAAGCTACAGGGGTCTGCGAGGTTTCCCTGGCCCTGCACCCCTGTCCTGCCTGGCTGATGTCAGCGTCTCTCTGTGAGGTCACCACCTCCCCACTACCTTTGACCAATAGGCTGAGGTCCTGCAAAAGGCCTTTGTGATGTCACTGGCACACCCACCCCTGGGGTGACCAGATGTCCCGATTTTATAGGGACAGTCCAGTTATCTGGGGGTTTTTCTTATATAGGCTCCTCTTACCCCCCACTCCCTGTCCCCTTTTTCACACTTGCTATCCCGTCAGCCTACCCACCCCTCCCCTGCAGTGCTAATGTCCTGCCGCTGGCCAGACATTTTGGAGGTTTGAGCTACTCCCTGTGGATCAGCCCACTCAAGGAGTGTTTATTCTAGGAAGCAAGCCGGCTAGACAGCAAAACATCAGAGGCTACTCCCAATGCTACACTCAGTTTTTCAGAAATGAGTCGACTTGATGGCCAGAAGAGACCATTAGAGCATCTCATCTGACCCCTGCATATCACAGGCCTCCTGTATACCACAGTTGCTACCGTTTGGGAAGCACATCCCAGAAAGACATCTAGTCTTCATTAAATGACATCAAGAGATGGAGAATCCACCACTTCCTTGGCAGCTTGTTCCTGTGGTGAACCATACTCACTGTTGAATATTTGTGCCTTGTTTGTAATATGAATTGGTCTCTTTTCACCTTCCAGCCATTGGGTCTTGTTATGCCTTTCTCTGCCAGATTAACGAGCCTTTTAATCCCCAGTATTTTCTCTCCATTAAGCTATTTCAACACTTTAGTTGATGAAAAGCAGATTGAAAGGTGACTTTAATGAACAGGTTGAACTCTTTCAATCGCTCCCTAGAAGGCATTTATCTCCAGCCTGCAGAACATTTGGTGACTCTTTGCTGCCCCAGCTCCAATTTCTCAACATCTTTTTCAAATGAGGACACCAAAACTGGAGGCAGTATTCCAATAGCAGTCTCACTAATGGTGTGTCACCTCCCTAGCCTCTTCATGGCTCTGCTTCTACGTCTAAGGATGGCTTGAGCCCTGGTCACCACAGCATCATGCTGGGAGCTCGTTTTGAGTGGCTTCTCCACTATGGCCCCTAAATTCTTTTCAGAGTCACTGCTTTCCTGGATACACTTCCCCTTTCTGGAGGTGAGGCCGGCATGCCTTGTTGCGAGGTGTAGGACCTTGCATTTGGCTCTGGCCAAACTTGCTTTCTTTGAATGGGCCCATCTTGCCAAACGAGCCAGATGGCTCTGTATCACTGCCCTTTCCTCATCAGTAGTTACCACTCTGCCAGTATTTTGTCACCCACCAATCTTATCAGCAGGGATTGTAGGTTTTCTCCCAATTCATTCATAAAAATTATTTTTAAAAATTAGTCCTTGAGAGCTTCTTCAGACCCTTAGTACCCAGGACCTGCTCCCCACAGCACAGTGAGAAAAGGCCGTCCTCCTGGTACATAGGGGATAAGAACAGAACAAACAAACCTTTAGTCGCTGTGTTATCCATAGGCTCTGAACAACATGTGGGGGTCAGCAGATTAGAAATGCTCTAGAGAGCTGTAGTGTAGACAGGTCCCAACTGTGTCTCGGTTTCACACCCTGTAAAATGGGGAGAACAAACAAAACCGTGATTAGGTCTATATGATAGTGGGGAAACCGAGGCACCCAGCGTTGAAGAGACTCGCTCATGGTCCCAAAGCCAGGAATAGAAAACGGCAGGTCTTCTGATAGCCAGTTGTGAGACCTCGCCCCTCTTATCCTGGCCTCTCTCCTCTAACTTTAATCACAGCCTCCATGTCTTTTCCTCCATGTCCCTTAACCCCACGTCACTGCCGAAGAAAGATTTTCTGTTAGCCAGCTGGCTCTAATGCAGTGGTTCTCAAAATTTAGCACTAGTGACCACTTTCACAGACAAAGCCACTGAGTGTCACCCCTCCTTATAAATTAAAAACACTTTTTTATATATGTAACACCATTATAAATGCTGGAGGCAAAGCAGGCAGGGGTGGAGGCTGACAGCTCACGACCCCCCATATAGTAACCTCACGACCCCCTGAGGGGGCTTGTCCCCCAGTTTGAGAACCCCTGCTCTAATGCATGTGGATGTCCTTCCAAAAGATGTGCTCTGGCTCAGTCCCATGTTATGGTTGGCTGAAGGAACAACTTGGTAACATTTTAGGGCCTGAGTTATACAGGAGGCGTGACTAGATACACATAATGGTCCTTTCCGACCTGAACATCTATCAATCTTTACATTTTCTGCTGCTAGGAAGATAACTCTGGACCTATTTTCTCTCATTCACTTTCAGTTGGAATAATTTAAATCCAGACCAAAGGATTTCCTCTTCCATTGTGTCTTCAGCACCTTTGAGAGCAAACAGCTACTGTTTGCCCACAGGTTTCCAGTTTCAACCTGTCCCATGGTGAGATGGCCAGGAAAGGGATTGGAGCTCAACTGCACCTAGCCCAGGTTATGCAGCTCCCTAGGGTGAAAGGAATAAGTGTGGGGATCAGGTGACAAGTAGTAGCATGTGACTAGGACCCAGGCCTGCTGAGAGACAGAAGGGCAGCCTGTGCTCAGCCAGGAGAGAGACCCCCAAGGGGAGCAGGTGTGGGAGGAGCTTGGAGAGTCCTTGAAAGGTCAGGGACAAGCCAGGAAGGGGCTAGGCTGAGCACTTAGGACAAGGCCCGAGGAGGGAAAGACAGGGCAGTTTAGGGTCATGGGGCAGATAGTCCAGTTGGTTTAGGCTCCCAGGGCCAGACACCAACAGGTGAAGGTGATTGTCAAGGCTTATGTCCTTCTTCCCCAGGGTAGATCTGACAGTCGAGAAGAATGATGCTGGAAGGGGAAAGAGAGTTAACCCCAAGGTCACCCACTGAGTTTATATAACAAATGCATACTCGGAAGGATCCAAGAGAAGAAACATGGATTTTCCAGTCTCTTCTTTCTTGGAGTCCCCAGGGCCAAGGTAAAACCCGTGCTGGCCCTTCCCATTCTGCTCACCCCCAAGATGTGCTGGAATTTGTCTGTGCTGGGGGATGCTGTCAGCAGGATCTAGAGCTCGTCATCCATGTTCTATGGGCAGGCCTTGCTCTGAGCCTGCCAGCGGAGAGAGACCATGGGTCAGGGTTATGGAACCTGGGGCTACACCTGCCAGGATGACAGCTGGCTCTGCAGTCCTTGCCCAGAGCAGCTCTTGGTAGAGGGCCTGGTGCACAGCAGGGTAGGAAACATCCAAGCTGCTAGGGATGGAAGCTGGGCTTCTGGACAGAATCCAGGATCCAAATCCCAGCCTGCGGAAAGAAAGGACTGCCCACGGAGGGACAACGTAATGTCCCATTGAGGGAAGAGCCTCTCCCCACCATTTCTGAACCTCATAGGCTGTTCTCATGCTCTGCCAACCACACCTCTCAGTAGCTCCAGCTGTCTGAGGGAGAAGGGACCAGAGGCCATCCTGCTGCTGGGACAGAGGTGGAGGTTGATGTTCAACCTGCAGATGGGTGTTGTCCTTTCTCATGCCCACAGTCAAGACACCATGGAAGGGAAGGACTCTGGACATGCGATTCCTGCTCCAGAGCCAGGAGCAGCTTCAGCTTGCTGGGAGGAGACCAGGCGGAATGGGCTGAGTGTGTTAATAACGGCTAGAGCAAAAATATAAAAGCCATTAAGGGTCAGAAGAACATTCATCAGGGAATTGGAGAGTTCAAGGCTGGCCAGAAAACGTGTCGTCTACGGCATAAACCAGTATGCGCTCTGCCACCTGACTGGTTTTGGAGACAAGGGTACGTCTCTTGGAGAGAGGGGTTCGAGGATCTTTCTCTGAGACACACAGCTGTCATTGCTGGGAACAGAAACCCCATCTGCAATTTTGCTCACAGGCCCTGCCGCAAACTCCACCCTCCAACCATTGTGAGCCAGGCCCGGGAACACCATTCCACTGTCACAGGTACATGGACCTGTGCACCTGCAGACACTGCAGCCAGCACACGCACTGGGGCTGGTGCTGTGACATGAGCTGGATGAACCACCCTGCTGGCCCCATATCCAGCATTCCCCCCCTGAGCAATCGGTCCTGCTCCCTGCTCTTCCTCTCTCCCTCAGGAACCCCGGAGCAGGCTCTCTTCATGGACCGTGTCCCTCTACTCCTTGGCTCTTTTAGAATCAAGGTGCTCCTTGTTCCTCCTTGCCCCTAAAGGATTTGCGTGATTTGTGGGTAAGATCTGACTTGTCTATTGACCTGGGTCTGGGGCTTGGTCCTTTGGGATCGGGAGAACCTTTTTCTTTTACTTCAGGACAAGGAGGAAAGTGAGAACTGAATTTTGCAAAGGGAAGCCACAGGGTAACCCTAAAAGGCCCAAACCGCAATGGTATTGAGCCAAAGGTGTGGCATGACAAAAATGATTGTCGATGGACACTTCCAATGGATTTCTTGTTATTGCTAATGCTGATTTGTTTTAGCTATTTTTTTGCTATTACCAAAAACTGTAAAAGTGTACCATGTGCCTAATCTTTGGAGAAAACCCTTGAACATGTTAAGAGTGATACAGAAGAACATATTTTATGTTAAAAAAGCTTGTGATACAGATGTTTCACCTGCAAAATATCTGTATTTTTTACCCATGGAAACTTATGCGCAAATAAATCTGTTAGTCTTTCAGGTGTCACCGGACTCCTTGTTGTTTTTGTGGATACAGACTAACATGGCTACCCCCTGATACTTGTAAACAGTATTGAAACTTTTCACAGGAGAAAAGACATTCCCGACCTGTTATGCTGTAGGAGAAGGGAAACCGAGGCACACTACCATATTGCTTTCAAGGCTAAATGCCAAGATTCCTATACTATGGACAACACTAATATCTACATTGTCTTGATATTAATTGGGTTCCAGACACATGCCAAAGCTTCTATGGATAAAGTAGCTATTTTCATTAGCTCTTGGCAAGATCACATGAGACATACAGGAACCATGCTGCAAGGGCAAATCCAATTCACTATTTTTCTAAGAAACTTTTCCATTGAATTTGTAAAAGGATTCAATCATGTTATTGAACATGCCTTTGAGAAACCATTTCTGTTGTACACTGATATGGGCTCACCAAATGAAATTAATAGACAGCAGGTTTCAAACTAAAAAAAGGAAGTATTTTTTTAACACAAACGCACAGTCAACGTGTGGAACTCCTTGCCAGAGAATGTTGTGAAGACCAATCTCAACAGCTTCCTCGGAAGGAGCCAGTGCTCTTCTTAGAAGACCTTCTCCTGGACCTCACAGGGCTCTGATGCTCTCACTCCGCAAGCCTGCCTGGGGTCTTGGAGTTAGTGCTCAACAGAACCAGGCAGAGCCCTGTTGTCGAGCACCAGCGCCTTCCCTCTGTCCCTGAAGGAGGAAGGGCCCCACCACTGCTCTGGACTGACTGCCCTGACCACGGGTGGCCCAATGGCTCTCAGGTAGCAGGACACAATGGAAATGTGGATCATCCAGTCTCTCATTTCCAGGCCTCCCCTGGGCTAAGGTAAAATTCCTGCTGCCCCTGCCCCTTCTGCTCACCTCCAAGATGTGCGGGAGTTTGTCTGTGCTGGGGGTTTCTGTCAGCAGGCTCTTTAACATGGCATCCACGTCTCTGGGCAGGCCTTCTTCAGAGCCTGTCAGGGGAGGGAGACCATGGGTCAGGGTTATAGAATCTGGGGCTACACCTGTCAGGATGACAGATGGCTCTGCAGTCCTGGCCCAGAGCAGCTCTCTGCAGAGGGTCTGGTGCCGAGCAAGGTTGGGAACAGCCAAGCTGTTAGGGATGGGAGCTGGGCTTCCTGGCAGAGTCCAGGAACCAAATCACAGAATCTGCAAGGAAGGACTTCCCCATAGAGGGGCAACATCATCTCCCACAGGGTGGGATTCTCTCCCTGACAGTGGATTAATGCTCTGGCCTGTTCCCATCTCTGCCCCCCCGCACCCCCAGCTCAGCAGCTCCAGCCACCGAAGAGAGCAAGAACCAGAGACCTTCCTGCTCCTGGGACAGAGGAGTACGTTGATGATCTACCTGGATGTGAGTGTTGGCCGTCCCCATGCCCATGGTCTGTCCTCCATTCAGGCCACGCACAGGAACTGCGATTCCTGTTCTGGATCTAGGGGCGGCTTCAGTTTGCTGGCAGGAGACTGTACATGAGACCTTGCCATTGGGGGGCTACACAGGCACTAACATGGGCACGGAAGTTTGAGGAACAGGGCAGAGGCCTGTGTGGGGCAAGGACGGCGGGGATTTGAGAAGGAAAAACAGAGGATCAAACACTCACTTAATGTGGGTCAGGATGATCCCCATTTCAAAGATAGAGAAAGTGAGGTATCAGGTGGGAGAGTGACCTGGCCAGGATCACGTTACCACTCAGTGGCAGGGCTGCAGTCCAACCAGTTCCCTGCTCTCATCACTGGACCCTGTTGCCCCTCCTGTACGACCCCTCCAGCCATCCTCTCCCATAGGCCATCCCCACCGCTCTCCAAAACCAGGCTGCCCCTTCCTAGCAAGGCCTGGTGTTACAGCTTTCTTGCTGGGCTAGCACCCCTGCCAATAGTTGCTAGGGCCCTCTGGGAGTTCTTTGGCTGGGAACTCAGCCCTTCAGCCAGGTGACAGTCTTTTAGTCCACTCCTTCCTGGGTCGTGCTCATCCCAAACAAAAAGTCCAAAAATGTCTAACAGAAACAAGGTCTTCCGTTCCTTTGGGGGCTCTTCCTCAGCCTGACTTTGGCTCGGCCTGCCCTTGGTAGCCCTTTCTATGACCTTCTACGTCCCCTTCCTTAGAGACCATGGGAAAACCAGTCCTACCCTGAATTCTAGGTTCTGCCCCAAGGCCCTCTACTGAACAGCTTGGCCTGCTCCTGTACCTTTGCTGCGTTTTTCCCTGGTTTTTCCCTCAGGTGAAGCTCACTCTGTTATCAGTTTGGCCTAGGTCCAGACTTTACAGCCCACAGGCCACTCTCTGTTATATTCCCTCCTCCTTAGAACCTCGCCCACCCGGGGGGCAAGTTCTATTCTTATCCAAGCTTCATCCCTCATCATCTCATCGCTGTCACCGGCTGCGCGCTTGTACAGCCTACGCACACTGTCTCCAGGTCCACCGCCAGCTCGCTCACCAGAATTAAGAGGCAATCCTTCTCTTACGCAGTATCCCAGCGCTCTTCCTGCAGCCACTCCTTCTCATTCGCAACTGCTTGCGGAGCCTGTTCCGAAGCCTTTAGCTTCTTCTCTACCCCTTTTTGCTACTGGCACTGCATACACCAAAACCCTTTCCGTCAGGTTCTGAGAACACACCACGGACTGCTCCACCCTGCTGTTTGTCCCTCCTTCAGTCTGCTTCATCTCTGGGCCAACCATTTCGTCCTTCACCTCCCTGCAGCACCCAACAGGGTGTGTTGGTGGAGGGTCTGCAAGGTCCACGGCCATCCCTGCCACCTCCACGTAGCCTGCCTCACGTGGGTTTGTGTCAGAGGACACCTTCTCCTTTCTTTCTACCTTCTTGGGGCCCTGGCCCCTCATTTTCCCACTCAGCAATTTCCTAAGCAGGCCGTGTCTTTTGATTTGGCCTGCTTCTCTGCACCCAAAACAAAGAACTCTTATCCCCATCTTGGCATTAGACCACACTTGTACACTTCCTCATTGCCTGCCCTCCTGGGCTAACCTTCTCAGCACAGCCCAAGCATGCTCTCCATATCTGCTCTTTTTGTCCATGGGCATAGCAGACCCTGGGTTGATTTCCCTTTGCAGGATCTCTCACAGGTATTTCTGCTGCTGCGTCTGTAGTTCCGCCTGCACTTCCTTCTGCCTCTGTTGGTGTTCTAGGAGCTGGGTGAGAAACTCCTAGACCTGCTTTGGCTGCTTAACCAGTCCTGGGAACTGAAGTGAGAAATCCAGGGACCAGCTCAGTCCCTCCAGACACCCGCTTGGCGGGACAGACCTTCCCTCAGCACCCAAGACTTCCCCCTGTGATCCGTGAGGGCTGATGGAATTCAATCCTCCTGACTGTACCAATTAGAAACGAATCTACTCATTGTTCCGTGCCCCCGTGGCGGCCAGGCATGGCATCACAGCCCTCTCGCTAGACTAGCGTCCCCCATCTGTGGTTGCTCCAGCACCGTGACAGTTTCTCTGCCTGGTAACTCAACCCTTCGGCCAGATCGCCACCTTTAGTCCACCCTTCTGGGGCCCAGCTTGTCTCACACTAAAAGTCCAAACACGTTTTTCCACAGAAAGAAGTCCTTCTGCTATCACTGGGGCTCTTCCTCATCCTGCAGCCCCCTTGCTGGGCTTGGTAACCCTCTCCAGGTGGGTGTACGATCCCTTCTTTGGGGCCAGTAGGGGAATCCAGTCCCACCCTGACATTTGCAGCAGCCCAGGGTTCTGTACCCAACAGCAAGGTCTACTCCTTTCTCTTTGCTGCACTTTTCCCTGGGCACTTCCCACCTCTCTTCTCAAGTTTCCCTCTAGACTTTCCTTGCTGCTCTGAACTTCCTACCTCATTCTCTTTCCCGTTGATACCCCAGCTGGGCTGTATCACCACTGAGGTCTGGCTCTGTAGGGGGAGGTACATGGTGCCTCTCAGGTCGGGCTCATTCTGTAATCAGCTTGGCTAAGCCCCAGGCTGTGCAGCCCAGTGGAGAACAACCTGTTACAGGCCTGCTCTGCCCACTCCTACTGTTCCTGGGCTGGGGTCCTTGTTCCCATTTCAGACCTGGTTTCCAGTGGGGCTCAGTACACACGGGCCCCACTGCCTGCAACTGGAGTTTGCTTGTTCTGGTGACTCTGACATTCAGGCCCTTCATCATTCAGAGGCTGACAGGTGTGGTGAGGGGGCTGGAGAATTCCCACTGCTGAGCGGAAGGAAGCCAAAGAGTTGGGATTCTGATAGCTGATGGGTTCGTTTGCCCTGCTGCGGGAAGTGGAGCTGGAGACTGGAGATGCCATGTGAACGAGATTACCATATGTCCTCTTCATGCCCGAGGGGCTGGAGCCTCCTGCCGGAAACCCTCTTAGGAGTACAGCTTCGAGGAAATGTCTAGGGAGCCCCTTCCTACGAACAAAACCAGGGTGGTACAGTGATCGAGACGTCTCTGTCCCAGAGCGGGGAACCAGGGATAGGGGAAGTTCCCAGGCAGGCTATGCATTGGGGATCCCGTTTCTCCCCCAAGAGACCCACACACCCCAAAGGAGTAAATGGCTCTTACCTCCATGAGGGAGTGGGGTCTTCCATCTAAGCGTCTTTGAGAGCCAGCACTGCTTGCTTTGATGGGACAAGGTGACCCATCTTCACAGCTCCAGGAGGTGCCTCAGCTGCAGGCTGCACCCATCTTGGAGGCTCTGAGGGCATTTGGGGCGCAGCAGGAAGGACCCTGCTCCACAGAGAGGGGAGAGGGTTTCTGTGAGGCCAAGGGGCTCCATTTCCCCTTCCACTAGCTCCCCATTTACAGTGAGCCAGAGCAGTACCTGCAGCAGGGAGCGGGAGTTGCTGGTGGCCTCAGAGGCACAGCCCTGCAGTGCCTCAGGCACCTGGCGCAAGTGCCGGATGATGCGGACCTGGCGCATCACATTGGCCGTGACGTCCTCCTTCTGCAAGGGAACGAGAACCTGTCAGAGACTCAGACGCCCCCGAGGAATTGGGGGGGATTAAGGGCACCTGGAACCAGTAGCATTTCCACCCACCACCTTCCTACCTCTGAGGGATCAATTCACCCTCCTGACCCCTAGAATGGAGTCTTCTTGTCCTTTCTAGTGACCTCCACTGTCAACCCCCCCTCCTTGTAGGGTCAGCTCCTGCCACCTCCCCCTCAGTGTCCCTGACAGCTGTTCCACCTCTAATCCACAGCTCAAGTTCTCAGAACCGTCTCCTCCACCCCCACCCAGGTTGGGCAGGGACAGGGCTCTAGCAAGGGAGTGTGGGGGAAGGACGGATTCTGGCAGCAGTGAAGTAGGATGTGGGGAGGTTGAGACCTTTCCCCAAGTCAACCCAGGCACTAATGCTGAAGACGCAGGATGGCAGCCCTGGTGAATGGGACAGATCAGAAGCCCCTGCTAACTGAATCCTCCCGTTCTCTCTAGAGCGGGTCCAGCCCTGCCAGCAGTGGCACAAGCTTCCCCCGCCCATGTGCCTCAGCCCTGCCTGGTGAATCCCCATCACTAGTCAGTCCTTGGCTTCCCAGGCTGCCAGTGATGGGAGCAACTCTGGGTGGTGGCTTGGGCAACAATCCCCTTCTAAAGCTCTGTGATCAATGAATCAGATATTTCACCCCATGAACAATGTCTCAGCCCCCTGGGGATGGGGAGGATCTCATTATTGGAGCGTGCCCAGGATCGCAAGAGACAGCCAGGGCCATTCGGAGCAGCACCGCCCTGCTTAGATCCACCATTACCCTCCGTGAGTTTGACGTAAGTGACCGTCTGGAACCCAATTAATATCAAGACAATGTAGATATTAGTGTTGTCCATACTATAGGAATCTTGGCATTTAGCCTTGAAAGCAATATGGTAGTGTGCCTCGGTTTCCCTTTTCCTACAGCATGACAGGTCGGGAATGTCTTTTTTCCTGTGAAAACTTTCAAGACTGTTTACAAGTATCAGGGGGTAGCCATGTTAGTCTGTATCCACAAAAACAACAAGGAGTCCGGTGACACCTGAAAGACTAACAGATTTATTTGGGCATAAGCTTTGGTGGGTGAAACATCTGTATCACAGGGTCTTTTAACATAGTGTGGGTTTTTTTGTATCACTTTTAACATGTTCAAGGGTTTTCTCAAAAGATTAGGCACCGAGATACAGCATGGCCAGAGGGCAGAAGGAGAGTGTTTAAAGGGAGCCTTATTCCCTGTAGAAGGAAGAAAGTTTGCTATAGATTAATTAGAGCACCTGAAGCCAGTCACCTGATAACCCCCCCCCCCCGCTTCAATCGAACAAGGGAAGGAGTTGAAGCAGAGTGGACTGGTCAATAGACAAGTCAGATCTTACCCAGAAATCACGCTGTTGCCAATCCTTCAGGAGCAAGGAGGAACAAGGAGAAACTTGCTTTCAAAAGAGCCAAGGAGGAGAGGGACACGGTCCATGAAGAGAGCCTGCTCCGGGGTTCCTGGGGGAAGAGAGGAAGAGCAGGGAGCAGGACCGATTGCTCAGGGGGGGAATGCTGGATATGGGGCCAGCAGGGTGGTTCATCCAGCTCATGTCACAGCACCAGCCCCAGGGCGTGTGCCGGCTGCAGTGTCTGCAGGTGCACAGGTCCATGTACCTGTGACAGTGGAATGGTGTTCCCGGGCCTGGCTCACAATGGTTGGAGGGTGGAGTTTGTGGCAGGACCAGTGACCAAAATTGCAGATGGGGTTTCTGTTCCCAACAATGACAGTTGTGTGTCTCAGAGAAAGATCCTCTTACTGGTTTTGGAGACAAGGGTACGTCTCTTGGAGTGAGGGCTGAGGTGGCAGAGCGCATACTGGTGTATGCCGTAGACGACCCGTGTTCTGGTCAGCCTTGAATTCTTCAATTCCCTAATGAATGTTCTTCTGACCCTTAATGGCTTTTTTATTTTTGCTCTAGCCATTATTCAGACGCTCAGCCCAGTCAGCCTGGTCCCACTTCCATGTGGTGCCTTACTCTCCCCCTCTCTGAAGTGGGGATAATCCTAACTGACAATTACACAGTGTTTGATCCTCAGATCTTCCTTCCCAAATCCCTGTCCTCCTTGCCCAACACTGCCCTCTCCCCCAGTTCCCCAAACTTCCATGCCTATCTTTGTGCCTGTCTCATCCCCCAACTACAAGGTCTCAGACACCGTCTCCTTCCAGCAAGCTGAAGCTGTCCCTGGCTCTGGAGCTGGAATCGCCTGTCCAGAGAGCTTTGCTTGCCTGGTGTATTGACCGTGGGCATGAGAAAGGACAACACCCATCTGCAGGTTGAACATCAACCTCCACCTCTGTCCCAGCAGCAGGATGGCCTCTGGTCCCTGCTCCCTCAGACAACTGGAGCTACTGAGAGGTGTGGTTGGCAGAGCATGAGAACAACCCATGAGGTTAAGAAATGGTGGGGAGAGCCTCTTCCCTCTATGGGATATTACGCTGTCCCTCCGTGGGCAGTCCTTTCTTTCCGCAGGCTGGGATTTGGGTCCTGGATTCTGCCTGGAAGCCCATCTTCCATCCCTAGCAGCTTGACTGTTCCCTACTCTGGTGTGCACCAGGCTCTCTGCAGAGAGCTGCTCTGGGCAAGGACTGCCCATAGAACATGGATGACGAGCTCTAAATCCTGCTGACAGCAACCCCCAGCACAGACAAACTCCAGCACATCTTGGAGGTGAGCAGAATGGGAAGGAGCAGCAGGGGTTTTAACTTGGCCCTGGGGACTCCTAGAAAGAAGAGACTGGAAAATCCATGTTTCTTCTCTTGGATTCTTCTGAGTATGCATTTGTTATATAAACTCAGTGGGTGACCTTGGGGTTAACTCACTTCCCCCTTCCGGCATAAGTCTTCTCCACTATCAAATCTACCCTGGGGAAGAAGGACATAAGCCCCGACAATCACCTTCACCTGTTGGTGTCTGGCCCTGGGACCCTAAACCAACTGGACTATCTGCCCCATGACCCTAAACTGCCCTGTCTTTTCCGCCTAGGGCCTTGTCCTAAGTGCACAGCCTAGTCCCTTCCTGGCTTGTCCCTGACCTTTCAAGGACTCTCCAAGCTCCTCCCACACCTGCTCCCCTTGTGGGTCTCTCTCCTGGCTGAGCGCAGGCTGCCCTTCTATCTCTCAGCAGGCCTGGGTCCTAGTCACATGCTGCTGCTTGTCACCTGATCCCCACACTTATTCCCTTCCCCCTAGGGAGCTGCATAACCTGTGCTAGGTGCTGCTGAGCTCCAACCCCTTTCCTGGCCATCTCACCGTGGGACAGGTTGAAAGTGGGAACCTGTGGGCTAACAGTAACTGTTAGTAACTGTTAGTAACTAATTAGTTAGTCTCTAAGGTGCCACAAGAACTCCTTTTCTTTTTGCGAATACAGACTAACACGGCTGTTACTCTGAAACCAGTAACTGTTTGCTCTCAAAGGTGCCGAAGACACAATGGAAGAGGAAATCCTTTGGCCTGGATTTAAATTATTGCAACTGAAAGTGAATGAGAGAAAATAGGTCCAGAGTTATCTTCCTGTATCTTCTGTACAGCAGAAAATGTACAGATTAATAGATGTTAAGGTCAGAAAGGACCATTATGTGTTTCCGGTCGCACCTCCTGAAAAACTCAGGCCCTAAAATGTCACCAAGTGGTTCCTTTAGCCAAGCATAACATGGGACTGAGCCAGAGCATGTCTTTTGGAAGGACATCCACATGCATTAGAACAGAGGTTCTCCAACTGGGGAGTCAGGCCCCCTCAGGGGGTCGTGAGGTTATTCCTTGGGGGGTCGTGAGCTGTCAGCCTCCACCCCTGCTTTGCCTCCAGCATTTATAATGGTGTTAAATATATAAAAAAATGTTTTTAATTTATAAGGAGGATTCACACTCAGATGCTTGCTTTTCTGTTCCTGGCTTTGGGACCATGAGCGAGTCTCTTCAACGCTGGGTGCCTCGATTTCCCCAACTAACAAATAGATCTAATCATGTTGGGTTTTTTTGTTCTGCCCATTTTACAGGGTGGGAAACCGAGACACAGTTGGGACCTGTCTACACTGCAAGTCTCTTGTGCATTTCGAAGCTGCTAACCCCCACATGTTTTTCAGATCCTATGGACAACACCGCTTCTAAAGGTGTGTTTGGTTTGTGCTTATCCCCTATGTAAACCAGCAGGGCTGGGCGCACTTTTCTCACTGTGCTGTGGGGAGCAGGTTCTGGGTACTAATCCTTTGAAGAAGCTCTAAAGGACTACTTTTTACAAATATTTCTATCAATGAATTGGGAGAAAATATACAATCCCTGCTGATAAGATTGGTGGGTGACAAAATATTGGCAGAGTGGTAATTACTGATGAGGAGAGGGCAGTGATACAGAACCATGTGGCTCATTCAGCAAGCTGGGCCCACTCAAAGAAAGCAAGTTTGACCAGAGCCAAATGCAAGGTCCTACACCTAGCAACAAGGCATGCTGGCCACACCTCCAGAATGGGGAAGTGTATCCAGGAAAGCAGTGACTCTGAAAAGGATTTAGGGGCCATAGTGAAGAAGCCACTCAAAACGAGCTCCCAGCATGATGCTGTGGTGACCAGGGCTAAAGCCATCCTTAGACGTAGGAGCAGAGCCGTGAGGAGGCTAGGGAGGTGACACAGCATCTGTGAGACTGCTATTGGAATACTGCCTCCAGTTTTGGTGTCCTCATTTGAAAAAGATGTTGAGAAATTGGAGCTGGGGCAGCAAAGAGCCACCAAATGTTCTGCGGGATGGAGAAAAATGCCTTCTAGGGAGCGATTGAAAGAGCTCAACCTGTTTAGCTGATGAAAAGCAGATTGAAAGGTGACTTCACTGAAGTGTTGAAATACCTTAATGGAGAGAAAATACTGGGGATTAAAAGGCTCGTTAATCTAGCAGAGAAAGGCAAAACAAGACCCAATGGCTGGAAGGTGAAAAGAGACCAATTCATATGACAAATAAAGCACAAATATTCAACAGTGAGGATGATTCACCACAGGAACAAGCTACCAAGGAAAGTGGTGGATTCTCCATCTCTTGATGTCATTTAATGAAGACTAGATGCCTTTCTGGAATGTCTTTGCCAAATGTTAGCGACTGTGGTAAACAGGAGGCATGTGATATGCAGGGGGTCAGATGAGATGCTCTAATGGTCTCTTCTGGCCATCAAGTCGACTCATTTCTGAAAAACTGAGTGTAGCATTGGGAGTAGCCTCTGATGTTTTGCTGTCTAGCCGGCATGCTTCCTAGAATGAACACTCCTTGAGTGGAATGATCCACAGGGAGTAGCTCAAACCTCCAAAGTGTCTGGCCAGCGGCAGGACATTAGCACTGCAGGGAAGGGGTGAGTAGGCTGACGGGATAGCAAGTGTGAAAAAGGGGACAGGGGTGTGAGAGGAGCCTATGTAAGAAAGAGCCCTAGATAGCGGGACTGTCCCTATAAAATCGGGACATCTGGTCACCCCAGGGGTGGGTGTGGCAGTGACATCACAAAGGCTCTTTGCAGGACCTCAGCCTATTGGTCAAAGGTAGTGGGGAGGTGGTGACCTCACAGAGAGATGCTGACATCAGCCAGGCAGGACAGGCGTGCAGGGCCAGGGAAACCTCGCAGACCCCTGTAGCTTTGCTTCAGCAAGTCTCCTTCTTCAGGTCTCTCTTTCAGGACCGAGAGAGTATTAGGGTTTATGTACGTGAGCGCAAGGAGGAACCTCTTTCAAGTTTTCTCCTTTCCTTTTCCTGATTTTACTAGAAAACAGACATCCCTGTTTCGAAGGTAAGAGTCTCTGAGAGGTTTGGAACCTGTTCAGTCTGATCCATTTGGTGCCAGGTGAATTCTAGGCGTGGAAAACGCTAGCTTCAGGTGGCAGAATTTTATTCCCCACCTTGGATTTTGTCCCTTAGAATCACTGGGGATATTAGGGTTTGTCCTTTTTGTTTTATCTTTTCCTCCATCCCTCCCTCCTTTCTCTTCTTCTCTTACTTCTTTTGTCCTTTCCCCTGTTCCCCTCCCGCCACCAGGAGGGGTGTGTGTGGGGGAGTCACTGGGGGTGCTCTGCAGCTCCCATTGCGGAAGGTCCACCCAAAAATGTGGGGCTGAAATAGTGCTCGGACAGTGATCCCCACCGGTGACCTGGGCCATCCTTTGAGCTCTCTGGTGAGAACCCTCAGCCCCCCGCCCCTCAGTCTCTACCCTGATTGCCTGAGAGGGGGTTTACTGACAGGGAGGAGACTCGGGTCATTGTTGTTCTCTTTTAAGACCAAGTAAATAAGTCATAACCAGTCATATGTTTGACGAATTTTGCTGCTTCTCTGCATTCATTGTCTCTGAGCAGTTCATGATTCTCTCTAACATTCCAGTTCTCCTGAAACACTTGCTGAATAATTACAATGAACTGTTTGTTGGTCTGGAGCTCATGTGAGAGGACTTTATTCGGGTCATTCAGTGTATGAAATTCAAGATCCGATGGTTAGTTTGAAAGTCCGGGCTCTTGGGTCCTATTCCCAACTCTACCACTGACTGGCTGTGTGACCTCAGACAAGTCAGTTCTCCTCCTTTCTCAGCCTTAGCTTCTCCCTCTTTCAAGTAGGCATAACAATCAGCTCGTACCTACCTCACGGTGGGAGGAGGATGGGGATCCATTGGAGAGTGTCTCGAGGAGCAGTGCATAATATGAGGGGTCCTATCTCGTTTACTCAGATCAGATTATGACATAATAGAGTAGCTGAAATATTCCATTTTATTTGTTTTTGATTATTTTGAAAATGTTAAAAGCAGCAACTCCTTAGCTCAGACTGAAGCATCTTCTCTAATTTTCGAGATCTAAGCGTCTCCTCTTTGTGCGCGACGAGACAGTTTAACACACTGTGACAAACAGGAGATGCTTTTGTTTTGCAACAAAATATTTTTGCAAAGAATTTTCATCCCACTTGTTATGATTTCAAGAAACAAACCGGTTTAGACTGAATGTGATTTTCCGACAGATGTTAGGGGGCTTATTCCTTCACCCACTTCCTTCCCTGGTCCTTCTCCCATGAACAGAGAGCAACAATACCCGAAGTTCAAGGATGCAAACAATTCGATGTTTAATGGGGTGAACTTCCAGCAAGCATGATTCCAGTTTCCTTCCTTAGTATCCTCCTTCCCAGCTTTGACACCACAGAGCCTTACCCCTGTGTCCCTGTTCCCATTCCTGCCCTTAGCCAAACATGATTCCAATTTCCCCAGCCCCATTCCCTGTTCCCATTTCACCTTTTAGCAGAACCTGATTCCAATTTCCTTACTCCCATTCCCTGTTCCCATTTCCCACACCCAAATGTCCACCCCCACACCCACCCACACCCACTCCCTTCCTCATTGACTACAGATTATATAGTAAAACTTGAGTTCTGCTTAGCTATACCTTAACCAATCATTTTCCTGAAATTTAACTAACCAATCCTAACATATTGTAGCATGATTATGTAACCAATTATATCCCACCACCTTAATTAGTTAACACCCAGCAAAATTAATTGTACAGCAGACAGGAACAATCACAGAACAGACGGAGATTATACAGACAAACAATAGCAAAGTGGGAAGTATAATGACAAGACAATACAGAAGTGAGGATTTCACATGCCAGCTATTGATAAGTGAGTTCTTGCCAGACAGGATGCTATCAAACTAAGTTTCCGTTTACATTTTCTAGGCACTTCCCTTTCTCTGGAGGTGATAGGCACTATCAGGACAGGATTGTATTCCTAACAGCCCAATAGCACCTTCTTTGAATGTGACTAGTTTGGAATGTGAGGATGTGACCGTTTGCTTCCCAGCTTATGGCTGCCTCTGTTGCTTAGCCAAAGGCCTTAGCCTAAGAACAGGGCCTCAGACTGTCACAGTAAGAGAAGGCCCTTACACTGGCAGACAGTGATTTTGATTCTTTCTTTTATACCTCTGTAACTAGCCAAGTGAAAAGAATACATCTAAATTCTTAGAGTATAGGCCTTTACAGACAGACCTGAATATGTATATCCTAACAAGAAATGGTTTCAATGAAATTTCCCCACCATCTCGATTCCTTGTCTCTCTCTTTGCCTCTGCGGGGTTTCTTGTCTGTTAGGAGTCAGGATTTGTGGCTTCTCTTTCTGGCTCTGCCACCGCGTTGCTGTGTAGGCCATTAGGTAGGTCACTTCCCTTCTCTGTACCTCAGGCTCCCCATCTGTCTAATGGGAACAGGGACAATTTGTGAACTCTGGGCAGTCATGAGCCTGAGTGAGATAAGGGGCGTAGTTAAAACCCTTTGTGAAAGAGAAAGGGGAGTTTCACGGTGTTGAGCACCAAGGAATTCTAAACTTTGCTAAAATGTCTAGGCTGCGGAAACCAGAAATGGTCGGGGCCAAATTTTAACCATTGTCTTTTTTAAAGCCCATTCAGGGATGTGAGTCCCACTCTTTTAGGTATCTGGGGTTCTTTGCCAGCAGGAGAGAAGAGGTTCCTGCCTCCATTTTTATGGCCTTAACAAACCAGGTGCTGTGCCCCAGTTCTCATCTGAGATCCCTGAAAAAGAACCTCTCCCCGTCCGTTAACAAGACAGTAGCTATCTTTGAAAGGGGAACAAAGAGAACCCTGGGACTTGCAGACTAGCCAGCCTCATTCCATACCTGGAAAAATACTGGAACACATTATTAAACAATCAGTTTGTCAGCACCGACAGGATCATTTGGTTCTTAGTACTAGTGAGCATGGATTTGTCAAGAACAAATCATTCCAAACCAATCCTGTTTCCTTCTTTGACAGGGTTACAGGCCTAGAGGAGGTGGGCAGACAGTAGATGTGATCTATATCGGTGTTAATCAGGCTTTTGACACAGTCCCATAGGACATTCTCAGAAGCAAACTAGGGAAATGTGGTCTAGATGCAATTGGTATAATGTGGGTGCACAGGTGGTTGAAAACCCATCCTCCAAGAGTCGTTCTCCATGTTTGGCTACCCAGCTAAGAGGGTGTACCTACTGGGTCCGGCAGGGATCAGTCTGGGGTGTGGTACTATTCCATATTTTCATTACTGATTTGGAAAATGGAGTGCAGAGCATGCTTCTACACTGTGCAGATCACACCAAGCACTTTGGAGCACAGGACTGGAATTCAAAACACCCTCTACAAATTGGAGAATTGGTCTTCTTGAGCCAAAGTCCACGGCTGGGCCCCTCTCTATAGACTGGATGAAAGTGAAACTCCAGAACCAAACACTCCTCCTCCTGGACAGTGCATTCCAACCTTTAATGGCAATGGGACCGGACATGAGGGCCTGGTTGTAATTGCCAGCTGTGGAAGGGAGTGTGTAGCAGTGGTTAGTGAAGGGGCCTGGAAATAAGACTGCTGCGTCCCATCCATGGCTCTGAGACTTGGTGTGACCCTGAGCAAGTAGCTTCAGCAAGTGGGAGCTGGGAGGTGCTGTCACCCCCACACTAAGGCAGTGTTTTGCACCCCCTGCTGCTGGCTGAGTTTGTCTGTCCCTTGGCAATAAGACAGACTCTTCTTTTCACAGTCGGTTGATCACCCAGTGTCATCACCCTGCCTGCTGGCTGGGCGTGTAACTCCTCAGGTCACCACCCTCTCCAGCCTACCTTGGGCTTGGAAAGTGAGGAGGAGGGCGAGCGACAGCAGGTGACCCTGAACATCCACCATCCATCGCTCCATCACCTAGAGCAAGTGAGTGACATTAGGGTTCCTCTGTGGCATCCCCTGTCTGTCTGGGGAGAGGCAGAAAGAGGGGGAGAGAATTTCTCCCAAAGGAGATTGGATTTGCAAATGGCCTCCTGGAGCCCCTCGCTCTCAGACGAGGGAGGGGCTTCTCCAGTGCCTTCTCCAGCGTGTTTGGAAAGGTCCCAGCAATGCAGCTCCCAGCCCTTCCCTTGTGGGAGACTGTTCCCCTGGCTGAGAGTGTATGAGCTGGGCCAGACCCTGTGAGCTGCTGAGCATGGAAATCAATGAGAAATGAGGAGGCCCTGGGCTTCTTATACCTAGGGACTTTGATGTGGGGAATGGTTTCCCTGGAGAAGTCCGGAGTCCTGGGTAGTGTTCTGTTCTCTAGCCTGAGGGGTAGCCAGGGACGGCAGGAGGGAGCTGTTTGTCCGATGGTCTTTGTAATTGACCCCAGTGCCTCCCTGGGTGTTGCAGCACCAGGGATGATGAGGGGAAACGTTGGGAGCAGATCATGCAATGAACTCCTGCCAGTGTGTGGAGATTGTACTCCCTGCACCCCTGTGAGGGGAGGAAGAGCTACTGTGGCTGGGGCAGGGATGGGGAGGGATGAAAAAGGCTGTCTGGTGAGAGGCTGCCCAGACCCCAGACTCACGCCTGCTGCCCGCTCGGTTCCAGGATAGCCGGGCTCCTGAGGATGTTCAGGAACAAGGCTCTACAGGTGTCCCCAGAGCCTGAGGGAAGCAGCTGCCATCTTCCCCAGGAGCAGAGCAGCCCCTCTGTCCCTGCTGGCAGGGAAGGAGCTCCCGGATGGACCAGGAGGTGGAAGTGCCCAGCCTTCTGGCAGAGGAAACCCACTCCCGGCACAGGCGTCGATGTGGGAGAGGCACTGGCCAGGCTGAAATGGAGCTGGCCCAGGATGCAGCTGGGCAGGCAGGACCCAGCCCAGGACGGGAGCCAGGCAGGGTGCCTCTGGGGCTTGTTGTGTGGGAAGCACCGGCCCCAGGAGCCCAGCCCTGTTTCCCAGCAGGAGGCATCGCCCTGCCCAGTCACTGAGGACCTTCCATCTTCTCCAGGGCAGGAGGTGGAGGATCCCTGTCCCAGCACCAGCAGCTCGGCCCGCTCCCATGGGACAGCAGCAGTGCCTGGGATTTGGGTAGCAGTGAGGCCAACGGGCGCTGCTGCTTTGTTCCAGGTGAGGAGCCAGTCTGGGCTCAGGGAGGGGTGAAGAGGGGGCTGTGAACACCCAGAGCCCAGGCCCTCAACCAGCGCTATGGGGGCAGGTCTCCAGCCCAGGTGTCTGGCCTGAGCCACGTGAACCTCTGACACTAGATGCTGCCACTTTGGTCCTTGGTGTTCTGGTTGGCAGGGTGCATGCGGGGAGAGGGAGCAGGCACTTCCCAGGGAGTCCAGGACAGTGTGTGGGGGGGATCTCTTTGCTGTGGGCTCCTGAATTACTTGGGGGCTGAAGGTATCACTGAGAGCGGGGGATGTGGGGAGCGATCTGCCCTGGGTCCCGGAGGTGGGAAGGGAGCACATTGCCCCACCATGCCCCTGTCCTTCTCCCTAGTGGCAGCAGGTATCATCCTGTCCCCTTTTCTCCCTGGTGCAGGGAACCCAGGGACTCAGAGGACGAGGAGGAGGAATGGGTGGACGTGGCCACAGAGGAGGCTGCTCTCAAGAACATTCGAGAGCAGCTCCAGGGCCGAGAAAAGGTACAAACGTTCCCTAGCTGTGCTGGAACCGAGATTCTCCCGCCCCTTCCCAGCACCCTGACCTCCTGCAGAGAGTCTTGTCTCTGATGATCCACCAGCCCTAATGGGGACCTTTCTTCTCCATGATCTGGGACGGGGGGGACCCCACTATCCCCCATTCAGGCCTGAGTGCTGCAGCTGGTGTGGGTGCGACAGGGAGGTCCCTGGCTAACTGGCTCTCTCTCCTGTAACCCCATTCCTGGTGGGTTCAGGACGAGGCCCAGCACCTCATGTTCCTGCACGCCATCCACCCCCGTGTCTCGCTGCACAGCAGAGAGGGCAGGACACATTGGAGCCACACTGCTGCAAGGCGGCTGTGCTGGAGAGGATTGTGGTGAGGGAGGACAGAGAGATGGGAGGGGCAGGGGTCTCCCTGGGCCAATGGATGGGGGATGGCTGGTGCTGGAGGGGCAGCTGAGGCCAGGGATTGCTGGGGCTGAAGATTGGGGAGAAGAGACAGGAGAAATTCTGAGATTGGCCACTAGTGGGCAGGAATCGGAGGAGCGGGAGGCAGGTGGGGGGATCTTGCTCACTGTGTGGGGTGCTGGCTGTGTAATCGCCTCACTGGGAAGTGTCAGTGAGGCCCAAATCTATCACGCTCCTTTGGCTCTCACAGGAGCTTATGGAGGAGCTGCCTGATAACTCTCCACCTGGCACCGTCCTCGCTAACTCCCTGATTGCTGTGGGCAACCTTGGGTACTGAGACCCTCCAGGCCTGTTCCCCTAACCCTGGTGCTGCTCAGGCCCAGGGTTGGGAGTCACTGCCCCTTCCACCACCAGGTCACCTCCCAAGGGTGGCTCCTCTGACCGAGATGGTGGGAAGGTTCACTCTCTCTGGGTTGGGCTGTTCTTTTCACTCCAGTAACATT
Source organism: Lepidochelys olivacea (assembly GCF_965140295.1). Classification (NCBI taxonomy): domain Eukaryota; kingdom Metazoa; phylum Chordata; order Testudines; family Cheloniidae; genus Lepidochelys; species Lepidochelys olivacea. The sequence continues at coordinate 177,127,042 of NC_140413.1, read as the reverse complement.
GCAATGGCTTTGGGGAGAGGCTCACTCCCAGGAACAGATAGAGGAGGGGCAGCAGGGTCCAAGAAACAGGCGCTATTCCTGCCCTGCCACTGTCTGTCTGGGAAACCTTGCACTTGTCATTCCCTGGCTCGGTGCCTCAGTTTCCATTCTCGCCAGCCTCTGTCTATTTCTCTGCAGTTTCACATCCCTGTTGGTGCCATTCCAATCCCCACAGTGCACAGTCTAATATCGCCTCCTCTCTCTTGCCAGCACCATGACACCTGGCCTGGAGCCAGACGTGGAGAGCCACCACCTTCAAGCTGCCCTGCATGCCGTCTTCATCGTGGGCACGTAGAAAGACACCACCCAAGTCCAGATAGATCATGCTAAAGTCATGAATTGAAGAGCCAGCTGTCATCCTGCCATGAATTTTTGCTAATTGCCTTCAGTGGAATGTGAATGAGGGAGGCCAGGATATGTATTTGGGTGTCTCACAAGTGCTTCGCAGAGACCCCTCTTCCCATCCTGTGGTAGGTATAGCCCCAGTTTCCCAAACACTGACCCATGGCTCTCCCTTGCTTTGCAGGATCTGCATAGGGTCTTGCCAGAGCTCCTGGATGCCATGCTGGGGAGCCTGCTGGCAGAGTCCCCAGACACTGACAGGCTCCACTACATCTTGGAGGTGAGCCCAATGAGAGGAGTGGGGGCAATTTTATCTTAACTCTTAAACCCATTTTCAAGTTTGTCTTCCTACCTGGGCCCCCAGTCGGCCGTCCTTCATCAGGGCAGTCAGTGCAATGCAGTGTCAGGCCCTTTCTCCTTGAAGGACAGAGGAAGGAGCTGGGACTTCAAGCCAGAGCTTTGCCTGGGGACTGGCTTAGGGAGTGAGAGTCTGAACCCCTCCTGTGAGATCCAGAAGATGGTCCTCAGAGAAGAGTCACAGGCTCCTAACGAGAGAAACAGGAGGACCCCAGAGAATCAGCCCTTCTCTCCGACTGGCCCTGAGATTCCTAGGGGGATTGTGCTCACACTCAGTCCCTTCACCCAACCAAGGACTTGAGAGCCAAGGAGGGCTGAGGGGTCTGTCTCCTTCCTGGTGAGCTGTTCAGGAATCATAAGTTCAGGGAGTATGGGACCAGCCCCCACATCGAACGTTGTCCCAATCTAGAGTTATAATGACAAGTTGTGATGTGCAGGATACAGGCATTGTCCTGGGGGCAACAATCCCCTTCTAAATCTCTGAGATAAATGAATCGGATATTCCATCCTGTGCACAATGTCTCAGCCCCCTGGGGATGGGGAGGGTCTCATTAGCGCAACACATGCACCTGCCCATGGATCCTGAGCTGCCTCCTTTCCCCCCAGCACATGAACTATTGGATCATGTCCAGGGTGTCGCAAGAGAGAGCCAGGGCCATTAGGAGCAGCACTGCCCTGCTCAGATCCACCATCACCCTCCCTGAGTTTCACGTAAGTGACCTCTCACCCCAGCTTATTGACTCCAGGCATCAGTGGGCTGGCTCGAATGGGCTGTAGGATGTGCTGCTGCAGGGGCTGGGGGTTAGGCGTGTTCCTCTTGGGGAGGCAGAGTCAGAGCAGAGAATGAACTCGGCTTGAGTCAAGTTCTTCTTGTCCTGGTTAAGTGGTGACTCTGGGCATTTTAAGGGGACCATACTGCAAGTTCATGCCTTTCTATCATCCTGGAGCAGCTGGGGAAGTAAGTCCTCATGGAGGGCCCTGCCCACATCCCTGTGCTCCAGGCTCCTTTTGGGGGCAGAGGAAATGAAGGGTCTAGCTCAAGCTCCTATTCTCTAGCATCTCCTGTAGAGGGGCTACGGGGACGGAGAGTCCTGGCCAGGCGGGGACTGGGAGCTGACAGGAAAATGCTGAAGGAGTCCCCTCTCCCTCTCTCTTCCGCAAGAACTCAGCAGGATTCCCCAGGATGGGTCACCATGTGGCACAGCTGTCCATCAGTGACGCAGCCAAGGACCTGAGCCAGCAGGCCAGGGTGGGAGTGTACAGGCTGTACCAGCTGCTGCTGCACCAGAGAGGTAAGGAACCCAGGTGTGAAATAGCACCCGATAGAGTGAGAGTGGGACCCCAACCAATTTCTCTCAGACTGACCCCGGCTGGAGACTGAGTCTCTATCGATCTGTTTCTCTGTTCTACAGCACCCCCTGCAATTCTGTTGGCAAGGAATCTGTCCACTGTGCAACCACCAATGGGATTGCAAGGACACAAGCGCTGCAACCAAAACCAACAAGTGTGTGTGTGTGTGTGTGTGTGTCTGTTTCCCAGGGCTGACCATCTATGAGGCCGAAGCCCTGTGGTGTTGGGACTGGCATCGGGACAGCAGGCTCCTGGGCTACAGGAACAGAGCCAGGGCTGGGGAGGTAAGGACACTCTGCCAGGGAGTGGGGGTGGCTGGTCGCCTGCAGTGACTGCTTCCTGGGGCCGCGAGACAGAGATACCGTTCTAGCCCCAGGATTCGGAGCCTCACTCTGGGCAGTCTGCTAATGCCTCACGTCCTGTTGGGTTTAGGTCTTCGTAAAATTCTTCTGGGCGGGGCAGAGAAGATCCTTCCTCTGGACAGCAGTGCTGGCCATCCATGACCCCCTGCTGTGTGTCAGCCAGCCTGAGCTGGTCCACACCTACTCCCTCCTGCGGGATGCCCAGCGCTGATGGGGGACAAGGTAAGCAGCTGCATTAGAGTCAGGAGATTGGGGTGGGGCCCAGGCCTCCTTCCCATCCGATGTCCATTCTCTGGGCTGGCAGCAAGGAGCCTGGTGTGGAATGAGAGTGAGAACAGGTGCTACTGGGAAGGGAGATGAATTCAACTTCATGAGCAGGAGGGAGCCAGCTTGTCCCCGGAGTAGCTCCAACCCAGCTCTTTGCAAGGCTAATTAATGACAAGCATTGCCTCATCATGGACTTATGTTCTTAGGACATGGTGCTACCGCTCTTGGGAAGTGCCCTCTGCGAGTCTCTCCTGTCCCACAGGGCCACTCCAGTTTCCAGTGGACTAGTGTCCGTGTCACCCGAGCCACCACCCAGAGTTGCTCCCATCACTGGTAGCCTGGGAGGCCAAGGACTGACAAATGATGGCGATTCAGCAGGCAGGCCTGAGGCACATTGGTGGGGGAAGCTTGTCCTGCTGCTGGCAGGGCTGGACTTGCTCTAGAGAGAACGGGAGGATTCAGTCAGCAGGGGCTGCTGATCTGCCCCATTCACCAGGGCTGCTATCCTGCGTCTTCAGCATGAGTGTCTGGGATGACTTGGAGAAAGGTCTCAACCTCCTGACATCCCACTTCACTTCTGCCAGAATCCCTCCTTCCCCCCACCTCCCTGCTAGAGCCCCGTCCCTGCCCAACCTGGGTTGGGGTGGAGGAGAGGGTTTTGAGAACTTGCGCTGTGGATTGGAGGTGGAACAGCTGTCAGGGGCACTGAGCGGGAGGTGGCAGGAGCTGACGCTACAAGGACAGGGGTTGGCACTGGAGGTCTCTAGAAAGGACAAGAAGACTCGATTCTGGGGGTAAGGAGGGTGAATCCATCCCTCAGAGGTAGGCAGGTGCTGGGGGGAAATGCTGGTTTCAGGTGCCCTTAATCCCCCCAATTCCTCGGGGGCGTCTGAGTCTCTGACAGGTTCTCGTTCCCTTGCAGCAGGAGGACATCATGGCCAATGTGATGTGCCAGGTCCGCATCATCCAGCACTTGCGCCAGATGCCTGAGGCACTGCAGGGCTGTGCCTCTGAGGCCACCAACAACTCCCACTCCCTGCCTCTGGTACTGCTCTGGGTCAGTGTAAATGGGGAGATAGTGGAAGGGGAAATGGAGCCCCCTGGCACTCACAGAAACTCTCTCCCCTCTCTGTGGAGCAGGGTCCTTCCTTCTGCCCCCCAAATTACAGCAGAGTTTTCCAGATGGGTGCAGCCTGCAGCTCAGCCACCTCTGGGAACAGTGGGGACAGGTCACCACATCCCATCAAAGCAAGCAGTGCTGGCTCTCAAAGAGGCTTAGATGGAAGACCCCACTCCGTCATGGAGGTAAGAGCCATTTATTCCTTGGGGCGTGTGGGCCTCTTGGGGGAGAAATGGGATCATAGAATCATAGAATCATAGGGTTGAAAGGGACCTCGGGAGGTCATCTAGTCCAATCCCCTGCGCAAAGCAGGACCAACCCCAATTTTTGCCCGGGATCCCTAAGTGGTCCCCTCAAGGATTGAACTCACAACCCTGGGTTTAGCAGGCCAAAGCTCAAACCACTGAGCTATCCCTCCCCCGCTAATGCGTAGCCTCCCTGGGAGCTTCCTACCTGGGAGCTTCCCCCATCCCTGTCACCCAGCTCTGGAACAGAGACGTCTCCATCATTGTACCACCCTGGTTTTGTTCGTAGGAAGGTGCTCCCCAGAGATGTCCTCTAACCTGGACTCCTGAGAGGGTTTCCAGCAGGAGGCTCCAGCCCCTCGGGCATGAAGAGGACATCAGGTAGTCTCGTTCACATGGCATCTCCGGTCTCCAGCTCCACTTCCCGCAGCAGGGCAAACGAACCGATTAGCTCCCAGAATCCCAACTCTTTGGCCTCCTTCCACTCAGCAGTGGGATTTCTCCAGCCCCTCACCACACCTGTCAGCCTCTGAATGATGAAGGGCCTGAATGTCAGAGTCACCACAACAAGCAAACTCCAGTTGCAGGCAGTGGGGCCTGTGTGTACTGAGCCCCTCTGGAAACCAGGTCTGAAATGGGAGCAAGGACCCCAGCCCAGGAACAGTAGGAGTGGGCAGAGCAGGCCTGTAACAAGGTGCTCTCCCCTGGGCTGCACAGCCTGGGGCTTAGCCAAGCTGATTACAGACTGAGCCCTACCTGAGAGGCACCATGTAACCCCTCCTACAGAGCCAGATTTCAGTGGTGATATAGCCCAGCTGGGGTATCAACAGGAATGAGAACGAGTTAGGAAGTTCAGAGCAGCAAGGAAAGTCTAGAGGGAAACTTGAGAAGAGAGGTGGGAAGTGCCCAGGGAAAACTGCAGCAAAGAGAAAGGAGTAGACCTTGCTGTTGGGTACAGGACCCTGGGCTGCTCCCAGTGTCAGAGTGGAAGTGGGTTCTCCTACTGGCCCCAAAGAAGGGGGCGTCGACGCACCCGGAGAGGGTTACCGAGCCCAGCAAGGGGGCTGCAGGATGAGGAAGAGCCCCAGTGATGGCAGAAGGACTTCTTTCTGTGGAAAGACGTGTTTGGACTTTTAGTGTGAGACAAGCTGGGACCCAGGAGGATTGACGAAAGATGGCGACCTGGCTGAAGTGTTGACTTACCAGGCAGAGAAACTGTCACGGTGCTGGAGTGACCACTGATGGGGGACGCTAGCCTAGCGAGAGGTCTGTGATCATGCCTGGCCGCCATGGGTGCAAGGAACTATGAGTAGCTTCCTTTCTGATTGGCATAGTCAGGAGGATTGAATTCCCCCTGTTATCCGTGAGGGCTGATGGAAGTCTTGGTTGCTGAAGGACGGTCTGTCCTGCCAAGCGGGTGTCTCAAGGGACCAAGCTGGTCACTGGATTTCTCACTTCAGTTTCTGGGACTGGTTAAGCAGCCAAAGCAGGTCTAGGGGTTTCTCACGCAGCTCCTAGAACACCAACAGAGGCAGAAGGAAGTGCAGGCGGAGCTACGGACGCAGCAGGAGAAATACCTGTGAGAGACCCTGCAAAGGGAAATCAACCCAGGGTCTGCTATGCCCATGGACAAAAAGAGCAGATATGGAGAGTATTCCTGAGCTGTGATGTGAAGATTAGCCCAGGAGAGCAGGGCATGAGGAAGTGTACAAGCATGGCCTAATGCCAAGATGGGGACAAGAGTTCTTTGTTTTGGGTGCAGAGAAGCAGGCCATATCAAAAGACACGGCCTCCTTAGGAAATTGCTGAGTGGCAAAACAAGGGGCCCAGGCCCCACGAAGGTAGAAAGAAAGGAGAAGGTGTCCTCTGACACAAACCCACGTGAGGCAGGCTACGTGGAGGTGGCAGGGATGGCCGTGGACCTTGCAGACCCTCCACCAACATGCCCTGTTGGGTGCTGCAGGGAGGTGAAGGACGAAATGGTTGGCCCAGAGATGAAGCAGACTGAAGGAGGGACAAACACAAGGGTGGAGCAGTCCATGGTGGGTTCTCAGACCCTGACGGAAAGGGTTTTGGCGAATGCAGTGCCAGTAGCAAAAAGGGGTAGAGAAGAAGCTAAAGGCTTCGGAACAGGCTCCGCAAGCAGTTGCGAATGAGGAGTGGCTGCAGGAAGAGCGCTGGGATACTGTGTAAGAGAAGGATTGCCTCTTAATTCTGGTGAGCGAGCTGGCAGTGGAGCTGGAGACACTGTGCGCAGGCTGTACAAGCGCGCAGCCGGTGACAGTGATGAGATGATGAGGGATGAAGCTTGGACAAGAATCGAACTTGTTCCCCCAGGTGGGCGATGTTCTAAGGAGGAGGAAATATAACAGAGTGTGGCCTGTGGGCTATAAAGCCTGGACCTAGGCCAAACTGATTACAGAGTGAGCTTCACCTGAGGGGAAAACCAGGGAAAACCGCAGCAAAGGTACAGGAGCAGGTTTAGCTGTTCAGTACAGGGCCTTGGGGCAGAACCTACAATTCAGGGTAGGACTGGTTCTCCCATGGTCTCTAAGGAAGGGGACGTAGAAGGTCATAGAAAGGGCTACCAAGGCCAACAAGGGCAGGCCGAGCCAAAGTCAGGCTGAGGAAGAGCCCCCAAAGGGATGGAAGACCTTGTTTCTGTTAGACATTTTTGGACTTTTTGTTTGGGATGAGCACGACCCAGGAAGGAGTGGACTAAAAGACGGTCACCTGGCTGAAGGGCTGAGTTCCCAGCCAAAGAACTCCCATAGGGCTCTAGAGACTATTGACGGAGGTGCTCGCCCAGCAAGAAAGCTGTGACACCAGGCCTTGCCTGGAAGGGGCAGCCTGGTTTTGGAGAGTGGTGGGGATGGCCTATGGGAGAGGATGGCTGGAGGGGTCGTACAGGAGGGGCAACAGGGTCCAGTGATGAGAGCAGGGAACTGGTTGGACTGCAGCCCTGCCACTGAGTGGTAATGTGATCCTGGCCAGGTCACTCTCCCACCTGATGCCTCACTTTCTCTATCTTTGAAATGGGGATCATCCTGACCCACATTAAGTAAGTGTTTAATCCTCTGCTCTTCCTTCCCAAATCCCTGCCCTCCTTGCCCCACACAGGCCTCTGCCCTGTTCCTCAAACTTCCATGCCCATGTTAGTGCCTGTGTAGCCCCCCAATGGCAAGGTCTCATGTACAGTCTCCTGCCAGCAAACTGAAGCCGCCCCTAGATCCAGAACAAGAATCGCAGTTCCTGTGCACGGCCTGAATGGAGGATAGACCATGGGCATGGGGACAGCCAACACTCATATCCAGGTAGATCATCAACGTACTCCTCTGTCCCAGGAGCAGGAAGGTCTCTGGTTCTCGCTCTCTTCGGTGGCTGGAGCTGCTGAGTTGGGGGTACAGGTGGGCAGAGATGGGAACAGGCCAGAGGTTTAATCCAGTGTCAGGGGGAGAGTCCTCCCTCTTGTGGGAGATGATGTTGCCCCTCTATGGGGAAGTCCTTCCTTGCAGATGCTGTGCTTTGGTTCCTGGACTCTGCCAGGAAGCCCAGCTCCCATCCCTAGCAGCTTGGCTGTTCCCTACCTTGCTCGTCACCAGACCCTCTGCACAGAGCTGCTCTGGGCAAGGACTGCAGAGCCAGCTGTCATCCTGGCAGGTGTAGCCCCAGGTTCCATAACCCTGACCCATGGTCTCTCTCCGCTGGCAGGCTCAGAGCAAGGCCTGCCCATAGAACATGGATGACGAGCTCTAGATCCTGCTGACAGCATCCTCCTGCACAGACAAACTCCAGCACATCTTGGAGGTGAGCAGAATGGGAAGGGGCAGCAGGGGTTTTACCTTGGCCCTGGGGACTCCAAGAAAGAAGAGACTGGAAAATCCATGTTTCTTCTCTTGGATCCTTCCCAGTATGCATTTGTGATCATACTCTCAGGAACTCTGTGGGTGCCCTTGGGGTTAACTCACTTCCCCCTTCTGGCATCAGTCTTCTCCACTCTCAGATCTACCTTGGGGAAGAAGGACATAAGCCTCGACAATCACCTTCACCTGTGGCTGTCTGGCCCTGGGAGCCTAAACCAACTGGACTATCTGTCCCATCTCCTAAACTGCCCTGTCTTTCCCTCCTCGGGCCTTGTCCTAAGTGCTCACCCTAGCCCCTTCCTGGCTTGTCCCTGACCTTTCAAGGACTCTCCAAGCCCCTCCCACACCTGCTCCCCTTGCGGTCTCTCTCCTGGCTAAGCACAGGCTGCCCTTCTATCTCTCAGCAGGCCTGGGTCCTAGTCACATGCTGCTGCTTGTCACCTGATCCCCACACTTATTCCCTCCCCACAGGGAGCTGCATAACCTGGGCTAGGTGCAGTTGAGCTCCAACCCACTTCCTGGCCATCTCAAAAGTTTGAGAACCACTGGAGCCAGCTGGCTAACAGAAAATCTTCTTTTGCAGTGACGTGGGATTAAGGGACATGGAGGAAAAGAAGTGGAGGCTGTGAATAAAGTTAGAGTAGCGAGGCCAGGATAATCAGGGCAAGATCACAGGACTGGCTATGAGGAGACCTGCCGTTTCCTATTCCTGGCTTTGGGACCATGAGCGAGTCTCTTCAACGCTGGGTGCCTCAGTTTCCTCAACTATCAAATAGTGCTAATCAAGGGGATTTTTTTTGTTCTCCCCATTTTACAGGGTGGGAAACTGAGACACAGTTGGGACCTGTCTACACTACAGCTCCCTAGAGCAGTTCTAAGCTGCTGACCCCCCCATGTTGTTCAGAGCCTGTGGACAACACAGCTCTTAAAGGTGTGTTTGTTTTGTGCTTAACCCCTATGTACCAGCAGGGCTTTTCTCACTGTGCTGTGGGGAGCAGGTCCTGGGTACTAATGCTTTGAAGAAGCTCTCAAGGACTACTTTTTACAAATATTTCTATCAATGAATTGGGAGAAAATATACAATCCCTGCTGATAAGATTGGTGGGTGACAAAATACTGGCAGAGTGGTAATTACTGATGAGGAGAGGGCAGGGATACAGAGCCATCTGGCTCATTCGCAATCTGGGCCCATTCAAAGAAAGGAAGTTTGACCAGAGCCAAATGCAAGGTCCTATACCTAGCAACAAGGTGTGCCGGCCACACCTTCAGAATGGGGAGGTGTATCCAGGAAAGCAGTGGCTCTGAAAAGGATTTAGTGGCCACAGTGCAGATGTCACTCAACACAAGCTCCCAGCTTGATGCTGTGGTGACCAAGGCTAAAGCCATCCTTAGACGTAGGAGTAGAGCCGTGAGGAGGCTAGGGAGGTGACACAGCATCAGTGAGACTGCTATTGGAATACTGCCTCCAGTTTTGGTGTCCTCATTTGAAAAAGAGGTTGAGAAATTGGAGCTGGGGCAGCAAAGAGCCACCAAATGTTCTGCGGGCTGGAGAAAAATGCCTTCTAGGGAGCGATTGAAAGAGCTCAACTTGTTTAGCTGATGAAAAGCAGATTGAAGGGTGACTTCACTGAAGGGTTGAAATGCCTTAATGGAGAGAAAATACTGGGGATTAAAAGGCTCGTTAATCTAGCAGAGAAAGGCAAAACAAGACCCAATGGTTGGAAGGTGAAAAGAGACCAATTCATATCACAAATAAGGCACAAATATTCAACAGCGAGGAAGATTCACCACAGGAACAAGCTACCAAGGAGAGTGGTGGATTCTCCATCTCTTGATGTGATTTAATGAAGACTAGATGCCTTTCTGGAATGTGTTTGCCAAACGGTAGCAACTGTGGTATACAGGAGGCCTGTGATGTGCAGGGTGTCAGATGAGATGCTCTAATGGTCTCTTCTGGCCATCAAGTCGACTCATTTCTGAAAAACTGAGTGTAGCATTGGGAGCAGCCTCTGATGTTTTGCTGTCTAGCCGGCTTTCTTCCTAGAATGAACACTCCTTAAGTGGGGTGATCGACAGGGAGTAGCTCAAACCTCCAAAGTGTCTGGCCAGCGGCAGGACATTAGCACTGCAGGGGAGGGGTGGGTAGGCTGACGGGATAGCAAGTGTGAAAAAGGGGACAGAGAGTGGGGGGGTAAGGGGAGCCTATATAAGAAAAAGCCCCAGATAGCGGGACTCTCCCTATAAAATCGGGACATCTGGTCACCCCAGGGTTGGGTGTGGCAGTGACAACACAAAGGCCTTTTGCAGGACCTCAGCCTATTGGTCAAAGGTAGTGGGGAGGTGGTGATCTCACAGAGAGATGGTGACATCAGCCAGGCAGGACAGGGGCGCAGGGCCAGGGAAACCTCGCAGACCCCTGTAGCTTTGCTTCAGCAAGTCTCCCTCTCGAGATCTCTCTTTGAGGACCGAGAGAGTATTAGGGTTTACGTACGTGAGCGCGAGGAGGAACCTCCTTCGACTTTTCACCTTTCCTTTTCCTGATTTTACCAGAAAACAGACGTCCCTGTTTGGAAGGTAAGAGCCTCCGAGAGGTTTGGAACCTGTTCAGTCTGATCCATTTGGTGCCAGGTGAATTCTAGGCCTGGAAAACGCTAGCTTCAGGTGGCAGAATTTTATTCCCCACCTAGGATTTTGTCCCTTAGACTCACTGGGGACATTAGGGTTTGTCCTTTTTGTTTTACCTTTTCCTCCGTCCCTCCCTCCTTTCTCTTCTTCTCTTATTTCTTTTGTCCTTTCCCCTGTTCCCGTACTGCCATCAGGAGGGGTGTGTGGGGGGAGTCAGTAGGGGTGCTCTGCAACTCCCATTGTGGAAGGTCAACTCAAAAATGTGGGGCTGAAATAGTGCTTGGCCAGTGATCCCCATCGGTGACCTGGGCCATCCTTTGGGTTTCCTGGATGAGAACCCTCAGCCTCCCGCCCCCTCAGTCTCTACCCTGATTGGCTGAGTGGGGGGTTATTGACAGGGAGGAGACTTGGGTCCTTGTTGTTCTGCTTTAAGACCAAGTAAATAAGTCAGAACCAGTCATATGTTTGACGAATGTTGCTGCTTCTCTGCCTTCATTGTCTCTGAGCAGTTCATGATTCTCTCTAACATTCCAGTTCTCCTGAAACACTTGCTGAATAATTACTATGAACTGTTTGTTGGCCTGGAGCTCATGTGAGAAGACTTTATTCAGGTCATTCAGTGTATGAAATTCAAGATCCGATGGTTAGTTTGAAAGTCAGGGCTCTTGGGTCCTATTCCCAACTCTGCCACTGACTGGCTGTGTGACTTCAAACAAGTCAATTCTCCTTTCTCAGCCTTAGCTTCTCCCTCTTTCAAGTAGGCATAACAATCGGCTCCTACCTACCTCATGGTGGGAGGAGGATGGGGATCCATTGGAGAGTGTCACTAGGAGCAGTGCATAATATGAGGGGTCCTATCTCGTTTACTCAGATCAGATTATGACACAATAGAGTAGCTGAAATATTCTATTTTATTTGTTTTTGATTATTTTGAAATTGGTAAGAGCAGCAACTCCTTAGCTCAGACTGAAGCATCTTATCTGATTTTTGAGATCTAAGTGTCTCCTCTTTGTGCGCGACGAGACAATTTAACACGCAGTGACAAACAGGAGATGGTTTTGTTTTGCAACAAAATATTTTTGCAAAGAATTTTCATCCCAATTGTTATGATTTCAAGAAACAAACCAGTTTAGTCTGAATGGGATTTTCTGACAGAAATGGTTTCAATGAAATTTCCCCACCATCTCGATTCCTGGTCTCTCTCTTTGCCTCTGCGGGGTTTCTTTTCTGTTAGGAGTCAAGATATGTGGCTTCTCTTTCTGGCTCTGCCACCGCGTTGCTCTGTAGGCCCTTGGGTAGGTCACTTCCCTTCTCTGTACCTCAGGCTCCCCATCTCTCTAATGGGAACAGGGACAATTTGCGAACTCTGGGCAGTTGTGAGCCTGAGTGAGATAAGGGGCTTAGTTAAAGCCCTTTGTGAAGGAGAAAGGGGAGGTTCACGGTGTTTAGGTATGTGGGGTTCTTTGCCAGGAGGAAAGAAGAGGTTCCTGCCTCCATTTTTGTGGCCTTAACAAACCAGGTGCTGTGCCCCAGGTCTCATCTGAGATCCCCGAAAAGAACCTCTCCCCATCCGTTAACAAGACAGTAGCTATCTTTAAAAGGGGAACAAAGAGAACCCCGGGACTTACAGATTAGCCAGCCTCATTCCATACCTGGGAAGATACTGGAACACATTTTTAAACAATCAGTTTGTGAGAACCTACAGGATCATTTGGTTCCTACAGGTTCATTTGGTGGTGAGGGCTATCACCAGCAGGAGAGTAAATTTGTGTGGGGGGGTGGAGGGTGAGAAAACCTGGATTTGTGCTGGAAATGGCCCACCTGATAATCACTTTAGATAAGCTATTACCAGCAGGATAGTGGGGTGGGAGGAGGTATTGTTTCATATTCTCTGTGTATATATAAAGTCTGCTGCAGTTTCCACGATATGCATCCGATGAAGTGAGCTGTAGCTCACGAAAGCTCATGCTCAAATAAATTGGTTAGTCTCTAAGGTGGCACAAGTACCCCTTTTCTTTTTAGTATAATGTAGGTGCACAGGTGGTCGAAAACCTATCCTCCAAGAGTCGTTCTCCATGTTTGGCTGCCCAGCTGAAGGGGTGTACCTAATGGGTCCAGCACGGATCAGTCCAGGGTGTGGTACTATTCCATATTTTCATTAATGATTTGGAAAATGGAGTGGAGAATATGCTTCTAAACTGTGCAGATGACACCAAGCACTTTGGAGCACAGGACTGGAATTCAAAACGCCCTTTACAAATTGGAGAATTGGTCTTCTTGAGCCAAACTCCAGGGCTGGGCTCCTCTCTGTAGACTGGGCAGAAGTGAAACCCAGAGCCAAACACTCCTCCTCCTGGGCAGTGCACGCCGACCACTAATGGTCAGATGCTGCTTAGCACTGTCAGAGCAGCTTCTGCTGCGGGCTTCTCCCAGCACTTTCCAAGAGTGGGAAAGTATGAAATTCCCATTTGACTGCTGGGGACAGAGCCATAGAGCGGGGAGCAACTTGCCCAAAGTCTCAATCGGAAAACCAGCAATGGAACCCAGGAGTCCTGACTCTCGTTCCCCTCTTTTCACAGACAGTCGATCGCCCAGAGTCATCATCCTGACTGTCGGCTGGAAAGGGTAACTTCTCAGGTCACCACCCTCTCCAGCCTGCCTTGGGCTTGGAGAGTGAGGAGGAGAGCGAGGGACAGCAGATGACCCTGAACATCCGCCATCCTTCGGCCAGAGCAAGTGAGTGGCATTAGGGTTCCTCTGTGGCGTCCTCTGTCTGTCTGGGGAGAGGCAGAAAGGGGGAGAGAATCTCTCCAAAGGAGATTTGATTTGCAAAAGGTCCCCAGGAGTCCCTTGCTCTCAGACCGGGGAGGGGCTTTTCCAGAGTCATCACCAGTGTGTTTGGAAAGGTCCCAGCAGTGCGGCTCCCAGCCCTTCCCTTGTGGGAGACTGTTCCATGGCTGAGAGTGTCTGAGCTGGGCCAGACCCTGTGAGCTGCTGAGCATGGATTGTCATAAATATAAAGGGAAGGGTAAACCCCTTTAAAATCCCTCCTGGCCAGAGGAAAAATCCTCTCACCTGTAAAGGGTTAAAAAGCTAAAGGTAACCTTGCTGGCACCTGACCAAAATGACCAATGAGGAGACAAGATACTTTCAAAAGCTGGGAGGAGGGAGAAAACAAAAGGGTCTGTGTCTGTCTGTATGATGCTTTTGCTGGGGTCAGAACAGGAATGGAGTCTTAGAACTTAGTAAGTAATCTAGCTAGGTATGTGTTAGATTATGATTTCTTTAAATGGCTGAGAAAAGAACTGTGCTGAATAGAATGACTATTCCTGTTTGTGTGTCTTTTTTGTAATTTAAGGTTTTGCCTAGAGTGATTCTGTATGTTTTGAATCTAATTACACTGTAAGGTATCTACCCTCCTGATTTTACAGAGGTGATTCCTTTACTTCTATTAAAGGTCTTCTTGTAAGAAAACGGAATGCTTTTTTCATTGTTCTAAGATCCAAGGGTTTGGGTCTGTGGTCACCTATGTAAATTGGTGAGGATTTTTACCAAACCTTCCCCAGGAAGTGGGGTGCAAGGGTTGGGAGGATTTGGGGGGGAAAGACGTGTCCAAACTCCGTTTTTTCAGGAACCCAGATAAAGTTTGTTGCTGGCAGTGGAAGTCCTAGGGCAAAGGGTAAAATAGTTTGTACCTTGGGGAAGTTTTAACCTAAGCTGGTAAAAGTAAGCTTAGGAGGTTTTCATGCAGGTCCCCACATCTGTACCCTAGAGTTCAGAGTGGGGAAGGAACCTTGACAGAAATCAATGAGAAATGTCGGGGCCCTGGGCTTCCTATACCTAGCGACTTTGATGTGGGGAATGGTTTCCCCGGAGAAGTCCAGACTCCTGGGTAGTGTTCTTTTCTCTAGCCTGGGGGGTAGCCAGGGATGGTCGGAGGGAGCTGCTTGTCCGATGGTCTTTGTAACTGACCCCAGTGCCTCCCCGGGTGTTGCAGCACCAGGGATGATGAGGGAAATCGTTGGGAGCAGACCATGCAATGAAGTCCTGCCAGTGTGTGGAGATTGCACTCCCTCCACCCCTGTGAGGGGAGGAGGAGCTGCTGTGGCTGGGGCAGGGATGGGGAGGGATGAAAAAGGCTGTTTGGTGAGAGGCTGCCTTGTCCCAAGACTCACACCTACTCCCCGCTCGGTTCCAGGATGGCCGGGCTCCTAAGGATGTTCAGGAAGAAGGCTCTGCAAGTGGCCCCAGAGCCTGAGGGAAGCAGCTGCCATCTTCCCCAGGAGCAGAGCGGCCCCTCTGTCCCCGCTGGTGGGGAAGGAGCTCTCGGCCCAGGCCAGGAGGTGGAAGTGCCCAGCCTTCTGGCGGAAGAAACCCGCTCTTGGCGCAGGCACCAAGGTGGGAGAGCCACCAGCCAGGCTGAAATAGAGTTGACCCAGGATGCAGCTGGGCAGGCAGGACCCAGCCCACGAAGGGAGCCAGGCAGGGTGGCTCTGAGGCTTGTTGTGTGGGAAGCACCAGACCCAGGAGCCCAGCCCTGATTCCCAGCAGGAGGCATAGCCCTGCCCGGTCAATGAGGACCTTCCAGTCTCCCCAGGGCAGGAGGTGGAGGATCCCTGTCCCAGCACCAGCAGCTCAGCCCGCTCCCCATGGGACAGCAGCAGTGCCTGGGAGGGTAGCTGTGAGGTCAACGGGTGCCGCTGCTTTGTTCCAGGTGAGGAGCTCGGCTGGGCTCAGGGAGGGGTGAGGAGGGGGCTGTGAACACCCTGAGCCCAGGCCCTCAACCAGCGCTATGGGGGCAGGTCCCCAGCCCAGGTGTCTGGCCTGAGCCACGTGAGCCTCTGACACTAGATGCTGCCACTTTGGTCCTTGGCACTCTGGTTGGCGGAGTGGGTGTGGGGATGGTGGACAGGCACCTCTCAGGGAGTCCAGGACAGTGTGTGGGGGGATCTCTTTGCTATGGACTCCTGAATTACTTGGGGGCTGAAGGTATCACTGAGAGCGGGGAAAGTGGGGAGCGATCTGCCCTGGGTCCCGGAGGTGGGAAGGGGGCACATTGCCCCATCATGCCCCTGTCCTTCTCCCAAGTGGCAGCAGGTATCATCCTGTCCCCTTCTCTCCCTGGTGCAGGGACCACCCGGGACTCCGAGGACGAGGAGAAATGGGTGGACGTGGCCACAGAGGAGGCTGTTCTCAAGAACATTCAAGAGCAACTCCAGGGCCGATAAAAGGTACAAACGTTCCCCAGCTGCGCTGGAACCGAGATTCTCCCGCCCCTTCCCAGCACCCTGACCACCTGCAGAGGGTCTTGTCTCTGATGATCCACCAGCCCTAATGGAGACCTTTCTCCTCCATGATCTGGGACGCCCAAGATGGGGGTGTTTGTCACACCATAGCCAGGGTCTCCTCCCCCAACAGGCACTGTCCCAGATCTGGACCCTGCTTGT
The DNA here is from genome assembly GCF_965140295.1 of Lepidochelys olivacea. Classification (NCBI taxonomy): domain Eukaryota; kingdom Metazoa; phylum Chordata; order Testudines; family Cheloniidae; genus Lepidochelys; species Lepidochelys olivacea. The sequence continues at coordinate 177,111,025 of NC_140413.1, read as the reverse complement.
GTGGGAGCCATGGGTGATTTGGACAATGGGCGGGTCCCCACTGTCCCCCATTCAGGCCTGAGTGCTGCAGCTGGTGTAGGTAGGGCTAACTGGCTCTCTCCTGTAACCCCACTCCTGGTGGATGCAGGACGAGGCCCAGCAGCTCATGTTCCTGCACGCCATCCACCCCCGTGTCTCGCTGCACAGCAGAGAGGGCAGGACACATTGGAGCCACACTGCTGCAAGGTGCTGTGCTGGAGAGGATTGTGGTGAGGGAGGACAGAGAGATGGGAGGGGCAGCGATTTCCCCAGGCCAATGGATGCGGGATGGCTGGTGCTGGAGGGGCAGCTGAGGCCAGGGATTGCTGGGGCTGAAGATTGGGGAGAAGAGACAGGAGAAATTCTGAGATTGGCCACTAGTGGGCAGGAATCGGAGGAGCTGGAGGCAGGTGGGGGGATCCTGCTGGCTGTGTGGGGAGCTGGCTGTGTAATCTCCTCACGGGGAACTGTCAATGAGGCCCAAATCTCTCAATCTCCTTTGGGTCTCACAGGAGCTCATTTAGGAGCTGCCTGGTAACTCTCCACCGGACACCGGCCTCCCTAATTCCCTGATTGCTGTGGGCAACCTCGGGTACTGAGACCCTCCCGCCTAGTTCCCCGAACCCCGCTGCTGCTCAGACCCAGGGCTGGGAGTCACTGCCCCTCCCACCACCAGGTCACCTCCCAAGGGTGGCTCCTCTGACAGAGGTGGTGGGAAGGTTCACTCTCTCTGGGTTGGGCTGTTCTTTTCACTCCAGTAACATTGCAAAGGCTTTGGGGAGAGGCTCACTCCCAGGATCAGATACAGGAGGGGCAGCAGGGTCCAGGGAACAGGCGCTATTCCTGTCCTGCCACAGTCTGTCTCGGAAACCTTGCACTTGTCATTCCCTGGCTCGGTGCCTCAGTTTCCATTCTCGCCAGCCTCTGCCTATTTCCCTGCGGTTTCACATCCCTGTTGGTGTCAGTCACACCCCCGCACTGCACAGTCTAATATCGCCTCCTCTCTCTTGCCAGCACCATGACACCTGGCCTGGAGCCAGAGCTGGAGAGCCACCACCTTTGACCTGCCCTGCATGCCGGCTTCACCCTGGGTATGGAGAAGGACACCACCCAAGTCTAGGTAGATCATGCTAAAGTCATGGATTGAAGAGCCAGCTGTCATCCTGCCATGAATCCTTGCTGACTGCCTGCAGTGGGATGTGAATGAGCGAAGCCAGGATATGTGTTGGGGGTCTCACAAGTGCTTCCCAGAGACCCCTCTTCCCATCATATGGCAGGTGTAGCCCCAGTTTCCCTAACTCTGACCTATGGCTCTCCCTTGCGTTGCAGGAACTGCATAGAGTATTGCCAGACCTCCTGGATGCCATGCTGGGGAACCTGCTGGCAGTATCCCCAGAAACCGACAGGCTCCATTACATCTTGGAGGTGTACCCGATAAGAGGGATGGGGCAATTTTGCCTTAACTTTTAGATCCATTTTCAAGTCTGTCCTTCTAGCTGTCCAGTGGGCTGTCCTTGGTCAGGGCAGTCAGTGCAATGCAGTGTCAGGCCCTTCCTCCTTGAAGAACAGGGAAGGAGCTTGAACTTCAAACCAGAGCTTCAAAATGAGCTCTATGATGTGTTGGCATCTAGGAGGTCTGGCAATACTTAGACCTTAGACCTGGCTTAGGGAGTGAGAGTCTGAACCCCTCCTGTGAGATCCAGAAGATGGTCCTCAGAGAAGAGTCACAGGCTCCTTCCTAGAGAAACAGGAGGACCCCAGAGATTCAGCCCTTCTCTTCGAAGGTCCCTGAGATTCCTGTGGAGATTGTGCTCAAACTCAGTCCCTTCGCCCAACCAAGCACTAGAGAGCCAAGGAGGGGTGAGGGGTCTGTCTCCTTCCTGGTGGGCTGTTCAGGAATCAGGAGTTCAGGGAGGATGGGACCAGCCCCGACATCGAACGTTGTCCCAATCTAGAGAGACAATGACAACTTGTGACCTGGAAGATACAGGCTTTGTCCTGGGGGGAACAATCCCCTTCTAAAGCTCTGCGATCAATGAATCAGATATTTCACCCTATGCACAATATCTCACCCCCTGGGGATGGGGAGGATCTCATTATTGGATCGTGCCCAGGGTGTCACAAGAGAGAGCCAGGGCCATTTGGAGCAGCACCGCCCTGCTCAGATCCACCATTACCCTCCTAGAGTTTGACGTAAGTGACCTCTCAGCCCAGCTTCCTGACTCCAGGCGTCAGTGGGCTGGCTCGAACGAGCTCTATGATGTGTTGCTGCAGGGGCTGGAGGTTAGGCGTGTTCCTCTTGGGGAGACAGAGTCAGAGCAGAGAATGAGCTTGGCTTGAGTCAAGTTCTTCTTGTCCTGGTTAAGTGGTGACTCTGGGTTTTTAAGGGGACCATGAACCTGCAGCAGGTTCATTCCTTTCTGTCATCGTGGAGCAGCTGGGGAAGTAAGTCCTCATGGAGGGCCCTGCCCACATCCCTGTGCTCCAGGCTGCTTTTAAGGGCAGAGAAAATTAAGGGTCTAGCTCAAGCTCCTATTCTCTAGCATCTCCTGTAGAGGGGCTACCAGGACGGAGAGTCCTGGCCCAGGTGGAGACTGGGAGCTGACAGGAAAATGCTGATGGAGTCCCCTCTCCCTCTCCCTCTCCCTCTCCCTCTCCCTCTTCCTCCCATAAAAACACGGCAGAATTCCCCAGGGTGGGTCACCGTGTGGCACAGCTGGCTCTGTCCATCAGTGACCCAGCCAAGGACCTGAGCCGGCAGGCTAGGGTGGGAGTGTACTGGCTCTACCAGCTGCTGCTGCACCAGAGGGTTTAGGAACCCAGCTGGGAAATGGCACCCGATAGAGTGAGAGTGGGACCCCTACCAATTTCTCACAGACTAACCCCGGCTGGAGGCTGAGTCTTTCTTGATCTCTTTCTCGGTTCTACAGCAACCCCTGCAATTCTGTTGGGCCAGGCACGCAGCGAGAACTCTGCCCACTGTGCAGCCACCAATGGAATTGGAAGGACACAAGCACTGCAACCAGAATGACAAGTGTGTGTGTGTGTGTCTGTTTCCCAGGGCTGACCATCCATGAGGCCGAAGCCCTGTGGTGTTGGGACTGGCACCAGGACAGCAGGCTCCTGGGCTACAGGAACACAGCCAGGGTGGGGGAGGTAAGGACACTCTGCCAGGGCATGACACAGGTCAGGGAGTGGGGGTGGCTGGGTCCCCTGCAGTGGCTGCCTCCTGGGGCCACTAGACAGAGTTACCGTTCTAGCCCCAGGATTTGGAGCCTGGTTCTGGGCAATCTGCTAATGCCTCACGACCTGTTGGTTTTAGGTTTTCGGAAAGTTCTTCTGGGAGGGGCAGAGAAGATCCTTCCTCCAGATGGCAGTGCTGGCCATCCACGACCCCTTACTGCGTGTCAGCCAGGTTGGCCTGCTCCTCACCTGCTCCTTCATGGGGGAAGCGCAGCAGCTGATGGGGGACAAGGTAAGCAGCTGCATTCGAGTCAGGAGATTGGGGTGGGACCCAGGACTCATTCCCATCCAATGGCCATTCTCTGGCCTGGCAGCAAGAAGGCTGGTGGGGAATAAGAGTGAGAACAGATGCTACTGGCAAGGGAGGTGAATTCACCTCCATGAGCAGGAGGGAGCCTGCTTGTCCCCGGAGCAGCTCGAACCAATCCTTTTAGGAAGGCTAATTAATGACCAGCATTACCTCATCACGGACTTATGTTCTTAGGACACGGTGCTATCGCTTGAGGGAAGTGCCCTCTGCGAATTTCTCCTGTCCCACAGGGCTGCACCAGTTTCCAGCGGACTAGAGTCTGTGTCTCCTGAGTCACCACCCAGAGTTGCTCCCATCACTGGCAGCCTGGGAAGCCAAGGACTGATGAGTGATTGCGATTCACCAGGCAGGGCTGTGGCACATGGGCAGGGGAAGCTTGTGCTGCTGCTGGCAGGGCTGGACCCACTCTAGAGAGAATGGGAGGATTCAGTCAGCAGGGGCTGCTGATCTGCCCCATTCACCAGAGCTGCCATCCTGCGTTTTCAGCATTAGTGTCTGGGATGACTTGGGGAAAGGTCTCAACCTCCCCACATCCCCCTTCACTGGTGCCAAAATCCCTCCTTCTCCCACACTCCCCTGCTAGAGCCTCCTCCCTGCCCAACCTGGGTGGGGGTGGAGGAGAGGGTTCTGAAAACTTGAGCTGTGGATTAGAGATGGAACAGCTGTCATGGGCACTGAGGGGGAGGTGTCAGGAGCTCACCGTACAAGGATGGGGGTTGGCACTAGAGGTCACTAGAAAGGACAAAAAGACTCCATTCTAGGGGTCAGGAGGGTGAATCCATCCCTCAGATGTAGGCAGGTGCTGGGTGGAAATGCTGCTGGTTCCAGGTGCCCTTAATCCCCTGATTCCTCGGGGGCATCTGAGTCTCTGAGAGGTTATCGTTCCCTTGCAGCAGGAGGACATCGCAGCCAATGTGATGCGCCTTCAGTGGTGATACAGCCCAGCTGGGGTGTCAACAGGAATGAAGACGAGTTAGGAAGTTCAGAGCAGCAAGGAAAGTCTAGAGGTAAACTTGAGAAGAGAGATAGGAAGTGTCCAGGGAAAACTGCAGCAAAGGGAAAGGAGCAGACCGAGCTCTTCGGTACAGGACCCCGGGCTGCTCCCAATGTCAGGGTGGGACTGGGTTCCCCTACTGGCCCAAAGAAGGGGGCGTCCACGCACCTGGAGAGGGTTACCAAGCCCAGCAAGGGGGCTGTAGGATGAGGAAGAGCGCCAGTGATGGCAGAAGAACCTCTTTCTGTGGAAAGACGTGTTTGGAGTTTTAGTGTGAGACAAGGTGGGCCCCAGAAGGGTGGACTAAAGGTGGCGACCTGGCTGAAGGGTTGAGTTACCAGGCAAATCAAAAGACACGGCCTGCTTAGGAAATTGCTGAGTGGCAAAACAAGGGGCCAGGGCCCCAAGAAGGTAGAAAGAAAGGAGAAGGTGTCCTCTGACACAAACCCACGTGAGGCAGGCAACGTGGAGGTGGAAGGGATGGCCGTGGACCTTGCAGACCCTCCACCAACACGCCCTGTTGGGTGCTGCAGGGAGGTGAAGGACGAAATGGTTGGCCCAGAGATGAAGCAGACTGAAGGAGGGACAAACAGCAGGGTGGAGCAGTCCATGGTGCGTTCTCAGACCCTGACGGAAAGGGTTTTGGCATATGCAGTGCCAGTAGCAAAAAGGGGTAGAGAAGAAGCTAAAGACTTCGGAACAGGCTCCGCAAGCAGTTGCGAATGAGAAGGAGTGGCTGCAGGAAGAGCGCTGGGATACTGCGTAAGAGAAGGATTGCCTCTTAATTCTGGTGAGCGGCTGGCAGTGGAGCTGGAGACACTGTGCGCAGGCTGTACAAGCGCGCAGCCGGTGACAGCGATGAGATGATGAGGGATGAAGCTTGGACAAGAATCGAACTTGTTCCCCCAGGCGGGGTGATGCTTTAAGGAGGGGGAATATAACGGAGGCTTGGCCTGTGGGCTATAAAGCCTGGACCTAGGCCAAACAGATTACAGAGTGAGCTCTACCTTAGGGGAAAACCAGGGAAAACCGCAGCAAAGGTACACGAGCAGGCCTAGCTGTTCAGTACAGGGCCTTGGGACAGAACCTAGAATCCAGGGTAGGACTGGTTCTCCTTTGGTCTCTAAGGAAGAGGACGTAGAAAGCCATAGAAAGGGCTACCAAGGGCAGGCCGAGCCAAAATCAGGCTGAGGAAGAGCCCCCAAAGGAACGGAAGACCTTGTTTCTGTTAGACATTTTTGGACTTTTTGTTTGGGATGAGCACGACCCAGGAAGGAGTGGACTAAAAGACGGTCACCTGGCTGAAGGACTGAGTTCCCAGCCAAAGAACTCCCAGAGGGCCCTAGCAACTATTGGCAGGGGTGCTAGCCCAGCAAGAAAGCTGTAACACCAGGCCTTGCCTGGAAGGGGCAGCCTGGTTTTGGAGAGTGGTGGGGATGGCCTATGGGAGAGGATGGCTGGAGGGGTCCTACAGGAGGGGCAACAGGGTCCAGTGATGAGAGCAGGGAACTGGTTGGACTGCAGCCCTGCCACTGACTGGTAACGTGATCCTGGCCAGGTCACTCTCCTACCTGATGCCTCACTTTCTCTATCTTTGAAATGGGGATCATCCTGACCCACATTAAGTAAGTGTTTGATCCTCTGCTCTTCCTTCCCAAATCCCTGCCCTCCTTGCCCCACACAGGCCTCTGCCCTGTTCCTCAAACTTCCGTGCCCATGTTAGTGCCTGTGTAGCCCCCCAATGGCAAGGTCTCATGTACAGTCTCCTGTTAGCAAACTGAAGCGGCCCCTAGATCCAGAATAGGAATCAGAGTTCCTGTGTGCAGCCTGAATAGAGTGTAGACCATGGGCACGGGGACGGCCAACACTCACGTCCAGGTAGATCATCAACCTACTCCTCTATCCCTGGAGCAAGAAGGTCTCTGGTTCTTGCTCTCTTCAGTAGCTGGGGGTGCGGTGGGCAGAGATGGGAACAGGCCAGAAGATTAATCCAGTGTCAGGGGGAGAGTCCCCCGCCCTTGTGGGAGATGATGTTGCCCCTTTGTGAGAAAGGCCTTGCTTGCAGATGCTGTGTTTTGGTTCCTGGACTCTGCCAGGAAGCCCAGCTCCCATCCCGAGCAGCTTGGCTGTTTCCTACCTTGCTCGGCACTAGACCCTCTGCAGAGAGCTGCTCTGGGCCAGGACTGCAGAGCCAGTTGTCATCCTGGCAGGTGCAGCCCCAGGTTCCATAACCCTGACCCATGGTCTCCCTCCCCTGACAGGCTCTGAAGAAGGCCTGCTCAGAGACGTGGATGCCATGCTGAAGAGCCTGCTGACAGCAACCCCCAGCACAGACAAACTCCTGCACATCCTGGAGGTGAGCAGAATGGGCAAGGGCAGCAGGAATTTTACCTTAGCTCTGAGGAGGCCTGGAAATGAGAGACCAGATGATCCACGTTTCCATTGTGTCCCGCTACTTGAGAGCCATTGGGGCACCGTGGTCAGGGCAGTCAGTGTAGAGCAGTGGTGGGGCCCTTCCTCCTTCAGGGACAGAGGGAAGGCGCTGGTGCTCGACAACAGGGCTCTGCCTGGTTCTGTTGAGCACTAACTCCAAGACCTCAGGCAGGCTTGCGGAGTGAGAGCAACAGAGCCCTGTGAGGTCCAGGAGAAGTTCCTCCGAGAAGAGCACTGGTTCCTTCCGAGGAAGCTGCTGAGATTGGTCTTCACAACATCCTCTGGCAAGGAGTTCCACACGTTGACTGTGCATTGTGTAAAAAAATACTTCCTTTTTTTAGTTTTAAACCTGCTGTCTATTAATTTCATTTGGTGACCCCATATCAGTGTACAACAGAAATGGTTTATCCAAGTCATGTTCAATAACATGATTGAATCCTTTTACAAACTCAATGTAAAACTTTCTTAGAACAATAGTGGATTGGATTTCCCCTTGCAGCATGATTCCTGTATGTCTCATGTGATCTTGCCAAGAGCTAATGAAAACAGCTACTTTATCCATAGAAGCTTTGGCATATGTCTGGAACCCAATTAATGTCAAGACAATGTAGATATTAGAGTTGTCCATAGGATAGGAATCTTGGCATTTAGCCATGAAAGCAATATGGTTGTGTGCTTCAGTTTCCCTTTTCCTACAGCATATCAGGTCTGCAATGTCTTGTCTCCTGTGAAAAGTTTCAAGATTTATTTGAGCAAAAGCATTCATGGGTAAAAAACACAGATATTTTGTGGGTGAAACAGCTGCATCACAAGGTTTTTTTTAACATGAAGTATGTTCTTCTGTATCAATCTTAACATGTTCAAGAGTTTCCCAAAAGATTAGGTGCATTGTACACTTTTATAGTTTTTGGTAATAGCAAAACAATAGCTAAAACAAATCACCATTAGCAATAACAAAAAATCCATTGGAAGTGTCCATCTACAATCATTTTTGTCATGCCACACCTTTGGCTCAATACCATTGGGGTTTGGGCCTTTTAGGGTTACCCTGTGGCTTCCCTTTGCAAAATTCAGTTCTCACTTTCCTCCTTGTCCTGAAGTAAAAGAAAAAGGTTCTCCCGATCCCAAAGGACCAAGCCCCAGACCCAGGTCAATAGACAAGTCAGATCTTACCCACAAATCACGCAAATCCTTTAGGGGCAAGGAGGAACAAGGAGCACCTTGCTTCTAAAAGAGCCAAGGAGGAGAGGGTCATGGTCCATGAAGAGAGCCTGCTCCGGGGTTCCTGGGGGAAGAGAGGAAGAGCAGGGAGCAGGACCGATTGCTCAGGGGGGGAATGCTGGATATGGGGCCAGCAGGGTGGTTCATCCACCTCATGTCACAGCCCCAGCCCCAGTGCGTGTGCCGGCTGCAGTGTCTGCAGGTGCACAGGTCCATGTACCTGTGACAGTGGAATGGTGTTCCCGGGCCTGGCTCACAATGGTTGGAGGGTGGAGTTTGCGGCAGGGCCTGTGAGCAAAATTGCAGCTGGGGTTTCTGTTCCCAGCAATGACAGTTGTGTGTCTCAGAGAAAGATCCTCGAACCCCTCTCTCCAAGAGACGTACCCTTGTCTCCAAAACCAGTCAGGTGGCAGAGCGCAAACTGGTTTATGACGTAGCCGACACGTTTTCTGGCCAGTCTTGAATGCTCCAATTCCCTGATGAATGTTCTTCTGACCCTGATTGGCTTTTATATTTTTGCTCTAGCCATTATTCAGACACTCACCCCAGTCAGCCTGGTCCCACTTCCATGTGGTGCCTCACTCTCCCCCTCTCTGAAGTGGGGATAATCCTAACTGACAATTAGACAGTGTTTGATCCTCAGATCTTCCTTCCCAAATCCCTGCCCCCCTTGCCCAACACCAGCCTCCCGCCATTTCCTCAAACTTCCATGCCTATCTTAGTGCCTGTCTCCTCCCGCAACTGCAAGGTCTCAGACACAGTCTTCTCCCAGAAAGCTGAAACTGCCCCTGGCTCTGGAGCTGGAATCGCATGCCCTGAGAGCTTCCCTTGCATGGTGTATTCACCGTGGGCATGAGAAAGGACAACACCCATATGCAGGTTGAACATCAACCTCCACCTCTGTCCCAGCAGCAGGATGGCCTCTGGTCCCTGCTCCCTCAGACAGCTGGAGCTACTGAGAGATGTAGTTGGCAGAGCATGAGAACAGCCCATGAGGTTAAGAAATGGTGGGGAGAGCCTGGATTCTGTCCAGAAGCCCAGCTTCCATCCCTAGCAGCTTGGATGTTTCCTACCCTGCTGTGCACCAGGCCCTCTGCAGACAGCTGCTCTGGGCAAGCATTGCAGAGCCAGCTGTCATCCTGGCAAGTGTAGCCCCAGGTTTCATAACCCTAACCCATGGTCTCCCTCCGCTGGCAGGCTCAGAGCAAGGCCTGCCCAAATAACATGGATGACGAGCTCTAGATCCTGCTGACAGCATCCCCCAGCACAGACAAACTCCAGCACATCTCGGAGGTGAGCAGAATGGGATGGGGCAGCAGGGGTTTTACCTTGGCCCTGGGGACTCCAAGAAACAAGAGACTGGAAAATCCATGTTTCTTCTCTTGGATCCTTCCGAGTATGCATTTGTGATATCAGCTCAGTGGGTGACCTTGAGGTTAACTCACTTCCCCCTTCCAGCATCAGTCTTCTCCACTCTCAGATCTACCCTGGGGAAGAAGGACATAAGCCTTGACAATCACCTTCACCTGTGGGTGTCTGGCCCTGGGAGCCTAAACCAACTGGACTACCTGCCCCTTCACCTAAACTGCCCTGTCTTTTCCTCCTAGGGCCTTGTCCTAAGTGCTCCGCCTAGCCCCTTCCTGGCTTATCCCTGACCTTTCAAGGACACTCCAAGCCCCTCCCACACCTGCTCCCCTTGGGGGTCTCTCTCCTGGCTGAGCACAGGCTGCCCTTCTATTTCTCAGCAGGCCTGGGTCCTAATCACATGCTGCTGATTTTCACCTAACCCCCACACTTATCCCCTTCCCCCTAGGGAGCTGCATAACCTGGGCTAGGTGCAGTTGAGCTCCAACCCGTTTCCTGGCCATCTCACCCTGGGACAGGTTGAAACCGGAAACCTGTGGGATAACAGTAACTGTTTGTTCTCAAAGGTGCCGAAGACACAATGGAAGAGGAAATCCTTTGGTCTGGATTTAAATTATTGCAACTGAAAGTGAATGAGAGAAAATAGGTCCAGGGTTATCTTCCTAGCAGCAGAAAATGTAAAGACTCATAGATGTTCAGGTCAGAAAGGATGTGTATCTAGTCACACCTCCTGTATAACTTGGGCCGTAGAATGTTACCAAGTGGTTCCTTCAGCCAACCATAACATGGGACTGAGCCAGAGCACGTCTTTTGGAAGGACATCCACATGCATTCGAGCAGGGGTTCTCAAACTGTGGGTCGAGCCCCCTCAGGGTTATGAGGTTTTAATATGGGGGGTTAACAGAAAATCTTTCTTCTGCAGTAATGTGGGGTTAAGAGACATGTAGGAAAAGACACGGAGGCTGTGATTAAAGTTAGAGGAGCGAGGCCAGGATAACAGGGGCGAGGTCTCAGGACTGGCTATCAGAAGACCTGCCGTTTTCTATTCCTGGCTTTGGGACCATGAGCGAGTCTCTTCAACGCTGGGTGCCTCGGTTTCCCCACTATCAAAGAGAGCTAATTAAGGTTTTGTTTGTTCTCCCCATTTTACAGGGTGGGAAACCAAGACACAGTTGGGACCTGTCTACACTACAGCTCCCTAGAGCATTTCTAAGCTGCTGAACCCCACATGTTGTTCAGAGCCTATGAACAACACTGCTCCTAAAGGTGTGTTTGTTCTGTTCTTATCCCCAATGTATCAGCAGGGCTAGACGGCCTTTTCTCACTGTGCTGTGGGAAGCAGCTCCTGGGTACTAAGGGTCTGAAGAAGCTCTCAAGGACTAATTTTTAAAAATATTTTTATCAATGAATTGGGAGAAAATACACAATCCCTGCTGATAAGCTTGGTGGGTGACAAAATACTGGCAGAGTGGTAATTACTGATGAGCAGAGGGCAGTGATACAGAGCCATCTGGCTCATTCGGCAAGCTGGGCCCATTCAAAGTAAGCAAGTTTGACCAGAGCCAAATGCAAGGTCCTACACCTAGCAACAAGGCATGCCGGCCACACCTCCAGAATGGGGAATTGTATCCAGGAAAGCAGTGACTCTGAAAAGGATTGAGGGGCCATAGTGGAGAAGCCACTCAAAACGAGCTCCCAGCATGAAGCTGTGGTGACTAGGACTAAAGCCATCCTTAGACGTAGGAGCAGAGCCGTGAGGAGGCTAGAGAGGTGAAACAGCATCAGTGAGACTGTTATTGGAATACTGCCTCCAGTTTTGGTGTCCTCATTTGGAAAAGATGTTGAGAAATTAGAGCTGGGGCAGCAAAGAGCCACCAAATGTTCTGCGGGCTGGAGAAAAATGCCTTCTAGGGAGCGAATGAAAGAGCTCAACCTGTTTAGCGGATGAAAAGCAGATTGAAAGGTGACTTCACTGAAGTGTTGTAATGCCTTAATGGAGAAAAAATACTGGGGATTAAAAGGCTCGTTAATCTAGCAGAGAAAGGCATAACAAGACCCAATGGCTGGAAGGTGAAAAGCGACAAATTCATATCACAAATAAAGCACAAATATTCAAACAGCGAGGATGATTCACCACGGGAAGAAGCTACCAAGGAAAGTGGTGGATTCTCGATCTCTTGATGTCATTTAATGAAAACGAGATGCCTTTCTGAAATGTGTTTTCTCGGGACAGTCCCGCTACCGTTTGGCAAATCGGGACATCTGGTCACCCCAGGGGTGGGTGTGGCAGTGACATCACAAACGCCTTTTGCAGGACCTCAGCCTATTGGTCAAAGGTAGTTGGGAGGTGGTGACCTCACAGAGAGATGCTGACATCAGCCAGGCAGGACAGGAGCGCAGGGCCAGAGAAATCTCGCAGACCCCTGTAGCTTTGCTTCAGCAAGTCTCCCTCTCAACGTCTCTCTTTCAGGACCGAGAGAGTATTAGGGTTTATGTACATGAGCGCGAGGAGGAACCTCTTTCGAGTTTTCTCCTTTCCTTTTTCTGATTTTACAAGAAAACAGACGCCCCTGTTTGGAAGGTAAGAGCCTCCGAGAGGTTTGGAACCTGTTCAGTCTGATCCATTTGGTGCCAGCTGAATTCTAGGCCTGGAAAACGCTAGCTTCAGGTGGCAGAATTTTATTCCCCACCTAGGATTTTGTCCCTTAGACTCACTGGGGACATTAGGGTTTGTCCTTTTTGTTTTATCTTTTCCTCCATCCCTCCCTCCTTTCTCTTCTTCTCTTACTTCTTTTGTCCTTTCCCGTGTTCCCCTCCCGCCACCAGAAGAGGTGTGTGGGGGGAGTGACTGGGGGTGCTCTGCAGCTCCCATTATGGAAGGTGCACCCAAAAATGTGGGGCTGAAATAGTGCTCGGGCACTGATCCCCACCGGTGACCTGGGCCATCCTTTGGGCTCTCTGGTGATAACCCTCTGCCTCCCGCCCCTCAATCTCTACCCTGATTGGCGGAGCTGGGGGTTATTGACAGGGTGGAGATGCAGGTCCTTGTTGTTCTCTTTTAAAGCCAAGTAAATAAGTCATAACCAGTCATATGTTTGACGAATTTTGCTGCTTCTCTGCATTCATTGTCTCTGAGCAGTTCATGATTCTCTCTAACATTCCAGTTCTCCTGAAACACTTGCTGAATAATTACTATGAACTGTTGTTGGTCTGGAGCTCATTTGAGAGCACTTTATTCAGGTCGTTCAACATATGAAACTCAAGATCCTACGGTTAGTTTGCAAGTCAGGGCTCTTGGGTCCTATTCCCAACTCTGCCACTGCCTGGCTGTGTGACCTCAGACAAGTCAGTTCTCCTTTCTCACCCTTAGCTTCTCCCTTTTTCAAGTAGGCATTACAATCTGCTCCTACTTACTTCACGGCGGGTGGAGGATGGGGATCCATTGGAGAGTGTCACTGGGAGCAGTGAATAATATGAGGTGTCCTATAACTTTTACTCAGATCAGATTATGACACAATAGAATAGCTGAAATATTCTATTTTATTTGTTTTTGATTATTTTGAAATTGTTAAGAGCAGGAACTCCTTAGCTCAGACTGAGGCATCTTGTCTAATTTTCGAGATCAAAGTGTCTCCTCTTTGTGTGTGACGAGACAATTTAACACACTGTGACAAACAGGAGATGCTTTTGTTTTGCAACAAAATATTTTTGCAAAGAATTTTCATCCCACTTGTTATGATTTCAACAAACAAACCAATTTAGTCTGAATGGGATTTTCTGACCAAAACGGTTTCAATGAAATTTCCCCACCATCTCGATTCCTGGGCTCTCTCCCTGCCTCTGGGGGGTTTGTTGTCTGTTAGGAGTCAGGATTGGTGGCATCTTTTTCTGGCTCTGCCACCGCGTTGCTGTGTAGGCCCTTGGGTAGGTCACTTCCCTTTTCTGTACCTCAGGCTCCCCTTCTGTCCAATGGGAACAGGGACAATTTGCGAACTCTGCGCAGTCGTGAGCCTGAATGAGATAAGGGGCGTTAAAGCCCTTTGTGCAGAAGAAAGGGGAGGTTCACGGTGTTGAGCACCAAGGAATTCTAAACTTTGCTAAAATGTCTAGGCTGTGGAAACAAGAAATGGTCGGGGCCAAATTTTAACCATTGTCTTTTTTTAAAGCCCATTCAGGGATGTGAGTCCCACTCTTTTAGGTACGTGGGGTTCTTTGCCAGCAGGAGAGAAGAGGTTCCTGCCTCCATTTTTGTGGCCTTAACAAACCAGGTGCTGTGCCCCAGTTCTCATCTGAGATCCCCGAAAAGAACCTCTCCCCATCCGTTAACAAGACAGTAGCTATCTTTAAAAGGGGAACGAAGAGAACCCCGGGACTTGCAGATTAGCCAGCCTCATTCCATACCTGGGAAGATACTGGAACACATTATTAAACAATCAGTTTGTCAGCACCTACAGGATCATTTGGTTCTTAGTACTAGTGAGCATGGATTTGTCAAGAACAAATCATTCCAAACCAATCCTGTTTCCTTCTTTGACAGGGTTACAGGCCTAGTGGAGGTGGGCAGACAGTAGATGTGATCTATCTTGGTGTTAATCAGGCTTTTGACAGAGTCCCATAGGACATTCTCACAAGCAAACTAGGGAAATGTGGTCCAGATGCAATTAGTATAATGTAGGTGCACAGGTGGTTGAAAACCTATCCTCCAAGAATCGTTCTCCATGTTTGGCTGCCTAGCTGAAAGGGTGTACCTAGTGGGTCCAGCACGGATCAGTCCGGGGTGTGGTACTATTCCATATTTTCATTAATGATTTGGAAAATGGAGTGGAGAGTGTGCTTCTAATCTGTGCAGATGACACCAAGCACTTTGGAGCACACGACTGGAATTCAAAACGCCCTTTACAATTTGGAGACATTGGTCTTCTTGAGCCAAAGTCCACGGCTGGGCCCCTCTCTATAGACTGGGTGAAAGTGAAACTCCACAACCAAACACTCCTCCTCCTGAGCAGTGCCTTCCAACCTTTAATGGCAGGGGGACCGGACATGAGGGCCTGGTTGTAATTGCCAGCTGTGGAAGGGAGTGTGTAGCAGTGGTTAGTGAAGGGGCCTGGAAATAAGGACTGCTGCGTCCTATCCATGACTCTGAGACTTCGTGTGACCTGAGCAAGTAGCTTCCCCTCACTTGGCCTGTTTTTCATCAGTAGGTTTGTGATCGCTTTCCCTACAGCCCAGGGGGGTTGGGAGGCTCCAGGAATGTGTGTAAAGTGGGAGCTGGGAGGTGCTGTCACCCCCACACTAAGGCAGTGTTTTGCACCCCCTGCTGCTGGATGAGTTTCTCCGTCCCTTGGCAATAATGCAGACCCTTCTTTTCACAATCAGTTGATCACCCAGTGTCATCACCCTGCCTGCTGGCTGGGCGTGTAACTCCTCAGGTCACCACCCTCTCCAGCCTGCCTTGGGCTTGGCAAATGAGGAGGAGGGCGAGAAACAGCAGGTGACACTGAACATCCACCATCCATCGCTCCATCACCTAGAGCAAGTGAGTGACATTAGGGTTCCTCTGTGGCATCCCCTGTCTGTCTGGGGAGAGGCAGAAAGAGGGGAAGAGAATCTCTCCCAAAGGAGATTGGATTTGCAAACGGCCTCCAGGAGCCCCTTGCTTTCAGACCGGAGAGGGGCTTCTCCAGAGCCTTCTCCAGTGTGTTTGGAAAGGTCCCAGCAATGCAGCTCCCAGCCCTTCCCTTGTGGGAGACTGTTCCCCTGGCTGAGAGTGTCTGAGCTGGGCCAGACCCTGTGAGCTGCTGAGCATGGATATCAATGAGAAATGAGGGAGCCCTGGGCTTCCTATACATAGGGACTTTGATGTGGGGAACGGTTTCTCCGGAGAAGTCCGGACTCCTGGATATTGTTCTGTTCTCTAGTCTGGGGGGTAGCTAGGGACAGCAGGAGGGAGCTGCTTGTCCGATGGTCTTTGTAACTGACCCCAGTAACTCCCCGGGTGTTGCAGCACCAGGGATGATGAGGGGAATCGTTGGGAACAGACCATGCAATGAAGTCCTGCCAGTGTGTGGAGATTGCACTCCCTGCACCCCTGTGAGGGCAGGAGGAGCTGCTGTGGCTGGGGCAGGGATGGGGAGGGATGAAAAAGGCTGTTTGGTGAGAGGCTGCCCGGACCCCAGACTCATGCTTGCTCCCCGCTCGGTTCCAGGATGGCCGGGCTCCTGAGGATGTTCAGGAAGAAGGCTCAGCAGGTGGCCCCAGAGCCTGAGGGAAGCAGCTGCCATCTTCCCCAGGAGCAGAGCGGCCCCTCTGTCCCCGCTGGCAGGGAAGGAGCTCCCGGATGGACCAGGAGGTGGAAGTGCCCAGCCTTCTGGCAGAGGAAACCCACTCCCGGCACAGGCGCTGAGGTGGGAGAGGCACTGGCCAGGCTGAAATGGAGCTGGCCCAGGATGCAGCTGGGCAGGCAGGACCCACCCCAGGAAGGGAGCCAGGAGGGTGGCTCTGGGGCTTGTTGTGTGGGAAGCACCGGCCCCAGGAGCCCAGCCCTGATTCCCAGCAGGAGGCATCGCCCTGCCCAGTCACTGAGGACCCTCCAATCTCCCTGGGGCAGGAGGTGGAGGATCCCTGTCCCAGCACCAGCAGCTCAGCCCGCTCCCCATGGGACAGCAGCAGTGCCTGGGATTAGGTTAGCTGTGAGGTCAACGGGTGCCGCTGCTTTGTTCCAGGTGAGGAGCCAGGCTGGGCACAGGGAGGGTTGAGGAGGGGGCTGTGACCACCCTGAGCTCAGGCCCTCAAGCACTGCTGTGGGGGCTGGTCCCCAGCCCAGATTTCTGGCCTGAGCCACGTGAACCTCTGACACTAGATGCTGCCACTTTGGTCCCTGGTGCTCTGGTTGGCGGAATGGGTGCAGGAAGGGCGGGCAGGCACCTCCCACGGAGTCCAGGACAGTGTGTGAGGGGGTTCGCTTTGCTATGGACTCCTGAATTACTTGGAGGCTGAAGGTATCACTGAGAGCGGGGGATGTGGGGAGCAATCTGCTCTGGGTCCCGGAGGTGGAGGTGCCCCTGTCCTTCTCCCAAGTGGCAGCAGGTATCATCTGAGATTGGCCACTAGTGGGCAGGAATCGGAGGAGCTGGAGGCAGGTGGGGGGATCCTGCTGGTTGTGTGGGGTGCTGGCTGTGTAATCTCCTCACTGGGAAGTTTCAATGAGGCACGAATCTCCCACGCTCCTTTGTCTCTTTTGGGTCTCAGAGGAGCTCATTGAGGAGCTGCCTGATAACTCTCCTCCGGGTGCTGTCCTTGCTAACTCCCTGATTGCTGTGGGCAACCTCGCATACCGAGACCCTCCAGCTCTATTCCCCTAACCCCGGTGCTGCTCAGGCCCAGGGCTGGGAGTCACTGCCCCTCCCACCACCAGGTCACCTCCCAAAGGTGTCTCCTCTGGCAGAAGTGGTGGGAAGGTTCACTCTCTCTGGGTTGAGCTTTTCTCTCCAGTAACATTGCAATGGCTGTGGGGAGAGGCTCACTCCTAGGAACAGATACAGGAGGGTCAGCGGGGTCCAGGGAACAGGCGCTATTCCTGCCCTGCCACTGTTGGTGCCAGTCCCACCCCCGCACTGCACAGTCTAATACCGGCTCCTCTCTCTTGCCAGCACCATGACACCTGGCCTGGAGCCAGAGGTGGAGAGCCACCTCCTTCGACCTGCCCTGCATGTCATCTTCACCCTGGGCACGTAGAAGGACACCACCCAAGTCTAGGTAGATCATACTAAAGTCATGGATTGAAGAGCCAGGTGTCATCCTGCCATGAATCCTTGCTAATTGCCTGCAGTGGGATATGAATGAGCAAGGCCAGGATATGTATTTAGGGGTCTCACAAGTGCTTCCCAGAGACCCCTCTTCCCATGTAGTGGCAGGTGTAGCCCCAGTTTTCCAAACACTGACCCATGGCTCTCCCTTGCTTTGCAGGATCTGCAAAGGGTCCTACCAGACCTCCTGGATGCCATGCTGGGGAGCCTGCTGGCAGAGTCCCCAGACACCAACAGGCTCCAATACATCTTGAAGGTGAGCCCGATGAGAGGGGCGGGGGCAATTTTATCTTTACTCTTAGACCCATTTTCAAGTTTGTCATCCTAGCTGGGCCCCCAGTGGGCCGTCCTTGCTCAGGGCAGTCAGTGCAATGCAGTGTCAGGCCCTTTCTCCTTGAAGGACAGAGGAAGGAGCTGGGACTTCTAGCCTGAGCTCTGCCTGGTTCTGTTGCACAACAATACCCTTCTAAAGGTCTGCGATAAATGAATCAGATGTTCCACCCCGTGCACAATGTCTCAGCCCCCTGGGGATGAGGAGGGTCTCATTAGCACAACACATGCACCGGCCCATTGATCCTGAGCTGCCTCCTTGTCCCCTAGCACATTAACTATTGGATCGTGCCCAGGGTGTTGCAAGAGAGAGCCAGGGCCACTGAGAGTACCGCCCTGTTCAGATCCACCATCACCCTCCCTGAGTTTGACGTAAGTGACCTGTCAGCCCAGCTTCCTGACTCCAGGCGTCGGTGGGCTGGCTCGAATGGGCTGTAGGATGTGCTGCTGCAGGGGCTGGGGGTTAGGCGTGTTCCTCTTGGGGAGGCAGTCAGAGCAGAAAATGAACTTGGCTTGAGTCAAGTTCTTCTTGTCCTGGTTAAGTGGTGACTCTGGACTTTTAAGGGGACCATGCTCCAGGTTTATGCCTTCCTATCATCCTGGAGCAGCTGGGGAAGTAAGTCCTCATGGAGGGCCCTGCCCACATCCCTGTGCTCCAGGCTCCTTTTGGGGGCAGAGGAAATTAAGGGTCTAAGCTCTACCTCCTATCCTCTAGCATCTCCTGCTCAGGGGAAGAAGAGTCCTGGGCCCAGGGGAGGACTGGAAACTGACAAGAAAATGCTGATGGAGTCCCCTCTCCCTCCCATTAGAACTCAGCAGGATTCCCCAGGATGGGTCACCATGTGGCACAGCTGGCTCTGTCCATCAGTGACCCAGCCAAGGACCTGAGCCGGCAGGCCAGGGAGGGAGTGTACCCGCTCTACCAGCTGCTGCTGCACCAGAGGGGTAAGGAACCCAGCTGGGAAATGGCCCCCGATAGGAGACTGAGAATGGGAGTGGGGAAATTGGAATCATGTTTTGCTAAAGGGGGAAATGGGAACAGGGAATGGGAGTAAGGAAGTTGGAATCATGTTTGGCTAAGGGCAGGAATGGGAACAGGGACACAGGTGTAAGGCTCTGTGGTGTCAGAGCTGGGAAGGAGGATACTAAGGAAGGAAACTGGAATCATGCTTGCTGGAAGTTCACCCCATTAAACATCGAATTGTTTGCACCTTTGGACTTCGGGTATTGTTGCTCTGTGTTCATGAGAGAAGGGCCAGGGAAGGAAGTGGGTGAAGGAATAAGCCCCCTAACAACAGGTTCTCGTTCCCTTGCAGCAGGAGGACGTCCCAGCCAATGTGATGTGCAAGCTCCCCATCATCCAGCACTTGCACGAGGTGCCTGAGGCACTGCAGGGCTGTGGCTCTGAGGCCACCAGCAACTCCCGCTCCCTGCTGCAGGTACTGCTCTGGCTCACTGTAAATGGGGAGCTAGTGGAAGGGGAAATGGAGCCCCCTTGGCACTCACAGAAACTCTCTCCCCTCTCTCTGTGGAGCAGGGTCCTTCCCTCTGCCCCCCAAATTCTGGCACAGTCTCCCAGACGAGCGCAGTCTGCAGCTGAGCCACCTCCGGGAGCAGTGGGAACAGGTCACTTCATCCCATCAAAGCAAACAGTGCTGGCTCTCAAAGAGGCTGATATGGAAGACCTCACTATCCCTCATGAAGGTAAGAGCCATTTACTCCTTGGGGCGTCTGGGTCTCTTGGGGGAGAAATGGGATCCCCGATGCATAGCCTGGCTGGGAGCTTCCCCTGTCCTTGGCTCCCAGCTCTGGGACAGACATGTTTCCATAATCATACCACCCTGGTTTTGTTCCTAGGAAGGAGCTCCCCAGAGATGTCCTCTAACCTGCACTGCATAGGACTTCGCCAAGCTGATTACAGAATGAGCCCTACCTGAGAGGTACCATGTACTTCTCCCTACAGAGCCAGACTTCAGTGGTGATACGGCCCAGCTGGGGTGTCAACAGGAATGAGAATGAGGTAGGAAGTTCAGAGCAGCAAGGAAAGACTAGAGGGAAATTTGAGAAGAGAGGTAGGAAGTGCCCAGGGAAAACTGCAGCAAAGAGAAAGCAGTAGACCTTGCTGTTGGGTACAGAACCCTGGGCTGCTGCCAATGTCAGGGTGGGACTGGATTCCCCTACTGGCCCCAAAAAAGGGGGCGTACACGCACCTGGAGAGGGTTACCAAGCCCAGCAAGGGGGCTGCAGGATGAGGAAGAGCCCCAGTGATGGCAGAAGATCTTCTTTCTGTGAAAAGACCTGTTTGGACTTTGTGTGAGACAAGCTGGGCCCCAGAAGGGTGGACTAAAGGTGGTGACCTGGCCGGAGGGTTGAATTACCAGGCAGAGAAACTGTCATGGTGGTGGAGCGACCACGGATGGTGGAGGCTAGCCCAGCGAGAAGGCTGTGATGTCTTGTCTGGCCACCATGGGGGCATGTAACAATGTGTAAATTTGTTTCTAATTGGCATCGTCAGGAGGACTGAATACCCCCTGTGGTCCGTGAGGGCTGACTGAAGTCTTGGTTGCTGAAGGCAGGTCTGTCCTCCCAAGCGGGTGTCTCGAGGGACCGAGCTGGTCACTGGATTACTCAGTTCAGTTCCAGGGACTGGTTAAAGCAGGTCTAGGGGTTTCTCACGCAGCTCCTAGAACACCAACAGAGGAAGAAGGAAGTGCAGGCGGAGCTACGGACGCAGCAGCAGAAATACCTGTGAGAGATCCTGCCAAGGGAAATCAACCCAGGGTCTGCTATGCCCATGGACAAAAAGAGCAGACAAGAAGAACAGGCCTGGGCTGTACTGAGAAGGTTAGCCCAGGAGAGCAGGGAGGTGCAGTGGGCAGAGATGGGGACTGGCCAGAGGATTAATCCAGTGTCGGGGGAGAATCCTCCCCCTTGTGGGAGATGATGATGTCCCTCTGTGGGGAAGTTCTTCCTTGCAGATGCTGTGCTTTTGGTTCCTGGACTCTGCCAGGAAGCCCAGCTCCCATCCCGAGCAGCTTGGCTGTTCCCTACCTTGCTCGGCACCAGACCCTCTGCAGAGAGCTGCACTGGGCCAGGACTGCAGAGCCAGCTGTCATCCTGGCAGGTGTAGCCCCAGGTTCCATAACCCTGACCCATGGTCTCCCTCCCCTGACAGGCTCTGAAGAAGGCCTGTCATCCCAGGGACGTGGATGCCAAGTTAAAGAGCCTGCTGTCAGCAACCCCCAGCACAGATAAACTCCCGCACATCTTGGAGGTGAGCAGAATGGGCAGGGGCAGCAGGAATTTTATCTTAGCCCTGGGGAGGCCTGGAAATGAGAGACAGGATGATCCACGTCTCCATTGTGTCCTGCTACCTGAGAGCCATTGGGCCACTCGTGGTCAGGGCAGTCAGTCCAGAGCAGTGGTGGGGCCCTTCCTCCTTCAGGGACAGAGGGAAGGTGCTGGTGCTCAACAACAGGGCTCTGCCTGGTTCTGCTGAGCACTAACTCCAAGACCCCAAGCAGGCTTGCGGAGTGAGGGCATCAGAGCCCTGTGAGGTCCAGGAGAAGTTCCTCCAAGAAGAGCAATGGCTCCTTCCGAGGAAGCTGCTGAGATTGGTCTTCACAACATCTTCTGGCAAGGAGTTCCACGCGTTGACTGTGCATTGTGTAAAAAAAAAAAAAAAACTACTTCCTTTTTTTAGTTTTAAAGCTGTTGTCTATTAATTTCATTTGGTGACCCCATATCAGTGTACAACAGAAATGGTTTATCAAAGTCATGTTCAATAACATGATTGAATCCTTTTACAAACTCAATGTAAAAGTTTCTTAGAACAATAGTGGACTGGATTTGCCCTTGCAGCATGATTC
Source organism: Lepidochelys olivacea (assembly GCF_965140295.1). NCBI lineage: Eukaryota > Metazoa > Chordata > Testudines > Cheloniidae > Lepidochelys > Lepidochelys olivacea. The sequence continues at coordinate 177,089,437 of NC_140413.1, read as the reverse complement.
CAGTATGTCTCATGTGATCTTGCCAAGAGCTAATGAAAATAGCTACTTTATCCAAAGAAGCTTTGGCATATGTCTGGAACCCAATTAATATCAAGACAATGAAGATTTTTGTTGTCAAGGTTCCTTCCCCACTCTGAACTCTAGGGTACAGATGTGGGGACCTGCATGAAAACCTCCTAAGTTTACTTTCACCAGCTTAAGTTATAACTTCCCCAAGGTACAAATTAATTTTACCCTTTGCCGTCGGAATTTCCACTGCCAACACCAACTTTAAGTGGGTTTACTGGGAAACGTAGTTTGGACACATCTTTCCCCCCAAAATCTTCCCAACCCTTGCACCCCCCTTCCCAGGAAAGGTTTGGTAAAAATCCTCACCAATTTGCATAGGTGACCACAGACCCAAACCCTTGGATCTTAGAACAATGGAAAAGCATTCAGTTTTCTTACAAGAAGAGTTTAAATAGAAGTAAAGGAATCACCTCTGTAAAATCAGGAGGGTAGATACCTTACAGTGTAATTAGATTCAAAACATACAGAATCCCTCTTGGCAAAACCTTAAGTTACAAAAAAGACACACAGACAGGAATAGTCATTCTATTCAGCACAGTCCTTCTCAGCCATTTTAAAGAAATGATAATCTAACGCATACCTAGCGAGATTATTTACTAAGTTCTAAGACTCCGTTCCTGTTCTGTCCCCGGCAAAAGCATCATACAGACAGACACAGACCCTTTGTTTTTCTCCCTCCTCCCAGCTTTTGAAAGTAACTTCTCTCCTCATTGGTCATTTTGGTCAGGTGCCAGTGAGGTTACCTTTAGCTTCTTAACCTTTTACAGGTAAGAGGATTTTTCCTCTGGCCAGGAGGGATTTCAAAGGGGTTTACCCTTCCCTTTATATTTATGACATTAGTGTTGTCCATAGTATAGGAATCTTGGCATTTAGCCATGAAAGCAATATGGTCGTGTGCCTTGGTTTCCCTTTTACTACAGCATAACAGGTCGGGAATGTCTTTTCTCCTGAGAAAAGTTTCAAGACTGTTTACAAGTATCAGGGAGTTGCCATGTTAGTCTGTATCCACAAAAACAACAAGGAGTCCGGTGACACCTGAAAGACTAACAGATTTATTTGCGCATAAGCTTTTATGGGTAAAAAACACATATTTCGTGGGTGAAACATCTGCATCACAATTTTTTTTTAACATAAAGTATATTCTTCTGTATCACTCTTAACATGTTCAAGGGTTTTCTCCAAAGATTAGGCACATTGTACACTTTTACAGTTTTTGGTAATAGCAAAAAAATAGATTAAAAAAATCACCATTAGCAATAAGAAGAAATCCATTGGAAGTGTCCATCTACAATCATTTTTGTCATGCCACACCTTTGGCTCAATACCATTGGGGTTTGGGCCTTTCAGGGTTACCCTGTGGCTTCCCTTTGCAAAACTCAGTTCTCACTTTCTTCCTTGTCCTGAAGTAAAAGAAAAAGGTTCTCCTGAACCCAAAGGACCAAGCCCCAGACCCAGGTCAATAGACAAGTCAGATCTTACCCACAAATCACGCAAATCCTTTAGGGGCAAGGAGGAACAAGGAGCACCTTGCTTCTAAAAGAGCCAAGGAGGAGAGGGACACGGTCCATGAAGAGAGACTGCTGCAGGGGTTCCTGGGGGAAGAGAGGAAGAGCAGGGAGCAGGACCAATTGCTCAGGGAGGTGTTAGCCAACGGCCAAGGATGTTTGGTGAGGTGCCAGCTATGCCCGTTTATACCATCCGTGACTTTAACCGCTAGGACGCACTGTCCCTTCGCAGCGGGCAGCCCGGGCTAGGCTGACGGATGCCCCAAGGTCCTAACCACCCGTGACTTTAACTGCTAGAGCTCAGAGCTCCTTCGCAGCGGGTAGTCAATACTGACTGACAGGTGCCCCAATGGCAGCACTAAGAGCCTCTCCACACCCGTGACTTTAACTGCTAGAGCTCAGAGGTCCTTCGCAGCGGGCAGCCAGGATTGACTGACAGGTGCCCCAAGAGTTTGCCCCGTGGAGGCGGCACAACTCAACGCTAGGCTCTTAGTACTCTCACCTAATGGCCAGGCTTTAGAGCCAAAACGGCTGAGGTTCTTTAATTGTGTTGGCTGCTTTACAGTAAACCAGAGAAAACAAGTCAGGCTTATGCATAAATGGTTACCAAAATTTATTAAGCTAGATTCTAATCATGTGGTTACAAAATTGCTAGTGCCTACTTATTTAAATGTACAGATGTTACACACACAAACAAGTTACAAAACTGAAGCCACAATCCCAAAGAAAGAAAACAAAGTATAGAGCTCTATTTCAAAATATGTGTACACTAAAGATAGGAGATCAGGTGTGGGTGCTTCTTACCCTCCTTGCATCTCTCGATTCCAGCGGTGCCAAGCCAGGATCGGTCACTCAATTCCGCGGAAAGACGAATAAGGGACAAGGCTTAGGGACCCTCTTAGCTGCAGAAGCCTTGGGAGGCTGTCACTTATCTGACCAGCAGATAGATAGTGAAAAGCACTCAAAAATCATGGTGCTGTAGGTCCCCTACTTATACCTCTGTACTCCTTTATTCTCTTTCTCCTTTCTTATGCCAAATTGAGGCTGGTCTGTCGGGGTGACGCCAGCTTTCGCAAGAGTAGTTTACACTTGCAAAGGAGAGAAACAATAAGTTTCGACTACTGGACATTTCTTTTATCAGGGTAAATATTTTCCCACCTAGGATGTTGGTGTGTGTGCATCACGCTATTTAGTAGGGGCTAAGAGCCATGTCTGTCACAGGGCCTCTGCCTGCTGTGAGCTTAATCGTCGTATCTGTTCCCAGAGGCACATTGTAGCAGCACACCTGTGCTTTCACAGCTTCAAAGGCTGTGCTGGAATATATGTTAAGTGCCCTGTTCCTGCTTCCTCCTGTGTTTCCAACAATGCTGGTCTGAGGGGGGGAGAGGGCTGGCTGTCTGGCTACAGGAGGGAATGCTGGATATGGGGCCAGCAGGGTGGTTCATCCACCTCATGTCACAGCACCAGCCCCAGTGCGTGTGCCGGCTGCAGTGTCTGCAGGTGCACAGGTCCATGTACCTGTGACAGTGGAATGGTGTTCCCGGGCCTGGCTCACAATGGTTGGAGGGTGGAGTTTGCGGCAGGGCCTGTGAGCAAAATTGCAGCTGGGGTTTCTGTTCCCAGCTATGACAGCTGTGTGTCTCGGAGAAAGATCCTCGAACCCCTCTCTCCAAGAGACGTACCCTTGTCTCCAAAACCAGTCAGGTGGCAGAGCGCATACTGGTTTATGCCATAACCGACACGTTTTCTGGCCAGCCTTGAACTCTCCAATTCCCTGATGAATGTTCTTCTGACCCTTAATGGCTTTTATATTTTTGCTCTCGCGATTATTCAGACACTCAGCCCATTCTGCCTGGTCCCACTTCCATGTCGTGCCTCACTTTCCCCCTCTCTGAAGTGGGGATAATCCTAAGTGACAATTAGACAGTATTCGATCCTCAGGCCTTGCTTCCCAAATCCCTGCCCTCCTTGCCCAACACCAGCCTCTCCCCCTTTTCCCCAGACTTCCATGCCTATCTTAGTGCCTGTCTCCTCCCGCAACTGCAAGGTCTCAGACACAGTCTCCTCCGAGCGAGCTGAAGTTGCTCCTTGCTCTGAAGCAGGAATCGCATGTCCAGAGTCCTTCCCTTGCCTGGTGTCTTGACTGTGGGCATTAGAAAGGACAACACCCATATGCAGGTTGAACATCAACCTCCACTTCCGGCCCAGCAGTAGGATGGCCTTGAAACCGGAAACATGTGGAATAACAGTAGCTGTTTGCTCTCAAAAGTGCTGAAGACACAATGGAAGAGGAAATCCTTTGGTCTGGATTTAAATTATTCCAACTGAAAGTGAATGAGAGAAAATAGGTCCAGAGTTATCTTCCTAGCAGCAGAAAATGTAAAGATTGATACATGTTAAGGACAGAAAGGACCATTATGTGTACCTAGTCACATCTCCTGTATAACTTGAGCCCTAGAATGTCACCAAGTGGTTCCTTCAGCCAAGCATAACGTGGGACTGAGCCAGAGCACGTCTTTTGGAAGGACATCCACATGCATTAGAGCAGGGGTTCTCAAACTGGGGGTCGAGCCCCGTCAGGGGGTCGTGAGGTTATTACATGGGGGGTCACGAGCTATCAGCCTCCACCCCCAATCCTGCTTTACTTCCAGCATTTATAATGGTGTTACATATCTAAAAAACTGTTTTTAATTTATAAGGAGGGGTGACACTCAGTGGCTTGCTGTGTGAAAGTGGTCAACAGCGCTAAAGTTTGAGAACCACTGCATTAGAGCCAGTTCGCTAACAGAAAATCTTTCTTCTGCAATGACGTGGGGTTAAGGGACATGGAGGAAAAGATGTGGAGGCCGTGATTAAAGTTAGAGGATCGAGGCCAGGATAACAGGGGCGAGGTCCCAGGACTGGCTATCAGAAGACCTGCCGTTTTCTATTCCTGGCTTTGGGACCATGAGTGAGTCTCTTCAACACTGGATGCCTCAGTTTCCCCACTATCAAATAGAGCTAATCAAGGTTTTGTTTGTTCTCCCCATTTTACAGGGTAGGAAACTGAGACACAGTTGGGACCTGTCTACACTACAGCTCTCTAGAGCATTTCTAAGCTGCTGACCCCCACGTGTTGTTCAGAGCCTATAGACAACACCGCTCCTCAAGGTGTGTTTGTTCTGTTCTTATCCCCTATGTACCAGCAGGGCTGGACGGCCTTTTCTCACTGTGCTGTGGGAAGCAGGTCCTGGGTACTAGGGGTCTGAAGAAGCTCTCAAGGACTAATTTTTAAAAATATTTTTATCAATGAATTGGGAGAAAACCTACAATCCCTGCTGATAAGCTTGGTGGGTGACATAATACTGGCAGAGTGGTAACTACTGATGAGGAGAGGGCAGTGATACAAAGCCATCTGGCTCATTCGGCAAGCTGGGCCCATTCAAAGAAAGCAAGTTTGACCAGAGCCAAATGCAAGGTCCTACAACTAGCAACAAGGCATGCCGGCCACACCTCCAGAATGGGGAATTGTATCCAGGAAAGCAGTGACTCTGAAAAGGATTGAGGGGCCATAGTGGAGAAGTCACTCAACAGAAGCTCCCAGCATGATGCTGTGGTGACCAGGGCTAAAGCCATCCTTAGACATAGGAGCAGAGCCGAGAGGAGGCTAGGGAGGTGACACAGCATCAGTGAGACTGTTATTGGAATACTGCCTCCAGTTTTGGTGTCCTCATTTGAAAAAGATGTTGAGAAATTGGAGCTGGGGCAGCAAGGAGCCACCAAATGTTCTGCGGGCTGGAGAAAAATGCCTTCTAGGGAGCGATTGAAAGAGCTCAACCTGTTTAGCTGATGAAAAGCAAATTGAAAGGTGACTTCACTGAAGGGTTGAAATGCCTTAATGGAGAGAAAATACTGGGGATTAAAAGGCTCGTTAATCTAGCAGAGAAAGCAAAACAAGACCCAATGGCTGGAAGGTGAAAAGAGACCAATTCATATCACAAATAAAGCACAAATATTCAACAGCGAAGAAGATTCACCACAGGAACAAGCTACCAAGGAAAGTGGTGGATTCTCCATCTCTTGATGTCATTTAATGAAGACTAGATGCCTTTCTGGAATGTGTTTGCCAAACGGTAGCGACTGTGGTATACAGGAGGCCTGTGATATGCAGGGAGTCAGATTAGATGCTCTAATGGTCTCTTCTGGCCATCCAGTTGACTCATTTCTGAAAAACTGAGCGTAGCATCGGGCGTAGCCTCTCATGTTTTGCTGTCTAGCCGGCTTGCTTCCTAGAATGAACACTCATTGAGTGAGGTAATCCAGAGAGTAGCTCAAACCTCCAAAGTGTCTGGCCAGCGGCAGGACATTAGCACTGCAGGGGAGGGGTGGGTAGGCTGAAGGGACAGCAAGTGTGAAAAAGGGGAAAGGGAGGGGGGTAATAGGAACCGATATAAGAAAAAGCCCCAGATAGCGGGACTGTCCCTATAAAATCGGGACATCTGGTCACCCCAGGGGTGGGTGTGGCAGTGACAACACAAAGGCCTTTTGCAGGACCTCAGCCTATTGGTCAAAGGTAGTGGGGAGGTGGTGACCTCACAGAGAGATGGTGACATCAGCCAGGCAGGACAGGGGCGCAGGGCAAGGGAAACCTCGCAGACCCCTGTAGCTCTGCTTCAGCAAGTCCCCTTCTCGAGGTCCCTCTTTGAGGACTGAGAGAGTATCAGGGTTTACGTACGTGAGCGCGAGGAGGAACCTCTTTCGAGTTTTCTCCTTTCCTTTTCCTGATTTTACTAGAAAACAGACATCCCTGTGTGGAAGATAAGAGCCTCCGAGAGGTTTGGAACCTGTTCAGTCTGATCCATTTGGTGCCAGGTGAATTCTAGGCCTGGAAAACGCTAGGTTCAGGTGGCAGAATTTTATTCCCCACCTAGGATTTTGTCCCTTAGAATCACTGGGGACATTAGGGTTTGTCCTTTTTGTTTTACCTTTTCCTCCATCCCTCCTTCCCTTCCCTTCTTCTCTCACTTCTTTTGTCCTTTCCCTTGTTCTCCTCCCACCACCAGGAGGAATGTGTGGGGGGAGTCACTAGGGGTGCTCTAAAGCTTCCATTGTGGAAGGTCCACCCAAAAATGTTGGGCTGAAATAGTGCTCGGGCAGTGATCCCCACCGGTGACCTGGGCCATCCTTTGGGCTCTCTGGTGAGAACCCTCAGCCTCCTGCCCCTCTGTCTCTACCCTGATTGGCCGAGCGGGTGGTTATTGACAGGGAGGAGACTCGGGTCCTTGTTCTCTTTTAAAACCAAGTAAATAAGTCATAACCAGTTATATGTCTGACGAATTTTGCTGCTTCTGTGCATTCATTGTCTCTGAGCAGTTCATGATTCTCTCTAACATTCCAGTTCTCCTGAAACGCTTGCTGAATAATCACTATGAACTGTTTTTGGTCTGGAGCTCATTTGACAGCACTTTATTCAGGTTGTTCAACATATGAAACTCAAGATCCAATAGTTAGTTTGCAAGTCAGGGCTCTTGGGTCCTATTCCCAACTCTGCCACGGCCTGGCTGTGTGACCTCAGACAAGTCAATTCTCCTTTCTCAGCCTTAGCTTCTCCCTCTTTCAAGTAGGCATAACAATCCGCTCCTACGTACTTCACGGCGGGTGGAGGATGGGGATCCATTGGAGAGTGTCACTGGGAGCAGTGAATAATATCACTTTTACTCAATCTGATTATGACATAATAGAGTAGCTGAAATATTCTATTTTATTTGTTTTTGATCATTTTGAAATCAAGAGCAGCAACTCCTTCGCTCAGACTATTCCCCAGGTTGAGAGTGACTGAGCTGGGCCAGACCCTGTGAGCTGCTGAGCATGGAAATCAATGAGAAATGAGGGGGCCCTGGGTTTCCTATGCCTAGGGACTTTCATGTGGGGAATGGTTTCCCCGGAGAAGTCCGGACTCCTGGGTTCTGTTCCTGCTCTAGCCTGGGGGGTGAAGGGGGTGGCCAGGGATGGCAGGAGGGAGCTGCTTGTATAAAGTGAGCAATGGTCTTTGTGACTGACCCCAGTGCCTCCCCAGGTATTGCAGCAACAGGGCTGAAGAGGGGGAACGTTGGGAGCAGATCATGCAATGAACTCCTGCCAGTGTGTGGAGATTGCACTCCCTGCACCCCTGTGGGGGGTGGCGGAGCTGCTATGGCTGGGGCAGGGATGGGGAGGGATGAAAAAGGCTGTTTAGTGAGAGGCTGCCTTGACCCCAGACTCACGCCTGCTCCCCGCTTGGTTCCAGGATGGCCGGGCTCCTGAGGATCTTCAGGAAGAATGCCGTGCAAGTGGCCACAGAGCCTGAGGGAAGCAGCTGCCATCTTCCCCAGGAGCAGGGCGGCCCCTCCGTCCCCACTAGCGGGGAAGGCGCTCGCGGATGGACCAGGAGGTGGAAGTGCCCAGCCTTCTGGCAGAGGAAACCCACTCCCGGCGCAGGCGTCGATGTGGGAGAGGCACCGGCCAGGCTGAAATGGAGCTGGCCCAGGATGCAGCTGGGCAGGCAGGACCCAGCCCAGGAAGGGAGCCAGGCAGGGTGGCTTTGGGGCTTGTTGTGTGGGAAGCACCGGCCCCAGGAGCCCAGCCCTGATTCCCAGCAGGAGGCATCACCCTGCCCGGTCACTGAGGACCCTCCAGTCTCCCCGGGGCAGGAGGTGGAGGATCCCTGTCCCAGCACCAGCAGCTTGGCCCACTCCCCATGGGCCAACAGCAGCGCCTGGAACTCGGACAGGAGTGAGGCCAACGGATGCTGCTGCTTTGTTCCAGGTGAGGAGCTCGGCTGGGCTCATGGAGGGGTGAGGAGGGGGCTATGAACACCCTGGGCCCAGGCCCTCGACCAGTGCTAAGGGGGTGGGTCCCCAGCCCAGGTGTCTGGCCTGAGCCACGTGAACCTCTGACACAAGATACTGCCACTTTGGTCCTTGGTACTGTAGCTGGTGCTGTGGCGGGGAGGGGAGGCAGGCACTGCCCTAGGAGTCCAGGACAGTGTGTGTGTGGAGGGTCTCTTTGCTGTGGGCTCCTGAAGGAGTTGGGGGCTGAAGGTATGTCAAGATTCCTTCCCCACTCTGAATTCTAGGGTACAGATGTGGAGACCTGCATGAAAACCTCCTAAGGTTACTTTCACCAGCCTAGGTTAAAACTTCCCCAAGGTACAAATTAATTTTATCCTTTGCCCTTGGAATTTCCACTGCCACCACCAAACTTTAACTGGGTTTACTGGGAAACGTAGCTTGGACACGTCTTTCCCCCCCCCAAAATCCTCCCAACCCTTGCACCCCACTTCCTGGGAAAGGTTTGGTAAAAATCCTCACCAATTTGCATAGGTGACCATAGACCCAAACCCTTGAATCTTAGAACAATGAAAAAGCATTCAGTTTTCTTACAAGAAGACTTTTAATAGAAGTAAAAAAAAAAAAGAATAACCTCTGTAAAATCAGGATGGAGATACTTTACAGTGTAATTAGATTCAAAACATACAGAATCCCTCTAGGCAAAACCTTAAGTTACAAAAAAGAAACACAGACAGGAATAGTCATTCTATTCAGCACAGTTCTTTTCTCAGCCATTTGAAGAAATCATAATCTAACACATACCTAGCTAGATTACTTACTAAAAGTTCTAAGAGTCCATTCCTGTTCTGTCCCCGGCAAAAGCAGCGTACAGACAGACCCAGACCCTTTGTTTCTCTCCCTCCTCCCAGCTTTTGAAAGTATCTTGTCTCCTCATTGGTCATATTGGTCAGGTGCCAGTGAGGTTACCTTTAGCTTTTTAACCCTTTACAGGTGAGAGGATTTTTCCTCTGGCCAGGAGGGATTTTAAAGGGGTTTACCCTTACCTTGTCATAAATATAAAGGGATCATTGAGAGGGGGGAATGTGGGGCCCTATCTGCCCTGGTCCCGGAGGTGGGAAGGGGGCACATTGCCCCACCATGCTCCTGTCCTTCTCCTGAGTGTCAGCCAGTGTCTACCTGTCCCCTTCTCTCCCTGGTGCAGGGACCCCAGGGACTCAGGATGAGGAGGAGGAATGGGTGGGTGTGGCCACAGAGGAGGCTGTTCTCAAGAACATCCAGGAGCAGCTCGAGGGCCGAGAAAAGGTACAAACGTTCCCCAGCTGTGCTGGAACCGAGGGTCTTTTCTCTGATGATCCACCAGCCCTAATGGGGACCTTTCTCCTCCATTATCTGGGACGCCTAAGATGGGGGTGTTTGTCACACACAAGCCGGGGTCTCCTTCCCTCACAGGCACTGTCCCAGATCTGGACCCTGCTTATGTAGGAGTTGTGGGTGATTTGGAAAATGGGCGGCCCCCGCTATACCCATTCAGGCCTGAGTCCTGCAGCTGGTGTGGGTGGGGCAGGGAGGTTCCTAGCTAACTGGCTCTCTCCCCCCCAACCCCACTCCTGGTAGGTGCAGAATGAGGCCCAACACCTCATGTTCCTGCACGCCATCCGCCCAGCGTATCTCGCTGCACAGCAGAGAGGGTAGGACACATTGGAGCCACACTGCTGCAAGGCGGCTGTCCTGGAAAGAATTGTGGTGTGCGAGACACGGCGCCAAGCAGCTGGAGAGAGGACAGAGACATGGGAGGGACAGGGGTCTTCCTGGGCCATTGGATGGGGGATGGCTGGTGCTGGAGGGGCAGCTGAGTCCAAGGATTGCTGGGGCTGAAGATTGGGGACAAGAGACAGGAAAAATTCTGAGATTGGCCACTAGTGGGCAGGAATCGGAGGAGCTGGAGGCAGGTGGGGGGATTCTGCTGGCTTTGTGGGGCGCTGGCTGTGTAATCTCCTCACTGGGAAGTGTCAATGAGGCCCGAATCTCTCTCTCTCTCTCTCCTTTGTCTCCTTTGGGTCTCACAGGAGCTCATGGAGGAGCTGCCTGGTAACTCTCCACTGGGCACCATCCTCGCTAACTCCCTGATTGCTGTGGGCATTCTCAGGTACCAAGACCCTCCTGCCTGGTTCCCCTAACCCCGGTGCTGCTCAGATGCAGGTCTGGGAGTCACTGTCCCTCCCACTACCAGGTCACCTCCCAAAGTGTCTCCTCTGGCAGAGGTGGTGGGAAGGTTCACTCTCTCTGGGTTGGGCTGTTCTTTTCACTCCAGTAACATTGCAATGGCTTTGGGGAGAGGCTCACTCCCAGGATCAGATACAGCAGGGTACAGGGAACAGGCGCTATTCCTGCCCTGCCACTGTCTGTCTGGGAAACCTTGGGCTTGTCATTCCCTGGCTCGGTGCCTCAGTTTCCATTCTCGCCAGCCTCTGCCTATTTCCCTGCAGTTTCATGTCCCTGTTGGTGCCAGTCCCACCCCCACACTGCACAGTCTAATACCAGCTCCTCTCTCTTGCCAGCACCAAGACACCTGGCCTGGAGCCAGAGCTGGAAACCCACCTCCTTAGAGCTGCCCTGCATGCCGGCTTCACCCTGGGCACGGAGAAGGAGACCACCCAAGTCCAGGTAGATCATGCTAAAGTCATGGATTGAAGAGCCAGCTGTCCTCCTGCCATGAATCCTTGCTAATTGCCTGCAGTGGAATGTGAATGAGTGAGTCCAGGATATGTGTTTGGGGGTCTCACAAGTGCTTCCCAGAGACCCCTCTTCCCATCTTATGGCAGGTGTAGTGCCAGTTTCCCTAACTCTGACCTATTGCTCTCCCTTGCTTTGCAGGATCTGCATAGTGTCCTGCCAGACCTCCTGGATGCCATGCTGGGGAACCTGCTGGCAGAGTACCCAGAAACCGACAGACTCCATTACATCTTTGAGGTGAGCCCGATAAGAGGTGTGGGGCAATTTTGCCTTAACTCTTAGATCCATTTTCAAGTCTGTCCTTCTAGCTGGGCCCCCAGTGGATCATCCTTGGTCAGAGCAGTCAGTGCAATGCAGTGTCAGGACTTTCCTCCTTGAAGGACAGAGGAAGGAGCTGGGACTTCAAGCCAGAGCTTTGCCTGGGGACTGGCTTAGGGAGTGAGAGTCTGAACCCCTCCTGTGAGATCCAGAAGATGGTCCTCAGAGAAGAGACACAGGCTCCTTCCAAGAGAAACAGGAGCACCCCAGAGATTCAGCCCTTCTCTCCGATGGGCCCTGAGATTCCTGGGGAGATTGTGCTCACACTCAGTTCCTTCACCCAACCAAGGACTTGAAAGCCAAGGAGGGGTGAGGGGTCTGTCTCCTTCCTGGTAGGCTGTTCAGGAATCAGGAGTTCAGGGAGGATGGGACAAGCCCCAACATTGAACGTTGTCCCAGTCTAGAGAGACAATGACAAGTTGTGACCTGCAGGATACAGGCATTGTCCTGGAGGCAACAATCCCCTTCTAAAGCTCTGCGATCAATGAATCAGATATTTCACCCCGTGCACAATGTCTCAGCCCCCTGGAGATGGGGAGAGTCTCATTAGCACAACACATGCATCGGCCTGTTGATCCTGAGCTGTTTCCTTTCCCCCTAGCACATGAACTATTGGATCGTGCCCAGGGTGTTGCAAGAGAGAGCCAGGGCCATTAAGAGCAGCACCGCCCTGCTCAGATCCACCATCATCCTCCCTGAGTTTGACGTAATTGACCTCTCAGCCCAGCTTCCTGACTCCAGGCGTCGGTGGGCTGACTCGAACGGGCTGTAGGATGTGCTGCTGCAGGGGCTGGGGGTTAGGCGTGTTCCTCTTGGGGAGGCAGAGTCAGAGCAGAAAATGAGCTTGGCTTGAGTCAAGTTCTCCTTGTCCTGGTTAAGTGGTGACTCTGGGCTTTTAAGGGGACCATGCTGCAGGTTCATGCCTTTCTGTCATCCTGGAGCAGCTGGGGAAGTAAGTCCTCATGGAGGGCCCTGCCCACATCCCTGTGCTCCAGGCTCCTTTTGGGGGCAGAGGAAATTAAGAGTCTAGCTCGAGCTCCTATTCTCTAGCATCTCCTGTAGAGAGGCTATGGGGACGGAGAGTCCTGGCCCAGGGAGGGACTGGGAGCTGACAGGAAAATGCTGATGGAGTCCCCTCTCCCTCTTCCTCCCGAAAGAACTCAGCTGAATTCCCCAGGATGGGTCACCATGTGGCACAGCTGGCTCTGTCCATCAGTGACGCAGCCAAGGACCTGAGCCGGCAGGCCAGGGAGGGAGTGTACCGGCTCTACCAGCTGCTGCTGCACCAGAGGGGTAAGGAACCCAGCTGGGAAATGGCACCCAATGGAGTGAGAGTGGGACCCCAACCAATTTCTCTCAGACTGACCCCGGCTGGAGGCTGAGTCTCTGTCGATCTCTTTCTCTGTTCTACAGCAGCCCCTGAAATTCTGTTGGGCCAGGCAAGCAGTGAGGACTCTGCCCACTGTGCAACCACCAATGGGATTGGAAGGACACAAGCACTGCAACCAGAATGACAAGTGTGTGTGTGTGTGTGTCTGTTTCCCAGGGCTGACCATCCATGAGGCCGAAGCCCTGTGGTGTTGGGACTGGCACCAGGACAGCAGGCTCCTGGGCTACAGGAATACAGCCAGGGTTGGGGAGGTAAGGACACTCTGCCAGGGCATGACACAGCTCAGGGAGTGGGGGTGGCTGGGTCCCCTGCAGTGGCTGCCTCCTGGGGCCACTAAACAGGATACCGTTCTAGCCCCAGGATTTGGAGCCTGGTTCTGGTCAATCTGCTAATGCCTCACGTCCTGTTGGTTTTAGGTCTTAGGAAAGTTCTTCTGGGAGGGGCAGAGAAGATCCTTATCTGGACGACAGTGGTGGCCATCCACAACCCTTACTGCGTGTCAGCCAGGTTGGGCTGTTCCTCACCTGCTCCCTCCTAGGGGAAGCCCAGCAGCTGATGGGGGACAAGGTAAGCAGCTGCATTAGAGTCAGGAGATTGGGGTGGGGCCCAGGACTCATTCCCATCCAATGGCCATTCGCTGGCCTGGCAGCAAGAAGCCTGGTGTGGAATGAGAGTGAGAACAGGTGCTACTGGTAAGGGAGGTGAATTCACCTCCATGAGCAGGAGGGAGCCAGCTTGTCCCCAGAGCAGCTCCAACCGATCCTTTTAGCAAGGCTAAGTAATGACAAGCATTACCTCGTCATGGACTTATGTTCTTAGGACACGTTGCTTTCGCTCTTGCGGGTCTCTCCTATCCCACAGGGCTGCACCAGTTTCCAGTGGACTAGAGTCTGTGCCACCTGAGCCACCACCCAGAGTTGCTCCCATCACTGGCAGCCTGGGAAGCCAAGGACTGATGAGTGATGGCGACTCACCAGGCAGGACTGATGCACATGGGCAGGGGAAGCTTGTCCTGCTGCTGGCAGGGCTGGACCCGCTCTAGAGAGAATGGGAGGATTCAGTTAGCAGGGGCTGCTGATCTGCCCCATTCACCAGGGCTGCCATCCTGCATCTTCAGCATTAGTGTCTGGGATGACTTGGGGAAAGGTCTCAACCTCCCGACATCCTACTTCACTGCTGCCAGAATCCGTCCTTCCCCCACACTCCCCTGCTAGAGCCCTGTCCCTGCCCAACTTGGTTGGGGGTGGAGGAGAGGGTTCTGAGAACTTGAGCTGTGGAATAGAGGTGGAACAGCTGTCAGGGACACTGAGGGGGAGGTGGCAGGAGCTGACCCTACAAGGAGGGGGGTTGGCACTGGAGGTCACTAGAAAGGACAAGACTCCATTCTAGGGGTCAGGAGGGTGAATCCAGCCCTCAGAGACAGGCAGGTGGTGGGAGGAAATGCTGCCGGTTCCAGGTGCCCTTAATCCCCCCCAATTCCTTGGGGGCGTCTGAGTCTCTGACAGGTTCTCATTCCCTTGCAGAAGGAGGACGTCACGGCCAATGTGATGCGCCAGGTCCGCATCATCCGGCACTTGCACCAGGTGCCTGAGGCACTGCAGTGCTGTGCCTCTGAGGCCACCAGCAACTCCCGCTCCCTGCTGCAGGTACTGCTCCGGCTCACTGTAAAAGGGGAGATAGTGGAAGGGGAAATGGAGCCCCTTGGCACTCACAGAAACCCTCTCCCCTCTCTGTGGAGCAGGGTCCTTCCTGCTGCACCCCAAATGCCCTCACAGCCTCTGAGATGGGCGCAGCCTTCAGCTGAGCCACCTCCTGGAGCAGTGCAGACAGGTCACCTCGTCCCATCAAACCAAGCAGTGCTGGCTCTCAAAGAGGCTTAGATGGAAGACCCCACTCCCTCATGGAGGTAAGAGTCATTTACTCCTTGGAGTGTGTGGGTCTCCTGGGGGAGAAACGGGATCCCCGATGCATAGCCTGCCTGGGAGCTTCCCCTGTCCCTGGCTCCCAGCTCTGGGACAGAGACGTCTCAATCATTGTACCACCCTGGTTTTGTTCATAGGAAGGGGCTCCCTAGACATGTCCTCTAAACTGGACTCCTGAGAGGGTTTCCGGCAGGAGGCTCCAGCCCCTCAGGCATGAAGAGGACATCAGGTAATCTCGTTCACATGGCATCTCCGGTCTCCAGCTCCACTTCCCGCAGCAGGGCCAACGAACCCATCAGCTCCCAGAATCCCAACTCTTTCGCCTCCTTCCGCTCAGCAGTGGGATTTCTTCAGCCCCCTCACCACACCTGTCAGCCTCTGAATGATGAAGGGCCCGAATGTCAGAGTCACCAGAACAAGCAAACTCCAGTTGCAGGCAGTGGGGCCCGTGTGTACTGAGCCCCACTGGAAACCAGGTCTGAAATGGGAACAAGGACCCCAGCCCAGGAACAGTAGGAGTGGGCACAGCAGGCCTGTAACAGGTTGTTCTCCACTGGGCTGCACAGCCTGGGGCTTAGCCAAGCTGATTACAGAATGAGCCCTACCTGAGAGGCACCATGTACCTCCTCCTACAGAGCCAGACTTCAGTGGTGATACAGCCCAGCTGGGGTATCAACAGGAATGAGAATGAGTTAGGAAGTTCAGAGCAGCAAGGAAAGTCTAGAGGGAAACTTGAGAAGAGAGGTGGGAAGTGCCCAGGGAAAACTGCAGCAAAGAGAAAGGAGTACACCTTCCTGTTGGGTACAGGACTCTGGGCTGCTGCCAATGTCAGGGTGGGACTCGATTCCCCTACTGGCCCCAAAGAAGGGGGCGTCCACCCACCTGGAGAGGGTTACCAAGCCCAGCAAGGGGGCTGCAGGATGAGGAAGAGCCCCAGTGTTGGCAGAAGGGTGGACTAACGGTGGCGACCTGGCCGAAGGGTTGAGTTACCAGGCAGAGAAATTGTCATGGTGCTGGAGCAACCACAGATGGGGGACGCTAGCCTAGCGAGAGGGCTGTGATGCCATGCCTGGCTGCCACGGGGGCACGGAAAGATGAGTAGATTATTTTCTTATTGGTACAGTCAGGAGGATTGAATTCCATCAGCCCTCATGGATCACAGGGGGAAGTCTTGGGTGCTGAAGGACGGTCTGACCTGCCAAGTGGGTGTCTCAAGGGACCAAGCTGGTCAATGGATTTTTCACTTCAGTTCCCAGGACTGGTTAAGCAGCCAAAGCAGGTCTAGGAGTTTCTCATGCAGCTCCTAGAACACCAACAGAGGCAGAAGGAAGTGCAGACGGAGCTACAGACGTGGCAGCAGAAATACCTGTGAGAGATCCTGCCAAGGGAAATCAACCCAGGGTCTGCTATGCCCATGGACAACAAGAGCAGACAAGGAGAGCACGCCTGGGCTGTGCTGTGAAGATTAGCCCAGGAGAGCAGGGCATGAGGAAGTGTACAAGCGTGGCCTAATGCCAAGATGGGGACAAGAGTTCTTTGTTTTGAGTGCAGAGAAGCAAGCCATATCAAAAGACACGGCCTGCTTAGGAAATTGCTGAATGGCAAATCGAGGGGCCAGGGCCCCAAGAAGGTAGAAAGAAAGGAGAAGGTGTCCTCTGACACAAACCCACATGAGGCGGGCAACGTGGAGGTGGAAGGGATGGCCGTGGACCTTGCAGACCCTCCACCAACATGCCCTGTTGGGTGCTGCAGGGAGGTGAAGCACGAAATGGTTGGCCCAGAGATGAAGCAGACTGAAGTAGGGAGAAACACCAGGGTGGAGAAGTCCATGGTGGGTTCTCAGACCCTGACGGAAAAGGTTTTGGCGAATGCAGTGCCAGTAGCAAAAAGGGGTAGAGAAGAAGCTAAAGGCTTCGGAACAGGCTCCGCAAGCAGTTGCGAATGAGAAGGAGTGGCTGCAGGAAGAGCGCTGGGATACTGCGTAAGGGAAGGATTGCCTCTTAATTCTGGTGAGCGGCTGGCAGTGGAGCTGGGGACACTGTGCGCAGGCTGTACAAGCGCGCAGCCGGTGACAGAGATGAGATGATGAGGGATGAAGCTTGGACAAGAATCGAACTTGCCCCCCCAGGTGGGCGATGCTCTAAGGAGGAGGGAATATAACAGAGAGTGGCCTGTGGGCTGTAAAGTCTGGACCTAGGCCAAACTGATTACAGAGTGAGCTTCACCTGAGGGAAAAACCAGGGAAAAACGCAGCAAAGGTACAAGAACAGGCCTAGCTATTCAGTACAGGCCTTGGGGCAGAACCTAGAATTGAGGGTAGGACTGGTTCTCTCATGGTCTCTAAGGAAGGGGACGTAGAAGGCCATAGAAAGGGATAGCAAGGGCAAGCCGAGCCAAAGTCAGGCTGAGGTAGAGCTCCCAAAGGAACGGAAGACCTTGTTTCTATTAGACATTTTTGGACTTTTTGTTTGGGATGAGCACGACCCAGGAAGGAGTGGACTAAAAGACGGTCACCTGGCTGAAGGGCTGAGTTCCCAGCCAAAGAACTCCCAGAGGGCCCTAGCAACTATTGGCTTTGGTGCTAGCCCAGCAAGAAAGCTGTAACACCAGGCCTTGCCAGGAAGGGGCAGCCTGGTTTTGGAGAGCGGTGGGGATGGCCTATGGGAGAGGGTGGCTGGAGGGGTCGTACAGGAGGGGCAACAGGGTCCAGTGATGAGAGCAGGGAACTGGTTGGACTGCAGCCCTGCCCCTGAGTGGTAACGAGATCCTGGCCAGGTCACTCTCCTACCTGATGCCTCACTTTCTGTATCTTTGAAATGGGGATCATCCTGACCCACATTAAGTGAGTGTTTGATCCTCTGTTTTTCCTTCCAAAATCTCTGCCGTCCTTGCCCCGCACAGGCCTCTGCCCTGTTCCTCAAACTTCCGTGCCCATGTTAGTGCCTGTGTAGCCCCCCAATGGCAAGGTCTCATGTACAGCCTCCTGCCAGCAAACTGAAGCCGCCCCTAGATCCAGAACAGGAATCGCAGTTCCTGTGCGCGGCCTGAATGGAGGACAGACCATGGGCATGGGGACGGCCAACACTCACATCCAGGTAGATCATCAACGTACTCCTCTGTCCCAGGAGCAGGAAGGTCTCTGGTTCTTGCTTTCTTCGATGGCTGGAGCTGCTGATCTGGGGGTGCGGTGGACAGAGATGGGAACAGGTATAGGATTAATCCAGTGTCAGGGGGAGACTCCCCCCCTCCCCTCACCCGTGGGAGATGATGTTGCCCCTCTATGGGGAAGTCCTTCCTTGCAGATGCTGTGCTTTGGTTCCTGGACTCTGCCAGGAAGCCCAGCTCCCATCCCTAGCAGCTTGGCTGTTCCCTACCTTACTCGGCACCAGACCCTCTGCAGAGAGCTGCTCTGGGTCAGGAGTGCAGAGCCAGCTCTCATCCTGGAAGGTGTAGCCCCAGTTTCCATAACCCTGACCCATGGTCTCCCTCCCATGACAGGCTCTGAAGAAGGCCTGCCCAGAGACGTGGATGCCATGTTAAAGAGCCTACTGACAGCAACCCCCAACACAGACAAACTCCCGCACATCTTGGAGGTGAGCAGAATGGGCAAAGGCAGCAGGAATTTTACCTTAGCCCTGGGGAGGCCTGGAAATGAGAGACTGGATGATCCATGTTTCCATTGTGTCCTGCTACCTGAGAGCCATTGGGCCACCCATGGTCAGGGCAGTCAATACAGAGCAGTGTTGGGGCCCTTCCTCCTTCAGGGACAGAGGGAAGGCGCTGATGCTCGGCAACCAGGCTCTGCCTGGTTCTGTTGAGCACTAACTCCAAGACCCCAGGCAGGCTTGCGGAGTGAGATCATCAGAGCCCTGTGAAGTCCAGGAGAAGATCCTCTAAGAAGAGCACTGGCTCCTTCCGAGGAAGCTGCTGAGATGGGTCTTCACAACATCCTCTGGCAAGGAGTTCCACACGTTGACTGTGCGTTTGTTTAAAAAAATACTTCCTTTTTTTAGTTTTAAACCTGCTGTCTATTAATTTCATTTGGTGAGCCCATATCAGTGTACAACAGAAATGGTTTCTCAAAGTCATGTTCAATAACATGATTGGATCCTTTTACAAACTCAATGTAAAACTTGCTTAGAACAATGGTGGATTTGGATCTGCTCTTGCAGCATGGTTCCTGTATGTCTCATGTGATCTTCCCAAGAGCTAATGAAAATAGCTACTTTATCCATAGAAGCTTTGGCATGTGTCTGGAACCCAATTAATATCAAGACAATGTAGATATTAGTGTTGTCCATAGTATAGGAATCTTGGTATTTAGCCATGAAAGCAATATGGTAGTGTGCCTCGGTTTCCCTTTTCCTACATCATATCAGGTCTCGAATGTCTTTTCTCCTGTGAAAAGTTTCAAAACTGTTTACAAGTATCAGGGGGTAGCCGTCTTAGTCTATATCCACAGAAACAAGGAGTCCAGTGGTACCTGAAAGACTAACAAATTTATTTGGGCATAAGCTTTCATGGGTGAAACATCTGTATCACAGGGTCTTTTAACATAGTGTGGGTTTTTTTGTATCACTCTTAACATGTTCAAGGGTTTTCCCAAAAGATTTGGCACCGTGATACAGTATGGCCAGAGGGCAGCAGGAGAGTGTTTAAAGGGAGCCTTATCCCCTGTAGAAGGAAGAAAGTTTGCTATAGATTAATTAGAGCACCTGAAGCCAGTCACCTGATAACACCCCCCCCCCCACCCCGCTTCAATCGGACAAGGGAAGGAGTTGAAGCAGAGTGGATTGGTCAATAGACAAGTCAGATCTTACCCAGAAATCACGCTGTTGCCAATCCTTCAGGAGCAAGGAGGAACAAGGAGAAACTTGCTTTCAAAAGAGCCAAGGAGGAGAGGGACACGGTCCATGAAGAGAGCCTGCTCCGGGGTTCCTGAGGGAGAGAGGAAGAGCAGGGAGCAGGACCCATTGCTCAGGGGGGGAATGCTGGATATGGGGCCAGCAGGGTGGTTCATCCAGCTCATGTCACAGCACCAGCCCCAGTGCGTGTGCCGGCTGCAGTGTCTGCAGGTGCACAGGTCCATGTACCTGTGACAGTGGAATGGTGTTCCCGGGCCTGGCTCACAATGGTTGGAGGGTGGAGTTTGCGGCAGGGCCAGTGAGCAAAATTGCAGATGGGGTTTCTGTTCCCAGCAATGACAGCTGTGTGTCTCAGAGAAAGATCCTCTTACCCCTCTCTCCAAGAGACGTACCCTTGTCTCCAAAACCAGTCAGGTGGCAGAGCGCAAACTGGCTTATGCCGTAGCCGACACGTTTTCTGGCCAGCCTTGAATGCTCCAATTCCCTGATGAATGTTCTTCTGACCCTTAATGGCTTTTATATTTTTGCTTTAGCGATTATTCAGACCCTCAGCCCAGTCAGCCTGGTCCCACTTACATGTGGTGCCTCACTTTCCCCCTCTCTGAAGTGGGGATAATCCTAACTGACAATTAGACAGTGTTTGATCCTCAGATCTTGATTCCCAAATCCCTTCCCTCCTTGCCCAACACCAGCCTCCCCCCATTTCCCCAAACTTCCATGCCTATCTTAGTGCCTGTCTCCGCCCCCAAATGCAAGGTCTCAGACACAGTCTCCTTCCAGCAAGCTGAAGCTGCCCCTGGCTCTGGAGCTGGAATCGCATGTCCTGAGAGCTTTCCTTGCCTAGTGTATTCACCGTGGGCATGAGAAAGGACAACACCCGTATGCAGGTCTAACATCAGCCTCCACCTCTGTCCCAGCAGCAGGATGGCTCTGCTTCCTGCTCTGTTAGGGGGCTTATTCCTTCATCCACTTACTTCCCTGGTCCTTCTCGCATGAACGGAGAGCAACAATACCCGAAGTCCAAAGGTGCAAACAATTCGATGTTTATTGGGGTGAACTTCTAGCAATCATGATTCCAGTTTCCTTCCTTAGTGTCCCCCTTCTCAGCTTTGACACCCCAGAGCCTTACCTGTGTCCCTGTTCCCATTTCCCCCCCTTAGCAAAACATGATTCCAATTTCCCCGCCCCCATTCTCTGTTCCCATTCCCCCCGTTAGCAAAACATGATTCCAGTTTCCCCACCTCCATTCCCTGTTCCCATTCCCCCTCCTTACTTCCTGAGCTGCTCTGGGCAAGGACTGCAGAGCCAGCTGTCATCCTGGCAGGTGTAGCCCCAGGTTCCATAACCCTGACCCATGGTCTCTCTCCGCTGGCAGGCTCGGAGCAAAGGCCTGTCCAGAGAACATGGATGACGAGCTCTAGATCCTGCTGACAGCATCCCCCAGCACAGACAAACTCCAGCACATCTCGGAGGTGAGCAGAATGGGAAGGGGAAGCAGGGGTTTTAACTTGGCCCTGGGGACTCCTGGAAAGAAGAGACTGGAAAATCCATGTTTCTTCTCTTGGATCCTTCGAGTATGCATTTGTGATATAAACTCAGTGGGTGACCTTGGGGTTAACTCACTTCCCCCTTCCGGCATCAGTCTTCTCCACTATCAAATCTACCCTGGGGAAGAAGGACATAAGCCCCGACAATCACCTTCACCTGTTGGTGTCTGGCCCTGGGACCCTAAACCAACTGGACTATCTGCCCCATCACCTAAACTGCCCTGACTTTTCCTCCTAGGGCCTTGTCCTAAGTGCTCAGCCTAGCCCCTTCCTGGCTTATCCCTGACCTTTCAAGGACTCTCCAAGCCCCTCCCACACCTGCTCCCCTTGGGGTGTCTCTGGTGGCTGAGCACAGGCTGCCCTTCTGTCTGTCAGCAGGCCTGAGTCCTAGTCACATGCTGCTTCTTGTCACCTGACCCCCACATTTATTCCCTTCACCCTACGGAGCTGCATAACCTGGGCTAAGTACAGTTGAGCTCCAACCCCTGTCCTGGCCATCTCACCCTGGGACAGGTTGAAAGTGGAAACCTGTGGGCTAACAGTAACTGTTTGCTCTCAAAGGTGCTGAAGACACAATGGAAGAGGAAATCCTTTGGTCTGGATTTAAATTATTGCAACTGAAAGTGAATGAGAGAAAATTGGTCCAGAGTTATCTTCCTAGCAGCAGAAAATCTGTAGATTGATAGATGTTAAGGTCAGAAAGGACCATTATGTGTATCTAGTCGCACCTCCTGTACAACTGGAGCCCTTGAATGTCACCAAGTGATTCCTTCAGCCAACCATAACATGGGACTGAGCCAGAGCACGTCTTTTGGAATGACATCCACATGCATTGGAGCCAGCAGGCTAACAGAAAATCCTTCTGTAGTGACATGGGGTTAAGGGACATGAAGGAAAAGACACGGAGGCTGTGATTAAAGTTAGAGCACTGAGACCAGGATAACCGGGGCTAGGTCGCAGGATTGGCTAGCAGAAGACCTGCCATTTTCTATTCCTGGCTTTGAGACCATGAGCAAGTCTCTTCACTGCTGGGTGCCTCGGTTTCCCCAACTATCAAATAGAGCTAATCAAGCTTTTGTTTGTTCTCCCCATTTTACAGGGTGGGAAACCGAGACACAGTTGGGACCTGTCTACACTACAGCTCTCTAGAGCATTTCTAAGCTGCTGACCCCCACATGTTGTTCAGAGCCTATGGACAACACAGCTCCTAAGGGTGTGTTTATTCTGTTCTTATCCCCTATGTACCAGCAGGTCTGGGCGGCCTTTTCTCACTGTGCTGTGGGGAGCAGGTCCTGAGTACAAAGGGTCTGAAGAAGCTCTCAAGGACTAATTTTTAAAAATAATTTTTATCAATGAATTGGGAGAAAACATACAATCCCTGCTGATAAGCTTGGTGGGTGACAAAATACTGGCAGAGTCGTTATTACTGATGAGAAGAGAGCAGTGATACAAAGCGATGTGGCTCATTTGGCAAGCTGGACCCATTCAAAGAAAACAAGTTTGACCAGAGCCAAATGCAAGGTCCTATACCTCCCAACAAGGCATGCCAGCCACACCTCCAGAATGGAGAAGTGTATCCAGGAAAGCAGTGACTCTGAAAAGGATTTAGGGGCTATAGTGGAGAAGCTACTCAACACGAGCTCCCAGTGGGATGCTGTGGTGAACAGAGCTAAAGCCATCATTACATGTAGGAGCAGAGCCGTGAGTAGCATAGGGAGGTGTGACATTATGAGTGTAATATAATATCTCATTGATAGGTCACAGGGCCAGAAAGAGTTAATTAACTCATAGGCTGACCTGATCCATGGCTGAACTTTAAAGACTGGTGAGGAAGATATGTAAAGGAATAGAGCTTTGAAATGCAAGCCTGCATTGTTAGAGATAGAAGGGTAGATGTTTGCTCAGGTCTTGTGATATAAGCAAACGAGTCTTGTCTATTGCTATAGCTTTGATTCAAAGATCAAAAGAGGAATATTAACATTTAGGAAGACACTTGAGTGAAACAGTATTATTGTTCATATGTCTCTTTGAAGGTTGTGGTAACCTGTATCTAAACTGTTTAATGGATAAATTATCCTGTGATAATTGCCAGGATGTTTAGGAGAAGGAAAGTTAAGCCTATTGTTTTCTCAGGCCAAAAGGCTGCTGGAAATGTATAAAAACCCTGGGACACAATCCTTCTTCATCTCAGATCTGCTTTGGGTTTCAAGAAGGGGAAACCCGAAGCCATAAGGACTGAGATCCCCAGTCACTGACTGGAGTCACCCTGAATATGGACATTGGACTATAACCTATGGACTATTTCTAAAAGGACTTTGGGCAACTACAAGCTCATCTCTGCTCTGTACCTGTACCTCAGGAGTTGAACTCAAGTCTGTAACTTTATTGATCTTTTAACCAACATGCTCCTCCTTTTCCTTTTTAATAAATTTTAGTTTTGTTAATAAGGATTGACTGTAAGCGTGTATTTTGGGTAAGATCTGAGTTATCATTTGACCTGGGTCTGGGGCTTGGTCCTTTGGGATCAGGAGAACCTTTTCTTTTATATGATGAAATAAGATTTTCAGAATTTATCATCATATGTTTGACCTGTGTGTCTGGAAGGAGTCCTGAGGCTGGGTACTTTAAGGGAACTGCATTATTTGGACTTCTGAGTAACCAGGGAGGTGAAAAAGAAGCTGTTTTGTGCTGGCTTGGTAAATCTAAGTATTGGAATATCCACCAGCCTTTGGGGTTTGTTTACCCTGTTTGTTTGCAGTCCACCCTGACTGAGTGACCTCAGCTGGCTCCCACGGGCAGCACTGTCACAGGAGGTGACACAGCATCAGTGAGACTGCTATTGGAATACTGCCTCCAGTTTTGGTGTCCTCATTTGAAAAAGATGTTGAGAAATTGGAGCTGGGGCAGCAAAGAGCCACCAAATGTTCTGCGGGCTGGAGAAAAATGCCTTCTAGGGAGCGATTGAAAGAGCTCAACCTGTTTAGCTGATGAAAAGCAGATTGAAAGGTGACTTCACTGAAGGGTTGAAATGCCTTAATGGAGAGAAAATACTGGGGATTAAAAGGCTCGTTAATCTAGCAGAGAAAGGCAAAACAAGACCCAATGGCTGGAAGGTGAAAAGAGACCAATTCATATGACAAATAAAGCACAAATATTCAACAGCGAGGATGATTCACCACAGGAACAAGCTACCAAGGAAAGTGGTGGATTCTCCATCTCTTGATGTGATTTAATGAAGACTAGATGCCTTTCTGGAATGTGCTTGCCAAACGTTAGCGACTGTGGTATACAGGAGGCCTGTGATATGCAGGGGGTCAGATGAGATGCTCTAATGGTCTCTTCTGGCCATCAAGTCGACTCATTTCTGAAAAACTGAGTGTAGCATTGGGAGTAGCCTCTGATGTTTTGCTGTCCAGCCGGCTTGCTAGAATGAACACTCCTTGAGTGGAGTGATCCACAGGGAGTAGCTCAAACCTCCAAAGTGTCTGGCCAGTGGCAGGACATTAGCACTGCAGGGGAGGGGTGGGTAGGTTGACGGGATAGCAAGTGTGAAAAAGGGGACAGGGAGTGGGGGGTAATAGGAACCTATATAAGAAAAAGCCCCAGATAGCGGGACTGTCCCTATAAAATCAGGACATCTGGTCATCCCAGGGGTGTGTGTGGCAGTGACATCACAAAGGCCCTTTGCAGGACCTCATCCTATTGGTCAAAGATAGTGGGGAGGTGGTGACCTCACAGAGAGATGCTGACATCAGCCAGGCAGGACAGGGGTGCAGGGCAAGGGAAACCTCGCAGACCCCTGTAGCTTCGCTTCAGCAACTCTCCCTCTAGAGGTCCCTCTTTCAGGACTGAGAGAGTATTAGGGTTTACGTACGTGAGCGCGAGGAGGAACCTCTTTCGAGTTTTCTCCTTTCCTTTTCCTGATTTTACTAGAAAACACACATCCCTCTTTGGAAGGTAAGAGCCTCTGAGAGGTTTGGAACCTGTTCAGTCTGATCCATTTGGTGCCAGGTGAATTCTAGGCGTGGAAAACGCTAGCTTAATGTGGCAGAATTTTATTCCCCACCTAGGATTTTGTCCCTTAGAATCACTGGGGACATTAGGGTTTGTCCTTTTTGTTTTACCTTTTCCTCCATCCCTCCCTCTTTTCTCTTCTTCTCTTACTTCTTTTGTCCTTTCCCCTGTTCCCCTCCCGCCACGAGAAGGCGTGGGGGGGGGAGTCACTAGGGGTGCTCTGCAGCTCCCATTGTGGAAGGTCCACCCAAAAATGTTGGGCTGAAATAGTGCTCGGACAGTGATCCCCACCGGTGACCTGGGCCATCCTTTGAGCTCTCTGGTGAGAACCCTCAGCCCCCCGCCCCTCAGTCTCTACCCTGATTGCCTGAGCGGGGGGTTACTGACAGGGAGGAGACTCTGGTCCTTGTTGTTCTCTTTTAAGACCAAGTAAATACGTCATAACCAGTTATATGTCTGACGAATTTTGCTGCTTCTCTGCATTCATTGTCTCTGAGCAGTTCATGATTCTCTCTAACATTCCAATTCTCCTGAAACGCTTGCTGAATAATTACTATGAAATGTTTGTTGGTCTGGAGCTCATGTGAGAGGACTTTATTCAGGTCATTCAGTGTATGAAATTCAAGATCTGATGGTTAGTTTGAAAGTCCGGGCTCTTGGGTCCTATTCCCAACTCTACCACTGCCTGGCTGTGTGACCTCAGACAAGTCAGTTCTCCTCCTTTCTCAGCCTTAGCTTCTCCCTCTTTCAAGTAGGCATAACAATCGGCTCCTACCTACCTCACAGTGGGAGGAGGATGGGGATCCATTGGAGAGTGTCTCGAGGAGCAGTGCATAATATGAGGGGTCCTATCTCGTTTACTCAGATCAGATTTTGACATAATAGAGTAGCTGAAATATTCTATTTTATTTGTTTTTGATTATTTTAAAATTGTTAAGAGCAGCAACTCCTTAGCTCAGACTGAAGCATCTTCTCTAGTTTTCGAGATCTAAGTGTCTCCTCTTTGTGCGTGACGAGACAATTTAACACACTGTGACAAACAGGAGATGCTTTTGTTTTGCAACGAAATATTTTTGCAAAGAATTTTCATCCCACTTGATATGATTTCAAGAAACAAACGGGTTTAGTCTGAATGGGATTTTCTGACAGAAATGGTTTCAGTGAAATTTCCCCACCATCTCGATTCCTGGTCTCTCTCTTTGCCTCTGCAGGGTTTCTTGTCTGTTTGGAGTCAGGATTTGTGGCTTCTCTTTCTGGCTCTACCACCGTGTTGCTGTGTAGGCCCTTGGGTAGGTCACTTCCCTTCTCTGTACCTCAGGCTCCCCATCTGCCTCATGGGAACAGGGACAGTTTGTGAACTCTGGGCAGTCGTGAGCCTGAGTGAGATAAGGGGCGTAGTTAAAGCCCTTTGTGAAAGAGAAAGGGGAGTTTCACGGTGTTGAGCACCAAGGAATTCTAAACTTGGCTAAAATGTCTAGGCTGCGGAAACAAGAAATGGTCGGGGCCAAATTTTAACCACTGTCTTTTTTAAAGCCCATTCAGGGATTTGAGTCCCACTCTTTTAGGTATCTGGGGTTCTTTGCCAGCAGGAGAGAAGAGGTTCCTGCCTCCATTTTTGTGGCCTTAACAAACCAGGTGCTGTGCCCCAGTTCTCATCTGAGATCCCCGAAAAGAACCTCTCCCCATCCGTTAACAAGACAGTAGCTATCTTTAAAAGGGAAACAAAGAGAACCCCGGGACTTACAGACTAGTGAGCCTCATTCCATACCTGGAAAGATACTGGAACACATTATTAAACAATCAGTTTGTCAGCACCTACAGGATCATTTGGTTCTTAGTACTAGTGAGCATGGATTTGTCAAGAACAAATCATTCCAAACCAATCCTGTTTCCTTCTTTGACAGGGTTACGGGCCTAGTGGAGGTGGGTAGACAGTAGATATGATCTATCTTGGTGTTAATCAGGCTTTTGACACAGTCCCATAGGACATTCTCACAAGCAAACTAGGGAAATGTGGTCTTGATGCAATTAGTATAATGTGGGTACACAGCTGGTTGAAAACCCATCCTCCAAGAGTCGTTCTCCATGTTTTGCTGTCCAGCTAAAAGGGAGTACCTAGTGGGTCCGGCACAGATCAGTCTGGGTGTGGTACTATTCCATATTTTCATTAATGATTTGGAAAATGGAGTGGAGAGTATGCTTCTAAACTGTGCAGATGACACCAAGCACTTTGGAGCACAGGACTGGAATTCAAAACCCCCTTTACAATTTGGAGACTTTGGTCTTCTTGAGCCAAAGTCCACGGCTGGGCCCCTCTCTATAGACTGGGCAGAAGTGAAACCCCAGAGCCAAACACTCCTCCTCCTGGGCAGTGTACGCCGACCTTTAATGGTCAGATGCTGCTTAGCTCTGTCAGAGCAGCTTCTGCTGCGGGATTCTCCCAGCACTTTCCAAGAGTGGGAAAGTATGAAATCCCCATTTGACTGCTGGGGACAGAGCCATAGAGCGGGGAGCAACTTGCCCAAAGTCAAAATAGGAAAACCAGCAATGGAACCCAGGAGTCCTGACTGTCAATCCCCTCTTTTCACAGGCAGTCGATCGCCCAGTGTCATCACCCTGCCTGCTGTCTGGGCAGGGTAACTCCTCAGGTCACCACCCTCTCCAGCCTACCTTGGGCTTGGAGAGTGAGGAGGAGAGCGAGGGACAGCAGATGACCCTGAACATCCACCATCCATCGCTCCTCCATCCGCCATCCATGGAGCCGTCTCCAGTGTGTTTGGAAAGGTCCCAACAATGCGGCTCCCAGCCCTTGCCTTGTGGGCTACTGTTTGACAGGCTGAGAGTTTCTGAGCTGGGCGAGACCCTGTGAGCTGCTGAGCATGGATTGTCATAAATATAAAGGGAAGGGTAAACCCCTTTAAAATCCCTCCTGGCCAGAGGAAAAATCCTCTCACCTGTAAAGGATTAAGAAGCTAAAGGTAACCTTGCTGGCACCTGACCAAAATGACCAATGAGGAGACAAGATACTTTCAAAAGCTGGGAGGAGGGAGAAAACAAAAGGGTCTGTGTCTGTCTGTATGATGCTTTTGCTGGGGTCAGAACAGGAATGGAGTCTTAGAACTTAGTAAGTAATCTAGCTAGGTATGTGTTAGATTATGATTTCTTTAAATGGCTGAGAAAAGAACTGTGCTGAATAGAATGACTATTCCTGTTGTGTGTCTTTTTTATAACTTAAGGTTTTGCCAAGAGGGATTCTCTAGGTTTGAATCTAATTACCCTGTAAGGTATCTACCATCCTGATTTTATAGAGGTGATTCCTTTACTTCTATTAAAGGTCTTCTTGTAAGAAAACGGAATGCTTTTTCATTGTTCTAAGATCCAAGGATTTGGGTCTGTGGTCACCTATGCAAATTGGTGAGGATTTTTACCAAACCTTCCCCAGGAAGTGGGGTGCAAGGGTTGGGAGGATTTTGGGGGGAAAGACGTGTCCAAACTCCGTTTTTTCAGGAACCAAGATAAAGTTTGTTGCTGGCAGTGGAAGTCCTAGGGCAAAGGGTAAAATAGTTTGTACCTTGGGGAAGTTTTAACCTAAGCTGGTAAAAGTAAGCTTAGGAGGTTTTCATGCAGGTCCCCACATCTATACCCTAGGGTTCAGAGTGGGGAAGGAACCTTGACAGAAATCATTGAGAAATGTGGGGGCCCTGGGCTTCCTATGCCTAGGGACTTTGATGTGGGGAATGGTTTCTCTGGAGAAGTCCGGACTCCTGGGTAGTGTTCTGTTTTCTAGCCTGTGAGGTAGCCAGGGATGGCAGGAGGGAGCTGCTTGTCCGATGGTCTTTGTAACTGACTCCAGTGCCTCCCTGGGTGTTGCAGCACCAGGGATGATGAGGGGAAACGTAAGGAGCAGATCATGCAATGAACTCCTTCCAGTGTGTGGCGAATGCACTCCCTGCACTCCTGTGAGGGGAGGAGGAGCTGCTGTGGCTGGGGCAGGGATGGAGAAGGATGAAAAAGGCTGTTTGGTGAGAGGCTGCCTTGACCCCAAACTCACGCTTGCTCCCCGCTCGGTTCCAGGATAGCCGGGCTCCTGAGGATGTTCAGGAACAAGGCTCTGCAGGTGGCCCCAGAGCCTGAGGGAAGCAGCTGCCATCTTCCCCAGGAGCAGAGCGGCCCCTCTGTCCCTGCTGGTGGGGAAGGAGCTCTTGGCCAGGCCAGGAGGTGGAAGTGCCCAGACTTCTGGCAGAGGAAACCCACTCCCGGCGCAGGCGTCGAGGTGGGAGAGGCACTGGCCAGGCTGAAATGGAGCTGGCCAGGATGCAGCTGGGCAGGCAGGACCCAGCCCAGGACGGGTCTCCTCCCCCAACAGGCACTGTCCCGGATCTAGACCCTGCTTGTGTAGGAGTCGTGGGTAATTTGGACAATGGTCGGGTCCCCACTGTCCCGCATTCAGTCCTGAGTGCTGCAACCAGTGTAGGTGGGGCAGGGAGGTCCCTGGTTAACTGGCTGTCTCTCTTGTAACCCCACTCCTGGTGGGTGCAGGACGAGAACCAGCAGCTCATGTTCCTGCACGCCATCCACCCCTGTGTCTCGCTGCACATCAGAGAGGGCAGGACACATTGGAGCCACACTGCTGCAAGGTGGCTATGCTGGAGAGGATTGTGGTGACGGAGGACAGAGACATGGGAGGGGCAAGGGTCTTCCCGGGCCAATGGATGCGGGATGGCTGATGCTGGAGGGGCAGCTTAGGCCAGGGATTACTGGGATCGATGACTGGGGAGAAGAGAAAGATGAAATTCTGAGATTGGCCACTAGTGGGCAGGAATCAGAGGAGCTTGAGGCAGGTAGCGGGATCCTGCTGGCTGTGTGGGGCGCTGGCTGTGTAATCGCCTCACTGGGAAGTATCAATGAGGCACGAATCTCTCACGCTCCTTTGTCTCCTTTGGGTCTCACAGGAGCTTATTGAGGAGCTGCCTGATAACTCTCCGCCTGGCGCCATCCTCGCTAACTCCCTGATTGCTGTGGGCAACCTCGGGTACCGAGAGGTGGTGGGAAGGTTCACTCTCTCTGGGTTGGGCTGTTCTTTTCTCTCCAGTAACATTGCAATGGCTTTGGGGAAAGGCTCACTCCCAGGAACAGATAGGAGTGGCAGCGGGGTCCAGGGAACAGGCGCTATTCCTGCCCTGCCACTGTCTGTCTGGGAAACCTTGCACTTGTCATTCCCTGGCACGGTGCCTCTGTTTTCATTCTCGCCAGCCTCTGCCTATTTCCCTGCATTTTCACGTCCCTGTTGGTGCCAGTCCCACCCCCACGGTGCACAGTCTAATACCAGCCATGGTATTACCACCATGACACCTGCCCTGGAGCCAGAGGGGGAGAGCCACCTCCTTCGAGCTGCCCTGCATGCCAGCTTCACCCTGGACACATAGAAAGACACCACCCTAGTCCAGGTAGATCATGTTAAGTCATGGAATGAAGAGCCAGCTGTCATCCTGCCATGAATCCTTGCTAATTGCCTGCAGTGGAATGTGAATGAGTGAGTCCAGGATATGTGTTTGGGGGTCTCACAAGTGCTTCCCAGAGACCCCTCTTCCCATCTACAGGCAGGTGTAGCCCCAGTTTCCCTAACTCTGACCTATGGCTCTCCCTTGCTTTGCAGGAACTGCATAGGGATCTGCCAGACCTCCTGGATGCCTTGCTGGGGAACCTGCTGGCAGAGGCCTCAGACACCAACAGGCTCCACTACATCTTGGAGGTGAGCCCGATAAGAGGGGTGGGGCAATTTTGCCTGAACTGTTAGATCCATTTTCAAGTCTGTCCTCCTAGCTGGGCCCTCAGTGGGGCGTCCTTGGTCAGGGCAGTGAGTGTAATGCAGTGTCAGGCCCTTCCTCCTTGAAGGACAGAGGAAGTAGCTGGGAGTTCAAGCCAGAGCTTTGCCTGGGGACTGGCTTAGGGAGTGAGAGTCTGAACTGCTCCTGTGAGATTCAGAAGATGGTCCTCAGAGAAGAGTCACTGGCTCCTTCCAAGAGAAACAGGAGGATCCCAGAGAATCAGCCCTTCTCTCCGGGCCCTGAGATTCCTGGGCGGATTGTGCTCACACTCAATCCCTTCACCCAACCAAGGACTTGAGAGCCAAGGAGGGGTGAGGGGTCTGTCTCCTCCTTGGTGAGCTGTTCAGGAATCAGGAGTTCAGGGAGTATGGGACCAGCCCCGACATTGGACATTGTCCCAATCTAGAGAGACAATGAGAAGTCGTGACCTGCAGGATACAGGCATTGTCCTGGGGCAACAATCCCCTTCTAAAGCTCTGCGATCAGTGAATCAGATATTCCACCCTGTGGACAATGTCTCAGCCCCCTGGGGATGGGGAGGGTCTCATTAGCACAACACATGCACCTGCCCATTGATCCTGAGCTGCCTCCTCTCCCCCTCGCACATTAACTATTGGATCATGTCCAGGGTGTCGCAAGAGAGAGCCAGGGCCATTAGGAGCAGCACCGCCCTGCTCAGATCCACCATCACCCTCCTTGAGTTTGACGTAAGTGACCTCTCAGCCCAGCTTCCTGACTCCAGGCGTTGGTGGGCTGGCTCAAACGGGCTGCAGGATGTGCTGCTGCAGGAGCTGGGGGTTAGGAGTGTTCCTCTTGGGGAGACAGAGTCAGAGCAGACAATGAGCTTGGCTTGAGTCAAGTTCTTCTTGTCCTGGTTAAGTGGTGACTCTGGGCTTTTAAGGGGACCATGCTGCAGGTTCATGCCTTTTTGTCATCCTGGAGCAGCTGGGGAAGTAAGTCCTCATGGAGGGCCCTGCCCACATCCCTGTGCTCCAGGCTCCTTTTGGGGGCAGAGGAAATTAAGGGTCTAGCTCAAGCTCCTATTCTCTAGCATCTCCTGTAGAGGGGCTACCGGGACGGAGAGTCCTGGCCAGGTGGGGACTGGGAGCTGACAGGAAAATGCTGATGGAGTCCCCTCTCCCTCTCCCTTCCGTAAGAACTCAGCAGAATTCCCCAGGATGGGTCACTGTGTTTAACTTAAATCTGGTTTAACTTGGATTTAAACTTGGAGAGTGGTCAGTTTGGATGAGCTATTACCAGCAGGAGAGTGAGTTTGTGTGTGTGGTTTTCGGGAGGGGGGTGAGGGGGTGAGAGAACCTGGATTTGTGCAGGAAATGGCCCAACTTGATTATCATGCACATAGAATCATAGAATATCAGGGTTGGAAGGGACCCCAGAAGGTCATCTAGTCCAACCCCCTGCTCAAAGCAGGACCAATTCCCAGTTAAATCATCCCAGCCAGGGCTTTGTCAAGCCTGACCTTAAAAACCTCTAAGGAAGGAGATTCTACCACCTCCCTAGGTAACGCATTCCAGTGTTTCACCACCCTCTTAGTGAAAAAGTTTTTCCTAATATCCAATCTAAACCTCCCCCACTGCAACTTGAGACCATTACTCCTCGTTCTGTCATCTGCTACCATTGAGAACAGTCTAGAGCCATCCTCTTTGGAACCCCCTTTCAGGTAGTTGAAAGCAGCTATCAAATCCCCCCTCATTCTTCTCTTCTGCAGGCTAAACAATCCCAGCTCCCTCAGCCTCTCCTCATAAGTCATGTGTTCCAGACCCCTAATCATTTTTGTTGCCCTTCGCTGGACTCTCTCCAATTTATCCACATCCTTCTTGTAGTGTGGGGCCCAAAACTGGACACAGTACTCCAGATGAGGCCTCACCAATGTCGAATAGAGGGGAACGATCACGTCCCTCGATCTGCTCGCTATACCCCTACTTATACATCCCAAAATGCCATTGGCCTTCTTGGCAACAAGGGCACACTGCTGACTCACATCCAGCTTCTCGTCCACTGTCACCCCTAGGTCCTTTTCCGCAGAACTGCTGCCTAGCCATTCGGTCCCTAGTCTGTAGCGGTGCATTGGGTTCTTCCGTCCTAAGTGCAGGACCCTGCACTTATCCTTATTGAACCTCATCAGATTTCTTTTGGCCCAATCCTCCAATTGTGTAAAAAGTTGTCACTTTGGATGGGCTATCACCAGCAGGAGAGTGAATTTGTGTGGGGGGGTAGAGGGTGAGAAAACCTGGATTTGTGCTGCAAATGGCCCAACCTGATGATCACTTTAGATAAGCTATTACCAGCAGGACAGTGGGGTGGGAGGAGGTATTGTTTCATATTCTCTGTGTGTATATAAAGTCTGCTGCAGTTTCCACGGTATGCATCCGATGAAGTGAGCTGTAGCTCACGAAAGCTCATGCTCAAATAAATTGGTTAGTCTCTAAGGTGCCACAAGTACTCCTTTTCTTTTTGCGAATACAGACTAACACGGCTGTTACTCTGAAACCAATCTGATCTGAGTAAATGTTAAAGGCACCCCATATTATGCACTGCTCCCAGTGATACTCTCCAATGGATCCCCATCCTCCACCCACTGTGAGGTAGGTAGGAGCTGATTGTTATGCCTACTTGAAAGAGGGAGAAGCTAAGGGTGAGAAAGGAGAACTGACTTGTCTGAGGTCACACAGCCAGTCAGTGGCAGAGTTGGGAATAGGACCCAAGAGCCCGGACTTTCAAATAACATTGGATCTTGAGTTTCATACGTTGAACGACCTGAATAAAGTGCTCTCAGATGAGCTCCAGACCAACAACAGTTCATAGTAATTATTCAGCAAGTGTTTCAGGAGAACTGGAATGTTAGAGAGAATCATGAACTGCTCAGAGACAATGAATGCAGAGAAGCAGCAAAATTTGTCAAACATATGACTGGTTATGACTTATTTACTTGGTCTTAAAAGAGAACAACAAGGACCCGACTCTCCTTCCTGTCAGTAACCCCCCGCTCAGGCAATCAGGGTAGAGATTGAGGGGCGGGGGCTGAGGGTTCTCACCAGAGAGCTCAAAGGATGGCCCAGGTCACCGGTGAAGCACTATTTCAGCCCCACATTTTTGGGTGGACCTTCCACAATGGGAGCTGCAGAGCACCCCCAGTGACTCCCCCCCACACACCCCTCCTGGTGGTGGGAGGGGAACAGGGAAAGGACAAAAGAAGTAAGAGAAGAAGAGAAAGGAGGGAGGGATGGAGGAAAAGGTAAAACAAAAAGGACAAACCCTAACGTCCCCAGTGATTCTAAGGGACAAAATCCTAGGTGGGGAATAAAATTCTGCCACCTTAAGCTAGCGTTTTCCACGCCTAGAATTCACCTGGCACCAAATGGATCAGACTGAACAGGTTCCAAACCTCTCAGAGGCTCTTACCTTCCAAAGAGGGATGTGTGTTTTCTAGTAAAATCAGGAAAAGGAAAGGAGAAAACTCGAAAGAGGTTCCTCCTCGTGCTCATGTACGTAAACCCTAATATTCTCTCAGTCCTCAAAGAGGGACGTCGAGAGGGAGACTTGCTGAAGCAAAGCTACAGGGGTCTGCAAGGTTTCCCTTGCCCTGCGCCCCTGTCCTGCCTGGCTGATGTCAGCATCTCTCTGTGAGGTCACCACCTCCCCACTACCTTTGACCAATAGGCTGAGGTCCTGCAAAGAGCCTTTGTGATGTCACTGCCACACCCACCCCTGGGGTGACCAGATGTCCCGATTTTATAGGGACAGTCCCGCTATCTAGGGCTCTTTCTTACATAGGCTCCTCTCACACCCCTGTCCCCTTTTTCACACTTGCTATCCTGTCAGCCTACCCACCCTTCTCCTGCAGTGCTAATGTCCTGCCGCTGGCCAGACATTTTGGAGGTTTGAGCTACTCCCTGTGGATCAGCCCACTCAAGGAGTGTTCATTCTAGGAAGCAAGCCGGCTAGACAGCAAAACATCAGAGGCTACTCCCAATGCTACACTCAGTTTTTCAGAAATGAGTCGACTTGATGGCCAGAAGAGACCATTAGAGCATCTCATCTGACCCCTGCATATCACAGGCCTCCTGTATACCACAGTCGCTACCGTTTGGGAAGCACATCCCAGAAAGACATCTAGTCTTCATTAAATGACATCAAGAGATGGAGAATCCACCACTTCCTTGGTAGCTTGTTCCTGTGGTGAACCATCCTCACTGTTGAATATTTGTGCCTTGTTTGTAATATGAATTGGTCTCTTTTCACCTTACAGCCATTGGGTCTTCTTTTGCCTTTCTCTGCTAGATTAACGAGCCTTTTAATCCCCAGTATTTTCTCTCCATTAAGCTATTTCAACACTTTAGTTGATGAAAAGCAGATTGAAAGGTGACTTCACTGAACAGGTTGAGCTCTTTCAATCGCTCCCTAGAAGGCATTTATCTCCAGCCTGCAGAACATTTGGTGACTCTTTGCTGCCCCAGCTCCAATTTCTCAACATCTTTTTCAAATGAGGACACCAAAACTGGAGGCAGTATTCCAATAGCAGTCTCACTAATGCTGTGTCACCTCCCTAGCCTCCTCATGGCTCTGCTTCTACGTCTAAGGATGGCTTTAGCCCTAGTCACCACAGCATCATGCTGGGAGCTCGTTTTGAGTGGCTTCTCCACTATGGCCCCTAAATCCTTTTCAGAGTCACTGCTTTCCTGGATACACTTCCCCTTTCTGGAGGTGAGGCCGGCATGCCTTGTTGCTAGGTGTAGGACCTTGCATTTGGCTCTGGTCAAACTTGCTTTCTTTGAATGGGCCCAGCTTGCCAAACGAGCCAGATGGCTCTGTATCACTGCCCTTTCCTCATCAGTAGTTACCACTCCGCCAGTATATTGTCACCCACCAATCTTATCAGCAGGAATTGTAGGTTTTCTCCCAATTCATTGATAAAAATTATTTTTAAAAATTAGTCCTTGAGAGCTTCTTCAGACCCTTAGTACCCAGGACCTGCTCCCCACAGCACAGTGAGAAAAGGCCGTCCTGCTGGTACATAGGGGATAAGAACAGAACAAACATACCTTTAGTCGCTGTGTTATCCATAGGCTCTGAACAACATGTGGGGGTCAGCAGCTTAGAAATGCTCTAGAGAGCTGTAGTGTAGACAGGTCCCAACTGTGTCTCGGTTTCACACCCTGTAAAATGGGGAGAACAAACAAAACCGTGATTTGGTCTATTTGATAGTGGGGAAACCGAGGCACCCAGCGTTGAAGAGACTCGCTCATGGTCCCAAAGCCAGGAATAGAAAACGGCAGGTCTTCTGATAGCCAGTCGTGAGACCTTGCCCCTCTTATCCTGGCCTCTCTCCTCTAACTTTAATCACAGCCTCCACGTCTTTTCCTCCATGTCCCTTAACCCCACGTCACTGCCGAAGAAAGATTTTCTGTTAGCCAGCTGGCTCTAATGCAGTGGTTCTCAAACTTTAGCACTAGTGACCACTTTCACAGACAAAGCCACTGAGTGTCACCCCTCCTTATAAATTAAAAACACTTTTTTATATATGTAACACCATTATAAATGCTGGAAGCAAAGCAGGGTTGGGGGTGGAGGCTGACAGCTCACGACCCCCCATATAATAACCTCACGACCCCCTGAGGGGGCTCGTCCCCCAGTTTGAGAACCCCTGCTCTAATGCATGTGGATGTCCTTCCAAAAGATGTGCTCTGGCTCAGTCCCATGTTATGGTTGGCTGAAGGAACAACTTGGTAACATTTTAGGGCCCGAGTTATACAGGAGGCGTGACTAGATACACATAATGGTCCTTTCCGACCTGAACATCTATCAATCTTTACATTTTCTGCTGCTAGGAAGATAACTCTGGACCTATTTTCTCTCATTCACTTTCAGTTGGAATAATTTAAATCCAGACCAAAGGATTTCCTCTTCCATTGTGTCTTCAGCACCTTTGAGAGCAAACAGCTATTGTTTGCCCACAGGTTTCCGGTTTCAACCTGTCCCAGGGTGAGATGGCCAGGAAAGGGGTTGGAGCTCAACTGCACCTAGCCCAGGTTATGCAGCTCCCTAGGGTGAAGGGAATAAGTGTGGGGATCAGGTGACAAGTAGTAGCATGTGACTAGGACCCAGACCTGCTGAGAGACGGAAGGGCAGCCTTGCTCAGCCAGGAGAGAGACCCCCAAGGGGAGCAGGTGTGGGAGGAGCTTGGAGAGTCCTTGAAAGGTCAGGGACAAGCCAGGAAGGGGCGAGGCTGAGCACTTAGGACAAGGCCCTAGGAGGAAAAGACAGGGCAGTTTAGGTGATGGGGCAGATAGTCCAGTTGGTTTAGGGTCCCAGGGCCAGACACCAACAGGTGAAGGTGATTGTCGGGGCTTATGTCCTTCTTCCCCAGGGTAGATCTGACAGTCGAGAAGAATGATGCCGGAAGGGGGAAGTGAGTTAACCCCAAGGTCACCCACTGAGTTTATATCACAAATGCTTACTCGGAAGTATCCAAGAGAAGAAACATGGATTTTCCAGTCTCTTCTTTCTTGGAGTCCCCAGGGCCAAGGTAAAACCCGTGCTGGCCCTTCCCATTCTGCTCACCCCCAAGATGTGCTGGAATTTGTCTGTGCTGGGGGATGCTGTCAGCAGGATCTAGAGCTCGTCATCCATGTTCTATGGGCAGGCCTTGCTCTGAGCCTGCCAGCGGAGAGAGACCATGGGTCAGGGTTATGGAACCTGGGGCTACACCTGCCAGGATGACAGCTGGCTCTGCAGTCCTTGCCCAGAGCAGCTCTTGGTAGAGGGCCTGGTGCACAGCAGGGTAGGAAACATCCAAGCTGCTAGGGATGGAAGCTGGAATTCTGGACAGAATCCAGGATCCAAATCCCAGCCTGCGGAAAGAAAGGACTGCCCACGGAGGGACAACGTAATGTCCCATTGAGGGAAGAGCCTCTCCCCACCATTTCTGAACCTCATAGGCTGTTCTCATGCTCTGCCAACCACACCTCTCAGTAGCTCCAGCTGTCTGAGGGAGAAGGGACCAGAGGCCATCCTGCTGCTGGGACAGAGGTGGAGGTTGATGTTCAACCTGCAGATGGGTGTTGTCCTTTCTCATGCCCACAGTCAAGACACCATGCAAGGGAAGGACTCTGGACATGCGATTCCTGCTCCAGAGCCAGGAGCAGCTTCAGCTTGCTGGGAGGAGACCAGGCGGAATGGGCTGAGTGTGTTAATAACGGCTAGAGCAAAAATATAAAAGCCATTAAGGGTCAGAAGAACATTCATCAGGGAATTGGAGAGTTCAAGGCTGGCCAGAAAACGTGTCGTCTACGGCATAAACCAGTATGCGCTCTGCCACCTGACTGGTTTTGGAGACAAGGGTACGTCTCTTGGAGAGAGGGGTTCGAGGATCTTTCTCTGAGACACACAGCTGTCATTGCTGGGAACAGAAACCCCATCTGCAATTTTGCTCACTGGCCCTGCCGCAAACTCCACCCTCCAACCATTGTGAGCCAGGCCCGGGAACACCATTCCACTGTCACAGGTACGTGGACCTGCCCATCTGCAGACACTGCAGCCGGCACACGCACTGGGGCTGGTGCTGTGACATGAGCTGGATGAACCACCCTGCTGGCCCCATATCCAGCATTCCCCCCCTGAGCAATCGGTCCTGCTCCCTGCTCTTCCTCTCTTCCCCCAGGAACCCCGGAGCAGGCTCTCTTCATGGACCGTGTCCCTCTACTCCTTGGCTCTTTTAGAATCAAGGTGCTCCTTGTTCCTCCTTGCCCCTAAAGGATTTGCGTGATTTGTGGGTAAGATCTGACTTGTCTATTGACCTGGGTCTGGGGCTTGGTCCTTTGGGTTCAGGAGAACCTTTTTCTTTTACTTCAGGACAAGGAGGAAAGTGAGAACTGAATTTTGCAAAGGGAAGCCACAGGGTAACCCTAAAAGGCCCAAACCGCAATGGTATTGAGCCAAAGGTGTGGCATGACAAAAATGATTGTAGATGGACACTTCCAATGGATTTCTTGTTATTGCTAATGCTGATTTGTTTTAGCTATTTTTTTGCTATTACCAAAAACTGTAAAAGTGTACCATGTGCCTAATCTTTGGAGAAAACCCTTGAACATGTTAAGAGTGATACAGAAGAACATATTTTATGTTAAAAAAGCTTGTGATACAGATGTTTCACCTGCAAAATATCTGTATTTTTTACCCATGGAAACTTATGCGCAAATAAATCTGTTAGTCTTTCAGGTGTCACCGGACTCCTTGTTGTTTTTGTGGATACAGACTAACATGGCTACCCCCTGATACTTGTAAACAGTATTGAAACTTTTCACAGGAGAAAAGACATTCCCGACCTGTTATGCTGTAGGAGAAGGGAAACCGAGGCACACTACCATATTGCTTTCAAGGCTAAATGCCAAGATTCCTATACTATGGACAACACTAATATCTACATTGTCTTGATATTAATTGGGTTCCAGACACATGCCAAAG
Source organism: Lepidochelys olivacea (assembly GCF_965140295.1). Taxonomy (NCBI): domain Eukaryota; kingdom Metazoa; phylum Chordata; order Testudines; family Cheloniidae; genus Lepidochelys; species Lepidochelys olivacea. The sequence goes on along the minus strand of NC_140413.1, from coordinate 177,049,953 downwards.
CTTCTATGGATAAAGTAGCTATTTTCATTAGCTCTTGGCAAGATCACATGAGACATACAGGAACCATGCTGCAAGGGCAAATCCAATTCACTATTTTTCTAAGAAACTTTTACATTGAATTTGTAAAAGGATTCAATCATGTTATTGAACATGCCTTTGAGAAACCATTTCTGTTGTACACTGATATGGGCTCACCAAATGAAATTAATAGACAGCAGGTTTCAAACTAAAAAAAGGAAGTATTTTTTTAACACAAACGCACAGTCAACGTGTGGAACTCCTTGCCAGAGAATGTTGTGAAGACCAATCTCAACAGCTTCCTCGGAAGGAGCCAGTGCTCTTCTTAGAGGACCTTCTCCTGGACCTCACAGGGCTCTGATGCTCTCACTCCGCAAGCCTGCCTGGGGTCTTGGAGTTAGTGCTCAACAGAACCAGGCAGAGCCCTGTTGTCGAGCACCAGCGCCTTCCCTCGGTCCCTGAAGGAGGAAGGGCCCCACCACTGCTCTGGACTGACTGCCCTGACCACGGGTGGCCCAATGGCTCTCAGGTAGCAGGACACAATGGAAATGTGGATCATCCAGTCTCTCATTTCCAGGCCTCCCCAGGGCTAAGGTAAAATTCCTGCTGCCCCTGCCCCTTCTGCTCACCTCCAAGATGTGCGGGAGTTTGTCTGTGCTGGGGGTTGCTGTCAGCAGGCTCTTTAACATGGCATCCACGTCTCTGGGCAGGCCTTCTTCAGAGCCTGTCAGGGGAGGGAGACCATGGGTCAGGGTTATAGAATCTGGGGCTACACCTGTCAGGATGACAGCTGGCTCTGCAGTCCTGGCCCAGAGCAGCTCTCTGCAGAGGGTCTGGTGCCGAGCAAGGTAGGGAACAGCCAAGCTGTTAGGGATGGGAGCTGGGCTTCCTGGCAGAGTCCAGGAACCAAAGCACAGCATCTGCAAGGAAGGACTTCCCCATAGAGGGGCAACATCATCTCCCACAGGGTGGGATTCTCTCCCTGACAGTGGATTAATGCTCTGGCCTGTTCCCATCTCTGCCCCCCCGCACCCCCAACTCAGCAGCTCCTGCCACCGAAGAGAGCAAGAACCAGAGACCTTCCTGCTCCTGGGACAGAGGAGTACGTTGATGATCTACCTGGATGTGAGTGTTGGCCGTCCCCATGCCCATGGTCTGTCCTCCATTCAGGCCGCGCACAGGAACTGCGATTCTTGTTCTGGATCTAGGGGCGGCTTCAGTTTGCTGGCAGGAGACTGTACATGAGACCTTGCCATTGGGGGGCTACACAGGCACTAACATGGGCACGGAAGTTTGAGGAACAGGGCAGAGGCCTGTGTGGGGCAAGGACGGCGGGGATTTGAGAAGGAAAAACAGAGGATCAAACACTCACTTAATGTGGGTCAGGATGATCCCCATTTCAAAGATAGAGAAAGTGAGGTATCAGGTGGGAGAGTGACCTGGCCAGGATCACGTTACCACTCAGTGGCAGGGCTGCAGTCCAACCAGTTCCCTGCTCTCATCACTGGACCCTGTTGCCCCTCCTGTACGACCCCTCCAGCCATCCTCTCCCATAGGCCATCCCCACCGCTCTCCAAAACCAGGCTGCCCCTTCCTGGCAAGGCCTGGTGTTACAGCTTTCTTGCTGGGCTAGCACCCCTGCCAATAGTTGCTAGGGCCCTCTGGGAGTTCTTTGGCTGGGAACTCAGCCCTTCAGCCAGGTGACCGTCTTTTAGTCCACTCCTTCCTGGGTCGTGCTCATCCCAAACAAAAAGTCCAAAAATGTCTAACAGAAACAAGGTCTTCCGTTCCTTTGGGGGCTCTTCCTCAGCCTGACTTTGGCTCGGCCTGCCCTTGGTAGCCCTTTCTATGACCTTCTACGCCCCCTTCCTTAGAGACCATGGGAAAACCAGTCCTACCCTGAATTCTAGGTTCTGCCCCAAGGCCCTCTACTGAACAGCTTGGCCTGCTCCTGTACCTTTGCTGCCCTTTGTTTTTCCCTGGTTTTTCCCTCAGGTGAAGCTCACTCTGTAATCAGTTTGGCCTAGGTCCAGACTTTACAGCCCACAGGCCACTCTCTGTTATATTCCCTCCTCCTTAGAACCTCGCCCACCCGGGGGGCAAGTTCTATTCTTATCCAAGCTTCATCCCTCATCATCTCATCGCTGTCACCGGCTGCGCGCTTGTACAGCCTACGCACACTGTCTCCAGGTCCACCGCCAGCTCGCTCACCAGAATTAAGAGGCAATCCTTCTCTTACGCAGTATCCCAGCGCTCTTCCTGCAGCCACTCCTTCTCATTAACCACTGCTTGCGGAGCCTGTTCCGAAGCCTTTAGCTTCTTCTCTACCCCTTTTTGCTACTGGCACTGCATACGCCAAAACCCTTTCCGTCAGGGTCTGAGAACACACCACGGACTGCTCCACCCTGCTGTTTGTCCCTCCTTCAGTCTGCTTCATGTCTGGGCCAACCATTTCGTCCTTCACCTCCCTGCAGCACCCAACAGGGTGTGTTGGTGGAGGGTCTGCAAGGTCCACGGCCATCCCTGCCACCTCCACGTAGCCTGCCTCACGTGGGTTTGTGTCAGAGGACACCTTCTCCTTTCTTTCTACCTTCTTGGGGCCCTGGCCCCTCATTTTCCCACTCAGCAATTTCCTAAGCAGGCCGTGTCTTTTGATTTGGCCTGCTTCTCTGCACCCAAAACAAAGAACTCTTATCCCCATCTTGGCATTAGACCACGCTTGTACACTTTCTCATTGCCTGCCCTCCTGGGCTAACCTTCTCAGCACAGCCCAAGCATGCTCTCCATATCTGCTCTTTTTGTCCATGGGCATAGCAGACCCTGGGTTGATTTCCCTTGGCAGGATCTCTCACAGGTATTTCTGCTGCTGCGTCTGTAGTTCCGCCTGCACTTCCTGCTGCCTCTGTTGGTGTTCTAGGAGCTGCGTGAGAAACTCCTAGACCTGCTTTGGCTGCTTAACCAGTCCTGGGAACTGAAGTGAGAAATCCAGGGACCAGCTCAGTCCCTCCAGACACCCGCTTGGCGGGACAGACCTTCCCTCAGCACCCAAGACTTCCCCCTGTGATCCATGAGGGCTGATGGAATTCAATCCTCCTGACTGTACCAATTAGAAACGAATCTACTCATCGTTCCGTGCCCCCGTGGCGGCCAGGCATGGCATCACAGCCCTCTCGCTAGACTAGCGTCCCCCATCTGTGGTTGCTCCAGCACCGTGACAGTTTCTCTGCCTGGTAACTCAACCCTTCGGCCAGATCGCCACCTTTAGTCCACCCTTCTGGGGCCCAGCTTGTCTCACACTAAAAGTCCAAACACGTTTTTCCACAGAAAGAAGTCCTTCTGCTATCACTGGGGCTCTTCCTCATCCTGCAGCCCCCTTGCTGGGCTTGGTAACCCTCTCCAGGTGGGTGTACGATCCCTTCTTTGGGGCCAGTAGGGGAATCCAGTCCCACCCTGACATTTGCAGCAGCCCAGGGTTCTGTACCCAACAGCAAGGTCTACTCCTTTCTCTTTGCTGCACTTTTCCCTGGGCACTTCCCACCTCTCTTCTCAAGTTTCCCTCTAGACTTTCCTTGCTGCTCTGAACTTCCTACCTCATTCTCTTTCCCGTTGATACCCCAGCTGGGCTGTATCACCACTGAGGTCTGGCTCTGTAGCGGGAGGTACATGGTGCCTCTCAGGTCGGGCTCATTCTGTAATCAGCTTGGCTAAGCCCCAGGCTGTGCAGCCCAGTGGAGAACAACCTGTTACAGGCCTGCTCTGCCCACTCCTACTGTTCCTGGGCTGGGGTCCTTGTTCCCATTTCAGACCTGGTTTCCAGTGGGGCTCAGTACACACGGGCCCCACTGCCTGCAACTGGAGTTTGCTTGTTCTGGTGACTCTGACATTCGGGCCCTTCATCATTCAGAGGCTGACAGGTGTGGTGAGGGGGCTGGAGAAATCCCACTGCTGAGCGGAAGGAAGCCAAAGAGTTGGGATTCTGATAGCTGATGGGTTCGTTTGCCCTGCTGCGGGAAGTGGAGCTGGAGACTGGAGATGCCATGTGAACGAGATTACCATATGTCCTCTTCATGCCCGAGGGGCTGGAGCCTCCTGCCGGAAACCCTCTTAGGAGTACAGCTTAGAGGAAATGTCTAGGGAGCCCCTTCCCACGAACAAAACCAGGGTGGTACAATGATCGAGACGTCTCTGTCCCAGAGCGGGGAACCAGGGATAGGGGAAGTTCCCAGGCAGGCTATGCATCGGGGATCCCGTTTCTCCCCCAAGAGACCCACACACCCCAAAGGAGTAAATGGCTCTTACCTCCATGAGGGAGTGGGGTCTTCCATCTAAGCGTCTTTGAGAGCCAGCACTGCTTGCTTTGATGGGACAAGGTGACCCATCTTCACAGCTCCAGGAGGTGCCTCAGCTGCAGGCTGCACCCATCTTGGAGGCTCTGAGGGCATTTGGGGCGCAGCAGGAAGGACCCTGCTCCACAGAGAGGGGAGAGGGTTTCTGTGAGGCCAAGGAGCTCCATTTCCCCTTCCACTAGCTCCCCATTTACAGTGAGCCAGAGCAGTACCTGCAGCAGGGAGCGGGAGTTGCTGGTGGCCTCAGAGGCACAGCCCTGCAGTGCCTCAGGCACCTGGCGCAAGTGCTGGATGATGCGGACCTGGCGCATCACATTGGCCGTGACGTCCTCCTTCTGCAAGGGAACGAGAACCTGTCAGAGACTCAGACGCCCCCGAGGAATTGGGGGGGATTAAGGGCACCTGGAACCAGCAGCATTTCCACCCACCACCTTCCTACCTCTGAGGGATCAATTCACCCTCCTGACCCCTAGAATGGAGTCTTCTTGTCCTTTCTAGTGACCTCCACTGTCAACCCCCCCTCCTTGTAGGGTCAGCTCCTGCCACCTCCCCCTCAGTGTCCCTGACAGCTGTTCCACCTCTATTCCACAGCTCAAGTTCTCAGAACCGTCTCCTCCACCCCCACCCAGGTTGGGCAGGGACAGGGCTCTAGCAAGGGAGTGTGGGGGAAGGACGGATTCTGGCAGCAGTGAAGTAGGATGTGGGGAGGTTGAGACCTTTCCCCAAGTCAACCCAGACACTAATGCTGAAGACGCAGGATGGCAGCCCTGGTGAATGGGGCAGATCAGAAGCCCCTGCTAACTGAATCCTCCCGTTCTCTCTAGAGCGGGTCCAGCCCTGCCAGCAGTGGCACAAGCTTCCCCCGCCCATGTGCCTCAGCCCTGCCTGGTGAATCCCCATCACTAGTCAGTCCTTGGCTTCCCAGGCTGCCAGTGATGGGAGCAACTCTGGGTGGTGGCTTGGGCAACAATCCCCTTCTAAAGCTCTGTGATCAATGAATCAGATATTTCACCCCATGAACAATGTCTCAGCCCCCTGGGGATGGGGAGGATCTCATTATTGGAGCGTGCCCAGGATCGCAAGAGACAGCCAGGGCCATTCGGAGCAGCACCGCCCTGCTTAGATCCACCATTACCCTCCGTGAGTTTGACGTAAGTGACCGTCTGGAACCCAATTAATATCAAGACAATGTAGATATTAGTGTTGTCCATAGTATAGGAATCTTGGCATTTAGCCTTGAAAGCAATATGGTAGTGTGCCTCGGTTTCCCTTTTCCTACAGCATAACAGGTCGGGAATGTCTTTTTTCCTGTGAAAACTTTCAAGACTGTTTACAAGTATCAGGGGGTAGCCATGTTAGTCTGTATCCACAAAAACAACAAGGAGTCCGGTGACACCTGAAAGACTAACAGATTTATTTGGGCATAAGCTTTGGTGGGTGAAACATCTGTATCACAGGGTCTTTTAACATAGTGTGGGTTTTTTTGTATCACTTTTAACATGTTCAAGGGTTTTCTCAAAAGATTAGGCACCGAGATACAGCATGGCCAGAGGGCAGAAGGAGAGTGTTTAAAGGGAGCCTTATTCCTTGTAGAAGGAAGAAAGTTTGCTATAGATTAATTAGAGCACCTGAAGCCAGTCACCTGATAACCCCCCCCCCCCCCCCCCGCTTCAATCGAACAAGGGAAGGAGTTGAAGCAGAGTGGATTGGTCAATAGACAAGTCAGATCTTACCCAGAAATCACGCTGTTGCCAATCCTTCAGGAGCAAGGAGGAACAAGGAGAAACTTGCTTTCAAAAGAGCCAAGGAGGAGAGGGACACGGTCCATGAAGAGAGCCTGCTCCGGGGTTCCTGGGGGAAGAGAGGAAGAGCAGGGAGCAGGACCGATTGCTCAGGGGGGGAATGCTGGATATGGGGCCAGCAGGGTGGTTCATCCACCTCATGTCACAGCACCAGCCCCAGGGCGTGTGCCGGCTGCAGTGTCTGCAGGTGTACAGGTCCATGTACCTGTGACAGTGGAATGGTGTTCCCGGGCCTGGCTCACAATGGTTGGAGGGTGGAGTTTGTGGCAGGACCAGTGACCAAAATTGCAGATGGGGTTTCTGTTCCCAACAATGACAGTTGTGTGTCTCAGAGAAAGATCCTCTTACTGGTTTTGGAGACAAGGGTACGTCTCTTGGAGTGAGGGGTGAGGTGGCAGAGCGCATACTGGTGTATGCCGTAGACGACCCGTGTTCTGGTCAGCCTTGAATTCTTCAATTCCCTCATGAATGTTCTTCTGACCCTTAATGGCTTTTTTATTTTTGCTCTAGCCATTATTCAGACGCTCAGCCCAGTCAGCCTGGTCCCACTTCCATGTGGTGCCTCACTCTCCCCCTCTCTGAAGTGGGGATAATCCTAACTGACAATTACACAGTGTTTGATCCTCAGATCTTCCTTCCCAAATCCCTGTCCTCCTTGCCCAACACTGCCCTCTCCCCCAGTTCCCCAAACTTCCATGCCTATCTTTGTGCCTGTCTCATCCCCCAACTACAAGGTCTCAGACACCGTCTCCTTCCAGCAAGCTGAAGCTGTCCCTGGCTCTGGAGCTGGAATCGCCTGTCCAGAGAGCTTTGCTTGCCTGGTGTATTGACCGTGGGCATGAGAAAGGACAACACCCATCTGCAGGTTGAACATCAACCTCCACCTCTGTCCCAGCAGCAGGATGGCCTCTGGTCCCTGCTCCCTCAGACAACTGGAGCTACTGAGAGGTGTGGTTGGCAGAGCATGAGAACAACCCATGAGGTTAAGAAATGGTGGGGAGAGCCTCTTCCCTCTATGGGATATTACGCTGTCCCTCCGTGGGCAGTCCTTTCTTTCCGCAGGCTGGGATTTGGGTCCTGGATTCTGCCTGGAAGCCCATCTTCCATCCCTAGCAGCTTGACTGTTCCCTACTCTGGTGTGCACCAGGCTCTCTGCAGAGAGCTGCTCTGGGCAAGGACTGCCCATAGAACATGGATGACGAGCTCTAGATCCTGCTGACAGCAACCCCCAGCACAGACAAACTCCAGCACATCTTGGAGGTGAGCAGAATGGGAAGGAGCAGCAGGGGTTTTAACTTGGCCCTGGGGACTCCTGGAAAGAAGAGACTGGAAAATCCATGTTTCTTCTCTTGGATTCTTCTGAGTATGCATTTGTTATATAAACTCAGTGGGTGACCTTGGGGTTAACTCACTTCCCCCTTCCGGCATCAGTCTTCTCCACTATCAAATCTACCCTGGGGAAGAAGGACATAAGCCCCGACAATCACCTTCACCTGTTGGTGTCTGGCCCTGGGACCCTAAACCAACTGGACTATCTGCCCCATGACCCTAAACTGCCCTGTCTTTTCCGCCTAGGGCCTTGTCCTAAGTGCACAGCCTAGTCCCTTCCTGGCTTGTCCCTGACCTTTCAAGGACTCTCCAAGCTCCTCCCACACCTGCTCCCCTTGGGGGTCTCTCTCCTGGCTGAGCGCAGGCTGCCCTTCTATCTCTCAGCAGGCCTGGGTCCTAGTCACATGCTGCTGCTTGTCACCTGATCCCCACACTTATTCCCTTCCCCCTAGGGAGCTGCATAACCTGGGCTAGGTGCTGCTGAGCTCCAACCCCTTTCCTGGCCATCTCACCGTGGGACAGGTTGAAAGTGGAAACCTGTGGGCTAACAGTAACTGTTAGTAACTGTTAGTAACTAATTAGTTAGTCTCTAAGGTGCCACAAGAACTCCTTTTCTTTTTGCAAATACAGACTAACACGGCTGTTACTCTGAAACCAGTAACTGTTTGCTCTCAAAGGTGCCGAAGACACAATGGAAGAGGAAATCCTTTGGCCTGGATTTAAATTATTGCAACTGAAAGTGAATGAGAGAAAATAGGTCCAGAGTTATCTTCCTGTATCTTCTGTACAGCAGAAAATGTACAGATTAATAGATGTTAAGGTCAGAAAGGACCATTATGTGTTTCCGGTCGCACCTCCTGAAAAACTCAGGCCCTAAAATGTCACCAAGTGGTTCCTTTAGCCAAGCATAACATGGGACTGAGCCAGAGCATGTCTTTTGGAAGGACATCCACATGCATTAGAACAGAGGTTCTCCAACTGGGGAGTCAGGGCCCCTCAGGGGGTCGTGAGGTTATTCCTTGGGGGGTCGTGAGCTGTCAGCCTCCACCCCTGCTTTGCCTCCAGCATTTATAATGGTGCTAAATATATAAAAAAATGTTTTTAATTTATAAGGAGGATTCACACTCAGATGCTTGCTTTTCTGTTCCTGGTTTTGGGACCATGAGCGAGTCTCTTCAACGCTGGGTGCCTCGATTTCCCCAACTAACAAATAGATCTAATCATGTTGGGTTTTTTTGTTCTCCCCATTTTACAGGGTGGGAAACCGAGACACAGTTGGGACCTGTCTACACTGCAAGTCTCTTGTGCATTTCGAAGCTGCTAACCCCCACATGTTTTTCAGATCCTATGGACAACACCGCTCCTAAAGGTGTGTTTGGTTTGTGCTTATCCCCTATGTAAACCAGCAGGGCTGGGCGGACTTTTCTCACTGTGCTGTGGGGAGCAGGTTCTGGGTACTAATGCTCTGAAGAAGCTCTCAAGGACTACTTTTTACAAATATTTCTATCAATGAATTGGGAGAAAATATACAATCCCTGCTGATAAGATTGGTGGGTGACAAAATATTGGCAGAGTGGTAATTACTGATGAGGAGAGGGCAGTGATACAGAACCATGTGGCTCATTCAGCAAGCTGGGCCCACTCAAAGAAAGCAAGTTTGACCAGAGCCAAATGCAAGGTCCTACACCTAGCAACAAGGCATGCTGGCCACACCTCCAGAATGGGGAAGTGTATCCAGGAAAGCAGTGACTCTGAAAAGGATTTAGGGGCCATAGTGAAGAAGCCACTCAAAACGAGCTCCCAGCATGATGCTGTGGTGACCAGGGCTAAAGCCATCCTTAGACGTAGGAGCAGAGCCGTGAGGAGGCTAGGGAGGTGACACAGCATCAGTGAGACTGCTATTGGAATACTGCCTCCAGTTTTGGTGTCCTCATTTGAAAAAGATGTTGAGAAATTGGAGCTGGGGCAGCAAAGAGCCACCAAATGTTCTGCGGGCTGGAGAAAAATGCCTTCTAGGGAGCGATTGAAAGAGCTCAACCTGTTTAGCTGATGAAAAGCAGATTGAAAGGTGACTTCACTGAAGTGTTGAAATAGCTTAATGGAGAGAAAATACTGGGGATTAAAAGGCTCGTTGATCTAGCAGAGAAAGGCAAAACAAGACCCAATGGCTGGAAGGTGAAAAGAGACCAATTCATATGACAAATAAAGCACAAATATTCAACAGCGAGGATGATTCACCACAGGAACAAGCTACCAAGGAAAACGGTGGATTCTCCATCTCTTGATGTCATTTAATGAAGACTAGATGCCTTTCTGGAATGTCTTTGCCAAATGTTAGCGACTGTGGTAAACAGGAGGCCTGTGATATGCAGGGGGTCAGATGAGATGCTGTAATGGTCTCTTCTGGCCATCAAGTCGACTCATTTCTGAAAAACTGAGTGTAGCATTGGGAGTAGCCTCTGATGTTTTGCTGTCTAGCCGGCATGCTTCCTAGAATGAACACTCCTTGAGTGGAGTGATCCACAGGGAGTAGCTCAAACCTCCAAAGTGTCTGGCCAGCGGCAGGACATTAGCACTGCAGGGAAGGGGTGGGTAGGCTGACGGGATAGCAAGTGTGAAAAAGGGGACAGGGGTGTGAGAGGAGCCTATGTAAGAAAGAGCCCTAGATAGCGGGACTGTCCCTATAAAATCGGGACATCTGGTCACCCCAGGGGTGGGTGTGGCAGTGACATCACAAAGGCTCTTTGCAGGACCTCAGCCTATTGGTCAAAGGTAGTGGGGAGGTGGTGACCTCACAGAGAGATGCTGACATCAGCCAGGCAGGACAGGCGTGCAGGGCCAGGGAAACCTCGCAGACCCCTGTAGCTTTGCTTCAGCAAGTCTCCTTCTTCAGGTCTCTCTTTCAGGACCGAGAGAGTATTAGGGTTTATGTACGTGAGCGCAAGGAGGAACCTCTTTCGAGTTTTCTCCTTTCCTTTTCCTGATTTTACTAGAAAACAGACATCCCTGTTTGGAAGGTAAGAGTCTCTGAGAGGTTTGGAACCTGTTCAGTCTGATCCATTTGGTGCCAGGTGAATTCTAGGCGTGGAAAACGCTAGCTTCAGGTGGCAGAATTTTATTCCCCACCTAGGATTTTGTCCCTTAGAATCACTGGGGATATTAGGGTTTGTCCTTTTTGTTTTATCTTTTCCTCCATCCCTCCCTCTTTTCTCTTCTTCTCTTACTTCTTTTGTCCTTTCCCCTGTTCCCCTTCCGCCACCAGGAGGGGTGTGTGTGGGGGAGTCACTGGGGGTGCTCTGCAGCTCCCATTGCGGAAGGTCCACCCATCAATGTGGGGCTGAAATAGTGCTCGGACAGTGATCCCCACCGGTGACCTGGGCCATCCTTTGAGCTCTCTGGTGAGAACCCTCAGCCCCCCGCCCCTCAGTCTCTACCCTGATTGCCTGAGAGGGGGTTTACTGACAGGGAGGAGACTCGGGTCATTGTTGTTCTCTTTTAAGACCAAGTAAATAAGTCATAACCAGTCATATGTTTGACGAATTTTGCTGCTTCTCTGCATTCATTGTCTCTGAGCAGTTCATGATTCTCTCTAACATTCCAGTTCTCCTGAAACACTTGCTGAATAATTACAATGAACTGTTTGTTGGTCTGGAGCTCATGTGAGAGGACTTTATTCTGGTCATTCAGTGTATGAAATTCAAGATCTGATGGTTAGTTTGAAAGTCCGGGCTCTTGGGTCCTATTCCCAACTCTACCACTGACTGGCTGTGTGACCTCAGACAAGTCAGTTCTCCTCCTTTCTCAGCCTTAGCTTCTCCCTCTTTCAAGTAGGCATAACAATCAGCTCGTACCTACCTCACGGTGGGAGGAGGATGGGGATCCATTGGAGAGTGTCTCGAGGAGCAGTGCATAATATGAGGGGTCCTATCTCGTTTACTCAGATCAGATTATGACATAATAGAGTAGCTGAAATATTCTATTTTATTTGTTTTTGATTATTTTGAAAATATTAAGAGCAGCAACTCCTTAGCTCAGACTGAAGCATCTTCTCTAATTTTCGAGATCTAAGCGTCTCCTCTTTGTGCGTGACGAGACAGTTTAACACACTGTGACAAACAGGAGATGCTTTTGTTTTGCAACAAAATATTTTTGCAAAGAATTTTCATCCCACTTGTTATGATTTCAAGAAACAAACCGGTTTAGACTGAATGGGATTTTCCGACAGATGTTAGGGGGCTTATTCCTTCACCCGCTTCCTTCCCTGGTCCTTCTCGCATGAACAGAGAGCAACAATACCCGAAGTTCAAGGATCCAAACAATTCGATGTTTAATGGGGTGAACTTCCAGCAAGCATGATTCCAGTTTCCTTCCTTAGTATCCTCCTTCCCAGCTTTGACACCACAGAGCCTTACCCCTGTGTCCCTGTTCCCATTCCTGCCCTTAGCCAAACATGATTCCAATTTTCCCAGCCCCATTCCCTGTTCCCATTTCCCCTTTTAGCAGAACCTGATTCCAATTTCCTTACTCCCATTCCCTGTTCCCATTTCCCACACCCAAATGTCCACCCCCACACACACCCACACCCACTCCCTTCCTCATTGACTACAGATTATATAGTAAAACTTGAGTTCTGCTTAGCTATACCTTAACCAATCATTTTCCTGAAATTTAACTAACCAATCCTAACATATTGTAGCATGATTATGTAACCAGTTATATCCCACCACCTTAATTAGTTAACACCCAGCAAAATTAATTGTACAGCAGACAGGAACAATCACAGAACAGACGGAGATTATACAGACAAACAATAGCAAAGTGGGAAGTATAATGACAAGACAATACAGAAGTGAGGATTTCACATGCCAGCTATTGATAAGTGAGTTCTTGCCAGACAGGATGCTATCAAACTAAGTTTCCGTTTACATTTTCTAGGCACTTCCCTTTCTCTGGAGGTGATAGGCACTATCAGGACAGGATTGTATTCCTAACAGCCCAATAGCACCTTCTTTCAATGTGACTAGTTTGGAATGTGAGGATGTGACCCTTCGCTTCCCAGCTTATGGCTGCCTCTGTTGCTTAGCCAAAGGCCTTAGCCTAAGAACAGGGCCTCAGACTGTCACAGTAAGAGAAGGCCCTTACACTGGCAGACAGTGATTTTGATTCTTTCTTTTATACCTCTGTAACTAGCCAAGTGAAAAGAATACATCTAAATTCTTAGAGTATAGGCCTTTACAGACAGACCTGAATATGTATATCCTAACAAGAAATGGTTTCAATGAAATTTCCCCACCATCTCGATTCCTGGTCTCTCTCTTTGCCTCTGCGGGGTTTCTTGTCTGTTAGGATTCAGGATTTGTGGCTTCTCTTTCTGGCTCTGCCACCGCGTTGCTGTGTAGGCCATTAGGTAGGTCACTTCCCTTCTCTGTACCTCAGGCTCCCCATCTGTCTAATGGGAACAGGGACAATTTGTGAACTCTGGGCAGTCATGAGCCTGAGTGAGATAAGGGGCGTAGTTAAAACCCTTTGTGAAAGAGAAAGGGGAGTTTCACGGTGTTGAGCACCAAGGAATTCTAAACTTTGCTAAAATGTCTAGGCTGCGGAAACCAGAAATGGTCGGGGCCAAATTTTAACCATTGTCTTTTTTAAAGCCCATTCAGGGATGTGAGTCCCACTCTTTTAGGTATCTGGGGTTCTTTGCCAGCAGGAGAGAAGAGGTTCCTGCCTCCATTTTTATGGCCTTAACAAACCAGGTGCTGTGCCCCAGTTCTCATCTGAGATCCCTGAAAAAGAACCTCTCCCCGTCCGTTAACAAGACAGTAGCTATCTTTGAAAGGGGAACAAAGAGAACCCTGGGACTTGCAGACTAACCAGCCTCATTCCATACCTGGAAAAATACTGGAACACATTATTAAACAATCAGTTTGTCAGCACCGACAGGATCATTTGGTTCTTAGTACTAGTGAGCATGGATTTGTCAAGAACAAATCATTCCAAACCAATCCTGTTTCCTTCTTTGACAGGGTTACAGGCCTAGAGGAGGTGGGCAGACAGTAGATGTGATCTATATCGGTGTTAATCAGGCTTTTGACACAGTCCCATAGGACATTCTCAGAAGCAAACTAGGGAAATGTGGTCTAGATGCAATTAGTATAATGTGGGTGCACAGGTGGTTGAAAACCCATCCTCCAAGAGTTGTTCTCCATGTTTGGCTACCCAGCTAAGAGGGTGTACCTACTGGGTCCGGCAGGGATCAGTCTGGGGTGTGGTACTATTCCATATTTTCATTACTGATTTGGAAAATGGAGTGCAGAGCATGCTTCTACACTGTGCAGATCACACCAAGCACTTTGGAGCACAGGACTGGAATTCAAAACACCCTCTACAAATTGGAGAATTGGTCTTCTTGAGCCAAAGTCCACGGCTGGGCCCCTCTCTATAGACTGGGTGAAAGTGAAACTCCAGAACCAAACACTCCTCCTCCTGGACAGTGCATTCCAACCTTTAATGGCAGGGGGACCGGACATGAGGGCCTGGTTGTAATTGCCAGCTGTGGAAGGGAGTGTGTAGCAGTGGTTAGTGAAGGGGCCTGGAAATAAGACTGCTGCGTCCCATCCGTGGCTCTGAGACTTGGTGTGACCCTGAGCAAGTAGCTTCAGCAAGTGGGAGCTGGGAGGTGCTGTCACCCCCACACTAAGGCAGTGTTTTGCACCCCCTGCTGCTGGCTGAGTTTGTCTGTCCCTTGGCAATAAGACAGACTCTTCTTTTCACAGTCGGTTGATCACCCAGTGTCATCACCCTGCCTGCTGGCTGGGCGTGTAACTCCTCAGGTCACCACCCTCTCCAGCCTACCTTGGGCTTGGAAAGTGAGGAGGAGGGTGAGCGACAGCAGGTGACCCTGAACATCCACCATCCATCGCTCCATCACCTAGAGCAAGTGAGTGACATTAGGGTTCCTCTGTGGCATCCCCTGTCTGTCTGGGGAGAGGCAGAAAGAGGGGGAGAGAATTTCTCCCAAAGGAGATTGGATTTGCAAATGGCCTCCTGGAGCCCCTCGCTCTCAGACGAGGGAGGGGCTTCTCCAGTGCCTTCTCCAGCGTGTTTGGAAAGGTCCCAGCAATGCAGCTCCCAGCCCTTCCCTTGTGGGAGACTGTTCCCCTGGCTGAGAGTGTCTGAGCTGGGCCAGACCCTGTGAGCTGCTGAGCATGGAAATCAATGAGAAATGAGGAGGCCCTGGGCTTCTTATACCTAGGGACTTTGATGTGGGGAATGGTTTCCCTGGAGAAGTCCGGAGTCCTGGGTAGTGTTCTGTTCTCTAGCCTGTGAGGTAGCCAGGGACGGCAGGAGGGAGCTGCTTGTCCGATGGTCTTTGTAATTGACCCCAGTGCCTCCCCGGGTGTTGCAGCACCAGGGATGATGAGGGGAAACATTGGGAGCAGATCATGCAATGAACTCCTGCCAGTGTGTGGAGATTGCACTCCCTGCACCCCTGTGAGGGGAGGAAGAGCTACTGTGGCTGGGGCAGGGATGGGGAGGGATGAAAAAGGCTGTCTGGTGAGAGGCTGCCCAGACCCCAGACTCACGCCTGCTGCCCGCTCGGTTCCAGGATGGCCGGGCTCCTGAGGATGTTCAGGAACAAGGCTCTGCAGGTGGCCCCAGAGCCTGAGGGAAGCAGCTGCCATCTTCCCCAGGAGCAGAGCAGCCCCTCTGTCCCCGCTGGCAGGGAAGGAGCTCCCGGATGGACCAGGAGGTGGAAGTGCCCAGCCTTCTGGCAGAGGAAATCCACTCCTGGCGCAGGCGCCGAGGTGGGAGAGGCACCGGCCAGGCTGAAATGGAGCTGGCCCAGGATGCAGCTGGGCAGGCAGGACCCAGCCCAGGACGGGAGCCAGGCAGGGTGGCTCTGGGGCTTGTTGTGTGGGAAGCACCGGCCCCAGGAGCCCAGCCCTGAGTCCCAGCAGGAGGCATCGCCCTGCCCAGTCACTGAGGACCTTCCATCTTCTCCAGGGCAGGAGGTGGAGGATCCCTGTCCCAGCACCAGCAGCTCGGCCCGCTCCCCATGGGACAGCAGCAGTGCCTGGGATTTGGGTAGTAGTGAGGCCAACGGGCGCCGCTGCTTTGTTCCAGTTGAGGAGCCAGGCTGGGCTCAGGGAGGGGTGAGGAGGGGGCTGTGAACACCCAGAGCCCAGGCCCTCAACCAGCGCTATGGGGGCAGGTCTCCAGCCCAGGTGTCTGGCCTGAGCCACGTGAACCTCTGACACTAGATGCTGCCACTTTGGTCCTTGGTGTTCTGGTTGGCAGGGTGCGTGCGGGGAGAGGGAGCAGGCACTTCCCATGGAGTCCAGGACAGTGTGTGGGGGGGATCTCTTTGCTGTGGGCTCCTGAATTATTTGGGGGCTGAAGGTATCACTGAGAGCGGGGGATGTGGGGAGCGATCTGCCCTGGGTCCCGGAGGTGGGAAGGGAGCACATTGCCCCACCATGCCCCTGTCCTTCTCCCTAGTGGCAGCAGGTATCATCCTGTCCCCTTTTCTCCCTGGTGCAGGGACCCCCAGGGACTCAGAGGACGAGGAGGAGGAATGGGTGGACGTGGCCACAGAGGAGGCTGCTCTCAAGAACATTTGAGAGCAGCTCCAGGGCCGAGAAAAGGTACAAACGTTCCCCAGCTGTGCTGGAACCGAGATTCTCCCGCCTCTTCCCAGCACCCTGACCCCCTGCAGAGAGTCTTGTCTCTGATGATCCACCAGCCCTAATGGGGACCTTTCTTCTCCATGATCTGGGACGGGTGGGTCCCCACTATCCCCCATTCAGGCCTGAGTGCTGCAGCTGGTGTGGGTGGGGCAGGGAGGTCCCTGGCTAACTGGCTCTCTCTCCTGTAACCCCACTCCTGGTGGGTGCAGGACGAGGCCCAGCAGCTCATGTTCCTGCACGCCATCCACCCCCGTGTCTCGCTGCACAGCAGAGAGGGCAGGACACATTGGAGCCACACTGCTGCAAGGCGGCTGTGCTGGAGAGGATTGTGGTGAGGGAGGACAGAGAGATGGGAGGGGCAGGGGTCTCCCTGGGCCAATGGATGGGGGATGGCTGGTGCTGGAGGGGCAGCTGAGGCCAGGGATTGCTGGGGCTGAAGATTGGGGAGAAGAGACAGGAGAAATTCTGAGATTGGCCACTAGTGGGCAGGAATCGGAGGAGCGGGAGGCAGGTGGGGGGATCTTGCTCACTGTGTGGGGTGCTGGCTGTGTAATCGCCTCACTGGGAAGTGTCAGTGAGGCCCGAATCTATCTTGCTCCTTTGGCTCTCACAGGAGCTTATGGAGGAGCTGCCTGATAACTCTCCACCTGGCACCGTCCTCGCTAACTCCCTGATTGCTGTGGGCAACCTCGGGTACTGAGACCCTCCAGGCCTGTTCCCCTAACCCTGGTGCTGCTCAGGCCCAGGGCTGGGAGTCACTGCCCCTTCCACCACCAGGTCACCTCCCAAGGGTGGCTCCTCTGACCGAGATGGTGGGAAGGTTCACTCTCTCTGGGTTGGGCTGTTCTTTTCACTCCAGTAACATTGCAATGGCTTTGGGGAGAGGCTCACTCCCAGGAACAGATAGAGGCGGGGCAGCAGGGTCCAAGAAACAGGCGCTATTCCTGCCCTGCCACTGTCTGTCTGGGAAACCTTGCACTTGTCATTCCCTGGCTCGGTGCCTCAGTTTCCATTCTCACCAGCCTCTGTCTATTTCTCTGCAGTTTCACATCCCTGTTGGTGCCATTCCAATCCCCACAGTGCACAGTCTAATATCGCCTCCTCTCTCTTGCCAGCACCATGACACCTGGCCTGGAGCCAGACGTGGAGAGCCACCACCTTCAAGCTGCCCTGCATGCCGTCTTCATCGTGGGCACGTAGAAAGACACCACCCAAGTCCAGATAGATCATGCTAAAGTCATGAATTGAAGAGCCAGCTGTCATCCTGCCATGAATTCTTGCTAATTGCCTTCAGTGGAATGTGAATGAGGGAGGCCAGGATATGTATTTGGGTGTCTCACAAGTGCTTCGCAGAGACCCCTCTTCCCGTCCTGTGGTAGGTATAGCCCCAGTTTCCCAAACACTGACCCATGGCTCTCCCTTGCTTTGCAGGATCTGCATAGGGTCTTGCCAGAGCTCCTGGATGCCATGCTGGGGAGCCTGCTGGCAGAGTCCCCAGACACTGACAGGCTCCACTACATCTTGGAGGTGAGCCCAATGAGAGGAGTGGGGGCAATTTTATCTTAACTCTTAAACCCATTTTCAAGTTTGTCTTCCTAGCTGGGCCCCCAGTCGGCCGTCCTTCATCAGGGCAGTCAGTGCAATGCAGTGTCAGGCCCTTTCTCCTTGAAGGACAGAGGAAGGAGCTGGGACTTCAAGCCAGAGCTTTGCCTGGGGACTGGCTTAGGGAGTGAGTGTCTGAACCCCTCCTGTGAGATCCAGAAGATGGTCCTCAGAGAAGAGTCACAGGCTCCTAACGAGAGAAACAGGAGGACCCCAGAGAATCAGCCCTTCTCTCCGACTGGCCCTGAGATTCCTAGGGGGATTGTGCTCACACTCAGTCCCTTCACCCAACCAAGGACTTGAGAGCCAAGGAGGGCTGAGGGGTCTGTCTCCTTCCTGGTGAGCTGTTCAGGAATCATAAGTTCAGGGAGTATGGGACCAGCCCCCACATCGAACGTTGTCCCAATCTAGAGTTATAATGACAAGTTGTGATGTGCAGGATACAGGCATTGTCCTGGGGGCAACAATCCCCTTCTAAATCTCTGAGATAAATGAATCGGATATTCCATCCTGTGCACAATGTCTCAGCCCCCTGGGGATGGGGAGGGTCTCATTAGCGCAACACATGCACTTGCCCATGGATCCTGAGCTGCCTCCTTTCCCCCCAGCACATGAACTATTGGATCATGTCCAGGGTGTCGCAAGAGAGAGCCAGGGCCATTAGGAGCAGCACTGCCCTGCTCAGATCCACCATCACCCTCCCTGAGTTTCACGTAAGTGACCTCTCACCCCAGCTTATTGACTCCAGGCATCAGTGGGCTGGCTCGAATGGGCTGTAGGATGTGCTGCTGCAGGGGCTGGGGGTTAGGCGTGTTCCTCTTGGGGAGGCAGAGTCAGAGCAGAGAATGAACTCGGCTTGAGTCAAGTTCTTCTTGTCCTGGTTAAGTGGTGACTCTGGGCATTTTAAGGGGACCATACTGCAAGTTCATGCCTTTCTATCATCCTGGAGCAGCTGGGGAAGTAAGTCCTCATGGAGGGCCCTGCCCACATCCCTGTGCTCCAGGCTCCTTTTGGGGGCAGAGGAAATGAAGGGTCTAGCTCAAGCTCCTATTCTCTAGCATCTCCTGTAGAGGGGCTACGGGGACGGAGAGTCCTGGCCAGGCGGGGACTGGGAGCTGACAGGAAAATGCTGAAGGAGTCCCCTCTCCCTCTCTCTTCTGCAAGAACTCAGCAGGATTCCCCAGGATGGGTCACCATGTGGCACAGCTGGCTCTGTCCATCAGTGACGCAGCCAAGGACCTGAGCCAGCAGGCCAGGGTGGGAGTGTACAGGCTGTACCAGCTGCTGCTGCACCAGAGGGGTAAGGAACCCAGGTGTGAAATAGCACCCGATAGAGTGAGAGTGGGACCCCAACCAATTTCTCTCAGACTGACCCCGGCTGGAGACTGAGTCTCTATCGATCTGTTTCTCTGTTCTACAGCACCCCCTGCAATTCTGTTGGCAAGGAATCTGTCCACTGTGCAACCACCAATGGGATTGCAAGGACACAAGCGCTGCAACCAAAACCAACAAGTGTGTGTGTGTGTGTGTGTGTGTGTCTGTTTCCCAGGGCTGACCATCTATGAGGCCGAAGCCCTGTGGTGTTGGGACTGGCATCGGGACAGCAGGCTCCTGGACTACAGGAACAGAGCCAGGGCTGGGGAGGTAAGGACACTCTGCCAGGGAGTGGGGGTGGCTGGTCGCCTGCAGTGACTGCTTCCTGGGGCCGCGAGACAGAGATACCGTTCTAGCCCCAGGATTCGGAGCCTCACTCTGGGCAGTCTGCTAATGCCTCACGTCCTGTTGGGTTTAGGTCTTCGTAAAATTCTTCTGGGCGGGGCAGAGAAGATCCTTCCTCTGGACAGCAGTGCTGGCCATCCATGACCCCCTGCTGTGTGTCAGCCAGCCTGAGCTGGTCCACACCTACTCCCTCCTGCGGGATGCCCAGCGCTGATGGGGGACAAGGTAAGCAGCTGCATTAGAGTCAGGAGATTGGGGTGGGGCCCAGGCCTCCTTCCCATCCGATGTCCATTCTCTGGGCTGGCAGCAAGGAGCCTGGTGTGGAATGAGAGTGAGAACAGGTGCTACTGGGAAGGGAGATGAATTCAACTTCATGAGCAGGAGGGAGCCAGCTTGTCCCCGGAGTAGCTCCAACCCAGCTCTTTGCAAGGCTAATTAATGACAAGCATTGCCTCATCATGGACTTATGTTCTTAGGACATGGTGCTACCGCTCTTGGGAAGTGCCCTCTGCGAGTCTCTCCTGTCCCACAGGGCCACTCCAGTTTCCAGTGGACTAGTGTCCGTGTCACCCGAGCCACCACCCAGAGTTGCTCCCATCACTGGTAGCCTGGGAGGCCAAGGACTGACAAATGATGGCGATTCAGCAGGCAGGCCTGAGGCACATTGGTGGGGGAAGCTTGTCCTGCTGCTGGCAGGGCTGGACTTGCTCTAGAGAGAACGGGAGGATTCAGTCAGCAGGGGCTGCTGATCTGCCCCATTCACCAGGGCTGCTATCCTGCGTCTTCAGCATTAGTGTCTGGGATGACTTGGAGAAAGGTCTCAACCTCCCGACATCCCACTTCACTTCTGCCAGAATCCCTCCTTCCCCCCACCTCCCTGCTAGAGCCCCGTCCCTGCCCAACCTGGGTTGGGGTGGAGGAGAGGGTTTTGAGAACTTGCGCTGTGGATTGGAGGTGGAACAGCTGTCAGGGGCACTGAGCGGGAGGTGGCAGGAGCTGACGCTACAAGGACAGGGGTTGGCACTGGAGGTCTCTAGAAAGGACAAGAAGACTCGATTCTGGGGGTAAGGAGGGTGAATCCATCCCTCAGAGGTAGGCAGGTGCTGGGGGGAAATGCTGGTTTCAGGTGCCCTTAATCCCCCCAATTCCTCGGGGGCGTCTGAGTCTCTGACAGGTTCTCGTTCCCTTGCAGCAGGAGGACATCATGGCCAATGTGATGTGCCAGGTCCGCATCATCCAGCACTTGCGCCAGATGCCTGAGGCACTGCAGGGCTGTGCCTCTGAGGCCACCAACAACTCCCACTCCCTGCCTCTGGTACTGCTCTGGGTCAGTGTAAATGGGGAGATAGTGGAAGGGGAAATGGAGCCCCCTGGCACTCACAGAAACTCTCTCCCCTCTCTGTGGAGCAGGGTCCTTCCTTCTGCCCCCCAAATTACAGCAGAGTTTTCCAGATGGGCGCAGCCTGCAGCTCAGCCACCTCTGGGAACAGTGGGGACAGGTCACCACATCCCATCAAAGCAAGCAGTGCTGGCTCTCAAAGAGGCTTAGATGGAAGACCCCACTCCGTCATGGAGGTAAGAGCCATTTATTCCTTGGGGCGTGTGGGCCTCTTGGGGGAGAAATGGGATCATAGAATCATAGGGTTGAAAGGGACCTCGGGAGGTCATCTAGTCCAATCCCCTGCGCAAAGCAGGACCAATCCCCAATTTTTGCCCGGGATCCCTAAATGGTCCCCTCAAGGATTGAACTCACAACCCTGGGTTTAGCAGGCCAAAGCTCAAACCACTGACCCTCCCCCGCTAATGCGTAGCCTCCCTGGGAGCTTCCTGCCTGGGAGCTTCCCCCATCCCTGTCACCCAGCTCTGGAACAGAGACGTCTCCATCATTGTACCACCCTGGTTTTGTTCGTAGGAAGGTGCTCCCCAGAGATGTCCTCTAACCTGGACTCCTGAGAGGGTTTCCAGCAGGAGGCTCCAGCCCCTCGGGCATGAAGAGGACATCAGGTAGTCTCGTTCACATGGCATCTCCGGTCTCCAGCTCCACTTCCCGCAGCAGGGCAAACGAACCGATTAGCTCCCAGAATCCCAACTCTTTGGCCTCCTTCCACTCAGCAGTGGGATTTCTCCAGCCCCTCACCACACCTGTCAGCCTCTGAATGATGAAGGGCCTGAATGTCAGAGTCACCACAACAAGCAAACTCCAGTTGCAGGCAGTGGGGCCTGTGTGTACTGAGCCCCTCTGGAAACCAGGTCTGAAATGGGAGCAAGGACCCCAGCCCAGGAACAGTAGGAGTGGGCAGAGCAGGCCTGTAACAAGGTGCTCTCCCCTGGGCTGCACAGCCTGGGGCTTAGCCAAGCTGATTACAGACTGAGCCCTACCTGAGAGGCACCATGTAACCCCTCCTACAGAGCCAGATTTCAGTGGTGATATAGCCCAGCTGGGGTATCAACAGGAATGAGAACGAGTTAGGAAGTTCAGAGCAGCAAGGAAAGTCTAGAGGGAAACTTGAGAAGAGAGGTGGGAAGTGCCCAGGGAAAACTGCAGCAAAGAGAAAGGAGTAGACCTTGCTGTTGGGTACAGGACCCTGGGCTGCTCCCAGTGTCAGAGTGGAAGTGGGTTCTCCTACTGGCCCCAAAGAAGGGGGCGTCGACGCACCCGGAGAGGGTTACCGAGCCCAGCAAGGGGGCTGCAGGATGAGGAAGAGCCCCAGTGATGGCAGAAGGACTTATTTCTGTGGAAAGACGTGTTTGGACTTTTAGTGTGAGACAAGCTGGGCCCCAGGAGGATTGACGAAAGATGGCGACCTGGCTGAAGTGTTGACTTACCAGGCAGAGAAACTGTCACGGTGCTGGAGTGACCACTGATGGGGGACGCTAGCCTAGCGAGAGGTCTGTGATCATGCCTGGCCGCCATGGGTGCAAGGAACTATGAGTAGCTTCCTTTCTGATTGGCATAGTCAGGAGGATTGAATTCCCCCTGTTATCCGTGAGGGCTGATGGAAGTCTTGGTTGCTGAAGGACGGTCTGTCCTGCCAAGCGGGTGTCTCAAGGGACCAAGCTGGTCACTGGATTTCTCACTTCAGTTTCTGAGACTGGTTAAGCAGCCAAAGCAGGTCTAGGGGTTTCTCACGCAGCTCCTAGAACACCAACAGAGGCAGAAGGAAGTGCAGGCGGAGCTACGGACGCAGCAGGAGAAATACCTGTGAGAGACCCTGCAAAGGGAAATCAACCCAGGGTCTGCTATGCCCATGGACAAAAAGAGCAGATATGGAGAGTATTCCTGAGCTGTGATGTGAAGATTAGCCCAGGAGAGCAGGGCATGAGGAAGTGTACAAGCATGGCCTAATGCCAAGATGGGGACAAGAGTTCTTTGTTTTGGGTGCAGAGAAGCAGGCCATATCAAAAGACACGGCCTCCTTAGGAAATTGCTGAGTGGCAAAACAAGGGGCCAGGGCCCCACGAAGGTAGAAAGAAATGAGAAGGTGTCCTCTGACACAAACCCACGTGAGGCAGGCTACGTGGAGGTGGCAGGGATGGCCGTGGACCTTGCAGACCCTCCACCAACATGCCCTGTTGGGTGCTGCAGGGAGGTGAAGGACGAAATGGTTGGCCCAGAGATGAAGCAGACTGAAGAAGGGAGAAACACCAGGGTGGAGCAGTCCATGGTGGGTTCTCAGACCCTGACGGAAAGGGTTTTGGCGTATGCAGTGCCAGTAGCAAAAAGGGGTAGAGAAGAAGCTAAAGGCTTCGGAACAGGCTCCGCAAGCGGTTGCGAATGAGGAGTGGCTGCAGGAAGAGCGCTGGGATACTGCGTAAGAGAAGGATTGCCTCTTAATTCTGGTGAGCGAGCTGGCAGTGGAGCTGGAGACACTGTGCGCAGGCTGTACAAGCGCGCAGCCGGTGACAGCGATGAGATGAAGAGGGATGAAGCTTGGACAAGAATCAAACTTGTTCCCCCAGGTGGGCGATGTTCTAAGGAGGAGGAAATATAACAGAGTGTGGCCTGTGGGCTATAAAGCCTGGACCTAGGCCAAACTGATTACAGAGTGAGCTTCACCTGAGGGAAAAACCAGGGAAAACCGCAGCAAAGGTACAAGAGCAGGCCTAGTTGTTCAGTAGAGGGCCTTGGGGCAGAACCTACAATTCAGGGTAGGACTGGTTCTCCCATGGTCTCTAAGGAAGGGGACGTAGAAGGTCATAGAAAGGGCTACCAAGGCCAACAAGGGCAGGCCGAGCCAAAGTCAGGCTGAGGAAGAGCCCGCAAAGGGATGGAAGACCTTGTTTCTGTTAGACATTTTTGGACTTTTTGTTTGGGATGAGCACGACTCATGAAGGAGTGGACTAAAAGACGGTCACCTGGCTGAAGGGCTGAGTTCCCAGCCAAAGAACTCCCATAGGGCCCTAGCGACTATTGACGGAGGTGCTCGCCCAGCAAGAAAGCTGTGACACCAGGCCTTGCCTGGAAGGGGCAGCCTGGTTTTGGAGAGTGGTGGGGATGGCCTATGGGAGAGGATGGCTGGAGGGGTCGTACAGGAGGGGCAACAGGGTCCAGTGATGAGAGCAGGGAACTGGTTGGACTGCAGCCCTGCCACTGAGTGGTAATGTGATCCTGGCCAGGTCACTCTCCCACCTGATGCCTCACTTTCTCTATCTTTGAAATGGGGATCATCCTGACCCACATTAAGTAAGTGTTTAATCCTCTGCTCTTCCTTCCCAAATCCCTGCCCTCCTTGCCCCACACAGGCCTCTGCCCTGTTCCTCAAACTTCCATGCCCATGTTAGTGCCTGTGTAGCCCCCCAATGGCAAGGTCTCATGTACAGTCTCCTGCCAGCAAACTGAAGCCGCCCCTAGATCCAGAACAAGAATCGCAGTTCCTGTGCACGGCCTGAATGGAGGATAGACCATGGGCATGGGGACAGCCAACACTCATATCCAGGTAGATCATCAACGTACTCCTCTGTCCCAGGAGCAGGAAGGTCTCTGGTTCTCGCTCTCTTCGGTGGCTGGAGCTGCTGAGTTGGGGGTACAGGAGGGCAGAGATGGGAACAGGCCAGAGGTTTAATCCAGTGTCAGGGGGAGAGTCCTCCCTCTTGTGGGAGATGATGTTGCCCCTTTGTGAGAAAGGCCTTGCTTGCAGATGCTGTGTTTTGGTTCCTGGACTCTGCCAGGAAGCCCAGCTCCCATCCCGAGCAGCTTGGCTGTTTCCTACCTTGCTCGGCACTAGACCCTCTGCAGAGAGCTGCTCTGGGCCAGGACTGCAGAGCCAGTTGTCATCCTGGCAGGTGCAGCCCCAGGTTCCATAACCCTGACCCATGGTCTCCCTCCCCTGACAGGCTCTGAAGAAGGCCTGCTCAGAGACGTGGATGCCATGCTGAAGAGCCTGCTGACAGCAACCCCCAGCACAGACAAACTCCTGCACATCCTGGAGGTGAGCAGAATGGGCAAGGGCAGCAGGAATTTTACCTTAGCTCTGAGGAGGCCTGGAAATGAGAGACCAGATAATCCACGTTTCCATTGTGTCCCGCTACTTGAGAGCCATTGGGGCACCGTGGTCAGGGCAGTCAGTGTAGAGCAGTGGTGGGGCCCTTCCTCCTTCAGGGACAGAGGGAAGGCGCTGGTGCTCGACAACAGGTCTCTGCCTGGTTCTGTTGAGCACTAACTCCAAGACCTCAGGCAGGCTTGCGGAGTGAGAGCAACAGAGCCCTGTGAGGTCCAGGAGAAGTTCCTCCGAGAAGAGCACTGGTTCCTTCCGAGGAAGCTGCTGAGATTGGTCTTCACAACATCCTCTGGCAAGGAGTTCCACACGTTGACTGTGCATTGTGTAAAAAAATACTTCCTTTTTTTAGTTTTAAACTTGCTGTCTATTAATTTCATTTGGTGACCCCATATCAGTGTACAACAGAAATGGTTTATCCAAGTCATGTTCAATAACATGATTGAATCCTTTTACAAACTCAATGTAAAACTTTCTTAGAACAATAGTGGATTGGATTTCCCCTTGCAGCATGATTCCTGTATGTCTCATGTGATCTTGCCAAGAGCTAATGAAAATAGCTACTTTATCCATAGAAGCTTTGGCATATGTCTGGAACCCAATTAATGTCAAGACAATGTAGATATTAGAGTTGTCCATAGGATAGGAATCTTGGCATTTAGCCATGAAAGCAATATGGTTGTGTGCTTCAGTTTCCCTTTTCCTACAGCATATCAGGTCTGCAATGTCTTGTCTCCTGTGAAAAGTTTC
The DNA here is from genome assembly GCF_965140295.1 of Lepidochelys olivacea. Taxonomy (NCBI): domain Eukaryota; kingdom Metazoa; phylum Chordata; order Testudines; family Cheloniidae; genus Lepidochelys; species Lepidochelys olivacea. Next base: position 177,024,205 of record NC_140413.1, on the reverse strand, counting down.
AAGATTTATTTGAGCAAAAGCATTCATGGGTAAAAAACACAGATATTTTGTGGGTGAAACAGATGCATCACAAGGTTTTTTTTAACATAAAGTATGTTCTTCTGTATCAATCTTAACATGTTCAAGAGTTTCCCAAAAGATTAGGTGCATTGTACACTTTTACAGTTTTTGGTAATAGCAAAACAATAGCTAAAACAAATCACCATTAGCAATAACAAGAAATCCATTGGAAGTGTCCATCTACAATCATTTTTGTCATGCCACACCTTTGGCTCAATACCATTGGGGTTTGGGCCTTGTAGGGTTACGCTGTGGCTTCCCTTTGCAAAATTCAGTTCTCACTTTCCTCCTTGTCCTGAAGTAAAAGAAAAAGGTTCTCCCGATCCCAAAGGACCAAGCCCCAGACCCAGGTCAATAGACAAGTCAGATCTTACCCACAAATCACGCAAATCCTTTAGGGGCAAGGAGGAACAAGGAGCACCTTGATTCTAAAAGAGCCAAGGAGGAGAGGGTCATGGTCCATGAAGAGAGCCTGCTCCGGGGTTCCTGGGGGAAGAGAGGAAGAGCAGGGAGCAGGACCGATTGCTCAGGGGGGGAATGCTGGATATGGGGCCAGCAGGGTGGTTCATCCAGCTCATGTCACAGCCCCAGCCCCAGGGCGTGTGCCGGCTGCAGTGTCTGCAGGTGCACAGGTCCATGTACCTGTGACAGTGGAATGGTGTTCCCGGGCCTGGCTCACAATGGTTGGAGGGTGGAGTTTGCGGCAGGGCCTGTGAGCAAAATTGCAGCTGGGGTTTCTGTTCCCAGCAATGACAGTTGTGTGTCTCAGAGAAAGATCCTCGAACCCCTCTCTCCAAGAGACGTACCCTTGTCTCCAAAACCAGTCAGGTGGCAGAGCGCAAACTGGTTTATGACGTAGCCGACACGTTTTCTGGCCAGCCTTGAATGCTCCAATTCCCTGATGAATGTTCTTCTGACCCTGATTGGCTATTATATTTTTGCTCTAGCCATTATTCAGACACTCACCCCTGTCGGCCTGGTCCCACTTCCATGTGGTGCCTCACTCTCCCCCTCTCTGAAGTGGGGATAATCCTAACTGACAATTAGACAGTGTTTGATCCTCAGATCTTCCTTCCCAAATCCCTGCCCCCCTTGCCCAACACCAGCCTCCCCCCATTTCCTCAAACTTCCATGCCTATCTTAGTGCCTGTCTCCTCCCGCAACTGGAAGGTCTCAGACACAGTCTTCTCCCAGAAAGCTGAAACTGCCCCTGGCTCTGGAGCTGGAATCGCATGTCCTGAGAGCTTCCCTTGCATGGTGTATTCACCGTGGGCATGAGAAAGGACAACACCCATATGCAGGTTGAACATCAACCTCCACCTCTGTCCCAGCAGCAGGATGGCCTCTGGTCCCTGCTCACTCAGACAGCTGGAGCTACTGAGAGATGTAGTTGGCAGAGCATGAGAACAGCCCATGAGGTTAAGAAATGGTGGGGAGAGCCTGGATTCTGCCCAGAAGCCCAGCTTCCATCCCTAGCAGCTTGGATGTTTCCTACCCTGCTGTGCACCAGGCCCTCTGCAGACAGCTGCTCTGGGCAAGCATTGCAGAGCCAGCTGTCATCCTGGCAAGTGTAGCCCCAGGTTTCATAACCCTAACCCATGGTCTCCCTCCGCTGGCAGGCTCAGAGCAAGGCCTGCCCATATAACATGGATGACGAGCTCTAGATCCTGCTGACAGCATCCTCCAGCACAGACAAACTCCAGCACATCTCGGAGGTGAGCAGAATGGGATGGGGCAGCAGGGGTTTTACCTTGGCCCTGGGGACTCCAAGAAAGAAGAGACTGGAAAATCCATGTTTCTTCTCTTGGATCCTTCCGAGTATGCATTTGTGATATCAGCTCAGTGGGTGACCTTGAGGTTAACTCACTTCCCCCTTCCAGCATCAGTCTTCTCCACTCTCAGATCTACCCTGGGAAGAAGGACATAAGCCTTGACAATCACCTTCACCTGTGGGTGTCTGGCCCTGGGAGCCTAAACCAACTGGACTATCTGCCCCATGACCTAAACTGCCCTGTCTTTCCCGCCCAGGGCCTTGTCCTAAGTGCTCCGCCTAGCCCCTTCCTGGCTTATCCCTGACCTTTCAAGGACACTCCAAGCCCCTCCCACACCTGCTCCCCTTGGGGGTCTCTCTCCTGGCTGAGCACAGGCTGCCCTTCTATCTCTCAGCAGGCCTGGGTCCTAATCACATGCTGCTGATTTTCACCTAACCCCCACACTTATTCCCTTCCCCCTAGGGAGCTGCATAACCTGGGCTAGGTGCAGTTGAGCTCCAACCCGTTTCCTGGCCATCTCACCCTGGGACAGGTTGAAACCGGAAACCTGTGGGATAACACTAACTGTTTGTTCTCAAAGGTGCCGAAGACACAATGGAAGAGGAAATCCTTTGGTCTGGATTTAAATTATTGCAACTGAAAGTGAATGAGAGAAAATAGGTTCAGAGTTATCTTCCTAGCAGCAGAAAATGTAAAGACTCATAGATGTTCAGGTCAGAAAGGATGTGTATCTAGTCACACCTCCTGTATAACTTGGGCCCTAGAATGTTACCAAGTGGTTCCTTCAGCCAACCGTAACATGGGACTGAGCCAGAGCACGTCTTTTGGAAGGACATCCACATGCATTCGAGCAGGGGTTCTCAAATTGTGGGTCGAGCCCCCTCAGGGTTATGAGGTTTTAACATGGGGGGTTGCGAGCTATCAGCCTCCACCCCCAACCCTGCTTTGCCTCCAGCATTTATAATGGTGTTAAATATATAAAAGTGTTTTTAATTTACAAGGAGGGGTGACACTCAGTGGCTTGCTCTGTGAAAGTAGTCACCAGTGCTAAAGTTTGAGAACCACTGCATTAGAGCCAGCTGGTTAACAGAAAATCTTTCTTCTGCAGTAATGTGGGGTTAAGAGACATGTAGGAAAAGACACGGAGGCTGTGATTAAAGTTAGAGGAGCGAGGCCAGGATAACAGGGGCGAGGTCTCAGGACTGGCTATCAGAAGACCTGCCGTTTTCTATTCCTGGCTTTGGGACCATGAGCGAGTCTCTTCAACGCTGGGTGCCTCGGTTTCCCCACTATCAAAGAGAGCTAATTAAGGTTTTGTTTGTTCTCCCCATTTTACAGGGTGGGAAACCAAGACACAGTTGGGACCTGTCTACACTACAGCTCCCTAGAGCATTTCTAAGCTGCTGAACCCCACATGTTGTTCAGAGCCTATGAACAACACTGCTCCTAAAGGTGTGTTTGTTCTGTTCTTATCCCCAATGTATCAGCAGGGCTAGACGGCCTTTTCTCACTGTGCTGTGGGAAGCAGCTCCTGGGTACTAAGGGTCTGAAGAAGCTCTCAAGGACTAATTTTTAAAAATATTTTTATCAATGAATTGGGAGAAAATACACAATCGCTGCTGATAAGCTTGGTGGGTGACAAAATACTGGCAGAGTGGTAATTACTGATGAGGAGAGGGCAGTGATACAGAGCCATCTGGCTCATTCGGCAAGCTGGGCCCATTCAAAGTAAGCAAGTTTGACCAGAGCCAAATGCAAGGTCCTACACCTAGCAACAAGGCATGCCGGCCACACCTCCAGAATGGGGAATTGTATCCAGGAAAGCAGTGACTCTGAAAAGGATTGAGGGGCCATAGTGGAGAAGCCACTCAAAACGAGCTCCCAGCATGAAGCTGTGGTGACTAGGACTAAAGCCATCCTTAGACGTAGGAGCAGAGCCGTGAGGAGGCTAGGGAGGTGACACAGCATTAGTGAGACTGTTATTGGAATACTGCCTCCAGTTTTGGTGTCCTCATTTGGAAAAGATGTTGAGAAATTAGAGCTGGGGCAGCAAAGAGCCACCAAATGTTCTGCGGGCTGGAGAAAAATGCCTTCTAGGGAGCGAATGAAAGAGCTCAACCTGTTTAGCGAATGAAAAGCAGATTGAAAGGTGCCTTCACTGAAGTGTTGTAATGCCTTCATGGAGAAAAAATACTGGGGATTAAAAGGCTCGTTAATCTAGCAGAGAAAGGCATAACAAGACCCAATGGCTGGAAGGTGAAAAGCGACAAATTCATATCACAAATAAAGCACAAATATTCAAACAGCGAGGATGATTCACCACGGGAAGAAGCTACCAAGGAAAGTGGTGGATTCTCGATCTCTTGATGTCATTTAATGAAAACGAGATGCCTTTCTGAAATGTGTTTGCCAAACGGTAGCGGGACTGTCCCGAGAAAATCGGGACATCTGGTCACCCCAGGGGTGGGTGTGGCAGTGACATCACAAAGGCCTTTTGCAGGACCTCAGCCTATTGGTCAAAGGTAGTTGGGAGGTGGTGACCTCACAGAGAGATGCTGACATCAGCCAGGCAGGACAGGAGCGCAGGGCCAGAGAAATCTCGCAGACCCCTGTAGCTTTGCTTCAGCAAGTCTCCCTCTCAAGGTCTCTCTTTCAGGACCGAGAGAGTATTAGGGTTTATGTACATGAGCGCGAGGAGGAACCTCTTTCGAGTTTTCTCCTTTCCTTTTTCTGATTTTACAAGAAAACAGACGTCCCTGTTTGGAAGGTAAGAGCCTCCGAGAGGTTTGGAACCTGTTCAGTCTGATCCATTTGGTGCCAGCTGAATTCTAGGCCTGGAAAACGCTAGCTTCAGGTGGCAGAATTTTATTCCCCACCTAGGATTTTGTCCCTTAGACTCACCGGGGACATTAGGGTTTGTCCTTTTTGTTTTATCTTTTCCTCCATCCCTCCCTCCTTTCTCTTCTTCTCTTACTTCTTTTGTCCTTTCCCGTGTTCCCCTCCCGCCACCAGAAGAGGTGTGTGGGGGGAGTGACTGGGGGTGCTCTGCAGCTCCCATTATGGAAGGTGCACCCAAAAATGTGGGGCTGAAATAGTGCTCGGGCACTGATCCCCACCGGTGACCTGGGCCATCCTTTGGGCTCTCTGGTGATAACCCTCTGCCTCCCGCCCCTCAATCTCTACCCTGATTGGCGGAGCTGGGGGTTATTGACAGGGAGGAGATGCGGGTCCTTGTTGTTCTCTTTTAAAGCCAAGTAAATAAGTCATAACCAGTCATATGTTTGACGAATTTTGCTGCTTCTCTGCATTCATTGTCTCTGAGCAGTTCATGATTCTCTCTAACATTCCAGTTCTCCTGAAACACTTGCTGAATAATTACTATGAACTGTTGTTGGTCTGGAGCTCATTTGAGAGCACTTTATTCAGGTCGTTCAACATATGAAACTCAAGATCCTACGGTTAGTTTGCAAGTCAGGGCTCTTGGGTCCTATTCCCAACTCTGCCACTGCCTGGCTGTGTGACCTCAGACAAGTCAGTTCTCCTTTCTCACCCTTAGCTTCTCCCTTTTTCAAGTAGGCATAACAATCCGCTCCTACGTACTTCACGGCGGGTGGAGGATGGGGATCCATTGGAGAGTGTCACTGGGAGCAGTGAATAATATGAGGTGTCCTATAACTTTTATTCAGATCAGATTATGACACAATAGAATAGCTGAAATATTCTATTTTATTTGTTTTTGATTATTTTGAAATTGTTAAGAGCAGGAACTCCTTAGCTCAGACTGAGGCATCTTGTCTAATTTTCGAGATCAAAGTGTCTCCTCTTTGTGTGTGACGAGACAATTTAACACACTGTGACAAACAGGAGATGCTTTTGTTTTGCAACAAAATATTTTTGCAAAGAATTTTCATCCCACTTGTTATGATTTCAACAAACAAACCGATTTAGTCTGAATGGGATTTTCTGACCAAAACGGTTTCAATGAAATTTCCCCACCATCTCGATTCCTGGGCTCTCTCCCTGCCTCTGGGGGGTTTGTTGTCTGTTAGGAGTCAGGATTGGTGGCATCTTTTTCTGGCTCTGCCACCGCGTTGCTGTGTAGGCCCTTGGGTAGGTCACTTCCCTTTTCTGTACCTCAGACTCCCCTTCTGTCCAGTGGGAACAGGGACAATTTGCGAACTCTGCGCAGTCGTGAGCCTGAATGAGATAAGGGGCGTTAAAGCCCTTTGTGCAGAAGAAAGGGGAGGTTCACGGTGTTGAGCACCAAGGAATTCTAAACTTTGCTAAAATGTCTAGGCTGCGGAAACAAGAAATGGTCGGGGCCAAATTTTAACCATTGTCTTTTTTTAAAGCCCATTCAGGGATGTGAGTCCCACTCTTTTAGGTACGTGGGGTTCTTTGCCAGCAGGAGAGAAGAGGTTCCTGCCTCCATTTTTGTGGCCTTAACAAACCAGGTGCTGTGCCCCAGTTCTCATCTGAGATCCCCGAAAAGAACCTCTCCCCATCCGTTAACAAGACAGTAGCTATCTTTAAAAGGGGAACAAAGAGAACCCCGGGACTTGCAGATTAGCCAGCCTCATTCCATACCTGGGAAGATACTGGAACACATTATTAAACAATCAGTTTGTCAGCACCTACAGGATCATTTGGTTCTTAGTACTAGTGAGCATGGATTTGTCAAGAACAAATCATTCCAAACCAATCCTGTTTCCTTCTTTGACAGGGTTACAGGCCTAGTGGAGGTGGGCAGACAGTAGATGTGATCTATCTTGGTGTTAATCAGGCTTTTGACAGAGTCCCATAGGACATTCTCACAAGCAAACTAGGGAAATGTGGTCCAGATGCAATTAGTATAATGTAGGTGCACAGTTGGTTGAAAACCCATCCTCCAAGAATCGTTCTCCATATTTGGCTGCCTAGCTGAAAGGGTGTACCTAGTGGGTCCAGCACGGATCAGTCCGGGGTGTGGTACTATTCCATATTTTCATTAATGATTTGGAAAATGGAGTGGAGAGTGTGCTTCTGATCTGTGCAGATGACACCAAGCACTTTGGAGCACACGACTGGAATTCAAAACGCCCTTTACAATTTGGAGACATTGGTCTTCTTGAGCCAAAGTCCACGGCTGGGCCCCTCTCTATAGACTGGGTGAAAGTGAAACTCCACAACCAAACACTCCTCCTCCTGAGCAGTGCCTTCCAACCTTTAATGGCAGGGGGACCGGACATGAGGCCCTGGTTGTAATTGCCAGCTGTGGAAGGGAGTGTGTAGCAGTGGTTAGTGAAGGGGCCTGGAAATAAGGACTGCTGCGTCCTATCCATGGCTCTGAGACTTCGTGTGACCTGAGCAAGTAGCTTCCCCTCACTTGGCCTGTTTTTCATCAGTAGGTTTGTGATCGCTTTCCCTACAGCCCAGGGGGGTTGGGAGGCTCCAGGAAGGTGTGTAAAGTGGGAGCTGGGAGGTGCTGTCACCCCCACACTAAGGCAGTGTTTTGCACCCCCTGCTGCTGGATGAGTTTCTCCGTCCCTTGGCAATAATGCAGACCCTTCTTTTCACAATCAGTTGATCGCCCAGTGTCATCACCCTGCCTGCTGGCTGGGCGTGTAACTCCTCAGGTCACCACCCTCTCCAGCCTGCCTTGGGCTTGGCAAATGAGGAGGAGGGCGAGAAACAGCAGGTGACACTGAACATCCACCATCCATCGCTCCATCACCTAGAGCAAGTGAGTGACATTAGGGTTCCTCTGTGGCATCCCCTGTCTGTCTGGGGAGAGGCAGAAAGAGGGGAAGAGAATCTCTCCCAAAGGAGATTGGATTTGCAAACGGCCTCCAGGAGCCCCTTGCTCTCAGACCGGAGAGGGGCTTCTCCAGAGCCTTCTCCAGTGTGTTTGGAAAGGTCCCAGCAATGCAGCTCCCAGCCCTTCCCTTGTGGGAGACTGTTCCCCTGGCTGAGAGTGTCTGAGCTGGGCCAGACCCTGTGAGCTGCTGAGCATGGAAATCAATGAGAAATGAGGGAGCCCTGGGCTTCCTATACATAGGGACTTTGATGTGGGGAACGGTTTCTCCGGAGAAGTCCGGACTCCTGGATATTGTTCTGTTCTCTAGTCTGGGGGGTAGCTAGGGACAGCAGGAGGGAGCTGCTTGTCCGATGGTCTTTGTAACTGACCCCAGTAACTCCCCGGGTGTTGCAGCACCAGGGATGATGAGGGGAATCGTTGGGAACAGACCATGCAATGAAGTCCTGCCAGTGTGTGGAGATTGCACTCCCTGCACCCCTGTGAGGGCAGGAGGAGCTGCTGTGGCTGGGGCAGGGATGGGGAGGGATGAAAAAGGCTGTTTGGTGAGAGGCTGCCCGGACCCCAGACTCATGCTTGCTCCCCGCGCGGTTCCAGGATGGCCGGGCTCCTGAGGATGTTCAGGAAGAAGGCTCAGCAGGTGGCCCCAGAGCCTGAGGGAAGCAGCTGCCATATTCCCCAGGAGCAGAGCGGCCCCTCTGTCCCCGCTGGCAGGGAAGGAGCTCCCGGATGGACCAGGAGGTGGAAGTGCCCAGCCTTCTGGCGGAGGAAACCCACTCCCGGCACAGGCGCTGAGGTTGGAGAGGCACCGGCCAGGCTGAAATGGAGCTGGCCCAGGATGCAGCTCGGCAGGCAGGACCCACCCCAGGAAGGGAGCCGGGAGGGTGGCTCTGGGGCTTGTTGTGTGGGAAGCACCGGCCCCAGGAGCCCAGCCCTGATTCCCAGCAGGAGGCATTGTCCTGCCCAGTCACTGAGGACCCTCCAATCTCCCTGGGGCAGGAGGTGGAGGATCCCTGTCCCAGCACCAGCAGCTCAGCCCGCTCCCCATGGGACAGCAGCAGTGCCTGGGATTAGGTTAGCTGTGAGGTCAACGGGTGCCGCTGCTTTGTTCCAGGTGAGGAGCCAGTCTGGGCTCAGGGAGGGGTGAGGAGGGGGCTGTGAACACTCTGAGCTCAGGCCCTCAAGCAGTGTTGTGGGGGCTGGTCCCCAGCCAAGATGTGTGGCCTGAGTCACATGAACCTCTGACACTAGATGCTGCCACTTTGGTCCCTGGTGCTCTGGTTGGCGGAATGGGTGCAGGAAGGGCGGGCAGGCACCTCCCACGGAGTCCAGGACAGTGTGTGAGGCGGTTCGCTTTGCTATGGACTCCTGAATTACTTGGAGGCTGAAGGTATCACTGAGAGCGGGGGATGTGGGGAGCAATCTGCTCTGGGTCCCGGAGGTGGAGGTGCCCCTGTCCTTCTCCCAAGTGGCAGCAGGTATCATCTGAGATTGGCCACTAGTGGGCAGGAATCGGAGGAGCTGGAGACAGGTGGGGGGATCCTGCTGGTTGTGTGGGGTGCTGGCTGTGTAATCTCCTCACTGGGAAGTTTCAATGAGGCACGAATCTCCCACGCTCCTTTGTCTCTTTTGGGTCTCAGAGGAGCTCATTGAGGAGCTGCCTGATAACTCTCCTCCGGGTGCTGTCCTTGCTAACTCCCTGATTGCTGTGGGCAACCTCGCATACCGAGACCCTCCAGCTCTATTCCCCTAACCCCAGTGCTGCTCAGGCCCAGGGCTGGGAGTCACTGCCCCTCCCACCACCAGGTCACCTCCCAAAGGTGTCTCCTCTGGCAGAAGTGGTGGGAAGGTTCACTCTCTCTGGGTTGAGCTTTTCTCTCCAGTAACATTGCAATGGCTGTGGGGAGAGGCTCACTCCTAGGAACAGATACAGGAGGGTCAGCGGGGTCCAGGGAACAGGCGCTATTCCTGCCCTGCCACTGTTGGTGCCAGTCCCACCCCCGCACTGCACAGTCTAATACCGGCTCCTCTCTCTTGCCAGCACCATGACACCTGGCCTGGAGCCAGAGGTGGAGAGCCACCTCCTTCGACCTGCCCTGCATGTCATCTTCACCCTGGGCACGTAGAAGGACACCACCCAAGTCTAGGTAGATCATACTAAAGTCATGGATTGAAGAGCCAGGTGTCATCCTGCCATGAATCCTTGCTAATTGCCTGCAGTGGGATATGAATGAGCAAGGCCAGGATATGGATTTAGGGGTCTCACAAGTGCTTCCCAGAGACCCCTCTTCCCATGTAGTGGCAGGTGTAGCCCCAGTTTTCCAAACACTGACCCATGGCTCTCCCTTGCTTTGCAGGATCTGCAAAGGGTCCTACCAGACCTCCTGGATGCCATGCTGGGGAGCCTGCTGGCAGAGTCCCCAGACACCAACAGGCTCCAATACATCTTGAAGGTGAGCCCGATGAGAGGGGCGGGGGCAATTTTATCTTTACTCTTAGACCCATTTTCAAGTTTGTCATCCTAGCTGGGCCCCCAGTGGGCCGTCCTTGCTCAGGGCAGTCAGTGCAATGCAGTGTCAGGCCCTTTCTCCTTGAAGGACAGAGGAAGGAGCTGGGACTTCTAGCCTGAGCTCTGCCTGGTTCTGTTGCACAACAATACCCTTCTAAAGGTCTGTGATAAATGAATCAGATGTTCCACCCCGTGCAAAATGTCTCAGCCCCCTGGGGATGAGGAGGGTCTCATTAGCACAACACATGCACCGGCCCATTGATCCTGAGCTGCCTCCTTGTCCCCTAGCACATTAACTATTGGATCGTGCCCAGGGTGTTGCAAGAGAGAGCCAGGGCCACTGAGAGTACCGCCCTGTTCAGATCCACCATCACCCTCCCTGAGTTTGACGTAAGTGACCTGTCAGCCCAGCTTCCTGACTCCAGGCGTCGGTGGGCTGGCTCGAATGGGCTGTAGGATGTGCTGCTGCAGGGGCTGGGGGTTAGGCGTGTTCCTCTTGGGGAGGCAGAGTCAGAGCAGAAAATGAACTTGGCTTGAGTCAAGTTCTTCTTGTCCTGGTTAAGTGGTGACTCTGGACTTTTAAGGGGACCATGCTCCAGATTTATGCCTTCCTATCATCCTGGAGCAGCTGGGGAAGTAAGTCCTCATGGAGGGCCCTGCCCACATCCCTGTGCTCCAGGCTCCTTTTGGGGGCAGAGGAAATTAAGGGTCTAAGCTCTACCTCCTATCCTCTAGCATCTCCTGCTCAGGGGAAGGAGAGTCCTGGGCCCAGGGGAGGACTGGAAACTGACAAGAAAATGCTGATGGAGTCCCCTCTCCCTTCCATTAGAACTCAGCAGAATTCCCCAGGATGAGTCACTTTGTGGCACAGCTGGCTCTGTCCATCAGTGACCCAGCCAAGGACCTGAGCCGGCAGGCCAGGGAGGGAGTGTACTGGCTCTACCAGCTGCTGCTGCACCAGAGGGGTAAGGAACCCAGCTGGGAAATGGCCCCCGATAGGAGACTGAGAATGGGAGTGGGGAAATTGGAATCATGTTTTGCTAAAGGGGGAAATGGGAACAGGGAATGGGGCTGGGGAAGTTGGAATCATGTTTGGCTAAGGGCAGGAATGGGAACAGGGACACAGGTGTAAGGCTCTGTGGTGTCAGAGCTGGGAAGGAGGATACTAAGGAAGGAAACTGGAATCATGCTTGCTGGAAGTTCACCCCAATAAACATCGAATTGTTTGCACCTTTGGACTTCGGGTATTGTTGCTCTCTGTTCATGCGAGAAGGGCCAGGGAAGGAAGTGGGTGAAGGAATAAGCCCCCTAACAACAGGTTCTCGTTCCCTTGCAGCAGGAGGACGTCCCAGCCAATGTGATGTGCAAGCTCCCCATCATCCAGCACTTGCACGAGGTGCCTGAGGCACTGCAGGGCTGTGGCTCTGAGGCCACCAGCAACTCCCGCTCCCTGCTGCAGGTACTGCTCTGGCTCACTGTAAATGGGGAGCTAGTGGAAGGGGAAATGGAGCCCCCTTGGCACTCACAGAAACTCTCTCCCCTCTCTCTGTGGAGCAGGGTCCTTCCCTCTGCCCCCCAAATTCTGGCACAGTCTCCCAGACGAGCGCAGTCTGCAGCTGAGCCACCTCCGGGAGCAGTGGGAACAGGTCACTTCATCCCATCAAAGCAAACAGTGCTGGCTCTCAAAGAGGCTGAGATGGAAGACCTCACTATCCCTCATGAAGGTAAGAGCCATTTACTCCTTGGGGCGTCTGGGTCTCTTGGGGGAGAAATGGGATCCCCGATGCATAGCCTGGCTGGGAGCTTCCCCTGTCCTTGGCTCCCAGCTCTGGGACAGACATGTTTCCATAATCATACCACCCTGGTTTTGTTCCTAGGAAGGAGCTCCCCAGAGATGTCCTCTAACCTGCACTGCATAGGACTTCGCCAAGCTGATTACAGAATGAGCCCTACCTGAGAGGCACCATGTACTTCTCCCTACAGAGCCAGACTTCAGTGGTGATACGGCCCAGCTGGGGTGTCAACAGGAATGAGAATGAGGTAGGAAGTTCAGAGCAGCAAGGAAAGACTAGAGGGAAATTTGAGAAGAGAGGTAGGAAGTGCCCAGGGAAAACTGCAGCAAAGAGAAAGCAGTAGACCTTGCTGTTGGGTACAGAACCCTGGGCTGCTGCCAATGTCAGGGTGGGACTGGATTCCCCTACTGGCCCCAAAAAAGGGGGCGTACACGCACCTGGAGAGGGTTACCAAGCCCAGCAAGGGGGCTGCAGGATGAGGAAGAGCCCCAGTGATGGCAGAAGATCTTCTTTCTGTGAAAAGACCTGTTTGGACTTTTAGTGTGAGACAAGCTGGGCCCTAGAAGGGTGGACTAAAGGTGGTGACCTGGCCGGAGGGTTGAATTACCAGGCAGAGAAACTGTCATGGTGGTGGAGCGACCACGGATGGTGGAGGCTAGCCCAGCGAGAAGGCTGTGATGTCTTGTCTGGCCACCATGGGGGCATGTAACAATGTGTAAATTTGTTTCTAATTGGCATCGTCAGGAGGATTGAATACCCCCTGTGGTCCGTGAGGGCTGACTGAAGTCTTGGTTGCTGAAGGCAGGTCTGTCCTCCCAAGCGGGTGTCTCGAGGGACCGAGCTGGTCACTGGATTTCTCAGTTCAGTTCCAGGGACTGGTTAAAGCAGGTCTAGGGGTTTCTCACGCAGCTCCTAGAACACCAACAGAGGAAGAAGGAAGTGCAGGCGGAGCTACGGACGCAGCAGCAGAAATACCTGTGAGAGATCCTGCCAAGGGAAATCAACCCAGGGTCTGCTATGCCCATGGACAAAAAGAGCAGACAAGAAGAACAGGCCTGGGCTGTACTGAGAAGGTTAGCCCAGGAGAGCAGGGAGGTGCAGTGGGCAGAGATGGGGACCGGCCAGAGGATTAATCCAGTGTCGGGGGAGAATCCTCCCCCTTGTGGGAGATGATGATGTCCCTCTGTGGGGAAGTTCTTACTTGCAGATGCTGTGCTTTTGGTTCCTGGACTCTGCCAGGAAGCCCAGCTCCCATCCCGAGCAGCTTGGCTGTTCCCTACCTTGCTCGGCACCAGACCCTCTGCAGAGAGCTGCACTGGGCCAGGACTGCAGAGCCAGCTGTCATCCTGGCAGGTGTAGCCCCAGGTTCCATAACCCTGACCCATGGTCTCCCTCCCCTGACAGGCTCTGAAGAAGGCCTGTCATCCCAGGGACGTGGATGCCAAGTTAAAGAGCCTGCTGTCAGCAACCCCCAGCACAGATAAACTCCCGCACATCTTGGAGGTGAGCAGAATGGGCAGGGGCAGCAGGAATTTTATCTTAGCCCTGGGGAGGCCTGGAAATGAGAGAGGATGATCCACGTCTCCATTGTGTCCTGCTACCTGAGAGCCATTGGGCCACCCGTGGTCAGGGCAGTCAGTCCAGAGCAGTGGTGGGGCCCTTCCTCCTTCAGGGACAGAGGGAAGGTGCTGGTGCTCAACAACAGGGCTCTGCCTGGTTCTGCTGAGCACTAACTCCAAGACCCCAAGCAGGCTTGCGGAGTGAGAGCATCAGAGCCCTGTGAGGTCCAGGAGAAGTTCCTCCGAGAAGAGCACTGGCTCCTTCCGAGGAAGCTGCTGAGATTGGTCTTCACAACATCTTCTGGCAAGGAGTTCCACACGTTGACTGTGCATTGTGTAAAAAAAAAAAAAAACTACTTCCTTTTTTTAGTTTTAAAGCTGTTGTCTATTAATTTCATTTGGTGACCCCATATCAGTGTACAACAGAAATGGTTTATCAAAGTCATGTTCAATAACATGATTGAATCCTTTTACAAACTCAATGTAAAAGTTTCTTAGAACAATAGTGGACTGGATTTGCCCTTGCAGCATGATTCCTGTATGTCTCATGTGATCTTGCCAAGAGCTAATGAAAATAGCTACTTTATCCAAAGAAGCTTTGGCATATGTCTGGAACCCAATTAATAGCAAGACAATGAAGATTTTTGTTGTCAAGGTTCCTTCCCCACTCTGAACTCTAGGGTACAGATGTGGGGACCTGCATGAAAACCTCCTAAGTTTACTTTCACCAGCTTAAGTTGTAACTTCCCCAAGGTACAAATTAATTTTACCCTTTGCCGTCGGAATTTCCACTGCCAACACCAACTTTAAGTGGGTTTACTGGGAAACGTAGTTTGGACACATCTTTCCCCCCAAAATCTTCCCAACCCTTGCACCCCCCTTCCCGGGAAAGGTTTGGTAAAAATCCTCACCAATTTGTATAGGTTACCACAGACCCAAACCCTTGGATCTTAGAACAATGAAAAAGCATTCAGTTTTCTTACAAGAAGACTATTAATAGAAGTAAAAGAATCACCTCTGTAAAATCAGGATGGTAGATACCTTACAGTGTAATTAGATTCAAAACATACAGAATCCCTCTTGGCAAAACCTTAAGTTACAAAAAAGACACACAGACAGGAATAGTCATTCTATTCAGCACAGTCCTTCTCAGCCATTTTAAAGAAATGATAATCTAACGCATACCTAGCGAGATTATTTACTAAGTTCTAAGACTCCGTTCCTGTTCTGTCCCCGGCAAAAGCATCATACAGACAGACACAGACCCTTTGTTTTTCTCCCTCCTCCCAGCTTTTGAAAGTAACTTCTCTCCTCATTGGTCATTTTGGTCAGGTGCCAGTGAGGTTACCTTTAGCTTCTTAACCTTTTACAGGTAAGAGGATTTTTCCTCTGGCCAGGAGGGATTTCAAAGGGGTTTACCCTTCCCTTTATATTTATGACATTAGTGTTGTCCATAGTATAGGAATCTTGGCATTTAGCCATGAAAGCAATATGGTCGTGTGCCTTGGTTTCCCTTTTACTACAGCATAACAGGTCGGGAATGTCTTTTCTCCTGAGAAAAGTTTCAAGACTGTTTACAATTATCAGGGAGTTGCCATGTTAGTCTGTATCCACAAAAACAACAAGGAGTCCGGTGACACCTGAAAGACTAACAGATTTATTTGCGCATAAGCTTTTATGGGTAAAAAACACATATTTCGTGGGTGAAACATCTGCATCACATTTTTTTTTTAACATAAAGTATATTCTTCTGTATCACTCTTAACATGTTCAAGGGTTTTCTCCAAAGATTAGGCACATTGTACACTTTTACAGTTTTTGGTAATAGCAAAAAAATAGATTAAAAAAATCACCATTAGCAATAAGAAGAAATCCATTGGAAGTGTCCATCTACAATCATTTTTGTCATGCCACACCTTTGGCTCAATACCATTGGGGTTTGGGCCTTTCAGGGTTACCCTGTGGCTTCCCTTTGCAAAATTCAGTTCTCACTTTCCTCCTTGTCCTGAAGTAAAAGAAAAAGGTTCTCCTGAACCCAAAGGACCAAGCCCCAGACCCAGGTCAATAGACAAGTCAGATCTTACCCACAAATCACGCAAATCCTTTAGGGGCAAGGAGGAACAAGGAGCACCTTGCTTCTAAAAGAGCCAAGGAGGAGAGGGACACGGTCCATGAAGAGAGCCTGCTCCGGGGTTCCTGGGGGAAGAGAGGAAGAGCAGGGAGCAGGACCGATTGCTCAGCGGGGGAATGCTGGATATGGGGCCAGCAGGGTGGTTCATCCACCTCATGTCACAGCACCAGCCCCAGTGCGTGTGCCGGCTGCAGTGTCTGCAGGTGCACAGGTCCATGTACCTGTGACAGTGGAATGGTGTTCCGGGGCCTGGCTCACAATGGTTGGAGGGTGGAGTTTGCGGCAGGGCCTGTGAGCAAAATTGCAGATGGGGTTTCTGTTCCCAGCTATGACAGCTGTGTGTCTCGGAGAAAGATCCTCGAACCCCTCTCTCCAAGAGACGTACCCTTGTCTCCAAAACCAGTCAGGTGGCAGAGCGCATACTGGTTTATGCCATAACCGACACGTTTTCTGGCCAGCCTTGAACTCTCCAATTCCCTGATGAATGTTCTTCTGACCCTTAATGGCTTTTATATTTTTGCTCTCGCGATTATTCAGACACTCAGCCCATTCTGCCTGGTCCCACTTCCATGTCGTGCCTCACTTTCCCCCTCTCTGAAGTGGGGATAATCCTAAGTGACAATTAGACAGTATTCGATCCTCAGGCCTTGCTTCCCAAATCCCTGCCCTCCTTGCCCAACACCAGCCTCTCCCCCTTTTCCCCAGACTTCCATGCCTATCTTAGTGCCTGTCTCCTCCCGCAACTGCAAGGTCTCAGACACAGTCTCCTCCGAGCGAGCTGAAGTTGCTCCTTGCTCTGAAGCAGGAATCGCATGTCCAGAGTCCTTCCCTTGCCTGGTGTCTTGACTGTGGGCATTAGAAAGGACAACACCCATATGCAGGTTGAACATCAACCTCCACTTCCGGCCCAGCAGTAGGATGGCCTTGAAACCGGAAACATGTGGAATAACAGTAGCACTCTCAAAAGTGCTGAAGACACAATGGAAGAGGAAATCCTTTGGTCTGGATTTAAATTATTCCAACTGAAAGTGAATGAGAGAAAATAGGTCCAGAGTTATCTTCCTAGCAGCAGAAAATGTAAAGATTGATACATGTTAAGGACAGAAAGGACCATTATGTGTACCTAGTCACATCTCCTGTATAACTTGAGCCCTAGAATGTCACCAAGTGGTTCCTTCAGCCAAGCATAACGTGGGACTGAGCCAGAGCACGTCTTTTGGAAGGACATCCACATGCATTAGAGCAGGGGTTCTCAAACTGGGGGTCGAGCCCCGTCAGGGGGTCATGAGGTTATTACATGGGGGGTCACGAGCTATCAGCCTCCACCCCCAATCCTGCTTTACTTCCAGCATTTATAATGGTGTTACATATCTAAAAAACTGTTTTTAATTTATAAGGAGGGGTGACACTCAGTGGCTTGCTGTGTGAAAGTGGTCAACAGCGCTAAAGTTTGAGAACCACTGCATTAGAGCCAGTTCGCTAACAGAAAATCTTTCTTCTGCAATGACGTGGGGTTAAGGGACATGGAGGAAAAGATGTGGAGGCCGTGATTAAAGTTAGAGGATCGAGGCCAGGATAACAGGGGCGAGGTCCCAGGACTGGCTATCAGAAGACCTGCCGTTTTCTATTCCTGGCTTTGGGACCATGAGTGAGTCTCTTCAACACTGGATGCCTCAGTTTCCCCACTATCAAATAGAGCTAATCAAGGTTTTGTTTGTTCTCCCCATTTTACAGGGTAGGAAACTGAGACACAGTTGGGACCTGTCTACACTACAGCTCTCTAGAGCATTTCTAAGCTGCTGACCCCCACGTGTTGTTCAGAGCCTATAGACAACACCGCTCCTCAAGGTGTGTTTGTTCTGTTCTTATCCCCTATGTACCAGCAGGGCTGGACGGCCTTTTCTCACTGTGCTGTGGGAAGCAGGTCCTGGGTACTAGGGGTCTGAAGAAGCTCTCAAGGACTAATTTTTAAAAATATTTTTATCAATGAATTGGGAGAAAACCTACAATCCCTGCTGATAAGCTTGGTGGGTGACATAATACTGGCAGAGTGGTAACTACTGATGAGGAGAGGGCAGTGATACAAAGCCATCTGGCTCATTCGGCAAGCTGGGCCCATTCAAAGAAAGCAAGTTTGACCAGAGCCAAATGCAAGGTCCTACACCTAGCAACAAGGCATGCCGGCCACACCTCCAGAATGGGGAATTGTATCCAGGAAAGCAGTGACTCTGAAAAGGATTGAGGGGCCATAGTGGAGAAGTCACTCAACAGAAGCTCCCAGCATGATGCTGTGGTGACCAGGGCTAAAGCCATCCTTAGACATAGGAGCAGAGCCGAGAGGAGGCTAGGGAGGTGACACAGCATCAGTGAGACTGTTATTGGAATACTGCCTCCAGTTTTGGTGTCCTCATTTGAAAAAGATGTTGAGAAATTGGAGCTGGGGCAGCAAGGAGCCACCAAATGTTCTGCGGGCTGGAGAAAAATGCCTTCTAGGGAGCGATTGAAAGAGCTCAACCTGTTTAGCTGATGAAAAGCAAATTGAAAGGTGACTTCACTGAAGGGTTGAAATGCCTTAATGGAGAGAAAATACTGGGGATTAAAAGGCTCGTTAATCTAGCAGAGAAAGCAAAACAAGACCCAATGGCTGGAAGGTGAAAAGAGACCAATTCATATCACAAATAAAGCACAAATATTCAACAGCGAAGAAGATTCACCACAGGAACAAGCTACCAAGGAAAGTGGTGGATTCTCCATCTCTTGATGTCATTTAATGAAGACTAGATGCCTTTCTGGAATGTGTTTGCCAAACGGTAGCGACTGTGGTATACAGGAGGCCTGTGATATGCAGGGAGTCAGATTAGATGCTCTAATGGTCTCTTCTGGCCATCCAGTTGACTCATTTCTGAAAAACTGAGCGTAGCATCGGGCGTAGCCTCTCATGTTTTGCTGTCTAGCCGGCTTGCTTCCTAGAATGAACACTCATTGAGTGAGGTAATCCAGAGAGTAGCTCAAACCTCCAAAGTGTCTGGCCAGCGGCAGGACATTAGCACTGCAGGGGAGGGGTGGGTAGGCTGAAGGGACAGCAAGTGTGAAAAAGGGGAAAGGGAGGGGGGTAATAGGAACCGATATAAGAAAAAGCCCCAGATAGCGGGACTGTCCCTATAAAATCGGGACATCTGGTCACCCCAGGGGTGGGTGTGGCAGTGACAACACAAAGGCCTTTTGCAGGACCTCAGCCTATTGGTCAAAGGTAGTGGGGAGGTGGTGACCTCACAGAGAGATGGTGACATCAGCCAGGCAGGACAGGGGCGCAGGGCAAGGGAAACCTCGCAGACCCCTGTAGCTCTGCTTCAGCAAGTCCCCTTCTCGAGGTCCCTCTTTGAGGACTGAGAGAGTATCAGGGTTTACGTACGTGAGCGCGAGGAGGAACCTCTTTCGAGTTTTCTCCTTTCCTTTTCCTGATTTTACTAGAAAACAGACATCCCTGTGTGGAAGATAAGAGCCTCCGAGAGGTTTGGAACCTGTTCAGTCTGATCCATTTGGTGCCAGGTGAATTCTAGGCCTGGAAAACGCTAGGTTCAGGTGGCAGAATTTTATTCCCCACCTAGGATTTTGTCCCTTAGAATCACTGGGGACATTAGGGTTTGTCCTTTTTGTTTTACCTTTTCCTCCATCCCTCCTTCCCTTCCCTTCTTCTCTCACTTCTTTTGTCCTTTCCCTTGTTCTCCTCCCACCACCAGGAGGAATGTGTGGGGGGAGTCACTAGGGGTGCTCTAAAGCTTCCATTGTGGAAGGTCCACCCAAAAATGTTGGGCTGAAATAGTGCTCGGGCAGTGATCCCCACCGGTGACCTGGGCCATCCTTTGGGCTCTCTGGTGAGAACCCTCAGCCTCCTGCCCCTCTGTCTCTACCCTGATTGGCCGAGCGGGTGGTTATTGACAGGGAGGAGACTCGGGTCCTTGTTCTCTTTTAAAACCAAGTAAATAAGTCATAACCAGTTATATGTCTGACGAATTTTGCTGCTTCTGTGCATTCATTGTCTCTGAGCAGTTCATGATTCTCTCTAACATTCCAGTTCTCCTGAAACGCTTGCTGAATAATCACTATGAACTGTTTTTGGTCTGGAGCTCATTTGACAGCACTTTATTCAGGTTGTTCAACATATGAAACTCAAGATCCAATAGTTAGTTTGCAAGTCAGGGCTCTTGGGTCCTATTCCCAACTCTGCCACGGCCTGGCTGTGTGACCTCAGACAAGTCAATTCTCCTTTCTCAGCCTTAGCTTCTCCCTCTTTCAAGTAGGCATAACAATCCGCTCCTACGTACTTCACGGCGGGTGGAGGATGGGGATCCATTGGAGAGTGTCACTGGGAGCAGTGAATAATATCACTTTTACTCAATCTGATTATGACATAATAGAGTAGCTGAAATATTCTATTTTATTTGTTTTTGATCATTTTGAAATCAAGAGCAGCAACTCCTTCGCTCAGACTATTCCCCAGGTTGAGAGTGACTGAGCTGGGCCAGACCCTGTGAGCTGCTGAGCATGGAAATCAATGAGAAATGAGGGGGCCCTGGGTTTCCTATGCCTAGGGACTTTCATGTGGGGAATGGTTTCCCCGGAGAAGTCCGGACTCCTGGGTTCTGTTCCTGCTCTAGCCTGGGGGGTGAAGGGGGTGGCCAGGGATGGCAGGAGGGAGCTGCTTGTATAAAGTGAGCAATGGTCTTTGTGACTGACCCCAGTGCCTCCCCAGGTATTGCAGCAACAGGGCTGAAGAGGGGGAACGTTGGGAGCAGATCATGCAATGAACTCCTGCCAGTGTGTGGAGATTGCACTCCCTGCACCCCTGTGGGGGGTGGCGGAGCTGCTATGGCTGGGGCAGGGATGGGGAGGGATGAAAAAGGCTGTTTAGTGAGAGGCTGCCTTGACCCCAGACTCAAGCCTGCTCCCCGCTTGGTTCCAGGATGGCCGGGCTCCTGAGGATCTTCAGGAAGAATGCCGTGCAAGTGGCCACAGAGCCTGAGGGAAGCAGCTGCCATCTTCCCCAGGAGCAGGGCGGCCCCTCCGTCCCCACTAGCGGGGAAGGCGCTCGCGGATGGACCAGGAGGTGGAAGTGCCCAGCCTTCTGGCAGAGGAAACCCACTCCCGGCGCAGGCGTCGATGTGGGAGAGGCACCGGCCAGGCTGAAATGGAGCTGGCCCAGGATGCAGCTGGGCAGGCAGGACCCAGCCCAGGAAGGGAGCCAGGCAGGGTGGCTTTGGGGCTTGTTGTGTGGGAAGCACCGGCCCCAGGAGCCCAGCCCTGATTCCCAGCAGGAGGCATCACCCTGCCCGGTCACTGAGGACCCTCCAGTCTCCCCGGGGCAGGAGGTGGAGGATCCCTGTCCCAGCACCAGCAGCTTGGCCCACTCCCCATGGGCCAACAGCAGCGCCTGGAACTCGGACAGGAGTGAGGCCAACGGATGCTGCTGCTTTGTTCCAGGTGAGGAGCTCGGCTGGGCTCATGGAGGGGTGAGGAGGGGGCTATGAACACCCTGGGCCCAGGCCCTCGACCAGTGCTAAGGGGGTGGGTCCCCAGCCCAGGTGTCTGGCCTGAGCCACGTGAACCTCTGACACAAGATACTGCCACTTTGGTCCTTGGTACTGTAGCTGGTGCTGTGGCGGGGAGGGGAGGCAGGCACTGCCCTAGGAGTCCAGGACAGTGTGTGTGTGGAGGGTCTCTTTGCTGTGGGCTCCTGAAGGAGTTGGGGGCTGAAGGTATGTCAAGATTCCTTCCCCACTCTGAATTCTAGGGTACAGATGTGGAGACCTGCATGAAAACCTCCTAAGGTTACTTTCACCAGCCTAGGTTAAAACTTCCCCAAGGTACAAATTAATTTTATCCTTTGCCCTTGGAATTTCCACTGCCACCACCAAACTTTAACTGGGTTTACTGGGAAACGTAGCTTGGACACGTCTTTCCCCCCCCCAAAATCCTCCCAACCCTTGCACCCCACTTCCTGGGAAAGGTTTGGTAAAAATCCTCACCAATTTGCATAGGTGACCATAGACCCAAACCCTTGAATCTTAGAACAATGAAAAAGCATTCAGTTTTCTTACAAGAAGACTTTTAATAGAAGTAAAAAAAAAAAAGAATAACCTCTGTAAAATCAGGATGGAGATACTTTACAGTGTAATTAGATTCAAAACATACAGAATCCCTCTAGGCAAAACCTTAAGTTACAAAAAAGAAACACAGACAGGAATAGTCATTCTATTCAGCACAGTTCTTTTCTCAGCCATTTGAAGAAATCATAATCTAACACATACCTAGCTAGATTACTTACTAAAAGTTCTAAGAGTCCATTCCTGTTCTGTCCCCGGCAAAAGCAGCGTACAGACAGACCCAGACCCTTTGTTTCTCTCCCTCCTCCCAGCTTTTGAAAGTATCTTGTCTCCTCATTGGTCATATTGGTCAGGTGCCAGTGAGGTTACCTTTAGCTTTTTAACCCTTTACAGGTGAGAGGATTTTTCCTCTGGCCAGGAGGGATTTTAAAGGGGTTTACCCTTACCTTGTCATAAATATAAAGGGATCATTGAGAGGGGGGAATGTGGGGCCCTATCTGCCCTGGTCCCGGAGGTGGGAAGGGGGCACATTGCCCCACCATGCTCCTGTCCTTCTCCTGAGTGTCAGCCAGTGTCTACCTGTCCCCTTCTCTCCCTGGTGCAGGGACCCCAGGGACTCAGGATGAGGAGGAGGAATGGGTGGGTGTGGCCACAGAGGAGGCTGTTCTCAAGAACATCCAGGAGCAGCTCGAGGGCCGAGAAAAGGTACAAACGTTCCCCAGCTGTGCTGGAACCGAGGGTCTTTTCTCTGATGATCCACCAGCCCTAATGGGGACCTTTCTCCTCCATTATCTGGGACGCCTAAGATGGGGGTGTTTGTCACACACAAGCCGGGGTCTCCTTCCCTCACAGGCACTGTCCCAGATCTGGACCCTGCTTATGTAGGAGTTGTGGGTGATTTGGAAAATGGGCGGCCCCCGCTATACCCATTCAGGCCTGAGTCCTGCAGCTGGTGTGGGTGGGGCAGGGAGGTTCCTAGCTAACTGGCTCTCTCCCCCCCAACCCCACTCCTGGTAGGTGCAGAATGAGGCCCAACACCTCATGTTCCTGCACGCCATCCGCCCAGCGTATCTCGCTGCACAGCAGAGAGGGTAGGACACATTGGAGCCACACTGCTGCAAGGCGGCTGTCCTGGAAAGAATTGTGGTGTGCGAGACACGGCGCCAAGCAGCTGGAGAGAGGACAGAGACATGGGAGGGACAGGGGTCTTCCTGGGCCATTGGATGGGGGATGGCTGGTGCTGGAGGGGCAGCTGAGTCCAAGGATTGCTGGGGCTGAAGATTGGGGACAAGAGACAGGAAAAATTCTGAGATTGGCCACTAGTGGGCAGGAATCGGAGGAGCTGGAGGCAGGTGGGGGGATTCTGCTGGCTTTGTGGGGCGCTGGCTGTGTAATCTCCTCACTGGGAAGTGTCAATGAGGCCCGAATCTCTCTCTCTCTCTCTCCTTTGTCTCCTTTGGGTCTCACAGGAGCTCATGGAGGAGCTGCCTGGTAACTCTCCACTGGGCACCATCCTCGCTAACTCCCTGATTGCTGTGGGCATTCTCAGGTACCAAGACCCTCCTGCCTGGTTCCCCTAACCCCGGTGCTGCTCAGATGCAGGTCTGGGAGTCACTGTCCCTCCCACTACCAGGTCACCTCCCAAAGTGTCTCCTCTGGCAGAGGTGGTGGGAAGGTTCACTCTCTCTGGGTTGGGCTGTTCTTTTCACTCCAGTAACATTGCAATGGCTTTGGGGAGAGGCTCACTCCCAGGATCAGATACAGCAGGGTACAGGGAACAGGCGCTATTCCTGCCCTGCCACTGTCTGTCTGGGAAACCTTGGGCTTGTCATTCCCTGGCTCGGTGCCTCAGTTTCCATTCTCGCCAGCCTCTGCCTATTTCCCTGCAGTTTCATGTCCCTGTTGGTGCCAGTCCCACCCCCACACTGCACAGTCTAATACCAGCTCCTCTCTCTTGCCAGCACCAAGACACCTGGCCTGGAGCCAGAGCTGGAAACCCACCTCCTTAGAGCTGCCCTGCATGCCGGCTTCACCCTGGGCACGGAGAAGGAGACCACCCAAGTCCAGGTAGATCATGCTAAAGTCATGGATTGAAGAGCCAGCTGTCCTCCTGCCATGAATCCTTGCTAATTGCCTGCAGTGGAATGTGAATGAGTGAGTCCAGGATATGTGTTTGGGGGTCTCACAAGTGCTTCCCAGAGACCCCTCTTCCCATCTTATGGCAGGTGTAGTGCCAGTTTCCCTAACTCTGACCTATTGCTCTCCCTTGCTTTGCAGGATCTGCATAGTGTCCTGCCAGACCTCCTGGATGCCATGCTGGGGAACCTGCTGGCAGAGTACCCAGAAACCGACAGACTCCATTACATCTTTGAGGTGAGCCCGATAAGAGGTGTGGGGCAATTTTGCCTTAACTCTTAGATCCATTTTCAAGTCTGTCCTTCTAGCTGGGCCCCCAGTGGATCATCCTTGGTCAGAGCAGTCAGTGCAATGCAGTGTCAGGACTTTCCTCCTTGAAGGACAGAGGAAGGAGCTGGGACTTCAAGCCAGAGCTTTGCCTGGGGACTGGCTTAGGGAGTGAGAGTCTGAACCCCTCCTGTGAGATCCAGAAGATGGTCCTCAGAGAAGAGACACAGGCTCCTTCCAAGAGAAACAGGAGCACCCCAGAGATTCAGCCCTTCTCTCCGATGGGCCCTGAGATTCCTGGGGAGATTGTGCTCACACTCAGTTCCTTCACCCAACCAAGGACTTGAAAGCCAAGGAGGGGTGAGGGGTCTGTCTCCTTCCTGGTAGGCTGTTCAGGAATCAGGAGTTCAGGGAGGATGGGACAAGCCCCAACATTGAACGTTGTCCCAGTCTAGAGAGACAATGACAAGTTGTGACCTGCAGGATACAGGCATTGTCCTGGAGGCAACAATCCCCTTCTAAAGCTCTGCGATCAATGAATCAGATATTTCACCCCGTGCACAATGTCTCAGCCCCCTGGAGATGGGGAGAGTCTCATTAGCACAACACATGCATCGGCCTGTTGATCCTGAGCTGTTTCCTTTCCCCCTAGCACATGAACTATTGGATCGTGCCCAGGGTGTTGCAAGAGAGAGCCAGGGCCATTAAGAGCAGCACCGCCCTGCTCAGATCCACCATCATCCTCCCTGAGTTTGACGTAATTGACCTCTCAGCCCAGCTTCCTGACTCCAGGCGTCGGTGGGCTGACTCGAACGGGCTGTAGGATGTGCTGCTGCAGGGGCTGGGGGTTAGGCGTGTTCCTCTTGGGGAGGCAGAGTCAGAGCAGAAAATGAGCTTGGCTTGAGTCAAGTTCTCCTTGTCCTGGTTAAGTGGTGACTCTGGGCTTTTAAGGGGACCATGCTGCAGGTTCATGCCTTTCTGTCATCCTGGAGCAGCTGGGGAAGTAAGTCCTCATGGAGGGCCCTGCCCACATCCCTGTGCTCCAGGCTCCTTTTGGGGGCAGAGGAAATTAAGAGTCTAGCTCGAGCTCCTATTCTCTAGCATCTCCTGTAGAGAGGCTATGGGGACGGAGAGTCCTGGCCCAGGGAGGGACTGGGAGCTGACAGGAAAATGCTGATGGATTCCCCTCTCCCTCTTCCTCCCGAAAGAACTCAGCTGAATTCCCCAGGATGGGTCACCATGTGGCACAGCTGGCTCTGTCCATCAGTGACGCAGCCAAGGACCTGAGCCGGCAGGCCAGGGAGGGAGTGTACCGGCTCTACCAGCTGCTGCTGCACCAGAGGGGTAAGGAACCCAGCTGGGAAATGGCACCCAATGGAGTGAGAGTGGGACCCCAACCAATTTCTCTCAGACTGACCCCGGCTGGAGGCTGAGTCTCTGTCGATCTCTTTCTCTGTTCTACAGCAGCCCCTGAAATTCTGTTGGGCCAGGCAAGCAGTGAGGACTCTGCCCACTGTGCAACCACCAATGGGATTGGAAGGACACAAGCACTGCAACCAGAATGACAAGTGTGTGTGTGTGTGTGTCTGTTTCCCAGGGCTGACCATCCATGAGGCCGAAGCCCTGTGGTGTTGGGACTGGCACCAGGACAGCAGGCTCCTGGGCTACAGGAATACAGCCAGGGTTGGGGAGGTAAGGACACTCTGCCAGGGCATGACACAGCTCAGGGAGTGTGGGTGGCTGGGTCCCCTGCAGTGGCTGCCTCCTGGGGCCACTAAACAGGATACCGTTCTAGCCCCAGGATTTGGAGCCTGGTTCTGGTCAATCTGCTAATGCCTCACGTCCTGTTGGTTTTAGGTCTTAGGAAAGTTCTTCTGGGAGGGGCAGAGAAGATCCTTATCTGGACGACAGTGGTGGCCATCCACAACCCTTACTGCGTGTCAGCCAGGTTGGGCTGTTCCTCACCTGCTCCCTCCTAGGGGAAGCCCAGCAGCTGATGGGGGACAAGGTAAGCAGCTGCATTAGAGTCAGGAGATTGGGGTGGGGCCCAGGACTCATTCCCATCCAATGGCCATTCGCTGGCCTGGCAGCAAGAAGCCTGGTGTGGAATGAGAGTGAGAACAGGTGCTACTGGTAAGGGAGGTGAATTCACCTCCATGAGCAGGAGGGAGCCAGCTTGTCCCCAGAGCAGCTCCAACCGATCCTTTTAGCAAGGCTAAGTAATGACAAGCATTACCTCGTCATGGACTTATGTTCTTAGGACACGTTGCTTTCGCTCTTGCGGGTCTCTCCTATCCCACAGGGCTGCACCAGTTTCCAGTGGACTAGAGTCTGTGCCACCTGAGCCACCACCCAGAGTTGCTCCCATCACTGGCAGCCTGGGAAGCCAAGGACTGATGAGTGATGGCGACTCACCAGGCAGGACTGATGCACATGGGCAGGGGAAGCTTGTCCTGCTGCTGGCAGGGCTGGACCCGCTCTAGAGAGAATGGGAGGATTCAGTTAGCAGGGGCTGCTGATCTGCCCCATTCACCAGGGCTGCCATCCTGCATCTTCAGCATTAGTGTCTGGGATGACTTGGGGAAAGGTCTCAACCTCCCGACATCCTACTTCACTGCTGCCAGAATCCGTCCTTCCCCCACACTCCCCTGCTAGAGCCCTGTCCCTGCCCAACTTGGTTGGGGGTGGAGGAGAGGGTTCTGAGAACTTGAGCTGTGGAATAGAGGTGGAACAGCTGTCAGGGACACTGAGGGGGAGGTGGCAGGAGCTGACCCTACAAGGAGGGGGGTTGGCACTGGAGGTCACTAGAAAGGACAAGACTCCATTCTAGGGGTCAGGAGGGTGAATCCAGCCCTCAGAGACAGGCAGGTGGTGGGAGGAAATGCTGCCGGTTCCAGGTGCCCTTAATCCCCCCCAATTCCTTGGGGGCGTCTGAGTCTCTGACAGGTTCTCATTCCCTTGCAGAAGGAGGACGTCACGGCCAATGTGATGCGCCAGGTCCGCATCATCCGGCACTTGCACCAGGTGCCTGAGGCACTGCAGTGCTGTGCCTCTGAGGCCACCAGCAACTCCCGCTCCCTGCTGCAGGTACTGCTCCGGCTCACTGTAAAAGGGGAGATAGTGGAAGGGGAAATGGAGCCCCTTGGCACTCACAGAAACCCTCTCCCCTCTCTGTGGAGCAGGGTCCTTCCTGCTGCACCCCAAATGCCCTCACAGCCTCTGAGATGGGCGCAGCCTTCAGCTGAGCCACCTCCTGGAGCAGTGCAGACAGGTCACCTCGTCCCATCAAACCAAGCAGTGCTGGCTCTCAAAGAGGCTTAGATGGAAGACCCCACTCCCTCATGGAGGTAAGAGTCATTTACTCCTTGGAGTGTGTGGGTCTCCTGGGGGAGAAACGGGATCCCCGATGCATAGCCTGCCTGGGAGCTTCCCCTGTCCCTGGCTCCCAGCTCTGGGACAGAGACGTCTCAATCATTGTACCACCCTGGTTTTGTTCATAGGAAGGGGCTCCCTAGACATGTCCTCTAAACTGGACTCCTGAGAGGGTTTCCGGCAGGAGGCTCCAGCCCCTCAGGCATGAAGAGGACATCAGGTAATCTCGTTCACATGGCATCTCCGGTCTCCAGCTCCACTTCCCGCAGCAGGGCCAACGAACCCATCAGCTCCCAGAATCCCAACTCTTTCGCCTCCTTCCGCTCAGCAGTGGGATTTCTTCAGCCCCCTCACCACACCTGTCAGCCTCTGAATGATGAAGGGCCCGAATGTCAGAGTCACCAGAACAAGCAAACTCCAGTTGCAGGCAGTGGGGCCCGTGTGTACTGAGCCCCACTGGAAACCAGGTCTGAAATGGGAACAAGGACCCCAGCCCAGGAACAGTAGGAGTGGGCACAGCAGGCCTGTAACAGGTTGTTCTCCACTGGGCTGCACAGCCTGGGGCTTAGCCAAGCTGATTACAGAATGAGCCCTACCTGAGAGGCACCATGTACCTCCTCCTACAGAGCCAGACTTCAGTGGTGATACAGCCCAGCTGGGGTATCAACAGGAATGAGAATGAGTTAGGAAGTTCAGAGCAGCAAGGAAAGTCTAGAGGGAAACTTGAGAAGAGAGGTGGGAAGTGCCCAGGGAAAACTGCAGCAAAGAGAAAGGAGTACACCTTCCTGTTGGGTACAGGACCCTGGGCTGCTGCCAATGTCAGGGTGGGACTCGATTCCCCTACTGGCCCCAAAGAAGGGGGCGTCCACCCACCTGGAGAGGGTTACCAAGCCCAGCAAGGGGGCTGCAGGATGAGGAAGAGCCCCAGTGTTGGCAGAAGGGTGGACTAACGGTGGCGACCTGGCCGAAGGGTTGAGTTACCAGGCAGAGAAATTGTCATGGTGCTGGAGCAACCACAGATGGGGGACGCTAGCCTAGCGAGAGGGCTGTGATGCCATGCCTGGCTGCCACGGGGGCACGGAAAGATGAGTAGATTATTTTCTTATTGGTACAGTCAGGAGGATTGAATTCCATCAGCCCTCATGGATCACAGGGGGAAGTCTTGGGTGCTGAAGGACGGTCTGACCTGCCAAGTGGGTGTCTCAAGGGACCAAGCTGGTCAATGGATTTTTCACTTCAGTTCCCAGGACTGGTTAAGCAGCCAAAGCAGGTCTAGGAGTTTCTCATGCAGCTCCTAGAACACCAACAGAGGCAGAAGGAAGTGCAGACGGAGCTACAGACGTGGCAGCAGAAATACCTGTGAGAGATCCTGCCAAGGGAAATCAACCCAGGGTCTGCTATGCCCATGGACAACAAGAGCAGACAAGGAGAGCACGCCTGGGCTGTGCTGTGAAGATTAGCCCAGGAGAGCAGGGCATGAGGAAGTGTACAAGCGTGGCCTAATGCCAAGATGGGGACAAGAGTTCTTTGTTTTGAGTGCAGAGAAGCAAGCCATATCAAAAGACACGGCCTGCTTAGGAAATTGCTGAATGGCAAATCGAGGGGCCAGGGCCCCAAGAAGGTAGAAAGAAAGGAGAAGGTGTCCTCTGACACAAACCCACATGAGGCGGGCAACGTGGAGGTGGAAGGGATGGCCGTGGACCTTGCAGACCCTCCACCAACATGCCCTGTTGGGTGCTGCAGGGAGGTGAAGCACGAAATGGTTGGCCCAGAGATGAAGCAGACTGAAGTAGGGAGAAACACCAGGGTGGAGAAGTCCATGGTGGGTTCTCAGACCCTGACGGAAAAGGTTTTGGTGAATGCAGTGCCAGTAGCAAAAAGGGGTAGAGAAGAAGCTAAAGGCTTCGGAACAGGCTCCGCAAGCAGTTGCGAATGAGAAGGAGTGGCTGCAGGAAGAGCGCTGGGATACTGCGTAAGGGAAGGATTGCCTCTTAATTCTGGTGAGCGGCTGGCAGTGGAGCTGGGGACACTGTGCGCAGGCTGTACAAGCGCGCAGCCGGTGACAGAGATGAGATGATGAGGGATGAAGCTTGGACAAGAATCGAACTTGCCCCCCCAGGTGGGCGATGCTCTAAGGAGGAGGGAATATAACAGAGAGTGGCCTGTGGGCTGTAAAGTCTGGACCTAGGCCAAACTGATTACAGAGTGAGCTTCACCTGAGGGAAAAACCAGGGAAAAACGCAGCAAAGGTACAAGAACAGGCCTAGCTATTCAGTACAGGCCTTGGGGCAGAACCTAGAATTGAGGGTAGGACTGGTTCTCTCATGGTCTCTAAGGAAGGGGACGTAGAAGGCCATAGAAAGGAATAGCAAGGGCAAGCCGAGCCAAAGTCAGGCTGAGGTAGAGCTCCCAAAGGAACGGAAGACCTTGTTTCTATTAGACATTTTTGGACTTTTTGTTTGGGATGAGCACGACCCAGGAAGGAGTGGACTAAAAGACGGTCACCTGGCTGAAGGGCTGAGTTCCCAGCCAAAGAACTCCCAGAGGGCCCTAGCAACTATTGGCTTTGGTGCTAGCCCAGCAAGAAAGCTGTAACACCAGGCCTTGCCAGGAAGGGGCAGCCTGGTTTTGGAGAGCGGTGGGGATGGCCTATGGGAGAGGGTGGCTGGAGGGGTCGTACAGGAGGGGCAACAGGGTCCAGTGATGAGAGCAGGGAACTGGTTGGACTGCAGCCCTGCCCCTGAGTGGTAACGAGATCCTGGCCAGGTCACTCTCCTACCTGATGCCTCACTTTCTGTATCTTTGAAATGGGGATCATCCTGACCCACATTAAGTGAGTGTTTGATCCTCTGTTTTTCCTTCCAAAATCTCTGCCGTCCTTGCCCCGCACAGGCCTCTGCCCTGTTCCTCAAACTTCCGTGCCCATGTTAGTGCCTGTGTAGCCCCCCAATGGCAAGGTCTCATGTACAGCCTCCTGCCAGCAAACTGAAGCCGCCCCTAGATCCAGAACAGGAATCGCAGTTCCTGTGCGCGGCCTGAATGGAGGACAGACCATGGGCATGGGGACGGCCAACACTCACATCCAGGTAGATCATCAACGTACTCCTCTGTCCCAGGAGCAGGAAGGTCTCTGGTTCTTGCTTTCTTCGATGGCTGGAGCTGCTGATCTGGGGGTGCGGTGGACAGAGATGGGAACAGGTATAGGATTAATCCAGTGTCAGGGGGAGACTCCCCCCCTCCCCTCACCCGTGGGAGATGATGTTGCCCCTCTATGGGAAAGTCCTTCCTTGCAGATGCTGTGCTTTGGTTCCTGGACTCTGCCAGGAAGCCCAGCTCCCATCCCTAGCAGCTTGGCTGTTCCCTACCTTACTCGGCACCAGACCCTCTGCAGAGAGCTGCTCTGGGTCAGGAGTGCAGAGCCAGCTCTCATCCTGGAAGGTGTAGCCCCAGTTTCCATAACCCTGACCCATGGTCTCCCTCCCATGACAGGCTCTGAAGAAGGCCTGCCCAGAGACGTGGATGCCATGTTAAAGAGCCTACTGACAGCAACCCCCAACACAGACAAACTCCCGCACATCTTGGAGGTGAGCAGAATGGGCAAAGGCAGCAGGAATTTTACCTTAGCCCTGGGGAGGCCTGGAAATGAGAGACTGGATGATCCATGTTTCCATTGTGTCCTGCTACCTGAGAGCCATTGGGCCACCCATGGTCAGGGCAGTCAATACAGAGCAGTGTTGGGGCCCTTCCTCCTTCAGGGACAGAGGGAAGGCGCTGATGCTCGGCAACCAGGCTCTGCCTGGTTCTGTTGAGCACTAACTCCAAGACCCCAGGCAGGCTTGCGGAGTGAGATCATCAGAGCCCTGTGAAGTCCAGGAGAAGATCCTCTAAGAAGAGCACTGGCTCCTTCCGAGGAAGCTGCTGAGATGGGTCTTCACAACATCCTCTGGCAAGGAGTTCCACACGTTGACTGTGCGTTTGTTTAAAAAAATACTTCCTTTTTTTAGTTTTAAACCTGCTGTCTATTAATTTCATTTGGTGAGCCCATATCAGTGTACAACAGAAATGGTTTCTCAAAGTCATGTTCAATAACATGATTGGATCCTTTTACAAACTCAATGTAAAACTTGCTTAGAACAATGGTGGATTTGGATCTGCTCTTGCAGCATGGTTCCTGTATGTCTCATGTGATCTTCCCAAGAGCTAATGAAAATAGCTACTTTATCCATAGAAGCTTTGGCATGTGTCTGGAACCCAATTAATATCAAGACAATGTAGATATTAGTGTTGTCCATAGTATAGGAATCTTGGTATTTAGCCATGAAAGCAATATGGTAGTGTGCCTCGGTTTCCCTTTTCCTACATCATATCAGGTCTCGAATGTCTTTTCTCCTGTGAAAAGTTTCAAAACTGTTTACAAGTATCAGGGGGTAGCCGTCTTAGTCTATATCCACAGAAACAAGGAGTCCAGTGGTACCTGAAAGACTAACAAATTTATTTGGGCATAAGCTTTCATGGGTGAAACATCTGTATCACAGGGTCTTTTAACATAGTGTGGGTTTTTTTGTATCACTCTTAACATGTTCAAGGGTTTTCCCAAAAGATTTGGCACCGTGATACAGTATGGCCAGAGGGCAGCAGGAGAGTGTTTAAAGGGAGCCTTATCCCCTGTAGAAGGAAGAAAGTTTGCTATAGATTAATTAGAGCACCTGAAGCCAGTCACCTGATAACCCCCCCCCCCCACCCCGCTTCAATCGGACAAGGGAAGGAGTTGAAGCAGAGTGGATTGGTCAATAGACAAGTCAGATCTTACCCAGAAATCACGCTGTTGCCAATCCTTCAGGAGCAAGGAGGAACAAGGAGAAACTTGCTTTCAAAAGAGCCAAGGAGGAGAGGGACACGGTCCATGAAGAGAGCCTGCTCCGGGGCTCCTGGGGGAGAGAGGAAGAGCAGGGAGCAGGACCCATTGCTCAGGGGGGGAATGCTGGATATGGGGCCAGCAGGGTGGTTCATCCAGCTCATGTCACAGCACCAGCCCCAGTGCGTGTGCCGGCTGCAGTGTCTGCAGGTGCACAGGTCCATGTACCTGTGACAGTGGAATGGTGTTCCCGGGCCTGGCTCACAATGGTTGGAGGGTGGAGTTTGCGGCAGGGCCAGTGAGCAAAATTGCAGATGGGGTTTCTGTTCCCAGCAATGACAGCTGTGTGTCTCAGAGAAAGATCCTCTTACCCCTCTCTCCAAGAGACGTACCCTTGTCTCCAAAACCAGTCAGGTGGCAGAGCGCAAACTGGCTTATGCCGTAGCCGACACGTTTTCTGGCCAGCCTTGAATGCTCCAATTCCCTGATGAATGTTCTTCTGACCCTTAATGGCTTTTATATTTTTGCTTTAGCCATTATTCAGACCCTCAGCCCAGTCAGCCTGGTCCCACTTACATGTGGTGCCTCACTTTCCCCCTCTCTGAAGTGGGGATAATCCTAACTGACAATTAGACAGTGTTTGATCCTCAGATCTTGATTCCCAAATCCCTTCCCTCCTTGCCCAACACCAGCCTCCCCCCATTTCCCCAAACTTCCATGCCTATCTTAGTGCCTGTCTCCGCCCCCAAATGCAAGGTCTCAGACACAGTCTCCTTCCAGCAAGCTGAAGCTGCCCCTGGCTCTGGAGCTGGAATCGCATGTCCTGAGAGCTTTCCTTGCCTAGTGTATTCACCGTGGGCATGAGAAAGGACAACACCCGTATGCAGGTCTAACATCAGCCTCCACCTCTGTCCCAGCAGCAGGATGGCTCTGCTTCCTGCTCTGTTAGGGGGCTTATTCCTTCACCCACTTACTTCCCTGGTCCTTCTCGCATGAACGGAGAGCAACAATACCCGAAGTCCAAAGGTGCAAACAATTCAATGTTTATTGGGGTGAACTTCTAGCAATCATGATTCCAGTTTCCTTCCTTAGTGTCCCCCTTCTCAGCTTTGACACCCCAGAGCCTTACCTGTGTCCCTGTTCCCATTTCCCCCCCTTAGCAAAACATGATTCCAATTTCCCCGCCCCCATTCTCTGTTCCCATTCCCCCCGTTAGCAAAACATGATTCCAGTTTCCCCACCTCCATTCCCTGTTCCCATTCCCCCTCCTTACTTCCTGAGCTGCTCTGGGCAAGGACTGCAGAGCCAGCTGTCATCCTGGCAGGTGTAGCCCCAGGTTCCATAACCCTGACCCATGGTCTCTCTCCGCTGGCAGGCTCGGAGCAAAGGCCTGTCCAGAGAACATGGATGACGAGCTCTAGATCCTGCTGACAGCATCCCCCAGCACAGACAAACTCCAGCACATCTCGGAGGTGAGCAGAATGGGAAGGGGAAGCAGGGGTTTTAACTTGGCCCTGGGGACTCCTGGAAAGAAGAGACTGGAAAATCCATGTTTCTTCTCTTGGATCCTTCGAGTATGCATTTGTGATATAAACTCAGTGGGTGACCTTGGGGTTAACTCACTTCCCCCTTCCGGCATCAGTCTTCTCCACTATCAAATCTACCCTGGGGAAGAAGGACATAAGCCCCGACAATCACCTTCACCTGTTGGTGTCTGGCCCTGGGACCCTAAACCAACTGGACTATCTGCCCCATCACCTAAACTGCCCTGACTTTTCCTCCTAGGGCCTTGTCCTAAGTGCTCAGCCTAGCCCCTTCCTGGCTTATCCCTGACCTTTCAAGGACTCTCCAAGCCCCTCCCACACCTGCTCCCCTTGGGGTGTCTCTGGTGGCTGAGCACAGGCTGCCCTTCTGTCTGTCAGCAGGCCTGAGTCCTAGTCACATGCTGCTTCTTGTCACCTGACCCCCACATTTATTCCCTTCACCCTACGGAGCTGCATAACCTGGGCTAAGTACAGTTGAGCTCCAACCCCTGTCCTGGCCATCTCACCCTGGGACAGGTTGAAAGTGGAAACCTGTGGGCTAACAGTAACTGTTTGCTCTCAAAGGTGCTGAAGACACAATGGAAGAGGAAATCCTTTGGTCTGGATTTAAATTATTGCAACTGAAAGTGAATGAGAGAAAATTGGTCCAGAGTTATCTTCCTAGCAGCAGAAAATCTGTAGATTGATAGATGTTAAGGTCAGAAAGGACCATTATGTGTATCTAGTCGCACCTCCTGTACAACTGGAGCCCTTGAATGTCACCAAGTGATTCCTTCAGCCAACCATAACATGGGACTGAGCCAGAGCACGTCTTTTGGAATGACATCCACATGCATTGGAGCCAGCAGGCTAACAGAAAATCCTTCTGTAGTGACATGGGGTTAAGGGACATGAAGGAAAAGACACGGAGGCTGTGATTAAAGTTAGAGCACTGAGACCAGGATAACCGGGGCTAGGTCGCAGGATTGGCTAGCAGAAGACCTGCCATTTTCTATTCCTGGCTTTGAGACCATGAGCAAGTCTCTTCACTGCTGGGTGCCTCGGTTTCCCCAACTATCAAATAGAGCTAATCAAGCTTTTGTTTGTTCTCCCCATTTTACAGGGTGGGAAACCGAGACACAGTTGGGACCTGTCTACACTACAGCTCTCTAGAGCATTTCTAAGCTGCTGACCCCCACATGTTGTTCAGAGCCTATGGACAACACAGCTCCTAAGGGTGTGTTTATTCTGTTCTTATCCCCTATGTACCAGCAGGTCTGGGCGGCCTTTTCTCACTGTGCTGTGGGGAGCAGGTCCTGAGTACAAAGGGTCTGAAGAAGCTCTCAAGGACTAATTTTTAAAAATAATTTTTATCAATGAATTGGGAGAAAACATACAATCCCTGCTGATAAGCTTGGTGGGTGACAAAATACTGGCAGAGTCGTTATTACTGATGAGAAGAGAGCAGTGATACAAAGCGATGTGGCTCATTTGGCAAGCTGGACCCATTCAAAGAAAACAAGTTTGACCAGAGCCAAATGCAAGGTCCTATACCTCCCAACAAGGCATGCCAGCCACACCTCCAGAATGGAGAAGTGTATCCAGGAAAGCAGTGACTCTGAAAAGGATTTAGGGGCTATAGTGGAGAAGCTACTCAACACGAGCTCCCAGTGGGATGCTGTGGTGAACAGAGCTAAAGCCATCATTACATGTAGGAGCAGAGCCGTGAGTAGCATAGGGAGGTGTGACATTATGAGTGTAATATAATATCTCATTGATAGGTCACAGGGCCAGAAAGAGTTAATTAACTCATAGGCTGACCTGATCCATGGCTGAACTTTAAAGACTGGTGAGGAAGATATGTAAAGGAATAGAGCTTTGAAATGCAAGCCTGCATTGTTAGAGATAGAAGGGTAGATGTTTGCTCAGGTCTTGTGATATAAGCAAACGAGTCTTGTCTATTGCTATAGCTTTGATTCAAAGATCAAAAGAGGAATATTAACATTTAGGAAGACACTTGAGTGAAACAGTATTATTGTTCATATGTCTCTTTGAAGGTTGTGGTAACCTGTATCTAAACTGTTTAATGGATAAATTATCCTGTGATAATTGCCAGGATGTTTAGGAGAAGGAAAGTTAAGCCTATTGTTTTCTCAGGCCAAAAGGCTGCTGGAAATGTATAAAAACCCTGGGACACAATCCTTCTTCATCTCAGATCTGCTTTGGGTTTCAAGAAGGGGAAACCCGAAGCCATAAGGACTGAGATCCCCAGTCACTGACTGGAGTCACCCTGAATATGGACATTGGACTATAACCTATGGACTATTTCTAAAAGGACTTTGGGCAACTACAAGCTCATCTCTGCTCTGTACCTGTACCTCAGGAGTTGAACTCAAGTCTGTAACTTTATTGATCTTTTAACCAACATGCTCCTCCTTTTCCTTTTTAATAAATTTTAGTTTTGTTAATAAGGATTGACTGTAAGCGTGTATTTTGGGTAAGATCTGAGTTATCATTTGACCTGGGTCTGGGGCTTGGTCCTTTGGGATCAGGAGAACCTTTTCTTTTATATGATGAAATAAGATTTTCAGAATTTATCATCATATGTTTGACCTGTGTGTCTGGAAGGAGTCCTGAGGCTGGGTACTTTAAGGGAACTGCATTATTTGGACTTCTGAGTAACCAGGGAGGTGAAAAAGAAGCTGTTTTGTGCTGGCTTGGTAAATCTAAGTATTGGAATATCCACCAGCCTTTGGGGTTTGTTTACCCTGTTTGTTTGCAGTCCACCCTGACTGAGTGACCTCAGCTGGCTCCCACGGGCAGCACTGTCACAGGAGGTGACACAGCATCAGTGAGACTGCTATTGGAATACTGCCTCCAGTTTTGGTGTCCTCATTTGAAAAAGATGTTGAGAAATTGGA
This sequence comes from Lepidochelys olivacea, assembly GCF_965140295.1. Classification (NCBI taxonomy): domain Eukaryota; kingdom Metazoa; phylum Chordata; order Testudines; family Cheloniidae; genus Lepidochelys; species Lepidochelys olivacea. Next base: position 176,987,409 of record NC_140413.1, on the reverse strand, counting down.
GCTGGGGCAGCAAAGAGCCACCAAATGTTCTGCGGGCTGGAGAAAAATGCCTTCTAGGGAGCGATTGAAAGAGCTCAACCTGTTTAGCTGATGAAAAGCAGATTGAAAGGTGACTTCACTGAAGGGTTGAAATGCCTTAATGGAGAGAAAATACTGGGGATTAAAAGGCTCGTTAATCTAGCAGAGAAAGTCAAAACAAGACCCAATGGCTGGAAGGTGAAAAGAGACCAATTCATATGACAAATAAAGCACAAATATTCAACAGCGAGGATGATTCACCACAGGAACAAGCTACCAAGGAAAGTGGTGGATTCTCCATCTCTTGATGTGATTTAATGAAGACTAGATGCCTTTCTGGAATGTGCTTGCCAAACGTTAGCGACTGTGGTATACAGGAGGCCTGTGATATGCAGGGGGTCAGATGAGATGCTCTAATGGTCTCTTCTGGCCATCAAGTCGACTCATTTCTGAAAAACTGAGTGTAGCATTGGGAGTAGCCTCTGATGTTTTGCTGTCCAGCCGGCTTGCTAGAATGAACACTCCTTGAGTGGAGTGATCCACAGGGAGTAGCTCAAACCTCCAAAGTGTCTGGCCAGTGGCAGGACATTAGCACTGCAGGGGAGGGGTGGGTAGGTTGACGGGATAGCAAGTGTGAAAAAGGGGACAGGGAGTGGGGGGTAATAGGAACCTATATAAGAAAAAGCCCCAGATAGCGGGACTGTCCCTATAAAATCAGGACATCTGGTCATCCCAGGGGTGTGTGTGGCAGTGACATCACAAAGGCCCTTTGCAGGACCTCATCCTATTGGTCAAAGATAGTGGGGAGGTGGTGACCTCACAGAGAGATGCTGACATCAGCCAGGCAGGACAGGGGTGCAGGGCAAGGGAAACCTCGCAGACCCCTGTAGCTTCGCTTCAGCAACTCTCCCTCTAGAGGTCCCTCTTTCAGGACTGAGAGAGTATTAGGGTTTACGTACGTGAGCGCGAGGAGGAACCTCTTTCGAGTTTTCTCCTTTCCTTTTCCTGATTTTACTAGAAAACACACATCCCTCTTTGGAAGGTAAGAGCCTCTGAGAGGTTTGGAACCTGTTCAGTCTGATCCATTTGGTGCCAGGTGAATTCTAGGCGTGGAAAACGCTAGCTTAATGTGGCAGAATTTTATTCCCCACCTAGGATTTTGTCCCTTAGAATCACTGGGGACATTAGGGTTTGTCCTTTTTGTTTTACCTTTTCCTCCATCCCTCCCTCTTTTCTCTTCTTCTCTTACTTCTTTTGTCCTTTCCCCTGTTCCCCTCCCGCCACGAGAAGGCGTGGGGGGGGGAGTCACTAGGGGTGCTCTGCAGCTCCCATTGTGGAAGGTCCACCCAAAAATGTTGGGCTGAAATAGTGCTCGGACAGTGATCCCCACCGGTGACCTGGGCCATCCTTTGAGCTCTCTGGTGAGAACCCTCAGCCCCCCGCCCCTCAGTCTCTACCCTGATTGCCTGAGCGGGGGGTTACTGACAGGGAGGAGACTCTGGTCCTTGTTGTTCTCTTTTAAGACCAAGTAAATACGTCATAACCAGTTATATGTCTGACGAATTTTGCTGCTTCTCTGCATTCATTGTCTCTGAGCAGTTCATGATTCTCTCTAACATTCCAATTCTCCTGAAACGCTTGCTGAATAATTACTATGAAATGTTTGTTGGTCTGGAGCTCATGTGAGAGGACTTTATTCAGGTCATTCAGTGTATGAAATTCAAGATCTGATGGTTAGTTTGAAAGTCCGGGCTCTTGGGTCCTATTCCCAACTCTACCACTGCCTGGCTGTGTGACCTCAGACAAGTCAGTTCTCCTCCTTTCTCAGCCTTAGCTTCTCCCTCTTTCAAGTAGGCATAACAATCGGCTCCTACCTACCTCACAGTGGGAGGAGGATGGGGATCCATTGGAGAGTGTCTCGAGGAGCAGTGCATAATATGAGGGGTCCTATCTCGTTTACTCAGATCAGATTTTGACATAATAGAGTAGCTGAAATATTCTATTTTATTTGTTTTTGATTATTTTAAAATTGTTAAGAGCAGCAACTCCTTAGCTCAGACTGAAGCATCTTCTCTAGTTTTCGAGATCTAAGTGTCTCCTCTTTGTGCGTGACGAGACAATTTAACACACTGTGACAAACAGGAGATGCTTTTGTTTTGCAACGAAATATTTTTGCAAAGAATTTTCATCCCACTTGATATGATTTCAAGAAACAAACGGGTTTAGTCTGAATGGGATTTTCTGACAGAAATGGTTTCAGTGAAATTTCCCCACCATCTCGATTCCTGGTCTCTCTCTTTGCCTCTGCAGGGTTTCTTGTCTGTTTGGAGTCAGGATTTGTGGCTTCTCTTTCTGGCTCTACCACCGTGTTGCTGTGTAGGCCCTTGGGTAGGTCACTTCCCTTCTCTGTACCTCAGGCTCCCCATCTGCCTCATGGGAACAGGGACAGTTTGTGAACTCTGGGCAGTCATGAGCCTGAGTGAGATAAGGGGCGTAGTTAAAGCCCTTTGTGAAAGAGAAAGGGGAGTTTCACGGTGTTGAGCACCAAGGAATTCTAAACTTGGCTAAAATGTCTAGGCTGCGGAAACAAGAAATGGTCGGGGCCAAATTTTAACCACTGTCTTTTTTAAAGCCCATTCAGGGATTTGAGTCCCACTCTTTTAGGTATCTGGGGTTCTTTGCCAGCAGGAGAGAAGAGGTTCCTGCCTCCATTTTTGTGGCCTTAACAAACCAGGTGCTGTGCCCCAGTTCTCATCTGAGATCCCCGAAAAGAACCTCTCCCCATCCGTTAACAAGACAGTAGCTATCTTTAAAAGGGAAACAAAGAGAACCCCGGGACTTACAGACTGGTGAGCCTCATTCCATACCTGGAAAGATACTGGAACACATTATTAAACAATCAGTTTGTCAGCACCTACAGGATCATTTGGTTCTTAGTACTAGTGAGCATGGATTTGTCAAGAACAAATCATTCCAAACCAATCCTGTTTCCTTCTTTGACAGGGTTACGGGCCTAGTGGAGGTGGGTAGACAGTAGATATGATCTATCTTGGTGTTAATCAGGCTTTTGACACAGTCCCATAGGACATTCTCACAAGCAAACTAGGGAAATGTGGTCTTGATGCAATTAGTATAATGTGGGTACACAGCTGGTTGAAAACCCATCCTCCAAGAGTCGTTCTCCATGTTTTGCTGTCCAGCTAAAAGGGAGTACCTAGTGGGTCCGGCACAGATCAGTCTGGGTGTGGTACTATTCCATATTTTCATTAATGATTTGGAAAATGGAGTGGAGAGTATGCTTCTAAACTGTGCAGATGACACCAAGCACTTTGGAGCACAGGACTGGAATTCAAAACCCCCTTTACAATTTGGAGACTTTGGTCTTCTTGAGCCAAAGTCCACGGCTGGGCCCCTCTCTATAGACTGGGCAGAAGTGAAACCCCAGAGCCAAACACTCCTCCTCCTGGGCAGTGTACGCCGACCTTTAATGGTCAGATGCTGCTTAGCTCTGTCAGAGCAGCTTCTGCTGCGGGATTCTCCCAGCACTTTCCAAGAGTGGGAAAGTATGAAATCCCCATTTGACTGCTGGGGACAGAGCCATAGAGCGGGGAGCAACTTGCCCAAAGTCAAAATAGGAAAACCAGCAATGGAACCCAGGAGTCCTGACTGTCAATCCCCTCTTTTCACAGGCAGTCGATCGCCCAGTGTCATCACCCTGCCTGCTGTCTGGGCAGGGTAACTCCTCAGGTCACCACCCTCTCCAGCCTACCTTGGGCTTGGAGAGTGAGGAGGAGAGCGAGGGACAGCAGATGACCCTGAACATCCACCATCCATCGCTCCTCCATCCGCCATCCATAGAGCCGTCTCCAGTGTGTTTGGAAAGGTCCCAACAATGCGGCTCCCAGCCCTTGCCTTGTGGGCTACTGTTTGACAGGCTGAGAGTGTCTGAGCTGGGCGAGACCCTGTGAGCTGCTGAGCATGGATTGTCATAAATATAAAGGGAAGGGTAAACCCCTTTAAAATCCCTCCTGGCCAGAGGAAAAATCCTCTCACCTGTAAAGGATTAAGAAGCTAAAGGTAACCTTGCTGGCACCTGACCAAAATGACCAATGAGGAGACAAGATACTTTCAAAAGCTGGGAGGAGGGAGAAAACAAAAGGGTCTGTGTCTGTCTGTATGATGCTTTTGCTGGGGTCAGAACAGGAATGGAGTCTTAGAACTTAGTAAGTAATCTAGCTAGGTATGTGTTAGATTATGATTTCTTTAAATGGCTGAGAAAAGAACTGTGCTGAATAGAATGACTATTCCTGTTGTGTGTCTTTTTTATAACTTAAGGTTTTGCCAAGAGGGATTCTCTAGGTTTGAATCTAATTACCCTGTAAGGTATCTACCATCCTGATTTTACAGAGGTGATTCCTTTACTTCTATTAAAGGTCTTCTTGTAAGAAAACGGAATGCTTTTTCATTGTTCTAAGATCCAAGGATTTGGGTCTGTGGTCACCTATGCAAATTGGTGAGGATTTTTACCAAACCTTCCCCAGGAAGTGGGGTGCAAGGGTTGGGAGGATTTTGGGGGGAAAGACGTGTCCAAACTCCGTTTTTTCAGGAACCAAGATAAAGTTTGTTGCTGGCAGTGGAAGTCCTAGGGCAAAGGGTAAAATAGTTTGTACCTTGGGGAAGTTTTAACCTAAGCTGGTAAAAGTAAGCTTAGGAGGTTTTCATGCAGGTCCCCACATCTATACCCTAGGGTTCAGAGTGGGGAAGGAACCTTGACAGAAATCATTGAGAAATGTGGGGGCCCTGGGCTTCCTATGCCTAGGGACTTTGATGTGGGGAATGGTTTCTCTGGAGAAGTCCGGACTCCTGGGTAGTGTTCTGTTTTCTAGCCTGTGAGGTAGCCAGGGATGGCAGGAGGGAGCTGCTTGTCCGATGGTCTTTGTAACTGACTCCAGTGCCTCCCTGGGTGTTGCAGCACCAGGGATGATGAGGGGAAACGTAAGGAGCAGATCATGCAATGAACTCCTTCCAGTGTGTGGCGAATGCACTCCCTGCACTCCTGTGAGGGGAGGAGGAGCTGCTGTGGCTGGGGCAGGGATGGAGAAGGATGAAAAAGGCTGTTTGGTGAGAGGCTGCCTTGACCCCAAACTCACGCTTGCTCCCCGCTCGGTTCCAGGATAGCCGGGCTCCTGAGGATGTTCAGGAACAAGGCTCTGCAGGTGGCCCCAGAGCCTGAGGGAAGCAGCTGCCATCTTCCCCAGGAGCAGAGCGGCCCCTCTGTCCCTGCTGGTGGGGAAGGAGCTCTTGGCCAGGCCAGGAGGTGGAAGTGCCCAGACTTCTGGCAGAGGAAACCCACTCCCGGCGCAGGCGTCGAGGTGGGAGAGGCACTGGCCAGGCTGAAATGGAGCTGGCCAGGATGCAGCTGGGCAGGCAGGACCCAGCCCAGGACGGGTCTCCTCCCCCAACAGGCACTGTCCCGGATCTAGACCCTGCTTGTGTAGGAGTCGTGGGTAATTTGGACAATGGGCGGGTCCCCACTGTCCCGCATTCAGTCCTGAGTGCTGCAACCAGTGTAGGTGGGGCAGGGAGGTCCCTGGTTAACTGGCTGTCTCTCTTGTAACCCCACTCCTGGTGGGTGCAGGACGAGAACCAGCAGCTCATGTTCCTGCACGCCATCCACCCCTGTGTCTCGCTGCACATCAGAGAGGGCAGGACACATTGGAGCCACACTGCTGCAAGGTGGCTATGCTGGAGAGGATTGTGGTGACGGAGGACAGAGACATGGGAGGGGCAAGGGTCTTCCCGGGCCAATGGATGCGGGATGGCTGATGCTGGAGGGGCAGCTTAGGCCAGGGATTACTGGGATCGATGACTGGGGAGAAGAGAAAGATGAAATTCTGAGATTGGCCACTAGTGGGCAGGAATCAGAGGAGCTTGAGGCAGGTAGCGGGATCCTGCTGGCTGTGTGGGGCGCTGGCTGTGTAATCGCCTCACTGGGAAGTATCAATGAGGCACGAATCTCTCACGCTCCTTTGTCTCCTTTGGGTCTCACAGGAGCTTATTGAGGAGCTGCCTGATAACTCTCCGCCTGGCGCCATCCTCGCTAACTCCCTGATTGCTGTGGGCAACCTCGGGTACCGAGAGGTGGTGGGAAGGTTCACTCTCTCTGGGTTGGGCTGTTCTTTTCTCTCCAGTAACATTGCAATGGCTTTGGGGAAAGGCTCACTCCCAGGAACAGATAGGAGTGGCAGCGGGGTCCAGGGAACAGGCGCTATTCCTGCCCTGCCACTGTCTGTCTGGGAAACCTTGCACTTGTCATTCCCTGGCACGGTGCCTCTGTTTTCATTCTCGCCAGCCTCTGCCTATTTCCCTGCATTTTCACGTCCCTGTTGGTGCCAGTCCCACCCCCACGGTGCACAGTCTAATACCAGCCATGGTATTACCACCATGACACCTGCCCTGGAGCCAGAGGGGGAGAGCCACCTCCTTCGAGCTGCCCTGCATGCCAGCTTCACCCTGGACACATAGAAAGACACCACCCTAGTCCAGGTAGATCATGTTAAGTCATGGAATGAAGAGCCAGCTGTCATCCTGCCATGAATCCTTGCTAATTGCCTGCAGTGGAATGTGAATGAGTGAGTCCAGGATATGTGTTTGGGGGTCTCACAAGTGCTTCCCAGAGACCCCTCTTCCCATCTACAGGCAGGTGTAGCCCCAGTTTCCCTAACTCTGACCTATGGCTCTCCCTTGCTTTGCAGGAACTGCATAGGGATCTGCCAGACCTCCTGGATGCCTTGCTGGGGAACCTGCTGGCAGAGGCCTCAGACACCAACAGGCTCCACTACATCTTGGAGGTGAGCCCGATAAGAGGGGTGGGGCAATTTTGCCTGAACTGTTAGATCCATTTTCAAGTCTGTCCTCCTAGCTGGGCCCTCAGTGGGGCGTCCTTGGTCAGGGCAGTGAGTGTAATGCAGTGTCAGGCCCTTCCTCCTTGAAGGACAGAGGAAGTAGCTGGGAGTTCAAGCCAGAGCTTTGCCTGGGGACTGGCTTAGGGAGTGAGAGTCTGAACTGCTCCTGTGAGATTCAGAAGATGGTCCTCAGAGAAGAGTCACTGGCTCCTTCCAAGAGAAACAGGAGGATCCCAGAGAATCAGCCCTTCTCTCCGGGCCCTGAGATTCCTGGGCGGATTGTGCTCACACTCAATCCCTTCACCCAACCAAGGACTTGAGAGCCAAGGAGGGGTGAGGGGTCTGTCTCCTCCTTGGTGAGCTGTTCAGGAATCAGGAGTTCAGGGAGTATGGGACCAGCCCCGACATTGGACATTGTCCCAATCTAGAGAGACAATGAGAAGTCGTGACCTGCAGGATACAGGCATTGTCCTGGGGCAACAATCCCCTTCTAAAGCTCTGCGATCAGTGAATCAGATATTCCACCCTGTGGACAATGTCTCAGCCCCCTGGGGATGGGGAGGGTCTCATTAGCACAACACATGCACCTGCCCATTGATCCTGAGCTGCCTCCTCTCCCCCTCGCACATTAACTATTGGATCATGTCCAGGGTGTCGCAAGAGAGAGCCAGGGCCATTAGGAGCAGCACCGCCCTGCTCAGATCCACCATCACCCTCCTTGAGTTTGACGTAAGTGACCTCTCAGCCCAGCTTCCTGACTCCAGGCGTTGGTGGGCTGGCTCAAACGGGCTGCAGGATGTGCTGCTGCAGGAGCTGGGGGTTAGGAGTGTTCCTCTTGGGGAGACAGAGTCAGAGCAGACAATGAGCTTGGCTTGAGTCAAGTTCTTCTTGTCCTGGTTAAGTGGTGACTCTGGGCTTTTAAGGGGACCATGCTGCAGGTTCATGCCTTTTTGTCATCCTGGAGCAGCTGGGGAAGTAAGTCCTCATGGAGGGCCCTGCCCACATCCCTGTGCTCCAGGCTCCTTTTGGGGGCAGAGGAAATTAAGGGTCTAGCTCAAGCTCCTATTCTCTAGCATCTCCTGTAGAGGGGCTACCGGGACGGAGAGTCCTGGCCAGGTGGGGACTGGGAGCTGACAGGAAAATGCTGATGGAGTCCCCTCTCCCTCTCCCTTCCGTAAGAACTCAGCAGAATTCCCCAGGATGGGTCACTGTGTTTAACTTAAATCTGGTTTAACTTGGATTTAAACTTGGAGAGTGGTCAGTTTGGATGAGCTATTACCAGCAGGAGAGTGAGTTTGTGTGTGTGGTTTTCGGGAGGGGGGTGAGGGGGTGAGAGAACCTGGATTTGTGCAGGAAATGGCCCAACTTGATTATCATGCACATAGAATCATAGAATATCAGGGTTGGAAGGGACCCCAGAAGGTCATCTAGTCCAACCCCCTGCTCAAAGCAGGACCAATTCCCAGTTAAATCATCCCAGCCAGGGCTTTGTCAAGCCTGACCTTAAAAACCTCTAAGGAAGGAGATTCTACCACCTCCCTAGGTAACGCATTCCAGTGTTTCACCACCCTCTTAGTGAAAAAGTTTTTCCTAATATCCAATCTAAACCTCCCCCACTGCAACTTGAGACCATTACTCCTCGTTCTGTCATCTGCTACCATTGAGAACAGTCTAGAGCCATCCTCTTTGGAACCCCCTTTCAGGTAGTTGAAAGCAGCTATCAAATCCCCCCTCATTCTTCTCTTCTGCAGGCTAAACAATCCCAGCTCCCTCAGCCTCTCCTCATAAGTCATGTGTTCCAGACCCCTAATCATTTTTGTTGCCCTTCGCTGGACTCTCTCCAATTTATCCACATCCTTCTTGTAGTGTGGGGCCCAAAACTGGACACAGTACTCCAGATGAGGCCTCACCAATGTCGAATAGAGGGGAACGATCACGTCCCTTGATCTGCTCGCTATACCCCTACTTATACATCCCAAAATGCCATTGGCCTTCTTGGCAACAAGGGCACACTGCTGACTCACATCCAGCTTCTCGTCCACTGTCACCCCTAGGTCCTTTTCCGCAGAACTGCTGCCTAGCCATTCGGTCCCTAGTCTGTAGCGGTGCATTGGGTTCTTCCGTCCTAAGTGCAGGACCCTGCACTTATCCTTATTGAACCTCATCAGATTTCTTTTGGCCCAATCCTCCAATTGTGTAAAAAGTTGTCACTTTGGATGGGCTATCACCAGCAGGAGAGTGAATTTGTGTGGGGGGGTAGAGGGTGAGAAAACCTGGATTTGTGCTGCAAATGGCCCAACCTGATGATCACTTTAGATAAGCTATTACCAGCAGGACAGTGGGGTGGGAGGAGGTATTGTTTCATATTCTCTGTGTGTATATAAAGTCTGCTGCAGTTTCCACGGTATGCATCCGATGAAGTGAGCTGTAGCTCACGAAAGCTCATGCTCAAATAAATTGGTTAGTCTCTAAGGTGCCACAAGTACTCCTTTTCTTTTTGCGAATACAGACTAACACGGCTGTTACTCTGAAACCAATCTGATCTGAGTAAATGTTAAAGGCACCCCATATTATGCACTGCTCCCAGTGATACTCTCCAATGGATCCCCATCCTCCACCCACTGTGAGGTAGGTAGGAGCTGATTGTTATGCCTACTTGAAAGAGGGAGAAGCTAAGGGTGAGAAAGGAGAACTGACTTGTCTGAGGTCACACAGCCAGTCAGTGGCAGAGTTGGGAATAGGACCCAAGAGCCCGGACTTTCAAATAACATTGGATCTTGAGTTTCATACGTTGAACGACCTGAATAATGTGCTCTCAGATGAGCTCCAGACCAACAACAGTTCATAGTAATTATTCAGCAAGTGTTTCAGGAGAACTGGAATGTTAGAGAGAATCATGAACTGCTCAGAGACAATGAATGCAGAGAAGCAGCAAAATTTGTCAAACATATGACTGGTTATGACTTATTTACTTGGTCTTAAAAGAGAACAACAAGGACCCGACTCTCCTCCCTGTCAGTAACCCCCCGCTCAGGCAATCAGGGTAGAGATTGAGGGGCGGGGGCTGAGGGTTCTCACCAGAGAGCTCAAAGGATGGCCCAGGTCACCGGTGAAGCACTATTTCAGCCCCACATTTTTGGGTGGACCTTCCACAATGGGAGCTGCAGAGCACCCCCAGTGACTCCCCCCCACACACCCCTCCTGGTGGTGGGAGGGGAACAGGGAAAGGACAAAAGAAGTAAGAGAAGAAGAGAAAGGAGGGAGGGATGGAGGAAAAGGTAAAACAAAAAGGACAAACCCTAACGTCCCCAGTGATTCTAAGGGACAAAATCCTAGGTGGGGAATAAAATTCTGCCACCTTAAGCTAGCGTTTTCCACGCCTAGAATTCACCTGGCACCAAATGGATCAGACTGAACAGGTTCCAAACCTCTCAGAGGCTCTTACCTTCCAAAGAGGGATGTGTGTTTTCTAGTAAAATCAGGAAAAGGAAAGGAGAAAACTCGAAAGAGGTTCCTCCTCGTGCTCATGTACGTAAACCCTAATATTCTCTCAGTCCTCAAAGAGGGACGTCGAGAGGGAGACTTGCTGAAGCAAAGCTACAGGGGTCTGCAAGGTTTCCCTTGCCCTGCGCCCCTGTCCTGCCTGGCTGATGTCAGCATCTCTCTGTGAGGTCACCACCTCCCCACTACCTTTGACCAATAGGCTGAGGTCCTGCAAAGAGCCTTTGTGATGTCACTGCCACACCCACCCCTGGGGTGACCAGATGTCCCGATTTTATAGGGACAGTCCCGCTATCTAGGGCTCTTTCTTACATAGGCTCCTCTCACACCCCTGTCCCCTTTTTCACACTTGCTATCCTGTCAGCCTACCCACCCTTCTCCTGCAGTGCTAATGTCCTGCCGCTGGCCAGACATTTTGGAGGTTTGAGCTACTCCCTGTGGATCAGCCCACTCAAGGAGTGTTCATTCTAGGAAGCAAGCCGGCTAGACAGCAAAACATCAGAGGCTACTCCCAATGCTACACTCAGTTTTTCAGAAATGAGTCGACTTGATGGCCAGAAGAGACCATTAGAGCATCTCATCTGACCCCTGCATATCACAGGCCTCCTGTATACCACAGTCGCTACCGTTTGGGAAGCACATCCCAGAAAGACATCTAGTCTTCATTAAATGACATCAAGAGATGGAGAATCCACCACTTCCTTGGTAGCTTGTTCCTGTGGTGAACCATCCTCACTGTTGAATATTTGTGCCTTGTTTGTAATATGAATTGGTCTCTTTTCACCTTCCAGCCATTGGGTCTTCTTTTGCCTTTCTCTGCTAGATTAACGAGCCTTTTAATCCCCAGTATTTTCTCTCCATTAAGCTATTTCAACACTTTAGTTGATGAAAAGCAGATTGAAAGGTGACTTCACTGAACAGGTTGAGCTCTTTCAATCGCTCCCTAGAAGGCATTTATCTCCAGCCTGCAGAACATTTGGTGACTCTTTGCTGCCCCAGCTCCAATTTCTCAACATCTTTTTCAAATGAGGACACCAAAACTGGAGGCAGTATTCCAATAGCAGTCTCACTAATGCTGTGTCACCTCCCTAGCCTCCTCATGGCTCTGCTTCTACGTCTAAGGATGGCTTTAGCCCTAGTCACCACAGCATCATGCTGGGAGCTCGTTTTGAGTGGCTTCTCCACTATGGCCCCTAAATCCTTTTCAGAGTCACTGCTTTCCTGGATACACTTCCCCTTTCTGGAGGTGAGGCCGGCATGCCTTGTTGCTAGGTGTAGGACCTTGCATTTGGCTCTGGTCAAACTTGCTTTCTTTGAATGGGCCCAGCTTGCCAAACGAGCCAGATGGCTCTGTATCACTGCCCTTTCCTCATCAGTAGTTACCACTCCGCCAGTATATTGTCACCCACCAATCTTATCAGCAGGAATTGTAGGTTTTCTCCCAATTCATTGATAAAAATTATTTTTAAAAATTAGTCCTTGAGAGCTTCTTCAGACCCTTAGTACCCAGGACCTGCTCCCCACAGCACAGTGAGAAAAGGCCGTCCTGCTGGTACATAGGGGATAAGAACAGAACAAACATACCTTTAGTCGCTGTGTTATCCATAGGCTCTGAACAACATGTGGGGGTCAGCAGCTTAGAAATGCTCTAGAGAGCTGTAGTGTAGACAGGTCCCAACTGTGTCTCGGTTTCACACCCTGTAAAATGGGGAGAACAAACAAAACCGTGATTTGGTCTATTTGATAGTGGGGAAACCGAGGCACCCAGCGTTGAAGAGACTCGCTCATGGTCCCAAAGCCAGGAATAGAAAACGGCAGGTCTTCTGATAGCCAGTCGTGAGACCTTGCCCCTCTTATCCTGGCCTCTCTCCTCTAACTTTAATCACAGCCTCCACGTCTTTTCCTCCATGTCCCTTAACCCCACGTCACTGCCGAAGAAAGATTTTCTGTTAGCCAGCTGGCTCTAATGCAGTGGTTCTCAAACTTTAGCACTAGTGACCACTTTCACAGACAAAGCCACTGAGTGTCACCCCTCCTTATAAATTAAAAACACTTTTTTATATATGTAACACCATTATAAATGCTGGAAGCAAAGCAGGGTTGGGGGTGGAGGCTGACAGCTCACGACCCCCCATATAATAACCTCACGACCCCCTGAGGGGGCTCGTCCCCCAGTTTGAGAACCCCTGCTCTAATGCATGTGGATGTCCTTCCAAAAGATGTGCTCTGGCTCAGTCCCATGTTATGGTTGGCTGAAGGAACAACTTGGTAACATTTTAGGGCCCGAGTTATACAGGAGGCGTGACTAGATACACATAATGGTCCTTTCCGACCTGAACATCTATCAATCTTTACATTTTCTGCTGCTAGGAAGATAACTCTGGACCTATTTTCTCTCATTCACTTTCAGTTGGAATAATTTAAATCCAGACCAAAGGATTTCCTCTTCCATTGTGTCTTCAGCACCTTTGAGAGCAAACAGCTATTGTTTGCCCACAGGTTTCCGGTTTCAACCTGTCCCAGGGTGAGATGGCCAGGAAAGGGGTTGGAGCTCAACTGCACCTAGCCCAGGTTATGCAGCTCCCTAGGGTGAAGGGAATAAGTGTGGGGATCAGGTGACAAGTAGTAGCATGTGACTAGGACCCAGACCTGCTGAGAGACGGAAGGGCAGCCTTGCTCAGCCAGGAGAGAGACCCCCAAGGGGAGCAGGTGTGGGAGGAGCTTGGAGAGTCCTTGAAAGGTCAGGGACAAGCCAGGAAGGGGCGAGGCTGAGCACTTAGGACAAGGCCCTAGGAGGAAAAGACAGGGCAGTTTAGGTGATGGGGCAGATAGTCCAGTTGGTTTAGGGTCCCAGGGCCAGACACCAACAGGTGAAGGTGATTGTCGGGGCTTATGTCCTTCTTCCCCAGGGTAGATCTGACAGTCGAGAAGAATGATGCCGGAAGGGGGAAGTGAGTTAACCCCAAGGTCACCCACTGAGTTTATATCACAAATGCTTACTCGGAAGTATCCAAGAGAAGAAACATGGATTTTCCAGTCTCTTCTTTCTTGGAGTCCCCAGGGCCAAGGTAAAACCCGTGCTGGCCCTTCCCATTCTGCTCACCCCCAAGATGTGCTGGAATTTGTCTGTGCTGGGGGATGCTGTCAGCAGGATCTAGAGCTCGTCATCCATGTTCTATGGGCAGGCCTTGCTCTGAGCCTGCCAGCGGAGAGAGACCATGGGTCAGGGTTATGGAACCTGGGGCTACACCTGCCAGGATGACAGCTGGCTCTGCAGTCCTTGCCCAGAGCAGCTCTTGGTAGAGGGCCTGGTGCACAGCAGGGTAGGAAACATCCAAGCTGCTAGGGATGGAAGCTGGAATTCTGGACAGAATCCAGGATCCAAATCCCAGCCTGCGGAAAGAAAGGACTGCCCACGGAGGGACAACGTAATGTCCCATTGAGGGAAGAGCCTCTCCCCACCATTTCTGAACCTCATAGGCTGTTCTCATGCTCTGCCAACCACACCTCTCAGTAGCTCCAGCTGTCTGAGGGAGAAGGGACCAGAGGCCATCCTGCTGCTGGGACAGAGGTGGAGGTTGATGTTCAACCTGCAGATGGGTGTTGTCCTTTCTCATGCCCACAGTCAAGACACCATGCAAGGGAAGGACTCTGGACATGCGATTCCTGCTCCAGAGCCAGGAGCAGCTTCAGCTTGCTGGGAGGAGACCAGGCGGAATGGGCTGAGTGTGTTAATAACGGCTAGAGCAAAAATATAAAAGCCATTAAGGGTCAGAAGAACATTCATCAGGGAATTGGAGAGTTCAAGGCTGGCCAGAAAACGTGTCGTCTACGGCATAAACCAGTATGCGCTCTGCCACCTGACTGGTTTTGGAGACAAGGGTACGTCTCTTGGAGAGAGGGGTTCGAGGATCTTTCTCTGAGACACACAGCTGTCATTGCTGGGAACAGAAACCCCATCTGCAATTTTGCTCACAGGCCCTGCCGCAAACTCCACCCTCCAACCATTGTGAGCCAGGCCCGGGAACACCATTCCACTGTCACAGGTACATGGACCTGTGCACCTGCAGACACTGCAGCCGGCACACGCACTGGGGCTGGTGCTGTGACATGAGCTGGATGAACCACCCTGCTGGCCCCATATCCAGCATTCCCCCCCTGAGCAATCGGTCCTGCTCCCTGCTCTTCCTCTCTTCCCCCAGGAACCCCGGAGCAGGCTCTCTTCATGGACCGTGTCCCTCTACTCCTTGGCTCTTTTAGAATCAAGGTGCTCCTTGTTCCTCCTTGCCCCTAAAGGATTTGCGTGATTTGTGGGTAAGATCTGACTTGTCTATTGACCTGGGTCTGGGGCTTGGTCCTTTGGGATCGGGAGAACCTTTTTCTTTTACTTCAGGACAAGGAGGAAAGTGAGAACTGAATTTTGCAAAGGGAAGCCACAGGGTAACCCTAAAAGGCCCAAACCGCAATGGTATTGAGCCAAAGGTGTGGCATGACAAAAATGATTGTAGATGGACACTTCCAATGGATTTCTTGTTATTGCTAATGCTGATTTGTTTTAGCTATTTTTTTGCTATTACCAAAAACTGTAAAAGTGTACCATGTGCCTAATCTTTGGAGAAAACCCTTGAACATGTTAAGAGTGATACAGAAGAACATATTTTATGTTAAAAAAGCTTGTGATACAGATGTTTCACCTGCAAAATATCTGTATTTTTTACCCATGGAAACTTATGCGCAAATAAATCTGTTAGTCTTTCAGGTGTCACCGGACTCCTTGTTGTTTTTGTGGATACAGACTAACATGGCTACCCCCTGATACTTGTAAACAGTATTGAAACTTTTCACAGGAGAAAAGACATTCCCGACCTGTTATGCTGTAGGAGAAGGGAAACCGAGGCACACTACCATATTGCTTTCAAGGCTAAATGCCAAGATTCCTATACTATGGACAACACTAATATCTACATTGTCTTGATATTAATTGGGTTCCAGACACATGCCAAAGCTTCTATGGATAAAGTAGCTATTTTCATTAGCTCTTGGCAAGATCACATGAGACATACAGGAACCATGCTGCAAGGGCAAATCCAATTCACTATTTTTCTAAGAAACTTGTACATTGAATTTGTAAAAGGATTCAATCATGTTATTGAACATGCCTTTGAGAAACCATTTCTGTTGTACACTGATATGGGCTCACCAAATGAAATTAATAGACAGCAGGTTTCAAACTAAAAAAAGGAAGTATTTTTTTAACACAAACGCACAGTCAACGTGTGGAACTCCTTGCCAGAGAATGTTGTGAAGACCAATCTCAACAGCTTCCTCGGAAGGAGCCAGTGCTCTTCTTAGAGGACCTTCTCCTGGACCTCACAGGGCTCTGATGCTCTCACTCCGCAAGCCTGCCTGGGGTCTTGGAGTTAGTGCTCAACAGAACCAGGCAGAGCCCTGTTGTCGAGCACCAGCGCCTTCCCTCTGTCCCTGAAGGAGGAAGGGCCCCACCACTGCTCTGGACTGACTGCCCTGACCACGGGTGGCCCAATGGCTCTCAGGTAGCAGGACACAATGGAAATGTGGATCATCCAGTCTCTCATTTCCAGGCCTCCCCAGGGCTAAGGTAAAATTCCTGCTGCCCCTGCCCCTTCTGCTCACCTCCAAGATGTGCGGGAGTTTGTCTGTGCTGGGGGTTGCTGTCAGCAGGCTCTTTAACATGGCATCCACGTCTCTGGGCAGGCCTTCTTCAGAGCCTGTCAGGGGAGGGAGACCATGGGTCAGGGTTATAGAATCTGGGGCTACACCTGTCAGGATGACAGATGGCTCTGCAGTCCTGGCCCAGAGCAGCTCTCTGCAGAGGGTCTGGTGCCGAGCAAGGTAGGGAACAGCCAAGCTGTTAGGGATGGGAGCTGGGCTTCCTGGCAGAGTCCAGGAACCAAAGCACAGCATCTGCAAGGAAGGACTTCCCCATAGAGGGGCAACATCATCTCCCACAGGGTGGGATTCTCTCCCTGACAGTGGATTAATGCTCTGGCCTGTTCCCATCTCTGCCCCCCCGCAACCCCAACTCAGCAGCTCCTGCCACCGAAGAGAGAAAGAACCAGAGACCTTCCTGCTCCTGGGACAGAGGAGTACGTTGATGATCTACCTGGATGTGAGTGTTGGCCGTCCCCATGCCCATGGTCTGTCCTCCATTCAGGCCGCGCACAGGAACTGCGATTCTTGTTCTGGATCTAGGGGCGGCTTCAGTTTGCTGGCAGGAGACTGTACATGAGACCTTGCCATTGGGGGGCTACACAGGCACTAACATGGGCACGGAAGTTTGAGGAACAGGGCAGAGGCCTGTGTGGGGCAAGGACGGCGGGGATTTGAGAAGGAAAAACAGAGGATCAAACACTCACTTAATGTGGGTCAGGATGATCCCCATTTCAAAGATAGAGAAAGTGAGGTATCAGGTGGGAGAGTGACCTGGCCAGGATCACGTTACCACTCAGTGGCAGGGCTGCAGTCCAACCAGTTCCCTGCTCTCATCACTGGACCCTGTTGCCCCTCCTGTACGACCCCTCCAGCCATCCTCTCCCATAGGCCATCCCCACCGCTCTCCAAAACCAGGCTGCCCCTTCCTGGCAAGGCCTGGTGTTACAGCTTTCTTGCTGGGCTAGCACCCCTGCCAATAGTTGCTAGGGCCCTCTGGGAGTTCTTTGGCTGGGAACTCAGCCCTTCAGCCAGGTGACCGTCTTTTAGTCCACTCCTTCCTGGGTCGTGCTCATCCCAAACAAAAAGTCCAAAAATGTCTAACAGAAACAAGGTCTTCCGTTCCTTTGGGGGCTCTTCCTCAGCCTGACTTTGGCTCGGCCTGCCCTTGGTAGCCCTTTCTATGACCTTCTACGCCCCCTTCCTTAGAGACCATGGGAAAACCAGTCCTACCCTGAATTCTAGGTTCTGCCCCAAGGCCCTCTACTGAACAGCTTGGCCTGCTCCTGTACCTTTGCTGCCCTTTGTTTTTCCCTGGTTTTTCCCTCAGGTGAAGCTCACTCTGTAATCAGTTTGGCCTAGGTCCAGACTTTACAGCCCACAGGCCACTCTCTGTTATATTCCCTCCTCCTTAGAACCTCGCCCACCCGGGGGGCAAGTTCTATTCTTATCCAAGCTTCATCCCTCATCATCTCATCGCTGTCACCGGCTGCGCGCTTGTACAGCCTACGCACACTGTCTCCAGCTCCACCGCCAGCTCGCTCACCAGAATTAAGAGGCAATCCTTCTCTTACGCAGTATCCCAGCGCTCTTCCTGCAGCCACTCCTTCTCATTAACCACTGCTTGCGGAGCCTGTTCCGAAGCCTTTAGCTTCTTCTCTACCCCTTTTTGCTACTGGCACTGCATACGCCAAAACCCTTTCCGTCAGGGTCTGAGAACACACCACGGACTGCTCCACCCTGCTGTTTGTCCCTCCTTCAGTCTGCTTCATCTCTGGGCCAACCATTTCGTCCTTCACCTCCCTGCAGCACCCAACAGGGTGTGTTGGTGGAGGGTCTGCAAGGTCCACGGCCATCCCTGCCACCTCCACGTAGCCTGCCTCACGTGGGTTTGTGTCAGAGGACACCTTCTCCTTTCTTTCTACCTTCTTGGGGCCCTGGCCCCTCATTTTCCCACTCAGCAATTTCCTAAGCAGGCCGTGTCTTTTGATTTGGCCTGCTTCTCTGCACCCAAAACAAAGAACTCTTATCCCCATCTTGGCATTAGACCACGCTTGTACACTTTCTCATTGCCTGCCCTCCTGGGCTAACCTTCTCAGCACAGCCCAAGCATGCTCTCCATATCTGCTCTTTTTGTCCATGGGCATAGCAGACCCTGGGTTGATTTCCCTTGGCAGGATCTCTCACAGGTATTTCTGCTGCTGCGTCTGTAGTTCCGCCTGCACTTCCTGCTGCCTCTGTTGGTGTTCTAGGAGCTGCGTGAGAAACTCCTAGACCTGCTTTGGCTGCTTAACCAGTCCTGGGAACTGAAGTGAGAAATCCAGGGACCAGCTCAGTCCCTCCAGACACCCGCTTGGCGGGACAGACCTTCCCTCAGCACCCAAGACTTCCCCCTGTGATCCATGAGGGCTGATGGAATTCAATCCTCCTGACTGTACCAATTAGAAACGAATCTACTCATCGTTCCGTGCCCCCGTGGCGGCCAGGCATGGCATCACAGCCCTCTCGCTAGACTAGCGTCCCCCATCTGTGGTTGCTCCAGCACCGTGACAGTTTCTCTGCCTGGTAACTCAACCCTTCGGCCAGATCGCCACCTTTAGTCCACCCTTCTGGGGCCCAGCTTGTCTCACACTAAAAGTCCAAACACTTTTTTCCACAGAAAGAAGTCCTTCTGCTATCACTGGGGCTCTTCCTCATCCTGCAGCCCCCTTGCTGGGCTTGGTAACCCTCTCCAGGTGGGTGTACGATCCCTTCTTTGGGGCCAGTAGGGGAATCCAGTCCCACCCTGACATTTGCAGCAGCCCAGGGTTCTGTACCCAACAGCAAGGTCTACTCCTTTCTCTTTGCTGCACTTTTCCCTGGGCACTTCCCACCTCTCTTCTCAAGTTTCCCTCTAGACTTTCCTTGCTGCTCTGAACTTCCTACCTCATTCTCTTTCCCGTTGATACCCCAGCTGGGCTGTATCACCACTGAGGTCTGGCTCTGTAGCGGGAGGTACATGGTGCCTCTCAGGTCGGGCTCATTCTGTAATCAGCTTGGCTAAGCCCCAGGCTGTGCAGCCCAGTGGAGAACAACCTGTTACAGGCCTGCTCTGCCCACTCCTACTGTTCCTGGGCTGGGGTCCTTGTTCCCATTTCAGACCTGGTTTCCAGTGGGGCTCAGTACACACGGGCCCCACTGCCTGCAACTGGAGTTTGCTTGTTCTGGTGACTCTGACATTCGGGCCCTTCATCATTCAGAGGCTGACAGGTGTGGTGAGGGGGCTGGAGAAATCCCACTGCTGAGCGGAAGGAAGCCAAAGAGTTGGGATTCTGATAGCTGATGGGTTCGTTTGCCCTGCTGCGGGAAGTGGAGCTGGAGACTGGAGATGCCATGTGAACGAGATTACCATATGTCCTCTTCATGCCCGAGGGGCTGGAGCCTCCTGCCGGAAACCCTCTTAGGAGTACAGCTTAGAGGAAATGTCTAGGGAGCCCCTTCCCACGAACAAAACCAGGGTGGTACAATGATCGAGACGTCTCTGTCCCAGAGCGGGGAACCAGGGATAGGGGAAGTTCCCAGGCAGGCTATGCATCGGGGATCCCGTTTCTCCCCCAAGAGACCCACACACCCCAAAGGAGTAAATGGCTCTTACCTCCATGAGGGAGTGGGGTCTTCCATCTAAGCGTCTTTGAGAGCCAGCACTGCTTGCTTTGATGGGACAAGGTGACCCATCTTCACAGCTCCAGGAGGTGCCTCAGCTGCAGGCTGCACCCATCTTGGAGGCTCTGAGGGCATTTGGGGCGCAGCAGGAAGGACCCTGCTCCACAGAGAGGGGAGAGGGTTTCTGTGAGGCCAAGGAGCTCCATTTCCCCTTCCACTAGCTCCCCATTTACAGTGAGCCAGAGCAGTACCTGCAGCAGGGAGCGGGAGTTGCTGGTGGCCTCAGAGGCACAGCCCTGCAGTGCCTCAGGCACCTGGCGCAAGTGCTGGATGATGCGGACCTGGCGCATCACATTGGCCGTGACGTCCTCCTTCTGCAAGGGAACGAGAACCTGTCAGAGACTCAGACGCCCCCGAGGAATTGGGGGGGATTAAGGGCACCTGGAACCAGCAGCATTTCCACCCACCACCTTCCTACCTCTGAGGGATCAATTCACCCTCCTGACCCCTAGAATGGAGTCTTCTTGTCCTTTCTAGTGACCTCCACTGTCAACCCCCGCTCCTTGTAGGGTCAGCTCCTGCCACCTCCCCCTCAGTGTCCCTGACAGCTGTTCCACCTCTATTCCACAGCTCAAGTTCTCAGAACCGTCTCCTCCACCCCCACCCAGGTTGGGCAGGGACAGGGCTCTAGCAAGGGAGTGTGGGGGAAGGACGGATTCTGGCAGCAGTGAAGTAGGATGTGGGGAGGTTGAGACCTTTCCCCAAGTCAACCCAGACACTAATGCTGAAGACGCAGGATGGCAGCCCTGGTGAATGGGGCAGATCAGAAGCCCCTGCTAACTGAATCCTCCCGTTCTCTCTAGAGCGGGTCCAGCCCTGCCAGCAGTGGCACAAGCTTCCCCCGCCCATGTGCCTCAGCCCTGCCTGGTGAATCCCCATCACTAGTCAGTCCTTGGCTTCCCAGGCTGCCAGTGATGGGAGCAACTCTGGGTGGTGGCTTGGGCAACAATCCCCTTCTAAAGCTCTGTGATCAATGAATCAGATATTTCACCCCATGAACAATGTCTCAGCCCCCTGGGGATGGGGAGGATCTCATTATTGGAGCGTGCCCAGGATCGCAAGAGACAGCCAGGGCCATTCGGAGCAGCACCGCCCTGCTTAGATCCACCATTACCCTCCGTGAGTTTGACGTAAGTGACCGTCTGGAACCCAATTAATATCAAGACAATGTAGATATTAGTGTTGTCCATAGTATAGGAATCTTGGCATTTAGCCTTGAAAGCAATATGGTAGTGTGCCTCGGTTTCCCTTTTCCTACAGCATAACAGGTCGGGAATGTCTTTTTTCCTGTGAAAACTTTCAAGACTGTTTACAAGTATCAGGGGGTAGCCATGTTAGTCTGTATCCACAAAAACAACAAGGAGTCCGGTGACACCTGAAAGACTAACAGATTTATTTGGGCATAAGCTTTGGTGGGTGAAACATCTGTATCACAGGGTCTTTTAACATAGTGTGGGTTTTTTTGTATCACTTTTAACATGTTCAAGGGTTTTCTCAAAAGATTAGGCACCGAGATACAGCATGGCCAGAGGGCAGAAGGAGAGTGTTTAAAGGGAGCCTTATTCCTTGTAGAAGGAAGAAAGTTTGCTATAGATTAATTAGAGCACCTGAAGCCAGTCACCTGATAACCCCCCCCCCCCCCCCCCCGCTTCAATCGAACAAGGGAAGGAGTTGAAGCAGAGTGGATTGGTCAATAGACAAGTCAGATCTTACCCAGAAATCACGCTGTTGCCAATCCTTCAGGAGCAAGGAGGAACAAGGAGAAACTTGCTTTCAAAAGAGCCAAGGAGGAGAGGGACACGGTCCATGAAGAGAGCCTGCTCCGGGGTTCCTGGGGGAAGAGAGGAAGAGCAGGGAGCAGGACCGATTGCTCAGGGGGGGAATGCTGGATATGGGGCCAGCAGGGTGGTTCATCCACCTCATGTCACAGCACCAGCCCCAGGGCGTGTGCCGGCTGCAGTGTCTGCAGGTGTACAGGTCCATGTACCTGTGACAGTGGAATGGTGTTCCCGGGCCTGGCTCACAATGGTTGGAGGGTGGAGTTTGTGGCAGGACCAGTGACCAAAATTGCAGATGGGGTTTCTGTTCCCAACAATGACAGTTGTGTGTCTCAGAGAAAGATCCTCTTACTGGTTTTGGAGACAAGGGTACGTCTCTTGGAGTGAGGGGTGAGGTGGCAGAGCGCATACTGGTGTATGCCGTAGACGACCCGTGTTCTGGTCAGCCTTGAATTCTTCAATTCCCTCATGAATGTTCTTCTGACCCTTAATGGCTTTTTTATTTTTGCTCTAGCCATTATTCAGACGCTCAGCCCAGTCAGCCTGGTCCCACTTCCATGTGGTGCCTCACTCTCCCCCTCTCTGAAGTGGGGATAATCCTAACTGACAATTACACAGTGTTTGATCCTCAGATCTTCCTTCCCAAATCCCTGTCCTCCTTGCCCAACACTGCCCTCTCCCCCAGTTCCCCAAACTTCCATGCCTATCTTTGTGCCTGTCTCATCCCCCAACTACAAGGTCTCAGACACCGTCTCCTTCCAGCAAGCTGAAGCTGTCCCTGGCTCTGGAGCTGGAATCGCCTGTCCAGAGAGCTTTGCTTGCCTGGTGTATTGACCGTGGGCATGAGAAAGGACAACACCCATCTGCAGGTTGAACATCAACCTCCACCTCTGTCCCAGCAGCAGGATGGCCTCTGGTCCCTGCTCCCTCAGACAACTGGAGCTACTGAGAGGTGTGGTTGGCAGAGCATGAGAACAACCCATGAGGTTAAGAAATGGTGGGGAGAGCCTCTTCCCTCTATGGGATATTACGCTGTCCCTCCGTGGGCAGTCCTTTCTTTCCGCAGGCTGGGATTTGGGTCCTGGATTCTGCCTGGAAGCCCATCTTCCATCCCTAGCAGCTTGACTGTTCCCTACTCTGGTGTGCACCAGGCTCTCTGCAGAGAGCTGCTCTGGGCAAGGACTGCCCATAGAACATGGATGACGAGCTCTAGATCCTGCTGACAGCAACCCCCAGCACAGACAAACTCCAGCACATCTTGGAGGTGAGCAGAATGGGAAGGAGCAGCAGGGGTTTTAACTTGGCCCTGGGGACTCCTGGAAAGAAGAGACTGGAAAATCCATGTTTCTTCTCTTGGATTCTTCTGAGTATGCATTTGTTATATAAACTCAGTGGGTGACCTTGGGGTTAACTCACTTCCCCCTTCCGGCATCAGTCTTCTCCACTATCAAATCTACCCTGGGGAAGAAGGACATAAGCCCCGACAATCACCTTCACCTGTTGGTGTCTGGCCCTGGGACCCTAAACCAACTGGACTATCTGCCCCATGACCCTAAACTGCCCTGTCTTTTCCGCCTAGGGCCTTGTCCTAAGTGCACAGCCTAGTCCCTTCCTGGCTTGTCCCTGACCTTTCAAGGACTCTCCAAGCTCCTCCCACACCTGCTCCCCTTGGGGGTCTCTCTCCTGGCTGAGCGCAGGCTGCCCTTCTATCTCTCAGCAGGCCTGGGTCCTAGTCACATGCTGCTGCTTGTCACCTGATCCCCACACTTATTCCCTTCCCCCTAGGGAGCTGCATAACCTGGGCTAGGTGCTGCTGAGCTCCAACCCCTTTCCTGGCCATCTCACCGTGGGACAGGTTGAAAGTGGAAACCTGTGGGCTAACAGTAACTGTTAGTAACTGTTAGTAACTAATTAGTTAGTCTCTAAGGTGCCACAAGAACTCCTTTTCTTTTTGCAAATACAGACTAACACGGCTGTTACTCTGAAACCAGTAACTGTTTGCTCCCAAAGGTGCCGAAGACACAATGGAAGAGGAAATCCTTTGGCCTGGATTTAAATTATTGCAACTGAAAGTGAATGAGAGAAAATAGGTCCAGAGTTATCTTCCTGTATCTTCTGTACAGCAGAAAATGTACAGATTAATAGATGTTAAGGTCAGAAAGGACCATTATGTGTTTCCGGTCGCACCTCCTGAAAAACTCAGGCCCTAAAATGTCACCAAGTGGTTCCTTTAGCCAAGCATAACATGGGACTGAGCCAGAGCATGTCTTTTGGAAGGACATCCACATGCATTAGAACAGAGGTTCTCCAACTGGGGAGTCAGGGCCCCTCAGGGGGTCGTGAGGTTATTCCTTGGGGGGTCGTGAGCTGTCAGCCTCCACCCCTGCTTTGCCTCCAGCATTTATAATGGTGCTAAATATATAAAAAAATGTTTTTAATTTATAAGGAGGATTCACACTCAGATGCTTGCTTTTCTGTTCCTGGTTTTGGGACCATGAGCGAGTCTCTTCAACGCTGGGTGCCTCGATTTCCCCAACTAACAAATAGATCTAATCATGTTGGGTTTTTTTGTTCTCCCCATTTTACAGGGTGGGAAACCGAGACACAGTTGGGACCTGTCTACACTGCAAGTCTCTTGTGCATTTCGAAGCTGCTAACCCCCACATGTTTTTCAGATCCTATGGACAACACCGCTCCTAAAGGTGTGTTTGGTTTGTGCTTATCCCCTATGTAAACCAGCAGGGCTGGGCGGACTTTTCTCACTGTGCTGTGGGGAGCAGGTTCTGGGTACTAATGCTCTGAAGAAGCTCTCAAGGACTACTTTTTACAAATATTTCTATCAATGAATTGGGAGAAAATATACAATCCCTGCTGATAAGATTGGTGGGTGACAAAATATTGGCAGAGTGGTAATTACTGATGAGGAGAGGGCAGTGATACAGAACCATGTGGCTCATTCAGCAAGCTGGGCCCACTCAAAGAAAGCAAGTTTGACCAGAGCCAAATGCAAGGTCCTACACCTAGCAACAAGGCATGCTGGCCACACCTCCAGAATGGGGAAGTGTATCCAGGAAAGCAGTGACTCTGAAAAGGATTTAGGGGCCATAGTGAAGAAGCCACTCAAAACGAGCTCCCAGCATGATGCTGTGGTGACCAGGGCTAAAGCCATCCTTAGACGTAGGAGCAGAGCCGTGAGGAGGCTAGGGAGGTGACACAGCATCAGTGAGACTGCTATTGGAATACTGCCTCCAGTTTTGGTGTCCTCATTTGAAAAAGATGTTGAGAAATTGGAGCTGGGGCAGCAAAGAGCCACCAAATGTTCTGCGGGCTGGAGAAAAATGCCTTCTAGGGAGCGATTGAAAGAGCTCAACCTGTTTAGCTGATGAAAAGCAGATTGAAAGGTGACTTCACTGAAGTGTTGAAATAGCTTAATGGAGAGAAAATACTGGGGATTAAAAGGCTCGTTGATCTAGCAGAGAAAGGCAAAACAAGACCCAATGGCTGGAAGGTGAAAAGAGACCAATTCATATGACAAATAAAGCACAAATATTCAACAGCGAGGATGATTCACCACAGGAACAAGCTACCAAGGAAAACGGTGGATTCTCCATCTCTTGATGTCATTTAATGAAGACTAGATGCCTTTCTGGAATGTCTTTGCCAAATGTTAGCGACTGTGGTAAACAGGAGGCCTGTGATATGCAGGGGGTCAGATGAGATGCTGTAATGGTCTCTTCTGGCCATCAAGTCGACTCATTTCTGAAAAACTGAGTGTAGCATTGGGAGTAGCCTCTGATGTTTTGCTGTCTAGCCGGCATGCTTCCTAGAATGAACACTCCTTGAGTGGAGTGATCCACAGGGAGTAGCTCAAACCTCCAAAGTGTCTGGCCAGCGGCAGGACATTAGCACTGCAGGGAAGGGGTGGGTAGGCTGACGGGATAGCAAGTGTGAAAAAGGGGACAGGGGTGTGAGAGGAGCCTATGTAAGAAAGAGCCCTAGATAGCGGGACTGTCCCTATAAAATCGGGACATCTGGTCACCCCAGGGGTGGGTGTGGCAGTGACATCACAAAGGCTCTTTGCAGGACCTCAGCCTATTGGTCAAAGGTAGTGGGGAGGTGGTGACCTCACAGAGAGATGCTGACATCAGCCAGGCAGGACAGGCGTGCAGGGCCAGGGAAACCTCGCAGACCCCTGTAGCTTTGCTTCAGCAAGTCTCCTTCTTCAGGTCTCTCTTTCAGGACCGAGAGAGTATTAGGGTTTATGTACGTGAGCGCAAGGAGGAACCTCTTTCGAGTTTTCTCCTTTCCTTTTCCTGATTTTACTAGAAAACAGACATCCCTGTTTGGAAGGTAAGAGTCTCTGAGAGGTTTGGAACCTGTTCAGTCTGATCCATTTGGTGCCAGGTGAATTCTAGGCATGGAAAACGCTAGCTTCAGGTGGCAGAATTTTATTCCCCACCTAGGATTTTGTCCCTTAGAATCACTGGGGATATTAGGGTTTGTCCTTTTTGTTTTATCTTTTCCTCCATCCCTCCCTCTTTTCTCTTCTTCTCTTACTTCTTTTGTCCTTTCCCCTGTTCCCCTTCCGCCACCAGGAGGGGTGTGTGTGGGGGAGTCACTGGGGGTGCTCTGCAGCTCCCATTGCGGAAGGTCCACCCATCAATGTGGGGCTGAAATAGTGCTCGGACAGTGATCCCCACCGGTGACCTGGGCCATCCTTTGAGCTCTCTGGTGAGAACCCTCAGCCCCCCGCCCCTCAGTCTCTACCCTGATTGCCTGAGAGGGGGTTTACTGACAGGGAGGAGACTCGGGTCATTGTTGTTCTCTTTTAAGACCAAGTAAATAAGTCATAACCAGTCATATGTTTGACGAATTTTGCTGCTTCTCTGCATTCATTGTCTCTGAGCAGTTCATGATTCTCTCTAACATTCCAGTTCTCCTGAAACACTTGCTGAATAATTACAATGAACTGTTTGTTGGTCTGGAGCTCATGTGAGAGGACTTTATTCTGGTCATTCAGTGTATGAAATTCAAGATCTGATGGTTAGTTTGAAAGTCCGGGCTCTTGGGTCCTATTCCCAACTCTACCACTGACTGGCTGTGTGACCTCAGACAAGTCAGTTCTCCTCCTTTCTCAGCCTTAGCTTCTCCCTCTTTCAAGTAGGCATAACAATCAGCTCGTACCTACCTCACGGTGGGAGGAGGATGGGGATCCATTGGAGAGTGTCTCGAGGAGCAGTGCATAATATGAGGGGTCCTATCTCGTTTACTCAGATCAGATTATGACATAATAGAGTAGCT
The DNA here is from genome assembly GCF_965140295.1 of Lepidochelys olivacea. Lineage (NCBI taxonomy): Eukaryota > Metazoa > Chordata > Testudines > Cheloniidae > Lepidochelys > Lepidochelys olivacea. The sequence continues at coordinate 176,960,516 of NC_140413.1, read as the reverse complement.
GAAATATTCTATTTTATTTGTTTTTGATTATTTTGAAAATATTAAGAGCAGCAACTCCTTAGCTCAGACTGAAGCATCTTCTCTAATTTTCGAGATCTAAGCGTCTCCTCTTTGTGCGTGACGAGACAGTTTAACACACTGTGACAAACAGGAGATGCTTTTGTTTTGCAACAAAATATTTTTGCAAAGAATTTTCATCCCACTTGTTATGATTTCAAGAAACAAACCGGTTTAGACTGAATGGGATTTTCCGACAGATGTTAGGGGGCTTATTCCTTCACCCGCTTCCTTCCCTGGTCCTTCTCGCATGAACAGAGAGCAACAATACCCGAAGTTCAAGGATCCAAACAATTCGATGTTTAATGGGGTGAACTTCCAGCAAGCATGATTCCAGTTTCCTTCCTTAGTATCCTCCTTCCCAGCTTTGACACCACAGAGCCTTACCCCTGTGTCCCTGTTCCCATTCCTGCCCTTAGCCAAACATGATTCCAATTTTCCCAGCCCCATTCCCTGTTCCCATTTCCCCTTTTAGCAGAACCTGATTCCAATTTCCTTACTCCCATTCCCTGTTCCCATTTCCCACACCCAAATGTCCACCCCCACACACACCCACACCCACTCCCTTCCTCATTGACTACAGATTATATAGTAAAACTTGAGTTCTGCTTAGCTATACCTTAACCAATCATTTTCCTGAAATTTAACTAACCAATCCTAACATATTGTAGCATGATTATGTAACCAGTTATATCCCACCACCTTAATTAGTTAACACCCAGCAAAATTAATTGTACAGCAGACAGGAACAATCACAGAACAGACGGAGATTATACAGACAAACAATAGCAAAGTGGGAAGTATAATGACAAGACAATACAGAAGTGAGGATTTCACATGCCAGCTATTGATAAGTGAGTTCTTGCCAGACAGGATGCTATCAAACTAAGTTTCCGTTTACATTTTCTAGGCACTTCCCTTTCTCTGGAGGTGATAGGCACTATCAGGACAGGATTGTATTCCTAACAGCCCAATAGCACCTTCTTTCAATGTGACTAGTTTGGAATGTGAGGATGTGACCCTTCGCTTCCCAGCTTATGGCTGCCTCTGTTGCTTAGCCAAAGGCCTTAGCCTAAGAACAGGGCCTCAGACTGTCACAGTAAGAGAAGGCCCTTACACTGGCAGACAGTGATTTTGATTCTTTCTTTTATACCTCTGTAACTAGCCAAGTGAAAAGAATACATCTAAATTCTTAGAGTATAGGCCTTTACAGACAGACCTGAATATGTATATCCTAACAAGAAATGGTTTCAATGAAATTTCCCCACCATCTCGATTCCTGGTCTCTCTCTTTGCCTCTGCGGGGTTTCTTGTCTGTTAGGATTCAGGATTTGTGGCTTCTCTTTCTGGCTCTGCCACCGCGTTGCTGTGTAGGCCATTAGGTAGGTCACTTCCCTTCTCTGTACCTCAGGCTCCCCATCTGTCTAATGGGAACAGGGACAATTTGTGAACTCTGGGCAGTCATGAGCCTGAGTGAGATAAGGGGCGTAGTTAAAACCCTTTGTGAAAGAGAAAGGGGAGTTTCACGGTGTTGAGCACCAAGGAATTCTAAACTTTGCTAAAATGTCTAGGCTGCGGAAACCAGAAATGGTCGGGGCCAAATTTTAACCATTGTCTTTTTTAAAGCCCATTCAGGGATGTGAGTCCCACTCTTTTAGGTATCTGGGGTTCTTTGCCAGCAGGAGAGAAGAGGTTCCTGCCTCCATTTTTATGGCCTTAACAAACCAGGTGCTGTGCCCCAGTTCTCATCTGAGATCCCTGAAAAAGAACCTCTCCCCGTCCGTTAACAAGACAGTAGCTATCTTTGAAAGGGGAACAAAGAGAACCCTGGGACTTGCAGACTAACCAGCCTCATTCCATACCTGGAAAAATACTGGAACACATTATTAAACAATCAGTTTGTCAGCACCGACAGGATCATTTGGTTCTTAGTACTAGTGAGCATGGATTTGTCAAGAACAAATCATTCCAAACCAATCCTGTTTCCTTCTTTGACAGGGTTACAGGCCTAGAGGAGGTGGGCAGACAGTAGATGTGATCTATATCGGTGTTAATCAGGCTTTTGACACAGTCCCATAGGACATTCTCAGAAGCAAACTAGGGAAATGTGGTCTAGATGCAATTAGTATAATGTGGGTGCACAGGTGGTTGAAAACCCATCCTCCAAGAGTTGTTCTCCATGTTTGGCTACCCAGCTAAGAGGGTGTACCTACTGGGTCCGGCAGGGATCAGTCTGGGGTGTGGTACTATTCCATATTTTCATTACTGATTTGGAAAATGGAGTGCAGAGCATGCTTCTACACTGTGCAGATCACACCAAGCACTTTGGAGCACAGGACTGGAATTCAAAACACCCTCTACAAATTGGAGAATTGGTCTTCTTGAGCCAAAGTCCACGGCTGGGCCCCTCTCTATAGACTGGGTGAAAGTGAAACTCCAGAACCAAACACTCCTCCTCCTGGACAGTGCATTCCAACCTTTAATGGCAGGGGGACCGGACATGAGGGCCTGGTTGTAATTGCCAGCTGTGGAAGGGAGTGTGTAGCAGTGGTTAGTGAAGGGGCCTGGAAATAAGACTGCTGCGTCCCATCCGTGGCTCTGAGACTTGGTGTGACCCTGAGCAAGTAGCTTCAGCAAGTGGGAGCTGGGAGGTGCTGTCACCCCCACACTAAGGCAGTGTTTTGCACCCCCTGCTGCTGGCTGAGTTTGTCTGTCCCTTGGCAATAAGACAGACTCTTCTTTTCACAGTCGGTTGATCACCCAGTGTCATCACCCTGCCTGCTGGCTGGGCGTGTAACTCCTCAGGTCACCACCCTCTCCAGCCTACCTTGGGCTTGGAAAGTGAGGAGGAGGGTGAGCGACAGCAGGTGACCCTGAACATCCACCATCCATCGCTCCATCACCTAGAGCAAGTGAGTGACATTAGGGTTCCTCTGTGGCATCCCCTGTCTGTCTGGGGAGAGGCAGAAAGAGGGGGAGAGAATTTCTCCCAAAGGAGATTGGATTTGCAAATGGCCTCCTGGAGCCCCTCGCTCTCAGACGAGGGAGGGGCTTCTCCAGTGCCTTCTCCAGCGTGTTTGGAAAGGTCCCAGCAATGCAGCTCCCAGCCCTTCCCTTGTGGGAGACTGTTCCCCTGGCTGAGAGTGTCTGAGCTGGGCCAGACCCTGTGAGCTGCTGAGCATGGAAATCAATGAGAAATGAGGAGGCCCTGGGCTTCTTATACCTAGGGACTTTGATGTGGGGAATGGTTTCCCTGGAGAAGTCCGGAGTCCTGGGTAGTGTTCTGTTCTCTAGCCTGTGAGGTAGCCAGGGACGGCAGGAGGGAGCTGCTTGTCCGATGGTCTTTGTAATTGACCCCAGTGCCTCCCCGGGTGTTGCAGCACCAGGGATGATGAGGGGAAACATTGGGAGCAGATCATGCAATGAACTCCTGCCAGTGTGTGGAGATTGCACTCCCTGCACCCCTGTGAGGGGAGGAAGAGCTACTGTGGCTGGGGCAGGGATGGGGAGGGATGAAAAAGGCTGTCTGGTGAGAGGCTGCCCAGACCCCAGACTCACGCCTGCTGCCCGCTCGGTTCCAGGATGGCCGGGCTCCTGAGGATGTTCAGGAACAAGGCTCTGCAGGTGGCCCCAGAGCCTGAGGGAAGCAGCTGCCATCTTCCCCAGGAGCAGAGCAGCCCCTCTGTCCCCGCTGGCAGGGAAGGAGCTCCCGGATGGACCAGGAGGTGGAAGTGCCCAGCCTTCTGGCAGAGGAAACCCACTCCTGGCGCAGGCGCCGAGGTGGGAGAGGCACCGGCCAGGCTGAAATGGAGCTGGCCCAGGATGCAGCTGGGCAGGCAGGACCCAGCCCAGGACGGGAGCCAGGCAGGGTGGCTCTGGGGCTTGTTGTGTGGGAAGCACCGGCCCCAGGAGCCCAGCCCTGAGTCCCAGCAGGAGGCATCGCCCTGCCCAGTCACTGAGGACCTTCCATCTTCTCCAGGGCAGGAGGTGGAGGATCCCTGTCCCAGCACCAGCAGCTCGGCCCGCTCCCCATGGGACAGCAGCAGTGCCTGGGATTTGGGTAGTAGTGAGGCCAACGGGCGCCGCTGCTTTGTTCCAGTTGAGGAGCCAGGCTGGGCTCAGGGAGGGGTGAGGAGGGGGCTGTGAACACCCAGAGCCCAGGCCCTCAACCAGCGCTATGGGGGCAGGTCTCCAGCCCAGGTGTCTGGCCTGAGCCACGTGAACCTCTGACACTAGATGCTGCCACTTTGGTCCTTGGTGTTCTGGTTGGCAGGGTGCGTGCGGGGAGAGGGAGCAGGCACTTCCCATGGAGTCCAGGACAGTGTGTGGGGGGGATCTCTTTGCTGTGGGCTCCTGAATTATTTGGGGGCTGAAGGTATCACTGAGAGCGGGGGATGTGGGGAGCGATCTGCCCTGGGTCCCGGAGGTGGGAAGGGAGCACATTGCCCCACCATGCCCCTGTCCTTCTCCCTAGTGGCAGCAGGTATCATCCTGTCCCCTTTTCTCCCTGGTGCAGGGACCCCCAGGGACTCAGAGGACGAGGAGGAGGAATGGGTGGACGTGGCCACAGAGGAGGCTGCTCTCAAGAACATTTGAGAGCAGCTCCAGGGCCGAGAAAAGGTACAAACGTTCCCCAGCTGTGCTGGAACCGAGATTCTCCCGCCTCTTCCCAGCACCCTGACCCCCTGCAGAGAGTCTTGTCTCTGATGATCCACCAGCCCTAATGGGGACCTTTCTTCTCCATGATCTGGGACGGGTGGGTCCCCACTATCCCCCATTCAGGCCTGAGTGCTGCAGCTGGTGTGGGTGGGGCAGGGAGGTCCCTGGCTAACTGGCTCTCTCTCCTGTAACCCCACTCCTGGTGGGTGCAGGACGAGGCCCAGCAGCTCATGTTCCTGCACGCCATCCACCCCCGTGTCTCGCTGCACAGCAGAGAGGGCAGGACACATTGGAGCCACACTGCTGCAAGGCGGCTGTGCTGGAGAGGATTGTGGTGAGGGAGGACAGAGAGATGGGAGGGGCAGGGGTCTCCCTGGGCCAATGGATGGGGGATGGCTGGTGCTGGAGGGGCAGCTGAGGCCAGGGATTGCTGGGGCTGAAGATTGGGGAGAAGAGACAGGAGAAATTCTGAGATTGGCCACTAGTGGGCAGGAATCGGAGGAGCGGGAGGCAGGTGGGGGGATCTTGCTCACTGTGTGGGGTGCTGGCTGTGTAATCGCCTCACTGGGAAGTGTCAGTGAGGCCCGAATCTATCTTGCTCCTTTGGCTCTCACAGGAGCTTATGGAGGAGCTGCCTGATAACTCTCCACCTGGCACCGTCCTCGCTAACTCCCTGATTGCTGTGGGCAACCTCGGGTACTGAGACCCTCCAGGCCTGTTCCCCTAACCCTGGTGCTGCTCAGGCCCAGGGCTGGGAGTCACTGCCCCTTCCACCACCAGGTCACCTCCCAAGGGTGGCTCCTCTGACCGAGATGGTGGGAAGGTTCACTCTCTCTGGGTTGGGCTGTTCTTTTCACTCCAGTAACATTGCAATGGCTTTGGGGAGAGGCTCACTCCCAGGAACAGATAGAGGCGGGGCAGCAGGGTCCAAGAAACAGGCGCTATTCCTGCCCTGCCACTGTCTGTCTGGGAAACCTTGCACTTGTCATTCCCTGGCTCGGTGCCTCAGTTTCCATTCTCACCAGCCTCTGTCTATTTCTCTGCAGTTTCACATCCCTGTTGGTGCCATTCCAATCCCCACAGTGCACAGTCTAATATCGCCTCCTCTCTCTTGCCAGCACCATGACACCTGGCCTGGAGCCAGACGTGGAGAGCCACCACCTTCAAGCTGCCCTGCATGCCGTCTTCATCGTGGGCACGTAGAAAGACACCACCCAAGTCCAGATAGATCATGCTAAAGTCATGAATTGAAGAGCCAGCTGTCATCCTGCCATGAATTCTTGCTAATTGCCTTCAGTGGAATGTGAATGAGGGAGGCCAGGATATGTATTTGGGTGTCTCACAAGTGCTTCGCAGAGACCCCTCTTCCCGTCCTGTGGTAGGTATAGCCCCAGTTTCCCAAACACTGACCCATGGCTCTCCCTTGCTTTGCAGGATCTGCATAGGGTCTTGCCAGAGCTCCTGGATGCCATGCTGGGGAGCCTGCTGGCAGAGTCCCCAGACACTGACAGGCTCCACTACATCTTGGAGGTGAGCCCAATGAGAGGAGTGGGGGCAATTTTATCTTAACTCTTAAACCCATTTTCAAGTTTGTCTTCCTAGCTGGGCCCCCAGTCGGCCGTCCTTCATCAGGGCAGTCAGTGCAATGCAGTGTCAGGCCCTTTCTCCTTGAAGGACAGAGGAAGGAGCTGGGACTTCAAGCCAGAGCTTTGCCTGGGGACTGGCTTAGGGAGTGAGTGTCTGAACCCCTCCTGTGAGATCCAGAAGATGGTCCTCAGAGAAGAGTCACAGGCTCCTAACGAGAGAAACAGGAGGACCCCAGAGAATCAGCCCTTCTCTCCGACTGGCCCTGAGATTCCTAGGGGGATTGTGCTCACACTCAGTCCCTTCACCCAACCAAGGACTTGAGAGCCAAGGAGGGCTGAGGGGTCTGTCTCCTTCCTGGTGAGCTGTTCAGGAATCATAAGTTCAGGGAGTATGGGACCAGCCCCCACATCGAACGTTGTCCCAATCTAGAGTTATAATGACAAGTTGTGATGTGCAGGATACAGGCATTGTCCTGGGGGCAACAATCCCCTTCTAAATCTCTGAGATAAATGAATCGGATATTCCATCCTGTGCACAATGTCTCAGCCCCCTGGGGATGGGGAGGGTCTCATTAGCGCAACACATGCACCTGCCCATGGATCCTGAGCTGCCTCCTTTCCCCCCAGCACATGAACTATTGGATCATGTCCAGGGTGTCGCAAGAGAGAGCCAGGGCCATTAGGAGCAGCACTGCCCTGCTCAGATCCACCATCACCCTCCCTGAGTTTCACGTAAGTGACCTCTCACCCCAGCTTATTGACTCCAGGCATCAGTGGGCTGGCTCGAATGGGCTGTAGGATGTGCTGCTGCAGGGGCTGGGGGTTAGGCGTGTTCCTCTTGGGGAGGCAGAGTCAGAGCAGAGAATGAACTCGGCTTGAGTCAAGTTCTTCTTGTCCTGGTTAAGTGGTGACTCTGGGCATTTTAAGGGGACCATACTGCAAGTTCATGCCTTTCTATCATCCTGGAGCAGCTGGGGAAGTAAGTCCTCATGGAGGGCCCTGCCCACATCCCTGTGCTCCAGGCTCCTTTTGGGGGCAGAGGAAATGAAGGGTCTAGCTCAAGCTCCTATTCTCTAGCATCTCCTGTAGAGGGGCTACGGGGACGGAGAGTCCTGGCCAGGCGGGGACTGGGAGCTGACAGGAAAATGCTGAAGGAGTCCCCTCTCCCTCTCTCTTCTGCAAGAACTCAGCAGGATTCCCCAGGATGGGTCACCATGTGGCACAGCTGGCTCTGTCCATCAGTGACGCAGCCAAGGACCTGAGCCAGCAGGCCAGGGTGGGAGTGTACAGGCTGTACCAGCTGCTGCTGCACCAGAGGGGTAAGGAACCCAGGTGTGAAATAGCACCCGATAGAGTGAGAGTGGGACCCCAACCAATTTCTCTCAGACTGACCCCGGCTGGAGACTGAGTCTCTATCGATCTGTTTCTCTGTTCTACAGCACCCCCTGCAATTCTGTTGGCAAGGAATCTGTCCACTGTGCAACCACCAATGGGATTGCAAGGACACAAGCGCTGCAACCAAAACCAACAAGTGTGTGTGTGTGTGTGTGTGTGTGTCTGTTTCCCAGGGCTGACCATCTATGAGGCCGAAGCCCTGTGGTGTTGGGACTGGCATCGGGACAGCAGGCTCCTGGACTACAGGAACAGAGCCAGGGCTGGGGAGGTAAGGACACTCTGCCAGGGAGTGGGGGTGGCTGGTCGCCTGCAGTGACTGCTTCCTGGGGCCGCGAGACAGAGATACCGTTCTAGCCCCAGGATTCGGAGCCTCACTCTGGGCAGTCTGCTAATGCCTCACGTCCTGTTGGGTTTAGGTCTTCGTAAAATTCTTCTGGGCGGGGCAGAGAAGATCCTTCCTCTGGACAGCAGTGCTGGCCATCCATGACCCCCTGCTGTGTGTCAGCCAGCCTGAGCTGGTCCACACCTACTCCCTCCTGCGGGATGCCCAGCGCTGATGGGGGACAAGGTAAGCAGCTGCATTAGAGTCAGGAGATTGGGGTGGGGCCCAGGCCTCCTTCCCATCCGATGTCCATTCTCTGGGCTGGCAGCAAGGAGCCTGGTGTGGAATGAGAGTGAGAACAGGTGCTACTGGGAAGGGAGATGAATTCAACTTCATGAGCAGGAGGGAGCCAGCTTGTCCCCGGAGTAGCTCCAACCCAGCTCTTTGCAAGGCTAATTAATGACAAGCATTGCCTCATCATGGACTTATGTTCTTAGGACATGGTGCTACCGCTCTTGGGAAGTGCCCTCTGCGAGTCTCTCCTGTCCCACAGGGCCACTCCAGTTTCCAGTGGACTAGTGTCCGTGTCACCCGAGCCACCACCCAGAGTTGCTCCCATCACTGGTAGCCTGGGAGGCCAAGGACTGACAAATGATGGCGATTCAGCAGGCAGGCCTGAGGCACATTGGTGGGGGAAGCTTGTCCTGCTGCTGGCAGGGCTGGACTTGCTCTAGAGAGAACGGGAGGATTCAGTCAGCAGGGGCTGCTGATCTGCCCCATTCACCAGGGCTGCTATCCTGCGTCTTCAGCATTAGTGTCTGGGATGACTTGGAGAAAGGTCTCAACCTCCCGACATCCCACTTCACTTCTGCCAGAATCCCTCCTTCCCCCCACCTCCCTGCTAGAGCCCCGTCCCTGCCCAACCTGGGTTGGGGTGGAGGAGAGGGTTTTGAGAACTTGCGCTGTGGATTGGAGGTGGAACAGCTGTCAGGGGCACTGAGCGGGAGGTGGCAGGAGCTGACGCTACAAGGACAGGGGTTGGCACTGGAGGTCTCTAGAAAGGACAAGAAGACTCGATTCTGGGGGTAAGGAGGGTGAATCCATCCCTCAGAGGTAGGCAGGTGCTGGGGGGAAATGCTGGTTTCAGGTGCCCTTAATCCCCCCAATTCCTCGGGGGCGTCTGAGTCTCTGACAGGTTCTCGTTCCCTTGCAGCAGGAGGACATCATGGCCAATGTGATGTGCCAGGTCCGCATCATCCAGCACTTGCGCCAGATGCCTGAGGCACTGCAGGGCTGTGCCTCTGAGGCCACCAACAACTCCCACTCCCTGCCTCTGGTACTGCTCTGGGTCAGTGTAAATGGGGAGATAGTGGAAGGGGAAATGGAGCCCCCTGGCACTCACAGAAACTCTCTCCCCTCTCTGTGGAGCAGGGTCCTTCCTTCTGCCCCCCAAATTACAGCAGAGTTTTCCAGATGGGCGCAGCCTGCAGCTCAGCCACCTCTGGGAACAGTGGGGACAGGTCACCACATCCCATCAAAGCAAGCAGTGCTGGCTCTCAAAGAGGCTTAGATGGAAGACCCCACTCCGTCATGGAGGTAAGAGCCATTTATTCCTTGGGGCGTGTGGGCCTCTTGGGGGAGAAATGGGATCATAGAATCATAGGGTTGAAAGGGACCTCGGGAGGTCATCTAGTCCAATCCCCTGCGCAAAGCAGGACCAATCCCCAATTTTTGCCCGGGATCCCTAAATGGTCCCCTCAAGGATTGAACTCACAACCCTGGGTTTAGCAGGCCAAAGCTCAAACCACTGACCCTCCCCCGCTAATGCGTAGCCTCCCTGGGAGCTTCCTGCCTGGGAGCTTCCCCCATCCCTGTCACCCAGCTCTGGAACAGAGACGTCTCCATCATTGTACCACCCTGGTTTTGTTCGTAGGAAGGTGCTCCCCAGAGATGTCCTCTAACCTGGACTCCTGAGAGGGTTTCCAGCAGGAGGCTCCAGCCCCTCGGGCATGAAGAGGACATCAGGTAGTCTCGTTCACATGGCATCTCCGGTCTCCAGCTCCACTTCCCGCAGCAGGGCAAACGAACCGATTAGCTCCCAGAATCCCAACTCTTTGGCCTCCTTCCACTCAGCAGTGGGATTTCTCCAGCCCCTCACCACACCTGTCAGCCTCTGAATGATGAAGGGCCTGAATGTCAGAGTCACCACAACAAGCAAACTCCAGTTGCAGGCAGTGGGGCCTGTGTGTACTGAGCCCCTCTGGAAACCAGGTCTGAAATGGGAGCAAGGACCCCAGCCCAGGAACAGTAGGAGTGGGCAGAGCAGGCCTGTAACAAGGTGCTCTCCCCTGGGCTGCACAGCCTGGGGCTTAGCCAAGCTGATTACAGACTGAGCCCTACCTGAGAGGCACCATGTAACCCCTCCTACAGAGCCAGATTTCAGTGGTGATATAGCCCAGCTGGGGTATCAACAGGAATGAGAACGAGTTAGGAAGTTCAGAGCAGCAAGGAAAGTCTAGAGGGAAACTTGAGAAGAGAGGTGGGAAGTGCCCAGGGAAAACTGCAGCAAAGAGAAAGGAGTAGACCTTGCTGTTGGGTACAGGACCCTGGGCTGCTCCCAGTGTCAGAGTGGAAGTGGGTTCTCCTACTGGCCCCAAAGAAGGGGGCGTCGACGCACCCGGAGAGGGTTACCGAGCCCAGCAAGGGGGCTGCAGGATGAGGAAGAGCCCCAGTGATGGCAGAAGGACTTATTTCTGTGGAAAGACGTGTTTGGACTTTTAGTGTGAGACAAGCTGGGCCCCAGGAGGATTGACGAAAGATGGCGACCTGGCTGAAGTGTTGACTTACCAGGCAGAGAAACTGTCACGGTGCTGGAGTGACCACTGATGGGGGACGCTAGCCTAGCGAGAGGTCTGTGATCATGCCTGGCCGCCATGGGTGCAAGGAACTATGAGTAGCTTCCTTTCTGATTGGCATAGTCAGGAGGATTGAATTCCCCCTGTTATCCGTGAGGGCTGATGGAAGTCTTGGTTGCTGAAGGACGGTCTGTCCTGCCAAGCGGGTGTCTCAAGGGACCAAGCTGGTCACTGGATTTCTCACTTCAGTTTCTGAGACTGGTTAAGCAGCCAAAGCAGGTCTAGGGGTTTCTCACGCAGCTCCTAGAACACCAACAGAGGCAGAAGGAAGTGCAGGCGGAGCTACGGACGCAGCAGGAGAAATACCTGTGAGAGACCCTGCAAAGGGAAATCAACCCAGGGTCTGCTATGCCCATGGACAAAAAGAGCAGATATGGAGAGTATTCCTGAGCTGTGATGTGAAGATTAGCCCAGGAGAGCAGGGCATGAGGAAGTGTACAAGCATGGCCTAATGCCAAGATGGGGACAAGAGTTCTTTGTTTTGGGTGCAGAGAAGCAGGCCATATCAAAAGACACGGCCTCCTTAGGAAATTGCTGAGTGGCAAAACAAGGGGCCAGGGCCCCACGAAGGTAGAAAGAAATGAGAAGGTGTCCTCTGACACAAACCCACGTGAGGCAGGCTACGTGGAGGTGGCAGGGATGGCCGTGGACCTTGCAGACCCTCCACCAACATGCCCTGTTGGGTGCTGCAGGGAGGTGAAGGACGAAATGGTTGGCCCAGAGATGAAGCAGACTGAAGAAGGGAGAAACACCAGGGTGGAGCAGTCCATGGTGGGTTCTCAGACCCTGACGGAAAGGGTTTTGGCGTATGCAGTGCCAGTAGCAAAAAGGGGTAGAGAAGAAGCTAAAGGCTTCGGAACAGGCTCCGCAAGCGGTTGCGAATGAGGAGTGGCTGCAGGAAGAGCGCTGGGATACTGCGTAAGAGAAGGATTGCCTCTTAATTCTGGTGAGCGAGCTGGCAGTGGAGCTGGAGACACTGTGCGCAGGCTGTACAAGCGCGCAGCCGGTGACAGCGATGAGATGAAGAGGGATGAAGCTTGGACAAGAATCAAACTTGTTCCCCCAGGTGGGCGATGTTCTAAGGAGGAGGAAATATAACAGAGTGTGGCCTGTGGGCTATAAAGCCTGGACCTAGGCCAAACTGATTACAGAGTGAGCTTCACCTGAGGGAAAAACCAGGGAAAACCGCAGCAAAGGTACAAGAGCAGGCCTAGTTGTTCAGTAGAGGGCCTTGGGGCAGAACCTACAATTCAGGGTAGGACTGGTTCTCCCATGGTCTCTAAGGAAGGGGACGTAGAAGGTCATAGAAAGGGCTACCAAGGCCAACAAGGGCAGGCCGAGCCAAAGTCAGGCTGAGGAAGAGCCCGCAAAGGGATGGAAGACCTTGTTTCTGTTAGACATTTTTGGACTTTTTGTTTGGGATGAGCACGACTCATGAAGGAGTGGACTAAAAGACGGTCACCTGGCTGAAGGGCTGAGTTCCCAGCCAAAGAACTCCCATAGGGCCCTAGCGACTATTGACGGAGGTGCTCGCCCAGCAAGAAAGCTGTGACACCAGGCCTTGCCTGGAAGGGGCAGCCTGGTTTTGGAGAGTGGTGGGGATGGCCTATGGGAGAGGATGGCTGGAGGGGTCGTACAGGAGGGGCAACAGGGTCCAGTGATGAGAGCAGGGAACTGGTTGGACTGCAGCCCTGCCACTGAGTGGTAATGTGATCCTGGCCAGGTCACTCTCCCACCTGATGCCTCACTTTCTCTATCTTTGAAATGGGGATCATCCTGACCCACATTAAGTAAGTGTTTAATCCTCTGCTCTTCCTTCCCAAATCCCTGCCCTCCTTGCCCCACACAGGCCTCTGCCCTGTTCCTCAAACTTCCATGCCCATGGTAGTGCCTGTGTAGCCCCCCAATGGCAAGGTCTCATGTACAGTCTCCTGCCAGCAAACTGAAGCCGCCCCTAGATCCAGAACAAGAATCGCAGTTCCTGTGCACGGCCTGAATGGAGGATAGACCATGGGCATGGGGACAGCCAACACTCATATCCAGGTAGATCATCAACGTACTCCTCTGTCCCAGGAGCAGGAAGGTCTCTGGTTCTCGCTCTCTTCGGTGGCTGGAGCTGCTGAGTTGGGGGTACAGGAGGGCAGAGATGGGAACAGGCCAGAGGTTTAATCCAGTGTCAGGGGGAGAGTCCTCCCTCTTGTGGGAGATGATGTTGCCCCTTTGTGAGAAAGGCCTTGCTTGCAGATGCTGTGTTTTGGTTCCTGGACTCTGCCAGGAAGCCCAGCTCCCATCCCGAGCAGCTTGGCTGTTTCCTACCTTGCTCGGCACTAGACCCTCTGCAGAGAGCTGCTCTGGGCCAGGACTGCAGAGCCAGTTGTCATCCTGGCAGGTGCAGCCCCAGGTTCCATAACCCTGACCCATGGTCTCCCTCCCCTGACAGGCTCTGAAGAAGGCCTGCTCAGAGACGTGGATGCCATGCTGAAGAGCCTGCTGACAGCAACCCCCAGCACAGACAAACTCCTGCACATCCTGGAGGTGAGCAGAATGGGCAAGGGCAGCAGGAATTTTACCTTAGCTCTGAGGAGGCCTGGAAATGAGAGACCAGATAATCCACGTTTCCATTGTGTCCCGCTACTTGAGAGCCATTGGGGCACCGTGGTCAGGGCAGTCAGTGTAGAGCAGTGGTGGGGCCCTTCCTCCTTCAGGGACAGAGGGAAGGCGCTGGTGCTCGACAACAGGTCTCTGCCTGGTTCTGTTGAGCACTAACTCCAAGACCTCAGGCAGGCTTGCGGAGTGAGAGCAACAGAGCCCTGTGAGGTCCAGGAGAAGTTCCTCCGAGAAGAGCACTGGTTCCTTCCGAGGAAGCTGCTGAGATTGGTCTTCACAACATCCTCTGGCAAGGAGTTTCACACGTTGACTGTGCATTGTGTAAAAAAATACTTCCTTTTTTTAGTTTTAAACTTGCTGTCTATTAATTTCATTTGGTGACCCCATATCAGTGTACAACAGAAATGGTTTATCCAAGTCATGTTCAATAACATGATTGAATCCTTTTACAAACTCAATGTAAAACTTTCTTAGAACAATAGTGGATTGGATTTCCCCTTGCAGCATGATTCCTGTATGTCTCATGTGATCTTGCCAAGAGCTAATGAAAATAGCTACTTTATCCATAGAAGCTTTGGCATATGTCTGGAACCCAATTAATGTCAAGACAATGTAGATATTAGAGTTGTCCATAGGATAGGAATCTTGGCATTTAGCCATGAAAGCAATATGGTTGTGTGCTTCAGTTTCCCTTTTCCTACAGCATATCAGGTCTGCAATGTCTTGTCTCCTGTGAAAAGTTTCAAGATTTATTTGAGCAAAAGCATTCATGGGTAAAAAACACAGATATTTTGTGGGTGAAACAGATGCATCACAAGGTTTTTTTTAACATAAAGTATGTTCTTCTGTATCAATCTTAACATGTTCAAGAGTTTCCCAAAAGATTAGGTGCATTGTACACTTTTACAGTTTTTGGTAATAGCAAAACAATAGCTAAAACAAATCACCATTAGCAATAACAAGAAATCCATTGGAAGTGTCCATCTACAATCATTTTTGTCATGCCACACCTTTGGCTCAATACCATTGGGGTTTGGGCCTTGTAGGGTTACCCTGTGGCTTCCCTTTGCAAAATTCAGTTCTCACTTTCCTCCTTGTCCTGAAGTAAAAGAAAAAGGTTCTCCCGATCCCAAAGGACCAAGCCCCAGACCCAGGTCAATAGACAAGTCAGATCTTACCCACAAATCACGCAAATCCTTTAGGGGCAAGGAGGAACAAGGAGCACCTTGATTCTAAAAGAGCCAAGGAGGAGAGGGTCATGGTCCATGAAGAGAGCCTGCTCCGGGGTTCCTGGGGGAAGAGAGGAAGAGCAGGGAGCAGGACCGATTGCTCAGGGGGGGAATGCTGGATATGGGGCCAGCAGGGTGGTTCATCTAGCTCATGTCACAGCCCCAGCCCCAGGGCGTGTGCCGGCTGCAGTGTCTGCAGGTGCACAGGTCCATGTACCTGTGACAGTGGAATGGTGTTCCCGGGCCTGGCTCACAATGGTTGGAGGGTGGAGTTTGCGGCAGGGCCTGTGAGCAAAATTGCAGCTGGGGTTTCTGTTCCCAGCAATGACAGTTGTGTGTCTCAGAGAAAGATCCTCGAACCCCTCTCTCCAAGAGACGTACCCTTGTCTCCAAAACCAGTCAGGTGGCAGAGCGCAAACTGGTTTATGACGTAGCCGACACGTTTTCTGGCCAGCCTTGAATGCTCCAATTCCCTGATGAATGTTCTTCTGACCCTGATTGGCTATTATATTTTTGCTCTAGCCATTATTCAGACACTCACCCCTGTCGGCCTGGTCCCACTTCCATGTGGTGCCTCACTCTCCCCCTCTCTGAAGTGGGGATAATCCTAACTGACAATTAGACAGTGTTTGATCCTCAGATCTTCCTTCCCAAATCCCTGCCCCCCTTGCCCAACACCAGCCTCCCCCCATTTCCTCAAACTTCCATGCCTATCTTAGTGCCTGTCTCCTCCCGCAACTGGAAGGTCTCAGACACAGTCTTCTCCCAGAAAGCTGAAACTGCCCCTGGCTCTGGAGCTGGAATCGCATGTCCTGAGAGCTTCCCTTGCATGGTGTATTCACCGTGGGCATGAGAAAGGACAACACCCATATGCAGGTTGAACATCAACCTCCACCTCTGTCCCAGCAGCAGGATGGCCTCTGGTCCCTGCTCACTCAGACAGCTGGAGCTACTGAGAGATGTAGTTGGCAGAGCATGAGAACAGCCCATGAGGTTAAGAAATGGTGGGGAGAGCCTGGATTCTGCCCAGAAGCCCAGCTTCCATCCCTAGCAGCTTGGATGTTTCCTACCCTGCTGTGCACCAGGCCCTCTGCAGACAGCTGCTCTGGGCAAGCATTGCAGAGCCAGCTGTCATCCTGGCAAGTGTAGCCCCAGGTTTCATAACCCTAACCCATGGTCTCCCTCCGCTGGCAGGCTCAGAGCAAGGCCTGCCCATATAACATGGATGACGAGCTCTAGATCCTGCTGACAGCATCCTCCAGCACAGACAAACTCCAGCACATCTCGGAGGTGAGCAGAATGGGATGGGGCAGCAGGGGTTTTACCTTGGCCCTGGGGACTCCAAGAAAGAAGAGACTGGAAAATCCATGTTTCTTCTCTTGGATCCTTCCGAGTATGCATTTGTGATATCAGCTCAGTGGGTGACCTTGAGGTTAACTCACTTCCCCCTTCCAGCATCAGTCTTCTCCACTCTCAGATCTACCCTGGGGAAGAAGGACATAAGCCTTGACAATCACCTTCACCTGTGGGTGTCTGGCCCTGGGAGCCTAAACCAACTGGACTATCTGCCCCATGACCTAAACTGCCCTGTCTTTCCCGCCCAGGGCCTTGTCCTAAGTGCTCCGCCTAGCCCCTTCCTGGCTTATCCCTGACCTTTCAAGGACACTCCAAGCCCCTCCCACACCTGCTCCCCTTGGGGGTCTCTCTCCTGGCTGAGCACAGGCTGCCCTTCTATCTCTCAGCAGGCCTGGGTCCTAATCACATGCTGCTGATTTTCACCTAACCCCCACACTTATTCCCTTCCCCCTAGGGAGCTGCATAACCTGGGCTAGGTGCAGTTGAGCTCCAACCCGTTTCCTGGCCATCTCACCCTGGGACAGGTTGAAACCGGAAACCTGTGGGATAACAGTAACTGTTTGTTCTCAAAGGTGCCGAAGACACAATGGAAGAGGAAATCCTTTGGTCTGGATTTAAATTATTGCAACTGAAAGTGAATGAGAGAAAATAGGTTCAGAGTTATCTTCCTAGCAGCAGAAAATGTAAAGACTCATAGATGTTCAGGTCAGAAAGGATGTGTATCTAGTCACACCTCCTGTATAACTTGGGCCCTAGAATGTTACCAAGTGGTTCCTTCAGCCAACCGTAACATGGGACTGAGCCAGAGCACGTCTTTTGGAAGGACATCCACATGCATTCGAGCAGGGGTTCTCAAACTGTGGGTCGAGCCCCCTCAGGGTTATGAGGTTTTAACATGGGGGGTTGCGAGCTATCAGCCTCCACCCCCAACCCTGCTTTGCCTCCAGCATTTATAATGGTGTTAAATATATAAAAGTGTTTTTAATTTACAAGGAGGGGTGACACTCAGTGGCTTGCTCTGTGAAAGTAGTCATCAGTGCTAAAGTTTGAGAACCACTGCATTAGAGCCAGCTGGTTAACAGAAAATCTTTCTTCTGCAGTAATGTGGGGTTAAGAGACATGTAGGAAAAGACACGGAGGCTGTGATTAAAGTTAGAGGAGCGAGGCCAGGATAACAGGGGCGAGGTCTCAGGACTGGCTATCAGAAGACCTGCCGTTTTCTATTCCTGGCTTTGGGACCATGAGCGAGTCTCTTCAACGCTGGGTGCCTCGGTTTCCCCACTATCAAAGAGAGCTAATTAAGGTTTTGTTTGTTCTCCCCATTTTACAGGGTGGGAAACCAAGACACAGTTGGGACCTGTCTACACTACAGCTCCCTAGAGCATTTCTAAGCTGCTGAACCCCACATGTTGTTCAGAGCCTATGAACAACACTGCTCCTAAAGGTGTGTTTGTTCTGTTCTTATCCCCAATGTATCAGCAGGGCTAGACGGCCTTTTCTCACTGTGCTGTGGGAAGCAGCTCCTGGGTACTAAGGGTCTGAAGAAGCTCTCAAGGACTAATTTTTAAAAATATTTTTATCAATGAATTGGGAGAAAATACACAATCGCTGCTGATAAGCTTGGTGGGTGACAAAATACTGGCAGAGTGGTAATTACTGATGAGGAGAGGGCAGTGATACAGAGCCATCTGGCTCATTCGGCAAGCTGGGCCCATTCAAAGTAAGCAAGTTTGACCAGAGCCAAATGCAAGGTCCTACACCTAGCAACAAGGCATGCCGGCCACACCTCCAGAATGGGGAATTGTATCCAGGAAAGCAGTGACTCTGAAAAGGATTGAGGGGCCATAGTGGAGAAGCCACTCAAAACGAGCTCCCAGCATGAAGCTGTGGTGACTAGGACTAAAGCCATCCTTAGACGTAGGAGCAGAGCCGTGAGGAGGCTAGGGAGGTGACACAGCATTAGTGAGACTGTTATTGGAATACTGCCTCCAGTTTTGGTGTCCTCATTTGGAAAAGATGTTGAGAAATTAGAGCTGGGGCAGCAAAGAGCCACCAAATGTTCTGCGGGCTGGAGAAAAATGCCTTCTAGGGAGCGAATGAAAGAGCTCAACCTGTTTAGCGAATGAAAAGCAGATTGAAAGGTGCCTTCACTGAAGTGTTGTAATGCCTTCATGGAGAAAAAATACTGGGGATTAAAAGGCTCGTTAATCTAGCAGAGAAAGGCATAACAAGACCCAATGGCTGGAAGGTGAAAAGCGACAAATTCATATCACAAATAAAGCACAAATATTCAAACAGCGAGGATGATTCACCACGGGAAGAAGCTACCAAGGAAAGTGGTGGATTCTCGATCTCTTGATGTCATTTAATGAAAACGAGATGCCTTTCTGAAATGTGTTTGCCAAACGGTAGCGGGACTGTCCCGAGAAAATCGGGACATCTGGTCACCCCAGGGGTGGGTGTGGCAGTGACATCACAAAGGCCTTTTGCAGGACCTCAGCCTATTGGTCAAAGGTAGTTGGGAGGTGGTGACCTCACAGAGAGATGCTGACATCAGCCAGGCAGGACAGGAGCGCAGGGCCAGAGAAATCTCGCAGACCCCTGTAGCTTTGCTTCAGCAAGTCTCCCTCTCAAGGTCTCTCTTTCAGGACCGAGAGAGTATTAGGGTTTATGTACATGAGCGCGAGGAGGAACCTCTTTCGAGTTTTCTCCTTTCCTTTTTCTGATTTTACAAGAAAACAGACGTCCCTGTTTGGAAGGTAAGAGCCTCCGAGAGGTTTGGAACCTGTTCAGTCTGATCCATTTGGTGCCAGCTGAATTCTAGGCCTGGAAAACGCTAGCTTCAGGTGGCAGAATTTTATTCCCCACCTAGGATTTTGTCCCTTAGACTCACCGGGGACATTAGGGTTTGTCCTTTTTGTTTTATCTTTTCCTCCATCCCTCCCTCCTTTCTCTTCTTCTCTTACTTCTTTTGTCCTTTCCCGTGTTCCCCTCCCGCCACCAGAAGAGGTGTGTGGGGGGAGTGACTGGGGGTGCTCTGCAGCTCCCATTATGGAAGGTGCACCCAAAAATGTGGGGCTGAAATAGTGCTCGGGCACTGATCCCCACCGGTGACCTGGGCCATCCTTTGGGCTCTCTGGTGATAACCCTCTGCCTCCCGCCCCTCAATCTCTACCCTGATTGGCGGAGCTGGGGGTTATTGACAGGGAGGAGATGCGGGTCCTTGTTGTTCTCTTTTAAAGCCAAGTAAATAAGTCATAACCAGTCATATGTTTGACGAATTTTGCTGCTTCTCTGCATTCATTGTCTCTGAGCAGTTCATGATTCTCTCTAACATTCCAGTTCTCCTGAAACACTTGCTGAATAATTACTATGAACTGTTGTTGGTCTGGAGCTCATTTGAGAGCACTTTATTCAGGTCGTTCAACATATGAAACTCAAGATCCTACGGTTAGTTTGCAAGTCAGGGCTCTTGGGTCCTATTCCCAACTCTGCCACTGCCTGGCTGTGTGACCTCAGACAAGTCAGTTCTCCTTTCTCACCCTTAGCTTCTCCCTTTTTCAAGTAGGCATAACAATCCGCTCCTACGTACTTCACGGCGGGTGGAGGATGGGGATCCATTGGAGAGTGTCACTGGGAGCAGTGAATAATATGAGGTGTCCTATAACTTTTATTCAGATCAGATTATGACACAATAGAATAGCTGAAATATTCTATTTTATTTGTTTTTGATTATTTTGAAATTGTTAAGAGCAGGAACTCCTTAGCTCAGACTGAGGCATCTTGTCTAATTTTCGAGATCAAAGTGTCTCCTCTTTGTGTGTGACGAGACAATTTAACACACTGTGACAAACAGGAGATGCTTTTGTTTTGCAACAAAATATTTTTGCAAAGAATTTTCATCCCACTTGTTATGATTTCAACAAACAAACCGATTTAGTCTGAATGGGATTTTCTGACCAAAACGGTTTCAATGAAATTTCCCCACCATCTCGATTCCTGGGCTCTCTCCCTGCCTCTGGGGGGTTTGTTGTCTGTTAGGAGTCAGGATTGGTGGCATCTTTTTCTGGCTCTGCCACCGCGTTGCTGTGTAGGCCCTTGGGTAGGTCACTTCCCTTTTCTGTACCTCAGACTCCCCTTCTGTCCAGTGGGAACAGGGACAATTTGCGAACTCTGCGCAGTCGTGAGCCTGAATGAGATAAGGGGCGTTAAAGCCCTTTGTGCAGAAGAAAGGGGAGGTTCACGGTGTTGAGCACCAAGGAATTCTAAACTTTGCTAAAATGTCTAGGCTGCGGAAACAAGAAATGGTCGGGGCCAAATTTTAACCATTGTCTTTTTTTAAAGCCCATTCAGGGATGTGAGTCCCACTCTTTTAGGTACGTGGGGTTCTTTGCCAGCAGGAGAGAAGAGGTTCCTGCCTCCATTTTTGTGGCCTTAACAAACCAGGTGCTGTGCCCCAGTTCTCATCTGAGATCCCCGAAAAGAACCTCTCCCCATCCGTTAACAAGACAGTAGCTATCTTTAAAAGGGGAACAAAGAGAACCCCGGGACTTGCAGATTAGCCAGCCTCATTCCATACCTGGGAAGATACTGGAACACATTATTAAACAATCAGTTTGTCAGCACCTACAGGATCATTTGGTTCTTAGTACTAGTGAGCATGGATTTGTCAAGAACAAATCATTCCAAACCAATCCTGTTTCCTTCTTTGACAGGGTTACAGGCCTAGTGGAGGTGGGCAGACAGTAGATGTGATCTATCTTGGTGTTAATCAGGCTTTTGACAGAGTCCCATAGGACATTCTCACAAGCAAACTAGGGAAATGTGGTCCAGATGCAATTAGTATAATGTAGGTGCACAGTTGGTTGAAAACCCATCCTCCAAGAATCGTTCTCCATATTTGGCTGCCTAGCTGAAAGGGTGTACCTAGTGGGTCCAGCACGGATCAGTCCGGGGTGTGGTACTATTCCATATTTTCATTAATGATTTGGAAAATGGAGTGGAGAGTGTGCTTCTGATCTGTGCAGATGACACCAAGCACTTTGGAGCACACGACTGGAATTCAAAACGCCCTTTACAATTTGGAGACATTGGTCTTCTTGAGCCAAAGTCCACGGCTGGGCCCCTCTCTATAGACTGGGTGAAAGTGAAACTCCACAACCAAACACTCCTCCTCCTGAGCAGTGCCTTCCAACCTTTAATGGCAGGGGGACCGGACATGAGGCCCTGGTTGTAATTGCCAGCTGTGGAAGGGAGTGTGTAGCAGTGGTTAGTGAAGGGGCCTGGAAATAAGGACTGCTGCGTCCTATCCATGGCTCTGAGACTTCGTGTGACCTGAGCAAGTAGCTTCCCCTCACTTGGCCTGTTTTTCATCAGTAGGTTTGTGATCGCTTTCCCTACAGCCCAGGGGGGTTGGGAGGCTCCAGGAAGGTGTGTAAAGTGGGAGCTGGGAGGTGCTGTCACCCCCACACTAAGGCAGTGTTTTGCACCCCCTGCTGCTGGATGAGTTTCTCCGTCCCTTGGCAATAATGCAGACCCTTCTTTTCACAATCAGTTGATCGCCCAGTGTCATCACCCTGCCTGCTGGCTGGGCGTGTAACTCCTCAGGTCACCACCCTCTCCAGCCTGCCTTGGGCTTGGCAAATGAGGAGGAGGGCGAGAAACAGCAGGTGACACTGAACATCCACCATCCATCGCTCCATCACCTAGAGCAAGTGAGTGACATTAGGGTTCCTCTGTGGCATCCCCTGTCTGTCTGGGGAGAGGCAGAAAGAGGGGAAGAGAATCTCTCCCAAAGGAGATTGGATTTGCAAACGGCCTCCAGGAGCCCCTTGCTCTCAGACCGGAGAGGGGCTTCTCCAGAGCCTTCTCCAGTGTGTTTGGAAAGGTCCCAGCAATGCAGCTCCCAGCCCTTCCCTTGTGGGAGACTGTTCCCCTGGCTGAGAGTGTCTGAGCTGGGCCAGACCCTGTGAGCTGCTGAGCATGGAAATCAATGAGAAATGAGGGAGCCCTGGGCTTCCTATACATAGGGACTTTGATGTGGGGAACGGTTTCTCCGGAGAAGTCCGGACTCCTGGATATTGTTCTGTTCTCTAGTCTGGGGGGTAGCTAGGGACAGCAGGAGGGAGCTGCTTGTCCGATGGTCTTTGTAACTGACCCCAGTAACTCCCCGGGTGTTGCAGCACCAGGGATGATGAGGGGAATCGTTGGGAACAGACCATGCAATGAAGTCCTGCCAGTGTGTGGAGATTGCACTCCCTGCACCCCTGTGAGGGCAGGAGGAGCTGCTGTGGCTGGGGCAGGGATGGGGAGGGATGAAAAAGGCTGTTTGGTGAGAGGCTGCCCGGACCCCAGACTCATGCTTGCTCCCCGCGCGGTTCCAGGATGGCCGGGCTCCTGAGGATGTTCAGGAAGAAGGCTCAGCAGGTGGCCCCAGAGCCTGAGGGAAGCAGCTGCCATATTCCCCAGGAGCAGAGCGGCCCCTCTGTCCCCGCTGGCAGGGAAGGAGCTCCCGGATGGACCAGGAGGTGGAAGTGCCCAGCCTTCTGGCGGAGGAAACCCACTCCCGGCACAGGCGCTGAGGTTGGAGAGGCACCGGCCAGGCTGAAATGGAGCTGGCCCAGGATGCAGCTCGGCAGGCAGGACCCACCCCAGGAAGGGAGCCGGGAGGGTGGCTCTGGGGCTTGTTGTGTGGGAAGCACCGGCCCCAGGAGCCCAGCCCTGATTCCCAGCAGGAGGCATTGTCCTGCCCAGTCACTGAGGACCCTCCAATCTCCCTGGGGCAGGAGGTGGAGGATCCCTGTCCCAGCACCAGCAGCTCAGCCCGCTCCCCATGGGACAGCAGCAGTGCCTGGGATTAGGTTAGCTGTGAGGTCAACGGGTGCCGCTGCTTTGTTCCAGGTGAGGAGCCAGTCTGGGCTCAGGGAGGGGTGAGGAGGGGGCTGTGAACACTCTGAGCTCAGGCCCTCAAGCAGTGTTGTGGGGGCTGGTCCCCAGCCAAGATGTGTGGCCTGAGTCACATGAACCTCTGACACTAGATGCTGCCACTTTGGTCCCTGGTGCTCTGGTTGGCGGAATGGGTGCAGGAAGGGCGGGCAGGCACCTCCCACGGAGTCCAGGACAGTGTGTGAGGCGGTTCGCTTTGCTATGGACTCCTGAATTACTTGGAGGCTGAAGGTATCACTGAGAGCGGGGGATGTGGGGAGCAATCTGCTCTGGGTCCCGGAGGTGGAGGTGCCCCTGTCCTTCTCCCAAGTGGCAGCAGGTATCATCTGAGATTGGCCACTAGTGGGCAGGAATCGGAGGAGCTGGAGACAGGTGGGGGGATCCTGCTGGTTGTGTGGGGTGCTGGCTGTGTAATCTCCTCACTGGGAAGTTTCAATGAGGCACGAATCTCCCACGCTCCTTTGTCTCTTTTGGGTCTCAGAGGAGCTCATTGAGGAGCTGCCTGATAACTCTCCTCCGGGTGCTGTCCTTGCTAACTCCCTGATTGCTGTGGGCAACCTCGCATACCGAGACCCTCCAGCTCTATTCCCCTAACCCCAGTGCTGCTCAGGCCCAGGGCTGGGAGTCACTGCCCCTCCCACCACCAGGTCACCTCCCAAAGGTGTCTCCTCTGGCAGAAGTGGTGGGAAGGTTCACTCTCTCTGGGTTGAGCTTTTCTCTCCAGTAACATTGCAATGGCTGTGGGGAGAGGCTCACTCCTAGGAACAGATACAGGAGGGTCAGCGGGGTCCAGGGAACAGGCGCTATTCCTGCCCTGCCACTGTTGGTGCCAGTCCCACCCCCGCACTGCACAGTCTAATACCGGCTCCTCTCTCTTGCCAGCACCATGACACCTGGCCTGGAGCCAGAGGTGGAGAGCCACCTCCTTCGACCTGCCCTGCATGTCATCTTCACCCTGGGCACGTAGAAGGACACCACCCAAGTCTAGGTAGATCATACTAAAGTCATGGATTGAAGAGCCAGGTGTCATCCTGCCATGAATCCTTGCTAATTGCCTGCAGTGGGATATGAATGAGCAAGGCCAGGATATGGATTTAGGTGTCTCACAAGTGCTTCCCAGAGACCCCTCTTCCCATGTAGTGGCAGGTGTAGCCCCAGTTTTCCAAACACTGACCCATGGCTCTCCCTTGCTTTGCAGGATCTGCAAAGGGTCCTACCAGACCTCCTGGATGCCATGCTGGGGAGCCTGCTGGCAGAGTCCCCAGACACCAACAGGCTCCAATACATCTTGAAGGTGAGCCCGATGAGAGGGGCGGGGGCAATTTTATCTTTACTCTTAGACCCATTTTCAAGTTTGTCATCCTAGCTGGGCCCCCAGTGGGCCGTCCTTGCTCAGGGCAGTCAGTGCAATGCAGTGTCAGGCCCTTTCTCCTTGAAGGACAGAGGAAGGAGCTGGGACTTCTAGCCTGAGCTCTGCCTGGTTCTGTTGCACAACAATACCCTTCTAAAGGTCTGTGATAAATGAATCAGATGTTCCACCCCGTGCAAAATGTCTCAGCCCCCTGGGGATGAGGAGGGTCTCATTAGCACAACACATGCACCGGCCCATTGATCCTGAGCTGCCTCCTTGTCCCCTAGCACATTAACTATTGGATCGTGCCCAGGGTGTTGCAAGAGAGAGCCAGGGCCACTGAGAGTACCGCCCTGTTCAGATCCACCATCACCCTCCCTGAGTTTGACGTAAGTGACCTGTCAGCCCAGCTTCCTGACTCCAGGCGTCGGTGGGCTGGCTCGAATGGGCTGTAGGATGTGCTGCTGCAGGGGCTGGGGGTTAGGCGTGTTCCTCTTGGGGAGGCAGAGTCAGAGCAGAAAATGAACTTGGCTTGAGTCAAGTTCTTCTTGTCCTGGTTAAGTGGTGACTCTGGACTTTTAAGGGGACCATGCTCCAGATTTATGCCTTCCTATCATCCTGGAGCAGCTGGGGAAGTAAGTCCTCATGGAGGGCCCTGCCCACATCCCTGTGCTCCAGGCTCCTTTTGGGGGCAGAGGAAATTAAGGGTCTAAGCTCTACCTCCTATCCTCTAGCATCTCCTGCTCAGGGGAAGGAGAGTCCTGGGCCCAGGGGAGGACTGGAAACTGACAAGAAAATGCTGATGGAGTCCCCTCTCCCTTCCATTAGAACTCAGCAGAATTCCCCAGGATGAGTCACTTTGTGGCACAGCTGGCTCTGTCCATCAGTGACCCAGCCAAGGACCTGAGCCGGCAGGCCAGGGAGGGAGTGTACTGGCTCTACCAGCTGCTGCTGCACCAGAGGGGTAAGGAACCCAGCTGGGAAATGGCCCCCGATAGGAGACTGAGAATGGGAGTGGGGAAATTGGAATCATGTTTTGCTAAAGGGGGAAATGGGAACAGGGAATGGGGCTGGGGAAGTTGGAATCATGTTTGGCTAAGGGCAGGAATGGGAACAGGGACACAGGTGTAAGGCTCTGTGGTGTCAGAGCTGGGAAGGAGGATACTAAGGAAGGAAACTGGAATCATGCTTGCTGGAAGTTCACCCCAATAAACATCGAATTGTTTGCACCTTTGGACTTCGGGTATTGTTGCTCTCTGTTCATGCGAGAAGGGCCAGGGAAGGAAGTGGGTGAAGGAATAAGCCCCCTAACAACAGGTTCTCGTTCCCTTGCAGCAGGAGGACGTCCCAGCCAATGTGATGTGCAAGCTCCCCATCATCCAGCACTTGCACGAGGTGCCTGAGGCACTGCAGGGCTGTGGCTCTGAGGCCACCAGCAACTCCCGCTCCCTGCTGCAGGTACTGCTCTGGCTCACTGTAAATGGGGAGCTAGTGGAAGGGGAAATGGAGCCCCCTTGGCACTCACAGAAACTCTCTCCCCTCTCTCTGTGGAGCAGGGTCCTTCCCTCTGCCCCCCAAATTCTGGCACAGTCTCCCAGACGAGCGCAGTCTGCAGCTGAGCCACCTCCGGGAGCAGTGGGAACAGGTCACTTCATCCCATCAAAGCAAACAGTGCTGGCTCTCAAAGAGGCTGAGATGGAAGACCTCACTATCCCTCATGAAGGTAAGAGCCATTTACTCCTTGGGGCGTCTGGGTCTCTTGGGGGAGAAATGGGATCCCCGATGCATAGCCTGGCTGGGAGCTTCCCCTGTCCTTGGCTCCCAGCTCTGGGACAGACATGTTTCCATAATCATACCACCCTGGTTTTGTTCCTAGGAAGGAGCTCCCCAGAGATGTCCTCTAACCTGCACTGCATAGGACTTCGCCAAGCTGATTACAGAATGAGCCCTACCTGAGAGGCACCATGTACTTCTCCCTACAGAGCCAGACTTCAGTGGTGATACGGCCCAGCTGGGGTGTCAACAGGAATGAGAATGAGGTAGGAAGTTCAGAGCAGCAAGGAAAGACTAGAGGGAAATTTGAGAAGAGAGGTAGGAAGTGCCCAGGGAAAACTGCAGCAAAGAGAAAGCAGTAGACCTTGCTGTTGGGTACAGAACCCTGGGCTGCTGCCAATGTCAGGGTGGGACTGGATTCCCCTACTGGCCCCAAAAAAGGGGGCGTACACGCACCTGGAGAGGGTTACCAAGCCCAGCAAGGGGGCTGCAGGATGAGGAAGAGCCCCAGTGATGGCAGAAGATCTTCTTTCTGTGAAAAGACCTGTTTGGACTTTTAGTGTGAGACAAGCTGGGCCCTAGAAGGGTGGACTAAAGGTGGTGACCTGGCCGGAGGGTTGAATTACCAGGCAGAGAAACTGTCATGGTGGTGGAGCGACCACGGATGGTGGAGGCTAGCCCAGCGAGAAGGCTGTGATGTCTTGTCTGGCCACCATGGGGGCATGTAACAATGTGTAAATTTGTTTCTAATTGGCATCGTCAGGAGGATTGAATACCCCCTGTGGTCCGTGAGGGCTGACTGAAGTCTTGGTTGCTGAAGGCAGGTCTGTCCTCCCAAGCGGGTGTCTCGAGGGACCGAGCTGGTCACTGGATTTCTCAGTTCAGTTCCAGGGACTGGTTAAAGCAGGTCTAGGGGTTTCTCACGCAGCTCCTAGAACACCAACAGAGGAAGAAGGAAGTGCAGGCGGAGCTACGGACGCAGCAGCAGAAATACCTGTGAGAGATCCTGCCAAGGGAAATCAACCCAGGGTCTGCTATGCCCATGGACAAAAAGAGCAGACAAGAAGAACAGGCCTGGGCTGTACTGAGAAGGTTAGCCCAGGAGATCAGGGAGGTGCAGTGGGCAGAGATGGGGACCGGCCAGAGGATTAATCCAGTGTCGGGGGAGAATCCTCCCCCTTGTGGGAGATGATGATGTCCCTCTGTGGGGAAGTTCTTACTTGCAGATGCTGTGCTTTTGGTTCCTGGACTCTGCCAGGAAGCCCAGCTCCCATCCCGAGCAGCTTGGCTGTTCCCTACCTTGCTCGGCACCAGACCCTCTGCAGAGAGCTGCACTGGGCCAGGACTGCAGAGCCAGCTGTCATCCTGGCAGGTGTAGCCCCAGGTTCCATAACCCTGACCCATGGTCTCCCTCCCCTGACAGGCTCTGAAGAAGGCCTGTCATCCCAGGGACGTGGATGCCAAGTTAAAGAGCCTGCTGTCAGCAACCCCCAGCACAGATAAACTCCCGCACATCTTGGAGGTGAGCAGAATGGGCAGGGGCAGCAGGAATTTTATCTTAGCCCTGGGGAGGCCTGGAAATGAGAGAGGATGATCCACGTCTCCATTGTGTCCTGCTACCTGAGAGCCATTGGGCCACCCGTGGTCAGGGCAGTCAGTCCAGAGCAGTGGTGGGGCCCTTCCTCCTTCAGGGACAGAGGGAAGGTGCTGGTGCTCAACAACAGGGCTCTGCCTGGTTCTGCTGAGCACTAACTCCAAGACCCCAAGCAGGCTTGCGGAGTGAGAGCATCAGAGCCCTGTGAGGTCCAGGAGAAGTTCCTCCGAGAAGAGCACTGGCTCCTTCCGAGGAAGCTGCTGAGATTGGTCTTCACAACATCTTCTGGCAAGGAGTTCCACGCGTTGACTGTGCATTGTGTAAAAAAAAAAAAAAACTACTTCCTTTTTTTAGTTTTAAAGCTGTTGTCTATTAATTTCATTTGGTGACCCCATATCAGTGTACAACAGAAATGGTTTATCAAAGTCATGTTCAATAACATGATTGAATCCTTTTACAAACTCAATGTAAAAGTTTCTTAGAACAATAGTGGACTGGATTTGCCCTTGCAGCATGATTCCTGTATGTCTCATGTGATCTTGCCAAGAGCTAATGAAAATAGCTACTTTATCCAAAGAAGCTTTGGCATATGTCTGGAACCCAATTAATAGCAAGACAATGAAGATTTTTGTTGTCAAGGTTCCTTCCCCACTCTGAACTCTAGGGTACAGATGTGGGGACCTGCATGAAAACCTCCTAAGTTTACTTTCACCAGCTTAAGTTGTAACTTCCCCAAGGTACAAATTAATTTTACCCTTTGCCGTCGGAATTTCCACTGCCAACACCAACTTTAAGTGGGTTTACTGGGAAACGTAGTTTGGACACATCTTTCCCCCCAAAATCTTCCCAACCCTTGCACCCCCCTTCCCGGGAAAGGTTTGGTAAAAATCCTCACCAATTTGCATAGGTTACCACAGACCCAAACCCTTGGATCTTAGAACAATGAAAAAGCATTCAGTTTTCTTACAAGAAGACTATTAATAGAAGTAAAAGAATCACCTCTGTAAAATCAGGATGGTAGATACCTTACAGTGTAATTAGATTCAAAACATACAGAATCCCTCTTGGCAAAACCTTAAGTTACAAAAAAGACACACAGACAGGAATAGTCATTCTATTCAGCACAGTCCTTCTCAGCCATTTTAAAGAAATGATAATCTAACGCATACCTAGCGAGATTATTTACTAAGTTCTAAGACTCCGTTCCTGTTCTGTCCCCGGCAAAAGCATCATACAGACAGACACAGACCCTTTGTTTTTCTCCCTCCTCCCAGCTTTTGAAAGTAACTTCTCTCCTCATTGGTCATTTTGGTCAGGTGCCAGTGAGGTTACCTTTAGCTTCTTAACCTTTTACAGGTAAGAGGATTTTTCCTCTGGCCAGGAGGGATTTCAAAGGGGTTTACCCTTCCCTTTATATTTATGACATTAGTGTTGTCCATAGTATAGGAATCTTGGCATTTAGCCATGAAAGCAATATGGTCGTGTGCCTTGGTTTCCCTTTTACTACAGCATAACAGGTCGGGAATGTCTTTTCTCCTGAGAAAAGTTTCAAGACTGTTTACAATTATCAGGGAGTTGCCATGTTAGTCTGTATCCACAAAAACAACAAGGAGTCCGGTGACACCTGAAAGACTAACAGATTTATTTGCGCATAAGCTTTTATGGGTAAAAAACACATATTTCGTGGGTGAAACATCTGCATCACATTTTTTTTTTAACATAAAGTATATTCTTCTGTATCACTCTTAACATGTTCAAGGGTTTTCTCCAAAGATTAGGCACATTGTACACTTTTACAGTTTTTGGTAATAGCAAAAAAATAGATTAAAAAAATCACCATTAGCAATAAGAAGAAATCCATTGGAAGTGTCCATCTACAATCATTTTTGTCATGCCACACCTTTGGCTCAATACCATTGGGGTTTGGGCCTTTCAGGGTTACCCTGTGGCTTCCCTTTGCAAAATTCAGTTCTCACTTTCCTCCTTGTCCTGAAGTAAAAGAAAAAGGTTCTCCTGAACCCAAAGGACCAAGCCCCAGACCCAGGTCAATAGACAAGTCAGATCTTACCCACAAATCACGCAAATCCTTTAGGGGCAAGGAGGAACAAGGAGCACCTTGCTTCTAAAAGAGCCAAGGAGGAGAGGGACACGGTCCATGAAGAGAGACTGCTGCAGGGGTTCCTGGGGGAAGAGAGGAAGAGCAGGGAGCAGGACCAATTGCTCAGGGAGGTGTTAGCCGACGGCCAAGGATGTTTGGTGAGGTGCCAGCTATGCCCGTTTATACCATCCGTGACTTTAACCGCTAGGACGCACTGTCCCTTCGCAGCGGGCAGCCCGGGCTAGGCTGACGGATGCCCCAAGGTCCTAACCACCTGTGACTTTAACTGCTAGAGCTCAGAGCTCCTTCGCAGCGGGCAGTCAATACTGACTGACAGGTGCCCCAATGGCAGCACTAAGAGCCTCTCCACACCCGTGACTTTAACTGCTAGAGCTCAGAGGTCCTTCGCAGCGGGCAGCCAGGATTGACTGACAGGTGCCCCAAGAGTTTGCCCCGTGGAGGCGGCACAACTCAACGCTAGGCTCTTAGTACTCTCACCTAATGACCAGGCTTTAGAGCCAAAACGGCTGAGGTTCTTTAATTGTGTTGGCTGCTTTACAGTAAACCAGAGAAAACAAGTCAGGCTTATGCATAAATGGTTACCAAAATTTATTAAGCTAGATTCTAATCATGTGGTTACAAAATTGCTAGTGCCTACTTATTTAAATGTAGAGATGTTACACACACAAACAAGTTACAAAACTGAAGCCACAATCCCAAAGAAAGAAAACAAAGTATAGAGCTCTATTTCAAAATATGTGTACACTAAAGATAGGAGATCAGGTGTGGGTGCTTCTTACCCTCCTTGCATCTCTCGATTCCAGCGGTGCCAAGCCAGGATCGGTCACTCAATTCCGCGGAAAGACGAATAAGGGACAAGGCGTAGGGACCCTCTTAGCTGCAGAAGCCTTGGGAGGCTGTCACTTATCTGACCAGCAGATAGATAGTGAAAAGCACTCAAAAATCATGGTGCTGTAGGTCCCCTACTTATACCTCTGTACTCCTTTATTCTCTTTCTCCTTTCTTATGCCAAATTGAGGCTGGTCTGTCGGGGTGACGCCAGCTTTCGCAAGAGTAGTTTACACTTGCAAAGGAGAGAAACAATAAGTTTCGACTACTGGACATTTCTTTTATCAGGGTAAATATTTTCCCACCTAGGATGTTGGTGTGTGTGCATCACGCTATTTAGTAGGGGCTAAGAGCCATGTCTGTCACAGGGCCTCTGCCTGCTGTGAGCTTAATCCTCGTATCTGTTCCCAGAGGCACATTGTAGCAGCACACCTGTGCTTTCACAGCTTCAAAGGCTGTGCTGGAATATATGTTAAGTGCCCTGTTCCTGCTTCCTCCTGTGTTTCCAACAATGCTGGTCTGAGGGGGGGAGGGGGCTGGCTGTCTGGCTACAGGAGGGAATGCTGGATATGGGGCCAGCAGGGTGGTTCATCCAGCTCATGTCACAGCACCAGCCCCAGGGCGTGTGCCGGCTGCAGTGTCTGCAGGTGCACAGGTCCATGTACCTGTGACAGTGGAATGGTGTTCCGGGGCCTGGCTCACAATGGTTGGAGGGTGGAGTTTGCGGCAGGGCCTGTGAGCAAAATTGCAGCTGGGGTTTCTGTTCCCAACAATGACAGCTGTGTGTCTCGGAGAAAGATCCTCGAACCCCTCTCTCCAAGAGACGTACCCTTGTCTCCAAAACCAGTCAGGTGGCAGAGCGCATACTGGTTTATGCCATAACCGACACGTTTTCTGGCCAGCCTTGAACTCTCCAATTCCCTGATGAATGTTCTTCTGACCCTTAATGGCTTTTATATTTTTGCTCTCGCGATTATTCAGACACTCAGCCCATTCTGCCTGGTCCCACTTCCATGTCGTGCCTCACTTTCCCCCTCTCTGAAGTGGGGATAATCCTAAGTGACAATTAGACAGTATTCGATCCTCAGGCCTTGCTTCCCAAATCCCTGCCCTCCTTGCCCAACACCAGCCTCTCCCCCTTTTCCCCAGACTTCCATGCCTATCTTAGTGCCTGTCTCCTCCCGCAACTGCAAGGTCTCAGACACAGTCTCCTCCGAGCGAGCTGAAGTTGCTCCTTGCTCTGAAGCAGGAATCGCATGTCCAGAGTCCTTCCCTTGCCTGGTGTCTTGACTGTGGGCATTAGAAAGGACAACACCCATATGCAGGTTGAACATCAACCTCCACTTCCGGCCCAGCAGTAGGATGGCCTTGAAACCGGAAACATGTGGAATAACAGTAGCACTCTCAAAAGTGCTGAAGGCACAATGGAAGAGGAAATCCTTTGGTCTGGATTTAAATTATTCCAACTGAAAGTGAATGAGAGAAAATAGGTCCAGAGTTATCTTCCTAGCAGCAGAAAATGTAAAGATTGATACATGTTAAGGACAGAAAGGACCATTATGTGTACCTAGTCACATCTCCTGTATAACTTGAGCCCTAGAATGTCACCAAGTGGTTCCTTCAGCCAAGCATAACGTGGGACTGAGCCAGAGCACGTCTTTTGGAAGGACATCCACATGCATTAGAGCAGGGGTTCTCAAACTGGGGGTCGAGCCCCGTCAGGGGGTCATGAGGTTATTACATGGGGGGTCACGAGCTATCAGCCTCCACCCCCAATCCTGCTTTACTTCCAGCATTTATAATGGTGTTACATATCTAAAAAACTGTTTTTAATTTATAAGGAGGGGTGACACTCAGTGGCTTGCTGTGTGAAAGTGGTCAACAGCGCTAAAGTTTGAGAACCACTGCATTAGAGCCAGTTCGCTAACAGAAAATCTTTCTTCTGCAATGACGTGGGGTTAAGGGACATGGAGGAAAAGATGTGGAGGCCGTGATTAAAGTTAGAGGATCGAGGCCAGGATAACAGGGGCGAGGTCCCAGGACTGGCTATCAGAAGACCTGCCGTTTTCTATTCCTGGCTTTGGGACCATGAGTGAGTCTCTTCAACACTGGATGCCTCAGTTTCCCCACTATCAAATAGAGCTAATCAAGGTTTTGTTTGTTCTCCCCATTTTACAGGGTAGGAAACTGAGACACAGTTGGGACCTGTCTACACTACAGCTCTCTAGAGCATTTCTAAGCTGCTGACCCCCACGTGTTGTTCAGAGCCTATAGACAACACCGCTCCTCAAGGTGTGTTTGTTCTGTTCTTATCCCCTATGTACCAGCAGGGCTGGACGGCCTTTTCTCACTGTGCTGTGGGAAGCAGGTCCTGGGTACTAGGGGTCTGAAGAAGCTCTCAAGGACTAATTTTTAAAAATATTTTTATCAATGAATTGGGAGAAAACCTACAATCCCTGCTGATAAGCTTGGTGGGTGACATAATACTGGCAGAGTGGTAACTACTGATGAGGAGAGGGCAGTGATACAAAGCCATCTGGCTCATTCGGCAAGCTGGGCCCATTCAAAGAAAGCAAGTTTGACCAGAGCCAAATGCAAGGTCCTACACCTAGCAACAAGGCATGCCGGCCACACCTCCAGAATGGGGAATTGTATCCAGGAAAGCAGTGACTCTGAAAAGGATTGAGGGGCCATAGTGGAGAAGTCACTCAACAGAAGCTCCCAGCATGATGCTGTGGTGACCAGGGCTAAAGCCATCCTTAGACATAGGAGCAGAGCCGAGAGGAGGCTAGGGAGGTGACACAGCATCAGTGAGACTGTTATTGGAATACTGCCTCCAGTTTTGGTGTCCTCATTTGAAAAAGATGTTGAGAAATTGGAGCTGGGGCAGCAAGGAGCCACCAAATGTTCTGCGGGCTGGAGAAAAATGCCTTCTAGGGAGCGATTGAAAGAGCTCAACCTGTTTAGCTGATGAAAAGCAAATTGAAAGGTGACTTCACTGAAGGGTTGAAATGCCTTAATGGAGAGAAAATACTGGGGATTAAAAGGCTCGTTAATCTAGCAGAGAAAGCAAAACAAGACCCAATGGCTGGAAGGTGAAAAGAGACCAATTCATATCACAAATAAAGCACAAATATTCAACAGCGAAGAAGATTCACCACAGGAACAAGCTACCAAGGAAAGTGGTGGATTCTCCATCTCTTGATGTCATTTAATGAAGACTAGATGCCTTTCTGGAATGTGTTTGCCAAACGGTAGCGACTGTGGTATACAGGAGGCCTGTGATATGCAGGGAGTCAGATTAGATGCTCTAATGGTCTCTTCTGGCCATCCAGTTGACTCATTTCTGAAAAACTGAGCGTAGCATCGGGCGTAGCCTCTCATGTTTTGCTGTCTAGCCGGCTTGCTTCCTAGAATGAACACTCATTGAGTGAGGTAATCCAGAGAGTAGCTCAAACCTCCAAAGTGTCTGGCCAGCGGCAGGACATTAGCACTGCAGGGGAGGGGTGGGTAGGCTGAAGGGACAGCAAGTGTGAAAAAGGGGAAAGGGAGGGGGGTAATAGGAACCGATATAAGAAAAAGCCCCAGATAGCGGGACTGTCCCTATAAAATCGGGACATCTGGTCACCCCAGGGGTGGGTGTGGCAGTGACAACACAAAGGCCTTTTGCAGGACCTCAGCCTATTGGTCAAAGGTAGTGGGGAGGTGGTGACCTCACAGAGAGATGGTGACATCAGCCAGGCAGGACAGGGGCGCAGGGCAAGGGAAACCTCGCAGACGCCTGTAGCTCTGCTTCAGCAAGTCCCCTTCTCGAGGTCCCTCTTTGAGGACTGAGAGAGTATCAGGGTTTACGTACGTGAGCGCGAGGAGGAACCTCTTTCGAGTTTTCTCCTTTCCTTTTCCTGATTTTACTAGAAAACAGACATCCCTGTGTGGAAGATAAGAGCCTCCGAGAGGTTTGGAACCTGTTCAGTCTGATCCATTTGGTGCCAGGTGAATTCTAGGCCTGGAAAACGCTAGGTTCAGGTGGCAGAATTTTATTCCCCACCTAGGATTTTGTCCCTTAGAATCACTGGGGACATTAGGGTTTGTCCTTTTTGTTTTACCTTTTCCTCCATCCCTCCTTCCCTTCCCTTCTTCTCTCACTTCTTTTGTCCTTTCCCTTGTTCTCCTCCCACCACCAGGAGGAATGTGTGGGGGGAGTCACTAGGGGTGCTCTAAAGCTTCCATTGTGGAAGGTCCACCCAAAAATGTTGGGCTGAAATAGTGCTCGGGCAGTGATCCCCACCGGTGACCTGGGCCATCCTTTGGGCTCTCTGGTGAGAACCCTCAGCCTCCTGCCCCTCTGTCTCTACCCTGATTGGCCGAGCGGGTGGTTATTGACAGGGAGGAGACTCGGGTCCTTGTTCTCTTTTAAAACCAAGTAAATAAGTCATAACCAGTTATATGTCTGACGAATTTTGCTGCTTCTGTGCATTCATTGTCTCTGAGCAGTTCATGATTCTCTCTAACATTCCAGTTCTCCTGAAACGCTTGCTGAATAATCACTATGAACTGTTTTTGGTCTGGAGCTCATTTGACAGCACTTTATTCAGGTTGTTCAACATATGAAACTCAAGATCCAATAGTTAGTTTGCAAGTCAGGGCTCTTGGGTCCTATTCCCAACTCTGCCACGGCCTGGCTGTGTGACCTCAGACAAGTCAATTCTCCTTTCTCAGCCTTAGCTTCTCCCTCTTTCAAGTAGGCATAACAATCCGCTCCTACGTACTTCACGGCGGGTGGAGGATGGGGATCCATTGGAGAGTGTCACTGGGAGCAGTGAATAATATCACTTTTACTCAATCTGATTATGACATAATAGAGTAGCTGAAATATTCTATTTTATTTGTTTTTGATCATTTTGAAATCAAGAGCAGCAACTCCTTCGCTCAGACTATTCCCCAGGTTGAGAGTGACTGAGCTGGGCCAGACCCTGTGAGCTGCTGAGCATGGAAATCAATGAGAAATGAGGGGGCCCTGGGTTTCCTATGCCTAGGGACTTTCATGTGGGGAATGGTTTCCCCGGAGAAGTCCGGACTCCTGGGTTCTGTTCCTGCTCTAGCCTGGGGGGTGAAGGGGGTGGCCAGGGATGGCAGGAGGGAGCTGCTTGTATAAAGTGAGCAATGGTCTTTGTGACTGACCCCAGTGCCTCCCCAGGTATTGCAGCAACAGGGCTGAAGAGGGGGAACGTTGGGAGCAGATCATGCAATGAACTCCTGCCAGTGTGTGGAGATTGCACTCCCTGCACCCCTGTGGGGGGTGGCGGAGCTGCTATGGCTGGGGCAGGGATGGGGAGGGATGAAAAAGGCTGTTTAGTGAGAGGCTGCCTTGACCCCAGACTCACGCCTGCTCCCCGCTTGGTTCCAGGATGGCCGGGCTCCTGAGGATCTTCAGGAAGAATGCCGTGCAAGTGGCCACAGAGCCTGAGGGAAGCAGCTGCCATCTTCCCCAGGAGCAGGGCGGCCCCTCCGTCCCCACTAGCGGGGAAGGCGCTCGCGGATGGACCAGGAGGTGGAAGTGCCCAGCCTTCTGGCAGAGGAAACCCACTCCCGGCGCAGGCGTCGATGTGGGAGAGGCACCGGCCAGGCTGAAATGGAGCTGGCCCAGGATGCAGCTGGGCAGGCAGGACCCAGCCCAGGAAGGGAGCCAGGCAGGGTGGCTTTGGGGCTTGTTGTGTGGGAAGCACCGGCCCCAGGAGCCCAGCCCTGATTCCCAGCAGGAGGCATCACCCTGCCCGGTCACTGAGGACCCTCCAGTCTCCCCGGGGCAGGAGGTGGAGGATCCCTGTCCCAGCACCAGCAGCTTGGCCCACTCCCCATGGGCCAACAGCAGCGCCTGGAACTCGGACAGGAGTGAGGCCAACGGATGCTGCTGCTTTGTTCCAGGTGAGGAGCTCGGCTGGGCTCATGGAGGGGTGAGGAGGGGGCTATGAACACCCTGGGCCCAGGCCCTCGACCAGTGCTAAGGGGGTGGGTCCCCAGCCCAGGTGTCTGGCCTGAGCCACGTGAACCTCTGACACAAGATACTGCCACTTTGGTCCTTGGTACTGTAGCTGGTGCTGTGGCGGGGAGGGGAGGCAGGCACTGCCCTAGGAGTCCAGGACAGTGTGTGTGTGGAGGGTCTCTTTGCTGTGGGCTCCTGAAGGAGTTGGGGGCTGAAGGTATGTCAAGATTCCTTCCCCACTCTGAATTCTAGGGTACAGATGTGGAGACCTGCATGAAAACCTCCTAAGGTTACTTTCACCAGCCTAGGTTAAAACTTCCCCAAGGTACAAATTAATTTTATCCTTTGCCCTTGGAATTTCCACTGCCACCACCAAACTTTAACTGGGTTTACTGGGAAACGTAGCTTGGACACGTCTTTCCCCCCCCCAAAATCCTCCCAACCCTTGCACCCCACTTCCTGGGAAAGGTTTGGAAAAAATCCTCACCAATTTGCATAGGTGACCATAGACCCAAACCCTTGAATCTTAGAACAATGAAAAAGCATTCAGTTTTCTTACAAGAAGACTTTTAATAGAAGTAAAAAAAAAAAGAATAACCTCTGTAAAATCAGGATGGAGATACTTTACAGTGTAATTAGATTCAAAACATACAGAATCCCTCTAGGCAAAACCTTAAGTTACAAAAAAGAAACACAGACAGGAATAGTCATTCTATTCAGCACAGTTCTTTTCTCAGCCATTTGAAGAAATCATAATCTAACACATACCTAGCTAGATTACTTACTAAAAGTTCTAAGAGTCCATTCCTGTTCTGTCCCCGGCAAAAGCAGCGTACAGACAGACCCAGACCCTTTGTTTCTCTCCCTCCTCCCAGCTTTTGAAAGTATCTTGTCTCCTCATTGGTCATATTGGTCAGGTGCCAGTGAGGTTACCTTTAGCTTTTTAACCCTTTACAGGTGAGAGGATTTTTCCTCTGGCCAGGAGGGATTTTAAAGGGGTTTACCCTTACCTTGTCATAAATATAAAGGGATCATTGAGAGGGGGGAATGTGGGGCCCTATCTGCCCTGGTCCCGGAGGTGGGAAGGGGGCACATTGCCCCACCATGCTCCTGTCCTTCTCCTGAGTGTCAGCCAGTGTCTACCTGTCCCCTTCTCTCCCTGGTGCAGGGACCCCCAGGGACTCAGGATGAGGAGGAGGAATGGGTGGGTGTGGCCACAGAGGAGGCTGTTCTCAAGAACATCCAGGAGCAGCTCGAGGGCCGAGAAAAGGTACAAACGTTCCCCAGCTGTGCTGGAACCGAGGGTCTTTTCTCTGATGATCCACCAGCCCTAATGGGGACCTTTCTCCTCCATTATCTGGGACGCCTAAGATGGGGGTGTTTGTCACACACAAGCCGGGGTCTCCTTCCCTCACAGGCACTGTCCCAGATCTGGACCCTGCTTATGTAGGAGTTGTGGGTGATTTGGAAAATGGGCGGCCCCCGCTATACCCATTCAGGCCTGAGTCCTGCAGCTGGTGTGGGTGGGGCAGGGAGGTTCCTAGCTAACTGGCTCTCTCCCCCCCAACCCCACTCCTGGTAGGTGCAGAATGAGGCCCAACACCTCATGTTCCTGCACGCCATCCGCCCAGCGTATCTCGCTGCACAGCAGAGAGGGTAGGACACATTGGAGCCACACTGCTGCAAGGCGGCTGTCCTGGAAAGAATTGTGGTGTGCGAGACACGGCGCCAAGCAGCTGGAGAGAGGACAGAGACATGGGAGGGACAGGGGTCTTCCTGGGCCATTGGATGGGGGATGGCTGGTGCTGGAGGGGCAGCTGAGTCCAAGGATTGCTGGGGCTGAAGATTGGGGACAAGAGACAGGAAAAATTCTGAGATTGGCCACTAGTGGGCAGGAATCGGAGGAGCTGGAGGCAGGTGGGGGGATTCTGCTGGCTTTGTGGGGCGCTGGCTGTGTAATCTCCTCACTGGGAAGTGTCAATGAGGCCCGAATCTCTCTCTCTCTCTCTCCTTTGTCTCCTTTGGGTCTCACAGGAGCTCATGGAGGAGCTGCCTGGTAACTCTCCACTGGGCACCATCCTCGCTAACTCCCTGATTGCTGTGGGCATTCTCAGGTACCAAGACCCTCCTGCCTGGTTCCCCTAACCCCGGTGCTGCTCAGATGCAGGTCTGGGAGTCACTGTCCCTCCCACTACCAGGTCACCTCCCAAAGTGTCTCCTCTGGCAGAGGTGGTGGGAAGGTTCACTCTCTCTGGGTTGGGCTGTTCTTTTCACTCCAGTAACATTGCAATGGCTTTGGGGAGAGGCTCACTCCCAGGATCAGATACAGCAGGGTACAGGGAACAGGCGCTATTCCTGCCCTGCCACTGTCTGTCTGGGAAACCTTGGGCTTGTCATTCCCTGGCTCGGTGCCTCAGTTTCCATTCTCGCCAGCCTCTGCCTATTTCCCTGCAGTTTCATGTCCCTGTTGGTGCCAGTCCCACCCCCACACTGCACAGTCTAATACCAGCTCCTCTCTCTTGCCAGCACCAAGACACCTGGCCTGGAGCCAGAGCTGGAAACCCACCTCCTTAGAGCTGCCCTGCATGCCGGCTTCACCCTGGGCATGGAGAAGGAGACCACCCAAGTCCAGGTAGATCATGCTAAAGTCATGGATTGAAGAGCCAGCTGTCCTCCTGCCATGAATCCTTGCTAATTGCCTGCAGTGGAATGTGAATGAGTGAGTCCAGGATATGTGTTTGGGGGTCTCACAAGTGCTTCCCAGAGACCCCTCTTCCCATCTTATGGCAGGTGTAGTGCCAGTTTCCCTAACTCTGACCTATTGCTCTCCCTTGCTTTGCAGGATCTGCATAGTGTCCTGCCAGACCTCCTGGATGCCATGCTGGGGAACCTGCTGGCAGAGTACCCAGAAACCGACAGACTCCATTACATCTTTGAGGTGAGCCCGATAAGAGGTGTGGGGCAATTTTGCCTTAACTCTTAGATCCATTTTCAAGTCTGTCCTTCTAGCTGGGCCCCCAGTGGATCATCCTTGGTCAGAGCAGTCAGTGCAATGCAGTGTCAGGACTTTCCTCCTTGAAGGACAGAGGAAGGAGCTGGGACTTCAAGCCAGAGCTTTGCCTGGGGACTGGCTTAGGGAGTGAGAGTCTGAACCCCTCCTGTGAGATCCAGAAGATGGTCCTCAGAGAAGAGACACAGGCTCCTTCCAAGAGAAACAGGAGCACCCCAGAGATTCAGCCCTTCTCTCCGATGGGCCCTGAGATTCCTGGGGAGATTGTGCTCACACTCAGTTCCTTCACCCAACCAAGGACTTGAAAGCCAAGGAGGGGTGAGGGGTCTGTCTCCTTCCTGGTAGGCTGTTCAGGAATCAGGAGTTCAGGGAGGATGGGACAAGCCCCAACATTGAACGTTGTCCCAGTCTAGAGAGACAATGACAAGTTGTGACCTGCAGGATACAGGCATTGTCCTGGAGGCAACAATCCCCTTCTAAAGCTCTGCGATCAATGAATCAGATATTTCACCCCGTGCACAATGTCTCAGCCCCCTGGAGATGGGGAGAGTCTCATTAGCACAACACATGCATCGGCCTGTTGATCCTGAGCTGTTTCCTTTCCCCCTAGCACATGAACTATTGGATCGTGCCCAGGGTGTTGCAAGAGAGAGCCAGGGCCATTAAGAGCAGCACCGCCCTGCTCAGATCCACCATCATCCTCCCTGAGTTTGACGTAATTGACCTCTCAGCCCAGCTTCCTGACTCCAGGCGTCGGTGGGCTGACTCGAACGGGCTGTAGGATGTGCTGCTGCAGGGGCTGGGGGTTAGGCGTGTTCCTCTTGGGGAGGCAGAGTCAGAGCAGAAAATGAGCTTGGCTTGAGTCAAGTTCTCCTTGTCCTGGTTAAGTGGTGACTCTGGGCTTTTAAGGGGACCATGCTGCAGGTTCATGCCTTTCTGTCATCCTGGAGCAGCTGGGGAAGTAAGTCCTCATGGAGGGCCCTGCCCACATCCCTGTGCTCCAGGCTCCTTTTGGGGGCAGAGGAAATTAAGAGTCTAGCTCGAGCTCCTATTCTCTAGCATCTCCTGTAGAGAGGCTATGGGGACGGAGAGTCCTGGCCCAGGGAGGGACTGGGAGCTGACAGGAAAATGCTGATGGAGTCCCCTCTCCCTCTTCCTCCCGAAAGAACTCAGCTGAATTCCCCAGGATGGGTCACCATGTGGCACAGCTGGCTCTGTCCATCAGTGACGCAGCCAAGGACCTGAGCCGGCAGGCCAGGGAGGGAGTGTACCGGCTCTACCAGCTGCTGCTGCACCAGAGGGGTAAGGAACCCAGCTGGGAAATGGCACCCAATGGAGTGAGAGTGGGACCCCAACCAATTTCTCTCAGACTGACCCCGGCTGGAGGCTGAGTCTCTGTCGATCTCTTTCTCTGTTCTACAGCAGCCCCTGAAATTCTGTTGGGCCAGGCAAGCAGTGAGGACTCTGCCCACTGTGCAACCACCAATGGGATTGGAAGGACACAAGCACTGCAACCAGAATGACAAGTGTGTGTGTGTGTGTGTCTGTTTCCCAGGGCTGACCATCCATGAGGCCGAAGCCCTGTGGTGTTGGGACTGGCACCAGGACAGCAGGCTCCTGGGCTACAGGAATACAGCCAGGGTTGGGGAGGTAAGGACACTCTGCCAGGGCATGACACAGCTCAGGGAGTGGGGGTGGCTGGGTCCCCTGCAGTGGCTGCCTCCTGGGGCCACTAAACAGGATACCGTTCTAGCCCCAGGATTTGGAGCCTGGTTCTGGTCAATCTGCTAATGCCTCACGTCCTGTTGGTTTTAGGTCTTAGGAAAGTTCTTCTGGGAGGGGCAGAGAAGATCCTTATCTGGACGACAGTGGTGGCCATCCACAACCCTTACTGCGTGTCAGCCAGGTTGGGCTGTTCCTCACCTGCTCCCTCCTAGGGGAAGCCCAGCAGCTGATGGGGGACAAGGTAAGCAGCTGCATTAGAGTCAGGAGATTGGGGTGGGGCCCAGGACTCATTCCCATCCAATGGCCATTCGCTGGCCTGGCAGCAAGAAGCCTGGTGTGGAATGAGAGTGAGAACAGGTGCTACTGGTAAGGGAGGTGAATTCACCTCCATGAGCAGGAGGGAGCCAGCTTGTCCCCAGAGCAGCTCCAACCGATCCTTTTAGCAAGGCTAAGTAATGACAAGCATTACCTCGTCATGGACTTATGTTCTTAGGACACGTTGCTTTCGCTCTTGCGGGTCTCTCCTATCCCACAGGGCTGCACCAGTTTCCAGTGGACTAGAGTCTGTGCCACCTGAGCCACCACCCAGAGTTGCTCCCATCACTGGCAGCCTGGGAAGCCAAGGACTGATGAGTGATGGCGACTCACCAGGCAGGACTGATGCACATGGGCAGGGGAAGCTTGTCCTGCTGCTGGCAGGGCTGGACCCGCTCTAGAGAGAATGGGAGGATTCAGTTAGCAGGGGCTGCTGATCTGCCCCATTCACCAGGGCTGCCATCCTGCATCTTCAGCATTAGTGTCTGGGATGACTTGGGGAAAGGTCTCAACCTCCCGACATCCTACTTCACTGCTGCCAGAATCCGTCCTTCCCCCACACTCCCCTGCTAGAGCCCTGTCCCTGCCCAACTTGGTTGGGGGTGGAGGAGAGGGTTCTGAGAACTTGAGCTGTGGAATAGAGGTGGAACAGCTGTCAGGGACACTGAGGGGGAGGTGGCAGGAGCTGACCCTACAAGGAGGGGGGTTGGCACTGGAGGTCACTAGAAAGGACAAGACTCCATTCTAGGGGTCAGGAGGGTGAATCCAGCCCTCAGAGACAGGCAGGTGGTGGGAGGAAATGCTGCCGGTTCCAGGTGCCCTTAATCCCCCCCAATTCCTTGGGGGCGTCTGAGTCTCTGACAGGTTCTCATTCCCTTGCAGAAGGAGGACGTCACGGCCAATGTGATGCGCCAGGTCCGCATCATCCGGCACTTGCACCAGGTGCCTGAGGCACTGCAGTGCTGTGCCTCTGAGGCCACCAGCAACTCCCGCTCCCTGCTGCAGGTACTGCTCCGGCTCACTGTAAAAGGGGAGATAGTGGAAGGGGAAATGGAG
The DNA here is from genome assembly GCF_965140295.1 of Lepidochelys olivacea. NCBI lineage: Eukaryota > Metazoa > Chordata > Testudines > Cheloniidae > Lepidochelys > Lepidochelys olivacea. The sequence continues at coordinate 176,917,691 of NC_140413.1, read as the reverse complement.
CCCCTTGGCACTCACAGAAACCCTCTCCCCTCTCTGTGGAGCAGGGTCCTTCCTGCTGCACCCCAAATGCCCTCACAGCCTCTGAGATGGGCGCAGCCTTCAGCTGAGCCACCTCCTGGAGCAGTGCAGACAGGTCACCTCGTCCCATCAAACCAAGCAGTGCTGGCTCTCAAAGAGGCTTAGATGGAAGACCCCACTCCCTCATGGAGGTAAGAGTCATTTACTCCTTGGAGTGTGTGGGTCTCCTGGGGGAGAAACGGGATCCCCGATGCATAGCCTGCCTGGGAGCTTCCCCTGTCCCTGGCTCCCAGCTCTGGGACAGAGACGTCTCAATCATTGTACCACCCTGGTTTTGTTCATAGGAAGGGGCTCCCTAGACATGTCCTCTAAACTGGACTCCTGAGAGGGTTTCCGGCAGGAGGCTCCAGCCCCTCAGGCATGAAGAGGACATCAGGTAATCTCGTTCACATGGCATCTCCGGTCTCCAGCTCCACTTCCCGCAGCAGGGCCAACGAACCCATCAGCTCCCAGAATCCCAACTCTTTCGCCTCCTTCCGCTCAGCAGTGGGATTTCTTCAGCCCCCTCACCACACCTGTCAGCCTCTGAATGATGAAGGGCCCGAATGTCAGAGTCACCAGAACAAGCAAACTCCAGTTGCAGGCAGTGGGGCCCGTGTGTACTGAGCCCCACTGGAAACCAGGTCTGAAATGGGAACAAGGACCCCAGCCCAGGAACAGTAGGAGTGGGCACAGCAGGCCTGTAACAGGTTGTTCTCCACTGGGCTGCACAGCCTGGGGCTTAGCCAAGCTGATTACAGAATGAGCCCTACCTGAGAGGCACCATGTACCTCCTCCTACAGAGCCAGACTTCAGTGGTGATACAGCCCAGCTGGGGTATCAACAGGAATGAGAATGAGTTAGGAAGTTCAGAGCAGCAAGGAAAGTCTAGAGGGAAACTTGAGAAGAGAGGTGGGAAGTGCCCAGGGAAAACTGCAGCAAAGAGAAAGGAGTACACCTTCCTGTTGGGTACAGGACCCTGGGCTGCTGCCAATGTCAGGGTGGGACTCGATTCCCCTACTGGCCCCAAAGAAGGGGGCGTCCACCCACCTGGAGAGGGTTACCAAGCCCAGCAAGGGGGCTGCAGGATGAGGAAGAGCCCCAGTGTTGGCAGAAGGGTGGACTAACGGTGGCGACCTGGCCGAAGGGTTGAGTTACCAGGCAGAGAAATTGTCATGGTGCTGGAGCAACCACAGATGGGGGACGCTAGCCTAGCGAGAGGGCTGTGATGCCATGCCTGGCTGCCACGGGGGCACGGAAAGATGAGTAGATTATTTTCTTATTGGTACAGTCAGGAGGATTGAATTCCATCAGCCCTCATGGATCACAGGGGGAAGTCTTGGGTGCTGAAGGACGGTCTGACCTGCCAAGTGGGTGTCTCAAGGGACCAAGCTGGTCAATGGATTTTTCACTTCAGTTCCCAGGACTGGTTAAGCAGCCAAAGCAGGTCTAGGAGTTTCTCATGCAGCTCCTAGAACACCAACAGAGGCAGAAGGAAGTGCAGACGGAGCTACAGACGTGGCAGCAGAAATACCTGTGAGAGATCCTGCCAAGGGAAATCAACCCAGGGTCTGCTATGCCCATGGACAACAAGAGCAGACAAGGAGAGCACGCCTGGGCTGTGCTGTGAAGATTAGCCCAGGAGAGCAGGGCATGAGGAAGTGTACAAGCGTGGCCTAATGCCAAGATGGGGACAAGAGTTCTTTGTTTTGAGTGCAGAGAAGCAAGCCATATCAAAAGACACGGCCTGCTTAGGAAATTGCTGAATGGCAAATCGAGGGGCCAGGGCCCCAAGAAGGTAGAAAGAAAGGAGAAGGTGTCCTCTGACACAAACCCACATGAGGCGGGCAACGTGGAGGTGGAAGGGATGGCCGTGGACCTTGCAGACCCTCCACCAACATGCCCTGTTGGGTGCTGCAGGGAGGTGAAGCACGAAATGGTTGGCCCAGAGATGAAGCAGACTGAAGTAGGGAGAAACACCAGGGTGGAGAAGTCCATGGTGGGTTCTCAGACCCTGACGGAAAAGGTTTTGGTGAATGCAGTGCCAGTAGCAAAAAGGGGTAGAGAAGAAGCTAAAGGCTTCGGAACAGGCTCCGCAAGCAGTTGCGAATGAGAAGGAGTGGCTGCAGGAAGAGCGCTGGGATACTGCGTAAGGGAAGGATTGCCTCTTAATTCTGGTGAGCGGCTGGCAGTGGAGCTGGGGACACTGTGCGCAGGCTGTACAAGCGCGCAGCCGGTGACAGAGATGAGATGATGAGGGATGAAGCTTGGACAAGAATCGAACTTGCCCCCCCAGGTGGGCGATGCTCTAAGGAGGAGGGAATATAACAGAGAGTGGCCTGTGGGCTGTAAAGTCTGGACCTAGGCCAAACTGATTACAGAGTGAGCTTCACCTGAGGGAAAAACCAGGGAAAAACGCAGCAAAGGTACAAGAACAGGCCTAGCTATTCAGTACAGGCCTTGGGGCAGAACCTAGAATTGAGGGTAGGACTGGTTCTCTCATGGTCTCTAAGGAAGGGGACGTAGAAGGCCATAGAAAGGAATAGCAAGGGCAAGCCGAGCCAAAGTCAGGCTGAGGTAGAGCTCCCAAAGGAACGGAAGACCTTGTTTCTATTAGACATTTTTGGACTTTTTGTTTGGGATGAGCACGACCCAGGAAGGAGTGGACTAAAAGACGGTCACCTGGCTGAAGGGCTGAGTTCCCAGCCAAAGAACTCCCAGAGGGCCCTAGCAACTATTGGCTTTGGTGCTAGCCCAGCAAGAAAGCTGTAACACCAGGCCTTGCCAGGAAGGGGCAGCCTGGTTTTGGAGAGCGGTGGGGATGGCCTATGGGAGAGGGTGGCTGGAGGGGTCGTACAGGAGGGGCAACAGGGTCCAGTGATGAGAGCAGGGAACTGGTTGGACTGCAGCCCTGCCCCTGAGTGGTAACGAGATCCTGGCCAGGTCACTCTCCTACCTGATGCCTCACTTTCTGTATCTTTGAAATGGGGATCATCCTGACCCACATTAAGTGAGTGTTTGATCCTCTGTTTTTCCTTCCAAAATCTCTGCCGTCCTTGCCCCGCACAGGCCTCTGCCCTGTTCCTCAAACTTCCGTGCCCATGTTAGTGCCTGTGTAGCCCCCCAATGGCAAGGTCTCATGTACAGCCTCCTGCCAGCAAACTGAAGCCGCCCCTAGATCCAGAACAGGAATCGCAGTTCCTGTGCGCGGCCTGAATGGAGGACAGACCATGGGCATGGGGACGGCCAACACTCACATCCAGGTAGATCATCAACGTACTCCTCTGTCCCAGGAGCAGGAAGGTCTCTGGTTCTTGCTTTCTTCGATGGCTGGAGCTGCTGATCTGGGGGTGCGGTGGACAGAGATGGGAACAGGTATAGGATTAATCCAGTGTCAGGGGGAGACTCCCCCCCTCCCCTCACCCGTGGGAGATGATGTTGCCCCTCTATGGGAAAGTCCTTCCTTGCAGATGCTGTGCTTTGGTTCCTGGACTCTGCCAGGAAGCCCAGCTCCCATCCCTAGCAGCTTGGCTGTTCCCTACCTTACTCGGCACCAGACCCTCTGCAGAGAGCTGCTCTGGGTCAGGAGTGCAGAGCCAGCTCTCATCCTGGAAGGTGTAGCCCCAGTTTCCATAACCCTGACCCATGGTCTCCCTCCCATGACAGGCTCTGAAGAAGGCCTGCCCAGAGACGTGGATGCCATGTTAAAGAGCCTACTGACAGCAACCCCCAACACAGACAAACTCCCGCACATCTTGGAGGTGAGCAGAATGGGCAAAGGCAGCAGGAATTTTACCTTAGCCCTGGGGAGGCCTGGAAATGAGAGACTGGATGATCCATGTTTCCATTGTGTCCTGCTACCTGAGAGCCATTGGGCCACCCATGGTCAGGGCAGTCAATACAGAGCAGTGTTGGGGCCCTTCCTCCTTCAGGGACAGAGGGAAGGCGCTGATGCTCGGCAACCAGGCTCTGCCTGGTTCTGTTGAGCACTAACTCCAAGACCCCAGGCAGGCTTGCGGAGTGAGATCATCAGAGCCCTGTGAAGTCCAGGAGAAGATCCTCTAAGAAGAGCACTGGCTCCTTCCGAGGAAGCTGCTGAGATGGGTCTTCACAACATCCTCTGGCAAGGAGTTCCACACGTTGACTGTGCGTTTGTTTAAAAAAATACTTCCTTTTTTTAGTTTTAAACCTGCTGTCTATTAATTTCATTTGGTGAGCCCATATCAGTGTACAACAGAAATGGTTTCTCAAAGTCATGTTCAATAACATGATTGGATCCTTTTACAAACTCAATGTAAAACTTGCTTAGAACAATGGTGGATTTGGATCTGCTCTTGCAGCATGGTTCCTGTATGTCTCATGTGATCTTCCCAAGAGCTAATGAAAATAGCTACTTTATCCATAGAAGCTTTGGCATGTGTCTGGAACCCAATTAATATCAAGACAATGTAGATATTAGTGTTGTCCATAGTATAGGAATCTTGGTATTTAGCCATGAAAGCAATATGGTAGTGTGCCTCGGTTTCCCTTTTCCTACATCATATCAGGTCTCGAATGTCTTTTCTCCTGTGAAAAGTTTCAAAACTGTTTACAAGTATCAGGGGGTAGCCGTCTTAGTCTATATCCACAGAAACAAGGAGTCCAGTGGTACCTGAAAGACTAACAAATTTATTTGGGCATAAGCTTTCATGGGTGAAACATCTGTATCACAGGGTCTTTTAACATAGTGTGGGTTTTTTTGTATCACTCTTAACATGTTCAAGGGTTTTCCCAAAAGATTTGGCACCGTGATACAGTATGGCCAGAGGGCAGCAGGAGAGTGTTTAAAGGGAGCCTTATCCCCTGTAGAAGGAAGAAAGTTTGCTATAGATTAATTAGAGCACCTGAAGCCAGTCACCTGATAACACCCCCCCCCCCACCCCGCTTCAATCGGACAAGGGAAGGAGTTGAAGCAGAGTGGATTGGTCAATAGACAAGTCAGATCTTACCCAGAAATCACGCTGTTGCCAATCCTTCAGGAGCAAGGAGGAACAAGGAGAAACTTGCTTTCAAAAGAGCCAAGGAGGAGAGGGACACGGTCCATGAAGAGAGCCTGCTCCGGGGTTCCTGAGGGAGAGAGGAAGAGCAGGGAGCAGGACCCATTGCTCAGGGGGGGAATGCTGGATATGGGGCCAGCAGGGTGGTTCATCCAGCTCATGTCACAGCACCAGCCCCAGTGCGTGTGCCGGCTGCAGTGTCTGCAGGTGCACAGGTCCATGTACCTGTGACAGTGGAATGGTGTTCCCGGGCCTGGCTCACAATGGTTGGAGGGTGGAGTTTGCGGCAGGGCCAGTGAGCAAAATTGCAGATGGGGTTTCTGTTCCCAGCAATGACAGCTGTGTGTCTCAGAGAAAGATCCTCTTACCCCTCTCTCCAAGAGACGTACCCTTGTCTCCAAAACCAGTCAGGTGGCAGAGCGCAAACTGGCTTATGCCGTAGCCGACACGTTTTCTGGCCAGCCTTGAATGCTCCAATTCCCTGATGAATGTTCTTCTGACCCTTAATGGCTTTTATATTTTTGCTTTAGCCATTATTCAGACCCTCAGCCCAGTCAGCCTGGTCCCACTTACATGTGGTGCCTCACTTTCCCCCTCTCTGAAGTGGGGATAATCCTAACTGACAATTAGACAGTGTTTGATCCTCAGATCTTGATTCCCAAATCCCTTCCCTCCTTGCCCAACACCAGCCTCCCCCCATTTCCCCAAACTTCCATGCCTATCTTAGTGCCTGTCTCCGCCCCCAAATGCAAGGTCTCAGACACAGTCTCCTTCCAGCAAGCTGAAGCTGCCCCTGGCTCTGGAGCTGGAATCGCATGTCCTGAGAGCTTTCCTTGCCTAGTGTATTCACCGTGGGCATGAGAAAGGACAACACCCGTATGCAGGTCTAACATCAGCCTCCACCTCTGTCCCAGCAGCAGGATGGCTCTGCTTCCTGCTCTGTTAGGGGGCTTATTCCTTCACCCACTTACTTCCCTGGTCCTTCTCGCATGAACGGAGAGCAACAATACCCGAAGTCCAAAGGTGCAAACAATTCAATGTTTATTGGGGTGAACTTCTAGCAATCATGATTCCAGTTTCCTTCCTTAGTGTCCCCCTTCTCAGCTTTGACACCCCAGAGCCTTACCTGTGTCCCTGTTCCCATTTCCCCCCCTTAGCAAAACATGATTCCAATTTCCCCGCCCCCATTCTCTGTTCCCATTCCCCCCGTTAGCAAAACATGATTCCAGTTTCCCCACCTCCATTCCCTGTTCCCATTCCCCCTCCTTACTTCCTGAGCTGCTCTGGGCAAGGACTGCAGAGCCAGCTGTCATCCTGGCAGGTGTAGCCCCAGGTTCCATAACCCTGACCCATGGTCTCTCTCCGCTGGCAGGCTCGGAGCAAAGGCCTGTCCAGAGAACATGGATGACGAGCTCTAGATCCTGCTGACAGCATCCCCCAGCACAGACAAACTCCAGCACATCTCGGAGGTGAGCAGAATGGGAAGGGGAAGCAGGGGTTTTAACTTGGCCCTGGGGACTCCTGGAAAGAAGAGACTGGAAAATCCATGTTTCTTCTCTTGGATCCTTCGAGTATGCATTTGTGATATAAACTCAGTGGGTGACCTTGGGGTTAACTCACTTCCCCCTTCCGGCATCAGTCTTCTCCACTATCAAATCTACCCTGGGGAAGAAGGACATAAGCCCCGACAATCACCTTCACCTGTTGGTGTCTGGCCCTGGGACCCTAAACCAACTGGACTATCTGCCCCATCACCTAAACTGCCCTGACTTTTCCTCCTAGGGCCTTGTCCTAAGTGCTCAGCCTAGCCCCTTCCTGGCTTATCCCTGACCTTTCAAGGACTCTCCAAGCCCCTCCCACACCTGCTCCCCTTGGGGTGTCTCTGGTGGCTGAGCACAGGCTGCCCTTCTGTCTGTCAGCAGGCCTGAGTCCTAGTCACATGCTGCTTCTTGTCACCTGACCCCCACATTTATTCCCTTCACCCTACGGAGCTGCATAACCTGGGCTAAGTACAGTTGAGCTCCAACCCCTGTCCTGGCCATCTCACCCTGGGACAGGTTGAAAGTGGAAACCTGTGGGCTAACAGTAACTGTTTGCTCTCAAAGGTGCTGAAGACACAATGGAAGAGGAAATCCTTTGGTCTGGATTTAAATTATTGCAACTGAAAGTGAATGAGAGAAAATTGGTCCAGAGTTATCTTCCTAGCAGCAGAAAATCTGTAGATTGATAGATGTTAAGGTCAGAAAGGACCATTATGTGTATCTAGTCGCACCTCCTGTACAACTGGAGCCCTTGAATGTCACCAAGTGATTCCTTCAGCCAACCATAACATGGGACTGAGCCAGAGCACGTCTTTTGGAATGACATCCACATGCATTGGAGCCAGCAGGCTAACAGAAAATCCTTCTGTAGTGACATGGGGTTAAGGGACATGAAGGAAAAGACACGGAGGCTGTGATTAAAGTTAGAGCACTGAGACCAGGATAACCGGGGCTAGGTCGCAGGATTGGCTAGCAGAAGACCTGCCATTTTCTATTCCTGGCTTTGAGACCATGAGCAAGTCTCTTCACTGCTGGGTGCCTCGGTTTCCCCAACTATCAAATAGAGCTAATCAAGCTTTTGTTTGTTCTCCCCATTTTACAGGGTGGGAAACCGAGACACAGTTGGGACCTGTCTACACTACAGCTCTCTAGAGCATTTCTAAGCTGCTGACCCCCACATGTTGTTCAGAGCCTATGGACAACACAGCTCCTAAGGGTGTGTTTATTCTGTTCTTATCCCCTATGTACCAGCAGGTCTGGGCGGCCTTTTCTCACTGTGCTGTGGGGAGCAGGTCCTGAGTACAAAGGGTCTGAAGAAGCTCTCAAGGACTAATTTTTAAAAATAATTTTTATCAATGAATTGGGAGAAAACATACAATCCCTGCTGATAAGCTTGGTGGGTGACAAAATACTGGCAGAGTCGTTATTACTGATGAGAAGAGAGCAGTGATACAAAGCGATGTGGCTCATTTGGCAAGCTGGACCCATTCAAAGAAAACAAGTTTGACCAGAGCCAAATGCAAGGTCCTATACCTCCCAACAAGGCATGCCAGCCACACCTCCAGAATGGAGAAGTGTATCCAGGAAAGCAGTGACTCTGAAAAGGATTTAGGGGCTATAGTGGAGAAGCTACTCAACACGAGCTCCCAGTGGGATGCTGTGGTGAACAGAGCTAAAGCCATCATTACATGTAGGAGCAGAGCCGTGAGTAGCATAGGGAGGTGTGACATTATGAGTGTAATATAATATCTCATTGATAGGTCACAGGGCCAGAAAGAGTTAATTAACTCATAGGCTGACCTGATCCATGGCTGAACTTTAAAGACTGGTGAGGAAGATATGTAAAGGAATAGAGCTTTGAAATGCAAGCCTGCATTGTTAGAGATAGAAGGGTAGATGTTTGCTCAGGTCTTGTGATATAAGCAAACGAGTCTTGTCTATTGCTATAGCTTTGATTCAAAGATCAAAAGAGGAATATTAACATTTAGGAAGACACTTGAGTGAAACAGTATTATTGTTCATATGTCTCTTTGAAGGTTGTGGTAACCTGTATCTAAACTGTTTAATGGATAAATTATCCTGTGATAATTGCCAGGATGTTTAGGAGAAGGAAAGTTAAGCCTATTGTTTTCTCAGGCCAAAAGGCTGCTGGAAATGTATAAAAACCCTGGGACACAATCCTTCTTCATCTCAGATCTGCTTTGGGTTTCAAGAAGGGGAAACCCGAAGCCATAAGGACTGAGATCCCCAGTCACTGACTGGAGTCACCCTGAATATGGACATTGGACTATAACCTATGGACTATTTCTAAAAGGACTTTGGGCAACTACAAGCTCATCTCTGCTCTGTACCTGTACCTCAGGAGTTGAACTCAAGTCTGTAACTTTATTGATCTTTTAACCAACATGCTCCTCCTTTTCCTTTTTAATAAATTTTAGTTTTGTTAATAAGGATTGACTGTAAGCGTGTATTTTGGGTAAGATCTGAGTTATCATTTGACCTGGGTCTGGGGCTTGGTCCTTTGGGATCAGGAGAACCTTTTCTTTTATATGATGAAATAAGATTTTCAGAATTTATCATCATATGTTTGACCTGTGTGTCTGGAAGGAGTCCTGAGGCTGGGTACTTTAAGGGAACTGCATTATTTGGACTTCTGAGTAACCAGGGAGGTGAAAAAGAAGCTGTTTTGTGCTGGCTTGGTAAATCTAAGTATTGGAATATCCACCAGCCTTTGGGGTTTGTTTACCCTGTTTGTTTGCAGTCCACCCTGACTGAGTGACCTCAGCTGGCTCCCACGGGCAGCACTGTCACAGGAGGTGACACAGCATCAGTGAGACTGCTATTGGAATACTGCCTCCAGTTTTGGTGTCCTCATTTGAAAAAGATGTTGAGAAATTGGAGCTGGGGCAGCAAAGAGCCACCAAATGTTCTGCGGGCTGGAGAAAAATGCCTTCTAGGGAGCGATTGAAAGAGCTCAACCTGTTTAGCTGATGAAAAGCAGATTGAAAGGTGACTTCACTGAAGGGTTGAAATGCCTTAATGGAGAGAAAATACTGGGGATTAAAAGGCTCGTTAATCTAGCAGAGAAAGTCAAAACAAGACCCAATGGCTGGAAGGTGAAAAGAGACCAATTCATATGACAAATAAAGCACAAATATTCAACAGCGAGGATGATTCACCACAGGAACAAGCTACCAAGGAAAGTGGTGGATTCTCCATCTCTTGATGTGATTTAATGAAGACTAGATGCCTTTCTGGAATGTGCTTGCCAAACGTTAGCGACTGTGGTATACAGGAGGCCTGTGATATGCAGGGGGTCAGATGAGATGCTCTAATGGTCTCTTCTGGCCATCAAGTCGACTCATTTCTGAAAAACTGAGTGTAGCATTGGGAGTAGCCTCTGATGTTTTGCTGTCCAGCCGGCTTGCTAGAATGAACACTCCTTGAGTGGAGTGATCCACAGGGAGTAGCTCAAACCTCCAAAGTGTCTGGCCAGTGGCAGGACATTAGCACTGCAGGGGAGGGGTGGGTAGGTTGACGGGATAGCAAGTGTGAAAAAGGGGACAGGGAGTGGGGGGTAATAGGAACCTATATAAGAAAAAGCCCCAGATAGCGGGACTGTCCCTATAAAATCAGGACATCTGGTCATCCCAGGGGTGTGTGTGGCAGTGACATCACAAAGGCCCTTTGCAGGACCTCATCCTATTGGTCAAAGATAGTGGGGAGGTGGTGACCTCACAGAGAGATGCTGACATCAGCCAGGCAGGACAGGGGTGCAGGGCAAGGGAAACCTCGCAGACCCCTGTAGCTTCGCTTCAGCAACTCTCCCTCTAGAGGTCCCTCTTTCAGGACTGAGAGAGTATTAGGGTTTACGTACGTGAGCGCGAGGAGGAACCTCTTTCGAGTTTTCTCCTTTCCTTTTCCTGATTTTACTAGAAAACACACATCCCTCTTTGGAAGGTAAGAGCCTCTGAGAGGTTTGGAACCTGTTCAGTCTGATCCATTTGGTGCCAGGTGAATTCTAGGCGTGGAAAACGCTAGCTTAATGTGGCAGAATTTTATTCCCCACCTAGGATTTTGTCCCTTAGAATCACTGGGAACATTAGGGTTTGTCCTTTCTGTTTTACCTTTTCCTCCATCCCTCCCTCTTTTCTCTTCTTCTCTTACTTCTTTTGTCCTTTCCCCTGTTCCCCTCCCGCCACGAGAAGGCGTGGGGGGGGGAGTCACTAGGGGTGCTCTGCAGCTCCCATTGTGGAAGGTCCACCCAAAAATGTTGGGCTGAAATAGTGCTCGGACAGTGATCCCCACCGGTGACCTGGGCCATCCTTTGAGCTCTCTGGTGAGAACCCTCAGCCCCCCGCCCCTCAGTCTCTACCCTGATTGCCTGAGCGGGGGGTTACTGACAGGGAGGAGACTCTGGTCCTTGTTGTTCTCTTTTAAGACCAAGTAAATACGTCATAACCAGTTATATGTCTGACGAATTTTGCTGCTTCTCTGCATTCATTGTCTCTGAGCAGTTCATGATTCTCTCTAACATTCCAATTCTCCTGAAACGCTTGCTGAATAATTACTATGAAATGTTTGTTGGTCTGGAGCTCATGTGAGAGGACTTTATTCAGGTCATTCAGTGTATGAAATTCAAGATCTGATGGTTAGTTTGAAAGTCCGGGCTCTTGGGTCCTATTCCCAACTCTACCACTGCCTGGCTGTGTGACCTCAGACAAGTCAGTTCTCCTCCTTTCTCAGCCTTAGCTTCTCCCTCTTTCAAGTAGGCATAACAATCGGCTCCTACCTACCTCACAGTGGGAGGAGGATGGGGATCCATTGGAGAGTGTCTCGAGGAGCAGTGCATAATATGAGGGGTCCTATCTCGTTTACTCAGATCAGATTTTGACATAATAGAGTAGCTGAAATATTCTATTTTATTTGTTTTTGATTATTTTAAAATTGTTAAGAGCAGCAACTCCTTAGCTCAGACTGAAGCATCTTCTCTAGTTTTCGAGATCTAAGTGTCTCCTCTTTGTGCGTGACGAGACAATTTAACACACTGTGACAAACAGGAGATGCTTTTGTTTTGCAACGAAATATTTTTGCAAAGAATTTTCATCCCACTTGATATGATTTCAAGAAACAAACGGGTTTAGTCTGAATGGGATTTTCTGACAGAAATGGTTTCAGTGAAATTTCCCCACCATCTCGATTCCTGGTCTCTCTCTTTGCCTCTGCAGGGTTTCTTGTCTGTTTGGAGTCAGGATTTGTGGCTTCTCTTTCTGGCTCTACCACCGTGTTGCTGTGTAGGCCCTTGGGTAGGTCACTTCCCTTCTCTGTACCTCAGGCTCCCCATCTGCCTCATGGGAACAGGGACAGTTTGTGAACTCTGGGCAGTCATGAGCCTGAGTGAGATAAGGGGCGTAGTTAAAGCCCTTTGTGAAAGAGAAAGGGGAGTTTCACGGTGTTGAGCACCAAGGAATTCTAAACTTGGCTAAAATGTCTAGGCTGCGGAAACAAGAAATGGTCGGGGCCAAATTTTAACCACTGTCTTTTTTAAAGCCCATTCAGGGATTTGAGTCCCACTCTTTTAGGTATCTGGGGTTCTTTGCCAGCAGGAGAGAAGAGGTTCCTGCCTCCATTTTTGTGGCCTTAACAAACCAGGTGCTGTGCCCCAGTTCTCATCTGAGATCCCCGAAAAGAACCTCTCCCCATCCGTTAACAAGACAGTAGCTATCTTTAAAAGGGAAACAAAGAGAACCCCGGGACTTACAGACTAGTGAGCCTCATTCCATACCTGGAAAGATACTGGAACACATTATTAAACAATCAGTTTGTCAGCACCTACAGGATCATTTGGTTCTTAGTACTAGTGAGCATGGATTTGTCAAGAACAAATCATTCCAAACCAATCCTGTTTCCTTCTTTGACAGGGTTACGGGCCTAGTGGAGGTGGGTAGACAGTAGATATGATCTATCTTGGTGTTAATCAGGCTTTTGACACAGTCCCATAGGACATTCTCACAAGCAAACTAGGGAAATGTGGTCTTGATGCAATTAGTATAATGTGGGTACACAGCTGGTTGAAAACCCATCCTCCAAGAGTCGTTCTCCATGTTTTGCTGTCCAGCTAAAAGGGAGTACCTAGTGGGTCCGGCACAGATCAGTCTGGGTGTGGTACTATTCCATATTTTCATTAATGATTTGGAAAATGGAGTGGAGAGTATGCTTCTAAACTGTGCAGATGACACCAAGCACTTTGGAGCACAGGACTGGAATTCAAAACCCCCTTTACAATTTGGAGACTTTGGTCTTCTTGAGCCAAAGTCCACGGCTGGGCCCCTCTCTATAGACTGGGCAGAAGTGAAACCCCAGAGCCAAACACTCCTCCTCCTGGGCAGTGTACGCCGACCTTTAATGGTCAGATGCTGCTTAGCTCTGTCAGAGCAGCTTCTGCTGCGGGATTCTCCCAGCACTTTCCAAGAGTGGGAAAGTATGAAATCCCCATTTGACTGCTGGGGACAGAGCCATAGAGCGGGGAGCAACTTGCCCAAAGTCAAAATAGGAAAACCAGCAATGGAACCCAGGAGTCCTGACTGTCAATCCCCTCTTTTCACAGGCAGTCGATCGCCCAGTGTCATCACCCTGCCTGCTGTCTGGGCAGGGTAACTCCTCAGGTCACCACCCTCTCCAGCCTACCTTGGGCTTGGAGAGTGAGGAGGAGAGCGAGGGACAGCAGATGACCCTGAACATCCACCATCCATCGCTCCTCCATCCGCCATCCATGGAGCCGTCTCCAGTGTGTTTGGAAAGGTCCCAACAATGCGGCTCCCAGCCCTTGCCTTGTGGGCTACTGTTTGACAGGCTGAGAGTTTCTGAGCTGGGCGAGACCCTGTGAGCTGCTGAGCATGGATTGTCATAAATATAAAGGGAAGGGTAAACCCCTTTAAAATCCCTCCTGGCCAGAGGAAAAATCCTCTCACCTGTAAAGGATTAAGAAGCTAAAGGTAACCTTGCTGGCACCTGACCAAAATGACCAATGAGGAGACAAGATACTTTCAAAAGCTGGGAGGAGGGAGAAAACAAAAGGGTCTGTGTCTGTCTGTATGATGCTTTTGCTGGGGTCAGAACAGGAATGGAGTCTTAGAACTTAGTAAGTAATCTAGCTAGGTATGTGTTAGATTATGATTTCTTTAAATGGCTGAGAAAAGAACTGTGCTGAATAGAATGACTATTCCTGTTGTGTGTCTTTTTTATAACTTAAGGTTTTGCCAAGAGGGATTCTCTAGGTTTGAATCTAATTACCCTGTAAGGTATCTACCATCCTGATTTTACAGAGGTGATTCCTTTACTTCTATTAAAGGTCTTCTTGTAAGAAAACGGAATGCTTTTTCATTGTTCTAAGATCCAAGGATTTGGGTCTGTGGTCACCTATGCAAATTGGTGAGGATTTTTACCAAACCTTCCCCAGGAAGTGGGGTGCAAGGGTTGGGAGGATTTTGGGGGGAAAGACGTGTCCAAACTCCGTTTTTTCAGGAACCAAGATAAAGTTTGTTGCTGGCAGTGGAAGTCCTAGGGCAAAGGGTAAAATAGTTTGTACCTTGGGGAAGTTTTAACCTAAGCTGGTAAAAGTAAGCTTAGGAGGTTTTCATGCAGGTCCCCACATCTATACCCTAGGGTTCAGAGTGGGGAAGGAACCTTGACAGAAATCATTGAGAAATGTGGGGGCCCTGGGCTTCCTATGCCTAGGGACTTTGATGTGGGGAATGGTTTCTCTGGAGAAGTCCGGACTCCTGGGTAGTGTTCTGTTTTCTAGCCTGTGAGGTAGCCAGGGATGGCAGGAGGGAGCTGCTTGTCCGATGATCTTTGTAACTGACTCCAGTGCCTCCCTGGGTGTTGCAGATCATGCAATGAACTCCTTCCAGTGTGTGGCGAATGCACTCCCTGCACTCCTGTGAGGGGAGGAGGAGCTGCTGTGGCTGGGGCAGGGATGGAGAAGGATGAAAAAGGCTGTTTGGTGAGAGGCTGCCTTGACCCCAAACTCACGCTTGCTCCCCGCTCGGTTCCAGGATAGCCGGGCTCCTGAGGATGTTCAGGAACAAGGCTCTGCAGGTGGCCCCAGAGCCTGAGGGAAGCAGCTGCCATCTTCCCCAGGAGCAGAGCGGCCCCTCTGTCCCTGCTGGTGGGGAAGGAGCTCTTGGCCAGGCCAGGAGGTGGAAGTGCCCAGACTTCTGGCAGAGGAAACCCACTCCCGGCGCAGGCGTCGAGGTGGGAGAGGCACTGGCCAGGCTGAAATGGAGCTGGCCAGGATGCAGCTGGGCAGGCAGGACCCAGCCCAGGACGGGTCTCCTCCCCCAACAGGCACTGTCCCGGATCTAGACCCTGCTTGTGTAGGAGTCGTGGGTAATTTGGACAATGGGCGGGTCCCCACTGTCCCGCATTCAGTCCTGAGTGCTGCAACCAGTGTAGGTGGGGCAGGGAGGTCCCTGGTTAACTGGCTGTCTCTCTTGTAACCCCACTCCTGGTGGGTGCAGGACGAGAACCAGCAGCTCATGTTCCTGCACGCCATCCACCCCTGTGTCTCGCTGCACATCAGAGAGGGCAGGACACATTGGAGCCACACTGCTGCAAGGTGGCTATGCTGGAGAGGATTGTGGTGACGGAGGACAGAGACATGGGAGGGGCAAGGGTCTTCCCGGGCCAATGGATGCGGGATGGCTGATGCTGGAGGGGCAGCTTAGGCCAGGGATTACTGGGATCGATGACTGGGGAGAAGAGAAAGATGAAATTCTGAGATTGGCCACTAGTGGGCAGGAATCAGAGGAGCTTGAGGCAGGTAGCGGGATCCTGCTGGCTGTGTGGGGCGCTGGCTGTGTAATCGCCTCACTGGGAAGTATCAATGAGGCACGAATCTCTCACGCTCCTTTGTCTCCTTTGGGTCTCACAGGAGCTTATTGAGGAGCTGCCTGATAACTCTCCGCCTGGCGCCATCCTCGCTAACTCCCTGATTGCTGTGGGCAACCTCGGGTACCGAGAGGTGGTGGGAAGGTTCACTCTCTCTGGGTTGGGCTGTTCTTTTCTCTCCAGTAACATTGCAATGGCTTTGGGGAAAGGCTCACTCCCAGGAACAGATAGGAGTGGCAGCGGGGTCCAGGGAACAGGCGCTATTCCTGCCCTGCCACTGTCTGTCTGGGAAACCTTGCACTTGTCATTCCCTGGCACGGTGCCTCTGTTTTCATTCTCGCCAGCCTCTGCCTATTTCCCTGCATTTTCACGTCCCTGTTGGTGCCAGTCCCACCCCCACGGTGCACAGTCTAATACCAGCCATGGTATTACCACCATGACACCTGCCCTGGAGCCAGAGGGGGAGAGCCACCTCCTTCGAGCTGCCCTGCATGCCAGCTTCACCCTGGACACATAGAAAGACACCACCCTAGTCCAGGTAGATCATGTTAAGTCATGGAATGAAGAGCCAGCTGTCATCCTGCCATGAATCCTTGCTAATTGCCTGCAGTGGAATGTGAATGAGTGAGTCCAGGATATGTGTTTGGGGGTCTCACAAGTGCTTCCCAGAGACCCCTCTTCCCATCTACAGGCAGGTGTAGCCCCAGTTTCCCTAACTCTGACCTATGGCTCTCCCTTGCTTTGCAGGAACTGCATAGGGATCTGCCAGACCTCCTGGATGCCTTGCTGGGGAACCTGCTGGCAGAGGCCTCAGACACCAACAGGCTCCACTACATCTTGGAGGTGAGCCCGATAAGAGGGGTGGGGCAATTTTGCCTGAACTGTTAGATCCATTTTCAAGTCTGTCCTCCTAGCTGGGCCCTCAGTGGGGCGTCCTTGGTCAGGGCAGTGAGTGTAATGCAGTGTCAGGCCCTTCCTCCTTGAAGGACAGAGGAAGTAGCTGGGAGTTCAAGCCAGAGCTTTGCCTGGGGACTGGCTTAGGGAGTGAGAGTCTGAACTGCTCCTGTGAGATTCAGAAGATGGTCCTCAGAGAAGAGTCACTGGCTCCTTCCAAGAGAAACAGGAGGATCCCAGAGAATCAGCCCTTCTCTCCGGGCCCTGAGATTCCTGGGCGGATTGTGCTCACACTCAATCCCTTCACCCAACCAAGGACTTGAGAGCCAAGGAGGGGTGAGGGGTCTGTCTCCTCCTTGGTGAGCTGTTCAGGAATCAGGAGTTCAGGGAGTATGGGACCAGCCCCGACATTGGACATTGTCCCAATCTAGAGAGACAATGAGAAGTCGTGACCTGCAGGATACAGGCATTGTCCTGGGGCAACAATCCCCTTCTAAAGCTCTGCGATCAGTGAATCAGATATTCCACCCTGTGGACAATGTCTCAGCCCCCTGGGGATGGGGAGGGTCTCATTAGCACAACACATGCACCTGCCCATTGATCCTGAGCTGCCTCCTCTCCCCCTCGCACATTAACTATTGGATCATGTCCAGGGTGTCGCAAGAGAGAGCCAGGGCCATTAGGAGCAGCACCGCCCTGCTCAGATCCACCATCACCCTCCTTGAGTTTGACGTAAGTGACCTCTCAGCCCAGCTTCCTGACTCCAGGCGTTGGTGGGCTGGCTCAAACGGGCTGCAGGATGTGCTGCTGCAGGAGCTGGGGGTTAGGAGTGTTCCTCTTGGGGAGACAGAGTCAGAGCAGACAATGAGCTTGGCTTGAGTCAAGTTCTTCTTGTCCTGGTTAAGTGGTGACTCTGGGCTTTTAAGGGGACCATGCTGCAGGTTCATGCCTTTTTGTCATCCTGGAGCAGCTGGGGAAGTAAGTCCTCATGGAGGGCCCTGCCCACATCCCTGTGCTCCAGGCTCCTTTTGGGGGCAGAGGAAATTAAGGGTCTAGCTCAAGCTCCTATTCTCTAGCATCTCCTGTAGAGGGGCTACCGGGACGGAGAGTCCTGGCCAGGTGGGGACTGGGAGCTGACAGGAAAATGCTGATGGAGTCCCCTCTCCCTCTCCCTTCCGTAAGAACTCAGCAGAATTCCCCAGGATGGGTCACTGTGTTTAACTTAAATCTGGTTTAACTTGGATTTAAACTTGGAGAGTGGTCAGTTTGGATGAGCTATTACCAGCAGGAGAGTGAGTTTGTGTGTGTGGTTTTCAGGAGGGGGGTGAGGGGGTGAGAGAACCTGGATTTGTGCAGGAAATGGCCCAACTTGATTATCATGCACATAGAATCATAGAATATCAGGGTTGGAAGGGACCCCAGAAGGTCATCTAGTCCAACCCCCTGCTCAAAGCAGGACCAATTCCCAGTTAAATCATCCCAGCCAGGGCTTTGTCAAGCCTGACCTTAAAAACCTCTAAGGAAGGAGATTCTACCACCTCCCTAGGTAACGCATTCCAGTGTTTCACCACCCTCTTAGTGAAAAAGTTTTTCCTAATATCCAATCTAAACCTCCCCCACTGCAACTTGAGACCATTACTCCTCGTTCTGTCATCTGCTACCATTGAGAACAGTCTAGAGCCATCCTCTTTGGAACCCCCTTTCAGGTAGTTGAAAGCAGCTATCCAATCCCCCCTCATTCTTCTCTTCTGCAGGCTAAACAATCCCAGCTCCCTCAGCCTCTCCTCATAAGTCATGTGTTCCAGACCCCTAATCATTTTTGTTGCCCTTCGCTGGACTCTCTCCAATTTATCCACATCCTTCTTGTAGTGTGGGGCCCAAAACTGGACACAGTACTCCAGATGAGGCCTCACCAATGTCGAATAGAGGGGAACGATCACGTCCCTCGATCTGCTCGCTATGCCCCTACTTATACATCCCAAAATGCCATTGGCCTTCTTGGCAACAAGGGCACACTGCTGACTCATATCCAGCTTCTCGTCCACTGTCACCCCTAGGTCCTTTTCCGCAGAACTGCTGCCTAGCCATTCGGTCCCTAGTCTGTAGCGGTGCATTGGGTTCTTCCGTCCTAAGTGCAGGACCCTGCACTTATCCTTATTGAACCTCATCAGATTTCTTTTGGCCCAATCCTCCAATTGTGTAAAGAGTTGTCACTTTGGATGGGCTATCACCAGCAGGAGAGTGAATTTGTGTGGGGGGGTAGAGGGTGAGAAAACCTGGATTTGTGCTGCAAATGGCCCAACCTGATGATCACTTTAGATAAGCTATTACCAGCAGGACAGTGGGGTGGGAGGAGGTATTGTTTCATATTCTCTGTGTGTATATAAAGTCTGCTGCAGTTTCCACGGTATGCATCCGATGAAGTGAGCTGTAGCTCACGAAAGCTCATGCTCAAATAAATTGGTTAGTCTCTAAGGTGCCACAAGTACTCCTTTTCTTTTTGCGAATACAGACTAACACGGCTGTTACTCTGAAACCAATCTGATCTGAGTAAATGTTAAAGGCACCCCATATTATGCACTGCTCCCAGTGATACTCTCCAATGGATCCCCATCCTCCACCCACTGTGAGGTAGGTAGGAGCTGATTGTTATGCCTACTTGAAAGAGGGAGAAGCTAAGGGTGAGAAAGGAGAACTGACTTGTCTGAGGTCACACAGCCAGTCAGTGGCAGAGTTGGGAATAGGACCCAAGAGCCCGGACTTTCAAATAACATTGGATCTTGAGTTTCATACGTTGAACGACCTGAATAAAGTGCTCTCAGATGAGCTCCAGACCAACAACAGTTCATAGTAATTATTCAGCAAGTGTTTCAGGAGAACTGGAATGTTAGAGAGAATCATGAACTGCTCAGAGACAATGAATGCAGAGAAGCAGCAAAATTTGTCAAACATATGACTGGTTATGACTTATTTACTTGGTCTTAAAAGAGAACAACAAGGACCCGACTCTCCTCCCTGTCAGTAACCCCCCGCTCAGGCAATCAGGGTAGAGATTGAGGGGCGGGGGCTGAGGGTTCTCACCAGAGAGCTCAAAGGATGGCCCAGGTCACCGGTGAAGCACTATTTCAGCCCCACATTTTTGGGTGGACCTTCCACAATGGGAGCTGCAGAGCACCCCCAGTGACTCCCCCCCACACACCCCTCCTGGTGGTGGGAGGGGAACAGGGAAAGGACAAAAGAAGTAAGAGAAGAAGAGAAAGGAGGGAGGGATGGAGGAAAAGGTAAAACAAAAAGGACAAACCCTAACGTCCCCAGTGATTCTAAGGGACAAAATCCTAGGTGGGGAATAAAATTCTGCCACCTTAAGCTAGCGTTTTCCACGCCTAGAATTCACCTGGCACCAAATGGATCAGACTGAACAGGTTCCAAACCTCTCAGAGGCTCTTACCTTCCAAAGAGGGATGTGTGTTTTCTAGTAAAATCAGGAAAAGGAAAGGAGAAAACTCGAAAGAGGTTCCTCCTCGTGCTCATGTACGTAAACCCTAATATTCTCTCAGTCCTCAAAGAGGGACGTCGAGAGGGAGACTTGCTGAAGCAAAGCTACAGGGGTCTGCAAGGTTTCCCTTGCCCTGCGCCCCTGTCCTGCCTGGCTGATGTCAGCATCTCTCTGTGAGGTCACCACCTCCCCACTACCTTTGACCAATAGGCTGAGGTCCTGCAAAGAGCCTTTGTGATGTCACTGCCACACCCACCCCTGGGGTGACCAGATGTCCCGATTTTATAGGGACAGTCCCGCTATCTAGGGCTCTTTCTTACATAGGCTCCTCTCACACCCCTGTCCCCTTTTTCACACTTGCTATCCTGTCAGCCTACCCACCCTTCTCCTGCAGTGCTAATGTCCTGCCGCTGGCCAGACATTTTGGAGGTTTGAGCTACTCCCTGTGGATCAGCCCACTCAAGGAGTGTTCATTCTAGGAAGCAAGCCGGCTAGACAGCAAAACATCAGAGGCTACTCCCAATGCTACACTCAGTTTTTCAGAAATGAGTCGACTTGATGGCCAGAAGAGACCATTAGAGCATCTCATCTGACCCCTGCATATCACAGGCCTCCTGTATACCACAGTCGCTACCGTTTGGGAAGCACATCCCAGAAAGACATCTAGTCTTCATTAAATGACATCAAGAGATGGAGAATCCACCACTTCCTTGGTAGCTTGTTCCTGTGGTGAACCATCCTCACTGTTGAATATTTGTGCCTTGTTTGTAATATGAATTGGTCTCTTTTCACCTTCCAGCCATTGGGTCTTCTTTTGCCTTTCTCTGCTAGATTAACGAGCCTTTTAATCCCCAGTATTTTCTCTCCATTAAGCTATTTCAACACTTTAGTTGATGAAAAGCAGATTGAAAGGTGACTTCACTGAACAGGTTGAGCTCTTTCAATCGCTCCCTAGAAGGCATTTATCTCCAGCCTGCAGAACATTTGGTGACTCTTTGCTGCCCCAGCTCCAATTTCTCAACATCTTTTTCAAATGAGGACACCAAAACTGGAGGCAGTATTCCAATAGCAGTCTCACTAATGCTGTGTCACCTCCCTAGCCTCCTCATGGCTCTGCTTCTACGTCTAAGGATGGCTTTAGCCCTAGTCACCACAGCATCATGCTGGGAGCTCGTTTTGAGTGGCTTCTCCACTATGGCCCCTAAATCCTTTTCAGAGTCACTGCTTTCCTGGATACACTTCCCCTTTCTGGAGGTGAGGCCGGCATGCCTTGTTGCTAGGTGTAGGACCTTGCATTTGGCTCTGGTCAAACTTGCTTTCTTTGAATGGGCCCAGCTTGCCAAACGAGCCAGATGGCTCTGTATCACTGCCCTTTCCTCATCAGTAGTTACCACTCCGCCAGTATATTGTCACCCACCAATCTTATCAGCAGGAATTGTAGGTTTTCTCCCAATTCATTGATAAAAATTATTTTTAAAAATTAGTCCTTGAGAGCTTCTTCAGACCCTTAGTACCCAGGACCTGCTCCCCACAGCACAGTGAGAAAAGGCCGTCCTGCTGGTACATAGGGGATAAGAACAGAACAAACATACCTTTAGTCGCTGTGTTATCCATAGGCTCTGAACAACATGTGGGGGTCAGCAGCTTAGAAATGCTCTAGAGAGCTGTAGTGTAGACAGGTCCCAACTGTGTCTCGGTTTCACACCCTGTAAAATGGGGAGAACAAACAAAACCGTGATTTGGTCTATTTGATAGTGGGGAAACCGAGGCACCCAGCGTTGAAGAGACTCGCTCATGGTCCCAAAGCCAGGAATAGAAAACGGCAGGTCTTCTGATAGCCAGTCGTGAGACCTTGCCCCTCTTATCCTGGCCTCTCTCCTCTAACTTTAATCACAGCCTCCACATCTTTTCCTCCATGTCCCTTAACCCCACGTCACTGCCGAAGAAAGATTTTCTGTTAGCCAGCTGGCTCTAATGCAGTGGTTCTCAAACTTTAGCACTAGTGACCACTTTCACAGACAAAGCCACTGAGTGTCACCCCTCCTTATAAATTAAAAACACTTTTTTATATATGTAACACCATTATAAATGCTGGAAGCAAAGCAGGGTTGGGGGTGGAGGCTGACAGCTCACGACCCCCCATATAATAACCTCACGACCCCCTGAGGGGGCTCGTCCCCCAGTTTGAGAACCCCTGCTCTAATGCATGTGGATGTCCTTCCAAAAGATGTGCTCTGGCTCAGTCCCATGTTATGGTTGGCTGAAGGAACAACTTGGTAACATTTTAGGGCCCGAGTTATACAGGAGGCGTGACTAGATACACATAATGGTCCTTTCCGACCTGAACATCTATCAATCTTTACATTTTCTGCTGCTAGGAAGATAACTCTGGACCTATTTTCTCTCATTCACTTTCAGTTGGAATAATTTAAATCCAGAACAAAGGATTTCCTCTTCCATTGTGTCTTCAGCACCTTTGAGAGCAAACAGCTATTGTTTGCCCACAGGTTTCCGGTTTCAACCTGTCCCAGGGTGAGATGGCCAGGAAAGGGGTTGGAGCTCAACTGCACCTAGCCCAGGTTATGCAGCTCCCTAGGGTGAAGGGAATAAGTGTGGGGATCAGGTGACAAGTAGTAGCATGTGACTAGGACCCAGACCTGCTGAGAGACGGAAGGGCAGCCTTGCTGAGCCAGGAGAGAGACCCCCAAGGGGAGCAGGTGTGGGAGGAGCTTGGAGAGTCCTTGAAAGGTCAGGGACAAGCCAGGAAGGGGCGAGGCTGAGCACTTAGGACAAGGCCCTAGGAGGAAAAGACAGGGCAGTTTAGGTGATGGGGCAGATAGTCCAGTTGGTTTAGGGTCCCAGGGCCAGACACCAACAGGTGAAGGTGATTGTCGGGGCTTATGTCCTTCTTCCCCAGGGTAGATCTGACAGTCGAGAAGAATGATGCCGGAAGGGGGAAGTGAGTTAACCCCAAGGTCACCCACTGAGTTTATATCACAAATGCTTACTCGGAAGTATCCAAGAGAAGAAACATGGATTTTCCAGTCTCTTCTTTCTTGGAGTCCCCAGGGCCAAGGTAAAACCCGTGCTGGCCCTTCCCATTCTGCTCACCCCCAAGATGTGCTGGAATTTGTCTGTGCTGGGGGATGCTGTCAGCAGGATCTAGAGCTCGTCATCCATGTTCTATGGGCAGGCCTTGCTCTGAGCCTGCCAGCGGAGAGAGACCATGGGTCAGGGTTATGGAACCTGGGGCTACACCTGCCAGGATGACAGCTGGCTCTGCAGTCCTTGCCCAGAGCAGCTCTTGGTAGAGGGCCTGGTGCACAGCAGGGTAGGAAACATCCAAGCTGCTAGGGATGGAAGCTGGAATTCTGGACAGAATCCAGGATCCAAATCCCAGCCTGCGGAAAGAAAGGACTGCCCACGGAGGGACAACGTAATGTCCCATTGAGGGAAGAGCCTCTCCCCACCATTTCTGAACCTCATAGGCTGTTCTCATGCTCTGCCAACCACACCTCTCAGTAGCTCCAGCTGTCTGAGGGAGAAGGGACCAGAGGCCATCCTGCTGCTGGGACAGAGGTGGAGGTTGATGTTCAACCTGCAGATGGGTGTTGTCCTTTCTCATGCCCACAGTCAAGACACCATGCAAGGGAAGGACTCTGGACATGCGATTCCTGCTCCAGAGCCAGGAGCAGCTTCAGCTTGCTGGGAGGAGACCAGGCGGAATGGGCTGAGTGTGTTAATAACGGCTAGAGCAAAAATATAAAAGCCATTAAGGGTCAGAAGAACATTCATCAGGGAATTGGAGAGTTCAAGGCTGGCCAGAAAACGTGTCGTCTACGGCATAAACCAGTATGCGCTCTGCCACCTGACTGGTTTTGGAGACAAGGGTACGTCTCTTGGAGAGAGGGGTTCGAGGATCTTTCTCTGAGACACACAGCTGTCATTGCTGGGAACAGAAACCCCATCTGCAATTTTGCTCACAGGCCCTGCCGCAAACTCCACCCTCCAACCATTGTGAGCCAGGCCCGGGAACACCATTCCACTGTCACAGGTACATGGACCTGTGCACCTGCAGACACTGCAGCCGGCACACGCACTGGGGCTGGTGCTGTGACATGAGCTGGATGAACCACCCTGCTGGCCCCATATCCAGCATTCCCCCCCTGAGCAATCGGTCCTGCTCCCTGCTCTTCCTCTCTTCCCCCAGGAACCCCGGAGCAGGCTCTCTTCATGGACCGTGTCCCTCTACTCCTTGGCTCTTTTAGAATCAAGGTGCTCCTTGTTCCTCCTTGCCCCTAAAGGATTTGCGTGATTTGTGGGTAAGATCTGACTTGTCTATTGACCTGGGTCTGGGGCTTGGTCCTTTGGGTTCAGGAGAACCTTTTTCTTTTACTTCAGGACAAGGAGGAAAGTGAGAACTGAATTTTGCAAAGGGAAGCCACAGGGTAACCCTAAAAGGCCCAAACCGCAATGGTATTGAGCCAAAGGTGTGGCATGACAAAAATGATTGTAGATGGACACTTCCAATGGATTTCTTGTTATTGCTAATGCTGATTTGTTTTAGCTATTTTTTTGCTATTACCAAAAACTGTAAAAGTGTACCATGTGCCTAATCTTTGGAGAAAACCCTTGAACATGTTAAGAGTGATACAGAAGAACATATTTTATGTTAAAAAAGCTTGTGATACAGATGTTTCACCTGCAAAATATCTGTATTTTTTACCCATGGAAACTTATGCGCAAATAAATCTGTTAGTCTTTCAGGTGTCACCGGACTCCTTGTTGTTTTTGTGGATACAGACTAACATGGCTACCCCCTGATACTTGTAAACAGTATTGAAACTTTTCACAGGAGAAAAGACATTCCCGACCTGTTATGCTGTAGGAGAAGGGAAACCGAGGCACACTACCATATTGCTTTCAAGGCTAAATGCCAAGATTCCTATACTATGGACAACACTAATATCTACATTGTCTTGATATTAATTGGGTTCCAGACACATGCCAAAGCTTCTATGGATAAAGTAGCTATTTTCATTAGCTCTTGGCAAGATCACATGAGACATACAGGAACCATGCTGCAAGGGCAAATCCAATTCACTATTTTTCTAAGAAACTTTTACATTGAATTTGTAAAAGGATTCAATCATGTTATTGAACATGCCTTTGAGAAACCATTTCTGTTGTACACTGATATGGGCTCACCAAATGAAATTAATAGACAGCAGGTTTCAAACTAAAAAAAGGAAGTATTTTTTTAACACAAACGCACAGTCAACGTGTGGAACTCCTTGCCAGAGAATGTTGTGAAGACCAATCTCAACAGCTTCCTCGGAAGGAGCCAGTGCTCTTCTTAGAGGACCTTCTCCTGGACCTCACAGGGCTCTGATGCTCTCACTCCGCAAGCCTGCCTGGGGTCTTGGAGTTAGTGCTCAACAGAACCAGGCAGAGCCCTGTTGTCGAGCACCAGCGCCTTCCCTCTGTCCCTGAAGGAGGAAGGGCCCCACCACTGCTCTGGACTGACTGCCCTGACCACGGGTGGCCCAATGGCTCTCAGGTAGCAGGACACAATGGAAATGTGGATCATCCAGTCTCTCATTTCCAGGCCTCCCCAGGGCTAAGGTAAAATTCCTGCTGCCCC
The DNA here is from genome assembly GCF_965140295.1 of Lepidochelys olivacea. NCBI lineage: Eukaryota > Metazoa > Chordata > Testudines > Cheloniidae > Lepidochelys > Lepidochelys olivacea. Next base: position 176,892,131 of record NC_140413.1, on the reverse strand, counting down.
TGCCCCTTCTGCTCACCTCCAAGATGTGCGGGAGTTTGTCTGTGCTGGGGGTTGCTGTCAGCAGGCTCTTTAACATGGCATCCACGTCTCTGGGCAGGCCTTCTTCAGAGCCTGTCAGGGGAGGGAGACCATGGGTCAGGGTTATAGAATCTGGGGCTACACCTGTCAGGATGACAGCTGGCTCTGCAGTCCTGGCCCAGAGCAGCTCTCTGCAGAGGGTCTGGTGCCGAGCAAGGTAGGGAACAGCCAAGCTGTTAGGGATGGGAGCTGGGCTTCCTGGCAGAGTCCAGGAACCAAAGCACAGCATCTGCAAGGAAGGACTTCCCCATAGAGGGGCAACATCATCTCCCACAGGGTGGGATTCTCTCCCTGACAGTGGATTAATGCTCTGGCCTGTTCCCATCTCTGCCCCCCCGCACCCCCAACTCAGCAGCTCCTGCCACCGAAGAGAGCAAGAACCAGAGACCTTCCTGCTCCTGGGACAGAGGAGTACGTTGATGATCTACCTGGATGTGAGTGTTGGCCGTCCCCATGCCCATGGTCTGTCCTCCATTCAGGCCGCGCACAGGAACTGCGATTCTTGTTCTGGATCTAGGGGCGGCTTCAGTTTGCTGGCAGGAGACTGTACATGAGACCTTGCCATGGGGGGGCTACACAGGCAATAACATGGGCACGGAAGTTTGAGGAACAGGGCAGAGGCCTGTGTGGGGCAAGGACGGCGGGGATTTGAGAAGGAAAAACAGAGGATCAAACACTCACTTAATGTGGGTCAGGATGATCCCCATTTCAAAGATAGAGAAAGTGAGGTATCAGGTGGGAGAGTGACCTGGCCAGGATCACGTTACCACTCAGTGGCAGGGCTGCAGTCCAACCAGTTCCCTGCTCTCATCACTGGACCCTGTTGCCCCTCCTGTACGACCCCTCCAGCCATCCTCTCCCATAGGCCATCCCCACCGCTCTCCAAAACCAGGCTGCCCCTTCCTGGCAAGGCCTGGTGTTACAGCTTTCTTGCTGGGCTAGCACCCCTGCCAATAGTTGCTAGGGCCCTCTGGGAGTTCTTTGGCTGGGAACTCAGCCCTTCAGCCAGGTGACCGTCTTTTAGTCCACTCCTTCCTGGGTCGTGCTCATCCCAAACAAAAAGTCCAAAAATGTCTAACAGAAACAAGGTCTTCCGTTCCTTTGGGGGCTCTTCCTCAGCCTGACTTTGGCTCGGCCTGCCCTTGGTAGCCCTTTCTATGACCTTCTACGCCCCCTTCCTTAGAGACCATGGGAAAACCAGTCCTACCCTGAATTCTAGGTTCTGCCCCAAGGCCCTCTACTGAACAGCTTGGCCTGCTCCTGTACCTTTGCTGCCCTTTGTTTTTCCCTGGTTTTTCCCTCAGGTGAAGCTCACTCTGTAATCAGTTTGGCCTAGGTCCAGACTTTACAGCCCACAGGCCACTCTCTGTTATATTCCCTCCTCCTTAGAACCTCGCCCACCCGGGGGGCAAGTTCTATTCTTATCCAAGCTTCATCCCTCATCATCTCATCGCTGTCACCGGCTGCGCGCTTGTACAGCCTACGCACACTGTCTCCAGCTCCACCGCCAGCTCGCTCACCAGAATTAAGAGGCAATCCTTCTCTTACGCAGTATCCCAGCGCTCTTCCTGCAGCCACTCCTTCTCATTAACCACTGCTTGCGGAGCCTGTTCCGAAGCCTTTAGCTTCTTCTCTACCCCTTTTTGCTACTGGCACTGCATACGCCAAAACCCTTTCCGTCAGGGTCTGAGAACACACCACGGACTGCTCCACCCTGCTGTTTGTCCCTCCTTCAGTCTGCTTCATCTCTGGGCCAACCATTTCGTCCTTCACCTCCCTGCAGCACCCAACAGGGTGTGTTGGTGGAGGGTCTGCAAGGTCCACGGCCATCCCTGCCACCTCCACGTAGCCTGCCTCACGTGGGTTTGTGTCAGAGGACACCTTCTCCTTTCTTTCTACCTTCTTGGGGCCCTGGCCCCTCATTTTCCCACTCAGCAATTTCCTAAGCAGGCCGTGTCTTTTGATTTGGCCTGCTTCTCTGCACCCAAAACAAAGAACTCTTATCCCCATCTTGGCATTAGACCACGCTTGTACACTTTCTCATTGCCTGCCCTCCTGGGCTAACCTTCTCAGCACAGCCCAAGCATGCTCTCCATATCTGCTCTTTTTGTCCATGGGCATAGCAGACCCTGGGTTGATTTCCCTTTGCAGGATCTCTCACAGGTATTTCTGCTGCTGCGTCTGTAGTTCCGCCTGCACTTCCTGCTGCCTCTGTTGGTGTTCTAGGAGCTGCGTGAGAAACTCCTAGACCTGCTTTGGCTGCTTAACCAGTCCTGGGAACTGAAGTGAGAAATCCAGGGACCAGCTCAGTCCCTCCAGACACCCGCTTGGCGGGACAGACCTTCCCTCAGCACCCAAGACTTCCCCCTGTGATCCATGAGGGCTGATGGAATTCAATCCTCCTGACTGTACCAATTAGAAACGAATCTACTCATCGTTCCGTGCCCCCGTGGCGGCCAGGCATCGCATCACAGCCCTCTCGCTAGACTAGCGTCCCCCATCTGTGGTTGCTCCAGCACCGTGACAGTTTCTCTGCCTGGTAACTCAACCCTTCGGCCAGATCGCCACCTTTAGTCCACCCTTCTGGGGCCCAGCTTGTCTCACATTAAAAGTCCAAACACGTTTTTCCACAGAAAGAAGTCCTTCTGCTATCACTGGGGCTCTTCCTCATCCTGCAGCCCCCTTGCTGGGCTTGGTAACCCTCTCCAGGTGGGTGTACGATCCCTTCTTTGGGGCCAGTAGGGGAATCCAGTCCCACCCTGACATTTGCAGCAGCCCAGGGTTCTGTACCCAACAGCAAGGTCTACTCCTTTCTCTTTGCTGCACTTTTCCCTGGGCACTTCCCACCTCTCTTCTCAAGTTTCCCTCTAGACTTTCCTTGCTGCTCTGAACTTCCTACCTCATTCTCTTTCCCGTTGATACCCCAGCTGGGCTGTATCACCACTGAGGTCTGGCTCTGTAGCGGGAGGTACATGGTGCCTCTCAGGTCGGGCTCATTCTGTAATCAGCTTGGCTAAGCCCCAGGCTGTGCAGCCCAGTGGAGAACAACCTGTTACAGGCCTGCTCTGCCCACTCCTACTGTTCCTGGGCTGGGGTCCTTGTTCCCATTTCAGACCTGGTTTCCAGTGGGGCTCAGTACACACGGGCCCCACTGCCTGCAACTGGAGTTTGCTTGTTCTGGTGACTCTGACATTCGGGCCCTTCATCATTCAGAGGCTGACAGGTGTGGTGAGGGGGCTGGAGAAATCCCACTGCTGAGCGGAAGGAAGCCAAAGAGTTGGGATTCTGATAGCTGATGGGTTCGTTTGCCCTGCTGCGGGAAGTGGAGCTGGAGACTGGAGATGCCATGTGAACGAGATTACCATATGTCCTCTTCATGCCCGAGGGGCTGGAGCCTCCTGCCGGAAACCCTCTTAGGAGTACAGCTTAGAGGAAATGTCTAGGGAGCCCCTTCCCACGAACAAAACCAGGGTGGTACAATGATCGAGACGTCTCTGTCCCAGAGCGGGGAACCAGGGATAGGGGAAGTTCCCAGGCAGGCTATGCATCGGGGATCCCGTTTCTCCCCCAAGAGACCCACACACCCCAAAGGAGTAAATGGCTCTTACCTCCATGAGGGAGTGGGGTCTTCCATCTAAGCGTCTTTGAGAGCCAGCACTGCTTGCTTTGATGGGACAAGGTGACCCATCTTCACAGCTCCAGGAGGTGCCTCAGCTGCAGGCTGCACCCATCTTGGAGGCTCTGAGGGCATTTGGGGCGCAGCAGGTAGGACCCTGCTCCACAGAGAGGGGAGAGGGTTTCTGTGAGGCCAAGGAGCTCCATTTCCCCTTCCACTAGCTCCCCATTTACAGTGAGCCAGAGCAGTACCTGCAGCAGGGAGCGGGAGTTGCTGGTGGCCTCAGAGGCACAGCCCTGCAGTGCCTCAGGCACCTGGCGCAAGTGCTGGATGATGCGGACCTGGCGCATCACATTGGCCGTGACGTCCTCCTTCTGCAAGGGAACGAGAACCTGTCAGAGACTCAGACGCCCCCGAGGAATTGGGGGGGATTAAGGGCACCTGGAACCAGCAGCATTTCCACCCACCACCTTCCTACCTCTGAGGGATCAATTCACCCTCCTGACCCCTAGAATGGAGTCTTCTTGTCCTTTCTAGTGACCTCCACTGTCAACCCCCCCTCCTTGTAGGGTCAGCTCCTGCCACCTCCCCCTCAGTGTCCCTGACAGCTGTTCCACCTCTATTCCACAGCTCAAGTTCTCAGAACCGTCTCCTCCACCCCCACCCAGGTTGGGCAGGGACAGGGCTCTAGCAAGGGAGTGTGGGGGAAGGACGGATTCTGGCAGCAGTGAAGTAGGATGTGGGGAGGTTGAGACCTTTCCCCAAGTCAACCCAGACACTAATGCTGAAGACGCAGGATGGCAGCCCTGGTGAATGGGGCAGATCAGAAGCCCCTGCTAACTGAATCCTCCCGTTCTCTCTAGAGCGGGTCCAGCCCTGCCAGCAGTGGCACAAGCTTCCCCCGCCCATGTGCCTCAGCCCTGCCTGGTGAATCCCCATCACTAGTCAGTCCTTGGCTTCCCAGGCTGCCAGTGATGGGAGCAACTCTGGGTGGTGGCTTGGGCAACAATCCCCTTCTAAAGCTCTGTGATCAATGAATCAGATATTTCACCCCATGAACAATGTCTCAGCCCCCTGGGGATGGGGAGGATCTCATTATTGGAGCGTGCCCAGGATCGCAAGAGACAGCCAGGGCCATTCGGAGCAGCACCGCCCTGCTTAGATCCACCATTACCCTCCGTGAGTTTGACGTAAGTGACCGTCTGGAACCCAATTAATATCAAGACAATGTAGATATTAGTGTTGTCCATAGTATAGGAATCTTGGCATTTAGCCTTGAAAGCAATATGGTAGTGTGCCTCGGTTTCCCTTTTCCTACAGCATAACAGGTCGGGAATGTCTTTTTTCCTGTGAAAACTTTCAAGACTGTTTACAAGTATCAGGGGGTAGCCATGTTAGTCTGTATCCACAAAAACAACAAGGAGTCCGGTGACACCTGAAAGACTAACAGATTTATTTGGGCATAAGCTTTGGTGGGTGAAACATCTGTATCACAGGGTCTTTTAACATAGTGTGGGTTTTTTTGTATCACTTTTAACATGTTCAAGGGTTTTCTCAAAAGATTAGGCACCGAGATACAGCATGGCCAGAGGGCAGAAGGAGAGTGTTTAAAGGGAGCCTTATTCCTTGTAGAAGGAAGAAAGTTTGCTATAGATTAATTAGAGCACCTGAAGCCAGTCACCTGATAACCCCCCCCCCCCCCGCTTCAATCGAACAAGGGAAGGAGTTGAAGCAGAGTGGATTGGTCAATAGACAAGTCAGATCTTACCCAGAAATCACGCTGTTGCCAATCCTTCAGGAGCAAGGAGGAACAAGGAGAAACTTGCTTTCAAAAGAGCCAAGGAGGAGAGGGACACGGTCCATGAAGAGAGCCTGCTCCGGGGTTCCTGGGGGAAGAGAGGAAGAGCAGGGAGCAGGACCGATTGCTCAGGGGGGGAATGCTGGATATGGGGCCAGCAGGGTGGTTCATCCACCTCATGTCACAGCACCAGCCCCAGGGCGTGTGCCGGCTGCAGTGTCTGCAGGTGTACAGGTCCATGTACCTGTGACAGTGGAATGGTGTTCCCGGGCCTGGCTCACAATGGTTGGAGGGTGGAGTTTGTGGCAGGACCAGTGACCAAAATTGCAGATGGGGTTTCTGTTCCCAACAATGACAGTTGTGTGTCTCAGAGAAAGATCCTCTTACTGGTTTTGGAGACAAGGGTACGTCTCTTGGAGTGAGGGGTGAGGTGGCAGAGCGCATACTGGTGTATGCCGTAGACGACCCGTGTTCTGGTCAGCCTTGAATTCTTCAATTCCCTCATGAATGTTCTTCTGACCCTTAATGGCTTTTTTATTTTTGCTCTAGCCATTATTCAGACGCTCAGCCCAGTCAGCCTGGTCCCACTTCCATGTGGTGCCTCACTCTCCCCCTCTCTGAAGTGGGGATAATCCTAACTGACAATTACACAGTGTTTGATCCTCAGATCTTCCTTCCCAAATCCCTGTCCTCCTTGCCCAACACTGCCCTCTCCCCCAGTTCCCCAAACTTCCATGCCTATCTTTGTGCCTGTCTCATCCCCCAACTACAAGGTCTCAGACACCGTCTCCTTCCAGCAAGCTGAAGCTGTCCCTGGCTCTGGAGCTGGAATCGCCTGTCCAGAGAGCTTTGCTTGCCTGGTGTATTGACCGTGGGCATGAGAAAGGACAACACCCATCTGCAGGTTGAACATCAACCTCCACCTCTGTCCCAGCAGCAGGATGGCCTCTGGTCCCTGCTCCCTCAGACAACTGGAGCTACTGAGAGGTGTGGTTGGCAGAGCATGAGAACAACCCATGAGGTTAAGAAATGGTGGGGAGAGCCTCTTCCCTCTATGGGATATTACGCTGTCCCTCCGTGGGCAGTCCTTTCTTTCCGCAGGCTGGGATTTGGGTCCTGGATTCTGCCTGGAAGCCCATCTTCCATCCCTAGCAGCTTGACTGTTCCCTACTCTGGTGTGCACCAGGCTCTCTGCAGAGAGCTGCTCTGGGCAAGGACTGCCCATAGAACATGGATGACGAGCTCTAGATCCTGCTGACAGCAACCCCCAGCACAGACAAACTCCAGCACATCTTGGAGGTGAGCAGAATGGGAAGGAGCAGCAGGGGTTTTAACTTGGCCCTGGGGACTCCTGGAAAGAAGAGACTGGAAAATCCATGTTTCTTCTCTTGGATTCTTCTGAGTATGCATTTGTTATATAAACTCAGTGGGTGACCTTGGGGTTAACTCACTTCCCCCTTCCGGCATCAGTCTTCTCCACTATCAAATCTACCCTGGGGAAGAAGGACATAAGCCCCGACAATCACCTTCACCTGTTGGTGTCTGGCCCTGGGACCCTAAACGAACTGGACTATCTGCCCCATGACCCTAAACTGCCCTGTCTTTTCCGCCTAGGGCCTTGTCCTAAGTGCACAGCCTAGTCCCTTCCTGGCTTGTCCCTGACCTTTCAAGGACTCTCCAAGCTCCTCCCACACCTGCTCCCCTTGGGGGTCTCTCTCCTGGCTGAGCGCAGGCTGCCCTTCTATCTCTCAGCAGGCCTGGGTCCTAGTCACATGCTGCTGCTTGTCACCTGATCCCCACACTTATTCCCTTCCCCCTAGGGAGCTGCATAACCTGGGCTAGGTGCTGCTGAGCTCCAACCCCTTTCCTGGCCATCTCACCGTGGGACAGGTTGAAAGTGGAAACCTGTGGGCTAACAGTAACTGTTAGTAACTGTTAGTAACTAATTAGTTAGTCTCTAAGGTGCCACAAGAACTCCTTTTCTTTTTGCAAATACAGACTAACACGGCTGTTACTCTGAAACCAGTAACTGTTTGCTCTCAAAGGTGCCGAAGACACAATGGAAGAGGAAATCCTTTGGCCTGGATTTAAATTATTGCAACTGAAAGTGAATGAGAGAAAATAGGTCCAGAGTTATCTTCCTGTATCTTCTGTACAGCAGAAAATGTACAGATTAATAGATGTTAAGGTCAGAAAGGACCATTATGTGTTTCCGGTCGCACCTCCTGAAAAACTCAGGCCCTAAAATGTCACCAAGTGGTTCCTTTAGCCAAGCATAACATGGGACTGAGCCAGAGCATGTCTTTTGGAAGGACATCCACATGCATTAGAACAGAGGTTCTCCAACTGGGGAGTCAGGGCCCCTCAGGGGGTCGTGAGGTTATTCCTTGGGGGGTCGTGAGCTGTCAGCCTCCACCCCTGCTTTGCCTCCAGCATTTATAATGGTGCTAAATATATAAAAAAATGTTTTTAATTTATAAGGAGGATTCACACTCAGATGCTTGCTTTTCTGTTCCTGGTTTTGGGACCATGAGCGAGTCTCTTCAACGCTGGGTGCCTCGATTTCCCCAACTAACAAATAGATCTAATCATGTTGGGTTTTTTTGTTCTCCCCATTTTACAGGGTGGGAAACCGAGACACAGTTGGGACCTGTCTACACTGCAAGTCTCTTGTGCATTTCGAAGCTGCTAACCCCCACATGTTTTTCAGATCCTATGGACAACACCGCTCCTAAAGGTGTGTTTGGTTTGTGCTTATCCCCTATGTAAACCAGCAGGGCTGGGCGGACTTTTCTCACTGTGCTGTGGGGAGCAGGTTCTGGGTACTAATGCTCTGAAGAAGCTCTCAAGGACTACTTTTTACAAATATTTCTATCAATGAATTGGGAGAAAATATACAATCCCTGCTGATAAGATTGGTGGGTGACAAAATATTGGCAGAGTGGTAATTACTGATGAGGAGAGGGCAGTGATACAGAACCATGTGGCTCATTCAGCAAGCTGGGCCCACTCAAAGAAAGCAAGTTTGACCAGAGCCAAATGCAAGGTCCTACACCTAGCAACAAGGCATGCTGGCCACACCTCCAGAATGGGGAAGTGTATCCAGGAAAGCAGTGACTCTGAAAAGGATTTAGGGGCCATAGTGAAGAAGCCACTCAAAACGAGCTCCCAGCATGATGCTGTGGTGACCAGGGCTAAAGCCATCCTTAGACGTAGGAGCAGAGCCGTGAGGAGGCTAGGGAGGTGACACAGCATCAGTGAGACTGCTATTGGAATACTGCCTCCAGTTTTGGTGTCCTCATTTGAAAAAGATGTTGAGAAATTGGAGCTGGGGCAGCAAAGAGCCACCAAATGTTCTGCGGGCTGGAGAAAAATGCCTTCTAGGGAGCGATTGAAAGAGCTCAACCTGTTTAGCTGATGAAAAGCAGATTGAAAGGTGACTTCACTGAAGTGTTGAAATAGCTTAATGGAGAGAAAATACTGGGGATTAAAAGGCTCGTTGATCTAGCAGAGAAAGGCAAAACAAGACCCAATGGCTGGAAGGTGAAAAGAGACCAATTCATATGACAAATAAAGCACAAATATTCAACAGCGAGGATGATTCACCACAGGAACAAGCTACCAAGGAAAACGGTGGATTCTCCATCTCTTGATGTCATTTAATGAAGACTAGATGCCTTTCTGGAATGTCTTTGCCAAATGTTAGCGACTGTGGTAAACAGGAGGCCTGTGATATGCAGGGGGTCAGATGAGATGCTGTAATGGTCTCTTCTGGCCATCAAGTCGACTCATTTCTGAAAAACTGAGTGTAGCATTGGGAGTAGCCTCTGATGTTTTGCTGTCTAGCCGGCATGCTTCCTAGAATGAACACTCCTTGAGTGGAGTGATCCACAGGGAGTAGCTCAAACCTCCAAAGTGTCTGGCCAGCGGCAGGACATTAGCACTGCAGGGAAGGGGTGGGTAGGCTGACGGGATAGCAAGTGTGAAAAAGGGGACAGGGGTGTGAGAGGAGCCTATGTAAGAAAGAGCCCTAGATAGCGGGACTGTCCCTATAAAATCGGGACATCTGGTCACCCCAGGGGTGGGTGTGGCAGTGACATCACAAAGGCTCTTTGCAGGACCTCAGCCTATTGGTCAAAGGTAGTGGGGAGGTGGTGACCTCACAGAGAGATGCTGACATCAGCCAGGCAGGACAGGCGTGCAGGGCCAGGGAAACCTCGCAGACCCCTGTAGCTTTGCTTCAGCAAGTCTCCTTCTTCAGGTCTCTCTTTCAGGACCGAGAGAGTATTAGGGTTTATGTACGTGAGCGCAAGGAGGAACCTCTTTCGAGTTTTCTCCTTTCCTTTTCCTGATTTTACTAGAAAACAGACATCCCTGTTTGGAAGGTAAGAGTCTCTGAGAGGTTTGGAACCTGTTCAGTCTGATCCATTTGGTGCCAGGTGAATTCTAGGCGTGGAAAACGCTAGCTTCAGGTGGCAGAATTTTATTCCCCACCTAGGATTTTGTCCCTTAGAATCACTGGGGATATTAGGGTTTGTCCTTTTTGTTTTATCTTTTCCTCCATCCCTCCCTCTTTTCTCTTCTTCTCTTACTTCTTTTGTCCTTTCCCCTGTTCCCCTTCCGCCACCAGGAGGGGTGTGTGTGGGGGAGTCACTGGGGGTGCTCTGCAGCTCCCATTGCGGAAGGTCCACCCATCAATGTGGGGATGAAATAGTGCTCGGACAGTGATCCCCACCGGTGACCTGGGCCATCCTTTGAGCTCTCTGGTGAGAACCCTCAGCCCCCCGCCCCTCAGTCTCTACCCTGATTGCCTGAGAGGGGGTTTACTGACAGGGAGGAGACTCGGGTCATTGTTGTTCTCTTTTAAGACCAAGTAAATAAGTCATAACCAGTCATATGTTTGACGAATTTTGCTGCTTCTCTGCATTCATTGTCTCTGAGCAGTTCATGATTCTCTCTAACATTCCAGTTCTCCTGAAACACTTGCTGAATAATTACAATGAACTGTTTGTTGGTCTGGAGCTCATGTGAGAGGACTTTATTCTGGTCATTCAGTGTATGAAATTCAAGATCTGATGGTTAGTTTGAAAGTCCGGGCTCTTGGGTCCTATTCCCAACTCTACCACTGACTGGCTGTGTGACCTCAGACAAGTCAGTTCTCCTCCTTTCTCAGCCTTAGCTTCTCCCTCTTTCAAGTAGGCATAACAATCAGCTCGTACCTACCTCACGGTGGGAGGAGGATGGGGATCCATTGGAGAGTGTCTCGAGGAGCAGTGCATAATATGAGGGGTCCTATCTCGTTTACTCAGATCAGGTTATGACATAATAGAGTAGCTGAAATATTCTATTTTATTTGTTTTTGATTATTTTGAAAATGTTAAGAGCAGCAACTCCTTAGCTCAGACTGAAGCATCTTCTCTAATTTTCGAGATCTAAGCGTCTCCTCTTTGTGCGTGACGAGACAGTTTAACACACTGTGACAAACAGGAGATGCTTTTGTTTTGCAACAAAATATTTTTGCAAAGAATTTTCATCCCACTTGTTATGATTTCAAGAAACAAACCGGTTTAGACTGAATGGGATTTTCCGACAGATGTTAGGGGGCTTATTCCTTCACCCGCTTCCTTCCCTGGTCCTTCTCGCATGAACAGAGAGCAACAATACCCGAAGTTCAAGGATCCAAACAATTCGATGTTTAATGGGGTGAACTTCCAGCAAGCATGATTCCAGTTTCCTTCCTTAGTATCCTCCTTCCCAGCTTTGACACCACAGAGCCTTACCCCTGTGTCCCTGTTCCCATTCCTGCCCTTAGCCAAACATGATCCCAATTTTCCCAGCCCCATTCCCTGTTCCCATTTCCCCTTTTAGCAGAACCTGATTCCAATTTCCTTACTCCCATTCCCTGTTCCCATTTCCCACACCCAAATGTCCACCCCCACACACACCCACACCCACTCCCTTCCTCATTGACTACAGATTATATAGTAAAACTTGAGTTCTGCTTAGCTATACCTTAACCAATCATTTTCCTGAAATTTAACTAACCAATCCTAACATATTGTAGCATGATTATGTAACCAGTTATATCCCACCACCTTAATTAGTTAACACCCAGCAAAATTAATTGTACAGCAGACAGGAACAATCACAGAACAGACGGAGATTATACAGACAAACAATAGCAAAGTGGGAAGTATAATGACAAGACAATACAGAAGTGAGGATTTCACATGCCAGCTATTGATAAGTGAGTTCTTGCCAGACAGGATGCTATCAAACTAAGTTTCCGTTTACATTTTCTAGGCACTTCCCTTTCTCTGGAGGTGATAGGCACTATCAGGACAGGATTGTATTCCTAACAGCCCAATAGCACCTTCTTTCAATGTGACTAGTTTGGAATGTGAGGATGTGACCCTTCGCTTCCCAGCTTATGGCTGCCTCTGTTGCTTAGCCAAAGGCCTTAGCCTAAGAACAGGGCCTCAGACTGTCACAGTAAGAGAAGGCCCTTACACTGGCAGACAGTGATTTTGATTCTTTCTTTTATACCTCTGTAACTAGCCAAGTGAAAAGAATACATCTAAATTCTTAGAGTATAGGCCTTTACAGACAGACCTGAATATGTATATCCTAACAAGAAATGGTTTCAATGAAATTTCCCCACCATCTCGATTCCTGGTCTCTCTCTTTGCCTCTGCGGGGTTTCTTGTCTGTTAGGATTCAGGATTTGTGGCTTCTCTTTCTGGCTCTGCCACCGCGTTGCTGTGTAGGCCATTAGGTAGGTCACTTCCCTTCTCTGTACCTCAGGCTCCCCATCTGTCTAATGGGAACAGGGACAATTTGTGAACTCTGGGCAGTCATGAGCCTGAGTGAGATAAGGGGCGTAGTTAAAACCCTTTGTGAAAGAGAAAGGGGAGTTTCACGGTGTTGAGCACCAAGGAATTCTAAACTTTGCTAAAATGTCTAGCCTGCGGAAACCAGAAATGGTCGGGGCCAAATTTTAACCATTGTCTTTTTTAAAGCCCATTCAGGGATGTGAGTCCCACTCTTTTAGGTATCTGGGGTTCTTTGCCAGCAGGAGAGAAGAGGTTCCTGCCTCCATTTTTATGGCCTTAACAAACCAGGTGCTGTGCCCCAGTTCTCATCTGAGATCCCTGAAAAAGAACCTCTCCCCGTCCGTTAACAAGACAGTAGCTATCTTTGAAAGGGGAACAAAGAGAACCCTGGGACTTGCAGACTAGCCAGCCTCATTCCATACCTGGAAAAATACTGGAACACATTATTAAACAATCAGTTTGTCAGCACCGACAGGATCATTTGGTTCTTAGTACTAGTGAGCATGGATTTGTCAAGAACAAATCATTCCAAACCAATCCTGTTTCCTTCTTTGACAGGGTTACAGGCCTAGAGGAGGTGGGCAGACAGTAGATGTGATCTATATCGGTGTTAATCAGGCTTTTGACACAGTCCCATAGGACATTCTCAGAAGCAAACTAGGGAAATGTGGTCTAGATGCAATTAGTATAATGTGGGTGCACAGGTGGTTGAAAACCCATCCTCCAAGAGTTGTTCTCCATGTTTGGCTACCCAGCTAAGAGGGTGTACCTACTGGGTCCGGCAGGGATCAGTCTGGGGTGTGGTACTATTCCATATTTTCATTACTGATTTGGAAAATGGAGTGCAGAGCATGCTTCTACACTGTGCAGATCACACCAAGCACTTTGGAGCACAGGACTGGAATTCAAAACACCCTCTACAAATTGGAGAATTGGTCTTCTTGAGCCAAAGTCCACGGCTGGGCCCCTCTCTATAGACTGGGTGAAAGTGAAACTCCAGAACCAAACACTCCTCCTCCTGGACAGTGCATTCCAACCTTTAATGGCAGGGGGACCGGACATGAGGGCCTGGTTGTAATTGCCAGCTGTGGAAGGGAGTGTGTAGCAGTGGTTAGTGAAGGGGCCTGGAAATAAGACTGCTGCGTCCCATCCGTGGCTCTGAGACTTGGTGTGACCCTGAGCAAGTAGCTTCAGCAAGTGGGAGCTGGGAGGTGCTGTCACCCCCACACTAAGGCAGTGTTTTGCACCCCCTGCTGCTGGCTGAGTTTGTCTGTCCCTTGGCAATAAGACAGACTCTTCTTTTCACAGTCGGTTGATCACCCAGTGTCATCACCCTGCCTGCTGGCTGGGCGTGTAACTCCTCAGGTCACCACCCTCTCCAGCCTACCTTGGGCTTGGAAAGTGAGGAGGAGGGTGAGCGACAGCAGGTGACCCTGAACATCCACCATCCATCGCTCCATCACCTAGAGCAAGTGAGTGACATTAGGGTTCCTCTGTGGCATCCCCTGTCTGTCTGGGGAGAGGCAGAAAGAGGGGGAGAGAATTTCTCCCAAAGGAGATTGGATTTGCAAATGGCCTCCTGGAGCCCCTCGCTCTCAGACGAGGGAGGGGCTTCTCCAGTGCCTTCTCCAGCGTGTTTGGAAAGGTCCCAGCAATGCAGCTCCCAGCCCTTCCCTTGTGGGAGACTGTTCCCCTGGCTGAGAGTGTCTGAGCTGGGCCAGACCCTGTGAGCTGCTGAGCATGGAAATCAATGAGAAATGAGGAGGCCCTGGGCTTCTTATACCTAGGGACTTTGATGTGGGGAATGGTTTCCCTGGAGAAGTCCGGAGTCCTGGGTAGTGTTCTGTTCTCTAGCCTGTGAGGTAGCCAGGGACGGCAGGAGGGAGCTGCTTGTCCGATGGTCTTTGTAATTGACCCCAGTGCCTCCCCGGGTGTTGCAGCACCAGGGATGATGAGGGGAAACATTGGGAGCAGATCATGCAATGAACTCCTGCCAGTGTGTGGAGATTGCACTCCCTGCACCCCTGTGAGGGGAGGAAGAGCTACTGTGGCTGGGGCAGGGATGGGGAGGGATGAAAAAGGCTGTCTGGTGAGAGGCTGCCCAGACCCCAGACTCACGCCTGCTGCCCGCTCGGTTCCAGGATGGCCGGGCTCCTGAGGATGTTCAGGAACAAGGCTCTGCAGGTGGCCCCAGAGCCTGAGGGAAGCAGCTGCCATCTTCCCCAGGAGCAGAGCAGCCCCTCTGTCCCCGCTGGCAGGGAAGGAGCTCCCGGATGGACCAGGAGGTGGAAGTGCCCAGCCTTCTGGCAGAGGAAACCCACTCCTGGCGCAGGCGCCGAGGTGGGAGAGGCACCGGCCAGGCTGAAATGGAGCTGGCCCAGGATGCAGCTGGGCAGGCAGGACCCAGCCCAGGACGGGAGCCAGGCAGGGTGGCTCTGGGGCTTGTTGTGTGGGAAGCACCGGCCCCAGGAGCCCAGCCCTGAGTCCCAGCAGGAGGCATCGCCCTGCCCAGTCACTGAGGACCTTCCATCTTCCCCAGGGCAGGAGGTGGAGGATCCCTGTCCCAGCACCAGCAGCTCGGCCCGCTCCCCATGGGACAGCAGCAGTGCCTGGGATTTGGGTAGTAGTGAGGCCAACGGGCGCCGCTGCTTTGTTCCAGTTGAGGAGCCAGGCTGGGCTCAGGGAGGGGTGAGGAGGGGGCTGTGAACACCCAGAGCCCAGGCCCTCAACCAGCGCTATGGGGGCAGGTCTCCAGCCCAGGTGTCTGGCCTGAGCCACGTGAACCTCTGACACTAGATGCTGCCACTTTGGTCCTTGGTGTTCTGGTTGGCAGGGTGCGTGCGGGGAGAGGGAGCAGGCACTTCCCATGGAGTCCAGGACAGTGTGTGGGGGGGATCTCTTTGCTGTGGGCTCCTGAATTATTTGGGGGCTGAAGGTATCACTGAGAGCGGGGGATGTGGGGAGCGATCTGCCCTGGGTCCCGGAGGTGGGAAGGGAGCACATTGCCCCACCATGCCCCTGTCCTTCTCCCTAGTGGCAGCAGGTATCATCCTGTCCCCTTTTCTCCCTGGTGCAGGGACCCCCAGGGACTCAGAGGACGAGGAGGAGGAATGGGTGGACGTGGCCACAGAGGAGGCTGCTCTCAAGAACATTTGAGAGCAGCTCCAGGGCCGAGAAAAGGTACAAACGTTCCTCAGCTGTGCTGGAACCGAGATTCTCCCGCCTCTTCCCAGCACCCTGACCCCCTGCAGAGAGTCTTGTCTCTGATGATCCACCAGCCCTAATGGGGACCTTTCTTCTCCATGATCTGGGACGGGTGGGTCCCCACTATCCCCCATTCAGGCCTGAGTGCTGCAGCTGGTGTGGGTGGGGCAGGGAGGTCCCTGGCTAACTGGCTCTCTCTCCTGTAATTCCACTCCTGGTGGGTTCAGGACGAGGCCCAGCACCTCATGTTCCTGCACGCCATCCACCCCCGTGTCTCGCTGCACAGCAGAGAGGGCAGGACACATTGGAGCCACACTGCTGCAAGGCGGCTGTGCTGGAGAGGATTGTGGTGAGGGAGGACAGAGAGATGGGAGGGGCAGGGGTCTCCCTGGGCCAATGGATGGGGGATGGCTGGTGCTGGAGGGGCAGCTGAGGCCAGGGATTGCTGGGGCTGAAGATTGGGGAGAAGAGACAGGAGAAATTCTGAGATTGGCCACTAGTGGGCAGGAATCGGAGGAGCGGGAGGCAGGTGGGGGGGATCTTGCTCACTGTGTGGGGTGCTGGCTGTGTAATCGCCTCACTGGGAAGTGTCAGTGAGGCCCGAATCTATCTTGCTCCTTTGGCTCTCACAGGAGCTTATGGAGGAGCTGCCTGATAACTCTCCACCTGGCACCGTCCTCGCTAACTCCCTGATTGCTGTGGGCAACCTCGGGTACTGAGACCCTCCAGGCCTGTTCCCCTAACCCTGGTGCTGCTCAGGCCCAGGGCTGGGAGTCACTGCCCCTTCCACCACCAGGTCACCTCCCAAGGGTGGCTCCTCTGACCGAGATGGTGGGAAGGTTCACTCTCTCTTGGTTGGGCTGTTCTTTTCACTCAAGTAACATTGCAATGGCTTTGGGGAGAGGCTCACTCCCAGGAACAGATAGAGGAGGGGCAGCAGGGTCCAAGGAACAGGCGCTATTCCTGCCCTGCCACTGTCTGTCTGGGAAACCTTGCACTTGTCATTCCCTGGCTCGGTGCCTCAGTTTCCATTCTCACCAGCCTCTGTCTATTTCTCTGCAGTTTCACATCCCTGTTGGTGCCATTCCAATCCCCACAGTGCACAGTCTAATATCGCCTCCTCTCTCTTGCCAGCACCATGACACCTGGCCTGGAGCCAGACGTGGAGAGCCACCACCTTCAAGCTGCCCTGCATGCCGTCTTCATCGTGGGCACGTAGAAAGACACCACCCAAGTCCAGATAGATCATGCTAAAGTCATGAATTGAAGAGCCAGCTGTCATCCTGCCATGAATTCTTGCTAATTGCCTTCAGTGGAATGTGAATGAGGGAGGCCAGGATATGTATTTGGGTGTCTCACAAGTGCTTCGCAGAGACCCCTCTTCCCGTCCTGTGGCAGGTATAGCCCCAGTTTCCCAAACACTGACCCATGGCTCTCCCTTGCTTTGCAGGATCTGCATAGGGTCTTGCCAGAGCTCCTGGATGCCATGCTGGGGAGCCTGCTGGCAGAGTCCCCAGACACTGACAGGCTCCACTACATCTTGGAGGTGAGCCCAATGAGAGGAGTGGGGGCAATTTTATCTTAACTCTTAAACCCATTTTCAAGTTTGTCTTCCTAGCTGGGCCCCCAGTCGGCCGTCCTTCATCAGGGCAGTCAGTGCAATGCAGTGTCAGGCCCTTTCTCCTTGAAGGACAGAGGAAGGAGCTGGGACTTCAAGCCAGAGCTTTGCCTGGGGACTGGCTTAGGGAGTGAGTGTCTGAACCCCTCCTGTGAGATCCAGAAGATGGTCCTCAGAGAAGAGTCACAGGCTCCTAACGAGAGAAACAGGAGGACCCCAGAGAATCAGCCCTTCTCTCCGACTGGCCCTGAGATTCCTAGGGGGATTGTGCTCACACTCAGTCCCTTCACCCAACCAAGGACTTGAGAGCCAAGGAGGGCTGAGGGGTCTGTCTCCTTCCTGGTGAGCTGTTCAGGAATCATAAGTTCAGGGAGTATGGGACCAGCCCCCACATCGAACGTTGTCCCAATCTAGAGTTATAATGACAAGTTGTGATGTGCAGGATACAGGCATTGTCCTGGGGGCAACAATCCCCTTCTAAATCTCTGAGATAAATGAATCGGATATTCCATCCTGTGCACAATGTCTCAGCCCCCTGGGGATGGGGAGGGTCTCATTAGCGCAACACATGCACCTGCCCATGGATCCTGAGCTGCCTCCTTTCCCCCCAGCACATGAACTATTGGATCATGTCCAGGGTGTCGCAAGAGAGAGCCAGGGCCATTAGGAGCAGCACTGCCCTGCTCAGATCCACCATCACCCTCCCTGAGTTTCACGTAAGTGACCTCTCACCCCAGCTTATTGACTCCAGGCATCAGTGGGCTGGCTCGAATGGGCTGTAGGATGTGCTGCTGCAGGGGCTGGGGGTTAGGCGTGTTCCTCTTGGGGAGGCAGAGTCAGAGCAGAGAATGAACTCGGCTTGAGTCAAGTTCTTCTTGTCCTGGTTAAGTGGTGACTCTGGGCATTTTAAGGGGACCATACTGCAAGTTCATGCCTTTCTATCATCCTGGAGCAGCTGGGGAAGTAAGTCCTCATGGAGGGCCCTGCCCACATCCCTGTGCTCCAGGCTCCTTTTGGGGGCAGAGGAAATGAAGGGTCTAGCTCAAGCTCCTATTCTCTAGCATCTCCTGTAGAGGGGCTACGGGGACGGAGAGTCCTGGCCAGGCGGGGACTGGGAGCTGACAGGAAAATGCTGAAGGAGTCCCCTCTCCCTCTCTCTTCCGCAAGAACTCAGCAGGATTCCCCAGGATGGGTCACCATGTGGCACAGCTGGCTCTGTCCATCAGTGACGCAGCCAAGGACCTGAGCCAGCAGGCCAGGGTGGGAGTGTACAGGCTGTACCAGCTGCTGCTGCACCAGAGGGGTAAGGAACCCAGGTTTGAAATAGCACCCGATAGAGTGAGAGTGGGACCCCAACCAATTTCTCTCAGACTGACCCCGGCTGGAGACTGAGTCTCTATCGATCTGTTTCTCTGTTCTACAGCACCCCCTGCAATTCTGTTGGCAAGGAATCTGTCCACTGTGCAACCACCAATGGGATTGCAAGGACACAAGCGCTGCAACCAAAACCAACAAGTGTGTGTGTGTGTGTGTGTGTGTGTCTGTTTCCCAGGGCTGACCATCTATGAGGCCGAAGCCCTGTGGTGTTGGGACTGGCATCGGGACAGCAGGCTCCTGGACTACAGGAACAGAGCCAGGGCTGGGGAGGTAAGGACACTCTGCCAGGGAGTGGGGGTGGCTGGTCGCCTGCAGTGACTGCTTCCTGGGGCCGCGAGACAGAGATACCGTTCTAGCCCCAGGATTCGGAGCCTCACTCTGGGCAGTCTGCTAATGCCTCACGTCCTGTTGGGTTTAGGTCTTCGTAAAATTCTTCTGGGCGGGGCAGAGAAGATCCTTCCTCTGGACAGCAGTGCTGGCCATCCATGACCCCCTGCTGCGTGTCAGCCATCCTGAGCTTGTCCACACCTACTCCCTCCTGCGGGATGCCCAGCGCTGATGGGGGACAAGGTAAGCAGCTGCATTAGAGTCAGGAGATTGGGGTGGGGCCCAGGCCTCCTTCCCATCCGATGTCCATTCTCTGGGCTGGCAGCAAGGAGCCTGGTGTGGAATGAGAGTGAGAACAGGTGCTACTGGGAAGGGAGATGAATTCAACTTCATGAGCAGGAGGGAGCCAGCTTGTCCCCGGAGTAGCTCCAACCCAGCTCTTTGCAAGGCTAATTAATGACAAGCATTGCCTCATCATGGACTTATGTTCTTAGGACATGGTGCTACCGCTCTTGGGAAGTGCCCTCTGCGAGTCTCTCCTGTCCCACAGGGCCACTCCAGTTTCCAGTGGACTAGTGTCCGTGTCACCCGAGCCACCACCCAGAGTTGCTCCCATCACTGGTAGCCTGGGAGGCCAAGGACTGACAAATGATGGCGATTCAGCAGGCAGGCCTGAGGCACATTGGTGGGGGAAGCTTGTCCTGCTGCTGGCAGGGCTGGACTTGCTCTAGAGAGAACGGGAGGATTCAGTCAGCAGGGGCTGCTGATCTGCCCCATTCACCAGGGCTGCTATCCTGCGTCTTCAGCATTAGTGTCTGGGATGACTTGGAGAAAGGTCTCAACCTCCCGACATCCCACTTCACTTCTGCCAGAATCCCTCCTTCCCCCCACCTCCCTGCTAGAGCCCCGTCCCTGCCCAACCTGGGTTGGGGTGGAGGAGAGGGTTTTGAGAACTTGCGCTGTGGATTGGAGGTGGAACAGCTGTCAGGGGCACTGAGCGGGAGGTGGCAGGAGCTGACGCTCCAAGGACAGGGGTTGGCACTGGAGGTCTCTAGAAAGGACAAGAAGACTCGATTCTGGGGGTAAGGAGGGTGAATCCATCCCTCAGAGGTAGGCAGGTGCTGGGGGGAAATGCTGGTTTCAGGTGCCCTTAATCCCCCCAATTCCTCGGGGGCGTCTGAGTCTCTGACAGGTTCTCGTTCCCTTGCAGCAGGAGGACATCATGGCCAATGTGATGTGCCAGGTCCGCATCATCCAGCACTTGCGCCAGATGCCTGAGGCACTGCAGGGCTGTGCCTCTGAGGCCACCAACAACTCCCACTCCCTGCCTCTGGTACTGCTCTGGGTCAGTGTAAATGGGGAGATAGTGGAAGGGGAAATGGAGCCCCCTGGCACTCACAGAAACTCTCTCCCCTCTCTGTGGAGCAGGGTCCTTCCTTCTGCCCCCCAAATTACAGCAGAGTTTTCCAGATGGGCGCAGCCTGCAGCTCAGCCACCTCTGGGAACAGTGGGGACAGGTCACCACATCCCATCAAAGCAAGCAGTGCTGGCTCTCAAAGAGGCTTAGATGGAAGACCCCACTCCGTCATGGAGGTAAGAGCCATTTATTCCTTGGGGCGTGTGGGCCTCTTGGGGGAGAAATGGGATCATAGAATCATAGGGTTGAAAGGGACCTCGGGAGGTCATCTAGTCCAATCCCCTGCGCAAAGCAGGACCAATCCCCAATTTTTGCCCGGGATCCCTAAATGGTCCCCTCAAGGATTGAACTCACAACCCTGGGTTTAGCAGGCCAAAGCTCAAACCACTGACCCTCCCCCGCTAATGCGTAGCCTCCCTGGGAGCTTCCTGCCTGGGAGCTTCCCCCATCCCTGTCACCCAGCTCTGGAACAGAGACGTCTCCATCATTGTACCACCCTGGTTTTGTTCGTAGGAAGGTGCTCCCCAGAGATGTCCTCTAACCTGGACTCCTGAGAGGGTTTCCAGCAGGAGGCTCCAGCCCCTCGGGCATGAAGAGGACATCAGGTAGTCTCGTTCACATGGCATCTCCGGTCTCCAGCTCCACTTCCCGCAGCAGGGCAAACGAACCGATTAGCTCCCAGAATCCCAACTCTTTGGCCTCCTTCCACTCAGCAGTGGGATTTCTCCAGCCCCTCACCACACCTGTCAGCCTCTGAATGATGAAGGGCCTGAATGTCAGAGTCACCACAACAAGCAAACTCCAGTTGCAGGCAGTGGGGCCTGTGTGTACTGAGCCCCTCTGGAAACCAGGTCTGAAATGGGAGCAAGGACCCCAGCCCAGGAACAGTAGGAGTGGGCAGAGCAGGCCTGTAACAAGGTGCTCTCCCCTGGGCTGCACAGCCTGGGGCTTAGCCAAGCTGATTACAGACTGAGCCCTACCTGAGAGGCACCATGTAACCCCTCCTACAGAGCCAGATTTCAGTGGTGATATAGCCCAGCTGGGGTATCAACAGGAATGAGAACGAGTTAGGAAGTTCAGAGCAGCAAGGAAAGTCTAGAGGGAAACTTGAGAAGAGAGGTGGGAAGTGCCCAGGGAAAACTGCAGCAAAGAGAAAGGAGTAGACCTTGCTGTTGGGTACAGGACCCTGGGCTGCTCCCAGTGTCAGAGTGGAAGTGGGTTCTCCTACTGGCCCCAAAGAAGGGGGCGTCGACGCACCCGGAGAGGGTTACCGAGCCCAGGAAGGGGGCTGCAGGATGAGGAAGAGCCCCAGTGATGGCAGAAGGACTTATTTCTGTGGAAAGACGTGTTTGGACTTTTAGTGTGAGACAAGCTGGGCCCCAGGAGGATTGACGAAAGATGGCGACCTGGCTGAAGTGTTGACTTACCAGGCAGAGAAACTGTCACGGTGCTGGAGTGACCACTGATGGGGGACGCTAGCCTAGCGAGAGGTCTGTGATCATGCCTGGCCGCCATGGGTGCAAGGAACTATGAGTAGCTTCCTTTCTGATTGGCATAGTCAGGAGGATTGAATTCCCCCTGTTATCCGTGAGGGCTGATGGAAGTCTTGGTTGCTGAAGGACGGTCTGTCCTGCCAAGCGGGTGTCTCAAGGGACCAAGCTGGTCACTGGATTTCTCACTTCAGTTTCTGAGACTGGTTAAGCAGCCAAAGCAGGTCTAGGGGTTTCTCACGCAGCTCCTAGAACACCAACAGAGGCAGAAGGAAGTGCAGGCGGAGCTACGGACGCAGCAGGAGAAATACCTGTGAGAGACCCTGCAAAGGGAAATCAACCCAGGGTCTGCTATGCCCATGGACAAAAAGAGCAGATATGGAGAGTATTCCTGAGCTGTGATGTGAAGATTAGCCCAGGAGAGCAGGGCATGAGGAAGTGTACAAGCATGGCCTAATGCCAAGATGGGGACAAGAGTTCTTTGTTTTGGGTGCAGAGAAGCAGGCCATATCAAAAGACACGGCCTCCTTAGGAAATTGCTGAGTGGCAAAACAAGGGGCCAGGGCCCCACGAAGGTAGAAAGAAATGAGAAGGTGTCCTCTGACACAAACCCACGTGAGGCAGGCTACGTGGAGGTGGCAGGGATGGCCGTGGACCTTGCAGACCCTCCACCAACATGCCCTGTTGGGTGCTGCAGGGAGGTGAAGGACGAAATGGTTGGCCCAGAGATGAAGCAGACTGAAGAAGGGAGAAACACCAGGGTGGAGCAGTCCATGGTGGGTTCTCAGACCCTGACGGAAAGGGTTTTGGCGTATGCAGTGCCAGTAGCAAAAAGGGGTAGAGAAGAAGCTAAAGGCTTCGGAACAGGCTCCGCAAGCGGTTGCGAATGAGGAGTGGCTGCAGGAAGAGCGCTGGGATACTGCGTAAGAGAAGGATTGCCTCTTAATTCTGGTGAGCGAGCTGGCAGTGGAGCTGGAGACACTGTGCGCAGGCTGTACAAGCGCGCAGCCGGTGACAGCGATGAGATGAAGAGGGATGAAGCTTGGACAAGAATCAAACTTGTTCCCCCAGGTGGGCGATGTTCTAAGGAGGAGGAAATATAACAGAGTGTGGCCTGTGGGCTATAAAGCCTGGACCTAGGCCAAACTGATGACAGAGTGAGCTTCACCTGAGGGAAAAACCAGGGAAAACCGCAGCAAAGGTACAAGAGCAGGCCTAGTTGTTCAGTAGAGGGCCTTGGGGCAGAACCTACAATTCAGGGTAGGACTGGTTCTCCCATGGTCTCTAAGGAAGGGGACGTAGAAGGTCATAGAAAGGGCTACCAAGGCCAACAAGGGCAGGCCGAGCCAAAGTCAGGCTGAGGAAGAGCCCCCAAAGGGATGGAAGACCTTGTTTCTGTTAGACATTTTTGGACTTTTTGTTTGGGATGAGCACGACTCATGAAGGAGTGGACTAAAAGACGGTCACCTGGCTGAAGGGCTGAGTTCCCAGCCAAAGAACTCCCATAGGGCCCTAGCGACTATTGACGGAGGTGCTCGCCCAGCAAGAAAGCTGTGACACCAGGCCTTGCCTGGAAGGGGCAGCCTGGTTTTGGAGAGTGGTGGGGATGGCCTATGGGAGAGGATGGCTGGAGGGGTCGTACAGGAGGGGCAACAGGGTCCAGTGATGAGAGCAGGGAACTGGTTGGACTGCAGCCCTGCCACTGAGTGGTAATGTGATCCTGGCCAGGTCACTCTCCCACCTGATGCCTCACTTTCTCTATCTTTGAAATGGGGATCATCCTGACCCACATTAAGTAAGTGTTTAATCCTCTGCTCTTCCTTCCCAAATCCCTGCCCTCCTTGCCCCACACAGGCCTCTGCCCTGTTCCTCAAACTTCCATGCCCATGTTAGTGCCTGTGTAGCCCCCCAATGGCAAGGTCTCATGTACAGTCTCCTGCCAGCAAACTGAAGCCGCCCCTAGATCCAGAACAAGAATCGCAGTTCCTGTGCACGGCCTGAATGGAGGATAGACCATGGGCATGGGGACAGCCAACACTCATATCCAGATAGATCATCAACGTACTCCTCTGTCCCAGGAGCAGGAAGGTCTCTGGTTCTCGCTCTCTTCGGTGGCTGGAGCTGCTGAGTTGGGGGTACAGGAGGGCAGAGATGGGAACAGGCCAGAGGTTTAATCCAGTGTCAGGGGGAGAGTCCTCCCTCTTGTGGGAGATGATGTTGCCCCTTTGTGAGAAAGGCCTTGCTTGCAGATGCTGTGTTTTGGTTCCTGGACTCTGCCAGGAAGCCCAGCTCCCATCCCGAGCAGCTTGGCTGTTTCCTACCTTGCTCGGCACTAGACCCTCTGCAGAGAGCTGCTCTGGGCCAGGACTGCAGAGCCAGTTGTCATCCTGGCAGGTGCAGCCCCAGGTTCCATAACCCTGACCCATGGTCTCCCTCCCCTGACAGGCTCTGAAGAAGGCCTGCTCAGAGACGTGGATGCCATGCTGAAGAGCCTGCTGACAGCAACCCCAAGCACAGACAAACTCCTGCACATCCTGGAGGTGAGCAGAATGGGCAAGGGCAGCAGGAATTTTACCTTAGCTCTGAGGAGGCCTGGAAATGAGAGACCAGATGATCCACGTTTCCATTGTGTCCCGCTACTTGAGAGCCATTGAGGCACCGTGGTCAGGGCAGTCAGTGTAGAGCAGTGGTGGGGCCCTTCCTCCTTCAGGGACAGAGGGAAGGCGCTGGTGCTCGACAACAGGTCTCTGCCTGGTTCTGTTGAGCACTAACTCCAAGACCTCAGGCAGGCTTGCGGAGTGAGAGCAACAGAGCCCTGTGAGGTCCAGGAGAAGTTCCTCCGAGAAGAGCACTGGTTCCTTCCGAGGAAGCTGCTGAGATTGGTCTTCACAACATCCTCTGGCAAGGAGTTCCACACGTTGACTGTGCATTGTGTAAAAAAATACTTCCTTTTTTTAGTTTTAAACTTGCTGTCTATTAATTTCATTTGGTGACCCCATATCAGTGTACAACAGAAATGGTTTATCCAAGTCATATTCAATAACATGATTGAATCCTTTTACAAACTCAATGTAAAACTTTCTTAGAACAATAGTGGATTGGATTTCCCCTTGCAGCATGATTCCTGTATGTCTCATGTGATCTTGCCAAGAGCTAATGAAAATAGCTACTTTATCCATAGAAGCTTTGGCATATGTCTGGAACCCAATTAATGTCAAGACAATGTAGATATTAGAGTTGTCCATAGGATAGGAATCTTGGCATTTAGCCATGAAAGCAATATGGTTGTGTGCTTCAGTTTCCCTTTTCCTACAGCATATCAGGTCTGCAATGTCTTGTCTCCTGTGAAAAGTTTCAAGATTTATTTGAGCAAAAGCATTCATGGGTAAAAAACACAGATATTTTGTGGGTGAAACAGATGCATCACAAGGTTTTTTTTAACATAAAGTATGTTCTTCTGTATCAATCTTAACATGTTCAAGAGTTTCCCAAAAGATTAGGTGCATTGTACACTTTTACAGTTTTTGGTAATAGCAAAACAATAGCTAAAACAAATCACCATTAGCAATAACAAGAAATCCATTGGAAGTGTCCATCTACAATCATTTTTGTCATGCCACACCTTTGGCTCAATACCATTGGGGTTTGGGCCTTGTAGGGTTACCCTGTGGCTTCCCTTTGCAAAATTCAGTTCTCACTTTCCTCCTTGTCCTGAAGTAAAAGAAAAAGGTTCTCCCGATCCCAAAGGACCAAGCCCCAGACCCAGGTCAATAGACAAGTCAGATCTTACCCACAAATCACGCAAATCCTTTAGGGGCAAGGAGGAACAAGGAGCACCTTGATTCTAAAAGAGCCAAGGAGGAGAGGGTCATGGTCCATGAAGAGAGCCTGCTCCGGGGTTCCTGGGGGAAGAGAGGAAGAGCAGGGAGCAGGACCGATTGCTCAGGGGGGGAATGCTGGATATGGGGCCAGCAGGGTGGTTCATCCAGCTCATGTCACAGCCCCAGCCCCAGGGCGTGTGCCGGCTGCAGTGTCTGCAGGTGCACAGGTCCATGTACCTGTGACAGTGGAATGGTGTTCCCGGGCCTGGCTCACAATGGTTGGAGGGTGGAGTTTGCGGCAGGGCCTGTGAGCAAAATTGCAGCTGGGGTTTCTGTTCCCAGCAATGACAGTTGTGTGTCTCAGAGAAAGATCCTCGAACCCCTCTCTCCAAGAGACGTACCCTTGTCTCCAAAACCAGTCAGGTGGCAGAGCGCAAACTGGTTTATGACGTAGCCGACACGTTTTCTGGCCAGCCTTGAATGCTCCAATTCCCTGATGAATGTTCTTCTGACCCTGATTGGCTATTATATTTTTGCTCTAGCCATTATTCAGACACTCACCCCTGTCGGCCTGGTCCCACTTCCATGTGGTGCCTCACTCTCCCCCTCTCTGAAGTGGGGATAATCCTAACTGACAATTAGACAGTGTTTGATCCTCAGATCTTCCTTCCCAAATCCCTGCCCCCCTTGCCCAACACCAGCCTCCCCCCATTTCCTCAAACTTCCATGCCTATCTTAGTGCCTGTCTCCTCCCGCAACTGGAAGGTCTCAGACACAGTCTTCTCCCAGAAAGCTGAAACTGCCCCTGGCTCTGGAGCTGGAATCGCATGTCCTGAGAGCTTCCCTTGCATGGTGTATTCACCGTGGGCATGAGAAAGGACAACACCCATATGCAGGTTGAACATCAACCTCCACCTCTGTCCCAGCAGCAGGATGGCCTCTGGTCCCTGCTCACTCAGACAGCTGGAGCTACTGAGAGATGTAGTTGGCAGAGCATGAGAACAGCCCATGAGGTTAAGAAATGGTGGGGAGAGCCTGGATTCTGCCCAGAAGCCCAGCTTCCATCCCTAGCAGCTTGGATGTTTCCTACCCTGCTGTGCACCAGGCCCTCTGCAGACAGCTGCTCTGGGCAAGCATTGCAGAGCCAGCTGTCATCCTGGCAAGTGTAGCCCCAGGTTTCATAACCCTAACCCATGGTCTCCCTCCGCTGGCAGGCTCAGAGCAAGGCCTGCCCATATAACATGGATGACGAGCTCTAGATCCTGCTGACAGCATCCTCCAGCACAGACAAACTCCAGCACATCTCGGAGGTGAGCAGAATGGGATGGGGCAGCAGGGGTTTTACCTTGGCCCTGGGGACTCCAAGAAAGAAGAGACTGGAAAATCCATGTTTCTTCTCTTGGATCCTTCCGAGTATGCATTTGTGATATCAGCTCAGTGGGTGACCTTGAGGTTAACTCACTTCCCCCTTCCAGCATCAGTCTTCTCCACTCTCAGATCTACCCTGGGGAAGAAGGACATAAGCCTTGACAATCACCTTCACCTGTGGGTGTCTGGCCCTGGGAGCCTAAACCAACTGGACTATCTGCCCCATGACCTAAACTGCCCTGTCTTTCCCGCCCAGGGCCTTGTCCTAAGTGCTCCGCCTAGCCCCTTCCTGGCTTATCCCTGACCTTTCAAGGACACTCCAAGCCCCTCCCACACCTGCTCCCCTTGGGGGTCTCTCTCCTGGCTGAGCACAGGCTGCCCTTCTATCTCTCAGCAGGCCTGGGTCCTAATCACATGCTGCTGATTTTCACCTAACCCCCACACTTATTCCCTTCCCCCTAGGGAGCTGCATAACCTGGGCTAGGTGCAGTTGAGCTCCAACCCGTTTCCTGGCCATCTCACCCTGGGACAGGTTGAAACCGGAAACCTGTGGGCTAACAGTAACTGTTTGTTCTCAAAGGTGCCGAAGACACAATGGAAGAGGAAATCCTTTGGTCTGGATTTAAATTATTGCAACTGAAAGTGAATGAGAGAAAATAGGTTCAGAGTTATCTTCCTAGCAGCAGAAAATGTAAAGACTCATAGATGTTCAGGTCAGAAAGGATGTGTATCTAGTCACACCTCCTGTATAACTTGGGCCCTAGAATGTTACCAAGTGGTTCCTTCAGCCAACCGTAACATGGGACTGAGCCAGAGCACGTCTTTTGGAAGGACATCCACATGCATTCGAGCAGGGGTTCTCAAACTGTGGGTCGAGCCCCCTCAGGGTTATGAGGTTTTAACATGGGGGGTTGCGAGCTATCAGCCTCCACCCCCAACCCTGCTTTGCCTCCAGCATTTATAATGGTGTTAAATATATAAAAGTGTTTTTAATTTACAAGGAGGGGTGACACTCAGTGGCTTGCTCTGTGAAAGTAGTCACCAGTGCTAAAGTTTGAGAACCACTGCATTAGAGCCAGCTGGTTAACAGAAAATCTTTCTTCTGCAGTAATGTGGGGTTAAGAGACATGTAGGAAAAGACACGGAGGCTGTGATTAAAGTTAGAGGAGCGAGGCCAGGATAACAGGGGCGAGGTCTCAGGACTGGCTATCAGAAGACCTGCCGTTTTCTATTCCTGGCTTTGGGACCATGAGCGAGTCTCTTCAACGCTGGGTGCCTCGGTTTCCCCACTATCAAAGAGAGCTAATTAAGGTTTTGTTTGTTCTCCCCATTTTACAGGGTGGGAAACCAAGACACAGTTGGGACCTGTCTACACTACAGCTCCCTAGAGCATTTCTAAGCTGCTGAACCCCACATGTTGTTCAGAGCCTATGAACAACACTGCTCCTAAAGGTGTGTTTGTTCTGTTCTTATCCCCAATGTATCAGCAGGGCTAGACGGCCTTTTCTCACTGTGCTGTGGGAAGCAGCTCCTGGGTACTAAGGGTCTGAAGAAGCTCTCAAGGACTAATTTTTAAAAATATTTTTATCAATGAATTGGGAGAAAATACACAATCGCTGCTGATAAGCTTGGTGGGTGACAAAATACTGGCAGAGTGGTAATTACTGATGAGGAGAGGGCAGTGATACAGAGCCATCTGGCTCATTCGGCAAGCTGGGCCCATTCAAAGTAAGCAAGTTTGACCAGAGCCAAATGCAAGGTCCTACACCTAGCAACAAGGCATGCCGGCCACACCTCCAGAATGGGGAATTGTATCCAGGAAAGCAGTGACTCTGAAAAGGATTGAGGGGCCATAGTGGAGAAGCCACTCAAAACGAGCTCCCAGCATGAAGCTGTGGTGACTAGGACTAAAGCCATCCTTAGACGTAGGAGCAGAGCCGTGAGGAGGCTAGGGAGGTGACACAGCATTAGTGAGACTGTTATTGGAATACTGCCTCCAGTTTTGGTGTCCTCATTTGGAAAAGATGTTGAGAAATTAGAGCTGGGGCAGCAAAGAGCCACCAAATGTTCTGCGGGCTGGAGAAAAATGCCTTCTAGGGAGCGAATGAAAGAGCTCAACCTGTTTAGCGGATGAAAAGCAGATTGAAAGGTGACTTCACTGAAGTGTTGTAATGCCTTCATGGAGAAAAAATACTGGGGATTAAAAGGCTCGTTAATCTAGCAGAGAAAGGCATAACAAGACCCAATGGCTGGAAGGTGAAAAGCGACAAATTCATATCACAAATAAAGCACAAATATTCAAACAGCGAGGATGATTCACCACGGGAAGAAGCTACCAAGGAAAGTGGTGGATTCTCGATCTCTTGATGTCATTTAATGAAAACGAGATGCCTTTCTGAAATGTGTTTGCCAAACGGTAGCGGGACTGTCCCGAGAAAATCGGGACATCTGGTCACCCCAGGGGTGGGTGTGGCAGTGACATCACAAAGGCCTTTTGCAGGACCTCAGCCTATTGGTCAAAGGTAGTTGGGAGGTGGTGACCTCACAGAGAGATGCTGACATCAGCCAGGCAGGACAGGAGCGCAGGGCCAGAGAAATCTCGCAGACCCCTGTAGCTTTGCTTCAGCAAGTCTCCCTCTCAAGGTCTCTCTTTCAGGACCGAGAGAGTATTAGGGTTTATGTACATGAGCGCGAGGAGGAACCTCTTTCGAGTTTTCTCCTTTCCTTTTTCTGATTTTACAAGAAAACAGACGTCCCTGTTTGGAAGGTAAGAGCCTCCGAGAGGTTTGGAACCTGTTCAGTCTGATCCATTTGGTGCCAGCTGAATTCTAGGCCTGGAAAACGCAAGCTTCAGGTGGCAGAATTTTATTCCCCACCTAGGATTTTGTCCCTTAGACTCACCGGGGACATTAGGGTTTGTCCTTTTTGTTTTATCTTTTCCTCCATCCCTCCCTCCTTTCTCTTCTTCTCTTACTTCTTTTGTCCTTTCCCGTGTTCCCCTCCCGCCACCAGAAGAGGTGTGTGGGGGGAGTGACTGGGGGTGCTCTGCAGCTCCCATTATGGAAGGTGCACCCAAAAATGTGGGGCTGAAATAGTGCTCGGGCACTGATCCCCACCGGTGACCTGGGCCATCCTTTGGGCTCTCTGGTGATAACCCTCTGCCTCCCGCCCCTCAATCTCTACCCTGATTGGCGGAGCTGGGGGTTATTGACAGGGAGGAGATGCGGGTCCTTGTTGTTCTCTTTTAAAGCCAAGTAAATAAGTCATAACCAGTCATATGTTTGACGAATTTTGCTGCTTCTCTGCATTCATTGTCTCTGAGCAGTTCATGATTCTCTCTAACATTCCAGTTCTCCTGAAACACTTGCTGAATAATTACTATGAACTGTTGTTGGTCTGGAGCTCATTTGAGAGCACTTTATTCAGGTCGTTCAACATATGAAACTCAAGATCCTACGGTTAGTTTGCAAGTCAGGGCTCTTGGGTCCTATTCCCAACTCTGCCACTGCCTGGCTGTGTGACCTCAGACAAGTCAGTTCTCCTTTCTCACCCTTAGCTTCTCCCTTTTTCAAGTAGGCATAACAATCCGCTCCTACGTACTTCACGGCGGGTGGAGGATGGGGATCCATTGGAGAGTGTCACTGGGAGCAGTGAATAATATGAGGTGTCCTATAACTTTTATTCAGATCAGATTATGACACAATAGAATAGCTGAAATATTCTATTTTATTTGTTTTTGATTATTTTGAAATTGTTAAGAGCAGGAACTCCTTAGCTCAGACTGAGGCATCTTGTCTAATTTTCGAGATCAAAGTGTCTCCTCTTTGTGTGTGACGAGACAATTTAACACACTGTGACAAACAGGAGATGCTTTTGTTTTGCAACAAAATATTTTTGCAAAGAATTTTCATCCCACTTGTTATGATTTCAACAAACAAACCGATTTAGTCTGAATGGGATTTTCTGACCAAAACGGTTTCAATGAAATTTCCCCACCATCTCGATTCCTGGGCTCTCTCCCTGCCTCTGGGGGGTTTGTTGTCTGTTAGGAGTCAGGATTGGTGGCATCTTTTTCTGGCTCTGCCACCGCGTTGCTGTGTAGGCCCTTGGGTAGGTCACTTCCCTTTTCTGTACCTCAGACTCCCCTTCTGTCCAGTGGGAACAGGGACAATTTGCGAACTCTGCGCAGTCGTGAGCCTGAATGAGATAAGGGGCGTTAAAGCCCTTTGTGCAGAAGAAAGGGGAGGTTCACGGTGTTGAGCACCAAGGAATTCTAAACTTTGCTAAAATGTCTAGGCTGCGGAAACAAGAAATGGTCGGGGCCAAATTTTAACCATTGTCTTTTTTTAAAGCCCATTCAGGGATGTGAGTCCCACTCTTTTAGGTACGTGGGGTTCTTTGCCAGCAGGAGAGAAGAGGTTCCTGCCTCCATTTTTGTGGCCTTAACAAACCAGGTGCTGTGCCCCAGTTCTCATCTGAGATCCCCGAAAAGAACCTCTCCCCATCCGTTAACAAGACAGTAGCTATCTTTAAAAGGGGAACGAAGAGAACCCCGGGACTTGCAGATTAGCCAGCCTCATTCCATACCTGGGAAGATACTGGAACACATTATTAAACAATCAGTTTGTCAGCACCTACAGGATCATTTGGTTCTTAGTACTAGTGAGCATGGATTTGTCAAGAACAAATCATTCCAAACCAATCCTGTTTCCTTCTTTGACAGGGTTACAGGCCTAGTGGAGGTGGGCAGACAGTAGATGTGATCTATCTTGGTGTTAATCAGGCTTTTGACAGAGTCCCATAGGACATTCTCACAAGCAAACTAGGGAAATGTGGTCCAGATGCAATTAGTATAATGTAGGTGCACAGTTGGTTGAAAACCCATCCTCCAAGAATCGTTCTCCATATTTGGCTGCCTAGCTGAAAGGGTGTACCTAGTGGGTCCAGCACGGATCAGTCCGGGGTGTGGTACTATTCCATATTTTCATTAATGATTTGGAAAATGGAGTGGAGAGTGTGCTTCTGATCTGTGCAGATGACACCAAGCACTTTGGAGCACACGACTGGAATTCAAAACGCCCTTTACAATTTGGAGACATTGGTCTTCTTGAGCCAAAGTCCACGGCTGGGCCCCTCTCTATAGACTGGGTGAAAGTGAAACTCCACAACCAAACACTCCTCCTCCTGAGCAGTGCCTTCCAACCTTTAATGGCAGGGGGACCGGACATGAGGCCCTGGTTGTAATTGCCAGCTGTGGAAGGGAGTGTGTAGCAGTGGTTAGTGAAGGGGCCTGGAAATAAGGACTGCTGCGTCCTATCCATGGCTCTGAGACTTCGTGTGACCTGAGCAAGTAGCTTCCCCTCACTTGGCCTGTTTTTCATCAGTAGGTTTGTGATCGCTTTCCCTACAGCCCAGGGGGGTTGGGAGGCTCCAGGAAGGTGTGTAAAGTGGGAGCTGGGAGGTGCTGTCACCCCCACACTAAGGCAGTGTTTTGCACCCCCTGCTGCTGGATGAGTTTCTCCGTCCCTTGGCAATAATGCAGACCCTTCTTTTCACAATCAGTTGATCGCCCAGTGTCATCACCCTGCCTGCTGGCTGGGCGTGTAACTCCTCAGGTCACCACCCTCTCCAGCCTGCCTTGGGCTTGGCAAATGAGGAGGAGGACGAGAAACAGCAGGTGACACTGAACATCCACCATCCATCGCTCCATCACCTAGAGCAAGTGAGTGACATTAGGGTTCCTCTGTGGCATCCCCTGTCTGTCTGGGGAGAGGCAGAAAGAGGGGAAGAGAATCTCTCCCAAAGGAGATTGGATTTGCAAACGGCCTCCAGGAGCCCCTTGCTCTCAGACCGGAGAGGGGCTTCTCCAGAGCCTTCTCCAGTGTGTTTGGAAAGGTCCCAGCAATGCAGCTCCCAGCCCTTCCCTTGTGGGAGACTGTTCCCCTGGCTGAGAGTGTCTGAGCTGGGCCAGACCCTGTGAGCTGCTGAGCATGGAAATCAATGAGAAATGAGGGAGCCCTGGGCTTCCTATACATAGGGACTTTGATGTGGGGAACGGTTTCTCCGGAGAAGTCCGGACTCCTGGATATTGTTCTGTTCTCTAGTCTGGGGGGTAGCTAGGGACAGCAGGAGGGAGCTGCTTGTCCGATGGTCTTTGTAACTGACCCCAGTAACTCCCCGGGTGTTGCAGCACCAGGGATGATGAGGGGAATCGTTGGGAACAGACCATGCAATGAAGTCCTGCCAGTGTGTGGAGATTGCACTCCCTGCACCCCTGTGAGGGCAGGAGGAGCTGCTGTGGCTGGGGCAGGGATGGGGAGGGATGAAAAAGGCTGTTTGGTGAGAGGCTGCCCGGACCCCAGACTCATGCTTGCTCCCCGCGCGGTTCCAGGATGGCCGGGCTCCTGAGGATGTTCAGGAAGAAGGCTCAGCAGGTGGCCCCAGAGCCTGAGGGAAGCAGCTGCCATATTCCCCAGGAGCAGAGCGGCCCCTCTGTCCCCGCTGGCAGGGAAGGAGCTCCCGGATGGACCAGGAGGTGGAAGTGCCCAGCCTTCTGGCGGAGGAAACCCACTCCCGGCACAGGCGCTGAGGTTGGAGAGGCACCGGCCAGGCTGAAATGGAGCTGGCCCAGGATGCAGCTCGGCAGGCAGGACCCACCCCAGGAAGGGAGCCGGGAGGGTGGCTCTGGGGCTTGTTGTGTGGGAAGCACCGGCCCCAGGAGCCCAGCCCTGATTCCCAGCAGGAGGCATTGTCCTGCCCAGTCACTGAGGACCCTCCAATCTCCCTGGGGCAGGAGGTGGAGGATCCCTGTCCCAGCACCAGCAGCTCAGCCCGCTCCCCATGGGACAGCAGCAGTGCCTGGGATTAGGTTAGCTGTGAGGTCAACGGGTGCCGCTGCTTTGTTCCAGGTGAGGAGCCAGTCTGGGCTCAGGGAGGGGTGAGGAGGGGGCTGTGAACACTCTGAGCTCAGGCCCTCAAGCAGTGTTGTGGGGGCTGGTCCCCAGCCAAGATGTGTGGCCTGAGTCACATGAACCTCTGACACTAGATGCTGCCACTTTGGTCCCTGGTGCTCTGGTTGGCGGAATGGGTGCAGGAAGGGCGGGCAGGCACCTCCCACGGAGTCCAGGACAGTGTGTGAGGCGGTTCGCTTTGCTATGGACTCCTGAATTACTTGGAGGCTGAAGGTATCACTGAGAGCGGGGGATGTGGGGAGCAATCTGCTCTGGGTCCCGGAGGTGGAGGTGCCCCTGTCCTTCTCCCAAGTGGCAGCAGGTATCATCTGAGATTGGCCACTAGTGGGCAGGAATCGGAGGAGCTGGAGACAGGTGGGGGGATCCTGCTGGTTGTGTGGGGTGCTGGCTGTGTAATCTCCTCACTGGGAAGTTTCAATGAGGCACGAATCTCCCACGCTCCTTTGTCTCTTTTGGGTCTCAGAGGAGCTCATTGAGGAGCTGCCTGATAACTCTCCTCCGGGTGCTGTCCTTGCTAACTCCCTGATTGCTGTGGGCAACCTCGCATACCGAGACCCTCCAGCTCTATTCCCCTAACCCCAGTGCTGCTCAGGCCCAGGGCTGGGAGTCACTGCCCCTCCCACCACCAGGTCACCTCCCAAAGGTGTCTCCTCTGGCAGAAGTGGTGGGAAGGTTCACTCTCTCTGGGTTGAGCTTTTCTCTCCAGTAACATTGCAATGGCTGTGGGGAGAGGCTCACTCCTAGGAACAGATACAGGAGGGTCAGCGGGGTCCAGGGAACAGGCGCTATTCCTGCCCTGCCACTGTTGGTGCCAGTCCCACCCCCGCACTGCACAGTCTAATACCGGCTCCTCTCTCTTGCCAGCACCATGACACCTGGCCTGGAGCCAGAGGTGGAGAGCCACCTCCTTCGACCTGCCCTGCATGTCATCTTCACCCTGGGCACGTAGAAGGACACCACCCAAGTCTAGGTAGATCATACTAAAGTCATGGATTGAAGAGCCAGGTGTCATCCTGCCATGAATCCTTGCTAATTGCCTGCAGTGGGATATGAATGAGCAAGGCCAGGATATGGATTTAGGGGTCTCACAAGTGCTTCCCAGAGACCCCTCTTCCCATGTAGTGGCAGGTGTAGCCCCAGTTTTCCAAACACTGACCCATGGCTCTCCCTTGCTTTGCAGGATCTGCAAAGGGTCCTACCAGACCTCCTGGATGCCATGCTGGGGAGCCTGCTGGCAGAGTCCCCAGACACCAACAGGCTCCAATACATCTTGAAGGTGAGCCCGATGAGAGGGGCGGGGGCAATTTTATCTTTACTCTTAGACCCATTTTCAAGTTTGTCATCCTAGCTGGGCCCCCAGTGGGCCGTCCTTGCTCAGGGCAGTCAGTGCAATGCAGTGTCAGGCCCTTTCTCCTTGAAGGACAGAGGAAGGAGCTGGGACTTCTAGCCTGAGCTCTGCCTGGTTCTGTTGCACAACAATACCCTTCTAAAGGTCTGTGATAAATGAATCAGATGTTCCACCCCGTGCAAAATGTCTCAGCCCCCTGGGGATGAGGAGGGTCTCATTAGCACAACACATGCACCGGCCCATTGATCCTGAGCTGCCTCCTTGTCCCCTAGCACATTAACTATTGGATCGTGCCCAGGGTGTTGCAAGAGAGAGCCAGGGCCACTGAGAGTACCGCCCTGTTCAGATCCACCATCACCCTCCCTGAGTTTGACGTAAGTGACCTGTCAGCCCAGCTTCCTGACTCCAGGCGTCGGTGGGCTGGCTCGAATGGGCTGTAGGATGTGCTGCTGCAGGGGCTGGGGGTTAGGCGTGTTCCTCTTGGGGAGGCAGAGTCAGAGCAGAAAATGAACTTGGCTTGAGTCAAGTTCTTCTTGTCCTGGTTAAGTGGTGACTCTGGACTTTTAAGGGGACCATGCTCCAGATTTATGCCTTCCTATCATCCTGGAGCAGCTGGGGAAGTAAGTCCTCATGGAGGGCCCTGCCCACATCCCTGTGCTCCAGGCTCCTTTTGGGGGCAGAGGAAATTAAGGGTCTAAGCTCTACCTCCTATCCTCTAGCATCTCCTGCTCAGGGGAAGGAGAGTCCTGGGCCCAGGGGAGGACTGGAAACTGACAAGAAAATGCTGATGGAGTCCCCTCTCCCTTCCATTAGAACTCAGCAGAATTCCCCAGGATGAGTCACTTTGTGGCACAGCTGGCTCTGTCCATCAGTGACCCAGCCAAGGACCTGAGCCGGCAGGCCAGGGAGGGAGTGTACTGGCTCTACCAGCTGCTGCTGCACCAGAGGGGTAAGGAACCCAGCTGGGAAATGACCCCCGATAGGAGACTGAGAATGGGAGTGGGGAAATTGGAATCATGTTTTGCTAAAGGGGGAAATGGGAACAGGGAATGGGGCTGGGGAAGTTGGAATCATGTTTGGCTAAGGGCAGGAATGGGAACAGGGACACAGGTGTAAGGCTCTGTGGTGTCAGAGCTGGGAAGGAGGATACTAAGGAAGGAAACTGGAATCATGCTTGCTGGAAGTTCACCCCAATAAACATCGAATTGTTTGCACCTTTGGACTTCGGGTATTGTTGCTCTCTGTTCATGCGAGAAGGGCCAGAGAAGGAAGTGGGTGAAGGAATAAGCCCCCTAACAACAGGTTCTCGTTCCCTTGCAGCAGGAGGACGTCCCAGCCAATGTGATGTGCAAGCTCCCCATCATCCAGCACTTGCACGAGGTGCCTGAGGCACTGCAGGGCTGTGGCTCTGAGGCCACCAGCAACTCCCGCTCCCTGCTGCAGGTACTGCTCTGGCTCACTGTAAATGGGGAGCTAGTGGAAGGGGAAATGGAGCCCCCTTGGCACTCACAGAAACTCTCTCCCCTCTCTCTGTGGAGCAGGGTCCTTCCCTCTGCCCCCCAAATTCTGGCACAGTCTCCCAGACGAGCGCAGTCTGCAGCTGAGCCACCTCCGGGAGCAGTGGGAACAGGTCACTTCATCCCATCAAAGCAAACAGTGCTGGCTCTCAAAGAGGCTGAGATGGAAGACCTCACTATCCCTCATGAAGGTAAGAGCCATTTACTCCTTGGGGCGTCTGGGTCTCTTGGGGGAGAAATGGGATCCCCGATGCATAGCCTGGCTGGGAGCTTCCCCTGTCCTTGGCTCCCAGCTCTGGGACAGACATGTTTCCATAATCATACCACCCTGGTTTTGTTCCTAGGAAGGAGCTCCCCAGAGATGTCCTCTAACCTGCACTGCATAGGACTTCGCCAAGCTGATTACAGAATGAGCCCTACCTGAGAGGCACCATGTACTTCTCCCTACAGAGCCAGACTTCAGTGGTGATACGGCCCAGCTGGGGTGTCAACAGGAATGAGAATGAGGTAGGAAGTTCAGAGCAGCAAGGAAAGACTAGAGGGAAATTTGAGAAGAGAGGTAGGAAGTGCCCAGGGAAAACTGCAGCAAAGAGAAAGCAGTAGACCTTGCTGTTGGGTACAGAACCCTGGGCTGCTGCCAATGTCAGGGTGGGACTGGATTCCCCTACTGGCCCCAAAAAAGGGGGCGTACACGCACCTGGAGAGGGTTACCAAGCCCAGCAAGGGGGCTGCAGGATGAGGAAGAGCCCCAGTGATGGCAGAAGATCTTCTTTCTGTGAAAAGACCTGTTTGGACTTTTAGTGTGAGACAAGCTGGGCCCTAGAAGGGTGGACTAAAGGTGGTGACCTGGCCGGAGGGTTGAATTACCAGGCAGAGAAACTGTCATGGTGGTGGAGCGACCATGGATGGTGGAGGCTAGCCCAGCGAGAAGGCTGTGATGTCTTGTCTGGCCACCATGGGGGCATGTAACAATGTGTAAATTTGTTTCTAATTGGCATCGTCAGGAGGATTGAATACCCCCTGTGGTCCGTGAGGGCTGACTGAAGTCTTGGTTGCTGAAGGCAGGTCTGTCCTCCCAAGCGGGTGTCTCGAGGGACCGAGCTGGTCACTGGATTTCTCAGTTCAGTTCCAGGGACTGGTTAAAGCAGGTCTAGGGGTTTCTCACGCAGCTCCTAGAACACCAACAGAGGAAGAAGGAAGTGCAGGCGGAGCTACGGACGCAGCAGCAGAAATACCTGTGAGAGATCCTGCCAAGGGAAATCAACCCAGGGTCTGCTATGCCCATGGACAAAAAGAGCAGACAAGAAGAACAGGCCTGGGCTGTACTGAGAAGGTTAGCCCAGGAGAGCAGGGAGGTGCAGTGGGCAGAGATGGGGACCGGCCAGAGGATTAATCCAGTGTCGGGGGAGAATCCTCCCCCTTGTGGGAGATGATGATGTCCCTCTGTGGGGAAGTTCTTACTTGCAGATGCTGTGCTTTTGGTTCCTGGACTCTGCCAGGAAGCCCAGCTCCCATCCCGAGCAGCTTGGCTGTTCCCTACCTTGCTCGGCACCAGACCCTCTGCAGAGAGCTGCACTGGGCCAGGACTGCAGAGCCAGCTGTCATCCTGGCAGGTGTAGCCCCAGGTTCCATAACCCTGACCCATGGTCTCCCTCCCCTGACAGGCTCTGAAGAAGGCCTGTCATCCCAGGGACGTGGATGCCAAGTTAAAGAGCCTGCTGTCAGCAACCCCCAGCACAGATAAACTCCCGCACATCTTGGAGGTGAGCAGAATGGGCAGGGGCAGCAGGAATTTTATCTTAGCCCTGGGGAGGCCTGGAAATGAGAGAGGATGATCCACGTCTCCATTGTGTCCTGCTACCTGAGAGCCATTGGGCCACCCGTGGTCAGGGCAGTCAGTCCAGAGCAGTGGTGGGGCCCTTCCTCCTTCAGGGACAGAGGGAAGGTGCTGGTGCTCAACAACAGGGCTCTGCCTGGTTCTGCTGAGCACTAACTCCAAGACCCCAAGCAGGCTTGCGGAGTGAGAGCATCAGAGCCCTGTGAGGTCCAGGAGAAGTTCCTCCAAGAAGAGCAATGGCTCCTTCCGAGGAAGCTGCTGAGATTGGTCTTCACAACATCTTCTGGCAAGGAGTTTCACGCGTTGACTGTGCATTGTGTAAAAAAAAAAAAAAACTACTTCCTTTTTTTAGTTTTAAAGCTGTTGTCTATTAATTTCATTTGGTGACCCCATATCAGTGTACAACAGAAATGGTTTATCAAAGTCATGTTCAATAACATGATTGAATCCTTTTACAAACTCAATGTAAAAGTTTCTTAGAACAATAGTGGACTGGATTTGCCCTTGCAGCATGATTCCTGTATGTCTCATGTGATCTTGCCAAGAGCTAATGAAAATAGCTACTTTATCCAAAGAAGCTTTGGCATATGTCTGGAACCCAATTAATAGCAAGACAATGAAGATTTTTGTTGTCAAGGTTCCTTCCCCACTCTGAACTCTAGGGTACAGATGTGGGGACCTGCATGAAAACCTCCTAAATTTACTTTCACCAGCTTAAGTTATAACTTCCCCAAGGTACAAATTAATTTTACCCTTTGCCGTCGGAATTTCCACTGCCAACACCAACTTTAAGTGGGTTTACTGGGAAACGTAGTTTGGACACATCTTTTCCCCCAAAATCTTCCCAACCCTTGCACCCCCCTTCCCAGGAAAGGTTTGGTAAAAATCCTCACCAATTTGCATAGGTGACCACAGACCCAAACCCTTGGATCTTAGAACAATGGAAAAGCATTCAGTTTTCTTACAAGAAGACTATTAATAGAAGTAAAGGAATCACCTCTGTAAAATCAGGAGGGTAGATACCTTACAGTGTAATTAGATTCAAAACATACAGAATCCCTCTTGGCAAAACCTTAAGTTACAAAAAAGACACACAGACAGGAATAGTCATTCTATTCAGCACAGTCCTTCTCAGCCATTTTAAAGAAATGATAATCTAACGCATACCTAGCGAGATTATTTACTAAATTCTAAGACTCCGTTCCTGTTCTGTCCCCGGCAAAAGCATCATACAGACAGACACAGACCCTTTGTTTTTCTCCCTCCTCCCAGCTTTTGAAAGTAACTTCTCTCCTCATTGGTCATTTTGGTCAGGTGCCAGTGAGGTTACCTTTAGCTTCTTAACCTTTTACAGGTAAGAGGATTTTTCCTCTGGCCAGGAGGGATTTCAAAGGGGTTTACCCTTCCCTTTATATTTATGACATTAGTGTTGTCCATAGTATAGGAATCTTGGCATTTAGCCATGAAAGCAATATGGTCGTGTGCCTTGGTTTCCCTTTTACTACAGCATAACAGGTCGGGAATGTCTTTTCTCCTGAGAAAAGTTTCAAGACTGTTTACAATTATCAGGGAGTTGCCATGTTAGTCTGTATCCACAAAAACAACAAGGAGTCCGGTGACACCTGAAAGACTAACAGATTTATTTGCGCATAAGCTTTTATGGGTAAAAAACACATATTTCGTGGGTGAAACATCTGCATCACATTTTTTTTTTAACATAAAGTATATTCTTCTGTATCACTCTTAACATGTTCAAGGGTTTTCTCCAAAGATTAGGCACATTGTACACTTTTACAGTTTTTGG
This sequence comes from Lepidochelys olivacea, assembly GCF_965140295.1. Taxonomy (NCBI): domain Eukaryota; kingdom Metazoa; phylum Chordata; order Testudines; family Cheloniidae; genus Lepidochelys; species Lepidochelys olivacea. Next base: position 176,851,707 of record NC_140413.1, on the reverse strand, counting down.
TAATAGCAAAAAAATAGATTAAAAAAATCACCATTAGCAATAAGAAGAAATCCATTGGAAGTGTCCATCTACAATCATTTTTGTCATGCCACACCTTTGGCTCAATACCATTGGGGTTTGGGCCTTTCAGGGTTACCCTGTGGCTTCCCTTTGCAAAATTCAGTTCTCACTTTCCTCCTTGTCCTGAAGTAAAAGAAAAAGGTTCTCCTGAACCCAAAGGACCAAGCCCCAGACCCAGGTCAATAGACAAGTCAGATCTTACCCACAAATCACGCAAATCCTTTAGGGGCAAGGAGGAACAAGGAGCACCTTGATTCTAAAAGAGCCAAGGAGGAGAGGGACACGGTCCATGAAGAGAGACTGCTGCAGGGGTTCCTGGGGGAAGAGAGGAAGAGCAGGGAGCAGGACCAATTGCTCAGGGAGGTGTTAGCCGACGGCCAAGGATGTTTGGTGAGGTGCCAGCTATGCCCGTTTATACCATCCGTGACTTTAACCGCTAGGACGCACTGTCCCTTCGCAGCGGGCAGCCCGGGCTAGGCTGACGGATGCCCCAAGGTCCTAACCACCTGTGACTTTAACTGCTAGAGCTCAGAGCTCCTTCGCAGCGGGCAGTCAATACTGACTGACAGGTGCCCCAATGGCAGCACTAAGAGCCTCTCCACACCCGTGACTTTAACTGCTAGAGCTCAGAGGTCCTTCGCAGCGGGCAGCCAGGATTGACTGACAGGTGCCCCAAGAGTTTGCCCCGTGGAGGCGGCACAACTCAACGCTAGGCTCTTAGTACTCTCACCTAATGACCAGGCTTTAGAGCCAAAACGGCTGAGGTTCTTTAATTGTGTTGGCTGCTTTACAGTAAACCAGAGAAAACAAGTCAGGCTTATGCATAAATGGTTACCAAAATTTATTAAGCTAGATTCTAATCATGTGGTTACAAAATTGCTAGTGCCTACTTATTTAAATGTAGAGATGTTACACACACAAACAAGTTACAAAACTGAAGCCACAATCCCAAAGAAAGAAAACAAAGTATAGAGCTCTATTTCAAAATATGTGTACACTAAAGATAGGAGATCAGGTGTGGGTGCTTCTTACCCTCCTTGCATCTCTCGATTCCAGCGGTGCCAAGCCAGGATCGGTCACTCAATTCCGCGGAAAGACGAATAAGGGACAAGGCGTAGGGACCCTCTTAGCTGCAGAAGCCTTGGGAGGCTGTCACTTATCTGACCAGCAGATAGATAGTGAAAAGCACTCAAAAATCATGGTGCTGTAGGTCCCCTACTTATACCTCTGTACTCCTTTATTCTCTTTCTCCTTTCTTATGCCAAATTGAGGCTGGTCTGTCTGGGTGACGCCAGCTTTCGCAAGAGTAGTTTACACTTGCAAAGGAGAGAAACAATAAGTTTCGACTACTGGACATTTCTTTTATCAGGGTAAATATTTTCCCACCTAGGATGTTGGTGTGTGTGCATCACGCTATTTAGTAGGGGCTAAGAGCCATGTCTGTCACAGGGCCTCTGCCTGCTGTGAGCTTAATCCTCCTATCTGTTCCCAGAGGCACATTGTAGCAGCACACCTGTGCTTTCACAGCTTCAAAGGCTGTGCTGGAATATATGTTAAGTGCCCTGTTCCTGCTTCCTCCTGTGTTTCCAGCAATGCTGGTCTGAGGGGGGGAGGGGGCTGGCTGTCTGGCTACAGGAGGGAATGCTGGATATGGGGCCAGCAGGGTGGTTCATCCACCTCATGTCACAGCACCAGCCCCAGTGCGTGTGCCGGCTGCAGTGTCTGCAGGTGCACAGGTCCATGTACCTGTGACAGTGGAATGGTGTTCCCGGGCCTGGCTCACAATGGTTGGAGGGTGGAGTTTGCGGCAGGGCCTGTGAGCAAAATTGCAGATGGGGTTTCTGTTCCCAGCTATGACAGCTGTGTGTCTCGGAGAAAGATCCTCGAACCCCTCTCTCCAAGAGACGTACCCTTGTCTCCAAAACCAGTCAGGTGGCAGAGCGCATACTGGTTTATGCCATAACCGACACGTTTTCTGGCCAGCCTTGAACTCTCCAATTCCCTGATGAATGTTCTTCTGACCCTTAATGGCTTTTATATTTTTGCTCTCGCGATTATTCAGACACTCAGCCCATTCTGCCTGGTCCCACTTCCATGTCGTGCCTCACTTTCCCCCTCTCTGAAGTGGGGATAATCCTAAGTGACAATTAGACAGTATTCGATCCTCAGGCCTTGCTTCCCAAATCCCTGCCCTCCTTGCCCAACACCAGCCTCTCCCCCTTTTCCCCAGACTTCCATGCCTATCTTAGTGCCTGTCTCCTCCCGCAACTGCAAGGTCTCAGACACAGTCTCCTCCGAGCGAGCTGAAGTTGCTCCTTGCTCTGAAGCAGGAATCGCATGTCCAGAGTCCTTCCCTTGCCTGGTGTCTTGACTGTGGGCATTAGAAAGGACAACACCCATATGCAGGTTGAACATCAACCTCCACTTCCGGCCCAGCAGTAGGATGGCCTTGAAACCGGAAACATGTGGAATAACAGTAGCTGTTTGCTCTCAAAAGTGCTGAAGACACAATGGAAGAGGAAATCCTTTGGTCTGGATTTAAATTATTCCAACTGAAAGTGAATGAGAGAAAATAGGTCCAGAGTTATTTTCCTAGCAGCAGAAAATGTAAAGATTGATACATGTTAAGGACAGAAAGGACCATTATGTGTACCTAGTCACATCTCCTGTATAACTTGAGCCCTAGAATGTCACCAAGTGGTTCCTTCAGCCAAGCATAACGTGGGACTGAGCCAGAGCACGTCTTTTGGAAGGACATCCACATGCATTAGAGCAGGGGTTCTCAAACTGGGGGTCGAGCCCCGTCAGGGGGTCGTGAGGTTATTACATGGGGGGTCACGAGCTATCAGCCTCCACCCCCAATCCTGCTTTACTTCCAGCATTTATAATGGTGTTACATATCTAAAAAACTGTTTTTAATTTATAAGGAGGGGTGACACTCAGTGGCTTGCTGTGTGAAAGTGGTCAACAGCGCTAAAGTTTGAGAACCACTGCATTAGAGCCAGTTCGCTAACAGAAAATCTTTCTTCTGCAATGACGTGGGGTTAAGGGACATGGAGGAAAAGATGTGGAGGCCGTGATTAAAGTTAGAGGATCGAGGCCAGGATAACAGGGGCGAGGTCCCAGGACTGGCTATCAGAAGACCTGCCGTTTTCTATTCCTGGCTTTGGGACCATGAGTGAGTCTCTTCAACACTGGATGCCTCAGTTTCCCCACTATCAAATAGAGCTAATCAAGGTTTTGTTTGTTCTCCCCATTTTACAGGGTAGGAAACTGAGACACAGTTGGGACCTGTCTACACTACAGCTCTCTAGAGCATTTCTAAGCTGCTGACCCCCACGTGTTGTTCAGAGCCTATAGACAACACCGCTCCTCAAGGTGTGTTTGTTCTGTTCTTATCCCCTATGTACCAGCAGGGCTGGACGGCCTTTTCTCACTGTGCTGTGGGAAGCAGGTCCTGGGTACTAGGGGTCTGAAGAAGCTCTCAAGGACTAATTTTTAAAAATATTTTTATCAATGAATTGGGAGAAAACCTACAATCCCTGCTGATAAGCTTGGTGGGTGACATAATACTGGCAGAGTGGTAACTACTGATGAGGAGAGGGCAGTGATACAAAGCCATCTGGCTCATTCGGCAAGCTGGGCCCATTCAAAGAAAGCAAGTTTGACCAGAGCCAAATGCAAGGTCCTACACCTAGCAACAAGGCATGCCGGCCACACCTCCAGAATGGGGAATTGTATCCAGGAAAGCAGTGACTCTGAAAAGGATTGAGGGGCCATAGTGGAGAAGTCACTCAACAGAAGCTCCCAGCATGATGCTGTGGTGACCAGGGCTAAAGCCATCCTTAGACATAGGAGCAGAGCCGAGAGGAGGCTAGGGAGGTGACACAGCATCAGTGAGACTGTTATTGGAATACTGCCTCCAGTTTTGGTGTCCTCATTTGAAAAAGATGTTGAGAAATTGGAGCTGGGGCAGCAAGGAGCCACCAAATGTTCTGCGGGCTGGAGAAAAATGCCTTCTAGGGAGCGATTGAAAGAGCTCAACCTGTTTAGCTGATGAAAAGCAGATTGAAAGGTGACTTCACTGAAGGGTTGAAATGCCTTAATGGAGAGAAAATACTGGGGATTAAAAGGCTCGTTAATCTAGCAGAGAAAGCAAAACAAGACCCAATGGCTGGAAGGTGAAAAGAGACCAATTCATATCACAAATAAAGCACAAATATTCAACAGCGAAGAAGATTCACCACAGGAACAAGCTACCAAGGAAAGTGGTGGATTCTCCATCTCTTGATGTCATTTAATGAAGACTAGATGCCTTTCTGGAATGTGTTTGCCAAACGGTAGCGACTGTGGTATACAGGAGGCCTGTGATATGCAGGGAGTCAGATTAGATGCTCTAATGGTCTCTTCTGGCCATCCAGTTGACTCATTTCTGAAAAACTGAGCGTAGCATCGGGCGTAGCCTCTCATGTTTTGCTGTCTAGCCGGCTTGCTTCCTAGAATGAACACTCATTGAGTGAGGTAATCCAGAGAGTAGCTCAAACCTCCAAAGTGTCTGGCCAGCGGCAGGACATTAGCACTGCAGGGGAGGGGTGGGTAGGCTGAAGGGACAGCAAGTGTGAAAAAGGGGAAAGGGAGGGGGGTAATAGGAACCGATATAAGAAAAAGCCCCAGATAGCGGGACTGTCCCTATAAAATCGGGACATCTGGTCACCCCAGGGGTGGGTGTGGCAGTGACAACACAAAGGCCTTTTGCAGGACCTCAGCCTATTGGTCAAAGGTAGTGGGGAGGTGGTGACCTCACAGAGAGATGGTGACATCAGCCAGGCAGGACAGGGGCGCAGGGCAAGGGAAACCTCGCAGACCCCTGTAGCTCTGCTTCAGCAAGTCCCCTTCTCGAGGTCCCTCTTTGAGGACTGAGAGAGTATCAGGGTTTACGTACGTGAGCGCGAGGAGGAACCTCTTTCGAGTTTTCTCCTTTCCTTTTCCTGATTTTACTAGAAAACAGACATCCCTGTGTGGAAGATAAGAGCCTCCGAGAGGTTTGGAACCTGTTCAGTCTGATCCATTTGGTGCCAGGTGAATTCTAGGCCTGGAAAACGCTAGGTTCAGGTGGCAGAATTTTATTCCCCACCTAGGATTTTGTCCCTTAGAATCACTGGGGACATTAGGGTTTGTCCTTTTTGTTTTACCTTTTCCTCCATCCCTCCTTCCCTTCCCTTCTTCTCTCACTTCTTTTGTCCTTTCCCTTGTTCTCCTCCCACCACCAGGAGGAATGTGTGGGGGGAGTCACTAGGGGTGCTCTAAAGCTTCCATTGTGGAAGGTCCACCCAAAAATGTTGGGCTGAAATAGTGCTCGGGCAGTGATCCCCACCGGTGACCTGGGCCATCCTTTGGGCTCTCTGGTGAGAACCCTCAGCCTCCTGCCCCTCTGTCTCTACCCTGATTGGCCGAGCGGGTGGTTATTGACAGGGAGGAGACTCGGGTCCTTGTTCTCTTTTAAAACCAAGTAAATAAGTCATAACCAGTTATATGTCTGACGAATTTTGCTGCTTCTGTGCATTCATTGTCTCTGAGCAGTTCATGATTCTCTCTAACATTCCAGTTCTCCTGAAACGCTTGCTGAATAATCACTATGAACTGTTTTTGGTCTGGAGCTCATTTGACAGCACTTTATTCAGGTTGTTCAACATATGAAACTCAAGATCCAATAGTTAGTTTGCAAGTCAGGGCTCTTGGGTCCTATTCCCAACTCTGCCACGGCCTGGCTGTGTGACCTCAGACAAGTCAATTCTCCTTTCTCAGCCTTAGCTTCTCCCTCTTTCAAGTAGGCATAACAATCCGCTCCTACGTACTTCACGGCGGGTGGAGGATGGGGATCCATTGGAGAGTGTCACTGGGAGCAGTGAATAATATCACTTTTACTCAATCTGATTATGACATAATAGAGTAGCTGAAATATTCTATTTTATTTGTTTTTGATCATTTTGAAATCAAGAGCAGCAACTCCTTCGCTCAGACTATTCCCCAGGTTGAGAGTGACTGAGCTGGGCCAGACCCTGTGAGCTGCTGAGCATGGAAATCAATGAGAAATGAGGGGGCCCTGGGTTTCCTATGCCTAGGGACTTTCATGTGGGGAATGGTTTCCCCGGAGAAGTCCGGACTCCTGGGTTCTGTTCCTGCTCTAGCCTGGGGGGTGAAGGGGGTGGCCAGGGATGGCAGGAGGGAGCTGCTTGTATAAAGTGAGCAATGGTCTTTGTGACTGACCCCAGTGCCTCCCCAGGTATTGCAGCAACAGGGCTGAAGAGGGGGAACGTTGGGAGCAGATCATGCAATGAACTCCTGCCAGTGTGTGGAGATTGCACTCCCTGCACCCCTGTGGGGGGTGGCGGAGCTGCTATGGCTGGGGCAGGGATGGGGAGGGATGAAAAAGGCTGTTTAGTGAGAGGCTGCCTTGACCCCAGACTCACGCCTGCTCCCCGCTTGGTTCCAGGATGGCCGGGCTCCTGAGGATCTTCAGGAAGAATGCCGTGCAAGTGGCCACAGAGCCTGAGGGAAGCAGCTGCCATCTTCCCCAGGAGCAGGGCGGCCCCTCCGTCCCCACTAGCGGGGAAGGCGCTCGCGGATGGACCAGGAGGTGGAAGTGCCCAGCCTTCTGGCAGAGGAAACCCACTCCCGGCGCAGGCGTCGATGTGGGAGAGGCACCGGCCAGGCTGAAATGGAGCTGGCCCAGGATGCAGCTGGGCAGGCAGGACCCAGCCCAGGAAGGGAGCCAGGCAGGGTGGCTTTGGGGCTTGTTGTGTGGGAAGCACCGGCCCCAGGAGCCCAGCCCTGATTCCCAGCAGGAGGCATCACCCTGCCCGGTCACTGAGGACCCTCCAGTCTCCCCGGGGCAGGAGGTGGAGGATCCCTGTCCCAGCACCAGCAGCTTGGCCCACTCCCCATGGGCCAACAGCAGCGCCTGGAACTCGGACAGGAGTGAGGCCAACGGATGCTGCTGCTTTGTTCCAGGTGAGGAGCTCGGCTGGGCTCATGGAGGGGTGAGGAGGGGGCTATGAACACCCTGGGCCCAGGCCCTCGACCAGTGCTAAGGGGGTGGGTCCCCAGCCCAGGTGTCTGGCCTGAGCCACGTGAACCTCTGACACAAGATACTGCCACTTTGGTCCTTGGTACTGTAGCTGGTGCTGTGGCGGGGAGGGGAGGCAGGCACTGCCCTAGGAGTCCAGGACAGTGTGTGTGTGGAGGGTCTCTTTGCTGTGGGCTCCTGAAGGAGTTGGGGGCTGAAGGTATGTCAAGATTCCTTCCCCACTCTGAATTCTAGGGTACAGATGTGGAGACCTGCATGAAAACCTCCTAAGGTTACTTTCACCAGCCTAGGTTAAAACTTCCCCAAGGTACAAATTAATTTTATCCTTTGCCCTTGGAATTTCCACTGCCACCACCAAACTTTAACTGGGTTTACTGGGAAACGTAGCTTGGACACGTCTTTCCCCCCCCCAAAATCCTCCCAACCCTTGCACCCCACTTCCTGGGAAAGGTTTGGTAAAAATCCTCACCAATTTGCATAGGTGACCATAGACCCAAACCCTTGAATCTTAGAACAATGAAAAAGCATTCAGTTTTCTTACAAGAAGACTTTTAATAGAAGTAAAAAAAAAAAAGAATAACCTCTGTAAAATCAGGATGGAGATACTTTACAGTGTAATTAGATTCAAAACATACAGAATCCCTCTAGGCAAAACCTTAAGTTACAAAAAAGAAACACAGACAGGAATAGTCATTCTATTCAGCACAGTTCTTTTCTCAGCCATTTGAAGAAATCATAATCTAACACATACCTAGCTAGATTACTTACTAAAAGTTCTAAGAGTCCATTCCTGTTCTGTCCCCGGCAAAAGCAGCGTACAGACAGACCCAGACCCTTTGTTTCTCTCCCTCCTCCCAGCTTTTGAAAGTATCTTGTCTCCTCATTGGTCATATTGGTCAGGTGCCAGTGAGGTTACCTTTAGCTTTTTAACCCTTTACAGGTGAGAGGATTTTTCCTCTGGCCAGGAGGGATTTTAAAGGGGTTTACCCTTACCTTGTCATAAATATAAAGGGATCATTGAGAGGGGGGAATGTGGGGCCCTATCTGCCCTGGTCCCGGAGGTGGGAAGGGGGCACATTGCCCCACCATGCTCCTGTCCTTCTCCTGAGTGTCAGCCAGTGTCTACCTGTCCCCTTCTCTCCCTGGTGCAGGGACCCCAGGGACTCAGGATGAGGAGGAGGAATGGGTGGGTGTGGCCACAGAGGAGGCTGTTCTCAAGAACATCCAGGAGCAGCTCGAGGGCCGAGAAAAGGTACAAACGTTCCCCAGCTGTGCTGGAACCGAGGGTCTTTTCTCTGATGATCCACCAGCCCTAATGGGGACCTTTCTCCTCCATTATCTGGGACGCCTAAGATGGGGGTGTTTGTCACACACAAGCCGGGGTCTCCTTCCCTCACAGGCACTGTCCCAGATCTGGACCCTGCTTATGTAGGAGTTGTGGGTGATTTGGAAAATGGGCGGCCCCCGCTATACCCATTCAGGCCTGAGTCCTGCAGCTGGTGTGGGTGGGGCAGGGAGGTTCCTAGCTAACTGGCTCTCTCCCCCCCAACCCCACTCCTGGTAGGTGCAGAATGAGGCCCAACACCTCATGTTCCTGCACGCCATCCGCCCAGCGTATCTCGCTGCACAGCAGAGAGGGTAGGACACATTGGAGCCACACTGCTGCAAGGCGGCTGTCCTGGAAAGAATTGTGGTGTGCGAGACACGGCGCCAAGCAGCTGGAGAGAGGACAGAGACATGGGAGGGACAGGGGTCTTCCTGGGCCATTGGATGGGGGATGGCTGGTGCTGGAGGGGCAGCTGAGTCCAAGGATTGCTGGGGCTGAAGATTGGGGACAAGAGACAGGAAAAATTCTGAGATTGGCCACTAGTGGGCAGGAATCGGAGGAGCTGGAGGCAGGTGGGGGGATTCTGCTGGCTTTGTGGGGCGCTGGCTGTGTAATCTCCTCACTGGGAAGTGTCAATGAGGCCCGAATCTCTCTCTCTCTCTCTCCTTTGTCTCCTTTGGGTCTCACAGGAGCTCATGGAGGAGCTGCCTGGTAACTCTCCACTGGGCACCATCCTCGCTAACTCCCTGATTGCTGTGGGCATTCTCAGGTACCAAGACCCTCCTGCCTGGTTCCCCTAACCCCGGTGCTGCTCAGATGCAGGTCTGGGAGTCACTGTCCCTCCCACTACCAGGTCACCTCCCAAAGTGTCTCCTCTGGCAGAGGTGGTGGGAAGGTTCACTCTCTCTGGGTTGGGCTGTTCTTTTCACTCCAGTAACATTGCAATGGCTTTGGGGAGAGGCTCACTCCCAGGATCAGATACAGCAGGGTACAGGGAACAGGCGCTATTCCTGCCCTGCCACTGTCTGTCTGGGAAACCTTGGGCTTGTCATTCCCTGGCTCGGTGCCTCAGTTTCCATTCTCGCCAGCCTCTGCCTATTTCCCTGCAGTTTCATGTCCCTGTTGGTGCCAGTCCCACCCCCACACTGCACAGTCTAATACCAGCTCCTCTCTCTTGCCAGCACCAAGACACCTGGCCTGGAGCCAGAGCTGGAAACCCACCTCCTTAGAGCTGCCCTGCATGCCGGCTTCACCCTGGGCACGGAGAAGGAGACCACCCAAGTCCAGGTAGATCATGCTAAAGTCATGGATTGAAGAGCCAGCTGTCCTCCTGCCATGAATCCTTGCTAATTGCCTGCAGTGGAATGTGAATGAGTGAGTCCAGGATATGTGTTTGGGGGTCTCACAAGTGCTTCCCAGAGACCCCTCTTCCCATCTTATGGCAGGTGTAGTGCCAGTTTCCCTAACTCTGACCTATTGCTCTCCCTTGCTTTGCAGGATCTGCATAGTGTCCTGCCAGACCTCCTGGATGCCATGCTGGGGAACCTGCTGGCAGAGTACCCAGAAACCGACAGACTCCATTACATCTTTGAGGTGAGCCCGATAAGAGGTGTGGGGCAATTTTGCCTTAACTCTTAGATCCATTTTCAAGTCTGTCCTTCTAGCTGGGCCCCCAGTGGATCATCCTTGGTCAGAGCAGTCAGTGCAATGCAGTGTCAGGACTTTCCTCCTTGAAGGACAGAGGAAGGAGCTGGGACTTCAAGCCAGAGCTTTGCCTGGGGACTGGCTTAGGGAGTGAGAGTCTGAACCCCTCCTGTGAGATCCAGAAGATGGTCCTCAGAGAAGAGACACAGGCTCCTTCCAAGAGAAACAGGAGCACCCCAGAGATTCAGCCCTTCTCTCCGATGGGCCCTGAGATTCCTGGGGAGATTGTGCTCACACTCAGTTCCTTCACCCAACCAAGGACTTGAAAGCCAAGGAGGGGTGAGGGGTCTGTCTCCTTCCTGGTAGGCTGTTCAGGAATCAGGAGTTCAGGGAGGATGGGACAAGCCCCAACATTGAACGTTGTCCCAGTCTAGAGAGACAATGACAAGTTGTGACCTGCAGGATACAGGCATTGTCCTGGAGGCAACAATCCCCTTCTAAAGCTCTGCGATCAATGAATCAGATATTTCACCCCGTGCACAATGTCTCAGCCCCCTGGAGATGGGGAGAGTCTCATTAGCACAACACATGCATCGGCCTGTTGATCCTGAGCTGTTTCCTTTCCCCCTAGCACATGAACTATTGGATCGTGCCCAGGGTGTTGCAAGAGAGAGCCAGGGCCATTAAGAGCAGCACCGCCCTGCTCAGATCCACCATCATCCTCCCTGAGTTTGACGTAATTGACCTCTCAGCCCAGCTTCCTGACTCCAGGCGTCGGTGGGCTGGCTCGAATGGGCTGTAGGATGTGCTGCTGCAGGGGCTGGGGGTTAGGCGTGTTCCTCTTGGGGAGGCAGAGTCAGAGCAGAAAATGAACTTGGCTTGAGTCAAGTTCTTCTTGTCCTGGTTAAGTGGTGACTCTGGACTTTTAAGGGGACCATGCTCCAGATTTATGCCTTCCTATCATCCTGGAGCAGCTGGGGAAGTAAGTCCTCATGGAGGGCCCTGCCCACATCCCTGTGCTCCAGGCTCCTTTTGGGGGCAGAGGAAATTAAGGGTCTAAGCTCTACCTCCTATCCTCTAGCATCTCCTGCTCAGGGGAAGGAGAGTCCTGGGCCCAGGGGAGGACTGGAAACTGACAAGAAAATGCTGATGGAGTCCCCTCTCCCTTCCATTAGAACTCAGCAGAATTCCCCAGGATGAGTCACTTTGTGGCACAGCTGGCTCTGTCCATCAGTGACCCAGCCAAGGACCTGAGCCGGCAGGCCAGGGAGGGAGTGTACTGGCTCTACCAGCTGCTGCTGCACCAGAGGGGTAAGGAACCCAGCTGGGAAATGGCCCCCGATAGGAGACTGAGAATGGGAGTGGGGAAATTGGAATCATGTTTTGCTAAAGGGGGAAATGGGAACAGGGAATGGGGCTGGGGAAGTTGGAATCATGTTTGGCTAAGGGCAGGAATGGGAACAGGGACACAGGTGTAAGGCTCTGTGGTGTCAGAGCTGGGAAGGAGGATACTAAGGAAGGAAACTGGAATCATGCTTGCTGGAAGTTCACCCCAATAAACATCGAATTGTTTGCACCTTTGGACTTCGGGTATTGTTGCTCTCTGTTCATGCGAGAAGGGCCAGGGAAGGAAGTGGGTGAAGGAATAAGCCCCCTAACAACAGGTTCTCGTTCCCTTGCAGCAGGAGGACGTCCCAGCCAATGTGATGTGCAAGCTCCCCATCATCCAGCACTTGCACGAGGTGCCTGAGGCACTGCAGGGCTGTGGCTCTGAGGCCACCAGCAACTCCCGCTCCCTGCTGCAGGTACTGCTCTGGCTCACTGTAAATGGGGAGCTAGTGGAAGGGGAAATGGAGCCCCCTTGGCACTCACAGAAACTCTCTCCCCTCTCTCTGTGGAGCAGGGTCCTTCCCTCTGCCCCCCAAATTCTGGCACAGTCTCCCAGACGAGCGCAGTCTGCAGCTGAGCCACCTCCGGGAGCAGTGGGAACAGGTCACTTCATCCCATCAAAGCAAACAGTGCTGGCTCTCAAAGAGGCTGAGATGGAAGACCTCACTATCCCTCATGAAGGTAAGAGCCATTTACTCCTTGGGGCGTCTGGGTCTCTTGGGGGAGAAATGGGATCCCCGATGCATAGCCTGGCTGGGAGCTTCCCCTGTCCTTGGCTCCCAGCTCTGGGACAGACATGTTTCCATAATCATACCACCCTGGTTTTGTTCCTAGGAAGGAGCTCCCCAGAGATGTCCTCTAACCTGCACTGCATAGGACTTCGCCAAGCTGATTACAGAATGAGCCCTACCTGAGAGGCACCATGTACTTCTCCCTACAGAGCCAGACTTCAGTGGTGATACGGCCCAGCTGGGGTGTCAACAGGAATGAGAATGAGGTAGGAAGTTCAGAGCAGCAAGGAAAGACTAGAGGGAAATTTGAGAAGAGAGGTAGGAAGTGCCCAGGGAAAACTGCAGCAAAGAGAAAGCAGTAGACCTTGCTGTTGGGTACAGAACCCTGGGCTGCTGCCAATGTCAGGGTGGGACTGGATTCCCCTACTGGCCCCAAAAAAGGGGGCGTACACGCACCTGGAGAGGGTTACCAAGCCCAGCAAGGGGGCTGCAGGATGAGGAAGAGCCCCAGTGATGGCAGAAGATCTTCTTTCTGTGAAAAGACCTGTTTGGACTTTTAGTGTGAGACAAGCTGGGCCCTAGAAGGGTGGACTAAAGGTGGTGACCTGGCCGGAGGGTTGAATTACCAGGCAGAGAAACTGTCATGGTGGTGGAGCGACCACGGATGGTGGAGGCTAGCCCAGCGAGAAGGCTGTGATGTCTTGTCTGGCCACCATGGGGGCATGTAACAATGTGTAAATTTGTTTCTAATTGGCATCGTCAGGAGGATTGAATACCCCCTGTGGTCCGTGAGGGCTGACTGAAGTCTTGGTTGCTGAAGGCAGGTCTGTCCTCCCAAGCGGGTGTCTCGAGGGACCGAGCTGGTCACTGGATTTCTCAGTTCAGTTCCAGGGACTGGTTAAAGCAGGTCTAGGGGTTTCTCACGCAGCTCCTAGAACACCAACAGAGGAAGAAGGAAGTGCAGGCGGAGCTACGGACGCAGCAGCAGAAATACCTGTGAGAGATCCTGCCAAGGGAAATCAACCCAGGGTCTGCTATGCCCATGGACAAAAAGAGCAGACAAGAAGAACAGGCCTGGGCTCTACTGAGAAGGTTAGCCCAGGAGAGCAGGGAGGTGCAGTGGGCAGAGATGGGGACCGGCCAGAGGATTAATCCAGTGTCGGGGGAGAATCCTCCCCCTTGTGGGAGATGATGATGTCCCTCTGTGGGGAAGTTCTTACTTGCAGATGCTGTGCTTTTGGTTCCTGGACTCTGCCAGGAAGCCCAGCTCCCATCCCGAGCAGCTTGGCTGTTCCCTACCTTGCTCGGCACCAGACCCTCTGCAGAGAGCTGCACTGGGCCAGGACTGCAGAGCCAGCTGTCATCCTGGCAGGTGTAGCCCCAGGTTCCATAACCCTGACCCATGGTCTCCCTCCCCTGACAGGCTCTGAAGAAGGCCTGTCATCCCAGGGACGTGGATGCCAAGTTAAAGAGCCTGCTGTCAGCAACCCCCAGCACAGATAAACTCCCGCACATCTTGGAGGTGAGCAGAATGGGCAGGGGCAGCAGGAATTTTATCTTAGCCCTGGGGAGGCCTGGAAATGAGAGAGGATGATCCACGTCTCCATTGTGTCCTGCTACCTGAGAGCCATTGGGCCACCCGTGGTCAGGGCAGTCAGTCCAGAGCAGTGGTGGGGCCCTTCCTCCTTCAGGGACAGAGGGAAGGTGCTGGTGCTCAACAACAGGGCTCTGCCTGGTTCTGCTGAGCACTAACTCCAAGACCCCAAGCAGGCTTGCGGAGTGAGAGCATCAGAGCCCTGTGAGGTCCAGGAGAAGTTCCTCCGAGAAGAGCACTGGCTCCTTCCGAGGAAGCTGCTGAGATTGGTCTTCACAACATCTTCTGGCAAGGAGTTCCACGCGTTGACTGTGCATTGTGTAAAAAAAAAAAAAAACTACTTCCTTTTTTTAGTTTTAAAGCTGTTGTCTATTAATTTCATTTGGTGACCCCATATCAGTGTACAACAGAAATGGTTTATCAAAGTCATGTTCAATAACATGATTGAATCCTTTTACAAACTCAATGTAAAAGTTTCTTAGAACAATAGTGGACTGGATTTGCCCTTGCAGCATGATTCCTGTATGTCTCATGTGATCTTGCCAAGAGCTAATGAAAATAGCTACTTTATCCAAAGAAGCTTTGGCATATGTCTGGAACCCAATTAATAGCAAGACAATGAAGATTTTTGTTGTCAAGGTTCCTTCCCCACTCTGAACTCTAGGGTACAGATGTGGGGACCTGCATGAAAACCTCCTAAGTTTACTTTCACCAGCTTAAGTTGTAACTTCCCCAAGGTACAAATTAATTTTACCCTTTGCCGTCGGAATTTCCACTGCCAACACCAACTTTAAGTGGGTTTACTGGGAAACGTAGTTTGGACACATCTTTCCCCCCAAAATCTTCCCAACCCTTGCACCCCCCTTCCCGGGAAAGGTTTGGTAAAAATCCTCACCAATTTGCATAGGTTACCACAGACCCAAACCCTTGGATCTTAGAACAATGAAAAAGCATTCAGTTTTCTTACAAGAAGACTATTAATAGAAGTAAAAGAATCACCTCTGTAAAATCAGGATGGTAGATACCTTACAGTGTAATTAGATTCAAAACATACAGAATCCCTCTTGGCAAAACCTTAAGTTACAAAAAAGACACACAGACAGGAATAGTCATTCTATTCAGCACAGTCCTTCTCAGCCATTTTAAAGAAATGATAATCTAACGCATACCTAGCGAGATTATTTACTAAGTTCTAAGACTCCGTTCCTGTTCTGTCCCCGGCAAAAGCATCATACAGACAGACACAGACCCTTTGTTTTTCTCCCTCCTCCCAGCTTTTGAAAGTAACTTCTCTCCTCATTGGTCATTTTGGTCAGGTGCCAGTGAGGTTACCTTTAGCTTCTTAACCTTTTACAGGTAAGAGGATTTTTCCTCTGGCCAGGAGGGATTTCAAAGGGGTTTACCCTTCCCTTTATATTTATGACATTAGTGTTGTCCATAGTATAGGAATCTTGGCATTTAGCCATGAAAGCAATATGGTCGTGTGCCTTGGTTTCCCTTTTACTACAGCATAACAGGTCGGGAATGTCTTTTCTCCTGAGAAAAGTTTCAAGACTGTTTACAATTATCAGGGAGTTGCCATGTTAGTCTGTATCCACAAAAACAACAAGGAGTCCGGTGACACCTGAAAGACTAACAGATTTATTTGCGCATAAGCTTTTATGGGTAAAAAACACATATTTCGTGGGTGAAACATCTGCATCACATTTTTTTTTTAACATAAAGTATATTCTTCTGTATCACTCTTAACATGTTCAAGGGTTTTCTCCAAAGATTAGGCACATTGTACACTTTTACAGTTTTTGGTAATAGCAAAAAAATAGATTAAAAAAATCACCATTAGCAATAAGAAGAAATCCATTGGAAGTGTCCATCTACAATCATTTTTGTCATGCCACACCTTTGGCTCAATACCATTGGGGTTTGGGCCTTTCAGGGTTACCCTGTGGCTTCCCTTTGCAAAATTCAGTTCTCACTTTCCTCCTTGTCCTGAAGTAAAAGAAAAAGGTTCTCCTGAACCCAAAGGACCAAGCCCCAGACCCAGGTCAATAGACAAGTCAGATCTTACCCACAAATCACGCAAATCCTTTAGGGGCAAGGAGGAACAAGGAGCACCTTGCTTCTAAAAGAGCCAAGGAGGAGAGGGACACGGTCCATGAAGAGAGACTGCTGCAGGGGTTCCTGGGGGAAGAGAGGAAGAGCAGGGAGCAGGACCAATTGCTCAGGGAGGTGTTAGCCGACAGCCAAGGATGTTTGGTGAGGTGCCAGCTATGCCCGTTTATACCATCCGTGACTTTAACCGCTAGGACGCACTGTCCCTTCGCAGCGGGCAGCCCGGGCTAGGCTGACGGATGCCCCAAGGTCCTAACCACCTGTGACTTTAACTGCTAGAGCTCAGAGCTCCTTCGCAGCGGGCAGTCAATACTGACTGACAGGTGCCCCAATGGCAGCACTAAGAGCCTCTCCACACCCGTGACTTTAACTGCTAGAGCTCAGAGCTCCTTCGCAGCGGGCAGCCAGGATTGACTGACAGGTGCCCCAAGAGTTTGCCCCGTGGAGGCGGCACAACTCAACGCTAGGCTCTTAGTACTCTCACCTAATGACCAGGCTTTAGAGCCAAAACGGCTGAGGTTCTTTAATTGTGTTGGCTGCTTTACAGTAAACCAGAGAAAACAAGTCAGGCTTATGCATAAATGGTTACCAAAATTTATTAAGCTAGATTCTAATCATGTGGTTACAAAATTGCTAGTGCCTACTTATTTAAATGTAGAGATGTTACACACACAAACAAGTTACAAAACTGAAGCCACAATCCCAAAGAAAGAAAACAAAGTATAGAGCTCTATTTCAAAATATGTGTACAC
Organism: Lepidochelys olivacea; assembly: GCF_965140295.1. NCBI lineage: Eukaryota > Metazoa > Chordata > Testudines > Cheloniidae > Lepidochelys > Lepidochelys olivacea. The sequence continues at coordinate 176,835,011 of NC_140413.1, read as the reverse complement.
TAAAGATAGGAGATCAGGTGTGGGTGCTTCTTACCCTCCTTGCATCTCTCGATTCCAGCGGTGCCAAGCCAGGATCGGTCACTCAATTCCGCGGAAAGACGAATAAGGGACAAGGCGTAGGGACCCTCTTAGCTGCAGAAGCCTTGGGAGGCTGTCACTTATCTGACCAGCAGATAGATAGTGAAAAGCACTCAAAAATCATGGTGCTGTAGGTCCCCTACTTATACCTCTGTACTCCTTTATTCTCTTTCTCCTTTCTTATGCCAAATTGAGGCTGGTCTGTCGGGGTGACGCCAGCTTTCGCAAGAGTAGTTTACACTTGCAAAGGAGAGAAACAATAAGTTTCGACTACTGGACATTTTCTTTTATCAGGGTAAATATTTTCCCACCTAGGATGTTGGTGTGTGTGCATCACGCTATTTAGTAGGGGCTAAGAGCCATGTCTGTCACAGGGCCTCTGCCTGCTGTGAGCTTAATCCTCGTATCTGTTCCCAGAGGCACATTGTAGCAGCACACCTGTGCTTTCACAGCTTCAAAGGCTGTGCTGGAATATATGTTAAGTGCCCTGTTCCTGCTTCCTCCTGTGTTTCCAACAATGCTGGTCTGAGGGGGGGAGAGGGCTGGCTGTCTGGCTACAGGAGGGAATGCTGGATATGGGGCCAGCAGGGTGGTTCATCCACCTCATGTCACAGCACCAGCCCCAGTGCGTGTGCCGGCTGCAGTGTCTGCAGGTGCACAGGTCCATGTACCTGTGACAGTGGAATGGTGTTCCGGGGCCTGGCTCACAATGGTTGGAGGGTGGAGTTTGCGGCAGGGCCTGTGAGCAAAATTGCAGATGGGGTTTCTGTTCCCAGCTATGACAGCTGTGTGTCTCGGAGAAAGATCCTCGAACCCCTCTCTCCAAGAGACGTACCCTTGTCTCCAAAACCAGTCAGGTGGCAGAGCGCATACTGGTTTATGCCATAACCGACACGTTTTCTGGCCAGCCTTGAACTCTCCAATTCCCTGATGAATGTTCTTCTGACCCTTAATGGCTTTTATATTTTTGCTCTCGCGATTATTCAGACACTCAGCCCATTCTGCCTGGTCCCACTTCCATGTCGTGCCTCACTTTCCCCCTCTCTGAAGTGGGGATAATCCTAAGTGACAATTAGACAGTATTCGATCCTCAGGCCTTGCTTCCCAAATCCCTGCCCTCCTTGCCCAACACCAGCCTCTCCCCCTTTTCCCCAGACTTCCATGCCTATCTTAGTGCCTGTCTCCTCCCGCAACTGCAAGGTCTCAGACACAGTCTCCTCCGAGCGAGCTGAAGTTGCTCCTTGCTCTGAAGCAGGAATCGCATGTCCAGAGTCCTTCCCTTGCCTGGTGTCTTGACTGTGGGCATTAGAAAGGACAACACCCATATGCAGGTTGAACATCAACCTCCACTTCCGGCCCAGCAGTAGGATGGCCTTGAAACCGGAAACATGTGGAATAACAGTAGCTGTTTGCTCTCAAAAGTGCTGAAGACACAATGGAAGAGGAAATCCTTTGGTCTGGATTTAAATTATTCCAACTGAAAGTGAATGAGAGAAAATAGGTCCAGAGTTATCTTCCTAGCAGCAGAAAATGTAAAGATTGATACATGTTAAGGACAGAAAGGACCATTATGTGTACCTAGTCACATCTCCTGTATAACTTGAGCCCTAGAATGTCACCAAGTGGTTCCTTCAGCCAAGCATAACATGGGACTGAGCCAGAGCACGTCTTTTGGAAGGACATCCACATGCATTAGAGCAGGGGTTCTCAAACTGGGGGTCGAGCCCCGTCAGGGGGTCGTGAGGTTATTACATGGGGGGTCACGAGCTATCAGCCTCCACCCCCAATCCTGCTTTACTTCCAGCATTTATAATGGTGTTACATATCTAAAAAACTGTTTTTAATTTATAAGGAGGGGTGACACTCAGTGGCTTGCTGTGTGAAAGTGGTCAACAGCGCTAAAGTTTGAGAACCACTGCATTAGAGCCAGTTCGCTAACAGAAAATCTTTCTTCTGCAATGACGTGGGGTTAAGGGACATGGAGGAAAAGATGTGGAGGCCGTGATTAAAGTTAGAGGATCGAGGCCAGGATAACAGGGGCGAGGTCCCAGGACTGGCTATCAGAAGACCTGCCGTTTTCTATTCCTGGCTTTGGGACCATGAGTGAGTCTCTTCAACACTGGATGCCTCAGTTTCCCCACTATCAAATAGAGCTAATCAAGGTTTTGTTTGTTCTCCCCATTTTACAGGGTAGGAAACTGAGACACAGTTGGGACCTGTCTACACTACAGCTCTCTAGAGCATTTCTAAGCTGCTGACCCCCACGTGTTGTTCAGAGCCTATAGACAACACCGCTCCTCAAGGTGTGTTTGTTCTGTTCTTATCCCCTACGTACCAGCAGGGCTGGACGGCCTTTTCTCACTGTGCTGTGGGAAGCAGGTCCTGGGTACTAGGGGTCTGAAGAAGCTCTCAAGGACTAATTTTTAAAAATATTTTTATCAATGAATTGGGAGAAAACCTACAATCCCTGCTGATAAGCTTGGTGGGTGACAAAATACTGGCAGAGTGGTAACTACTGATGAGGAGAGGGCAGTGATACAAAGCCATCTGGCTCATTCGGCAAGCTGGGCCCATTCAAACAAAGCAAGTTTGACCAGAGCCAAATGCAAGGTCCTACACCTAGCAACAAGGCATGCCGGCCACACCTCCAGAATGGGGAATTGTATCCAGGAAAGCAGTGACTCTGAAAAGGATTGAGGGGCCATAGTGGAGAAGTCACTCAACAGAAGCTCCCAGCATGATGCTGTGGTGACCAGGGCTAAAGCCATCCTTAGACATAGGAGCAGAGCCGAGAGGAGGCTAGGGAGGTGACACAGCATTAGTGAGATTGCTATTGGAATACTGCCTCCAGTTTTGGTGTCCTCATTTGAAAAAGATGTTGAGAAATTGGAGCTGGGGCAGCAAAGAGCCACCAAATGTTCTGCGGGCTGGAGAAAAATGCCTTCTAGGGAGCGATTGAAAGAGCTCAACCTGTTTAGCTGATGAAAAGCAAATTGAAAGGTGACTTCACTGAAGGGTTGAAATGCCTTAATGGAGAGAAAATACTGGGGATTAAAAGGCTCGTTAATCTAGCAGAGAAAGCAAAACAAGACCCAATGGCTGGAAGGTGAAAAGAGACCAATTCATATCACAAATAAAGCACAAATATTCAACAGCGAAGAAGATTCACCACAGGAACAAGCTACCAAGGAAAGCGGTGGATTCTCCATATCTTGATGTCATTTAATGAAGACTAGATGCCTTTCTGGAATGTGTTTGCCAAACGGTAGCGACTGTGGTATACAGGAGGCCTGTGATATGCAGGGAGTCAGATTAGATGCTCTAATGGTCTCTTCTGGCCATCCAGTTGACTCATTTCTGAAAAACTGAGCGTAGCATCGGGCGTAGCCTCTCATGTTTTGCTGTCTAGCCGGCTTGCTTCCTAGAATGAACACTCATTGAGTGAGGTAATCCAGAGAGTAGCTCAAACCTCCAAAGTGTCTGGCCAGCGGCAGGACATTAGCACTGCAGGGGAGGGGTGGGTAGGCTGAAGGGACAGCAAGTGTGAAAAAGGGGTCAGGGAGTGGGGGGTAAGAGGAACCTATATAAGAAAAAGCCCCAGATAGCGGGACTGTCCCTATAAAATCGGGACATCTGGTCACCCCAGGGGTGGGTGTGGCAGTGAGAACACAAAGGCCTTTTGCAGGACCTCAGCCTATTGGTCAAAGGTAGTGGGGAGGTGGTGACCTCACAGAGAGATGGTGACATCAGCCAGGCAGGACAGGGGCGCAGGGCAAGGGAAACCTCGCAGACCCCTGTAGCTCTGCTTCAGCAAGTCTCCTTCTCGAGGTCCCTCTTTGAGGACTGAGAGAGTATCAGGGTTTACGTACGTGAGCGCGAGGAGGAACCTCTTTCGAGTTTTCTCCTTTCCTTTTCCTGATTTTACTAGAAAACAGACATCCCTGTGTGGAAGATAAGAGCCTCCGAGAGGTTTGGAACCTGTTCAGTCTGATCCATTTGGTGCCATGTGAATTCTAGGCCTGGAAAACGCTAGGTTCAGGTGGCAGAATTTTATTCCCCACCTAGGATTTTGTCCCTTAGAATCACTGGGGACATTAGGGTTTGTCCTTTTTGTTTTACCTTTTCCTCCATCCCTCCTTCCTTTCCCTTCTTCTCTCACTTCTTTTGTCCTTTCCCTTGTTCTCCTCCCACCACCAGGAGGAATGTGTGGGGGGAGTCACTAGGGGTGCTCTAAAGCTTCCATTGTGGAAGGTCCACCCAAAAATGTTGGGCTGAAATAGTGCTCGGGCAGTGATCCCCACCGGTGACCTGGGCCATCCTTTGGGCTCTCTGGTGAGAACCCTCAGCCTCCTGCCCCTCTGTCTCTACCCTGATTGGCCGATCGGGTGGTTATTGACAGGGAGGAGACTCGGGTCCTTGTTCTCTTTTAGAACCAAGTAAATAAGTCATAACCAGTTATATGTCTGACGAATTTTGCTGCTTCTGTGCATTCATTGTCTCTGAGCAGTTCATGATTCTCTCTAACATTCCAGTTCTCCTGAAACGCTTGCTGAATAATTACTATGAACTGTTTTTGGTCTGGAGCTCATTTGAGAGCACTTTATTCAGGTTGTTCAACATATGAAACTCAAGATCCGATAGTTAGTTTGCAAGTCCGGGCTCTTGGGTCCTATTCCCAACTCTGCCACGGCCTGGCTGTGTGACCTCAGACAAGTCAATTCTCCTTTCTCAGCCTTAGCTTCTCCCTCTTTCAAGTAGGCATAACAATCCGCTCCTACGTACTTCACGGCGGGTGGAGGATGGGGATCCATTGGAGAGTGTCACTGGGAGCAGTGAATAATATCACTTTTACTCAATCTGATTATGACATAATAGAGTAGCTGAAATATTCTATTTTATTTGTTTTTGATCATTTTGAAATCAAGAGCAGCAACTCCTTCGCTCAGACTATTCCCCAGGTTGAGAGTGACTGAGCTGGGCCAGACCCTGTGAGCTGCTGAGCATGGAAATCAATGAGAAATGAGGGGGCCCTGGGTTTCCTATGCCTAGGGACTTTCATGTGGGGAATGGTTTCCCCGGAGAAGTCCGGACTCCTGGGTTCTGTTCCTGCTCTAGCCTGGGGGGTGAAGGGGGTGGCCAGGGATGGCAGGAGGGAGCTGCTTGTATAAAGTGAGCAATGGTCTTTGTGACTGACCCCAGTGCCTCCCCAGGTATTGCAGCAACAGGGCTGAAGAGGGGGAACGTTGGGAGCAGATCATGCAATGAACTCCTGCCAGTGTGTGGAGATTGCACTCCCTGCACCCCTGTGGGGGGTGGCGGAGCTGCTATGGCTGGGGCAGGGATGGGGAGGGATGAAAAAGGCTGTTTAGTGAGAGGCTGCCTTGACCCCAGACTCACGCCTGCTCCCCGCTTGGTTCCAGGATGGCCGGGCTCCTGAGGATCTTCAGGAAGAATGCCATGCAAGTGGCCACAAAGCCTGAGGGAAGCAGCTGCCATCTTCCCCAGGAGCAGGGCGGCCCCTCCGTCCCCACTAGCGGGGAAGGCGCTCGCGGATGGACCAGGAGGTGGAAGTGCCCAGCCTTCTGGCAGAGGAAACCCACTCCCGGCGCAGGCGTCGATGTGGGAGAGGCACCGGCCAGGCTGAAATGGAGCTGGCCCAGGATGCAGCTGGGCAGGCAGGACCCAGCCCAGGAAGGGAGCCAGGCAGGGTGGCTCTGGGGCTTGTTGTGTGGGAAGCACCGGCCCCAGGAGCCCAGGCCTGATTCCCAGCAGGAGGCATCACCCTGCCCGGTCACTGAGGACCATCCAGCCTCCCCGGGGCAGGAGGTGGAAGATCCCTGTCCCGGCACCAGCAGCTCGGCCCACTCCCCATGGGCCAACAGCAGCGCCTGGGACTCGGACAGGAGTGAGGCCAACGGATGCTGCTGCTTTGTTCCAGGTGAGGAGCTCGGCTGGGCTCATGGAGGGGTGAGGAGGGGGCTATGAACACCCTGGGCCCAGGCCCTCGACCAGTGCTAAGGGGGTGGGTCCCCAGCCCAGGTGTCTGGCCTGAGCCACGTGAACCTCTGACACAAGATACTGCCACTTTGGTCCTTGGTACTGTAGCTGGTGCTGTGGCGGGGAGGGGAGGCAGGCACTGCCCTAGGAGTCCAGGACAGTGTGTGTGTGGAGGGTCTCTTTGCTGTGGGCTCCTGAAGGAGTTGGGGGCTGAAGGTATGTCAAGATTCCTTCCCCACTCTGAACTCTAGGGTACAGATGTGGAGACCTGCATGAAAACCTCCTAAGGTTACTTTCACCAGCCTAGGTTAAAACTTCTCCAAGGTACAAATTAATTTTATCCTTTGCCCTTGGAATTTCCACTGCCACCACCAAACTTTAACTGGGTTTACTGGGAAACGTAGCTTGGACACGTCTTTCCCCCCCCCCAAAATCCTCCCAACCCTTGCACCCCACTTCCTGGGAAAGGTTTGGTAAAAATCCTCACCAATTTGCATAGGTGACCATAGACCCAAACCCTTGAATCTTAGAATAATGAAAAAGCATTCAGTTTTCTTACAAGAAGACTTTTAATAGAAGTAAAAAAAAAAAAGAATAACCTCTGTAAAATCAGGATGGAGATACTTTACAGTGTAATTAGATTCAAAACATACAGAATCCCTCTAGGCAAAACCTTAAGTTACAAAAAAGAAACACAGACAGGAATAGTCATTCTATTCAGCACAGTTCTTTTCTCAGCCATTTGAAGAAATCATAATCTAACACATACCTAGCTAGATTACTTACTAAAAGTTCTAAGAGTCCATTCCTGTTTTGTCCCCGGCAAAAGCAGCATACAGACAGACCCAGACCCTTTGTTTCTCTCCCTCCTCCCAGCTTTTGAAAGTATCTTGTCTCCTCATTGGTCATATTGGTCAGGTGCCAGTGAGGTTACCTTTAGCTTTTTAACCCTTTACAGGTGAGAGGATTTTTCCTCTGGCCAGGAGGGATTTTAAAGGGGTTTACCCTTACCTTGTCATAAATATAAAGGGATCATTGAGAGGGGGGAGTGTGGGGCCCTATCTGCCCTGGTCCCGGAGGTGGGAAGGGGGCACATTGCCCCACCATGCTCCTGTCCTTCTCCTGAGTGTCAGCCAGTGTCTACCTGTCCCCTTCTCTCCCTGGTGCAGGGACCCCAGGGACTCAGGAGGAGGAGGAGGAACGGGTGGGTGTGGCCACAGAGGAGGCTGTTCTCAAGAACATCCAGGAGCAGCTCCAGGGCCGAGAAAAGGTACAAACGTTCCCCAGCTGTGCTGGAACCGAGGGTCTTTTCTCTGATGATCCACCAGCCCTAATGGGGACCTTTCTCCTCCATTATCTGGGACGCCTAAGATGGGGGTGTTTGTCACACACACAAGCCGGGGTCTCCTTCCCTCACAGGCACTGTCCCAGATCTGGACCCTGCTTATGTAGGAGTTGTGGGTGATTTGGAAAATGGGCGGCCCCCGCTATACCCATTCAGGCCTGAGTCCTGCAGCTGGTGTGGGTGGGGCAGGGAGGTTCCTAGCTAACTGGCTCTCTCCCCCGCAACCCCACTCCTGGTAGGTGCAGAATGAGGCCCAACACCTCATGTTCCTGCACGCCATCCGCCCAGCGTATCTCGCTGCACAGCAGAGAGGGTAGGACACATTGGAGCCACACTGCTGCAAGGTGGCTGTCCTGGAAAGAATTTTGGTGAGCGAGACACGGCGCCAAGCAGCTGGAGAGAGGACAGAGACATGGGAGGGACAGGGGTCTTCCTGGGCCATTGGATGGGGGATGGCTGGTGCTGGAGGGGCAGCTGAGTCCAGGGATTGCTGGGGCTGAAGATTGGGGACAAGAGACAGGAAAAATTCTGAGATTGGCCACTAGTGGGCAGGAATCGGAGGAGCTGGAGGCAGGTGGGGGGATTCTGCTGGCTTTGTGGGGCGCTGGCTGTGTAATCTCCTCACTGGGAAGTGTCAATGAGGCCCGAATCTCTCTCTCTCTCCTTTGTCTCCTTTGGGTCTCACAGGAGCTCATGGAGGAGCTGCCTGGTAACTCTCCACTGGGCACCATCCTCGCTAACTCCCTGATTGCTGTGGGCATTCTCAGGTACCAAGACCCTCCTGCCTGGTTCCCCTAACCCCAGTGCTGCTCAGATGCAGGTCTGGGAGTCACCGTCCCTCCCACTACCAGGTCACCTCCCAAAGTGTCTCCTCTGGCAGAGGTGGTGGGAAGGTTCACTCTCTCTGGGTTGGGCTGTTCTTTTCACTCCAGTAACATTGCAATGGCTTTGGGGAGAGGCTCACTCCCAGGATCAGATACAGCAGGGGCAGCAGGGTACAGGGAACAGGCGCTATTCCTGCCCTGCCACTGTCTATCTGGGAAACCTTGGGCTTGTCATTCCCTGGCTCGGTGCCTCAGTTTCCATTCTCACCAGCCTCTGCCTATTTCCCTGCAGTTTCACGTCCCTGTTGGTGCCAGTCCCACCCCCACACTGCACAGTCTAATACCAGCTCCTCTCTCTTGCCAGCACCAAGACACCTGGCCTGGAGCCAGAGCTGGAGACCCACCTCCTTAGAGCTGCCCTGCATGCCGGCTTCACCCTGGGCACGGAGAAGGAGACCACCCAAGTCCAGGTAGATCATGCTAAAGTCATGGATTGAAGAGCCAGCTGTCCTCCTGCCATGAATCCTTGCTAATTGCCTGCAGTGGAATGTGAATGAGTGAGTCCAGGATATGTGTTTGGGGGTCTCACAAGTGCTTCCCAGAGACCCCTCTTCCCATCTTATGGCAGGTGTAGTGCCAGTTTCCCTAACTCTGACCTATTGCTCTCCCTTGCTTTGCAGGATCTGCATAGTGTCCTGCCAGACCTCCTGGATGCCATGCTGGGGAACCTGCTGGCAGAGTACCCAGAAACCGACAGACTCCATTACATCTTTGAGGTGAGCCCGATAAGAGGTGTGGGGCAATTTTGCCTTAACTCTTAGATCCATTTTCAAGTCTGTCCTTCTAGTTGGGCCCCCAGTGGATCATCCTTGGTCAGAGCAGTCAGTGCAATGCAGTGTCAGGACTTTCCTCCTTGAAGGACAGAGGAAGGAGCTGGGACTTCAAGCCAGAGCTTTGCCTGGGGACTGGCTTAGGGAGTGAGAGTCTGAACCCCTCCTGTGAGATCCAGAAGATGGTCCTCAGAGAAGAGACACAGGCTCCTTCCAAGAGAAACAGGAGCACCCCAGAGATTCAGCCCTTCTCTCCGATGGGCCCTGAGATTCCTGGGGAGATTGTGCTCACACTCAGTTCCTTCACCCAACCAAGGACTTGAAAGCCAAGGAGGGGTGAGGGGTCTGTCTCCTTCCTGGTAGGCTGTTCAGGAATCAGGAGTTCAGGGAGGATGGGACAAGCCCCAACATTGAACGTTGTCCCAGTCTAGAGAGACAATGACAAGTTGTGACCTGCAGGATACAGGCATTGTCCTGGAGGCAACAATCCCCTTCTAAAGCTCTGCGATCAATGAATCAGATATTTCACCCCGTGCACAATGTCTCAGCCCCCTGGAGATGGGGAGAGTCTCATTAGCACAACACATGCACCGGCCTGTTGATCCTGAGCTGTTTCCTTTCCCCCTAGCACATGAACTATTGGATCGTGCCCAGGGTGTTGCAAGAGAGAGCCAGGGCCATTAAGAGCAGCACTGCCCTGCTCAGATCCACCATCATCCTCCCTGAGTTTGACGTAATTGACCTCTCAGCCCAGCTTCCTGACTCCAAGCGTCGGTGGACTGGCTCGAACGGGCTGTAGGATGTGCTGCTGCAGGGGCTGGGGGTTAGGAGTGTTCCTCTTGGGGAGGCAGAATCAGAGCAGAGAATGAGCTTGGCTTGAGTCAAGTTCTTTTTGTCCTGGTTAAGTGGTGACTCTGGGCTTTTAAGGGGACCATGCTGCAGGTTCATGCCTTTCTGTCATCCTGGAGCAGCTGGGGAAGTAAGTCCTCATGGAGGGCCCTGCCCACATCCCTGTGCTCCAGGCTCCTTTTGAGGGCAGAGGAAATTAAGAGTCTAGCTCGAGCTCCTATTCTCTAGCATCTCCTGTAGAGGGGCTGTGGGGATGGAGAGTCCTGGCCCAGGGAGGGACTGGGAGCTGACAGGAAAATGCTGATGGAGTCCCCTCTCCCTCTTCCTCCCGTAAGAACTCAGCTGAATTCCCCAGGGTGGGTCACCGTGTGGCACAGCTGGCTCTGTCCATCAGTGACGCAGCCAAGGACCTGAGCCGGCAGGCCAGGGAGGGAGTGTACCGGCTCTACCAGCTGCTGCTGCACCAGAGGGGTAAGGAACCCAGCTGGGAAATGGCACCCAATGGAGTGAGTGTGGGACCCCAACCAATTTCTCACAGACTAACCCCAGCTGGAGGCTGAGTCTCTCTTGAACTCTTTCTCGGTTCTACAGCAACCCCTGCAATTCTGTTGGGCCAGGCACGCAGCGAGGACTCTGCTCACTGTGCAGCCACCAATGGGATTGGAAGGACACAAGCACTGCAACCAGAATGACAAGTGTGTGTGTGTGTCTGTTTCCCAGGGCTGGCCATCCATGAGGCCGAAGCCCTGTGGTGTTGAGACTGGCACCAGGACAGCAAGCTCCTTGGCAACAGGAACACAGCCAGGGTGGGGGAGGTAAGGACTCTCTGCCAGGGCATGACACAGCTCAGGGCTGCCTCCTGGGGCCACTAGACAGAGATACCGTTCTTGCCCCAGGATTTGGAGCCTGGTTCTGGGCAATCTGCTAATGCCTCACGTCCTGTTGGTTTATGTCTTTGGAAAGTTCTTCTGGGAGGGGCAGAGAAGATCCTTCCTCCAGATGGCAGTGCTGGCCATCCAGGACCCCCTGCTGCGTGTCAGCCAGGTTGGGCTGCTCCTCACCTGCTCCCTCCTGGGGGAAGCGCAGCAGCTGATAGGGGACAAGGTAAGCAGCTGCATTAGAGTCAGGAGATTGGGGTGGGGCCCAGGACTCATTCCCATCCAATGGCCATTCGCTAGCCTGGCAGCAAGAAGGCTGGTGGGGAATGAGAATGAGAACAGATGCTACTGGCAAGGGAGGTGAATTCACCTCCATGAGCAGGAGGGAGCCAGCTTGTCCCTGGAGCAGCTCGAACCGATCCTTTTAGGAAGGCTAATTAATGACCAACATTATCTCATCACGGACTTATGTTCTTAGGACACGGTGCTATCGTTTGAGGGAAGTGCCCTCTGCGAATTTCTCCTGTCCCACAGGGCCGCACCAGTTTCCAATGGACTAGAGTCTGTGTCACCCGAGCCACCACCCAGAGTTCCTCCCATCACTGGCAGCCTGGGAAGCCAAGGACTGACGAGTGATGGCGATTCACCAGGCAGGGCTGTGGCACATGGGCGGGGAAAGCTTGTGCCGCTGCTGGCAGGGCTGGACCCGCTCTAGAGAGAATGGGAGGATTCAGTTAGCAGGGGCTGCTGATCTGCCCCATTCACCAGGGCTGCCATCCTGCGTCTTCAGCATTAGTGTCTGGGATGACTTGGGGAAAGGTCTCAACCTCCCCACATCCCACTTCACTGCTGCCAGAATCCCTCCTTCTCCCACACTCCCCTGCTAGAGCCTCCTCCCTGCCCAACCTGGGTGGGGGTGGAGGAGAGGGTTCTGAAAACTTGAGCTGTGGATTAGAGGTAGAACAGCTGTCATGGGCACTGAGGGGGAGGTGTCAGGAGCTCACTGTACAAGGATGGGGGTTGGCACTAGAGGTCACTAGAAAGGACAAAAAGACTCCATTCTAGGGGTCAGGAGGGTGAATCCCTCCCTCAGATGTAGGCAGGTGCTGGGTGGAAATGCTGTTGGTTCCAGATGCCCTTAATCCCCTGATTCCTCGGGGGCGTCTGAGTCTCTGAGAGGTTATCGTTCCCTTGCAGCAGGAGGACATCGCAGCGAATGTGATGCGCCTTCAGTGGTGATACAGCCCAGCTGGGGTGTCAACAGGAATGAAGACGAGTTAGGAAGTTCAGAGCAGCAAGGAAAGTCTAGAGGTAAACTTGAGAAGAGAGGTAGGAAGTGTCCAGGGAAAACTGCAGCAAAGGGAAAGGAGCAGACCGAGCTCTTCGGTACAGGAGCCCGGGCTGCTCCCAATGTCAGGGTGGGACTGGGTTCCCCTACTGGCCCAAAGAAGGGGGCATCCACGCACCCGGAGAGGGTTACCAAGCCCAGCAAGGGGGCTGTAGGATGAGGAAGAGCGCCAGTGATGGCAGAAGAACCTCTTTCTGTGGAAAGACGTGTTTGGAGTTTTAGTGTGAGACAAGGTGGGCCCCAGAAGGGTGGACTAAAGTTGGCGACCTGGCCGAATGGTTGAGTTACCAGGCAAATCAAAAGACACGGCCTGCTTAGGAAATTGCTGAGTGGCAAAACAAGGGGCCAGGGCCCCAAGAAGGTAGAAAGAAAGGAGAAGGTGTCCTCTGACACAAACCCACGTGAGGCAGGCAACGTGGAGGTGGAAGGGATGGCCGTGGACCTTGCAGACCCTCCACCAACACGCCCTGTTGGGTGCTGCAGGGAGGTGAAGGACGAAATGGTTGGCCCAGAGATGAAGCAGACTGAAGGAGGGACAAACAGCAGGGTGGAGCAGTCCATGGTGCATTCTCAGACCCTGACAGAAATGGTTTTGGCGTATGCAGTGCCAGTAGCAAAAAGGGGTAGAGAAGAAGCTAAAGGCTTCGGAACAGGCTCCGCAAGCAGTTGCGAATGAGAAGGAGTGGCTGCAGGAAGAGCGCTGGGATACTGCGTAAGAGAAGGATTGCCTCTTAATTCTGGTGAGCGAGCTGGCAGTGGAGCTGGAGACACTGTGCGCAGGCTGTACAAGCGCGCAGCCGGTGACAGCGATGAGATGATGAGGGATGAAGCTTGGACAAGAATCGAACTTGTTCCCCCGAGGCGGGGAAATGCTTTAAGGAGAGGGAATATAACGGAGGCTTGGCCTGTGGGCTATAAAGCCTGGACCTAGGCCAAACAGATTACAGAGTGAGCTCCACCTTAGGGGAAAACCAGGGAAAACTGCAGCAAAGGTACAGGAGCAGGCCTAGCTGTTCAGTACAGGGCCTTGGGGCAGAACCTAGAATCCAGGGTGGGACTGGTTCTCCCATGGTCTCTAAGGAAGGGGACGTAGAATGCCATAGAAAGGGCTACCAAGGGCAGGCAGAGCCAAAGTCAGGCTGAGGAAGAGCCCCCAAAGGGACGGAAGACCTTGTTTCTGTTGAAGACATTTTTGGACTTTTTGTTTGGGATGAGCACGACCCAGGAAGGAGTGGACTAAAAGACGGTCACCTGGCTGAAGGGCTGAGTTCCCAGCCAAAGAGTGCCCAGAGTGCCCTAGCGACTATTGGCTTTGGTGCTAGCCTAACAAGAAAGCTGTGACACCAGCCTGGTTTTGGAGAGCGGTGGGGATGGTCTATGGGAGAGGATGGCTGGAGGGGTCGTACAGGAGGGGCAACAGGGTCCAGTGATGAGAGCAGGGAACTGGTTGGACTGCAGCCCTGCCACTGAGTGGTAATGTGATCCTGGCCAGGTCACTCTCCCACCTGATGCCTCACTTTCTCTATCTTTGAAATGGGGATCATCCTGACCCACATTAAGTAAGTGTTTGATCCTCTGCTCTTCTTTCCCAAATCCCAAATCTGCTCTTCCTTCCCAAATCCCAAATCTACATGGTGTGTAGACCATGGGCACGGGGACAGCCAACACTCACGTCCAGGTAGATCATCAACCTACTCCTCTGTCCCTGGAGCAGGAAGGTCTCTGGTTCTTGCTCTCTTTGGTAGCTGGAACTGCTGAGTTGGGGGTGCGGTGGGCAGAGATGGGAACAGGCCAGAAGATTAATCCAGTGTCAGGGGGAGAGTCCCCCCGCCTTGTGGGAGATGATGTTGCCCCTTTGTGGGCAAGGCCTTGCTTGCAGATGCTGTGCTTTGGTCCCTGGACTCTGCCAGGAAGCCCAGCTCCCATCCCGAGCAGCTTGGCTGTTCCCTACCTTGCTTGGCACTAGACCCTCTGCAGAGAGCTGCTCTGGGCCAGGACTGCAGAGCCCGTTGTCATCCTGGCAGGTGTAGCCCCAGGTTCCATAACCGTGACCCATGGTCTCCCTCCCCTGACAGGCTCTGAAGAAGGCCTGCTCAGAGATATGGATGCCATGCTTAAGAGCCTGCTGACAGCAACCCCCAACACAGACAAACTCCCGCACATCCTGGAGGTGAGCAGAATAGGCAGGGGCAGCAGGAATTTTACCTTAGCTCTGAGGAGGCCTGGAAATGAGAGACCAGATGATCCATGTCTCCACTGTGTCCCGCTGCTTGAGAGCCATTGGGGCACCCGTGGTCAGGGCAGTCAGTGTAGAGCAGTAGTGGGGCCCTTCCTCCTTCAGGGACAGAGGGAAGGCGCTGGTGCTCGACAACAGGGCTCTGCCTGGTTCTGTTGAGCACTAACTCCAAGACTTCAGGCAGGCTTGCGGAGTGAGAGCATCAGAGCCCTGTGAGGTCCAGGAGAAGGTCCTCCGAGAAGAGCACTGGTTCCTTCCTAGGAAGCTGCTGAGATTGGTCTTCACAACATCCTCTGGCAAGGAGTTCCACACGTTGACTGTGCATTGTGTAAAAAAATACTTCCTTTTTTGTTTTAAACTTGCTGTCTATTAATTTCATTTGGTGACCACATATCAGTGTACAACAGAAATGCTTTATCCAAGTCATGTTCAATAACATGATTGAATCCTTTTACAAACTCAATGTAAAACTTTCTCACTATAGTGGATTGGATTTCCCCTTGCAGCATGATTCCTGTATGTCTCATGTGATCTTGCCAAGAGCTAATGAAAATAGCTACTTTATCCATAGAAGCTTTGGCATATGTCTGGAACCCAATTAATGTCAAGACAATGTAGATATTAGTGTTGTCCATAGGATAGGAATCTTGGCATTTAGCCATGAAAGCAATATGGTTGTGTGCTTCAGTTTCCCTTTTCCTACAGCATATCAGGTCTGCAATGTCTTGTCTCCTGTGAAAAGTTTCAAGATTTATTTGGGCAAAAGCATTCATTGGTAAAAAACACAGATATTTTGTGGGTGAAACAGCTGCATCACAAGGTTTTTTTAACATAAAGTATGTTCTTCTGTATCAATCTTAACATGTTCAAGAGTTTCCCAAAAGATTAGGCCATTGTACACTTTTACAGTTTTTGGAAATAGCAAAAAAATAGCTAAAAAAATCAGCATTAGCAATAAGAAGAAATCCATTGGAAGTGTCCATCTACAATCATTTTTGTCATGCCACACCTTTGGCTCAATACCATTGGGGTTTGGGCCTTTTAGGGTTACCCTGTGGCTTCCCTTTGCAAAATTCAGTTCTCACTTTCCTCCTTGTCCTGAAGTAAAAGAAAAAGGTTCTCCCGATCCCAAAGGACCAAGCCCCAGACCCAGGTCAATAGACAAGTCAGATCTTACCCACAAATCACGCAAATTCTTTAGGGGCAAGGAGGAACAAGGAGCACCTTACTTCTAAAAGAGCCAAGGAGTAGAGGGTCATGGTCCATGAAGAGAGCCTGCTCCGGGGTTCCTGGGGGAAGAGAGGAAGAGCAGGGAGCAGGACCGATTGCTCAGGGGGGGAATGCTGGATATGGGGCCAGCAGGGTGGTTCATCCAGCTCATGTCACAGCCCCAGCCCCAGGGCGTGTGCCGGCTGCAGTGTCTGCAGGTGCACAGGTCCATGTACCTGTGACAGTGGAATGGTGTTCCCGGGCCTGGCTCACAATGGTTGGAGGGTGGAGTTTGCGGCAGGGCCAGTGAGCAAAATTGCAGATGGGGTTTCTGAACCCAACAATGACAGCTGTGTGTCTCAGAGAAAGATCCTCGAACCCTTCTCTCCAAGAGACGTACCCTTGTCTCCAAAGCCAGTGAGGTGGCAGAGTGCAAACTGGTTTATGCCGTAGCCGACATGTTTTCTGGCCAGCCTTGAATCCTCCAATTCCCTGATGAATGTTCTTCTGACCCTTAATGGCTTTTATATTTTTGCTCTAGCCGTTATTCAGACGCTCAGCCCAGTTGGCCTGGTCCCGCTTCCACGTGGTGCCTCACTTTCCCCCTCTCTGAAGTGGGGATAATCCTAACTGACAATTAGACCGTGTTTAATCCTCAGATCTTGATTCCCAAAGCCCTGCCCTCCTTACCCAACACCAGCCTCTGCCCCGTTTTCCCAAACTTCCATGCCTATCTTTGTGCCTGTCTCCGCCCCCAACTGCAAGGTCTCAGACACAGTCTCCTCCCAGCAAGCTGAAGCTGCCCCTGGCTCTGGAGCTGGAATTGCACGTCCTGAGAGCTTCCCTTGCATGGTGTATTCACCGTGGGCATGAAAAAGGACAACACCCATATGCAGGTTGAACATCAACCTCCACCTCTGTCCCAGCAGCAGGATGGCCTCTGGTCCCTGCTCCCTCAGACAGCTGGAGCTACTGAGAGATGTAGTTGGCAGAGCATGAGAACAGTCCATGAGGTCAAGAAATGATGGGGAGAGCCTGGATCCTGCCCAGAAGCCCAGCTTCCATCCCTAGCAGCTTGGATGTTTCCTACCCTGCTGTGCACCAGGCCCTCTACAAAGAGCTGCTCTGGGCAAGAATTGCAGAGCCAGCTGTCATCCTGGCAGGTGTTGTCCCAGGTTTCATAACCCTGACCCATGGTCTCCCTCCGCTGGCAGGCTCAGAGCAAGGCCTGCCCATATAACATGGATGATGAGCTCTAGATCTTGCTGACAGCATCCCCCAGCACAGACAAACTCCAGCACATCTCGGAGGTGAGCAGAATGGGATGGGGCAGCAGGGGTTTTACCTTGGCCCTGGGGACTCCAAGCAACAAGAGACTGGAAAATCCATGTTTCTTCTCTTGGATCCTTCCGAGTATGCATTTGTGATATCAGCTCAGTGGGTGACCTTGAGGTTAACTCACTTCCCCCTTCCAGCATCAGTCTTCTCCACTCTCAGATCTACCCTCAGGAAGAAGGACATAAGCCCTGACAATCACCTTCACCTGTGGGTGTCTGGCCCTGGGAGCCTAAACCAACTGGACTACCTGCCCCTTCACCTAAACTGCCCTGACTTTTCCTCCTAGGGCTTTGTCCTAAGTGCTCCGCCTAGCCCCTTCATGGCTTGTCCCTGAACTTTCAAAGACTCTCCAAGCTCCTCCCACACCTGCTCCCCTTGGTGTCTCTCTCCTGGCTGAGCACAGGCTGCCCTTCTATCTCTCAGCAGGCCTGGGTCCAAGTCACATGCTGCTGTTTGTCACCTGACCCCCACACTTATTCCCTTCCCCCTAGGGAGCTGCATAACTTGGGCTAGGTGCAGTTGAGCTCCAACCCCTTTCCTGGCCATCTCACCCTGGGACAGGTTGAAACCGGAAACCTGTGAGATAACAGTAACTGTTTGCTCTGAAATGTTACGAAGACACAATGGAAGAGGAAATCCTTTGGTCTGGATTTAAATTATTCCAACTGAAAGTGAATGAGAGAAAATAGGTCCAGAGTTATCTTCCTAGCAGCAGAAAATGTAAAGACTCATAGATGTTCAGGTCAGAAAGGACCATTATGTGTATCTAGTCACACCTCCTGTATAACTTGGGCCCTAGAATGTTATCAAGTGGTTCCTTCAGCCAACCGTAACATGGGACTGAGCCAGAGCACGTCTTTTGGAAGGACATCCACATGCATTAGAGCAGGGGTTCTCAAACTGTGGGTCGAGCCCCCTCAGGGTCATGAGGTTATAACATGGGGGGTCGCGAGCTGTCAGCCTCCACCCCCAACCCTGCTTTGCCTCCAGCATTTATAATGGTGTTAAATATATAAAAGTGTTTTTAATTTATAAGGAGGGGTGACACTCAGTGGCTTGCTGTGTGAAAGTAGTCACCAGTGCTAAAGTTTGAGAACCACTGCATTAGAGCCAGCTGGTTAACAGAAAATCTTTCTTCTGCAGTCACGTTGGGTTAAGGGACATGTAGGAAAAGACATGGAGGCTGTGATTAAAGTTAGAGGAGCGAGGCCAGGATAACAGGGGCAAGGTCTCAGGACTGGCTATCAGAAGACCTGCCATTTTCTATTCCTGGCTTTGGGACCATGAGCGAGTCTCTTCAACGCTGGGTGCCTCGGTTTCCCCACTATCAAAGAGAGCTAATTAAGGTTTTGTTTGTTCTCCCCATTTTACAGGGTGGGAAACCGAGACATAGTTGGGACCTGTCTACACTACAGCTCCCTAGAGCATTTCTAAGCTGCTGACCCCCACATGTTGTTCAGAGCCTATGGACAACACTGCTCCTAAGGTGTGTTTGTTCTGTTCTTATCCCCAATGTATCAGCAGGGCTGGACGGCCTTTTCTCACTGTGCTGTGGGAAGCAGGTTCTGGATACTAAGGGTCTGAAGAAGCTCGCAAGGACTAATTTTTAAAAATATTTTTATCAATGAATTGGGAAAAAATACACAATCCCTGCTGATAAGCTTGGTGGGTGACAAAATACTGGCAGAGTGGTAACTACTGATGAGGAGAGGGCAGTGATACAAAGCCATCTGGCTCATTCGGCAAGCTGGGCCCATTCAAAGAAAGCAAGTTTGACCAGAGCCAAATGCAAGGTCCTACACCTAGCAACAAGGCATGCTGGCCACACCTCCAGAATGGGGAAGTGTATCCAGGAAAGCAGTGACTCTGAAAAGGATTGAGGGGCCATAGTGGAGAAGCCACTCAAAACGAGCTCCCAGCATGAAGCTGTGGTGACTAGGGCTAAAGCCATCCTTAGACGTAGGAGCAGAGCCGTGAGGAGGCTAGGGAGGTGACAGAGCATCAGTGAGACTGCTATTGGAATACTGCCTCCAGTTTTGGTGTCCTCATTTGAAAAAGATGTTGAGAAATTGGAGCTGGGGCAGTAAAGAGCCACCAAATGTTCTGCGGGCTGGAGAAAAATGCCTTCTAGGGAGCGATTGAAAGAGCTCAACCTGTTTAGCTGATGAAAAGCAGATTGAAAGGTGACGTCACTGAAGTGTTGAAATGCCTTAATGGAGAGAAAATACTGGGGATTAAAAGGCTCGTTAATCTAGCAGAGAAAGGCATTACAAGACCCAATGGCTGGAAGGTGAAAAGTGACAAATTCATATCACAAATAAAGCACAAATATTCAACAGTGAGGATGATTCACCACGGGAAGACGCTACCAAGGAAAGTGGTGGATTCTCCATCTCTTGATGTCATTTAATGAAGACTCGATACCTTTTTGGAATGTGTTTGCCAAACGGTAGCGGGACTGTCCCTAGATAATTGGGACATCTGGCCACCCCAGGGGTGGGTGTGGCAGTGACAACACAAAGGCCTTTTGCAGGACCTCAGCCTATTGGTCAAAGGTAGTGGGGAGGTGGTGACCTCACAGAGAGATGCTGACATCAGCCAGACAGGACCGGGGCGCAGGGCCAGGGAAACCTCGCAGACCCCTGTAGCTTTGCTTCAGCAAGTCTTCCTCTCAAGGTCTCTCTTTCAGGACCGAGAGAGTATTAGGGTTTACGTACGTGAGCGCGAGGAGGAACCTTTTTCGAGTTTTCTCCTTTCCTTTTCCTGATTTTACTAGAAAACAGACATCCCTGTTTGGAAGGTAAGAGCCTCTGAGAGGTTTGGAACCTGTTCAGTCTGATCCATTTGGTGCCAGCTGAATTCTAGGCCTGGAAAACGCTAGCTTCAGGTGGCAGAATTTTATTCCCCACCTCGGATTTTGTCCCTTAGACTCACTGGGGACATTAGGGTTTGTCCTTTTTGTTTTATCTTTTCCTCCATCCCTCCCTCCTTTCTCTTCTTCTCTTACTTCTTTTGTCTTTTCCCCTGTTCCCCTCCCGCCACCAGGAGAGGTATGTGGGGGGAGTCACTGGGGGTGCTCTGCAGCTCCCATTGTGGAAGGTCCACCCAAAAATGCGGGGCTGAAATAGTGCTCGGGCAGTGATCCCCACCGGTGACCTGGGCCATCCTTTGGGCTCTCTGGTGAGAATCCTCAGCCTCCTGCCCCTCAACCTCTACCCTGATTAGCTGAGCAGGGGGTTATTTACCGGGAGGAGACTCGGGTCCTTGTTGTTCTCTTTTAAGACCAAGTAAATAAGTCATAGCCAGTCATGTTTGACGAATTTTGCTGCTTCTCTGCATTCATTGTCTCTGAGCAGTTCATGATTCTCTCTAACATTCCAGTTCTCCTGAAACACTTGCTGAATAATTACTATGAACTGTTGTTGGTCTGGAGCTCATTTGAGAGGACTTTATTCAGATCGTTCAATGTATGAAACTCAAGATCCGATGGTTAGTTTGCAAGTCAGGGCTCTTGGGTCCTATTCCCAGCTCTGCCACGGCCTGGCTGTGTGACCTCAGACAAGTCAATTCTCCTTTCTCAGCCTTATCTTCTCCCTTTTTCAAGTAGGCATAACAATCCGCTCCTACGTACTTCACGGCGGGTGGAGGATGGGGATCCATTGGAGAGTGTCACTGGGAGCAGTGAATAATATGAGGTGTCCTATCACTTTTACTCAGATCAGATTATGACACAATAGAATAGCTGAAATATTCTATTTTATTTGTTTTTGATTATTTTGAAATTGTTAAGAGCAGGAACTCCTTAGCTCAGACTGAAGCATCTTCTCTAATTTTTGAGATCAAAGTGTCTCCTCTTTGTGTGCAACGAGACAGTTTAACAAACTGTGACAAACAGGAGATGCTTTTGTTTTGCAACAAAATATTTTTGCAAAGAATTTTCATCCCACTTGTTATGATTTCAACAAACAAACCAATTTAGTCTGAATGGGATTTTCTGACCAAAACAGTTTCAATGAAATTTACCCACCATCTTGATTCCTGGGCTCTCGCCCTGCCTCTGGGGGGTTTGTTGTCTGTTAGAACAGGAGTCAGGATTGGTGGCATCTTTTTCTGGCTCTGCCACTGCATTGCTGTGTAGGCCCTTGGGTAGGTCACTTCCCTTTTCTGTACCTCCGGCTCCCCCTCTGTCCAATGGGAACAGGGACAATTTGCGAACTCTGGGCAGTTGTGAGCCTGAGTGAGATAAGGGGCTTAGTTAAAGCCCTTTGTGAAGGAGAAAGGGGAGGTTCATGGTGTTGAGCACCGAGGAATTCTAAACTTGGCTAAAATGTCTAGGCTGCGGAAACAAGAAACGGTCGGGGCCAAATTTTAACCATTGTCTTTTTTAAAGCCCATTCAGGGATGTGAGTCCTGCTCTTTTAGGTATGTGGGGTTCTTTGCCAGGAGGAAAGAAGAGGTTCCTGCCTCCATTTTTGTGGCCTTAACAAACCAGGTGCTGTGCCCCAGTTCTCATCTGAGATCCCCGAAAAGAACCTCTCCCCATCCGTTAACAAGACAGTAGCTATCTTTAAAAGGGGAACAAAGAGAACCCCGGGACTTACAGATTAGCCAGCCTCATTCCATACCTGGGAAGATACTGGAACACATTAGTAAACAATCAGTTTGTGAGAACCTACAGGATCATTTGGTTCTTAGTACTAGTGAGCATGGATTTGTCAAGAACAAAACATTCCAAACCAATCCTGTTTCCTTCTTTGACAGGGTTACAGGCCTAGTGGAGGTGGATAAACAGTAGATGTGATCTATCTTGGTGTTAATCAGGCTTTTGACAGAGTCCCATAGGACATTCTCACAAGCAAACTAGGGAAATGTGGTCCATATGCAATTAGTATAATGTAGGTGCACAGGTGGTTGAAAACCCATCCTCCAAGAGTCGTTCTCCATGTTTGGCTGCCCAGCTAAGAGGGTGAACCTACTGGGTCCGGCAGGGATCAGTCTGGGGTGTGGTACTATTCCATATTTTCATTAACGATTTGGAAAATGGAGTGGAGAGTGTGCTTCTAAACTGTGCAGATGACACCAAGCACTTTGGAGCACAGGACTGGAATTCAAAATGCCCTTTACAATTTGGAGAAATTGGCCTTCTTGAGCCAAACTCCACGGCTGGGCCCCTCTCTATAGACTGCGCGAAAGTGAAACTCCACAACCAAACACTCCTCCTCCTGAGCAGTGCATTCCAACCTTTAATGGCAGGGGGACCGGACATGAGGGCCTGGTTGTAATTGCCAGCTGTGGAAGGGAGTGTGTAGCAGTGGTTAGTGAAGGGGCCTGGAAATAAGGACTGCTGCGTCCCATCCGTGGCTCTGAGACTTCGTGTGACCTGAGCAAGTAGCTTCCCCATACTTGGCCTGTTTTTCATCAGTAGGTTTGTGGTCGCTGTCCCTACAGCTCAGGGGGGTTGGGAGGCTCCAGGAAGGTGTGTAAAGTGGGAGCTCGGAGGTGCTGTCACCCCCGCACTAAGGCAGTGTTTTGCACCCCCTGCTGCTGGATGAGTTTCTCCGTCCCTTGGCAATAATACAGACCCTTCTTTTCACAATCAGTTGATCGCCCAGTGTCATCACCCTGCCTGCTGGCTGGGCGTGTAATTCCTCAGGTCACCATCCTCTCCAGCCTGCCTTGGGCTTGGAGAGTGAGGAGGAGGGCGAGCGACAGAAGGTGACCCTGAACATCCACCATCCATCGCTCCATCACCTAGAGCAAGTGAGTGACATTAGGGTTCCTCTGTGACATCCCCTGTCTGTCTGGGGAGAGGCAGAAAGAGGGGAAGAGAATCTCTCCCAAAGGAGATTGGATTTGCAAATGGCCTCCAGGAGCCCCTTGCTCTCAGACCGGGGAGGGGCTTCTCCAGAGCCTTCTCCAGTGTGTTTGGAAAGGTCCCAGCAATGCGGCTCCCAGCCCTTCCCTTGTGGGAGACTGTTCCCCTGGCTGAGAGTGTCTGGGCTGGGCCAGACCCTGTGAGCTGCTGAGCATGGAAATCAATGAGCAATGAGGGAGCCCTGGGCTTCCTATACCTAGGGACTTTGATGTGGGGAACGGTTTCCCCGGAGAAGTCCGGACTCCTGGATATTGTTCTGTTCTCTAGTCTGGGTGGTAGCCAGGGACGGCAGGAGGGAGCTGCTTGTCCAATGGTCTTTGTAACTGACCCCAGTGCCTCCCCAGGTGTTGCAGCACCAGGGATGATGAGGGGAATCGTTGGGAGCAGACCATGCAATGAAGTCCTGCCAGTGTGTGGAGATGGCACTCCCTGCACCCCTGTGAGGGGAGGAGGAGCTGCTGGGGCAGGGATGGGGAGGGATGAAAAAGGCTGTTCAGTGAGAGGCTGCCTTGACCCCAGACTCATGCCTGCTCCCTGCTCGGTTCCAGGATGGCCGGGCTCCTGAGAATCTTCAGGAAGAAGGCTCTGCAGGTGGCCTCAGAGCCTGAGGGAAGCAGCTGCCATCTCCCCAGGAGTAGAGTGACCCCTCTGTCCCCACTGGCAGGGAAGGAGCTCCCGGATGGACCAGAAGGTGGAAGTGCCCAGCCTTCTGGCAGAGGAAACCAACTCTCGGCACAGGCGCCAAGGTGGGAGAGGCACTGGCCAGCCTGAAATGGAGCTGGCCCAGGATGCAGCTGGGCAGGCAGGACCCAGCCCAGGAAGGGAGCTGGGCAGGGTGGCTCTGGGGCTTGTTGTGTGGGAAGCACCGGCCCCAGGAGCCCAGCCCTGATTCCCAGCAGGAGGCATCGTCCTGCCCAGTCACTGAGGACCCTCCAATCTCCCTGGGGCAGGAGGCGGAGGATCCCTGTCCCAGCACCAGCAGCTCAGCCCGCTCCCCATGGGACAGCAGCAGTGCCTGGGATTTGGGTAGCAGTGAGGTCAACGGGTGCCGCTGCTTTGTTCCAGGTGAGGAGCCAGGCTGGGCTCAGGGAGGGGTGAAGAGGGGGCTGTGAACACCCTGAGCTCAGGCCCTCAAGCAGCACTATGGGGGCAGGTCTCCAGCCCAGATGTCTGGCCTGAGCCACGTGAACCTCTGACACTAGATGCTGCCACTTTGGTCCTTGGTGCTCTGGTTGGCGGAATGGGTGCGGAAAGGGCGGGCAGGCACCTCCCACGGAGTCCAGGACAGTGTGTGAGGGGGTTTGCTTTGCTATGGACTCCTGAATTACTTGGGGGCTGAAGGTATCACTGAGAGCAGGGGATGTGGGGAGCAACTCCCCCTCCCTGCTGCAGGTACTGCTCTGGCTCACTGTAAATGGGGAGCTAGTGGAAGGGGAAATGGAGCCCCCTGGCACTCACAGAAACTCTCTCCCCTCTCTGTGGAGCAGGGTCCTTCCCTCTGCCCCCCAAATTCTGGCACAGTCTCCCAGACGAGCGCAGTCTGCAGCTGAGCCACCTCCGGGAGCAGTGGGAACAGGTCACTTCGTCCCATCAAAGCAAGCAGTGCTGGCTCTCAAAGAGGCTGAGATGGAAGACCTCACTATCCCTCATGGAGGTAAGAGCCATTTACTCCTTGGGGCGTGTGGGTCTCTTGGGGGAGAAATGGGATCCCCGATGCATAGCCTGGCTGGGAGCTTCCCCTGTCCTTGGCTCCCAGCTCTGGGACAGAGATGTCTCCATAATCATACCACCCTGGTTTTGTTCCTAGGAAGGAGCTCCCCAGAGATGTCCTCTAACCTGCACTGCATAGGGCTTCGCCAAGCTGATTACAGAATGAGTCTTACCTGAGAGGCACCATGTACTTCCCCCTACAGAGCCAGACTTCAGTGGTGATACAGCCCAGCTGGGGTATCAACAGGAATGAGAACGAGGTAGGAAGTTCAGAGCAGCAAGGAAAGACTAGAGGGAAATTTGAGAAGAGAGGTAGGAAGTGCCCAGGGAAAACTGCAGCAAAGAGAAAGCAGTAGACCTTGCTCTTCGGTACAGGAGCCTGGGCTGCTGCAATGTCAGGGTGGGACTGGATTCCCCTACTGGCCCCAAAGAAGGGGGAATACACGCACCTGGAGAGGGTTACCAAGCCCAGCAAGGGGGCTGCAGGATGAGGAAGAGCCCCAGTGATGGCAGAAGATCTTCTTTCTGTGAAAAGACCTGTTTGGACTTTTAGTGTGAGACAAGCTGGGGCCCAGAAGGGTGGACTAAAGGTGGCGACCTGGCCGGAGGGTTGAATTACCAGACAGAGAAACTGTCATGATGGTGGAGCGACCACGGATGGTGGAGGCTAGCCCAGCGAGAAGGCTGTGATGTCTTGTCTGGCCGCCATGGAGGCATGTAACAATGTGTAAATTTGTTGCTAATTGGTATCGTCAGGAGGATTGAATACCCCCTGTGGTCCGTGAGGGCTGACTGAAGTCTTGGTTGCTGAAGGCAGGTCTGTCCTCCCAAGCGGATGTCTCAAGGGACCGAGCTGGTCACTGGATTTCTCAGTTCAGTTCCAGGGACTGGTTAAAGCAGGTCTAGGGGTTTCTCACGCAGCTCCTAGAACACCAACAGAGGCAGAAGGAAGTGCAGGCGGAGCTACGGACGCAGCAGCAGAAATACCTGTGAGAGATCCTGCCAAGGGAAATCAACCCAGGGTCTGCTATGCCCGTGGACAAAAAGAGCAGACAAGGAGAACAGGCCTGGGCTGTACTGAGAAGGTTAGCCCAGGAGAGCAGGGAGGTGCGGTGGGCAGAGATGGGGACCAGCCAGAGGATTAATCCAGTGTCGGGGGAGAGTCCTCCCCCTTGTGGGAGATGATGATGTCCCTCTGTGGGGAAGTTCTTCCTTGCAGATGCTGTGCTTTAGGTTCCTGGACTCTGCCAGGAAGCCCAGCTCCCATCCCGAGCAGCTTGGCCGTTCCCTACCTTGCTCGGCACCAGACCCTCTGCAGAGAACTGCACTGGGCCAGGACTGCAGAGCCAGCTGTCATCCTGGCAGGTGTAGCCCCAGGTTTCATAACCCTGACCCATGGTCTCCCTCCCCTGATAGGCTCTGAAGAAGGCCTGCCCAGAGACATGGATGCCAAGTTAAAGAGCCTGCTGACAGCAACCCCCAGCACAGATAAACTCCCGCACATCTTGGAGGTGAGCAGAAGGGGCAGGGGCAGCAGGAATTTTATCTTAGCCCTGGGGAGGCCTGGAAATGAGAGACTGGATGATCCACGTCTCCATTGTGTCCTGCTACCTGAGAGCCATTGGGCCACCCGTGGTCAGGGCAGTCAGTCCAGAGCAGTAGTGGGGCCCTTCCTCCTTCAGGCACAGAGGGAAGGCGCTGGTGCTCGACAACAGGGCTCTGCCTGGTTCTGCTGAGCACTAACTCCAAGACCCCAAGCAGGCTTGCGGAGTGAGAGCATCAGAGCCCTGTGAGGTCCAGGAAAAGTTCCTCCGAGAAGAGCACTGGCTCCTTCCGAGGAAGCTGCTGAGATTGACTGTGCATTGTGTAAAAAAAATACTTCCTTTTTTTAGTTTTAAAGCTGTTGTCTATTAATTTCATTTGGTGACCCCATATCAGTGTACAACAGAAATGGTTTATCAAAGTCATGTTCAATAACATGATTGAATCCTTTTACAAACTCAATGTAAAAGTTTCTTAGAACAATAGTGGACTGGATTTGCCCTTGCAGCATGATTCCTGTATGTCTCATGTGATCTTGCCAAGAGCTAATGAAAATAGCTACTTTATCCAAAGAAGCTTTGGCATATGTCTGGAACCCAATTAATATCAAGACAATGAAGATTTTTGTTGTCAAGGTTCCTTCCCCACTCTGAACTCTAGGGTACAGATGTGGGGACCTGCATGAAAACCTCTAAGCTTACTTTCACCAGCTTAAGTTATAACTTCTCCAAGGTACAAATTAATTTTACCCTTTGCCCTCGGAATTTCCACTGCCACCACCAAACTTTAACTGGGTTTACTGGGAAACGTAGTTTGGACACATCTTTCCCCCCAAAATCTTCCCAACCCTTGCACCCCCCTTCCCGGGGAAGGTTTGGTAAAAATCCTCACCAATTTGCATAGGTGACCACAGACCCAAACCCTTGGATCTTAGAACAATGGAAAAGCATTCAGTTTTCTTACAAGAAGAGTTTAAATAGAAGTAAAGGAATCACCTCTGTAAAATCAGGAGGGTAGATACCTTACAGTGTAATTAGATTCAAAACATACAGAATCCCTCTTGGCAAAACCTTAAGTTACAAAAAAGACACACAGTCAGGAATAGTCATTCTATTCAGCACAGTTCTTCTCAGCCATTTTAAAGAAATCATAATCTAACGCATACCTAGCGAGATTATTTACTAAGTTCTAAGACTCCATTCCTGTTCTGTCCCCGGCAAAAGCAACATGCAGACAGACACAGACCCTTTGTTTTTCTCCCTCCTCCCAGCTTTTGAAAGTAACTTCTCTCCTCATTGGTCATTTTGGTCAGGTGCCAGTGAGGTTACCTTTAGCTTCTTAACCTTTTACAGGTAAGAGGATTTTTCCTCTGGCCAGAAGGGATTTCAAAGGGGTTTACCCTTCCCTTTATATTTATGACATTAGTGTTGTCCATAGTATAGGAACCTTGGCATTTAGCCATGAAAGCAATATGGTAGTGTGCCTCGGTTTCCCTTTTACTACAGCATAACAGGTCGGGAATGTCTTTTCTCCTGAGAAAAGTTTCAAGACTGTTTACAAGTATCAGGGGGTAGCCATGTTAGTCTGTATCCGCAAAAACAACAAGGAGTCCGAGGACACCTGAAAGATTAACAGATTTATTTGAGCATAAGCTTTCATGGGTAAAAAACACAGATATTTCGTGGGTGAAACAGCTGCATCACAAGGCTTTTTTAACATAAGGTATGTTCTTCTGTATCAATCTTAACATGTTCAAGAGTTTCCCAAAAGATTAGGCCATTGTACACTTTTACAGTTTTTGGAAATAGCAAAAAAATAGCTAAAAAAATCAGCATTAGCAATAAGAAGAAATCCATTGGAAGTGTCCGTCTACAATCATTTTTGTCATGCCACACCTTTGGCTCAATACCATTGGGGTTTGGGCCTTTTAGGGTTACCCTGTGGCATCCCTTTGCAAAATTCAGTTCTCATTTTCCTCCTTGTCCTGAAGTAAAAGAAAAAGGTTCTCCCGATCCCAAAGGACCAAGCCAGAGACCCAGGTCAATAGACAAGTCAGATCCTAGCCACAAATCACGCTGGTGCCAATCCTTTAGGGGCAAGGAGGAACAAGGAGCACCTTGATACTAAAAGAGCCAAGGAGGGGAGGGTCATGGTCCATGAAGAGAAACTGCTCCGGGGTTCCTGGGGGAAGAGAGGAAGAGCAGGGAGCAGGACCGATTGCTCAGGGGGGGAATGCTGGATATGGGGCCAGCAGGGTGGTTCATCCAGCTCATGTCACAGCCCCAGCCCCAGGGCGTGTGCCGGCTGCAGTGTCTGCAGGTGCACAGGTCCATGTACCTGTGACAGTGGAATGGTGTTCCCGGGCCTGGCTCACAATGGTTGGAGGGTGGAGTTTGCGGCAGGGCCTGTGAGCAAAATTGCAGATGGGGTTTCTGTTCCCAACTATTGACAGTTGTGTGTCTCAGAGAAACATCCTCAAACCCCTCTCTCCAAGAGACGTACCCTTGTCTCCAAAACCAGTCAGGTGGCAGAGCGCATACTGGTTTATGCCGTAGACGACACGTTTTCTGGCCAGCCTTGAACGCTCCAATTCCCTGATGAATGTTCTTCTGACCCTTAATGGCTTTTATATTTTTGCTCTTGCGATTATTCAGACACTCAGCCCAGTCGGCCTGGTCCCACTTCCATGTGGTGCCTCACTTTCCCCCTCTCTGAAGTGGCAATAATCCTAACTGATAATTAGACAGTGTTTGATCCTCAGATCTTGATTCCCAAATCCCTGCCCTCCTTGCCCAACACCAGCCTCTCCCCCATTTCCCCAAACTTCCATGCCTATCTTAGTGCCTGTCTCCTCCCCCAATTGCAAGGTCTCAGACACAGTCTCTCCCAGCAAGCTGAAGCTGCCTCTGGCTCTGGAGCAGGAATCGCATGTGTCCAGAGAGCTTCCCTTGCATGGTCTCTTGACTGTGGGCATGAGAAAGGACAACACCCATATGCAGGTTGAACATCAACTTCCACCTCTGTCCCAGCAGCAGGATGGCCTCTGGTCCCTGCTCCCTTAGATAGCTGGAGCTACTGAGAGGTGTGGTTGACAGAGTATGAGAACATCCCATGAGGTTAAGAAATGGCAGGGAGAGCCTCTTTCCTCAATGGGACATTACGTTGTCCTTCCGTGGGCAGTCCTTTCTTTCCGCAGGCTGGGATTTGAGTCCTGGATTCTGCCCAGAAACCCAGCTTCCATCCCTAGCAGCTTGGCTGTTCCCTACCCTGCTGTGCACCAGGCCCTCTGCAGCGAGCTACTCTGGGCAAGGACTGCAGAGCCAGCTGTCATCCTGGCAGGTGTAGCCCCAGGTTCCATAACCCTGACCCATGGTCTCCCTCCCCTGACAGGCTCAGAGCAAGGCCTGCCCATAGAACATGGATGACGAGCTCTAGATCCTGCTGACAGCATCCCCCAGCACAGAGAAACTCCAGCACATCTCGGAGGTGAGCAGAATGGGAAGGGGCAGCAGGGTTTTTACCTTGGCCCCTGGGGACTCCAAGAAAGAAGAGACTGGAAAATCCATGTTTCTTCTCTTGGATCCTTCTGAGTATGCATTTGTAATATCAATTCAGTGGGTGACCTTGAGGTAAACTCACTTCCCCCTTCCGGCATCAGTCTTCTCCACTATCAAATCTACCCTGGGGAAGAAGGACATAAGCCTCGACAATCACCTTCACCTGTGGGTGTCTGGCCCTGAGAGCCTAAACCAACTGGACTATCTGCCCCATGACCTAAACTGCCCTGTCTTTCCCGCCCAGGGCCTTGTCCTAAGTGCTCAGCCTAGCCCCTTCCTGACTTGTCCCTGACCTTTCAAGGCCTCTCCAAGCTCCTCCTACACCTGCTCCCCTTGGGTCTCTCTCCTGGCTGAGCACAGGCTGCCCTTCTATCTCTCAGCAGGCCTGGGTCCTAGTCACATGCTGCTGCTTGTCACCTGATCCCCACACTTATTCCCTTCACCCTAGGGAGCTGCATAACCTGGGCTTGGTGCAGTTGAGCTCCAACCCCTTTCCTGGCCATCTCACCATGGGACAGGTTGAAACCGGAAACGTGGGATAACAGTAGCTGTTTCCTCTCAAAGGTGCTGAAGACCCAATGGAAGAGGAAATCCTTTGGTCTGGATTTAAATTATTCCAACTGAAAGTGAATGAGAGAAAATAGGTCCAGAGTTATCTTCCTAGCAGCAGAAAATGTGTAGATTGATTGATTGGTGTTCAGGTCAGAAAGGACCATTATGTGTATCTAGTCACATCTCCTGTATAACTTGAGCCCTAGAATGTTACCAAGTGGTTCCTTCAGCCAACCATAACATGGGACTGAGCCAGAGCACATCTTTTGGAAGGACATCCATATGCATTAGAGCAGGGATTCTCAAACTGGGGGTCGAGCCTCCTCAGCGGGTCGTGAGGTTATTATATGGGGGGTTGCGAGCTGTCAGCCTCCACCTCCAACCCCACTTTGCCTCCAGCATTTATAATGGTGTTACATATATAAAAAAGTGTTTTTAATTTATAAGGAGGGGTCACACTTAGTGGCTTGCTCTGTGAAAGCAGTCACCAGTGCTAAAGTTTGAGAACAACTGCATTAGAGCCAGCTGGCTAACAGAAAACCTTTCTTCTGCAGTGACGGGGGTTAAGGGTCATGGAGGAAAAGACATGGAGGCTGTGATTAAAATTAGAGGACCGAGGCCAGGATAACAGGGGCGAGGTCCCAGGACTGGCTATCAGAAGACCTGCCGTTTTCTATTCCTGGCTTTGGGACCATGAGCGAGTCTCTTCAACGCTGGGTGCCTCGGTTTCCCCACTATCAAATAGAGCTAATCAAGGTTTTGTTTGTTCTCCTCATTTTACACGGTGGGAAACCGAGACACAGTTGGGACCTGTCTACACTACAGCTCTCTAGAGCATTTCTAAGCTGCTGACCACCAAATGTTGTTCAGAGCCTATAGACAACACTGCTCCTAAAGGTGTGCTTGTTCTGTGGGGAGCAGGTCCTGGGTACTAAGGGTCTGAAGAAGCTCTCAAGGACTAATTTTTAAAAATATTTTTATCAATGAATTGGGAGAAAATATACAATCCTTGCTGATAAGCTTGGTGGGTGACAAAATACTGGCAGAGTGGTAATTACTGATGAGGAGAGGGCAGTGATACAGAGCCATCTGGCTCATTCGGCAAGCTGAGCCAATTTCACCAGAGCCAAATGCAAGGTCCTACACCTAGCAACAAGGTATGCCGGCCACAACTCCAGAATGGGGAAGTGTATCCAGGAAAGCAGTGACTCTGAAAAGGATTGAGGGGCCTTAGTGGAGAAGTCACTCAACACAAGCTTCCAGCGTGATGCTGTGGTGACCAGGGCTAAAGCCATCCTTAGACGTAGGAGCAGAGCCATGAGGAGGCTAGGGAGGTGACACAGCATCAGTGAGACTGCTACTGGAATATTGCTTCCAGTTTTGGTGTCCTCATTTGAAAAAGAGGTTGAGAAATTGGAGCTGGGGCAGCAAAGAGCCACCAAATGTTCTGCGGGCTGGAGAAAAATGCCTTCTGGGGAGCGATTGAAAGAGCTCAACCTGTTTAGCTGATGAAAAGCAGATTGAAAGGTGACGTCACTGAAGTGTTGAAATGCCTTAATGGAGAGAAAACACTGGGGATTAAAAGGCTCGTTAATCTAGCACAGAAAGGCAAAACAAGACCTAATGGCTGGAAGGTGAAAAG
Organism: Lepidochelys olivacea; assembly: GCF_965140295.1. NCBI lineage: Eukaryota > Metazoa > Chordata > Testudines > Cheloniidae > Lepidochelys > Lepidochelys olivacea. The sequence continues at coordinate 176,803,201 of NC_140413.1, read as the reverse complement.
AGACCAATTCATATCACAAACAAGGCACAAATATTCTACAGCGAGGATGATTCACCACAGGAACAAGCTACCAAGGAAAGTGGTGGATTCTCCATCTCTTGATGTCATTTAATGAAGACTAGATGCCTTTCTGGAATGTGTTTGCCAAATGGTAGCGACTGTGGTATACAGGAGGCCTGTGATATGCAGGGAGTCAGATTAGATGCTCTAATGGTCTCTTCTGGAAATCCAGTTGACTCATTTCTGAAAAACTGAGTGTAGCATTGGGAGTAGCTTCTGATATTTTGCTGTCTAGCTGGCTTGCTTCCTAGAATGAACACTCATTGAGTGGGGGTGATCCACAGGGAGTAGCTCAAAACTGCAAAGTGTCTGGCCAGCGTCAGGACATGAGAACTGCAGGGGAGGGGTGGGAGGCTGACAGGATAGCAAGTGTGAAAAAGGGGACAGGGAGTGGGGGGTAAGAGGAGCCTATATAAGAAAAAGCCCCAGATAGCGGGACTGTCCCTATAAAATCGGGACATCTGGTCACCCCAGGGGTGGGTGTGGGAGTGACATCACAAAGGCCTTTTGCAGGACCTCAGCCTATTGGTCAAAGGTAGTGGGGAGGTGGTGACCTCACAGAGAGATGCTGACATCAGCCAGGCAGGACAGGGGCGCAGGGCCAGGGAAACCTTGCAGACCCCTGTAGCTCTGCTTCAGCAAGTCTCCCTCTCGAGGTCCCTCTTTGAGGACTGAGAGAGTATTAGGGTTTACGTACGTGAGCCCGAGGAGGAACCTCTTTTTGAGTTTTTTCGTTTCCTTTTCCTGATTTTACTAGAAAACAGACGTCCCTGTTTGGAAGGTAAGAGCCTCTGAGAGGTTTGGAACCTGTTCAGTCTGATCCATTTGGTGCCAACTGAATTCTAGGCCTGGAAAACGCTAGCTTAAGGTGGCAAAATTTTATTCCCCATCTCGGATTTTGTCCCTTAGAATCACTGGGGACATTAGGGTTTGTCCTTTTTGTTTTATCTTTTCCTCCATCCCTCCCTCCTTTCTCTTCTTCTCTTACTTTTTTTGTCCTTTCCCCTGTTCCTCTCCCGCCACCAGGAGGGGTGTGTGGGGGGGAGTCACTGGGGGTGCTCTGCAGCTCCCATTATGGAAGGTGCACCCAAAAATGTGGGGCTGAAATAGTGCTCGGGCACTGATCCCCACCGGTGACCTGGGCCATCCTTTGGGCTCTCTGGTGAGAACCCTCAGCCTCCCGCACCTCAGTCTCTACCCTGATTGGCGGAGCTGGGGGTTATTGACAGGGAGGAGACGCGGGTCCTTGTTGTTCTCTTTTAAAGCCAAGTAAATAAGTCATAACCAGTCATATGTTTGACGAATTTTGCTGCTTCTCTGCATTCATTGTCTCTGAGCAGTTCATGATTCTCTCTAACATTCCAGTTCTCCTGAAACACTTGCTGAATAATTACTATGAACTGTTGTTGGTCTGGAGCTCATTTGAGAGCACTTTATTCACGTCATTCAATGTATGAAATTCCAGATCCGATGGTTAGTTTGAAAGTTAGGGCTCTTGGGTCCTATTCCCAACTCTGCCACTAACTGGCTGTGTGACCTCAGACAAGTCAATTCTCCTTTCTCAGCCTTAGCTTCTCCCTCTTTCAAGTAGGCATAACAATCCTCTCCTACCTACCTCACAGTGGGTGGAGGATGGGCATCCATTGGAGAGTGTCACTAGGAGCAGTGAATAATATGAGGGGTCCTATCATGTTTACTCAATCTGATTATGACATAATAGAGTAGCTGAAATATTCTATTTTATTTGTTTTTGATTATTTTGAAATTGTTAAGAGCAGCAACTCCTTCGCTCAGACTGTTCCCCACGCTGAGAGTGTCTGAGCTGGGCCAGACCCTGTGAGCCGCTGAGCATAGAAATCAATGAGAAATGAGGGGGCCCTGGGCTTCCTATGCCTAGGGACGTTGATATGGGGAATGGTTTCCCTGGAGAAGTCCAGACTCCTGGGTACTGTTCTGTTCTCTAGCCTGGGAGTAGCCAGGGATGGCAGGAGGGAGCTGCTTGTCCGATGGTCTTTGTAACTGACCCCAGTAACTCCCCGGGTGTTGCAGCAACAGGGATGAAGAGGGGGAACGTTGGGAGCAGATCATGCAATGAAGTCCTGCCAGTGTGTGGAGATTGCACTCCCTGCACCCCTGTGCGGGGTGGCTGGGGCAGGGATGGGAGGGATGAAAAAGGCTGATTAGTGAGAGGCTGCCTTGACCCCAGACTCATGCCTGCTCCCCGCTCGGTTCCAGGATGGCCAGGCTCCTGAGGATGTTCAGGAAGAAGGCTCTGCAAGTGACCCCAGAGCCTGAGGGAAGCAGCTGCCATCTTCCCCAGGAGCAGAGCGGCCCCTCCGTCCCCACTGGCAGGAAAGGCGCTCCCGGCCAGGCTAGGAGGTGGAAGTGCCCAGCCTTCTGGCAGAGGAAACCCGCTCCCAGCACAGGCGCCAAGGTGGGAGAGGCAGCAGCCAGCCTGAAATGGAGCTGGCCCAGGATGCGGCTGGGCAGGCAGGACCCAGCCCAGGAAGGGAACCGGGCAGGGTGGCTCTGGGGCTTGTTATGTGGGAAGTACCGGCCCCAGGAGCCCAGCCCTGATTCCCAGCAGGAGGCATCGTCCTGCCCAGTCACTGAGGACCCTCCAGCCTCCCCAGGGCAGGAGGCGGAGGGTCCCTGTCCCAGCACCAGCAGCTCGGCCCACTCCCCATGGGACATAAGCAGCGCCTGGGACTCGGGCTGCAGTGAGGCCAATGGGCGCCGCTGCTTTGTTCCAGGTGAGGAGCCAGGCTGGGCTCAGGGAGGGGTGAGGAGGGGGCTGTGAACACCCTGGGCCCAGGCCCTCGACCAGTGCTAAGGGGGCGGGTCCCCAGCCCAGGTGTCTGGCCTGAGCCTCGTGAACCTCTGACACTAGATGCTGCCACTTTGGTCCTTGGTGCTGTAGCTGGTGGTGGGGTGGGGAGGGGGGGCAGGCACCGCGCTGGGAGTCCAGGACAGTGTGTGTGTGGAGGGTCTCTTTGCTGTGGGCTCCTGAAGGAGTTGGGGGCTGAAGGTATCATTGAGAGGGGGGAGTGTGGGGCCCGGTCTGCTCTGGGTCCCGGAGGAGGGAAGGGGGCACATTGCCCCACCATGCTCCTGAGTGTCAGCCGGTGTCAACCTGTCCTCTTCTCTCCCTGGTGCAGGGACCCCCAGGGACTCAGGATGAGGAGGAGGAATGGGTGGATGTGGCCTCAGAGGAGGCTGTTCTCAAGAATATCCAGGAGCAGCTCCAGGGCCGAGAAAAGGTACAAACGTTCCCCAGCTGTGCTGGAACCGAGGGTCTTTTCTCTGACGATCCACCAGCCCTAATGGGGACCTCTCTCCTCCATGATCTGGGACGCCCAAGATGGGGGTGTTTGTCACACACCAGCCGGGGTCTCCTTCCCTCACAGGCACTGTCCCAGATCTGGACCCTGCTTATGTAGGAGTTGTGGGTGATTTTTACAATGGGCGGGCCCCCGCTATACCCATTCAGGCCTGAGTCCTGCAGCTGGTGTGGGTGGGGCAGGGAGGTTCCTGGCTAACTGGCTCTCTCCCCCGCAACCCCACTCCTGGGGCGTGCAGGATAAGGACCAACACCTCATGTTCCTGCACGCCATCCGCCACGCGTGTCTCGCTGCACAGCAGTGATGGCAGGACACATTGGAGCCACACTGCTGCAAGGCGGCTGTCCTGGAAAGAATTGTGGTGAGCGACACACGGCGCCAAGCAGCTGGAAGGAGGACAGAGACATGGGAGGGTCAGGGGTCTCCCCGGGCCAATGGATGGGGGATGGCTGGTGCTGGAGGGGCAGCTGAGGCCAGGGATTGCTGGGGCTGAAGATTGGGGACAAGAGACAGGAGAAATTCTGAGATTGGCCACTAGTGGGCAGGAATCGGAAGAACAGGAGGCAGGTCGGGGGATCCTGCTGGCTGTGTGGGGAGCTGACTGTGTAATCGCCTCACTGGGAAGTGCCAATGAGGCCTGAATCTCTCTCTCTCCTTTGTCTCCTTTGGGTCTCACAGGAGCTCATTGAGGAGCTGCCTGGTAACTCTCCACCGGGCGCCGTCCTTGCTAATTCCCTGATTGCTGTGGGCAACCTCAGGTACCGAGACCCTCCCACCTGGTTCCCCTAAGCCTGCCGCTGCTCAGACCCAGGTCTGGGAGTCACTGCCCCTCCCACTCCCAGGTCACCTTCCAAGGGTGGCTCCTCCGGCAGAGGTGGTGGGAAGGTTCACTCTCTCTGGGTTGGGCTGTTCTTTTCACTCCAGTAACATTGCAATGGCTTTGGGGAGAGCCTCACTCCCAAGATCAGATACAGGACGGGCAGCAGGGTCCAGGGAACAGGCGCTATTCCTGTCCTGCCACAGTCTGCCTGGAAATTTTGCACTTGTCATTCCCTGGCTCGGTGCCTCAGTTTCCATTCTCGCCAGCCTCTGCCTATTTCCCTGCAATTTCACATCCCTGTTAGTGCCAGCCCCACCCCCGCACTGCACAGTCTAATACTGGCTCCTCTCTCTTGCCAGCACCATGCCACCTGGCCTGGAGCCAGAGGTGGAGACCCACCTCCTTCGACCTGCCCTGTATGCCATCATCACCCTGCGCATGGAGAAGGACACCACCCAAGTCTAGGTAGATCATGCTAAAGTCATGGATTGAAGAGCCAGCTGTCATCCTGCCATGAATCCTTGCTAATTGCCTGCAGTGGGATATGAATGAGTGAGTCCAGGATATGTGTTTTGGGGTCTCACAAGTGCTTCCCAAAGACCCCTCTTCCCATCTTATGGCAGGTGTAGCCCCACTTTCCCTAACTCTGACCTATGGCTCTCCCTTGCTTTGCAGGAACTCCATAGAGTCTTGCCAGACCTCCTGAATGCCAAGCTGGGGAAACTGCTGGCAGAGTCCCCAGAAACCGACAGGCTCCATTACATCTTAGAGGTGAACCCGATAAGAGGGATGGGGCAATTTTGCCTTAACTCTTAGATCCATTTTCAAGTCTGTCCTTCTAGCTGGGCCCCCAGTGGGCTGTCCTTGGTCAGGGCAGTCAGTGCCATCCAGTGTCAGGCCCTTCCTCCTTGAAGAACAGGGAAGGAGCTGGGACTTCAAGCCAGAGCTTTGCCTGGGGACTGGCTTAGGGAGAGAGAGTCTGAACCCCTCCTGTGAGATCCAGAGGATGGTCCTCAGAGAAGAGTCACAGGCTCCTTCCAAGAGAAACAGGAGGAACCCAGAGAATCAGCCCTTCTCTCCGATGGCCCCTGAGATTCCTAGGGGGATTGTGCTCACACTCAGTCCCTTCACCCAACCAAGGACTTGAGAGCCAAGGAGGGGTGAGGGGTCTGTCTCCTTCTTGCTGAGCTGTTCAGGAATCAGGAGTTCAGGGAGGATGGGACCAGCCCCGACATCGAACGTTGTCCCAATCTAGAGAGACAATGACAAGTTGTGATGTGCAGGATACAGGCTTTGTCCTGCGGGCAACAATCCCCTTCTAAAGCTCTGCGATCAATGAATCAGATATTCCACCCCGTGCACAATGTCTCAGCCCCCTGGGGATGGGGAGGGTCTCATTAGCACAACACATGCACCGGCCCATTGATCCTGAGCTGCCTCCTTTCCCCCAGCACATTAACTATTGGATCGTGTCCAGGGTGTCGCAAGAGAGAGCCAGGGCCATTAGGAGCAGCACCGCCCTGCTCAGATCCACCATCACCCTCCCTGAGTTTGACATAAGTGACCTCTCAGCCCAGCTTCCTGACTCCAGGCGTCGGTGGGCTGGCTCAAACGGGCTGTAGGATGTGCTGCTGCAGGGGCTGTGGGTTAGGAGTGTTTCTCTTGGGGAGGGAGAGTCAGAGCAGAAAATGAACTTGGCTTGAGTCAAGTTCTTCTTGTCCTGGTTTAGTGGTGACTCTGGTCTTTTAAGGGGACCATGCTTCAGGTTCATGGCTTTCTGTCATCCTGGAGCAGCTGGGGAAGTAAGTCCTCATGGAGGGCCCTGCCCACATCCCTGTGCTCCAGGCTCCTTTGGTGGCAGAGGAAAGTAAGGGTCCAGTTCCTACCTCGTGTCCTCTAGCATCTCCTGTAGAGGGGCTGAGGGGAAGGAGAGTCCTGGCTCGGTGGGACTGGGAGCTGACAGGAAAATGCTGATGGAGTCCCCTCTCCCTCTCCCTTCCATTAGAACTCAGCAGAATTCCCCAGGATGGGTCACCGTGTGGCACAGCTGGCTCTGTCCATCAGTGACCCAGCCAAGGACCTGAGCCGGCAGGCCAGGGTGGGAGTGTACCGGCTCTACCAGCTGCTGCTGCACCAGAGGGGTTAGGAACCCAGCTGGGAAATGGCACCCAATAGAAGAGTGACAGTGGGACCCCAACCAATTTCTCACAGACTGACCCCAGCTGGAGGCTGAATCTCTCTTGATCTTTCTCTGTTCTACACCAGCCTCTGGAATTCTGTTGGGCCAGGCACGCAGCGAGGACTCTGCCCACTGTGCAGCCACCAATGGGATTGGAAGGACACAAGCACTGCAACCAGAATGACAAGTGTGTGTGTGGGTGTGTGTCTGTTTCCCAGGGCTGATCATCCATGAGGCTGAAGCCCTGTGCTGTTGGGACTGGCACCAGGACAGCAGGCTCCTGGGCAACAGGAAGACAGCCAGGGTGGGGGAGGTAAGGACACTCTGCCAGGGCATGACACAGCTCAAGGAGTGGGGGTGGCTGGGTCCCCTGCAGTGGCTGCCTCCTGGGGCCACTAGACAGAGATACCGTTCTAGCCCCCAGATTTGGAGCCTGGTTCTCGGCAATCTGCTAATGCCTCACGTGCTGTTGGGTTTAGGTCTTCGGAAAGTTCTTCTCGACGGGGCAGAGAAGATCCTTCCTCCGGATGGCAGTGCTGGCCATCCACGACCCCTTACTGCGTGTCAGCCAGGTTGGGCTGCTCCTCGCCTGCTCCCTCCTGGGGGAAGTGCAGCAGCTGATGGGGGACAAGGTAAGCAGCTGCATTAGAGTCAGGAGATTGGGGTGGGGCCCAGGACTCATTCCCATCCAATGGCCATTCGCTGGCCTGGCAGCAAGAAGCCTGGTGGGGAATGAGAGTGAGAGCAGGTGCTACTGGGAAGGGAGATGAATTTACCTCCATGAGCAGGAGGCAGCCAGCTTGTCCCCGGAGCAGCTCCAACCGATCCTTTTTGCAAGGCTAATGAATGACGAGCATTACCTCATCACGGACTTATGATCTTAGGACACCGTGTTATCGCTCTTGGGAAGTGCCCTCTGCGAGTTTCTCCTGTCCCACAGGTCCGTACCAGTTTCCAGTAGACTAGAGTCTGTGTCACCTGAGCCAGCACACAGAGTTGCTCCCATCACTGGTAGCCTAGGAGGCCAAGGACTGATGAGTGATGGCGATTCACCAGGCAGGGCTGAGGCACATTGGCTGGGGAAGCTTGTTCTGCTGCTGGCAGGGCTGGACCCGCTCTAGAGAGAATGGGAGGATTCTGTCAGCAGGGGCTGCTGATCTGCCCCATTCACCAGGGCTGCCATCCTGTGTCTTCAGCATTAGTGTCTCGGATGACTTGGGGAAAGGTCTCAACCTCCCCACATCCCACTTCACTGCTGCCAGAATCCCTCCTTCCCCCCGCCTCCCCGCTAGAGCCCCGTCCCTGCCCAACCTGGGTTGGGATGGAGGAGAGGGTTTTGAGAACTTGCGCTGTGGATTAGGGGTGGAACAGCTGTCAGGGGCACTGAGCGGGAGGTGGCAGGAGCTGACCCTACAAGGAGGGGGTCTGGCACTGGAGTTCTCTAGAAAGGACAAGAAGACTCGATTCTGGGGGTAAGGAGGGTGAATCCATCCGTCAGAGGTAGGCAGGTGCTGGGGGGAGATGCTGGTTCCAGGTGCCCTTAGTCCCCCCAATTCCTCAGGGGTATCTGACAGGTTCTCTGACAGGTTCTTGTTCCCTTGCAGAAGGAGGATGTCACGGCCAATGTGATGCGCCAGGTCCTCATCATCCAGCACTTGCGCCAGGTGCCTGAGGCACTGCAGGGCTGTGCCTCTGAGGCCACCAGCAACTCCCACTCCCTGCAGCAGGTACTGTTCTGGGTCACTGTAAATGGGGAGCTAGTGGAAGGGGAAATGGAGCCCCCTAGGACTCACAGAAACTCTCTCCCCTCTCTGTGGAGCAGGGTCCTTCCTTCTGCCCCCCCAAATTTCGGCAGAGTTTCCCAGACAGGCGCAGCCTGCAGCTAAGCCACCCCCTGGAGCAGTACAGACAAGTCACCTTGTCCCATCAAAGCAAGCAGTGCTGGTTCTCAAAGAGGCTTTGATGGAAGACCTCACTGCCTCATGGAGGTAAGAGCCATTTACTCCTTGGGGTATGTGCGTCTCTTGGGGGAGAAATGGGATCCCTGATAAGTAGCCTGCCTGGGAGCTTCCCCCGTCCCTGGCTCCCATCTCTGGGACAGAGACGTCTCCATCATTGTACCACCCTGGTTTTGTTCGTAGGAAGGGGCTCCCTAGACATGTCCTCTAAGCTGGACTCCTGAGAGGGTTTCCAGTGGGAGGCTCCAGCCCCTCGGGCATGAAGAGGACATCAGGTAGTCTCGTTCACATGGCATCTCCGGTCTCCAGCTCCACTTCCTGCAGCAGGGGAAATAAATCCATCAGCTCCCAGAATCCCAACTCTTTGACCTCCTTCCGCTCAGCAGTGGGATTTCTCCAGCCCCCTCACCACACCTGTCAGCCTCTGAATGATGAAGGGCCTGAATGTCAGAGTCACCAGAACAAGCAAACTCCAGTTCCAGGCAGTGGGGCCTGTGTGTACTGAGCCCCACTGGAAACCAGGTCTGAAATGGGGAGCAAGGACCCCAGCCCAGGAACAGTAGGAGTGGGCAGAGCAGGCTTGTAACAAGGTGCTCTCCACTGGGCTGCACAGCCTGGGGCTTAGCCAAGCTGATTACAGAATGAGCCCCCCCTGAGAGGCACCATGTATCTCCCGCTACAGAGCCAGACTTCAGTGGTGATACACTCTCCCTGCCCAAAGACGTGGATGCGATGATGAAGAGCCTGCTGACAGCAACCCCCAGCACAGACAAACTCCTGCACATCTTGGAGGTGAGCAGAATGGGCAGGGGCAGCAGGAATTTTACCTTAGCCCTGGGGAGGCCTGGAAATGAGAGACTGGGTGATCCACATTTCCATTGTGTCCTGCTACCTGAGAGCCATTGGGCCACCCGTGGTCAGGGCAGTCAGTCCAGAGCAGTGGTGGGGCCCTTCCTCCTTCAGGGACAGAGGGAAGGCGCTGGTGCTCGACAACAGGGATCTGCCTGGTTCTGTTGAGCACTAACTCCAAGACCCCAGGCAGACTTGCGGAGTGAGAGCATCAGAGCCCTGTGAGGTCCAGGAGAAGGTCTTCCGAGAAGAGCACTGGCTCCTTCCGAGGAAGCTGCTGAGATTGCAAGGAGTTCCACACGTTGACTGCAATGTGTAAAAAAATACTTCCTTTTTTTAGTTTTAAACCTGCTGTCTATTAATTTCATTTGGTGACCCCATATCAGTGTACAACAGAAATGGTTTCTCAAAGTCATGTTCAATAACATGATTGAATCCTTTTACAAACTCTATGTAAAACTTTGTTTCTGGAACTCAATTAATATCAAGACAATGTAGATATTAGTGTTGTCCGTAGTGTAGGAATCTTGGCATTTAGCCGTGAAAACAATATGGTAGTGTGCCTCTGTTTCCATTTTCCTACAGCATAACAGGTCGGGAATGTCTTTTCTCCTGTGAAAAGTTTCAAGACTGTTTACGAGTATCAGGGGATAGCAGTGTTAGTCTGTATCCGAAAAAACAACACTGAGTCCAGTGGCACCTGAAAGACTAACCAATTTATTTGGGCATAAGCTTTCATGGGTAAAAAACACAGATATTTCATGGGTGAAACATCTGCATCACAAGGTTTTTTTAACATAAATTATGTTCTTCTGTATCACTCTTAATATGTTCAAGGGTTTCCCAAAAGATTAGGCACATTGTACACTTTTACAGTTTTTGGAAATAGCAAAAAAATAGCTAAAAAAATCAGTATTAGCAATAACAAGAAATCCATTGGAAGTGTCCATCTACAATCATTTTTGTCATGCCACACCTTTAGCTCAATACCATTGGGATTTGGGCCTTTCAGGGTTACCCTGTGGCATCCCTTTGCAAAATTCAGTTCTCACTTTCCTCCTTGTCCTGAAGTAAAAGAAAAAGGTTCTCCCGATCCCAAAGGACCAAGCCCCAGACCCAGGTCAATAGACAAGTCAGATCTTACCCACAAATCACGCAAATCCTTTAGGGGCAAGGAGGAACAAGGAGCACCTTGATTCTAAAAGAGCCAAGGAGGAGAGGGACATGGTCCATGAAGAGAGTCTGCTCCGGGGTTCCTGGGGGAAGAGAGGAAGAGCAGGACCGATTGCTCAGGGGGGGGAATGCTGGATATGGGGCCAGCAGGGTGGTTCATCCAGCTCATGTCACAGCACCAGCCCCAGTGCGTGTGCCGGCTGCAGTGTCTGCAGGTGCACAGGTCCATGTACCTGTGACAGTGGAATGGTGTTCCCAGGCCTGGCTCACAATGGTTGGAGGGTGGAGTTTGCGGCAGGGCCTGTGAGCAAAATTGCAGACGGGGTTTCTGTTCCCAGCAATGACAGCTGTGTGTCTCAGAGAAAGATCCTCGAACCCCTCTCTCCAAGAGACATACCCTTGTCTCCAAAACCAGTCAGGTGGCAGAGCGCATACTGGTTTATGCCGTAGCTGACACGTTTTCTGGCCAGCCTTGAACTCTCCCATTCCCTGATGAATGTTCTTCTGACCCTTAATAGCTTTTATACTTTTGCTTTAGCCATTATTCAGACACTCAGCCCAGTCGGCCTGGTCCCGCTTCCACGTGGTGCCTCACTTTCCCCCTCTCTGAAGTGGCAATAATCCTAACTGACAATTAGACAGTGTTTGATCCTCAGATCTTGCTTCCCAAATCCCTGCCCCCCTTGCCCAACACCAGCCTCCCCCCATTTCCTCAAACTTCCATGCCTGTCTTTGTGCCTCTCTCATCCCACAACTGCAAGGTCTCAGACAGTCTCCTTCCAGCAAGCTGAAGCTGCCCCTGGCTCTGGAGCTGGAATCGCATGTCCTGAGAGCTTCCCTTGCATGGTGTATTCACCGTGGGCATGAGAAAGGACAATACTCATATGCAGGTTGAACATCAACCTCCACCTCTGTCCCAGCAGCAGGATGGCTTCTGGTCCCTGCTCCCTCAGACAGCTGGAGCTACTGAGAGGTGGGGTTGGCAGAGCATGAGAACAGCCCATGAGGTTAAGAAATGGTGGGGAGAGCCTGGATTCTGCCCAGAAGCCCAGCTTTCATCCCTAGCAGCTTGGCTGTTCCCTACTCTGGTGTGCACCAGGCCCTCTGCAGAGAGCTGCTCTGGGCAAGGACTGCCTAGAGAACATGGATGACGAGCTCTAGATCCTGCTGACAGCAGCCTGGGTCCTAGTCACATGCTGCTGCTTGTCACCTGACCCCCACATTTATTCCCTTCACCCTTGGGAGCTGCATAACTTGGGCTAGGTGCTGTTGAGCTCCAACCCCTTTCCTGGCCATCTCACCATGGGACAGGTTGAAAGTGGAAACCTGTGGGGTAATAGTAACTGTTTGCTCTCAAAGGTGCTGAAGACCCAATGGAAGAGGAAATCCTTTGGTCTGGATTTAAATTATTCCAACTGAAAGTGAATGAGAGAAAATAGGTCCAGAGTTATCTTCCTAGCAGCAGAAAATGTGTAGATTGATTGATTGATGTTCAGGTCAGAAAGGACCATTATGTGTATCTAGTCGCACCTCCTGTATAACTTGGGCCCTAGAATGTTACCGAGTGGTTCCTTCAGCCAACCATAACATGGGACTGAGCCAGAGCACGTCTTTTGGAAGGACATCCACATGAATTAGAGCAGGGGTTCTCAAACTGGGGATCAGGCCCCCTCAGGAGGTCGTGAGGTTATATTAAATGGGGGGTCGCGAGCTGTAAGCCTCCACCCCCATCTCCGCTTTGCCTCCAGCATTTATAATGGTGTTACATATATAAAAAAGTGTTTTTAATTTATAAGAAGGGGTCACACTCAGCAGCTTGCTCTGTGAAAGGGGTCACCAGTACTAAAGTTTGAGAACCACTGCATTAGAGCCAGCTGGCTAACAGAAAATCTTTCTTCTGCAATGATGTGGGGTTAAGGGACATGGAGGAAAAGACATGGAGGCTGAGACTAAAGTTAGAGCAGCAAGGCCAGGTTAACCAGGGCGAGGTCCCAGGACTGGCTATCAGAAGACCTGCCGTTTTCTGTTCCTGGCTTTGGGACCATGAGCGAATCTCTTCAATGCTGGGTGCCTCGGTTTCCCCACTATCAAATAGAGCTAATTAAGGTTTTGTTTGTTCTCCCCATTTTACAGGGTAGGAAACTGAGACACAGTTGGGAGCTGTCTACACTGCAGGTCTCTTGTGCATTTCTAAGCTGCTGACCCCCACATGTTGTTCAGAGCCTATGGACAACACAGCTCCTAAAGGTGTGTTTGTTTTGTGCTTATCCCCTAGGTACCAGCAGGGCTGGGCAGCCTTTTCTCACTGTGCTGTGGGGAGCAGGTCCTGGGCACTGATGCTCTTAAAAAGCTCTCAAGGACTAATTTTTACAAATATTTTTATCAGTGAATTGGGAGAAAACTTACAATCCCTGCTGATAAGCTTGGTGGGTGACAAAATACTGGCAGAGTGGTAATTACTGATGAGGAGAGGACAGTGATACAGAGCCATCTGGCTCATTCGGCAAGCTGGGCCCATTCAAAGACCAGAGCCAAATGCAAGGTCCTACACCTAGCAACAAGGCATGCCGGCCACACCTCCAGAATGGGGAAGTGTATCCAGGAAAGCAGTGACTCTGAAAAGGATTTAGGGGCCATAGTGGAGAAGTCACTCAACACAAGCTCCCAGCGTGATGCTGTGGTGACCAGGGCTAAAGCCATCCTTAGACGTAGGAGCAGAGCCGTGAGGAGACTAGGGAGGTGACACAGCATCAGTGAGACTGCTATTGGAATACTGCCTCCAGTTTTGGTGTCCTCATTTGAAAAAGATGTTGAGAAATTGGAGCTGGGGCAGCAAAGAGCCACCAAATGTTCTGCGGGCTGGAGAAAAATGCCTTCTAGGGAGCGATTGAAAGAGCTCAACTTGTTTAGCTGATGAAAAGCAAATTGAAAGGTGACTTAACTGAAGTGTCAAAATGCCTTAATGGAGAGAAAATACTGGGGATTAAAAGGCTTGTTAATCTAGTAGAGAAAAGCATAACAAGACCCAATGGCTGGAAGGTGAAAAGAGACCAATTCATATCACAAAGAAATCACAAATATTCAACAGCGAGGATGATTCACCACGGGAACAAGCTACCATAGAAAGTGGTGGATTCTCCATCTCTTGATGTCATTTAATGAAGACTAGATGCCTTTCTGGAATGTGTTTCCAAACGGTAGCGACTGTGGTATACAGGAGGCCTGTGATATGCAGGGGGTCAGATGAGATGCTCTAATGGTCTCTTCTGGCCATCAAGTCAACTCATTTCTGAAAAACTGAGTGTAGCATCGGGAGTAGCCTCTGATGTTTTGCTGTCTAGCCGGCTTGCTCCCTAGAATGAACACTCATTGAGTGGAGTGATCCACAGGGAGTAGCTCAAACCTCCAAAGTGTCTGGCCAGCGGCAGGACATTAGCACTGCAGGGGAGGGGTGGGTAGGCTGACAGGATAGCAAGTGTGAAAAAGGGGATGGCGGGGGTAAGAGGAGCCTATATAAGAAAAAGCCCCAGATAGCGGGACTGTCCCTATTAAATTGGGACATCTGGTCACCCCAGGGGTGGGTGTGGCAGTGACAACACAAATGCCTTTTGCAGGACCTCAGCCTATTGGTCAAAGGTAGTGGGGAGGTGGTGACCTCACAGTGAGATGCTGACGTCAGCCAGGCAGGACAGGGGCGCAGGGCCAGGGAAACCTCGCAGACCCCTGTAGCTTTGCTTCAGCAAGTCTCCGTCTCGAGGTCCCTCTTTCAGGACTGAGAGAGTATTAGGGTTTACGTATGTGAGCGCGAGGAGGAAACTCTTTCGAATTTTCTCCTTTCCTTTTCCTGATTTTACTAGAAAACACACATCCCTCTTTGGAAGGTAAGAGCCTCTGAGAGGTTTGGAACCTGTTCAGTCTGATCCATTTGGTGCCAGGTGAATTCTAGGCCTGGAAAACGCTAGCTTCAGGTGGCAGAATTTTATTCCTCACCTAGGATCCCCACCTTAAATGACAAGACCAACCTCTCTCCCACTCAGGAAGCCATAGAAGGGACCATCTGCTGAGCTCCCCTTTGCAATGCCACTGTCCGAGACCATTGCTAGTGGGTGCCAAGTGACTGAGCAGGGAACTCCTTGAGAGTCTCCTAGAGACTTGCAGGTGTTTCACTGTGACCCTCTGGGAGCCGTGGAAAGAGTGCTGCATTGAAGAGCCTCTTCTACTCTAACAAAGGGTTTCTGTTCTCCTACATGGTCAGCCAGTGAGGCCAGTTTGCAGAATGTGGAAGAGCCGTTTGGCGATGGATTGGAGGATTCACCATGTAGGTGGCGGCCGCTGCAGTGCCTAGGGTCCCCATGGGCCAAGCCTCCACTCCTGACACTCCAGTCTAATGTCTCACTGCTCTCAGTGGGGCTTTGGCTTTAGCTGCTGGGCCTGCGTGCCTAGACAGAGGACTCAGGAATTTCCATCAGACTGCTCAATGGCAAACGCAGCCATCCAAAGAAGTGAAGAAGAATGGAAGTGAAAGAGCAAAGCTGGACCATCTGCTGAGCTACTGCAATCAAGCGAGCAGAGCCGGGAAGAGAAGAGGAAGAACTCGAAGGTGGCTGGTGGCAGTAGGGAGGAAAGACAGTTTAGAATCCAGGAGAGTAGAAATAAATAGTTAAAGATGAATACTGCAGGCTTTGTCTTGTGTGGTGAAGGGTTGAAAATGGGTCTCTTTACTATCATACTAAATTTAAGATAGCTGTGTATGATGAAAGGGCAGGTCTATAAAGGTAAGAGGTCACTCTAGGGACTTGAAATCCCAGATTCTGTCGCTATTGCATACTTCTACCAGCTGATTTCAACCCAACAGATCCCTGAGGTGGTAGCAGTAATGAGCTCTTGTCCTTTTTTTCTGGACTAGCCATCAGAAAAGACACGATACATGTGGCCAAGGAAATAGAGAGGCATGAGGGTCGCTTGCAGTGTTGCCTGTTAATATAGCTCTTGTGGGGGAGCACAGCAGGTTACTTTGGACTAGGTAGGAGCCACATGTCTCCAAACCTGCACATCCTGAGGCTCCAGAGACCTCTCTCCAGGTCCCACTGGAATGCTCAACTGTAGCTGTTGTGACTGGGAATAGCAAGAGAAGAATCCCTACTTCTTTCATCCCAGGAAACTTTGCACAAAGATTGGGTCGAACCACTAGTGATGATAAAGAAGTTGAAGTTAAATCTTCATTCGTTCGTTGTACGATATTCCACTCTGTGTTCAAAATTCTCTATTCTGTCCAGATCTCATAGCAGCCCTATGCTGATAGTGCCTCACTCCACGCAACTGGAGGTGTTTTATAAGACAGGCATCTGAAAAAGCTACATGGAGTTTGAGTAGAATCCAGAAATCGCTATTGTAGATTTATAAGAATCAAGTCTATGTACTTTTTCAGCTGGCTCAACAAACACTTCTTGTCCTCTTCACTAAAGGAGTCAATACAAATACCTTTATTAGTCAATTTCTGAACTGAAGTCTTTGCTTCTTCCAGTACTTTTTCAATGGATATCTCTGACTGATCCAAGGGCTAGCTTCTGTTCCTAGACAAAGATCTACTATTGTTGTAGCAGATGCCTGGGTGACATTATTTGTTTAATGACTCAAGTGGTTTCAACCGTAGACTTACAAGAGAGAGAACAGCGATAGTCTTCTCTGAACTAAGTTACAAAAGTAGTCCACCAGCCTCACTACTTAGATCTGTCCTATCTTGGTGGATACTTTCCAAAGCCAGTAATGACAGTTGCAATAATTTTAAGACAACAGCCAAGAATCGCTCATGAGAAAGCCAGTAGGTTTTCCCAGCTTGGACTAATTTGAATTTAAATCCCAGTCTATCTTCTATTTGTTTCCAAGAAATTCAGTCCTTTTGGACTCCTGCTGGAAAAAAAAAGAGAAAAATAAGCTATTAAATTTATGGTTTTTAAGTTTTTTTTTGAAGATGCTGCAGCTTGTACTAGCACTGGTTGGAGTAGATGGCCTCTGCAGTGGGTAGAGGAGAGATTAGGGTTACACTTTTCTCTGAGCAAAGCTTGTACTCCACTATGTCTTCAAATGCACAAGCAGCTATCTGTTTGGGGTTCAGTTTACAAGCATTTAACTCTAAGATGTTACAGATGCAGTTGATATGTCTTCTATAACCTGAACATCGAGAATGCATTTACTGGCCTACCAAGGACATCAAGATAACATACTCAATGACTTGATGCCTATTTGCATTGGTGCATTCATCAGGCATATATGCATGTATTTTGAATATGGGGAGAGAGTTCTTCACTTTTTCAACTGCTGAGTCTTTCACTGTTGCACCTCATGCTTCTACAGAGTCAGCTGCATTTTTTCAGAAAGATAGCGAGCATTTGCCAGTCTTGTTTAAAACCAGTGTCCAACTTCAGGATTAACAAGTGACAATGCACTTAACATTGGCCTCCAGTTTGTAGCATGTGGTTTCTCTTGCTTAAATAGAAAGTATGATGCAACAGCCATGATGGTTCACATAAACTGAGTTGTGTCTCCAGCATTCTTAACAGCCTCATTAAGTTCTTCTAAAATTTGCTTTCACGGTGACTGGCTTATAAGGCTTTCTGCATGTTGGTGCAGTCCAGAGGCATGGTGTTTTGCAGCCTTTTCATATAGGTTGTCAGTATTGGCTTAGCTGATCAGTCTGGCAAACCAAGCTCCTCCACTTTTACTATATAAAGCCATGCTATGCCCACATCTTGAATACTGCATGTAGTTCTGGTCACCCCATCTCAAAAAAGATATATTGGAATTGGAAAAGGTCCAGAGAAGGGCAACAAAAATGATTAGGGGTATAGAACAGATCCCATATGAGGAGAGATTAAAAAGACTGGGACTTTTCAGCTTGGAAAAGAGATGACTAAGAGGGGATATGATAGAGGCTTATAAAATCTTGACTGGTGTGGAGAAAATGACTGAGGAAAGTGTTATTTACCCCTTCGCTTAACACAAGAACCAGGGATCACTCAATGAAATTGATAGGCAGCAAGCTTAAAACAAACAAAAGGAAGTATTTCTTCACACAATGCAGTGTCACCCTGTAGAACTTTTTGCCAGGGATGTTGTGAAGGCCAAAATTATACCAGGGTTCAAAAAAGAACTAGTTAAGCTCATGGAGGTTAGGTCCATCAATGGCTATTAGCCAGGATAGGCAGGGATAAAACACCATGCTCTGAGTGTCCCTAGCCTCTGTTTGCCAGAAGCTGGGCGTGGACAACAGGGGGATGGTTAACTCCATAATTCCCCGTTCTGTTCATTCCCTCTGAAGCACCTGGAATAGTCACTGTCGGAAGACAGGATACTGGGACAGATGTGGACCATCGGTCTGACCCAATATAGCCATTCTTACATAAAAAATAATTATAATAATAAAAAAGTTTAATATAGAAACTTGCCAAGATAAGGACCTCTTGAGATAGCGATGATGTGAGATAATGACCTTGGGAAATAATTCATTTTAAAAATCTTGTCCTACCAGGAAATGTATATTCATTTCCCAGTCACAAATCTAGCATTCTGGAGCAAAGTCACTAAAACATAGTGCAGTGCCCTGGCTGCTGTTGTTTGTCATGCCACCATTCACTCTACTGCTCCGTCCCCAATATCCCTGTACTGTCACCTTCTGCAGCCACTTGCCACTGTGACCTCTGCAAGTCGATCTCTTGAGGTACCACCCAGCTCTCAGTGATTTCAGCTGTTAATGGGGGAACCTCGCTGCTAGTGCAGGCTGGGCTGTCTTTTCCACAGACATGCTGTCCTGCAGCAGGTCTAAGCAAGTTTGTTACTTTCCTAATGGATATGACAAGCCCAGAGGTCCCAGGGCTATGTACTGCCAAGCCTAGAGGTGCCGGGGCTCAGCCCTGGCAAGCCCTAGCACAAATTAAGCACTGAGGGAGACCCCCTCATTCAGTCAGGCTAAGCACAGTTCTGGTGCCCTTTACTCCTACAATACAGATAACAACATTTCATGACCCCCACATTTAATACTTAAGTGATTTGTAACCCAACACCAACCAAAATTGATCACTGGGGCAGCACAGCTCTGTCTGCTGGATACCTAGGCAGAGTAGGTGTGTTCATGTAAATGCAGTCTGGTCCTGAAGCCTTTCCACCCACCACAGGCTCATCACTAGCTGTCAGAGGAGAGCTCTTTCAGACCTTGCTTATAAACATAATTTGAAATTATTAAGGAGGCCAATATAGCCGAAACGAATGTGCCGACATTGTCATAAATAACGGCTGTATGAGGAAGCTAGTCTTTGTTCATACTTTTCAAACCCATTATGCTTTTTCAGGTACAAGTATTTTCTCATATACTGTGTATGCTTTTAAAGTGTGTATTACTGTTTCAATTTAAATTAAAATTTCCAACCAATGACTAAATTGGCAACTCGACATGTAACTGGGGGGTAGAGGAGTGCTAAGGAAATTCAGGGGGAGTGTACACCCCCCCCCGCAGGGGGGGTGTCAAGGTTCCTTCCCCACTCTGAACGCTAGGGTACAGATGTGGAGACCTGCATGAAAAACCTCCTAAGCTTATCTTTACCAGCTTAGGTCAAAACTTCCCCAAGGTACAAAATATTCCACCCTTTGTCCTTGGATTGGCCACTACCACCACCAAACAAATACTGGTTACTGGGGAAGAGCTGTTTGGAAACGTCTTTCCCCCCAAAATACTTCCCAAAACCTTGCACCCCACTTCCTGGACAAGGTTTGGTAAAAAGCCTCACCAATTTGCCTAGGTGACTACAGACCCAGACCCTTGGATCTTAAGAACAATGAACAATCCTCCCAACACTTGCACCCTCCCTTTCCTGGGAAATGTTGGATAAAAATCCTCACCAATTTGCATAGGTGACCACAGACCCAAACCCTTGGATCTGAGAACAATGAAAAAGCATTCAGTTTTCTTACAAGAAGACTTTTAATAGAAATAGAAGTAAATAGAAGTAAAGAAATCCCCTCTGTAAAATCAGGATGGTAGATACCTTACAGGGTAATTAGATTCAAAACATAGAGAAACCCTCTAGGGAGAAACTTAAGTTACAAAAAAGATACACAGACAGAAATAGTTATTCTATTCAGCACAATTATTTTCTCAGCCATTTAAAGAAATCATAATCTAACACGTACCTAGCTAGATTACTTACTAAAAGTTCTAAGACTCCATTCCTGGTCTATCCCCAGCAGAAACAGCATATAGACAGACAGAGACCCTTTGTTTCTCTCCCTCCTCCCAGCTTTTGAAAGTATCTTGTCTCCTCATTGGTCATTTTGGTCAGGTGCCAGCGAGGTTACCTTTAACTTCTTAACCCTTTACAGGTGAGAGGATTTTTCCCCTGGCCAGGAGGGATTTCAAAGGGGTTTACCCTTCCCTGTATATTTATGACAGGGGGTCTAAGGAAATCCCTGGCGCTTTTAGTGCCAGAATTCCTAGGTTCCAGTCATGGCAAGCAGGGAGGATGGAGGATGTTGGTAAATCTATAGCTCCTGGGTGGATTCCATTCTATCACTTGAAGTCTTTAAGTAAAGACTGGATATTTTTTCTAAAAAATATTCTCTCTCTCAATCAGAAGTTACGGGTTTGATGGATGCAGGGGCGTGCACAATGGGGGGGGGAAGCATCCCCACAAGAGGCATCCTGAGAAATTGAGGGGGGAGGGTCACACAAATCTTTCATTTGTGTGTGTTTAATGTGCCCCTCCAAAAGTGGTCAAATTTAAATTCCTGCGCATGCCCCTGGATGGGTGAAATTCTGCAGCTAATGTTATACAGGAGGTCAGAGTAGATGTTGTGTAATGGTGCCCTCTGATCTCAAAATCTATGAAGTGGTAAGGCTACATATAGAAGAAGCAGGGCTCCTAAAGACTATTCTCTCCTCCACATATATGTGAAGAACTGTACTGCAGCACATGAGCGCAGGAAGTAAAGAGCCACAGGCGACCTTAACTGTGTTATTTCTGAAGTACTGGGGCTTCTTTGCTACCTTAATGTTCTTTTAATGTAATTTTTTCACATGGAATTTCTCTCTATTTTGATCTACTTTACCTACCTTTTCCTATTTTCTGATACATAGCCTTCAAAGTGTAATTGTTTAGGTGAATTAGCTGCATTCATTTTCTGATTCAGTTTCCATTTTGACATCATGTAATACAATTTACAGCATGGACACAAAGTTCTCATGGGCCTTCCATTCTGTCAAAAAACATTTTCTACATCTTTTAATATCATTGAATTCTTATTGACTGAGATCATCAATACACTACAAGGGAGACACTGAAAAAATCAGTTCCGAGTTACAGTATGTCATGGTGGTTTGTTAAAAGTGGTTACTCTTTACGTGAGATACTTACTGAAATTAGGGAGCATTATAGGTACATTTTTTTTATAGTGGTACTTTGAACATTGCTTCAAATGAAGCTGTGATGGGTTTTCTGTTATTGTAGCCCTGTTACAGTTAAGTGCCAGTCAGCATTCCCATGCTCGAACAGTGTTTTTAGGAGTTAGAACTCTATCATAATTCTGTCTCATCACACCAGGGGGTATTTTTGAAATAAAAGTAATTGTTTAGCTATGTGGTTAGGTTGCTCACTCATTTCTCCTTAGTCTTCCAACAAGAACATTGCAAAGATTTTTAGCACATGGCCTGGGAGCATGTGTGCGGCAGCCAACTTGGTTATGAATGTGAGAGTCTCTTTTAGAAATACCTTGAAAATGACTTGGTGGTGGAATTTCAAGTCTTCATGTTGAAAATGCCAAAAGATCACTTATGTATACTTCTGTGTGCTTGTGTAACACATTGATTCTGTGTGTGTTACATCTCCCCCTTTAATGGGTGTCCACTTAACACAAGAGCCAACTACTGCTCATGCAGTATCCATTTGTTATACACAAAGGCAACCTTTCCACACACAAATGGGCCTGTACTTTTGTAGGTGCAATTTAAGAGCTAGTTTTGAACATCTGGCCCTTAAGGTCACACAGAACAAGGTTCAAGTGAAGTAATCATGTATTGAAGAGCTAAGGACATGTCACACCCTGGTGCAGTAGCTCTTCAAAGTTGGCTCAGTTCAGACAGAATGCCCTGGAAAAACAGAAGACTGAGGGCCTGATTCTGACCTTCTCAGATTTTTCTCTATTGACTTCAGTGGACTTTGTCTTCTTTTACACCAGTAGGAGATCAGAATCAGACCCAGCATCCCTAAGGCCTTATTGCAGCCACAGGCAAACCTTGCCTGAAAAGAAAATGAGCATGTATAGAAAAGAGACAAGATGGGGTCACAAGAAAACTCTTTGGTAACTTATTTATTAAGGAAAGTTCATCCTATATGCAACATCAGGTATATAGTAGAATTTACTTTTTACCCCTTTTTGTGTTTGTAGCTTTGCTGACTGAGGCACATGACTGTCAAGTAAATTACCAAAAGTCACTTAGGAATGACCAGTTCTGTCATCTCTCCTTGGTACTTTTACATTACTGTATGAATAGTACCACTGATTTCAGTGAGGCTACACAGAGTAAGTTACCACATGAGTAAAGGTTGCAGAATGATGAGTGGCTCAAGCCCAGGATCTTACTGAAGTATTGACAATATCAGGTGTTCAAAAATCATGAGTCAGCCCCCAAAGTCAGGATCTTGTCTTTAAAAACTATGAGATTATTTTAATTAATATATTGTGGAGTATTTTTATTTGCCTTTTAGGGTTCATGTTTTCAAGCTTGTCTTTGCAATCAGGAGGCCTAGAAGCTGCCTTTATTTTTAAAATTAAAGAGTCAATGCTCAAATACTCACATAATTCCAAGAGCTGGAACTTCAAGAAAAACAACCTGTATCATGAGACTTGCGATACAATCAAGAGTTAGCAACACTGCTATTGACTTCAAGTTCTTTACATTTCATTTAGCTCTGTTTCTTTTACAGCATCCCTTGAGTCAGGTAGCATGGAGCATCTGTAGTATCACTTTTGCAGAGAAATATTTATACACACAGAAGACAGCTCTGAAGGTAGTGAGCTGAAAGTCAGAGAGAGAATGTGATAAAGTTCCTTTCACTCGACCCCTCACTACAGTTAGTGCAAGACTCCAGTCATATTTAAATATTGATGGTCTTCTGTACCAATGATGACCAACAGAATCCTAGTCACATGACCTGGGTGAGTGACTAATTGGAATGCTGTCAAACCACACCTACAATAGTTGACTGCATAAGATGATGCATGATGACATGATGACTCAGTGCATGGCAGTATTTGTTCATTATGTGGGCTTCATATAAAAGGTCTACAGAAACACTTCCTAGACACTTTCAGTTGTATGTGGAAACTCATAACATTTGGGTTTCCTCACAAAGAAAAACACCATCCAAAGGCTTATGCTCCCAATTATGCACTTAGCTGAGAGGTGGCAGGGTTAAGTTTTAAGTCTTTCAGAACCTTCGATAGACGACTCCCTTAGAATGAAAAAGCCTATTTGGAATTCAATACCAACCGTTCTGCTTTGAAAATACTAATGCTTAGATTCAAACTGAGACATTTCCAAGGTGAGGTGGACATTCCATACTTAATTTTCAAAGTTGTGCACAAATGGGATGGTGGATAAACTGCACACTCTAACTCCAGCATTTGCACAGATGTAAGCAGAGTCAGGATGAGCTCCACCCTGACATCTGGTGGTGAGGTGTGGCAAGTTGTGGAAAAGAACTTCAGGGGCTGATCTCATTTGCATAGGCACACCCACCCCGCCTAGAATGAGGCCATAGCTGCCCAAATGGTCACTTTGGCTGCTGTGGGATCCCCAGTGTCTCTGTTATTGGGGCAGGAAGAATAAATTGTTATTACCCTGATTATGGGAATTGTGCTTGGAACTGTACTGGGCCTTCTGTTATGATGGAGGGACTCACCATCAACTAAGTAGCACTCGCTAGGCAAGGGTCATGGGTTCCAAAACTGTGAATTGAGAGAGACTGGGGACAAGTATTAATACTTGGTGGTATGGGCCCTTTGGTGAGGGCCTTATATGCTAATTGCACTTCCTCCTCTCTCCACTGTGGAATATCAGAGCTAATTTTGATTCTATTAGGAGTCTGATGCTGAGCTCACTTTGGGGCTAATGGTGCACCAGCACTGAGGCTCCTCTACTACAAGCTGAATTCACCAAGGAGCTGAACTGACTCAGAGCTGAAATCACTGAGTGTTGTGTTAAGTAGTGGGGGAGCCTGAAGATATATTGTGGAGCAGTTTGCGGGACGGCTGGAGCGCCTGTTGGACAGGCTGGTGGAGCAGTTCATGGGACGGTGGGAGCTGCTTGTGGGATGCGGAGCTGGTGGAGCGGAACGGAGCGGAGCGGAGCCCTAGGGAGCTGCGGGGCAGTCAGCTTCAGATCATGTAAGGTGCCCCTTATCTCTCTTCCCCCTCCCCCGATCTCCACCCAGGTTGGGAGGTAAAGCTCTGCAGATAAACTTTCTAACTCTGGGACTGCCCTGACCAGGGACAGAGACTTTTGGGTCATTGGACTTTTGGGACTTTGGGTGATTTTGGGTTGCTGGACTCAAGAACCAAAGGGAAAGGACACGACCCAATTTGCTTGGGGTGGGTTTTTGCTCATAGGTTGTGTTATGAATCCTGTTGGTGGTGTTTCCCCAACATAATGCCACATTGTTTCTCTCTGTTATTAAAAGGCTTTTTGCCACACTCAGATTCTGTGCTTGCGAGAGGGGAAGTATTGCCTCTTGGAGGCACCCAGTGGGGGTGGTATATATTTGTCCCAGGTCACTGGGTGGGGGCTTGAGCCGGTTTTGCATTGTGTTATTGGAATGGATCCCCTAGATATTGAACCCGACCCTTGTTGCTGCCAACTTTGACAGGCAGAAGGGTTACACATGCAAACACTTATTTTTCAAACCAATTGCCAGCTTTGCATGCACAAATGTCAGGAGATGTGCCTTGTTTGATACCCAGTTTTGAAAGTCTGACACCCTGTCCTTAATTTCTTCTTTTTGACAAGTGAAATCCTGTGAGGGCCCCTTACTCTCACATTGAGATGCTCCATGCCAGTCTGACTGATTGTTAGTGTGATAATGAAGATGACTTAGGAGCAGCTGCTCAACCATCTGTGGCTAGGTCCCACAGAGGCCTAACAAGGGATGAGAGCTCATGCAACAGGCCTACCCAGCACCTGGCCCCTCTGTTCCCCTCACAGAGATCATGGTGACTTTTATAGAACTTGGGCTGCAGAAGCCCTCAAGGAGCAACATGTGGGGGAAAAGGGGGCTGGTTATAGGGATAACTCAGAGCTTCTCCCCACACCTACCACTTCTGGGGGAGAGCTTGGATGAGTCACAAGGTGCTAAGCTGCTGACCCTACTTCCTTTGGCTTGGGGAGGGAGCATTGTTGGGGCAATGGGCCTGTCTTTGAAATGAAGTTGCCAGGCAGTAGTACTGTCATCCAATTCCAGTGCTGGCTTGGGAGAGGGAAAGGAGCCTGCTCGGAATCCTTGCTGTGTCACCAAATTTTTCTTCAGCAAGGGATTCTTCTCTTGTGCGATTGCTGGGAGAGGCATTGCCTCACTGCTGATGTCAGCTCCTAAGAACCCCACTACCATCTATGGATGTGGAAGTGGGGATGATAGGATCTTGGAATAAAATCCTGACTCCTTTCAAGTCAATGGCAAAACTCCCACTGGTTTCAGTGGGGCCAGTTTTTCACCCCTGGTTCTCTTCCTTCAGGTAGAAAAGCAAGGGACAGCTGTGTGTTCACTGCCCAAACAGCTTTCATTTCTTAGGACTGGAGCAATGTTGTGTGAGCCTGGAGCCAGCTTGGCCTCAATACGCAGTCAAAGCTCCATGTCTGCTTAAAGGGGTGCAGATGTGGTCAGGATTTTGCCTAATGGTAGGATTTAGGGTGGGAATAGTGAGCTGTAGCTCACGAAAGCTTATGCTCAAATAAATTTGTTAGTCTCTAAGGTGCCACAAGTACTGGAAAAGTCATGGAGCAGGTCCTTAAGGAATCAATCCTGAAGTACTTACATGAGAGGAAAGTGATCAGGAACAGTCAGCATGGATTCACCAAGGGAAGGTCATTCCTGACTAATCTAATCGCCTTCTATGATGAGATTACTGGTTCTGTGGATGAAGGGAAAGCAATGGATGTATTGTTTCTTGACTTTAGCAAAGCTTTTGACATGGTCTCCCACGGTATTCTTGTCAGCAAGTTAAAGAAGTACGGACTGGATGAATGCACTATAAGGTGGGTAGAAAGTTGGCTAGATTGTCGGGCTCAACGGGTAGTGATCAATGGCTCCATGTCTAGTTGGCAGCCGGTGTCAAGTGGAGTGCCCCAGGGGTCAGTCCTGGGGCCGGTTTTGTTCAATATCTTCATAAATGATCTGGAGGATGGTGTGGATTGCACTCTCAGCAAATTTGCGGATGATACTAAACTGGGAGGAGTGGTTGATACGCTGGAGGGCAGGGATAGGATACAGAGGGACCTAGACAAATTGGAGGATTGGGCCAAAAGAAATCTGATGAGGTTCAATAAGGATAAGTGCAGGGTCCTGCACTTAGGACGGAAGAACCCAATGCACAGCTGCAGACTAGAGACCGAATGGCTCGGCAGCAGTTCTGCGGAAAAGGACCTAGGGGTGACAGTGGACGAGAAGCTGGATATTAGTCAGCAGTGTGCCCTTGTTGCCAAGAAGGCCAATGGCATTTTGGGATGTATAAGTAGGGGCATAGCGAGCAGATCGAGGGACGTGATCGTTCCCCTCTATTCGACATTGGTGAGGCCTCATCTGGAGTACTGTGTCCAGTTTTGGGCCCCACACTACAAGAAGGATGTGGATAAATTGGAGAGAGTCCAGCGAAGGGCAACAAAAATGATTAGGGGTCTGGAACACATGACTTATGAGGAGAGGCTGAGGGAACTGGGATTGTTTAGTCTGCAGAAGAGAAGAATGAGAGGGGATTTGATAGCTGTTTTCAACTACCTGAGAGGTGGTTCCAGAGAGGATGGTTCTAGACTATTTTCAGTGGTAGAAGAGGACAGGACAAGGAGTAATGGTCTCAAGTTGCAGTGGGGGAGGTTTAGGTTGGATATTAGGAAAAACTTCTTCACTAGGAGGGTGGTGAAACACTGGAATGCATTACCTAGGGAGGTGGTAGAATCTCCTTCCTTAGAAGTTTTTAAGGTCAGGCTTGACAAAGCCCTGGCTGGAATGATTTAATTGGGGATTGGTCCTGCTTTGAGTAGGGGGTTGGACTAGATGACCTCCTGAGGTCCCTTCCAACCCTGATATTCTATGATTCTATACTCCTTTTCTTTTGCGAATACAGACTAACACGGCTGCTACTCTGAAACCAGTCTTAACTTTGATTTCATTCTCACTTCCAGTTCTGCTACCCTTCTTCATGTTGAATAGAACCTTATAATATGAGTAGCCAGGGAAATAAGTGGGGCTATTTCATACTATTCCACATAACTAGGGATGGCAGAATCAGGCCCTCTGTCTCACATGTGCAATGCTTTTGTATTTATTTTTGCATACATCAAAATTCAGACTGCTTGTACTGTCTATATGCACATTCTGAAGCACAGGTGTTGGTGGAGGTTTTGGGGAGTGGGGGCGTTGGTTGCTTGTTTGGTTTGGTTGTTTTACTGTTTGTTTGGTTAGGTTTTTTTGCTTTTTCCCTGTGCTTTGCTGAGCTTTTGGTTTGCTGATGGAAAGCAATGATCGTTCTATCCAACTGGATTCTGAGCTCATTGCCCTGGGGAATGTTTCTTTAATGTGACAATTGGAATTAGAGGAAAGTCTCCTAGCAGCTGTACTTTAGTCCTCTCAGTAGGATTACCATTTTGGAAGCTTAATTATTTTGTTTATTAAATACTGCCGCTCACTATTTAAAGTAACATAAATCAAGATTTGAAGAAACATGAGCCTTATCATTGTGGCTTCCTTATTTGCTCAGTTGTTATCTTACAAGGTCAATCTTTAGAGAGTTTAAGCACATAGTTAGGCTATAGTTTCAGCGATTTATTACCAATCTGGTGGGAGCTGTAAAAGCTCTGCAAGAGGATCCATGTTAATTGGTAGTCTGGCAGTTGTGCAGGAGAGATTAGTTTTAATAGTGGACTCTAAGCTACATAGTCTATGTTGAACACATGATCTTTACAGTACTGAACCAAAAGGAGGAACCGCACGATACTGTGTGTGCATGTAAGTATCTGAGCAAATAAACATGAGCATGCTGTGGGAATACTATTTTATTTTTTATAATTGTTGCACTTTCCTCTTATCAAACTATAGTTACTGTGTATAAAACAATTCTTTATTATTTGTCCCTGCACCTGAAGAAAGGCATATATCTTATTCTCTTTAAGAATGATCAATATTTAGACGTACAGCAAATTTCTTCTTCATTACGGACATGGTATAGGAACTATTACCGAAAAATATTCTCTTTTTGGAGTTCTTATTTGTAGAAATCAGACTCTTGTTTATGCATGTGCATGAAGATTCCATAAGGGGATGTGCGCCATTGGCCAGGTTTTCAATCGAGCTCAGTGTGAGGGCCCTGAAACAGATGTTTTAGAAACAGATGTGTTTTTAGTAGTAATTTTGAATATTTATTATAGCACATATCTTTATTAATGGTGATATAAATTATATAAGAGAAATGGGAGTTGCCCCTTTAAGAATAGAGTGGGGGCACAGAGAATGAGCTTCTGCAGAAGGGCGTGTTTAGAGCAGTGCTGCTCAAAGTGGTGGTCCGCAGACACCGCGGTGCTGGTCTACGAGCTATTGGCTGCTAGTCTGTGTACACATTGGGGGAAAAAACCAAAACGCCAGTCCCCCACATCAGATAGCTTGAGAAGCACTGGTTTAGAGGGTAGCCAGCTGCTGCTGTAGGAGGCTGGCCTGTGTAGTGAGCGAGCACTTAAGTGGTTTCTGTCTGCAAGAATTATCTTTGCATCAGAGAAGGAAGTCTCTACACTAAAATAGCAGCCTGAGTTGGTCTAAAGTCAATTTTTGCAGTCTATCTGCCCTCAAACCTTACTTCCGTGTATGGGATTTAAATCTGACTGACCTTCTGTTGGAAAAATTGAATACTGTCAGTAGCACTGAAATAGAGCGCTAGCAAAACTAAAGAGCTTCAGGACTGCTGAGGTTATTACAAATCAATTCTGTGCAATCTATTTTGCAAGAAGGAGACATTAAAGATCTCACCACCGTAGTACTATTTCAGACAGGACTACATCAACATGCGCTGGGTACCTTTCAGAGCACATCAGCAGGATCTGCACGGGGCAATTAGAGCTCAACGCTTCAGAGTGCTCTACAGTTTATACCCTTCTGGTGTGCACTGTTGCATTACATAGTTAAGGCCTAACGGAGCAGTGCCGTGTTTTCTTTAGTCTCCATTTTTGCTCTGCACTGTGTAGACAAGCCCTTAGAAATTCATTAGGTTCTGAAGTTAAAATTGGAGCCTAATATTTAATCACTAGGATTCTAAAAGAAAAAGGTCACTGGACCAGATCCTGATCCATAGTCTACTGCTCAAACCACATGAAGTAGCCAGAAAACTACCCTAATGGTGCAGCTGGGGATTCAACTGACATAGAGGAGGCATAAACCTGCATAGCAAGTGATACACCACATGCTTCTGCCCCAGCACTGCCATGGAGGCAGGCCACGGGTGTGGCTGGAGGCACGAGGAAGTGTGGCTAAAGCATGCTGCTCTCCAGCTCCCAAGAGGACCATGTCTCTATGTAAAACTCAGCCCCATGATCAGAAGATCAATGAAAAATGGCTTAGAGAGACCTTCCCTGCTCCTCAGAGCTGCGCCCAACAAGGGATCTGGTCTGTTATATTTTAGAACCACTAGTCTTGCCCTAATAGGGATAAACTAGAGGATCTTTTGTATCTCAGTTTTCATGATTCAATTATCAAACCTTGCTTTTCTTACCCTAAGGAAACAAGCAGATGCACAGGGACCGTTTTTGCTCAAGGCTACTTTCAAGACAAATGGGATCATAAAAAAATATCACCCAACTAAACTAGAGCTGGGGAAGTTCAGATTCAGAGCTAAACTTGGCACCATGAGCCCATTCCCAAACAGTTCTCAAAAGACACTTAGTTTGGCTATTTAGAAGGGCTTGGGGTTTAAACCACCAGTCTATAATAGTGTTGCACAGTTAATCAGATTGCATATAGTGCAAACTTGTACATATTCAGGGGGAGTTCCAAGCAGGCACTAAAAATAACCTATCAGAATTAAGTTTGGACCACAAACAAGGCTTTGTTTATTGAGGGCTATATTTTAATACCCTTACTCAATCTGGCCTTTATTTGTTTGAGTTGTACAGTTTGCCTGTTATGACAGTCTAGGCACACACACAAAAGATGAGCTAATGCAGGAGAACAAAGTGCCAAAAAAATTACACTACAAGAAGAACTCCCTCTCCCACAGAAGTCTAGGAGAAAAGCAAAATCCTCCCAGCTTGACGCATATCCTCAGAAGAAATCTGAATAAATAGGTAGGCCTTGCAAGATTCTTAGAAGGCCTAAAGATTGGTGAACCAAGGGGATGAAGCAAATTCAAGTGGCTGCACTGAGAATAGGCAGCCACCAGTTCCGAGATGTACAAATCTAGTGTGTCAACTCAACCATCTTAGCTGATCTCAAAGGACATTGACTAACACAAGGAGAGAGGAAGTCTCCAAGGTAGACAGAGCCCAAACCTTAAAGGGCTTCATAGCTCAAAACCAGCACCTTAAATTGTACCTACAAGTGAACTGGAAGCCCGTGCAGCCTATGCAATGCCAGTGAAGTATGCTCCATGTCTGAAACAGTGCAGAGAAAGTGGTCAGGCATATTCTGCACCAGCTGAAGTTTCCCAGTGTTCGTCAGAGTAGCACTGAGTGGAAGGCATTCTGGAGGTGACAAAGGTACAGGTGACTGTGGTGAGGGCTTCAGCTGAGACAGGAGTCGAGCACAGCTGAAAAAATCTGGACACCCAGAAGGAACCACAGACTGCCTAGAATGCAGACTATAGGAAAAAAAAGCAGACGTCACTCGATTAATAGGGCAGACAGCATCTCTCTGCCATTCCATCTGGTTCAATCAAGCACAGAACTTGCAGAATGCTGATAGCATGACAGTGCAAACCATGGGACCTCCACAAGGATTTTATACTCAAGGGGCAGCTGTTCAAGGGTGAGGAGAGCACCGAGGTGAACTAATGACAGAAGCATTGCTCCATTTTAACCCTGTACTGATCAGCAGAGCCATTGTGGAACAGGGATTGGGCATGCAGCCATTGCCATTGCCCCTTGTGTCATGATGGCAGAGGTCCCATTCCAGCATGTGCACCCTTGATTTAAAGGGAATTGTCATAGGACAAGCCCTCCTGGAGCATCCTCCAGCATCAAACCATGGCATGGCCAGTGCACTGCCTCAGTTTCCCCTTCAGAGCCCCCAAAAGTAATCCTTAAGGCTCTTCAACCCTATATAGCCTTTTGTGGGTTAGTACAAAAGTCCTGTGCACACAAATCATAAAGTCCTACATGGGATTGTCTAAACAGTCCATGCAACACACAAAGTATGCCTCTGGTATCTCTCACCACACCCCAGCTCTTCAATACACCTCTGACATCTCTCACCAGATCCCAACTCTCCACTACAGCTCTGACATCTCTTTACTCCCCCTCTTCCCCCCCACATAGGGTTGCCAATTTTGGTTGGACGTATTCCTGGAAGTTTCATCACATGACAGTCTTTAATTAAAGATTAATCTTTAATTCCTGGAGACTCTAGGACAATCCTGCAGGGCTGACAACCCTAACCATGCCCCAGCTCTCCAGTACAGCTCTGGCATGTCTAGCTTCACCTCACCACAGCCATCAGCTCTCTCTGACCCTCTAGCTTCAGCTCACAGAGCCAATAGGCATCTCCTTCTGCTTCTCTCAGCCTTCTCCCACCATCTGTAGTTGTGGCTCTCTGAATCAGGAAGATCAGCAGGCCTGACCCCTCCTCTGGCTTCCTGGCAGTGCTTAATTTCTAATGAAACAGGTTCCAGGGCTCAAGCAAGCTTTTTACATTCCTAACTGATGTGGCAAGCCTAGAGATGCTAGGGCTATGAACTGCTAAGCCAGGGGTGGGCAAACTACAGCCCATGGGCCACATCCAGCCATTTTAATCCATCCCTCAAGCTGGGGAGCAGGATCTTGAGCCTGCCCCACTCTGGTGCTCCAGACGGACAGCAGGGTCGGAGGCCGCTCCTAATGGCTCCCAGAAGCAGCAGCATATCCCCTCTCCAACTCCTATGCATAGGGGCAGACAGGGGGCTCCGCTCTGCATGCTTCCCCCACCCCAAGTACCGCCCCCGCAGCTCCCATTATCCAGGAACCATGGCCAATGGGGGCAGTGCCTGCAGAGGGGGCAGCACGCAGCAGAGCCGGCTGGCCACGCCTCCCCATAGAAGTCCGGTGCTGCTTCCAGGAGCTGCTTGAGGTAAGTGCTGCCTGGAGCCTGCGCCACCCCCTCTGCACCCCGCCCCAATCCACCTTCTGCCCTCCAAATCCCTTGGTCCCAGCCCAGAGCACCCTCCTGCACCCCAAACCCCTCATCCTCAGACCCACCCCACAGCCTGCCCCCCACAGCCAGAGCTCTCACCCCCTGGTGCCCCAATCCCCTTCCCACCCTCCAAACCCTTCAGTCCCAGCCCAGAGACTCTCCTATACCTCCAAACCCCTCATCCCCAGCCAGAGCCCTCACCCCCCCCCCAGCAGCCTGAGCCCAGAGCCCCTTCCTGCACCCTGAACTCCTCAGTTCTGGCCCCACCCCAATGCCCACACCCCCAGCCAGAGCCCTCACCCCCTCCCACACCCCAATCCTAATTTCTATGAGCATTCATGGCCCACCATACAATTTCTATACCTAGATGTGGCCCTTGGGCCAAAAAATTTGCCCACCCTTGTACTAAGCCTAAAGGTGCCAGGCTTAGGCCTGGTAAGCCGTGGCACAAATTAAGGACTGTTCCCTCGCCCTCAGCTCTTTTTAGCTTTGGCTAAAAGATCAATAGCTAGTCCCTCCACCGGCTTCTTGAGAATTCCTCCCTCTTTCCAAGGAGGATCAGCAGAGAGCTGTCTGCTCTTTGTAGCTTTCCCAATAGACCTTCTCCAGTGCTCTAACTCCCCAACAGCTCTGACTTGTCTCTTTTCCTGACTGCTTCTCACTGACTTCTTTTTACCACGTCTCCCCAATCATCTATAGCCCCCAGGTGCTCACCTGCTCTCTTAATTAGCCAAAGTGGGAACAACTGTTCTGGCACAGGGGCGCTAGACCTGTTTCTTTTACAGGGGCCAGCCACCCTGTGACAGATATGTCTACAATTTAAGTTGGGGTGTCATTCCCAGCTTGAGGAGAAATACCCACGGTAGCTCTGGTTGAACTAGCATGCTAAAAATTGAGTGTAGCTGCAGTAGGAGGGGCTAGCTGCCCCTAGTATGTGCCTAGTGTCTTAGACAGGTATGTACTTGGGGTGGTGATCGGCTGTCACAGCTACACTCTATTTTTAGAATACTAGTTCAATCAGAGCTAGTGTGGGTATGTCTCCTTGAGCTGGGAGTCATAGCCCCAGCTCAAAGTGTAGACATACCCAAAGACTTAAAGGAATAGAGAGTCCACCACATCCTTGGGTAATTCGTTCCAATGGTTAATCATCCTCTCTCTTAAAATGGAGATTTTAAGATGGAGACTGATGCCCTTTCTGGGAGATTTTTTATTTTACTTAGCCTAAAATAGAAATCATGTAGACTGAAGATATGTGTTGGGAAAACACAGCAGAACATAACATGAGAGGGTGTTCCCTGCCCCTTCCTCCAGTAGTGTTGAGAGCCAAGGAGGATAATTAACCTGACAGGCCACAGCTGAAGGGAATCAAGCAGGCAAGTAATCCCCAAAGTGAGTAAGGGAGCCCAGCTGTGGAGGAATGAGCTGGGTGGCAGGACATATAAAGACAAGAAATAGGATGCTGGGAAAGGGTAGACACTTCTAGGAGAAGAGAAGAGTGGGGGTATCACTCTCTTGGAGGAGGCTTTTGGAACTGGTAAACCTAGGAAGAAAGGGGGAACTAGTGGTAGGAAGAGGTTTGCCAGGTGTCTGGTTTTCAGCTAGAAAGTCTGGTGAAAAAGGGGGACCCGACAGCGTCTGGTCAGATCTACTGACTGGACACCTAAAGTCGGGTTACTGTAGGTGGTGGAGGCACCAGGTCATCCCCGGCTACAGCTCCTACTCAGCTGGGGTCGCCTCCTATGTTTGTTAGGCAGTTGCAACTCCCAACCCTGGCTCCACAGGCAAGTCCCTCCAGATGTGGGAGGGGAAAAGCAGCAAGTGATGGGGGCAAAGAGGGGTGGGGCTGGGCTTTGGGGGGAATAAGTGGCCTTGAGGGGAAGGAGCAGGGCAGGGGAGGCTCTGGCACTCCTGCTGGAGTGCCTGATTTTTAAATATTACCAAGTTGGCAACCCTAGGTAGGAAAAAGACCAGGAAAAGAGCAGTGAGGCTAGAGAGAAAGCCTGGACTGCTGAGCTGAGGGTCCCTAGGCTGGAATCCAGAGATGAAGGTGGTCCTGGGTTCCTCCAGCCTGTGAGGGAGTAACACAGAGGCAGTGAAGGGAGAACTTTGAGTGAGCTAGCTGGAGGGGTGAGTCACAGAGAGGATACTGCAGTTCCTGAGATGGAGAGAGCGGGGCTGCAGGCCAGACAGAGTTGGAACAAGCCGTTGACTGAATGAGCTAATCCCCAGAATGACCAGCAGGAGGCGCTGCAAGCGGTGGGTAGTATGCCCTGTGATAATAAAAGTAAAATGCAGCTTCTTCCTGTTTGGTTTGTGGGCCTAAATTCAGTGTCAGGAAAGTATGTGATTAATGGTACCATATATCTCTAAAGAACATTTCCCTACTCTATTTTTTCATGTAAATCTGCTTAGTCAGCCTTTGATGTATCAAATTTTAAGCTTATGCACCTGCATAAGTCCATAAAATTATGGCTGTCTGAACAGAACATAAGAATGACCCTACTGGGTCAGACCAAAGGTCCACCTGGACCAGTATCCTGTCTTCTGACAGTGGCCAGTACAAGGTGCCCCAGAGGGAATGAACAGAACAGGTAATCATCAAGTGATCCATCCCTAGTCACTCATGCCCATCTTCTGGCAAACAGAGGCTAGGGACACCATTCCTGGCTAATGGCCATTGATGGACCTATACTCCATGAATTTATCTAGTTCTTTTTTGAACCCTGTTATGGTCTTGGCCTTCACAACATCCTTTGGCAAGGAGTTCCACTGGTTGACTGTGTTTGAAGAAATACCTTTTGTTTGTTTTAAACCTGCTACCTATTAATGTCATTTGGTGACCCCTAGTTCTTGAATGATGAGAAGGAGTAAATAACACTTTCTTATTTATTTTCTCCATACCAGTCATGATTTTATAGACCTCTATCATATCCCCCCTTCGTAGTCGTCTCTTGTCTAAGCTGAAAAGTCCCATCTTCTTAATCTCTCCTCATATGGAAGCAGTTCCATACCCCGAATCATTTTTGTTGCCCTTTTCTGAACCTTTTCCAGTTCCAATATGTCTTTTTTGAGATGGGGTGAGCACATCTGCATGCAGTAGTCAAGATGTGGGCATACCATGGATTTATATAGAGGCAATATGATATTTTCTGTCCTATTATCTATCCCTTTCTTAATTATTCCCAGCGTTCTGTTTGCTTTTTTGTCTGCCGCTGCACATTGAGTGGATGTTTTCAGAGAACTATCCACAATGACTCCAAGATCTTTCTTGAGTGGTAACAGCTAATTTAGACCCCATCACTTTATATGTATAGTTGGGATTATGCATTCCAATGTGCATTACTTTGCATTTATCAACATTAAATTTCATCTGCCATTTTGTTGCCCCGTCACTCAGTTTTGAGAGATCCTTTTGTAGCTCTTCGTAGTCTGCCTAGGTCTTAACTATCTTTAGTAATTTTGTATCATCTGCAAATTTTGCCACCTTACTGTTTATCCATCTGGTCCTGGGGACTTATTGCTGTTTAATTTATCAATTTGTTCCAAAACCTCCTCTAATGACACCTCAGTCTGGGTTAGTTCTTCAGATCTGTCACCTAAAAAGAATGGCTTAGGTTTGGGAATCTTCCTCCTATCCTCAGGCGTGAAGACTGATGCAAAGAATTCATCATGTTGTTTCTTCGCAGTGGCCTTATCATCCTTGAGTGCTCCTTTAGAACTTCGATCACCCAGTGGCCCCACTGGTTGTTTAGCAGGCTTCCTGCTTCTGATGAACTTTTAAAAATAAATAAATAAATTACTTTTTGAGTCTCTGTCTAACTGTTCCTCAAATTATTTTTTGGCCTTCCTAATTGTATTTTTACATTTGCCAGTGTTTACGCTCCTTTTTATTTTCCTTGCTAGGTTTAACTTCCACTTTTTAAAGGATGCCTATTTGCCTCTCACTATTTCTTTTACTTTGTTTAGGCACAATGGCTCTTTTTTGGTTCTCTTACTATGTTTTTAATTTGGGGTATACATTTAAGTTGAACTTCTATATTATAATGTCTTTAAAAGCTTCCACACAGCTTGCAGGGATTTCACTTTTGGCACTGTACCCTTTAATTTGTGTTTAACTGATCTCCTCATTTTTGTGTAATTCCCCTTTCTGAAATTAAATGCTACAGTGTTGGGCTGCTGTGCTGTTTTTTCTGCCACAGGGATGTTAAATTTAATTATATTATGGTCACTGTTACCAAGCAGTCTAGCTATATTCACCTCTTGGACCAGATCCTGTGCTCCACTTAGGACTAGATCAAGAATTGCCTCTCCTCTGGTGGGTTGCAGGACTAGCTGCTCCAAGAAGCAGTCATTTAAGGGGTCAAACTTTATCTCTGCATTCCGTCCTGAGGTGATATATACCCAGTCAATATGGGGATAATTGAAATCCTCCATTATTGAGTTTATTTTAATAGCCTCTCTAATCTCCCTGAACATCTCAGTCACTATTACCATCCTAGTCAGGTGGTCGGTAATATCCCTACCTCTATATTCTTATTAGAGCATGGAATTTCTATCCATGGAGATTCTACAGTACAGTTTGATTCATTTATGATTTGTACTTCATTTGATTCTATGCTTTCTTTCACTTGCAATGCCACTTCCTGACCAGCATGACCTGTTCTGTCCATCTGATATATTTTGTACCCTGGTATTACTGTATCCCATTGATTATCCTCATTCCACCAATTTTCTGTGATGTCTATTATATTCATATCCTCATTTAATACAAGGCACTCTAGTTCACCCATTTGATTATTTAGACTTGTAGCATTGGTATATGAGCACTTTAAAAACTTGTCTCCTTTTAGCTGTCTGCCATTACACAATGTAATTGAATGGGACTCTCTTTTTTTTTATTTGACTGTTTCTGATCAGACACTGCCTGTATTTTATCATTTTCCATCCTCTTGTCCTCACTAGGACATAGAGATTTTCTATGAATCGATCCTCCCCAAGGGATTTCCGAACCATGTGCTCCTCCGCACCTGTCGGCTTTCCCCCAGCCCTTAACATTAAAAGGTCGTATAGCAGTTTTTAAACTAAGTGCCAGCTATCTGGTTCCATTTTGGTTTAGGTGGAGCCCATCCTTCCTGCAGAGGCTCCCCGTTTCCCAAAAGTTTCCCCAGTTCCTAATAAATCTAAACCCCTCCTCCCTACACCATTGTCTCATCCATGCAGTGAGACTCTGCAGTTCTGCCTGTCTAACTAGCCCTGCACGTGGAAATGGGAGCATCTCAGAGGATGCTACCATAGAGGTCCTGGGCTTCAATCTCTTACCTAGAGGAGGGAGGAAGCTACTAGTTATAGGGATCAGAAGAAAGGTCTAAATGGCTCCTGGGGATCCAGTCTTGGAAAGCAGGGGGAATGTAACTGGGCCACACATACAGACATTAGGCGGAACCTAGAGCAAAACTGGGTGCAGAGAAAAGCTTGAAAATGTGAACCATAAAGGCTCAGAAACCAGAAGGCAAATAAGAAGAACACAACATCTATTTTTTTTAATCTCATGAGTTGGACCACCTAGCAGAAATGGGATAAAAGCCCTGTATCCTTCAGCACATCACTTCCTGAAAGCTGGAGATACAGGAAAGGGAAAAGACTGAAGTTCTGGGCTGGCCATCTGGGAGTCCTCCAGCTGATATCCAGTAACTATCTTTCTATATCCAACAACATTAGCACCCTGGGAAAGATTTTAGTCATGTCTGTCCTTCGCTCCACCTGTATTTGCAGTTTCAACGCCTGCTGTGAACAGTAATGTGGCTAAAAAAAAAATGGAGGGACAAGGATTTTTCCTTAGGAAACACTGCTGAATAGCACCAACACTGGAGGAAACTTCAGCAGGATCAGAAGCTTTAAGGCATTATTTGAGAGGGTCTTGCCCTATTTGAAGTTTAAGAAGAAAGAAGTGCTGGCCTGGAACTGATGAGCTCCAGGTTCAGTTCCTGCTCTGACACACATTCTGTGTGACCTTGGGCAATTTACTTAGGCCCAGATCCTCAAAGGTATTTAGGCTCCTAACTTCTCTAGAAATCAACAACAGAGGCATTGTAAGGATATGTTAAAGACTGAGGTGCTCAGATGCTATGGTAATGGAGGCTAGATAAGTATCTAAGATAGGCAGAAGAAGAGATTTTATTTAGTAGGAGTGTTGGCAAGATTGAAACAGCCAACACTGTTGTGGTAAAGAGGAGAAGAATTTGGGCTAAGAATTCCACAGACAACTGGTTGACAGATCCAAAGCACTTACTAACAGCAGGACACAGCTCTTGGTTTAGTAAGTCAAAAGCTGTTTTCTCAAATAGTAAGATTCTCTTTAATGAAAAAATTAATCTTTGGGTTTTATAATTTAAAAATTAAATTGCAATAAGCAAGGCATTTACAGTAATACAACAAATATTATAATGGACATCAGGACAAAGGATTGCAAAAGTATAAGTCCATCACCTAATGCTTTTAGCATCTGTTTTCCTT
Source organism: Lepidochelys olivacea (assembly GCF_965140295.1). NCBI lineage: Eukaryota > Metazoa > Chordata > Testudines > Cheloniidae > Lepidochelys > Lepidochelys olivacea. The sequence continues at coordinate 176,764,688 of NC_140413.1, read as the reverse complement.
TTCTTTTTAAATGTTGCCACAGGAAAACCACAGTTTGTGACCATAATACCAGTTACAAATAGAATATTTTAGTGGTAAGATCCTGTATTAGCCATATTACATAACTTTATTAATGTGGACAGTCTAGCTAGAGTAGTCAAGAGGGCATCAAATTAATAGCAAATTGGGAAGGTAGAAAGAGGGGAAATATGAACATTCAGCACAAAGTTGAGATGTTGAGAACAAAATTAAGAAACTAAAGGACATGAAGAAAAAATTCTTGAATTGCCTGTACACCGATGCTAGGAGCCTGGGTAACAAACAAGAGGAGATTGAATTTCTAGTCAAATGAGCAATTCTATCTAGTCCATATTACTGAAATGATTTGCATGATTGGAATGTTAAAATCTATGGTTATAACTACTTAGGAAGGATCAAGTGGGGAAAAAGGGGAAGGGGAGTGACACTCTGTCTAAAATGACATGTGTTTTCAAGTCATTGATAACTCAGAAGAAAATGATTGTGAATCCATATGGATTCACAATGTCCTAACAGATAAAGCACAAGATAGGATATAAGCTAGTGTCTTCTACAGACTATCAGATCCCACTAGGGAAAAGAATGACCACCACCTTATCCACCTCTCTGTAGTGTGTGTGTGTGTGTGTGTGTGTGTGGGGTGGGTGGCGGGGGGAGGAAGCTGCATGATCATGGGGGACTTCAAGCTGAATGACATATGCTGGTGGTCTCAGATGCCAGTACTAAAACATCCTTGGAAACATTATAGATGACAATTTCCTAATTCAAAAACTGTTACAGCAAATATGAGGGAATGCTGTATTAGACCTCCTCTTAACAGATAAAGAGGAACTGATCACAGAACTAAAAATTAATGATATCTTAGGTACAACTGATCATGACTTGATTACATTTATAATGTACAAGCAGAAAAAACTTTGGGGTTTTAATAGAGCCAGTTTCACAAAGCTGAAAACAGTTGCGCCAAATCATCTGGGTGGAAGATTTTAATCAGAAACATGTGAGTGATAATAGATGTTCTTAAAAGATTGCCATACTTGATGCCCAAGAAGCAGCAGTCCTACTACTGTGGAAAAAGGCTGTACTGTTTAAAAAACTGACCTGGTTTTGAGAGGAAGTGAAGGCAGCTATAAAAAAAAAATTATATGTAACAAACAGAAGAAAGGAGGTTGATAGTAATGAATATAAATCAGAAGTTAGGGATTGTAGAAAATTGATAAGGGAAGCAAAGGGACACAAGGAGAAGTCCGTGGCCAGTAAAGTTAAGGACAATAAGAAGCAGGTTTTTAAATATATTAGGAACAAAAAGAATCCTGAAAATTGGTATTGGTCCATTACTAGATGGAAACTGTAGAATTATCAATAATAATGCAGAAGTGTTTAAATATTTCTGTTCTGAAAAACAGATTTGGGAAAAAACAGATGATATATTTTCATCATATGGTGATAACACTGTTTCCATTCCAATAGTATCTCTGGAGGATGTTAAACAGAAGCTACTGTAGTTAGACATTTTAAATCAGTAGGTGTAATAATTTGCATCCAAGTGTTTTAAAAGAGTTGGCTGAGGATCCTGCTGGATCATTCATGTTGATTTTCATTAAGCTTTGGAGAACACTGGGGAAATTCCAGAAGAGTGGAAGAAAGCTAATGTTGTACCAATTTTTAAAAACAGGTTGACCCAGGTAATTATAGGCCTTTCAGCCTGACATCAATCCCATGCAATATAATGGAGTGACTAATACAGGACTCGATTAATAAAGAATTAAATGGGGGTAATGTAATTTAATGCAACTCAAAATAGGTTTATGGAAAATAGACACTGTCAAACTAACTTGATATATTTTTATGATGGGATTATAAATTTGGTGGATCAAGGTAATAATGATGTAATATGCTTAGATGTCTGTAAGGCATTTGATTTGGTACCACACTATATTTTGATTAAAGAACTAGAATGGTATAAAATTAATATGCCATGCATTAAATAGATTTAAAACTATCTGATAGGTCTTAAATGTAATTGTAAATGGGGAATCGTCATCAAATGGGTGTGCTTTCTGCAGGGATTGGTTCTTATTAAATAGTGTTGGACCATTTTTATCCATGACCTGGAAGAAATCTGCAAGCTTTCAGTCATGATTTTGTTTATACAAAAATTGGAGGAGTGGTAAATAATGAAGAGGACAGGTCACAGCCTGGTAATTGGTGCAAGCATACAGTATGCATTTTAATACAACTAAATGCAAATGTATATATCTAGGAATTAGGGGCTTATCTAGGGAGTTGCACCACTGTAGTGCTTCAGTGTAGACACAACACAGGGTTCTCCTATTGGTGTAGGTAATCCACCTCCCCAAGAGGCCGTAGATAGGTCAATGGAAGAATTCTGTTAACCTAGAACTGTCTATATGGAGATTTAAGTCAATTTAACTATGTCAGTAAGAGGTGTGGATTTTTCACACCCCTGAGTGACAGGGCTGGTCAATCTAATTTTCTAGTGTAGGCCAGCCCAAATAATGTAGGCCACACTTATAGAATGGTGGATTGTATTCTGGGAAGCAGTGACTCTGAAAAAGATTTTGGAGTCATGGTGGATAATCAGCTGAACATGAGCTTCCAACGTGACTGTGGCCAAAAGAGCTAATGTGATTCTGAAATGCATAACCAGGGGACTCTCAAGTAGGGGATTTTGTTTTATATTTGTCACTGGTGTGACCACTGCTGGAATACTGTGTTCTGGTGTCCACAGTTCCAGAAGGTTGTTGACAAATTGGAGAGGGTTCAGAGAAGAGCCAAACATGCCTTATTGTACTAGACTCAAAAAGCTCACTCTATTTAGCTTAACAAAGAGAGGGTTAAAGGGTGACTTGATCACAGTCTGTAAGTATCTACATGGGGAATAAATATTTAATAATGGGCTCTTCAATCTAGCAGAGAAAGGTATTACATGATCCAATGGCTGGAAGCTGAAGCTAGAGAAATTCAGACTAGAAATATGGTGTATGCTTTAGGAAATTTTTTTGGAGAAGTTCTATGGCCTGTTTTATACAGCAGGTTGTTATAGATTATCACGATGGTCCCTTCTGACCTTGGAATCAATGAATGCATTAATGTGATACCAAATGTTAGCATATTTTCACCATTTTGTCAATGCATCAAGTCACTTTCTCTATCAAAACTGTGCTTGACAGTTTTTCAGTCATTCAAAATAAACTACAGGTATGTTCAATTTCTATTGCTGAGTATTATAATGTTTTTATTAATAGATATGTTGGCACTCATTTCTTAATGCTCAATGGAAGATTTAATTGTTCTTCTAATTCGAGTATGGGAGAGAGGCAGATCTTTGAATTCAGAACTGTGAAAATATCTTTGCATATAGTGCTCCAGTATATTTGTAATGTGACCAATGAAAAAGTTATTTTCAACAAGTTAGCTGATTTTCAACAAGTTTGGCAGCATCTCCAGCTTTTGTTGTTGTTACCTAAATTTAGTTTATATAGTGAAAATCAGCATGCAGTGAAATCTTCAAAAGAATTACTGAGATTATCAAACACTAGGTGGTGCTAAAGATTCACATATAAAGAAAGATTGATTTTAAAAAAATATATGGTTTCAGTAAGAGGTGATATTTCCAGTTTGGCCTAAGAGTAGCTACATGGACTACAAAATCCCCAGCAAAATGTCTTGTTAGCCATCATATTACAAAAATAATTAAATTTATATGCAGATATGACTGCACCCAAGTAAATTCACAAGTCACTAACTAGTTGTCAAATTCTACAGAGTGGAAGACCAAACAGCAACTCTGAAAACTAACTGTAATATAGGAACATAAGAATTGCCAGACTGGATCAGACATGAGATCCATCCAGTCCAGTATCCTGCCTTTGACAGTGGTCAGCACAACATGCTACAGAAGAAGGTGTAAGAACCTACAGTTGGCATATGTGAGGTAACCTGTCCTCCCCATATTAGGTCTCCTCCTGATCTCTAATAATTGTAGATTGGCTTAAGCCCTGAAGCACATGGCTTAATATCCCTTCCAAAATTTTGTTGTAATTCATTTTGATAACTCTGGATATTCCTGGTATCTATTAAATGTCAATCCCTTTTTGCTATTCTGACTCTAAGATTTAAAAAAAGAGTTGCAAAAAAAAAAATCTGTGTTCTGATACTATTTCTCATTTTAAAAAGGACATTTAGTGTCTTTCTGCTTTCTTAGCTTTTTTGGCTGTGCCTTTTCCCAGGTTCCTGAATTAAGTTACCATTGGTCCATATCCTATAGCAAAACATGAACTGACCAGGTGGCTTTTGATAAATAAAGGCTTCTTCAAGATGCAAACAGTTCACCAAACATAATAATTCTGATAGGGCAAACAGGGGAGACATTTTTCCACTTGTGGATTTCCCAAAACAAACTGTCTTGTGCTTCTGTCCTACATGCCCCAATTCCAGAAAGCACTTAAGCATTTGCTGAATGGGGAATGCTTTATTGAAGCAAGGCATGGGTCTGTAAGCTGTGGTGAAAAGGAGGAAGAATTTGAAGCATGTGTTCAAAGTTCTTACCACTGCTGGGTAAACTGATATTTGGAGTGCTTGATGACATGTTTTCCATAGTAACCAGATGAATTGGTGTATAAAGGTTTCATAGATATGCTTAAAGCGTTATGTACCAATACCGTATTTTCTAGCTAAGATGTATTTCATCTAAGACAACAAATGGAAAAAGAAAATACTGTGGAATCACTATTGTAATAATGGTACTATTGTAAATAAGTTCACTATTCACTTTCTGTTGAAAGCCCTTACGGATCAGTCTGTTTTGAAAATAAAGAACCCTAGGATAATCTAGAGGTTGCAGAGCACAATTCATATTATTAGGGCCAGTGTCACCAAGTGGAACTGTTACACATAACGTAATGTAAGAATGGCCATACTGGGTCAGACAAGTGGTCTATCCCGCATTAATTCCTGTCTTCTGACAGGGGCCATTGCAAGGCCCTTCAGAGGGAATGAACAGAACAGGGAAATTATTGAGTGATCCATCCCCTGTCATCCAGTCTTAGCTCCAGGTATCGATAAACCTCTGACTGCCAAAAGCTAATAGCCATCAATGGACGTATCTTCCATGAATTTCTCTAATTCTTTTTTGAACCCACATAGTCATCCAAGTTTCTCCTTAGCATGCAAGTAAGTGTTCAGTCTTGGGAAGACATGCTGCGTATTGTGGTTAGTTTTGTTAGGCAAGTATAACCTTTCTGCCAGGTGCCAATGACTGCATCAAAGGCTGGGTTCAATATGTCTAAGGAGCCTTTTTTAAAATAAATCTAGAGCTTGAGCCCCCACCCAAGTACTCCTACTTCTCGCTCTGGGACATTAAAATAAAATCTCCCTCATCTCTTTGAAGGTGATTCTTCCCCACTTGCAAGCATTCAGAAGTCCTTGAGAATATAGAAATACACATATCTTTTTATCTGGGGAAAGGGGAAAACCATTTAAAAAACATGAAAACTCTGTTTGAATAGAACAAACTGAGCACCCCAAATCAGTGCATTAGGAGACTGGACAACTCCATACTTCCAAATAACGAGGGTACCGGCGGGTCAGGCTCCAGCCTGAGCCCAAACGTCTACACTGCAATTTTATAGCCTCGCAGCCCAACCCCTGCAAACCTGAGTCAGCTGGCAGCTGCAGGAGTTTTATTGCAGCGTAGACATACACTTAGGCCCCAGATATAGAATCATAGGACTGGAAGGGACCTTAAGAGGTCATCTAGTCCAGTCCCTGGCACTCATGGCAGGACTAAGTATTATCTAGACCAGCCCTGACAGGTGTTTGTCTAACCTGCTCTTAAAAATCTCTAATGATGGAGATTCCACAACTTCCCTAGACAATTTATTCCAGTGCTTAACCCCCTGACAGTTAGAAAGATTTTCCAAATGTCCAACCAAAACCTCCCTTGCTGTAATTTAAGACCATTGCTTCTTGCCCTATCCTCAGAGGTTAAGAACAACAATTTTTCTCCCTCCTCCTTATAACAACCTTTTATGTGCTTGAAAACATGTCCCCCCCTCAGTCTTCTTTCTTCCAGACTAAACAAACCCATTTTTAAAAATATTTCTTCATAGGTCACGTTTTCTAGACCTTTAATCATTTTTGCTGCTCTTCTCTGGACTTTCTCCAATTTGTCCACATCTTTCCAGAACTGGACACAATTCTCCAGTTGAGACCTCATCAGCATGGAGTAGAGCGGAAGAATTACTTCTCGTGTGTTGCTTACAACACTCCTGCTAATACATCCCAGAATGATGTTTGCTTTTTTAAAACAGTGTTACACTGTTGACTCATATTTAGCTTGTGGTCCACTATGACCCCCAGATCCCTTGGTGCAGTACTCCAGCCCAGGCAGTCATTTCCAATTTTGTATGTGTGCAACTGATTGTTCCTTCCTAAATGGAGTACTTTGCATTTGTCCTTATTGAATTTCATCCTATTTACTTCAGACCATTTCTCCAGTTTGTCCAGATCATTTTGAACTTTAATCCTATCCTCCAAAGCACTTGCAAACCCCTCCCAGCTTAGTATCATCCACAAACTTTATAAGTGTACTCTCTATGCCATTATCTAAATCATTGATGAAAATATTGAACAGAACCAGACCCACAACTGATCCCTTCAGGACCCCACTCGTTATGCCCTTCCAGCATGACTGTGAACCACTGATAACTACTCTCTGGGAACAGCTTTCCAACAGTTTTGCACCCACCTTATAGTAGCTCCATCTAGGTTGCATTTTCCTAATTAGTTTATAAGAATGTCAGTGAGATGGTATCAAAAGCTTTACTAAAGTCAAGATATACTACCGCTTCCCTCCACAAGGCTTGTTACCCGGTCAAAGAAAGCTATCAGGTTGGTTTGACATGATTTGTTCTTGACAAATCCATGCTGACTGTTACTTATCACCTTATTATCTTCTAGATGTTTGCAAATTGATTGCTTAATTATTTGCTCCATTATCTTTCTGGATACAGAAGTTAAGCTGACCGGTCTGCAATTCCCTGGGTTGTTCTTATTTCCTTTTTTATAGCTGGGCACTATATTTGCCCTTTTCCAGTCTTCTGGAATCTCTCCCATCTTCCATGACTTTTCAAAGATAATCGCTACTGGCTCAGATATCTCCTCAGTCAGCTCCTGGAGTATTCTAGGATGCATTTCATCAGGCCCTGGTGACTTGAAGACATCTACTTTGTCTAAATAATTTTTAACTTTTTTCCCTATTTTAGCCTCTGATCCTACCTCATTTTCACTGGCATTCACTATGTTAGACGTCCAATCACCACCAACCTTCTTGGTGAAAACCAAAACAAAGAAGTCATTAAGCACCTCTGCCATTTCCACATTTTCTGTTGTTTTCCCCCACCTCATTGAGAAACAGGCCTACCTTGTCCTTGGTCTTCCTCTTGCTTATAATGTATTTGTAGAATGTTTTCTTGTTACCCTTTATGTCTCTAGCTAGTTTGATCTCGTTTTATGCCTGGGCCTTTCTAATTTTGTCCCTACATACTAGTGTTACTTGTTTATATTCATCCTTTGTAATTTGACCTAGTTTCCACTTTTTGTAGGACTCTTTTTTTATTATTATTATTTTTAGATCATTGAAAATCTCCTAGTTAAACCAGGGTGGTCTCTTGCCATACTTCCTATCTTTCCTATGTAGTGGGATAGTTTGCTCTTGTGCCCTTAATAACGTCTTTCATAAACTGCCAACTATCTTCAATTGTTTTTCCCCTTAGAGTTGCTTCTTATGGGATCTTAACCTACCAACTCCCTGAGTTTACTAAAGTCTGCCTTTTTGAAATCCTTTGTCTTTATTGTGCTGTTCTCCCTCCTACCATTCCTTAGAAACATGAACTCTATCATTGCAGGATCACTTTCACCCAAGCTGCCTTCCACTTTCAAATTCTCAATCAATTCCTCCCTATTTGTCAAAATCAAACCTAGGACAGCCTCTCCCCTAGTAGCTGTCTCCACCTTCTGAAATAAAAAACTGTCCCCAATACATTCCAAAAACTGGTTGGATAATCTGTGCCCTGGTGTGTTGTTTTCCCAACAGATGTCTGGGTAGTTGAAGTCCCCCATCACCACCAAGTCCTGGGATTTGGATGATTTTCTTAGTTGTTTAAAAAAAAGCCTCATCCACCTCTTCTTCCTGGTTCGGTGGCCTGCAGTAGACCCCTACCCTGACGTCACCCTTGTTTTTCACCGCTTTTATCCTTCCCCAGAGACTTTCAACATGTCTGTCTCCTATTTCCATCTCAACCTCAGTCCAAGTGTATACATTTTTAATATACAAGGCAACACCGCCTCCCTTTTTTCCTGCCTGTCCTTCCTGAGCAAGCTGTTCCCTTCTATACCAATATTCCAATCATGCATATTATCCCACCAGGTCTCTGTGATGTCAGCTATGTCTTAGTTGTGTTGATTTACTAGCATTTCGAGTTCTTCCTGCTTATTCCCCATACTTCTCTCATTAGTATACAGACATCTAAGATACTGATTTGATTTCCCCGCTCCTCCAGCCCACTGAGTTCTATCTTGTCTCTCCTTTATCCCTGCTGTAACAGCCCATGCTCCACCCAAATTCTGACCCTTGTCCCAGGTCTCCATGTTTTTGACTTACCTGTGGGCTTTGGTAACCTGCCCCCTTCTAACCTAGTTTAAAGCCTTCCTCACTAGGTTAGCCAGTCTGTATCCAAATATTCTCTTCCCCTTCCTCGATAGGTGGCCCCCATCTCTGCTTAGCAGTCCTTCTTCCTGGAACAGCATTCTGTGGTCAAGGAAGCTGAAGCCCTCCTGATGACGCCATCTTTGCAGCCGGGCATTCACCTCCAGGATGCATCTGTCTCTGCCTGGGCCCCTACCCTTGACTGGAAGGATCGAAGAGATGACCACCTGCACTCCCAGCTCCTTCACCCTTACTCCAGAGCCCTGTAGTCACTTTTGATCTGCTGAGGGTCATACCTCGGGGTATCATTAATGCCCACATGGATGAGTAGCATGGAGTAGTAGTCAGAGGGCCAGATGATCCTCAACTATTCCTCTCTAACGTCTCGGATATAGGCCCCTGGAAGGCAACACACCTCCCGGTACGCCATGTCAGATGGGTGCCTCCATCCCCCTCAAAGAGAGTCAGCAACCACCACTACCCTATGTTTCCTCCTGGGAGTGGTGGCTCCAATCCAGCCTTGGAGGTACATGACTTCTCCTTCTCCTCTGGGGGTGATTCCTCATTGCTCATTGCCAGGGCATATCGGTTTTCTGTCACCATGGTAGTTGGGTTGAGAGTAGGGGTGGAGCACTGCCTGCTGCCAGAAGTAACCAGCAGCCAGTATCCTCCTTGTGAGAGAGACGTATCCTCCTGCCCCGGTGATGTGACAACATCCTCTGTAGCTGGATAACCTCCTCAGCCTTGAATATCTCCATATGAATACTCTCAAGAATTCCTCATGGGCGCAGAGGCTTCTCAGCCTAGCCACCTCCTCCTGTAGCTCTCCCACCTGCTTTCTGAGAGATTCCACCAGCAGGCACCTTTCACACTGGATGGTCCTCCGAGCCTGGCTTTCCGTGAGTGGGAAATGCAGGCTGCAGTCTCTGCAAATCCACACCAGGATCTGAGTAGAGGCATCCATAGTTGTCTGCTACTACTTTGCAAAGGGGCAACAATATGGAGGAACTGACCATAGAAGGAGCTGGGAATACAGCTTTAGGCTCCAATCCTGCAAATACTTATGCTTGTGCTTAACTTGAATCACTTGATTAGTTGCATTGACTCCGGGCATAAGTATTTACAGGATTGAGAGCTTAGAGTCCATGAAGAGGAATGTTTAACAAACCAGGAAAGCGCTTCTGCCAACTTGTCATGGGGCTCGGTCCACAGCAAAGACAATGACCTAGTTCAGGCACCCTTGAATGATATTCAGAAAAGCAGCTGGCTCTATGTCTCTGAATGCTATTGCATTGTCCAAAGGGTACTGCTTCAACAAACTACTTTGCAGAAACTGTGGCAAGAGGGGCAGTTGCCTGAGCCAGTGATGTGCCATAGGAGTACAGAGAAGTGTACTGAGAGGAAGTCACTATTATAGCTCGGCTTATGGATGCCAAACAGTGAGGATGCATCTGGTGCCTTTCCCTGCAGTGCCCATTTTGGTGGCCAAAAGATTGAGCATGGTCACTTTCTGTTCGCGTAGCTCTTAGTATGGAATTTCTTTGGTTCTGTTTCAAGAATTAAAAAACGTTACATTGGGGAATATCTCAGCAGAGACCACCAGGATACCCTTTTGCATGCATCAGAGCCATTGTGAACAGAACAATGACTAAGCCAAGGTCTCAACCCACGTATGTATCTTGTGCTAACGCACTCCCCAGGCCACTCATGTGTTGTGTTTTTAAAAAAAATATATATAGTAGTATTTCCTTTTCCCAGTTTTAGATTTTCAGTTTGATTGAATGTCCCCTTGTTTCACTTTCAATGAATGGCCCTTATCTGTTTTATTTGCCTGAGAGAGTTTTCCTTTATGCGTGACCATTAGATTTGGAACTAATAGTTAGCAATTCTGGAGATATTTACAAATTGGCCTAGGCTGCTTTCAAAGCAATTCAGGCCAGATGAAAGGTGGGGAAAGGAATGAAACTCACAAGCAAAATGATCACCATGATGATAGGCATGTTTCCTTTAATATTTATATATAAAATCCCATTTGATCTGGCTCTTGTTAGTTCTTTCTGAGTTTTAACTATTATCCCTAGTCTATTTTATTCTTTATATTTAAGCCAAACTTAATTTTCTCAGCCATTGCACATCTGCTCACTGATTAACACAATCATGTTTTGTTTTAGTATTTTTCTTCCTTTTTAAAAATATATATGTTTCCTTTCAATGTCAATGTGTTTTTTGCTGAAGCCCGTCCTTGATGTCCACTAAGACTGGCAACCCCCAGACTCTGTCATAGGGAATTCCAGTCTCTCTGCAGAATGAACAGGTTCTGCTGTTGTCAGAGGAGGTGCTACCCAAGACCCTGAAGGTGGGCTTCCACCTTTCTCCTGCCCTCACTCAAACTGTCATTGCTTTTGGCAGTAATTGGAAGTACCTGGCTGCTGGGAGGGATGTGGGGATATTGGTTGAAACCATGAGAGTAAGATCACCCAAAAAGAGGGTGTAAAGGTGGAAGAAGAGAAGGCCAAGGATGGAGCTCTGTGAGATATCTAAAAGGCATGGGAGGAGGAGGCACAAAACTCACTGAAAGTGAAACAGCAGGCGTGATTAGACCCAAGGGAGGATAGATTCACAAAAGTCAAGGGAGGCCAGTATTTCAAGGAGTGTGTGACTGACAGTGTCAAAAGCATTGGAGCAGTCAAGGAAGATGGGGTAGGAGTTGAGGCCTCGACGTGTCCATCCAGAGGTTATGAGAGCACGCTGAGAGATGTTTCAGTAACAAAAAGAGGGTGGAAGCAAGGCAAGAGGGGAGGTGGAGGAGATTAATTTGAAGCAGTGGTTTTTATTAGCAGTGACTTGATGCTACTCAGTCTTTCTCTGCACTAAACCTACATGGCATTTCAGTAGACACTCGTTAGTAGCAACATATAGGTGCCCTTTTGCTATGTTGCTCTTAAGCAGCTGTTGCTGTTATGGAGAGCACTGTCTGACCAAAGATGTATGAAGAGGTAAGGGTGTTTTGGAGGGGGTGGGGCAGCTACGTTGTGGAAGTGGAAAATGGGGATGTGTGGAGTGGGGGAACCCCAAGTTTGAGAGGAATGGGACAGGGGAACCTTGGGTTTGGCAGGGGAGCCCATAGTCATCAAAATGGCTGAACAAGCCCAGCTGCTGGGGACAAGCTGAGGATGCTCCCACCCTGGTGAGGGATGGATGGCTGAAGAGAGCACTGTGGGCTGCCTGCAATGAGGTGGTGGGGGCATAGCTTTACGCACTGAGAGCAGAGACGGGAGGGTGTCCCCGATACTCCACACTGCAAAATAGTCGTCCTCCCACCACCTGCAAGCCAGACACTGAGGAAGGAAGGAGGAAACCTTCCAGCTGTGCCTTTGTTGCTCCCCTGACCCCAGCTCCCTCTCTTCCAGACCCTCTCCCTAAATTCCCCCTACACATGCTCACCATGCAGGCTCTGTCGGGTAGGGCAACTGGATGGGGCTGTGCATCCTGGAGCTGCGCTGAAGGGTCAGAGTCGGGAAAGGAGTGGAAAGATGCAATTTTGGGGGGGAAAACACCCCTGCATGTGACATCACAATGTGACAAATTTTTCTCTTATGTGGCGGCTATGTTCATAGCTTTGAAAAGGGCAGGGACCCAACACCTTTAATTATGCATCTAATTTTCAGCACTCTATTGACTCAAGCCGCATGATGCACCAAGAAGACAAACTGGGTTTGGAACTCAAAACTTCACAATCATGTGTTAGCTACAACACTTGTGAAACACAGGTAGAAACAAATAAAATAGTCCAGTCTTCAATGGGGAGAGAGGATATATGGCATAACCCAATGTTCTGAAGGAGGGTGTGATGGGATGGCTGCCTCTCACTGGCAGAAAAGGGGTTAAAAGCAGCCCAAGGGAGGCTGCACCGATGGCAGCCAATTAGAGAAGGGCTGAAGGGAGCAGTCAATCAGGGCCAAGAAGGCCCATTTAAAAAGGGAGCTGCAGGGAAGAGGAAGGCAGTTCTCTTCTGGGAAGGAGGACTCTCTGGAGGGCTGAGAGAACTGCCAGCAACCTGCACAGAGCAGTGCTGCAAGCTGGAACTGGGGGAGCAGGAGATAGCTCCTGGCTGGCTGCTGGGGTTTGCAGGCTGAGGCCTGAGGCAAGGGCAAAGAGGATGCTGGGTCCACGAGGAAGGGGCCAGACAACTCGCTGCAGTAGCCACTAAGGGAAGTGGCTGAATAGCAGGCTGGAGGTCCCCGGAAGCGGGGAGCACAGTGTGTGGCTCGGCTGGAGGGCCGTGTCACTGAAGACACGGTCCTTGGAGAGATGTGAGTCCTAGAGCAGAAGCAATGGGGGCGAGGCACCACCAAAAGAGGACTCATTACCATGCAGAGCTAATTCCCATGACAACCAGCAGGAGGTGCCAGAGTGTGAGCGCACCCAGTCACAGTAGGAAAGGATGCTGGAAAACTTGAGCAAAAGCTGAATATCAAGAACGTTTTCTAGTGTTGAGATTAATTGGACAGGGAACAGCCTCTCAGCAGAAGTGATGAAAACCCCATGGCTTGAGTAGTTTAAACAGAAAGGAGAATGAACCTACATGTATATAATTCTTTGGTTCTCTCTGGTTCACATGAAGGGAGGTGGTGGAATCCCCTTCCTTAGAAGTTTTTAAGGTCAGGCTTGACAAAGCCCTGGCTGGGATGATTTAGTTGGGGATTGGTCCTGCTCTGGGCAGGGGTTGGACTAGATGACCTCCTGAGGTCCCTTCCAACTCTGATATTCTATGTTGCTGCTACCAAGGGGGCAATTCATGGTCGGGAAAGTGTTCCCAGGAGAAATGTTGCTGTTATAAGTTGTCGCTGCAAATGAGCGTCTACAGTATTATACTTACTGTGGGGGATGACATGATCAACTGCGCGATAGAGGGAACATGAAAACAAGCAGCTGGATTGAAAATGGACAAGCTGTGAGCATATATAAATGTCAATGGCGTGAGAACAGGCAAACTCTCCGTGTACAATTACCACACTTTATCCGGCTTGCCTTGCCAACTATTAGTCACAAGCAGTGTCTTTAACGTAGGTGACCATTTTGCTGTCACTTAGGCCATGAGCAATGACAGTGTCACTGGGGCAGAGCATAAGCAGGCCCTGATTTGACGCATTTCTTGCCAACACAGCAGAAGTCCTGCTTTGAGTCACTCTTAAACATATTAATATGGACAGCAGCTAGATCTACAGATATTGGACAATTACATCATACAGCAATAAGCTGATCAAAAGATGAGTCTAGTATTTCATACACATTATGTAGGCCAAAAATTGTTTTATAATCAAATCTAGTTGTGAATTGGGACTGTATTTGAATCTATTCATCTATGCTCTTAAAAAAACAAAACAACCTCCCCCTACACTTCTTTGCGTAAATTAGATTACAATCCTGTGTGTGCGCCCACTGAATTATGGTCTGGCAGTGTATTAAGCTCATTATCCAGCATCTCACTGAGGCGATCAGTTTTATTTAGAAACTATTCAGGTTTTAACCTTTATGGCTGTGCTTTGGATTAATGGCTGAATTGGGGCCTGAGCCAATGTCCAGTGAAATCAATGGAAAGTTCCCACTGACTTAAAAGGAAGTTGGATCAGGCCCTTATTGTCATAGGCTCTAAAATTGAGATTGTTTCAATTATGAACCCCATATTTAAGAAGCTTTAGTGAATTGTCACAAAATTAATTGTTCCGAGCACAGCAGTACTTAAAAAGTTTACTTAGAAAGTGAACAGGGGTCTTTCCATTGACTTCAGTGGAAGTTAGATTGGACCCAAAGACTATAGGTGCATTTATTCCAAGATTTATTCCAAAAAGTGGAAACCTAAATAAAAAAACAGAAAAGTTTCTGCTACTTCTGAGGTTCTAGCATGCTAGTTAGAAGAAAGGTTTCCAGCATTGCCAACTAACTCTTGCGATTTTAGCATGAATCTCATGACATTTGTTGTTTTTCTTAAAGTTGCTGGAGTTGTGTCATTATGTCAGACTCTCAGCTTTCATTTTAAAATGTATGAATTACCTTCCTTGTGGTGATTGCACAGAAAATCTTGAAAACTCAAACCCTAAGGGCTCCAAAACCAAGAAGGCAAATAAAAGAATCCAAAGGTCATTTTGGAAAAGTCTTTGGACTCATGATTTTTAAGCCAATTTCATTATTTGTAGAGCCTGACTCATTATTTTTAAATACCTGGGGTTGGCAATACTGGGATCCTTCCAGACTGGGTAACATTACAAACCACTTACTATTATCATGTATTATCATGTATTATTTGTCATGATAGTTCCCACATGCCTCAATCGGTATGAGGGCCCCCCTTGTGCTGGGTGCTATACAAATATAAGATCCAAAGACCTTATAACAGGGGTGGGCAAACTTTTTGGCCTGAGGGCCACATCTGGGTATGAAAATTGAATGGCGGGCCATGAATGCTCACAAAAGTGGGTGCTGGGGTGCAGGAGGCAGGGAGGACTCCAGCTGGGGGAGAGGACTCCAGCTCTGGGGTGGGGCTGCGGATGAGGAGTTGGGGGTGCAGGAGGGTGCTCCGGGCTGGGACTGAGGGTTTTAAGAGCAGGAGGGGGATCAGGGCTGGGGCAGGGGGTTGGGGCACAGGAGGGGTGCAGGCTCTGGGCAGCACGTAGCTCAAGCAGCTCCCAGGAGCAGCGGATGTCCCCCATCCAGATCCTATGTGGTGGAGCAGCCAGGCAGCTCAGCACGCTGCCCCATCTGCAGGCGCCGCCCATGGAGCTCCCATTGGCCACAGTTCCCGGCCACTGGGAGCTGCAGGGGCGGTGCTTGGAGTGGGAGCAGCGTGCGGAGCCCCCTGGCTGCCTCTACCCATAGGAGCCAGAGGAGGGACATGCCACTGCTTCCAGGAGCCACGTGGAGGTGCAATCCCTACTAAATCATCCCAGCCAGGGCTTTGTCAAGCCTGACCTTAGAAACTTCTAAGGAAGGGAATTCCACCACCCCCCTAGGTAATGCATTCCAGTGTTTCACCACCCTCCTAGTGAAAAAGTTTTTCCTAATATCCAATCTAAACCTCCCCCACAGCAACTTGAGACCATTACTCCTTGTCCTGTCATCTGCTATCACTGAGAATAGTCTAGATCCATCCTCTTTGGATCCACCTTTCAGGTAGTTAAAAGAAGCTATCAAATCCCCCCTCATTCTTCTCTTCCATAGCCTAAACAATCCCAGTTCCCTCAGCCTCTCCTCATAACTCATGTGTTCCAGTCTCCTAATCATTTTTGTTGCCCTTCACTGGACTCTCTCCAATTTATCCACATCCTTCTTGTAGTGTGGGGCCCAAAACTGGACACAGTACTCCAGATGAGGCCTCACCAATGTCGAATAGAGGGGAACGATCACGTCCCTCGATCTGCTGGCAATGCCCCTACTTATACACCCCAAAATGCCATTGGCCTTCTTGGCAACAAGGGCACACGGTTGACTCATATCCAGCTTCTCATCCACTGTCACCCCTAGGTCCTTCTCTGCAGAACTGCTGCCTAACCATTCGGTCCCTAGTCTGTAGCGGTGCATTGGATTCTTCCGTCCTAAGTGCAGGACTCTGCACTTGTCCTTGTTGAACCTCATCAGATTTCTTTTGACCCAATCCTCCAATTTGTCTAGGTCCCTCTGTATCCTATCCCTACCCTCCAGGGTATCTACCACTCCTCCCAGTTTAGTGTCATCCACAAACTTGCTGAGGGTGCAATCCACACCATCCTCCAGATCATTAATGAAGATATTGAACAAAACCGGCGCAGGACCGACCCTTGGGGCACTCTGCTAGATACCGGCTGCCAACTAGACATGGAGCCATTGATCAGTACCCGTTAAGCCCGACAATCTAGCCAACTTTCTACCCACCTTGTAGTGCATCCATCCAGCCCATACTTCTTTAACTTGCTGACAAGAATACTGTGGGAGACCGTGTCAAAAGCTTTCCTAAGTCGAGGAATAACCCATCCACTGCTTTCCCTTCATCCACAGAACCAGTAATCTCATCATAGAAGGCAATTAGATTAGTCAGGCATGACTTTCCCTTGGTGAATCCATGCTGACCGTTCCTGATCACTTTCCTCTCCTCTAAGTGCTTCAGAATTGATTCCTTGAGAACATGCTCCATGATTTTTCCGGGGACTGAGGTGAGGCTGTAGTTCCCAGGATCCTCCTTCTTCCCTTTTTTAAAGATGGGCACTACATTAGCCTTTTTCCAATCTTCTGGGACTTCCCCCGATCGCCATGAGTTTTCAAAGATAGTGGCCAATGGCTCTGCAATCACAGCCGCCAATTCCTTTAGCACTCTCGGATGCAACGCATCCGGCCCCATGGACTTGTGCACGTCCAGTTTTTCTAAATAGTCCCGAACCACTTCTTCCTTCACAGAAAGCTGGCCACCTCCTCCCCATGCTGTGCTGCCCACTGCAGTAGTCTGGGAGTTGACCTCGTTCATGAGGACAGAGGCAAAAAAAAGCACTGAGTACGTTAGCTTTTTCCACATCCTCTGTCACTAGGTTGCCTCCCTCATTTAGTAAGGGGCCCACACTTTCCTTGGCTTTCTTCTTATTGCCAACATACCTGAAGAAACCCTTCTTGTTACTCTTAACATCCCTCGCTAGCTGCAACTTCAGGTGTGATTTAGCCTTCCTGATTCCATTCCTACATGCCCGAGCAATATTTATATACTCATCCCTGGTCATTTGTCCAATCTTCCACTTCTCGTAAGCCTCTTTTTTGTGTTTAAGATCAGCAAGGATTTCACTGTTAAGCCAAGCTGGTCGCCTGCCATATTTACTATTCTTTCTACACATCGGGATGGTTTGTCCCTGTAACCTCAATAAGGATTCTTTAAAATACAGCCAGCTCTCCTGGACTCCTTTCCCCCTCATGTTATTCTCCCTGGGGATCTTGCCCATCAGTTCCCTGAGGGAGTCAAAGTCTGCTTTTCTGAAGTCCAGGGTCCGTATTCTGCTGCTTTCCTTTCTTCCTTGTGTCAGGATCCTGAACTCAACCATCTCATGGTCACTGCCTCCCAGGTTCCCATTCACTTTTGCTTCCCCTACTAATTCTTCCCGGTTTGTGAGCAGCAGGTCAAGAAGAGCTCCACCCCTAGTTGGTTCCTCCAGCACTTGCACCAGGAAATTGTCCCCTACAGTTTCCAAAAACTTCCTGGATTGTCTGTGCACCACTGTATTGCTCTCCCAGCAGATATCAGGATGACTGAAGTCGCCCATGAGAACCAGGGCGTGCGATCTAGTAGCTTCTGCGACTTGCCAGAAGAAAGCCTCGTCCACCTCATCCCCCTGGTCCGGTGGTCTATAGCAGACGCCCACCATGACATCACCCTTGTTGCTCAGGCTTCTAAACTTAATCCAGAGACTCTCAGGTTTTTCTGCAGTTTCCTACCGGAGCTCTGAGCAGTCATACTGCTCCCTTACATACAGTGCAACTCCCCCACCTTCTCTGGCCTCCCTGTCCTTCCTGAACACTTTACACTGCTGAATGTCTACACTGCTATTTTTAGCTCCCTAGTGCTAGCCCCATGAACCCAAGTCAGTTGCCCCAGGATCTGACACTCGCTGCTGTGTGGGGGAGCAGGAGGGTTGCAGTGTAGACATAACCTTAGTGTCACATTTGGCAAATAAAGCCCTGAGCCACACCCTCTCACCAGGGGGTGGAAGCAGGTGCCTGGGGAGGCCAATAGAAAGGAGCAGCATGCCGTCCATTATTGGGGTGGCACGTCCTGATCTTCGGCGACAGTTCGGAAGAGGTAAGAGGAATGTCCGGGTTCCAGTAACACAGACACAGGTAACTAACCGCTTTCATGTTCTCTCCACAGGTATCGTTGCGGAGAGTGGACCAGATGATATGTCTGGGGCGAGAAAGCAGAAGGAGACTCCGCTGGTTGGAAGGCATGAGATGCTATGTCCTGAGGTTGGGAGTTCCACGACCACCACTCCCAAGAGGAGAAGGCGGGTGGTGGTGGTCGGGGACTCTCTCCTCCGGGGGACTGAGTCATCTATCTTCCGCCCTGACCGGGAAAACCGAGAAGTCTGCTGCTTGCCAGGGGCTAAGATTCGCGATGTGACGGAGAGACTGCCGAGACTCATCAAGCCCTCGGATCGCTACCCCTTCCTGCTTCTCCATGTGGGCACCAATGATACTGCCAAGAATGACCTTGAGCAGATCACTGCGGACTATGTGGCTCTAGGAAGAAGGATGAAGGAGTTGGAGGCGCAAGTGGTGTTCTCGTCCATCCTCCCCATGGAAGGAAAAGGCCTAGGTAGGGAGCGTCGAATCGTGGAAGTCAACGAATGGCTACGCAGGTGGTGTCGGAGAGAAGGCTTTGGTTTCTTTGACCATGGGATGGTGTTCCATGAAGGAGGAGTGCTGGGCAGAGACGGGCTCCATCTTACGAAGAGAGGGAAGAGCATCTTTGCCAGCAGGCTGGCTAACCTAGTGAGGAGGGCTTTAAACTAGGTTCACCGGGGGAAGGAGACCAAGTGGGAAAGCGGGATACTGGGAGGAAGCACAGGCAGGAATGTCTGTGAGGGGAGGGCTCCTGCCTCATACTGGGAATGAGGGGTGATCAACAGGTTATCTCAAGTGCTTATATACAAATGCACAAAGCCTTGGAAACAAGCAGGGAGAACTGGAGGTCCTGGTGATGTCAAGGAACTATGACGTGATCGGAATAACAGAGACTTGGTGGGATAACTCACATGACTGGAGTACTGTCATGGATGGTTATAAACTGTTCAGGAAGGACAGGCAGGGCAGAAAAGGTGGGGGAGTAGCACTGTATGTAAGGGAGCAGTATGACTGCTCAGAGCTCCGGTACGAAACTGCAGAAAAACCTGAGTGTCTCTGGATTAAGTTTAGAAGTGTGTGCAACAAGAGTGATGTAGTGCTGGGAGTCTGCTATAGACCACCGGACCAGGGGGATGAGGTAGATGAGGCTTTCTTCCGGCAGCTCACGGAAGCTACTAGATCGCATGCCCTGATTCTCATGGGTGACTTTAATTTTCCTGATATCTGCTGGGAGAGCAATACAGCGGTGCATAGACAATCCAGGAAGTTTTTGGAAAACGTAGGGGACAATTTCCTGGCGCAAGTGCTAGAGGAGCCAACTAGGGGGGGCGCTTTTCTTGACCTGCTGCTCACAAACCAGGTAGAATTAGTGGGGGAAGCAAAAGTGGATGGGAATCTGGGAGGCAGTGACCATGAGTTGGTTGAGTTCAGGATCCTGATGCAGGGAAGAAAGGTAAGCAGCAGGATACGGACCCTGGACTTCAGGAAAGCAGACTTCGACTCCCTCAGGGAACGGATGGCCAGGATCCCCTGGGGGACTAACTTGAAGGGGAAAGGAGTCCAAGAGAGCTGGCTGTATTTCAAGGAATCCCTGTTGAGGTTACAGGGACAAACCATCCCAATGAGTCGAAAGAATAGTAAATATGGCAGGCGACCAGCTTGGCTTAATGGTGAAATCCTAGCGGATCTTAAACATAAAAAAGAAGCTTACAAGAAGTGGAAGGTTGGACATATGACCAGGGAAGAGTATAAAAATATTGCTCGGGCATGTAGGAATGTTATCAAGAGGGCCAAATCGCACCTGGAGCTGCAGCTAGCCAGAGATGTCAAGAGTAACAAGAAGGGTTTCTTCAGGTATGTTGGCAACAAGAAGAAAGCCAAGGAATGTGTGGGCCCCTTACTGAATGAGGGAGGCAACCTAGTGACAGAGGATGTGGAAAAAGCTAATGTACTCAATGCTTCTTTTGCCTCTGTTTTCACTAACAAGGTCAGCTCCCAGACTGCTACGCTGGGCATCACAAAATGGGGAAGAGATGGCCAGCCCTCTGTGGAGATAGAGGTGGTTAGGGACTATTTAGAAAAGCTGGACGTGCACAAGTCCATGGGGCCGGACGAGTTGCATCCGAGAGTGCTGAAGGAATTGGCGGCTGTGATTGCAGAGCCATTGGCCATTATCTTTGAAAACTCGTGGCGAACCGGGGAAGTCCCGGATGACTGGAAAAAGGCTAATGTAGTGCCAATCTTTAAAAAAGGGAAGGAGGAGGATCCTGGGAACTACAGGCCAGTCAGCCTCACTTCAGTCCCTGGAAAAATCATGGAGCAGGTCCTCAAAGAATCAATCCTGAAGCACTTGCATGAGAGAAAAGTGATCAGGAACAGCCAGCATGGATTCACCAAGGGAAGGTCATGCCTGACTAATCTAATCGCCTTTTATGATGAGATTACTGGTTCTGTGGATGAAGGGAAAGCAGTGGATGTATTGTTTCTTGACTTTAGCAAAGCTTTTGACACGGTCTCCCACAGTATTCTTGTCAGCAAGTTAAGGAAGTATGGGCTGGATGAATGCACTACAAGGTGGGTAGAAAGCTGGCTAGATTGTCGGGCTCAACGGATAGTGATCAATGGCTCCATATCTAGTTGGCAGCCGGTATCAAGTGGAGTACCCCAAGGGTCGGTCCTGGGGCCGGTTTTGTTCAATATCTTCATAAATGATCTGGAGGATGGTGTGGATTGCACTCTCAGCAAATTTGCGGATGATACTAAACTGGGAGGAGTTGTAGATACGCTGGAGGGGAGGGATAGGATACAGAAAGACCTAGACAAATGGGAGGATTGGGCCAAAAGAAATCTGATGAGGTTCAATAAGGATAAGTGGAGGGTCCTGCACTTAGGACGGAAGAATCCAATGCACAGCTACAGACTAGGAACCGAATGGCTAGGCAGCAGTTCTGCGGAAAAGGACCTAGGGGTGACAGTGGACGAGAAGCTGGATATGAGTCAGCAGTGTGCCCTTGTTGCCAAGAAGGCCAATGGCATTTTGGGATGTATAAGTAGGGGCATAGCGAGCAGATCGAGGGACGTGATCGTTCCCCTCTATTCGACATTGGTGAGGCCTCATCTGGAGTACTGTGTCCAGTTTTGGGCCCCACACTTCAAGAAGGATGTGGATAAATTGGAGAGAGTCCAGCGAAGGGCAACAAAAATGATTAGGGGACTGGAACACATGAGTTATGAGGAGAGGCTGAGGGAGCTGGGATTGTTTAGCCTGCAGAAGAGAAGAATGAGGGGGGATTTGATAGCTGCTTTCAACTACCTGAAAGGGGGTTCCAAAGAGGATGGCTCTAGACTGTTCTCAATGGTAGCAGATGACAGAATGAGGAGTAATGGTCTCAAGTTGCAGTGGGGGAGGTTTAGATTGGATATTAGGAAAAACTTTTTCACTAAGAGGGTGGTGAAACACTGGAATGCGTTACCTAGGGAGGTGGTAGAATCTCCTTCCTTAGAGGTTTTTAAGGTCAGGCTTGACAAAGCCCTGGCTGGGATGATTTAATTGGGAATTGGTCCTGCTTTGAGCAGGGGGTTGGACTAGATGACCTTCTGGGGTCCCTTCCAACCCTGATATTCTATGATTCTATGATTCGGCGGTGGGTCCTTCATTCTCTCCCTTCCTCTTCGGCAGCACTTCGGAGGCAGTTCAATTGGGTTTTTCTTTTCTTTTCTTCACCGCTTCGGGCGGCAAAAAAGCTGGAGACGGCCCTGCCTCTCACCATGGTAACCACCACATCAAACAAGGAACGCTTAACTGAACAAAACTGAGGGGCAAGATTGTCATTTACAGAGGAGTCTGGAGGTAGGATAAGTGGTGGATAATCCTGTGTTTTCCCTTGGCCCTTTTAGATGCCACAACCAGGGGTGATGTTCATAGATCTGGCACTGGTAGGATTAAAAAAAAACCCCAAAAAACAAAACCACTCTCTTAGATACCATCTTCATCAAAATGTTATCCTGAACTGTAGTTACTATCCTTCAACAGACTTCAAGTTTTCCATTCACATATCACCTTGCTCCTTCATATGGTATTTGAAAACCTGCTGAAAAAATCCATTACATAAAGAAGTCCTGTTAGGATAATCCAATAGCAGAGTCCATAACACCTGTAAATTAATTGGGGAAGGAGCCTTTTCCAGAATTGCTCTCACTGATCCTGTTGGAGTACCGAGGCCTTGGAAACTGCTGTTCTTCCCACCAACTGGGCCTTCTCCTTGCCTCCACAGTAGATGAGGGAACCATGCTGACCCACACACCTCCCACAGAAATGCTTCTATTTGTGGAGTTGTGGTTCTAGGGTCAGACTTCTGAGTCTCTTTAGGACCCATATGTAAATCTGAGGTAGAGATCATCCTTCAATCCAGGGACCACTGACGATGATTTGCAATGGGAACAAAAATACTTCCCATCATTAAGGACAGAAGAGACACTGGACCTGATATTTGCTGTCGGAGCATGTGGTTTTGGCACTGGTAACCTGCTGTCTGTATAAGCAAGCTGGACTAGGTGGCACAAAGTCATGCATTCCAGCCACAGGTCCTGGTTCTTCCTACCTCACGGCAAGTTTGTCACCTCTGCCACCCCCAGTTGGGATGCCTCATCATATCTCAAGTTTGTCCCTTGATCTGTCAGGATTTCCCAGGGCACCCTGACTCAGGCAAAGATGTTCATAAGTTCCGCAGCCACCCCCTTGGCATTCATGGAGCGCAGCGGCACTGCTTCAGGGTACCAGGTCGCATAGTTTCCACTACAACAAGAATAGGAGGACTTGTGGCACCTTAGCGACTAACCAGTTTATTTGAGCATAAGCTTTCGTGAGCTACAGCTCACTTCATCGGATGAAGTGAGCTGTAGCTCACGAAAGCTTATGCTCAAATAAATTGGTTAGTCGCTAAGGTGCCACAAGTCCTCCTATTCTTTTGCGAATACAGACTAACACGGCTGTTACTCTAAAACCTACAACAAGAATGAACCAGTATCCAACAGTGCTCTTCTCCAGTGGACCAACTATGTCCACTCCAATTTGCTCAAAGAGTACACTTACAAGCGGCTGGGGGATCAACGGGGCTCTCTCAGCTGGCTGAGGTGCAGTGAGCTAGCACTCTGGGCATGAGGCACAGAAGTCTGCCACGTCTTGGTAGACCCCTGGACCAAAGAACCAGGCTAATATCCAGGCTAGGGTCTTTTCCCTTCCAAGGTGCCCAGCCACGGGCATGGCATGGGTGAGTCACATAACTTCCCTCTGGTACAGTCGGGGCAACAAGCCTAGCAGCCTCTTGTTCATATTCCGACCTATTCATGATGACGACAGCACCTTCTTTGTCAGCCTTTTTGATTATGATGTCAGAGTTGTTTCTGAGGCTGTGGATGGCATTGTGTTCCGCACGGCTGAGGTTACGGGGCAAGCAATGCTGTTTTTCCACACAATTTCAGCCCGTGCACGTTAGCGGAAGCACTCTATGTAGAAGTCCAGTCTGTTGTTTCGACCTTCAGGAGGAGTCCACCCAGAATCCTTCTTTTTGTAGTGTTGGTAGGAAGGTCTCTGTGGGTTAGTATGCTGTTCAGAGGTGTGTTGGAAATATTCCTTGAGTCGGAGACTTCAAAAATAGGATTCTAGGTCACCACAGAATTGTATCATGTTTGTGGGGTGGAGGGGCAGAAGGAGAGGCCTCGAGATAGGACAGATTCTTCTGTTGGGCTAAGAGTATAGCTGGATAGATTAACAATATTGCTGGGTGGGTTAAGGTGACAGAGACAAACAAGTACAAGATCTCTATCAAGCATTCTTACAACTACAATACCCACCTGCTGAAGTGAAGAAACAGATTGACAGAGCCAGAAGATTACCCAGAAGTCACCTACTACAGGACAGGCCCAACAAAGAAAATAACAGAACGCCACTAGCTGTCACCTTCAGCCCCCAACTAAAACCTCTCCAGCGCATCATCAAGGATCTACAACCTATCCTGAAGGACAACCCATCACTCTCACAGATCTTGGGAGACAGCCCCCCAACCTGAAGTAAATACTCACCAGCAACCACACACCACACAACAAAAACACTAACCCAGGAACCTATCCTTGCAACAAAGCCAACTGTGTCCCCATATCTATGCTGGGGACACCATCATAGGGCCTAATCACATCAGCCACACTATCAGAGGCTCGTTCACCTACACATCTACCAATGTGATATATGCCATCATGTGTCAGCAATGCCCCTCTGCCATGTACATTGCCTAAACCGGACCGTCTTTACGTAAAAGAATAAATGGACACAAATCAGACGTCAAGAATTATAACATACAAAAGCCAATAGGAGAACACTTCAATCTCTCTGGTCACTCGATTACAGACCTAAAAGTGGCAATTCTTCAACAAAAATACTTCAAAAACAGACTCCAATGAGAGACTGCTGAATTGGAATTAATTTGAAAACTGGACACCATTACATTAGGCTTGAATAAAGACTGGGAGTGGATGTGTCATTACACAAAGTAAAACTATTTCCCATGTTTATTTTTCCCCCCTACTGTTCCTCACACGTTCTTGTCAACTGCTGGAAATGGCCCATCTTGATTGTCACTACAAAAGTTTTTTTTTTCTCTCCTGCTGGTAATAGCTCACCTTAACTGATCACTCTTGTTATAGTGTGTATGGTAACACCCATTGTTTCATATTCTCTTTGTATATAAAATCTTCCTACTATATTTTCCACTGCTTGCATCCTATGAAGTGGGCTGTAGCCCACAAAAACTTATGCTCAAATAAATTTGTTAGTCTCTAAGGTGCCACAAGTACTCCTGTTCTTTTTGCGAATACAGACCAACATGGCTGCTGCTCTGAAATCTGATGGTACAGCAAGTAAATGGTTCCATATATTTACTGACATTCAGTGGGATGATCAACATGATGCTGTCATTATTTTCCATACTTGTATCCATGTGTTTTGGATATTTTGGAGGATATGCAGGTAGAGCTCGTCAAAACATTTAATCAAAATTTTGACACGCCCCCACCCCCCTCAGAAACTAGAATCTGGAAAGAGAAAGGGAGGCAGGAAGTATCATGAAACTTTTTTCCTCCTTTTTCCAACCAGTTACTGAGCAGGCTAACTTTTTTTGAAATTAAAAATGTCAACAACATTTTTCCTTCAGATTTCAATTGAAAAAAACAAAACAAAAAAAAGTGTTGAGGGGGAAACATTTGCATTATTCCCTCCTGGTTTGACCAGCTCCACATGAAAGGTTGGAATACACCAGAAGATGCATGCTTTACAGGACACAGAATTTATAATAATACTCAGATTCTTGAAGCAGTTTCTGAGAGAGAGTAGACAACAGGGCTCTGCTACAGAGTTATTTGCAGCCAACAACTATACAAAAATGACGGATCAGATCTTTCAAGCCTGACATCAAAATGAAGACTTATTCAACAAACTCTACACAAGTAAAAGAAATGCGAAGTGACATTAGCCTAAGGTTCTGTCAAGTGATAACAACACTGATAGAATGTACCATCACACCCTGTTCAGCAAAAATCACATAACTGCACTATTTATTCTATTTCTGGAAGATTTCCTCATGTACCTAAATGACTAATTTAGAGCTTACAGTATAAAAAAAAAGTGCCTCTGTTTTATTGGTTTGCTGCCTAAATATTTCAGCAAATAAAACTACAGTGAACTTGATCAGTTAGTTAGCCACTACCTGCCATATTTACCTAATGATAAACATCAAACCTGTTTTAGGTACCAGCAGAGAAAGAGATATTGGCAACGAAAGGAGTCTATTCCTAATAACATTACAGAGACTCTGCCTCAACATGAACCAGTATTTTTTTTATAATAGCCACATATTTCACTTTCCTCATACTTTTTCCTCTTCTAAAAAGAAAATAAAACCAAAGCAAATCATTCCATCGCATGCACAGTTCTCCCCAAGTCAGAGAAAAACCACACATGGCAGATGTTAGCCAATCACTCAATGCACTGTTGGAAGATGCTCCGATACTATGGTGATGAGAGCGGTATAAGAACCTGCACAGAACAGAACAAAACTTGGGTTTACATGAAAGGTTATTGACTTCTTACAGTGGCTGTGGCCCATCTGAATGCACTAGCCTGGAGGTTTAGCATTGAGAGTTGACCCAAGACACTTACAAACTGACAGAAAATACAAGTGATTACTTTGCAAAACTGCTAGGATCTCAAAAACTATTGCTATGCAACACATTGGATATTGTGAAAGTCATTCATTCATAAAAATGAAGCTAATTTACATAACATTTGCATGGGTTACTTATTTACATAGTGACCCCACCCATTGCAAACTCTAACTTTGCAACTGAAAGAGCTTTTCATTTCACCTGACAAACCTTCTAGTAAATGTCCCTTGTGTAGAGTAACCACCAAAGGAACACTTCTGATGTATACTATATGTTGTGTTAATCTACACTGGATCTGGGAACTTTTTCAAGGGCAGTGCATTCAAAGAGGTATATTTCTGATTTTTTAAAGCCAATATTTTACTTATTAACCAATATTGCCAAATGCTTGGTGAATGACAAAATCAGAAAGAGCACCCAAATTATCTACTGGTTGGGTCAGATGTTTAACTGATGTAAATCTTCATAGCTTCATTGATTTCAAAGAAGCTATGGGAATTTACACCAGCTGGCCCTTCAGCCATAAAAATAGATTAGCAATGAACTTCATTTTAAAAAGATACAAAACTGATTTAAGAATAAAACAAAGTAAAATACAAATGTGCAATTAAAACAACCCTAGATGTGCAATGATATCCTGATCAATCTGAGAAGTGAATCACTCTTACATCAAGGATTAGTTACTGTTGGTGTGAACAATACAGCTGTTGAAAAGCTGGACAAACCCTGCTAAATTAAAGTCACAGTTTATCTCTTCTAAAAGGTCTCTCTGATAAAGCAGTAAATCAATTAAAGGAAATATCCTCCCTTTCATGAGTTTATCCTGATAAAAGAGAGACTATGCCCTGTTCAAGAAGTTTCTGTTGCTAAAGAGGTTGAAGTTTGTTTCTTATTCCCAGTTCTTTATTCATGATACCAGCTCCTTATTTGTGGTTCCCAGTTCCTTATTCAAAGGGCAAAAGTATATACAAATATATCAATGTAAGATTAATTTTTAGAAGTGTAATCAAATCAATGTGATAAAAATGTAAATGACTAATTACTTAATTACTGGGTTTTGACCAACTGTACATGACAAAATAAGTTTTTGGTCACTCAAGTGAAACATCCCTGCAACAGCTGTGAAGGAGCTGGGACATGTCACTTGCCAACCTAAGGCTTTGTTCCTGGCAATAGGCTGCAAAATGCACCCCTGCCCCTCACAACCCCACTTTCATATTGTACATAGGGCTTGAATAGGAAGCTGGGTTTTGGGTGCCTGTATAGAATAAAATAAGTCTCATGTCATCCCAAGTGACATCCCTGTGAGCGTCCGACTGCTTTGAAGGAGCTGGGACATGCCACTTACTGACCCAACATTTCGTTCTTGAGCAGTACACTGCCACATATCATGCTCCGACCCTCTTCTGTATTGTAAATAGTGATTGAATAAGGAACTGGATTTTGACTGGCTGTATGTAATAATATTAGTCTCTGGTTACTTCAGGTGACACGTCCACACAACAATTAAATTGTTCTGATATAGCAGAGGCATGGAAATCCCTTACTTGAAACTTTTTCGTTGCAAAAAATTGTGGTTCATGTCACCAGCCCTTCCCCACCCCCAAACACACCTGCACCCTTTAGCAAGGTAACAGGAGCTGCAAACCAGGGGGTGGGTGATGGATATTCCCAGGGTAAAACCTGAAACTGGGGTACTATTGAGCCCTCTGTCTCACCAGCCTGGGCTCCCTCTCACACCATGTGATATGCTGCAAGGCTCTCCAAGCTTGCACTCACACCAACATTAACAGGCAGGGGCCACACTCAGCTGAGTTACTCATGAACCAACAATAGAAGCTCAACCAATTCCCCCACAGCTCCCTACCCTTGTCAAAAGTCTGACCAGTGTAAAGTAATTACCCAGTCCGCCTCTCCCTCAATGTGGGAAGGACAATGCACCAGCTCTTGCTCCTGAGTAACTTTCCCTTTAGCATTTTAAACAACTGTTTTAGGTACAAATATAAAACAGATTTATTAACTACAGAAAGATTTTAAGTGATGATAAGTAATAGTGTACAGATCCAGGAAGATTACCTAAGAAATAAACAAACCCTAAGTACTGCTGTCCCCACAGCTGTATCTGCTGTGGATGACTGTACCAAAGCATAATGTCTCATGAAGGCATGCAAAGAGTTCCAAGTAGCTTCCCTATATATCTCTAGTAGGGGTACATCTCTCAGAGAGAAAGCTTGCCCTCTGGTGGAATGAGCCCTCACCCACCACTGCCCACAAAGGGGTAAGTTAAAGCTAGTAGGTAACAAAGAGCAATACAACCCCAACCCGAGATCCACTTAGAAAGTCTCTGCGCCAATATAGCTTGACCCTTTGATCACTCTGCTATGGAAAAAATAGTTTGGGTCTTTCTAATGTTCTTTGTTCTCTGTAGATAAAAGGCCAAAGCCCTTTAGATGTCTGGAGAATGCAGCCTTCTCTCTTCCCCCGAGGCATGCAGTTTAGGAAAAAAATACTGCTAAGTGGATGACCTGACTCATATGAAATTCAGAAACTACTTTAGGGATAAATCTGGGAAGGGAGCATAATGAGACCTTTTCTTTATAAAATATAGTATATGGTGAGTCTGCCTTGAGTGCCCCCAGCTCACTGACTGTTGCTGATGCTATAGCTATTAGAAAGGCCACCTCCATAGACATATGGGCCATATATCATCTGACTACAGGCTGAAAGGGTGGTTTAGTGAGAGACGACAAAACAAAGTTGAGGTCCCACTGAGGTGCAAACTTCACTAATGGTGGAAAGAAACTGAAAACCCCCTTCAGAAATCTAGTTGTGACGAGATGAGTGAAGATCATATGGTTATCCACTGGAGGATGGAAAGCACTGATTGCTGCTAAATGTCCACTGAGTGTGAAACCCAAAGACTTCAGGGTATGTAGATACTCTAAGATAGCAGGGATTCAGGCAGATTCCAGAGACAAGTGGCATTGGTAAGCCCAAGGGAAGATATAGTTCTATTTTGCTGAATAACAGCTCCTCATAGAATCCTTTCTGGTTTGGGTAAGGATGGATCACACCTTTCTGGAACATGAGCATTCTATTTCTGATCCCCATCCAAATACTAGGTCTGAGTTGTAGTGGTTGTGGATTGGGAAGCCTGAACCTGCCCCTGTGCTGTGTTAGATGATCCAGCAATTGGAGGGATGTTCAGGAGTGGTTGAACTGAGAGCTTCAGTAGATCTGTAGACCAGAAATATCTTGGCAAGTTGGGTGCAATCAGGATGATTCGAGCACTGTCTTGGCAGATCTTCCTTAGAACTTGTGGTTTCAATGGAATGGGAGAGAAGGCATATTCTAGGCGACCATTCCATGACATCAAGGAAGGCATTTCCCATTTGGCCTTGCCCAAGGCTGCTCTGGAGCAGTACCAAGGAATTTACCTGTTTGCCCTCAAAGTGAAAAGGTCCCCGGCTGGTGTTCCCCATTGGGTGAAGGCTTCATCAAGAATCCAACTGTGAATCTCCTATTCGTAATTTGCGGAAAAATGTCTACTCAGCCTGTTCATTAGCAAGTTTTGCACTCCTGGTAAGTATGATGTAGATAGGGTTATCGGAGGACTGATGCACCAGTTCCACAGGGTGGCTGCTTCAGTGCACAAAGGGCAAGATCTCATTCCCACCTGCTTGTTTATATAAAATACCATTGTTGTGTCGTCCAACATTATTTGGACATGTCTGGATTGGATGAGCAGGAGGAAGGTGTTGCAGGCCCAAGGGACTAGCCTGTGCTTTAGTAAACTGATATGCATCCTGGACTCCTGCAGGGTCCAGGTGCCTTGTGCCATATGGTCACCCATGTGAGCACCCCAACCCAAGAGGGAGGCATCGGTAACAATGGTTGCCTCGCGAGTCAACGGGAGAAAAGGAATCCCCACCCAACCTTCTCTGATTTTTGTCCACCAGACGAGAGTCCTTGGATGGAATTGTCACCCTGCCATTATCTGGTAAGTAAATGGAGAGAATCCAGGCTTGCAGGCAACAATGATGAAGCCTGGTGAAGGGCATCACGTGTGCATGAAGCCATGTGGCTGACAAAGGAAAGGCAAGTTCTGATTGACATCCTGTGTCTGATAGTGACTTATTGTCTGAAAGCACTCTTAGCCTGAAACCTCTTAAGAGGCAGATATGCTCTTGCGGTTGAGTCCAATGTTGCCACCGTAAAGTTTATTTACCTCTTGGGGGTCAATGTGGATTTTTTGTAGTTGACAAAAGGGAAAACAGAAGGCTGAGCAGAACATGGGTTGCCCGCTGGACTTCTTCATATGAGTTGCCTGTCAGAAGCCAATCATTGAGATATGGGAAGACTGTAAATCCCACTTTTCTCATCCAAGATGCCATCACTGAAAAAACCTTTGTAAAGACTGTAGGTGCTGTGGCCAGTCCAAAGGGGAGAACTCTGAATTGGTAATGATCTTGACCAAAGAGGAACCCAAGGAACCTCCTGTGCACTGGGCAAATGTCTATGGGAAATTATGAGTCTTTCATGTTGAGAGCTGTGAACGATGTGCCCTTCTCTAAAGAGGGATTATTGATGCCAAGTAGATCAAGCAGAAATTTAGTTTTCAGATTAACAGGTTCAGTTGTTGTAGATAGAGAATTGCCCTCAACCCCCAATTCTTCTTGGGGATCAAGAAGTAAGGGGAATAGAATCACTTCCCTTATGCTGTGGTAGCATCTTTTCTATAAGTCCCCTGAGGAGAAGGAGTTCATCTCCTGTTGTAGAATTGCCTTGTGAGAGTGGTCCCTGAAAAGGAACTGGAAAGAGGGTTTGTGGGTAGGCATTGCCAGAAACTTGGTCAAATATCTGCCATGAATAACTTCTAGTACCCATTTGTCTGCATTTATAGTGCTCCAGTTTTTGGCAAATTAGATAAGGTGACCTCCAAATATCTGAGGAGGGGAATGAAGAGGCACCAATAAAAGGATGTGGGTCTCGACAATCCAATCAAAAGAAACTCTTTCCTTGGGGGTTAGAGTATGATGTGGCAGTGGATGTTGCAGAGGCTGGGTTCCTGGATCTATAAATCCTCAGTCTCTTACATGGTGGATACTGAGGATGCTGGTGATAAAAAGGCTGAGGATGCAGTCTTGCCCTCTACCCCTGTTTATGGTGTTTTCTCTTAGGGATAGGAGTATAGCTGCCCAGCAAGCAAAGCATTCTCCTTCAGCCCTTAAGGGAGTGGACAGACTCATCCGTCTTCTCAAGGGAAAGGTTGATCATATCAAAGGGTAGATTTTGGATGGTACTCTACACCTTTCTAGCAAAACCTGAGGATTGTAACCACAGGTCTCTCCTCATAACAGCAAAGATGATGGAATTGCTCCTGGAATTGGCAGATGCGGCTCATCTTCCAGCTCTGAATACATCAGTGCATCCAGTTGTGGATGGCAACGCAATGGCAAAAAAGGACACATGAACCAATCCTGGGTGTCTAGGGTAGGGCTCCCATGGTCCCCAATACAGCCAGTAGGATGGATCAACCAGTGGAGGAGGACTCCATGGCATAAGGGTCTCTTGGCCAATCGTGTCTGGTCTGACTCCAGAAGCCTGATCTTGTAAGGGCTTCTGTCCCATGCCATCTCCACCCAGTGCCACAGAGACTCTTCAGGGCCTCTGACTCATCCAAAGAGAAAGGTGGATCTTGCACTACCAGTAGAATCGACACCTGTGCTTTGAGGCTGGCAAGTGGGATGGAAGAATGATTCTGCCTCATCAGGATAGTCTCTTCCGCTGGTGTAATAATGTCCCAGCATAGACACAGTCCCAATAGGAGAAGTGAATGCACATAGGGGATAACAAAGTTGTCCTCAGAGGAGATGTAGGTCTCAGACTGCCCTGCGGTATGAGGCACGTTCATTGGCAGAGCCAGAGCTTCCCTGGTCACCGTGGAAGTTCCCTCCAGGGCTGTGTCGCTACCGGTACCACACTGGCTTTAGAAGTGGATGGGAGCACAAGGAGCTGTTTATCCTGAGCCTTCACCATCAGAGCAGATGTCAGAACGATACCTTTGCATGCCTCCTTCTCCTGCCGAGAAGATATACTCGAGTTTAAGTCCTTAGCATCAATGCACACTGGCTCTGTCAATTTAAATGGGGTCAGGGAGGGATCTTTTCTCTTCAGGGCAGTTTTAGATGAAGATGGTTTGTCCTTATGGCTATGAGAGTGCCCTCTGCTCTCATGTGAGACCTTCTCCTTAGGCTTTGCAGTCTTAGTCTCTGCTCCCAATCTCTAGGGTTGTCAACTTTCGAATTGCACAAAACTGAATACCCTAGCCCCACCCCTTCCCTGTGGGCCCCCCCCCCCGCTCACTACATTCCCCTCCCTTGGTGGCTTACTCTCCCCCCAACCTCACTCACTGGGGCAGGGAGTTGGGGTGAAAGCTCTAACTGGGGGTGTGGAGTCTGAGGTGGGGCCAGAAATGAGGGGTTCAGGGTGTGGGAGGGGGCTCTGGGCTGGGGCAGGGAGTTGGGGTGTGGGAGGAGGTGAGGGATCCAGCTGGGACTGCAGGTTCTGGGATGGGGTTGAGGGGTTTGGGATGCAGTAGGGGGCTCCAGACTGGGGGATGGGGCTGAGGGATTCACAGTGCCGGGGGGGGCTGCAAGTTGGGGTGCAGGAGGGAGTATGGGCTCTGTACTGGGGATACAGGCTCTGGGCTGGGGATGAGGGGTTTGGAGGGCAGGAGGGGGCTGCAGGCTGCGGGGTGGGGATGAGGGATTCGGAGTGTGGGACGGGGTTGAGGCAGGGGGTTGGGGTGCAGGAGGGAGTACAGGTTCTGGGCTGGGGGTGCGGGCTCTGAGGTGGGGCCAGAGAGGAGGGGGTCGGGATGCAGGAGGGAGCTCTGGGTTTGGGCAGGGCTCGGGCAGGGGATTGGGGTGTGATCTTACCTCAGGCAACTCCCTCTCAGCTGCACAGCGGGGCTAAGGCAGGCTCCCTGCCTGTCCTGGCTCTGAGCTGTGCCCCGGAAGTGGCCAGCAGGTACAGCTCCTCGGTGGGGGGGGAGCGGTCAGGAGGTTCCTTGCGCTTCTCTTGCCCGAAGACCCCCACCCCCCACAGC
The DNA here is from genome assembly GCF_965140295.1 of Lepidochelys olivacea. NCBI lineage: Eukaryota > Metazoa > Chordata > Testudines > Cheloniidae > Lepidochelys > Lepidochelys olivacea. The sequence goes on along the minus strand of NC_140413.1, from coordinate 176,730,762 downwards.
TCCCATTGGCCACGGTTCCCAGCCAATGGAAGTGCCTAGCCGGTGCTCGGGGAGGAGGCAACCTGCGGAGCCCTGTGGCACCTCCATCTAGGAGCCAGACCTGCTGGCCACTTCCGGGGCACAGCGCGGTGCCAAGACAGATAGGAACTACCCTGCCTTAGCCTTGGCCCACCACTGACCGGACTGTTAATGGCCTGCTCAGCGGTGTTGACCGGAGTTGCCAGGGTCTCTTTTCGACTGGGCAATCTGGTAGAAAACCAAATATCTGGCAACCCTACCAAGCTCATGGTCGGAGGTCACTTGTTGAGACTGATGTATTGGGGGAGTACTGAGCCTAGGTCTGATTGGGGTCTCATTGCCTTTGCCATCAGATATTTTCCAAGTCTCAGTTTCCAACCCTCAGGAGTTCTCTGTATCTCCTCAGCAACACAAGCTACTCTGAACATATTAAACCTATCCTCCACTCTCTATACTGCTTCATGTGGAATTTCAAATCAAATTCAAGGTCTCAGTCCTTATTTTCAAGGCACTCAATAGCCTGAGCCCAGGATATCTTAAAACAGGGGTCGGCAACCTTTTAGAAGTGGTGTGCCAAGTCTTCATTTATTCATTTTAATTTAAGGTTTCGCCTGCCAATAATACATTTTAACATTTTTTAGAAGGTCTCGCTCTAGAAGTGTATATATTAAATAACTAAACTATTGTTGTATGTAAACAAGGTTTTCAAAATGTTTAAGAAGCTTCATTTAAAATTAAATTAAAATGCTGATCTTACACAGCCGGCCTGCTCAGCCCGTTGCTGGCCTGGGGTTCTGTTCACCTAGGCCGGCAGCAAGCTGAGCAGGGCCTGCAGCCAGGACCCCGGCTGGCAAGGAGCCGGCAGCCAGAAGCCCGCCGCCACTCAGTCCGCTGCCGGTCTGGGGTTCTGTCCACCGGCTCCTGCCAGCCAGGGTCCTGGCTGCCGGCCCTGCTCAGCCCGCTGCTGGTCTGGGGTCCCGGCCCTGTCCAAATAGAATAGGTACCTACCTTCTCCCTGGTTCTAGCCATTCTCTTCCTCTCTCTGCACTGAGATGAGAGTGGGAGTGCACTGAGACCAGGGCTGGGGGTGAAGGAGCAGGTTCAGGAGCAGGGTCTGGCCAGGAGCTAGAATACGGGAGGGGACTCAGGGTTGGGGCAGGAGGTTTGGGTGTGGAGTGCTTACCTGGGCAGTTCCCATTTGGTGTGAGGGGTGCAGGTGGGAATGTGGGGTGAGTGTGTGCAGGAGCTCCCGTTTGGTGCTCAGGGCAGGGGGCTAGGGTGTGTGAGGAGGGTGCAGGAGTCAGGGCTGAGGTTGTGGGGTGCAGGGGACAGGGCACGGGGCTGGGGTGTGTGGGGGTTGCAGGGGTGAGGGCAGAGGGCTGGGTGTGTGTGAGGAAGGGTCAGGGCAGAGGGCTGGGGTGTGTGTGAGGGGATGCAGGAGTCAGGGCAGAGGGCTGGGGGTGTGGGCTGGGGTCATGGGGGTGCTCCCAGCCCCTTGCCCTGAGCGGCTCACGGCAGGGGTCTGGAGGAGATATGCCCTGATTCCACCCCCGTCCCCAAGGTCCCCGGAGCAGAGAGCGTGCTGTGGTTCCACTTTTCCCTCTCCTCCCCTGTAGCAAAGGCTGTCAGCTGATCAGCGGCAGGGAGGGAGAGAAAGAGGGGCAGGAACCCAGCGCGCTAGGGGAAGAGGCCGGGGGAGGGGGAAGCTTGCCTGCCCTGCAAGGAGAGAGTGGTGGGTGGAAAAGAACGGGCCGGGACAGGCAGGAATTTAAATGGTACGCTGCTGTTTTCCAGGGTCCGTGTCATTAAAAATTGGCTTGTATGCCGTCTTTGGCACGCGTGCCATAAGTTGCTGACCCCTGTCTTAAAACAAAACAAAAAAAACATCCTAAGCTCTGGAACAAAGATCATGGTCAATATCACTGCTTGTCAGGCACAATGGAATGCTCTAGGATCAGGACAACGCTTAGCTGTGTGGGAGACAAACTTTTTTTTTTGGTGTGTGTGCGGGGGAGGCTGATCCCAGATTGTGGAATGACCTCCCTCAGGAACTAAAGCATCATCACAAACCTCACCACCTGCAAGACTCATTTCTTTGGCCTTGACTTCTCTAACAAACACATAGCAACGGAAAAAGTTAGATCATAAAAAAAAAACAATGTAAAACCCAGCCAAAAGAAGACACTCCACTGCACATACTCCGGTCCCCGGGGAATATCACTAGTGGGCAGCATCAACAACAGCAACAATTGCTCAGTTAATTGCTCAATTATTTTTTTTATTATACTGAATATCAATTTCTTATTTTACAATTTCAGAGTCAAAGTGAACAAATGCAATGGATTATGTCAGGTAACTACATCATTTCATCAGTGGTGAGCTATGCATCTTACTCATTACACTTGCAGTAAAGTCTTATCACAGAAAGATACAAAAATGTGACCCTTGGCTATTTCCGTCAGCGATTTCTGTGCATGATAGCAGGTAAGTTGAAAGGAAACAAGGTGCATTTTGGTGGATGCATCTCAAAATAGTGACCGGAATTTTTTCAAATACCATTTGCTGGGACTATTCAGACAAATATGAAATGCCTGTATCCCAGAAAAATACTTTATCTGCCTTCTCTGTAGCACTTTTCCATGTAACTTGAATATAGCATTAATATTTAACATGTTTCAAATATTGATTAGTTCCATAGAAGTCACCAAAATTATTTGCATTAACAGTAGAGTTTATTAAAGCAAAGCTCGTATCACTATAGATACAAAGATGCTGGAATAACACACAATACATATTTTGTACGTTTCCACAAACTTGGTCATACTGAGGACTGGCTTTTCTATGATAGAATTTTGGAATTAAAAAGGAAACGAGGTGCGGCTATTCTAGCCACAGACAGATTTATCCAAATTCTATTCAAGTGTACCAAGCCCAGGGGTGCTGGAACAATTTTTATAGAAGGGGTGCTGAGAGACATTGAACCAAACTGTAAACCCTTTATATAATGGAAACCGCTTCAAGCCAGGGGGTATGGCAGCACTCCTAGCACCGCTAGTTCCAGCACGATATTGCTGCTGTATAAATCTCACAGCAACACTAAAGACACTAGCTGGTTCAACTAATGGTAGTAGATAGGAATACAGTAGTATGCCTTTAAAACTAGTTTGTGAGCACTCTAGTGGCGTTCACTGTTTTCTCTATTTCAGAAGCCACTGGAAAACACTCAGAGCAGCAGTATACATTAAGCTAGGACTTGTATGTTTGCATATATTTAATAAACATGAGTATTTGGGAACCAACTATGCCCAAGCAGTGTCGTCTTACTAGTTTTGTTGAGCAAAAGACACATTAATCATACCAAATATTTTTATATCTGTAACATAATTAAAGGAATTTCAGTAAACACCCATTTTTTCTGTTGTTAATTCATCTAACAACAAAGGAACATTCCTACAGACGTCTACATTTGTAACTATCTTATAATTTCTGTGAAATCATTACAGCTAGATTTCCAACAAACTGGCTGAATATTGCTTTTGTCAAGGTTGCTCCCCCACTCTGAACTCTAGGGTACAGATGTGGGGACCTGCATGAAAACCTCCTAAACTTACTTTCACCAGCTTAGGTTGAAACTTCCCCAAGGTACAAATTAATTTTATCCTTTGTCTCTGGATCTCCACTGCCACCACCAAACTCTAACTGGGTTTACTGGGAAACGTAGTTTGGACACGTCTTTCCCCCCAAAATCCTCCCAACCCTTGCACTCCACTTCCTGGGAAAGGTTTGGTAAAAATCCTCACCAATTTGCATAGGTGACCACAGACCCAAACCCTTGGATCTGAGAACAATGAAAAAGCATTCAGTTTTCTTACAAGAAGACTTTTAATAGAAGTAAAGAAATCCCCTCTGTAAAATCAGGATGGTAGATACCTTACAGGGTAATTAGATTCAAAAACATAGAGATTCCCTCTAGGCAAAACCTTAAGTTACAAAAAAGACACACAGACAGGAACAGTCATTCTATTCAGCACAGTTCTTTTCTCAGCCATTTAAAGAAATCGTAATCTAACACATACCTAGCTAGATTATTTACTAAAGTTCTAGGACTCCATTCCTGTTCTATCCCTGGCAAAAGCAGCATACAGACAGACACAGACCCTTTGTTTTTCTCCCTCCTCCCAGCTTTTGAAAGTATCTTGTCTCCGCATTGGTCATTTTGGTCAGGTGCCAGCCAGGTTACCTTTAGCTTCTTAACCCTTTACAGGTGAGAGGATTTTTTCCTCTGGCCAGGAAGGATTTTAAAGGGGTTTACCCTTCCCTTTATATTTATGACAGCTTTTTATTGGTTTTTACATGCATACTGTATGTTAACAGACAAAGAAAACACAAAATAAAAGTTGGGGTAATATATTTGTCAGACCAGAAATAAAAAGGTTCACCTCTGGGAGAGAATATCAGAGGGGTAGCCGTGTTAGTCTGTATCCACAAAAACAACGAGGAGTCCGGTGGCACCTTAAAGACTAACAGATTTATTTGGGCATAAGCTTTTGTGGGTAAGAAACCCACTTCTTCAGATGCATGGAGTGAAAATTACAGATACAGGCATAAATATAAATTGGCAAATGAAGAGAAGGGAGGTACTTTACAAGTGGAGAACCAATGTTGAAGGCCAATTTTAGCCACCTCTGTGCAGCCGGTGGCTTGTGCTTCCCAATGCCATGCTGGATCCTTCACATTTATTTGACAAATAAAATGTGCAGAATTTTGCTGAATTTTAAAATATTGTGTGCAGAATTTTTAATTTTTTGGTGCAGAATGCCCTCAGGAGTAAATATTGAATTAGCCTCTTTCATTTTGCTCCATTTGCCAGTTATTTCTGTCCTCTTCTAACTTTTTTTGTTTTTTTGGTCTTTATTTGGTGGAAAGGTTGGGGGACACTCGAGGGAGGTGCGTGGGGACGGCAGGCGGAGATGGGGGAGAGACCCAGACCCAAACATTGGTGGAGCCGGGTGAGTGGCATATCCCAGTGTCCCAGCTCCCTCAGAACGGCCTGAAGGTCATGGGGACATTGTGCCTGTGGTGACCCAAGACAAAATTTGTCATATACAGGCTGTAAAACCCCAGTTTCTTATTCAAGCCCTCCTTACAGTGTAGAAGAGGGGCAGAGGCATGACATGTGGCAGCATATTGTGCAGGAACCAAGCTTTGGGTCATGGAGTGGCATGTCCCAGCTCCTTCAGCACAATCTGATGGTTGTGGGGATGGGTCACTTGGGGAGACCTGAATGACACATTACACTTCCGGTCAGACACATCCCAGCTCCTTGAGTATGGAATGAATGCAGAATTGGCTTGTAATTTAAATTTTGACCACAGAAATGTGACGCAATGTGATTGTATAAGACCCCATGCTGATGTATTTTAACTAGTTTTGACCTTGCAATAAGGGCCTGGGAACCACGCATCAGGAGCTGGGGATAAGGAACCAGCTTATCCTCCTGCTTCGCGGCGCCCTCGGCCAGGAAGAGGGGCCAGCAGCCCCCCAGCAAAGCACCCCGAAGCCGGGCGCGGCGGCGGGAGGCAAGGAGCCGGGCGGATATGTAGCGGTTCGCGGCTGGGTTACGGTCCCGGAGCCGCTGAAAAGGCCCGGGAGAGGAGGCGCATTGGGAGCGTGACTAGCACCCGCGTCCTCTGATTACTGCCGGCAGGTCAGATGGGCTCTGGCCGCCGGGCACAGCGGCCGCCGGGGACAATGGCCGCTCAGAGGAGCCTGCCCAGCTGACAGCCCCGAGGACGTCACCTGCCGAGCGCGGGAAATAGCCGTGGAGAGGCAGCGGGGATAAATAGAGGCCGGCAAGCCCAGGCGCTACCCGGCGCCTTCCCGCGGCCCGCCCCGCGGCATGGCGTGCCCGGCGGCCGGCGAGGAGCTGCCGCGCCCCTGCTGCAATGGCTACAGCGAGCTGTCGTCGGCCGAGGCGCGCCGGGCCCTGGTGCGGTACGGCCCGGAGGAGGCGGCGGAGGGCGGCGAGCTGCCGGCCTTGGAGGACGCCTACCTGAGCATCCTGCAGCGCCTGGGCGAGAACCCTGCCAGGCAGGGGCTGCTCCTGACGCCCAGGAGGGCTGCCAAAGCCATGCAGTTCCTCACGAAAGGCTACCAAGAAACCATCGAGGGTGAGTCCTGCTGGCCGGCCTGGCTGTGACGGTTTTGGGGGTTGGACTAGGTAAGGTGAGCAGATGTCCCGATTTTATAGGGACCCCTGATGTTGGGGTCTTTTTCTTATACAGGCGCCTATTGCCCCTGTCCTGATTTTTCACACTTGCTGTCTGGTCACCCTAGGACTCGATGGCCTCCGGAGCGAGGTCTCTTCCAACCCTAATCTTCTGTGAGCCTATGAAGGGGAACCTGCAAGCGCCCCTGGTCTCTGCCGGCCTGCTCATGGAAACCAAAGTGCCCTGAGCCCAGATGGCCTTTCACCAAGTGGGACCCTCAGCTGGACCCTTTCCTCTCCTCTCAGCTGCTGCTTCATTGCCTTCCACCCGTCCTCCAGAGACAAGGGGGTGGGGGTATAGCTTGTATTGGACTCATGGCTGGGGGTGAGAGCTACACCAAGCGCCCCTTCTGGGCTGGGAAACTGACTCAGTGGGTCACAGCTCACCACAAGGTGGCACAGAGTGGTTAGGGTAAAGGTTTTGTTGAGCAAAAGTTTAGTGGTTAGGGTTTTGTTGAGCAAAAGACACATTAATCATACCGATCACATTAATCATACATTTCACAGGGATCATTCAAGGTGAAGTGGCCTGTTAACATCCCTCCAGTCATAAGGGGGAAAGGGAGGGGAAAAGGCGGTGGGGGGTAGTGGGTTACAGATTGTTGTAATAAGCCATAAATCCAGTCTGTCTATAGCTGATCCCTTAGTCCTCATACTCAAAGGAAACCTGCACAACACTTTTGAAAAAGGAGCCTGGCAGCTTAAATTCATAACTCTGTTAGACACTAAAAGTCAGAGACTGAATAGAGACACTGGATTTATGGCTTGTTACAGCAATCTGTAATCCACTAATAGCGCCTCGCCCCCAGGTGCTTCCCTCAACTGGAGGGTTAAAGACCACTTCACTTTGACAGGCCCCTTGAAATACATTTTAACTACTTCTGCTAAACAATCTCTTCCACCTTGTATGTAGCTGTGGCAGTGTGACTAAGATTCCCAGACCTGAAGAAGAGCTCTGTGTAAGCTCCAGAGCTTGTCTCTCTCACCAAGAGAAGTGGGTCCAATGAAAGATGTTACCTCACCCACCTTATCTCTCTGATATCCTGGCGCTACAATCACACATCATTTTTCACTTCACTAAGGGGGCAGATTCTCACATTCCTGGAAGGTGCTCTATGGCTTTCAGTTCTTGCATTTAACAGCCTTCACCTCTATAAAGCTTCAAAACCCTTCCCAGTCTCTCAAACTTGACTGTATGAAATGTTCTATCAGTGAAATGGGGGAATTAAAAACAGGGAAACTTCTCCATTTTACTCCCCAGCTTCAGGGTGATAATCATATGTATAAGTGCCATGGGGAGGGGGGGAAGTGGGAAGTAATTTTCAAATAAATGAATCTAAACACAGTCAGATGCATTACTCATAGAAAACTAATTTGCCATTTTGTGCTATGTTTGTACAGCGCTTAGCACAATGGGGTCCTGGTCCAGGACTGATGCTCCTTTGCACTACTGCGATACAAACAACAGGAAACAAGAATTTCAGCTTGAGCATCAGTTAAAAAAGAGGGAGGGGGAAGGCAAGTGGCAGCAGGCTCGAGGGTTGTGTATTAATTATTCCTGGAGGTATACTAATAAAGTTTAAACTTAAATAGTATCTTTGTTACCTTAAATTTGTAAAATAAGGCCCTGAGACTGCAAACATTTTGGGGGGGACATGCAATTAAGTTTAATGTTACTATTTGCAGAAGTGAAATTATGCAAACACTTATATTTAGGAGTAAGAATCAATTGCAATTTTACCTTTCAGAGATTTTTATCTTAATCTTCTTTTTCCACTGTTGGCATTTATAGTAGTTACATTTCCCCACATTTTGTAGTTTTCTGGTTCTCTATTCTGTATCTTAATATCCACAATAGGAGCTGGTCTCTGTGATGACAAATTTTTCTCATCTTCAATGTTTAGACTTTTCTTTCAAATTAATTTAAACAAATAAGGCTTTGCAGCTTCTGAAGTACAGATTTGATAAAGAATGTATGTACTAGGGACCCATTGTCTCCAAACAGATAAAATTCTATACTAGTTTATTAGGAAATAAGCTCATATACACCTTAACAATGGGTGCTGGCCTCTCTCTTTATAGGCATGCGCTGTGATCAATGCTCCCTTCACCCTGCCTGTGACTGGGAGCATTCAGTAGGCCCCCAAAAGTAAGAACCGCATAAAAAGAAGTTTAGCACTGCTTGGCAGGGCTGAAGTACATTAGATGACACCTGTGTATAAAGTTACTTATATGCATGTAAGATGGGGTGTGTGAGTTGAATGTAGGAGTCTACCTGTACTTAAAACTGATTTTTTAAAAATATACTGTCAGTTCTATACAACCATTGAATATCAGCTAAGAATATGTCCATATTTTAAACTATTTTTAAAAGGTTTGGGGTTGTGCTTTTCTCTCACATCAGATTTTGTTTTGTGCTTAGAAAAGTACTTACCAATTGCAGTACATGCATAATGCTATTTAGGATAGAATCCTGTGTAGGATCTTTCATTAACTGCTCATCTTGTCCTTTCAGATATACTCAATGATGCAATCTTTGATGAAGATCATAATGAAATGGTTATCATTAAGGATATTGATATGTTTTCCCTTTGTGAGCACCACTTGGTACCCTTCTTTGGCAAGGTAGTTATCCATCTGCCTTATAGCAAATATTTGTCATTCAGAGGTCTTGGGTGTTCTACTGAATAAAGGGAAATAAAATGTGTTTTGAAAAACTAGGGTGAGTTCTTGCTCATAGCCAGTGTAGTCCTATAGAATTCAGAATAATCATTCTTAGGAAGAGTTTTAAAACATGAAAACTATGATGTGGGCATTTTGAGGTGATAAGTAGAGGATTTATTTTGTGGACTAACTGCATCTGCAGTATGAAGCATATTAGCAACAGGAAATAAGAGCCATATTTTCTACAATATGGTAATAGGAAATTGATTACCCTCAGAGAGGCTCCTCAGCAGGCTCCTAGAAATCCGTTTGCTGCGGGGAAAAACATGGAATATGCATTTTTACAGAGACTCTTTTGTTTTTACATTTTGTGGAAAACTAAAAATGTATTAACTAGTAACTAAATTTTACTGAAAGTACCAGTGTCACTTATTCAGTGCATGCAACCTCCCCTCTTGTGGTTGATTTTTTTGAATGCATTTTAAATCTACATAGCTAAACATCCCCAATAAACTGCTTCTGGCGTATATAAGTTACTCAACGGCATAAAGGGGTTCATGTTTTAATGCATCTCAAATTTAACATAAGCACAGCCATACTGGGTTAGACCAAAAGTCCATTTAGCCCAGTATTCTGTTTTGACTGTGGCCAATACCAGATGCTCAGGAGGGAATGGACAGAACAGATAATCAATTGATCCATCTCCCGTCACCCATTCCCAGCTTCTGGCAAACAGGCAAAGGACAACATCCCTTCCTTTCTTGGCTAATAGCCATTGATGGACCTATCTTCCCTGAACTTACCCTAGTTCTTTTTTGAACCCTGTTATAGTCTTGGCCTTCAGAACATCCTCTGGCAAGGAGTTCCAGATTGACCCTGAGTTGTGTGGGAAAAAATACTTCCTTCCTGCTGCCTATTAATTTCATTTGGTGACTCCTAGTTCTTGTGTTATGAGGAGTAAATAACACTTATTTACTTTCTCTACACTAGTCATGATTTTATAGACCTCGATCATATCCTGCCCACCCCCCCGTTGTTTTTTTTTCCAAGGTGAAAAGTTCCAGTCTTATTGTTCTCTCCTCATATGGAAACCGTTCCATACCCCTAATCATTTTTGTTGCCCTTTTCTGAACCTTTTCCAATTCCAATATATCTTTTTTGAGATGGGATGACTACATCTGCACACAGTATTCAAGATGTGGGCATACTATGGATTTATATAGAGGCAATATGATATTTTCTGTCTTATCTAGCCCTTTCTTAATGATTCCCAATATTCCGTTTGCTTTCTTGACTGCTGCTACACATTGAGTGGACGTTTTCAGAGAACTAGCCACAATGATTCCAAGATCTTTCTTGAGTGGTAACAGCTAATTTATATCCCCTCATTTTTTATGTATAGCTTGGATTATTTACCTCTCTCTAGTCTGAAAACTGACCATTTATTCCTACCCTTTGTTTCCTATTTTTTAACCAGTTACCAATCCATGAGAGGATCTTCCCTCTTATCCCATGACCGCTTACTTTGCTCAAGAGCCTTTGGTGAGGGACCTTGTCAAAGGCTTTCTGAAAATCTAAGTACGCTGTATCCATTGGATGCCCCTGGCCCACATGAGGCGATGAACAAGCAAAGAATTCTAGTAGATTGATGAGACATTATTTCCCTTTACAAAAACCACGCTGACTCTTCCCCAACAGATTATCTTCATCTATGTCTCTATGGCAATTTTGCTCTTTACTATAGCTTCAACCAGTTTGCCCGGTATTGAAGTCAGGCTTACCAGCCTGCGATTGCAGGGATCACCTCTGGAGCCTGTTTTAAAAATTGGCGTCACATTAGCTGTCCTCCAGTCATTTGGTACAGAAGCTGATTTAAATGGTAGGTTACAAACTACAATTAGTAGTTCTGCAATTTCACATTTGAGTTCCTTCAGAACTCTTGGGTGAATACCTCCTGGTCCTGGGGACTTATTACTGTTTAGTTTATCAGGTTGTTCCAAAACCTCCTCTAATGACACCTCAATCTGAGACAATTCCTCAGATTTGTCACCTAAAAAGAATGGCTCAGCTTTGGCAATCTCTCTCACATCCTCAGCCATGAAGGCCGATGCAAAGAATTCATTTAGTTTCTCCGCGATGGGCTGATCATCCTTGAATGTTCCTTTAGCATCTCGATCGTCCCGTGGCCCCACTGGTTGTTTAGCAGTCTTCCTGCTTCTGATGTACTTTTAAAAAAAATTGCTATTACTTTTTGAGTCTTTGTCTAGCTGTTCTTCAGATTCTTTTTTGGCCTTCCTAACTACATTTCTACACTTCATTTGCCAGTGTATGCTCCTTTCTATTTTCCTCACTAGGATTTAACTTCCACTTTTTAAAGGATGCCTTTTTGTCTCTCACTGCTTCTTTAACTTTGTTTAGCCACAGTGGCACTTCTGGTTCTCTTACTATTTTTTTTTTTTTTTTAAATTTGGGGTATACATTTAAGTTGAGCCTCTATTATAGTGTCTTTAAAAAGTTTCCATGCAGCTTGCAGGGAATTTCACTTTTGGCATTGTACCTTTTAATTTCTGTTTAACTTTTTATGAAGTCCCCATTTCTGAAATTAAATGCTAGAGTGTTGGCCTACTGTGATGTTTTCCCCACCACAAGGATGTTAACTTTAATTTATATTTTGGTCACTATTACCAAGAAGTCTAGCTGTAGTCACCTTTTGGACCAGATCCTGAGCTCTACTTAGGACTAAATCAAGAATTGCCTCTCCTTGTGTGGGTTCCAGGACTAGCTACTCCAAGAAGCAGTCATTTAAGGTGTCAAGAAACTTTATCTCTGCATCCCGTCCTGAGGTGATGTGCTCTTAATCAATATGGGGATAGCTGAAATCCCCCATTCTTATTGAGTTCACTTCAGCCTCCAGCCGTGAGTAATTGAAGTTATGAAAATATGCCAAAAAGCTTTAAAAAACACCCCTAAAGCCCATGTCACTAAGTTTGGCAAGGACAAATTTCATGTTAATGGTAATGTGCTGTTCTGTACTGTATGCAGCAAGGCTGTAGATTACAGGCAGACAATTGTAGAACACATGGAAAGCACTAAACAAACAATGAAAAGAAGAGGTTGAAACAGCAGGGAGGGCCATCAACAACAGTAAAGAAACAATACACTGTGACTGGAAGATTTTATGATTGGTGATGCTGGTAGAATTGGAACTTGCTTTAAAATTGTAAATATATCAATAAAACGTTGTGTTCAGCTGATACCTATATATATTGTAGCTAGGGAAACTAAAGTGCAACATTTCATTTTAATTGTGGAAAAACACAGGTCGTTTTTTTTTTTTTGTAAATCTGAGAATTTTGGATTTTTTTTATCATGGAAAACTAGGATTCCTGCCCCTTGCACCCACTAAATATCCACGGAAGCCAATTTGTGAGCGGGGCATTGCCTGCATAGATATATGATCAAGCTTGTCTGAGTATGGGCAGGGAAATTTTCCCTGAAGTCTCTTCCAAACACAACTTAAACTCCTTAAAAGTGATTGCACTCAGCATCCCAAACTGGCAGTCATTGTACAACCAAAGCTCCCAATGCACGGGTCTGCTAGAATGAAGACTGATTAAACAAATAGTTCCATGTATCTTACTCCTGCTTCTTCCCAGCTCCATCTTCGTCCCTTCCACATTGCTTTTTCTCCTGTAACAGCCTCCTTTCCTTTCTCCAGCTTCACTCTCTCTCTCTCTCTCGCTCAATAAACCTCCTCTCCTACTTGCCTCTTTCCCTTCTTGTGCCTCTCTGACACTTTTTCCATGAAGACTGATAATTCTTGAGAGCTCAAACTGTTTGGAATATACAACAATATGAACTGTCTTCTTCCTTACCAATAAATCTACTTGCTCTACATATGCCCATAAGCTACACAGCATCTGTACATAAGCATCTTCTCCCTCTACTACATGGTGCAGGTCTGACTTCACAGGGCACTTTGTCTGCATTAAGGATCCAGTCCTGATTCCATTAAAAGCTGCACTGAAACTCCCATTGACATCACTAGAGGAAAGATCAGGCCTGAAGTCAGCAGGTTTAGGTTCTGGGAGCCCCGATCCTGCAATTTCCACTGGAGTGGACAGACTGCTATGAATGTGGAGACCCATTGACTAGGCTAGAGCTTCTCAGACACAGCCATCTGACTGTGCGTTGTACACTGCACCTCGGAGCCCTGAGTTTATTCAGACCTTCAACTTTCCTGCAGAATCAGGTGTGTAGTAACCATTCAGCACTTAGACTCCTGTTCATATTTGCAGGTACATATTGGATATTTACCTATAAAGAAAGTGGTTGGACTAAGCAAGCTTGCAAGGTAAGTGCATCTATGCAATGTGATAGTGAAGGTGTAAAGGCGAAATCCTGTTCTCAGTGCACAGCCCAATTGAGGATGCCATGTACTGGGATGCTCTGCAGAGGGAAAGGGACAAGAATACTTCCCCTGAGATGTATGCTAGCAACAAAGTTATTGCTCCAGAGGCACTACTGAGGCTTTAAGGCTGCAGTAAGCCCTGGGGCTCCTTTGGTCTGGTGGGTCTGCAGTAGCAGATCCCTTGTTCCCACTTGCCCTGCACACTGGAGTGCATGGAGTCTACTGTGGAGCTGCTGCAGAGGGATGTGGAACTCCTGTATGGCATTCTGATCTCCCTTTCACAGTGGTGTGGGGTCCTCTATGGCTCCAGGGGGCAGGATTTTCCACTGTTTGTGTAAGCCAATAACCAGGATTATGAAGGTGAGCTGAGAAGGACCGAGAATTTGGATTTCCTCACTGTGATTCTTAAGGATGACTTCTCATAAGAGAAACTGCATAAATGTTTGTGGCTGATATGAACCTTTTATCCCATAATTGTGCTGAATATGTAATGTCCCCCAACCACTGAGACCCCTCAATCTGTGCATACAGAGCACTCCATCACCTGCTAACAGAAGGGGGCTAGTGGGAGAGCGTTCTCTTTGAGGGATCATCAGTTTTGGTACTGGCTCCCCACTTTGGACTGAAATAGCCTTGCTGTGTCAGCTTTGTGGGCATGCTGCAGTGCTTGGGTATTGCCTCTCAGGAAGGAGGGGCTTGACCGTGTCTAAGGACTTACGTGAATAGTTCAGCTAAGTGAATGGCTGGCAGTTTTATGTTTATTGGCAGCTGCTGCAAATGGTGCTGCCTTCGCTTTTGGATTTAATTTATTTGTTTTGTTAGCATATATCAGAGTTGCCTGCAGTTTTCAGCTATGTGCCTCTTTTTTTTTTTTTTTTCCATAGGAACATTTTTTTTATAAATGAAATTTACTTTTCTACTTAACAGGCTGAGTTTAAGTAAAAGTTGATGGCCTATACATCTTAAAAGAACAGTCCCGATGTCAATAGCAGCCTATAATTAAGTATCTAGTAGTAGCCCTGTTATAGTCTTCTGCATTCTGAGCACCAGCATGTTAATGGTCAATCAGAGGCTGCTTTACAAATGTGACACATAGGTTGATAATCCACAGACTGAAAACAGATTATAGTGTGGTTAAATAAGATCTTTTTGAGGGAGTACTTAATTATTTTTTAAAAATATGCTTTCTCTAAGGGATTCTAAATCCATTTATAAGGTACTTGGGTTAAAATAAGTGGTATAAAGTAGAATATATTAATACTCAATATATAAGGTATTCTAAAATAGACTGAATATCAGCTGTATGTAAATCACATTACATACTGTAATGTAAAATCACTTGTACTACAATATATTTAGCCTTCTAAATAGCCAGGATAAAATCCTACTCTAACACCTGTGATACCCAAAGAGTCTATTAAGTTCAACTGAAATTTTGTGTTTAAATCAGGAGGAAATATTTATTATTCTTACATTTTTCCCCCCCCCAGAATTGTTGAAATCTTTAGTCGAAGACTGCAAGGTGTGTATCCTTTCTACAATATCTCTGTTCTGCTAAACTATATTTCAGCTAGATGATGCTCAACTGAAGAAAATATTTAAGCGTATGCCTAATTTTAATTGACACTACTTCTGTTGAAGTAAATGTATTTAAGGTTAGGCATAGGCCTAAGTACTCTCCTGAACTGGGACCATAATCAGTGTGGCATATTTGTTAAAGTTGTCAAGGGACCAAGCAGAAAACATCCAACTAAAGCAGCCTGATTCTACACCTTAACAGTCTATTGCCTTTATTGGAAGCTTGAGGTGTCGATCAGTGAGGTTCTGGACTCAGGAATAAACAGCTGGGTCGGTATAATGGGGAAGGTATGCATATAAAATAAGTGTGTTGGGTTCTCTTTTCTGAAAGAATGAGGAAGTGTACTCAGTGCATAAAGAACAGGAGTACTTGTTCTCTTTGCAGATACAGACTAACATGGCTGCTACTCTGATACTCAGGTGCATAGGCCACCCCTGATAAGTAGCCAAGAAGGACAGCAGTCACTGAAGTAGGGGGAAAACTGACTTTGGATAATGTATTTCACAGGGTGTAAGGGTGGTTTTGTTAACTATTAAAAATTCTGCGGGCAGTCAAGGTGGATAAATATCTGCTCACTGGATGAACAGATTTCAGGGCTCCAAAGGTGTCATTCCAGCACTTTTTACAAACACTAAAGTCACATTGAAAAAATAATTAAAAAAAACATTTCTAGCATAGGGGCTCATTTTACTTTAGTTAGCTAGTGGGAGAATTTGAGGGACTGTATTTAGAGCACCTTAGGAATGTATTTTCTTTAAGAATTTGCAAGGAGTACCAAGAGTGGCAATTGCATATAGAAAAATCATACTGTTCTCTTTTCAGTTCAAGAGAGGCTTACCAGACAGATCGCTCTGGCAATTACTGAGGCTCTGAAACCTGCTGGGGTGGCTGTGATTGTAGAAGCGTCGTAAGTAATTCATTATTGTTAGTCTCATTAAAGTCAACCTCTGAGAACAGTTACCACACCACAGTATCTGAGATGTCATTGTTACCTAAACAGACTTGGGAGAGTTGTGTTTCAGTTCCTTCCACAGACTTCCTATAGGACCTTAAACAAGTCATTTAATCTCTCTAGCTCAGTTCCCCATCTGTAACATGAGGATCCTAATATCACTGCTCTTCACTGGGCACATCAGGATGCATTCACTAATAACTCTGAGGTATTCAGATGCCATGGTGATGGGGCCATTTAAGTACCTGGATAGATAACTTCTGAGTATAGAGAAATATTACAGTACTTCAGATACTAGCTTATGAGAAATGGTGACCTCTGTCGATATCTGCCTTTCTCACACACTCCCAACAATTGCTGCAGGGTATATACGGGTAATTTGGCTTGAACGGACAATGTAAAGTGAAAGTGACTAAAAGTGGGCTATAAAGATTTTGGCATATATTGCACTGTGTCACTTTGTGTGCTCAAATTTGGTACAAGTCTTAGTAGTTGTGGATGCTGATGGTTAGTCATTTGCACGGATACAGACATGTATGTGTACATTTTTTTTCAGGCTTACCCCAAAACTTGTCCAAGTGTATTCTAACAACATGTGGACCAGTCACATCTGGCACCAATACATTTAGGATATGTGTACCCTGCAATTAAACACCTGTGATTGGCCCATGTCAGCTGACTCAGGCCTGTGGGGCTTGGGCTAAGGGGCTGTTTAATGGCAGAGTAGACATTTGGGCTTGGACTGGAGCACAAGCTCTGGGATCCTCACCCCACATGGGGTCCCTAGCCCAAACATCTACACTGCAGTTTTACAGTCCCGTAGCCCTAGGCCCATGAGCCTGAGTCAGCTCACACGGGCTGGCCATGGGTGTTTAATTGTAGGGTAGACATACCTTTTATTGGCCTGGTTTGTGCTGTTCTGCAAGGCAAAAGTGGTGAATGTAGACTGAATAGTTCAAACATAATCTGCTTAAGCTTCCTGTCAATATTTATTCATTTATTTCAACTTCAGTCAACAAGTATGGTTGTAAACAAACAACCCCCCTCACTACATGTTTTGAAATACTACAACATTTAAAGAAAATAGAATTCAAGAATGATTCTCCTATCAATAGTTGTGAGTGAACTGGTAGCTCCCAATAATATCTGGACATGCTTTAACGAATCAAAGGCACTACTTGGTACACAGTGTATTGCTGATTATCAAAATGGTAATTAGATCCAGTTATCCCAGTGTGCAGGTTAACAACGTATTAAACTGAAGGTTGGCTATTTAACTAATTACCTTCTAGGCACATGTGCATGGTTATGCGAGGGGTTCAGAAAATGAACAGTAAGACTATCACCAGCACCATGCTCGGAGTCTTGCGAGAAGATCCAAAAGCCAGAGAAGAATTTCTTACACTGATCAAGAATTAAATGGAAACGGCTTCCCACTCACTGTTTGTTGGCTCTAACAGTAAAACCAATTGCCAGAAATTAATTACCATGTGTGATGCAGGACTGTCTGTAGCGTCTGTGTATTAGAAATAGCTGTGTGACAGCTTGGTTCTCACTAATGCCTCGTAATGTCATAAAATATTTTTGGTAGAGAATGAATATGCCTCAATCAGAATTACTGAACTGAAAAGAGATTAGCTGTTTCCCAATGCTAACCATAGAGTGCTATGAAAACATGTTGCTAGATGGGAGCTAAAATAAGCCACCCCTTCTCCCCCCTCACACCCCCCCCCAAAAAACAAAAAAACAAGCAGCCACAGGAAGGTGAAATTAAGCACAAAATCCTGTGGCCTTTATCACTCAATCTTCAGCCCCTTTGTGCTCCTTGTATTAGACAAAGGGGTCAGAAAGCCAACAGATCTCCCCAACTGGAGATTCATCTGGTGTAAGGGGATGTCTGGGAGGCATGGAACTGTTGAATCTGATCCTATACCATCCTCTTCTGGCCCCCAGGGTAGGGGGCATGAGAGAAAAATTGCAGGATGGGAAGGGGCATGACCACTGTGCTCCACCAATTCCTATCTGGTGAATGGTCTTTGGGAGCCATAGCCAGCTGGGTGTAGCATGGAGTAGTAGGGAGCTCAAGGCCAGGCTGATTCCCCACAGCCACCATTAGGAATATGAATGGGAGTCCCCATGGATGTGCCTGGAGGTGACAGTGTGGAAAATGGCACTTCTCTAGCTCTGCCTCTTTCCTGCCCAGCTAAGCTCCCCTGAGCTGAACCAGTCTCCCAGAAGGCCTAGGTTTGTCATTGCCACACAATAGTGCTTCATTAGATCTTAGTGACCCATTAGTGCTCCAGCAGATTTTTTTCAATATATGCATAATATCCCAACACCTCTCACCCATCACAAAGATCTGTTTATGGCTAAGTCCCAGTCCAGCTCACTCTTAACCTTGCTTTGATCCCTTCTGAAGAAAAAGCAGGAGATGATATGGCACTAGGATTGTTCCTGAAGGTCATGATACAAATTTTTGATACCATAATCTGAGTCCAGAATTGTCTCTGGGATTGAGTAGTTTTTCAGATCCCATGCATAGATAAAAGATCAGCTCTTTTTAAACTGCAATGTATGTATAATGTTGGAGAGCTGAATTCTTCTAAAGGCTTGCTATTAACCCTCCAACAGAACTGACATTTGTTTTGATAGTAAGCCTCATAGCATTACTAAACCAGTCAGAACAAAGATGTAGCTATGGAATTTCCTCCTGGAGATCATAAATATAGAACACTAGAGGGCCATATTCTGCTATCCTTACTGTGCAGTTAATCCCTTTCATTTCAATGAGACAACTCGTGGAGTGAGGCATTGCTACTCAACCTGAGTAGAGTTAGCAGAATATGGCCATAACAGAGTTTCAAATAAAGGTTTGTTTTCTTTAAATGCTTTGTCCCCTATCTGACTGATGCTTGATTTTTAATATCTACTCCTCAGTGTTAGAACAATATCATTTCACACACTCTTAAGACCCTTCGTTTTCAGTTTAAGCTGATTTTTACCAAAAAAATCCCGGGTTTTACAAAAAGTGTTGGTTTTCTGGTTTTCACCCTACTTTTTGTATCATTCGAATTTTATATTATATATGTGTATATATAAAATAAATAAAACAACCTGGTTATTAGGAAAATACATTTCATGAGATATATGTATTACACACCGACTAATGTATTCTTGTATGTGCAAAGCTGCCTGTTGAAGTAAGGCTCTGTATTAGTTTAAAAGATACACACAATAAACAAACAGGCATGCACGCAAGCTCTGAAGCGCATGTGTATGTGAACATACTGATGAATCTCATGGCATAAACATTTCAAGCTGTTAGCAGACAACAGTTTAAAGATTTGATGCTAAAATGGGAAGAAAATGAAAATTCACCAAAATAAACCCCAGTATTTACCCAGAAAAATTAAGGGTTTTTGCTCTGATTTTCAGCTGTTTTTGTTGTAGTAAAACACTGAAATTCCTGGGAAAAATTAAATAAAATAAAAAACAAAAAGGACCCTACAGATGCTGTATTTTTCAAGCAAATGTATTTTGAGATACATCTGTGTGTATATCCTAAATGTACTAGAATGATATCTTTACTATCCATATGCCAAATCAGTTTGAGAATCTGCCTTAATCTTTGGTAAAATGGGGGAACACATTAATTTACTGCTAACATTTACTCAGACACTGCTTTTAAACTGGTAAATACTGGTTTTATAAATGAAATGTTCAATAGAGAAACATTTTGCAGCTCATTTGATTCAAAGGTAAATGTTGAACAGTCTTAGAGAAGAAGGTTTTCTATCAATAAGAGCTGCATAACAGTGTTCAATAGTGGTGCTAAAATACATATACAAGTTTTGTGGAAATTGCATTAATGCATTTTCAAAAAAGTTTTGAAGCACAGATATGCATATTATTAGCCTTTTGCTTTGTTACATGGGGATTGTGGGGCAAACTCTTTTGTGTGTCCTATTCTCATATACGCAGTGTTGTTGTAGCTGTGTTGGATCAGGAAATTTAGACCTGTGCAAGCTCGAAAGCTTGCCTCTCACCAGCAGAAGATGGTCCAGTAAAAGATATTGCCTCCTCCATCTTCTCTCTTTTTTTCTCACATATATCAGACATGTTGTTTTTAGGGCTGTCAATTAATCACAGTTAATTCTAGCGATTAACTCAAAACAAATTAACTCGATTAAAAAATTGCAATTAATTGCACTGTTAAACAATAATAGAATACTAATTTAAAAATTATAAATTGATTTCAATTACAACACAGTGGACAGTGCTCACTTTATATTGTTTAAATATTTGCACCATAATAATAAACAAAAGAAATAGTATTTTTAAATTCACCGCAGATGAGTACTGCAGTGAAATCTCTTTATTGTGGAAGTGCAACTTACAAATGTAGATTTGTTTGTTTGTTACATAACTGCACTCAAAAATAAAGTCCATTCAGTCCTTCTTCTTGTTTAGCCAATCACTAAGACAGACATGTTTGTTGACATTTACGGGGTCCTACCTGTAATGCACTTTCATGATAAAAAGATTGCCCTACAGTACTTGTAAAAGGTTATTTGAAAAATATGATTTCCTTTGTTTATCTTTTTTACAGTGTAAATATTTGTAATAAAGTGAGCACTATACATTTTATTCTGTGTAATAATTGAAATCAATGTATTTGAAAATTTAGAAACTATCCAAAAATATTTAAATAAATGCTATTCTTTTGTTTAATGGTGTGATTAATCATGAGATTTAAAAAATTACAATTACTTGCAGTTTTAATCATGATTTTTTTAATAGTTTGACAGCCCTAGTTATTTTGCATTAACAGAAGGCAAAGACATGTTTGTCTAGCAATCTAGGAGCCATGAATTTTCCATGAGTTTTAATCTCAAAGGAAGATAACTTCCTTTGTAGCCTTGGACAAGTCACTCTGCCTCAGGTTCCCTTTCTGTAAAATGGATTGAATGCTACCTTGCAGGGGCGTTGTCAGGCTAAGTTAATGTTTGCAAAGTGCTCTGAAGATGAAAATAGTCAGTGCTGAGTGTTACTGTTATGCTCTACTCCCTCAATTTGAGCCCTGATTTTACGTTACACATAGAACAGAAAAACAGGAAACAAAATGCAGCTAGTGCACCCAGTAATGTAGGATGGAAATTTAAAAAAAACCAAACACACACCTCAAATCCAGCAGTGTGTGGTATTTATGCTAAAATATGAGTAACCCATAAATTCAGATCCAAATGATCCTGCAATATTGTGGTCTACATTTCAAATGATCTGATACTTTTAAAATATTTTCATAAATACAGAAGCCTAATGATTACCCCCTTTAAATACACAGGCCCCTAATTCCATGGTTTTGAAGGCTATCACCTTCATCTAATCTTTCCAGAGATCAAAATGAAGTGGGAAATTAACACAGGAGTTTTTAAATGATTTTATGTACTTTATAACATTAGTATGTTTTGGTTTTTAACCTGAGCTCAGTAGCCAAAATATGTTTTCAATTTTATAATGTATGTAACATTTTTTTAAAAAGATATATATACACTTCATCTACCATAATGCTGAGTTGTCTACTTCTTTTCTGTGCAGCTATCACTGTCTTAGTCAAAGCCCAGTGTTAACACGTGTGTTTCTCAGCCAGCTGCCGAGGAAGCAGTGATAATGAAAAATTTGGATTTGATTAAAAGGAGCAAAGCAGAGTACTATAAGGCTAAGATTTTGTCATGGTGATTTTTAGTAAAAGTCATGGGCAATAAACAAAAATTCAAGGAAGCCATGATCTGCCTGTGATTTTTGCTGCTTTGGCTCCATGGTTTCTCCTGCCACTATAGTGGCTGGGAACTGTGGGGTTCCCCCTCTGCCTGTAGCAGCTGGAAGCTGCAATGGGCCCCCCCCCCTCTGCCCACAGCAACTTGGAGCTGCAGGGTGACCATATTCCCCAGGTGCTCACCCAAGGTGCACACTCTTCTCCCCTCCACTCCCCAGTGAGGCTGTTGCTTGTCACTACAGCCCTGAAGAGGGCCCCCTCAGGAGGCTGTCACATGTCGCTGGAACCCTGCCAGGACCCTGCTGGCTGCGAGGGAGTCACACAGCCCCTGGGGCTGAAGCAGATGTTACTGATTCAGTGACTTTCATGACCTCTGTGACATAACCTTAACTATAAGCAATATGACAAGAGTGCAGCCTCTCACAATACCCCTTATGGTGGCCTCACCTATGGGGAAAGGAGCTTCACAGTTTCACCCACCACAATTCCCCATACAGACCACCACTTGTAATGCCACACACTATCCGCAGTAGTCATCAAACCCGAGACCTCTGCACCTTAAAGTCTGAGCTTAAAGTCTGAGCTAAAAGCCTCATCTCTGGTAACTCATGAGACCCTCTCTATGTGGCTCAGCCATCATTAGAGCCAAACACCACACTGAATGCATGTGAGGTACACGTACACATTGAATAGGAAAGTTGGTGTAACAGGATGCTGCTCTTGGGGAGAGTGAGCAGTTGTTCATCAGCAGTGTCTGTGATCTCTCTAAGGGGTAGGCATGAACTAGCTTGAAAAAGGGCCACCCTACTGAAGCACTGCGATGAGTTAAAAATATCTCATGATGGGCGACATCACAAGCTGCTGACAAACTGAATGAAAGCAAAATGGACACTTTTTCTAGCTCTATCCATCACCAGGAGATAATTAGTCTTCAACAGGAAACTGTCTCTGTCCCATGCCCACCTCTGAAAGCCGACTGGTAGGGATTTAGGACAGTCTGTCTCCCAAACTTTGGAAACCTGAGCTCTTTTTCAATTATGCACCTTGCAGCCTTGACATGTGTCACTAGAGATCTATCCATGCCAATTTATACATCTTCCACACTTGCTCCGCCAACTAACCCTTCATACATTCCTGAGGGAGCGTGCACCACACGTAACAAAGGAGATCAATCATCAGCATTTGCTAATGTGTTTTGATGAGAACTGATATAGTTAGCTATATTGACATTTTATCATCCTATCTGAGCTAGCATGCATCGGAAGAATGGGGTAATTAGACCTCAGAGCTATTGTTTCATGCTCTCTATTGCTGAATTGGTAACACTCACTTTGTATTTTGAGGCCTTTCTCTGCAACTGTAACAATTGCAGATGAACTTTAAACAAATAATAAAAGCTGAGACTCTGGCGAATAGCTGAGAGGTCTTTACTGTATACCCGATGGGGGAACGTCCTGTACTTTAGAAAACAATGATTTAGGAAACTAGTGGAAGCCAAGTGTTGGTGCAGCTGTCCTATCACCACTTTTTCAATAAAGTTCCATAAAAACAGAGGTTTGAGACAAGAGCGTAATTAGCAACAGTCCTTGGTTTTTATTCTATTTATTATTTTATCTTTTTATTCATCAAAATAATTACCACAGAGGGCCAGAGTCTGATACTGTAATGCTTTGGGGTTCAACCCAGACCCATAAGGGGTTGTATCACTGTCTGCCCTGTGACTCTGGCTGCCTTCAGTGCTATGCTACTGTGGCTCACAGTTTTGACACCAAAAGCTTGTAAACAAGCATGCAGGTCACAGGCTGGCTTCCACTGCCCAGTTACTTTCTGAAGAGTGACCCCAACTCCCTCCCAGTTCTAACTTTGCCCAAATTCATCTGCCAATGTGACAATCTGCTGAGGTTCCTAGAATTGTGAGCGACTATTTTACTCCTCTCAGCCTCAGCATGTGACAGCTCCCTGACAGAGCAACTTATTTGCCTGGCCAGCAAACTCTTCAGGACTCTGCCAGTCCAAACCTTGCCTTGTAGGTAACAGTGAACCTTAACACCTGAGTTTCCCAGAGATGTCTCCCTGCAGTGTCCAGCCCTCTCATGGAACACTCCCAGAAGTTAGTTGCTCCTTTAGAGAGAGAGTACACTGTAGCTCATTAATTTAACTAGGGTTTAACAAACATTCTTGTGTCAATCACAGCACTGCATTGGTTTATAGCAGGGGTAGCCAAATTTACTGGTCCTCCAAGCTGCATACGATAATCTTAAGAAGTTCAAGAGCTAGGCATGTCTGCAGGGCTCGGGGCTTCTGCCCTGCAGCAGGGTGGTGGGGCTCCGGGCTGAAGCCCTTAGACCCCTGTCCCTGTCTGATAGGCTGAGAATGGGCTGGGGGGGGCGGCTCTCCACATGGGAGGGCCTGCAAGTCGCACTTTAACTGTAAAAGAACCACATGTGGCCTGTGAGCTGTGGTTTGGCCACCCGTAGTTTATAATAAAAGTAAAACATTTATTTAACAAACAGGACAAGGCGATACCACGAGTAAGGAATAAAGATAGATGCTCAAGAACTACCCCAACAGAATGCATGGCATCCACCAGCCCTATGTGGGAAATCAAATTAAAATTTTATTTGAAAGAGTTTGCTTCTCCAGTTAGGCATGCTAAGGCTCACATGCCTATTCATGCACCTAATGGATTACACCAAGCATGTGTGGAGAAAGAGGCTAACTATCTAGAAAACTCTCTCTACATCACATGGGTGGCTCTGAGGGTGTGATACAATCATCCCAGGCATTGGGATCTTAAATCCAACCCAGGGCAGAAATCTGAAATAAAATTAAAAATAAAAGTAGGCATATTGCTCTAAACTGCCTCCTCAAAGACTGATTTTTTATTTGAGGGAAATGTAATCTGAGTACAACAGAGTATTCAGAAGGCACCAAAACTATTCTTCAGATGGGGCAACCAGAATTGCACACGGTATTCAAGATGTGGCATATCTAGGGATTAGGTTTAAGTAGAAGCATATTTTCTGTTTTATCTATCCTCTTTCCTAATGGTTCCTAACATTGTGTTAGCTTTTTGACTGCCACTGCACATTGAGTAGATGTTTTCAGAGAACTATCCCCAATGACTCCAAGATCTCTTTCTTGAGTGGCAACAGCTAATTTAGACCCCATCATTTTGTGTATAGCTGGGATTATGTTTTCCAACGTGCATTACACTTTGCACGTATCAACACTGAATTTCATCTGCAATTGTGTTGCCCAGTCACCCAGTTTTGTGAGATCCCTTTATAACTCTTGGTAGTCAGCTTTGGACTTAACTACCTTCAGTGATTTTGTATCATCTGCAAACTTTGCCATCTCACTGTTGACCCCCTTTTCCAAATAATTTATTAATATTTGAACAGCACTGGTCCCAGTACAGATCCTTGGGGGAGCCTATTTACAGCTTTCCACTGTGAAAATTGACCATTTATTTCTACTCTTTGTTCCCTATCTTTTAGCCAATTACAATTCCATGAGAATATTCTGCTTACTTTGCTTAAGAGCCTTTGGTGTTGGACTTTGTCAAAGGCTTGCTAAAAGTCCAAGTACACTGTATCCACTGGATCACCCTTGTCCATATGCTTGTTGACCTTCTCAAAAATTCTAATAGCTTGATGAGGCATGATTTTCCTTTACATATGCCATGTTGTCTTTTCCCCACGTGTCATCTGTGTGTATAATAATTCTGTTCTTTATTGTAGTTTCAAGCAATTTGCCAGATAGCGAAGTTAGGCTTACCTGCCTCTAATTGCCAGGATCGCCCCTGGAGCCTTTTTAAAAACTTGGCGTTACAGTAGCTATCCTCTGGTCATCTGGTACAGTCTGATTTAAGAAATAAGTTACATACCACTGTTAATAGTTCTGCAATTTTACATCAGAGTTCCTTCAGAACTCTCAGGTGAATACCATCTCGTCCTGGTGACTTATTGCTGTTTATTTGTTCCCAGACCTCCTCTATTGACACCTAAATCAGGGACCATTCCTCAAGTTTGTCATCTAAAAAGAGTGGCTCAGGGTAGGAATCTTCCTCATATCATCTGCAATGAAGACTGATACAAAGAATTCATTGAGCTTCTGTGCAACAGCCTTATCTTTCTTGACTACTCCTTTAGCACCTTGATCGTCCAGTGGCCCCACTGATCACAGGCTTCCTGCTTCTGATGTACTTAAAAACCTTTTTCTGTTACTGTTGTGTCTTTTGCTAGTTGGTCTTCAAATTCTTTTTTGGCCTGCCTAATTATGCTTTCACACTTGACTTCCCAGAGTTTATGCTTCTTTCTATTTTCTTCAGTAGGATTTGACTTCCAATTTTTAAAGGATGCTTTTTTTCGTCTCTGTTCTTTGAGCAATTCCACATATTTGCATTCTGCCTCTTCACTCTAATTGACAGGTCCTACTAGGGTGACCAGATGTCCTGATTTTATAGGGACAGTCCCAATACTCAGGGCTTTGTCTAAGAAAGGCGCCTATTACCCCCCTACTCCCACCCAATTTTTCACACTTCCTATCTGGTCACCTTAGGTGCTCCCAGCACTTGCCTTATGCTCAACACTATGCCTATTTCCCTGAACAGAATACCACACTTGTAACATGTAACAAACCACTTCATATCCTTTGACAACCCCTTCACACAGGATACCACCTAAGCCTATATTATCCTCTACTCAGCATTCAATCCATAGACTGACCTCATCTCACCTCACTACTGACAATACCCATGCCAAGAAGACCCCAGCGCTCTGCTAACTGACACAACCTACACAATTCCGTACTGAAACAATGCAGAGTGGAACCTCAAGATACACATGCACCTCTTTCCTTTGATAACACACAAGTGGACCCAGACCTTCTCATATCACAATCACAGCTACAGGACACTGCTCATACTGATCTCCAGATCTCCTCATATCAATCACAGCTCAGATGCTCCTCAAGCTAATCCCCAGATCTTCTGATATCACTCACACCTGCCCCACCTACTGCCTCCACCATTCAGTAAAGCTACACCTAAACCACTGAAAGCAACTGGAGTGCATGCAGATAATTCCCAATGGCTCTTGCCAGCTCCAGGCAAGCAGAGTTACGGTTGCCTGGGTGCTTACCTTACTTCTCTATTTCCTGCATTTCAGAAGTTTGAATTTTACTTCTGAAAAGGCATGAGCCATTACAAAGAGGTTTTTTGCCATTTAATTTTATATAACTGTGTAATATTAGACCAATAGCGCCCTAGGATTATTTCCTGAGCAAGGGCCTAACAATTGCCTATTTAAGAGAATGCGGGCATCTTGCCTTTGATGTATGGCCAATAGTTTAACAAGGAGCATGACAAAAATCCTGTGATAGGACCCATGCATGTATATGTGTATGTGCCCAGTGGGAAGAGAGAATGGGGAATTTGTCCATTTGCTTTCCCACCACCACCTGGCAACCAAACATATATTAAGTGCATTTGCTGGAAATGCTTATGTTTTATTTCTGAAAACTAAGCTAAGAACATTGATAATATACAAGGAGCTTAGCTTGTGTCTTTGGAAATGGGGATGGGTAGTGAGGACTTCTGGGTTGTTCCTCCTATGGGAAAGCTATTTTGGAGATATCTGTCTAAGGAGGTAGATAGCTGGCCTCAATCACTGTAGTATCTTAGCATCTCCCTTCCATTTATTGCAATCTGATCCATACCAAAGGCCAAAAGCCACCTCTTCACAAGTATTTTTATGAGCCCCAAGGAAAAAGTCATCTGTGGCAGTATCCAGAGGGGGACTGACTCCATCAGAGTCCAAGGAATCACCCCAACCCTATGAACTGGTGCTTTATCTGTATAACTTATGAATTCTGATTGATATTTTGAAGTTCTGTTATGAGAAACTGCTGTATTTAAAGTGCCTATCTCTTTGTAGATCCAAGATTGCTGACAGGGCCTGTAACAGCTACACACCAGACAAATACAAAAGGAAATACTAAAGATTAATGACAATACTTAGACCTCACGAAAGTTATGCTAGAAAGCAGCTCAAGCCTTGTAGATCCCGTTTAGCTGAGCCCCTGAAAAGGGGGCAGAGGGGGAAAGAGCAGTAGAAACTTACCAAGAGTAGAACAAAAGAAGCCAGGTGACCAGGAGGAGTTTAAATAGAGAACCACACAGAAACAGGAAGTGTAGAGTGGGAGAGACTAAAGTCACAAAAGCTTGGTAAGGAACTCCACAGGGAGAGGTCATCCAGCACGTAGCACCCTCACAGTAGGGTTACCACCTTTGAAATATAAAAAAACTGGGCACTCCCCACCCCAAGGCAAGCCGGCAGCAACCCCAAACCCCAACCACAAGGCAACTCCACCCTTCAACCGCCACTTATAGTATCTAGAGAGATAAGCACATATATAGATAAGATTGAGAACAACATTTTCTTACCTTGGTCGTGTTTTTCCAAGATGCTGTGTTTGTGTCCATCTTCACTGAGATTATTTCTTCCCAAACTGCATTGATTCTATATTTTAACTATATACTTAAATGTGAATGTTTTGGAACTTTATGTATAAAGAAAATCCATTGAGTCTATTTCTTGAACTCGTATTTGCCGTTTGATTTTGCTGTTTCCAGCAATTTCTTATTTTAACGTCAACATTGTAGCATCTGTAGCTGGACACAGAAGCTTTTAACATTAGCTGTTTCGGTGAATTGTGATGATAATAATGCAAATCTTTAGACCCACATAAAAAAAAACCCTGGCAGATTAAATTATTTTTCTGGCAACTGGCAAATACATAAAGAAAACTGACCAGGCCAGTCAAATACTGGCCAGATGGTAACCCTACCTCACAGGGCATCCTGACTGCTTTCCTGAACCCAGATGGCCCCAAGGACTCTGAACAACTCAAATGACTCGGACTGCCACTCAGAGAAGGTCCTAAAGTGATGAGGAAACTGGGTCACAGATGTGGTTATTGTTTTGTCTGATTCTGTCTGACTTTCACTGGTTGAGTACATAGGTCTCAGTCAGCACACACACACTTTACACAAATTCACTACTGCATGCCCCCGAAAGACCTGAATTATAAATCAGAAGATACACATCTTTTGGGTGGAGTTCTGGGAAAGGGGTGTGTTTAAGTAACTGGGATATCTTGGGGGTCAGTGCTGATCATGGGGGCATAGGACAGCTGGGCTGAGGATCTCATTTCCAAGAAGTGGTACCAGAGTGATTGACAGTGCCCAAAGAGTGTGCCAGCTTGGTCAAGAGAGGAACCAGTGCTGCAACCTGCTGAGGCTCCAGAAGTTCACATACCCCAGGGGATCCAGATCAAAGAGGCTTTGATTCCTCTCACAGTGGTCCTAGTGGGTGAGCAGGAGGGGTTGCTCATTACAATCTGGAACACCTTCCTTCAGTTTGGTGGTAGTATTTTAAACAGGGGTTTTAGGAGCCCTCTCCAGCACATCACTGCACCCAGCCTCCACATGGAGGTGTTAACAATGAATGCAGATTCTCTCTGGTGGCCTTCACCAGTCATGAAGAATGTGAGTGCACCTCACATATACTTGGCAGCAACTCACATATACTTGGCAGCAACTTTCTAAGTACACCTCAAGCTCCAGGCAGCAAAAGCAGGTGAAAAACAAATCAGCCAGTACAGATTGGGCGTTTCTTGCCTCTCATGCTGATATTACTACAACATACGTGGTCAGGCTGTTCCAAACCCTATTGCACCTCACTCTGAAATAAATTTATGGTTCGTCACAAGCAGAAACACTTGGTTCTGTTACTGGGAGATGGCAGTCTGTTTAATCAGATGGTCCACAGACTGGGCCAGTTCTGATGACTGAGATTGCAAAGATACTATTGCTCATCAGGAATTCTGTTTGCATTCTCTACAGCCATATTATGCCAAATGCAGAAATTCTGCAATCATATTCAGAGTGAGTTCTCTGCCATCCACCTTTCAGTTTTTCTCCCTGCTATTTCACCTGTAAACCCCTGCTAGGACAATAGAGAGAATGGACGTACCCAGATGCCATTGAGCCAATGCTCATAAACAACAGATGGTTATAGCAATCTAGGCCACTAGCATTGACACCTAATTAGGGCTCATAGTTCTACTGAAGCACTTATACTAGCACAGCTTTCAAGAACCTTAGTTCCAAAATAGATGTTTAAGATCACACTCCAACTACAGTAGGACATGAAGAATATCAGGGGATTAGCATTAAGATTCATTTTATTGTGTTGAGCAAGCAGACATCCCTGTGAAAAATGGGTGTAATAACTAATCTCACAGAGGAGACTTGATAAGATATTTCTAAAGCATTCCGCTATCTATCTTCAGCTGCAAAGGTAACATTACTTGAAGTAAACTGGCAGTTATTAATTTAAATTAGTAACATGTTGGGTTTATTTTTTATTTAGTATTCAAATCATTTGTTGCAATTTGACCAATGTTACTCCAGTTAGTAAACCAATGAGAAGTCTCAACAAGAGTGAAGTGTTGTTTATATCTACACACCAACATTCCTCAGTGCAGGACAAAACTGTAACCATTCATTTTTGAATGTGGAAAATTACAAATACGTCAAGTTATCAGAAAATAAAGTAAACGGAAACTGAACAGGAACAACAACTTTAATGAGTTGACATGATCTCATATTTTAAGCATTTACAAAATGTTTACACTATTACGTAAGTGGTCGAGTCAAAACCTAACAGTGGACTAGCAGGAATACAAAGTCTGAGAATCTATGAGCTATGATGGTGGTGGTTTTGATCTGAACACTTAGCAGACATCTCATTGCAATTCAGGACTATATCAATATGTGTAAAACCATTATTTTTAAACATCGGTAAGTTTAGTGCCAAAATAATAAAAGTCAGATCTCTTAGACTTCTGGTCAAATGTGTCTTTCAGTTTTTCCTTCAGACACATATTACTCTTGAATAATATTCACAAGCTATTTTAGATTAGAAGTTAAACTGTATAAAGATTTTCAGAAACAAGTGCATAAAATCCTCACTCAACATAATTAGACAGATGTTTGTTTGTAGTTCTTGGTATCCAAGACTTTTTTCCCACACATTGAGCAGATGCCTAAAAATGAAGAATAAGGTGTACAAGTCATATTGAGGGTTTTTTGGGTAAATTTCTTTTCAATGATTTTCATGGCTGTGAGTCTTTATAAAGAGTGTCTCTTCCAAAAAGTTGTCAAACAGGAAAAGTTGATGGATGGGTAGAATGAGCTCTCATTCTCAAGTTGTTTGTGTGCTCTCTTGATTTTTATCAGAAATGGCAAATCATGCAGTAGTGATATTATGGCTGCTAAAGCAGTTTATGTCTCAATGATACAGCTACACTATGGGTAAATAACTAAAACATATATAACTAATATAATTCGGGCTGTCAAACGATTAAAAATAATTGCAATTAATCACGCAATTAAAAAAGTCTCACCATTAATCGCAGTTTTAATTGCGCTATTAAATCAGAAAACCAATTTAAATTTATTATAAATATTTTTGGTTGTTTCTCTCCATTTTCAAATATACTGATTTAAATTACAACACAGAATACAAAATGTACAGTGCTCACTTTACATTATTTTTTATTACAAATATTTGCACTATAAAAAAGATATACAAAAGAATTAGTATTTTTCAATTCACCTCATACAAGTATTGTAGTGCCTATAAGTCGAAGCATGAAGGGTCATACCAACGTTTAGCATATCTGGCATGTAAATACCTTGCAACGCCAGCTACAACAGTGTCATGCAAACACCTGCTCTCACTTATTTGTCTAAGTGATTGGCTGAACAAAAAGTAGGACTGAGTGGATTTGTAAGCTCTAAAGTTTTCCAGTTTTCTTTTTGAGTGCAGTTATGTAAAAAAAAAATTCTACATTTGTAAATTGCACTTTCACAATAAAAAGATTGCACCATAGTACTTGTATCAGGTGAATTGAAATATACTATTTTTTGTTTATCTTTTTTTGCAAATAATTGTAATAAAAATAATATAGAGTGAACACTGTACACTTTCTATTCTGTGCTGTAATTGAAATCAATATATTTGAAAATGTAGAAAACATCCAAAAATATTTATAATACATTTAAATTAGTATTCTATTATTGCTTAACAGTGTGATGAAAACTGTGATTAATCATTACTTTTTTTTAATCTAGTTAATTTGTTTTGCGTTAATCACTTGCAAGACTGCGATTAATTGACAGACTTAAATATAATTAAAGGTCTGCTATAAACCAATAAAAGCTAGGAAGCTTAGAGTCAGGAATGGAGTATCATTCACCCCTGTGTGTGCCAAGCTCAACAGTATAGAAACACTATTGTATATACCATAATGGATGCATTGCAGTAGTCTGCTTCTTTGTGCTGCTGATTTGATCTTTAACTTTTACTTCTAAAAACAATGAGGAGTCCTTGTGGCACCTTAGAGACTAATAGATTTATTTACAGACTAACACGGCTATCACTCTGAAACCTTTTACTTCTCAGTTTCAGCTTAGTGCAAGCTTCATTTACAATGGACCAAGTACTTGTATAACTGGGCCAGTAAGTCTCCTTCAGTAAAATTTGCATTATCCTTCTACTGGCAGTGGCATATGGTTGCTCCATTTGATTGCCACAAATTGCAATTGGGTTCATGGGAAGTCAGAGTCAGCCACAAAGACAACCATTGACATATGCACTCTTCAAGAACCACCATCACTCAATTCTCTCACAAACTGGGTTCCCCTCTCTTCCTTTTGTGCCACACAGCCAGAATCAGAGGCCTTGTGAGGCTTGTATGCTATAGGAACCTAAAGATAATTTCTTTTGGTGTGAGACTATTAAATATAAAGTAAAATTTGAGACTATATGGGAAAACTGCAGCAAAGGCGTAACAAGAGCCAATGGTTGGAAATTGAAGCTGGACAAATTCAGACTGGAAATAAGGTGTACATTTCTAACATCAAGGTTAATTAACCATTGGTACACTTTAACAATGGACATGGTGGGTTATCCTTCACTGGGAATTTTTAAATTAATACTACATATATGCTCTGGTGAATTTGGGGGTGGAAGTTTATGACCTGCATTATACAGGAGGTCAAACTAGATGATCATTATGGTCCCTTCTTGGCCTTGGAATCCACGAATCTATAAATTAATTTTAAACACAATCACATTATTTTATATTGAGAGAGTTCATGCAATTGCTCAGCAACAGCAACCTTCAATAACAGTTTTCCATAAACCTACCAAGGTAAGTTTGAATTATTCTTCAGCTCTACTATTTCTGATGCCTAAAACTAAAACAAGTGGAGTTCCATTTGTGCACTAAATTCAAGCTGGATAGGGAAGGAAAAGTCATGCTACATAAATCTCACCTTTTTTATAAGCACATCCCTGGCAGTAGTGAGACCCTGGCTGATGAACAGAACTCTTACAAATCCGGCATATTGCAAATTTGTTCTTCCCATAAGGATCAAATCTAGGATGAAAAAATAAAATATTCCACACATTAGAGGTTCATGTAAAAGCCATAGGAGAAAATACTCCCATCTGCCTCATCATGATAATTGCAAAACCACTGAACTTACAGTGGCTATAAACAGACAATGTAGAGAAACTATGGCCTAGGAGAGAGACATTCAAAGAGTCCTAAGGCCAAATATGGCATATGGAAGCTAATAATATGGCCCACTGCACACCCCTGCAGCGTGTAGACAAAGCTGATCAAATGCAAGTCTTTATTTGTAAACTATTAATGATAGAATATTTTGCACTTCCATACCTTTCACCTAATGGTCTCTAAGCACTCTGCAAAAAGGGAATTAAGCCTCAACACTCCTGTGAGGCCAACAACTATCACACTATTTTACAAGTAGATAAACGGGCACTCAGAGGTTTCTCAGTGACTCATGGTCTCACAGGAAGTCTTGTCAGAGACAATAACACAGGGGTGGGCAAACTATGGCCCGCGAGCCGTTTTCAGCCGGCCCGCGAGCTGCACCATGCCACTCGGCCCCGCTCCCGCTGAGGCGCTGGGTTGGGGCCACACCATGCAGCTCGGCCCGGCTCCGGCCAGGGCCGTACCACGCAGCTCCCGGAAGATGCGGCATGGCCCTGCTCTGGCTCCTACGCACTCCAATGATTCTCCTCCCGCTCTCCAAACCCCTCGATCCCAGCCCGGAGCACCCTCCTGAATCCCAAACCTCTCATCCCCAGCCCCACCCCAAAGCCTGCACCTCCAGCTGGAACCTGCACCCCTTCCCACACCCCTGATTCCCCTCCTGCCCTCCAAACCCCTTGGTCCCAGCCCAGAGCACCCTCATACACCCCAAACTCCTCATCCCCAGCCCCACCCCAGAGCCTGCACCCCCTTCCACACCCCAACCCCAATTTTGTGAGCATTCATGGCCCGTCACACAATTTCTATTCCCTGATGTGGCCCTCAGCCCAAAAAGTTTGCTCATCCCTGCAATAACAGAACCCAGATCTCCCAATTCCTCAACAATATCAAACCCTTCCTCACCAAATCTAAAATAAGACAACTAGGCAGATATATGAAAGTTTAGGGTGGACTTAAGCATTGCAAAGTTTGGGCAGTTGTATTGCTATGTTCTCCGTAGAACACAGCAATACAAGACGAGTCTGAAGATGCATACGTTTGTTTACAAATATTTATAGCATCATAATATTGCACGGTCCTTGCCTCAGATAGCTTGTGTTCTGTCAGACAAATACAATGAGAATTGTATATCAGTTTTAAAAATTACTCAGAAATACATGAAAAAAGTTTTGTCCCAGTAAAAACTTTATAAGATCTTTATTCTTATCTGAGTAAGTTAAAATTGCAATACTAACCTTGCCTTCTTTGAAGTCAGTGCCTTATTTTCATTTAGTTTTCGTCCGCCACTTTCTTTATAGAGGAAAGATAAACAAATGTACTGACTAATATCAAAGTCATTTGTAAAAAGTTTATTTAATAAATTTAAAAAAAGAGACACACCCATATGCCCCTCCCAGGCTTGATCAAATAAGGGGGAAAAGTTCATTCAAAACAAGAGCCCAGGAACATCATAAGTCTTGAAAGTCCAATAGAACCCACATTGAGTTCTCATATTACTACTACTATACCAGTGGTTCTCAAACTTTTGTACTGGTGACCCCTTTCACATAGCAAGGCTCTGAGTGCCACCGCCTTTACAAATTAAAAACACTTTTTAATATATTTAAAACCATTATAAATGCTGGAGGCAAAGCGGAGTTTGGGGTGGAGGCTGACGGCTCGTGACCCCCCTCATATAATAACCTCACAACCCCCGAGGGGTCCCGACCCCCAGTTTGAGAACCCCTGTACTATACACTAAATGTAGCAGAAGTGCAATATATTATAAACAATGAAAAGTTATCTAAAGGACATGAACAGTTGTGACTAACGTAAGACTCAGTTCAATCAGCTTGCTTGGAGACACTGTATTAAAACATAACTCTTAGAGAATGCATACTCAATATTTTGTACATTTACAGGAACTTCCACCAGAGAATCTCTACAAACTATAATTTGGTCTCAATATATGAATTCTCATTTCCACTGTATAGTTAATTTGATACAGGTTTTGGTCAAGGGGGGAAAAATGGGTAAAGGTCTGGGTCCTTTTCCTATTGTCTTCAAAGAATTGGTATGTAAAGCTCCAGGTGGGTGGACTACTGCACTGTACAATTGAGGCCTTAGTTATTTGTCCAATATTAGACAGAAAGTCCATGGCAGAGCTGGAAATGGAACCGAGGGTTTCTAACTCCTAGTTCTGTGCCTTAACCACCAGGGAGTCCTTTCCTTTCTCTCTTCCTCCCAAAAGGATGAGCAGTCATATTTAATTACACTCCAATACCCCATTTTAAATCTACTGTTTGTTAGTTTGGTGTTCAGGTTCCATTTAGCTACTAAATATGTAATAGTTCAATATAAAATAAATGTTTTTAAAATAAATGTGTTTAATACTATAAATACCCAAGAATAACCAAGTGAAATACTGATCAGGAAGATTAGCCTGAAGGTGGGTGCAAAGTAAAATGTTGAGGGTGAGTAGACTAGAGCAAATAAATGGGTGGAAAAAATGAATATAGGGTACTCCAAGGATTAAGATGTGAGACAACAGGACCTCTTAGTCCATGCTTACACGCGTCATTATTTCGTACTACAATATAGTACAAACACATAGAGCACCACAGAAGATCAAAGTAGTTACATTCCCAATAGACTGAATTATCATGGGAAAGAATCTGACTTAAGTGAAGGACAGTTATCTACTGACATCTAATAAGAGCATAAATTCTTCCTCAATTCAGTAACTTTTCAAATGCAATACCTGTAGTGTTTCTTGCTCCATCCTTCCATGTGTCGGGTGTAATTACAGTGCCAAGTTTCTTCTCACCTATAACACAACATACAGCATGGGAGGGGACTAGACCCAGTTTTCATTCAGGCCTCTAAGCAAATGCTGCTTATTACTACAAATGTCATAAAATCTGTATTTCTGGAGTCAGTGGTCAGCAAGCTCCTGATCGGAGGCCAGGCTGTGCCTGGCCTCTGTAGGTTCCCTTGGTGAGAGATGCCAGTTCACCCACAGAAGCATTGACACAGGTTCCAGCCATGGGGCAACAGCTGGGACAGCCAAGAAGCGGTGGGGCAAACATCGAGTGGGCGCCATGCAGCAAGGGCTCCACACAAGCCTGGGCAGTTCAGCCCATAGCTATGCCCGCCTCGGTGCCCACTGACCAGCCGGGGAAGGGGGGTGTGGGAGATAAGGCCCAGCCCGAAAAGGGAGACCTGCCTCCGCGGGCCTACCACTTGCCCAGAGGGCAGGGGCGGGGGAGGAGAACGGACCGCGGAGAGGCCGCTGGGCCCCTCTCGCTAACGGGGGAGGGGCCACAGGACAGTGTCGTGGCTCAGCCCCTGGGCGGGGATTCAGCGCAGGCTCCCGGGGGAGTCTCGGCGCCGGGAAGGGGTGCGGGGGGGAGGAGGCTGCCCCAGGGGACTCACACTTCTCGCAGACCATGCTGAGCCAGAATCGCGCGCCAGGCGCCGCCGCCGGGAGACAGCAGCTGTGAAAACGTAAACAAACCGTCACTGCCGGCTCTCCGCTTCCGCTTCCGCCCTCCGCCTCGGCCTGCCCCCACCCACCGGACCCAGCCTATCGGTTTGCCCAAATCACACAGCAAGTTATCCTGATTGGTTACCACCACCTGTCAATCTCAGCCCTTGTGACCTCTGCAACGCGCCCGGCGCGGCTACCTACGCAGAGACTAAAGCGAAGGGGCAGGTGAGCCCCGTGACCTCTGACCTCGCGTTCGGTGGAGCCCCGCCCACTGCCTCACGGATGTGACTCAGGTAAGAGGAAGATGGCCTTACCTCCATCCCCCTCCCCCGGGGCTGCGCCTTCCGCTGCCTGCCCCCTCTCCTGCCGGCTGCTTCCCCCCCCGCAGGCTGCGCCTCCCCCCGCCCGCCGGCTGCTCCCCCCCCCCGCCGCAGGTTGCTCCCCCCGCTGCTTTCCCCACTACCTCTCTCCCCACCGCAGAGCCTCCCGCCGCTCCTCACCAAATTTGGGGATGAATGCTGGTCACGTGCTGGCTGAGGGAGGTTGAACATAGGCTAGGAAGAAGACAGGTCATGACATTTTGCCTCGCTGCAAATTGCCCGATGGCACAAAGCCTGTGGTGCAGACTGTCACTGCCTGGGGATGCAAACATCAGCATGGCCCATGCATCAGGTGTTGTAGCAGGACACATTATCACTATCGTTGCCAATGGCAGGTTGCAAAGAAGGGTACAGAATAATATTGAGCAGGAATCCTTCCCCCTCCCCAGAGTATCTTACAAGACTGTGTAATTGTTTTGTCTTGCCCAACAAAATCAGGATTCCCCATATCTCTGAGAAAATCACAAGAGGGTGGGCTGAAGAGTTAGCTTCTTGAATTTCTTTTTGCTTGTATGTAGTAAGGGTTAAAATTTAGTTATTTGAATGCCCTACCTCCAAACAGTTACAAATTTAGGTTGAATAGAAGTGGATAGTTAAGGTTGAAAATAGCACCTGTTTTTTAAAGAGTTTCCATCAATTTAGAATTGTATATATATTTTTCAGTGTTCCCATGTCTTAACACTTCAAACTATGAAAGCAATTATTTTTTCAAATCTGCTTTTCATTTTTTGTGCTGTTTGTTTACTTTTTGTTTACTCTGTGCTTTTGTTCACATGGAGAATGAAAATGCT
Source organism: Lepidochelys olivacea (assembly GCF_965140295.1). Classification (NCBI taxonomy): domain Eukaryota; kingdom Metazoa; phylum Chordata; order Testudines; family Cheloniidae; genus Lepidochelys; species Lepidochelys olivacea. Next base: position 176,692,799 of record NC_140413.1, on the reverse strand, counting down.
CAGTTTCATATTTGTTTATGTGTATTTTCTCTTTGTGCTCAACCATGGGAACCAGTATTTCACAATGTTGTTGTAAATACTTCAGAGGAATGTTCTATGTAAAAAAGTCATCAAAATGTTCCTATTACTTGTCTCAAAATCAAATTAATCAGCAGTGAATCAGCATCATCTAGTCTATGTGACTATTCAGTTCAGCCAGCTTTTGAACCATTGGGTAACCAATTTTCAAGTATTTTATTGCTGGCTTTTTTTATTCTGAAACTTTTTTGGAATGAAACATCATGATTGCTCCTAAACTGAGTTTTCTGGTTTAGAGCAGCACATAATTTATCTTGCTATGCATTCCAACCAGGAAAAATAATATTTTTTCCTCCCTCTTAAGCCTTTCAGTAATTAACTACAATAATGTTATTTGCTTTATTGTAGGTGGGTAGTCACGATAGAACACCATGAAAGATACAGAAATAAAGAGATTGCTGTCTGCCCACATTGTCTGTGTATTTTCCATTATCCTAACAACTGTTGTTCCACCTTTCTTCTTGGAAAACTTCTCAGTTTTGGGAACACACCTTATCTGGTTGTGCATCTGTTCTATTTGTGTAACAACTGTAAATATAATCTTGTATATAGTACTTAAACCAAATCCATCTTCTAAGAGAATTTCATTTGCTCACAAGGTAAGACTCTGTATAGTTAACTTGATGCTAGTAGCTTTGAGAGAGGATTGACTATCTTTTTATTGAAGGAATCAACTAGGAAAGTGAAAGGACAAAATATGTTAAAGTGCTTGGTTGTCAGATCTTGGCCTTTGTAAATGAGCTGAGTAAGTGTGTATTGTCTTTTAAAATGAGTTTTCCGGTATTTTCATCAATGTTAAACATTCTCTTCTACTCAAGTTTTCAGGAGGGAGTATTTCTGTACTCAAACTACTAGACCCCACTCCCCTCCCAGGGTCAGGTAGAGGACCCAGGAGTCCTGATACTGCCAACTCCACTCCAACTGGGATCTTTCTACCTCTGACACTGTCAGCAAACCCAGGGGTCCTTGCTAAGATATGTCTTAGTGTGTTTTCAAGAACTGGTGGTTTATAGTCTAAGACCATGATCTCCCAATAAGCTCCATTCTGGCAGAAGTCCGTCGGACTCTCATGAATGCAGAGGTCTATATAGACAAGGTCACTGCAGGATTAGGGCCTAAACCAGCATTATGGAGAGGTTTGTTCTCCTCTGCAGTTAATAGTTGTTAAGACATAGCAATAATTTGATAAAGAAAAACAGTAAAATCTTGAAAGTGTTTTTTTTTAAAAAAAAAAAAATCAAACCCATCAAATTTAAATGAAGGTAAAGTGTAGCAAAATTAATTGGAAAAGTATTGGAATGGATAGTTAAGGTCACTTGAACAACCAAGCCAGCTCCCACAGGCACTGCAATTTTATAAAAGACACTATAATACTACATTTTGCAAGTGAAGTTTTGGGAATGTGAACACAAAGAAATTAGTTTTAGCATGGGGGTCTGGATCAGTTCCCAGCAAGACCAGGATTGGAGAGGCACAAAAGCATCTTCACGTCACCTTTCTTCTGCACCTCAGTTGCTGAGCCGAGGGGTTAGACCACTGTTACTAAGAATTTTGTGATGTTCAAATAGCTTGACAAGCCAAATAGCTTGAAAGCAATAATTTTGCACACAGTGTGTGAGGTGACATTGATTTATTTGATAAGGGGAAAATGATACAAAAAATATTTAAAAAAATCTTTTTAGGGTTTGTGACTTGAAAAAAAAACAAACTTAAAAACTTTACAAGGAACATGAAACTTAACTAATGTTGGAAGTTTCCTTTGTGACTTGAGTTGAATAGAACCACTCAGATTTGGGTGGTGCTTCTTTAATCAAAACTGCTCATCAGACTTCTACAGAAGAAAAACAGGTAACAAATGAGTACCATATAAACTGGTAGAAAATTAATGATGTATTTTAAAAAATATTATGTACATCAGCTGTTCTCAAACTTTGGGTCGGGACCCCAAAGTGTGTCATGACCCCATTTTAATGGGGTTGCCGGGGATGGCTTAGACTTGCTGAGGCCCAGGTGGCAGGGCTCAGGTTACAGGCCCCCTGCCTGGTGTTGGAGCTCTTGGGCTTTGGCTTTCCCACCCCATCTCCTGGGGTGGTGAGGCTTGGATGGGCTCAGGCTTCGGTCCCTGCTCCTGGGCTCCTGTAGTAATTTTTCTTTTCAGAGGGGTCGCGGTCCAATGAAGTTTGAGAACCCCTATTACAGGATAGTAGAAAGTTAGATACCCATTTCTGAAAGTGGCACTGTTACGTTGAAATCTAGTCAGTTTTAAAATGTAGTTGGAGTCAAATATAGTTTTATATACTATGATGTCTCGGAGTCTCTCTTCCAATTTTTAAAATATTTTTTTTATTTTCTAATCTTCCTTAGTACTTTGTGGAAGATGCATTCCAATAAAAGAAGCATACAACACAAGTACTGTCAAAGGTGCACGGGAAACAAACTGGGAAACGTTTTTCTTCATGTTATCCTTCTCAGTTATAGTAATTGTAGGTGTTATTTGTAATAGTAGTACAGTAGGTAAAACACACAAAACTGAAGTGTGATTTTTATTTTTAAAACACTAAACACAGGAAAACTTTTATATTAAATTATTAGTTTCAACCATAGCCCAATGTAATAATTTGAATGGTATGTTTCCAAGGTAGGCATAGTGGAACACTGTTGATAAAATGAAGAATGTATATTGCTTACTGTACTATTTATAGAGCATTATCCTGATATTTAGTGGTGTTTTGTTTTTTTTTTTTAGGTAACCAGATTTCTAAAATGCTGTGTGTTCTTCTTCATATCATGTATACTGTTTCATGGAATTATCATTCTTTATGGAGCACCACTAATAGAGTAAGTCTGAAAACCCTATCTTCACCTAAAAGCTTTAAAGCTCCTTACAAATATTGGTTAAAAGGCTTTGGATTACGTCCTGGCCCAAATGAAGTCAATGGCAATCCCATCGATTTCAGTAGAAGCAGGACCTCACCCATTGTCTGTGTATATTTTGAGGCAGGCACTAGTAGGAATTAAAAACAGACAACTGACCACTTGCCTTTTAGTATATGCTCATTCTGTTTTATAATCTACATGGAACAGTGATCAAGAAAAAAAACAGCATGGGAAAGTTGCAGTACACTAGAACCTCAAAGTTACAAACACCTCGGGAATGGAGGTTGTTCTTAACTCTAAAATGTTCATAACTCTGAACAAAATGTTATGGTGGTTCTTTCAAAAGTTTACAACCGAACATTGACTTAATACAGCTTTGAAGCTTTACTATGCAGAAGAAAAAGGCTGCTTTTAACCATCTTAATTTAAATGAAACAAGCACAGAAACAGTTTCTTTACCGTGTCAACTTTTTTTTCTAAGCGTTCCCTTTATTTTTTTAGTAATTTACATTAAATACAGTACTGTGTTTTGCTTTTTGGAGGGGTGACTCATCAGTTCGTAACTCTGGTGTTCGTAACTGAGGTTCTACTATAGTTGTATAAATATCCCATGTCCTTCTCTCTCTTCCTATCGTATTAGCATTTGGGATGTAAGTTATAGGGGGAAACCTGCTTTGCATCTATCATGGCTGATATTTGGAAGTGGTATTGAGATGCTGAGTAATGACAACATCATGCAGGTAAAGCTCATTATCTGCTTCCATAGTCAAACAAGAAAGATGAAAGATTTGGGAAAGTAAAAAATCAGTGGATACTTTTGAACTAAAGTGACTATCCATACAAATTACCATTGTGTCTGTTAAAGTTGTACAGGACCCAAATATTTCAGATGAATTACTACATTTTTTAGTTTGTTTAGCGGATATGGGGCTATCTGAGGATATTGTATTCCTTTCCCTTTATTCCTAAAGGCTGAACACAAGAAACTTTTCTTGCTAGATTAGTTTTAAGAAGGTGTACACATTTTCTAATGGAGCTGGCATTTTTAAAAAAACTTTAGACTCATTGCTCTTAACATAAAATTAACTAAAAAAGTTTGTCTCTCCTTTATAGGTCAGTGCTTGAGACATTTCTGTTTGCAGTACTCCTATCTACATTTACTACTTTACACTGCTTGTGTATGCTGGGACCAAACATTCAAGCATGGATAAGGGTGTTTAGTAAAAATGGGTAAGTTTTCATTTTCCTCCTTCTCTTACAATATAAACAGATATGACTGCAATAAAAATAACGAAGAGTCCAGTGGCACCTTAAAGACTAACAGATTAATTTGGGCATAAGCTTTCGTGGGTAAAAAACCCACTTCTTCAGATGCATAGAGTGAAAATTACAGAAACAGGCATAAATATATATTGGCACTTGAAGAGAAGGGATTTACCTTACAAGTGGAAAACCAGTGTTGAAGGCCAATTCAGTCAGGGTGGATGTGGTCCAGTCCCAATAATTGATGAGGAGGTGTCAACACCAAGAGAGGGAAAATTGCTTTTGTAGTGAGCCAGCCACTCCCAGGCCCTATTCAAGCCCAACTTGATGGTGTTAAGTTTGCAAATGAATTGTAGCTCTGCAGTTTCTCTTTTGAAGTCTGTTTTTGAAGACTTTTTATTGAAGAATGGCTACTTTTAAATCTGTTATTGAGTGTCCAGGGAGATTGAAGTGTTCTCCTACTGGCTTTTGTATGTTACCATTCCTGATGTTTGATTTGTGTCCATTTATCCTTTTACGTAGAGACTGTCCGTCTGGCTGATATACATGGCAAAGGGGCATTGTTGGCACATGATGACATATATCACAGTAGATGTGCAGGTGAATGAACCCCTCTGATGGTGTGGTTGGGTCCTATGATGGTGTCGCTAGAGTAGATATGGGGATAGAGGAGGCAACGGGGTTTGTTACAGGGATTGGTTTCTGGGTTAGTGTTTCTGTGGTGTGGTGTGTAGTTGCTGGTGAGTATTTGCTTCACGTTGTGGGGCTGTCTGTAGGCGAGGATTGGCCGGCCTCCCAAGGCTTGTGAGAGTGGGGGGTCATTTTCCAGGATAAGTTGTAGATCGTTGATGATGCACTGGATAGGTTTTAGCTGGGGGCTTTAGGTGATGGCCAGTGGTGTTCTGTTATTTTCCTTGTTGGACCTGTCCTGTAGTAGGTGACTATCTTCATAAATGATCTGGAGGATGGTGTGGATTGCACTCTCAGCAAATTTGCGGATGATACTAAACTGGGAGGAGTGGTAGATACGCTGGAGGGGAGGGATAGGATACAGAAGGACCTAGACCAATTGGAAGATTGGGCCAAAAGGAATCTGATGAGGTTCAATAAGGATAAGTGCAGGGTCCTGCACTTAGGACGGAAGAACCCAATGCACAGCTACAGACTAGGGACCGAATGGCTAGGCAGCAGTTCTGCAGAAAAGGACCTAGGGGTGACAGTGGACGAGAAGCTGGATATGAGTCAGCAGTGTGCCCTTGTTGCCAAGAAGGCCAATGGCATTTTGGGATGTATAAGTAGGGGCATAGCGAGCAGATCGAGGGACGTGATCGTTCCCCTCTATTCGACATTGGTGAGGCCTCATCTGGAGTACTGTGTCCAGTTTTGGGCCCCACACTTCAAGAAGGATGTGGATAAATTGGAGAGAGTCCAGCGAAGGGCAACAAAAATGATTAGGGGACTGGAACACATGAGTTATGAGGAGAGGCTGAGGGAGCTGGGATTGTTTAGCCTGCAGAAGAGAAGAATGAGGGGGGATTTGATAGCTGCTTTCAACTACCTGAAAGGGGGTTCCAAAGAGGGTGGCTCTAGACTGTTCTCAATGGTAGCAGATGACAGAACGAGGAGTAATGGTCTCAAGTTGCAGTGGGGGAGGTTTAGATTGGATATTAGGAAAAACTTTTTCACTAAGAGGGTGGTGAAACACTGGAATGCGTTACCTAGGGAGGTGGTAGAATCTCCTTCCTTAGAGGTTTTTAAGGTCAGGCTTGACAAAGCCCTGGCTGGGATGATTTAACTGGGAATTGGTCCTGCTTTGAGCAGGGGGTTGGACTAGATGACCTTCTGGGGTCCCTTCCAACCCTGATATTCTATGATTCTATGATTCTGGGTACCCATCTCACTCTGTCAGTCAGTTTGCTCACTTCCCCATGTGGGTATTGTAGTTTTAAGAATGCTTGATAGATATCTTGTAGGTATTTGTCTCTGTTTGAGGGATTGGAGCAAATGCGGTTATATCTTAGGGCTTGGCTGTAGACAATGGATCATGTGATGTGTCCTGGATGGAAGCTGGAGGCATGTAGGTAAGTACAACGGTCAGTAGGTTTCCGATATAGGGTGGACTTCAGTCTCCCTGGACACTCAATAACAGATTTAAAAGTAGCCATTCTTCAACAAAAAAACTTCAGAAACAGATGTCAAAGAGAAACTGCAGAACTACAATTCATTTGCAAAATTAACACCATCAAGTTGGGCTTGAATAGGGACTGGGAGTGGCTGGCTCACTACAAATCAATGTCCCCTCTCTCGGTGTTGACACTGCCTCATCAATTATTGGGACTGGACCACATCCACCCTGACTGAATTGGCCTTCAACATTGGTTCTCCACTTGTAAGGTAACTCCTTTCTCTTCATGTGCCAATATATATATTTATGCCCGTATCTGTAATTTTCACTCTATGCATCTGAAGAAGTGGGTTTTTTACCCACGAAAGCTTATGCCCAAATAAATCTGTTAGTCTTTAAGGTGCCATCAGACACCTCGTTATTTTTGTGAATACAGACTAACACGGTTACCCCTCTGATACATGATTGCAGGAAGCAACATGTCCTGGAGTCTTTTATAAAGAGGATAGGGCTTTCTGAATGAATGTACAAGGTCATTATTCTTGAGTCAAACTTATCACATCCATAATTTAGGGTTGTCATTGTTTCCCTGATGAAACATCTCCGTGGTGCAGTTGATTGGTGAGATAGCTTTTCATTTTGTTTCTGGCCTCCAGGGTTCAAAATCTAGTTTCACATGTCTTTAAAATAGTTTGATTCTAAGTAGACACTTGTCCACAGTGCAAAATCATTACACAATTTGCATGATCACCACCCTTTATATAAGAGACCCATGACTGAATTCTATGGAATAATCTTGCACATTTCCTCACTTGATAAATGTTGAAGTTACACAACTTTAAAATGACACTTCTCACCACCTGCTTCCAAGGAATTATAACTTAACTGTGGGAAAAAATGTAATCGACCTTAAACAGAAATTTGATGCACATGATCTTGGTTATGAATATTGGAAAAAGACTATTTAAAGAAATCTGTTTTCATTGTAGGAAAACTCAAATGTTCTGGTGGCATTATTTAAACTAATTATGAAAATAACATCAGCTTTGTTGCATAATGAGATGCTGTAGATCATTACATTCGCCTGTATTGAGGACAGAGTCCTTTTTGATTCAGTTTAAAGACACAGAACCCACCAACCCGCTCCCAGATAACCAATAATTTAAATTAGAAGATGGAGACATTGAAGTTTAAAAACTGTAAACATGATAGTAGTAATTCTTTACACACAGATTTTTATTATGTATATCATACTATAGGTCCATAAGGCTGAAGTCTGACCACACTTGCGTTTACGTTTAAGTCAATCACTATTGGCTTAAGTGGAGTTACGTCTGATTTATACCAATGTAGAGAAGATCAAAATTAAGTATACTGTGTGTAATAGTCACATGTAACAACCTTTATATTAATATTATCATATAAGCTGTGCGTGGGCTTTGGTAGTCATTAAGCATCCTATTCGGGTCAGTTGCATAGGGCATTTTCTCCTTTCACTCTAAAGAGTAGATAGGGAAACAGAAATTAAACCTCTGAAAGATTTAATTAAAGCTTTTGAGTATTTTTAGTCAAAATAAAGTAAGACTAAGTACTAAAATGTTGTCAATCCACCCCATTGTACTGGGAGGTTTTAGCTCGCTCAACGGTAGGTGAGTTTGTGACACATTCTACAATGATTTCCTCTGTTCTGCTAGGTTAGATTTCAGCTTTAACTCAGTTCCATTCCTTTCTAGGATTCAGTTTAGCTTTTTAATGTTGTTTTGAATATAGTTATTTGTATGGCTGTATTATGCTGTAGGAGGCAGGCTTGTCCCTTCATATCTCTCTTTCAGTCTCACAACATTTTAAAGTAAAATACATGTTTCATTCAACATAATGCAGCTGATTTGACTCTTATGGGTGCAAATCCATTACAAAGAACTACTGTAGTAATCTTGTAGTCATCTAGTATCTCAATGGTTCTCCTGTCCAGAAATTAATTCCTTAGTTTGTAATTTATTAACTGGAACTATGCTCGCAGGAGTGAGGTGGAAGTCAAGGGGACATGAGCTGAGGAAGGGGTTGATTGTGGGTGCGGTGTGTTCCCGGGTTGATTTACTGGGTTTACCATGTGGAGTGAGGAGTGGGTAATTCGATGGTGAGGGAGAATAGACGGTTGAATAGTGGGGGAGGACAGGGGATGCTTTTGCCTTAAGTTTTAGTATGTTGAGTTGTGGGGGAGGGGAAAGGGAGAGAATTTTGTACATACTAGGAATGTATTTTAGAACAGGAGAGCTAATCTTTTCATTGAGTTCATTGGATCATGCCCTAAATTACTATGTGACTTTATTTTTGTAACCCTCATCCACCTATGTGTTTTTTAAAAATCAGTAAACCAAGTTCTGTAAAAGGTGCATGTGTTTGTAATGAAAATTCAATAGAATATTAATTATAGCAATGGCAGAAAAAAGCTTGACATTAGAAAGCTATTAAAGTCTAGCTTTATGAATACAAATATCTAGCCTGGAAAGGGTTAGAGTTGTGTTATGCATTCATACTGCCAAATTATTCACTTTGTGAAGTCTTTCCACGATTTTCGTGTCTCCTAAAATAAAGATCCGGCTGGGAATATCTTTTCACATAACTATTGTAACTTGTTCAGTATGCCCCACCGAGGGCGGAAAGGGCCTTTCAAGTGGACTACTTATTATTTATACCTGCCTCTGGAAACTTCCACTACATATATCTGACGAAGTGGGTATTCACCCATGAAAGCTTATGCTCCAATACATCTGTTAGTCTATAAGATGCCACAGGACTCTTTGCTACTTATCACATGTAACTCTTTATATCATATTGGTATAGTTACAGATGAGTCAATCCCTTAATTCTTGCATATTTGAACCTGATCCTGCAAGATTTGTAATGTTTCTTTGAGTACTTAGCACCCTCAATTCCCAAAAGTATCGCTTGCAGAGGCATTCACCACTTTGCAAGATCACTTGTGAATTAAGTTATTACAACATCAGTTTTTAATGTGTTTCTCCTTTTAAAAGAATGTTTGCCCTTATGTAATGACTTACATCATTTTTGAAGCCACATAAATCAGATCTGTGTATTATAAAATAATAAAAATTGCTTCAGAATTTTCCATTGTGTAGTGCACAGAGAAGAATTGTGGACATAATGTTCTCAAATAAAAATGTGACATTGAATTGTAATTGTCAAATCTACAGTTTAAAATTGTGGGAAAAAACGTGTTAGTTTACCTTTCTAGTATGGGATGAAATATTGTGCTAACACTGAAATGTTCCAACTCTTGAAGTATCAATTTATGTTCAATTTTAATAGTATACATATGCATGTATCTTTGAGATATGTAAATAAGTTACTGTATTTTACTTCATGGCATCCTGTGCCAAATTTTAAGTAAATCCTAATCTGGGCTCCAGTTTTCTCTAATTCTTTATCCAAAGAGTAGGTTGCCTAAGCCAGTTGCTTCTGGATTCGGTGTGTAGTGTGACAACTAGTATGGCAACTACGGTCACCAAGCTAAGCACACGCTACCACAAGCTGATAGTGGGAAAGAAAAACTGTAAAAAGGTCATCAGCATTAAAGGAGGTGGGAAACTGCTATTTAAAAGGCTTTTCAGTAACTTTTGGCTCAAATAGCAACCTGAGTGTAAGACTTTAGAAATCAGCTAGCAATTGCTGATTTTTACTGCTCCTGTTTGTGTTTTTGTTTCAAGCCACTAGTCTGAATGATTGTGTTGAAACTCCCTAGCTGGCATTAGTTGCATTGTTAACATCTGATACTGTACTATAGAAAATGAGTAGAGAGAGATTTGATTTTATTTGGTGTTGATTCTGAAAACAGACGTATTTAGTTTCCTGTAAGATGTAACTTAATTATTCAGTTATATGCTGTGATATGTTCTCGAGACTTTAAAGTGTTCTTTATGCAGAAGTGCTACAATAGAGCAAGCCAAAACTAGAATTGCACATGAACATTCTACTGTAAGGTGGGGACCCCCCCACTACTACAAAAGGTGCAGCTGCACACCATGGGAGCAGACAGCCTCACCTAGAATTGGGGGAGACTCATTCTGTTAGCCCCTACTCCTGACCCAACCCAACACATGGCCACAGCGGCCCATCCCTCTCTGGGGGCACTACATGGGGAAAGAGCTTACCCCACCTTCTGGGTGAGGGAATAGGGTCAAGTTGCCCTAGCTTCTAGCACATAGCTATTGTCATGCTGGGTGGGAAGTGGGCAACTGGAGCTTTCTTATGCTGCCAGCTGATGTAGTTAGTCTCTAGCTTAACTGTGCTGCAGGTTCAGGAATCAAACCCTATTGATGATGTGAGGTTGTTACTGTTGCACATAATAGAATTTGTATTTATTTTTCTTTTACACATGAGGAAATTGCATACAGAAATCACGTTAAAATAGGTTATTTAGGCTGTCCAGTCAAACATTCAAAAAAAAATTAGGAAATGCCAGATTATAGATAAAATAAATCTGTATTGCCCTGTATAAAGCTTATACAGGGTAAATTCATAAATTGTTCGCCCTCTATATCATTGATAGAGAGAGATGCACAGCTGTTTGCTCCCCCAGGTAGTAAACACTTACTCTGGGTTTACTAATAAACAAAAGAGATTTTATGAAGTGTAAAAAGTAGGATTTAAGTGGTTTCAGGTAATGACAGAACAAAGTAAGTCACCAAGCAAAATAAAGCAAAAATATGCAAGTCTAAGCCTAATACATTAAGAAACTGATTACAGGTAATATCTCACCCTCAGAGATGTTCCAATGAGCTTCTTTCACAGACTGGACTCCTTCCTAGTCTGGGCCCAATCCTTTCCCCAGTACAATCCTTGTTAGTTCCAGCAGACATCTCACGTCGTAAGCAGGGGTTTTCTCATGACTGGCCACACTGTTTGTCCTGCTCCACCCCCTTTTATAGCTTTGGCATAGGTAGGAATCTTGTCTGTGCTTGTCCCCACGCCCGCCTCATCAATGGAAAAGTACAAGGATTAAGATGGATTCCAGTATCACGTGACAGTCACATGTCACTAACGCCCCTATTCTCCATTCTTCCTCAGTTAGCCCACAGGAATGCAGGTAAATAAACCATTTACAACCAATTGTCCTAGTCAATGGGAGCCATCAAGATTCTAAACCACCATTAATGGCCCGCACTTTGCATAATTACAGTAGGACCTCCTCGTTATACTTCATATTTCTAGCTTCAGATACAAGAATGATACATGCATACAAATAGGAGGAATACATTCAGTCGGTTATAACCTTTATGATACATTACAAGAGACCTTTTGCATAAAGCATATTTAGTTACATCATATTCACATTCATAAGCATATTTCCATAAAAATATGGAGTGCAATGTCACACAATTGTTACCATTTAGTAAATGAAAACAAACTAAAGTGAACTGTACATATGTTTTAGGAAATAAATAATGAAGTGTGTTTATATCTAAAGTTGTCTAATGAGAAAACATCATAATACTAAAATTTAGCTAAGCTTTACATTTTAATACTTTGCATTTACAGGTAATTTGCCTGTGATTTATTAAACTGATTATAAATGCAGATAGAATATTAACTTTGTCTTTGCAGAGAAGTGTCACAATGGGTGAAAATCAGCCCTGGCACAAGTGGGTGCTTCTCCACTGACTGCACTGGAACGCCTCCTGCTTACACCACAACTGTATTTGGCCCAGTGTATTTTTTTTATAAGTGATTTAGTTTCTTTTATATGTGTGTTCTGAGTTTGGTTCTGTTCAATATCTTCATCAATGATTTAGGTAATGGCACAGAGAGTACACGTACAAAGTTTGCAGATGATACCAAACTGGGAGGGGTTGCAAGTGCTTTGGAGGATAGTATTTAAAATTCTAAATGATCTGGACAAACTGGAAAAATGGGCTTAAATTCCAGCAAGGGCAGTTTAGGTTGGACATTAGGAAAAACTTCCTATCAGCGTGGTTAAGCCCTGGAATAAATTTCTCAGGTTGGTTGTGAAATCTCTATCATGGAGATTTTTAAGAGCAGGTTGGACAAACACCTGTCAAGGATGGTCTAGATAATACTTAGTACTGCCATGAGTGCAGGGGACTGGACTAGATGACTTCGTCAGGTCCCTTCCAGTCCTAAGATTCTGATTCTTTGTACTAGCTACAATATCTTAATCTTAACACTAAAAAAGAAGCCTAATAAGCATAATATTGTGTATTCCTGAATTAAAAGGGACACCATTAATGTGGGGAAAAAATAAGACCATTTCTCTTCTCTTCAACAAATGTCAGGCTTGTATTGTAAATATGTTATAGTCTGTATTATATTGATCTTACAAACACTTAAACACATGCTTAGCTTTTTGCATGTGAGTAGTCCCATTGAAATCAATCACCTCAGTAAAGTTTATGTGCATTTTTAAGTGTTCGCAGGATTGGGGCCCAAGAGTCTAAATTCCTTAAAATGAGGGCTGGAGTTAAAGTCAAAGTATGTTATGCAACCTAGACACAGCACAGGAGCATTTGTGATGCAGTCTGATCTGTCAACCGTGACAATATCTTTCCTTAAAGAAAAAGAATCTTAATTTTTTTACTAATGCTTGTAGGGAGCATTACTGTTATCTTGGCTTCTTTTGTACATTCACCAAGTGTCATTTTTGATATCCTTAGGAAGTAGGAGTAGAATTTTCACCTTATCTGTACCATATCTTAAAGAATTACCTTGAAGAGAGGATCATTTCAGAGTCTCACTGTATACAGTCATCAAACCCAACACTACACAAATGTAAACTCCTCGTTTAGAGTATTGTTACTGAGCCAAAAATAACTCATTTTAGCATAGGAAAACTGTTCATAAACATAAAGTTGTGTAATGAGCTGCCATTAGGGAAAGTATTTCTGGCTAAAAGTGTGGGAGATTCTCATTCAATAATAATTTCTCAAAAAATAGCTTTTTCAGTGTGGTCAGGTAATACAGGATGTCTAAAGCAAAATACTATCTTGAAATGGAAGTCAAATTTCAATGGATAAATAAACAATGTAGCTCCTTCCACCAAACTACATTAATCCTACTATGTCTGCCTTTCCTCCATCCCTTGAGCTATCTCATCCTTGGTACATCCTGAGTAGATTTGGCAATGCTTTCTCATTTGAACAAGAAAATCCTTATAAAGCTTTTAAGAAAAACAAATACCAATAAACCAAAACCCAAAGAGACTATACGGGAAAATGATCTGGCAGTCCAAGGACACTCTGACTAATCATTATTGCTAGATTATTCCCTGTGCAAACTCATGTCAAGAAAGTGCTAATATAATTCTGTTAAATGCAAACTACTATGTAAATGCAATGTAAGATGTTCCACAAAATGTCAGGAAATGCAAAAACACTGTTGCATATCGTTTGTTGCATGGGGTAAACAGGATGTACACACTTAAGACAAAATAGTGATGATAGTACATATGTGCAGCATGAAGCATTAACATGAATTTTGAACCTTAGTCGTTTGCATTTCTGAAAATTTGTTATTTCAACTAGGAAGTCATACTATTGTAAACAGATTTTTTGTATTTAATTTTATTTGATTTTCTTTAAGTTAAAGGAAGAGAATCCAGTGTTGTTTAGCATGTGGAATTTATGGATTAGATTTTGCCCTTGGCACCTACAGAGATGCTAGAGGAGGGGTAGGGAAGACTATAGCTATTGGTCTTTGACAGTGGACCTTGTAAGTTTCCCCGAAGCAATACAGATAAGGTAGAGGATATTCTTAGTAGAGAAGAAAAGCATTTACCCAGGAGAATGTTTGCCCTTATGATATGAGGAGGTTTCTTCGTCCTTTGTCAAGGAGACTCATAATTTAGGAATATGTCCAGATTGCCCGCTGCTCTTGCAAACTGGGTTTGCCACAGCATCATCTCCTATGCAGGTTTCAGATGATAATTGTGATGGCTTATAGTCTATCTGATGTTGATCTGATCACAGTTATGTATGCATTTGTGACTTGATTAGAATGTGTTCTTAAAGTTACAGTTGAAGAACACACAGATGCCACATCTGGTTCAGAACATGGCAGCAAGTCTGTTTAGTAGATTAGATGCAGGCAGCACGTTACAACTCTTCTGAAATGTCTGCATTGTCTCCCTGTTTACTTCTAGGTACAATTCAAAATATGAATATTGATAAATAAGACCTTGAATAGTGTGAGTCCTAACTGCCTGAGAAAACACCTTAATTGCTTTCATGACCGCCAAGATCACTTGTGTGCTCTGGTTTACAGTGGTATTTAGAGACTGTGGTGATGCCCATCACCACAAAACCTGAAAATAAGATAGGCAGTATTTGATAATCTCTTGCACAGGAGGAGCCTACATTTTGTAATTTGTTTCCCCATGTGGGTCTGACATAATCCAAGTTATTGGCTTTCAGGGCATGCTCCGAAGGCCACCGTTTCTCCTGAGCAGGAGGTTATGTGGTATATTTTTCAGAAGGCTTCTATACAGGGTTGGGTCTATTATTAGACTACCAGCTATTTTTTCTTTGTTTCTATGCACCCACAGATATGTAATAGCACTATTTTGTAAAATTAACAACCAAATGCTCACTCACATAGCTGAACTTGCAGGCATGACTCATTTGAATCCAGAGCTTTAAATATAAAACATTTTCAGTATATATTCAGTAAACACTTTTCAGGTTTATTAACTGAAAGAACTTTTTCAAACCTTGCAAAACTACTAGTATTTAGTAGTTAAATTTGTTCTTTTACAATCCCTCAAAAACACAATCCCATAAATTTACAAAAAAACCTTTTTGCTCTTTTAGAAAGGGTGAAAAAAAATAATAAAACCCTCTTTGATTAGAGACTGAGCAAGAACCATTCAGACTGAAAGGTGAATGAATCGGAGAATTGTATGTGAAAGCAGAGGATTATAAAGGAAACAGATTTATAGTTGAAAACAGTTAACATTGTAACTTTCGTTTTAGCAAGTGTTCTGACATCACAAAATCACAATTCTAGAAATACGCTAGACTCTCATTCAGTTGTTTCAGCTACCCAGACTCTTGTCTGCCTTTTGATGACAATAACTTTTTGAATACATTTAAGTGGCAAAAACATACTACCAGGCATTTTTCTTGAATATATCCTTCCCTGACAGGTACCAGTAGCGTGAAGTCCTGCCCCAGGCCTGCTCAGACACGTCCACAACATATTTTTTGTAGAAACAATCTGTTTGTATGATAGGAAACAACAGACCATGAATCCTTAAAAATTGCCTCATGTGCTGAGATCTGTATAAGTTAAGCAAAATGCTTGCTGTCTTTTAGTATTCGGTCTTCCAGCGTGGTAACAGTCTTGGTGCTATTCAGTAGGCTCAGTGCCTCAGACAGATGTGTTAAAAGACTAACTTCAGAATTTTGGAGCCAGATGCCAAACCATCTGAATCCTAATTAAGTGAAGCCAGGACTTCAGGTCTTCAGGCCTTTAGATTTGTGATGGTCCAGTCATGGTAGCAGCTGGTTGTGAAGAAAAGGAGACTCCACAACTTGTTTTATTACTTCACATGCAACGAATGCATCCTTCAGCCTATGTCCAAATATAATTGAAAGAACTAAGTTTTCTACAGGTCAGAGGCTATTGTGGGCCTTCACTGAGGGGCAAAGCCAGTGATCAAGCTTGGCTTTACAACCTGCTCCTGTCTAGGTTTCTATCTTCACCCTGTAAGGACTTCAGGTGTCTGCTGGAAATTAACCCTAATAAACCAGTTTCTTAAGGGAATGTTGGCAGTCCTAATAAGAGACAGCTGTGGGACCTCTCAGTGCCTCAGGCTGGCTTCAGCCCTTAGTTTGACTGGCAATGTGCAGGATCCATTCAGCTTGTCCTAGTATTCTTTAATTAATGGAAGTTTGCTTTGGGATATTCACATGGCAGCCTTTTTTAAAATTTAAAATTCCATTTGTCATAAAATTAATCCCCAACAGAATACTTTGTTGCAGCTTTACTTGTGCTTGCTTACACAAATTAAAATAAAAAACAAACCACACTCACTGCAGTAGTTAGCCTACTTTAACTTTACTTTAGTTTGGAATATAGTTTAGTTTGGCAATCTGAGGAAAATATCCAGTCCAATTGCAGTCCTAGGAGCCCTTTCAGGGTTTAATGTTTTTGGGTTTTTTTATGAAGCATTACTGGTTGGGGAATTGTGCTCTTGCATATGAACTAATTAGAGGAGATCAGAGCCCTCAACAATGCTTTGAGCAGCAAAATCTTCTTATACCCAGATAAATCTCAAAATTGTGGTCTGTTGAGGGAACAGTGTTTTGTGAAATATCCAGCCTTTTATTGTTCTTAGCCTTGTTGATATCATGCAACTTGTGAAAAGTGGGATCATTCACATGTCCCACATGGTGAGGTGCACGAAGTAATGGTACCAAGCCTTTGTTGGCATAGGTTGAGTGAATTACTGCAATTTGTCACTTCAGTCTTTTTGGCTTTTGGCATGTTTTCCTAAGTAACTGTTTTCCCTATGGGACAGAAAGAAATCAAACAACTTTTTAATAAAAATCCAGCAAGTAAGAAGTAAACAAAAATTAATTCCAGCAGAGCTCATTCTAGATGCATCTGGCTCCAGTTCCTGAAAGCGAGGGCCCCTGATGTTTCCTCACTGGGAAGCCTGTCAAGGCACTATTATTATAGCAGTTACATAAAAACCTTGATTAGACTAAAATTCTAAGATATTAAAAATACTAATCTTTTTTTTTCTGTTAGAATTACTTATCTGTGATCCTTTCTGTGTCTTGTTGAGGTTCATTGTCTGGGTACACTGCAAGAAGGACAGGAGACACTTGTCATAGATTTTAATCAGGCTGCAACTTTATTATATAGATGTCTGGGACTACCTGGCAGATAAAGTGTACAGTGAAGGAAAATCCATGCTTTTTCAAATCCATTCTCCGGGGCTTCCACCAGCCCCCCTTTGTTTCCATCCAGGTCCCCCAGCCGACCTATGGCTTGGACCTTACCATCCACCACCCTCGTAAGAGGGTTAAGGTGGGCTATGAGAAGGGGGATGGGGGGTAGTTGGCTCCCTGCCGTACCAATCAGAGGAGTCCCCAACCCCCTTCCCTGTTCTGTGTCTTTATCCAGTACCTCCTTTTAAGTCCTTTACCACATAAATGGGACCACATTTATCTGGTCACTGGCTGCTGTTCCTGTGGAGTACCTGCACTGAACATCCACTCAACCCTACAAAATAAGTTGCGACATATGGCCTACCACCTTTTCTTCTCACCAGAAAAGGTCCTCCCTCATACCCACTGTGGGGAAGGTGAAAAAACCTCACTCCACCGAAGCCAATTCTGGTGATGGGGGGGAAAAATTCCTTTAAAAGGAGCGGCTAGCATAATGCCCACAACAGGTCCTAACCCAGCATGCCATTCGCCTTCACTAGGGGAGGGAGGGAGGGAGGGTGGGTGCTGGCTTATTCGCTGTGTGGAACAAAGAGGCTTGCCCCACCCAGATTTCGTACCTTTATGCCCTTCGGACCTCACGTTTCTGTGGGGAGGGGGAGTGAGACATTGCTGCAAAGCTGACCACCAAGCACATTTTTTTACAGCAGTTTCTGACCTCCTTCCCCAAACACACACGCTATAAAGCAGAGCTGTCCTTCCCAGGTAAGCCCCAGACCAACTCTTCCCCATCTTAGTTGTGGTGCAGTCATTAGGAAATTTATATGGCAGATGAGAACTGCAGAATGCTAAAGGAAAATTGCAGTGGAATATGAGAGATTCTTCAAAGATATCCATCTTAACAGACAGAAATACAACAGAGGGTGTGCCAGAGCACAGGAGTGGTGGGACCTGCCTAAAGTAAAAAGTCTAAGCTGTGCTACCCAGAGGGGCATGCTGCCTACTGAGGTACTTAAGTTGCCTCTGGTGATCAGTTCCATTCTCTGGTTGATGAAGGAGCTTATATGGGACCACAACGGCTGATTAAATCCATCCTTTTGTCTCACTGGTGTATACCGTAAAAAAATGAACAAATAGCAACCAAAACCCAGCATTTTTTAATCGATTAGCTGGTAGAGTTTGGGGATGTTCCTGATGTTTATGCTTGTGGGGCTTATATGTGCCCTTCATCTTCTCTTCTCAAACAATTTATGGACATTCAGTGGCATTGTCAACACACCTTGGGGATTTTTGCCTCTTTCATCTACTCCCTCCGGAGCACCTTAGGGAGGGCCATTTGCATCATCAGCATACCTAGGGCTTTTGGCTCACTTGCCGTGCATTCTCCAGAGTGACATATATCTCTGGACAGGGTCCTTGGGCAATAGTGCGTTACTGGAGCACTTGTGGACACTTCCGTGTCCCTTTTCATGCTGGTTATTGGCATTGGTGCACCATCTATTGACATGCCTACTGTGCTTTATGCCCCAGAAGGGACTATGACTGGCCAGCACATGATAAATAATCACAAATGTAACTGTGTGCCACTGGGTCCTAGAGTGTACTCCTCAATGTCTCCCTGGCCTTCTCCAATTGGTCTGTTAAGATTGCCATGAAGCCAGCCTGGAAAGCCTCAGAAGCTTTGGTTTCAAAGGAACCCAGGTAAGACCCCATACTGGATGTCAGAACTCTGCCCCAGCGCTACCTACAATCATGCAAGTCCTACAGAGGAGATTGTATAGCTTTATATCCACTCCTGTATAAAGTGTCCTGCTAGACCTAAGGTGACTGTTACCAGATTGTGGTGAGGTTTCTTCCTTGAGCAAGTAACCCAACCAGTGATGTTCAACATGACTTGTCAGAGGGTACGTGTAAACAAGGAAAACGGATCATGTTTTCCCCTTCGGATCAACTGTGACCAGCGAACACATTTGTCAAGGTGTTAAACTGTGTCTACATTAGGTGCAAAGTCATGTTTAAAAAATTAGTTGACTAGCAAGTTTTCAAACACAGCCTATTTTCCTAGTCATCTCCACAAAGGCATCATCTTCTGCCAGTGCCAAAAGGGAACCAGACAACTCCTCATTTGCAGCTGACTCTGCTGTCAGCTCCTACAAACACCTGCCTGTGGTTCTGGCTATTCCTCTCCCAGACATGATGTCACATATAAGCTACATAATGGATCCTCAGATGCAGCAAGACATATTGCATTAATAGGTGTGATACTGTCTCTTCAGAAATTTGCTTCCTTAATGTGTGATGATCTTTTCACTGATCTTAATGCTCCAAAGTGTTACTTAACAAAAGCAGTGTCCTAACATGGACGTTTCTTGGAGCCCTTGTTAGCATGGAGTTTTTGAGATTCAATATCAGATCTATGCTCTGGAATCCCTTATGCAGTTCTAGATTGCTTGAACACTGATGGTTTCAGCACAACCCATGTACATGCATACATTAGCAGCATTGACACTTCAACTACCCAGACATCTGTTGAGAAAAATAATACAGCAAGGCACATATTATCCAACAAGTTCTTGGAGTGCATTGGAGACAATTTTTTATTTCAGAAGGTGGAGAAAGCAACTAGGGGAGAGGCTGTTCTAGATTTGATTTGGACAAATAGGAAGGAACTGATTGAGAATTTGAAAGTGGAAGGCAGCTTGGGTAAAAGTGATCATGAAATGATAGAATTTGTGATTCTAAGGAATGGTGGGAGGGAAAACAGCAGAATAAAGACAATTGATTTCAAGAAGGCAGACTTGAGCAAACTTAGGGAGTTGGTAGGCAAGATCCCATTGGAAGCCAAGCCTAAGGGGAAAAACAGTTCAAGAGAGTTGGCATTTTTTCCAAGAGACATTAAGGGCACAAGAGCAAACTATCACTCTGCATAGGAAAGTTAGGAATTATGGCAAGAGGCCACCCTGGCTTAACCAGGGGATCTTCAATTATCTGAAACTCAAAAAAGAATCCTACACAAAGTGGAAACTAGATAAAATTACGAAGGATGAAAATAAAAAATACCCAACACAAGTATGTAGGGACAAAATTAGAGAGGCTAAGGCATAAAATGAGATTAAACTATCTAGAGACATAAAAGGTAACAAGAAAACGTTCTACAAATACATTAGAAGCAAGGGGGATACCAAAGACAGGGCAGGCCCATTACTCAATGAGGGAAGAAAGACAACACAGAAAATGTGGAAATGGCAGACGTGCTAAATGCTTTTTTTGTTTGTTTTCACCAGAAAGGTTTGTAGCGATTGAACGTCTAACATAGTGAATTCCAGTGAAAATCAGGTAGGAATTGAGGCTAAAATAGGGGAAGAACAAATTAAAAATTAGACAAGTTAGATGTTTTCAAGTTGGCAGGGCCTGATGAAATACATCCTTGGAGCTGACAGAGGAGATATGAGCCATTAGTGATC
Source organism: Lepidochelys olivacea (assembly GCF_965140295.1). Lineage (NCBI taxonomy): Eukaryota > Metazoa > Chordata > Testudines > Cheloniidae > Lepidochelys > Lepidochelys olivacea. The sequence continues at coordinate 176,672,064 of NC_140413.1, read as the reverse complement.
ATCTTCGAAAAGTCATGGCAAATGGAAGAGTTTACAGAGGACTGGAAGAGGGCAAATATAGTGCCAATCTATAAAAAAAGGGGAATAAGGACAACCTGGGGAATTAGAGACTAGTCATCTTAACATCAATACCGGGAAAGATAATGGAGCAAATAATCAAGCCATCAATTTGCAAACACCTAGAAGATAATGTGATAAGTAACAATCAACATGGATTTGTCAAGAGCAAATCTTGTCAGTCCAACCTAATAGTGTTCTTGAATAGACTAACAAGCCTTGTGGATGGGGGGAAGTGGTAGATGTGGTATATCTTGACTTTAGTAAGGCATTTGATACTGTCTTGCATGATCTCATAAACAAATTAAGGCCATGTCTATATGTACAGTGGTGCAGCTGTACCAATACAGCTGCGTTCCTGCAGCGCATCAGATGAAGATGCTCAGTGCTGGCGGGAGTGAACTCTCCTGCCGGCATACAGAAAACACCACTGTGATTGGCTGTGCACATATGTGTAACTTATGTCCTTCGGGGGTGAAATATTCACATCCCTGAGCAACATACATTTTTGCTAACAGGCCGTAGTGTAGACATAGCCTAAGGAAATATAACCTAGGTGGAGCTGCTTTAAAATGGGTGCATAACTGATTGGAAAACTGTTCCCAGGAGTAATTATCAGTTGGAAAGGCATATCAAGTGGAGTCCCGCAGGGATTGATTCTGCGTCATTTTCTGCTCAATATCTTCATCAATGATTTACATAATGGCTTAGAGCAGAGGTCCCCGAATTGTGGGATGTGCCCTCCTAGGGGGGTGTGGAGGGATGTTTGGGGGGTGCAGCCAAGGCCTAGGCCAGCCATGCACCACCCTCCACCCTGGGGGGAACAGGGAAGGAGTGCCACCCAGTTCTGCTCTGGGCCGTGGCCCCGGTTTCTGGCTCTAGGGCCCTGGCTGCCAGCCTTGGCCCCTGGTCGGGGCTCTGCTCCTGCCCCCAGCTGTGGCTCCAGCCTGGGCCCTCCTTACCCAGTCCTTGCCTCCCCACAAGCTGTTTCCCTGTTCATGGCCCCAGCTAGGGCGGGCATGGACAGGGATAAGTGGGGGGTGCGACCCTGAAAAGTTTGGGGACCACTGGCATAGAGAGTACACTTATAAAGTTTGCGGATGATACCAAGCTGGAAGAGGGTTGCAGGTGCTTTGCAAGGATAGGATTAAAATTCAAAATGATCTGGACAAACTGGAGAAATGGTCTGAAATAAATAGGCTGAAATTTCATAAAGACAAATGCAAAGTACTACACTTAGGAAGGAACAGTCACTGCACACATTCAAAATGGGAAATGACTGCCTAGGAAGGAGTACTTCGGAAAGGGATCTGGGGATTATAGGGGATCTCAAATTAAATATGAGTCAACAGTGTAACGCTGTTGTTAAAAAAGGAAACATTGTTCTGGGATGTATTAGCAGCAGTATTGTAAGTAAGCCAGGTACGCGAAGTAATTCTTTCACTCCTCTCTACACAGATAAGTCTTTAATTGGAGTATTGCATTCAGTTATGGGTGTCACATTTCATGGACAAATTGGAGGAAGTCCAGAGGAGCGCAACCATAATGATTAAAGGTCTTGAAAACATGACCTATGAGGAAAGATTGAAAAAATTGTGTTTGTTTAGTCTGGAGGAGAGAAGACTGAGGGGAGACATGGTAACAGTTTGCAAGTACATAAAAGATTGTTACAAGGAGGCCAGTGAAAATTTGTTTTCCTTAACTTCTGAGGATAGGACTAAAAGCAATGGGCTTAAATTGCAGCAAGTGAGGTTTACGTTGGACATTAGGAAAAGCTTCCTAACTGTCAGGGTAATTAAGCGCTTGAACAAATTGCCTAGGGTCAGCAGGTTGTGGAATTTCCATCACTGGAGGTTTTTAAGAACAGGTTAGACAAACACCTGTCAGGAATGGTCAAGTTCAGAGGTGGGCAAACTATGGCCCACAGGCCACATCCGGCCTGCGGGACCGTCCTGCCCGGCCCTTCAGCTTCCGGCCGGGGAGACTAGACCCTGGCCCCACCCGCGCAGCCTCCGCTCACCATGCTGCCAGCGCTCTGGGCGGCGAAGCTGCAAGAGCCGCCAGGTGCAGTGTATTAAATTGCTCCCCGTAGGAATGTGCTACTTATGGACCACCAGGACTGGCAGCTGTAAGTAGTACACAGTAAGTAGCACGTTCCTATGGGGAGCAATTTAATACACTACACCTGGGTAGGGAAGGCTGTGCCTTCCCAAACAGCCTGGCCCCTGCCCCCTATCCGCCCACTTCCCACCACCGACTGCCCCCCTCAGAACCCCTGACCCATCCAACTCCCCCTGCTCCTTGTCCCCTGATTGCCCCCTCCCGGGACCCCCCTGCCTGTAACTGCCCCCCCCCGGGACCCCACCCCCTATCCAATGCTCCCTGTCCCCTGACTGCCCCTACCCCTATCCATACCCCCGCCCCCGGACAGGCCCCCTAGGACTCCCACGGTTATCCAACTGTTCCCTGACTGTCCCCCAGGATCCCCTGCCCCTTATCCAACCCCCCCGCTCCCTGCCCCCGTACCATGCCGCTCAGAGCACCGGGACTGGCAGCCGTAAGTAGTACACCGTAAGTAGCACATTCCTTTCGGAACCCTGGTATGGCCCTCAGGCCAAAAAGTTTGCCCACCCCTGATCTAGTTATTACTTACTCCTGACCTGAAGGCAGAGGGCTGGACTAAATAACCTGCTGAGCTCCCTTCCAGTCCTACACTTCTGTGATTCTATGATAGAAAATATCCTTTGCCTAGAAATACCTCCATCTAGTTCTTACCTTAAACCTGTGAGAGACCAGTTGTTGAGGCTATTGTAACTGGAGGCAGAACTGGCTAAATGGATTTCCCCTCCCTATTAGCATGCCCATTGATGTGGTACAATGGCAGTAGCCTGAATCCTCCATTCTGATTGGAAGTTGCGTGCTAGAAAGACCTACACTTATAAAGGGAAAAAAATTGCTGACTGTTGTGAAAAGTCCCTTGTGTATTCTTTTATAGACTCCACACAAAATCTGCCCCACTTCTTTCTTCTCTTGTCTCAGTTTGGGTTAAAAATAATCTCCCTAACAGATTTTCTACTCTGGGAAATTATATCATGTTAGACTACAACCCTGAGGAATCATGTTAATTAACGTGGTGTGAAACAGTGCATACAGGGACTGTTGTGTTTAACATTGTGTCAGCTGGTCATGGCTAACCCTAAGGGTCACAGGCTCAAAAAGTTAAAATAACATTAATTTTTGTCACCTTGTGGCTTTTTCATCACAGCTTTCAAATGCAACTGGCCTTTCCTAATTTCAGTGATGACAACTGCAGAGGAGGTATCTATCTTTGATATTTTAATAAAAGGCTGAAGTATATGAGGCTGCTAAGGAGACTCTTAGATCTATGTGTACTGGGAAAGTACATCCTATTGGAACCCTGGGGAGTTGTGGGAACTAACACAGTGTTAAACACAACTGGGGATGCACCATAGCAGAGAACATTGTGCGTACCGTAGCATCAGCTGGTCTAGGGTCTACCACAGTTCTGATTTGGATTTGACTCAAGATAGTGGAAATATCTCAATAACAGTTCACAGGATTTTCAGCTCCATCAGCTTCAAATCCAAAATCTGAATCCTAGCCAAAACCTAATGCAGATCTCTGTGCCACATCTTCAGCCTACCTATAATGATATTCTCCAGTCTGAAGGCAAAAATCCGAGTAACCTTTTTGTTATTGCCACAAGGAGTAATTAAGTATCCTTTGGCAAAAATAAAACTTGCTTTAGGTCCATAACGTTTTTTTAAATAACTTCTATATTTCATCATGTTATGCCTCCATCTGAAGACTAAAAGGTGCAGTGTTCAGTAAAATCTGCTAGGGGGTTGAATGTTTTTGTCTGTCATATTTCCATAGGAATTGGAGTTGAATGTATGCAGTAGCATTAGTAGAATTGTTAGTCATAACGTTATAGCAGTTTTTATATTTTTAAATACAGCATACAAGCTAATTTTGCGTGCTGGACCCCAGATTTGGTGCCTGAAATGTAACTCTCATGTTGTCAGGGGCTGGAAGTGGTATGGAGATATTACATTCCGCCCCTCTATGTATGGTGTGTGGTTAAGGCGGGGAAAGTGATATATGCTCCTTACTAACAAACCTCCTCGAAAACAATGGAAAATGCAGGGGTGGGGGAAAGGTTGCTACAGTGAGCGAGGTGTAGTAGACATATACCCATATAACCACCCCCCACCCAATAAATCTGTAAATTATATATTAAAAAAAATACAATTGACATTTTATATCTGCTGTTTGACTTGCAGAGCATGGCAGAGATCAGATCAGTCGGTCTAAAGCTTTGAAAGGATTACTTTTGTGCTGTTAAAATCTTGTAATATGTGCTAATCTTCCAGAGCTATGTCCATCTGGGATAACAGTCTACAGATTACCACGATGTGTAGCATAGTGGGAGCATGGCTTGGAGCATTTCCTATTCCTCTGGATTGGGATCGGCCTTGGCAGGTTAGTCTTCATACCTTGTAAGTGTATTCACATTCGTTTGTTGCAGTGTGAGAACTGAACAAAAAGGAGGGAGACAATAAAAGTATATTAGAGGTGCTAGCATGAAGCTGCTAATGTAATGTAGCCAAATCCCATTTAAGAACTGTATAATAAATATCTCTTTTCCAGTATCCAACATGCAGTGTTTTTACTACCTCTTTCAGTCAGTTTTGAAGTGTTTTGTGTGTGTCTCTGTGTTCATGTGCTGACACTATCAGTAGATTCTTGAAGAAAATCACACTGAAAGCTAATATTCAGAGTTTGATATTGAGGAGTTACACAAGCAGGAAGAGAAGAGCAACATGACACATGGCAGGGAGTGTATCCGCATTCAGTTTGTGGATAGAAAGCACTGCTTTTATTGTTTATGGGGAGAGGAAGAAAGATGCTTTCCAAGTGTTTCAGCTTCCCTGCACCTTCCATTAAAGCACTTAACGAAATGCATTTAAAATTGCTATTGGCTTAATATTGATTTGTGGAGTTTGGGTGGCCAAATACCTCTGCTGAAAATTTACCTTACGATTTCAAAGGAACCACTGGCAAGTAGCAGCTACTTTGTTGCACAGTAAAAAATGGGAAGCTGGCACTGCAGAAAAATCTGTAAATTCGGCAGTCTGCACTATCCCATTTTGACTTTAATTGCCATGCAGAAATGATCTCTCCAGCTGTTACCTAAATATGTAAATGTTCTGAGATAATTCTTAGTAATAGCTGTTGGTGTAATTAGAAAGAAACCACTACTGCTTTCCATCCTAGTGAGATGCTAACCGTTTACACTAAATCCATCAGTATTTGCCAACCCTATAATGCTACTAGTCAGATGGAGTTCAGACGCCGCCTCTTCCAGAAGCCAGTAGGGCAGCCCAGCACTCAAGTCTCTCTCATCCTCATAAAGCATGGTGATTTATACTCCTATTAGAGGGTTTTTTCCAGAAGCAGCTGAGCAGGTTACCTTTGTGTCAGAAGCCTTTCTTTCGATCAGTATAATTACATACAAATACTCCTTTTCTTTTTTAAATATGCTAAGAAATCAGAATAGCAGATGAGTGGTTTAGTAGTTTAAGAATAAAGTTTGACTTGACTCCCTGCAACTACATATTTTAAACATTGGAGCATGTTTCACCGTTCCCGCCTCTTGAGGGTAGGTGCTTGGTAGTATCATTTAGTGTATCATTTATGTGGTTTCTTTTATGAGACCTTAAAATCAATGGGCTCAATCCTGTAAAGTGTGCCTTGTGCAGGGCATCCTCATCTCCTGCTGACTTTAGTGGATTTTGAGAATGCTTGGCACTTTGCAGGAGTAAGTATGGAGATTTTGCTTTCCCTGCTTTGACATTAATTAAATTCCCCTGTCATTTTCTAAAAGTCATGTCCCTGTGCCATGATAGAGGTACATAAAATCATGAGTGGTGTGGAGAAAGTGAATAAGAAAAAGTTATGTACTTGTTCCCATAATATAAGAACTAGGGGCCACCAAATGAAATTAATAGGTAGCAGGTTTAAAACAAATAAAAGGAAGTTCTTCTTCCCTCAGTGCACAGTCAACCTGTGGAACTCCTTGCCTGAGGAGGTTGTGAAGGCTAGGATTATAACAGGGTTTCAAAGAGAACTGGACAAATTCATGGAGGTTAACTCCATTAATGGCTATTAGCCAGGATGGGTAAGGAATGGTGTCCCTAGCCTCTGTTTGTCAGAGGGTGGAGATGGATGACAGGAGGGAGATCATTACCTGTTAGGTTCACTCCCTCTGGGGCACTTAGCATTGGCCACTGTCAGTAGACAGGATATTGGGCTGGATGGACCTTTCGTCTGACCCAGTATGGCCGTTCTTATGTTCTTATGCCATAGGTCAGAATGCACCCCAGCCTAGAAACCCATGTGTGTCTCATCCTCCTGACCAGGGTTTTTCCAGGCTACATAGTTCCCTGCCTACACTATGAGTTTCCCAGCAAGACAGACTGCCTAATCAGGCCTGCTTTGCTTTCTCATAGAGGCTATGAGCAGCATAATTGCCCACAGCTGAAAGTTACCACATAATCCTTTCTAAGCAAGCACATTTACTCTTAAGGTGAAAGCATTACAGAGAAAACATATTGAAAACAATAAAAGAACCTACAGGCAGGCTGCTAAACTTACCAGAGATCACCCCCAACTCTAGCAAGGGTTCTGGCATGTGATCAATCCTTCAAACTCCACCAAGGCGTTTTTCTGTGGTTATGAGTTCATAGCAGCTGTTAGCTCAGAATAAGCACCTCTGTGAATCATTCATTCTTTCCTTTATGCAGTTTGGGCCTTTGAGCTTGTTCTCATATAACAGATGATCAGCAGACAAATGTCCCCTCCTCAGGGCAAAGCTTCAAAAGGCTTAGTTCTTGCATTACTGGAGGAGGTACATTAGCATGCACATTTTCCTAGAGATTTCCTGGGAAACGCTGTTCAACTTTTTGTCCCAAAAGTTGTTCTTGTCTAGCACATTGTTTAAAATAGTCTTTTGAAATTCATAACACTTCCCAGGGTTTGTTTACATTGGCCATGTCTCCCTTCTACAGAAGTTACATACAATCCCACAAAACTATAAAAACTTGGCATTTATAATACTATGGACTTCCAAAGCTATTTAAACTTAATTCAGTTAGCTGTCCCAAAGATATTGCAGGAAATTGCCATATTTGTCACAGTGTGCACCAGTCTATGTGGATACAGCTCTCCACCCCAGAGAAAACTGCATTTCACTGTGTTTGCGTGTTGTATGTATAGGGACAGATTTTTGCATTTCCCATATCTTTATGTTGTTTACACCCATGCAAAGAGTGTATATTGCTACCAAATCAGCATGGTAACAATTTACATCCACTTTGCACTGGTATAACCAAGTTTGCAAGGTGAAGTGCAACAGAGAATCTGACCCTAACAATGTACTTTGGTCTATGGGATGAAAGTTGTTGTATACTTGAAAAATACTTTATTAATACAGTATTGCACAAGATCTAGGTCAGAATAGAGACCTTATATTAGATAATGTATGTCCTGAAGACTTCATTAATAAATTATGTACACAACTTCCCATAAGTTGTGCAATATGTCTATCTTATATACCAATAGTGTGAGCTGAGATATAAAAAATGGATAGATTCTGATGAACAAGACACACATATTCATTAGATAAGACAGATAATGTAAATAAATGTAATCCTTGATTATACAGCTCCAAATGTTGACATGTGGGAGACCCAAGTTTGGCAGTATCCTGGCAACTTTTTGTGTGTGTGGCTAATATAGACTTGGGTCAGAATTTTCAAACATGAGTGGCTAAAGTTGGGTTTCTGAATGTATATTCAGGCATTTAAACAGGCGTTGCCAGCTATTCAGAAGTGCTGAGTGTGACAGATATTGCGACTGCATGCTGCATCTTTCAGAGAACATATTGTATTAAGGTTATAAATGATCTGTGTATTACTGTGGGCCAGGAATTGTATGCAGCTCAGGGGAGGGGGATAATGGTTGCTTTTAGCTCCTGCAGGAACTAAAACCAGCGTGGGGTGATTAAAGTGAATCACTCATGTTGTAAATACCTCTAGAGAGGTACCATCCCTTGGGAGGCTTGCAAATACTTGTTCAAACTGGGTTTTCCAGAGACTAACAGACAAAGAAAGGTCTTTTGATATAAAAAGGCTGCATTTAAACTAAGGGCCTTCTTTCTGATACGGTAAACAGACAGGTCTTTCTGTCCCTGGGAGCCCCAACCCTTGGAAGGGTTGGAAAGACATTGGCCTACTAAGGCCCCATAAGTATGACAAGTGATTCTGGTATGTTTAGTTTTTGTTTAAATCTGTTTGTTTTTTATGTTTTCTCTAATGCATTTACCTTAAGAATAAATATGCTTGCTTGGAAAGAACTGTGTGGTAACTTGTAACTGCTAGTAATGCACTGTTCATAGCCCTCAGAGAGAGAAAGCCAAGCATAGGTGCTGGCCTTTAGGCAGACTGGCTTGGCAGGGATATCACAGTGTAAGCAGGGAGCCCTGCAGTCTTGTCCTCCCCTCCTCCCTGCCCCTGTCACAAGAGACAGCTGATGACTGGAGATCTGAGACCTGACTGGGCACTCCTGGAATGGACCACAGGAAGTCGGGGGCTACAGGTGCAATTATCCTGAAACTGTGACACTGAATATCTGCAGTTATCTAAGTTATAGTAGCTTGTCACTTGATGTCTTTGGGCAGCAGTATTGTCCAGAACCTCTGCTGCACTATGCACTGTGGCTGCACACCTCCCTGTCCCTGATGCTCACCTCCCACCCTCATCTCTGGTATGTGCCTTATATTGGAGCTTGGGAGGGGGTCCACAAAAGACAACCTGAGGCTGTCTTCTTCAGTTCCTGTGCCAGGGGAATTCTCGGCCGTATCTAGGGTTTTCAGAGCTCCTTTGTCACTCTGGCCCAGCATATGGCAGCTTGAGCAGGGGTGAAAATCTCACCAAAATTTTGGACTTAAAGTACTTGAGTATCCCTTTTAATCCTCTCTTTCTGGGGAGCTTATGGAGTAACCATAGAGCAGACAGTTTATCAATCCTGTAGGCCATAGATAGGAGACTGCTTGTGGGGGACAACATTTTTAAATGCTAATGTTCTTTATGGCCCACTTTATAGGGGAAAGTGAAAGAAGTCTTTTTAATGCAAAACAGCTTGTATATTTGCATTTATCTGAGTAAATGTCGTCAAACACAAAAATGATACTATCCATGGGGTAGAAACCAGTCTTTATAGGCTGTTTTTTATTAACTTGGGCTTGACTTGCAGAACTTGACAATATCAATTGCATCCGATGAAGTGAGCTGTAGCTCACGAAAGCTTATGCTCAAATAAATTGGTTAGTCTCTAAGGTGCCACAAGTACTCCTTTTCTTTTTGCGAATACAGACTAACACGGCTGTTACTCTGAAACCTGTCCATATCAATTGAGAGATTATATACTTCTGTGAACAGGGATTTCAAAAATACCTGGTGTCAAGGTTCCTTCCCCACTCTGAACTCTAGGGTACAGATGTGGGGACCTGCATGAAAACCTCCTAAGCTTATTTTTACCAGCTTAGGTTAAAACTTCCCCAAGGTACAAACTATTTTCCTTTTTCCCTTGGACTTTATTGCTGCCACTACCAAGAATCTAACAGATATATAACCTGGAAAGAGCCCGCTTGGAAATGTCTTTTCCCCCAAAATCCTCCCCAAACCCTACACCCCCTTTCATGGGGAAGGCTTGATAAAAATCCTCACCAATTTACATAGGTGAACACGGACCCAAACCCTTGGATCTTAAGAACAATGAAAAAAACAATCAGGTTCATAAAAGAAGAATTTTAATAGAAGAAAAGGTAAAAGAATCACCTCTGTAAAATCAGGATGGTCAGTACCTTACAGGGTAATTAGATTCAAAACATAGAGAATCCCTCTAGGCAAAACCTTAAGTTACAAAAAGACACAAAAACAGGAATATCCATTCCATTCAGCACAGCTTATTTTCTCAGCCAGTTAAACAAACAGAATCTAACGCATATCTAGCTAGATTACTTACTAAGTTCTAAGACTCCATTCCTGTTCTGTTCCCAGGAAAAGCATCACACACGCAGACAGCCTTTGTTTCTCCCCCTGCTCCAGCTTTTGAAAGTATCTTGTCTCCTCATTGGTCATTTTGGTCAGGTGCCAGCGAGGTTATCCTAGCTTCTTAACCCTTTACAGGTGAAAGGGTTTTTCCTCTGGCCAGGAGGGATTTTAAAGGCGTTTACCCTTCCCTTTATATTTATCACACCTTGTCACCAAATTATAAGAGATGGAAAAAGGTATTCTGGCCACACTTTTGTGGTGTTTGTAATGGAAACATTGCCCCCAAACACCACAAAAGTCTGGTCAAGCTGAGATGTCCCATGGAGGTGATGTATTGGAGTTGGATTCTGTTAGCATTCCCAGAGACCTGATTCAAGGAACAGCATTAACATTGGTCTTTTCCTTCCTCCCACCCAATAGAGCAGTGGTTCTCAAACTTATTTGATCGCGCCCCCCTTCTTTGTGTCTGTAGTAGTTTATTCCCCCCACCGCCACACAAGTACATATACCAGTAAAAACAAGCAACTCTAAATATTAAAAACAGTGAGGCATTGATTCAAACAGTGCTAACAATCCTTTGCAATAAGAGCAAAAGTAAAACTGTGATTGTGGTTGATTCTTACAATTAAATGTGCACACCACATCGTAGCAAATGGATTAATGTACAAATGGCAACGACTTTGTATAATGCTATGCAGACTTAACAGAAATCAATCAATATACACAGCACCATCTAGAGTCAAATACACAGTGCCATCTGAGGACCTGGTATGGCTGGAGCAATCAGCTTTGATAGTTATTCAGTGCTATGGGTAAAATGTGTGCCGTAAGTTTTTGTTTTTTCCCCCTATTAAAGCTTTTCATCCCCTCCTCCCCGAATACATTCTCTGCCCCCCAATTTGAGAACCTCTGCAATAGAACATTGAGATCTGCTGCTCAGGTTTTGAGCTATATATGGTTCTTCAAGGCCCTCATGGAATCTTCAGGTCTGATAGACATTCCTGGGTCCTGGGCACCAACAGTAAGAGCATTCCGTACAGGAGTATTCCCAGTGCTGCCACTGGTCACGTGGGAAGCGAGGGAAAGTGATAAGATCTCCTTTCCTTGTAGCTATGAAGGAGGATAGACACTTCACTCTCTATCTTGAGGGGACAGGGATGGGAAGAAAAGAGGCATTGACATAGGATTGTGCTGTTGTATTGGAACGCCAATGTTAAATCACCTTGATGCAATGTTTCACATATTGACACAATCCTGATGCAACATCATACCACACTGCCAGGACAGTCTGTTGCGTCTTCATAACTGCAGTGGTGAAGTAGCTCTCCAGTTGTTTAAAGCTTGAGTATTCCTGTAATACTGGTGATGGGAAATGTGTGAAATGATGATCCTTCCAGAATGGAATGAGAAGACAACCAGATATTTCTGTCAGAACTGCCCTTCAGAATAGGCTGAGGCTCAGGGTGACAGAGTCTAACTCAGCGGTGGGTAAACTACGGACCGCGGGACCGTCCTGCCCGGCCCCTGAGCTCCCGGCTGGGGAGTCTTGCCTCCGGCCCCTCCCCCGCTGTCCTCCCTCCCCTGCAGGTATGCTGCCGCATGGGCAGTGTGGCTTGTGCCCATCCACCTCCCAGACTTTCTAACAATCCTGTCCTGCCACTCTGAGCGGCATGGTGAGGGGCAGGAGGTCCCGGGGGCAGTCAGGGGACAGGGGGCAGTCAGATGGGGAGGAGGTTCAGGGAGGGTGGTGGTCAGGAGATGGGGAGAAGGGGAGGTTGGATAGGGGGGACGGATGGGGGAGACAGGGAGCAGGGGGAGTTGGATAGTGGGTGGGGTCCTGAGGGGGCAGTTAGGGATGCGGGTCCCGGGAGGGGGTGGTCAGGGGACAAGTGGATGGGTCAGGGGCCCCAGGGGGCCTGTCAGGGCAGGAGTGTGGATAGTTCAGGGACAGTAAGGGGACAAGGAGCAGGGGGGCTTAGATAGGGGGTGGGGTTCCAGGGAGTGGTTGGGGCAGCGGGTCCGGGGAGGGGGTGGTCAGGGGACAAGGAGCAGTGGGGTTGGATGGGTGGGGGGTTCTGAGAGGGGCGGGAAGTGGGAGGGGGCGGATGGGGGCAGGGGCCAGGCTGTTTGGGGAGGCACAGCCTTCCCTACCCAGCCCTCCATACCATTTCACAACCCCAATGTGGTTCTCGGGCCAAAAAGTTTGCCCACCCCTGGTTTAACTTATGCAGCAGGTGGAAATCTTTTACTTGTACTTGTTGACCCAAGCCAAAAGCAATGTCACCACTCAAAGTAAGCCTACAACATTTCTGCTTTTATTCACTAAATTGTGCAGATAAATGAAGTGGGCCTCTGACTACACCATAAGCAGCACTACTTCCAGAATTATTGTACATTCTCTCAGCCTTTTCACTTGTATCTTGCCACATGTTTACAGCATTAATGAGCTGCTCATGTAGTCATTACCTGTATAGTTTACTTTGGGCTTTCTTATTACCAAACCTTAAACTTTGTTAATGGACTGGGTTTGTATAAAAAGCAAACCTGGACATCATCTTTTAACTCTGAGAAAGATTTACACAGAAATGATGTAAGTGATTTATAGTGAAAGTATGATTAGCATTAAAATGATAGCACAAGAACTGCTATACAGCAGACCTGGTTTTGAATGTTAAAGCAAACATGGTGACTCCTCATTTCCAGGATTCTAATCCACCCTTGCCTAGAATCTATATAATAGGCCAATTAAGGGGTACCTAGTGATTTTCACACAATGTTCGGTGGTCTGTTAACGAAGATGTCCTGTGTATCTTTCGGTTCCATCTGATTCTCTTCCAGTACTTTCTGAACAATATTACACCTGTTCTCCATGCAGAACACAAGCTTCCAGTTTGTTTCCAGGTATAATTTAAGATGTTGGGGATCACCTCTTTCCCAGTTTGATACCAGCTCTGTTACTCAAGCGAAAAGCCCCATAGTTTAAGCAGAAGGGGGTTGGAAGCAAAGCGTCTTACAATGAATGCTCCTCAAATCTGGTACTTCCCTAATTCTTCACCAGAGCCATTATTTGTTGCCCTTCAAAGCCATATTGCAAAAGTCATCTATTTTTTTTTCCCCCTTCTCAAGCTTTTTAGGTAAAGTGGAAGAGTTGGTTGTTTTGGATAGTGGATGAGGGCTAATGTGGCTGGAATTAGGGCAACTTCTTGTAATTTATCAGACTGTTGCATTTCTTTCTGTGCTAATCTTCCTTTAATTACTAAGATAATTTCAGTGTATCTGGAACTTTACTGCTGTGACTCAGTGAACACAGAGCTCATTACTTCTGTGCTATTGGAGCTCCTTTGCTTCAGTTTAGGAGATTAGCTATATTTAAAATTCTTGTTGTTATGAGTAAAGATTTGCATGGGCTTTACACTTCTTAGAGGCTTTAGCATAATTCAGGGCCGTGGTTAAAATACGTAGGTCTCTTCTAAACTATGTTGTAGTAGTTTCTGATGCAACTGTATAGTAATCAGATGTGCAAAGGTTGAATTTATACGGGTGATGGAAACCAATGCTTTGAAAATCTATCAGAATTGTGTGCCAACAGCACAGGGCTACAGCCTATTCCCTAGTATCAATCTGTTAACTTTCCTTTGTATGTAAGTCAGGGAAGTTAAGCTATGAAATCCACAAATGTGGGCAAACAACCTCTTTCCCCATACAAATAGTTTAAAAAATGCAGTCTTCAGCAAAGAGTATTTTCTGTAGAGATGGCTATTTATAATGTGACATGAGCTATGAAATAAGTGGTAATAAAATTAAATCAGCTAAATAAATCATTTTTCTCATCAAGATATATCATACTAAATATCATAATCTGTTTTCAATAATAGGTTGATGCTTAAAACCTGTTCCTCAACTAATGCACACATCTAGACTGTGTACTTCAGCTTTATTAAATTGCTATCATTAGGGTAAGTTATATGAAAAAGAAAACCAAAGATCCAAACATACATATAAACCTGTGACCTTCATTTGCTTTGAAATCATTGGTGGTGAAACACTCCTGTGAAAATTGCCATACGGTGACCCTTATACAGTAACTCCTCGCTTAATGTTGTAGTTGTGTTCCTGAAAAATGCTACTTTAAGCGAAACGATGTTAAGCGAATCCAATTTCCCCAAAAGAATTAATGTAAATAGGGGGGGTTAGGTTCCAGGGAAATTTTTTTCACCAGACAAAAGACTATATTATATGTATGTATACACAGTATAAGTTTTAAACAAACAATTTAATACTGTACATAGCAGTGGTGATTGTGAAGCTTGGTTGAGGTGGTGGAGTTAGAGGGTAGGATATTTCCCAGGGAACGCCTTACTGCTAAATGATGAGCTAGAACTCAGCTGAGCCCTCAAGGGTTAACTCGTTGTTAATGTAGCCTCACACTCTACAAGGCAGCAGGAATGGAGGGAGGGGAGACAGCATGGCAGACAGAGACACACACCCTGTGTGTGTGAGAGAGAGAGAGAGATGCACCCTTTAAGTATGCTGGCCCCACTCTAAGTACACTGCCTTTTTAGATCAGGAAGTTGAGACAGCAGCTGCTGTCTGCAAGCTCCCTCCGTCCTGAGCTCTGTTGTGTCCCCCCACTGCTCTGTGGAGATAGGGTAAGTGGGTGGTGGTGGGGGGGACACCCTGATATTAGCCCCCCCCCAGCAAGCAGGAAGCTCTGGAGAGCAGCTCCAAGGCAGAGGGCAGGAGCAGCACATGGCAGTGGGGGGAGGGAAAGCTGAACTGCTTGCAATTGGTAGCCTGCTGGGCGGTGGCTGCTACACAGGGAACTTAGAGAAAAGGGGGGAGCTGATGGGGGGCTGCCGGTCCACCCTGGTTCCAAGCCCCCACCAGCTAGCAGCAAAGGGCTGCTCTTTCTGTAAGCAGTGGACAAAGCAGGCGGCTGCCAAACAACATTATAAGGGAGCATTGCGCAACTTTAAACGAGCGTGTTCCCTAACTGATCAGCAACATAACGAAACAACATTAACCGGGATGACTTTAAGTGAGGAGTTACTGTACAAAAATTCAATAAATTCTGCTCACTTTAACCCTAAGAATGAACTAAATTTATCAGAAACATTACTTATTTGGCTTGTCCACAGCAAGATTTGAAACACTGTTAGTACCTTTCCAGTGAATTGCATTTAAACTTGGTTGTTGCAAAAAGGTGCTAACAGATTTCCATTAGCTAGTGTAGCTAAGGCTTGTCCATGTTTATAAAATGGCTTACAGAATTGTGGTCATAGATTAGGATTCGGACCATTCTTTCTTTAATGGCTGTTGTAAGCAGAGCCAAACTGTACATTAATAGTAAAACATGTTTAATCATGGTTGAGGAGAGGCATCGCAAGCGGAATTTAAGTGCTGACCTTTGGCTCTGTGATAGTCCTGGGATGAGGTAACCTCAAGTCAGCTAGTGACTCTAAAGTTCAGCAAGTTTGTAAATGTACTGCTTGATTTAGGATAAGTATTAAATGGTATCTAGTGAAGTTAGAGCTGTTAAACATAAGCAAATGTACATACCAAAACAAGCTTTGTATAATTGATAGATGTGTATTTCCATTAGCTCAGGATTTAGCAAATACTTCACCAAGTCCAAGTTCCTCTTCTCGACCATCTGGACTTGAGAGCGAGAATAAGCCCTCTCCAGCTCTAATCCTGAAGTTCCCATCAGGTATTTTCCTACAGAAGTGGCCCCAAGTCAAGTTGTCAGTATGAATGGGCAGTTACTGCCATCTTTTTTCCTTCTCTCTTCATTTGCATTGTTTAAATAGAAGATTTCAGTGTACTCCTTTGAGTAGAGTACTCTCTTAGTTTTCTCTCTGTCATGTGAATGGGTATGCTTATGCTGCCACTGAAACACCACTTCCATCTTCCTGAGATCCTTTCTTTAAAAGTAATTTTTACAGTGACTATTTAAGAGAGTTGTTAGTCTAATTCTTTGTGGACACGTGTCCACATCAATACTGGCACCCTCATCAGCAATCTCAGTAGAAAGGCTGAGGAATGAATGGCCAGAGGAGGTTTCCTTCAGATATGTTGCCAGTAGCTGTGTGGAGGAAGTTTGTAGTACCACTATTTTTATGTCTTATCTATTCAGTGGTTAAGATTTAATAAATAAATAAAGAATAATGCATATTTCTTATAGTGCTTTTCATCAGTAGATCTCAAAAGTCCTTCATAATTTTTTAGTGTATTTATCCTCACAACACCCCTATGACATAAGTATCCCCATTTTACAGATAGGGAACTGAAGCATAGAAAAGCTAAGTGATTTGCCTCAAGTCACAAAGGAAGTCTGTGACTGAACAGTTATATCAAGATCGGATTTTATTTTATTTTTTTTTTTTTTTTGGTATTTCACCATAATGAACTCTTTTACACACTCTAGATTCAAATAGGAAAGATCTGTATTCTCAAAAAAAGTCCAGAAACCTGGACACATCACTGATCTTAGACAAACAAATTACCTCCTTTCCATGCACCACTTATGTCATCTAGACAGCAATACCAAGATTTTTAAATAAAAAAAATATATACAAGTGTCTCCAAAAATCACCATTTTATTTTTCAGATTTAAATTTTGAAAAAGTATTGCATACAAGGTGATATGCAGACTAGTGGGCCTGTCTATATCTGAAAAAATACATGAAAATGCATTTTTTAAAGCATAACAAAAAGTGCTGTGAGATCTTTAAAAGAATACAGTCAGCTTCAAAATCTCACTGGTGTCTGGATTTTTTCGTACCTGTTACAAGTAATACTTAAACCTAGAGACAAAATTACTTCAATATTTTTTCTGTTTATTTACTGTGTCTTTGACAGCACTTTAGGTATAGTCAGTTTATGTGGTCTTATACAGCAACAGGAGTGAGGCAGAGAAAACATTAAAAATAGGAAAATGGGATTATAAACAACAAAAATTGGCAGGAGAAAGATTTCGTACCCAAAGCTACTTTTAACTTTCTTTCAAAATTTGCTGCATTTCAAGTTATTCGTTATTGGAAGGACACCATAGATGGTAGGTCCTCTGTTTTATGTTTCACTTGAAAGATGGCATCTAGAGGAGCACAGTGCCCTCTGACACCATAGATTCAATACTGATTCAAAGGGAAGAGTTCCACTTCAGGCACCAGCATGACTCCTTGCCACACCTATGTGTTGGTTGGAGAGCTTACTGAGCCACCTCCATGCTGAAGAGCTTGAGAGACCCATCAGTTCCAGCACAGGATGGTGTGGCTACAGACCAACACCATAGGCATGTTTTAAATGCCATACAACTAGTATTCCCAGCAACCCATACTTCACTGAGGGCTGGTTTACACTGAAAAAAAAAAAAAAAAAATACACCCGCACAGCTGTCTCTCTGAGGTGTGAAAAATCCACATCTCTGAGAGACGTAACTATGCCAACTTAACCCCCATTGTTGACATAGCTACTGATTTTTGGGGAGATAGATTAACTTTAGTGACAGGAGAGCCCTTCCCGTCACTGTAGTGGAGTGTCTTTACTGAAGCACTACAGCGGCACAGCTGTAGTATTTAAATGGCTTGTCTATACTTGAAACACTACAGCGTAGATGTTACCTATGCTGACGGGAGGTGTACGTAATCCACCTTCCCTGAGAGGCAGCAGCTAGGTTGGCTTAACTGTGTCACTTAAGGGTGCAGATTTTTCACACCTCTGAGCAAAACAGCTGAGTCAACATAACTTCATTGTGTAGACTAGGCCTAAGCCTAGACATATGCTGACAGATTGGATTTTGAAAGTGACAGTCTTGGTTTTATTATATTTTTCAATATACCAAACTGTTAAGTTATCAGGTCTGTTCCTGAGTTAACATACATACCTGATTTTACCTAGTGTAGCCTTTATCTAAATTGACTTCATCACTGTTAGCAGCTAATAGATGATCTTGAAACAGATATTTCACTTAGGGTACGTCCACTGGAACGAGAAGAATAAGGTAAGTCAACGGGAAAGTATCTCCCGTTGACGGAGTGCGGTGTAGACACAGCAGTATGTCGACCTAAGCTACATTGACTCCAGCTACATGAATAACGTAGCTGGAGTTGCGTAACTTAGGTCGACTTAACCCCGCAGTGTAGACCTGCCCTTACTGTGGTTACTTCTATCATAGAAACACCAGAAAGGAGTGAAGAGAACCTTATGGTTCCTGTTTATACAGTATGACACTTGGGTCTGTCTAGAGTTTGTGATGCTGCTTTTATTCAAGTGACCTGATTGCCATTGAGCTTGATTTAACTAACTTGACTGTTAATACTAACCTAGATGCCCCCTGTAGCAAACCTCTGTGGAGCATCTTGAATAAAGCTGTGTTTGTTAACTCAAGTTAAGGCAATCAATTAAGTAGTGTTAAAACTGGACCACAAACTCTAGACATACTCTAATTCAGTGATACTCAGACTGAGGCTTGCGAGCCGCAAGTGGCTCTTTAATGAGTCTCCTTCAGCTGTTTGCAATGCATGATACTAAAACACTGTGATTTAATTATTAACCAAAGTTATTAACCAATCAGGATACTTTTAATATGTTAGCCGATTGTAGTGATAAAATAAGAATGCTTGGTCAGTCATTTTGCTGTGAGAATAACATATATGTATATAAATATAGTAAATAAAACTATGAATTCACACTACTGTGGCTCTTTTGGATAATGTTCACTAATTTGGCTCCTGAACCTCTGAAGTCTGAGTACCACTACCCTAATTCTTAGCGCAATACTGCTGAGCTCAAAGGGTTTCTTTATTGTGTTTACTACCTAGTGTAAAGACTGTTTTAAAAGGGCGTTGGATAGAAAAAGTGAAAAGCAGGACCCAAATACACTTTGAGATGCAGTAGGAGGTGTGGACCTTATTTTCCTTTAATGGGGGTAGATTTGTTTTTTAATGGTTATATTTTCTTAATTAACATCAGTCTTTAATAATGGGAAATGGAGAACGTGCAGAGCCAATTAAACTTTCTATGAATTAAAAATAACTGTTTAATAGCCGTAACTGCCAAATAGAAAGTTCTCTCTTCACCACTCATCGTGTGTTGTACATACAGCATGTGACCAGACACATGATTTAGTGACGAAATGCATGCAAACGCTCCTCCCCCGCCCAAAAAAAAAAAAAAGTTAAAGCATATATTGAAATAACATTACAAGTTAAATATAACCCTGTAAGGCATGTTAGGTTCAAGGGGAAAAAAATCACTGTGCACATTTATGCAGTCAATTTCTAACTGAAACCTATGTAACCATATTACTTACATAGCTTCCTAATTGACAGCTGTAAGACTGGATCTTGTAAAATAGTATGCACAAAAATTAAAGTTATAGTTCAGGAATCAAAGAAGTGCCCTTATACAATGTCTAATGAATGGGCTTAATTTATTAAAAATTGTAAGTACCACTTACAGTAGATCACTTTATCTGCTATTTGCATCTTTAAAAATAAATCCCTATTTTCCTAATAGGTAGCTGCCCACTTTATATACACTACATTGAGCAACTTTAACTATAAGTGTTTCTGCTAGCATTGCCTATATGCAACTCCCATGCCTTGTGATGGGAGTTATGTGTTAACAAAGGGCAAAATAAGCATGCAGTCATGACGAGTTCCAATTGTATTTGCCAGGTATATGGTTCTGCAGTGCTACTTACTTTGATGTAATCCTACAAACTGCTAAGCCTTCCCTGTGTGATACTGGGCACCTTCCTCTCTCATTAAAGGCAGTGGGAGTTGACAGGTGCCCAGCACCATACGGGACTGGACCCTGGCTCAGAATCTGAATGCTTGCATGTTTTTGTAGAAGACCTAATACAAGCAAGAGAAGTTACTAGCCAACATAACATTTTTACCCCTTGTGCGATCTTAGGCCAAATCCCCAGCTGCAGACAATGAGCATGCAGTGCAGGTCAGGTGCATGAGAGGAGCAGTGTTTACCTTTGCTCTCCCCAAAGCCTGAGGTTTCTGAGTGCAAGGCCAGATACCCAGTATAAGTCAGAGCAGCCATAAATGGGCTGCTAACAGTCCCATGGGGCCAAAACCACAAGCCGTGCACTTCAATGCGACCATACCATACAATCCAGTCTACAATATGCTTAGTAGTAGACTCATTGTTAAGATGAAAACCTATCAGATAGTAACCTTGCATTTCTATAATGCTTTCTCACAGGGGTTTCTTGAGTCAAGTACTATCTGTTTTTTACAGATGGTAAAGTAGAGGCACAGAGAAATTACTTGCCCAAAGTCAGAGAACAAGTCAGTGGCCAGGCTAGGAATAGAATCCAGAATGCCTGTCTTGTGCTCTAACTACTGGACCATGCTCCCTCCCTTAAAACGGTGCTTTTCTGCAATAATTGGTGAGTGGATGTTAGATTTTTTTTTTTCAAGCAGCTGTTCAGTTCAAATTCATAAGTACACACACCTTAGAACTGGCCGTTTTCCACATGTATATGATATGGGAACTGGTTGCTTTCATGGGTTTTGTGGGGATGCTGGTTAATGTTTATTCTGGCATCTCAGAAGCAGGACAGTTTGTGATAGTTGTCCGAAGGAAGTCATAGCTTTCCCCATCTCACAACCAGAAACTTTCCCCTCCCTCTGACCTGAAGTGAGGATGCAGCCTACCTTCCTATTTATGTGTTCCTGACCCAACCTTCATGTGGAAACCAGTGAGGATGTGCAGAGACAGGTGCCTAACTCCTGTTGGTCAGAGAGTAGAAAAACTAAATTGCGTACAGTCCTCTACAATTCTCTGAGGACTAGAATGAGCTTTGAGAGGGGACTGCAATCCGCATGAGCTTAATACTCAAATACAGAGGGCAAATGCGGAAACCAGGGAAAAAGCACCCTGACCAAGCAAATTAATTTGATTCCAAAAGGCAAAGCAGAAAATGATTAGAACCTATGGGAACGAGGGTCCAGGAAACAATCGAAAGCAGTGATACTCAGCCTTGAAGATCAGAAGAGCCCTTACGGAATCAATGAAGTTACAGTTGCTGTGTGTGTTGTGTCATGACAGTGTTTTTGTGAGTCACTTATGCCATGACACATCACAATTGGAGGAAGTTGCACTGTGTGTGGACTACTGTTAAACACAGTAGTCCACTTTGCAGAGGCCACTTCGTCATCTCTGCAGTTTCTCAGTCCGGGGGCCAGCCAGCAGTTAATTCAACCTAGAAGAGCCTTTGGGCTCCTGTAAGTTGCACCTGGCTGCAAGTCAGCTTCAAGGGCCATTCCAGCAGAAAAGGGTCAGAATGGTGCAGAAGGGCTCTGACAATATTCCCAACCCCCAGTTGCACTCCTGACTCTGGAGGCTATGAGCACAACGTAGCTAGGCTCCATCTGTACATGCTGAGGATTTTCCCCCTATGTTTGGGGAATTCGCGGGTGGCCAAGTAAAGCTGGCTGTACAGCTCCTTTGTGCCATCAGAGCAGTCCAAAGGGACAGCAATCAGGCTGAGGATCTGGCCCAATATCCTTCCCTTCTGTGCCACTGGAAGGGTGGCATTCCTTGTCTCTTTTTGCCCCCTTCCACTTAGTTGCTGGGGAAAGTGAGTGTGTGTTCTTTCCTCCCTCTCATTTCTGTCAGCTGCTAAAAGCCAAGGGAGGATTCCAGAGGTCTGTCAAAGATTCCTGGATTGAATTTTGATGGCATGGTTTATAAAATTCTGCAATATACTATCACAGATTTAAAAGGAAGCAAGGAAGAATGCTTTTGAAGTTATGAAGAAAGTGACAGCAGTATTTTAAAAAATAAAGTTATGAAGTGCTGCACAATGATTGAGAATGCAGGAGAGTTTTTAAATGTTGAGCTTTACCAGGTTGCAATTTGACCAGGAGAAGATAAAACTATCCCCAAAAATTCCTTAAGTCATAGTAGCAGTTGAATGACCCAGTAAGAGCAGGGATAGGGCAAAAAAAGAATTGCTGTAGATTGTGCGGGATGTTGATTCACAAGGGGAAATACAAAAGGTTCCAAAAGCCACCAGGAACAACACGTACTTGTGAAAAGCAGATGAGGACCTACAGACTTGAATTAATGTAGGTCAGATTTTTAATAAAGGGTCACTGATCACTCAGAGTTAGTGAACTGGACACAGAGAAAACTGCCAAGTTAATCAAGCCATTGTGGATCGAGAGGTATTTGACTTGGCTGAAATACAAATGGTTTCTTCTTACCACTAGTGGTACTGCAAGAGGCACTTTCATACAGAAGGTAACATATTTGTTGTTATCACTGCAGAGATTTTCGCTTTGTAAACATGTATGATGAATGACCTGTAAAATTCTGGAACTTACTGAAGTTGATTTCAACCTGATAATGGAAATGTAAAGATCCAATTGAAGCATAAGCTTACCCAAGGCCACACTATACTATTTTTAAATGTATGTAATACCTTATTGTGTGAAGACTTCAAGACTTTATACAAAAGAGATGCAATGCCGTTGTTAATGAATGAAAATGAGCAAGTCTTTGGTTTAAAAGAGGCAGCAGGCATGACACTGTTGAACAAAATTACCAAATAGAAACAGGGGCCATGAATGGAAAGTGAATTAAGGTCAATAAAGAGTACCTAAGGCACCTCATTTATAGATAGTCATCTTTGCTACACTCCTAAAGACCTCCAAATAATACTCATAAAACTGCACACAATAAGGACTGTGAAGGTGAAACAGCAGAGAACCAAAGCACTTATTCGAGTTAAACTTCCCAGGATCAGAGGATAGGAGGGAAACATGCTTCCCCAAACCAGAAGGATGTAATGGACAGGATCAAAGCGAGGAAAAAGCTGACTTCAGAAGGAAGATGAGTACCATAAAGAGCAAAGACACTCTTTGCTGCTCATGAATCACAAGCCAAGACCTGGAGCGAAAAGCTAGAAAGTGAGGCACTGATAGTTCCTATGATGTCCAATTTTCTCCTCTGCCTTGAAGACAGGAGAAGACAAGTACACTGTACACTTGCCTCCAAATGGAGACCATTGTTCAGCAGGCATAGTAAGGGTTGTCCTGGCAAAAGATGGAAGAATCATTATAAGAGCAATAGGAATTAAAATTTATCTTTTGTCACCAACATAGTGAGGCTCTTCATTTGACGGGATGTTATTGGGTGGTAATTATGCTCTAACCACCACATCCGAGGCTAGATTAGGGCTTATCTTTAAATACTTTTTTGATTTCTCCCTCCCCCACACCCCCAGGTTCAAGTATGGAAAAAAAATCCACTCTACTACTAGCCCCATTACCTGAAGCAGTGTAAGAATGAGTTGAGCATATTGAGCCAATTCTGTTCTTGTACTAGGAAATGAAACGAATTTCTAAACACTAAACCCTAGTGGGGCCTGCATTTAACTGGGCCTGCTTTTTGATTGCTGAACTGTGTGTAAAATGTGCATTCAGCATCCATACTTCCCCTTTGACTAGCAGTAGGAAAGAACTATGAAATTCCCCTGCCTGCTTTTCAAGTCCATG
This sequence comes from Lepidochelys olivacea, assembly GCF_965140295.1. NCBI lineage: Eukaryota > Metazoa > Chordata > Testudines > Cheloniidae > Lepidochelys > Lepidochelys olivacea. Next base: position 176,648,348 of record NC_140413.1, on the reverse strand, counting down.
CTCGTATGTGTAGTCAACCAAACCCTGTCCCCATCTTGGTATGTAGGCTCATTTGGTATTCTTCATTCTTTTCTGCACACTTATCCAACAGCTTAGAAGGTCCTTGGGAAGAAAGAAGGCAAAAGGTACAAGTGTATGTTTAAAAAAAAAACAACTGCACATTTTACAAGTCTCAAAAGGTGTGCAGAAAAATTGAAGAATACTTTATCAATAAATCTGGCCCAAACTTCAGGTAACACAAATGCTTAAGTTTCTCAGATGGTTTTGTGAGTATCATACTAAGCCTGCAGTAGCCAGAAGGCTGGTTACATTTTAATGTATATTAGTTAACTGTACAACACGTAGTGTTCATGATAAATGCATGTATGATTGTTACACTTTTCGCATTCTTTAGGAAAGCACGTCAAGCTTTAAAGAGAAAAGGGTTGTACCGCCTTTCAATATTTAGATTACACTGAACTTGTGCTCAAACAATATTTTCCTTGTTTCTCTGTTTTTACTGTATGCTCTCTGCCCTCAGATATGGCCCATTTCCTGTTCCCTCGGAGCTACCTTTGGCTATGTGGCTGGCCTCATTATTGCACCTCTGTGGATATACTGGAATCGGAAGCAGCTTACATACAAAAGCAGATAACTGGGGCAAAGAGAGAAGGTATTTCTTTGTGCAGATTCCATACGGACTGGGCAGAAATTTTTATGTGATTAAAGCAAGAGACTATTGAAATATTTTCAACGTGGTTTTGGGCCAAGCATCTCCACTTACGGCATTATTTATATGCTGTTGTTGCCGGCTCTAACTTTTTTAACCCCTGAGAGATTGTATCTTCCAGTCCAAATAAAGGATTTGTAAAAGATGGTGGCTGCTTCTTACTAGAGTTCTGTTGATTTGTTTGGTTTTGTTCCTCTGGATTTCACCGATTTCAGAGGTTAGATTCCTAAGTTTAGCTTACAAACTTCTATGATCTATAACAAGTTCTGTGTACTTATGTACTGTATCATTTACGTTTGACAGAAATTCACAGTAGGCCTGGCCATTGTCAAATGTATCTCACGTGATCAAACAGCAGTTTATGCATCTTGATCCTATTCTTTTTTTCACTGTGTGTTTCTTTGGAGTTAAAATGGCTATTATAGCTTCATCAAAAACAGTCTTCAGTCCTTTCTGTGTTAAAGCTGAACACTCCACATAGCAGCAGGCTCCTATCTGTCAAAAAAAATAATGAATTTAATAGCTACATAGGCATATATTCAGATCTATTCGTTAGCGCTTGAGGTTTTTTTGTTTTGATAGAAACACCCCAAAGTCTTGTGTTTGACCTAGAAAAATCATCCCAGTGTGTTCCGTGTCCTGTAAAGCAAAGTATTCCTTTCTTTTGTCTTTTGATGATAGTTTTGGAATTCATTTCTTTAGGTTCTGTTTCTGAAGAAAGTGTGTTTACAAGCAGCTTGTACTGGGTTGATTGTATAGTCCTAAACGCTTCAGCTAAAGGACAGGAAGAAAAAAATTATGTGGCCAACTTGTAGATTCATTTCTGAAAATGAGCTATAAATAAAAATGCCTAGCATCTACCGGACATTTTAAAAAAAGTTAGTGTTTTGTAATGATTAATGGCCTATAGGTACATCCCCTATTTTAATTAATTATCTGACTCATGATCATTATTGACTTCTGTACTGAAAAGAGTTACACTGTAATTAAAAGAGAAACATCTAAGTGAGTCTGCTTGTTAGTAGTGGTTTTATAAAAGCTGGTTATCTAGACTGGTGAAGTAAGTATGAAAATAGCACATAAGAAGAAAAAATGCAATCAAGAATAAGTTGGGTAGGAGCAGGTTTTTTTCTCCTCGAGTGTCTGATTTACCTCTTTTGCTAACTTCTGTCCCTGTTCCATAGATATAGGCTTCTCCTTCATATCATTCAATCTTGCTAAAGTTTTTGGATCATCACGAAGATCAATCTAGTAGGAAAGATGGAAATAATATTGCATAATGATTACACACGTCAAATAGAAACCATTGAGCCATATCATGTCCTCCGTTCTAGGGCCGGATCCAAAAGCCACATGAAGATGTAGATCAGGTCTCCAATACCCGAGTATCCAAAAGGCAGGGTAGGTGGGTTATTTATTCTCAGCTTTTTTCCTTAACTTCAGTGTGACACTCCAGAACCACCAATGAACACAGGAGGGGCAGGATTAATCCAATACATACTGGGGAAATTTGAGCTGCTTCCGCTTAGACCATAATCCTGTAAGAATCCGTGGGACTAGAACCTGGGACTGTGGACCCTAGGTCATCTGAAATCCCATGTTGCTACTGAGAGGCCAAGCAGCACCACATCCAAGGAGCACTATGGTGACAGCACCCTGTGGCCTTCTGATTGGCTCATGCTCACTATTTAACCCTGGAGGGTGCCCCAGGAAGTTGTCTAGGCAATCATGCAGACTTCTGGCATGCTGTGACTCCAGACCTCACCTTGCTTTCTGATCTCTGGCCTCCAACCCCAGCCTGACTCTGAGCCGGACTCTTTCCTGTTGATACCAGCTTTAGTGACTACTACGATCCTTGCTCTCTGACTACCGCCTCATGGCCATCCTTGACCTGTGGACACCAGCCCACCATGACCGCTAAGCCAGACTGCCTACGCCCTGGTTCCTTATAAATCCAATGTCCTTTGAAATCAAGAGAAGTCTCTCCATTAGTTTCAATGGGTATTGGATAGGACTGTTAGCCGTGGCACAGCGTTATGCGTGTAATGTGGGGCCCGATCCTGCAGTGCATTCTGGGACTAGTAATCCTATTGATTTCAGTGAGTTACCTGGAAGAGTAATGCTTGTAATCCCAGACCCCTGCTCAACAGCCTCAAGTGCTTGTGTAACACGATGCATCTTTTTTTAATAGAATGAAGATAACTCTGGAGCTGGGTGAGATTTTTTGGCATAAACTCCAGGTTGATGGAAACATTTTGCAAATTCATGGGGAATTCACCACATGGATTTAGTTTGGGGGAAAAAAAACAAAAACCTAAAAATATTCCCATAAATTTGAAACATTTTGTTTTGAAATTTTCTAAATGAAGTGTATACAATCTAAACAAATTTGTTTTGAAATTTATTTTTAAAAAGATTTTAAAATGTCAAACTAAACATTTTGTATCACTCTGAAACAATAATTTTCTTCGACTTTTCAGTTCACCAAAAATTTAGAAAAAAATTCATTTTATGTCTCCCCAATATGTAGTTTTAATTTTTTCAGTCTGGCCAACAAACTGAAGAATCAGTTATTCACTCAGGAGTACTTATAACATAAGTGACCCTGTTTTCCTACTGTCGGATGTGAGCAAGGTCATGTCTACACTACAGCAGCATAGTATAGATGCTTCCTACATCAACGGAAGGGGTTTTTCCCATTGACGTAATTAATCCACCTCTCTGAAAGGCAGTACCTAGGTCAGTGGAAGAATCTGTCCATTGACCTTATGTCTGTCTACATTCAGGGTTAGGTTGTTTAATAAGAGGGAAGGTCTGAAAGAAAATAGCATAATGCCACTATATAAATCTACAGCCACACCTTGAAAACTGCATACAATTCTGATCTCCCCATCTCAAAAAAGATATACAGTACTAGAATTGGAAAAAGGACAGAAGGACAACAAAATTGATTTGGGGTAAGGAACATCTTCCATATGCAGAGAAGTTAAATACTAAGACCGTTCAGCTTAGAAAAGAGACAGCTAAGGGGGGATATGATTGAGGTCTATAAAATCATGAATAGTATGGATAAAAAAAAAATGAATAGAGAAGTGTTATTTATTCCTTCACGTAACACAAAAACCAGGGGTCACCCTATAAAATTAACAGGCAGCAGGTTTAAAACTTCTTCACACAATGCACAGTCAACCTGTGTAACTCATTACCAGGGGCTGTTGTGAAGGCCAAAAGTATAACTGGGTTCAAAAAATAATTAGATAAGTTTGTGGAGGGATAGGTCCATCAGTGGCTATCGTCAGAGACGCAGCCCGATGTTGTGGGTGTCCCCAAACTTCTGACTGCCAGAAGCTGGAACTGGACAACGCGATGGATCACTCAATAATTGCCCTGTGCTGTTCATTCCTTCTGGAGCATCTGATACCAGACGCTGACAAAAGACAGGATAGTGGGCTAGTAGGACCATTGGCCAAACTGGGTCAAACCATTTGCATGTACTTATGTCCTAACTACAGTGCTCAGGGCGTGAAATATTTCACAGCCCTGAGTAACGTAGCTATGTCTACCTAAGTTATAGGTGTAGGCTAAGTCTAACTCTTCCATTTGAAGTCAGAGAAAGGGAGTTATTTGGATCCTGCTGCAGGGGCCCGGGGCCCAAAGAAAGCACACGTTAGATGATCTGGATTATTTAAATAAAACAAGCAAAATAAAACCAGACGTACCTGGGTTCCTACGAATAAAAAGGGTACATTAGGTGCATATTCCTTTAGCTCTGGTACCCACTCCTCCTTCACGTTTTGAAATGAGGCTGGATTTACCACTGAGAAGCAGATAAGGAAGACATCTGTCATAGGATAAGATAAAGGTCTCAGACGATCGTAGTCTTCCTGAGGAAGAAAAATGTTGTCATCGGCAATCCTGAACTGAAGCTCACATTTTGTTCATTGTAACAGTTACATTCAGGGACTGTGCTCAAATATCTCAAATAGAAAACTCATTTAAACAGAGACTCCGTTTACTTGGCTGTTTTAGTGGTAACCCCTGTCAGTTAACGTGGCTGTTAGATTAAAATCCACACACAGGAAGTAAACATATGAATGCAAGTGAAAACCATGGCAATGTTGCTACCAATAGTTACACGGTTATCTATGCAATATGATATTTATGGAAAGCTAAACTTCTTTAAAGCCTCATTTTAAACATTCTTTGCATATCTGCAACCTAAGGGCTAGCTTTTGCCCTGGCATGCTGAGGGGAAATAAGCAGACACGTGCTGATTCCACAACCATTCTGCCTGTACAAAGCAAAATGGGTGGGGTAAATCAGAGACATCCATAGTGCTGCTTCTGACTATCCACCTAACCAAGAAAGCACTCCCTCTTGGATCTCAGATGTGAATGGTAGCTGAGCCCCCTCCTAGCATTTTGAAGTGTCAGCAGGATATTGTGTCCTATTACTGATGATCCTGTTCTGGGGGACAGAGTGGGATCAGAGCTCCTTTATCCACACTCTCCTTTAGCCCAGTGCACCCACCCAACACCAGGGAAGATTGGGCATTAAAAAGCACTGACATTTTCTAAAGGAAAAGATCACCCAAAAGAATTCCTTTGAAGGAATTCTCAGTGTGGATGGACAAATCACTCAGGTGTTAGTTTTTTAGAGCCACAGCATCAAAGCCGCTTGGCCATATTGGGAAGGTGCACAGGCAGACTAGGCTTGTTCTGCTGGATGGCATTGAAGAGAGCAGGCTATGCTGGTGCTATTCCTATTTTAGAGAGTTTAATGTAGATCACTAGCTTCAGAGCCTTTACACGGAAGACTGGCATTGTGCCCACATTGCACAGGGAAGGCTTTTGGTCCCCTCTCCATTACAATGAGCACCAAGGCAGGGCTAACCAAAGTCTGCTGCAAGCTTCTTGATACAAATTCCCATCTGAATTAAATCCCACAAATATTAGAACTGTTTATTCGTTAAATAAAAACAGGCTGATGTAATTCAACACTACCTACACTTTGGGAAATTCAGCTATAGTTTTTCACTGGCAACTGTAACTGCCAAATTGCACATATTTACTTGTAAATGAAAAACTTAATTAGCAAATAGTTATAATTGAAAGCATGTCAATGGAGTCCCAAAGAATGTGTGAATTTCCACAGAATAGTTCTACCAACCCATCTCCCTCAGAAGTCTGGAAATGAACAGCTAAGGGATGCAGGCACTTCACTCCTATCAGATACTGCTGCATAATTTTGCAAACACACAAAAACTGTAGAAGATGCAGATAAGTGTCTGTTCTGAACTGGTTGGAACATCTGTGACTGACACATTTTGTAGGCAGGTGTACTAGACTGGCCAGAATGCATGCAACTCTGGCCACATATCTGCAAGAAGCTAGTTATGGCGCCCCATTGAATGAGGCTGGGGTTGTAACTAGATTTCCATCATAAGCCCCGTTTTGCCCAGTCCTAAAAAGCTACTTTCCATATATAGTTTCCATGCATGTTCTCTGATTGAGAATGGTTTCCTCAATGTGATAACAAGGTCTGTCTTTTCTCCATATCCAGAATACACTACAACTTCTAACCAGCTTTGTAAGCAGCTTGTACATGCTTAACTCTGCACATGATTGATGTCCACACACTTTAGTGACCAGAGTAGCTACATTACAGTGTTTAGTGGCCTCGGCTGCCACATAACTATCTTCCTGCTACTTCTTCAACACTTACTGCTGTGTGGACAGAACCTGCTAACCACTGTTTAGCCCATTTGGCTGGTCCTCATTCATCCTAGCTCTCGGGGTGGCATGACATCCCAGGCTGTATTGCCCTATGTTCTGCTCTCTGTCCTCCTCCAGGCTCTCTGTGCCCTGCTGAGGCAGATTGAGACAGCAGCCCAGAATTTCCCAGAATGCACTGATATGAACCCTTAGGCAACAAGGGAGATGTGGCTGCACAAACAGCCGCACGGTTGTCTTGCGGAAAAATGCTGCTTTAAGGACACAACTCAGCCATGTTTGCCCAGGCTTTGTATAGGAAAGGGTGAATAGCCATGTACTTAGGTAGTACTTAAGATACAAGACCTTGCTTACTTGGATTTTAGTGTACTGGCTTCTAAATACCCTGTTGAGGTGGAGAGAGAGCCAAATTTTAAAACAACAATGGGTAACTGGTATGTGCTTTGCTGAGTCAGAATATTCTTGAATTATCAGCTATTCCTGTCCCTGATCACGTTGGAAAAATATTTAGACCAATCATTTCCTTTTTAAAAGAGTGGATCACTTCATATTACTGTGACAGTAACCAAGTAACTACTAATGGGTAGCTAAGAAATGTGCCTACAGCTAGTCTGTACAAAGCAGCCTATTAGTTACCTTTCCCACCAGCCCCTTTGTTTGTATCATTCAGCTATTTTATCTTGTCCTTTCGACTGAAGATCTTTTGGGCAGAGACTGTCATTTACTATATGTTTGTGCAGTGAATGAGGCCACTAAGCCAGGGATATGCAACTTTCAGGTAGCAGAGGGCCACAGTATCCACTAAAACCCTTTGGCAACCCATACATTTATTTTTTAGAGGCTCCAGGATGTAGCAGAAGAGGAAGCCGTGGCAGTCGAGGAAAAATATGAGCTTGTACCATCCCTGCCCTGGTCCCTGACATGCTGGCCCTGTTTACAAGGGTCCCGGAAACTTTGTGTGTGGGGGGGGGGGCAAGGCCAAAGGGCCCCCTCCCTCTCCAGGGCTTGTTGCTCCACGGGTGAGCCAGCTGCCCTCTCTTCTGGTGCCACAGCAGTCCCTGGTGGGTGAAAAGTGTAATTGCAGCACCTCCCCCAGCAGAATCTATTATTCTGCAGGGGGAATAAAAAAAATCTGTGGGGGACATGAATTCTGTGCTTATGTTTCTTTTGTTAAAAACTGGGGAGGCATGGCCCCTTAACCCCCCTCCCCGGTTCTGATGCCAGTGCCTATGTCAAGGCTGAATCCCCACTCTGGCACCTCGGGTGCAGGAAGTGGGGGCCCGCAAGGATTTTAAAAACTAATACTGGCCACTCCAGGCTTGTATTAAACTCCCAAAGTTACAGCTTCTCTCTGACCTTGGTTTGGTAAACGCTGCCACCACCCAAATGCAAAAAAACCCCAAAAACAACAAAAAAAACCCTGAGACCCAGGAAGGAGCACTTGGGAATTCCTCCCTGTGGGGCACCCTCAAGCCCTTTCACCCCTCACACCCCTGAGAGAAGAGCTGAGAAAGAAAACAAAGGAAATTAGCTGTTGCCATCAGCTAGTCAAAGAGCATATGCACTAACCTATTAGGACACCAAAAATCCAATCCTGTTCTTATTAAAAACAAAAAGAAAGAAAGTACATCTGAAACTTAGGCTTTTGCTAGATTTTAAAAGAGCAATACCAAAAACTAAGCACACAAAATAGCTTTCTTGGGGGTTCAGCTTAACAGTTACAAGCAAACAAAAGCATCTGGGTTTAGCACAGAGGAGTCCACAAGCCAATAAGAAATAAAATAAATAACCCTACTCGCATCTTTTTAGACATTCCCTAATTTTACGTACATATCTGAGGCTCCAGATAAGTGGGTTCGAGGTATGAATTGATAATCTATAATCATACCTGACTTAAAGCTGGTTACAGCATTACTGCTCCATGTCCCTGCAGCCCAGAGAGAGCAACAGACAAAGGGAAAGTTTCTTTCCCCATTTTAAAAAGTTCTAGCCTTCCAATTGACTCTTTTGGTCAGGTGCCCACTTTTTTTTCCTTTACCTGGGGGACTTGTTAACCCTTTACAGGTAAAGCAAGTAGAGAACAGCTACCAAGAGGGATTTTACAGCTACCTGGCTGGCTGTCCATCAAAGGAAGTTATTCCCCCTCTTATTTATCACAGCCTATGTTCAGTAATTCCAGGTGCGGTCCACCAGAGCCATCCTAGAATGAGCCCACTGCAACCAGGGAGCAGCTGCCTCCTGCCCGTACTCGCATAGGTGCTAGGGAACAGCCTCCTTTCCTCCTCCAGACAGTGGGAAAAGCCGCCTCTTGCCCCCTTTTGCTGACCTCTGCTCCCTGGTACCAGAGCTTCTCACACCTTCCCTCACTCCCGGGGTTGCCAGAGCTGCCTGCTCTCAGGCTCAAATCTGGGTGGGCTATGCCCCAGATTGGTGGGCCAATGCAGCCCTGGGCTACCAGTTGCCAATCCCTGCGGTACCACTACTGCAATAAAATAATAATAATTAATAGAGTTGCTATGCTTTCTGATCACTTGAAACAGAATTAAGTCAAGTTATTGTGTGTGTGTGTGTGTGTGCATGTGCATTAAATGTGTATATACACGTGCATTTTCAAGTCAGGGACTTTTTGTGAGCATGCCAATCCCTCCCACTGTGTACACAACTGCAGTAAATGAATGTGCAATAGAAAACATGCACATACGTAGAAAAATAGGTGCAGATCTCAGGCCACTGTCTGTGAAAAATCAAGCCCCAAATGTGTGAAATTACTAGGAACAGAGAATGAAAAGGCACTGTTACCATGACTTATGTAAAACCTCCTTCAGTTTCTGATAGAGCCCACTGTAAACAGAATGCCCTCATACACTTTCCACCCTCCCCCCCCCCTTATAAATGGAAGGTGTAAGGGATATTTCTCTCCCCTCTTGATGTTTGTTTATAAGGGCAGAAGAGAAACTAACTCCCACTATTTCCATGCATGTAAACTGACTGTGCCCAAAATGTTGCCAAATGCAGAGACTAAACAAAATGAAAATATAGAGAATATTCTTTCTAATACAGTTCTTTCAGTTCTAGTAATTTACTTGTAACTTTAGTAGGTACAAAATTTTGAGGGAGAAATGTAACTGAAGTTAATGATGTCCCTTTTTACAATATCCAATCTCCTTATAAGCATACAGTTTACCTCTCTACCCTTACTACTGTATGCAGTCAGATCCTATTCAGGGAAGCAACCACATTTACTGGGTGGAGATCAAAATCCTAAAAAGAGACTGCCCAACTACAAATTAGACTGGTCCCTGGAGTGTAGAATTTTCAAGATAGTACATAAGAAAATCAGCTAAGCAGGTTAGTCAGTCATTCTCAGATTCAGGACTACTGAAAACCTGTAAAAAAAATTGTTTTAAATTACAAACCAGTCATAACATTAACACATGAGAATGTGTCAAACAAACAGCAATAAAATATTTCATTAGCTATTAGCATAATAAACATGCACCATCACTCAAAAAAAAAATTAAATTAGTTCAATGACCTTAAAGTGCCTCTCAATCAGTCTAAGTTCTAGAGGTCTATTTCCAGACAATGAACACTAATTATTTTCCAGTTGCAAAGTTGTTTTACATGTGCATACTTTGCTGGAAAACCTGTAGTCTGCATGAAAGTTTAGACTAACTTTTTTTTTTTTTTTTGTCTTAGACACTATTCCTTTTACAGTTAGATACATCTTGGTATCTTGCATTCCTTCTGAAAAACTGGCTAGCAACTGTTTTAGAAGTGAGCACTACTATTGTTCCTTTAGTAGCCTCTGTGCCTTTCTGCTCTCTGCATCTATTTATATAACTTTATACTCTGCTTCTTCTACAACACTGAGGCCTACGTATCTCAGTCCATCCTGTATAATTAAGGTGTTAAACTAAAGACAAATACCATTTGTTTGGCTATTTTACGCATCACAATCAAATTGTCTGCTAAAGTACATGGTATCAGCTCCATTGACTTCAATGGAGTTCTGCCCACTTACATCAGCAGTGAATTTGAGTCTATATATACACTGTACTCTGCTTGAAACAGTCAGAATGTTGTCACGTCTCTCATATTAGAGCCCTGTCTAGTCTAGGAAAAGTCTTCAAAAATGTCCCACTGTTGCTAACACTGGTTCAGCTCCACCAGAACTAGCAACATGGGTAGCCCAAATGTAAACAGATGGCCAGCTGCTTCCACCAGTTTCAACACCATGTCAATTAGACCAGCTCTAAGCAAGGTAAGATGACATAGTGCTTAAAATGTTGTCAGCAGCAAGGTTCCCATCCACACTATGATCCCCAACATTGCTAGCACTGATTGAGCTAAACCTATGTTAGCAACAGTGAGAAATCTGGAAAAAAAAAATTCCTGTATTCGGGCCTAAATAATGATTGAATTCTATGGGATCAGCTAGAAATACTGTCAGTGTTTAGACTGCTCATTTGAGAAACATGGAAAAAAATCAGTGTGCAACAGTATAATTTTATTACTTGAATTCATCAGCATACACGAGAGAAATTAACTTTATTCCAAAATTAAATGCAATGGCAAAATCTAACTATACTAGTCAGAAGTCAACATAAATTCCAGTGTGAGTGTATGCACTCACACTCTATATCAATTAAACTTTCATTCTGATTTGGGGGAGGCAGTGGGTAGATTTAGGCATTAAAAACATTTGAAGAATTTGACTGGAATATTTTAAGAACCAAAGATATGAGCAGAAAGAAGGTGACTAAGGACCAACATGGTGCAGTACAATTGCCTAATATTCAAATCGGAGAGAGTTGTATTATGAGCTTTAAAAGAAAAAACCACCAAAAAACAAAACAATCAAAAAAACCTATTTGTCATCTACCAAAGCAGCCAAATACAAATGGAGAAACAGGATAAGAAAATAAGAATAATAACTACTTTAACTAAGCCAATACCGTTGCATCCTATTTGTTTAATGTCTTCAAAGTGCTTTGAACACCTCCAGGGGAAGACACTAGATTAGTACTGCAATAAATAACAAAATACTTTGTAAGACACTGGCCATCACTTGCTAGGTGTCAGTCTGGTAACCAAAGAAAGTGGCTGCCAATAGGAAGTGAAAGGAATAAAAAGACAAGGATATAAGAAACTGTTGCTAATAGTCTGTCTCAGCATCTCAACTATAGACATGCTTGTTGATCCTGACAGATCTGTTGATGCATAGTTCTTTATTGAAAATACCTCTGAAGTTGTTTTTAAACGCATTCCAGGAAAGAGGAGGTTACTTACGGGTAGCTGGAGGTTCTTTGAGATATGTGGTCCCTATCTGTATTCCACTGTGGGATTATGCATGCACACCCTGCACCCGGAGAATTTGAAAGTAATGTTTGTTGGTCCACGCATGCACCCTGGTTCACCATGCCCACGACATAGGTGATAAAGGGTGGGGCGGACGAACCACCTCTGCAATTCCTTCTGCACTGCCAATCAGAGAATATCCGAAGTGGAAGGGAAGGCAGGCAGGCAGTAGGATCAGGCAGAGACCACACATCTTGAAGAACCTCCACTTACAGATAAGTAACTTCTTTGAGCGATGGTCTCTATTGTATTCCACTGTGGGTGATTGACAAGCAGTACGTAAGTAGGAGGAGGGTGCAAGGATGAGGACGGTAGGGTTAAGTGGAGAACCACTCTCCCAAAGGAGGTATCAGCAGCTGAGTCTTATACCAGTGCATAATGCCTTGCAAACGTGTGGATGGAACTCCATGTGACTACTTGATAGATATCTAGGAGGGGTACGGTCCTGATGAGACACTATGGTCACTGCTTGAGCTGTAGTGGAGAGAGCTCATACCCATATAGGGGACGGGAGATTCGAGAACTGATAGAGTAGAATGCAACCAGATATCCATTTGGAAATTCTCTGGGTGGAGACAGCGTGCCCTCTGACACTCTCCACTATAGTAACAAATTGTCTCCGGGACTTCCTGATTGGTTTTGTTCTCTGAAGGTAAAAGGCCAACACGCATCGAACATTGAGGGAGTGGAGTCTACCTTCTTCTGCCGATGCATGCAGTTTCAGGAAGAATACAGGTAAGTGAATGGACTGGTTCAGATGAAATTCCAAAACCACTTTAGGGATAAATTTGCAATGTAGGTGTAAAGAAACTGTGTCTTTGTGGAACACAGTGTATGGAAGAGTCTGCCATCATTGCTCCCTGTTCACAGACCTCCTCTCTAGTGTAATGGCTGCGAGAAAAGTGACCTTTATGGAGAGGAAGGACATGGAACAAGTAGCTAAAGGCTCAAAGTGGGGCCTTGTCATTACCAAAAGAATAAGATTCAGGTCCAACTGGAGCACAATTTTTTGAGAAGGTGGGAAACTTTATCAGAATCAATTGGTTAATGGGTGTGTGAAGATGGAGTAGCCCTGAGTACGTGGATGGAATGCACTGACTGCCACTAAGTGGACTCGCAAAGGGCCAGAGGGATAGACCCGATGTCTTCAAGGATAGGATATTGTCTAGGATGAGGGGGAACAGCTGTAGTTTCTGGTAGAACTCCTCTTTGTTGTGCCCAGGACGAGATCCATTTTCATTTAGCTAGGCAACATTTTCTAGTTGAGTTCTTTCTGCTATTAGAGAGGCTGTCTCAAACAGCTGAGGAGCACGCACGTTCTAGGGATGCCGCCCATCCAAATACCACACCCTGAGGTAGAGAAGTCATGGATTTGGGGTGTTTGATCCTGCTGTTGCACTGAACCAAGAGCTCGGGTAATATTGGGAAGGTAATCAGCGGCCAAGGCGACAAGCACAGGAGGTTGGGGAACCAGAACTGTCTGGGCCACAAAGGGGAGATCAGGATGACTGTTGCCCTGTCCTGCCATATTCTGCATAACACCTGTGGTAGTAGCGGCAGTGGAGGGAAGTTGAACTGGTCTGGCCAGGAAAGGAGAGCGTTGCCCGGGGAGCGGTAACCTAGGGCTCCTCTGGCGCAATACATTGCGCACTTCTTGTTCGCCTGGAAAGTGAAGAGATCTCTGGTTGGGATTCCTCGCTGTGTGAAAATGTCATGCAGCACCGTGTTGTGAGCTTCCCACTTGTGGTCAATCATAAAGTGTCAGCTGAAGAAGTATGCGAGCACATTCTGCATCCCTGAAAGGTAGGCTGCAGATAGGGTGATCTGACTGCTGACAGTCTCTGGAACTGGTTTGACTGCCTCTTGCACACAGAGAGGCAGATCCCACTCCCCCTTGCTTGTTGGTGTAGAAGACAGTTGTAGTTGTCTGACTATATCAGGACATGGTGAGAGCAGATGAATGGAAGAAAAGATTCACATACCTTTCTTACTGCATGTAATTCCAGTATATTGATATGCATTCTAGACTTTTGAGATGTCCATGTTCCTTGTGCCGTGCAATTGCCCATATAAGCTCCCCAACCTAGCAGGGATGTAGCCTATTAAAATTATGAACTATTGACAACTGGATTAATATGGTTTTGCAAAAAACATCAGACCTGAGGATGCTAAAGGGTCTGACCAAACCCAGCGGGGGTGAGAAGGAACTGAAGATGTGGTCAGTCCACCCCCCCCTTTATCACTTCAGTCACAGGCATGAGGTGAGCCAGGGCGCATGCGCAGACCAATGGACACTACTTTTAAATTCTCTGTCTGCAGGTGCATGTATAAGCCCACAGTGGAATACAGTAGGGACCATCACTTGAAGTAGTAGTTCATTTTCTCTGCTGCTCTTTGGGGTAGCTCTTCTTTTGGTCTGGTCTCCTTTTCTTTATGGTAGCTGGCAATTACTCTACCGGCACATCTGACATTGGGTGCCCCACTGTGGTGGAGCACTGAAGCAGAGTGTCGCTGCATTCGTAGAATCATAGAATATCAGGGTTGGAAGGGACCCCAGAAGGTCATCTAGTCCAACCCCCAAATCCATTCACATTTTGGATGGATTTGTTTTAATTCATCCAAAACTTGATTATTTCTCTAGTCTACAGCTTGCCCTTCCTTTATTGTCCAAAAGCTTTTAATGTGAGGGATTGGCTTGCAATTCTTCAGCAGAGTAGTATATTTCAAGTGTCAGCTCAGACTAATCATAGACACTACTGCTTGATTTCAGGGAATTTTTCTTAACACTGGTAAAGTTGATTTTAAATTGATATTTTGCCTGACTCGACATATGTGAGATGGGACGTGTGCTCTGTGGGTTAAAACAAGAGGACAGAGTCAGGCGATGCAAGTTCTGTTCCACCTTTGCCACCAACTCGCTGTGCAACTTGGAGCAAGTCACTATCCACTCTGTACCCCAATTTGTCCACCTGTAAAATTAGGATGCCTCAGGGAGGGTTGTAAAGCTTAATGCATCAGGGTTTGTGAACTGCTCGGAGGTCCTTTGAAGAAAGGAGCAATAGAAGTACACATTTTAATTAACCTAATGGGAGGGGTTTTTTTAGTAAACAAATTAAAACCTCTAACAGCTCTGGACAGCCCTCTAAAACTGCAGTAAATTGGGTTTCCTAGTATCTGTTACATGGCTGGACTGAGAATCTAGGGCCTGAGGCAAACCAAGGCATTGGGCCCCTATGGCTCCCCCTGTGCCATGGCCCCAGCCCTCAACATGGAGTGGTGGTGGCAATGGGTCCCACTCTCCTTCCAAAGAGGCAAGGGCACAATGCCCACTTCTCCTCAGGCATGCTATCAGAGGTCCTCCTCCCTTTGTGACCAAAGAGGGGTTAACAGCAGTCCCCAGAAGCCCCACCCCCCAGTACTTTACCCCAGCAACCAGGGTTTATCTGCTTGAGAGGGTGAGTCTGGCCTGCTGCACTCATCTCCTCTTGTCCCATGCAGATTGCTCTGCTTTAGCAGAGTCTTGCACTTAACACTTCCACTGAGATGCATGGAGTAATTCACACCTCTCAGAGCTATTATCTTAGGCTGTCTGCAGACTCAGAGGTCACTGAGCTGGTTATATTTAGGTTACTTTTTCAAGCTTTTCTTCACAAGGATGAGGGCTAGAAACTTTACTTTAAATGAAAGCTGACATTCTGATGTAATCACATGACTCCACAAACTGGAGCCCTAGGCACAGGCCCAATAGCGATTATGGTTTAATCCAATCTACTGCATCTCTTTTGGCACTGAAAAAAAAAAGCTAATACCGTCCTGTGACAGGGTGTACCAGGCCCCTTGAGGACCCCTGCTGGAGGTCTTGCAGTCCTAACATACCCCATCCCAGAAAAGGAGCAGTAAAGGTGGGTCCTCCAGGCCTGCCTAGACAGGTCACAGGGAAGCAGCCAATCAGAGCACAGTATGCTCAGTTAAAAAGAGCTGCTGGGCCTGAGTAGGAAGAATTTCAGCTCTGAGGAAAGGACGAGGAGGAAGGGGATAGATGGGAAGCAGCCCAAGGAATAGCAGTAGTAATTATTAAAAGAAAGCAGCATGGAGCTGCTATTTGTAGGGTCCCTGGGTTGGAACCTGGAGTAGTGGGTGGAGCTAGATTCCCCCTCCCCCCACTGGTCACTGGGGGCATGGCCTAAGCCCCAAGAAGGGGATAAAGCTTGTTTAGAGGCCCAAGTGAAGGACTTAAAGAGTCTCCAGAGAGGAAGCCCTGGGGGTAGTGTGCAACACCAAGGCAAACATGGACTTTAAGCTAGCCCAGAAGGGGCTGCAGGCATTATGAAGGGCACAGGGAAAGGCCCTGTTGACCCTTTTCCCCCAGAAGGGGTTCCTTCACGTCTTTGGAATATGTATGACTTAGCTGGAAGGCTGAGTCACGGACAACCCACTTGACGAGGGCAGCCGCCGACAGAGAGCACCATAAGTAGCGAGAGAGAGAGAGAGAGAGAGCAGGTCTGCACTCACCTGACAGGAGGCGCTCAGGAGAGGTGAGTGTGCACCATTACACTTCCTCTATACAGTCAGGCCTGAATTTACATGGGTTTTTTTGCACAGTTGCAGTTATGCACTGTCAATTAATTATGACCCTTTGAATCCCTGCCATGTACACAAATACTTTTACATGGTGCAGCATGGTCACCAAGATGCACAAATCAGTGGCATAGTCAGGACCCAACACTTGGGTGGGCCCCAACTTTGGGTGGGTGGGCGGGCAATGACGAGGGTGGGGGAGGGAAGGCAGGAAGGATGGGGCAGGAGTGATGGGGTGCCTCCCCTGACCCCCTCCAGCTGGCCTTGTGGGGGGCCACAGAAACTCTGGCCAGGGGCCCCCCAGGCACAGGAGCTTGCCCCACCCGGCACTCCTGCCAGGGAGCGGGGTTGGGGCAGGGTGACTTGCCCCACTCTGCCTTCCTGGCGCTCCTGCTGGGGAGTGGGCCAGCCTCCATGCCCCAATCCCACTCCCTGGCAGGAATGCCAGGCGGAGTGGGGCAAGCCCCCAACACCACTTTCTGGCAGGAGCACTAGGCGGATGGGCAGAGCGGTGAAAGCCCCCCGCGCTCCAACTCCCTTCCCTGGGTGTGTGCCTGGGGGCCTCCCCCCCAAAATTGGCTGGAGGGGGTGAGTGGAGGGGGCCCCGATCCTTCCTGCTTCCCCTCCATCATCATTGCCCACTCACCTGAAGTCAGGGCCCACCCCACTGCTCCACACACCACAGCCTCCCCAGATGAGCACGCAGAGTTCTGACTTCAACAATATGATGATAATGTTGATACTGTATCGAGTTCATCCTCAACATCAGTAAAGGTTAGTACCTGTACTGTAGTAAGTTTAAATTTCATTTAAAAATGTTAATAAAACCTGTAGTACTGTATTGTGTAAATTAGGGAGGTCATTTTGTGAGCCTGGAACCGAAAACCTTATTTCTCGTAGACCCTTGATATCTTTTTACATGATTTCTATTTGCATGGTGTTTTTTAAAGAACATAACCACAGTGTAAATCGAGGCCTGACTGTATTGCAGTCTAGGGGAGGAATTTAATGTCTCCTATCATATATTAGATAACATTAATGCAGGGTCTACTTTGACTATTTCTTATGCCATGAGAATGAGTAAAATGTGGAATAGAAGTATTCTAAGAGCATAAAACTTGCATCACTGTGGAGAAAAATTTCAACTTGACAGTTCTGGTTTTGTGATCTGTTAGTAATCATCTGTTGCTTTCATGGCTTGTAGCAGCAATCATAAGAGGAGGCTCTCAATCAGAACCATCTGTTTTTAGAAGGCAAACCAAAAATAGATATTAGGCAAAGCTGCTAGAGGAATCCAACCTTCATCCAGTGAAGGGTAACTGTAACTGCTGCTCAAAGGGTATGAGTGAAGCACGCACACTTACAAGAGCTGGCTTCTGAAGAGAAGTTCCTGCTACAAATCTAAATTATAATCCATTTCCCTAGCAGTACATTGTAGTGACAGTCTATAAATCCTCACTTCGTATGAGTCACTTTGCCTTACTTTTATCATTTCAGAGTTTGTTTCAAAGCTATCCTTGAAGAGTTAAGGAAAGATTATGCCACCAATAGTTTTCTTCCTGGATAAGAATATTTCCATTTAAAAAGGGCTGATGTGATATTTTTAGATCTGTTCAACAATAAGCAATTGGACAGTACTATCTCCAGTGTCCGTTGTGCACACCAGACAGCTAAATTGAACAGTGAGTTACACCAGGGAAAATCCAGAATAGTTCCACAGGCTTCAAACCTAGTTTCCCAGAATTAAGGGCTAAGCTGCAGTTTTGCTACAAACCCTGAACAAGGGTCAGTGTGAACAAGGTTATGTTTCAGCCAGTCACAATCTGGTTTCTAGTTCCCCACTTGCCCTGGAGGGGAGGGGAAGTAGTCTGTGATAGCGGTATACCTAGCACAAATTACTTGATCTGGTGCATAGGCCCATCTGATCTTGTTCAGCCTTGGCTCTACCTACTCCCCCTCCACCTGTATGGAATGGGGAGAAGCTGCCACAGGAGGCACTGCCAGCGGGAGAGCAGCCAAACGTTGAACTAACTAGGCAGGTCCCAGCCTGGCCCTAAACGAAAGCAGAATTTGCCCTGATAATAGCCTGTGTTATTCCTATTATAGCAGTGTTCAGAGGCACCAATTTGGCCCAAGACCCCATTGTGCTGGCTGCTGCATTTAATTTTCCTACTTCCTGAAATCTTCAAACTTTATTTTCTATACATGCAAAACAAGTTCTGTTGACCCAGACAAGTGTTTGGGGGAAAGAGCACACAGAAAATACCATCTATTTTCACAGGTTTCTCGTTGTGTTTGTGGAGCAAGTGATCCGTTTGCCCAGATTGTGGTCAGTTAGTATTAGATTCACAGGGAAGGCGAGAGGCTGCCAATTTGTGGCCATCATGTATTTTTAATTTATGGCAAAGACACAGAGCCCAGGATAAGTGCTCTCTTACTGTATTATAGAAGGAAATAGTATACCCAAATCCACCTCCAAATTGGGATGAGAAGAACTGTTCAGAGCAGGTATGAATTATACATTGAAAAAGCCTAGTTGAATTATGATTTCTGATACAATTTTATTCTGAAGCATTTGTAAGAGTGAGATTGCTCACATGCCTGAATAGCTGCTTCTTCTTCAGAAATAGCTGGATATTTATCTTTTATACAGAAGCCTGTTAAGCTTAGTTTCAGTGTATTTAACAACTGGAAGAGACCAATGGCATTTATAATAATCGCATTGGGTGAAACTTACCCACCAACACAGTGACAACAGAAGGCTCCCCAATGCAGTGGAAGAGCCATGATATTGCATAGCGTACGAGTGGGTGGGATGGCCATGAATCAGGAACACTTTGCTCCCCTTTATATGGGGTGCGGCTGACCTCTACATCTGCTGTGCATGGCTCACCACAAGAAGAACTCGGATGGTCTGCAGGGATGGGGGCTGCTCCCTGCATTCACCATTATGCAGCCCAAGTAGCCACACATCCCCACACAGGCTAGGGTCACAGCTGCTGTTCCAGTCTATGGGTTGGTAGAGTGGTTTGCAGAATTGCCCCTACCCTAACCCCCATGTTGAGAAGTAGATTCTATTCCCAACCCCCATGATAGTCCCCAGAACAAGCCTTGTTTATTTGGACTGTGAATAGAAAGAAAGGGTGGGGGGGGAGGTAAATTTAAACCTTTGGGTCAAGTCTGGCCACCTCCCTGAGGAGGTCCCCCTGGCAGTGAAACTGGTGTGACTCTCCTAGGCAAGGAGGGGAAACGGATGCTTGGATGGAGGCCTGCCCTCTGTGAATGGCATAGAACTCCACTCTGCCTGAGCTTCCTTCTCAGTGGGGGGTGGAGGGAGCCAGATGATCTGCATGGATTTTTCAGTCTTTCCTCATGTGCGGAGACACAGAAGGGCCACCAAAGTCTCTTTTGGTGTGAAGCAGCTTTCATAGAGCATCTACGGCACTGATGTCCGAGCATGAGGGAGGATTTCTTCTGCCCAGCCTGAGTAGGTGCTGGACTTGGGATTTGGTCCTTAACATACAATTTTCATGTGACTGTCACTTATATGGCATTTATTTCCATCAGTGTTAATAACAGACAGTCACTAACAACAGAATCATAGAAATCCACAGTGACAGATTTTTTTTAAATGTTGTGTTGTAGCCTGCAACACAATGCAAGACCAAAATGAAATCCATGAGGATCTGGCCCAGAGGAGCTATGGCCATATTCACCACTTGAGGATAGAGACTCATGCAAATAGGTCTATACTATTTGAGTTGGAAACGATGGAGCAACATTTAATGTTCCTGTTCAACCTAAAGTGGACAGCTGAGAGAGGAGGTCAGTTTAATGCTTCTATAGATGTACCACATCATGGCTGGCTAACACCAAGCAAATACTTTGTGTGGGACTACTTCTAAGTGTCAAACCTATACTAAGACACTCCAGTACTATGATGGTGGGGGACAGTTTACACCAGCCGAGGATCTGGCACAGAGTGAATTAGCCTGCAACTTCCTAAAACAAGCTCTTAGCCTCAGGGATGCTAAGTGTCCTCCTGACCACCACCACATGGTTCACATGTTATGTTTGAGCCCGCAGCCTTTCCAACAACACTGGCACCAACCTGGGAGAGGGGGAGAGCATGCATGGGGTCAATGCAGGGTTGCCAACCCTCCAGGCCTGTCCTGGAGTCTCCAGGAATCAAAGATTAATCTTTAATTAAAGACTGTCATGTGATGAAACCTCCAGGAATACATCCAACCAAAACTGGCAACTCTAGGTTAATGCTAGATAAATTCATTCAACTACCAAGCAGAGATGGGGGGGGAAAAAAAATCAAAGGAAGGAAAGCAATGAGATCCCACTGAGTTCTGTGACATTCCCTGTAAGAAGCTCACACTAACTAGCAACCATTACTCCCTTGGACTTAAATTTAAATACTTGACACTCACCCAGTAGTTCAACAAAAGGCAAAAATTCTACACTCTGAGAATAACGGGATGGTCAGAAATTTAAACTTTCAGCTCAGTTCTTTTCTTCTGGGCGATTGGGTGCACTGCAGACATCTGACAACTCCTTCTACTGTACCAGCACTCGTTACAATTAGTAGAGCCTGTGGGTCAAGCAGCCTTTTCTAGAGGGAATGGAACCAAAAAAAAAAAAGCTGGGGTACTGTAGTGTCTAATATTGGACACGTCCTGTTTGGGTACTATATCCTACATATGTCGGAAGATGGACTCAGTGATCAAATAGACCTTCACAGGGAAAGGACCTATTACAAATAAAGACAAAAGCGATTGTTCCAACACTAATTTAAAAACAGTTCTTATACAATAAATGGGTCTAAGTCTTTATACAGACTCCTTTAGATTAATTCCTGTGATTGTTGCGCATCTAGAATGGCACTAAAGTTGTAAGAGACCAGTGCCACCCAATGTTTTATTTGTAATGAAGGAGGTGTTGGGGCTCAAGCCAACTTTTTTTTTTTACATTCATAACTGATGCAGCAAGCTCAGAGGTGCCAGGGCTCAGCCCTGACGTCACCTCATGCACATTTTATAATACATCACTGTGAAAAACTTTCAGGAATTAAAGGGGATGTGTTTTCTGGAATTCCTCTGCACAATGTGCTGGGGTGTGTGGTTTGTCAAGTGTGTTCAGCATCAGCCTACCTTCAACAGGAGTTCATGGACTTCAGTGGAAGCAGAACTAGCTTAACATTGAGTGCATTTGAAAATCCTACCCCAGGTCTCCACTATTCTGTTAGCAAACCTCTCACTGTTTATGCACAGTCTCTACCTCTGTGTTAAATTACTAATAAAGGCAGCCTGTGTCACCTCTGAGCTCCACCCAAGCATTCACTCCAGACATTATATCCAAATTTCAGTGAAAACCAATACCCAAGAGGAACTAGCAAGATGCATACTTAACACTCAGCAACACGGATGATCATTCAGCATTCATTCTTATCTCTGGCTGTTGCTATGTCTAATTTAGATTGCAAGCTGCTTGAGGCAGGATTCTGTCTTTGCTTTGTCTATAAAGCACTGTGTTCACCTATGATGCTGATAAATGTTCCTTTGCTCTGGACGATAGTGTTTTGTTATATGCAAATCACCAAGTGCTGGCTATTGCAAGAAGAATTACTGTATTTACTGCCACAGAATGATGCAGTATAGAACATTAAAGAAGAATTATTACTGTAATAGCTACATGGGTCAAATGACAATCTTTCCATAACTCTTTTATAAGTGTTACTTTGGTATTTAAAAGCATTTTTCATAAACAGGTTATTCAATTCCAAACTAATATGAAATGGACTTTTCTTTTTACTGCTCTCCCATTCTTTCCAGTTTCTCAATAAGATTATAAAAAGAGGGGGCGATGGTGGGTTTGGTTTTTTAGTTAGAAAAAATAAGTTTTGAGGCTCTGTTCAAAAGTATGTATTCTAGGAACGGTAATATTCATAAGTGTTGCTAACTCTTGTGATTTTTACTGCAAGTCTCATGAAATCTAGTGTTTTTCTTAAAGCCGCAGCTGCTGGGCCTGTGATCACAGCTTTAATTTAAAGGCAAAGGTGAGTTTCTAGCCCTTATGAGTGTGGAGAAAAACTTGAAAACATTAACCCGAAAGACTCAAATCAGAAGACAAATGAAAAGAACTTCAGAGTGGATTTTTTTTTCCCCAGAAGTGTCATGGATTGGGGGAGGGGTGGAACTGACTCATGATTTTTGAAGGTTTAGGATTGGCAATTAATAATGTTTTGTCAAATTAAATTGACTGCCATTTTGTCGATGTGCTCTTGATATAGGACCTGACGGAAAGCCCATTGAAGTCAATGGAAAGACTCTTGTTGACTTCAAATAGTTTTGGATTAGCCCTAATATAGATACTAATAAGACAAGTAATATGATCTAAGGTATTTAACTATGGAAAGTAGATATAAACTGAAAACTATGTATTCAGGTCCAGATTAGGCTTAAGCTGGGGTTCAAAGTTGGCTGCAGAAAATGGGTCCCTTCTTATTTTAGAACAAAAGTAAGCAAAGATTCAGATAAGGAGAGTCAATTACAAACCTCCCCGAAATTCTCAAAGTTTGGTATAATCTCTATCAGAATGGCTGGACTTAATTAAACCACCTTAACTGAGAGGTGAGACGGATGAGATTGGATATTATCCTTTATCAAATGAGTGCAGATGTGACCAGTTAAAATCAATGCAGAAAAACAAAAAACCTAACAGGTGGAAATGTCGTACCGGCAGATCAGTAATTACTGTTTGGGTTCAATATTGTCTTTTTTTAATTTATGGGAGGTGCACAGAGTATTAGATAGGTGTCACTAAAACCTAACTGTCAGAATAAAGAATGGTTTCAGAGTAACAGCCGTGTTAGTCTGTCTTTGCAAAAAGAAAAGGAGTACTTGTGGCACCTTAGAGACTAACCAATTTATTTGAGCATGAGCTTTCGTGAGCTACAGCTCACTTCATCGGATGTTTGCATCCGATGAAGTGAGCTGTAGCTCACGAAAGCTCATGCTCAAATAAATTGGTTAGTCTCTAAGGTGCCACAAGTACTCCTTTTCTTTTTATAATAAAGAATGGAGTTCATATGGATCTTGGTTTCAAATTCAAGGACACCTCGTTACTATTAATCTAAAAAGTGGAATTTTTACTTGACTGTATAGTCAGTGTGAAATAGTCTGTTTAGTAGTAGGGTCTCAGCAGAGATTCCAGAAATGGGTTTCAAACATTTCATTTGTATTCTTTAGTTATAGAGATTTCACAAAAGGGCCTCTCACACTGGGCTAATTGGCTCTGAGGTCTTTACTAAGCTCTGGCACTGACTGTGACTTTGGTTAAATCACTTAGGTCTGTAGTTTCCAAAAGCATCCATTACATTTTGGTACCCAATTTAAGGTACCCAGGGCCTGATTTTCAAAAGGAACTTTTACCTCTTAGCACAAACTGGGGGAAAAAATGTTTTAGGTGTCTCAAATTTACCTCCCAAGTTTAATAGGCACTTTTGAAAATGCAGGCCTTGGTATCTCTGATCCTCAGTTTTCCCCCCATCTATGTACTAGGGATAGGGATACTTCTCTACCTCACAAGGGTGCTGGTAAACTTGTTTAATTGATGTTTATGAATCCTTTTGAGATGATTAGATGGAAAGCGCTGCACAAGAATTATTCTTCAAAAAGCATTTTTAAAGCAACCTGTAGTTTTTAGTGTTCCCTTTACTATTACTGAGGATATCAGGTTTTCATTAACAACTCTTCCCTATAATTCTCAGCCTGATCCAGCAAACGAATTAACAAAATTGTGTTTGACACTAGTCTGTTGCCCTGTAGATACTGTAAGGCTTAAATTGCACACAGCATATCTGGCACATTTTCATTTAAATGTCATCTGCACATACCCATTTCTACAGGCTAGTTGCTGCTGGAGAGCTCCATGTTCTGGCTAGGGACGCCATCCCCGTGCACACACCAACCGCTCGAGGGAGCATGTCCTGTGCTCTACACAGGACTGAGGCGCTGAAATATACATGGGGCAGTGTGCACCCAACAGTGGGCACATAGGCCAGCTGCAGCTGGGAAGCTAACTAGAAAGGGAGAAGTGATAATTGCTATAATTTATGTATCTACTAAAATAGCCATTTTTTTTCAAGTTTTACAATAACTGAGATTCAAGCTGTTAACTGTTATGGACGCTGCGTTTGATGGATTTGCACTTGCATGCTCCAGGGCTGCATTTGGCCCAAGACTCCATTTCAGGACCAACTAAGAGTAAATGGGCCATAAGGGAAGAAAGCCATATTTCAACACAACATACCTGTAACTAGCCAGAAAAGATGTGTTGCATTATCAAGTCAGTAAGATGGTGAAAAGAGAAAAGACGGCTGAACTGGATCATCTGATAATGGCTAGAGAGGTGGCCAGCAGGGATTACAGATATCACTACTATCTCTCAGTGTATTTATAGCAACAACAAATAATCTCATTCTGCAAATTGTGTACACAATGTGTCAATGTAACTATGCCTTTCCATCACTCTCATCTCCCTCATACATGCCCCTAGCTTCTAACTCGTTTTTGTGCCTTGTCTTAATTTAGGTCCCAGTCTTGCAAACACTTACACATGTGCTCAACTTTTAGCACCTTAGTCATATTTACTTCAAGAAAGAAAAGGATTTCCAATACCAGGGCCTACATTAAGACAAGAGCCTTTGACTTCTGGGAGAATACCCAGATTTAAGTATGCCCCGAAGTGTTTGCAAGAGGGGCCATCTCTATTAGCTAGTCCAATAGCACCCAGCTGACTGAGGCTGCCGGGTGCTATTGGAATACAAATCCCCATCATTATCTGAAGTGGGTAAACAAAGGGCTCAGTACCTTCAACTTCTGTAGGTTTCAGTGGGAGCTGAAGAGGAGCTCAGAGCTTTACAGCCTTAGACTCACAACATGCTCCTTACTCAAAAGGGAGGGGCAACCTGTGTTCTCGAAGCAGGCTGAGTCTCAGCAAGGAAACGTGGAGGCAGTAACATTAACCTCTAGGTGAAATCCAGCCACCCTGAAAAAACAGTGGTCCCCTAATGAGCACCACTGCAGCACACTGTTACTTGTCCATTGTACACTGGCATATCCTCTCAAAGGGAGAGGTTGCT
The DNA here is from genome assembly GCF_965140295.1 of Lepidochelys olivacea. NCBI lineage: Eukaryota > Metazoa > Chordata > Testudines > Cheloniidae > Lepidochelys > Lepidochelys olivacea. The sequence continues at coordinate 176,622,817 of NC_140413.1, read as the reverse complement.
AGAAAGTGAGGGAAAATATAAATGAGGGAGGAAATCTAGACAACTTAAAAATGGGTGACATTAACTACAAATCCTGAGGGTCGGATATGAAACTCAGATGGTCAAAAATAATTCTCCTCAGCTTCATTGAATTCCTATACACAGCAACAGGGCTGGGTGGAGCAAGAGACTGCCCCCCTGAGAGGAGCTGGCTGTGGAATGCCTTATCTACATGGCATGGCCACTGGAGAGGCATAGTTATCACCCTCCTCCTGGCCTAGGAGCTGGAACAGCTGCAGAACTAAACATGCTACTAGAGCTTCTGCTGTCCAGCTGCTGTACTGGCTATTTTCTGCTGAATAGGCCCTAAATGTTTTCAGTCAGAGGAAAGCCTGGTGGGTGGGTGCACGTATGCACCCACAGAGCAATGTCTGTCTGTATATAGAAAGAAGATTGTGTGTGAGATCCTGACTAGTCTTATTGTTCTGTATATTCACAACCTCAGATCAACAGAACTTTTATCCTCTAATCTTGTTATGAAGATATCAGAATTAGTCTTTGAAACTAGGTCTGAAGGAGTAAGTGATCTGTAGTAGTTTGTGGTGATTAAGAACCCTACTATTAGTTTCCAACTGGCTTCTTCACAGCACACCCAGTACAAAGCCTACAGAACCTTCCACTGAACAAAAGCCTCTCACAGGTGGATAAGTGTGGGAATAAGTAAAGAGACACCAGGGTTGACAAGAGAGCTTGAGTACATCAGGGAAAGGAGGAGGGCCCAGTGGCTTTGGCACTAGCAAGAGACCCCAGTACAATTCCTTGATCTGCCACAGACTTCTTTGGGCAAGTTACCTAGTCTCTGCATGCCCCAGTTTCTCATCTGTATAATAGATAAATACTAAGTCCCCATCTTACAGGGGTGTTGTATGGATAACTACTATGGTAAAGGGAGGGCCACATACATGACAAAGCTCTGAGAAGATAGGTGCTATGGGGATGACACAGTATTTTATAGCAAACCAATTTGCAGTGGGACAGGGAGGAAATCACCTGCACCACTAAGTCAGAATGTCAGGATAGATCCTCTGCTGGTGTAAATCAGGAAAGCTTCAATGCAGCTATTCTTACATACAGCCGCTGAGGATACAATTAGTATATTGTTAAATTAGCAGTCTGCAGCAGATATATTTAGGAAGCCGCCTGCTATCACACTGACATGGAGGAGACACCCAGAAGCAAGATCTATAATGCTTTGAATATTTTTATTTTCTATTTTAAGAATATGGTTTTAGAAGCTTTAAAGGAACATTTCTGTCCCCCTACCCCAGAGGTTCTTAACTTTTCCTTCTAAGCCCCCCCCCCCCCAACATGCTATAAAAATTCCACAGCCCACCCATGCCACAACAACTATTTTTCAGTAGATTAAAAGCCAGGGCTGGTGTTACAGGGTAGCAAGCAGAGCAAATGCCCAGGGCCACACCACAAGGGGCCCTGCAAAGCTAAGTTACTCAGGCTTCTGGGAACTGCAGCCAATGAGAGCTGTGGGGACAGCGTTTGTGGGCACGAGTAGTGCATGGAGCCCCCTCCCCCCACCCTGGGGCCACAGGAACGTGCCAGCTGCTTCTGGGAGCAATGTAGGGCCAGGGCAGGCAGGAAGCCTGCCTTAGCCCCACTGTGCCGCCGATAGAGAGCCGCCCGTAGTAAGCGCCTCCCAGCTGGAGCTTACACCCCTACCCCAGCCCAGAGCCCCTTCTGGCACCCAAACTCCCTCCCAGAGCCTGCAGCCCTCATCCCCTCCCACACCCCAACCCCCTGCCCCAGGCTCAGCCCGGAGTCCCCTTCCACACCCCGAACCCCTCAGCCCCACATCCCCTCCTGCCCCCCAAGCCCCTGCCCCATCCTGGTGAAAGTGGGTGAGGGTGGGAGAGAGTGAGTGACAAAGGGAGGGGGGATGGAGTGGGGCCTTGGGGAATGGGAGGGGCAGGGGTGTTTGGGTTTGTGTGATTAGACAGTTGGCAACCCTACTTTGGCTTCAGCCCAGGGAGGAGGGGCTCAGGCTTTGGCTTTCTGTCCTGGGCCCCAGTGAGTCTAATGCTGGCCCTGCTCTCTGCTTTATTTTGGTGGACCCCCTGAAACCTGCTCACAGCCCCCCAAGGGGCCCTGTGCCCCTGGTTGAGAACTGCTGCCCTCCCCCATTTCTCTTGTTCCATTTGGCAAACACTGACCTCGTCACAGCGCCACTACTGGTTTCAAGGAATTGAAATAAAAATGGCTATTTTGGCTTAAACACCTCCACTTGATACAGCAACTCATTGTAGCAGAGCATCTGTATCTTCATGCACCAGCATAATCCCAGATGACATCATAACTCTGGGAAGAAGGGCTTGCCAGATACAGTCTGCTGGCTCATCAGAAGCAGTTATAAACACACCAGGCTGGGCTGAGTGGGAGGCAAGCATAGAGGAGGACAAGCCTCTGCAAGGTTCCCCTCATGGTGTTCCCCTCTGATTTTTTCTGATGGGGGAAGGGTTTGCTGCTCTTCCTACCACTCCACCCTAGAAAAAGTCATGGAAACCCATCCAAATGCCCTTGGGGAAGCCATAGGAGGCTGAGTCTACTACCCATGCAGAGATCCATGGTAATCCTGTAGGCCTGGCCACCAGCACCTCCGAGCACAGCTCCACTTGTGCCTAGCTATCAAGTACTCCCCCTAGTTATAACTGCCCCTGGGGATTCCTCTCCAACCCTTTAAAGGGGACTCCCAACCACACCGGGGACCCTGTAGAAAGGATCTCTCTCTCACACACACCCCTAGGCTTTATGACCATTTCCTCAGAATCTCCAGCGGAGCAGTGGGAGGACACATCCCTGTCCCCAGCCCACTTTGCCATCTTCCTCTCCCTTGTGCTGATCCTGGACCTGGTGGGCACATTCCATGGAGGTGGAAGAACAAGAGCATGGGGGACAGTGATATAAAGGCAGCTGAGCCCTCATCACAAAGGGGAGATCTGCATGTGGATCTGGTAAGGGAGGGGGGCCAAACACAATTTCCTCTTTTCCCCCCATTGTTGGGCACCTTACAAAGATACTGCAGACACTACTTTTTTTTAAATGGGCTGGTACACTTAAAAAGCTAGGGCCAAATTCACTGACCCTAAGTCAAGTGAGTCACCCTGCTTGAGTAAAGGCCGCAGGATCTGGTCCATCAGATTATAACACTTTTAAAGTTTAAATTTTGAGGACTAAAAATCTTAACAGAGTTTCTTTGACTTACTACTCCAAGTCTGGACACCTAACACTAACCAGTTTTGCCTGAGATGAATCAGGAGTAACTCAATTTATCTAACTGCTATGTATTAACTGGTGCATCCCACTAGTTACACAGGAGGACATAGGGTAGCCAGCTTCTATACTGGTCTGCTTGCAATACATAAACATACAGAATACTGCAAGACTGAGACAAAGCTGTATGTTCACTGTTAACGCCCCACAATAGTAACAAGCTGAGACTGAGTGATTTCAGATGCCACTTAACACTAAGCTCTGTTTAAAACCAGTGGTCCTGCGTTTTCTGTACTGTACTTTAAAGAGGTTTTAGAATGTTAATAAATGTTTTATTAAGTCAAATGCCCTATTTTCTTGAATGTATTTTTAAATGTTCCATATATTAGAGTTTTGGCATAATAGGACAGGCTTAATTCCAGTCTGACAACAAAACATTTACGGAAGAGTTGAATGTTGGATAATAGGACTGTGATAGAGGAAATACTGAATGACTCTCTTTTATATGTGCACTACTGACCTGTATTTATATCAGTGAAATCATAGTCATGAATAGGGCCCTACCAAATTCATGGTCCATTTTGGTCAATTTCACAGTTATAAGATTTTTAAAATCATAACTTTCAAAATCTCAGATTTCACAGTGTAATTGTCGGGGCCCTGATCCAAAAAGAAGTTGGGGTAGGGGCTGCAAAGTAATTGTAGGGGGGGTTGCAGTACTGCTACCCTTACTTCTGTGCTGCTGCTGCGGGTGGCATTGCTGCCCTCAGAGTTGGGCAGCCAGAGAGCGGTGACTGCTGGCTGGGAGCCCAGCTCTGAAGGCAGAGCTGCTGCCAGCAGCAGCGCAGAAGTAAGCATGGCATGGTCTGGTATTGCCCCCCTTACTTCTGCACTGCTGCCTGCAGAGCTGGGCCCTCAGTCTGCAGACACCACTGTTCAACCACCCAGCTCTGAAGGCAGCAGCACAGAAGTAAGGGTGGCATGTTAGGATATTGCCACCTTTGCTTCTGCACAGCTGCTGGCGGAGTGCTGCCTTCAGAGCTGGGCACACGGCCAACAGCTGCTGCTCTCCGGCTGCCCAGCTCTGAAGGCAGGGCAGAAGTAAGGGTGGCAACACCATTAAGCCCCCCCCCCCGCCAAAAAAAATAACCTTGCAATCCCCCTGCAACTCCCTTTTGGGTCAGGACCCTCAGTTTGAGAAACACTGGTCTCCTCTGTGAAATCTGTATAGTATTGGTTAAAGGCACACAAAAGACCAGATTTCACAGGAGGAGATCAGATTTCACGGTCCGTGAGGCGTTTTTCATGGCCATGAATTTGATAGGGCCCTAGTCATGAAACATGACTTTCTGGTTTAAAAACAAGACAAAAACAAATACCCTTCAGGTATAGATATGACTTTGCCTAGCTGGAAATGAGGCCAGTTCAAATACTGATTTCTGCTGCCTCTGCTAGTAGTTTTGCCATTCATTTCATGCCAATGAAAGCATATTATATATAACTGCGTGAATGTTGTTTACTTTGCTTAAGATGAATGTCTGTCTGAAACATATACTCTAGTTCAAACACTAGTTGTTGGGCTACATATAGAAATCACAGCGTGGAAGTCTATGGCCTGTATTATGAAGATCAGACTAGATTATCTTAATGAAAAAAAACTTACATATATTTGAAATGAAAAACACAGTTATGTTCCTTGCAGTCAGGAGTTTTGAACCATTTAAAAAAGAAATTTGGCCTCAATCCTGCAGTATACAGAGTGCCTCCTTGTGAGAGGCTCAAGAATCATAGAATATCAGGGTTGGAAGGGACCTCGGGAGGTCATCTAGTCCAACCCCCTGCTCAAAAGCAGGACCAATCCCCAATTAAATAATCCCAGCCAGGGTTTTGTCAAGCCTGACCTTAAAAACTTCTAAGGAAGGAGATTCTACCACCTCCCTAGGTAACGCATTCCAGTGTTTCACCACCCTCCTAGTGAAAAAGTTTTTCTTAATATCCAACCTAAACCTCCCCCACTGCAACTTGAGACCATTACTCCTTGTCCTGTCCTCTTCTACCACTGAGAATAGTCTAGAACCATCCTCTCCGGAACCACCTCTCAGGTAGTTGAAAGCAGCTATCAAATCCCCCCTCATTCTTCTCTTCCATAGACTAAACAATCCCAGTTCCCTCAGCCTCTCCTCATAAGTCATGTGTTCCAGACCCCTAATCATTTTTGTTCCCCTTCGCTGGACTCTCTCCAATTTATCCACATCCTTCTTGTAGTGTGGGGCCCAAAACTGGACACAGTACTCCAGATGAGGCCTCACCAATGTCGAATAGAGGGGGACGATCACGTCCCTCGATCTGCTCGCTATGCCCCTACTTATACATCCCAAAATGCATTGGCCTTCTTGGCAACAAGGGCACACTGCTGACTCATATCCAGCTTCTCGTCCACTGTCACCCCAGGTCCTTTTCCGCAGAACTGCTGCCTAGCCATTCGGTCCCTTGTCTGTAGCTGTGCATTGGGTTCTTCCGTCCTAAGTGCAGGACCCTGCACTTATCCTTATTGAACCTCATCAGATTTCTTTTGGCCCAATCCTCCCATTTGTCTAGGTCCCTCTGTATCCTATCCCTCCCCTCCAGCGTATCTACCACTCCTCCCAGTTTAGTATCATCCGCAAATTTGCTGAGAATGCAATCCACACCATCCTCCAGATCATTTATGAAGCTATTGAACAAAACCGGCCCCAGGACCGACCCCTGGGGCACTCCACTTGACACCGGCTGCCAACTAGACATGGAGCCATTGATCACTATCCATTGAGCCCGACAATCTAGCCATCTTTCTACCCACCTTATAGTGCATTCATCCAGCCCTTACTTCTTTAACTTGCTGACAAGAATACTGTGGGAGACCGTGTCAAAAGCTTTGCTAAAGTCAAGAAACAATACATCCACTGCTTTCCCTTCCTCCACAGAACCAGTAATCTCATCATAGAAGGCGATTAGATTAGTCAGGCATGACCTTCCCTTGGTGAATCCATGCTGACTGTTCCTGATCACTTTCCTCTCCTCTAAGTGCTTCAGGATTGATTCTTTGAGGACCTGCTCCATGATTTTTCCGGGGACTGAGGTGCGGCTGACTGGCCTGGAGTTCCCAGGATCCTCCTTCTTCCCTTTTTTAAAGATCGGCACTACATTAGCCTTTTTCCAGTCATCCGGGACTTCCCCCATTTGCCACGAGTTTTCAAAAGATAATGGCCAATGGCTCTGCAATCACATCCGCCAATTCCTTTAGCACTCTCGGATGCAACTCGTCCGGCCCCATGGACTTGTGCACGTCCAGCTTTTCTAAATAGTCCCTAACCACCTCTTTCTCCACAGAGGGCTGGCCATCTATTCCCCATGTTGTGATGCCCAGCGCAGCAGTCTGGGAGCTGACCTTGTTAGTGAAGACAGAGGCAAAAAAAGCATTGAGTACATTAGCTTTTTCCACATCCTCTGTCACTAGGTTGCCTCCCTCATTCATTAAGGGGCCCACACTTTCCTTGGCTTTCTTCTTGTTGCCAACATACCTGAAGAAACCCTTCTTGTTACTCTTAACATCTCTCGCTAGCTGCAGCTCCAGGTGCGATTTGGCCCTCCTGATTTCATTCCTACATGCCCGAGCAATATTTTTATACTCTTCCCTGGTCATATGTCCAACCTTCCACTTCTTGTAAGCTTCTTTTTTATGTTTAAGATCCGCTAGGATTTCACCGTTAAGCCAAGCTGGTCGCCTGCCATATTTACTATTCTTTCGACACATCAGGATGGTTTGTCCCTGTAACCTCAACAGGGATTCCTTGAAATACAGCCAGCTCTCCTGGACTCCTTTCCCCTTCATGTTAGTCCCCCAGGGGATCCTACCCATCTGTTCCCTGAGGGAGTCGAAGTCTGCTTTCCTGAAGTCCAGGGTCCGTATCCTGCTGCTTACCTTTCTTCCCTGTGTCAGGATCCAACTCATGGTCACTGCCTCCCAGATTCCCATCCACTTTTGCTTCCCCTACTAATTCTTCCCGGTTTGTGAGCAGCAGGTCAAGAAAGCTCCCCCCCAGTTGGCTCCTCTAGCACTTGCACCAGGAAATTGTCCCCTACGCTTTCCAAAAACTTCCTGGATTGTCTATGCACCGCTGTATTGCTCTCCCAGCAGATATCAGGAAGATTAAAGTCACCCATGAGAACCAGGGCGTGCGATCTAGTAGCTTCTGCAAGCTGCCGGAAGAAAGCCTCATCCACCTCATCCCCCTGGTCCGGTGGTCTATAGCAGACTCCCACCACTACATCACTCTTGTTGCTCACACTTCTAAACTTAATCCAGAGACACTCAGGTTTTTCTGCAGTTTCGTACCGGAGCTCTGAGCAGTCATACTGCTCCTTTACATACAGTGCTACTCCCCCACCTTTTCTGCCCTGCCTGTCCTTCCTGAACAGTTTATAACCATCCATGACAGTACTCCAGTCATGTGAGTTATCCCACCAAGTCTCTGTTATTCCAATCACGTCATAATTCCTTGACATCACCAGGACCTCCAGTTCTCCCTGCTTGTTTCCAAGGCTTTGTGCATTCGTATATAAGCACTTGAGATAACCTGCTGATCGCCCCTCATTCTCAGTATGAGGCAGGACATTGCAATGTCAACCTACATGAATTATTTTGTTTAGATAAGCCACCCCACACAGCTCCATGTAATTTAACTTCTGCAGATTTGCAGAAAGTAGGTGTTTTTAATGTAAACTCAATAGTTATTGAAATCTTTTCTTGACATCGTAACAACAGTAGCCACAAATATCAATACAATAATACTAGGGATCCCTTGCACTTCAAGCAGGTTTTATTTGCCATAAGCAGTTTTTAAAACTACAGGTGGACAAAACATCTTTCACAATAGGATTTGTATTTGGAGGCTTGCTAGCACAAATTATTCAGTTTGTTTTGTTTGGGCACCAAATAAATTATTACAAATGGAGGTGGCGGAGAGTGATACTGCCTCATTTTAAGTGCTCTTTTTTATAAATTGCAAAACTTTTAGTTATTTAAATTTTCCTAATTAAGCGAGACTGCACTAATCTGGGATTCTGTCAGATGTGGTGTGCTTGAAACAGAAGAGAAACAGATCGCACACTGCATAAAACCATTCAGAATACTAATCAAAAGAGGGTTTCAAATCTGGACAGGCTACAGAAGTCATTACAGTTGTTTAGACTCGGAATGATGATTTCAGGAATTCAAGTGATGTTACGTTTGTTACAGCACCGCAACACCAGACAAAATCCTTCCCAGAATATTAGATGATGCCATTATCCACCATTCAGAACTCTACAGTCACGTACTTCAATCACCAATAAGGGACTAGACAGAGAACTCAAGAGGACCTGGCCATTTAAAACTAAAAATAAAGTCTACCACAGCTGACTGGAATAAGAGTTTGATTAATTATTTTTTTAAACCCAACATCCTGTTTTTATCATTGGTTTTAAAAACATGGCAACACATGGAACTTGATGGAAGCAGGTGATTATTACAAATCAGTGTAGCGAGACAGTCCAACATAAATGAACACCCCTGAATTAATCAGTGTGTATAGAAGGATGAAAATAACTGAGCTTTGGAAAACACTTCAGACTGGAATAATAAAAAACCTCCAGGTGCTGGATTAACGCTTTGGCTGGATCTGAAAGTACTCACCTGTCCTGCAGTATCGTACAGCCCCAGCAGATACTGCTTCCCCCCAACTGTAACAGTGACTGTAAAAAAAGAGGAGAAAAGAAAGGTGTCGCTAATAATGTAGCTAATGGGCGTGGAAAAACAAAGGCAGGGGAGTGTTTTCAGTTATACGAGTAGACTCAACATTTAAAAAAAAAACCCCAGAGGTCTAAAAAAGCTACTAGAAGAACACGTCTGCAATGCACTTGGAGATGCAGAAAGAATGGGTTTAATATTGATGTCCTTTCACGTCCAGCACCCAGAGCGAGTGGCAGTCCTGTTTAAACCCTTTCCAGGCACTTCTTAATTGGTTGGTCTCGTTCAGACATTTATATACGCCGGCATCGCCCCCCAGCACTTAAAGCATACTGGGCCAGGACCCTCTGTGTGCCCTTTCACCTGGCGGGCCCTTTCCAAGGGGAGGCGGGCGGGCAAAGGCAGGCCCGGCACAGAAGGGTTTAAACCAGCCTGTGTGAAGACGGTCAAGGCAGGAGGCTCAGGGCTGGAAGACGGCAAAGTTCCGCTCAAGTTCTGCTCTCGCCGAGGAGGAGCCTCTTACTCAGCACTTCTGCGCGCCCGCCTTTCAGCGCCGGTCGCGGGCGCCCCTTACCTGCGTAGTGGTCAAACACGGTGGGCACGTACTCCTCTGGAAAGGCGTCGTTGGCATAGCTCATCAGCAGGCAAGTTTTGCCCACGGCCCCGTCCCCCACCACCACGCATTTCAGCATGACCGTCCCGCTCCCATTGGCCATGGTTCGGGGCCAGTCGTCATGGTCAAGGCTTCAGCAGCGCTCCGCAGGGCGACCCCGCATCCCCGCCGCCCCCGGCTGCGGGTCGCTTAGCAGGCGCCGCCGCTCGCCGGAGATGGCATTTCTCTCCCCCGCCCGCCCGCCCTGGCAGGCAGGGCCAAATTTGGCTCGGAGGGATTTTCCTTCCTCTCGCCCCAGCCAGCTGAGCTCGATGACACAATGGATCATAAGACTTGCAGCGCCGAGAAAACAGGAACTTTGAGCAGGAAAACCAGTGCAAAGCACGGCACTTTTCTCCTCTCTCCCAGGCGGCCACCCAGGCGCCAGCTAGCCCCGCACCCAGGCTGCAGCGACAAACACCCCAGGGAGAGGGGCCAGGGCAGAGCTCCCCACAGCAAGTGTTCCGCCACTTTCCTTCCCGCCCCCTCCCCCAACGTGTCCCGGCTTCAGCCACCACTTCGGAAACCCTGCAAGCTCAGACTAGCTTGATTCGGAGGGGAAAGGAGGAGCGAAGCCAAATGGCTAAAGAGCAACTGAGGGCTCCTCTCCAAAGAGCCAGCAGCTCTGAGAAACGTCCGAGGCTTTGCCAGGGCGCCCCGGGCTTCCTTCTGGAAAGGAAAAGAAAAAGGGGAATCCCTTCCTCCAATAAAACCACCGTCACATGCCAGCTGATTTGGGAGCTGACCGTCTTGTAGATGAGCTAGCTGTCTGAAAGAGGGAGTTTTAAACGAGATGGATTAGCTAGATGGATAGAGATGATGATGTACATATATACATGCACCTATATGAAACAAACCCGTATCTATGCATATTAAAATTTCATCTCTATAGAACATGAGATTGTAACGTCTCATTTTCTCTCTTTCCCGCTAACCACACACACAGAGCAAAATCCTTTATCCGAAAGGGGTAGATTTTTAAAAATTACTTTCTAATTGAGAGAGCCTCCTTCCCAGTGAGTGTGATTTGGCCAGGTTAGAAATTAACACCAATTAATTTTCCTGTTGTGAAGAGTTGTTGGGATCTTTCCCCCCTTCCCTTCACAAAATGAGAACTTATCCCCTATAGATAACAAGAAAACTTTTCAAAACAAGAGGGTGTCAGGTTGAATTGGGGCTGAACTGTGAAGACCAGTATGAAAAGAATCAGTCAGAAAAGGACTTTTTTTTTTTCAGTACTGGATATATATTAGAGATGTCCTCGTACAGAAGCAAATCTGTTCTTGGGTCTGAATTTCATGACTGCGTCATGTGCATATGTATGGGACATGTGTATATGTCCGAGTCATGAAATTCAGTCCTAAGTACAGATTTGCCTCTGTACAAACCCATCTCTAATATATATCCAGTGCTGAAGAAACCAGGCCTTTCATAGCTATTAAATTAAGCCACAATAGTCCATATATCCAAACAACCACGAATGTTGCGTCTTCAAGCAACAAGCAATGCCATCCAAACTACGGGGTGCTGCTAACTTTGCCTCAAGTTTTAAAGCATCATTGAGAAGTCTGGATGCAGTTCTGAGCTGCCAAGTACTTCATACTTAACAGGGCCCTGGGATTTATTGCGTTCCCAGGTAGCAACTTTGTTGGCCAGCACCCTCACATTAGCTTGGCAAGAACTAATGATAAAATATATTGTATAAGAGATTAGGGATGAAACCCTGGCCCCATTAAGGTCAATGACAAAACTCCCATTGGTGCTCAGTGTTCACCTCCTACTCAATTTATTAAACAGCAGATTCCTGAAATGCAGGAGACCGCATTGATAGTGAATTCAGTGATAGTGAAACTCACTTACCTTTTATTTAGGCTTGGCAGAATCAATTTTTATTTTTTAATAATTTCAATGGATATTGATGTTTATTTTAAGTATTTTTTCAATTTTTATCAGTTTATATTTTCACAGTTGTGCAAAATTATAGGGTTTAATTTTTTTTCTTTTTTATCAGTTTAAATTTTCATAGTTGAAGAAAATTATGTGGGGGTTAGACAATCATTATTTAATCACAGCAGATGTTGAGATTCAAAAAGTTAAAGCTTTATAACCATTAAAACACAACTTGTTACGATCACATGTCAAAGTAGACAGAGTAAATATCCTTACATTAAACTCTAATGTACTCAAGTAGTGTTTTTCTTACTTTGCCTATGTGTAAATTTCAATTACTATCAAAGGAAATATTTTTTCACTGGTTTGTGTGTGTACAGTGAAATCAACATTTACTGACAAAAAATATAATCCTTCTAAGCCTACTTTTTAGTTTATTTATTTATTTTAAGACTTATTCCCAAATCCCTGAGCACAACACAATCATGATAAAACATACCACTTATTGCATCACAAAGCACAAACAGCCTGCCTCATCATTCAAAACTACCTGCTCTCCACCCCATCCTTATGTTACCCCATGCCCCACCGCTAAAAGAGGCTAAGATAGGAAAGCACAGCACATCCTGAAGGAATTAAATCCAGGCTTTGGCAGACCCAGAAGTATGGAAGCATATTCTGGAGCAGTCTGTTACCATTCCCACCCTGCTTCAACCTGGGACTGTCATCTTGAGTGACTGAGCTGACAGAACCTGCCATGGTGTCACTCATGTAGGGAAAGAGATGGTTCCTCAGGTACCTTGAACCCATATTGTTTAGGCCTTTGAAAGTCAAAGCCAACCCCTTAAACTTTATGCAGAATTCATTTGGTAACCACTGCAGATCTCAAAGCACAGGTGCAATCTGCTCCTTCAGAGAAGTGTTGTGTAATAGATGGGCAGCTGCATTGCACGCTAGCCAAAGTTTCAGAATGAATTTTGGTTGTCACTCCGTGTGTGGTACATTGTAGTAAACTGACCTTGTAACTTTTAACTTTTGAGAAGCACCAAGAACTTCATAGTGATAGTTCCTAGATAGATTAGATTAGGTGTGACAGTGACCTGGGTGGTCATGCTGGGGTTCAAATCCAAGAGAAAAGCCCATAACTCTTTTATCGAGCTTGCCATTAAAAAAAAAAGGTGCACTTAGCAACAGCTATTGGCTAAATATCCAGGAGGAGCTGGGTATTTCAACAAGACCCTAGGTTGTGAACATGAATAACAAATGGCCTACCTATATGCCATCAGCCTAGGGTGCTCTGTATAATTGTCACCATTTCTGACAGTTGCTTCCCCTACTCTATAATCATTGCTTCAGCCTCATTCAGGTTGCTTATCAGCCTGCTTGCTCTCCTCCATGCTCCAGTCTCTGCTAGACTCTGGATAAATCACTCATGTGTACCAAATGAGTTGGAGGAGATCATGGAGATACAGAACTGTGCCCTCTGCATATTGAAATTCCAAACCCCATGCCTCTTGCCAACACTCCCACTGGCTCACGACCATGTTGAATAGGGCGGCTGATAGAATGGGACCCTGTAGAGCCTCACATAAAAGAGCCCTGATTGCAAATGAACAATTACCCGGTACTGATAGCTCTAGCTCTAGCACTTCGAGCTCTCCACCGATAGACCCTGTTTTCATGCAAGTGGTGATAATAGTGCAATAATGAGGGAAGAACAATAAAGAAAACATTACAGTTGGGGACTCTTTTAAATAGATTTTTTCCAGTATTTCCAAACATCAGTGTATAGGGCAGACTCTCAGCTGATGTAAATCTGCAAAGCTCCACTGAAACATTCAACAAAATCTTAATCTGGTAAAATAATATTTTACCAGAAATCACATCTTTCTTCCAGACATATCAAAAATCCGAAGTTACATTAACTGTATTTCCATTTTGCAGCAACACAGATCGCAAGCTGTGAATGTTAAAAGTATTACTCACCTATTGCAAATGTGAATTCCAAAATCTTAATATTTAAGATATTAGCTCCACTGGCACACATTCATGTTGGTTTTTCTTCTCTTCAATCACAGGCTACTAATGTGAAACAATTGTAAGTTTTAAAGTGTAAGGTAAGACATTTTCTTCATGATTTATAAACTTTATGTTTCATCAATTGTATGTGCACTGGAACTGGTGGGGAAATAGAAAACAGATTATCAAAAAAAATTCAGGAAAATTGTTTTCAGTTTTTCATGGAAATTACGTTTTAACAGGTTTTTGGCCCCACGCTAGCATCCGCAATGGGTTGATATTGTAAGGTTGCAAATGAGTGCTACGCGGTAGCATTGCTTTTCCTTTTAGGGATTAAAAACATTGCCTTATTTATTTATTTACATTGATTATGCAAAGAGATATAAGAAAAAAATAAAATTAATTCAAGTGTTAAGCTACTTAATTGTAAGGGTGTTTCATTTTCAGTTACATACTATTTTCTTGTTACTCTCACGTTAGTAGCACAATCTACCATTTTGTGCAGATGTGTGCATATTATGTTTACACATATTTTATATACAATAATTTAAAATACTATTTTCTGCTATGCCAATGTGGCTAACCCCAAAGAGTTTTGAAAATATACTAAAATCAATTCAATCTTTCATTCACCTAAAATATCATGCTTGCATATCTCTAAATATAATATATACATTATTATTATTGATCTCCCCTCCCAGTGTCCTAAGCACATCCCAGTGTGGATAAATATTTTCCATCTGTCTAAATCGCCTTGCTCCTTTCGGTGGATAACACATTCTTCCTCTTCTTCCTGTCCCTCAAATCTTGTGTAGTGGTTCTGGCACCAACAGATAATGGCAGCTGTGTCCCATCACAAAGGTGGTTGCCTTTTAATAGTGGATGAAGTGATCCTAATGGGAGTTTTGAATATTTGAGGAATGCAGGCTCAGGTACTGCCTTATATGTAAAAAGAAAAGGAGTACTTTTGGCACCTTAGAGACTAACCAATTTATTTGAGCATAAGCTTTCGTGAGCTACAACTCACTTCATCGGATGCATACTGTGGAAAGTACAGAAGATCTTTTTATACACACAAACCATGAAAAAATGGGTGTTTACCACTACAAAAGGTTTTCTCTTCCCCCACCCCACTCTCCTGCTGGTAATAGCTTACCTAAAGTGATCACTCTTCTTACAATGTGTATGATAATCAAGTTGGGCCATTTCCAGCACAAATTCAGGTTTTCTCCCCCCTCCCCCACAAACCCACTCTCCTGTTGGTAATAGCTTATCTCAAGTGATCACTCTCCTTACAATGTGTATGATAATCAAGGTGGGCCATTTCCAGCACAAATCCAGGGTTTAACAAGAATGTCGGGGGGGGGGGTAAGGAAAAAACAAAGGGAAATAGGTTACCTTGCATAATGACTTAGCCACTCCCAGTCTCTATTCAAGCCTAAGTTAATTGTATCCAATTTACAAATCAATTCAAATTCAACAGTCTCTCGCTGGAGTCTGGATTTGAAGTTTTTCTGTTGTAATATTGCAACTTTCATGTCTGTAATCGCGTGACCAGAGAGATTGAAGTGTTCTCCGACTGGTTTATGAATGTTATAATTCTTGACGTCTGATTTGTGTCCATTTATTCTTTTACGTAGAGACTGTCCAGTTTGACCAATGTGCCAGCAATGCCCCTCTGCCATGTACATTGGTCAAACTGGACAGTCTCTACGTAAAAGAATAAATGGACACAAATCAGACGTCAAGAATTATAACATTCATAAACCAGTCGGAGAACACTTCAATCTCTCTGGTCACGCGATTACAGACATGAAAGTTGCAATATTACAACAGAAAAACTTCAAATCCAGACTCCAGCGAGAGACTGTTGAATTTGAATTGATTTGTAAATTGGATACAATTAACTTAGGCTTGAATAGAGACTGGGAGTGGCTAAGTCATTATGCAAGGTAACCTATTTCCCTTTGTTTTTTCCTTACCCCCCCCCCCCCGACATTCTTGTTAAACCCTGGATTTGTGCTGGAAATGGCCCACCTTGATTATCATACACATTGTAAGGAGAGTGATCACTTTAGATAAGCTATTACCAACAGGAGAGTGGGTTTGTGGGGGAGGGGGGAGAAAACCTGAATTTGTGCTGGAAATGGCCCAACTTGATTATCATACACATTGTAAGAAGAGTGATCACTTTAGGTAAGCTATTACCAGCAGGAGAGTGGGGTGGGGGGAGAGAAAACCTTTTGTAGTGGTAAACACCCATTTTTTCATGGTTTGTGTGTATAAAAAGATCTTCTGTACTTTCCACAGTATGCATCCGATGAAGTGAACTGTAGCTCACGAAAGCTTATACTCAAATAAATTGGTTAATCGCTAAGGTGCCACAAGTACTCCTTTTCTTTTTGCGAATACAGACTAACACGGCTGTTACTCTGAAACCTGCCTTATATGTGTATACCAATCTTGATCCTGCAAAAGCTTGTGTGTGTGCTTAATTTTATTCACAGGAGTAATTCCCATTACAGTCATTTGGACTACTAACATGCTTAAAGTTAAGCACATGCATGTGCTTGCAGGATTCAGACCATAGTTTGTTATTCTCTAAAGCACACTTACCCTTGCAAAAGGAGTTACATCATTTATGAATCAATCAACCAACCAACCAAAAAAGCATTATTGTCCATGTAGAATGTTTAGAGCATATTATAGTTTTCCTCACAGTCAAATGAACCTCCCACATTCAAACTCAGTGGTTCGAGCATTGGCCTGCTAAATCCAGGGTTGTGAGTTCAGTCCTTGAGGGGGCCATTTAGGGATCTGGGGCAAAAATTGGGGATTGGTCCTGCTTTGAGCAGGGGGTTGGACTAGATGACCTCCTGAGGTCCCTTCCAACCCTGATATTCTATGATTCTATGAAACAAAGTTCTCCTTGCCTAGTGCAAATGCCAGAAGGCAGTACCGTCATTATAAACTCTGGACCAAACACAGGTCTAGAATTCAATCAGAAGGATTTTCTATTGTCATAAATGGTGCAAAAGCTGTTTGTATTTTCAAATTACAAATTATGAATCAGACAATTACAATCCTGCTAGTCTGACCAAGATTACGTAATTCAGAAAATGATTTTAATTTATTGCTAAATATAAAGAAAATATTGATGTACTGCTAATGTGCAGAGATGTTCATACCATAAAATAGCTGCAGAAGTGATTTTTCTGGATATTAAAATCTACTCCATCCCAAATATGTTTTCCACTATTTAGAAGATCTTTGGTACCAGTTTTCTCACAGTTTATATGCTTTGGACTGTGTGTTTGCTGCGCCAACTATGATTTCATAGCATACTTTGGTATCAGGACACACCATGGTAACAGTTTCTGTTTAAACACCTGTGATACATAAAATCAGGTTCAGAGACGTTGAAACATATTAGGTCATCTATGGAAGCCATCACACTGCCAGAGCATGCTTGGTCTTGACTATGTTGTTTCTTTCCACTCTACTTTGAAGGTTCCAAGCAATGGGGCTTTCACGCCTCATGGGTGACTATTTCACAACCAGCAAGGTTCACTGTGAGGAAGACTTTCTGATATCTATCTTAAATTTTCTCTTTATTAATTCTATCCCATTACTTCTAGTCATACCCTATTTACCACCCTAAATAATTTCCTTTCTCTCCTTGATGCTGATTGATGGTCCTGATCTAAAGTCAGTAGGAGTCTTTCTATTGACTTTAATGGGCTTTGGATCCAACCCTATGAGATTTCATAATTGTAGAGCTGGTTGGAAAATCTTCGATGGAACCATTTTCAGTTAGAGAATGCAGTTCTACTGAAGTCAAAATGCTTGGTGTCAAATTTGCCAAATTTTAATTTCTGTGAAAAACTGAGAGAAAAAGTACTGACAATGTTGAAATGCCCTGTTTTGACATTTCTGGAATGAAATGTTTCAATTTTTCATTTTGAAATGACATTTCATTGTGAATCATTTATAAAATAATATAAAACTAAAAACAAGAAATCAAAACGAAACATCTTGATTTTGCAAAGATGAAACATTTCAATCGACCCAAAATGATTTCCACCACCCAGAACTTTTCTTTTGTGGAGAATTTTGGAAATTTACATGTTTTGTTCCTAATCAGAATGAAGACAAACGTTTAAATCCTTAATGAAATGGAATTTCCATCCTCCACCCAGCTCTGGTTTTCAGGTCCGCACCTTACTCATGGCTTAGCCAAACTACAGGAGGCACAGTTAGCCCCTTTAACATTTCTCACAAGCCAGTCCCTTTAGCCCATGGATCATTTTAATTGCTGGATTCCCTTGATTTGTCAAAATGCTTCTAGTAGTGACATGCCCAGAATTGAATGCACTGCTCCAGGTGTGGTGACACCAGAATGCAGAGTGCTTATTACCTTCCAGTTCTGTGATGTCATGCTTCTGAGTATGCTGCCCAAAAGTATATGGACTTTTCTGCAGCAATAATGTACTGCAAGGTCCGTTATTAAGGAGTATTATTATTATGGTATTACAGTACAGCCTAGAAGCCCTAATCAGGATTAGAGCTCAATTTCACTGGTTGCTGTTCAAACACAGAGTAGAAGATAGTCCCTGCCCTGGAGAGTTTACAATCTAATTTAAGAGAGAATGCAACAAGCAGGCACAACAAACAAATGAAGAAACTGAGGACAGAGCTAAAAGTGATAGGAACACATATGTATGTATAGTCGCTACATGCCCCACTCATGTTGTCTTCTATCATCCACAGTCTTTTCAACATTGCTGCTTTCCAAGTTCCTCTCTCTCCCTTTGAATAACTATACTTTGGATTATTTTTCCTCCGATGCATTTCTCCAGATCAAATTTCATTTTGTTATTTTCTGCCCATACGCGAAACTTCTCTGGATCCTTTTCCTCTTCAGCCTTCAATGGCATTCACAACACCTCCCAGCTGAGCATCTTCTGTGAGGTTCATTAGCATGCTCTTTATCCCCACTTCTAGATCATTACTGAAAAGGTTAAAGTAAACAGGCCCTAACACTGAACTCTGATGCTACTCTACTGGACACTCTCCACTTCAGTTCTGTACATTATCATTTAGCATTACCCTTTTGTCATATGGTCCAACGACTGGTTGTCAATCCATGTGACCGGGTTTATAACCAAACCAGCTTGAATTAATGTTGAGATGGCCTGACACTGTATCAAGCATCTCAGTAAATTCCAAATAGTTTGCATCTATTGCATTCCTTTCACCCATTCATTCTTAGCAGGCAAGAGGAGGGTATTGGGAGTGAGGGAAGAAGAGATGGTTAGGGAGGAGAAGAGTTTGTTGGGGATGGGAATATGAAAGAGAGATGGAAGAGGAGAAACAAGGAAAGGGGGAAAATGCAACATGGAGACATGAAAGGGAAGGCAAATGAGGAAGATGGAGGAAAAGAGAATGAAAGAGAATGCCAGACACTGAAAGATGGAGGAAGAGATATAAGTTAAGGAAAAAAAAACGGAAGTGAAGGAAGTGGGGGAGGGGAAGGAGGATGAGAAAAAGAAGGAGCAGAGACATAGATTCATAGATATTTTAGATATTTAGGTCAGAAGGGACCATTATGATCATCTAGTCTGACCTCCTGCACAACGCAGGCCACAGAATTTCACCCACCACTCCTGCAAAAAACCTCACACCTATATCCGTGCTACTGAAGTCCTCAAATTGTAGTTTAAAGACTTCAAGGAGTAGAGAATCCTCCAGCAAGTGACCCGTGCCCCATGCTACAGAGGAAGGCGAAAAACCTCCAGGGCCTCTTCCAATCTGCCCTGGAAGAAAATTCCTTCCCGACCCCAAATATGGCGATCAGCTAAACCCTGAGCATATGGGCAAGATTCATCAGCCAGATACTACAGAAAATTCTTTCCTGGGTAACTCGGATCCCACCTCATCTAATATCCCATCACAGGCCATTGGGCCTATTTACCGTGAATATTTAATTACCAAAACCATGTTATCCCATCATACCATCTCCTCCATAAACTTATTGAGTTTAATCTTAAAGCCAGATAGATCTTTTGCCCCCACTGCTTCCCTTGGAAGGCTATTCCAAAACCTCACTCCTCTGATGGTTAGAAACCTTCGTCTAATTTCTAATCTAAATTTCCTGGTGGCCAGTTCATATCCATTTGTTCTTGTGTCCACATTGGTACTGAGCTTAAATAATTCCTCTCCCTCTCCAGTATTTATCCCTCTGATATATTTATAGAGAGCAATCATATCTCCCCTCAACCTTCTTTTAGTTAGGCTAAACAAGCCAAGCTCCTTGAGTCTCCTTTCATAAGACAAGTTTTCCATTCCTCGGATCATCCTAGTAGCCCTTCTCTGTACCTGTTCCAGTTTGAATTCATCCTTCTTAAACATGGGAAACCAGAACTGCACACAGTATTCCAGTGCCTTGTATATCGGTACTAAAACGTCCTTATCCTTACTGGAAATACCTCTCCTGATGCATCCCAAGACCGCATTAGCTTTTTTCACGGCCATATCACATTGGCCTTGATTCAAGAAAGCACTTAATGGGACTTAAGCACATGCTTGAAGTTAAGCACGTGTTTAAGTGCTTTTCTGAACTGGGGCCAAAATAAGTTAACATTTTCCTAAACAATTAGGCTGGGAATTTCCAAGGAGCCAAAGGCACCTGAGTCACATTGAAATTTGGTGGGATTTGAGTGCCCAACTCCCTTGGAAAATCCCAGCATCAATAGCAATTTTCCTCCTCAGGCCAACTGGTTGGTGCAATTGCTTACAGTTCACAGCACATCTTACTGGAAAAATGTCTGTCTCACTATGGTATTTATAGGCACCAGTACCTAGGCACAGAGAAGAGACCCAGTCAAGAAAAGTGTCAACCACCTACTCTGAGGCACTTACTATCCCCTATCCAAGGTACTTATATATCCCCTATTACCATAGTGTCTGAGCACCTCACAATCTTTAACATAATTATCCTCACAACAAATGCTGAGGTATCTGCATTTTTATAGAGAGGGCCCAGAGGCACAGAGAGCACCTGGGTGACTTACCAAAGCTCACAGAGGATATCTGGGGCAGAGCTTGGAACAGAACACCCAACACACTCTGGACTAGGAGGCTAGTGACTAACCATCAGTCCATCCATCCTCTCTTGTCTTGGGGGTATTAAAGGCTGTCAGCAGCTTGCAGGAGGCACTTGGCCCCTTGGAGCACAGGGCTGTAAGTGTGTGTCATATAAGGGAACAGGTAGCAGGACGGTGAAAAGATGTATTTCTTTGTATCAGAGATGCCGTAAATAGTCCGTAGCAATGAGAAATGATGTTGGTACTTGGTCAGTGCAAGTGAGATATGTAGTGGGAGTAGATTTCCTCCCTGCAGATAAGTACAGCTGTTACTATTAATAAGAGCTACAGAGGACAATCACTCCTGTTCACACAAAGCTGGAGTAATCGGTCTTTGTGTGGGGAACTCAGAAGGTCTGTGTGAGATGGAATTTGTCTCTCCATCTTCTGGCAGACCCCACAAGTGCAGATCAGGCTTTCTGCAGCTGTTGTTCCCATCTGACAGGCAGAGCCCCATAGAATTGGATCTGTAGAGTTCATGTCATCATGGATCTGGTGTTCCCTTCCTCAGACTACTTTGTCCCCAAAATTCTTCTTTGCACAGGATTATTCAGAGCCATCAAGCAGTCCCTTTTCACAGCATGAAGTCCGCTCCTGCCCACAGAGCTCTATCCTGGGGATAAACTAGGATACTGGTATTCACCCCATCCTCGTGTGAGTGTCTCTACTGAGAGAGCAAAACTGTATGGTACTTTATGAAATGCAGTTGGGTTTCAGTATATTGTCCCCTCAATATACAAGTCTGACTCTGAGTAGCATCCATTTCATTGCTATAGTCTAACTGAGGAAAATATATCTCTCTCCAGTGCACAAAGGTTTGTAGTCCAACCTGGCTATTATGCATCTTGGTATATGGGGGGGAATGAACTAGGGTCTTGACTCCAGAAGTGAGACTAGACAGGAAAAGGAGGATTTCTTGTTACAACAATGGAACAATATTTACCTGGAGAACTCTTCACTCCTTTCCATTCACATGCATTTTTGAATGCAGCTAATTTTATTAAGGGACTGATCTTGCAAGGTGCTAAGCACCTCCTGTATCATGATGAGCACCCTCAAATGCCACGGGCTTTGCTGGAAGTTGAGGGCACTCAGCATCTGTAGGATTAGGCTCCAAGATTGTAGGCCTCCTGTTTCCTATATCTCTGTGCTTTAGTCTGCCAAAGGAGGCCCAGTTTCCAGCTGTTTCTTGTCTCAGCTGCTCCTGCGTGCCATGGATCATCTCAGTGGTGACTCTTGGAGGAATGAGTCACCCAGCCATTTAATTAAAAAACAACCTTTTACAAGCCATAAAGTCCATTTGTAATATAAAGGGTGGATGTATGGTCTGAGTGATCTTTATCTTAGACAGCGGCTTTATTCGTACATACCAATGCAGATTGTTTCCCTTGGATGTGATTCAGTGTTCATTGTGATTAACAAATTCTGATAAAGATACCCTGCCCCCCACAAAATAAAATAAAATAAAAATCCTAAACATCTTTATGTGAAGAACCCCTGATTTATTTTCTGTCTTTTCTGTGTTACAGATGAGCCCAAATCAAAAGCCCAGAACTGGACACCCCCAGACTTTGAGAGTTTCACAGCTAAATACAAGATCAAACAGATAGTTTCACATAAGTAGTTATGCTTATAGTTTAGCATAAGTAGTTATGCTAAACTATCTGTTCAATCTTGTATTAAGCTGTGACACTCTTAGTACCTTTTCTAAACCTGAAGAAGAGTTGTGTGTAGCTCAATAGCTCGTCTCTCTCCGCAACAGAAGTTGGTGCAGTAAAAAATACTACCTCACCCACCTTCTCTCTGTACTTCTGTTATAATCCTGTTTACTTATGCTAAAGCATCCCACAGCCCCTTGTATTAGCTGAAGTAAGTTTTGTCTTAAGTATATAGGAAAACTGTCAGTATCAGAACATATAATTGTTTCCTTATGAGTTACCCTCATAAATCTATTTATCCTGGGACAGGCCTAGGAGGTGTCTTCATGCCCCATAGTACCTGGAATTCATGTTCCCGGAACAAAGATATGGGTGCATCATGACCTGGAATGCATGGTGGATTCAGAAAACGGATAAGGGGTACATTGCAACTAGTTTTAAATGACGTATATGGTACCTTTTACTGGTAAACAAGTGTATAAATGGATAGCTTTAAAGATGTAACTTTGGGGAGCACACCTTCTGCATAAGGTGAATGTAACATCATTGGTATTGTACAGAGCAGGGGTAGGCAACCTATGTCATTCGTGCCAAAGGGGCACGTGAGCTGATTTTCAGTGGCACTCACACTGCCCGGGTCCTGGGCACCGGTCCCGAGGGCTCTGCTGCTGGCCTGGGGTACCAGCCACTGGCTCCTGCCAGCTGGGGTTCCATCTGCGAGCCCCGCTCAGCCCGCTGCCAGCCCCGGGTCCCAGCCACCAGTCCCGGGGGCTCCGCTGCTGGCCTGGAGTCCCGGCCACCGGCCCGGGGCTCTGCAGCCACCCCCAGCTGTGGCCCACTGGCCCCAACCTGGGGCAGTGAGGGGTGCAGACAGGGTCAAGAGGGGGCACAGCTCAGCACCCCACCTTAAAAATTGTTCCAGTGCCACGGTGCTGGGATATTTTTAAGTCCTGATTTGCTGCTTACATCACTATCACGCCACGTGGAACAGCGCACTGCATTTGACGTTGAGATTAGAATGTACATGCAAGAACTGGAATCAGAATTTTCTGACAGATTTCAAGATTTCCAGCAATTTGGCCCAATGCTTTTTTTCTAATTAAACCTGAAAAGTTCAACGAAAGCAACTTGGATTTGTCTGTATTTCAGTGGATGGGTGTTGAAGATTTCGAAATGCAGCTCATTCAGTTAAAAAGCTCAGAATTGTGGGCATCAAAGTTTGGAGATCTGCGGAGTGCACTTGAAGCTACCGAGAGAGATCATGGGGCCTCTGTTCTGACCTGCTGGACGTCCCTGCCAGTGAAATGTAACTGTTTGAAGAAAATTGCGTTTGCAATGCTTTCAGGCTTTGGATTCACATACCTGTGTGAACAGGTATTTTCACATATGAAATCTGTCCTCTGTCCCTCTCGGAGTCAGTTAACAACTGATCACTCAGAAGCCTGTGTGCAGCTTAAAGTATCCAAATACGTGCCAGACATTGGAAAACTCAGCAAGGGAAAGCCAGGGCAAGGATCACACTAAACTGATAAGATCTGCATTTTAATTTAATTTTAAATGAAGCTTCTCAAACATTTTAAAAACCTTATTTACTTTACAGACAACAATAGTTTAGTTATACATTACAGACTTATAGAAAGAGACCTTCTAAAAATGTTAAAATGTGTTACTGGCACGGGAAACCTTGAATTAGTGGGAATAAATGAAGACTCGGCACACCACTTCTGAAAGGTTTGCCGACCCCTGGTATAGAACCTTTTCCCTGTACCATATTAATAAACCTGACTGACATTGGTTATTTGGTGTGTTGAGTACACTTCATGACAAACCAAATGTGGTCAAGCAATTGGCTATATAATTTATCAACAAGCAGCTCATGTGTTGAGGGGAGTATTTTGCCATAAGCATAGGACATCAGTGTTCCGTGATCTTCACTCGCTGCCTTTTGGCTTCTGGGTGGACTTAAAAGTATTGGTTTTAACCGTAAAAGTCCAAAATGGCCTGGAATCTGTCCACCTGGCGGTTCCCTACTGTCTATGCCATACTGCCTCTGCTGTGATCAGGAAAGGCACTAGAGCTAGTGGTGAGCGGGAGCCAGTTCGCACCGGTTCGCTAAAACCGGTTGTTAAATTTAGAAGCCCTTTTAGAACTGGTTGTTCCGCGAGGGACAACTGGTTCTAAAAGGGCTTCTAAATTTAACCGGCCAAAAGTGGCCAAAAGGGCTTCTAAATTTAACCGGCCAAAAGTGGCCGGCCAAAAGTGGCACCTTCTAAATTTAACCGGCCAAAAGTGGCGACTCCATGGGTGCTCCAGCCCTGGAGCACCCAAAGAGAAAATTTGGTGGGTGCAGAGCACCCACCAGCAGCTCCCCACCCCACCCCCCGGCCCCAGCTCACCTCCGATCTGCCTCCGCCTCCTCCCCTGAATGCGCCGCCCCGCTCTGCTTCTCTGCCTCCCCTGGCTTCCCGCGAATCAGCTGTTCGCGCTGGAAGCTGGGGCGGGCTGAGAAACAGGCGGCGGCTTCCCGCTCAGGCCTAGGGAGCCGGAGGTGAGCTGGGGCGAGGGGGCGCGAGGAGGGCCGCCCGCGCCGCAGCAGGGGAACCGCTCCCTGCCCCGGCTCACCTCTGCCTTTCTGGTCCTGAGCGGGAAGCCGCCGCCTGCTTCTGAGCCCACCCCTGCTTCTGAGCCCACCCCTGCTTCCTGCACGAACAGCTGATTCCTGGGCAGCGGGGTGGGGGGCAGAGAAGCAGAGCGGGGCGGTGCATTCAGGGGAGGAGGCAGAGGTGGAGGCGTTACAGAGGTGAGCTGGGGCTGAGTGTGGGGGGGGGGGGGGAGCTGCTGGTGGGTGCTCTGCACCCACCAAATTTTCCCCTTGGGTGCTCCAGCCCCGGAGCACCCAGGGAGTCAGCACCTAAGGCCGCTCCCCCTGTTCCCCCCCAGCTATGCTCCCCAACCCTTAGGAGCCAGAGGGACCTGCCGGATGCTTCCTGGGAGCCACCCCAGGTAAGCACCTCCGGGACTCCCCACCTCACCCCCTGGCAGGTGCCTCTGGCTCTTAGGGGTGGGGTGGGCACCCACTACGGTGGCCCACGAGACCCTCCTGCCCGGTTCTGGGGGCAGTCAGTGGACAGGGGAGGGGGGTGGATGGGGCAGGGGTCAAGGAATGCGGGGGGGTTGGATGGGGCAGGAGTCCCGGGGGGTGGGGGTGGGCAACGACCCCCTCGTGGGGTGAGGAGGGAACCCGTTGTTAAGATTTTGGCAGCTCATCACTGACTAGGGCTGAAGCTCTCCTGGAATATGGGTGTCTGGCTACACTGCAAAATAAATAACCTGCGGCAGTATGGCTCAGAGCTCAGGTTTACAGACTCAGGTTCACAGGGCTGGCACTACTGTGCTAAAAATCGTCATGTAGATGTTCTCACTCAGGCTGGAGATTGGGCTCTGAGATCCACCCTCCTCGCTGGGTTTCAGAGCCTCAGCTCTACCCCAAATGGAAATGTCTACATGCCTATTTTTAGCATCATAGCGTGAGCTGGAGTCTGCAGATGCAGGCTTTGAGACTTACTGACACAGGGGTTTTCTACAGTGTAGACGTATCCTAAGAGAGGAAGCTGCCAGAAGGGTGTTGTCTGTGAGGGCCCCAGGCCTTTGGAATTCAGTCTGCTCTTGCTCCTCATGGTTTAAAATAGCCTGCATGTATTGGCCCTGCAGAGCTCATGATTCTGGGCAGGAGATTGAGGAGTGCTGAGGTTGTTGGAGAACTGAGATTTCTTTTGAGAATCTGGTGGGTGAGGAGATGGTATTTTGTTCTGTTTTCTTGCTGACTGGCTGTTTAATGTTGGGTGGAATTTGCTGCTGTTTTGCTATTATCTTTATCGTTATGGATTATATTTTTAATGGCTGTCAGGAAGCTCAGTGCCAGGCATAAACAGGCATCATTTAAATTCATGAAACAAATAGATATAGACAGAGGCAATCCACTGTTTTGGAACACATAAGTAACTGTGTGAGGCCTCAAACCAAGGGCTAGATTTTCAACAGAGCCCAGCTCCCATTTAGGAACGTAACAAGGTACGAGATTTTCCAAAATACTCAGCGCCCAGCAGTCCCATTTTGGGAAGATTGTCAAAAAGAACTCAGATGGGTTCTTCTGAAAAACTAGCCACTTATTTTGTACTTAAATGGGAACTGAGCTTTTTTTAAAATCTGGCCCCAAATGCATATAGAGGGAGCATGGTCTTATAGCTAAGGCATTGGTTGCGGGACCTAAAGTTCTATTCCTATCTCTGTCACAAGCCCACATTCAAGCTTATCGCTTATGGTATGTCTACATTGAAATTAAACACTTGTGGCTGGCCTGTGTCAGCTGACTCATGCTGGGGCTGTGGGGCTGCTTAATTGTTGTGTAGATGTTGGGACTGGGGCCGGAGCCTGAGCTTCAGGAGCCTCTCTCCTCACGGGATCACACACCCAAGCCCAAGTGTCTACACCACAATTAAACAGCCCCTTAGCCTGAGCTCTGTGAGCTCGAGTCACTGGCACGGGCCAGCCATGGGTGTTTAGTTGCAGTGCAGATATACCTTTAATTCCTCAGTTCGTCATCTGTAGAATGGGGATAATATACTTGAACTTCTCAGGGAAGGACAAGCTACCTTAACGTTTGAGTGCAATGAGATACTATGGGGGTGAATTCATAGAAAAGCCTCTGAAGCAATTAATTAATTTTAAAATGAAATTCTTAAAGCTACAACATACAGAAAGAGTTATTGTTGAGTCAACTGTCAATACCATGACAATTCTGTATTAATGATGAAATACCCCAATAGTTGAGGTATTCAAGAATTCAGTTGTTTCAAATGCATTTGGGTGCCTGAAAGCATACTGCTTTCAAATCCATTTCTGCTGGTGTCCCTTGAAACATCACCAGAAAGTGGCAATCTATAGCTCCTCATAGAGCAGTAACAGCAAGGAGCTCAAGGAAATAAAAGTGCTACTGTAGGAATCACTAAACACTATTATTATGCTTGCTTTATGGTAATAGACCATTGGACAAAAATCAGCCGTGATGTAAGTCAGTGGAGTTTCACCTGATTACAGCAAGCCTGAATTTGGCCCTTTAAAAGGGATCCAGAAGAAACACATATTGGTTTAGAAAAAGACTATGGCCTTATTTCTGTAGAACACTGTAGGGGCACAAAAGGTGTTCAGGCATACACAACCTCAATACTTCTCACATCGAGGGCACAGCACACTTATTCAACCTTGCCTTCGCTAATATAAACACAGAGCAGCGTGTACATATTAAAAAAGCTCCAAACCCTACTAAAACAAAACACTCCACTCTCCTTTGGGGGAGAGGATGAAAGAGAGAACAAACCACATAGGGCAGATGTTAGCCATGTTGCATAATACACCATTGGTAGGTGCTCAGATACTATGATAATAAGGTGGTAATAAGAACCTGAATAACATAGAATCAAACAGTAGGGATCTATGTGATCACAAACAAATAGATGTAGGTGAAAAGAAATAATATTCATGCCTGATGTTAACAGATACTAGGGCCACAATCTGGCAAGCACTGATATATGTGGCTAACTTACACATGAATAGTTCCGTTTGTCATGATGGTAGATGTCTTCTACTACATCTTTAGGAAGAGACACATCACATCGCCACACGGAACAAGTTATACAAAAATCCCTGGGTAAACGTTAGGTGATTAGAACTGGGCAAAATATTTGTCAGAAAAGTGTTTTTCCTCCATCAAATTACACCCCTTTTCTGAGTTCATAAAATCTTAAATGAAACTGAATGTCATTTGATAAACATTTAAATTTTTGAAAAAAAAGTCATATAAAATTTGTTTTTACTAAAATGGAGTGCAAAAATTTTGGGATAAATGCTTGTTACTTTTTGAATTTCAAACTTGTTGGTTTTTTATTGGTCACATAAGTCACATAGTATTGATTCTGGTTACATGATTTCCCAGCCTGTAGTCAGGAAGGTGAGCAGAAACCATTTTTTTTTTTTACTCACTTTCTCAGAGGAAGGAGCTGTATTTTGTGTGTTGACACAGTGAGGGAAAAGATAGGTTGCTTCCCACTGGGTGTGGGCCATAATCACTTAATGATCTCCTGTACCCTCAGAAGATTCATAGAAGAATTGAGAGACTAGCCCCACGCATACACTGGAAGGGAGAACAGTCCATTCAGCAAAGATGCCAGAGAGAGGTAGTAAGCTACCAGTCTTTCCCTAGAAGAAGACAACACCAGGTAGGAATTTAAGGGCCATATGGCCTGACCATCCTCCAGAGTTTTGGATAGCTTGCAAAGGCATCCAGACTTAGGTCCTTTTACCGTTCTTCTATCACTAGAGTTGTTCTTCTATCCATGTAGTTTGGCTAGGCTGAGGCTAGTTTTATGTATTTACATGTAGCTGGGTTATGTTAATGCTGAGATTTGCAGGGGTTTTTATTATTATTTTATTTCCGGTGTAACCAATTGAATCAATAATACGTTGGGTACTCTGTGCACTCTTGCAGGGTGACCCACCATAAGTACAGCAACCAATATGCTCTCAGCCTCATTTGTGTCAGCTACCCAAACCCCTGTCTTGTGCCTCCCTGACTGGCTCCTGTTTTAGATTCTAATCCTCACAGGCTATAGGATGAAAAGATGTTCTCTGAGTGAAAGGAACAGTTGTAGGGCTAGATGAGGAAACCAGTGCAGTAGAGGAGGGTTGCCCATGTCAGCTGCCTCCTCCACATTGGTACCCTGACACCAGCATTACTAACTGCACAATGTCAGCCTCTGGCTGCTGGTGGCAGAATGCACCCGTCAACACTTCGAATGACATCTTCATTTAAAAAAACAACACCACATTTTGATGAAGGACAATCTTTTTGTTCTGTATTTGTTCAGCACCTAATCCAATGGGGTCTTGATCCATGTCTGGGGCGTCTAGGCCCTACTAATGATAATCCCAAATATTTACACTAAACCCTGATTTGGATAATGATGTTCAACTTCTCAAGGAACAGAAGTGTATCCAGTGACCATGTGCCCCAGCAAAAATTTGGATTTGGATTTCAAATAGTGAATTCCAGCAATGCCTACATACATGCTTGCATACAATCTCCTAAACGAGGGTTATTTGCTGAAGGTATGGGGTGAATTATTTTGAGGAACAACTAAATGAGTTAAAATTGTAAACTGCTTGTGGACAACTCATAGAACTCCTTGACTGAGGTATGTGTTGTGAGTTGTTTGCTCAGCTCTATCATTGATCCATCTGCATTGGGGTGAAAGTTGATTCCCCAACAGAAAGCCAGAGTAACCTGATTTTACACAGGTGCAGTACACAGGGTTGACCAGGTGAAATCCACCCTCCATCTTAGGACCCATACATGATACAGAGTTGTAGCCCAGCTCCTCCTCTGTGGACATTACTCCTGCGTATAGGGTAGAATATCTGCTGAAGTTTATCTGCCCCACTGTGTGGGATAATGGGGCCATTGGGTATAGAGTGACCTCTGCCCTGGCCCACCCCCACCCTCTATTAGTCTATGTGGGACCAGTGCAAGACTCCATGAGAGTGCATTCTTCTCCCCTCTGAATGATATAAGTCTGTGATTCCAATTTTGGAGCCCTCCCTTGATTGATGCCCCCCTCTCCCTCCTGTGTCCCCTCACATCATGTCCTGCTATAGTTGCCACCATCTCTCCTTTGTTCTCTCACTTCAGCCTGCTGTTGCATTTCCTTCTGGAATGTTTGTATACGGCATTTAACAAAATATTTGCTTCTCGCCCTCTCTCCATTTTACCCACACATCAGATGGTTTCATGCTGCTAGAGATGAGTGCTTCCAGTGGTGTCAGTTGAGGCTAAGCTGAGGGCCACATGAATGCAGAAGAGAAGCTTTGGTTGGTGAGTACATGTGATCTACTCCCACAGCCAGGCTAGGTTAGGGCCCACCCTGGAAAAGGGGAGGGAACAGAAGGTGTTTAGGAAACAGCATGTTTGTGGGGGCAGGGGTAGCAGCAGAGGGAGGATGTTTGTTTTTTTTACAGTACGGCCTAGTGGCCCCATCTGTAACTGAGATGCCATTGTACCAGAAACTATATAAACGGAGTAGGAGGCAGTCAGGACAGGGACAAAACAGAGGCACGGAGAGAGGTGAAATGATTTCGCCAAGGACACACAAGAGCAGGGAATAGCACTCAGGTTTCCTGAGTCTCTGTCTAGTCCCCTATCCAGTAGATCGTGCTTCCTGTCTGTGTGGGTAACTTTAGGTCCCTCAGCCTTCCACACCCACACAAATCCAACCTTCTGCCCCTCACCTTCCCTCAGCTAGTTCAGTATTGCCAAGCTTTCTTGTTCTATCATGAGTCTCATGGTAGTTGTTTTCTTAAAGCCCCAGATCCTGGAGTCATATGATTTCATAAGAATCTCAGCTTCCTTTTTTTAATGACAGTTTCTAGCCCCCGTGGTTGGGGAGAAAAGATTGAAATTATGAACCCAAAGGCTAAAAAATCAGAAGACAAATAAAAAGAACCCAAAATGTATAATTTTAAGTCTCATGCTGTTTTAGAGCCTGATTCATGATTTTGAATGTTCGGGGCTGGCAGAATTACTAGACCCAAGAGGTTGGGAAACATTAACTTAAAGTTGCATGAGAGAGAGAAAACGATCTGTCACAAAGGGATGAATTTCACCTGTTGTGAATAGGATTCTTCTTTTAACCCAGAGCCCCATTGTTTAGTTCTAAATTACATATATCTCTTTAAATCCCCGGAATTTCCCATTCTAGATTAATTTGCACTTGGTGAGAGAGTGTGAATGAAACTGTCAGAAGAGGATTTGCCACAGTGTCAATTTGTTACTATGCTCTTTTTATTTCTAATGCTTTCTCTGTTAAGGGAGATCTCGGAGAATTTTTGACATCTGCAAATCCTTGCATAGCACAACTCACTTATCTGATACAAAGTATGAACTATTGCAAACAAGTATAATCATTAATATGATAATGGTAGTACCCAGAGACCTTGACTGTGGTTGGGGCCCATAGGTGCTGTACAAACACACATATATAGTATGTCTTACAGTGCAACCATGTGGTGTGATTGTGATATTTGTAGACATACTCAAGCTAGCTTTAACCTAGCTAGCTCCGATACTGACAGCAGTGAAGCTGTGGCAGCATGGGCTTGAGCACAGGCTGTTCAAGCGTGCCTGGAATCCAGGGTGAATCCTTGAGCAGCCCAGTATCCAAGGCAGCTAGATAAAAGCTAGCTCAGGTATGTCTACATGAGCTACAGGAACACCCCCTGGTTGCAATGTACATATGCCCATAGTGAAAGACAGTCCCTGGCCTGAAGAAATTGCTACCTAATTAAGGACAAGATGTTTAGAGGGATGCAGAAGACAATGGAGCTTGGAGGCAAAAGGGAAGAGAGGAGCAACAATGAGAGGACATAACATTTCACAGATTAAGATGTTAAGGATAATGCAATAAGTACCCTCACCATGCTATCTGAATCACACATGCCTCCCCAAAGGAGAAGGAAATGTGGAGTGCACTCACGTTGCCTAGATTCTGTGGGGTGATTATATCCCATATGTGGCATTGTACATGCCATATATGAAATATGTAGGCACAGAGCAGTGAATTTAGGACCCTTAGTATTGTTTCACTGTCATTTCCTTTTGTGTGTAGTATTCAGAGTGCACACAAAATGCTATTCCATTCTCTCCCAGGAATAGGAATTCAGGTTAGTCACCTGTACAGTTACAAAGACTCTTCCCCCCATTTATATGTGATTTTTTTAACCCCTTTAACAGGTGCCAAAGAAACAGCCCCACAGATTCCACAGAGCCAGTATATACAGCTGCTTAGTAACAGGTCTTTTCCCATGGAAAATTTTGACTTTTTGTAAAAAAAAAAACAAAAAAAAAACTTTTCACTGAAAACTACCCAAATCAAAAATTTCTAGTTGAAAACAAAACAAATAGGGGCAGTTTGGGGGTTTTCTCAGTTGAAAAATTATTTTTTTAAGAAAAGCAGATGCTTTCCTGTCAACAGTTTTCACTTTGTAAAAAAAAAAAAAATTCTATCAGAAAAAGAAGTTTCAGTTGAAAAATTGTGACCAGCTCTAGTGAGATGATATGGGCAGCAACACCGGGCCTTCCTCTAGGATTAGAAGAACACTATAGGTCAGCCTGCCAGGCATAAGGGTGATTTTTGTGCTATGTGTGTCTGTCCAATGGGAGCAGTTCTTTTCTGAGACCTATCTTAGCCAGTCAGAGCTGGCCCTACACATTTGTGTATGGTGTGCTGGCATTGCTCAGAGGGTACCCGTTCCCCCATGTTTGTGATTTCCATCCTGAACTGAATTCAGCCTGCCACTCCTGCCCTTCCACTATACTCTTGACTGGCCACCCTACCAGACTAACCATTCCATTCCCTCCCATCTAGTGAACTAGTAGGAACCATTGGGTGGGATTGGCCTTTACTCCCCCCTCTCCTTGAAGCTACAAAGGATAGGAAAGTACTTGCAACTCCATTCCCTCTCCCTGAGGCACAGGGGAGAAGGAGGCACTCAGAACTTTGAGGTGGATTGATTCCGTTGTCCGCCCTTCCCTTATCAGCAGTTACAGGAGCCCTGGGGCTCTGCAGCCTCTCTTTGAGGTGGTGCAGCCATGTGACTAGTCTTGAGACTGCCATATGTGACTGCCTGCTGGACTCTGCTCCCACTGCAGCCATTAAACCCAAGCCTGTGCATGGGAGCTTTTAATTTCTAAATGTGAAGGCAATAAAAAAATACAATGGGAACCTGAAAATCCCAAGATTTTATTCTTAGGTGCCTCCCTTCCCCACATCTTCTCTAGACCCTTTTTCTCTCTCCCATTTGAAAAGAAAACAGACTTCTAACAATTGTACTTTTAAAGTTTTAAAATGGGGAAATAATCTATCCCCCAACTTTGGAGAATTCTAACCAGAATGGGGCTCAAGAATTCAAGAGATCTCTTCTTTGCAGCCTGTCTTGACCAGACCCACCATCTTTCTCCTCTGATCTATTTGATGCCACTTCTGCAGTTGTGGCTGCTGCATATAGACCTGATACATGCGGCACTGACAGCTGCTGCCACAACAAAAGTCCTGAGATTTTGCAAGCAGTCCTGAAGGCCCAAGGTTAAGCAGGTCTAGGGTAGAGACCATTCTGCCCCAACCCAACTTCCTGCAGCTTGGAAACCTCCAGACCTCTCCACAGCTTGTCATCCATCTATATTCTACCTCCCCTACTTCCTATCCCTGACTGTCCCACCCCTGGACAGCAGAGGAGGGGCAGCACAGATTGAGAGTAGGCCAGAGACAGGGAGGAATTGACCAACGGCTCTGAGAGACTATATGTTAAGAGGCAGGCCAGCAGTGTGAATTTATTGGCCTGTTCAGGATGGGGCCAAGCCCCTTGGGGTATGTCTACACTGCAGTTAGACACCTGTGGCTGACCCGTGCCAGCTGACTTGGAGTCATGGGGCTCAGGCTAAGGGGCTGTTTAATTGCAGTGTAGACGTATGGATGTGGGCTGCAGCCCAAACGCTGGGATCCTCCCTCCTTGCAGTGTCCTAGAGCCCAGGCTCCAGAACGAGCCTGAACATCTACACTGCAATTAAACAGCCCCTTAGCTTGAGTCCTGTGAGCCAGAGTCAGCTGACATGGGCCAGCTGTGGGTTTTGAATTGCGGTATAGACATACCCTTATAAAGTGTTCTATGAGGGAAAAGGATGGACAGAGGAAGGTTAAGGTGGATGGGAGGGGCCCCAGTCAAGAGACAGAAGGGATCATGTACCAATGGGAGGGGAGAGGAGAGTCAGATTCACTCAATGTATATCTATTAGTTTATAACTCATAGGATAGAAGATGGGTTACTGCAACATGGTGGCTGAGATTTTACATATACACAAGCTAATGTGAAAGTTACACTCCAAAATTTAGACATGTTGCATCTATCTATCCATCTGCCTAACACACTACATTTGCCATTTTCTGTAGGCTCTGTGGCAGAATGAGAATATATGATGACATACTGTTAGAAAGGGGGTGTTGGCACACGACTGCAATGAGCTGCACAGTTCACTTGTGGATTTGCTACTAGTGAGTAACAGGGTCATTCCAAACTCAAGCCAATGAAACCTTTATATCACTCTACCATGCATATGGTATGATCTTCTATTGTAACCTCTCAGAGTTAACCCACTACACTGTTTGTACTCTTTCCTTTCTGCCAGTTTCAGTAAAGAAAAATCCTTCACTTACTAGAAGCATTTGAGTGTTTAATGGGAACTCAACCAGGGCTAGAGCCTGTAGGTAGATCTTAGTGCTTGGAGCACCACAGACCATGCTACTAAAGATCAGAGACTGTCCTGAAGCATTTCACAGGAACAGATTTAACTAGCACAAGGATCAGAGCGTGATTTTCAGTTTACAATGACGTACTTAATATAATAAGTAACTTCTAAAATAAACTGATGCATTATGGTTCATATCCTTGGTTAGCTTAGACAACTTTTAAGATGATCCCTAAGTATAGAACTGGCTAATACACCAGAGGAGGAGAGGCTTTGCTTAGCAGGTTTGAATGTCATAAATGCACAGTTATGTCTTAGTAATTGTATCACAGTTGACAGATGCTGCAGCAGACATGTGACTAAAACATGACCTCATAGTTCCCTCTCTCCCCTTCCCCTCCCACCCCCCATGAGGGCAGAGCTGGGAACTAAATAAGTAGAAGGCATTTAAACAACACAATAAGTTCTTAAAGGAGAAGTGTTAATTTGGAAGACAGATGTACTTTGTATGGAAAGGTCAGCCCGTGCAGCAGCTTCTAGACAGTGCCAGTTACACAAAACTCTTTTTCACTTGGGAAACATACTTCAGTCACTGACTAATGTTATGAAAATGTTCAAGTCCTAACTCCCATGGCCTAGGTCACCCCTCCCAAGGAAAAGCTGGTGGGAGGGATATCAGGGGGAGAGAATCTTACAACAATCTTCTCACCAAGTTCTCCATGTGTTGTTCCATCAGACAGTGGGGCTGATCCCAGCCTTGGTAGATCTGTGGAAGGGCAGAGCTATCCACATGGAGACCCTCTGCCTCTGCACTGGCCCCAACAGCCCCACTTGGCTCTGTTAGGATTGCTCCATTGGCACCATGGTATCAGAACCTCTGCCTTTCTACAGTGGCTCCAGAGTCATGGGAGGATACCAGGAGCTTCACAGAAGGATAATGCTGCCTGAGGCTGGATTTTTCTCTCTGGGGATTGTCCATGGGAGTAGAACGGAGATAATGTGCATCCCCGTAGCCACTCCCCTGCACAGGCCTTGGACTGGGTGGAGAAGCCAGGCCCTGTGCAAGGTTCTGGGGAAGAAAAGGAGAGATGGTGCTCTGTAGGCAGCTGAGCCTCATTTCAATGTGGGAGAGGACCCTCCATGTGCAAGCCTAAGGGTACAATCTGGAGAACACTTTTCTATTGTACTGGTTTTCACAGTAAGAGCAGCTGTGGCCTAATGGCCAAAATATAGGGCTGGCGGGTTAAAGTTCCAGTTTTGCTGCTGACTCCCGGGTGACTTTGAGCAAGCCTCTTAACCTGTTTCCCCATGTCTGGTGTGATAGTGATGCTCTCTGAGATCTACAGATGGAAAGAGAGGTCTAAGTGCAAAGATTATTATATTTCTCACTTGAGTTTTCCACTAACAAGTCTCCAGTCTACAGTATTTCCACACTTCCAATTTATGGCCATTCTTAGAAAATGAAGACAGACATGAAACTTTCCAGCACTGTTCCACATTAGGCAGCTAAGATTACAGGTTTTTTTCTGTATGATTATTCAGTTCTGACCCCTATTATCTGTTTAATATAACTTTCTCAACAGTTTTCCCCTTGTATTGACATTTAGCATGCTTATTAATCCAAAAGTTGCAGTGGTGTTGTTTGGGAGCAACAAAATCCCACCCACCCTTGCTTAAGTTGTCAGCACAATAAAACAAATTTGGGGCTCTTTGCTTTTAAACAGGGTTTCAGGTAATTTGTGGTTTGTGCAGAGAGCTCCAGAAAGGCTCTGTTGGAAAAGTTCAGGCTTGGCATGGTCGCAGCGATTGCAGTCATCACCACTGGTGTCTGAACATTGTCAAGGGAGGTAGTGAGCTCTAGGGGAGCAGGCAAAGGCCTGGGAGTCAGGAGTGCCTGGGGTTTGACTCTGTCACTGACCTGTGGTGCTACTTTGGTCAAGTCACAGTGTCTCTGTTTGAGCCTTACCTTCTTTTTGAGTGCGTTTTAAGATCTAGGGATCAAAAGGGCTATGTAAGCATTATGTATTATTAATATAGCCTTTAATGAGGATATGACAATAGCTTGATGATAATAGCGGATGATACTAAACTGGGAGGAGTTGTAGATACGCTGGAGGGGAGGGATAGGACACAGAAAGACCTAGACAAATTGGAGGATTGGGCCAAAAGAAATCTGATGAGGTTCAATAAGGATAAGTGCAGGGTCCTGCACTTAGGACGGAAGAATCCAATGCACAGCTACAGACTAGAGACCGAATGGCTAGGCAGCAGTTCTGCGGAAAAGGACCTAGGGGTGACAGTGGACGAGAAGCTGGATATGAGTCAGCAGTGTGCCCTTGTTGCCAAGAAGGCCAATGGCATTTTGGGATGTATAAGTAGGGGCATAGCGAGCAGATCGAGGGACGTGATCGTTCCCCTCTATTCGACATTGGTGAGGCCTCATCTGGAGTACTGTGTCCAGTTTTGGGCCCCACACTTCAAGAAGGATGTGGATAAATTGGAGAGAGTCCAGCGAAGGGCAACAAAAATGATCAGGGGACTGGAACACATGAGTTATGAGGAGAGGCTGAGGGAGCTGGGATTGTTTAGCCTGCAGAAGAGAAGAATGAGGGGGGATTTGATAGTTGCTTTCAACTACCTGAAAGGGGGTTCCAAAGAGGATGGCTCTAGACTGTTCTCAATGGTAGCAGATGACAGAACGAGGAGTAATGGTCTCAAGTTGCAGTGGGGGAGGTTTAGATTGGATATTAGGAAAAACTTTTTCACTAAGAGGGTGGTGAAACACTGGAATGCGTTACCTAGGGAGGTGGTAGAATCTCCTTCCTTAGAGGTTTTTAAGGTCAGGCTTGACAAAGCCCTGGCTGGGATGATTTAACTGGGAATTGGTCCTGCTTTGAGCAGGGGGTTGGACTAGATGACCTTCTGGGGTCCCTTCCATCCCTGATATTCTATGATTCTATGAGCTAAGGGCCCCATGCTCCCCTCTTTATGGGCTCATGGCAGGGAGCCTGCCCTCATGGACTGTAGGAATTCCCATTCTATGCCACTGTCAAGGTTCCTTCCCCACTCTCAACTCTATGGTACAGATGTGGGGACTTGCATTCTTACCAGCTTAGGTTAAAAACTTCCCCAAGGTACAAACTTTGCCTTCTCCTTGAACCATATGCTGCCACCACCAAGCATTTTAAACAAAAAACAGGGAAAGAGACCACTTGGAGATGTCTTTCCCCAAAATATCACCCCAAGCCCTATACCCTTTTTCCTGGGGAAGGCTTGATAAGAATCCTCACCAATTGGTGTAGGTGGACACAGACCCAAACCCTTGGACCTTAAGAACAATGAAAAATCAATCAGGTTCTTAAAAGAAGAATTCTAATTAAAGAAAAGGTAAAAGAATCACCTCTGTAAAATCAGGATGGTAAGTACCTTACAGGGTAATCAGATTCAAAACATAGAGAATCCCTCTAGGCAAAACCTTAAGTTACAAAATGACACAAAAACAGGAATATACATTCCATCCAGCACAGCTTATTTTATGAGCCATTAAACGAAAGGAAATCTAACACATTTCTAGCTAGATTACTTACTAACTTAACAGGAGTTGTAAGGCTGCATTCCTGATCTGTTCCCGGGCAAAAGCAACACACAGACAGAAAAAACCTTTTGTCGTCCCCCCTCCAGATTTGAAAGTATCTTGTCCCCTCATTGGTCATTTTGGGTCAGGTGCCAGCGAGGTTATCTTAGCTTCTTAACCCTTTATAGGTGAAAGGGTTTTGCCTCTGGCCAGGAAGGATTTTATAGCACTGTGTACAGAAAGGTGGTTACCCTTTCCTTTCTATTTATGACAGCCACAATTCTCCTTTTGCAGGATGAGAGGGAGCCCCTCCATAGGGTTCAGGTTCTGTGGAACTGGTGGGGATGAGTGAGGAACCAGCTGGGCTCCTCCAGATTCTTCCGTCCCCAGGCCTGTGCGGGAAAACATCATAAGCTGAGTGTGTATAACTTGGGCTGTTTCTTGCACTGTACTGTAAAAGAAGCTCTGGGGGTACCAGTAGGAATCCATGAGGCCAAGTGGTAGAATGGAGACAAGGAGCAACCACATGGATTGCCCAATATTCAGGCATTCTCCGCACCACCTTCCAAGCTGCAGATCCTCCCAGTCCCACTCCCCTCCCCATGTGGCACACCTCTTTCTGCTGTGGAAACTCAGTTCCCTATGGTAACAGGTCGAGGATCCCCCTTCTGAGCTGTGGCAGTTGCATTCTGAGCTGATTCCCCAGTAACAAGTCTGTAACCCCTTAGTTGTCAACCCTCTGCCCTGGACTCACACATGGTGTCCAGCCTGCTGCCTTCTTCCCCCTCCCTCACCTTCAAGCTTCAGAAACTCTCCTCCACCCCACCCCAAGCTGAGGAAACCCTAAGCTTACTTCCCCAGAGACAACCCGGTGGGCACCTTCACAGCTCTCAAATCTCACTAGATCAGGGGTTGACAACCTTCGGCACACAGCCCATCAGGGTAATCCGCTGGTGGGCCATGAGACATTTTGTTTACGTTGAATATCCGCAGGCACGGCCCACCGCAGCTTCCAGTGGCTGCGGTTCGCTGTTCTTGGCCAATGGGAGCTGTGGGAAGTGGTGCGGGCTCGGCCGCCACTTCCTGCAGCTCCCATTGGCTGGAAACAGCAAACTGCAGCCACTGGAAGCTGCAGGGGGCCGGGCCTGGAGATGGTCAATATAAACAAAATGTCTCACGGACCGTCAGCAGATTACCCTGATGAGCTGCGTGCCAAAGGTTGCTGACCCCTGTGCTAGATTCTCCTGAAGTGAAGCCTTTGTTCTTGGCCCATCTCTGTTGCCAAACCCTCCTGTCTCAGGCCAGTGGGTGAACTTAGGCACATATCTCAGTGCACAGTCCTTGGTGCATTCACTGGCTCAGGTGCTTGGGGGTGGAGCATGCCTCCTCAGGGCATTCCTGCTCAGACAACATTATAATAACTTAAGTTTACAATACCTCTCTTCCAGCTTTGTAAGCCTTTGACACAATAATAGACCTCCATCCCCTAAGCCCTCTGATCCAAAAGCAGTGGCCTGTCCCTTGACCCTAGCCCAGGGGTTCTCAACCAGGGGTCCGGGGCCCCTGAGGGACCATGAGCAGGTTTCAGGGGGTCGGCCAAACAGGGCCAGCGTTATACTCGCTAGGGCCCGGGGCAGAAAGCCAAAGCTCCATTGCATGGGGCTGAAGGCTGGTGCCCTGAGCCCCGCAACCCGGGGCTGAAGCCTGAGTAATGTAGCTTCATGAGGGCCCCTATGACCTGGGGCCGCAGGCAATTGCCGTACTTGCTACCCCTAACGCCAGCCCTGGCTTTTATATGCAGAAAACCATTTGTTGTGGCGCACGTGGGCTGTGAAGTTTTTATAGAATGTTGGGGTGGGCCTCAGAAAGAACAAGGTTTAGAACCCCTGCCCTAGACTATGGTGGATATGGAAACTTTCTCCAGGCACCAGCGTTTTCATACCACCACAGGTATCGACCTTATAAAATGGGAAGCTCCTAGATTGTCCACCTCAGTGACAAGCCAATGATTCCCCAATCCTGTGTGTTGATTTTCAGTTCTATTTAGAGATGAAAAGGGGCCTGTATATCTAAGACATTCTTTTCTAAGTTCCAAAAATGAGCTGCCCCTCTGTTCTTAGGTATTGTCCCATCTGCTCCCCAGCACACAATCAGTGCCACATGCTGTTAAAATCTAATCCTGCTGAGGGTTCTCCTGCCAATCCAACTGCCCAAAGATATTTTGGCACTAGAAAGAGTGACAAGAAACTTTTCTGCTTCCACTAATGCAGCTGTCTGCTATCTAAGGTGGCTAGATGTCCTGATTTTATAGGAACAGTCCCGATATTTGGGGCTTTGTCTTATATAAGGGTCTATTACTCCCCACCCCCATCCCAATTTTTCCCATTTGCTGTCTGGTCACCCTACTGCTAACCAAAATTGTCATTGCTTTCAGTCATGAATGTTTTCTCTGGCAGAATGGAAGTAGTCTGCACACCTATCTACGGAAAATTGCACATCACCACAGTAGTTTTAGCTCTGCTCACTTTCACCTATTTGGCAAGTAAACATTTGAGTATCTAGGAGGAAGTAGGCTAGTGAGATATGGAGACAGACAGCAGTTGGGGTTCTGTCTGAGTCAGATGGTGAATCCATTTTCGTTCATGTTATTGTCCATGTAAGAGTTAAATAAAAGCATTTCACTGAGCCCTGAGACTTCAAGAACAAGGTCTGCAATCATTTCCTGGTTGTCGTGTACTCACATCAGCATTCTGAACATGGAGCTTCTTGCATTTCACCAAGAAGTGAAATCCACAAGCACCGGTCTCTTGCTGAGCCTGATTCATGATAATGGATTTTCTAATTAGCACTGCACTGCTAGGCCCACCCAAAACTACTCCCGTTCAGTGCGAACTGTCAAATTTTCATAGTTTGAATATTTGGGAAGTTAGGTTGATTATGAGCTGTGTTGTTCCTTATAAAATGAGAGATGATCTCACCTAGTGGTTGGAGAGGAAGGTTGACACAGACCTAATAGTTCCATTCCTAGTTCTGCCAGGGGTTGCCATGTGTCCTTGGGTAAATCACGTACTCTCTGTGTGCTTCTCTCTACTCATCTTTTCTTCTATACCTCCAATAGTACTTCCCTGCCCCAAAAGCCTGTTGAGAGAGACAAGGTGGGTGTGGTAATATCTTTTACTGGACCAACTTCTGTTGGTGAAGGAGACAAGTTTTCAAGCTCTTCTTCAGACTTGTCTCTCTCACATCCTGG
This sequence comes from Lepidochelys olivacea, assembly GCF_965140295.1. NCBI lineage: Eukaryota > Metazoa > Chordata > Testudines > Cheloniidae > Lepidochelys > Lepidochelys olivacea. The sequence goes on along the minus strand of NC_140413.1, from coordinate 176,581,252 downwards.
GATCAACATGGCTACAACAACACTGCAAACATCAAAGGAGTGCTGTAAGGCTTAGCTAATATTAGTTCAGCACTTTGAGATTGTTGGATGAAAAAATTCTAGAGAAGTGGTTTTATTATATGTACACATATTGATGCTTGTTTGTTAGGAGAATTTAGCTGTAGATTTTCAAAGGTTTTTAGAGGTGGGATTCACTAGGGGGATGTAGACTGCACATTGCAGCACCTAACTTAAGCATCCAGGCTCCCTATACAATGGGGAGAGTTAGGCGTCAAAAAAGGGATTCACAGAAGCCAGCAAGCTGAGTGGGGAGCCCCTTAAATCCCACCCCCCAAAGGGAATTAGGCATCTAAGTCTGGGCCAGAGGGAAGCATCTCCTTCCACTTGTGATTCACAGCTGTAAACCCTCTCCTGGAGTTAGGGATCTAAACCAAGTCAGCCCTTTTCCAAGGAAAACTGAGGAGGAGGAGGCGGCGGCGGTGGTAATGTCCCCCTTTTATGCAATAGCCCAGTGGTTAGGGCTATTGGGTAAAAAGGAAGTAGTGGCACCAGCATCTCCTCCTCTTTTGTTTTGTTTGGGGCCCAATCCAGCAGATGTGCTCTATGGCAGCCGCTGAATGCACATACCAGCTCAAGCCCCAGAGGTGAAACAGGCAGGGGAATACTTATTCTGTGAATCCCACCAATGAGTTAGATGCTGAGCTGCTTGATGATGTCAGGACTTAGATGGCTGTGTGTAATTGCCCGTCAGCAGAAATGTAGATGCTTACAGGGTTAGGCAGCAGCTGAAGTGAGGGGTTTGAGGATTTAAATTTTAAATGTAGGTGCCTAAAGTGGCAGTGAGAAACTCAAGGGTATGTCTAAACTGTGATTAAACACCTATGGCTGGCCTGTGTCTGCTGACTTAGGGGGCTCAGGCTGCAGGGTGGTAAAATTTCAGTGTAGACATTTGAGCTTGGGCTGGAGCCTGGGCTCTGGGCACCTAAATGCCTTTGAAAATCTGGTCTGTGATGTTTACCTCATGCTTTTTTTATTACTGGCTACTACCATTACTAAAGACTATTAAAAAAAGCTATTTTTTGATGATACTTCCTAAAAATGTCAAGTACTCTGAGCCAAATTTTACTCCACTGTATTCAGTCAATTGTGGGTGAAATTCACCCTGGCACGGAGAGCCAGCACAAGGCCTAGACACCACAAAAACCCTGGGGTGCTGAGGAGATGGACAGGAGCCTGTTATATGTGTAACGTGTTGTCAGAGCTGGCTAGATGTTATTGAGAATGGATGAAGTGACAGGATTGTTAGCAAATTGTCTAGGGTTTTAAAGTTTTACTTTTCAGACTTGAACTGGGAAGGAGTTAAAGCTGCTAAACCCTGCTCTGCTTCTCACAATCCACCTAATCAAAGCAGGAGTTACAGTGAATATCTCAATGCCTAATTCACTAGTAGGAGTCCCTGATTTCTCTTTTAAATTTAGCACAGAATAGTAACTCTTACAAAACATAAACACAGCAAATATGAGAATTGCTATAACTTCAGCGAGCAGCTGCAGACTCCCTGCTTTACAGAGTGACTAAAGCAGATAGTGTGATGGGTTCAGTCACAGAGACCCCCTTGGGACTGTCACCTAAGATGCTGAGACTACCTCTGAGCCCATTTTCTCTGCCAGTTTGGTCCTTCAGAACCCTGCCTTGTTGAGCCAGACATACCAGTCTGCTCCAACACAGACCGAGGGTCTGAACCTTGCACCCCAAAGCTGCAGACTTAACTGAAAACACCTTAAGAAGTACTCCTGTCTCCAGCACCCAGACAGCTCCCAATGTGATCCAAACCCCAAACGAATCCCTTTTACTCTCTATAAAGCTTATACAGGGTAAACTCATAAATTGCCCGCCCTCTATAACACTGATAGAGAGATATACACAGCTGTTTGCTCCCCCAGGTATTAATTACTTACTCTGGGTTAATTAATAAGCAAATGTGATTTTATTAAGTATAAAAAGTAGGATTTAAGTGGTTCCAAGTAATAACAGACAGAACAAAGTAAGTTACCAAGCAAGTCTAAGCCTAATACATTAAGAAACTGATTACAGATAAATTCTCACCTTCAGAGATGTTCCAATAAGCTTCTTTCACAGACTGGACTCCTTCCTAGTCTGGGCCCAATCCTTTCCCCTGGTACAGTTCTCATTAGCTCCAGCTCAGGTGGCAACTAGGGGATTTCTCATGAAAACCTTTGTTCTGTTCCACCCCCTTTTATAGCTTTGGCAAAAGGCGGGAATCCTTTGTCTCGCTCTGGGTTCCCACCCTCCTTCTAAAATGAAAAGCACCAGGTTTAAGATGGATTCCAGTACCAGGTGACATGGTCACATGTCCTGTGAGCCCCCCTCCATTCCTCCAGGACTGGCCTGCATGTATGCAGTTGAGGCTTGCAAGTAAACAGAGCCATTTACCACCAATTGTCCTAGTTGATGGGAGCCATCAAGATTCCAAGCCACTATTAATGGTCCACACGCTGAATAGTTACAAAAGGAGTTCAGAGTAATATTTCATATTTCTAGCTTCAGATACAAGAATGATACATTCATACAAATAGGGTGAACACACTCAGTAGATTATAAGCTTTGTAATGATACCTTACAAGAGACCTTTTGCGTGAAACATATTCCAATTACATTATATTCACACTCATTAGCATATTTTCATAAAAGCATATGGAGTGCAACATCACAAACAGTATTAGATTCATCCCTCATTTCATAAACCTGTGTACATAAGCTCATTCCTACAGAGCAGGAAATATTTCCCCTAGATGTCAGGATGCAGTGGACAATACTAATCACTTAGTCATGCATCCGATGAAGTGGGTATTCACCCATGAAAGCTTCTGCTCCAATACGTCTGTTAGTCTATAAGGTGCCACAGGACTCTTTGCCACTTAGTGTTAGGATTCCTCTGAAACGTCTTCCGCTCATTTTTCCAAGAACTCAGTTCTATTCCAGTCACATCACTTAGGTTCCTTTATCTGGCATATAGCAAAGCTACTCTGAGTTGATCAGACTAAAGCATAGTGGGTGGGTATAGGGCATACGACACACCTAAAATTACACAGTAAACCTCTTCCTTTTATATACATTTCATTACATGTTTTGGGATTGGCTGGTCACTTTGTAGGAACCAACCACTGTACAGCATGCACTGTCCATGCACAATTTACTCTTTACCTCATCTTACATTTCAGGCTTATCTCAACCATTGTTACCTTGTCCATTGTAAATGGTTCCCTGGGTGTTCCCCTTATTTTAGCAAGTACAGACATTTTGTTTCCAGCCTGCTGATCCATTTACCTCCCTAATCCTGTCTCCCAAGAAAAGAGGCATCACCTATGTCCAATTACTCATGTCAAGCCAGGCTTACATCCCACTGCTCTTGCTTTAGGGTGTGCTTTAGTTTTGTTTTATATATTTGCATTTCCTTTCATTTGCATTATTTTCCTGCTTTCCTGTGCTTTGTTTTTTAAATTCACTACCCAGCAACACAGTCTGAAGACCACAGTAGCTGTAATTATTTGAAGCAGCGTTAATACTAGGCTTAAAGTGCGAGCCAGGTAGTGCAAGCTCATCTCCTATGGCGTAGTTTACCAGGGTGTAATTCCACATTATAAATTTTCTCTGCCTTTAAAGCACTCTTTTGTAATTTTCACTTTGCTTTTATTTTAAGTACATTATAAATCAGGCGCACAAAATATAATTTTTTCAAGGAATTACCACAGGAAGTTTAGGTGTTAAACACAACATAGGCCAATTAAAATAACATTCCCTGGGTCCATATCAAAAGTTGTCCACTTCAGCCACTATGCAATACTTGTTATCACACCATAGGCAGCTTTTACTTTACCAACATCCCAGTATCTCAACCTTACTGTGCAATTTGGAGACCATTCCCCCAGAGTGAGCCCACATGCCAACAACTCTGTTTATAAGACGTTACACCTGTACATGTAAATATTCCCCAGCTGCAAACAGCCATACAAGTCTGGAGCTTTCCAGACATTTCATTGTTTTGCAACAGTATTTGAGGAGGGAAAACAAACTTCTTCCTCATTGTATGGGTTGCAGCGGTTTTATATTTAACTTCATGGTATTGGGCCCTTGCTAATTTTTTTACTTTGCACCAGCAGGTATCACCTGTCTTGTACCAAATGTTTAACTTTTTTTGCGGTGATAAAAGACGACACATTTCCTTGCTCCATTTTACTTAAGAATGCATTTACTTTTTACAGCAAGTATTTTCTACACATTACATATAATATTATTAGAAAACATTGACTTAATGCCATACTTTTAAAAAAGTAATTACATTATGTATATTACATATAGTTAAGAAAGCTTTATTAATGAGTCCGTGGTTTTGCTCATTGAATGGATACAGTACTTTTGCTGCTATTTTTTTGTTGAAATACTTGGTTATGTTCCCACAGCAGCTCTGTGTCAGCATGGTTTTAGAGTAACATACCAATTTTAGAGAGACAAGAGGGGTGAGGTCACATCTTTTATTGGACCAACTTCTATTGGTGAGAGAGAGAGAGACTCCAGGTCACATCATTATTAGTATATATGGAACCAGTTAAGCCATATAGAAATCCCCATTTCCTTTAGTGGTTTTAAATAAATTGTCTGTAGTCAAATAATTTACATTAGATTATTTTTGTACCTGCAGCAGCCTGCACAATTAATTATTTACAGACCCATTTACTGGGAAAGGCCCATTTCCTTCAGAATGGCTGTGAAGGCATCTTGGGGGGGGGAAGCAGAGGGGTAATAGTCGTCACAATCTGACCTCCCCTTTGCACAATTTGTTTGATTGCTAAGGATTTCACCAGGCACCAGTTATACTGCCATAAGTGGGCTGTATTATTAAACCTAACATTCTATTTTTAACACCCTTTTAACACTTAGGGTATGTCTATACTACGAAATTAGGTCGAATTTATAGAAGTCGTTTTTTTAGAAATCGTTTTTATATATTCAAGTGTGTGTGTCCCCACAGAAAATGCTCTAAGTGCATTAAGTGCATTAACTTGGCGGAGTGCTTCCACAGTACCGAGGCAAGCGTCGACTTCCGGAGTGTTGCACTGTGGGTAGCTATCCCACAGTTCCTGCAGTCTCCGGAAATGAGATTCAAAAGTTCACGGTTCTTTTCCTGTCTACCTGGCCAGTGCATCTGAGTTGAGAGTGCTGTCCAGTGCGGTCACAATGGAGCACTCTGGGATAGCTCCCGGAGGCCAATACCGTCGAATTGTGTCCACAGTACCCCAAATTCGACCCGGCAAGGCCGATTTAAGCGCTAATCCACTTGTCAGGGGTGGAGTAAGGAAATCGATTTTAAGAGCCCTTTAAGTAAAAAAAAAAGGGCTTCATCGTGTGGATGGGTGCAGGTTTACATCGATTTAACGCTGCTAAATTCGACCTAAAGTCCTAGTGTAGACCAGGGCTTAAATATCCTCTTTAACAGGGTATTACTCCCCCTTCCCCGGACTATTTAGTCCCCTCTGAGCTCTACAGTTGCCAAAGCTCCTTTTAAACTGCCCATACTTTTTTTTAAAACTACTTTGGTTTTTCATTGGTTAAGATACTTTTACGATTTTACTTGCTACCAAGTTTTGGGACTGAAACTATTCTATTTTATTTCTCAGAATAACATTTCTCAGCTGTCTTTTTTGGCATCTTTAAGCTTGTTTTTTATGTTTTTAGCAGTTATTTTTTAACTGAGTATATTTTGCCTGCAAAGCTGTGCTTACTAAATGCAGTCCTTGAACGAGGGCTGCTTTTTACCGTGGATAGGAAAGAGACATTGTTTTCTCCTTGACCATTCAGAGATCTTTTCCAATTTAGTCTGTTTTCTTAATTATAATTTTAATGTGCTTTTTATGCTTTTTGCATTTATTCCTCAAGATGGCACATTTTGCTGGTAAAGTTTTAGCCACCACAAATAATTTGTGTAAATTTGCTGCTTTGATCTGGGTTTTCTTTGCCTTAGGATAAAAACAAAACAAAACTAGATACTATTTTTGTCATGGCCACCAATGGGTTCTATTTTTTGAAAATTTACAGACCTTTGCTATGCTCTACCAATAATTTATTTATTTATTGGATTCACTGGACATTTGCTGTGTTCTGCCAAGGATTCTCTTTTTTTACATCTAATACCACTCTCTGGAATTCCTTTTGAACCTGGTCCCAGTCTCCCCCTAATACTTCTGTGGGCAGTATAGGGTTGGCCCTTAGATTTAACCCACTTCTCCAGTGTGGTTCTTCCTCATATTTAAACTCTTAACCCCTTCCAATGCACTTTCCCTTAATACTAGGTTGCGACGCTCACACTAAGGGCTGTGTACATTACCTGCTCCAGATGAGAGGATCCAAGTGACAGCATCATTGTATTGGGGTTCCCCTGAGACCTCTTCCACTTGGTTTTCCAAGAACTCATTCCAATTCCAGCCTCATCACTCAGATTCCTTTATTCAGCATACAGCAAAACAATGCTGAGTTGATCAGACTCAAGATTCGGAGTGGGTCTAGGGCATACCATGCATTTAAAGTTACACAGCAAACCTCTTCCTTTATATGCATTTACACATTACATTGCAGCACATCACACATTTTGGAACTGGCTTGTAGTAACCAATCCCTGTACAGCATGCTCTGTCTACACACTCTCCATGCACAGTTTACTCTTTACCACATCTTTTGTTCCATGCTTGTCTTAGACATTGTGAATGGTTCCCTGGCTGTTCCCCCTTATCTTAGCTAGTACTAACATTCTGCTGATCCATCTACCTCTTGTCTTCCAAGAAATGAGGCCTGACCCATGTCCAATTACTCATGTCAAGGCAGGCCTACACATGGGACAAATTCTGGGCTCCAGTCATGTCTTAGTAAGGGGCACAGTAGTCTCTGGTTGCCTCATAATGTGAGCGGGGGGTGGTGGGGAGGGCTGGGCTACCTGATCCTGAGAATGGAGGAGGAGGGCATCTGTACTTACTCTGGAGCCAGCCCACGTGGAGCTGCTCAGGAAACCGGATGGTTGTGCTAATGAACTCCGTGCCCATTCACCCTTTTTGAAGCCCCACATTCCTCCCTCCCATGTGTGCCACAGACTGGAGATCCTGTAGGAGTAGAAGAGAGGGTCTGGACCTGGATCCCTGTGGTATTTTCAGGGGGATGGACTCAGTGACACACTATGTTCTATTGGGTGCTCTGTGGCAGGGAGGGGATGTCTGTCTCTCCCCAGCTGATGGCTCTCCATGGGCCATGTCACCTACTGAGTTGGTGAGGAGCCCATTTCCACCTTGGACATTAGGGCAGCCTGGTCTCCTTTAATACCATTCCTCAGTACCCTGACTGCCATAGATAGCCACAAGCTCATGGACTGCACTTAGGAGGAGGATAGTGGTCACACAAACGCTTTGAAAGAACTTCTACAACCTTGGGATCCATGGGTTCATACCTTGGCAGCACCATGGAGCTGCTGAAACCTTGTGCAGTGACTATGGGCTGGACCAGGGTTTGGCCCTATATCATTTAATGAGACATTTGTTTATACAGAGGAATCTGTTCAGATAACACACCCTAGTGGAAACAGAAATATGTCAATTAGATAATCAGAGGCTTAGGGGAATATGCCACCTTCATTTTCTGGATTACTTTAAAAATAATCAGTGTATGGGGAAGCCATTAAAACATTAGACACTACAATACACACAAGCCAGAACACTACAATACACAAAGGCCAGCCACAGCTGGAAATTTTAGTTTTCAAACAAATCCCTGCTGCATACTGTGGCAGTGAGCAATACTTGCTTCACACTGGCGTGAATGACTACGCAAGCAGCAGGACAGTGGTGGCTCAGGCCCACTAGGCCCTGCTCTGAGCACAGGAGTTGCACTGGTTTATCCAAAGGGATGACGTTGCACTGATTTTATTAACTTTGTGCATGGACACTCTTACAGTCAGTTTAAACCTGCTTTACATCGGTTTAGTTTGCCCCAGACTAGTGTAGTGTCCCTACATACAGTTGCACCAGTTTAACTAAACATCACCCCTTTAGTTAAATCAGTGCAACACCTGTGTGTAGTCAAGCCCTAAGAGTAGTGTTTGTCCTCCATTTAGATTAACTGCACTGAATTGAATCTTCTCTCTTACCCCAATTAAGGGCCAGATTGTGACTGGTGTCTGTGCAGCCACCCAAGGCAGGATGATGGGTCAAGAAGTCCCACCCACCCGCCCGGTGTTTCTCATGCAGGGGCTGTCACACTTTTAGTCCTCACACTCCCATGAATACACAGGACCCTCCCTGAGGTCACTAATCACCCCAAATGAAGCAGGGGTTAGGCAATCTCCAGGGCAACCATGCAAGGGAGTGTACTTTGCACCCCTTATGGTTCATGCCAGTGGGTGCACTCCCTCTGCTCACTGGGTCATCCCAAGTGGCACAGTGTCTTACGTGTTCCCACTGGGTTTTTGTGGCTCTGCACTACCATATTGCAATGCCATGGCTAACAGTCACAGTCAAGCCCTAGATAGCCATACACTTTATAGGGTTACTGAGTAAGCAAATTCTGCCTGGTGCAGTAGGGGGTCCAATCCCTCATTCTCCTTGTTCTCCCAAATTCCCACTGGGAGTTCTGGGTACAGCAGGAAATCATGGACTGGGCCCTATGTACTATCTGTCCCCATATGAATTAGCTCACAGACTCATAGACTTTAAGGTCAGAAGGGACCAGCATGATGTGACTTCCTGCACATTGTAGGCCACAGAACCTCACCCACCCACTCCTGTAATACAATCTTTCAGAGGCTGAATAGCATTACTATATTTAAAATGTGTAAGATGTGTTTTAATGATTAGACAAACAAGTTATAGGGTTAGATGCCTCTTGTATCATTTTGCTATCTTTGAAAGAAACCCAATTAATCATTTTTATTGCAAAGTAACCATACTTCTAAGATTCTTGGTGAATTCTTCCATTATAGCTATTTTTAAATGAGAATTAACTCCTTAGGGGGGGAAATACATCTTTTGTACAAGATTGTACTGTTAATAAATATAGTGGATTAGTTTCTGGTGTTGAATAACTGCCTACTTCTCTCTGCATTACATACTACCATAGTTATGTTCAGAGCATACACAGAGAAAATATATAAAAACATAAAATACTCTTGCTGAAAGGTTCCCGCGTAACACTACTTTATTTCTTAGAATCCAGAACCCTAACACAAAAGAACAAAACACAGAGACAAAACAGGCTGCTCCCTGAAGCAAAGATGCACAACTCAGCCCATGTTTCTCTAGGTTTAAGCATGCCAGGTGTCACCATCTTGTAACAGCATCTCTAAAGAAGTTGTTTAAGTGGGAACTGTAGAGGGCAGACACCCAGGACCTGATTCTTCACTGTGTTACACCAGCACATAACTGGTGTGTCTCCGCTGGAGTCAGTGGGATTTAAGTACGTGCCTGAATGCTTTGCTGAATGGAGGACCATAAATGCAAATTTTTAAGAATGAGGGTAATTAACCATTGGAACAATTTGCCAAGGGATGTGCTGGATTCTCCATCACTCACAGTCTTTAAGCCAAGACTGGATACCTTTCTAAAAGAGATGTGATAGCTCACACAGCAGGTATGGGCTTGATGCAGAAATTACTGGGGGAGGTTCTATGGCCTATGTTATGTGGAAGGTCAGAATAAATGATCATTTTGGTCCTTCCTGGCCTTAAAATGTATTAATATAAACTAATCTCTGTCAGGCAGTGATTCTGTCTTGCTATGTGTTTGTATAATACCTAATATTAGCAGGTACAATTTCCATTGGCTTTCTTCAGAGTTGAACCTGTATTTTATGAGGAAGGAAATCAATGGGCATCAATGGGAGTTGAGAATTGCACTGAAATCAACAGTAAGTGGACCTACATGTCAGAGGAAGGAACTGGGTTTACTGTCCATATGCTAGAGTATGGATCCAACACACAAAATTATCCTGTGGATTTGGGATGCATTCTGGAGGATTATATGAAATTGATACTTCAGGATATACGGTCAGGAATAAAATGTATTATCTAACTGGTTTAATTTAAGATATAGAGAACTTGATTAAAAGGGTTAGATTAGAAGCAAGATTTACAAATGGCTAAGTGCTGGGGGTGGGGTAGGAGACTATTGAAATAATGTAGATATCTTTTATAAAACACAGTACCATGGTTTACAAAAGATGTAAATATAATGATTGGATCCAGGATTTTCTCCCAAGAAAATGTCATTTAATCAGTCTACTGCTTCTTGTCTAAAACTGCCTTCGCAACTTTTTACTAGAAGCACTTTAAATTCCACTGTGTCTTGACAGGTCAAAATAATTACCCTGGAGTGCCCACACTGCATGAAAGTCACCTCTGTGCAGACAGCCAGCACTAAACCTGCCCCGCATTTACGCCATCAAAATAGAACTTAAAGGGTGCATAAGTCTTGAGTGGGCCGTTGATACAGGACTGGCTAGCAACACTGTACTCAGCAACCTTAAGGACAGTACGGATCCCTGAAATATGGCGTGAGGCAATGGTAATTGCCATTCCAAAGCCTGGAAAGCCCACTGATGAAGCAGAAAACTATAGGTCAATTTCTCTACTATGTATGACCTATAAACTTCTTGAATGCGCTTTTACTGACCCAATTATCCCTGTCGAACAGGCAGGCTTCTGGCCAAAACATAGTTGGTGAGACCAGGTTCTGGCACTCACAACTCAAATTGAGGCTGGCTATCAAAAAAACCTAAAGACTGGCGCAGTATTTGTTGACTTGTCATCTGCATAAGATACTGTATGGATTAAGGGCCTGATGCTGAAACTTGCTAAAACTATACCTTGTTACCACACACTTCACCTGCTGTGGACCATGATGAGTAACAGTCGACTACGGGTGTATCTGGGTAATAAGACCAGCTCACCCCGTATCATAAACAACGGGCTACCACAAGTCTCTGTACTTGCGCACCCTTTTAATATTTACATAAGTGACATGCCTCCAACTAAATCACAAAAGTTTGGATATGCAAATGATCTTGCCATGACAATCCAAGCATCAAACCTCCATGACATTGAGAAAGCATTAACTGAGGACCTCCAAAATATGGAACAATATTTCTGGAAATGGAGGCTCAAATCAAACCCTGAAAAACAATAGTTAGCACATTTCATCTTAATAATAAGAGTGCCAAAAACACACTGAAAGTAGCTTTCTGTGGTAAAAATGTGCATCACGATTACACTCCAAAATATTTCGGAGTGAAACTCAACCACTCTCTCCTTCCATGATCATCTCGAGAAGGTAGCTGCAAAGATAAAAACGAGAGCCAATATAATCCAGAAACTAGCAGGTACAACCTGGGGTGCATCAGCATTGAGAACATCTGCAATAACACTCATATATTCAGTAGTTGAATATTGTGCACCAGTATGGAGCAGATGCAGCCCAGCTAAATACAGTGATACAGTGCATCACGGGAACCCTTAAGTCAACTCCAACACCATGGTCACCTGTCCCGTCTAACAGCGCTCCCCTGCCAATATGCCGAACTGTTGCAACATTCCCCAAAGCTCAGCAAATGCAGGAAAACAGATGTCTTCCTATTCACCAAGACCTTGACAATGCCCCCCTGCAATGTCTTAAGTCCTGCTAGCCTTTCTGGGAACACTCGTTTAGCCTCATGCAATCAGGCTATGATCAGAAGGAGGCTTGGAAAGCAGATTGGGCTAAATAAGACTTTAAAAATAAGCCCTTTGTGCCAGATCCCACGCAGAAGGTTCCTGGGTTTGACCTTCCATGGTCATCTTGGTCAATTCTGAACCAAATTCGAACCAACCAAGGTAGATGCAGATATCTAATGCACAAATGGAAATTCAAGGACTCCCTAGTGTGCGAGTGTGGTTCCCCATGACCATCGAACATTTCACTACCTGCTGCCCAATTTATAAATATGAAGGAGGCATCACTGCAATAAATTCTGCGACTCCTGATGTAGCCATTTGGCTCAATCGGCTTCAGGTGAAATTGTAGTTGCTGCTCTACACCAGCCGTACGCAAGAAAAACAGGACTGGTTTTTTTCACTCTCTCTCTCTAAGGAGAGAGGAGAAAAGTATGTATTTCCCTTAATCCAGTGTGGGTTCTATAGTCAAATGAACCCTTTTGCTAAGATCTTGTGATGTAGATTTAAGCTGACACACATCTTACACTTCCAAATGCCAGAAGATCTGGGTAACCTATTGAGCCTGTACCTACTTAAGCACATGTAAATAGAGAAAAGCCAATATCCCCTGTGTTCTTTGAATGCTGCCGGGGTTGCCTTTAAAAACCCATCACCTGCAGTAGTTGCACTTGCTGTGATCTGTGCAGTATTCTCCATTCTAAATACAGAGAACGTTTCTGGGAAGTGTTCATACCAGTGTGATACCTCAACATTTCATTGACACCCAGTGTCACTTTGACTACACAAGTTATTAATTAACTGTGGCTTCTGACTTCATTTAAAAACTTGAATTTCCCCTCTTCTGTACAAGAGCACATAGCCAGGATTTCCCATTGAAAAGGATACATGTTAATCCTAGAGTTGTAACCACAATACAGTTGCTAAGTGTGAGCATAAAACAAGGGAAAAGTTCACTGTGTCACAGTGTCCGCACTTTTATTTCAGTTCTGGTTCACACAAACAAATAGACCTCATGATGATAATGCTCCTAACCAAGTCTTAAGTGGCAGTAACTTAGCTGATAAGTTACTTACCCTTTATGTCCTGGACACATTTTAACTTACAAATATTTCTATGACATGATTCTCCACAGCTTGCACCTTGTGCTGTCATTTAAACCTTTGCAAAGGCAGTGCAAAACACTTACTATTCTGAATGACTTTGCAGTGAAGAAAGAGAGCCTTAGCCTTTGTCTTCCCATGCTATGTAGATCAGTGTTGGCTGGCTGGGGGCCCGATCCACTCATTTATGCCTTAGAGTGCAGAGGAGAAGAACACTTTCCTGGTTCTTTGGCTGCTATCACTGGGGCTACACAGAGCCAGAAAGATGGTTGGCCTTCCAAAATCATGGAGGCTGGAACTGACAAAGCCATGCATCACTGGCTTTCTGTTCAACCCAACCTCCCTACCTCCTAATAAGCCCACATTCTTCCACATGCAGTGCCACTCAGTAATGTAGAAAAGATATTGGGGAGAGTGGGGGAAAAGCTGTCTCAAGCAGCAGAATCTCTCAGTACTATACTCACAGTAAGTTCCACTACCTTTATACCTGTAAGAGGAACATGCCAAATAGGCCAGCTTTTCTCCTGTCTCCTCCACTGTTTGCTGTCATTGTTAGTATTATACAGTATCCAAAATTGTGATGCACCTCTCGGGACAGACACAATGCATAAGGTCCTTTGCCCAAAGATTTTACAGTCAAGGGAACAAAGGGGTGACGGAACAGTGAGATAGGACTGATGGCCGTGGGTAGGTGGGGAAAGATAATGGTGATAACAATAAGATTTTATGGCTATTCAGCAAAGGGCTGTGTACTGATCAGTCAGGCACTTTTAATAATTCTTGATTGACTCCTTTCTTGCAGGCCTTGCATAATGAACAGATCTCATCTCTGTCCTTCCCCCAGCCCAAAGAGCAGAGTTGAAGGAGAAGGGCCTGCCTAGCAAGGGAGGGGAGGTATCATGCAGCCACTCTCCATGTTGTATAGAGCAGTAGTTCTCAAAGCCGGTCCGCTGCTTGTTCAGGGAAAGACCCTGGCGTGCCGGACTGGTTTGTTTATTGCCGCGTCCGCAGGTTCGGCCGATTGCAACTCCCACTGGCCACGGTTCGCGGCTCCAGGCCAATGGAGGCTGTGGGAAGCGGTGGCCGGCACATCCCTTGGCCCGCGCCGCTTCCCGCAGCCCCCATTGGCCTGGAGCCACGAATCACGGCCAGTGGGAGTCGCGATCGGCCGAACCTGCGGATGTGGCAGATAAACAAACCAGTCCGGCGCGCCAGGGGCTTTCCCTGAACAAGCGGCAGACTGGCTTTGTGAAGCACTGGTATAGAGGGGAGCCCATGACCTGACCCTGGTTGCTGATAGAGATGATGCTTGCTTATGTTCTATAGAAATGTAAGTAGGCCCCAAAATCTATTTCCTAAAACAGGCTTGACAATAGTCAAGCGAGGCCTGGTAAAATATGAATAAAGTGAAGTGAGAAAATTCAGAGGAAAATTAAAGGTAAGTTTGTACATAACCCCAGGTCATGGTATAAACTTGGTTTGGTCCTAACTGTTTTCTACAAGTGTTTTAAATAAAATGTTAGTGTTTTGGAAAATGCTATGTATATTGATAGTTATTGGCATGGCATTTACACAGATGTTAATTAAGATGCTGCTTAATGTTACATAGCCAGTGAGAAAATAGAAGATTTTGTATTATGGTAGCAGAATTATAGATATCTTAAAGGTGAATTTCATGTTAATTAATTAATGGGCAGTATTATAACTGATTATAAAAAGGGTAGCGTGCTAATTTTAGATTAGCCGCACCCGTCCACTGTCAAGATACCATTAGAGAAAGGATTATACCAATTCTTCCTATCCACGGACTGATCACCCCTGAATGCATCCTTTCATCTTAGAATTTGAGTATCAATGCAGTGTGTGGCTACCTTGTAATGCCTGTTTGTTTAAAGACTTTATTTAAAATAAAATAGTTAATTTTATCACTCATTGTGTCATTCAATGTCCTCCATTAAATTAAATGATCTGTAACCATCATGGAGCCTTGAACCTTAAGGAACTGAGTTTGGCTTTATTCCTTATCTTTAAAACTACTCATTGGAATATATACATCAAAGGTTATACCTCCTAGCACTGTTACAATTACTCTTAACACTGAATGGATGCCTCCAACACCTGGAGTCATCCTCACCAGAGCTGGGTGGAAATCAGTCAATATTTTCCTTGAAAATTTTCAGAAGAAATTATTTAAATTTTTTAAAGAGTTTGTGAAAATTTTATCAAATATACTTTGCATCGAGTTGGTCTGTACAGCACTGATGGTAAGAAATAGTGTAGTATTATGAGCATCTAAGTGGAGAGTCCAGTCCTCAGTCACGCAAAGCTGCCATAGGCTTCAGTGGGAGTTGTGTGAGAGTCAGGACTGCAGGCTTGGGCCCCATGACTCTTGTGCATGTTATGCTCATTATCACCTGATTTTTGCCTAAGTCAGACCCTGTTGAAATGGCCAGCACCTCAGAATTTTCTGATGCAGTGTTACAGTTTAAACCCTCGTGGGCAAACAGTTATTACCAGAGAGAGAACTGAACACATACTTTCAAAGTGCTAACACAGAGCAGAGAGGATACAATGGCTATAACTAGAGCTGGCTGGAAAACAAGAATTTTATTTCATGGAAAAACTAAAGAGATTTCTTTCCACATCAGGACAAAACTAGACATTTTAAATTTTTTTGCAAAAAGAGAAGCTATAACCCAGCATAGCCAATAGCCCTGTGGGAGGACGTTCATCTCACCGGTGGGAAACCGAGGTTCCTGTGCTGAAGTGGGCTAAGCATTGACTTGTATCTAGCTGATACAGAGCAGAAGAATTACTTCTTGTGTCCTGCTTACAACACTCCTGCTAATATGGCCCAGAATGATGTTTGCTTTTTTTGCAACAGTATTACACTGTTATCTCATATTTAGCTTGTGATCCTCTATTACCCCCACCTCCCTTTCTTCAGTACTCCTTCCTAGGCAGTCATTTTCCATTTTGTATATGTGCAACTGATTGTTTCTTCCTAAGTGGAGTACTTTGCATTTGTCTTTATTGAATTTCATCCTATTTACTGCAGACCATTTCTCCAGTTTGTTCAGATCATTTTGAATTTTAATCCTATCCTCCAAAGTACTTGCAACCCCTCCGAGCTTGGTATTGTCCACAAAGTTTATAAGTGTACATTATCCTCAGGGCTCATAGAATTTGTGCTCTGCTTTCCAAAGAAGCAGAGCATAACCATAATGTAGTGCACACCAGCCAGGCCTCTGATCCTCCCCTTATGCTAGGGCCTAGGAATAGAGACAGTGTGGAGCCCTTAGCAGTTCTATACTGGCCAGGCAGGCCCTCTGAGCACGGGGCATTCCCTGGGAGTTGTTTCCCTCTGCTGTAGGCCCTTTTATGCTTCCAGAACAGATTTCAAAGCCTTTTACAAGCAATCACCTAAAGTGAGATTCAAAACACACATTCCCACAGTATTCTTGTCAGCAAGTTAAGGAAGTATGGGCTGGATGAATGCACTATAAGGTGGGTAGAAAGCTGGCTAGATTGTCGGGCTCAACGGGTAGTGATCAATGGCTCCATGTCTAGTTGGCAGCCGGTATCAAGTGGAGTGCCCCAAGGGTTGGTCCTGGGGCCGGTTTTGTTCAATATCTTCATAAATGATCTGGAGGATGGTGTGGATTGCACTCTCAGCAAATTTGCGGATGATACTAAACTGGGAGGAGTGGTAGATACGCTGGAGGGGAGGGATAGGATACAGAAGGACCTAGACAAATTGGAGGATTGGGCCAAAAGAAATCTGATGAGGTTCAATAAGGATAAGTGCAGGGTCCTGCACTTAGGACGGAAGAACCCAATGCACAGCTACAGACTAGGGACCGAATGGCTAGACAGCAGTTCTGCGGAAAAGGACCTAGGGGTGACAGTGGACGAGAAGCTGGATATGAGTCAGCAGTGTGCCCTTGTTGCCAAGAAAGCCAATGGCATTTTGGGATGTATAAGTAGGGGCATAGCGAGCAGATCGAGGGACGTGATCATTCCCCTCTATTCGACATTGGTGAGGCCTCATCTGGAGTACTGTGTCCAGTTTTGGGCCCCACACTTTAAGAAGGATGTGGATAAATTGGAGAGAGTCCAGCGAAGGGCAACAAAAATGATTAGGGGACTGGAACACATGAGTTATGAGGAGAGGCTGAGGGAGCTGGGATTGTTTAGCCTGCAGAAGAGAAGAATGAGGGGGGATTTGATATCTGCTTTCAACTACCTGAAAGGGGGTTCCAAAGAGGATGGCTCTAGACTGTTCTCAATGGTAGCAGATGACAGAACGAGGAGTAATGGTCTCAAGTTGCAGTGGGGGAGGTTTAGATTGGATATTAGGAAAAACTTTTTCACTAAGAGGGTGGTGAAACACTGGAATGCGTTACCTAGGGAGGTGGTAGAATCTCCTTCCTTAGAGGTTTTTAAGGTCAGGCTTGACAAAGCCCTGGCTGGGATGATTTAACTGGAAATTGGTCCTGCTTTGAGCAGGGGGTTGGACTAGATGACCTTCTGGGGTCCCTTCCAACCCTGATATTCTATGATTCTATGAACACACCTTGAGGAGTTGGTCAAAAATGCTAAGATTTCATTTTTAGTTTTTGTAATTCCCCATAAAATTTTTCAATAAAAACCTTGTAAAACTAGAAAATTGTAGCAATGCAAAACATTTTATAAAAAAAAAGATTTCAGTCTTTTCTATTGAAAAGCTGGACAACTTTAACTAAAATGTAAATTTTGCATAACATTTTTTGGTTAAAAACATTTTTCATAAAAAAAAAGTTTTGATGAAAAAAGTCAATCAGCTGTAATAAATGGGCCTGATCCAAAGCCCACTGAAGTTAATACAAGATTTTCCATTGGGATGAATGGACTTTGAATCAGGGCTTATCCATTTTATAGAGGGGTAAACTGAGACACAGAGACTAAGTGAGTTGGACAGTGTTACATAATGAGTCAGTGGCAAAGCCAAGCACAGAACCTGACTCCCAGTCCCCTATGCTAACCATTAGACACATGGCTGTTTTTCACTGTATTGACTGCTGCTATCCAGCTTCACCACTGCCCTGCTAGTCTGAAGCAGCTTGGCTGGATGCTATCATCTGCAGGGAGGTGGGGATGGGAAATGTCACATCTGGGCCTTCAACAGTATTAATGCTTGCTCTCCTTGATTGATAGGAGATGCTGAGTCATGTCAGCCTGGTGCAAGAGGAGTGAAGCGGGACAGCAGCAGCTGGGCCAGAGATTAGCCTCTGGATGTTCTAAATTACATGAGAAAGCATGTGCTTCCCCTGGGAAAGCCTGTGTCTGTGGCATCCAGATAGGGTACCGGTGACAATGTCATCATGGGAAAGATGACAATTACTAAAACATTACTTTTTCAAAATGTGAGGGCTGATCTTCATTCTAATATATGCTCTCTCCTACTAGGATATGCAGCTGGACAACTCCAGCAAGTCCGACTAAATGCACCTGCACCATGACAGCATTGCTTTATACACCCAGGTGTAGCATTCATGCAGGGTTCATGCACTTGGCAACATTCAGGGCACACCCGGAGTGTTGTGTAGGAGCAGTGCACACACGGCTCCTCTCAAGGGCACGAACCTTGGAATCTCGCCCAGATGACACGAACCGGGGGAAACCTCCCAGGACTGGGCTCAAGGCCCGAGAGCAAGGAATGCGGTAGACAGAAATTGGTAAATAAGAATATTAAGCAAAGCCAGTGTATTTCTTTTATCTGTTGAAGTATGTAATGCGCAGGAGGAGGGGGAGAAATAAAAGAGAGGGTGAAAAGCTGACAGGCGGACCAGCCCGTCGGTAGACCAGCCTGCTTGCTTCCTTAAAGCTTTGTTCTGTCTTGTATTTGAACTGCAACAACTGGCGCCCAAACGTGGGGCCCTCAGCACTCACCTCGCCCAGCAAGGGTTTCAGATGCGTCACTCATCCACTTCGTGGATCCCGGTGAGTATTTTTCATCATGGTAAGTATGGGAAGCTCCCTCTCTGCTTTGCAAGTGCAACACCGCAGTGAGCTACAGTATTTGCTGCGTAAGGCTCAGCATGACTGCCCCACTTGAGAACTCACTTTCCTGCTACAGGAGGTGAGTGCCCAATGCCCGTGGTACCCTGAAGCCAGAACCCTTAAGCTAGCGGACTGGGAGCGGTTGGGCCAGACATTGCACAAAGAGCCTCGGGCGCCCGTGCAGGCTTTACATGCCTGGCACCTCTGCCGCGACGCAATACAGTGTGTCACCTCGGAAAGGCCCTCCCTCGCGCCAATAGAGAGGCTGGTGATCTCGCCACTCCCATCCGCTCCTGCAGCCATCCCCCCTCCTGGCGATGCGACACAGCGTTTCGCCTCGGAAAGACCCTCTCCCGCGCCAATAGAGGGGCTGCCGATCTCGCCACCCCCGTCCGCTCCTGCAGCCATCCCTCCCCCTGCTTCGCCCCCGTGCCTCAATTACTGCCACCTCCTTTGTCTTTCCCTCTGGAGCCGGTGAGTGGTCACCGTCCCCCCGTGGGGCCCCATGCTCCGGGGCACCCCGGGGGGTCATCCACATCTGCTCAGGGGCTTTCGCTGGTGCAACAAATGGTTCACGCAGCGAAGACTCACCCAGATCTTACAGCGGAGGAATTAGCTGATCTGGTCTCAGTTTGCCTGGTGACCTGGCAGGATAATGGCCAGGGCAACCAGCTTGCAAACTGGGTCAGTTTGCCTTACTTGGTGATCAGAGAGGTGAAGAAAGCGATTCGCGAGTTCGGCCTCACTAGCACGTATGTACGTGGTCTCCTTGAAGGGCTGGGGACCGGGTACACCCTGGTCCCTGAAGATTGGAAGGCGCTGTTGCGCATGATGCTGACGCCCAGTCAGTATGTTATTTGGCTTAGTGAGTATCGGCAGATGGCGGAACGCCAAGCACAGATATATAGAGCGCAAGGTGTCACTTATGAGCAGTTAGCAGGGGAGGGCCCGTTTGCTACCAATCAGATGCAGTCTCAACTCCAGCAGGCTGTCTTCCCCATTATTTCTGCCTGTGCCCAGCATGCTTTCCGGAAGGTCCCGGATTCAGGCAAGCCTACCAAAAGCTTTGCCAGTATCCGTCAGGGTGCATCAGAGTCCTTTATGGATTTTACCAACAGATTGCAGGAGGCTATCCTCCGACAGGTGGATAGCCCTGCGGCAGCTCAGGAGATTCTGTTAAAAATGGCGGTTGAAAATGCGAACGAGGATTGCCGCCGTGCTCTCCAGGCAGCACAAGCCGCTGGCGTTCTAGAGCTGTCGGACATGCTGCGGGCGTGCCAAAACATCGGAACCCAAGCACATAAAGCTGGGGTTCTGGCCGCTGCCCTGCGGAAAAGTGGGAAGGAGGGGAAGCGTTGTTACCGCTGTGGTAAGGAGGGTCACTTTCAGCGGGAGTGCCGCTCATCGACGGTGCCCGCCCGCCCCTCAAAGAAGTGCCCCAAGTGTCGGAAGGGCTATCACTGGGCTAATCAGTGCCGTAGCGGGTCGGGAAACCGCACGACGGGTCCCCCTCGAACCCAGGGCCAAACGGGGGTGTTTCCCACTCAGACAACTGTTCCTCTGCCTTAAAATCCATAGACTCCATGAGGGCGGCGACTGCTGGAAGTGCAGGGCTTGATTTGATTATGCAGGAGGACGCTGATTTTCAGTTGCCGGGGGAGGTTTGCGCCATACCTACACAGGTGACGGGACCTCTCTCTGCCAGATTTGTGGGTCTGGTTCTCCCTCGCTCACACGCTGGGAAACAGGGTCTTTTTGTCATCCCAGGGGTCATTGACACCGATTACACCGGCGTTATTAAGATTCAGGTGTGGACCCATCTTCTGCAGTTGCTCCCACGTGGACGGTCAATTGCACAATTGATTTTAGTCCCCTATCAGGTGCCAGCTGCAGAGGATCGAGCCCGGGGCGGAGGCGGCTTTGGATCGACGCTGTCTCAGTCGCCACTTCACGACACGTCCTCTCAATTTGTTGCTCTAACAACGTCGGTCCGCCCCTCGAAACCTCAGTTAACACTTCTCTTAAATAATTTTCCTTTTACAGGATTGGTGGACACTGGAGCTGACGTTACGGTGATTCGTGATCAGGACTGGCCAGTCAGTTGGCCAACAGCTCCTTCTAAAGAGTTGTGGGGGATCGGGGGTAGCAAACCCGGGCGCCAAAGTTTGTCTTGGGTCACGGTCTCTAAACCAGGAGGCTGTGCCCTTGCTACGATCCGCCCTTTTGTGCTCCCTGTCCACCTCAATATTTGGGGCCGTGACTTACTTGTAAAGCTGGACACCACCCTCGATATTAATATATAATGGCCCAAAACCCTCCCTCACCCACCTTGCCCTCCGCATTACCATTGGTATGGCAATCCTTAGAGCCCGTACGGATTGACCAGTGGCCTCTCCCTCTAGAAAAGCTGAAAGCGCTTCATTCGCTTGTGCACCAACATTTGCATGCACAGCGCTTGGAGAGCTCCACTAGTCCCTGGAACACCCCGGTGTTCGTTATTAAGAAAAAATCGGGTGCATGGCGGCTGTTACACGATTTAAGGGAAATAAATAAACGCATCCAACCCATGGGCCCCTTGAGTTTGGGTTGCCGAACCCGAATTTAATTCCTCAAACCGATCAGCTTTGTGTGTTAGATTTAAAAGATTGTTTTTTTACAATCCCCCTTTGCCCACAAGATCGCGAAAAATTCACGTTTACAGTGCCAGAATATAATAATCAGCGACCCTCTCAAAGGTATCAGTGGAAGGTCTTGCCCCAGGGAATGCAAAATAGTCCAACCTTATGTCAATTTTTTGTGGATCGGGCCCTCGCCCCTTTTCGTGCCCGATACCCCACACTAAAGGTCTACCATTATATGGATGATATTTTGCTTAGCGGTCCCCAGGTCACGGCACAACAGCTTGAATATTTGTCTCAGATTCTCGGCCAAAATGGCCTGTTAGTGGCACCAAAAAAAATCCAACGTTCTTATCCCTACCAATATCTCGGGCATAAGGTTTTACAAACCTATGCTGCCCCTGTTCGCCTGGAAGTGGTCCTACCCCAACCGCTAACCCTGGTTCAATTACAACAAATTTTGGGTCATTTAAATTGGATTCGACCCTACTTCTGTCTCCCCACATCGATGCTGCAGCCGTTGTTCGAGCTCCTACGTGGAGCTCGGGCACCAGACGCAGTTATTGCCATCACTGAGGAGCACATTGCCTGCATTCGACAGATCAATGCAGTGTTGAGTCAGCAGTTTGTGGATAGACTCACGGAGGTCCGTCCCCTGCGGTTGGTTCTCCTTGCCACCCCTCATACGCCTACTGCGGCTCTGTTTGTATCTCGTACAGACACAGCCGTCTCTATCATAGGGTGGATATATTTGTCTTCCACTCCTCCTCGGAACATTTATCCTTATTTAGATGCCCTGTCCGACCTTGTTCGTAAAGCCCGCCACCGTGTAGTGCAACTCACGGGCACTGATTTAGTTGCCATTGTGTTCCCCCTATTACGTAGTGAATTTGATTCTTTTTATCACACCTCCTTGGCCTGGCAGGTTGCTCTTTATGATTATGTGGGAGAGATCTCTTATAATCCCCCAAAAGATCCTCGGTTGGTGATCATGCAAAAGGTGCCACTAATCGTACATCGTCTTAGCCGCTCTCAACCTATTGTTTCAGCTATCACTCTTTTTGCTGATGGCTCTCCACATCGCAGTGTTGTCACCTATCAATTAGGTGACCCCCCTCGTTGGCATTCTCGTTTTACGCTGCCTCAGCGTTCCGCGCAGCGCTCAGAACTGGCTGCTGTTATTCTGGCCTTTCAATTTTTTGCTGATTGTCCCTTTAATTTGATTGTGGACACGCATTATGTTTATCAGGTAATCGATCATTTACCCCTTGCCCTCATTACCCCTCAGGTCGATGCAGACCTTCTTCGCCTGTTTTTGTCCTTACAGTATCTCATCACCATGCGTAATTTCCCTTATTTTGTTGCTCATATTCGCAGTCATACCCCTCTGCCTGGGCTACTCACTGAGGGCAATGCATGTGCCGATCGCGCGTTACATGGTCAGGTAAATTCCCTTTTTTCTGACCCCATCGAAAGCCATTCCTTTTTTCATCAGTCTGCCTCTGTTTTGGCCCGACAGTTTCACATTCCTGCTGATCATGCATGTTCTATTGTTCGTTCCTGCCCCCACTGTGCCGCTGCTGCCCCTACCTTTTCTTATGCCGTTAACCCCAGAGGTACCGCAGCGAATCAGCTGTGGCAAATGGATGTCACTCACGTGCCACAATTCCGCCCCTATTTGTTTTTTATATGTTTCCATTGATACCTATTCGGGATTCCTCTGGGCGACCCCACAGCGTGGGGAAGCCACTCCCAAAGTTATTCACCATTTGCTAGCCTGTTTTGCTGTTATGGGTCGCCCAAGCCAGATAAAAACGGATAATGCCCCAGCCTATTGCTCCACAGCCCTCTCCACTTTTTGTGCCCAATGGGACGTCCATCTCAAACACGGGATCCCTTATAATTCCACAGGCCAAGCCATTGTTGAACGTGCAAATCGCACGCTAAAAACCTTGCTTGACAAACTGTTAAAACAAGGGGAGCTGCGTCTCCAAACCTTAGGAGACATTCAGCAACAATTGCATATCCTTTTGTTTACTTTAAATAATTTAATGCTGAACGCAGATCAGCAGACCCCCGCGGATTGGTATTTTCATAAGTCCGAGGTACTGGAAAGACCGCGTGTCTATTACCGTCAGCTGCCTGATCTGCAATGGTTGGGCCCAGTACCTTTAATTACTTGGGGTCGGGATATGCTGCTATGTCTCTCCCTGCAGGACCATTGTGGGTTCCGGCCCGGTGTGTGCGACCAGCACTGAAACAGCATGGCGTGGCACCAGGGGCTGTCGAACCCCATACCGGAGTTTCCGCTGACCTTGGAGGAGAACGCGGTGCCTCCCGGGTCGACAATGGCGGGACGGAGACAGAGGAGACGTAGTGTCCCAAGCCAGCCTGTGACATGGGGAGGAGTGAAAGCATTGGTTGCCGCGGCTCAACGAAGACTGGCAGCAAACCAACAGCCAGAGACTCCTGAGACTCTGTTTGTGGCCATTCTTGCCCAAATCACTGCTAATTCTGTATTGATTGCGTGCCTTATGTGCCTGCTATTTCCTGTAGGAGTTGACTCGGGAGCGCCTCCTCCATTACGGGCCCGAATGACATATAACCTATGAGAAAGATTGGCTTCAATAGCAAATGTTACCCAATTTTGTTTATTTGATTTTGTAGCAGCTGAAGAATTGTTAGGTACGTGCCTTATTCCAGTATGTCATCACCCTGAGGAAATAGGGAATGAGACGATGCTCGCTGCTTACGTGAACCTCTCTTCCTAGTACTCTAGCATGGCTAATTGGGGCCCGGCCAATTACACTTTACCTTCTTGGGCTTATTTTTTGCTGTTGCTGTGTGCAATGTATTTCCTTTTTGTTAAGGGTTTGTCAAGACCCGCCCTGGCAGGCTCCACGAGTTATGACCTTGTCTGTCCGGGAGTTAAATGGCTTGCAAAAGAAAATTGATGGCTACCATGAGATGGCCGAGCACAAATAAACAAAAAAGGAGGGGATGTAGCATTCATGCAGGGTTCATGCACTTGGCAACATTCAGGGCACACCCGGAGTGTTGTGTAGGAGCAGTGCACACACGGCTCCTCTCAAGGGCACGAACCTTGGAATCTCGCCCAGATGACATGAACCGTGGGAAGCCTCCCAGGACTGGGCTCAAGGCCCGAGAGCAAGGAATGCGGTAGATAGAAATTGGTAAATAAGAATATTAAGCAAAGCCAGTGTATTCCTTTTATCTGTTGAAGTATGTAATGCGCAGGAGGAGGGGGAGAAATAAAAGAGAGGGTGGAAAGCTGAGAGGCGGACCAGTCCATCGGCAGACCAGCCTGCTTGCTTGCTTAATGCTTTGTTCTGTCTTGTATTTGAACCGCAACACCCAGGGCCAAATTCTTTGCTGGTATAAGAGGTCTCTTATGCCATTGGTGAAGCTGACCCTGTGACTATATGCACTATATGACAGTGTGATACCACCCTTAGGGGACTCTGGCTGGGAATATACTTCAAGGGGCACAATCCCTCCTCAGTGCCCTGGGCAAGTATGCCTGCTGTGCTATCCCAGGTCTGTTCCTCAGCTTTGGGATGATCGGTGCTCTCAGGTGGTACTCGGGGGAAACCGTGCCCTATACTCTTCTAAATATAGGGACTGCTGTTGGGCCTGGCCCTCCTGCAGAGAGCCTCAGAAGAATGGGAGGGAGGAAGAAGGCTCCTTTTGTTATCCCCAAGCATCACATATATACATCTATATTATTTATGCATGTGATACATCTCCTAATCACAGGTGCCATCTATATATCACACGGAAAGCCAAGGTCCCACACTTTAAAGATACCATGTTGCTTTTTGCAGGAGTAGGGGAGTTCACCCCACAACCTTATAGAAGATTCTGCTTAGCACCCCAGAAGGTGGTGGGTGAAGTGATCCTTGCAAATATTTTGTAGCTGACTTTGTAAAGCATTGGGGACCCTTTGGGAATAATGGCGCTATAGCAATGTGGCAGATTAGCACTTTACGTTTTTCTCTAATACAATTTTATAGCCATCTTTTAACCAAATGAACAGACTTAGCGTAGGCATAGCTTTAAAAGGCTATATTTCAGGAACAAAATGGTTGATACTTTGCACATATATAGCTCCATTAATCCAAAAAGCTCACAATAGTTTGCAAATGTTAAGGAATTCAGCTTCACAACACCTTGATGTAAGGGTGTGTGGCTTTATGTTCATCTTAAAGATGGGTAAACTGAGGCACAGAGTTAAAGCCACCACTTGAAAACTTATGGTTCCTAAAGCTGTGTACTTAAGTTCATATTGATGCTCAAAAGTAAGAGGTATTCAAAGTGAGCTGGGGTGCTCAGCGCATCTGAAAATCATGTCCTTGTTGCCTAATTTGAGGCACTTTTGTTTGAAAATTGTGAGCTAAGTGATTTGTGCAAGGTCAGTGGAAGAACCAAGAACTGAGCCCAGGTGTCCTGACTGCTAGTCTGTGCTCTCTCCACTCTACACACTCCTTCCTTGCTACAGATGCCTGTTATGTGAGACTGTAACTATATATAGTTCTGTGTGATATATTCAGGTTTTTTTCTTAACCCCCTGTTTTGGTGCCATGGGAATGTGATAGTGTGGTGGCCAGAAATAAAATATATAAGATTAGAAGAATCATCAAATTCCAAATTATTTTAACCAAGTTTACTTCATTACATCTCCACACTGGGATAGTAATACCCTCCTAAACTTATACTGAGGAGCGTAGGCTGGGTTATGGTAACCTTAGTGGCATCTTAATAAGTCTATTTACGTATGAAAATGATATTTGTTATTACTTATGGGATCATCCCTCTTTCAGTGAGGGCAGGCTCAGGTCCTTGGCTTCCATGATCAGTTCTTATAAAAATCTTATATATATTGATACTAAAAGTCTTTAATTGTTTTTCTTCTGAGGCATTGCATTTAACAACTGCTGTGATATCCATGCAGAAGAGATTGTTAGCCAAACCGTAGTCACCCATGAAAGTCTCTCATTAATCTAATAAATAATGACATACAACGTCCCCTTAGGTTTTTCTTTTAGTCAACTAGTTGTCACTGCTGTCTGAGCAGCCTGAGTTCTGCAGCAACTCTTTGGCCACTGATCTCCTTGCATCAGTAAAATCACACAAGCTTGCCAACTCAAAGTGCAGATTAATTCTGATCTTCTGACTGCATAGCTATATTATGCAGCAGCAGGCACTGGGTTTGCCCAAGGTATCTATGTAGTAGTGTTACAGAATCTGCTTTCTAACAGTAAGAGAAGGAAAACATAGATTACTGATCTTTTTCTCTCAAACAAACAGCTAGCGGTGGTTAGCATGCTGTATGCTCAAAAACACCCAAAGGGCTGGTCTACAATGGACTTGTGAGGGGGCCTGCCAGTACATGGGGTATGCCTGATGATGGCTGAAGTCATCTGAATACAGTAAGAACTAACTGCACTGATCCATCTGATTGGGATTCTAAAAAACACAAAAACAAAAATCCCCCCCTGTAGGTTACTGACAATGATTGTAAAGCACTATGGGCCAAGATTCCTCAGCACCTCCCAGTACGCTCCATGGGAGAAGCTGGGTGATGAGTCCATTTGAAAATCTATCGTTAGGTGCCTATCTGGGAGTTTAGGTCTTCTGAAAATCCAGCACTTAGTCAATGCTTAAATAGGGGCTGTTGGGTGCTGGAACTCTTTTGAAATTCTGCCCCTATTTCTTCTAGCAGATACTATGGGTCAATCAACCAGTTTATGAGAAGGCTGAATTTGATGTTATTGCTGCAATCCTTAGAGAGGGAACGAAATATATTGGTATGAATGGGCCGAGTAGTACAGACACAACTGTCCGGTGATTAGAACGTGGGGCTGAGAGTCAAGAGTTTTAATCCCAGCAATGCCACAGATTTAGGGCTTGCCTACACTTGAAACACTACAGCCTCCCCTCTGCAGTGCTTCACTGTAGATACTACCTATACCAAGGGTGGGGTTCTCCCATCAGCGTAGCTAATCCACCTCCCCAAGTGGCCACAGCTAGGTCAACAGAACAATCCTTCTGTCACCCTAGCAGTGTCTACACATGGACTTAGGTCAGTTTAACTACTTTGCTCTGTGGGTGTGGATTTTTCCTGAATGATGTTGCTAGGTCAATCTAATTTTCTAGTGCAGACCAGCCCTCACTATGCAAACTTGTTCAAGTTTCAACCTGTGTGCCTTTGTTTCCCCATGTGAAAGATTGTATTTATTTTGGTTTCTCTCATACCTATAGTGCTTTAGGAATCTATCAATATATAAACACAGATAGAAAATCTAAAGAGTTACAATAACAAAACATTGCTTCATCAAATCTCCAAACTGAGAAGGTGTTGTGAGGCTTAATTAATAAATATCTGTACTGTGCTTTGAACTCCTCTGGTGAAAGGACCCTTGTCAAGGTTCCTTCCCCACTCTGAACTCTAGGGTACAGATCTGGGGACCTGCATGAAAGACCCCCTAAGCTTACTGTTACCAGCTTAGGTTAAACGCTGCCACCATCAAAGTGTTACACAAAAACCAGAGGAAGTGCCCACTTAGAAACATCTCCCCCCCAAAATATCCCCCCAAGCCCTACACCCCCTTTCCTGGGGAAGGCTTGATAAAAATCCTCACCAATTTGCATAGGTGAACACAGACCCAAACCCTTGGATCTTAAGAACAATGAAAAAGCAATCAGGTTCTTAAAAGAAGAATTTTAATTAAAGAAAAAGTACAAGAATCACCTCTGTAAAATCAGGATGGTAAATACCTTACAGGGTAATCAGATTCCAAACATAGAGAATCCCTCTAGGCAAAATCTTAAGTTACAAAAAGACACAAAAACAGGAATATACATTCCATTCCGCACAACTTATTTTATCAGCCATTTAAACAAAACAGAATCTAACGCATATCTAACTAGATTGCTTACTAATTCTTTATAGGAGTTCTGACCTGTATTCCTGCTCTGGTCCCAGCAAAAGCATCACACAGACAGAGAGAGAGACCCTTTGTTTCCCCCCTCAAGCTTTGAAAGTAACTTGTCTTCTCATTGGTCATTTTGGTTAGGTGCCAGCGAGGTTATCTTAGCTTCTTAACCCTTTACAGGTGAAAGGGTTTTTCCCTCTGGCCAGGAGGGATTTAAAGGTGTTTACCCTTCCCTTTATATTTATGACAACTCTTTATTTGCCTCTCCAACAGTAGCAAAGAAATTTAAAAGGTTACCATAATATTTTAAGGCCCACAGTATAACCTATCTTAACATTCTTGAAGGCTGAGTACAATCTTCTGGACTCTAAGGGCCAGAGGTAAAATGTTCAGAAGCACGTAAGTGACTTAGGCTCCTAAGATCTGTTTGCAAAAGGGCTCAGCACTCAAGAATTTGAGTCTCATTGACTTCCACTGGGATTTGGACTCCTAAGTCATTTAGGCCTGGTCTACACTTAAAAGTCAGGTTGCCATAGCTACAGTGCTCAAGGGTGTGAAAAATTCACATCCCTGAGCATCATAGCTATGCTGACCTAACCCCCAGCATCATGGGTGCCAGGTTTGTATAATTTTTGGTGGTGCCCAGAACGGATCCAAGCATAGCCCTGCCATCCATAGGATGGACTGGGGCAACCGCCCCGGGCCCCGCGCTTCAGTGGGAGGCAGGGTCCAGGGCAAGCAAGCACCTCAGCCCATCCTGCTCTGCCCCGCCAGCTCCCAGCGTTGCTCGGGAGAGGGGACGGAAGCCGGAAAGAAGTGGGCGGGAGCTTGAGGGAAAGGGTGGAGTGGGGGCATGGGCGGAACAGGGGCAGGAAGAGGCAGAGCGGGGCAGGTTGGGGTCAGGTCGCTCGCTGCTGCCAGTGCCGGCCTCCCACTAAGCCCCCAGGCAGCCCTGGACCCTGCATCCCCCTTGAAGAGCGGGGCCCCCCAAAGTGCGGGGCCCAGGATGGTTGCTCCGGTCTGTCCTATGGATGGGATGGCTCTGAAAATATAAGCCCAAACACTGGTGGAGCCAGGTTCACGTTCCTGAATATTGGTGGAGCCTGGGCACCATGGCCCCCTATAACTCGCCACCTATGCCCAGTGTAGATGCAGCCAGGTTGACAGAGGAATGCTTCCATCAACTTCAAACACCATCACTTTGGGAGATGGAGTTCTTACAGTGATGGAAAAACCCCTTTGATCACTGTAGGAAGCTTCTACACTACGGCACCCTAGCTAGAGTGCCGTAGCCATGCCAATGTAGCACCGATAGTTTAGACAGGGCCTTCGACACTTTGGAAAATGTTACCCAAGACTTTTAATCAATGGCTTCTCTTTTTGAACTTATGATAATTAAGGCTACATTTATGGAAGTCACTGAATCCATGACTTCCAGAGATGTCGGTGACATTCTCTGCTTCAGCCCCAGGGGCTTCAGGACTCTGGAGCTCACAGTGGGGCCCTGGCAGGGTTCCAGTGACAGGTGACAGACTCCTGAGGGGGCCCTCCTCAGGGTTCCAGTGACAGGTGACAGCCTCATGCAGGGGGAGAGGGAAGGGGGGGCACCTCAGGTGAGTGGCTGGGGGTGTCCCATTTTCTCTTTGGGAAATATGGTCACCCTGCAGCTCCCAGCCACTGTGAGAGGAGGGGGAACCCAACAGCTCCCAGGCACCACAGTGGTGGGGGAAACCAAGGAGCTGCAGCAGCAAAAGTCACAGACAGGTCATAGCTTTTGTGAATTTTTGTTTATTGCTGGTGACCTGTCCATGACTTTTACTAAAAATAACCATGACAAGAATCATAATTTGGCACCTGCAATTAAACGTGGAGCCAAATGCTCCTACTTAGACATCTCAATCCCTGATTTGTGAATGTTGTGAAGTATGTCTATTTCTAAATGGGAGCATCTGTGGGTGTAAAATTTGTGGGCACAGTTATCTGCAGGTGCAAAATGCACCTGCAAAAGTAAATTGTTGTTGTTATTTGTATAATCACTAAATACCTAGGCTAGGATTTTCCAAAGTGCATAAGGGAGTTAAGTACCCATATCAAACTGAGTTTTCAATGGGCATTGGACACCTAATTCATTTAGGCCCCCTTGAAAATCCCAGTCCTGGAAAGAATTAAAAAACTGAGATGCACTACTTTTCCCCAGATGTGTGTAAGCCTCTGAGATACTCTTCCTAAAGCTTTAAGCTGCTCTCATCTCCACAACCACAGACTGAAAGCTGGACACTGCTCTTGCGAAAGTCCACAGAAACGGCTCACTTTATAGGTCAAAGGGTCCTTAGAATGATGTATGCGCCTCTCTCCCAGCTTGTGCTAACCAAGGAGCAAAGCAGGGAGCTCAATTCCAATCCTCTGCATACTAGTATTGGAAAACCTGACACGCTGCTGGCCCAGCAATACCCAGGAGTCTAAAGGCTGCTCAGAAACATAGTAGCAGTGTCTTGCGCTCCCTCTGCTGGTTGGCTGCTAGCACTCACTATTCCCACAGGGGTAGACGTCGATTGTGCTACTCACAATGCTAGTCTTGCAGGATGAAGATGAAATTGGAGTTGCCGTGGTTAAACTGGGACAGCCGGATGAATTTCAAACCCGCTGCAACAAGGAATTAATTAAACATTCATATAAACTGTGCTCTTGTTTGCTCCAACACAGGCCCTCACACACCCATCAAGCCAGGAAACTATCTACTGCAAGAGAGATGTGAAAAAGCTCCCTTCCCCATTGTTTTCTTCACCCTGCTAAATCTACTCTGGATCGTATTGGCCCAGTGTTGATTCTGCTTTCTCTGTGGAAACGATGCAGTTCTTCACAGCTTCTCATTCACCAGAGGGAGGTAGCTGGTCAGTCTACAGCATCTTCTTCAGAGATGTGTCCTCTGACGGTCACAACGTTTCCTGCTGGCTGCTTTGACGCTTGTGCTGCAGGAGAAAAGAAGTTAGTGAAATGTAAAAGAAAACTAGAATCCCCAACTAGCTGGTTCCCAAGAGCTATAACAGTCTGAACAACTTGGGGGTCGCACTGTGCTTATGTGGGCTGAGCTCACTGTACACACCAGGGGCCCCATGGCATCCCTCCATTCTCCCCTACAAACTCCCTATGTGCCACCCACCCACCCACCCCCTTTTCTTTAAGGGACTTGCTGCAACCCCCATCAACACCTTCATGCCAGGGAATCTGTGTGCCCTGATCCTAGGGTCCCCCTTTCTCCCCACAATGCCAGGGGCTCTGCGTATGCCCCCTCCATTCTTCGTTTTCTTTCTTGGTGTTAGGATTTTAAACTCATGGGGAGGATCAGCAGAGCTGATATGGGGAGGAGTTGTTATAAGGGAAGGTGTTAATGGCTGCTATCAACTGGTTCTTTGATCTGTAGACAATTCAAAAGAAACCGCTGGCTCTCCTGATCAGATGCAAGGGGCTCTGCGTACAGGGGCGGCAGAGCCTTCCCAAAAGCGGGGGGGCAGGGAGCCCCCACCCCCGAGGCCCTCCTCCTGCCCCTCCGAGGCCCCGCCCCTCCTCTTCCCCTGGAGAAGGGGAAGCTGGAGCGGGGCCGGAGAACCCCAGGGGTGGGCTGAAAGTAGCCCCCTGTCCGCGTCCCTGCCCCCCCCACAGCAGGTAGAGGGACCCAGGCTCCCGCACAGCTTCCCGCGCAGCTCTTACCCCGACCTGGCTTCGGCTGGGGAGCGGAGCGGCGCCGCGCCTTGGAGCCGTGGCCCAGCCCTGGGGAGGGGCGCGCGGGCAGCTGTGGCGGACCCTCCACCTGCCTGTGGTGCGGGGGCCCGAGAGCAGGTGGCGGCTCCGCGCCGGGGTTCCGCACAGCTGCCCCTGCGGGTCGTGCCGCGGCGGGGCTGCGGCTCCCAGGCCCCGCCCTCAGCTGGAGCCGGGTTGGGGTAAGTCCTGTGGGGACTCGCTCCCGGGTGCCTCCCCAAACCGGTAACCTCCCTCCCCCCAGGGCCACCAGCCCGGGTGGCCTCAGGCTCCCCTGCAGCCCGCCCGCTTTCTGCCGGCACAGCTTGGCAGGAGGAGCGGAGCCTGCAGGGAAACGTCTCCCCAGAGCCTCGGGGCGAGGGAGCTGGGGACACGTGGCAGCCGGGACAAGTCCCTGCCACGGAGCTGGGGTGCCCAGTTCACGGGCGCGGGGCCGGCTGCGACTCAGTCTCTGGCTCGGGGAGCCGGCGTGGACCCTACACCTCCAGCTGCCCTGGGCCGGGCACCCGGGGGGCAGGGACACGGGCTGGGGGCTACTCGCGGCCCCCCGCACCACAGACAGGTGGGGGGCCCGCGCGGCTCCCACAACAGCCTGGACTCCCCGGCCAGGCGCCACCAGCTGCTAGCCTGGCCGGGGGGGGGGCACTTCGAGGGGAAGGGGCTGGGGGTCTGCCATGGCAAAATGTGGACTGGCCAGGCCCATGCACTTTTAATAAGTGGGATGACCATGGCCCGTTGACACCCACCCCCTTGTTCTAGCGCCACTGTCTGTGGGTCCCCCATTTCCCCTTTCTGGTTTTCAGAAAAATCAACAGGTTTCTGCTTATTGGTACCTCGAACATTCCCTGAAATTTTGGAATTAATTGAATGTGGCATTCAAAATTTACTGCATTACAGATGCAGAGAAATGCTATCAAGTTACATATAAAGCTTTGCAAGCTTTGCCAGTTAATTCGTAGGGATACACTGACTTTCATGCA
Source organism: Lepidochelys olivacea (assembly GCF_965140295.1). Classification (NCBI taxonomy): domain Eukaryota; kingdom Metazoa; phylum Chordata; order Testudines; family Cheloniidae; genus Lepidochelys; species Lepidochelys olivacea. Next base: position 176,548,039 of record NC_140413.1, on the reverse strand, counting down.
AAGTCTTCAAAGCACTTTACACAGGTCCATAAATGGCAGGTGTCAGAGTAGCAGGCGTGTAGTTTGTATCCGCAAAAAGAAAAGGAGGACTTGTGGCACCTTAGAGACTAACAAATTTATTTGAGCATGAGCTTTCGTGAGCTACAGCTCACTTCATCGGATGCATGCCGTGGAAAATACAGTGGGGAGATTTATATACACAGAGAACATGAAACAATGGGTGTTACTATACACACTGTAACGAGAGTGACCAGGTAAGGTGAGGTATTATCAGCAGGAGGGGGGGTGGGGACCTTTTGTAGTGATAAACAAGGTGGGCCATTTCCAGCAGTTGACAAGAACACGTGAATGTTATAATTCTTGACGTCTGATTTGTGTCCATTGATTCTTTTACTTAGAGACTGTCTAGTTTGGCCAATGTACATGGCAGAGGGGCATTGCTGGCACATAGAATATCAGGGTTGGAAGGGACCTCAGGAGGTCATCTAGTCCAACCCCCTGCTCAAAGCAGGACCAATCCCCAATTTTTGGCCCAGATCCCAAATGGCCCTCTCAAGGATTGAACTGACAACCCTGCGTTTAGCAGGCCAATGCTCAAACCACTGAGCTATCCCTCCCCCCCGCCATATATCTATTCAGGGGACACCATCATAGGGCCTGATCACATCAGCCACACTATCAGAGGCTCGTTCACCTGCATATCTACCAATGTGATATGTGCCAGCAATACCCCTCTGCCATGTACATTGGCCAAACTGTTTGGAAAGCTGAGTTGCATTAGGCACATACCCAGCCAGATAGGCCAAGTCTTTCTTTTCCTTGATAATGTTGTTGTAGCCGTGTCGGTCCCAGGATATTAGAAAGGCCACCAACAGAAACTGATCCAATAAAAGATGTTACCTCACCTACCTTGTGTCTCTTTTCTCTGACAGACACCTAAAAGCCCAAGGTAGTATTATGCTGGCTTTACTTGTCATTGTTAAGCTGGGGAAAGCGCTTTCCCACTAAATTGCCTATATTTACAGGCTTGTGGTTGGGATGTTGTCAGGAGATCAGAAAAAGGTTGGCCAATGAAAGACAGCTGATGTATGGTAGTTGGATTTTTAATCTTTGTCACTTGTTGGGTTCAAATACAGACTTCAGCTCATTAAAGATTAGAAAGCGAGACCAGGACTTAGGCTTCTTGGGTTCTCTTCCCACTCTGCCACCTACTCACTAGGCCTAGTTACCCCATTCTTTTGCTTAAAGCAAGGCATATGGAGGAGGGAGCGCTCCCATTATTTTAGGTCATATCCAATGAAACTTAGAGCAGCCTCAGGGTTACTCTAATTAATAGGGATATCACTCTGTGGGCCCAAAGAATATCTGTAATGCCGGTGCACTCTGACCACACCCCCAAAACATTTCTGACATGCCCCTGAGCCATCCTTTAAGCCAGGTGCAGGGAGTAGGGCCAGTGTACAGCCCTTATCCCATTTCTGTACCATCTGAGGAGGCCGCATGCACAGGGGTTATTCTCAGGAGGCCATTCCTTCCTAATCTAAGGTCTCTTCATGCTGCCGGTTTAGCCTAAAGAGCCTTAGTATAACTAAGACCAGGTCTACACTTAAAAAATTAGATCAACCAACTACGTTGCTCAAGGCTGTAAAAATTTTTGTGCCCTGTTAGACATAATTATATTGACCTAACCCCTGGTGTAGACCTGGCTAGGTCGACAGAAGCATTCTTCCATCAACCTAGCTCCTGCCTTTGGGAGAGGTGGATTAACTACATTGATGGAAAAACCCCTTCCATTGCTGTAAGGAAGGATCTACACTACAGTGTTACAGCAGCACAGCTGCAGTGCTCTCGCTGGGCTGTGGTGGCAGCTGTAGTTTAGGGCAGTGGTTCTCAACCTTTCCAGGCTACTGTACCCCTTTCAGGAGTCTGATTTCTCTTGTGTACCCCAACCCCAAGTTATACCTCTTTTAAAAACTACTTGCTTACAAAATCAGCCATAAAAATACAAAAGTGTCACAGCATGCTGTTTGTGAAACTTTGCTTACTTTCTCATTTTTTTGATATAATTATAAAATCAATTGGAATAGAAATATTATACTTATAGCTCAGTGTACACTATATAGAGCAGTATAAACGAGTTGTATAAAATTTTAGTTTGTACTGACTTCGCTAGTGCTTTTTACGTAGCCTGTTGTAAATATCTAGATGACTTGATGTACCCTCTGGAAGACCTCTGTGTACCCCCAGGGGTACACATACCCTTGGTTGAGAACCACTGATGTTGACATATCTAACTCCACACAGTAGGCCTGATCCTCGGGGTAAGTCACTTAATCAGTCGGTGCTTCAGTTTCCCCAGCTCTAAATGGGCTAATATTACTTGCCCACCTTTCTTGAGTTTTGGGGATGCATTAATGTTGATGTAGTGTGTAAGGTGGTTGGAGGCTGAGCACCTTAGAAATGCTATTTATTTATAGATAGCATTATAATAATTGTTGAAGTAGTGCACTGCTTTTGGTATCAAAATAACCCTGTGCCATGTTCTGCCCTGAGCTGCATTCCCATTGAACTGAAGGCAGAACTGGTCTCCCCCGACTTCCTGCTGCACTCAGGGAGGGAGACATGCTTCCCCTGCAGCGTTAGAGAGCTTCTGTCTCATAGCAGCAGCAGCAGGCGGCCTGTGCAAGGCGGGGGTAGGGGATGTGAAGCTGCTGTCTGTGTGCAGCTGGAGGAGCAAGTAGAAACAATCTCTTATTTATGTGCAGGAGGAGGAAATGCTTTAAAGAAATGAAAAAATAATGAAGCTGAGTCCAACACACAGCACAAGCAGAAGGAAAAGGAAAAAAACCGAGAGCCTAGTGGTCAGGGCCCATTAAACCGGTTAATAATTTATCTGTGGTGGCGCAGCTGCCTCTGCTCACGTAGGACTTGGAGGAGCGAGCGGGGCTCAGGAAGCGGAAGGCTGAGGCTGCACGTACAGGGGCAGACTTCAGAGCGCTTGTGGCACGTGTCACGTCTCCAAGGGCTCCCAGAGGCTCTCATTGTACAGAGAGCCCTGCTCAGCTCAGTGGCAAAGAAACAAGAGGCCTTATTCCACCTGTTGCATAAGGGCTACCCTTCTACACAAACACTCCTGCCATCTTGATTATCACTACAAAAGTTTTTTTTTCTTCTGCTGATAATAGCTCATCTTAATTAATTAGCCTCTTACTCCACCTTTTCATGTTCTCTGTATGTGTGTATATATATATCTTCTCACTATATGTTCCATTCTATGCATCCGATGAAGTGGATTATAGCCCACAAAAGCTTATGCTCAAATAAATTTGTTAGTCTCTAAGGTGCCACAAGTACTCCTGTTCTTTTTGCGGATACAGACTAACACGGCTGCAACTCTGACTCCAGCCTCTGTTTAACTCCTCCATAGCCAACTTGTGTTGCTCTGGCTCTGTTTTTCAGTGCCATTGCGTTCCTGCTTCCTCAGTCTCACTCACTCCCTGATTCTCCTCTATCACTGGTGTTGTAAATCAGGACTCAGCAGCTCCAGCGAAATCAGTGGAGTTACTGGTGAGAGTGAGAAAAGAATCAGGCCCTCTGTGTTTCATTGTGGCAGCTTCTCTTTCCCCATCATCTTCTCTGCAAACACCTCCATTAGTGACCTCCTTTCATTGTGTCTGCTGCCCCCACTCCTACCCTTCTGTTTGATGCACATTTCATACTTTCTCTAGTCTGCTCAGTTTCAAGGTAGCTGCTTCTCCCTCTTCCAGCTGCTGAACTCTTGTATACAGCAGAACTGTGCAAAATTTTCATCACACATTTCATTGTGAAACTGGAATTCACATCAAAATTACCCTGTTTTTGCTTTTTACATATTTTTGGTGATTTTTTTTTTAAATTGCACTTGAAAACAGGCTGTTTTCAGGGGCAATGGACCCATCCTTGAGCCGGAAAGGACAAAATTTTGCTTAAAACAAGTGGTGTTTCAAGCAAAATGAGGCCATTTTCTAACACAAGTGGATTTTCAGCAAATATATGTAGCCTTTGGCATTTGTGCATTTTTTTCATGGACAGACCCCATGTCATACATCTTCAAGTAATGTCTTTGCAGATGGAAAATCACCAGACACAAAATGATGAAAATGCTGGCAAAAATCAATTCCTATTTTTCCCTCCATTTTTGCTGGGCAAGTATCCAATATACATTGCTCCCCATAAAGTCCTTCTAATGGAAGCTGCTCCCACCATTGTGAGATGTTCTCTGCTTAATGCTGGGTGAAATTTTTTTGGCCAAAACTATATTTTGGTTAAAAAATGCAGATTTGGTGACATCAAAACCTTTCATGAATTGGTGTCAGTTTTGCTGAACTGTTTCAGGGAGGGAGCAGGAAGAAATTTCAAAAAAGTTGTAATGTTTTGTTTTGACATTTTCAAAATTAAACATGTCAATTTTTCGATTCAAATGACTGTTTAGAAATTTCCTTTAATTCAATGTTTTAAAAGATCAAAAATAGTCTATAAATAAAACCCAAAATTCTGTTTGACTCAAAATAATTTTTTTTTTACTTTTTGATTTGATAAAAATGCTTTAAAAATTCAGTTCTAGATTGACCCAAAAAGATGTTGTTGTTTTTTCTGATTTTTCGGACGTGCCAGAGAACCAAAAAATGTTTTATTCACACAGGTCTCCCTCTGCTTAAGTCTTCTGTAGCCAAAATGCCATGCTTCTGCTTTTCACTGCTTCATTGTGGCTGCCTTCCTCAACGTGTTTAACTCTTTGGACGCTGTTCCCTTTCTGTCTCTGCTCTCTTTCATTGTTGTTGCTCCCTTCTACTCTCTCTGCTAGCCACCATGAGCACACCCACCCACCCCCATTTATCTCACTTGTAACCTCCATCCTTGCTCCATTGTGTAACAGCAGTTTTGAGAGATCTTGCTTGTGAAAGTGAATTAACAAGGGAGCATTAGAGAGAAGGTTCTCTGCCCTGAGGGTAATCTTTAATTATGTGTGTAGAGCCTGATTCTTGGATCTGCTCCAGCAGCTTTGCATTACTCTCGCATCACACTGTTGCCATTACTAGCTCTCAGAAGGTCCCCCTGGTGAAAAGGAAACCCCAGGTGGCAAGGAGACACACCCACATCTGTGTAAAGGGTGTTCCTGGGAGAAAGGAAATGTATCTGGGACACCCCTTCAACTACATAGTCACTGGCTGCTATAACAGCCACTTGGGTCTGAACAGCTGTATATAACTTAGAAGAGCTCTGAGCCTGCCCTAAATTAGGCCAGGGACCAAACCGGCCCCTTGCTGGTTCCATTATTTGGAGAATGCAAAGATGGCATAGAACCACCTCTCCCCACAATCCACTCCAGCTGCACCAAGACCAGGTCTACAAACTTGCATCAGTATAACTACATCACTCAGGGGTGTGCGAAATCCATTCCACTGAGCAACGCAGTTATAGCAACCTAAGCCCAGGTGTAAACAGTGCTATGTGGATGGGAGCGCTTCTCCCATCCACATAGTTACCACCTCTTGGGGAGGTGGACTAACTACGCCAACAGGAGAAGCTCTCACGTCAGTGTAGTAGCGTCTTCACTGAAGCATTATAGCAGTGCAACTGTACCGGTGCAGCTGTGCCGCTGCAGCATTTTAAGTGTGTGCCCCAAGCGTATCTTGGCCATATCTGATATTCTAATCTATAGTAACCACATAGTGTAGTAACGTATATGTTAGAAATGTGTATGGATGGCTCGATAGACTAACAGCTTGTCTTTGTCTGGCAAATGGGGAGGAATTATGGAACTGAATTACTTTTCTCATCAATGTAGGAAATGGGGCAATGCACTCATGCCCTCTGGCATCATGGTGACAAGCTACTCTGGGCAGGTTTATTAGATGCAATTGGATTGGTTGATCTGCTATTTTATTTAGGTAATTACATCTTCAGTTCTAGCTTCCTTTTGCTTTCAAACATTTAACACATTTACACAAATTTACACAAATTTTATACGTTTACACAAATCCACTGGTTCAAATCCCAGCAAGGTCATTCCAATTCTTTATCCTTCTGAGAGAGAGAAACTGAATTCCATAGAGGTCACTGCCTGCGGGATTCCGTTACAGCCAAGGTCCCATCTGCTTTCCCAGCTAATTCAAGGTCCTTAGCATTTATTTGGTAAAAGAAGGGGTTTGCCCTCAGCTCAAATTTGCCTTTTCACTGTTTGTATTGTGGTTAAGTCTTGAGACCTCAGTCTGAGATCTTTTGTGCTAGGCACTGTACAAACACAAGGAAAAGATGGCCCAGTGATCTTACAAGATAAGAAATATTTGGAGTACCCACTCTTGTGCAGATGCTCTGTGCTGGTTGGTTACCTGTCACTCCAGACATGGCTGCATTTCACCAGAGCTATGTGCATAGAAGTTGCAAAGGGTTTAAGGATCTTTTGGGCTCTAAAGGACTATATAACTGTAAGATGTTATTTACCCTTATTAAGAAGCATATGTGTGTATGCATGCAAGTGTGATGGGATGTTCACCCCACACTCTCCCTGTAGGAGTTAATGGAGGCCAGATGGGCCAATTAACCTATTAGGTTGCAAGCTGGGAGAATTAAGTCTGAGAGGAAAGCCCTAATTAGGGGAAGCTCACCTGTGCAGGAACAAGTGGGGGCTTCTATAAAGCCAGATAGCAGAGAGGGGCTGCAGGGAAGTAGTCTTTCCTTGGTACCACAGAGGTGTGTTTGGTACCACAGAGGTGTGTAGAGTTACTCTGTGGAAGGAGGGTGGCATTCTGTGGCTGGTAGACCCAGAGGATGGGAGAGCCAGAAGGTAAGGAAAGCCTCAGGGAAAAGGTAGTAAGGTCCAGAATAGAACAGAGGTTGGTTGCTGGTTAGAGAGTCCTTGAGTTGGAACCCAGAGTGGAGGGTGGTCCTGGGTTCCCTTGGCAGCCACTGCCAGGGAAGTGGCATCACAGGGGTAGTGAAGGGGAATATTGTCGACAAATTGGAGCAAGTCCAGCAGAGGGCAATGAGAATGATTAGGGGGATGGGGCACTTCTCTTATGAGGAGAGGCTGAGGGAAGTGAGCTTATTTCTTCAGCAGAGAAGGATGAGGGGGGATTTGATAGCAGCCTTCAACTATATAGCTATCTGAAGGGGGGGAGGGGCTCTAAAGAGGATGGAGTTAGGCTGTTCTCGGTGGCAGATGACAGAACAAGAAGCAATGGTCTCAAGTTGCAGTGGGGGTGGTCTAGGTTGGATATTTGGAAAAACTATTTTGCTAGGTGGGTGGTGAAGCACTGGAATGGGTTACCTAGGAAGGTGGTGAAATTGCTATCCTTAGTGGTTTTTAAGGCCTGACTTGACAAAGCCTTGGCTGAGATGATTTAGTTGGTGTTGGTCCTGCTTTGAGCAGAGGGTTGGACTAGATGACCTCCTGAGGTCTCTTCCAACCCTAATCTTCTATAATTCTTCTATGATTGGCTAGGACTGCTGGTAAGGAAAGACTTTGATACCCTGAAAGGGGGGAACGTGCCAGAGGGCCAAGTCACAAAGAGGAAGCAACCCTGAGTTACAGAGTAAGGGAGAGGGAACAATGTGTGCAGCAAGCAGCAGATGGGGGTGGGGGGCCTTGGACCTGGAAAGAGCTAATCCCCAGAGCAGCCAGGAGGAGGTTCCCTGTGGTGAATGGACCCTGTGTTAAGAAGCACTTGTAACTTCCCAGTGGCTAGCACTGATGACAGCCTGTGTATGTGCATAGGCCCTTTACCTGCACTGAGGTAAATGGAAACCACAAGGACTGTTATGTTTGAGGTTATCTGTTTTCAGATATATTACTGACTCCTCCTGTAGGACCCCACAGATTCCTTTCCCTTCCACTGAATCATGAGTCATATGACTATCTTTAAGCATTCAAGAGGGTAAGTGATTTAATACTTTATAGTAGTTCTCTGGGGCTACAGTTCTCAATCTCTTGTCGGCACCAGTGTGAAAGCCAAGGTGCTAAGCTAGGCTTCAAGTGAGTAAGATAGTGAGGGTGATTGCTATGAGATTGGTTCTCACACTGTGTGGTCTGTGGATTAGTAATGGTCTGTGGGGCATTTCCAGATTAACCATGGAGCTGCTTCAATCACAAAGATGAAGCATCAGCCAGGCTTCAAGCAGAGCTCCCAGACACAGGTAGGGCTGCTTCAGGGCTGTCTTTGTCAGGTGTGCATTTTGTGTAGAATCATATGTGATCAAAGCTGAAGATAACATTAAAACTGAAGGAATGACAAACACATGAGGCTAGAATCAGACAGCAAAAGGACTAGAGTGATTAGAGCAGTGGACCCTCAGCAGACAATTTGGTGCTAATAAATGTAATGGGGGCAGGGGATGTATCCAAGTCTTTGCACACAAAACATCAAAACAAGTTTATTCTCTCCTGGTGGTCTCAATGCTGTTGTAATAGTACACTTTCATGTAACTGTACTGTGGGTGCTAAAGGGAAGGTTTGAGGCTGGGAGGTTATGGTGGCTGGCAGAGGGCACAACAGCATCATGCTGAGTCATTGATATGAAGAAGTTGGAGAGATACTGTGCCCTGCTTTTAGACTGGGAGTCTCTATATGGGACAGGCAGGAGAGCAAGACAGGGCAAGTCCGATCACACTTATGAATGTGTGTAACAACCTAGAGAATGTGTGGTGTCCCCCCTTGATTCCCTATCCAAGGATATGACTCTGCTATAACCCCTACCTCTAAAGGTAGGCTCTTTAGCACAACCTATAGCAACTCCTGTGTTTAATGCTGCAGGTTCCTTATTCGATACCCTGCACTGGCCAAAGTAGCAGCATTACGTAAATAGGGACGTGTTGAGATTCAAATGGCAGTGGGCCTCAGACATGGGGGATGAGCTCTACCCAAAGAAAGTATATATTGTAAGCTACTGATCAGTGTGTCAGAGTAACAGCCGTGTTAGTCTGTATTTGCAAAAAGAAAAGGAGTACTTGTGGCACCTTAGAGACTAACCAATTTATTAGAGCATAAGCTTTCGTGAGCTACAGCTGAGGAAGTGAGCTGTAGCTCACGAAAGCTTATGCTCTAATAAATTGGTTAGTCTCTAAGGTGCCACAAGTACTCCTTTTCTTTGATCAGTGTGTGTGACTACATGAATCTCCCTCTGTGCTTGACCCATAGAGGATGTGGTTGTGCAGTAATTCTCAATCTAAGAGCCTGGCTTTTAAGATCAGGCTGTAGAGATTCATACTTTCCACTCTGGCAGTCCCTGGTGAGGTGTGGCCCTTGATGGTAGCCATCACATGTGCATGTTGGGGAGAAATCATTGTACCCAGTCTTAGTTTGTGTCCCAAAGAAGGAGAAAAATACATGTTGTACAAATCATCAAAATTATTTGATTTTTATGACTCTTTCCAAAAGGATGGATTGAGCCAGGCCCTAATCAAAGGCACAAGAAGCCAGTGCTTTATTTGTGCCAGGGCTTGCCAGGGTTGAGCCCCAGCACCTCTAGGCTTGGCAGTTCACAGCCATGGCACCTCTGGACTTACTGCGTTTTTTATAAAAGTAAAAAATATTGCTTGAGCGTTGGCACCTCTTTCATTACAAATTAAACACTCCAAGGAGCCTTGTCCTACTGACAGGCGTCAGGCACAATCTGGATTGGTAGTGTTAACATTGTTCCATGATAGCACTGCTGCTGGCCCTAGGTTCCTTAAAGGGAACAGAAAGAGGGTAGGGGCAGACCTGGCCTGGTGTGGATGACTGACAATTTTCTTCACTAGAACTGGGTGAATAAAAAATGTTTTTGTTCACAGGCAATTCTGAAAAAATTGTTTCGTGCTGAACTGACAATGAAATTTTCCAAAATTTTTGGTGACTCAAAAAGTTTGCTTTGACTTCACTTTTTGTGTCAATTTTGGGCATTTTGGCAAAAGCAAAGGAAGACTAGATTCACACTACCTTACACTGATTCCCAACAAGGTATCAGGGCTTGAAATGGGAACTCATGTCCTTTCTCCCATTAGCTTCCTCTCTATCCCATCTCCCCTGAGTGCTCCTGACACCCCTTTCTCAGCGTAGTGACTGCTTTCCCCTTTGGTGGTGGTTTACTTTGAGCCCTGCAGTGTAATTGGAAATAAAGGCATGAAACTGTGAAATGGAAAAGTCAGAAGAAACTCCTCAGTAGTGAGAGGTGATATACTGTGGAATAACTTCCCACAGAAAATGCAGGTCTTTTTTGTCTGGAACATTTAAAATGCAACTGGACAAAGTATTGGAGAATATACTGTATGAAACAATGCTGAGTTAGCTCCGACAAGGGCAATCTAATGACCTAATAAATCATTAGCGTGTCTAATTTCTAACTATGCTGGATTAGAGGGACAATTCTGCACAATTGTCAATCAATGATATCATTAACAGCAGTGACTTTTCAGGCATGGGGAAGTCAAGACAAACACTGAAGTAATTCAAAAATCAGTGTCTACTTTTGAAAAATCTGGCTCCATGTAATACTTCTCTTATCCTTATATATGATGCCTATCACCTTACTATCAGAACACTGTATATATCAATCAGGCTTCAACCATGTAGACCTTTCAGAGGAAGAACTGAGAGCAACACAAATAATCCCAGAGCTTTTTAATTAAATATAACAAGGTAACCACAATGATGAATAGGTGATGCTTCTTAACAAAGAAGAGCAACAGGTCCCTTGCTGTGTAGATAACGTGTATGAAGATGAAGCAATACAGGAACAAAGCAAATTGGTTCTGGGGCATGAGGAGGTCCAGGCATCCTTCAGCAGGCTGTGGACAAAGGGGCAAAAATGTGTGATATTGCAGGGCCATGTTCTATACATGTCTTGTGAAAAGACTACTGCTCAGCACATCCCTTGCCTTTGTGACCATAAACTGTCACTAATGTGATCCATGGACAAACTTTCAGATTGAGATCAGCGCGATTCTGTTTGAACAGCCAGATGAATTAGATTGATGAGCTGTGGAACTGCTTGGCTTGTGCTAACTGTCATATACTCATGACTCCCAAAATACTTAGCTATGACTCTATAAAGGTTGTTTTAGTGTAGGGCTGGGCTCCATAGTTGTACTTGTCTCCTGCTATCTCTCTGCTTTGGGCATCTCAGACAAGTTCTGTAATGCTCTGATTCTTTATCAACAGCAGGGTAAAAAAAAAATTCTGTTATCCTGTGGATTTTTCTTTTAATGGCTGGATAACCAGTTAAAAGAAAATAACTGCTAGCAATTTGTGCACAGACTCACTCAAGCATGAAGTGTTTCCCATTTTCTTCCTTCTCCTGCAGGGGGACACTTTTGGTATGTGAGCCTAGTCTCCCAGAACAGCCTTCTACAACTTCTGGTAAGCACAACGCTCCAAGTTCCAGGTACCTCTGTACTTAATCATTTTTTCTTCAGTCAAGTTAGAATTAAAGTCCATTAAACATGTGGCAGCTGCTTCATGTGCTAACACAGGAATTCCAACAGTTACTTCTCTCTGTTTTTTTATATGGAGGACATATGGCCAAATTCAGCCTTGATGTAAGCAGCTGCATCTCAGGAGTTTTTTATTTACTTGAGGGCTGAATTAGACCAAGCTTTTTCCATTCAGTCCTTGCCACTGAGAGATTCCTGAACTGACTGAGAGACTGCACATGCTAGTCGGGTAAATGATATCAAAGTAATTCCCAATAACACAGGTACAGGTTACTCCTCTACCACACTCTTACCCTGATGCCTTCATGTGGAAGTGAATTCAACTGGTGAATCTTGTACGGCACAAAGTTATCTTCCACTTAAACCTTAAGCTATACCTTTCCATTCACCAGTACTTGCTCAATGTGCGCTACTGAAAGGAAGAGGAGCAGTTTACCTACTGAATGGTTGTCCATCAGGGCTGTAATAGCAACACTTGCTCCATTTTTCCTATTGGTTTGGCAGTTTTAGGCACCACATTTCCCCATTTGTTGCCGTTAGTTTGGATGCAGTGAGTCTTAAGTTCAGAGCTACCTGGGTTTCCCTACAAATGAACTGTTATCTAGCCTGTTCTTTTTAGATCCTACTGTGTTTCCCATTATTTTTTGATGGGCATAGCACCTGCTGTTCAGATCAACCATCAGGCCAGTTTGCTTTGCTACACCTGGGGTTAACCACCCCTCTAATTCTTTAGAACACCCTCAAAATATGTTCTAGTCACAGGCAGTGTTCCCTCTAATTTTTCCAACCCATGTGTGGAATAAACTTTATAATGGGTACCAGTGTGGAGGTGATGTGTCACACACCCACATTCATGTGGTGGGAGTGGGGATGAGGGGTTTGGAGTGTGGGAGGGGGCCCAGGGTTGGGGCAGAGGGTTGGGGTGCAAGGGCTCCGGGAGGGGGTGCAGGCTCTGGGTTGGGGCCAGAGATGGGCTCAGAGCTGGGGCAAAGGGTTGGGGTGGTGGGGTATGGGCTCTGGGTGGGGCCAGGATGAGGGGTTTAAGGTGCAGGAGGGTACTCTGGGGTTATGGGTGGGGGAGCTGCCTCTTCTCTTTCCTCCCCTCCCCCCCCACACACAGCAGCTGCTGGGCTGGGGTGGGGAGAGGCGCCTCTTCCTTCCCTCCACAGCAGCACCTGGGCTTCGGCTGCAGGAGAGGCACCCCTTCCCAGGCCCCAGGAGATCTGGGCTGCGGCAGGTCCAGGGCTTGGCTAGGTTGGGGCTGGGGGAGGGGTGCCCGTCCCCTGGCTGGTCCCTGGCCATGGCAGGTCCCCCGGTGGGTTCCCTGAGCGCCTGTGCAGCACTAAATAGGCATGGCCCTGCACCTTACAGAGAATTTAGGTCACAAGACCTCTTTGACTGGCTCCACTGTAGAAGTTGTATCCCCTTGCCATAGAGTATGCTGGCCCCTTCAAGTAGAGTCCGAGTCCAAATCCCAAGGTCTGAGCTTTTGGCAGAGGGTGAGGGGAGGAAAAGTGCCTGGTCCTTCAGGAGAAAGCCAGATCTTAGAGGAGGAGTCTGCTGGACTTCCCTTCTGTGTTTGTTTTTTGATATTTCATCCCTGTTGAAGGGGAGAAATTGGAGGGCTAAACTATTCAACCAGTGAGGGAAACTGAGGCAGCAATGCATTTATATGGCTGACAGGGAAACCACTCTTACCCCTCTCTATTTAGTAGGCAAACCAGTTACAAGTAATGGCAAAATAACTTCTCCAATGTATTTTTTTTTTTAAAGTCTCTGGAGTTAATGTGTAAGATCCTGCTATGAGTTCATTCTTGGGTTTGATTCTGACTGAATGGAAGTCTTCTCAAAGAAATGAATCTTTGTGGAGATTTGGAAATATTTTAAACTGGGACCACGTGGAGAGCACACATCTGGGTCATGCCTCCCCCTGTTTACGCTTTCACCTGTACTTACATGTCCAGATGGTGCCTGCAGGCGCATCTGCTCCATCTTCTCTTTGTGCTGCCGCTGCTTTTCCTTCTCCTCATATTGACACTTCAGCATAGTCAGCTCCATATCCAGCCGCATCTTCTCCAGCTCAGTCTCAGCCACTCGGTCCAGCGTGAAGTTTGGCTGCTCCATCTCCACCCAGCTGTTGATCTCACCATCATTGGTAACATGTTCTGGTTGCAGAGAATCCAGTTCTGCCTGTGAATTAGTCTCCAGGTCCTGGTCCCTAATTCCTGGTGGTTCTGTCACATCGTCAGGGACATCTGGGGTATTTTCAGGGGTGTCCTAGTCCATAGATCAGGGAAAATCACCCACTCCTATTTAACTGATACAAACTATTTTTAAAAAATCTTCTGGTAAAAGAAATGTTTTTCGACTAGCTCAGCTGGGCCAAATGCAGGCTGGCAGCCCAACTATATCTGGAAAGCTACTACACTTGAATATTCAAAGCCCTGTCTGAACTACTAGAAAGTCAGAGGCTCCACTTATATTGTGGTGAAAAGCAGTGGTATCATTTGCTATGGGGTGAGAGAGGCAGTTGCTCCCCCCAAAACTTTTTGTCCCCCTGACTTTTCATAGTTCTATATACTGTCTTCCACTTTTTGCCCCTCTTTCCTCCCAGCTTTGGATGCAGTCATTAGAGTAAACTTCCCCTCTCCCCACCCCAAATAGGAGTAGATGAGACCTAACCCAGTCCCCATAACCAGATCAAAGCCCTGGACTAAAACCCATGGCCTTTGACATAAGCATAAAGAACACTTCAACTCTGGGTCAGTTGAAAAGTCAGTGAAGAAAAACATAGGGGACAAATCTATCTCTGATTCGAGTCTAGTGGATGGTGTTCAACCAGATATGAAATTAGCTTCCCCTTAGAACCATGGAGTCATGAGACTGTGCTACCGTCTTGGATGTATCTGGCCAGGAGAAAAATATTTTACTACTCTGAATTAATTTCTGTCAGTTCATAAATGAGATGCCAAAATGAGCCAATGAAGGTGAGAGGCCTCCCTGTCTTGGCATTAGTAATAGGCTAAATAACAGTAGTAGAATGGGTTGGCTGCCTTTCAGCAGACCCAGGAGTGAGTTATGTAGAGATCATGCCACTGACAGGTCTGCCCTCTAGGCTTATGGAAAGCCACAATATTTATTTATGTAATGTATACAAGAAGCACATGCAAGAGCTTTGAATAAAATGGATGTAGACAAAATGTGGAACTCTTCCCCTGGCTTACATTTTAAAGTCTATGACAGAAGGTGAAGAAAATAAAAAAACAAAGAAAACTATTACTCTTACCATAGAGGTCTTGGGTACAAAGCTAGGGGAGGCAGAAATGAGGCTGGAGAACACTGGATTCACAGGCAGTAGCCACAGTTTTACAAGTCTTTCACTGTCCCATGCAGAAAACTCAACACCAGCTGCCCCAGTTCGATCCAGATAGAAGCACAAAGTTCAAAGCCAGATTTCAGCAAACTGTCATGCTGATGTCACAGGTTCCACACTATGCTGTCTCATAATCCAGCTGTTGCTACAACATCATAAATGCTCTGTTGCTAGGTGTCCAACAGCACATGGGAAATCTGCAGCAGAGCCAGGGATAAATCCAGTTCTCCTGATTCAAGTCTAGAACCTTAACCACTAGATCAGTTCTTTTCCTTCTCTAGCCACCTTCCTGCTGCTTCAGTGAATGAGACTGTGTTCCTTCACATAGTGGCAGCATGCATAGTAGGCAGCAGTCTGGCTCACCACGTGCCTAGCCATGATCAGCTGGCAGTGATTTGTAGGGTTCATGGGAGTAAAAAGTTTTAAGCAGGGATTTGAAGTAGGATAGTATGGTGACACTATGGATTTTGATGGAGTGTTTCCCTCCAATTAAGGAGTGGTGTTGAGGAGAGGTAGTGCTGAGAAGGGCTTGTAGGAAAAGCAGACTAGCAGGAATTGAGTGGTAGAGTGAAGGCAGGTGTCATCAGTGTGATAAGATAGATTAGTGCTAAATGGTGAAGGGCCATAAAGGCACAGAAAAGAAGCTTGTGGAGGGAAGCCAATGGAGGGATGCAAAGTGGAGGTGGGGGGGCCATGAGCAGACAAGGAGCTAGGAAGATAATGCTGGCAGAAATGTTTTGAATGGACTTAAGGGGAGGACAAGGTAAGCTAGAGAGAGGAAGATGACAGTACTCAAGATACAACATAAGGGCTTGGAACAGAAACTTTGGTAGTCTGGACAGACAGAAAATGCTGGATCTCTGGATCGTTCTGTAAGAAGTTGTGACAAGACTTAAACACTACAAATGGGTATGGGTCTAGAAAGGGGCCAGGTCAAAGATGATGCTGACATTACAGGCCTGAGTGACTGGGAGGATGGTGGTGGTATACATGGTGATGAGGGGGAAGAACAGAGGTGTGGGAACAGAGAAAGATCAAAAGCTCAGTTTGGGCCTTATTCAGTTGATGTTAACAGCTGGAGATCCCCACAGAGAAGTTTCAGTGGGGTAGACCAAGATGTGGGATTGGATGGAGCAATATTGCTCCTGTGTTGAGAGGTAGCTCTAGTAATCAAACCTGTGCTCGCTCAGCGAGAAGCCAAATTCTGCTGTCAGTAACACCTGCCTTTACTCTACCATTGATGCCACTCAATTCCTGCTAGGATAATTGAAGTCAATGGAGTTACACCATCATAAATTTGGAGAAATGAAAACAAAATAAGGAACAAGTGTTGGGGCTTTTAGACATTTTGGTGGTGGTGGTTTATCTTTCACCCTCCATCTTTGTCCACCTTCTTGTTACCAAGGTTGGCACCCTTTTTAGGTGCCTATTTTTCTGATTGGTTAAAGTTTAAGCCTAATCTACCTAACAACAGTAAAGTCAGGAAGGGGTCATCTGACTCCCAGTTATTCTGCTTTGTGACAGAGTCTATATAAGGGGACTACACACTCTGTCAAGGGCTGTCTGCTCAGGAGGCAGCCCATGTTCAGTTCAACTCATGTCTGCTCGGTTGTGCAACGGAGAAAAAGGAACATCCAGGTAAGCACAGGTGTTTTGAGGTTGTCTGTCATCGAGGAAGATATCCTGTTCCATCTCGAGTTCCTGATTCCAGTAGCTGTCCTCAAGGTCTTGACCTGAGTTACCTGAGAAGCAAGGCAGACGAGAGCATTGTGAGCCATCTGCACCTGAGTTCCTGTCACTCCTAGAGACTGAGTAACGTTGACATTTTATTTGTGTTGTGTCCATATTGGTTAGGGGTTGGGTCTGGGCTTCAAGCCAGCTGTACTTGTAAAACCACCGAGCTGTTTTATGCTTTATTGTACTTTTCTCTATATTTTGTTATGTACCCTCTTAATAAACCCTCCTGCATGTTTTCAGCGTTTAAAATGACTAAGTTTCATTTGACCTGTGACTAATAGGTGATAGACCCTACAGAGGGATCAATCCTTTTAGGGCAGCGGGGTCCTTAAATCAATTCCACCAGTCTCTTCTGGTAACAGTTCTGGTGATCACAGCAGGACCCCTGATGGTCGCAGTTGCTTTAAGTTTTTATAATCTGCTCATCTAAGGTTTATGGGACAGCCACAAGTCTTGAGGGAGGGCAGCATTGGTATTTGGCCAGGAGCTTTTCTTATTTTGAGACCCAGCTGCTGAAGTCAGGCACCAGTGAATGCTCTGTGGGAGCTCTTTGTGGTGTGCTAACTGAGGACTGATAGCAGGCCAGCCATTAGGCCCACTGAGCATGACATAGGCCCAATGAGTACAGCAGACTCTGGCCTTGAGAGAGTCCGGTGGGAGTGCTGTTTGAGATAAAGGGAGTTTAATAACTCTGGGGCAGGCCAGCATTGTTGCTGAGCATTGCTTGTCCCGACTCTTGGTAGTCACCAGTAAAGTGCTGGGGGAAGTAGTGTTGCTGTGTGAGCCAGACACACTACTTGATTTGTGAAATGTGTCTAAAGCTTCAGTCCCAGCGGATGGAGTGAGGAATTAATTGGAACATTGTGTAAATTCTTTTTGTAAATGGAAAAATCCATGGGCTGAATTTTTTTTTTTAATGGGAGGATGCATTTGAAAAATTGTTTTGAACTTGGGAGAATTTTGTAATGGTTAAGCCTATCCCCAATAAGAAAACAAAGAAACTAGCTCTCATATATGGGCTAGTCATGGTGTCTAGAGAATGGCACGAACACATAAAATCTAAAAGCAAGGTAATCTCCCAGTTGAAAGAACACAGCTGAAAAGGAAGCTAACATTGATAAATTAACATTACAAAGCAATACTTTGTCAGCTCAAGGGTTAAACCACTGTTTACAAATCAACCAGCTAGAGCAGCAGGTTAAAGAGCTTAATGCATGCTTGGCGAAAAAGGACAAGAAGAATTCTGTTTTAGCTACTAAAATGGAGGAATCCCAAGCTGCTATATGAGAGCTGGTCAAAGTGGTTCAGAATAGTAAACACAACGTTGGAGATCATACCACATATAAGAACAAAATTGAGTTGCTAAGCTAAAAAGAGCCCAGGGTATGCTCAATGCCTTGAGTACTGACCCTTTAAAAGGTTATGGATCTGAAAGCTGCCCTAATCAAAAGGGATCAGAAAATGACTTTGATTTGTGAGAGGTTAAAGAAACAAGAATGCAACCTTCTGCCCCTCAGATTCAAGAAGAGTTAACAAGCTATGAGGGAACGAAGGGGGGGAGGGTAGAACACCACCTGCCCCCCAATGGCCACCATAACTACTGTAGTAAATTATGGCCCAAACTGACCTGTGGAAACAAGGTTTGAGACAAAAGCTTATGGGTCAGACCAACCCAGAGCAAGGGGCAAAACTCTGGGCCCATTAAATAAGGATACTTCATTGGCTTGGCTTGGCAAGATCAGCAACATGGCTGCTATTAGCAGAGATGGCACTAGGGCTCTGCTACATGAGTGTGTGAGCAGGGAAGAGTCCGGAGCGTTACCCGGAGAGGTGCAATGGGCTAGCATAAGGGAGATAGCTGAGAGAGACGATGCTGTATATGAATTGTACTTCCTACATGAGAACATTCTGGGAAAATTTTATTCTGAGAGGCAAAAATCTGGTGAAAGGCCAGAAAGGTTTTTGGGAAGAAAGTGGTTATTGTATTGGCTGTCAGGTTTATCTCCTGTTGTGAATGGTGTAGCAACATGTGATATGCCTGAATTTAAGGAGGTGTTTATTCAGGGTCTCTTACCAACAATAAAGGTTACCTTATATCCCATAAATCCTAGAACCACAACAATTAAAGAACTGGAAAATAAAATTCTGAAGCATTTGAATTACAGAGAGAGAGGCTTTCCTTAGTCATTGGCCAAAGAAGAAAATTTCAGCTGTAAAGCACCTCAAAAGCACCCCAACAACAAGTCCAATGAGCAAAAAGCAAGAAACCTCATACAGAAAGCAGGAATTCTGCAACAGATATGTCTTCCTTTATAATCAAGAATCATCTAACAATTGTCACAGCAGAGAAGCTGCTGATATGAAAGGATTTCAGTCAGTGTTGTGGAGAAAATTACTTAAATACAAGAAAAGAGACTAAATAGACTGCCTGCCTACAGAGGAGCTATTCAAAAGGTTAGCTAAGTATGAAGGAGGCTGTAACAGCAGTGCTTCACCAACATCTGCTACCAATGCATCTGGCATCCAATATGACAGGACCAGACTCTCCCACCTCCCTCTTTTGTGGCACTCATCAGTAATGATGTTTGGGGGATGCCTGTAGTAGATGCCACCATAAAGGGAGAGCATGGATACATCAATCAAGTCATGTTAATTGACACCAGTGCCACCTTGTTGTTATTTGCTCAAAAGCAGCTCCAAAACCCAAGGACTTTAATATACGAGGAGTAAAGGTATGGGAGGGATACAGTAATAAGGAAAGCACTGTGCCCTTTATAAAACCAGCGTTGTGTACCATGGGCAAACTAACAATAAGAGCATCATTTGGCATACAGACGCTAGATGGACACGGCATTCTGGGAATGGACATCCTGAAAAAGTTAAACCTTGTGGTCAACCTGCCTAATAGAATGCTAACACAAATTCAAAGACAGGAAGGAGGTCTCCTCATTCCGGCAGCCCACAGAGTTGCAGACTCCAGTAAAGCTAGAAACACCTGAATGGGAGCTAACAGTTAGAGATAACAAGACAGTATCTGCAAGCATTCACCAGTAATAAGCATTAATGCAGAAAGATCCAAGCTGAAGTAATCATGATGGGTCCAGACCCCAAGCCGCAAAAACAGTATAAATATTCTCAGGAGGCTGAGGAGGGGATTAAACCTACCATTTTAGAACAAGGGGTACTTGTAGAAATGGATAGTGTCTGTAACTTTCCCATATTGCCTGTCCTAAAAGCGGACAAATTCACCTGGAGATTGACTGTCGACTAGCGGGAGGTAAATCGAGTTACACCTAGGTTAGCTCCAGTTGTAGCCAAATTTCAGGAAATAATGGTGGCCATTGCTGCAGGTGCTGATGTGTTTACTGTACTAGACTTGAGCAATGCATTCTTCTCCATTCCTCTTCATCATAGCATAGGGTACAAGTTTGCATTCACCTGTGGAAATAAGTCCCTTTCAGGTGAGTATCCCAAGGGTACCACAATGTGCCGTCACTTTGCCACAAATATGTATCCAAAATGTGGGAGCATCTGGAAAAGAAGGAAAGAATTATAAGTTATGTGGATGACATCCTCATTGCAACAATAACAAAGGAAGAGAACTTCGAGGTATTGGAAGTCGTTCTGAAAAAAGTAGGGGTGATGGAAGTTGTCATCAGTCCCACAAAGGCGCAAATGCTCAAACAAAGGGTGAGTTACCTTGGGATGGAGTTGGGCATTCATGGAAGGAGACCTGATGCCAGCAGGATTGAATTAATATACAAGCTGCCAGCCTCAAAAGATATAACATCATTGTGTTCATTTGTTGGACTTACAGGGTTCTCAAGAGACTTTATGAAGGGATACTCAGTTAGCTCAACCACCCTATAATTTGTTCAAAAAGGGTAAAGAATGGACTTGGGGAGAAAAGGAAAGAAACACATTCCGCCGACTCAAACAAGCTCTTATTCAGGCACCAGCCCTTGTGTATGCACAGTCAGGCAAACCCTTTCTGCTCCAGCTAGCAACAACAAGAGAGATTAAGTGCAATCTTAATGCAAAATACTGGTGTGGGACTCAAACCTGTCACATTTGGATCAAAAACATTTAAGTGAAATAGAAAAGCAATACTCACCGTGTGAACGAGAAGTGTTGGCCCTCACCTGGGCAATGAAACATTGGGAGTATCTTATAGGCATCTCCCCCATTATCTGAAAGACTGTTCATACCCCAATACACAATGTACTGTCCAGTGAAATTAATGAGGGTGGGGTATCAAGCCCCCTGCTATCTGGCTGCATATTGAGTCTACTTAATAGGGATCTTGAAGTGGAAAAGACTCACTCTCTCAATGGTTCCATACGTTCTACTCACTAGTGGAGAAGATCACGAATGCCCACTACTATTTGAAAACACCAGTAGTCCAAAATCACCTTTTGAACTAGAAACATCCTATGAGCAAGCTAAAGACTCTGGCAGAGACATTTGGGTGGTTGATAGGAGTTGCCCCTGTAGTCAGATGTTTGGGTGGGTGGGTGTGTGCGCGCGCTCCCTGTGTGCTGTCCCAGCTCTGCGCAGACAGCTGGCACAGCAGACCTTGAGCAAACCACCCAATGACCACCCAGCAGACCTTGAGCAAACCACCCAATGACCTTTGTTAAGGTACAAAGGCATCAGGCCAGGTTTACTGTCGACGAAGCATGATAATAGCACCTGGCAGACTCTATGAGGATACTAAGACATGCATGCCCATGACAATGGATGCAGCTCAGTCAGTAGTGGGACTTTCCACTGCCCCTTAGGCGGTCCAAAGATACTCTCTCTGAAATACTCTTTATACCCTGATATAAACAAGGTACGTACTGTCATCCTGACCTTATCTTTTAGGAGGGGTCAGTGTGTTTCTGTTATCCTTGGGGAATGTTTTTGTGCTATCCTTGGTATTGGTGTTTTCTGGTACCACTTGTGTTTGCGTGAGTACTCTGTGCTTAGCACTTCTTAGGAATGTGTATTTCTGCAATATCACCTCTGATCTTGCCAAATTCTGTGAGCAGGTCCTGCCTCATACCAGGCCTATGATACAAGGGCTTACATCTCAGGCTTTCTTCCTACTACAGCCACTATCATGAGGATAAACCCTGAGCTGGATATGCTGGTAAAATACTACAGGGAACAGTGGTTCAATGTTCTGTGCAAGCTGCTGAAGTAGTTGCTATAGTAGCTACATTGGATGAAGCAGATCCAAGTTGTGACCTTTTTAATTTGTTCTGACTCTGGGTCATCCGAGCCCTTGTAGCTTGGATGCTGATATGGATGGCTGGATGGATAGACAAATGACTTCTACAGATAACAAGCCTATAATACACACAAAATACCTCTTACTTACTTGGAAACTGGCTGAATCAAGAACTGGCAAGAGTTAGCTATTCAGGGTCAAAGCACATGGGAAGAACTAGGCGGAGATATCTGGCCTGAACAACAAAGTAGATCTCCTCACTAAAAAAATCTGTGCTTTTAGGATCTGAAATCTTGTGGACCAAGTCTGCCGACATTGTGTGCAATGTCATTTCAGCAATCAGTTGCTGAAAATAAATTTAGACGTAGTTGAGTTACAGAAACAGGACAAAGATCACTGAGCTGTTGGGAAAATCTTAATATAGAGGTTACCAAAACTCTATAAACACAACAGTGGACTTGTAATGGCTACTAAGAACAACATTGATAATGTTATCCCTGTGTTAATGATACCATCATGATTGAGAAAAGTATTAATTGCTCTAGCTCACCAAAAAGGGCATTTTGGGGGCTGAAAAGACTGTCAGTAAGCTCTTACATTTGGCCACCAACCAACTGTTAACAGACAATGTGGAAAAAATATATATAGAATTGCATTGCCCCCGCTGAGAACAATCTTGACAGAAAAATTGTCAAAGGACTTCTACTACACCAGCCAACAGGAGGACCATAGTATCATTTTCAAATAGATTTTATAGGACCCTTGCCTTGTTCGGGATATGGAAACCAATATTGTTTGGTAGTAATTGGTTCATTTTTTTAAGTGGATCAAAGTAGTGTTGGATTCGCTATTACCACTGCGAAGATACTCTTGGAGCAAGCATTCTCCAGATTTGGTATTCCTGAAGTTATCAATTCGGACCAAGGACTCCATTTAAAAAATTGTGCCAGGCTTTACAAATTGAGCAAAAGTTCCATATAGCAGGCCACCTGCAAAGCTTGAGCCTGATCCAGAAGACTAACAGGACCCTAAAGACTGTGTTGAAAAAGATCATAGAAAGCAATGGAAAAACTGGGGTAAGCAATTGCCTTTCATTTTGATGGGAATTCGGTCAACTGTTGCATCCCACGGATGTATACCACATGAAGTGCTCATGGGAAGACCCATGAAAACACCAGACAAATGGTGGCTGGGAGGCATTCCACCTGACTCATATTAGGCCAGAATTAAAATGGACCAGTATATAACAAAGTTGTTGCACACTATTAGCTACTTCTTTTTGCAGATTGCTGTACAACTAAAAATGAACGCTAGGCAGATGGATAGAAGGCTGCAGGACACACTAAAATGAATGGAATGTGGGTGTCACGGAGTCACCGGGCCAATGCTCTGGAACTGCTCTGTATGACTGGGGTAGTATGCCTCCTGTCTCTGAGCATACTGTTGCCAGAGCAAGAAGCTTACACAGCTTCGGCCTTCCTGAGTCTGATCTTGGAGCACTCAGCATCCCCTTCCACACAGTGCGTTTCCTGCAGCCCGTCTGCCCAGGCGGCGCTCCTGGGGAAGCCAGAGGGCCCTGCACCCCAACTCCACAGTCAGCCATGACTCTCAGCCAGCATTGTAAAACGGAAAAGTTTATTAGTCGACAGGAACACAGCATAGGACAGGTCTTGTTAGCACAGAAATCAGTGACTTTCAGCCAAGTCCATCTTGGGGAATCCCAGGCCAGACGCTCTGGACTCCCTCTCAAATCTCCCACAGTAGACTGCCCAGCTTCCAGTGACCCGATCTCCAACACACATGTTGCACCTCCTCCTGGTCTTTGTCTCCCTTCCCAGGCACAATGTCATCTGGTCGCATCCCCCTCCTGGGTCTCAGGTTGCGAAGGACCTTAGCCATGGCTTACATGCAGGCAGGTGGAGCCACCTCACCTGTCCCCAAGGGTCTCAGCAAAAGTCACACACCCTTATTCCCACCACCTAGGCATTGGTACAACACACAGGGAAACTGTGGTACATACAGTATTCATGCAAAACAGTAAGACTCACATACAACATAACCAGGGAACCACCTTGCTTCGTCACAGTGGGTGATAAAGTATTATACTCATTCTTTTCTGACCAAAATCACTCACTGAGCCCCAAATGGGCAGGGCCTGTTGTTGTCATTAACAAAGCAAGTCCAACCACCTACCAGGTGAAGGTTAATGGGGAAAAAAGAGAAAAACACTAAAATGGTTTCATTCCACCCAACTGAAGGGATGGAAAAATTCTGATGGGGTGTGTGTATGTATAATTATTGTGACAGGGTCAGGCCAGATGGCTACAGGAGAGTGATAGAAGGCAGATATATTAGCCCCAGGTTAAGTAGGTCCCTTTTCCCTGGGTAAGGTAACAGGGAAGGTTCCAGAACAATCAGGAACTTCCTGGAAACAATTAAGGCAGACAGGCCTGATTAGAATGCCTGCAGCCAATCAAGAAGCTGCTAGAATCATTTAAGACAGGCAGGCTAATTAGGGCACCTGGGTTTAAAAAGGAGTTCACTTCAGTTTGTGGTGTGCATGCGAGGAGCTGGAAGCAAGAGGTGCAAGAAGCTGAGAGTGAGAAGGCATACTACTGGAAGACTGAGAAGTACAAGCATTATCAGACATCAGGAGGAAGGTCCTGTGGTGAGAATAAAGAAGGTGTTGGGAGGAGGCCATGGGAAAGTAGCCCAGGGAGTTGTAACCGTCACGCAGCAGTTACAGGAGCCACTGTACACAGCTGCAATCCACAGGGCCCTGGGTTGGAACCCGGAGTAGAGGGTGGGCCTGGGTTCCCTCCATCCCCCCAATTCCCTACTTGATACAGAGGAGTTGGACTGGACTGTGGGTTCCACCAGAGGGGAAGGTCTTTGGCCTGTTCCCCGATCCACTAGATGGATCAGCAGAGACTGCGGGGATTGTTGTTCTTCCTTTCCCCATGCTGGCCTGTGATGAGGCTAACTGAGTGAACAGCAGATTTGAGCCACGAAAGTGGCTAAACTGAGGGCTGTCGTGAACCTCTGAGGCGAGAAAATCCGCCAACAAGCGCAGGACCCACCAAGGCAGAGGAGGAACTTTTGTCACTGTGTGTGTGTGTGTGTGTGTATGTATATATATAATATACACATTAATTAGTTTTGTCTTTCTCCTTTGTTGCAGGAAATCAAGCAGCAATTATGATTTCTATATTGTATCATAGCACATTTATTTGCATGGCATAGTCAGTGATTGTTAATGGAAATGAGCACTATTATTGTAAAGTCAATGAGTCTCAAAACTATAAATGGGATGAATTAGTACATGGCATTGATTTTGATCTACCAAATTTGCTATTAAGAGGAATCATCTCTGTGTATGCATATAATGAAAATGATTACGGTTGTTTGGATTGGTAAGAGCTGAAAAGCAACAAAACGCTCATGGCCTTTACGACAACCAATTCGGCTCAGAGGGTTACCTCTGTGGATGAGCTTAAGGAGGAACAAATCTCCTTTGTTCAAAAAATTGCAGGAAAATGTATGTGGTAATTTTCTAGTTGGCTGCTCTGATGCAGTAGAGGTTTGGGAGCCACATAAATGTTCCTTTATGCAGTCCAACCTCCCTTCACGAATGCAAATGGGTAAAATCAATGTAAAAATTTAAATGGGTTTGCAGTACATGATCGATCAGTTGGATGTTTATGTGCATACACCCTCCTCCCAGTGTGCAGTAGCTATGAAATGCCAAAATTGTACCAGCTCTTCTGTTAAGACACGTCCCAATGTAAATAAGTCCTGTAAAAAGGCTAATAATGTGAGTTTTCATGTTGAGTGTTATGGAAAAATCTATATCTCTGTAAAACCAAATGATGCGGGTATGTGGTATTTCACTAGTTTGTTCAGAACAAGAGAAACTGTAAAAGGGTGCCTGAACCACACGTTAACAACGTTGTGATAAAGCAGGAGTTTAAGAAACTTCCATTAGTAAATTCCATGTATTCATTCAAAAAGCTTATGCTGCTCCAGTTAAATTTGCATAGAGTTCAATTTGAATGTTTACCATATGTAATCCCATTAGTGGCAGGGTGGGAGGAGTGGATAAGAAGTGTGATACCTGGACCATCCACCCCGAAGATCCACAAGCGAGATACAGTAGCAACTATTTTAGGAGGAGTAGGGATTGGGTTGGGAGTCTTAAACTCAATTGACGAGCAGGTCCTGGCCAATAAAATAGGTGCAATAGGAAAGGATATGGCTTCCTTACTCAGCCCATGTACAACATCTGTTAACCAACTAAGTATAACTGAATATAAAATTGCTGATGTATTGCCCACATGCTGTTAGTGTAAGAACAGGACCATCTTGGTATTATGAGTGCACTAGGAACAATACAGGCTAACATTTCTATGGCACTTGCATGCGTGCAGGCCCTAGCATGAGGGTAGCTAAAAATATAATCAGGGATGGACTTAACTGAATAATTCCTGTCAAGCTCAGAAATGTTCTATGGAAAAATGCAACAAATGCTTTTGAACAGCACCATCAATCCTGGTGGAAGTTAGTACATTTTTCCTACAGCCACAAAATGGAAACCGTTACTGCCTATGGCTTGACTATAACTGAAGGAAATATGGGTTTCTCCATTGGTATCTATGGGTCTAAACCTCAATTATTCAGTTCCTAAGGAGCTCAGTAAGTGAGTATACGAGCAAAATGGCTTGTATAGTAGTGTAAATTTACAATCATGCATGGAAGAGACAGGAATAGGTTATGCTTGTAATTCAGGGGTAATTGAAGATTCTCATATTTTGTTTAACTCATAATGAGGGAAAGTGCCACTATCAGTGTGATAAATGAAGGGTGGAGGTAGCTCCCTTTTATGGATACCCAGCCAGCCAATTGGCTATAAAATTCCTCTTAGTAGCTGTTCTCTACTTGCCTTACCTGTAAAGGGTTAAAAAGTCCAGGTAAAAGGAAGGGAGTGGGCACCTGACCAAAAGAGTCAATGGGAAGGCTAGAACGTTTTAAAATTGGGGGAGAAAAGCTTTCCCTTTTGTTGGTGCTGTTGTTTTCTGGGAAAGAGGAGAACAGGGAGCAGTTGTGCTGTGAGACGCTGAAGGCCAGATATGAAAATCGGATCATATCTAGAGCTACTTATTTAGCAACCCAGATATGTAAGTAGATTAGGAATGCTTAGAAAGATGCGGTTAGGTTTATTTCTGTTTGTTTCTTATTGGCTTGTGGACTCCTCTGCTTTTTGTTCCTCCAAATGCTTTTTGTTTTGCTTCTAACATTTAAGCTGGACCTCAAGAAGGTTATTCTTCATGTTTAATTTTTGTAAGTGGGTTTTTTTTAAATCTAGCAAAAGCCTAAGTTCCAGATGTATTTTCTTTCTTTTTGTTTTTAATAAAGTTTATCTTTTTTTTAGAACAGAATTGGATTTTTGGTGGCCTAAGAAGTTCATGCATATGTTGTTTAATTAGCTGGGGCAACAGCTAATTTCCTTTGTTCCCTTCCTGTGGGATACCCTCAAGCCCTTTCACCTCCCTCTCTGGGGAAGAGCTGAGAAAGAAATTACCAAGTGCGCCTTTCTGGGTGCTAGGGGGTTTTGCATTTGGGTGGTGGCAGCATCTACCCGTCCAAGGTCAGAGAGAAGCTGTAACCTTGGGAGTTTAATACAAACCTGGAATGGCCAGTATTAATTTTTAGAATCCTTGCGGGCCCCCACCGTCTGCACTCAAAGTGTCGGAGTGGGGAATCAGCCTTGACAACCAGTTTAAATCAAAGATGTAAATCAATATGCCTTAGTGTTAGTAAATGTAAAGTGTATATGTCTACACAGTTCATATAAAAGTTTTGTTGTTAATTATTACACCATACCTCATAATCCATATGTCAATTTATGTTTGTGTTCAGTGTTTTATGTGGCTGTGATGTTAATTTTACACAGAATCATGGAAGATTAGGGTTGGAAGAGACCTCAGAAGGTCATCTAGTCCAAACCCCTGCTCAAAGCAGGACCAACACCAACTAAATCATCCCAGACAGGGCTTTGGCAAGCCGGGCCTCAAAAACCTCTAAGGATGGAGATTCCACCACCTCCCTAGGTAACCCATTCCAGGGCTTCATCACCCTCCTAGTGAAAGTGTTTCCTAATATCAAACCTAAACCACCCCCACTGCAACTTGAGACGATTGCTTCTTGTTCTATCATCTGCCACCACTGAAAACAGCCCAGCACCAGGTAGTTGAAGACTGCTATCAAATCCCCCCTCACCCTTCTCCTCTGCTGAAGAAATAAGCCCAGTTCCCTTAGCCTCTCCTCATAAGTCATGTGTCCCATCCCCCTAATCATTTTTGTTGCCCTCTGCTGGACTCTCTCTCCAATTTGTCCACTCCTTTCTGAAGTGGGGGTTCCAGAATTGAATGCAATTCTCCACATGTGGCCTCACCAGTGCCGAATAGAGGGGAATAGCCACTTCCCTCAATCTGCTGGTAATGCTTCTACTAATGCAGCCCAATATACCGCTAGCCTTCTTAGTAACAAGGGCTCATATCCAGCTTCTTGTCCACTGTAATCCCCAGGTCCTTTTCTGCAGAACTGCCGCTTAGCCAGTTGGTCGCCATCCTGTAGCAGTGCATGGGATTCTTCCATCCTAAGTGCAGGACTCTGCACTTGTCCTTGTTGAACCTCATCAGATTTCTTTTGGCCCAATCCTCCAATTTGTCTAGGTCACTCTGGATCCTGTCCCTACCCTCCAGCGTATCTAGCTCTCCCCCCAGCTTAGTGGCATGAGATAAGTGTACAAACTATTGAAACCCATTATTTGTTATACAAACATATTGAACCAGTTCATTTGAGTGTAAATATATCTGCTCTTAAAACAAATGGTGCATCACCCACATTCAGAACAGCATCTAAAACAGTTACAAAGGGAAGGAAAGGAGGTAGTGGGGACGGTCCACCATTCCTCCCAACTGATGCAAAGAATCTTAAACAAGAACCCAGGAGGAAACTCTCTCTTCCCATTGGTGGGAAAAATCTGTTTAGTAGCAACACAAACTATAGCATTGCATGGGAAATGTTGTTACATCTCGTAATTGTAATAATTCAAGCTGTAATTAATATATATTTAGAATCTTTAACTTTCTGGGTTAAAAGAAAAGTAAGAGAGACTAGTTACACTAACTATAGGTTAATTTGATTTTTTTAAGGCAGTGTAACTATGACCTGGGTTAAGTTTACATATGTGGCAAAGGTTAAGTGTGACAGTAAAGAACACCGAAGTGATTCCTACCATCAAGGAGGGGAATTGTTGGGGCTTTTAGCCATTTTTTGGGTTTGTTTATTTTTTGATTGTTGATTTATCTTTCACTCTTTATCTTAGTCTACCTGCTTGTTACCAAGGTTGGTGCCCTTTTTAGGTGTCTGTTTTTCTGATTGGTTAAAGTTTAAGCCTAATCTACCTTGCCATAGTAAAAGCAGGAAGGGGTCATCTGACTCCCAGTTATTCTGCCTAGTGACAGAGTCTATTTAAGGGCTACACACTCTGTCAAGGGCTGTCCACTCAGGAGGCAGCCCTTGTTCGGTTCAGCCTGTGTCTGTGCTTGGTTATGTGATGGAGGAAGAGGAACATCATCAAAACACGTGTTCTTACCTGTTTGTCTGTTGTTGAGGAAGATCTCCTGTTCCATCTCAAGTTCCTGATTCCAGTAGCTGTCCTCAAGGTCTTGACCTGAGTTACTTGTGAAGCAAGACAGATGAGAGCATTGTGAGCCCTCTACACCTGAGCTGTCACTCCTAGAGAGTGAATAACGTTGACATTTTATTTGTGTTGTGTCCATATTGGTTAGGTGTTGGGTCTGGGCTTCAAGCCAGCTCTATTTATAAAACCACCAAGCTGTTTTATGCTTTATTGCCCTTTTCTCTATATTTTGTTATGTACCCTTTTAATAAACCCTCCTGCCTGTTTTCAGTGTTTAAAATGACTAAGTTTCATTTGACCTGTGACTAATAGGTGATAGACCCTACAGGGGAATCTATCCTTTTAGGGAGGTGGGGTCCTTAAATCAATTCCACCAGTCTCTTCTGGTAACACAAGGATGGATGTGTGCAAGGACTATACACACAATGGGTTGTGCACTGTAGTACAAAGGTATTGTATATTACATAAACTATTGTCCCTTAAATAACCCTTTGCCCTGTATTTTTTTATAATGTTACCCTTTAGGCTGTTATGCTCTGGCTCTTGTCTAGAACTTGGCCCATACATGAAGTTTTCTAGGCAACAGGAGATAAAATCACAGCATGGAGTGGACATTTTAAATACTGTGTTAATACAGTGGAAAATATATACCAAAAAGAAAAAAAAATCAGTGTGAAGGCAATGTGGATCATCTACACAGTGTGTCTTGGACCGCTTCAGCACCTTGTTTTCAACCAAAATCTATATTCTCATTACAGAAGTAATATACATGTAGTGAGAGAGATCACCTACTCTGAGGAGCTTGCAGCCTAAATAGAAAAGGCAGCCTAAGGGTGGTAGAAAGGAAGTAGTATCCCCATTTTACAGATGTGGAACTGATGTACATAGAGATGAAGTGACTATTTTTTACCTAAAACAAAACATCTCCATTTCCAATTAAAAATATTGTTTTTTTATGATTGGCTTAAAGCACAGATACACACACATATGCTTAACTTGTAGTGCCACTCTGAGTGACTTGTCCAAAGTGACACAGGAAGTCTGTAGCTGGGAATTGAACCCAGCTCTACAGACCCATACCTTACCCCCAGGTCAATTACATATATTGTGTAGATATTTTTCCAAAAAGTCTTCAAAGTCCTAGAGAGATCTCCAGTCCAAAGGCTCTCGAATGCTCAAATTTCAAGCACCTCATTGCTTTCTTTCATGTTGCATTTAAGTGTGTGATAAACTTTTTATCAAAACCTACAGAACCACCACCTTCTCCTCCTCCAAATGCCAAAATATTCTCTTCACGGTTGTATGAACATTCTTAAAAGCTCGTTTCATATCAGGAACACAGCTGAGTCAGCTTAATTGCTGGTGTTGCTGCATTGCCTGTAGTGGTCTTATGCACCAGAGGTGAATTTTGACTCTGTGAATTCAAGTAGGTAAATGACCTAAATAGTTGAGTCAGATCTGGCAATATTTTAAAGGTTGGACTTTTTTTAACTGTTCACTTTGGGGAAAATACCATTTTATAGCCCTTCTAACAACCCCAAAGAAACACTATTAACCTAGATAAAAAGTGAATGTGTATTACTGAGATTACACCACAGCTAAACCAATGCAAGCCTTTAAAAAAACAAAATTAAATGCTAAGGGATAGAAAAAAAATCCAGGGTATCTATAAATGGGACTCATTTTACAAATGATTTATGAAGTAATTCTGCTGCTCAGGAGCCCTAAGGAAGGACTTGGAATGAATTGAACTGAATGAGCTGGAAATGCGATTTCCCTATATTTTAGCAAAGGCAAAAGTTCGTACATGAATTCCTCCCCTTGTACTCTTTCCCAGCAGCAAGCTTAGCTACTTGGGCTAGGCCATGGAGCCTGGATTTGCCTTTAAGTGCAGAGCTTGGACCAGGTTGTTTATTCAGTCATTACTTAGGGGTTGCATTAAGACCAATCTCTGAACAGTAAGGACCAAATTATGTCACCCTCAGTCAGTGTTGGTCCCAGGATGTTAGACAAAATGGATGAGGTAAAATCTTTTACCAGCAGAAGTTGGTCCAAAAAAACAGATAAGCTTTCAAGCTCACACAGAGCTCTTCTTCAGGTCCTCTTTCTTGGGAAAGAGTGGCACACCCCAGAAAGGAACAAGTCAACCCACTCACTGAGCAAACACCAAGAGTAAATGACCACATAGTTCTGCCAAGGAAGTGAGAATAAATGGACAAAGACACATTCAAAAGTGATTTAGTACATGTCACTTTATAAGTATAGGTGAAAGTGCCAGAATTCTGCTGAATATGTTAATGGGAGAACATGAAATTGAACAATGATATTCAGCTGCAATATTCAAAAGAGGGAGTAAGTTAAACTTGCACAAGTTAGATCATTGCTAGGTAAAAATGCTAGGTGTAGCAAGGGTGGGATAACAAAGATGAGGAGCTGTGAAAGTGTGGATACATCCGCATCTGTATCAGCTGTAGTGAATGTGCTGTTGCTTTAGGAACATTATTTCTTATTTTTGTAAGCCAAGAAAATTTTCTTGAAAATGAAACAGAGCACAATGGCAAAGCAAAACAAGTAGCGATTTATAACAAAATAGAAAATTGGCTCCTTTCCTGTGTAAACAACATGCTTAAAGATGAAGCAGTATAGAAACAAGGGTTACTGGTTCTGGGGCTGGAGTAGGTTGTGGAGTCCTTGGTCAAACTGTGGAAACAGGAAGAGAGATGCATGATCAGGTTCTGACTTTACAGTTTTTCATCTGTCATATTTTGCCACCACTGTGAGCTTATGCTTGATGGCCTCATGCTTGTGTCCAGTGTTGGCAACTCTCACTGTTTTAGTCTCATGATATTTGGGGGGTGGGCGGGGTGGTCTTTTTTCTTAAAGCCCCAGCTCCCGGTGTTGTGTGATCATGATCAGGTGAGAATCTCTGCCTCATTTAAAAAAAAAAAAATTCTAGCCCACATGGTGGCAAAGTATAGCTGGAAAACATGAATCCTGAAGATTAGAAAAACAGATATGCTGGGGGGGGGGGTAATGATCAGATTTTTAAGCCGATCATGATTTGTAAGGGACTTGACTTGTAATTTTGAAACTCTTGGAATTGTCGGTTTTGTACTCACCCATTGTTTTTGTCCTTTGTCTCCAGAGATGCACATATTTAATCTCCATTGTCTTCAGTGGCAGTTGTGTTTGGTTTCTCCTGGAATAATCGGATCTCAAATTAAACTAGAAATTGACAATGTGTCTTTGGTTATTTCTACACTATGAGCTAGGGATGTGATCACCCTGCTCACATACATGTCGTCATGCTTGATCTCAGTGAGCTAGCACGAGTATTAAGAGCAGCAGAGCCGTGATAGCGCGGGTCGCAGCTGTAGAGGCATGGCTAAGCCAGGCCGAGTAGTAATACTCACTATTTTCAGGTGGGTTTGTTCTCAGCGCCGCTGTGACATGCCTCCGCTGCTGTTTGTGCTACGGCAGCTCCAGTAAGTACAAATAGCATGCTAGCTCAATGATTGCACATGTGGTCATGCTAGCTCTCCCGAGCAGGGACATCACACCTCTAGCTCATTGTGTCGACAAAGCCTTTTATGGATAGATGCCAGATTGATGCCCCTGGGTTGGGGACGTGTGTGAAGTGAGCATACTTAATTCACCTGATGAATGGTGGGCAGGAGGCAGAGTTTGTGAACCTTCCAGCCTTACAGCTAAAGGCACTGCATGTATACCACAGCTGTTGTACTGTTGTCTACACTGATACACACCATGTGGCTTGGGCTGGCCTCAGCGGCAGGCAATCAGGGCAGTCAAGCAGGGCACCAACTTCCAGGGGGTCCCAAATCAGAATCTGGGGAGGCACAATTTTGCCAATCCACCGTTTTTGTTAGTTTGGGTTTTTTTCGCTTGGCTGCTTGGCTTGGGGGTGGAGGGAGTATGGCAGGAGTGCTGGCGAAAACATTTTCTGCCAGGGCAAAACATCTAGGGCTGGCCCTGGATGTGACAAAAAAACAGAGAGAGAGTCTATAATCAGACATAGTTTCTAAAGCCATGTGTGCACCTGCCTGAACTGGGACCTCTCCTCCCACTCGTGGTTCCCAGAGTAGTGTTGTTTGGTAGTGGGGTAGGATCTCCCATGGGCTGTCCCAGTTCAGCTGCAGAACCTCCCTGCAGACCAACAAATCAGTATTTGATGTGTGTGTAAAATGGAATTTTTCACATTTGCCCACCTCCCAGTTAGTGTCACAAATGTTTGTGACTGTGCATAGAAGGTATATACTGTGCCCTATGACCTAACAGGGAGATTCTCATTGTGGCACCTTAGACTGTTGAGGATCCAGCCCAAGAATTTCCATGGCCATTCATGACCCCAGCAAGTGCTTGCTAATCCAGTTGTTAGTAAGCCAGGTTTTGCTTACCCACGTTGTGCATCCACCAATACTAGACCCCTGTTCACCTTTGTATAGGCATGATGGCCACAAGAAGATTATTTCAGAGTGATATAGCATCCTCCTCCTTGCAGATCCTCCCATTCCTGCCTCCCACCCCCATTGTCTTTGCTGTTTTGGGGTATAAAGTAACTTGATATATGTGCAAGGTGCAGCTCCACTCCTGAATGGTACTGGTATCCTCTCAGGCAATACATACAAGATGAAGACAGAGCCTCCCTCATCTCAGGAGGCTGCCTGTGGTACCAAGACTGTCTCAGTTTAGTTCATCTATATGTGGCTTTTCGCTTTTCTCTGAGTCTTCAATTTGTAGCTTTCCTCAGTATCCTCAATAGTTCCCAGTCCCCAGAGCTCCACCACAGAGCCTGGACCTGCTGATATTAACCTGGTGTCTTTTTTAGGGGCCATTTTCATTTTCTCCTATACCCCAACTCTCTTCCTTTACTCAGTCCAGGCCTCCCCCTTACTTTCTCACTCCGTACCCATCTCCCACACTGATCATCATGAACACTTCCATGACTTCCCTCTTGGTATGCCAAATCTGTTACAAGTCCTTCCTTAAAACCGCCTTCTTCCATATACCTGTCAACTTTAACTCATCAGACTAAGAAGCATTGCTATACTTCCATTGTATTTTGCTGTGCTTTCAGCACATTTTGGATCAAATTCAGCCCTAGCATAAGTGGGTGAAACTCCATTCACTAGGATGGAGCTGTGCCAGGGCCAGGTTGGTCCTTTAAATCCAAAATGAATAATCAGATCTCTATCTAGATTGTAATATCCTTGGGAAAGTAACTGTTTTCATCTACATAGAGCCAAATACATCTGGATATGAAAACCTGGTAAAAAAAGAGAAAGTGTGTTCCATAAAAAACATTCTACAGAAATGAAAAATGTAATTTGTTTTAAATCACAAAAGCCATTATTTTTTTTAAAAAATTGAAAACTGAATTTTTTTGGTTTAGGTAAAATATTTTCCTTTTTTATTGGAACGTAGAATATTTAAAACAAGACCATTTTTGTTGTAGTTTTCTCAGAAAATATTTGACCGGCTCTAGTATTCAACAAGCAAGAAATAACAATTTCAACAACTAAGGAGGGGGTAACTAGGCTAAAATTTGGAATTGTGTGATCATAGTGTAAGGAGTTCTATATTGTGGTGATTATTACACACATGCTCTTTACAGTTGTCACTCCATCCCTAGTCCCAGAATGGGTAGGGAAATAAGAGCAGGTATCCAAACAATCATCATTGCCAGGCCTATGAAGACACAGCCCTGTATATAGGTCTGCTTGATAGAAGCATGTGTGGTTCTTGAATGATGCCTCTCTCTTCAGGACCATCGCCTATCTTCCCCTTTACCCAAGAGACAGTCTTTAAGAAGCTGAAGCTTCTTGTCCTCCCTTTCCCAACATATGAGATGGGCTCCCTGCGTGGGGATATGGCAAACGCTAATTTTAACAATAGACGCATTTGGAAAGACTGATATCTCGCGTATTCCAGACAATGTGAGCTTTTGCAAGGTTGCTCTTACATTCTTACATGTTTTGCTATTAAGGTTGCCCTTACATTATCTATAAAGACATATAACTGGAGTTACAATATCCTTGAGCCAGGGCATAACAACTATCCCGAACATCAGGCTCTGTCATTGACCAACATCAAGGGAAATCTCCTTCCCATCTGCTGACTTTCACTTCTCTGAAAAGGACATGACTACATATCCCAACAGTGGGGTGATGTGTCCTTTTCCTCAATGTCTGACGGCAGTTGGAAAGTGGTCCCTTAGGGTCCAGCTGCAAGAAGAACTACCCCTGTGACAATCCTCCCAAAGTCTGCAAGGGAAAGGACACCCCCAACTTTCAGACAACTCTCCATAAGTCAGCCCCTCAATACTGCCATTTTTAACGTTCTTCTCTGAGCCCTCTCCAGTTTGCCACTATCTTTGCTATTTTATTAATTTGTTTAGATTTATTGTCAAATCCACATTTGCACAAAAATTACTCTGGGTGTTTGCACAAAAATTAAAACACAAGTCTATATAACAATAAAATACTTGAAATATACAAAAAAACCTGCACCTACCACTTAGACATTCAATCACGTAACTACTATTAACAATCAGAAACAGCACAGCGCAAATACTAACAAACCCCTCCCATGTTTTTCAACCATCCTTCAAAAGACCCCCTTTCTCAAGTGGGTGAAATCCTGGCCTCTATGGAAGTCAATGGCAAATCTCCATTAACTTCAACAAATGGCAATATTTATTTACAAATTATTACACAGGTTTCATTTTTTTTAACAGTATTTAGATGGAAAATACAAACTCACCCTAGTTCCCCTGACGCAGTGGTTCCCAAACTTTAACAGCCTGCAAACCCCTTTCACTAAATTGTGAAATCTCATGAACCCCCTCCTAAAAATGAATATTTCCAGGGATTTAAATTTAAATTTCCTCCACTCTCTGTGGGGCTCCTGCTGTTGGACCCCGTTGACCGTCCCGGTCAACTGAGCTCCACTGAGCTCTGGCTGCAGGTCCCGCTGACTGCCGAGGCTCGGGCTGCCAGACCCAACTACCTGGCCCCGCTCTCTCTGGGGCTTGGGCTGCCAGCCCCATGCAGAGCTCCCCCACTGACGGGGGCAGGACTGGGGCTGCCAGCCCCAACTGCCCAGCTCCGCCCTCCCTGGGGCTCGGGCTGCTGGCCCCACGTGGAGTGCTGGGGTTTGGGCTGCCGGCCCCACAACTGATGGGGGCAGGGCTCAGGCTGCCAGGCCCAACTGCCCTGCTCCGCTCTCCCTGGGGCTCTGGCTGCCAGCCCTGCAACTGAATCCCACCTGCTGCCTCCAAGGCCCGGGTCCTCTGGCCGCCATTAGTGACATTTTTCTGGCGACCCCCCTGTAACATGCTGCGAACCCCAAGAGGTTCGCGAACCCCAGTTTGGGAACCACTGCACTGAGGTAATTTACAATTTATCATCCGGCAGCTAAAGAAAAGTGAAGATTA
Source organism: Lepidochelys olivacea (assembly GCF_965140295.1). Classification (NCBI taxonomy): domain Eukaryota; kingdom Metazoa; phylum Chordata; order Testudines; family Cheloniidae; genus Lepidochelys; species Lepidochelys olivacea. Next base: position 176,511,108 of record NC_140413.1, on the reverse strand, counting down.
AATGTAACATTTACCTAGAAGACTTAGGCACAAGGCCAGAGAGAGAAATGAAGCTACACAGCACTGGATTCACAAGCCTCCCACTCACTCCCGGAGAAAACTCAAACACCAGCTGCACAATTCAAACCCTAAACCAGACAACGATGTCATGAGATTCCACATTCCTGTCTGCACATTCTCCCAGCTACTCTGATAGCCAATATTCTCTGTTGCTAAAGGCCCTGCCCTGGCTTGTCTGCTTATCTCTCAGCCTTGTCATGTTGTATGGACAGAAAGCTTTAGAGCAGGACAGAACATTTTGATGGGGGACAATTCTATTGTTCTGTGAAATGTTGATAGTAAATGCACAAGTCAATCATGCCACCTGTGTGCAGGAGGCAGAGTGCCGGAACGCCATTAATCTGAACAATAAAGGGGTATAAGCGATGGTCACAAAAACACCACCCTATACCGGAAACCTACTGACCGCTATTCCTACCTACATGCCTCCAGCTTTCATCCAGACCACACCACACGATCCATTGTCTACAGCCAAGCTCTATGATACAACCGCATTTGCTCCAACCCCTCAGACAGAGACAAACACCTACAAGATCTCTATCAAGCACTCTTACAACTACAATACCCACTGGCTGAAGTGAAGAAACAGATTGACAGAGCCAGAAGAGTACCCAGAAGTCGCCTACTACAGGACAGGCCCAACAAAGAAAATAACAGAACGCCACTAGCTATCACCTTCAGCCCCCAACTATAACCTCTCCAACGCATCATCAAGGATCTACAACCTATCCTGAAGGACGACCCAACACTCTCACAGATCTTGGGAGACAGGCCAGTCCTTGCCTTCAGACAGCTCCCCAACCTGAAGCAAATACTCACCAGCAACCACACACCACACAACAGAACCACTAACCCAGGAACCTATCCTTGCAACAAAGCCCGTTGCCAACTGTGCCCACATATCTATTCAGGGGACACCATCATAGGGCCTAATCACATCAGCCACACTATCAGAGGCTCGTTCACCTGCACATCTACCGATGTGATATATGCCATCATGTGCCAGCAATGTCCCTCTGCCATGTACATTGGTCAAACTGGACAGTCTCTACGTAAAAGAATAAATGGACACAAATCAGACGTCAAGAATTGTAACATTCAAAAACCAGTCGGAGAACACTTCACTCTCTCTGGTCACTCAATTACAGACCTAAAAGTGGCAATACTTCAACAAAAAAACTTCAAAAACAGACTCCAACGAGAGACTGCTGAATTGGAATTAATTTGCAAACTGGATACCATTAACTTAGGCTTGAATAGAGACTGGAAGTGGATGGGTCATTACACAAAGTAAAACTATTTCCCCATGTTTATCCCCACTCCTCCACCCCCCACTGTTCCTCAGACGTTCTTGTCAACTGCTGGAAATGGCCCACCTTGATTATCACTACAAAAGGTTCCCCCCCCCCCCGCCCCATTCTCCTGCTGGTAATAGCTCACTTACCTGATCACTCTGGTTACAGTGCGTATGGTAACACCCATTGTTTCATGTTCTCTATGTATATAAATCGCCTCACTGTATTTTCCACTGAATGCATCTGATGAAGTGAACTGTAGCTCACGCAAGCTTATGCTCAAATAAATTTGTTGGTCTCTAAGGTGCCATAAGTCCTCCTTTTCTTTTTAATAAAGCGGAAGTATTCCATGCACAATGCCTCAGGAGCTCCCAAGCATACCTGGTGACCATGCTCACTGCTACATGCTCTCAGAGGGTACAGCATACACTCCCTGAGAAATACTGGGAGATAGATAAAATAGGGTTGCCAAGAAACAACAGGATATTACTCATGTCTAAACAGAGTGAGAGAGCTGGACTGTGCTAAGCACACGTGTGGGTGCGTAAAGCAGCAGCTGGGACATTAAGCAACATAGTCAGCATGTGGGAAAGAGCCTTCCTTTGGCAACCCCTGCACTTGAGTGGGCTGTAATTGTGCTCTACTCAGCACGGGGGCCACTTCCTGCTTGCACTTCCTGTGTCAAAAGCCATCCCAAAGAGGAAAGGAGGCTGCAGAGCTGTTACCCTGCCTCCAATCTGTAGCCTGCTGGCAGAGTTGGATGACCACATAAGGAATCCACACATGGTACCCCTTCCCTGTGGACATACTCCTGCTGGGTGGCGCAGCTGTGCATTTCTCCGGACGGGGGGGGTCATACCTAAAAGTCAAAACGGGGCCCTAATTTTCCTCCTGCTCTGGCTCAGCATCCGTGATTACCCCTTATTCCAGATAACTTACACCAAAACACACCTCTTGGAACCCTTAGCATATGCTCACACTCCTTCGTTACCAACGTCCTCTCTAAATTTGGCCTTCAACATGGCCCCAATGCAAGATACACAAGACTGCCTAGAGAAAACATGTTAAACTCTAAACTGTGTTTCAGCATCTATTAAAAGACAGTCTTTGTAATCAAACGTGAAACCACAAAACCCCCAAACAGCAGTGTAAGCAGTTCTCCTGAATATTATACGCCATGGCTTGCACTTGCTGCTGTGGAGAAAAACTATAGCAAAGAAAAGGAGAACTTGTGGCACCTTAGAGACTAACCAATTTATTTGAGCATAAGCTTTCATGAGCTACAGCTCACTTCATTGGATGCATAAAGTGGAAAGTACAGTGAGGAGATTTTATATACACACAGACCATGAAAAAATATACATTGTAAGGAGAGTGATCACTTAAGATGAGCTCTTACCAGCAGGAGAGTGGGGTGGGGGGAGAGAAAACCTTGTGAAGTGATAATCAAGGTGGGCCGTTTCTAGCACATTTCCAGGAGTTAACAAGAACGTCTGAGGAACGGGGGGGGGGAGGGGCGGAGGAATAAACAAGGGGAAATAGTTTCACTTAGTATAATGACTCAACCACTCCCAGTCTCTATTCAAGCCTAAGTTAAACCTCTCCAACGCATTATCAAGGATCTACAACCTATCCTGAAGGACAACCCATCACTCTCACAAATCTTGGGAGACAGACCAACAGACAGACAGCCCCCCAACCTGAAGCAAATACTCACCAGCAACCACACACCACACAACAGAACCACTAACCCAGGAACCTATCCTTGCAACAAAGCCCGTTACCAACTGTGCCCACATATCTATTCAGGGGACACCATCATAGGGCCTAATCACATCAGCCACACTATCAGAGGCTCGTTCACCTGGACATCTACCGATGTGATATATGCCATCATGTGCCAGCAATGCCCCTCTACCATGTACATTGGTCAAACTGGACAGTCTCTACGTAAAAGAATAAATGGACACAAATCAGATGTCAAGAATTATAACATTCATAAACCAGTCGGAGAACACTTCAATCTCTCTGGTCATAGAATCATAGAATATCAGGGTTGGAAGGGACCTCAGAAGGTCATCTAGTCCAACCCCCTGCTCAAAGCAGGACCAATCCCCAATTAAATCATCCCAGCCAGGGCTTTGTCAAGCCTGACCTTAAAAACTTCTTAGGAAGGAGATTCTACCACCTCCCTGGGTAACTCATTCCAGTGTTTCACCACCCTCCTAGTGAAAAAGTTTTTCCTAATATCCAACCTAAACCTCCCCCACTGCAACTTGAGACCATTACTCCTTTTCCTGTCATCTTCTACCACTGAGAATAGTCTAGAACCATCCTCTTTGGAGCCACCTCTCAAGTAGTTGAAAGCAGCTATCAAATCCCCCCTCATTCTTCTCTTCTGTAGACTAAACAATCCCAGTTCCCTCAGCCTCTCCTCATAAGTCATGTGTTCCAGACCCCTAATCATTTTTGTTGCCCTTCGCTGGACTCTCTCCAATTTATCCACATCCTTCTTGTAGTATGGGGCCCAAAACTGGACACAGTACTCCAGATGAGGCCTCACCAATGTCGAATAGAGGGGAACGATCACGTCCCTCGATCTGCTGGCTATGCCCCTACTTATACATCCCAAAATGCCATTGGCCTTCTTGACAACAAGGGCACACTGTTGACTCATATCCAGCTTCTCGTCCACTGTCACCCCTGGGTCCTTTTCCGCAGAACTGCTGCCTAGCCATTCGGTCCTGGTCACTCGATTTCTGATCTCAAAGTGAGTATCCTTCAACAAAAAAACTTCGAAAACAGACTCCAACGAGAGACTGCTGAATTGGAATTAATCTGCAAACTGGATACAATTAACTTAGGCTTGAATAGAGACTGGGAGCGGTTGAATCATTATACTAAGTGAAACTATTTCCCCTTGTTTATTCCCCCCCCCGACCCCCCCACTGTTCCTCAGATGTTCTTGTTAACTCCTGGAAATGTGCTGGAAATGGCCCACCTTGAGTATCACTTCAAAAGGTTTTCTCTCCCCCCACCCCACTCTCCTGCTGGTAATAGCTCATCTTAAGTGATCACTCTCCTTACAATGTATATTTTTTCATGGTCTGTGAATATATAAAATCTCCTCACTGTACTTTCCACTTTATGCATCCGATGAAGTGAGCTTTACCTCACGAAAGCTTATGCTCAAATAAATTGGTTAGTCTCTAAGGTGCCACAAGTACTCCTTTTCTTTTTGCGAATACAGACTAACACGGCTGCTACTCTGAAACCTGTCATATAGCAAAGAAGGAAGTAAAAGAAAGCATCATCTTGGAAACTGTGTCAGTAACTTCAGAGCAATGACAGCATCACAGAGTGTAGCTGCCTGCTAACTGCTAACCTCAGTTCTGCAGGCCAGCTGACAGCAGGCGAGGAGAAAAGCAAAGCAAAAGAGATGACTAGATGAAGGAAATAGCAGCCTCCACTTTTGGGGGTGGAAGGAAGTGGCTTTAACTTCCTCTCTGGTTTGAATTTGGAAGCCAATATAAAAAAAATAAACGAAGGACAAGGCCCTGTGAGGTGCTGACCACCATCCAGGTCCCTCTAAAACCATTTGGAGTTGAGGCTGCTCAGCACCTTACTTGCTCTGGCCACAAAAGTTTGAGGGAGGGAGGTTGCAGTTTGGCAAGTAGCAGATGAGAGGTTTATTACATGTGTATCACTGTAATGCCTGCTGAGCAAACAGCATCCCATGCCTCCTATCTACCGATGCAATCATTCAGCAAAAACATACATATAATATTAAATGGATTTCTCCCTAATGCACCGCAGCACTTGGTCCCTGAGCAGGGATGTCAAGTCCTTTTATGGCTCTTCCATAAGATTTACAGGAAGATCCTTTCGGGAGGACATCTTGAGAATTGGAGTAAATGTAAGGCACTGCTATTTCTCCAGTAGCCATCAGGGATGCAAGAAACTTAACTGGAAAAAGCCCAATGGGTGCCACACATCTCTGTTCCACCATTGCAGTGGTGCTGGAACTAGGGGTGCTACTGCACCCCCTGGCTTGAAGTAGTAATAACAAACACCTAATACATGGTTTTCATGGTTTTCATCATGAGCACCCCCGCTGTAAAAATTGCTCCAGGGCTCCTGCACTACTGACTCAGAAGGCACACGCTACTCCCATAAACCTTCTGGGGCTCCCTGTTTCTCCACTTGCACAGCTTCGGAGTATACAAATACCTAGTGCTGGTGCACCTGCCAAAGTAATAAGATCTTCAGAAAAAGCACTTAAAAACAGTGTTGAAAATTCTCATTCAAAGCTAAAAATGGAATTCTATCCACTCATGTATCAGGGTGGGTGTAGCAGCCTGGGATTTGAAAATCCAGACATAAACTGACACTACCCTGGATAATTGATATGTCGGGGATGGTCTCAATAATTTAATGTCTTTCTCATCTACGATCCTGCTCTCCACACATCACGTACCAATGAGACACACTCACATTGCCGTGGTATAAATGACTACACAAGGTACTGGGCTATGAAGAATCAAGCCCACTGTTTATTTACATGACACATACGTGACAAATACCATGATGATAGGTGCCTTATAAATGCTAATAATAATACATAGGCCAAATTTGGAGGCTCATACTCCTTTTGCCCATGCCCCAGTACACACAGAACACAAACCGTGTTTTATCTGAAGTACTTCTAAGCCCCCCATCACTATAGTAGCTGAGCACCTCCCACTCTGTTAAGGTATTTATGTTCACAGCATGCCTGTGAAGTACCATCATCCCTATTTTATAGATGGGAAACAAAGGCATCGAGACACTAAGTGACTTGTGCAAGGTTACACAGGAAAGTCTGTAGCAGAGCAGAGATTGAACCTGGGTTTCCCAAGACCCAGGCTGATGCCCTAACCAATGGACCTTTTCTTGCTCTCCAAACCTAAAGATTTATATCAGTGATAATCGTGAGGATGTGGGAGGACAGGTATTGTGACAGTTCAGACACTTAGCAACAGCAAGCACGTAATATGTTGTGGCAACAAGGTGATTATGATGTCAGCAGGGTGTGGCATGTCATGACATCACTGTGGCAGTTTGGAAAAGTAGCTTGGTTTGGGTTTTAATGGTGTGGGTCTGTCGGAGCAGCTGGGGTTGAATTTTCTGCATGGGGGACTTGTGAAACAGACTGCTGTGTATGTCTCTAATGTTTAGTCTAGTCTCCTCCACCACTTTTGTGCCTGAATCAACTATGGTAATTCTTCAGTTTTCCTTACCTTCTTCATCAGCTTTAGGCAATCATGTAGCTCAGGAGCATTAGCGAATGTGTTTTGTTTCCTGTCTAAATCTTCTCTTATAAAGATGACTTTTGTGACTCATGCCTCCTTCATAAAATCTCTAACTAAATACTGTGTAGCTTGGGATAAGAGACAGGTTGCACTTTTATTTCAGAAAAGTCAGTTGAAAGGATGCTTTTGACCCTGACTAGCGGCAGATTGCATCTTGCGAGCACTGGTCTGTGTTTGGGGCCGTGGGGGGCTGCTTTGTTCTGTGGGGTCTCCACAATGGATTGTACCTCCAGAAAAGAGAATTTATCCTTCCCAGAGCTCCAGGGAGTGTATTGTGCTATGCCATATGATGATGCAGCATACCTCCTTCCGGGCCCCAGCCAAATCTATTGGTTGGTGTAGAAAAGGATGGTGTCATATTTCCACCTCATCCCTGTATACTGTTTGGGACCAGATTTTTAAAGGTATTTGGGTGCTTAAAGATGCAGATAGGTCCCTAGTGGGATTTTCAGAATTGTCTAGGTGCCTAATTCTCAGTGGTTTCAATGGGAGTTAGGCACCATGTGTCTTCTGAAAATCCCACTAGGCATCTATCTGCATTTGCAGGTGCTTAAATATCTTTCAAAATCTGTCCCTTGGCTTCTTAGGGGTTACGTGCTTAAAAGTACATCTATGCTTTTCCCCAATCTGTGCCAGGACACCCCCAGAGATACCATGACATCATCAGATGTCTCCCATGTTGAGACAGAGTCTCTGCATGTTAAAGACCAGGAGACACAAGCCGATTTGGAGCGGCTCAGCAACCTGGAGGGGTCGGAGTATTCAGACCAAGCTGGTATAGCATTAAAGGAGATGCAGACAGGGTTTGAATTTACTGTGCAGATAGCTGAGTATAAAGATAACAAGAAGCAGCAGCAGCATGAGAAGATGGTAAGTGGAAGTGAAAATTCAGCCAGAGGTAAGATCATGGTGTATAATGGGAGATGTCATCCAGCCAGGGAGCTCAGCCCCTGAAGGAGAGTGGGAGCATGGGAGATCTGAGGCACCTCTCTCATGAGGCAGCAGCTTGGATGGACATAGATTAATATTGAACTGACATTTTGATTTGGTTCAATGAATCAGGATGTTCTGATTTGGCTCAATCTGACCTCAACAAAATAGTTCATTTAGATTTTCCTATAGAAAAATTTTGATTTTGCAGAAATTGTATTTTCTGTTGGAAAAAAAAATTCAACAGAAAATTCCCAACCAACTCTATAAAATACCTTTTCAAAGGAAACTGGTGGATATTATAGGATATTATAGTCAATATGTGAATATTTAATTGCCCAAAGTTTTAGGTACATGAGACCAAATCTGTCCCATCAAAGCCTGATTAGGTCTCTTATATCAGCTTAAATATGAATTGATACCTACTCCCAATTTGTACCAGGATGCTTCCAGAGGTACCCCAACATCATCATACTTCCCAGATGATATGACAGAGGGCTTGGATGGTAAGAGGCAAGCAGTCCATTTGGAGAACAGGGCAAAGAGAGAAGCTGATGCTTTGCAGCCAGAAGGATTCAACAGCATGGGTGAGATCAGCAATTTGGAGGAGTTGGAACAGCCATGCAGCAGGCGCATCACAGCCACTGATCTCGAGCTGGAGAAGATGAGGTGGGATTCTGCACTGACCAGGCTGAAACACAAACAGGAAGACAATGAAAAGCAACGGCAGCATGAGAAGACTATGGAGCAGCTACGTCAACAGGCAACACCCAGATCAGTAAGTGGGGATGGGAAAAAAACGCTGGGAATGACAGAGAGGGAAACTATTTCCACACTTCCATAAAGCCTCATTCCTTTGAGTATTCAAGAACATTTTCATCCTGCTTTTACATTAGACCTGAGAATGTGATCCCTGCAGCTCACACTGTTGCTCACAGAGAAGTCAAGATATTGATTCCCCTAAGAACCGTCCCCTAAGACTGTGATAAAATTAAAAAGAGCTGTTAAAGTAATTTTAACTTGCAAATTAAGTTTATTGGGTAAAGTTCAATGGGCTTAAGAAAAACATAGAAGGAATGTTTTCAAAATGATGAATTCACCAGAGTAATGGATCTTACTGATGGTTCTACTGATTAACTCGTGGCCAGCTTTAGGGACAGCTGACTGGGGTGCCAGTTTCTGGAGGGCACCAAATCAACATGAGGGGCATGTTACATGGCTCAGCCCTTGTTTAAGTGTTTGTGTTACTCAGCCACGAAGGGGGGCACCGAAAATGTTTGCCACCCTGGGCAGCAAAACGTTGAGGGCCTGCCTTGGTTTACCTGCCTCTATAATGGAAGAGGTCAAAGAGGACTTATTGCTAGATGAAGTGAGCTGTAGCTCACGAAAGCTCATGCTCAAATAAATTGGTTAGTCTCTAAGGTGCCACAAGTACTCCTTTTCTTATTGCTAGAGTAGTTTCTGAGAGATTTCCTGAGGCACAGTTAGATGACCAAGCCACAAGTATATCAGAGCAAACAGTTGTGAAGGCAGGTAGAGATCTGTTCACCAAGCCCATAAAAATTTGGACGATGGGCCAGATTTTGCAACCCCTTGCTCACAGAAGTAGCCCTGTTGAAATCACATAGTCAAGGGTTTGTAGGATTTGGTCCATTGTTACCAGATGTCCAGTCTAAAGGAGATAATTTTTTGACAGAGTCAGAAAGGTTTAGAAGATGTGCCTCTTGCAAATCTCAGTTGAGGGGGTTTTCCTGATCACTGTTGCTGTCTCTGAGCTATTTCTCCTCTCACTTTCAACGGTTGGTTACTGGTGTGAGTAAGAGAAGTATCAGGCTGTCTATTCCTATGTCGTCTATGGTAAGATGTATATGTATCTTTAGCGTTTCTTGCAGGCTTTGTGCTGTTAGTTAGCACAAGATAGATAGAAGTGTTTGCATTATTATCTATTATTTGTATGGCAGTAGAGTTTAGGAGCCTCAGTTAGGATGGAGGACCACACTTGGCAAGGTGCTGTACAAACCCAGAGATTTTAAAGTTACCGGTAACACCTTCTGTGTGTATAGTTTGGCAACAAGTACAGCAGGAGGGATGTGATCTCACTTACACTGGTGTTAAGCAACAGTAACACTAATGGAATTACCAGTATAAATGAGATCAGAATCAGGCCCAGTGTATATTGGCCTCTTTCAGGCTCAGTCAAAGAAAGAAACTGCCAATTCCTATATTAACATAAAGCCTAACCATTCCCACATAAGGGCTGTGTAAGTACATATGATTGAGCTTTTGGTTATTGAAAAATGAATTAATATGTGACTATGAGCTCACACAGAGCATGGGCTACATCCAGTACAGACCAAAAGGACTGGGTGTGCTGAGCAACAGGATCTGTACAAAGTAGTGTGCAGAATGCAGTCTTGCAATGTCATGCATCTCTCTTCCTTTTTCCACAGTTTGGCCAAGGACTCTATGACCTACTCCGGCCCCAGAACCAGTATACCTTGTTTCTATACTGCTTCATCTTTATACACCTCATTTACACAGTGAGGGAGCTGGCTTTCTATTTTATTATAAAACACTACCTGTTTTGCTTTGCCGTTGTGCTCTATTTCATTTTCAAGAAGATTTTCCAGGATTACAAAAATAAGAAAAAATGTTGCTAAAGCAACAGCACATTTGCTACAGCTGAAACAGATGCTGATCTGTCCTGACTTTTTCCCCACTTTTCCTGCTCCCCATCTCCATTATCCCACCCGCGCTTCACCTAGCATTTCTACTATCATTACATACACAATGCTCTAACTTGTGCAAGTTTAACTTATTCCTTTTGAATATTGCAGCTGAATATCGTTGTTCAATTACATGTTCTTCCATTAACATATTCAGCATAATTCTGTCACATTCACCTATACTAATAAAGATACATGTAATAGAAATCGCTTTGGAATGTGTCTTTGTCCATTTATTCTCACCTCCCTGGAGGAAGATAGCGGCTTGGCTATGAACATTGTTTCTGTGCAGCTGTATGGAAGGGGGCCCATGTGGTTATTTACTCTTGGTGTTTTCTCAGTGAGAGGGTTTACTTGTTCCTAGCTGGGATGTGCCACGCCCTTTAGGTCCACACCCTATTTCTTTTGAGAATGGGTGGCTCATTTTCACTAACAAGCACTCACATTTGTTGCAGCCAAGTTCTGGTGACTGCTGAGATCGCTATAGACTCAGGACCCATAAAGGAAGATTTAGGAGCTAGTCCTTGTTTTTCCTGCAAGGTCTCCATATGATATTGTGTACATGATGGGGAAACAACTTAATGAGCATTTTTGGATACCTCAATCCCAACATCTAAAGAGCTGTTCAAGTCAAAGTTTTAGGGGATGATATGGGTGTAATTCAAACATATTCCTGAGTGTGCTTCTGATATGCTTGATCCTGGACAGGATGATATTCAGTGTGTATTCAAATGGCATTCTGTTTCCATACAGAACCCATGCTATGCATGGCAACTAGAGCAAGCCCCTTGAACCATGTCCCTGGATGTAAATCTATCTCAGACCCAGGTCTAGCTATTGGATAAACACTGACCCACCACAGAAAGAGTACAGATCTCCAAAGTCATCCCACAGCCAGATCTACAGCTCTATATTTTCAAAATAGTGGAAGATCACAAATAGGATCCTCTAGCTTGTATGTGTGCAGAGATCTGCAGTAAATTGAATGATCCATGGCATGATCTTCCTGAGAGGAGGCTTGACATGGTAAGTAAGCTGAGGCTGTCTGACACAACCAACGTATGTGAGTTCAGGTAACTAATCCAAATAAAATAAGGGCCAACGGTTTTATTGCTAGCTTTCCTCTTTTCCAAGGTTAGATGACAGTTGGCTCACTCCATACAAGAGATTTTAGGATACTCACCTGCCATACTTTGTGGTTCCTCTGTAATGCAGCAATTAGCCATAGTTGAATTCAGCCACACTGTATCTGGAATCCTTGGCAGCATGGGGAGGCTGCTGACTAAGATAGCTGTTCTGGTTGACAGGTGCCATCTCTGATGTTGGCCAGGGAGAGCCATATTTACTCCAGTGCAATTCTAGTTTACAACTGTAACTGATATTTTGCAGAAAGTCAAGCAGCTGGGATATCACTTGTGTAAAATCCAATCAGCCTGAGAACCCTTTAGATTACAGATATTTCTATCAGCATCAGTGTGGAGACACCAAATCAAGTCCACTAGAAGACCCCTATATAGGGGTTCCCCTCTGTAGTTCTGTAATGCCACCGTGTTTCCAATGTGAACTTCCTAACAGCTTTCTGCATATCTGTGATAGCTTAGGAGTTGATTGGATGTTTGTACATATTTTTAAAATAGGTTGGACTGACAGAGGAATTTGAATGGCTGTTGATAATCAAACTGTGTTATTAAGCCAGAAGTGAAGAGATTAAAAATTATTAGTGCAAACACAAATGTAAACACTTTATAAGTGTAATTACCTGTCTCCAATAACCTGGGATGGTGAAAGGGGGAAAATGAGGATTTTAGTGGGATGTGTCCCATTGACAGATGAGACATACATTCCATGCAACATGAGAGACGTAGTACTTAGGAGGACAGGTAGCACAAGAGTCAAAGGACCTTGGCAACACAGCTGAGTTACTGTAGCAACAGGGAGATAGTGACTATGGTATCATGACATCAGTGAAATTGTTTCTACAGTTAGTTTGGTTTGGGTTTGAACTTTCTGTGGATGGGAGAGTGGGATCCTTGTGAAATGGAAACTATTGTTTGAGAAACCAACTTCACAAAGTTTTTTTCTTTCTCTGTGCCTAAATCTTGTGTGACAAGAGCGATATTAACTTTCCTCCATAGGCTTTATTCTGTAAGTTATCTGAGGCTTCAGACGACTGTCATAAATGGGCTTTTGGGAGCAGGAATAGACATCCATGGGGGAGAGTTCAGTAAGTGGGAAGATCCGGGGCAGCCAAACAAGGGTCCCCTGGGACCAGATGATATTGAGTGGGAAGAGATGCAGCTAAAGGTCAAGTTAACTAGGCTGACCTACCACAATGAAAAATAAAGAGAGTGGCAGCATAAGAAGATGGAGCTGATGTGTCAGCAGGACCCATTCAGAGAGGTCAGTGTAGCTACGCTGCCTGTTACTCCTTTGTGTCAGAATGTTGCCAGGCAATAGCAACGTGTGGGGAAATCTGGGTGAAGCAGTAATAAGGCCTTCTACTAGAAGAGAAGCTTTCAAGAGAAGAACGTCTGAGGGGTACCAACAAGCACAATGAGCAGTGGGCTGTCCTACCGTCAATCAGACACGAGCAATGCCTAACCGATTCTGTCTGTTCAAACAACAGTTGCGCTAGATCTTTGTTCTGTGTTTGCACACAGCCAAGCACAACGGGGACCTGGTCCATGACTGTCCATGCTCCTAGGCACTACCACAACGAACATTATTAATAATATAACAGAACACGAATGATTGGAATTTATTATTATTTCACCTGTACACTGCGGTAGCACCTAAAGGCCACCACCAGCTCATGCCCGATTGTGCTAGGCACCAGACAAATATAATGGACAGTCCCTGCCCCACCTGAAGGTGGGTTACAGTGGTGGCGCTATAAAGTGGCACAGGCAAAAAGGACTGGGCCGTGCTGGGCCGAGGAGTCTGTGACTGGGAGCACCAAGAACATAAACATGCAATATCACAAACAGCTTTCCCCTACGGTTTGATGAGGAGCTCCGGGGCTTTTGCCTGTGCGCAACCAGCTTGCATTGTTCCTATATTACTTCATTTTCATATCCATTATGAGGGAACTGAGCTCTTTCATTATGAGGCATCTTTTGTTCTGCATTGCTGCTACCGTAACCTACTTCGTTAAAGCCTTCCTGTATCATTCACATGCTTTGCTTTGTGCACTTTCAATATACTCAGGCTGGGGAAACCAGTCCTCCAAGCATTTGAATGTCTTGTGCACAATAGTCAAACCACTGTCTATGGAAGAAAAGGATTGTTAGATGATATGGGCACACATCACTGTGCTTCTCCAATACTTCATCTCTGTTAGGATGCTGTTCTGAGTGCCTTTGCCTTGCTAAATATACTTACGTAGACTGCTGTGTATGGCAACTAAAATGAGGCACAGTGAGCTTAGCCCAGAGTCACACATACCCCAGATCTGTGCCACACTACGAGCATTTATCAAGTGCAAGGCCAGTTCTCCCAAGAAGATTTCTGAAATATTGTCTCCTAAGGAGACCAACATTCAGACTGGCTTGACTTGAAGCTCCAATGACATTTTCAAACGTTTTGGTGAACCTCGACCAAATTTCAAGTGATCTGGTTTGAAATTTGGATAAGTATAAATTATAAGTGGATAAGTGCAAATTGTAAGTGAAATTTGGATAACCTCCAGCTGTGGTTCCTCACTGCCTCACCAGCCACTCCTTCTGCTCACTGCCTCACCAGCCACTCGCTCGCCAGCCGACTGTCAGTCACCTTCTGCTGCCACCTGCATCTCTACTGCGACCTCTGCACATCATTCTCTTAGCAATTTTCAGGTCTTACAGGCTGGGCAGAAACGCAGTCCCCCCACAACTGATTTCAGCTCTGATTGAGCCTTTAAAATAATAAAGAGGCTCCTAATAAAGCCTATTTAGCCCTTTCTTTGAACAGGGGGGGAATCCACACCTCCTGGCTAGGACACCTGTCCCCCACCCCTCTTACTTTCACAGGGGTCTGGCATTCAAGCCCATGGCTTTCAGCTGAGAATGACCCCCTTATCTGGGACAGGTTAAGCGCAGTTCTGCTCCCCTTTATTCATACAATAATGACAACATTGGTAACAGCATTTCACTACCCCTGCATTCAGTACTAAAGTGATCTGTAACCCAACACCAGCCAAAGTTGATTACTTTGAGCAACACACCACTCTATCTGCTGGATATCTAAGCAGAGCAGGAGCAAACTGTATTTACATGAACACACCTAAAGTCTCTTCCCCTCCCAGCTAGCTGTCAGGGGAGAATTCATTCAGACCCTGCTTACATCTGCAAAGAAAAGCTGGAAAACACGATGTCATTGTGCCCTAAAGCCTCACAAATTGGACAGCCAATAAAAAAAGCACAAAATTAATTATTAAAAAGAAAAAAGCATGATGATTCCCACCATTTTGAGGTCTGTCTCATTATTTCTGAATGCTTGACATTGGCAGTACTGAACTCAACAAAAACGTTTGTCAGACAACACCAACTTTCTCACTGCTTTATTCCCAAATTCCCTCAGAGCCAGGTATGCAGCACCACAGTCAAGAGGCAGTAGAAATCACTGGCCTGCTAGTAAGCGGAGATCTGCAGGAACCTGAGAGAAACAGGGCTGGGTCTGTCTGAGAAGAGGATTTCGTCCTTAACAGCCAGCTAAATAAAGAGGATAAGACATTGGAAACAAAATTAAAAGAACTCTTTTTGTGGGAAGGGCAAATTATTCTAAATAAAAAAAGATATCACAATGGAGATGGTTTTGTGTCAGATTTTGTTTTAATTAGTGAAATGCACCTGGTGTTACCAGCCTGAAGCAAAACCCTAAAGATCTGAACAATCCCCTCACTTTGGAAAACTTGGATCTGTCGGCTGTCCCCTACCTCTACACTGAGCTGAAATTTCAGACTCAACTTCAACTGAAACACCAGAAAAGTTTTGATCTTGATATAAATCCCAATTTTGAGGCTCAGGGGTAAGGATATATGTGCTATTTCTTTATATCTGTAGCAGGAATCCAGGCAGGAGGGGAATAGGGTAGGCTGTTATTATTATTTACTATTTAATTATTACTCTAGGCAGAAGTTCTATGCTGAAGCAGAGCACAAGAAATGACCTAAATTAGGTGCCTACGTACGAATTAAAATTTGTGTGTGACTGCATGTGTGTGTGGGAGGGATCTTACGTTTCCCCAGATTTCTGCTGCAGAAATGAATCCCAGCTGCTTAATCCTTTCAGCCCTCACAATCAATTTCCATAAGGTTTCATTTTCAAGCCACTCTTTGCACAGAAATAGTCTGGAAAGGTTTTTTTTAAAAAAAATATTAATTAAAGCTGAGCTGTTTCATGAAGCTCAAATGCCAGCTCTCTTAACAAGGAGTTTGCCTGAGCTTCGATCCCCCTAAGCTACATTTTGAACTTAAGATGAACTATTGTATATACAAGGTTTTGCAAAGCCCAGCTGAAATGTTCCCATTTTGTAATCTTAATTCCAGTACTTTTTTTTTTTTTTGAGGGAGTGCTAGGACAAGTAAGCCCCAAAGTGAAAGTTTAGCTAAGAATAAAAGTGATACCTCTCCATTTTATTTGTCCCAGCTGGGTGAAATACAAAAAGCAAGCAATCAGCATTAATAGTAGAAAGGAAATCAAATATTTTAAAATCTTGTACTTTAAATAATATAAACTTATTACACAGGAATTTTAAAAAACAACCCATGGTTTTAATCTGACAGTGTCTCTTTAAGTAGTTTCATTTTCTTGCTAGTCAATGCCAGGGGTTTGAAAAGACCTCAGGCTTCTGTCAGACATAGCTATACCTCAGCCAGATCATGTGTGATCCTCTGACCCAGTGAACATCTCAGAGGTCTACATCATTTGATTATATCATCACATATCTAACAAAAAGCTCCACCCCTTACCAGGGAGCAGCAGCAGCAGTTTTTAGGGGAAGATAGAGGAGAGGCAACTGGACAGAATTATAGTTGAGGGGAGGTTGTTGCCTGTCTCTATTAGGGAGAAGAAGGGGATACCTGCTACTATCTCTGTCTTGGGAGGCTTCAACAAGCTGCAGAGGTAGGTGGTCTGATCCCCTGTGCATGGGAGGACAAGGGGAGAAAGAGGGAAAGCACTTAACTTAGTAACCTGGAGAGTATTGATTGAGTGTATTGCCCTTTATCCAGGGCTCCTAACTATAGGTGCATCTTCTGTTTGCTCTCAGGTGCTGTATTCTGTACAGAACAGGTAAGAGTGACCTACTTTTAGAGGCACCCTTACCTCATATACCCCTTAGGTTAAGTGATCTGGAGGAGCAATAGAGTGTGGGGAACTGTTTGCCTGCCTTTATTTGTGGGATGTGTGTGATACTTGATTGTCTTTAATTTTAGGATGGTTAATAGCATCTTTGCTGCTGATTTCTCTGTGTGCACAACAGGTATGGAGGCTGGTTAGAGAGCCACAAAATAACGATGACAAATCTTCTGTCCTCCTTGTTCTTACTCGCTGCTATTTCTGCAGGCAGCCTGTGCTTGCAGACAAATAGAAGGGAATGATCAGGTGCAATTTCTCTACTTAAGTAGGGAGTACTAAAACTATTGCTCTTATTAGTCCTGATTGGATGCTTTCTCTTGGTCACCTGATAAATAGTTCAAGTGCCAGTACTAATGTCTTTAGCACGTGTGTGTTTACGTAACATTGTTTGTTCACAGTATAGGAACTTCCCAATGTCTGGGGGGACGAGGGAGAGGGGATGGTGGACAGTGGTTGTTCGTAGCATAAGAACTTTCCTAAGCTCCAAGTGTACTGTAATCATTCTCATTTGGGGGATGGGGAGGAGAGTTTTTAAACCATTTGGATTTATAAAAACAATTAAATATAATTGTGTTGGAGAATAATGATTCTAGATCCTGCCTTCTAGTTTAAATGTCATCGGATTCCACTATGACTTGTGGTTCACGTGGAATCAGATTCTGCGCTCGTTTGTACTGCTGTAATTGAAGCTACAGAAGTTACTGCTGATTTACCCTCATATAACTGAGAGCAGAATTTTCCTGGTAGCACATCTCTCACTTTCTGTAAGTGGACAATCAGGGCCTTGCTGCTAGAAATATTAGGGCCTGGTGCTGCAAACACTTGCCCATGTCAGTAACTTCACTCTTATGAGTAGTGAGCCTACCAATGGACTTAGCCTCACTCTGAGGATGCCCCTCCATTTAAATCCCAATATATTGAATTCTCTTCCCTAATTACAGAGAGTATGTGTGTACTGTTGTCATAAATAATTTGTATTCTGTGATTTATATGGAAGAGTATTTGTTTGGATGGAAATGAGAAAGCAGGGTTGCTAAGGCCTAACTGGCTTAATCTTAAGAAACCTGTTTAGAGTCTTAAAAAATATAACAAAAGTAATGATTCTCTTTATCAGTGCTCTGGCTTTTGGTCTCACTGAACCTGAGTAGTTGCTGATGGCCCTTATTCTGCAAAGGACATAGGCAAGTGCTTAACTTTAAGGCCAAGAGTAGTCCCATGGACTTCAATGGGACTATTTGGGTACTTAAACATGTGCTTAAGTGCTCTACTGGATCCAAGCTTATGTGAGCCCCATGGCCTAGTCTGATTAACTCGATTCTCATGTTTCACCATGTGTAAATTGGGACTAATACCTACTACATCAGAAACATGGTAAAGGTTAATTCATTAGTGTCGATAAATTATGCTGGGATACTCTGCTGAAAGGTGCTAGTCCAGTGCCAAGATTTACACAAATGTACAGGGGGGAATGATTCAAAGGCAGAGGGAATTACTAACATTTAAATTGTCTCAGGGTGCCCTCTTTTGGAGCTTCTGAATCACTGCATTGGATTCAGATATATCTTCAACAGTCATTCTCTCTTGCTAACATCTGCACTCCGTAATTGAGGGCTTTGGTTTTAGGTATGTTTTTTTAAAATGTGAGGAGTCCTTTTATCGCAATTAAATACAAAATCAGAAGGTGTAATCTGATTTCGCGGGTTTACTGCAGCACTCACCTTAGTCCTCAACCCTGTGCTGCTTCCAACGCGATATCAAAGAGGAGTGGTGTTTGACCTCTACACGTAATTGGGCTGTCAGTCCGAAGTGGCAAAAGAGGCTCTATTTTGATATAAACAGGTTTATCAACTATGATTTCCAGAGGATCCGAAGGAAGGTAGGTACCCAAATTTCATTACATTTTAGTGAGATATGGGTATCTCACTTCCTTTAACCCTTTGAAAATCTCACCCTTTGTCAGTAGGCAATGAACGGTGTCTCCTGGATGGCTTTCTAACCAAAGGTCTCTAAAAATAAGATGGTACGTGGTCTAAGGCAGATCATTTAGAAGATTGTTTCAGATGGTATGTTATCTTATAGAAGCAGAGAGCAGGATGGGGTCCAGACAACAATTTGTCTATGGCTTAAACCAAAGCTGCAAAATTGTTATGGAAACTTACCAGCCAAAGTACAAAATTTGCATGCCTACCCTAATGGGTGATGGTGGGGGTGGAGGAGGATGGGAGGTTTTTACTTATACCTCAAAATACATAACTTGCCCAAGGCATGAGGGTGCTTAGAAATTTGTGAGGTTGGCTTAACCAATGGCTCCAGTCATACAAGGTTAAAGAAACATTTTTTTTTGTCTGGCCTCTAGTAAGCTTGAAGTTTATCTTGAGAAGTTTCAGGGGACAGTCCATTGTCTGTTGGAGGGGAGAATAGTTGAATATTTCTACTAGCCTAGAGAAGTTGTTCCACCTTATTTCTATTGTTTAAAGTCCATTACAGTGAATAAAAGAAAGTTCTCCTGCATCCTCACTGTGCTTGATTCCATGGGACATCCTGGATTTGGAACTGAAGGCTCCTCTCAAACACCTACATTCCTAGATCAGCTAACCTTTTAAGCAGGGATTATATAGTGTGTATGGAATGCACCTAGAGGCGGAAGAGAGCCAATGACAATACCAGGGCATCAAGGGTGGCAGGAGGAGAAGAGTTACTCCCCTATTTAAAATGAAGTGTCTGTTCTGCTTGATCTTTCTTGGCCCACTGTACTCTCTCTTTCTACTGCCTGCCTGCTTACTCTCCTGCCCCAAATCTGGAACCCAGTCCTTTCATCTACTTTAACAGCAGTTTGATCAAGTGCTTCTATTTTCCAGCCTCTCGTAGTGGGGTATCATGAGACTCCCCAGCCCATGATATCACTGTGGTGCAGCAATCAGAACAGAGATGTAGTGGCTCACCAAGGCCACAATAAACTAAGGACCAAGCTTCATGGATATGTTGTCCAGGTTGAGCCTGCCAAGCCACACTGAGAATTTTGGATCAGTTGACTCTGAAGATGATGCAGCTGTATGTTGCCCTGTGCAGAATCATGTTGTAGGCTGTTTCAGATTCTGTTCTGCTTAAAAGGGTACTGGGGCCTTGTATTACCCCAGCTTGGTTTTACTGTGGTAGCAGTCTGTGGGACAGATTACGATTAAAGAAGTCTTTACCATCCAGTGTTCCAAAGGGCATTGCCCAGCTCAGTCAGCTGGTATCCACTGTCAGCCTCCTCCTGTGATTCCTGCAGAGTATGCCTAGGAAGAGCCCACACTTAAGAAAACATTAATTGTTTCTGGGCAACAAATAAATACAGTGAAGAAGCTCACTAACCTGTGTTCTCCATGCTGGCCCTGACAATGCTGTAAGGACAACATCCAGACAAGGAAAGAAGACCAGGGAGATGCAGAGCTTCTGTATCAATTGACTGGTGAAAAGGGTTATCTTCTGAATTCTACCTGGATGGCAAACACTCAGCCTTGCTAGGTGTCAGAACACTTTGAATTTGGGCTGGAAGTGACAAGCCTTTGTCCTCTTTGCTTACCAGCTCAAGATTTTGTAACACTGCATGTTATGTGGTAAATGTATATTCTGTTTGAAGTGTGGAGGGGACCTGATGTAACAAATTGTCTAAATGCTATTTGATAGCTACTGTAGCAGAGATGGGCTAAGAAACCTGGTGTTCAGGCCATGATTAGGTGAAGGTTGATATTTAGGGTTAATGTTTTAGATTAGTACTGAAGAGCACAAAATTCACAAGAGCACAAGATTCTCTCACAGATTTCAACCCAAAAGATGGAAGAAATCTAGCAAGATTATTTGTTCTCCTGATGTTTGTCACATTGGAACTGCAACAATTGCTTCTTTTTATTTGGATCCAGGGTAGCGCTAAAACTGCAAGAAAAGGTTTGGGGCTGAGTTTGAATCCAAAGCTCATCCTCCTAACATTCTGAGGAGGTTGGAGTTTGAGGTTCCACTTGTGTGCAGACAATGCACGTCATCAGCTGATCAGTGGCCCATGGTTTGTAAAGTTCAATAACTTCCTGTCAGTCAGTGGACACAAAGCAAGAGGCAGAGAGATCAACAGGAAGCCTTTGTATATCTTTGCTATTCTCAAACACCAGGAGAGAGACTGAGAACTGGTATTTTCTCTTCCTGTCCTTCTACTTCAGAGAAGGATATCTGGAGGCATTTTGACTATAGGAATAGCATCTGGAAGAAGATGACTTTCTGTGGGTGCGGAAGAGTGTTCTTGAAACTCACCTAGGGGCTAGTTAAGGAAGTCTCTGAAGAATCTACTTGTTTGTCAGGCTTGTAAGGCAGTTTGGCTGACAAATGACAGCCTAGATCAATGTGAAGAGGGGAACCTTGAGGTAATTTTTCTGGGCAGTCACGTAAGAGGCTTCTCTCATGGACTGGGGCCAAGCTGTTCATTGACTGTGGCAGAGCAGAAACAGCCAGAGCTGCCTATAGGTGAGCTGCCTATAGGTGACTACAGGATGGGTACCTTAGACTTCTTTTGTTCTTTTACCAGGCCAAACAGGAAGAAAATCCTCTGTCAAAATGAAGGCAAAGATCTTTACAACGAGCGTAAGAAATGACGAGTGCCGTTGCATAGCCCTCGCCATCCAAGGCAGAATGAGACTAGTCGCTGGAGTTGTGGTGCTGGAGTCTGCATCAGGAGATGAGGTGCCCAAGTAGCCAGCACTGCCACTAATTTCCATTGCTGTTAATCTGAGTGTGAAAGACCAATCCATCATCCCAGAGCGATGGATGTGGGAGGTGGTTAGACCTGATAACTGGCAGGGACAAGGGGAGAAGAAACAATCACTTCTCTCTGGAAAGCAAAGGATGGCCAAGTGATTAAAGCACTAAACTAGCACTCAAGTGCCTGGGTTCAATTCCTGTCAAATCACTTAATGTTTCTATCCCTATTTTACAGAGGGAAAAATAATACACCCCTATTCCACATGGGTGTTGTGGGGATAAATTATTAACATTTGCGGGGTGATGGTACACTCTGGTGATAAGGGCTGTACAAATAGACAGAAATCTTGAAAATAACAAAATAAATAGTGCTTTACCCCTGCCAAAGCTCTTGGCAACTGAACCAAACAAATACAAAAAACCCCGTGGATCCTTCAAAATACAAACACATAGCAACAACCACAGGGCTGAAATAAAAGGAATGAGATATGAAATTAAATGAGATACGAAATAAAAGGAATAAGAAAAAATGGATGGACAGGGACATCAATACTAGGTCAGATTGCCAAGTGCTCGGCACCTGCAACAGGGGCCAGATTTTCAAAAGAGCTCATCTCCAGTTTAGTCAGCTACACAAGGTCCAATGTTTTCAAAGTGTTCAGCAGCCAGCAGCTCTCATGGTGACGTTTCTGGGCAGATTTTTCAAAAGAGCTCAGCACGCAATATATTGAGCTCTTTTGAAATCTGGCAACGTTAGCTCTTTTGAAAATCTGATCCATATTGTCCTAACCTGATGGGATCTGACTTACAAGGCATCGCAAACAAGCGGTTTAATTTTTCTCCCTCTCCTCATTCCCAGAAAATTGCAACACATTATTTTCTCCTTCTCACTGTGGAATCCAACTCTGTACTGCTATAAAGATGAGAAGATCAGTTGGGGAGGGATGTTCTTGCAAACAGTCTGTTTCCCTCTACTGGAAGTAGCAGAATAGAACAGTTCTAAGGTATCCGCTGATTTGCAAAGCAACTATAAAACCAAGTCTGGAAACTTACAGGAAAGGTCAAACTGCATCTTTTGTGATCAGAGCTCTCAAACTGTGCTCCAGGAGATGGCAGTCTCAGCAAGCAGGAAACTTGTTCTCCAGCAGACATGCATTCTTTGTTTTTTAAGTTCATACAGTTGTGGGGCTTTTCTCATAATCTTTATCTTTCAAAGAAGACCAGCAGCCTGTGTGTTTGACAAATATTTGTAGAGTACTGTAAATTCATACAGACTTCAAAATGACCTTTGAGTGAAAACTGGAGCAGATTCCCACACAAAAAGGAATTGGGTTTAGTTACTATTTTTGTATACAAAACCTGTATAAACAGAAGATATTTAAGTGTATTCCCTAAATACTTCACCTCCAGAACTGAGGTTGGAATAGTATAGCTGCATGTTCTCTTTATCACAGCTCTTCAGATCTGCTATCAAGGGCCTGATCCGTCTCTCCTTACACTGGCAGAACTGCCATTGACTTCCCAAGCTCCATGGACCTTGGAGGATCTACAGGAGTGAAGGGTATCCCTTTTTTTTTGGCGCAGGCTCTGAAGCCTTGGCACCCCTTCTTTACCAATACTGGTTACCTTCCTTACCCAGGGCTCAATCCTGCAAGACACTGAGCAATTCTTGGCAGTGTTAAGCATTCAATGGGAGGTGAGGGCACTCAGCACTTCCAAGAGCCCCTCAGCCCCTCACAGGATCAAGCCCAGACTATCCATAGGGGCACAGTGAGGACACAGTGTGTGTTGTGCCACCTCACTTAGCTTACCTCCAGCTCAGTCCCCTGTGGGGCCCAGGGAATGGGGTAAGGGTCTGCGCTGAGGAGGCAGCTGGCCTTCTATGGGGGAGAGAGGAGATCTGTGTGTGGTAGGTCTCCTCCTTGTATGTAGCTCTCCAGGGCATGAACTGGCTGTTATTAAAGCTTTATACAGGACAGACCTTTTGGAGCTGAGGTCTGCTAGTTTGCAATGAGGGTCTGTTTCCAAGACAGGGCAATGTGTTTGCTTAGCTAAGCTGACAAAGGAACCTAAATATATTAACAATATAAATAAAAGGGAAAATATAATAAATACATTGGGCCTGTTTCTCATTTACCTTATGAGGTCCCTTGACACTGAAGGGGATTTACAGCAGTTGTAAATGTAATTTATGCCCGCTTTAAGGCCCCTTTGTGCTATCTGGATGGTGGAAAAGGACCTTAGTGTGAAGGAAAATTCAGATTGGTATGAGGCTTTTGGAAGTGGCTTATAGCAGAGCAGAAGTGCTAATGTTGCTATTTCTGTTTCAGGGCTGCACATTTTCTTTTAAACAAAATATTAATTTCTTAATAAATTATTCCAAGAACTAGAAGCCTTAAAAGTGACTTTCTATGCGTTTGCTCTTTGAAAGTAACGATCTGTAACTTCTGGGGGCTCCACTGAAAAATTAAGAGCCAATTTGGATCTCATGCTGATGTCACTCCATTGATTTTTTTCTTTCTTTTTTTTTCGAGTGACTTTGATTTGACGCTGCTATAACTGAGGTCATATCATATATAAGGCTATATACTGACCTGCTGCATCCACGTCTTTGACTCAAAGTTGAAAGCTGGATTTTTTGGTTTTTGTTCAATGTCTAACAGTATTAGCAGAAGGGCTGTCAAGCGATTAAAAAAAATGAATCACGATTAATTGTGTGATGAATCTCACTGTTAAACAATAATCGAATACCATTTAAATATTTTTGGATGTTTTCTACATTTTCAAATATATTGTATTCTGTCTTGTAATTGAAATCAAAGTGTACAGTGCTCACTTTATATTTTTTGATCACAAGTATTTGCACTGTAAAAAAACAAAAGAAAGTACTGCAGTGCAATCTCTTTATGATGGAAGTTGAATTTACAAATGTAGAATTATGTACAAAAACACTGCATTCAAAAATAAACCAGTGTAAAATTTTAGAGCCTGCAAGTCCAGTCAGTCCTACTTTTTGTTCAGCCAAGCACTCAGACAAACAAGTTTGTTTACATTTTGCAGGAGATAATGCTGGCCACTTCTTGTTTACAATGTCACCTGAAAGTGAGAACAGGCGTTCCCATGGCACTGTTGTAGCTGGCATTGCAAGAATTTACATGCCAGATGCTCTAAAAATGTATATGTCCCTTCATGCTTCAACCTCTACTCCAGGGGACATGCATCCATGCTGATGACAGGTTCTGCTCGATAACGATCCAAAGCAGTGCGGACCAATGCATGTTCATTTTCATTATCTGAGTCAGATGCCACCAGCAGAAGGTTGATTTTCTTTTTTGGTGGTTTGGGTTCTGTAGTTTAAGCATCAGAGTGTTGCTCTTTTAAGACTTCTAAAAGCATGCTCCACACCTCGTCCCTCTCAGATTTTTGGAAGGCACTTCAGATTCTTAAGCCTTGGGTCGAGTGCTATAGCTGTCTTTAGAAATCTAACATTGGCACCTTCTTTGCGTTTTGTCAAATCTGCAGTGAAAGTGTTCTTAAAATGAACATGTGCTGGGTCATCATCCGAGACTGCTATAACATGAAATATATGACACAATATGGGTAAAACAGAACAGGGGACACACAGTTCTCCCCTGAGGAGTTCAGTCACAAATTTTATTCACACATTATTTTTTTAACGAGAGTCATCAGCATGGAACTATGTCCTATGGAATGGTAGCCGAAGCACAAAGGGGCATCCGAATGTTTAGCATATCTAGCACATAAATACCTTGCAATTCTGGCTACAAAAGTGCCATGCAAATGCCTGTTCTCACTTTCTGGTGACATTGTAAATAAGAAGATGCCAGCATTAGCTCCCGTATATCTAAACAAACGTGTTTGGCTTAGCGATTGGCTGAACAAGAAGTAGGACTGAGTGGACTTTGTTTTGTTTTTGAGTGCAGTTATGTAACAAAACAAAAAAATTACATTTTTAAGTTGCATTTTCACGACAAAGAGATTGCACTACAGTACTTGTGTGAGGTGAATTGAAAAATACTATTTCTTTTGTTTACAAATATTTGCACTGTAAAAATTATCAAAAATAATATACACTTTGATTTCAATTACAAAAAATACAATATATATGAAAATGTAGAAAAACATCCAAAATATTTAATAAATTTCAATTGGTATTTTATTGTTTAACAGTGTGATTAATCATGATTAATTTTTTGAGTTAACCACGTGAGTTAACTGATTAATCAACAGTCCTAATTAGCAGTTGAATCACATGATGGTGGTGTTTCAAACTACCTACGGATCAATAAGACACCTATATATTAATCTGCAGAAGGAAGGTTAGAAGTTTCAGCTGTTTTAATTCAGAACTTCAATTTAGAAGAACAGAGCATATTTTCTGCAGAAAGGCCACAAATTCATGCTCTGTTCCAGTGTGGTCAACCTTGGGGAGGACTTGCATTAGGGGATAAATCACAGGGAAGCCAGCAGGACATAGATGGACAAGGTGTATGTTCTGTTTCAAAATGTTCCAGTTAAAATAACTACATTACAGAGGAACTCAGAATGTAGGACCAGTTTGATATGTTACTCAATTGGCATAATTTCCAAGGTCTTTTAAGACAGTCCTGATTTGTGAATGATTTTCTTTTTTACTTAAAAGTGGATAATTGAATTGAATTGCTTGTGAAATGATGTAGTTCTCACTCTCCCCGTTCCCTCTGGCTTGGTATATTGTAGGTTCCCATGATGTTCCCAGGAGATGGCAAGTTTCCCCAGCTGTCTCAGGAGGCACTTGGCAGGGGGGAAAAACATCTCACCTGTGTTGCAAAGTTCTGTTTTTAAAATGGAGAAGGTTTTTAAAACAAAAAAAAAATCAAATCTACTTTGGAAAGTTCTTGCTTTGCTCTCCTCTTGCTTGGACTAAAAATTGACTCCTCAGTTTCACTTTCTTGGGTAGGAGCATAATCTCCAGTGTTTGGGTTGCAAACTCTAACGGGGAATGTTTAAATGAAGGCAAACTATTTTCACTGACATTTCAGACAATCATGAAAACATTTCTATTCAGTTTTATAATGACTCCTTTTATTTATTTATTTTAAACTAAATTTTATTATTTGTATTCTGGTTGGTAGCACCTGGTAGCTCTAGTCAGTGACCGGGATCCCATTGACCTAGGCACTGTTCAAACACAAAACAAAAAGTCTGCCCTTCTCCCCAAGGATTTTGGGACTAAATGACCAGACAAAGTCCCTTTTATATATATAAACACACACTCGCGAACTCAAAGTGTAGCCCAACTGAGAATTACTAAACAACAGAAACATGTGACATAAAAGAACGTAAACATAATAAAATCTAAAACTATCCATTTGGAAATAAATACTTTGAACAGAGAAGATAAGCAAGGTAAGCAATGGAATGTTAAACTTTATACAAACACAGAAGTTTTGAAATAGACCTGGAGTCTTATTTGCTTTGAATCTCTGTTGCAAAGATGTTGGATCAAAGCTTGTCCCTCTAATGCAAAATAAATTGTATTAAATATAATTATATGCCACTCACAAAGATTCAAAGACAGACCTCATCAGCCATACAAATATCTAGGTACGTGCATTACAGGTTTCTCTGCGGGTTGGGAAACAATTAATTTAATTTAATAACTGAGTGGGGGGATGGTGTTTTCATTAATTTTATGAAAAAACTCAATTACCAGCTCATAAGGAGTCTGATCCAAAACCTATACAAGTCAGTGGAAGTCTGTCAACTGACTTCAATGGACTTTAGATCAGGCCCAAAATATACAGTAATCTTTCCCCCCACAACATGCCTAGGCAATATAATAATGCATCGTCCTTTCCTCCTTCTATATATGGGAAAATCACACCTTCTAGTCCCTGCTAATTTTGAGGCAAGAGCCTCACTGCCATTATCAGAGGTTCTCTAGTAGTATGTTAATGAATCAATGAGACATGACCGGTTGTGTGCTGTGGTCTAATAATATGCCTTGGAGGTTAATGGCACCTGGCCTTTTGTCTTCATGTACAAAGTGACTATGAGCAACCAACTGTCCAGGTATATCGTTATTAGCCCTTGATCTACTCTGGTCTGTCTTCTTGCAGTTATGGAAAATTCATGTATATAGTTAAAAAACACCACGCAATCCCTTCACTTCTTAGTTTAGGTGCAAGGTCATGTTTGAAGGGACTAATTACAAAGTGTTTGATTATGGCAATGAAAAACCATTAGCACATTTAAGAGGAACAATTTGAAAATTAATGGATTTTTTGTTTTGTTTTTCCCTGAAGGAAGCAGATAAACAGCCATCCCATAACTGTGGGAAAAAGTCCGGGGGAGAATGAGAAGCCTCCCGTTACACTTAGAGTCCTAGCTTTGTCCTGTCCTCGGGGAAAGTGCAAGAAGGATGGCTGGGGAGGAGGCTGGTCACTGCATGCCCCCATCTATCCTCCATGGCAACCAGCAGAAGTGACTGACTACAGAGAGAAGCATATGTTCTGTTCAGATAAGGGATTATACAGTGGCCACACAACCTGGCTTCATGCTGGGAGTCTGGGGAGGCTTTATGTAATCTGATAATCTCTGAATAAATTAAATCTTCCAGATAGCACAATCTGCTGATGGAAAGCAGTGCTTAGTTTTAGCATACCTGAGCTAAGCAAAAACTCAGGTGTTCGAAAGCAAGCTGCGTGTGTGGTTTCCTTGGGTGACAGTTCAAAACCTTCTCAGAATCCTTGTACTGAAGCAGAGATGAGAAAGCTGAAGTGATCTGCTTCCTGCCACAATATTGGCCCTAAATCTATTCTGCGTTAGTATGAAATGAAGCTCTGCCTACATGTGCGGCTGTGGACGATTGAAACCCTACCCATGAATGAGGAACTGACTAAAGTTCCAGTCCAGTGAGTTGCTGAGCTTCATCTGTGGGTGTTCAGCACCTTTCAGAAAAGGGCCATAAAGGCTGGGTCCTGTTCTCCTTAACTCCTAGCATTTCCAGTGAGTCTTGCTGGAAAAAGAAGGGCAAGACCTGGGCCCCAAAAATGTCTGAAGTGCTTGCCTGACTTTAAAAGATTCAAATTTCTGTTACAATTAAATGTGTCAAGTGACTGCTTCAGTGACTGACAAAACCTGGCTGCTTAACTGAGGTGGCCTTCCAACAGAGGTGGAGTAGAGATGTTCCCAGTATTTGCGGGGGAGGGGGGTGGGTGGGTATGGGCAAGTAGTCGGTAAAGACAGGTCTTTGCTGAGCTAGGACGGTCTCTTGTACTGTATCTTTCATTGTTCCAGTTGTGTTATTAAGTGAGAGCCTCTTTCATAGCTGCCACAGTAAAGGACCCTTCATGGAGAATCCCCTGCCAGCAGAGCAATTGCAGCTTGTGTGTGTCTGCTAACAGCAACAGTGGTGGTATCACATAGGGAGAGAAGCGATCACTTAAATAGGCAGATTATCTGAGGGTTCAGAGGTCAAAACCAAGACCCTAAAGCCCATCCAGAAATTAACGGACAGTCAATTCAGATCACAGAGCACTAGTATATTGTGATGATGTGGTACCTCCATAGGCAGTAACTTTCTGCTTTAGCTTCAGTTCCTGATTAAATTCAGGATTAAAGATGAAACCCCCCCATAGGGCATGTTGCAGCAGACTGATTTTTGAGGTGACAAAGACATTGATGATGGGAGCTATGTCCATGTGTGATAGAGATGGGAGGCAGTGAAGTTTGGTGGGTGGGGCACCAGAGTGGAAGTCAGGAAACTTGGATTGTATTCCTGGCTCAGTTATGGACTTGCTGTGTAACTGGGAAACATCACTACACCTCTCTGTATCTCTGTTTCCTTTCATGTCCATGTAGACTGTAAGCTGTTCAGGCAAGGATTCTCTCTTGCTAGGTGTGTGTATGGTGTCTAGCTCAATGGGGCCCTAATCTTGACTGGGGCCACTATGCATTACCATATACAAATTAAGAAGGAGATTGCGGCTGTTGGGAGTCCATCTTGGTCACTTATGAGACCCTTTCATCTATAAGGACCTGGTGAGTTAACCAGATGCCCACGAATATCAGACATGTGTCCTCTATAAAAGTAATATTTTGCCAGAATCTTCAAGTTGCTTTCGCCAACCAAGTTATCTTGAATGTAGTTCCAGAGATATATCAACATAGTTATCATCATATACATATACCTGATTCTAGAAAGATAACTGAATTGTAATTAAAAAAAAGTGTAGTACTAGGTACAGGATGACATCCACAGAGACATGTAATAATTATCTTTTTGTATATAGTCTCCTTAAGAACATAAGAATGGCCATACTGGGTCAAACCAAAGGTTCATCTAGCCCAGTATCCTGTCTTCCTACAGTGGCCAATGCCAGGTGCCCCAGAGGGAATGAACAGAACAGGTAATCGTCAAGTGATCCATTCCCTGTCGCTCATTCCCAGCTTCTGGCAAACAAAGGCTAGGGACACCACACATGCCCATCCTGGCTAATAGCCATTGATGGACCTATCCTCCAAGAATTTATGTAGTTCTTTTTTGAACCCTGTTATAGTCTTGGCCTTCACAACATCCTCTGGCAAAGAGTTCCACAGGTTGACTGTGCATTGTGTGAAGAAATACTTCCTTTTGTTTATTTTAAACCTGCTGCCTATTAATTTCATATGGTGACCCCTAGTTCTTGTGTTATGAGAAGAAATAAGGAAGTGTTATTTACTCACTTTCTCCATACCAGTCATGATTTTATAAACCTCTATCATATCCCCCCTTAGTCATCTCTTTTCCAATCTGAAAAGTCCCAGTCTTATTAATCTGTCCTCATACGGAAGCCGTTCCATACCCCTAATCATTTTTGTTCCTGTTTTCTGAAACTTTTCCAATTCCAATATATCTTTTTTGAGATGGAGCGACCACATATGCACACAGAATTCAAGATGTGGGTGTACCATGGATTTATATAGAGGTCTTAATGATTCCCAACATTCTGTTCGCTTTTTTGACTGCTGCTGCACATTGAATGGATGTTTTCAGAGAACTATCCACAGTGACTCCAAGCTCTCTCTTTTGAGCTGTAACAGCTAATTTATGAATATGTTGAATAGGACTGGTCCCAATACAGACCCCTAGGGTACACCACTATTTACCTCTCTCCATTCTGAAAACTGACCATTTATTCCTACTTGTTTTAACTACTTACCAATTCATGAGAGGACCTTCCCTCTTATCCCATGACAGCTTACTTTGCATAAGAGCCTTTGGTGAGGGACCTTGTCAAAGGCTTTCTGAAAATCTAAGTACCCTATATCCACTGGATCCCCCTTGTCCACCTGCTTGTTAACCCCTCAAAGAATTCTAGTAGATTGGTGAGGCATGATTTCCCTTTACAAATACCATGTTGACTTTTCCCCAACAAATTATGTTCATCTAAGTGTCTGACAATTTTGTTCTTTACTATTGTTTCAATCAATTTGCCCGGTACTGAAGTCAGGCTTACCAGCCTGTAATTTCCGGGAACACCTCTGGAGCCCTTTTTAAAAATTGGCATCACATTAGCTATCCTCCAGTCATTTGGTACAGAAGCTGATTTAAATTATAAGTTACAGACTACAGTTAGTAGTTCTGCAATTTCATATTTGCATTCCTTCAGAAACTTTTTGGGTGAATACCATCTGGTCCTGGTGACTTATTACTGTTTTGTTTATCAGTTTGTTCCAAAACCTCTTCTAATGACACCTCAATCTGGGACAGTTCCTCAGATTTGTCACCTAAAAAGAATGGCTCAGGTTTTGGAATCTCCCTCCCATCCTCAGCCGTGAAGACCGATGCACAGATTTAATTTAGTTTCTCCACAATGGCCTTATTGTCCTTGGAGTGTTCTTTTAACATCTCAATCGTACGGAGGCCTCACTGGTTGTTTAGCAGGTTTCCTGCTTCTGATGTACTTAAAAAATGTTTTGCTATTACTTTTTGAGTCTTTGGCTATCTGTTCTTCAAATTATTTTTTGGCCTTCCTAATGATATTTTTACACGTCATTTGCAAATAAAGCACACTTTAGTAAGGTATTGGATAAGCTGAGTGGCATGGGGTTCTGCCAACATTTTGTAGGCAAGCAATATTTAAAAAAACATTCAGGAGCATTTTGGTGCACTACACAAATAGTTGGGAAGAACTGAGTAAGCAGCAAAAACAAGCTCTCTGGTTGACTAATTTTGAGGCCACCCAATACATCATACACAAATCTGGGATGCAGTCTATCTTGTCAAAAGGGATATAGTCTAATGCAAGGAATACCCTAGTGTTACCAGTACAAACTAGCAGCTCATTGTACCATTCCTTGTTAAGTCATTGTTCAAAATCGTAAGTATAAAACATTTTTAGTAGAATACTTAAGATACTGTAAATTCAAAAATAAGTAAAAGACAACTCCAGGCAACCTAACCACATCCTGGTTACTGCTCAGGTATTATGTAGGCAATAATGATTATGCTGAAATTGAAGCTTCAAAAAGAATGAGTTCACATGAAGGGGAGAGAGATGGTATTTGTGAGGATTACCATGAAATCCATGCAAAAACCAAGGGCTTGATCCTGTGCCTATTGAAGACCATGGGAATTTTGCCATTGACTTCTGAGATGCAAGATCAGACCGCATATGCATTGACTACTAA
This sequence comes from Lepidochelys olivacea, assembly GCF_965140295.1. Classification (NCBI taxonomy): domain Eukaryota; kingdom Metazoa; phylum Chordata; order Testudines; family Cheloniidae; genus Lepidochelys; species Lepidochelys olivacea. Next base: position 176,479,006 of record NC_140413.1, on the reverse strand, counting down.
TATAAACCATTTAAATAATTAAGGCAAAAGGTCTGGTTTCTCTCTCTCTCTCTCTCTCTCTCATTCTTTTTTCTATTGTCTGGCTATCAAATTTTGTTGCAAGTTACCAAACTTGTCTGACAGCCTACACAAACACCACACTTGAAAGAAAGTTTATTTGCCTCACATTCTGGATTTTGCAGGAGTTGTTTCTTTTTAAAATAAGTGATTGATATGGGAGGGGCATGGTGCATGTGGTTGGTCTCTTTGTGACTTTTTGGTGTGTGCATAGTTAGCACAGAGTAGCCTTATATAATGGATGGTGTGGTCCTGCATTGAGCTGAAACTGGGGCAGGGCTCTGCCAATATAGATCTCATGTAGGATCATGGCCATAGAGAGGACCAGTTCACTAGGGACAAGATTCTGATACTCTGATGGCATCATACTCAAGGCCTTGTCTGAACTTGTACTGCTTTAACTATTTTGGTGCAACCCCCTGGTGTGGACTCTGTCATACCAATGCAAAGGTACTTTATACCAAAATATCTAATCCTGTGCAGGACTAGGAATAAACTATCTGGAAAAAGACTCCTTTATATTGCATCCGCACTAGGGGTTATAACTATTTCAGTAAAATATCAGACTTCTAACCAACAAGTTATTGACATACACTCTATGTAGACCAGGCCTTACTCCATATGAGTAATCTCTGTGCAATGGACTTGATTCTCAGTCACACTAAGGCCAGTTAAAAGGCTCCTTGGCAGCCCGAGTGGTGAAAAGTGAGAAGCAGGTACATTTACACTCACTTCAAGATCTCTTTTCCCTGTCAGGAAGATGTAAAGCAACCTTACTATACATGAGAATCCGATTCAAATGGGTCTTTTATGGACTAATTCACTTCCCAACAGAAGTAAGGGTATTAGAGTATGGCCCTGAATTATAATTTGGAAGAAAAAATTAAACGAAGACTCTTGCTTTATTATGAGTTATGTGAGAGAAGGGAGGAACATGGCTAAGGTCTTATCTAAATGTAAAAGTTTTACAGCCATAACTATGCTGGTAAGGGGTGTGATTTATTTTATGTATTTATTTTTCTGACATAGTTTTGTTTGTGAAAGTCCTAGTGTAGATACAGTTGTACTGGCATAAGGTGCTTTATATCAGTATAGCCTTTTCTCTTCAACAAACTGGAATCTTAAACTAGACTGGAATAAGCACTTTTATAGTGGTGTAACTACATCCACATTATTTGATTTTCCACTATTTGTTGTTGTATCTAATTTTATTATGAACTTTTTATCAGTTTGATTTTCTTTTCTTCCCTCCAATGAAATAACTTGTAAATTTCACTGTGATGGTTTAAATTGAAAGCTGAAGCCTGGTACTTTTTTTTTTCCCACGAGAACCTCTCATTTTGTGGTTGCTTGAGGAAGTTGACTTTAGCAATTTAAGATGAAGCAGTGGTTTATTTAGAAAGAAACAGTGGCCGTTAACAACAAAAAATATGCCTAAATATGTTAACAGGTGCAAGAGCTGTCTAATCACATGATGGCTACAGGAAACCTATTAACCATAGTGTTCAGGTTAGAGATAGGTCACACAGATAATTTAACCTTCTGGTATTTGTTATCTTAGAAATTTTTCTGTATCTTTTTTTTTTTCTTGTACTTCAATGGCTGGATAGAGAAGCTTACAATCTTCAATCTCTAGATTGTGTTATGTGTATGATTTAGATAACAGAAAGGTGGTGACACAAAGCAATGACACTCAGATTGACCCTAACCTTGCGGAGCTCTATTTGGGAACTGGAACTGTGGTGTGAGGTTAAGGGGATGTCAGCATTAAATCCGAATTTCTATGCTTTTGCTGGTTTTATGTCACAGGCTCCAATCTTTGCTTAAATGTAGCCTGCTTCTGTAAATTAAGCAGCTTGGAAGTATGTCAGTGCATGGCATCTTTTTGAAGCCATTAGTCTGTCGTTCAGGACATCTCTGACAGCTATAAAAGTCTTATTTAGGTTTATGCCCTGGCTTACTTGGGGCTAAAACCTCTGTTTTCCAAGACAGCAGAACAAAATCTTCACCTACTATTCCAGACTGCCAAGCAGGGGGTCAGCCTGACCCAGCAGTCCCATAATGGTACATCTGAGATACAGAGCTGCCATTGACAAGTGAAATTTTTCTTTTAATCTTCAGAATGTAAACCTTATCCTGCAGCATTAGAGACCCCAGAACAACAGCATTGTATTAGTGGGTTAACAGGGCCTAGATCTCTAATTATATAAATCATACCTAATATAAATGAGGGTGTTCCTGTAGTCTATATAAACATCTAATGCTATTTTGAATCTTACTAAGCTCTTGGCCTCAGTGGGGAATAATGTTCCTCTCCTTAGGGTGCTAATCTGAGACTTAAAATACTCGGGTTCTGTTCTCTGTTCCACCACAGGAGTCTTATGTTGTTTTGGCAAGTAATTTCATCTATCTCTCTCTCTGTTTCCCATCTGTAAAATGGGGATGATCGTACTTCCCTAACTCAACAGGGTGTAGTGAGGAGAACTATATTAATGATTGTGAAGCACTCCCATACTATGGTAATGGAGGCCATATAAGTACAATCGATAATGATATCACATTGCAGCGAGTTCTGTATGTTCCTTTTTTTTTAACACAATGCAAAAGTATTTCCTTTGATCTGTTTTACATTTTTGTAGCTTTTTGATTTCACTGAATCCCCCCATCGTCTTGTATTATGAGAGGTAAACAAGGAGAAACAATGTACCTTCTCTCAATCATCCATTATTTTGTATGCCTCTACCATGACACAAGTTATTGTCTCCTCTCTAACTGATCAGTGTCAGTCTTTGTCAATCTCTTTGTGGTTTTTCTGTGCCTCAAATAATTCTAAGAGATGAAAGGATGATTTTCCTTTATAAAAGCCATGCTCTTTGTCCCTACCTTATTACATTCCTCTTGCAGCTTCATAAGTCTGTTTTAACAAACTTTTCAATACTGAATAAAGTTTACTGGTCTGAAATTCCTAGGATCACTGCTAATACCATTCTTAAAGACAATTATAGCTAGTAGACCCAGTGGCCTAATGGATAAGTCATTGATCTCCTAAGCCAGGAGTTGTGGGCTCAAGTCACATCTGAGGTAAAGCATTGTTCTGTCATTGACAATCTTAAGTCAAGAGTGGATGTTTTTCTAAAAGTTCTGCTCTAGAAATTATTTTGGAAGTTCTATGGCTGGTGTTATACAGGAGGTCACACTAGATGATCACAGTGGTCCCCTCTGGTCTTGTAATGTATGAAAACCTGCTACCTTCTAGTTCTCCAGTATAAAAGCTGATTCTGATGAGCAACTGAATATTTTTCTTAGCAGTTCAGCCACTCCATTCTTATGTTCCTTTAAAACAGTTGAGTGTGCATCATCTGGGCCTAGTGCTGACTAGATGCTCTTAGGTTTTCAATTTATTCTAACACTGCCTTTATCCCTGGCAGGTGCGTTTGAAAAAAGTAGATCCAAGGTCGGAATCTCCCCAAAATCCTCTGGTGAAAACTGATGCAAAGTATTTAGCTCTGTGTCTTTCTTTGCTTAAAGCCACAAAAAATCTTGTCACTTTTCCCAGATTTTTTGTTACATGGTTCTAGGAGGGTTCAGGATTGTAACCTAGAGAAGGCCTAACAGTCAGAGCATGCTATCTCCATAGCACAAGTCTTCTGATCACATTTGAACCAGATGAGTGCTCTAACTGAAAATATCCTTGAGGAAATGCTACAGACTGAAACCAAGGGATCAGCAAATTCTGCCAGTATCTAGATGTGAAAATAATGCAGACTGAAGCAAATAATATGTGGGAGGAAAATAATTTGCATTGCAGAATGAGTCCAAGATTTTCTTACACTCAATACAACATTAAGTAAAGCAATAGCAGAAACAAAGACATTGGACAAAGTACCTATTCCCAGTGGATAGGAAACCAACTTCCCTAGACAGTGACTCAGGATTTTGGCTGGTCTGAATAACTACCACAAGGTTTCATCTGCTACTTAATTCTAACCTTCTATTGTAGCTTCCTTGAGAAGGTTTTTCTCAATGAGGGAATCTGGAGATAGAAAAGACCTATTACAGTTGATCATTTAGACCTTCCTTCTGCCAATTGTCTTACTCTGTGATCGAGGGAGAGGTAGGGTAGAACTAGGTTTTATGCCTGATTCTGACATGAATTTGCTGGGGGATCCTGGAAGGAAATCACTTAACCACTTTATGCCTCAGTTTCTCCAATTGTACAATGGAAGTGATATTTACTTGGTCATTATTTAATGTGTATTAAGTGCTTGAAGATCCTTGGATGAAAGGCTCTGTATGTATGTATTATTACTGATCTTATCCTTGCTTTCACTTTGTTTGTTATTCACAGTAAGTCTTTATAACTTGTGAAGGCATTATACTTTTCAAGTCTGTAATTGTTAATTCCTGCTCCTGCTATGCAATTGTCAGACTAGAAGAAGAAGGAGTCCTTCTAAAGCTATTTTCCGATGATACACATCTACATTACATAAACAATGCCAGTGCCTTTTGGTATAAATAATAAAGAAACATATAACAGAGTAGAAACACTGAGATCATGGTCACACCCACACTTCTACTCATAAAAAAACCCACGTGACCACTTCATAATAAGCATAATATTTCAAAATGTTCTGTCCCTTAAGGCTATCTCCTCTGCCTGCTTATTGCTTTTACTAATTATTTCAAACATACAGTCCTCATATGGAAGCCAGATACTTTAGTCATAACAAAACTAAAAGTTCTTTTCTTTGGAACAGAAGTGTTCCTCATTGTCACACTGTGTCAGTGTGTCAGTCAGTCAACAGGTACCATTTAGAAGAAGTCACACGTTGTCTTCTCAAGGAAGGTAGACCTTTCACCTCTTCCCCCTAGTGGTGGAATGACAATTAGGACCTGATTCAGCAAGGTACTGAAGTACGTACTCAATGTTAACAGAACCACACGTGGTTAAAGCTAGGCATGTGCTTAAATCCTTCATTTAATTGGGGCATTAATATCTTAAAGGATACCATTTTCTGCCTATATGAAAGGGGGATAATTGTGTTCTTAGCACTAGCTCAAGCCAGGTGTTCAAGAAGTTGCTTCTATCAATCTGTTGGCAAGGATAGCTGTTTTATGGCATTACCCAGTAATCTTTGACACTGTTTTTTGCTGAGCGGTGAATCATGTCAAAATAAGATGCATGTTACTGTCAGAATGATATTATTGTATCAGTCATCAAAGAAAAGCAGGAGCTTGTCCTTAGAAGCTAAGAAGGTACTGAAGAGAGTAGAAAAATACCTCCTGGGTAACTCCAAAGGGACTCACACTTGGCAGCAAAGGTCATTAGGAGCGTCAGCTGGATCTACTTCCAGATAGTGTTGCTCTGGATTTTGGGAATTTATCTGAAAGGGTTTTCTCCTCCTCATTGACACTCAGATTATGAGCAGACTGGACCTGCTTGCTAACAACTTTGGGACCGGGAGCAGGGTGGGAGGGGAGAAGCACTCGTGACCTTCTGCGATGAGTATTTACAACAGGTACTGGAGTAAAAGGGAGGGAGTGGAAATGTAGGACAGGACACAGGAAACTCAGCTGGGTCCATGATTTCTTAAGGCCCAGTTACTTTGAATCATTTTGGGTAAATATAGGCCCGGCCTGGGACAACTCAGGGATTGGGGGGGTGCAGCTTGCTTTGGCAGTATAGCTTTTGAAAGTTTCCTGTAAATTGCAATATGTCACACAGGGAACATTTTTCAGAGGGCCTCTAGCCCTGTATTTTAACTACCCTCATCTGTGCACCAAAACAGCAGGGATGAATTCAGAAGGCATTGTTGAAAATTTGGCTGCATTGGCAGAAGATAGGAAGAGTTGATGGGACTTTTTTCCTGCCATGTTTGAAAACCCTCCATGGAACAGAGCTGTGTGTGTGTGTATCTGGGTGTGCATTGGGTGCAGAAGTTGTGTGGTGCAAGGAAAAAGAAAATTACTAACTCCTGTTGTGCGGCTCCCCTCCCACCCATGTGATACTTAAAGTGAACAAAGTTTAGTCTCTCATATGTCTGTAACTAAAACACCCCTTAAGCCAGTTCACAACAATACATACAAAACAATTGACTTTTCACACATAGCACCGTGCATATGCATTTAGAAATCACGTGTCAGACATAACCCCACAATCATCTGATCACCATAAGAGCTTTGCAAATTCCAGCACCTATAGTTATTGAGTTCATGGTCTCATCTATACCAAGTCTTCACATTTTCATTTAAATTACCTTCAAACCAGACTCAGAGTCTGTGCCTCTGGTGTGTATGTCCCTGTTTGCACATGAATTTTCCTATATAAACAGGCATTTGCATGCGTTATCTCCTTTTTCATAGGCAAATGCTTAGAGGAACATATGGACACCCAAGCAAACTGACTCCTGGAGCTGGTCTATTTCAGCAGTGGTGGAGGATGATGAAGAGTCCATTTGCACATGGTTTCTTGTCCTGCAAATGAATATTTCCAACTGATATCTGTCTGAAATGATCCAGACATTTTACTTGATTCTTCTCAGAGGAGAAGAATCAAGAAAAATCACATTTTAGATTTATTATTTTGTGCTTGTTTTAATAGGGAAATTAATGGTATCAGGCTAGAGTTGGTCTAGACGTATCTATTTATTTTGTTTAGATTAAACACAAGGACTGTGTTGTTATTATTATGTAAGTGTAAACAGTGACTAGCACAATGGGTCCTTGATCACAGATCAAGGCGTCTAGGTGCTAACGCAGTATTATTAATAAATAATAATTTTCTTTGCTCTGGGGCAATTTTGCATTTATGAAAAGTTATAACTAGTGCTGAGAGAAACCAGAATTTCTGTCCTGTGAGAATCTCTGATATTTGAGATTTGTTTTTTGTCCCAAATTGGGATGAAATGTTAAAATATGGAAACTTTTTTCTGGAACAAAAAGTTCTTTAAAAAAATTCAGTTCAGAAAGGTTTCGTTTCCATTTGCTGAGCCAAATTGTGATGTTCTGTTGCAAGTCAGTCTCACATTAAACTACATCTGCCACGGGTGCTGCAGTGCCTCATGGGAGTTGTAGTTCAGATCCCTCATGTCTTCATTCACAGCTATGGACTGGGCTAACACACCACAGTCCTATGAATCCCATGATGCACAATGCAATTTGTTCGAACAGGAGACTGCTTTGCACCAGGGAAGATGAAGCCCAGCCCATAGGAGAGAATGGGAGCATGAAGCACCTGCACTGTCATTCTCAAGGGACACCGCAGCAGCTTAGGCAGATGTTGAATGTTGTTTAGTTTAATGTTGAACTGTATGTTCAAAATGAAATGGGTCCGTTTAGTTTAACAAACCGGAATGTCTTGCTTTGCATTGAACTGTTCCAAAACAAAATGGTGTACTTCATGTTCTCTGATGGGGAACTTTGAGTTTTGTAGAAACTGCGTTTGTCAACAGAAAATAACGCTGACAGAAAATTCTCAACAGGCTTTAGTTATAGCCTTAATGATGGAAATGCTACAGAACTACATTAGGCTCTTGTAGCCTTAGGGTTTTTTTGTTTGTTTTTCTTTTGTTTTTTTCATGAGGACAAATATTTTAGTCATATAATAAACCTTGGGCCAGATTCTCAAGCTTGTGTCAATCATCATAGCTAAGGATATAGTGCTTGAAATGTTTTGTTTAACGGGGCAGGGGGAGCATTTCCCTTTCTGAGAGCCTTTAATTAACCTTTTAGCCCAGCTTACCTTGCTTAAATCTAGGAATACAGGAGGAGATAAGTGTCCTGCTCCTCGTAACTTTCAGTGGGGACTGGCACCTATTTTCCATTTGTGCCTTTTGAAAATCTCCCAACATTGAATTACTCAGCTGCCCCCACCCCCCCAAAAATGAAACACAAACACGTGTTTGTGCATGACTGAAATGGTTTCCTTCCACAAGGTGAGAATCCATCTCCAAGAGATTCTCAAGCAATGTGGGATTTTGAAAATTGCTTTAAAAATAGAAGGGGAGTTGTTGTGGTTTGTTTAATTTATTTATCTTTCTTTCTAGAAAAGCAGTTATAGGTCACTTAGCCCAGAATCCTAGGGGAAGGTAAGTATTTATTATTATTTCCTGCTCTCACAGTGCCATAAACATGCAAGGTGCCTTATAATACAGCTAAAAATGGATACTCTTTAATCTTATATTCAGGTCAGTGCAGTGGGCCCTTACTCCTACACAGTCTCACAGTCAGTATCTGGTATCTGCCCACATGGATCTGAATGCAGGAAGGGATACTAAAGGAAGAGCAGAGCAAATAGGATGTGATGGCACCGCAGGGAGGGGGAGGCAAGGGGAAGAACTTCTGAATGAATCTTGGTTTAAAACACGTTTAAAACAAAAATGCTGTGGGTCTCTTCACCAGTGCTGGAAAAGTGGAGGAGTTGTTGTTGTTTCTATGTAAAAGGCTGTCATAAGAACATCCCTACTGGGTCAGACCAGGGGTTCATCAAGCCCAGTATCCTGTCTTCTGACAGTGGCCAGTGCCAGGTGACCCAGAGGGAAAGAACAGAACAGCTAATCATCAAGTGAGCCATCCCCTGTCGCTCATTCCCAGCTTCTGGCAAACAGAGGCTAGAGACACCATCCCTGCCCGTCCTGGCTAATAGCCATTGATGGACCTATCCTCCATGAATTTATCTAGTTATTTTTTGAACCCTGTTATAGTCTTGGCCTTCACAACATCCTCTGGCAAGGAGTTACACAGGTTGACTGTGCGTTGTGTGAAGAAATACTTCCTTTTATTTGTTTTAAACCTGCTGCCTATTAATTTCATTTGGTTACCCATAGTTTTTGTGTTATGAGAAGCAGAAAACAACACTTCCTTATCTACTTTCTGTACACCAGTCATGATTTTATAGACCTCAATCATATCTCCCCTTAGCCATCTCTTTTCCAAGCTGAAGAGTCCCAGTCTTATTAATCTGTCCTCATACGGAAGCCATACCCCTAATCATTTTTGTTTCCCTTTTCTGAACCTTTTCCAATTCCAATATATCTTTTTTGAGACGGAGCGACCACATCTGCACACAGCAGTCAAGATGTGGGTGTACCATGGATTTATTTAGAGGCAACATGATGTTTTCTGTCCTATTATCTATCCGTCTTAATTATTCCCAGCATTCTCTTTGCTTTTTTGACAGCCAATGCACATTGCATGGATGTTTTCAGAGAACTATCCACACTGACTCCAAGATCTTTCTTGAGTGGTAACAGCTAATTTAGACCCCATCCTTTTATACGTAGAGTTGGGATTATGCTTTCCAATGTGCATTACTTTGCATTTATCAACAATAAATTTCATCTGCCATTTTGTTCCCCAATCACCCAGTTTTGAGAGATCCCAGCACAGCACCCCAGTGGCCTGCTTGGCAGCTGTGAAATGGAGCATGGCCAGGTTCCTTAAGTCTACTAGTTTGTATTGTTTTCCAAGCTCTGAGGTGAAATTGCTACCTCAGTCAGTCAGGAGTACACCTACGCATCACTATAGGCAACTAAGTAACTGTTTAACAATCTAAACTCAATTTGGGGAATTATTGAACAAGTAAATCGCATCTCAACTTGTAGATCTTCAAGTGACTACCTGTTGTGAAATGTTCTGTCAAGAACAATTCAGTTAGTTCAGATGGAACCCGATGACTCAGGAGCTGGCATCTGGTCATTTTCAGAACACACCCAAACAGGAGCTGTAGCAAAGCCAAGACTTTAATGCAGGGAAAACAGATTTAGACTTCTCTCTATCAACAAACTAGGGGCTCGATCCTACAAGTACTGAGCACTCTGGCCCTGAGCCAGGAAAGCTCTTAAGAAGGTACTTAATTCAGAGTAGGTGAGCAGCTCTAGAGATATTGTCATAATTAAGCACATGCCTAAAGGCTTTGCTGAATCAGAGCCAGAGGGCTCAGCCTCAGTTAGGATTGAGGCCTAAAAACTGCATGTCTGAGAGTACAAATATACAACTGTGGCTTCAAACATTCAGGGACAGAAGCACCGATTTATATTGTTTTTATTTTACTTGTCCCTTTTAATGGCTCTGTGATGCTTCAAAAACAGGGAATCTATTTTCTCCACTTCTGAACTGAATATCTGTTGCCCCTACTTGCCGCTGAGGTGGTTCAGGGGGAGATGTATAACTGTGTTCACAGGCTGCCTTAAAAATTATTCTGTTTAGGGAAGCAATAGTGTCTAGAGAACGTTAGAGCTATAAATGCAGTGACTGGCCTAGAACAGGGTGTAACTACTGCAGGTGGGACAGCAGGAAAAGTTCACCAGAGTTTGAGACATTTGTATACATTTCTGTCAACCAGCCAAAAACTGTAGATCCATCTACAGAGCCCACTCTGAATATCCCCAGCTGACCGTACAGTGAAGATCCAAAGTTTAAATTCAGCATAACATCTAGAAACAACCAATATTTCAAAGTTAATACTTTGGATTTATACCTGTGCCTCCGAGGCTTTCCCCACTGTCATGATGATGTTGCCAGAAATCTGGAGTACTGTGTCCAGTTTTGGGCCCCACACTACAAGAAGGATGTGGAAAAATAGGAAAGCGTCCAGCGGAGGGCAACAGAAATGATTAGGGGACTGGAACACATGATTTATGAGGAGAGGCTGAGGGAACTGGGATTATTTAGCCTGCAGAAGAGAAGAATGAGGGGGGATTTGATAGCTGCTTTCAACTACCTGAAAGGAGGTTCCAAAGAGGATGGCTCTAGACTGTTCTCAGTGGTAGAAGATGACAGGACAAGGAGTAATGGTCTCAAGTTGCAATGGGGGAGGTTTAGGTTGGATATTAGTAAAAACTTTTTCACTCGGAGGGTGGTGAAGCACTGGAATGCGTTACCTAGGGAGGTGGTGGAATTTCCTTCCTTTGAGGTTTTTAAGGCCCAGCTTGACAAAGCCTTGACTGGGATGATTTAGTTGGTGTTGGTCCTGCTTTGAGCAGGGGGTTGGACTAGGTGAGCTCCTGAGGTCCCTTCCATATTCTATGATTGTAAATCAAAGCTGTATGCCACGCAGGTGTTGCCCAGTGTCCCTGTATAACCTCTCCAGGTCTGGACTTCCCCATGCAGCAGAACTACATTGTTTCTCTTGTCTTTCAGGCTTCCCAGGGCTGGAGGATTTTAGCCTTGGGTAAGGAATGCTTGTGCAGTAGAACAGGAGTTTACCTCCTACAAGACAAGACCCCGCCACACAAGTAATTCAATTTTAGACCAAAAAAACCCCACCCATTCATCTGTAATTAATCTTAAGAAAATAAAACCCCTCCTGCTGCTGGTGTCTACAGTGGTGGTTTTGGTGCCAAGTATGAGGCCCACAAAACCTAATGTATGGAGCTGGATAAGGATTAAAAATTAAACTGAAAGGTTTAGTAACAGCAGCTCTAAATGGCTCTGAATCCAACGACGTAGAGCCAGACACTTTTTGTATAGCACCTTGCTACTCAGGTTTCCCATTGACTTCCACAATTCAACAGCATTTCATTCACAGAATTGAAACTCAGTTACACACTTAGGGCCAGATTTGCAAGTGGTCAGCACCTAATTTTATGGACTGTGCTTAAGCAAAAAGAACAAAAACCCCAACCCCCTTAACAAGGAACCTATCAACAGAACCCCTCATCCCCACACCATCATCTTGCCCACCTCTCCAAATGCCCAAGAGAACATTTATACATCCATGTGGTTTAAGCTATTGTATCTAAACTCGCTTCAGTGGAGCCACTCCTAGAGTGAGGTGTTGCTATTCAGCATGAGTAAGGAGATCAGAATCTGGCCCTTAATGTTTACTTAAGTCTGAGTCATTGTACCCCATGGACATACAGCTGTTTTCTCAGGCATTTAGGGAAGAAGCCAGGCTGATGGCGTGCGCTTATGGTACTTCTGTTGGTTTTGTTTTTTTCTTTGCCCAGGTGTGGTCCATTAAGTGTGTTATCAGTTATGAATTCTTTTATATGAAACACTGTTTAATCGGAATAGGCATGAAAAAGTTGAAATAAATAAAACACATAGAGGATTCTGCTGAACTGTCTATGAAATGCATTGTTAACTAAAACCTGCAAGGCACTAAAGCAAAAGCATTATAGATGGAAGACAGAGAAACACGCACATGGTTTTTACTAGTTGTAAGAATTTGAGATAGTCTGATTTAATCTGTGGCACAATAATTCTTACCACTCCTCCTTATCAACAACCGACACGTGAAGCTCCTCTTCTTCCTCATGCTATTATTTATTATTATGGTAGCACCTGCAGACTCCTACTGAGATCAGGGCTCCATGGTGCTGGTCACTCTGCAAACACAAAATAAGAGAGAATCCCTATCCCAAAGAGTTTACAATCTAAATAGACAAAACAAGCAAAGGATGGGATAAAGAGAATATTATCATTGCATCCTCTGTATGCAAATCCTCCTGTCTTCTCACACTCTACATACGGTCCCTCCCCCGTCCCCCCACTTCTCTTTCTGCTTTGTTTCTTTTTTCCTCTCCCATATATTGACAAGGCCAATATCCAGCCTGGTGTCCTCTCCCTCTCTCTCTTAAGAAATTATATATCCTCTCCTGTTTTCGTGGGAGAACATAGGCAAAATAGCACTAGCTTTCACAGAAATATCCTGGTAAAATAACAGGTTTTTGGCATATATATATTGATGTTATTTTACCAGGATATTTGTAAAAAATATCTTAAAAAATATTTGTTGTTGTTGTATAGATCTATAAATCTCAATATTTATAATATAAAATTATTTTTTACTGATTTCAATAAAAACTTTCTGCTACTAATTTTAGTACCAATATTAGGTAATTCAGCATAACCTTCTATAAAAACAAAGCCAATCAATTTATTGGAAAAATACAACACGCATACAATTTTCGGATGGTTTGTTTATTACCTGGGTGTAATTCATATCAATATAACTAATAGTTGAGATTTAAGCTTGTGGGTTATATGCATCCTATATCCTCTCTTGCCTCTTGTATCCTCTGTTGCCATCTGATATCCTCTAAGAGTCCCATTGTGTATTCAGACAAGGAATTCCACAATTTAGATGTCCCAACAGAAAAGAAAAATTTCCTGAGAACTCTTCTAGTAAATTGTATTATTTACTGAATTTTTTACTTCTACTTTACTTACAGATGCAATTAGTTGAAAGAATTTGTCTAAAATGTATTTCTGTCATGATGTCATCATTACAGAGAGGGCTGCTGAAAATGAAGATTATTATTCTAGTTTTACAGCTTCACATTTGTATATATGCAAATATAAAGCTTTTGTGTTTTATATAGTCAATGTCCTTTCTGTGAAAATAATAAATTCATTTTTTTATGTTATGGGGCCTCTTACACTTGACATAATTTAGGGCCTCAGAATGTCATAATCCAGCCCTGTAACCATGGCAGTGCTTTGTGACTTTCTCAGAGACGATCATGTGCCTCTAGCCTTTTCCACAGTTCTCCTGAACTGTATTTTATATATGTAGAGGGTCAGAGAGATTTTAACAAACCCTTCCTCTATTTATCATCATGTACCAAAGATTGTCCTGCTTTGCAGCATACTTTACAACAAAAACTGACATTTTTTTTAGAGTTGGCAATTTAAGGCAACTGTTTTTTAAACTGTAGGTGAGTCCAGATGTGCACAAATGGTCTTAAATGCTTTAATTCTTTGAGTTCAAGTTTATAGCTGAGCTGTGGCATTTTCAACATGATCAGACAGCAAACTTTAATTCATTTGTGTGCTTTGATCCCATTGGATAAAATGTATTAGTTTGGTGTTTGGTTTGGTGTTTTTTGCTACTTTCAAAAAGTTGTTGTATTTCCTGACTAAGGCTTTTGTAAAGGAAAAGTGAATCTATTAGAATTTTTTGAGTGTGTCAGTAAAATACTGAATAGAGAACTGGTTAATTAAAATTTTCCTAAGATTTTCTAAAATCTTTTGAGGAAGTCCCTCACAAACGGCTGTTAAGGAAGCCGCAATAGTCATGGAATGAGAGGTAAAGTATTGTCATGGATTAGGAACTGAATAAGAGACAGAAAATAAAGTAAGAGCAAATGGTTAATTTGCAGCATTGCAAAAGATTAACAGTGAGGTACCACAGGGTTCCATATTAGGACAGATACACCAGTGATTTGGAAGAGAGGGTGAACTGTAAGATGATAACATTTGCAAATAACACAAACTGATTAGTAAAGATTAGAGAAGGCTTGAACGTTATAGGGACCTAAGGAAGTGAGATATTTGGGCAATGTGATGGCAGATGATATTTGCTTTTGAAAAATGCATGATGATGTTGGTTGGGAGAAATAATTTGAACTGCTTACATACTTTATAGGGCTCTAACAGAGGAAAATACATTTTGCAAAATCACTTAGTTCTTCTCTTTTTTGTGCACATCTGGGCTCACCTATATTTCTGATCCTACCCAAACTCATCTCAGTGGTTCAGAACTTACTCAGCTAGTACAAAGCACCAAAATATGCCTTTGGGGAAGCACGGGGATGTTATTCAGGATTAAGTTTAGGACTCAAGGTCAGAACATCAGCAATTCAAGCTAAAGAGAATAAAATGTACAACAAGACTAGGGCTCTGTGTTAATAGCTGTTGGGTTTCTAAGCAGTCTGTTGTCACAACTAGTTGACTCGAAGAGACGTAATATGGTCACTGACCCTGAGCAACGCAGAGTTTGAGCCCTACCCTTTGCAGCTTTTAGAGAACATGTCTAGTGTGTGATCTTTGTTCTCTACCTTCATTCTGCAGGACTCTTTTTGGAGGTTTTCCCCTGAGACTAAAATTTCTAGTTTAAAGTTCTCTAAAATCCACATGCAGGCCCAGATTTAACTTTAGAAGAATTGTCACAGAAACTAACTTTAATTAAATAGAGGGAAGATAAAAGACTTTAAGAAGAAGCAGTTAGAGTAATGTCCTTGTCCAGACTAAAGAGACTGAGTGTGATCAGGGGTAAGCTAGTTTGTTGGTCATTAAGTCAAAGAATTCCTGATACACAGACCCCCTAATGTGAGCTGCACACAACATTTCCATATTCTTACAACTTTTTTTGCTGGGCGCTAGGGAATAGGGAGTGATGGAGCAATGAGGGGAGGAGAGGGAAGGAGGCATTGGAGCGGTGTGGTGGTTAGGAAGGTGCAGGCTCTTCCTCTTTGTCAACTTTAACCCCTTTAGCATGTGCTCTGGCGCAGCTACTGAAGGGCCAGCACGTCCCTATACAAGGGCAATTATTAATGTAAGGGATTGTTCAAACAATATGATTTTTGGTAATCCAGTGTAACTGATAGAGCTTTGACAAAGAACGAGGTTTTCAAAATGTAACTTTTCTATGATCCCTCTCTGACTAAGGGATGATTCTCAAAGGGACCTTTGATCTCTGTGAACTCAGAAGTAGTGGCAGAGCAGAACCATAAGAGGGGAAAACCGCACACCTTCCTTTCCAGTGTCATAAGTGTAGGAGAAGGGATGCAGGGCCATCTGTGCCCTCCTCCTTCTTCCCTACAAATACCCCACCAGCCCCTGGGCTGCTCCACCAAACCAAGGGAGTGGGCTCTGCTGCTTTCCAATAGATGAAAGAACCCAGAACTCCCTTCCTGCCCCCATGCTGCCTCCAGAAGTGGGGGACAGGCTCCAGGTTCACCATTCCCCTTGATGCTGATTCTTCTAGTTGTGGGCATGGGAGGTGGGGAGAAGATAGTGGCTCTCAAAATGAGGGAAACTGACTTAGCTGCTTAAAGGGGAAAAGGGGAGGTCAGTACACTGCAGGAGAGTTTGAAGAGGAATGAATTGGTTCAGAACTGAGCCTGTTCCACACCAGCCGTCCCAGACTAGCACCATATTATCACCCTTGTCTAGGGAATTTCTCCTGAGACATTGCCTTCACTTACCCCACACTAAGCTCTGGAGACCACAGTCATGCATGTCACCAGGCTGCTGGCAATCCCCATGGTAAGAAAACACCTGTGTGCACCTCTGCAGGCACAGCTACAAAACTCAGCACTGAAATGAGGCGTGCTTGATCCCTCAGGGTCCTCCCCTGGTGTGACAGTGACATCTCTTCCATCCTGCTCCAACAAACACCTCCACCATTCCATTTGACTACACCAAACACAGGAGACAGAGCAGGAATGCATGCAGATAAATACTGGAGTTAAATCTGTGGAACACCACACAAACAATGGCACATTCTCTTAGGACTGGTCTAGTGCGTGTTAATGTAGAAACGAGGCTAGGGAATTTTTAGTGTGAACCAGTTAGTGTGCAGTGCATTAGTGTGCGTGACAATTTACACCTGTCTGGTGCTGTCTAATGCACTGAATAGACAAGTCCTTAGTCCCTTTTACTAGTTATTCTGGAATTCCCCTTACTGAACCATTCCTGCAGGCTGTGGCCAGCTCCAAAGGGTGCATTGCGGAGTGGTGTGTGCCCTATTTGTTCACTTCATGTTTTTCAAGGATTTAAGTTTAGCCACACTGCACATTCTGGAAGGGAACTAGGCACTGCTAGGCATCTTAACTCTGCATTAATGAAGTTTTGGGACATTCAATTCAATGAGATTGAAAGGTGACATGTTTAAAACTGATACAAGGAAATATTTGATCAAATGCATAGTTAACTTGTGGAATTTAGTTCCACAAGATCTATTACTGCAGCCAGGAATATAGTAGGTTTCAAGATGGATTGGATATTTACAGGGCTAATGAGATCATGCACAGGCACAAAAGTAGAATAGAAGTTTAAAAAAAAAAACACCCTTGCGTTTTGAGGCATAAGTCATCCACAAACTGAGGGGTGAGGCAGAAACAGCCACTATGAACAGGTTATTCCATGGTTGCCCACTGCTCTTCTATCTTCCTGTCAAGCATGGGGTATTGGCCACTGTCAGAGACTAACAAATTTATTTAAGTATAAGCTGATGCTCAAATAAATTTGCTGGTCTCTAAGGTGCCACAACTCCTCCTTTTCTTTTTGTGAAAACAGACTAACACGGCTGCTACTCTGAAACCTGTCAGAGACTAGGTTCTAAACTAGATGGAGCCCTGGTCTCTGTTCGGTATGGCAATTCCTATGATGCTGCAAGTACGCCACCTGCAAAACTCTTATTACAGCCAATGGAAAGTCCATGTGTGGAGAGATTGAAGGATCAGGCCCTGTTATGTCACAGACTTGAAATATAGTCTTGTAATGAGTTCATAGCTAGGAATATGTGATTTTCCACCCCCGCTATTAGTGTCTTTCTCCTATAGTGATTGATTGTGTATGTGTGTGTGAGACCCACATCTTAGATTGTTTAATTAATCAGAATGTTAACTACTCAGGCCAAGACTGGTAAAACTGTGCATGTTTTAAAAAATTGGTTTCCTACTGGCTGGCTGGAGAATTGTTCATTAAATCATAGGCAATAGATTGCTTGCCAGTATTTTCATTCATCCTGTCATCTTATGCTACAAATTCATACTTTTTATTTACTTAGATATGATTACAAATATTTGTCTTTATTTTAAATACCCTCTAATGAATTGTTAAGGTATTTCTGCATTAACATACTATCACAGTGCTTGCAAATTTAATCTAGGACTTGTAATATATATATAGCTTCTTTCTTTAAAGTCTAGGAGATGAAGTTTACAGCAGTTTTAGTAAATAATAAACTGCATAAGCAAATGAAGACCATTATAAATCTTGTTTCATGGACAGTTTAGCTTGAAACAAAAGGATTTCTTCACACTGAGCCTCATTAGTCTGATTAACGGGTTGGTAAAATGAAGCATGGAAATGAAGAATGACATTGACATGCATTGATTGTACTAAATGTCTAAACTGTGTTGCTTTAAAGTGGAAAAACGTTGATAGCAGTATTCCCCGACCAGTTTAAATTGTTAAGATTTAGATGTAGCTGAGTTTTATGGCCTGTAAACAACCCTGCTCCAATGCATTAAAGAGAGATGCTACAAGAGGTTCGAACTCCGCTGAGTTTAATACAAGAGGGGCTGGTGTAGTTATCGTCTGAAGGAAACATTGGACAGGAAAACGTGATGGAATAATGGATGAAAATCTGTGCTGATTAAACCTAATGTAAACATGACGAAAATCGTTGTGTTGTAAAGTCAGAGTATAGTTAACTCTTCTAATGAGAACCCTCTTACCATCCTGCCCACCTATGTCTTCAGCTGTGCTTTATTGCATTTTCTTGCTTATTAAAAAAATACTGTTTTTAACTGAGTTTGGGAAGGGCTGAAATTTGATTGGAGGTCTTGACTATTTCTTTACTCATTGACTCCTTATGGTGGAGGCGCTGCATTGTGTTTTTAAAGCTACAGTATGGTTTTTTTTTTTAGTGTCTAGTTTTCTTAATGAAGTGCTGTGTAATGAAGCTTTATCTCTTTGGGCACTAATCTCCTTGAAATGCAACTAAGCCTCTTTTATGTGGACTGTACCCTCCCATACCAAAACTACAGCTGTGAAAACTTTTGTTTTGTGCTTTGCTTGAGTGGTCTTTCAGGGGGAGGGGGTTCAAATTATTTTTATTCTGTAGCTAACTTTTGAAACTGAATTGAGAATTTGAATTTATCTTTTGACGCAGAAGCAAAGTCAGTTTCAAAGTTGTGGAAGGACAATATGAATAAAATCGGAACTCAGCTGTGACCGTAATCTACATTTCTTTTTTAAAAGCAGCTTGAAAATTATTTTGAACGCTATTGAACGTTCAGGGAAGACAATCTGGCAATATACAGCATGATACTGAATCAGACATCCTAATAACTTAGCAAGAGACCAGGCTGGAGGTTTTAAAATATAAAAAAAGGTATTGAATTACTATCCCATGAACATCACACAACAAGAGAGGGAGGAAAACATTTATAAAAACAGGAAAATGTGACTGTAAAAATCTCAGTAACCTTCGTTTAAATGCAGTGTAAGGTGTGCTGAAAAATATAGCTGTCTGTGTGTATTTGGATAGTGATAAAATGTGAAAGGAAAATGCGCTTCCTACAGATGTGCAGCTTCACAGTGCTTCTTAGGGCAGCTTCCAGGAAGATAACCTTTTCACTTTATAAAGTAGATGTGTAATGTACACCTCCAAGATTAATTCAATGACCTGGGAAGGAATGCTTTGCTATGCTTCCTTCCCTCTCCCGTTATGAAATTCACATAACGCAGGCAAAGCCTGAGTAAATGGACTTCATGTGCCCTATATTATGGACAGAGTCTTTCTCCTGACACCCAGGCACAGCTGCTCCTGTGACCCATGGAACCCCCTAAAGTGGAATTTGTGGCCAGTGAATTAACGTATTTGGTAGCACCAGTAGCTACACACTAGACGCTCCACTCTCCAGCCCAAGAACAGCCCACAGAATTTCCACGCTTGCGGGGGTGAAGTGCTGAAGAGCCGTGCCCCAGGGCACCAGGGGTTTGTAAAGCTTCCCTGAATGATCTCACCACAGAATTAGTTTTGCTGCTGTTTTGCATTTGTAGACCTGCAGGATTTACTCTCTTGGCAGGAAGACAAGATTTTGCCAATAGGGCTTAAAAACCTTCCCTTCTCTTAGTCAGGGTTATGGTGCACTTGAGATCCATTACTATGGCCCCAATCTTGCAAGTTGTTCTGTGGGGGCAGGCTGGAGCCCAAGGCAATTCACATGGGCTCTATACCAGCTCTTGGACCCTGAACACTGCAGATTGCCTACTGTATCATCCCACAGATGGACTTTTATTTCATAGCACCAAACTGTGGAATGGATACACAAGAGAGTAGGACAGAAAATATTTTGGGTAAAAATGTCATTTTTTTATCCATATTTGAACTCTTTTTCCAATATAAATCTTTGGTACAAAGAAACTCTACCCTAGAGGAGAGCTGCACAAGAGGAGAGCTGAGCAAATATGGAATTTTTTGGTTCATTTGGCAATTTTCAGTGGTGGGGGGTGGATTTGGTTTTTGTTTTAAGCTCACTTTGGGTCTGACTGAAAATGAAAATTTTCAGTAAATTGAAACCATGGGGGAAAATTGTTTTGGGTAAACAAAATCAAACTGTTTTTTAAAAATTTAGTAAATATTTTTGGATTTTTAAAATAAAACTAAAGGAATTTTTAAATGACATTTGCTTCACAGTGAAAAATTGAAACTTTTCATTTTGAAAATATGAAAAGGAAACATTTCTGTTTCTTTTTCAGATTTTTTTCCTGAAATGAACAACTTGGCGACATAAAGTTGAACTTTTGCAATGTTTTGGTAGCTCCGAATCTGCATTTTTCAGCTGAAAAATTTCACCCAGCTCTACCCAAGAGACAGAATCAAAAGACCCTGGACTTGAACATCCAATCAGGTTCAAACAATGAATGTAAAGTAGTTTCAGATGTTTCATCTGTTCTGAAATCCCCTGCAAATTACAGTCATTTTTTCCTATTTTTACAAAAGTTTTCCTCTTTCCTGTTGTGGGAGTGGGTGGTGGGGTGGAGAAAGTGGTTCTCAAAATGAGGGAAACTGACTTAGCTGTGGTACATTGAAGAATAAGGTACGACTCAGTGGGAATCAGGAAGGCAGAATCAGGAGCAAAGTAAACAAACAGTTATAGTAATCATAGGTGTTACCTGTACAAATAACAGAATTTTCAGGCAGATGGTTGGGGGAGGGTGGTTGGTTAATTAATTTGTTTTGTTTTTGTTTTTTTTACATTAAGGCTGCAGTAGATTGTGAATTTGGTGTCAGTGTCTCCTTTTAACTTACCCAGTTTCTTGTAGATTTCTATCATGATCAGACTGGCCCTAAAAGTGCAGACACAATTTTCCCCAAAGCTCTTCAATAAATGTTTTAAAAAATAAGACACAACAAACTGCACTACATAAATGTGCGTGTTGTCTGAGCTAACGAATGCAAGTCAGTGTGGTTAAGCAGGAAATGCACTATATTATGGGTAGGCAGAGAAGAGCTTCATGTTTATGACTGTCAATGCACCTAAAATAGTCAAAGATGTGTGGTCTCTTTTCTGATTAACTCTGCATCTGTTTGCTTTTTGTTGTTTTGCTTCCTGTTGATATTATTTTTAATGTATTTGACAGACCTCAAAGGCTGCAATCAATGGCCATCAACATTAGTAGTAAGGTGATACAATTAGTCTTCTGTGTCCTTCTGGTGGATGACTCATGTGACACATCTCAAAATGAACAGCTACTGTATCAATTATTTTATGCCTCATTGAATTGAGTATAAAGAGTGCTGTGTTGATTTTGTTTTGTTTTTTTGTTTTTTAAGAATTATGCACCAGCCACATTGTATGATGCAACTTAATTCACAAATGATATAAACATCTAATTGACAAATGGATTCAGACTTAGAATGATGCCAATGAACTGGTGGCTTTGACTTGTGTTTTGGCACTTGCGGTGGTTTGATTTTGCTTGACCAAACTGAATATAACTTGTCCTGTATGAACATGTACAGAAATCAAGGACATGACTTTCACATAATGAACTGCCTTCTGCTCACTGATACATCCCCAGCGAAGTCAACTGTGGCAACTGGGAACAGAATTTGTCCCGCATGTTTTAAAATATGACTTTAAACTCTGAAAAGAGATTGAGGCATTGCGGGGCTCCCTGTTTAATATGTCTATCTGACTTATACACCAACCTAGCTTAATTTACAAGTAAAGTTGGGTTGGCTGGTTGTTTCTGTGATTGTGTCTGACTGGTTACTAGCTCTCTGACGCTGGCAGACCAGCTCAGATTAGAGCAATGGGGCTATTCACTTGTGTGTGAATACCAAAGAAAGGCTAAAAGCCAATTCTCTTGATCAAAAGGAAATAATAATGTTATCGTATTCCACTTCTCCACATCTCAAATGCCACCATTAGTCACTGATAATAGACCAGGACCAATTGTCATA
Source organism: Lepidochelys olivacea (assembly GCF_965140295.1). NCBI lineage: Eukaryota > Metazoa > Chordata > Testudines > Cheloniidae > Lepidochelys > Lepidochelys olivacea. The sequence continues at coordinate 176,457,018 of NC_140413.1, read as the reverse complement.
GAGCACTGAACTTCCTTTCTCATCATTAGAGGTGGGCCCTCTCTAGAGCCTGACTGCAGTGCACTGATGAAGGAAGGAAGGAAGGAAAGCAGCAGAATATGGACCCTGGACTTCAGAAAAGCAGACTTTGACTCCCTCAGGGAACTGATGGGCAAGATCCCCTGGGAGAATAACATGAGGGGGAAAGGAGTCCAGGAGAGCTGGCTGTATTTTAAAGAATCCTTATTGAGGTTACAGGGACAAACCATCCCGATGTGGAGAAAGAATAGTAAATATGGCAGGCGACCAGCTTGGCTTAACAGTGAAATCCTTGCTGATCTTAAACACAAAAAAGAGGCTTACAAGAAGTGGAAGACTGGACAAATGACCAGGGATGAGTATATAAATATTGCTCGGGCATGTAGGATTGGAATCAGGAAGGCTAAATCACACCTGGAGTTGCAGCTAGTGAGGATGTCAAGAGTAATAAGAAGGGTTTCTTCAGGTATGTTGGCAATAAGAAGAAAGCCAAGGAAAGTGTGGGCCCCTTACTAGATGACGGAGGCAACCTAGTGACAGAGGATGTGGAAAAAGCTAACGTACTCAGTGCTTTTTTTGCCTCTGTCTTCACGAACAAGGTCAGCTCCCAAACTACTGAAGTGGGCAGCACAGCATGGGGAGGAGGTGGCCAGCCCTCTGTGAAGGAAGAAGTGGTTCTGGACTATTTAGAAAAACTGGACGTGCACAAGTCCATGGGGCCGGATGCATTGCATCCGAGAGTGCTAAAGGAATTGGCGGATGTGATTGCAGAGCCATTGGCCATTATCTTTGAAAACTCATGGCGATCAGGGGAAGTCCCGGAAGATTGAAAAAGGCTAATGTCGTGCCCATCTTTAAAAAAAGGGAAGAAGGATGATATTGGGAACTACAGGCCGGTCAGCCTCACCTCAGTCCCCAGAAAAATCATGGAGCATGTTCTCAAGGAATCAATTCTGAAGCAGTTAGACGAGAGGAAAGTGATCAGGAACAGTCAGCATGGATTCACCAAGGGAAAGTCATGCCTGACTAATCTAATTGCCTTCTATGATGAGATAACTGGTTCTGTGGATGAAGGGAAAGCAGTGGATGGGTTATTCCTCGACTTTAGCAAAGCTTTTGACACGGTCTCCCACAGTATTCTTGTCAGCAAGTTAAAGAAGTATGGGCTGGATGGATGCACCACAAAGTGGGTAGAAAGTTGGCTAGATTGTCGGGCTCAACGGGTAGTGATCAATGGCTCCATGTCTAGTTGGCAGCCGGTATCTAGCGGAGTGCCCCAAGGATCGGTCCTGGGGCTGGTTTTGTTCAATATCTTCATTAATGGTCTGGAGGATGGTGTGGATTGCACCCTCAGCAAGTTTGTGGATGACACTAAACTGGGAGGAGTGGTAGATACCCTGGAGGGTAGGGATAGGATACAGAGGGACCTAGACAAATTGGAGGATTGGGCCAAAAGAAATCTGATAAGGTTCAACAAGGACAAGTGCAGGGTCCTGCACTTAGGATGGAAGAATCCAATGCACCGCTACAGACTAGGGACCGAATGGCTAGGCAGCAGTTCTGCAGAGAAGGACCTGGGGTGACAGTGGACGAGAAGCTGGGTATGAGTCAACAGTGTGCCCTTGTTGCCAAGAAGGCCAATGGCATTTTGGGGTGTATAAGTAGGGGCATTGCCAGCAGATCGAGGGACGTGATCGTTCCCCTCTATTCAACATTGGTGAGGCCTCATCTGGAGTACTGTGTCCAGTTTTGGGCCCCACACTACAAGAAGGATGTGGATAAATTGGAGAGAGTCCAGTGAAGGGCAAGAAAAATGATTAGGGGACTGGAACACATGACTTATGAGGAGAGGCTGAAGGAACTGGGATTGTTTAGTCTATGGAAGAGACGAATGAGGGGGGATTTGATAGCTGCTTTTAACTACCTGAAAGGTGGATCCAAAGAGGATGGATCTAGACTGTTCTCAGTGGTACCAGATGACAGAACAAGGAGTAATGGTCTCAAGTTGCAGTAGGGGAGGTTTAGGTTGGATATTAGGAAAAACTTTTTCGCTAGGAGGGTGGTGAAACACTGGAATGCGTTACCTAGGGAGGTGGTGGAATCCCCTTCCTTAGAACTTTTTAAGGTCAGGCTTGACAAAGCCCTGGCTGGGATGATTTAGTTGGGATTGGTCCTGCTCTGGGCAGGGGGTTGGACTAGATGGCCTCCAGAGGTCCCTTCCAACTCTGTTATTCTATGATTCTATGTCTCTGTGCTGCTAGCCACACTGCACCTGCTCCATGGAGAAACAGAGAACTTCAGTCACAAGGCTTTCTTTCTGGCCCTTTGCACGCCTAATATGGCCAACATCAAGCATTCAAAGATCAACAGTCAAGTCTCAAAAAGTCATGAGATTGGGATTCATGCAGTAATAAATTCTTTTTATTTGCCTTCTTTGGTTGGTTCCCTTTAGCGTCACATTTCCAAGCTCTTCTTTACAACCATGAGAGCATTTTAAAAATGAAAGCTGAGTCTCATGTACTGACCTGACTCTATGAACTGGGGCTTTATAAAAAAAAACCCCACTAAATATCGTGAGACTCAGGAGATTTGTTGCACTTCATGTGTGCTTTAACACTTTTAAAAAACCAAATCTGTGAGTCCCCGGGTCCATCCCCTACTCCTGCAAGCCCTACTCTATTGCTAAGGGTTATTTTTCTTTTTAAAATAAAGCCATTTTGATGTGATCAGTGGCTCAGGCTTCCTGTGGTGCTTTGTAGCTGCAACTGAGTAAGAAACCGTCCCTTTTACACAAAGGAGGAACAATGAACAGAGCCCAGGGTAGCTGAAATCCAGGACTGTGTTCCCTTGGAATGAGCAGACCCCTGCTGACGTGGATGATGTCACAATGCTAACATACAAACACAGAAGTAAGCAAAAGGCAGCTGTTGTCCAACACATTAGCTTCTGCAAAAGGAAAATAATCTCAGAAGCATGGTCAATTTTATTTCCATTTAAAAAAATCTTGTCACTTTCCCACTTGGAAATAATTTCCTTTTCTTTTGGGAAGTTTCAAACAATAGCAAGTTCACAAAAAATATTAAGAAATGGGATTATGTTTTTAATAAAGGTAAATAAATCTGCATCTTTCAGATATCAAATATCTGTCATGTATGAAATTAACATTTCCCCCTTTAAAAAGCCTTTAGAGGAAAGGTCAAGATCTGACCTAAACCACTCTAAGCAAAAATGGTTGGACATGAGGCTGAAATTCCAGGCTTTCACCTGTTCTCGTGTGTATTTCAGCAAATAAATGTAAAATTACCTACTGTTCAGACCTCCATAGTGCTTAGGAACAATGGAGCTGGATTAAGGACGGAGTTAGTCTTTGCCCTGTCTTTCCTGTTTGTCTGGTGATTTAAGGCAGAATCCCAACAATAGCTTAGTGTAGTTTTTCACATGTAATTGTCATATGTTTCTGATTGCTGCATTCACATGCATAACAACAACAGAACAGAAAGGATCGTACTTTCATGACCATTTACCTGTGAAAAAGGAGAGATCTGTGGTGAAAAGTGTGTGTGTGGTGCTGGAGGCTGGGATTAGATTGCCCTGGGTCCTTTGCACAAATGGAGGCAAGATAATGCAAGAAGCCTTCCTCCCTCCATCTGCATCCCATGGAAAGGCCAGGAACCATTGCATCCACTGTGCTCAAGGCAGGGTAAGGACTGTTCTTTTGTGTGTCCTGTTCTTTGCAAATCACCAAGGGGGCGGAAACATGGTCCCATCCCATGAAGTGGGCAGGATGCGCTGGGGGACCACGCTGCCACATAAAGAAAGGTACATTTGACACCTCTCCTCCGGGCATGAAGGAGCATGGAGGATGTGCATATGCTCTTGAACTCCTCCCAGGGCAGCTCCTCCTCTCCCCTATTCAAGGCTGTGCACCTAGTCGGTATTGTAGCTCCTTACAATGCCACCTTCAGTGATTTAAAGCGCTTTTCTTCCTGAATGGTTCCATTACTTTTCCATATCCAGGTTGTAATCACATTGCCTATCCCTGAAATGTAACCTCCTCTGGGAAGCAAGATGTAGAAGGACCAAGTGCTGGAACAGGTAACATCACACAGCAATGCTATCTGATGATTTAAGAAAGGGAGCTCCAGGGAATATTGTATCCCATTGATGCTGTAGGGAGGATTTAAGTAGGGAGAACGTAAAAATCCAGGTTAGAATTTATCCAGCATACTTTGATTAACACCCTTCAAATGCTGAGAAAAGCACTATGGAGTTTACAACCAGTCTGGACAGTTGTTTCCATCTCCTCCAACAGCTGAAGTCAATGGAAAAACTCCCAGTGATGTCAATGGGCTTTGGATCAGTCTGAAGAAGGTAAAGTGTATGCAGAGTCACCCTGTTCATTATACACAGTCATGATATAATTCCTTATTGTTCAGACAGCGGTGTCACTGCACAGAAAACGGGAACTATTTCACAATCAAAATAACCTTCTTGAGGAGTTTGGACAAATCCTTCACTCCTGATATTTTTTTTTCCAACATGGCAAATGAGCTTATTTGTAGGGCTGTCGATTAATCACAGTTAACTCATGCGATTAACTAAAAAAAAGTAATTGCGATTAAAAAAATGTGATTAATCGGGCGATTAATCGAGCTGTAAACAATAGAATACCAACTGAAATTTATTAAATATTTTTGGAGGTTTTTCTATATTTTCAAATATATTTATTTCAGTTACAAAGTGTACAGTGCCCACTTTATATTATTCTTTATTACAGATATTTGCACTATAAAAATGATAAAAGAAATAGTATTTTTCAATTCACCTCATATAAGTACTGTAATGCAAACTCTTTATCATGAAAGTGCAATTTACAATATAGATTTTTTTTGTTGCACAACTGCATTCAAAAACAAAACAATGTAAAACTTCAGAGCCTATAAGTCCATTCAGTCCTACTTCTTGTTCAGCCAATCGTTAAGACAAACAAGTTTGTTTACATTTAGGGGAGATAACTCTGCCCGCTTCTTAATTATAATGCCACCTGAGAGTGAGAACAAGCATTCGCATGGCACTTTTGTAGCCGGCATTGCAAGGTACTTATGTGCCAGATATGCTGAACATTCATATACCCCGTCATGCTTCAGCCACCATTCCAGAGGACATGCTTCCATGCTGATGATGCTTGTTAAAACAAGAATTTGTTAATAAAATTTGTAACTTAACTCCTTGGGGGAGAATTGTATGTCTCCTACTCTGTTTTACACACATTCTGCCATATATTTCATGTTATAGCAGTCTCGGATGATGACCCAGCACATGTTTGTTTTAAGAAAAAAACAGTTACCTACCTTTTGTAACTGTTGTTCTTCGAGATGTACTGCTCATGTCCATTCCATTCTAGGTGCGCGCCCGCCCCTGTGCATGGGCATCAGAGATTTTTGCCTTCACAGTACCTGTAGGGCCGGCTGTGGCAGCCTCTGGAGTGCTGCACTCATGCCGCAGTATATCAGGCGCCACCGGCCTTACACCCTCTCTGTTCCTTCTTGCCAACAACTCCGACTGAGGGGAAGGAGGGCGGGTAATGGAATGGACACAAGCAACACATCTCGAAGAACAACGGTTACAAATGGTAGGGAACAGTTTTTTCTACTTCGAGTGCTTGCTCATGTCGATTCCGTTCTAGGTGACACACAAGCAGAATCAACGGGGAAGGGCTCGGAATTCACAATCTTGCAGCACTGCTCTGCCAAAGCCAGCATTGTCTTGAGCATCCTTGGTCAGCGCATAGCGTGACACAAATGTGTGGATGGACAACCAGGTTGGGCCCGACAGATCTCGTGGATTGGCACCAGGAAGGCAGCTGATGATGCCTGCGCCCTAGTCGAATGAGCCATCACAGTCACTGGCAGGGGAACCTTCCCCAGCTCGTAGCTGCAGCAGATGCAGGCCGTGATCCAAGATGAGATTCTCTGGGCTGACACTGGGCAGCCTTTCATCCCGTCCGCAACAGCAGCAAACAACTGTGTTGACTTATAGAACGGCTTTGGTCTATCAGTGTAGAAGGCCAGTGCCTGTCTGACATCCAGGGCATACAGCCTGCGCTCCTCATTCATCGCATGAGACTTTGGACAAAGGACTGGTCGGTAAATGTTTTGACCAGTGTGGAACTGGGAGATGACCTATGACAGAAAGGCCATATGCAGACACAGCTGCACCTTGCCCCTACAGAAGATCGTATAGGGTGGCTCTGATGTGAGCGCCCTGATCTTGGACACCCTGCGAGCTGAAGTTATAGTGACCAAGAAGGTGAGCTTCCAGGAGAGAAGCAGAAGGGAGCAGGAAGCCAAGGGTTCGAAGAGGCGACTCATGAGTCTGGACAGCACAAGATTCAGGTCCCAAGGGGGGACCAGCTCTTGGACATGCATGTAAAGGCTTTCCAAACCTTTCAGGAAATGCCCCCTCATGGGATGGGTGAAGACCGACTGGCCTTGAAGTGAAGGATGGAACACTGAAATGGCTGCCAGGTGTACCTTGATCAAAGATACTGACAAACCCTGTTGCTTAAGGTGCAGTAAATAGTCCAGGAAGTCCTGCAGCTGGGCCTTATCAGCACAAATGTGTCAGTCCGAGACCCAACACATGAACCACTTGCACTTTGCCACATATGTAACCTTAGTGAATGGTTTTCTGCTGCCCAGCAAGACCTGCTGGACACCAGCAGAACACCCCCATTCATCCACACTCAGCCATGCAGCAGCCAAGCCATCAAGTGCAGTGACTCCAGGTTCAGGTGCAGCAGGTTCTGTAACAGCAGGTACGGCCAAAGAGGTAGCTGCAACGGGGTGGCTGCCGAGACACTCAGCAATGATGATGAGGCCAGGCCAGGGCTATGAGGATGATCAATGCTTTGTTGTGCATCTGGCCACCACCGTACCCTTCTCCACCAGAGTGCCAAACTCTTGGGCCAAACCCTGAGGGAGGGGTTCCTGGAACTTTTTGAGACCATCACAGAGATTAAAATTGTACCGGCCCAGCAGGGCCTGATGATTCGCCACCCACAACTGCAGGCTGGCAGTAAAATAAATCTTTCTCCCAAATAAATCAAGTTTCTTAGTGTCCTTATTTTTGGGAGTTCAGGAGCTGGGAACGTGCTTGTCTTTTTCGTTGGCTGCAGATACAACCAGCAAGCCCGGGGGCAGGTGGGTATAGAGATATTCAAAACCTTTGGCCAGCACAAAGTGCTTTTTCTTGGCCCATTTCAAGGTTGACGGGATGAAGGAGGGAGTCTGCCACAAGGCCATGTCTATCTTGAGGACCCCTTCATGCACAGGCAGGGCAACCTGGGCAGGCGTAGAGGCAGAGACGACATTGAAGAGGGTGTCCTTCTGCTCCACCATCTCCTGTACCACAAGCCCCAAGTCCTCGGCCACATGCCAGAGAAGGTCTTGTTGCTCTCTGAAGTCATTTGGCAGGCTAGTTCTGGAAGGTCCCGCAGCCGCCTCATCTGGGGTCGACAAGGAAGATTGGACCACTGGTGAAGGTGCAGGGTCACGACCAGGGAAAAAGGCTTTGGGGTGGGCACAGGTTCCTCCACCCCGACCTCAGAGAGGGCTTTCAGTACCAGGTCCAATGCCAGGTGGACCACGGTGTGCTGTGAAGGACGCATCATCATAACCAGTACACCCCACACTCTCTAATAAGGCCACTGCACTGGCCACTGGCTGTGCTGCCCTTGTGGTACTGCCAGTGAGGGGCTCCAGTGCCCAGTGATGCCAATGAGACCGTGGCGCAGGGCTGAACTGGCCCTCCGTACTGGAGGAACCTTCTTCCAGCGACCAGGGAGGAGCCGTCAACACCTGTGTTTGTTTGCTGGTCGTAGCTACCGGTGACCATTGCCTGGGCGTAACTGAACGGGAACTGGAGCATCGAGAGCGGGACTGGTGCCAGGGGGACCTGGTACTGGGACAGGGAATGTTCCCACCATGCTGGTGATCGGGACTGACGCCTAGAGGACAACCGTCGAGACAGAGAGCGGTGCCGGGAATAGAAAGAGGAGTGTTGGGCCCATCTGTAGAGTAGCACCGTGGGGATCTGGAAGCTTGCCTGTGTGACTGACGACACAATTGGGATCTGCCCCGTGATTCCAAATGCGGCAGCGATGATCAATGTCTTCTATCCGGCGACCGGCATTGTTCCCATGTCCTCTGAGGAGTCTTAGTGGCGGGCTTGCCCTCTTTGGGAGCAGGTGGAGACCTGTGCTCTCTCTGCGCCAGGGGGAGCCTGGGCTGACGAAGGTGCAGGCAGGTGTGTGGGTCCCATACTGCTCCCATGAGTCAGTTGCGGACCTTTAAGGGAGCTGGGCGCCCCAGCTGGAGAGGCATGATCTCATGGCTCTGGAGCAGTCTGATGGGCAGGCCCGGGTCCCTTGATAGATGACCCCTGGGCCTTCTTGCTCGGTGCCAGGGAGCATTTCTTGGCCGCCTTCTTCGGTGCCGGTGATGGCAAACGGTGCCAGCAGGAGTCAGGTGCCAGCGGTGCGCTGCACACAGATGCCGAGGCACTTGGCATGACCTGCCCACATGGCTCCCAAGCCGGGTGGAGGGCGGACTCCATCAGGAGAGTCCTGAGGCAGATGTCTTGCTCCTTCTGGGTGGGGGGCCGAAAGTTTTTGCAGGTCCGGCACCGCCCCTTAACGTGTGACTCCCCAGGCACTGAAGGCAGCTGCTGTGGGGGTCACTTATAGGCATAGGCCTGCTGCAGTCAGAACGGGGCTTGAACCCAGGAGACCGGGGCATGCCCCACCTGGGGCAAAGTCCCACTGGGACCCTAACTACTAACTTACTAATACTTAACAAGCACTTAAAAACTACTTAAGACTAGCAAAGCGAACTATATACATTGGCATTAAGGCATGAAGTTCAGAATGGTAGACACCCGCTAGCTCTTGCTAAGTAAGAAAGGTGCGCCAACTGACCACCATAGGCGGTAAGAAGGAACTGAGGGGGTGTGGGGCCGGCGGTGCTTGATATACTGCCACATGAGCACAGCATTCCGGAGGGCACCACAGCCAGCCCTACGGGTACTGCTAAGGCAAAATTCTCTGACAGTCGCGCACTTGGCTGCGTGCACACCTGGAATGGAATCAGCCTGAGCAAGCACTCAGAGAAGAACACTTTCCCTAGAGATTTGACAAAACGCAAAGAAGGTACCAATGTGAGATTTCTAAAGATAGATGCAGCACTTGACCCAAGGTTTAAGAATCTGAAGTGCCTTCCAAAATCTGAGAAGGACAAGGTGTGGAACGTGCTTTCAGATGTGTTAAATGAGCAACACTCCTATGTGAAAACTACAGAACCCAAACCATCAATAAAGAAAATCAACCTTCTGCTGGTGGCATCTGACTCAGATAATGAAAATGAACATGCATTGATCCGTACTGCTTTGGATTTTTACTGAGCAGAACCCATTATCAGCATGGACACATGTCCCCTGGAATGGTGGCTGAAGCATGAAGGGACACATGAATCTTTAGCACATCTGGCATGTAAATACCTTGCAATGCCTGCTACAAAAGTGAGCCTGTGCTCACTTTCAGGTGACACTGTAAATAAAAAGCAGGCAGCGTTATCTCCCATAAATGTAAACAAAATTGTTTGTCTGAGTGATTGGCTGACCAAGAAGTAGGACTGAGTGGACTTGTAGACTCTAAAGTTTTACATTGTTTTATTTTTGAATGCATTTACTTTTTGTACATAATTCTACATTTGTAAATTCAACTTTCATGATAAAGAGATTGCACTACAATTGCATTACAACTGTAATGGGGGAATTGAAAAATACTATTTTCTTTTTTACAGTGCAAATATTTGTAATAAAAATAAATATAAAGTGAACACTGTACACTTTGTATTCTGTGTTGTGATTGAAATCAATATATTTGAAAATGTAGAAAACATCCACAAATATTTAAATAAATGGTATTCTATTGTTTATCAGGGTGATTAACCACACGATTAATCATGATTAATTTTTTTAATCACACAATTAATTGCAAATAATTTTTTAAAATCGCTTTACAGCCCTGCTTATTTGATTAGCGCTGGGCATGCTCTAACTAGGTTTTGCTATGGAAACCTTAAGCAATTTAAGGACCTACTAGATTCATTGCTATGCAACTCAAGGAAAGCTTAAGCTATTGCTTCAACCTTCTTAAAAATTTACCCAAACTGGAAGCAAGAAATAAACTGTTATATAGAGAAGCCCAATACTGTACATCTCTGTGTTAATGCTGATCACTCTTTTAATTCCCCAGACACATATAGCGTTCTGAAGCCTTATAGTGAGGTTCTGCTCTGAAAACTGACTGCGTAAATGACATTTTGTTTAGTGTTTTCCATCTGGAGGTTGCATTCTGCTTTCAGTTATATTGGTGCAAATCCATTGACTTTAAAGGGCTCACAAATGGTATGACAGCAAGCTGAATTTGGCCAAATGACTTTTCATATCAAATTTGCTCAGTTTCCAAGTTGACGGGGGGGTGTTAACAACCAGTTCTGCAATTCCTTCTGCTCTCTGAACATAGTGCTGTTCTTCTTCTGCTCTGTGTGTGTAACAGCTACAAAAAGATGTTAAATGAATGTTAAGGTTTCAAAGACAAGCACGTAAAAGTTAAGAAATGCCAGGTAAAAGCATGTTAAAAATTAAAATGGGCAAAACAATGTATTTTCCCTAATCTCTTTCTTGGAAATGGCTGAGCTGTTTTAGCTGAAACTTTTAAAAAAAATCAGTCTGAATCAGACACCTGGCTTGGAACATTTTCAGCCCAAATGGTTACAGTTTGGCAAAGCTGTGACTAACTGAAAATGGGCTTACCATGGAGAGTTTCAGACTGGCTGAACGATGAGCATCACAACCAGCTCCATCGGTAATAATATGGGCACAATCCACCTTAATTCTAGCATTTCCGAACTTTTGAGTGCTTAACTTTTCAACCTTAAATTATTTGTGTGCGTGGAGAGAGCAAGCGAGATGTACAAAGTCATCAACCATCATAGACAATGAATCCTCTCTAATCAGAATATAGCTGGTTTTAGTTTAGTCTGGCCCAAGCATCCGATACAGTACTGTGTGCTCTGGTCTTTTATAGCTTTATTAATTCTGCAATGAACAGTTTTTGACAGAAAACGAGGCAGCTGTGACTTAGCACACATACAAGAGGAATAACAAGGTGCTATATTTAGTGATTTTTTCCCTCACCATAAGCACATTTTTATTCATCTAATGAGCTGGTATAATAAGACCAATGGCTCACTGATTTTCTGCAAATTCAGAACTTTTAGTTTTTTCCAGTGGTTTTCTGCAGAAGTCCAGTGACTTTTTTTCCTTGATGGGCCTATCGTTTCTTCCTGTACAGATACTGTTGGCATTCTCATCCCTTCTCACCCAGGGGGATCAAACTATTTTTTGATGGGTGAGTAAAACTTATGGTGGTTTTTTTTTTTTTTAAATCTCCTTCACTTGATCATAGTAAAAGACAGGTGAGTTTGTTTGGTGCCCAGACTGGTAAAGTTCTGTAATAATATTGCAAGATTGCTTTGACAGTCTTGTCTGTTTAAAGTTCGTGACCAGAAAAAATTGAAACTGTATAAACATTAAAAACATCACCTTTCATGCAATTCACCTTACTTAGCCCCGACCCAACAAAACATTCAAGCACACAAGTAGTCTCATTGACTTCAGTGGTACTAAAAACGAAAAGAGATAATTTGCCTAGAAATAAACACTCACTTTAGATTTAAAAAAAAAAATCTAAACTCTAGAGTCTCTGAAAAACAGTATCAAACAGCCTTCACTGCTAATGATCTTGACTCATTCCCCACTGTGAGCTAGTTTTGAACTGGTGACCTAGAAGCAAAAGCTTCTGTCTCCACTAAAACCTGTTGCATCCTGACACAGGGGACTCTATATTCATGAATACCTGTTAATACGATGTTTCGAGGATTTAGGGAAATGATAGACTGGAAAAAAATTCTGATACCTTGCCTAATGGTAGCTAAGACTTCAGATTTGGTTGTCCTAGTTCTTGCCGTTTGGTCTCGTCCTCTCACTAGTCAATTTGAATGAAACATTTTTGCCCCTGGGATTAGCTAAAGATATGTCTCTTACTTTTATGCTGCTCTGTTTTGGACAGTTGTGCCTTGATTTCACATTTCCAGTCTCTCATTTTTTGTGTGTCTGTCTAGCTCTCATGTGCTCTTGTATGTTTAGTTTCTTTCCTTGCTTCAGTAAAATGCCGTTGCTACCAGCAATATGAGCCTGAGAGTTAGCACTGACACTATGGGAACAATCATTTCCCATTCAAGTGGAAATTCACAGATGTCCATCTAGTTAGGAGTCTAGAGCGGGTCATGCAGGAAAGCACTGAACCCTGGCATCAGATAGAGCTGCCTGCTGTTGACTGCTCCTTGTGGTTCTATCCATGAATGGTTTGTTTCTGGTACCCTTCCAAACAAGAGGAATAGTCTGATGGGTCTGGAAAGCATCTATTCTTGGGCCATTTGCTTGTACCAGCATGTGATTGGCTGCTTGCTTTCACATGGGCTTATTTTGATTCAGTTCATTGGAGAAAGCTAACATTCTGCCACTGCTGTGCTATAAAACAATGACAACAGTGTTTCCACCAAGTGCAATCCATCCTTTATGGCAGGTGGCCTCGTGTCTACAACTCTTGTTACATGTGCACGGGCACGGCACTTGTTGTGGATGTGATGGTATGTAAATGTATTTGTAGAAGCAACCCCGGACCTAGGGCGCCACTCTCCTTTTTCCACCTCACTCAAGCCCTGTGTAAGTTGATCTAGCAGAGTGAGGGTTTGTATAGTGTCATAATGGGCAATTCTTTTTTTAACACTAGGCCACTGGGGGCCGGGGTGTGTGGTCCAACACGTTGAAACTATGTGAATAGGGATTGCTGTAGCCCGATGAATCAGGCATCCTTCTGTTTCATGGCAGCTTCAGGGAGCTAGGTCTCATTTCTCTGCAGCTTTGTTTCTAAAGACACAAACATTTACCCCTTCCAATTTGTCATTCCAAAGAATAAGTTTTTGGACGTCAGGTCTGGCACTGATTTGTTATGTTTGAAAAGCCTCAAACAAGATCTTTCAAGAAACAGATAAACTTTAGTCATAAAGGTGATTAATTCTATTATGCAAAAGGAACAGGAGTACTTGTGGCACCTTAGCAACTAACAAATTTATTAGAGCATAAGCTTTCGTGGGCTACAGCCCACTTCATTTTGCAACAGAAAAGCTTCAAAAACAGACTAATGAAGTGGGCTGTAGCCCAGGAAAGCTTATGCTCTAATAAATTTGTTAGTCTCTAAGGTGCCACAAGTCCTCCTTTTCTTTTTGCGGATACAGACTAAAACGGCTGTTACTCTGAATTCTATTATGAAATACGACAGGCCCAGGAATTTGATTGGCATTATCTCATTAAGAATGCCTCTGACCTGGGCTACTTCAGCCATCATGCCATGTTCTCCAGTATGTTCTGAAGGAGTGACACTGATGTACAAAAATACAGAGAGCAAGCTAATTCTTCCAGTATAAGACATAATTTATGCTCACTCAGTCTTTCATGTTCTGTATGGGACCCCATGAGCTCAAGGAGCAGTATAAGTAGAGTAGCACAACACCAGGGGGCAGCAACCCCCCCTCCCCTGGGCTCATCACCAATTGCAGCTGCCTCTTCCCACACAAGTGCTGACTTTCCCAGCAGAAGTGACCTTCTAAGAAGTCCCTTGGAAGGCAGCACAGGGATTTACTGTTCGTTAGAGGAAACTTTAAATGATTTAAAAGAGGATAACTTTAACTGTTTTATAACTTGCAAGGTCTGCAAATCATTAGGCTGGGTAACTCTTCCCATAGTTCTCATTCACTTGGTTCAACATGTCTTCAATGAGACTGTAAACTCTACCAGGCAGGGGCCACGTTTACGCACATATTTGTGTGGCACCTAGTACAACGGGGCCTCAGCCAGGACTGGAGACTGTGTGAGCTACCGGGATATATATAACGGTCGAAGAATACTGGCAGATGTCGCTAGTTCTACTGAATCAGTTGGTAGCGTAACAGCTGAGCAAATTCTACTGCTGCAGGAGCACTCTGCTGCTGGCAAAGCACTCCCAGGGTGACGTGGGCAAACCTGAGGCCACCCTGGGGAAGCAAGGAGGAGGGGGGGGTTGGACTAAACTAGAAGTGTGTTTACATGAGGGGTTTTGCCAGCACAGTTGTATCAGTCAGGAACTTACACCTCTTCGCACCCCTGACTGACATAGCTATGCTGGTAGCAGTCTGTGGTCGAGCCCTTGCCTTACCGTGAGATGCAACATACCATTAGTTCAGGAACATGCATAGGCAGTGGTAACCTGTTGATATGTCAGTGTGGTGATGGCAGTTAACGAGTCCGTTGTTTAATGGCGTCTCGGTATGGGAGAGTAAGCTTTTGTGACAGGTTTCAGGGTAGCAGCCGTGTTAGTCTGTATTCGCAAAAAGAAAAGGAGGACTTGTGGCACCTTAGAGTCTAACCAATTTATTTGAGCATGAGCTTTCATGAGCTACATCATGCAACCGATGAAGTGAGCTGTAGCTCACGGAAGCTCATGCTCAGATAAATTGATTAATCTCTAAGGTGCCACAAGTACTGCTTTTCTTTAAGCTTTTGTGGTTAGTATCCACCAGACATGCACACGCACCACAGTAGCTGTCGGTGGCCTTTTTTTGGGGGGGGACCCCAAACCTAGCCACCATTTTTCAGATGGCGTTTGGAAGGCTTTACTTGTTCCTGCAGCACCCCTTTCTAGAGCCAGAGTGGCCGCTCCCAGCTGTCTTCTCAAGTTACGGGTTAGGAAGAAGCTAAGACCTGGCTTTGAGACGTGTTTAGTGAACTCCTTAGTTGACTGTGTTATCTATAAATACTTCCCCAGTTGGTGTTAGATTTATTTATTAAACTTGCTTTTTCCACTTTTCCTTGCCTTGGTTTGGGCTGTTTAATGCTTTCAATAAGACCAATTAAGTGGAGAAGGAAGAAGTCTTAATATCATGGTCCTTAATGTGCTACTTGATCTGCGAAGCGAAGTCAGTGAGGAAATCCTTACTCATCTACAAATACATTTATAGTTAAAAGAAGAAATATGCTGCTCTCAAGTTAATTTACCCTTAATAATAATCCATTAGCTTCTCTTGTTGTGGCTTGCTTTTGGGTCCATAGATGGTGCCATTATTATATATAAAATATGTATTGCTTTTGGCTGCTGTCTTGGGTGCTCTCTGTGGCTTATGCACACAGAGTCAGATGTCTGAATAATCTTATACATATCAACACAACAGCAAGGCCCAATGGTCCATAAGTGACAAAGCTAGGCAAAGGAAGCAGGTTTTGATTAAGTATTTGAACGTGGAGCTGACGGATGCTTCATGTAAGAGAAAGTCAGAGCTCTTCAAAGTAGGGGGACAGCATGAGAAATGGCTTGGGGTGAGAGAAAGAGGATGTCTTGGCAAGAACAGTTTCTAACAGGGATTATGTGAGGGCAAGTCACTGGCTGGTTCCCCATCTGTAAAATGGAGTCAATACTACTTCCCTATCCTACAGGCTGCTGTGATGGTTTGTTAATGTTTGTACAGTGCTTCCGTAATAGCGGTATACCTATTGCATGTCAGACCATGATTGGAACTGCTAAGCACATGCAGCTTGTATTGGCTTCCGTTGGAACTGTGGGTGCCCTGCATCAGAGATCAGTTTTCCTCCAGGGTATTTGCTGCCTTTGAGTGGCCTGTCCATGGATGTGCATTGGTAAAAACTTTAGGAAAAGAGCTGACAGACTTGTTGGCATTCCAATCTAAAGCCTGGGGAGGGAGTTTGCATGAAGGTCCTGACATCTGAGACAGAAACTTCATCCAAGGCAGTGGGAGAAAAGAATTTATTAGGAAAATCATGATTCATAGAGGCACCTTGATTGCTAGCAGCACGGGAGGCTTGACGACTGTTGCCAAACACTACAAATCAAAGGTAAAAGTATAAGAGAATAAATACAACAATTGGCAGTTCAGTGTCTACAATCATTATCTGCGGCATTTGTTAAATCAAACACCATGTGTATTGCATGTACTCACTCTGGCAAATTGTTATTGATTTTCTAAGTTCAGTGGGCCATATTGTACCATAAGTTTTAAAACAGAAGTCCCTATTGAAATAAGAGTCAGATTCAATGGCATGATGTGTTTGAAGGTATGGGAATTTATCGTTAACCCTCTGAATGCTGAGGGCTGGTCCAGGAGCCACTGAAGTTAATGAATGGAAAGGTTGATAATACAACTCTGTATCTTTATGCCTTTGGTTGATGTTGCTCTAATATTCTTTTCTAGTTTTTAAATATGGGGAGCTTTTGTTCTTCTTTCAAGCTTTTAAAGATCAATGCAAACCTTCATTTTCTATAAATAATTTAATAAATACTTTGTTTTACAATAATACATCAAGTGACAAATTCATAGCAAACAAGAGTCACAAGGAATTTAGGATCAGTATACTTTAATAAGGTATCAGTGTCAAAATACATTTCCTTATCAAGTTAAAGTTCCCATACAGTCATTATATTGTCAATAAGAATTCAGAAATATAGCTTGTAAAATAATGATGCTACATTTGGTTAATATTAAGCATGGAATATTTGAGTGTCTAGTAAACTGTTATGGTATAACATCTTTAATGCTGAAACTACACAAACAAACAAAATAAAAGAGCAATATTTAAGTGTCATTAACCCTTCAAGCACTCAAGTCATTACCACTACAGATTTGCTAAATAAAATGTTTTTTTTTTCTTCACTTAGCAACAGATGCCTTTTAAAAGTAACTTATTTTTGGTAAAATGTTCTTGAAGGTACTGAGGGTCACTAATAACTTTTTTAAAATGTACCAACAACAGAAAAGGTTTTCAATTATTTTTTCAGTGTGTAAGACCGTAAGGTTAAGTATCACTTAAACAGAATGAACTCTGAAGTGCTCAATGAACGCAATGCTCCCTACCTGCAAATGTTAGTGCATCGTACAAAGGGATTTGATAGAACATAGTTGGAAGTCTGAGTAGAATGGCTTTGAGTCTGGGGACAACTTTATGGGCCAGATTTTCAGCTGGTGTAAACTGGCACTGATTTTCATCAGTGGAGGATCTGTTAGTTTAGGAGCAAGAGGAAATAGTTTGTCCTCACATGTCTGCTATCGTGCATTTGGTCCTTGCCCTTCCTTTCTTCATTTTCCACTGAACAGCTAGACTTTACAGAGCAATACCTATACTTATTTTCCAACAAAGGCAAAGAGGTTTCCGGGAACAAAATTGAATCCTTGCCTTTTAAATAAATTCATGATAACAAGAGTTGTTTTTTTGGTGGTTCTGAAGATGTCGGATTGCCTTATAATGACATGCTGTAAGATTATGTGCACTTGAAAGGCTATCAACAATACAAGGAAAGCTAAAATAATAAAGAAAACCCTCCCAGCCCAACACTCTTAACATCTTATTTTTACTAGGGTAACTCAATAATAAGTAGGCAAAGGGAAATACTATTTTAACTTTTATTTTTAATGTTTCACGAGTGTGGATTATGTTGCTATCTAGCGTATAAAATGCACACAAAATAAAGGTCAACTTAATTGGTAATTAGCAGTGTTAGTACTGGCTTTTGGACAAATCCTGACAGTCCTGCAATATTGGCAACCCCATAATGAGTGTTACCAGCTCTAGTCAAAAACAGCTCTTAAAAAGTGAGTATGGTTCTGGTTCTATGTCTTAGCCATCACAAAAGTACCAATACATAATAACCCAAATAGAAATTCCAAAAATTCAGTTACATTTTGTGTAAGAAAAAAGAAAAGAAATAACACCCCCGCAAAAAACCCCATCACAAATGAAGACATAGGTGCAGAGCCTCTGCTAGCATATGTCAATGTAGCTCTCTATACAGCAATAGAGGGATACCAGGTTCAGCAGCTGAGGATCTAGCCCACGTTAGGAAAAAAGCTACACTGTGCAACTTTCGCAGATATCCACAAACTCTGCAGTTCACCCTTCACATTTCTTTCAGCAAATAGTATCTGATTTAGGGGGAGAAAATCAGAAAGTCGTGATGTGAGGTTTTTTTATTTTTTTTCCAAAAGATGTTAAATTTACAATATGATTAGTGCTGGGAAATAGACTACAAACACAGTAGGGGCATGGAGAATTTTAATTTAGAAGGTCAATACAAACTGTGGCTGGAGAACAGATTTTTTTTGTTTGTTTTCATTTATCTTTGGCAATAAAAATCAATCTTTGCAGTACAGGAGCCAAAAGTATTAGAGAGACATTTACACCACAGGTTTGTTAGCATGAATACTGAAGAAAATGCCAGAGAATATAAATTACAAGTCAGGCAGAAGGGTAAATCATATGCATTTTCTAAAGAACACTTTTATTAAAATAGAGAAAAATACAGTAGATGTATATTTTCAATAAGAATAATAAAGTGAGTAATTTCAAAAAGGCCGCTATTTGGTAATGTGGACAAGTTCAATACATAAGTAAAATCTTGTAAAAGTGTACTGGGTATTAGAAATTGTCTACTTGAAAAAATATATTTAAAAACTGAAGATGTTTTGAACAGTATAGGCCAAGGAATATTGCAAGGTTACTCAGGTTGCCTGGTCAAGAGCTCTGAGCAAATCACATCCTTGCAGAAGTGTAGAACTGCCCAAAACAGGGACATTCACCTCACAGTCATATCTGGTCAATTCAGGCAACAAATATGGTTCGTAAGATTGCCCAAGCAGACGACTTGTCACACCTGAAATAAGAGTGTTAAAGAAAAAGGGTAAACTCATGAATGATGCCTATCTAACCAGAGTGGGGAAGGTCAACTTTTCCCTCATTTAGCTTTCTTTGGTATTCTAGAACATTCAGGCACCTGAAAACAGCATTACATCTTCCAGTTCAAATCTATATATGCCAATCAACTTTTAAAACTGAGAATAATCTCACATGTTGAAATTTTAGCTAGAGTGAAACATGTTTTCTCTTCCTTGTCATTTAGATTTTCTTAAAAGGGGAAATCATTCTAGTTCAAAACAGGAAACCTGTAGTAAACCACATAGTTTTCTGAATTATCACCAATTGCAGTCATGTATCTCTTCTAATTTTTTTCTTAAGAAAGGACCATAAAATAAAGTCAAACCTACATCTGCTGAACTATGACTCACTTCTGTGATTAGGCTGTTGTTGTAGTAAGGTGTTTGTTCACACTTTCAGCTGAAGGGGAAAATGTATGCACAAGCTGTCAAACATAAAATCACTCTGAAGTTACACAGTTGCTACGTTTATAACTATGCAAAAGAACTGTGACAATCATATTTAACGTTGTGCTGTCATTTCAACTTTTATTCCTCTATTTACCAAGATTAATGGTGGGCATCAGATTTTGTTGAGATCAAAGTTACCAAGTCCAAGTATATGGAGGAAAGGACAGTAAAAAATGAAGGAGAGAATTCAGATATAAGTTGATATAAAGAGGACAAAGACAGTACTGGGTGCTGGGAAAAGGCAATAGTGGACAAGTTTTCTGCACTCACTGTTCAAAAAAAAATTTTTTTTTGGTAATTCTTGTTAAATTTGTTTAGGAAGATTTTCACTACAGTCAGAAAAGTGAACTGTTATAATGTCATTTAATGCGCCTGTTGAACAGTGAAGCATGCACTAGCAAGGCATTGTAAGACTGTTATTTTAGCGGATATATTTTAATACATTTGCTAAACTTCCTTATAAAAGGGAAAATGGCTCTATCTGATATTAGTGAGGTATAATTTTAGAGGAATGAGTGAGGCTTACTTACCCTTTGCCTAAATCTATATAGGTATCCATTGACAGTTATGCCTTTGGACACTTATTTTGAAGAAAGAAAAGGAGGACTTGTGGCACCTTAGAAACTAACACATTTATTTGAGCATAAGCTTTCGTGAGCTACAGCTCACTTCATCGGATGCATACCTCCGAAGAAGTGAGCTGTAGCTCATGAAAGCTTATGCTCAAATAAATTGGTTAGTCTCTAAGGTGCCACTAGTCCTCCTTTTCTTTGTGCGGATACAGACTAACACGGCTGCTACTCCGAAACCTGTTATTTTGAAGAGTATCCACTCATGGGTTCTCAAGGATTCAGACACCAATGTATGGCCATTTATATTTTCAACTTTGGATATTTTAAATTAATGCTTTTCAAGGGTCAGCTCATTCTCTCCCGCTTCCCTGGGGTTGGAATGCTCTGAATGCAGTAGAATCACCATGGACTCACTGCCCAGAGGCTTACATGGCCACACAGGAGGGGAATAAGGTTCAGGCTAGCAAGGGAGAGCTAGTGCAGGACTAGTGGGTCTGCAACAATGTGGATACACTGACTAAAATCAGGCCTGGTTGATGGCATTCGAGAAATGGCTATTTTGGCAGCTTCTATGCTACAATCGGATGGGAGGATTCTGAGCTGCCAGTTCAGACAGAGTTCCCTGGTTCGATCTCCATTTAACTTAAGCTTCACCACAGGGGGCAAAGTTGTTGGGTTGGATCACATCTAACTCATTTTCTGGGAGGAAGAATCTGATATAAATACATATATGCAGGGGGCTTACTGTTGAGACTGTGCTGATGGGTGCTATTGAAATGTTTGATTGATAGTGTGTGCAATACAGATGTTCATATTAAATGTACACACACACATATATATATATATATGCAGAGAGAGAGACAAAACAAAACACTAAGTTGAATTTATATGAAGTTTGAAAGTTTGTGCATAAGATATGGCCTAGAGACACACGTTTGTGGGATTTATGCACAAACTGTCAAACTAGATATAAATGTATACGTACATTCAGAATTTTATCACTTCAGTATAATATAAACTATACCGATTTGGGTTGAAGTTTATTGTGCATCCGATGAAGTGAGCTGTAGCTAATGAAAGCTTATGCTCAAATACATTTGTTAGTCTCTAAGGTGCCACAAGTCCTCCTTTTCTTTTAACTCCCCTTTGTAAGTCATCAGACCTCATATCTGTATTGAAACCAAAGAGCAAAACCATTTTCTCATTTGTCTGTGATCGTGCCTTACCTGACTTTTTATGAGCTGGTTGAACATTGAAGTTCTGATAATGGGAACTGAAAAACTGAGGGGGAAATGCTGCTTTCTGATTATCAGCAGGGTTTCCACAGGAGAGTTGCTGCTGTCGCTGCTGCAGTTGGTTCACTGGTTGGCTCAGGCCTCTCTGTGAGTTACGAATAAACTCATCTAAAATTAAATGTGACAATTGGTTTTTAAAAATGGCCTCTGTGTCAATGTGCCAACATATCCTCTGGGAGCACAAAAGCCAGGATTGAGCATCCCAGAGTCCTTGACTATAGTAAATGAAAGTATAACTGGCAAACTTTACCACACTGCTTAAAAGCTACGGCAGACCACCTTCACTGGTTAGTCAGTCACAGCCTCCCTGGAGCAGAGATTACATCACTATGCCAAATGAGTGAGGCCATTTTGTGAGAGAGCTTAAGACCAGGAGGCTAGATTCAATCTTTTTTCACTAAAAGCATTAATGTGCTCATTGAATTATTTTTACACATAGTGTAGCTGAAATGATTTGTTTCTTCCTAATAAGAATTCATTCAGAAATCTACAGTAGGTTTAGATAACCACCTTATTTTGACCATTCATCATTACCAGCACTTGAGGGTTCTTTCTTCAGAACCATTGACTGGCTAAACCTACTCCTAACCTAGTTTGTGAATAAATGATGCTGCATATAAAGGGATGGGTTGTATAACACAGTAGGCCATTCTATTCTGACTGTCCTAAGTGGGGAGAAGAAGAATTGGAATATTTGATCCCAAATTTTAATACTGCACACTAAGTTGATGTCTTAACACAGAAATCACACTTACTTTAGGCTGCCTTCCTGTGGCCTTGGACCTACTGCACAACAATGGTTCATATTTAGAAGAATACCTTTGCAACCAGAAGGTATAAACTTTTTAAATGAAAACTCTGATGCTGTGGAAATTACTGCAAATACCAAAAGGCCACAGTGACCCTAAATCTGAGTTATAGTAGAACTATCACACCAGGCTCCCTGGGAAACGGAGAACCCCAGAACAATAATATAAGCTTTCATTTACAGGACAATCCAACTCAGAGCACCGTTGATTGCATTAATGGTTGTTGGTTTATACGTTTGGTTTATGGTAGTTCTTCTGCTTTTGGCATGAAAATGGCAGGTATGATAATTCCTGCACAGAGTCTCTGTTTCTAGTGAAACTGTCCTAAAATAATATCTAGAAACAAATATTATAGAATCAATTTATGTCTTACCAGTGAGGACACTTGTGCTGAGGGACTTCTTTTCAGTAACCAATGAACAATTTTCACCTTTGAGAATTTTCATCCTTTTCCACATTAAATGAGATGGGTTAATCATTGACAAATCTGCCTGCAGTTGGATAAAGAAACCAGAAACAGACATAAGTAATCAAAATGAAAACCCTTTTGTAATGGTCATTGTTTGAAGTGTCTGAATTCCTTATAACAGATTACCCCACTCAGCTGTTGAAATGTTTGATCTTCATAATCCATCTGTCGCTTCAGTTTCAAACTGTTGGCAAGAGCAATTCTTGCAGGGTTTATATCTATGCCCCGTTGCTCAAAACTGTCCAGTGACCTGAAAAGAAAAGACCCTTCCTTGAGTGAGTAGTTTTCAAATAAATAAGACTATTTGTGTCTGAATTATCTTTCAAAGCCTTAAGGTTCATTTGGCATAGGACAGTGGGACAGGCTAGACTGCAAATGCAGAATTTTTCCTGGACTGCTAACCCAGTAGTCACTACACTTATTGCCATAATGCCTGAAAACTTTCAATATCAAGTAATCAAATAATCATGGAATTACCAGACTTCCATTACCTCACAATCGATAAGCAAAACCTTGATTGTGAAACAAAAATTGTATGATTTAGGAGGTCAAATTTTTAACAGGGATTAACCTGCTCTCCATTTTTGCAGGCATAATTATGGGTCCACACGTTAGTGTTTGTGGACAAACATCTAGCTCTGTGGTCACATAGCCAAAAAGGCTAGCAACTGCATACAATTAATTGATCCTGCAGGTATAAAACTGCATGTGCCCACACCCCTGAGACGGTTACAATTTTTTTAGAAAATGAAACCCACCATTTTGTACATCTTTAGAAGTATTAACAACCCTAAAGCACTTAGAGCGCTTGTCATCTGTGAGTCCCAAAGAGCTTTACAAAGATCAGCCAGTATTTTTATCTCCATGTTACAAATCAGGAATCTGACGCACAAAGGAGTTAAGTGACCTGCCTGAACTGGACCACTGTGCTTCTATCCTGGTTCTTACCCTATGCTCATCATAGTAGTAATACATGTAAATAAGCTGTATTGAAAACCTGAAATTTAAGGATGATTTCTGTTTAACAACATGCTTAAGACTATTACTGAAGCTCTTTACCTACGGTATTTATATGGCCCCCATGACTGTAGTACTTGAGCGCATCAGCCTTTCCTGTATTTGTCCTCCCACCAGCTCTATGAGGTAGGGAAGTGCTATTACCTCCACTTTACAGATGGGGAACAAATGCTCAGAGGCTTGCCCAGTGTCACACAGAAAGTCTGCGGCAGAGCAGGGAACTGAACCCAGCTCTCTGGCTACGCTGTAATCACTGGGCCATCCTTCTCCCTGTCCTACCAGATCTGTTTCTGACACTGCGTACAGTAAAGCAGCTTTGCAAAAGTGTTCTATGGTTTTGTGATAGACATGTACGTTTTCACAAATCCACACATCAGTACACTTATGATGATGGTGAAAATCAGCCCACTTCTGCTCCCATTCAAGTCAATGGAAGGGCAAAGCTGTTCACCTGAAAGGACAGCAGAATTGGGCTTCTAATATGCCATTCTGTTGAAACAAATTATTCCAGTAGAGTGGGCAAATAGACTTTTTCAAGGTTTGCAGCACAGAAGTCTCAAGGAGAGATACGCCTAACAGCTTGCATATTAGGACAAATTTACCTTTTCTTATATAAGGACATGTTGGGAGCGTGCACTGGTGGCCCTGATGAGGAACTTGCTAAGGACCCACAGTATTTATCCATTAGTCTCCATTTAGCAGGAACATACTGTACGGGTGGATCAGGTGGCCACTGGGTGCTTGGTCTTCCAACCATTGAAGCCAGTGGTGTGCTGGCTCGCGCATGGTATGGTGGCAGTGATGACTTGTTCGCATTGTTGAAGGACACAGATGACAGAGGTCCATGACCAGGGTTCATATTTTTATTTAACATCTGTTGGCAGTATTTCTCCAAGAGAAACTGATTCTGAGAGGCAGGAGCAAGGGGCTGGAAAATGGTACTCATGCTACTTAAACTTTGCTGGGTATTTTGTGCATTTTCAGGGAGAGGACGTTCTTCTTGGCAGATTGGGCTCAGCTGGAAATCTTCTCCATCCATGGGAATGTAAGGAGCCAGGGTTTCAAGATCCAGCTCATTGAAATCAGTCTGTACAAATAATAATAATAAAAAGCACATGGCAATTAATGTGTACATGGGAGATGAAATTTCAGTGAATGTTAAGACTGAAGAATCATTATACCTGCTGTATAGCTAAGAGTCACCTGAATTTCATAAATGAAATACTGAAAGTGGCAGATCCCTATTTAGAGATGCATGTAATTTCCATACTGAAATGTCTGTTTTCATGAATTATATACCATACTTGTTTCTGATATCACCAGGGATAAGGTTGCAGGGCAGATGAAAAACAGGAAGCAGGACTGAAAATCATGCTACACCCACCAGCCATGCTACCATACGCACAGCACTTTCTGAAGGCTGATGCCCAAATGCAGTTTGGGAGGTCAGCGTGGGTTGAACTGGAGCAAATGTTCCACTGGGCTTTGAATAACTTGTCTGCCAATGCTTAAGTGTGGCACATAGTTCAACTTCACTGCTGACTAATGGAAAATAAGTATTCAAAATATAATTGCACAGAAAATGTGTATCAAAACCACAAAAGGCCTATTAAACACAGTTTGCAGGACATTAACACATTCATTTTTATATTTTTCAGTGGGGGTGCTCACTGCATCTAAATGTTGCATCTTCCACGCAGAAGCAACTGAACCTTGAAGCAGGAAGAGAGCATGCTTCTCATCCACCCAGATCAGCAACACCCTCGCCTCCTATTTCCATCACAGCAATAGTCCCAGTTCTAGCCCTTAAAGGCCCCAGGTCCACCAGGAGGACTCAGATGACCAGCAGCAGCAGGAAGAGGAGCTACAAGCAGGGCAGAAAGGTCTCATACACCCTAGAAGTCATCTGAGCAAACTGATGTTGAATTGTTTCTGGTAACAATTATTTCTGTTGTGCTCCATGTTTGCCCTCCTTCCCCCTTGCCTGCCTGGCATTTCACTCTCTTTCCCTACCCATTCTCTGTTGCTGTCACTGCTCTGTTATGTCAAAACTTAGACTGTAAGCTCTCCAGGGCAGGGACTGTGCCTTTTCTTATCTAGAACACTAGCTATGGTGTATACAGAAGGAGTGTCTGTGCTCACAAAGTTACTACAGAAGCATGGAGAGAAGTACTCTGAAAAGAGGTCTCAGGCCCTTTATTTGGAAGCAGTTTTCAATCAATTTCCATGTCGCTTTTTGATCAGTTATGAACCCAGGAAAAGGAGAAGGCAGTAGACGGAGTCCAAAGTGATTATTCTGATTTTGCCATTGGGGTGGGTGTGACACGTGACGTGTGCGCTTCCCTGTCCCCGCTTTGTTGCATCTTTCCAGGTTGCCCACCAGGCCAGCTGGAATTGCTTGTTACTATTGCTGCTGTATCCAGTCTGAATCAGTATTCAGTGTTTTGAAAAGCTATTTTTCACTGTTTAATTGAACGGAATACATCTATGCCAAATGAAACATGAATGAAAAGATCTGCTTCGTAGTTAAGTCTAAAATTCACTCGCACACTCTCACAACTGCTTTCAGAGTAACAGCCGTGTTAGTCTGTATTCACAAGAAGAAAAGGAGTACTTGTGGCACCTTAGAGACTAACCAATTTATTTGAGCATAAGCTTTTGTGAGCTACAGCTCACTTCATCGGATGCATGCTGTGGAAAGTGTAGAAGATCTTATTATATACACACAAAGCATTTATAATACATTTGGGGATAATGTATACCTTCAGATCAGCGGCACTGCTATGGGTACCCACATGGCCCCACAGTATGCCAACATTTTTATGGCTGATTTAGAACAACGCTTCCTCAGCTCTCGTCCCCTAACGCCCCTACTCTACTTGCGCTATACTGATGACATCTTCATCATCTGGACCCATGGAAAAGAAGCCCTTGAGGAATTCCACCATGATTTCAACAATTTCCATCCCACCATCAACCTCAGCCTGGTCCAGTCCACACAAGAGATCCACTTCCTGGACACTACAGTGCTAATAAACGATGGTCACATAAACACCACCCTATACCAGAAACCTACTGACCGCTATTCCTACCTACATGCCTCCAGCTTTCACCCTGACCACACCACACGATCCATCGTCTACAGCCAAGCTCTGCGATACAACCGCATTTGCTCCAACCCCTCAGACAGAGACAGACACCTACAAGATCTCTATCAAGCATTCTTACAACTACAATACCCACCTGCGGAAGTGAAGAAACAGATTGATAGAGCCAGAAGAGTTCCCAGAAGTCACCTACTACAGGACAGGCCTAACAAAGAAAATAACAGAACGCCACTAGCCGTCACCTTCAGCCCCCAACTAAAACTCCTCCAACGCATTATTAAAGATCTACAACCTATCCTGAAGGATGACCCAACACTCTCACAAATCTTGGGAGACAGGCCAGTCCTTGCCTACAGACAGCCCCCCAACCTGAAGCAAATACTCACCAGCAACCACATACCACACAACAGAACCACTAACCCAGGAACCTATCCTTGCAGCAAAGCCCGTTGCCAACTGTGTCCACATATCTATTCAGGGGACACCATCACAGGGCCTAATAACATCAGCCACACTATCAGAGGCTCGTTCACCTGCACATCCACCAATGTGATATATGCCATCATGTGCCAGCAATGCCCCTCTACCATGTACATTGGTCAAACTGGACAGTCTCTACGTAAAAGAGTAAATGGACACAAATCAGATGTCAAGAATTATAACATTCGTAAACCAGTCGGAGAACACTTCAATCTCTCTGGTCACGTGATTACAGACATGAAAGTCGCTATTTTACAACAAAAAAACTTCAAATCCAGACTCCAGCGAGAAACTGCTGAATTGGAATTCATTTGCAAATTGGATACAATTAACTTAGGCTTGAATAGAGACTAGGAGTGGCTTAGTCATTATGCAAGGTAGCCTATTTCCCCGTGTTTCCCCACCCCCCCGGACGTTCTTGTTAAACCCTGGATTTGTGCTGGAAATGGCCCACCTTGATTATCATACACAACGTAAGGAGTGTGGTCACTTTGGATAAGCTATTACCAGCAGGAGAGTGAGTTTGTGTGTGGGGAGAGGGGGTGTGAGAAAACCTGGATTTGTGTTGGAAATGGCCCACCTTGATTATCTTACACAATGTAAGGAGAGTGGTCACTTTGGATGGGCTATTACCAGCAGGAGAGTGAGTTTGTGTGGGGGGAGGGGGGGTGAGAAAACCTGGATTTGTGCTGGAAATGGCCCAACTTGATTATACACATTGTAAGGAGAGTGATCACTTTAGATAAGCTATTACCAGCAGGAGAGTGGGGTGGGAGGAGATATTTTTTCATGCTTTGTGTGTATATAATAAGATCTTCTACACTTTCCACAGTATGCATCCGATGAAGTGAGCTGGAGCTCACGAAAGCTTATGCTCAAATCAATTGGTTAGTCTCTAAGGTGCCACAAGTACTCCTTTTCTTTTCACAACTGCTGTATGTGCATGTGCAAACCAAGGGCTGTCTGTCACAAGTTGGAGGCATCCGTATGTGCATAAGCATTTTTTGTGTATGTGCTTTTGAAAATCTTCCCTGTAATCTCCTAGGTTTACCCATTTGACTGGATCAATTCAGCAAAGAGTAAGCTGATCTCATGGCAGGCATGTGTACTTCTAGCAGTGGCAGCTCCAACTGGTGAAGTCTGGATCATTTCCACTGTGCCTGTCTCAATTTGTGCACAGATCAGTCCTCAAGTGTTATCCTAGTTTTTAAGCTGTAGCTGAAAGAACTAGAGCTCATTATAGCCTCTGCATCATAAAACCTCCCCTAAGAGGAGCAACATTAAAGTCCAGATGGAGTTCTGCTGGCACAGGATCTCGAGGAGATGCACTCAATCAGCAAACTTTGCAGCTTGTCCGCTTTCCATTCATCTCCATACTCTTTCTTGGCTACACTGACCCTCTCTGGATCTTCCTGAGGAATGAGAACTGTGAGCAGCATTGAGAATTAAGTGCTGTATTACACTAGAATGGTCATCCATAGTACTGGTTATGGGGGAATTGTTTCATAGCTTGTGAGCAAGAAAATACTACTGTCCTCTCACCTGGGAGTTGCACTGGTTCTTTGACTCTGTGTCAATGGCAAAGAGCTTCTCAATCACCTCAATCTTAAGATCTTCATCTAAGGAGCTGTAATAGTCTCCTGGGCTGCTTGGCTGTACAAGAATAAAAACGAAGCAGTTAGATTATCACAGTACTTGATTCTGATATGGTGCTGTCAATGCACTGTGCTGTATAATAATGAACATCAGCTATGCAAAACAAACAACAAGACTGGGTCTACAGCATCTCCACAAACCAAATATTCTACTCAACTCTAATAAACACACACTATTCTCCAACAGAAAAAATGGTTACCTACCTTCCATAACTGTTGTTCTTCAAAATGTGTTTGTCATGCCCATTCCATTCTAGGTGTGCGCGCACCTACCTGCATGACCATCAGAGATTTTGCCTTAGCGGTACCCATAGGGCCGGCTGTGGAACCCTCTGGAGTGCCACGCTCATGCTGCGGTATATCAGGTGCCACCAGCCCTACCCCCTCTCAGTTCCTTCTTGCCAACACCTCCAACAGAGGGGAAGGAGGGTGGGTAATGGAATTGACATGAGCAACACACCTCTAAGAACAACAGTTATGAAAGGTAGGTAACCGTTTTTTCTACTTTGAGTGCTTGCTCACGTCGATTCCATTCTAGGTGACACACAAGCAGAATCAACAGAGGTGGGCTCAGAATTCACAATCTTGCAGCTTGCAGCACTGCTCTGCCAAAGCCACCATAGTCTCAAGCGTCCTGGGTCAGCGCGTAGTGTGACGCAAATGTATCGACAGATGACTAGGTTGCAGCCCGACAGATCTCTTGGATCGGCACCTGTGCCAGGAAGGCAGCTGATGATGCCTGGACCCTAGTCGAATGAGCCATCATGGTCACTGGCGGGGGCACCTTCCCCAGCTCATAGCTGCAGCGGATGCAGCGGATGCGGCTGCAGCGGATGCAGGCCGTGATCCAAGATGAGATTCTCAGGGCTGACACTGGGCAGCCTTTCATCCCATCCGTGACAGCAACGAAGAAGTGCGTTGACTTACGGAATGGCTTTGTTCTATCAGTGTAGAAGGCCAGTGCCTGTCTGACATCCAAGGTATGCAGCCTGCGCTCCTCATCCTTCACATGAGACTTCGGACAAAGGACTGGTAAGTAAATGTCTTGACCAGTGTGGAACTGGGAGATGACCTTGGGCAGAAAGGCCAGGTGCAGATGCAGCTGGACTTTGTCCTTACAGAAGACCATATAGGGTAGCTCTGACATGAGTGCCCTGGTCTCGGACCCCCTATGGGCTGAAGTTATAGTGACCAAGAAGGAGACCTTCCAGGAGAGAAGCAGGAGGTAGCAGGAAGCCAAGTGCTTGACGCGGGGACCCATGAGTCTGGACAGCAGAAGATTCAGGTCCCAAAGGGGGGACCAGGTCTCAGACATGCAGGTTAAGGTGCTTCAAACCTCCTCCCACCCTCTGAATCCCCCAGTCCAGAGCCCATACCCCTCCCAACCCCTTCCTCAGCTGGAGCCCCCTCCCATACTCTGAATCCCTCAGCTCCACCCCCCAGCCTGGATCTCCCTCCTGCACCTCAAACAGAGGGACGGGGGTGGAGTGAGGGGGGGAAGGGGCCTCGGATGAGGGGCGCAGCAGGAGGCGGGGCGAGTGTGTTCAGTTTTGTGCAAGTAGAAAGTTGGCAACCATAACTCCAGAGGGCGCCACAGCTGGCCCTAGGCCCGGGGTACCGCTAAGGCAAAATCTCCGATGGCCGCACATGTAGGTGCCTGCACACCTAGAACAGAATCGACACAAACAAGCAGTTGAAGAAGATTATTACTTTTATCACTAAGAAATGGTAAAAAGTGTTGCATGCAATAATGATAGAAATGGTCTGCCATATGGATCTAGAGTTACGACTTCAGATATATTGTAAAAATAAATTTAAACTGACAATGTGAGACATCCCCTCTTAAATCTCTCTGAAGAGGAAAGGGGTAAGCCTGGGCTCCGACTTTCCTCTTCCAGCGTTTACAAATTAAATGGGGCATCCTCCAGGGATGGCCTGCTGGCTATGCTAAGTCAGCCCTTTCCAACTTCTAGGGGGCAATGATGCTAGTTTAATCAGACTAAACTCTCATGTGTTCCACGCAGTGCCTACTGCCTCTCACTCAGTTGTGCACCATCCAGCTTAGTTCAGAGCAAACCAAGTTTTCGGTTAGAGAGTACACAAATGAATGGACGGCAAACAGCAGCAGTTCGCTGATACCCAGCACAGAGCAAGGAGGGAGAGGAAATCCATGGTACCAGCCTGAAAAGCCTTAAGTGCCAGGACTGGTACAAGTTGGGAACCACTGAAATATGGCTATAGCTTCTACCTAATGAA
This sequence comes from Lepidochelys olivacea, assembly GCF_965140295.1. NCBI lineage: Eukaryota > Metazoa > Chordata > Testudines > Cheloniidae > Lepidochelys > Lepidochelys olivacea. The sequence continues at coordinate 176,425,952 of NC_140413.1, read as the reverse complement.
CAAATGAAGGTAATATGCCAGGATTTTTGTTAAAGGGATATCGATAATGGCTGCGCTATCTTACAGCAGCCTTTTACTGGTTAATTCACCTAGAAGTAGTGGTGGCTTGGTATAGCAGCTGTACCTAGGATGTTTTAATGAGAGAAGATTAGTGTGAGGGTGGCTGGGAAAAAATAAAGGATTGGTATTAAGCGCAGGGGATAGCCCTGATTTATTATCCTCATTATGTTGTTCAGTGTGTATATAATACAATGTGTGCATAGTTGCCTTGGTTACTTCATAAATATGAGACCACTACTGTACACATGTACCTCCCACTGATGTTGATGGGAGTTACATACAAAACATCACACTCCATTTATTTACCTTGTAGTTTGTAGATTAGATAATTTAATTTTCAGTTCAAAGGTCTTTCTTACCGTTGAACAGCTGCTGTTGCTACTTGCACTTGGAGTACTACTGCCTGGTGCAACTTGGGGCATTGTAAATGATGGCATAGTCAGCTTTTCACCTGGGGGAGTATGGGTCTTCACTTCCACTGGCCACTGTTTGTTTAGAGTCAAAACAACAGCTTTGTTGTAGATAGAGGCTTCCTCAAACTTCTGTGTCCCTGAACAGATATTAACAAGATTGGCACATTTTTTCAGCCTGACAATTCTGTTGTGCTATGACACATTACCAGCTATTTAATAAATAAATAAATAAATAAGCAAACACCGCCCAGTTGCCATGTGCATGTTTCACATTTTTAGGTTTTAGTATAAATCAAGAAAAAATAAGAGGCCTGATTGTCATCTGGCTCACAGAAATTTTTCATTGGTGTGAGGCCTCTGACTTCTATGGAGTCACACTGGATTTTCCCAAGTGCACAGGAGAGCACGATCAGTCCCATTGAGGTTCTTTGCATTTGTTGAAACAGGAAGTATTTTGTGGTTATTTTTTATTGCATGCTGCTACAACACTAACCAAAATCCAGAGAAATAATGGCATCTCCTGGTGTGGGTGCCAACTGAGCAAGCTCCTCTGGTTCTTCCTTCAGTTTTGTGAACAAGAAGTCACTCTTCTCAGTCACTGGGACCCCATTATCAAAAATAGTATTCATTGTCAGCAGGTGAGGCTTAAACAGAGACTCCGTCTGGTCCATTGAGAACACAATGTCATTCTTCTCAATTTCACTAACAAGGCAATTAGATCTGTTAGACATTTTGCACTCTAAAACAAAGTCACTGTATAAACAGTTACTAAACTGTTAAAACTTTAAAGGCAAAGGCCAACATTTCCAAAACTGCCACTAATTTTGGGTGCCTAACGTGAGACAACTGGGCCTGATTTCCAGAGTTGCTGAGCACCCAGAACTTAATTTGAAGCAAAGAGGAGCTGCAGTTGCTCAATAATTCTGGGGGATGATTTACCACGGTTACTTCAGTTTTATAGGTGTGTAATTAATATAGTAATGACCCAGACCAGTTTCACTCTACAAGATTGCAGATTTTGACCTAATCTATGACCACAATATTTCATTTTGCCAAAAGTAGATCACTTTGTGGTCTTGACTTTGCTGAGGAAAACTACTTCTTTCTGGTGATATTTACAAGAGATTAGGCTTAAAAACTTCTTTTCTCCACCTGGTAGCAAGCAATTATTCCAAATCTTCCATGCAGGTTTTATACCTGGTCCTGCCAAGAGACTAGAAATTCTACTACATGCAAATAAAAGCCTTCTGCAGGCGTGTCAATAGATTTTGTATCAAATAGACATTATTGAAAGAAAATGTCCAACAGTTGTGCTTGATCTATCTTGCTTGGCAAAGTTGGTTTCAGAATACCAAAGTAAAATATACCTTACAAAAATTTCACTAATTGCCTGTGTTACAGCATAAATGTTCATAAGCACTTTTTGGGTTCTGTATAACTTACCTCAGTACATAGTTGACACAGACAATACACTGAGGTTGTAGGTTGCGTGTATTGTAAATGACAGTTCCTTGAGTCTCCAGCCATACGTATCCACCATGCTTTGCAAGCATTCGGTACTGGCCAGTTACTACTTGACCTTTTGCACACACTGTCAAATAGGACAAAATATAAATAACGTAGCAGCATTTATAAGAATGCAATATATAAATGTAGCACATCACTTAAACCAGTAAAACTGCCTTTGAGTTCTAGTCATGTAAAATGACAGCGCTAGAATTAAAGCTATTTGCTGGTAAATGTCTGATTATCTTATTTTTTAAGTGTAATTGTTAAAGCTAAAATTTTCAAAAGTAGCCACTATTTCTGGGGGCTCAACGTGAGAGAGTTCAAGTTAGGTGCCCAAAATCTGTGGACTACTGATTGCATATGTATATGTAGACTAGTTTAAGGCCAAGAATAGGTGCCTAAAGTTAAGCTCCTCAGATCATATTTAGGCATCTAAAGAAGTGGACTGATATTCAAAAGTGCTGAACACCCATCAGTTGCTTTTATGTAGGTGCCTATGAATATAGGAGCCCAATTTTAGGTGCCCACCCCTTTTTAAAAATAAAAATCTTAGCCTGAATTGTATATATTTTCTTTCCTTCCTCGTGCCTTGGAATCTATGACATCAACTCCAGATATACATTCCTGATATATTTTGTTATTGTTGCAAATAAGGAGGCATAGTGTTACTATGCTGACATTGATCTTACAGCAAAAGGGAAAGAAAAGAAAAACATTTTCCAAGCTGTCCAAGTGACACAAATGAAGAATTATCAGTGGTACTGTTTTGTCAGTAGAGAAAATGGAGAGTTGAATTGTTCTGCTTTTCTGGCTGTTTGGGCTATGCAATTGTCATAATTTCTCTGCAATATTTCCTTTAAACCTGCCAGTCTCCAGCTAAGACTTAGATGAAGGTCAAACAATGCTTCCAGGACAATGTAATACATCCATGTAACATCTGGGGTTACACAGAAGACAGAATCAAGCTTTGCTTGTGTAGTAGCACATTGCACAAAAAAAGTGCAGTTCAGATTTAGAGTTTGATCTGGATGCTTTACAAATACTTTTATATATCTCCGAAATATGATATCTGTAGTACTCAGAGTTAGGCAAGATGTTTCAGTGTAGAGTTCTTGGCATTTGAGAATTTAAGTTTTTAGGATGCTTTACTTGGTATCCACCTTCCATTTTCGTCAAAGCAGCTAATATAGACTGTATCTTCCATTCAAGTAACGGTCTTTTTCCCAACTGACAGTAACTTTCTATCCATGTTAATATTAATAATATTGCAATTCATTCTAGCACAGAAGCACTCATCATTGGGATTAAAGTTTGCACAATCAGGCCCTTTTGGCAAAATTTCCCCTTTAAGCAGCTTTTCATTGTAATAACATTATTTGATTGCAATTAAACTGATGTACTAAAGTCCACTTGTAGTTGAATTTGATCTGACAGTCTTTGCACAGGAAAAGTCCTGTGCACATGGCCATTGCAGAAACTACTGAAGCACAAGTCTTTCCTGCACAACCACCACAGAACTGGGCCCATTACATTTATGAAATGAATAAGGGTAGCATACCCAAAGGTATTTAGGTGCCTAACTCCCTTTGATTCCAATGGGGGATAGGCACTTAAGTACCTTTGTGAACCCCACTCTAAGTGTTTGTGGGTCATTTGTAGTGTTACTCTTCCTGTCTCTAAAGTTTTTTTTCCCCTAGGAATATTTCATCATCCCTCGTTTAATTTATTTAGACTTTTTTAATTTAGACAAAATATAAGATTATTGTTTTTGATTAAATATGTTTTTGATTAAATGTGTGGAACAAAATCAAAAGGTTTTGCCTTTAGTATGTTTCAGAGACTGTTCTGCTCTGCTTGTGAAACATAATTACATTGGCTTCCTAATCATCAGCTCTTCAATAAGAGTCATAATAAGGGCGCCTGTTACATTACAGGAAAGCTTTTTACTGCTTTAATCTACACCCCCCCACCCCAAAAGCACATCATGTTCTGATACAAAGAGTGGCAGGACGCTTTTTCTGGAGTAACACTATAAATTACTAATGCACTTGAATTTCATCTTTCAGTTATCTAGCCATATGCCTTCAGTCTGACTTCCAAGTTGTTAGAAAGTTAAAAGGATTTTATTTTAAATACATTACCAAAATATTACATGTCTATCTCATACAACATTAATTAGATCATCACACTGAAGAATAAACAAAAAATATTATCTTCAGTTACTTTTGTTGCCTTTAATTGTTTACAAAGCTTTTTTTTTAAATTGCTGTCATACATTTGAAATAGATGCAAAGTATGATATGATTGACTTGGCCTGTCAAACTTCTATGCACTTCCCATTGAAAGGTCTCAGATGGCCAGAGCCAGCTCCCCATGGAAGTCAATAGCAAAATTCCAACTGTCTTTAATGGGAATGAGACCAGGCCCTAAATGGAAATAGTAATAGAATACTGTTTGGTTGGAAAATATAGCTTTGCAGTGAATCTTTTGTGCAAAGACAAGGATTTTCACCTCTTCCTCACATAACTGGTAAAAGAGTGGGCATGTTAAACCCTGTCAAATTAAATTCTAATCTTGCATTTGATGACAACCAATTAAGTTTTATACTGTATATAAAGCTATACTTGCAGCCAAGAACACAAAGAGTACTATGGTTTATTTCAGCACAGGGTCGTTACCTCATGTGAAAACTTTACAGTATTGTAAAACTGCAACAAGTGTGTCAGCAGTATCACCAGTAAATCCAGGGAGTAGTTTTGTTTCCATCTTAAAGGCTTATTTTAGGTGTGTTCATTCAACCTTCAAACTTTTTTCCCCTTCCTCATTCTAGTGGTGGATTACCTTCTTGTAATGAAAAATAAATCCTGCTCTAGAACTCGATTCTTTTCTTTTTTTGGTAACATTACATTATTGTTGGCATTGATGTATTTGGAATCAATGGATATATTTATAGTGTGATTATACTTATCTCCTGCAGAAAGCATAGTTAGGTTAAATAAAAATTGGATGTCTAATATATTTAGCATGGAGTTTTATTTTTGTTTTGCATTTTGAATCATTACTTTGCAGCTCTGCTAGGAAAACAATTTTGTGAAACATAGATCAAAACAGCTAGGAGAATTCTCCAGAAGAAATTGTATCTTGTTTTAACTTATTTGTACTTGTGAAAAAGGATAATTATATGTCATCTTATATCAGATCTATTAACATTAGATTAGGCAATGTGTGTTAGAAATCACAGCAAAGAACTCGTGAATATCTGCCCAGTTTCTCAAAAGGTCACAAAGGCTTCCATGTTCAATGACGGCTTGCTGGTGCCCAGGTGGCTGATTGTTCATGGCTTGCTATTCATATGCCCCCAGCCACATGGGCTTCTTTGGACTTGTAAGAAGTGCCTGGAGGCATTTGCCTCAGCAAGATGCAAAGGGCCAAATTTTCTGGTGATGTAAAGTGATATAGCTTGTGTTGAGGTTATTGGAATTGCACTAATTTACATCACCACAGAATTTGGGCCAATGCCTGTAAAGGGCAGAATGCATCAGCTATGCTACCCTAGAACTAGAAAGGGGGTATATGCTTCCCTACACACCTTCAGAAACTGTGGGGCCACTCTTATATTATAGGTCCTGATCCTACACATTTATTACCAGATCTAGTGCTCATGGCTTTGAGTAGCCCTATAAGGCTGCAGTGGGATTCTTTTTATAAATAACCACTTCTGGGTCTTTCCACTGACTTCAAAGTGTTTCTGGATTAGGCCCTACGTTGAGGGCTTAAGTGACACACAGGCTTTATGCTGGTCCTGTGCATGGAGTCGATCTGACCCTGTTAGAACAAGGAGCAGCCTCCGCTGGTGGTTTATTTTATTTCCTCTCTGGTGCTATTTCAAAAGTAACTATCTACAGTTTATATTGTTGATCTCTGGGATTTAAAAACAACTTAAAGCAACATAGCCACCGATTGCTCATGATGCATTCTAATCAGATATCTCAGAATACATAGCTTGCTCAAGCAGAGACAATATCATTAATTGCTCACCCCTGTAAAAGACCTAATTTGTTTTGGGGAATTCAAAATCTGTAAAAAAAAGACAAAGCCACATGAATGGATTGACAGCAGCAGGCTAATGGAGAACAAATATAACTGCTTCTTCAAAACATTCTGATTAAAACTAACATTGTTCTGCATCCCAGATGACTCTCTCTGCTGTCAAACATTCTTATTAATGAACATCTGAGTACTTAACTTATTGGGGATAGCGAGGTCTAGAACCCCTGCTGTTAGTGCTAATGTAAACCTCCCTTCTGGTTATGCAGTTGTCTGCTGAGACTGATTATTATGTTCTTAAAAAAAGTTAAAATCACCCTGAAAGGGATGAGGAAAAAGATGATCGTGGTCTATCACTGGATGCTCCAACAACATGACTGAGCCTTTCACTGCAAATGTATTTCGTAGACACATGCAGGGCCTTCATTATATTGCTAGGAAAGGCCAACTCCAAAGCACAGACAGTCACAAAAAAAATTTATATTTATATATTAGTCAAAAGCCTAATCTTTAGGTGATTAGTGTTAAGGGTTACCTTGAACAGAAGAAAATAGAGTTAGAAATGTAAAGTAAGTACAAAGAGCTAGAGAAGAAATGATGTAGTTTATTTCATCTACCAACAGCTTGTTTTATATTTCAAAGACAGCAATTATGACCTCCAAAAGACAGCTCAGAGTTTTATATACTAATTTCATTATAACTGTATATATTTCTGGTCATTATTATTGTTTTCCTCTTGGAAACTATAAACTATGGTTGAATGTAGTGTTCCAAAATGCATTTGTGTGGTTAAGTTACACACATGACGCTCTTCAAAATGCTCATGATGTCATTTTAAATTTTTATATGGAGCCATCAGCTGCAGCATGTTGGATTGTCTCAGTAAAGTTCCCGAGCGTTTGAGTCAGACCCTGCTGTTAGGCTGCTATAGGACTGGATCGACACTTTGTGAAAATGACTATGCTGTAAAAACCAAGCAATTCACCTCACTTACGCAGAGCGCACAGAAGATGACACAAGGGAACAGAAAAATGGTCCAGCTAGTTTGAGATCCTGTTTGCAAGAGAGGCCATGTGCAAGAGACACCTGACCAATTATATCATCTTGGTAGGGTATTTTCCTGGCCCCCCAACTGGTGCAAACTGTTATATCCTGGAGCATGAGAATTTGGCACCTTTGTGTTTCTCTAACCTAGCTAATGTAATGGCATTATTATTTGCATTATAGCAGCAACTAGAAGCCGCAGGCAGGAGTCAGGCCTCATCGTATTAAGTGCTGCACAAAAAGATCTTACCATCTAATATAAGGCAAAAAGTAACAAAAAATAAGGCAGGAGCAAGGGAAGGAAGATGAGGGAAATGGTACTGAGAACATGCAGATAATTTTATTTTTTTAATCTTACTAAGCTATGTGTCTCAATAGTATCTTCCATCAGCATAGTCACATAACGTTATGCCATATAAAATTGTTTCTTTTGCTCGTTTTGTTTGTTTTGCTTGTTTTGCTTGTTTCATTGAAAGCTCCCTTGTTATGATATTATAGGATAGGACAAACAGGAGTGGTTAACTGGCAGTCTACATCTTTTATTTTATATATCTCTAGCATATCTCCTTTCACGTGTGTTTCTCTACTAAATAATCTTTGGTATTTTACAAAAAGAAAAGGAGTACTTGTGGCACCTTAGAGACTAACCAATTTATTTGAGCATGAGTGCATCCGATGAAGTGAGCTGTAGCTCACGAAAGCTCATGCTCAAATAAATTGGTTAGTCTCTAAGGTGCCACAAGTACTCCTTTTCTTTTTGCGAATACAGACTAACATGGCTGTTACTCTGAAACCTTTGGTATTTTAAAAATTCTCCTCCTAGGTTTCATATTCTATGACCTCTCATGATAATTTCAAAATGATCATATCAGGAATGAAATGAGGTGGTCATAAGCATACACAACCTTCACTATGAAGCATTGATTTATACAATGGCATTATACTTTCTTTCCATATAATTCTCCATCCTTCTGACCACCATTGTCTATTGAGCAGATGCCAACATTTAGCTGACCATGTCAGGTAATACAGAACCCAACTAAGTATAAAAACCGTTAAAAAAACCCCTTCCTCCCAACATATATTACTTTGTATACTGAATGTCATCTTCCATCTATCTCATTGTATTAGGTCCTGTTGGAGTTTCCCCACAATCTTCCCTACTCTGAATTAACCTAAATATTTATGTGTTTTTTCCAGGCTATTTGTTTTGGGTGGGCAAAAGAAGTAAAGTGATGGGAACAGGAGGAAAGAGAGAAAGACATTGAACAAGATAACTTAGTAGAGCTTTTTCTATTACTAATTTCTATTATATTGGACACCTGTGTCTAATACTGATCACTGTGGTATGCCACTATTTACTTCTTGCCATGCTTGAAATTGACCATTTATTCTTATTTATTGCTTCCCAATATTTATTGCTTGCTCTTATCCAGTTTTTCAGCCTCCCAACTGAATCTGGTATCATGAGTTAACTTGGAAAAAAGGGTGTGTCCTAGAATCAAGATCCTGCAAATGGAACTAGTTTTTTTTTCTAATTTAGAGTGAAATTCATCTAAAGGGCCAGCCATGGGGCTTCAACAGGTCATAGCAAAAGGCCAATGCATCACTTAAGTCCCACTTTGAAGCACTAGTGCAATCCCTTTGCATTTCTCTCTTACAGAATACCTGCAAGATATACACAAGAACTCAACAACGCACCCATGTGCCTTTATGTTTGCAGCTTGTTAGTCAGATACATGCACACCGTGTTTTATGTACAATGAAGGACATATCAACATGACTTACAGTTCTGATGGCTTTTAGTCATATTTTCTGAGTCCAAGGCATGATAGAATTCATATGCAGAACGGCCCAGTAGCTCTTCTGGGTGGTATCCAATCAATTCAGTAATTCTTGACCAAGAAAAAAAAGGTTTTATTAGATCTTTCCTACTCCACAATGTCTCTATATATTTTAAGTGCTGCCATTAATTTAAGTCCTTATAGCAATAGATCTGAAATATGATGTCAAAGAATACACACTGGGATTTCTTTCTGGAACATATTAGGAAATACAATATTCTTAATAATGATCTGCTGTTACCATACTTAGGGTATATCTACCCTGCCATAAAAGACCCACAGCACAGTCACAGCTGGCCCAGATCAGCTGACTTGGGCTCATGAGGCTCGGGCTATAAAACTGCAGTGTAGACGTTCAGGCATAGGCCTGGCCTCTGAGATCCTCCCCCTTATGAGGTCTCACTGCCTTGGCTCCAGCCCAAGCCTGAGTGCTACCTTTAGCTCTGCAGCCTTTGAATACTTTTATCATTCATTTCTATAGTGGTTATTAAGGCAGCCATTAAAAACACTATTTTCTCGCCAAGAGTTCCATAACAGCTGGAAAACTCACTACAGGCAAATCATTGCTTACAAGTTGTCTCACTGTCTATTACTCCAGATGGGCCTGATCCTCCACATCAGGAGCAGTGTGTGCAAAGAATAGAAGGTCCTGCCCTCTGGCTATCTACTCTGCTTATATAATTCTTACAGTTTTGACTTTAAAAACTGAACTGTAGCAAGGGATTAGCTCATTGCTTTTGGTATTTCATTTATCAAAACAAAATACACAGTAAACTAATGCCGGGAGAGACAGTAAGTTTTTAAAAAAATAGCTGCTCTGCTTATTCAGTAATGTTTCTCAACAAAAAATCCATGAGGATATTTGGACTGTGTTACTAGGATCAGGAATCCACACACTATGCAGGGTTTACACAGATAGAATTGTGAAAGTCTGATCTCAAAAATCAGAAGTTTCTTAAAGGACCTAAATAAGTATTTAGGAAGGATTTAGCTCGGCATATCGGAGAAATTTTAAAAAGTCTTCAAAATGAGTAGACATATCAAAATAAATATTTACTGGCTGGGTGGGTTAATTTTAAATAAGTGTTTCCTGAATTAAATTTGAAGTGCATGTAACTGTCACATGAAAAATATTCAGAAATTCATCTATTAAAAACATGAAACAAAGTAGACCTCAGTTAATGAGAAAACCCCCTATATACATCCAACAGCAAAGTCACATCTACTGCAGAGATTCTAAGGAACCATTATTATTTATTGTTTCATCCATAATACTCCTGGGTGACTTGTTCAATTCTTTAAACAAACTGCAGTAAAAACTGGGAAATTAACAGACAACAACAAAAAACAATCGACTAACTCCTAGCTTGTCATAAACATGACAAAGCCAGGAAATTCAGACTTCAATGAATACTCAGTCTCTCTTCTCGCACGTAATTGCCATTAACATTAATAGTCACACAGACCTACAAGCAGCACAACCAAGTGCAGAAGCAAACTCTCAGTTTTGTATAAATGTGCTTGGGAGGGGTTGCTGTTGGTCTGAGTGTTTTTCCAATGCTCTAGGGAAAAGTATGGCTTAAGCCATAAACATCCATAAAGTAGGTACACATAAATACTGCAAGAGCCAAGTTAATGTACAAGGCAGCCACCTGCAAGGCCTCCTCCACGCTAGTACCACAAATAAACTATGTGCTTTAGTATACGGTTTGATAGCTGACACTGCTGAGTCAGGTGCTTTACACACATAAATATATGGCCCACATCCCTTGTGACCCCTTTATGTTGTCCCAGAAAAATCCATGTGCCAGATTCTGATTTCAGTTGGGATGACTCTAGATTTACATTGGTGTAAATAGGATCAGGTCTGGCTCCTTTGTGGGAAGCCTACAGAGCTGTTTGTCCACATATCTGGGGGACCCATGATTGGGGTGGAGAACGTGTGCCCTGCACCCCACTTGCTAATCATGGATATCCTGGCCAGTGCATATGGAGAATGCTCTGCCAGAATTTGGCCCTGTAAATGCCTCCACATACACAGGATAAGCCAATTCATCCTGTTCTATGAATATACAAGTAACCACCAGTGCATTGATTCTGCTCGTTGTAAATCACATTTCTTCAAATATGTCAGAGTGGTGTGGGTTTGAAAAACATTGTTTTCTACTAATTCGCTTAGTCAGTGAACAAATACAGCACTGCCAATGCCAACGTTAAAAAATCATGAGTTAGGTCCCTCCAAAATTATGAGAGAGGCTTAAGAATAAGATGACTTTAAAATAATACATCTAGGGTTCTTTTTGTTTGCCTTCTGGTTTCTGAACCTTTATGTTGTACTTGGATCATATTTGCAAGCTTTCCTCTGCAACCAGGAGGGCTAGAAGTTTACTTTTTAATTAAAGCTGAAATTCTCACAGGACCCAGGACTTTAAGTAGAATACCAAATATCATGAGACTCACAAAGTAATTATGAATGCTGCAAATAGGTTAATATAAATAAAACCAATCAAAGTCTGCTCTGTCTTCAATGGAGATGCGTTGGTATAACTGGCCACAGAATTTGGCCATGTGCACTAATTTGAATATGTAATCCTTAAAAATTTTAAACCACTAGTACAGAATTAGCAACCAACCCAGGTGGGATTGCAACCCCATTACCTGGGGCAAGTTTTTAAAATTCAGAAAGTTTGGGATTTAACCCTAGTCTTCAAATATGGATTTAGAGACAGGAGGGGAAAGAAATAAAGTTTAACAGTAAAGCAAGGGATAGACACTGATCTCAATTATGCCAGTGTAAATAAAAAATTACTCCATCATCTTAAATTGAGTTACACCAGTGAAATTGACATGAGAGTCCCTAGTGCTGTAGTAATGCATAATTTTGTCTGCAATTCAAACATGGCATTTTTAGCTAGCTGCATGCTGGTTCCGTGGATTTGAATCCCCTAACTCCTCTTTCAATCAGTTTCTAGCTAACTTCCTCATTACAAAAATCCCCTTCTTGTAGTTCCATGTTACAGCACCATCTCTTGTAGTATGAGCCTCCAGTGAGGATGTCAAATTGAATTAGATCAGATGTAATCTTTGGATTAAACTGTTGTGTCTCTGGCAACGGGCGTGTCAGTGTCCTTTTGCTGAGATCAGCTAAAATGTACAAACAATATATTAAAAAAAAATCCTCTCAAGAGGCTGAGTATCAGAGAACTGCACTCATGCTGTGAAAGAACAATATTGAACAGAAAGAAATTCTAAACATCCTAAATCACACTGAAATATTACTCAAGTATTAAAGTTTTAATATAGCTACTTTTTTTAAATTGGCTAAATCAACTGTACTCCCTTGTTAACTAATCTGTTAACAGTTCTAGGCTTCATTGCGTTTCTCTTTAAACCCTGTCCTGTACAGTGTGACTGTACTTAATTGAAAAGGTTTGAAGCAAGAGATTTTTCTTTTTTCTCTCACCTTTCAGAAAACTAAAATATGCTGAAAGAGCTTCATGGGTTTTTAAAAAAAAATAAGAAGTACCGTAGTATGCACTACAGAAATTCTGTATCTTCTAGTTGTTACAGGAGTAACCTTTACTTAAAGTTGCAGAACCGTTTCATGCATTCTGGGGGCAGGCAGGGGTTGGCGCTGTTAATTTTCAAAATCTTAAAGCGCATAGGCTACAGCCTTTGCAGAGATGAAAATTAGATTATCCAATTCCATGCCACATTATGCATCAGATGTGATGCCAAATGCACCACCAGTGCTGCGTCACACACAGCCCATAACTCCATTTTAAGTTACTGGACATTTTGTGAAAGAACATGGCGTGCAGCAAATAGGTTAAATGTATGTGTCAAAAATGCTATTGGGGAGCTGCTATAGTTTAGTTTTTGAGACAAATCCTCCAGTTACTCTGAATAGCTTCCACAGGAATCTCCTGATTGTACAGAATGTCAGATGAACATACAGAGCACAATAAATTGTACAGTAGCAAGTAGTTAGCTTGAACCAACCAATCAAGGAGGAAAGCATTTTTCTGGAAGTGTGATGTGGGAAGGAGGGGGAGAAAAGAAAAATAAAAGGAAAAGATATGTATGTATGCTCCATGGGACTAATCAATCATTACATACAAACTAAGAAATCCTTATTACTTTGGGTTTGAACACTAGGCAGAAAATTGTTTCTCATTCAAGCTGTGGATAGATAGCACATTTTATTTTAGTGTATTTTCATCTTTGAGATGAAAAGCAGAGTGAAGCAAGGATGTGTTCTTGCCCCTACACACTTTGGAATCTTCTTCTCAGTACTCTTGAACTGTGCATTTAAGGACATGAAAGATGGAGTGTATCTCCACACGAGATCAGATGGGAAACTCTTCAACCTGTCCTGACTTAAGTCAAAGGCCAAAGTCAAAAAGGTGCTAATCAGGGAACTTCTATTCACTGATGATGATGCCCTTATAGCCCACGATGAAGATCTACTACAAGAACTCATGGACTGCCTTTCAAGTGCCTGTCAGGCATTTGCTCTCACCATCAGCATTAAGAAATGGTTGTATTAGGACAGGGGGTTCCACAAGATCCTTCGATCACCTTAAATGCAAATCAGCTAGAAGTAGTCCAAAAGTTCAGCTATTTAGGTTCCAAAGTGACCACCAACCTCTCACTGGATGAAGAACTAAATGTTCGCATTGGAAAGGCTGCCACCACCTTTAGCAGAGTTACTAAAAAAGCATGGAACAACTCAAAGCTTACCATCAAGACCAAAATGCTAGTGTACCAAGCTTGTGTCTTCAGCACTCTCATGTATGGTGGGGAAATATGGACAACTTATGCTCATCAGGAGAAATGGTTAAACAGTTTCCACGTATGCCACATACTCAACACCAAATGGCAAGATAAAGTCACCAATGCAGAAGTTCTCAAAGGGCAAATTTACCAAGTGTGGCAGCCAAGTTCAAGTAAAGATGACTGTGCTGGCTGGGCCATCTGAGTAGGTTGGAAGACTGACACATACCCAAGGACATGCTGTACAGGGAGCTATCAGAGAGAACAAGAACAACAGAATGTCCCAAGTTTCGCTATAAAGACACATGCAGGTGAGATATGGAGGAATTTGGAATTGATCCTGACTGATGGGAAATATTGGCAAGTGATTGTAAGAAGTGGCGCCATCATCTCCATCAGGGTATCAAAATCCATGACAGGAGCTGGCTCCTACAGCTTGAAGAGAAAAGAGCCCATAGGAAGCAAGCAGCTCCCAACCAGGGTAAATAAAAATCCATTATATTTTTTAAAAAAATTAAAAAATAGGATTTTTTAAATTTAAATAGGTTTTTTTGATTAAATGCTTTTTGAGGGAAAAAAACCTATCTGAAGATAGTTTTAATTAAGATACATTATAGCTCAAAGATATCTCATCATGGAATAGGGATTACAAATTCTAAATCTACAGTATGAGACAATATATTCATGTAATGTTTAAGAAAAGTTTTGTAAATGAGTTCCAATAGTTCATGGATTAGGGACCCAATCTTATGGGGTTCCAGGGGCTTCTGTATATATTATTTAGGTTAATCTTTCTATCTACCCAATGGGACTCAGTGCTCAGTGTAGAAGATACCATCAGAGATGCTTAGTTTTGCAGTTCTCAAACTGTGGATTAGTGTCTCCAGAGATAACATGCTTGTTAACAGCAAAAATGTTTTAAATAAATAATATATAGAGTTGAGAAATAACAGACCTCAACCCTGTTGTCCATCTGCAAATTTGTGTACACATAGTCAGTCCCTTACCTCTCTCTAATAAAAGTGCAAACTTTCAGAAAGTTCAATGAATAGAAGATTGTTGGGGGCAGAATAGATCTGGACAAGGAGAAGAAATCTGGAGATAAATGTGAGAAGGGAGGGATAGGCAGTAGAAACAAACGTGAACTGTTTGAGCAGCATATTCCAGAAGTCTTGAGGTCTTTCTGAGTGTAGCCTTCATTGAGTAAAGAAGTAAAACAGGGTGCAAGCCCAATTTAATAAAAACAGTTCTTTACAGTTCACCTTTAATGAACTTAGCCTCACAACAGCCTTTGAGGTAGGGAATTTTCCATGCATGCATTTTACTAAATGGCAAAGAGGGGAAGTGACTTATCTAAGGTCACACAGTCAATCGGTGCCTGACAGATCCAGGAACAGACCCCAGATCATCTGATTTCCAGTATTGTGCCTTAACCACAAAGCCTTGCTGTGTGTCACTAATATCCCACAATGTTTTTACTACAATTAAAAAAGGAAAGAGTAGAACAGCTCTAAAAACTACATTGATAAAATAGCAATTGGGTCACATTTCTGCTTCCAGGGATCAGTGCATGTCTCTTTGTTGTTTTACTGGATTCTGAGATATGTTATTACCAGAATAACTGAATTCAGAACCTGGCCCTTTAGACGTAACTGAGAGAAGGATTGAGGTCATAAAACACAAGAGGCAGTCCATCAAAAGAAAAATTCCATAAATACTTACATTTTAAAAGAGAGGTAGAAGGGATAGCAAAGTTCTTTCCCACTACTCACACCTCAACTAAAATTACTACTATTCCTCTAATTGGCAGCCATGTAACCTTTGAAATACAAATGTTAACTGAGAACACAAAGCAAGTATCAGCAGGAGTGCTGTCCAAATTTTTTGTTCATTGTTGGCATCCTTTCATCTGCGAGAGACGGTGGGAATTGCAGCCTATGATGGTTGATGGTACATGGTTTGCAATGTCTCATGTGACTGAATAGTTCAATCTGAGATTCGCATGATCTTTGGCAGTTATTACAAATATAAGTATCTTGGTGATAAGTAATAGTCAGCATGGATTTGTCAAGAACAAATCATGTCAAACCTAATAGCTTTCTTTGACAGGGTAACAAGCTTTGTGGAGAGGGGATAAGCGGTAGATATGGTATATCTTGATATTAGTAAGACCTCGCATGACCTTCTCATAAACAAACTAGGGAACTACAACCTGGATGGGGCTACTATAAGGTGGGTGTATACCTGGTTGGAAAACCATTCCCATAGAGTCATTATCAATGGTTAACAGTCAAGGTGTGCCTCTAGGAAGCCTTGAAAAAAGCATACTGATTGCAATAATCCAATCTGGAGATAATGAGGACATATGATTGAGACCAGATCATTCTAGTAACTGATGGGGCAAAGTTTTCTAGCTAGCCACAAAAAGTGTTTTTTGTGGCTGGTGCTATGAGAAATTCTAGTGTGAGTGAGGAGTGTAGAAGGACTCCTATACTGTAGATTGTTAAAATAATCTGGAGATAGACATCCTCAATTAGAGGAGATAGTACGGAGGTGACAAGCTCTTTTAAGTATTTCCCTGTAAATTTCCCCGTGTAACCTCCATCTTGTTTGAAGTTAGCTCCAGTCAACAACTTCTCATCTATGTGCTGATACTGGCCAGATATTGGGACAGCTGGGTGATAGTGGTGTTGTGTGTGATACAAAGATAAACAGAGTTGATTGCTCTCTGCTCATAATTGCAATTTATATCATTAAGTCTCACAATTTGTCCCAGCAGCTGCAAGCAGATACTGAATAGGTCACAAGAGAGGAATGAATCTTACAGTACACTCCAGAGGTGTCCTATTGGTACAGGAGGGGTCGCCCATCAGTACAGGCCTCAAGAAAAATTCAGACCATTTCAAGGATTTTCCCTACCAAATGTCTGACGCAGAAGAGAAACATCCCATAAGTAGAAATTTCAATTGCTACTAAGAAACCTAGGAGCATGATGAGTGTAGAGGTTTGCCCCTTATCTACTGTTATCATGATGGGAGATAATGATAATGGGAGACCATCCTTCACCGGTCAAAACCAGATTCATAAACAGAACTTTAAGTACCATTTAAAATGAAAATTGCTAAATGAATATTTTCACAGCAGCCAGCCAGTCATGGCATACTTTCTCAGGTACAGTGGTATTGACTGTTTTTTGTATTGCACACACATGAAGACTACTGTAAGAGAAGAGCCAATTTCTGAGTGTAACTCATGGCACCTATTTTCCATTAGAACATGGTCATCTTTGTTTAGACTTCAAGACAAAACTGTTGCAACATGCCCTCAAGTTGGATGCCTTTTGATGTTTTGATATCATGACATGGAGATGTGGCAACTGAAGTCATGACAAGGTGCTGTTGCTTCAGCCCTGTGATGTTACACCCCATATTCTTCATAGAAATATCGTTATGATATGAATATGGCCTAAGATATATTTTATGCAACATGGGTCTTGTAAAGTATCATTGGAAAGGTTATGATGCACTGAATGTGATTA
This sequence comes from Lepidochelys olivacea, assembly GCF_965140295.1. NCBI lineage: Eukaryota > Metazoa > Chordata > Testudines > Cheloniidae > Lepidochelys > Lepidochelys olivacea. The sequence continues at coordinate 176,408,721 of NC_140413.1, read as the reverse complement.
TCCAATTTGTATGCATGTATCCTTTCTGTATCTAAAGTTAGGAATACTGACTATGTAACAATTACAACTGTGTGTGTATCTGGGAGACACCCACCAGACAAGCAGCCATCACAGCCTTGATGGGCCATTACGAAGAAACATTAAGACTGTGAAGATACTAATTCTCCTTCCTGAGAGGCATCCTGGGATGTAGCTGTGACACTACCAGGTCAAGTGGTCCTGTCACCTATACAAAATATCACCTTCGACATTGCTGGTACTTTTCCTCTGTAGGGGGATGGGGATCAAACTAAGGTTTTCCACTTTAGGTAAATCCCTTTTCAGGCTGGGGAGGGGGTTAATCTGGACTCTCCTCCATTGCCTACCCAAGAAGAAAGACTGCTGAAAGTACCTGGAGCTAACCTGAGGGGAAAGGCAGGGGTGAGTCCAGACTGAGACAGGGGGTCCTGTCTGTAAGAAGAAATAACTGGAACTCTACGTTACAGAAACTCTGCAAATTATCTAAAACAACATTTAGGGTGAGAAATTACTTCTTGAAACTAGTCTCTTTAAGATCTTAAGCTTCGTATGCATGTTTTGTTTTATTTGCTCAGTAATCTGCTTTGTTCTGTTTGCTATCCCGTATAATCACTTAAAATCTGCCTTTTATTGTTAATACATTTATTTTGTTTATAACATAACCCAATTTGTGCAATTCATATCTGGGGGGGGCGGGGCAAGAAGCTGTGCATCTCTCTCTTCACATTGAGGGAGAGGGTGAATTTTTATGAGCTTGCACTGTGCAGATCTTTCTATACAGTGCAAGACAATATACCTTTGGGTCTGTACTCCAAGAGAGGTGGGCACCTGATTGCTGGGGCAAGTCCCTTAAACGGAGTCTTCCCAGAGCTGATCTTGGTGTCTGTGTCTTTCTGCAGCTGGGTGTGGCCCTGCCTGTGTGTATGCTAGAGGAAGCTTAAGAGCCTGGCTCAGCAGGAAAGAATAAAGGGGGCCCAGGCTGTTGGAACAGGTGGGCTCAGTTGTATCCCAGTACATCAGGTGGCACCTTAAAGGGGGGCAACCCATCATAAGCCCCTTGGGATGCTTTTAATGACTTATAAGTAGTGACTAGCCTGTGAAAAAAGGGTTGAATGGCTGCATTATTTTTGTCCAAACTAGATCATGAGCAAACATTTTTGTTTTAAGAACTATCATGATGCATCCAATTCGGATCTCTCAGAACAAAACATTCCACTTACAAACAATTCTGTTCATAATGTGTGTTATTTTCAGGTGGCTTTTTCCTTCCTTGGTCTGTAATTCCAAGAGACATTAAAGACACACTGACTTCTCAAAGGTCAAGGCTAAGGGCTAAAAATACTGTGGTGAAGTCTTCCCCGCACCCCACTCCAATGTTTCTATCAGGTTGAAAATGTAATTGGTAAGGTATGCAAATGCCACTGAAACCCAAAATACAATTAGGCACACAAGTTCATAAATGTTAAGGTTGGGAGGAACCCTTGTGATCATCTGACATCCTGTACAACACCGGCCAATTTCAGCCAATGATTTCTGCATCAATTTTAAATAACTTGTCATTGAATTACAGCATATCTTGAAGGAAGAAGACCTCCAATCTTGATTTAAAGACTCCAAGTGATGGAGAATCCACCACAACCCTAGGTAAGTTGCTCCAATGATTAATTACTCTCACTAAAAATGGGCATCTTATTTCTAGTCTGAATTTGTCTACCTTCAGCTTCCAACCACTGGATCTGGCTATGACTTTGTCTGCTAGATTAAAGAACCCTCTGCTAACAGAAATATTCTTGTGTACGTACTTACAGACCACAATCAAGCCACCTCTCTGAACCATCACACATTCTATGCAACAGTGTCTCAGGAATTCCTTATGGCTGCTTGTTTCTCTCAAGGATGTTTGTAAACTTCACCTAGCAGAAAGCACATCAGCAGGACCCTAAAACAAGACAACAACCAAATTCAAGAAATGCCCGTCAAACTCCCCAACCTTGCTCCAGAAAAGAAAAACTCCTAGAAGAATAATCCAAGTCTGGCAAGAAGCACGAAGGCTTGCTGGAGAGCTGGGCTGTGCCAGTCTCTTTGCCTCACTGCCTGATCTGGAAGTGGCTGGGTATCTTGGAGGGAGTTAGGCTTGGGACTGGCACATGCCTCTTCTTCCAACTTCCTTTCAGAACTGGATTTATTTCTCTTGTGTGAGTCCTCCCCCATGCAGGTTGCCCAGGCTGTTGCTTTTGATGGGTCTTGGCAGGGATTTTTGATTGTTCTTCATTTTTCTGGTGCTGCTGAGGAGTTTTCTGTTGGATGAAGTTTATCCACCACTGGACAGGAAAACTGAGCCACAAGGATTTCCTGAGACCAAACTGATACATACTCGGTGTGAGGTTTCTCACTTCTCCTTTTCTGTGCTGACATTTCACATTTCTAACAATTATATTATCACCTCGATAAAAGAGGAACAACACACACAAAATAACTATCCACTAACATATAGAGAGAAACCAGTGTCTCTTGTGAAGTACTTTAAGGAAAAAATCAGCTGAGAGGAGACAGCAAATCAGTGCTTTCAGCACCTGCTATTGTGTTACTAAGGCAGTAAAGTTACAAAAACCTGCCCTGTAAAGCAACTCATGCTATATAAGGCAGGACTGAAAGCTCCAAGTCAAGGGCTGAATTGTGTCTATATATAGCCTTGTTTTAAAGACAGTGAATCTTTGAAGGGCAAGTATCAACAGCTTGAGGTCTCATTTTTAAATACTCCCAAAATAAAATCTGGGGGAGATGGGCGAATGCTACAATGCAGTGGAGAGCCTCCTGCTCCCCACAGGTCTGCCACCAAGATCAATTTATGGCTTTGATAGTCGTGAGGCACATTGCTCTTTATAGAATCATAGAACTGGAAGGGACCTCAAGAGGTTATCTAGTCCAGGCCCCTGCACTCATGGCAGGACTAAGTATTATCTAGACCAGCCCTGACAGGTGTTGGTCTTACCTGCTCTTAAAAATCTCCAATGATGGAGATTCCACAACCTTTCTAGGCAATTTATTCCAGGGCTTAACCACTGTCACAGTTGGAAGTTTTTCTTATTGTCCAACCTAAACCTCCCTTGCTGCAATTTAAACCCATTGCTTCTTGTCCTATCCTCAGAGGTTAAGAACAATAATTTTTCTCCCTCCTCCTTATAACAACCTTTTATGTGCTTGAAAACATGTCCCCCCTCAGTCTTCTTTTTTCCAGACTAAACAAACCTATTTTTAAAAATCTTTCTTCATAAGTCACGTTTTCTAGACCCTTAATCACTTTTGCTGCTCTTCTCTGGACTTTCTCCAATTTGTCCACATCTTTCCTGAAATGTGGCACCCAGAACTGGACACAATTCTCCAGTTGAGACCTCATCAGTGTGGAGTAGAGCGGAAGAATTACTTCTTGTGTGTTGCTTACAACACTCCTGCTAATACATCCCAGAATGATGTTTGCTTTTTTAAAACAGTGTTACACTGTTGACTCATATTTAGCTTGTGGTCCACTATGACCCCCAGATCCCTTTCTGCAGTACTCCTTCCTAGGCAGTCATTTCCCATTTTAAGAACAGGAGTACTTGTGGCACCTTAGAGACTAACAAATTTATTTGAGCATAAGCTTTCGTGAGCTACAGCTCACTTCAAATTCTCAACCAATTCCTCCCTATTTGTCAAAATCAAACCTAGAACAGCCTCTCCCCTAGTAGCTTTTTCTACCTTCTGAAATAAAAAAATGTCTCCAATACATTCCAAGAACTTGTTGGATAATCTGTGCCCTGGTGTGTTGTTTTCCCAGCTGATGTCTGGGTAGTTGAAGTCCCCCATCACCCCCAAGTCCTGGGCTTTGCATGATTTTCTTAGTTGTTTAAAAAAAGCTTCATCTACCTCTTCTTCCTGGTTAGGTGGTCTGCAGTAGACCCCTACCCTGACATCACCCTTGTTTTTCACCCCTTTTATCCTTCCCCAGAGACTTTCAACAAGTCTGTCTCCTATTTCCATCTCAACCTCAGTCCAAGTGTATACATTTTTAATATGTAAGGCAACACCTCCACTCTTTTTTCCTGCCTGTCCTTCCTGTGCAAGCTGTTCCCTTCTATACCAATATTTCAGTCATACATATTATCCCACCAGATTTACAAGCATTTCAAGTTCTTCCTGCTTATTCTCCATACTTCTCGCATTATTATACATTCATCTAAGATACTGATTTGTTTCCCCCACCCCAAGTTCTGTCTTGTCTCTCCATTATCCCTGCTATAACAGCCCATGCTCCCCCCAAATTCTGACTGTTCTCCCAGATCTCCATGTTTTTGACTTATCTGTGGGCTTTGGTCACCCCAAACTAGGTTTTGGTGCCCCCTTCAAACCTAGTTTAAAGCCCAATCTGTATCCAAATATGCTTGTCTCCCTCCTCGATAGGTGGACCCCATCTCTGTTTAGCAGTACTTCTTCCTGGAACAGGAAGCCGAAGCCCTCCTGGCGACACCATCCTTGCAGCCAGGCATTCACCTCCAGGATGTATCTGTCTCTGACTGAGCCCCTACCCTTGACCAGAGGGATTGAAGCTGTGCTCCCAACTCCTTCACCCTTACTCCCAGAGCCCTGTAGTCACTTCTGATCTGTTGAGGGTCATACCTTGCAGTATCATTAGTGCCCACATGGATGAGTAGCATGGGGTAGTAGTCAGAGGGCCGGATGATCCTCGACTATCCCTCCGTAACATCTCGGATATGGGCCCCTGGCTGGCAGCATGCCTCGTGGGATGCCATGTCAGGGCAACAGATGGGTGCCTCCGTGCCCCTCAAAAGAAAGTCACCAACCACCACTACCCTACATTTCCTCCTGGGAGTGGTGGCTGCAATCCTCCCAGCCTTGGGGGTACATGGCTTCTCCTCCTCCATCTTTGGGGAGTGATTCCTCATCGCTCATTGCCAGGGCAGCATAATGGTTTTCCATCACCATGGTGGGTGGGTTGGGAGTAGGGGTGGAGCACTGCCTGGTGCCAGAAGTAACCAACAGCCAGTATCCTCCGTGTGACTAAGCCATATCTTCCTCTCCCGGTGGTGTGACAGCAGTCCTCTGTAGCTGGATAGCCATATGGATGTCTCCACCACCACTACCCTACATTTCCTCCTGGGAGTGGTGGCTGCAATCCTCCCAGCCTTGGGGGTACATGGCTTCTCCTCCTCCATCTTTGGGGAGTGATTCCTCATCGCTCATTGCCAGGGCAGCATAATGGTTTTCCATCACCATGGTGTGTGGGTTGGGAGTAGGGGTGGAGCACTGCCTGGTGCCAGAAGTAACCAACAGCCAGTATCCTCCGTGTGACTAAGCCATATCTTCCTCTCCCGGTGGTGTGACAGCAGTCCTCTGTAGCTGGATAGACATATGGATGTCTCCATATGAGCATGGATGCTGCCCAGCCTAGCCACCTCCTTCTGTAGCTCTCCCACCTGTGTCCCAAGAGATTCCACCAGCAGGCACCTTTCGCATTGGATGGTCCCCCCAGTCTGGCTTTCTGAGAGTGGGAAATGCAGGCTACAGTCTCTGCAAATCCACACCAGGATCCAGGGTAGGTTGTCTGTCTAGATACAGGTGCAGGTGGAGGAGACAGGAGCAGCGTTGGCACTGGTGATGCAGCACTTCCTAATCATAGTGATCATATTATGTCTTCCACCCACAAACTCCTTCCCAAACTCCCCTGTTTGCAGTCCCTTGTTTGCAGTCCCCTGTTCGCTAGATCCCCTTGGTTGCTCAGCTTCTGGCTTTTAAGGCCTTTTCTACTAGGTCAGCCCTACCCCCTCGTTAATCACACAGGGGGAGGGTGCTCGCAAGGCTGATTGAGGCTGATCAAGGATGATCTCCTCACCTCAGTCCCTGCAAAAATCATGGAGCAGGGCCTCAAAGAAACCATTTTGAAGCACTTGGAGGAGAGGAAGGTGATCAGGAACAGTCAACATGGATTCACCAAGGGCAAGTCATGCCTGACCAATCTGATTGCCTTCTATGATGAGATAACTGGCTCTGTGGATATGGGGAAAGCAGTGGACGTGATATATCTTGACTTTAGCAAAGCTTTTGATATGGTCTCCTACAGTATTCTTGCCAGCAAGTTAAAAAAGTATCGATTGGATGAACCGACTATAAGGTGGATAGAAAGCTGGCTAGATTGTCAGGTTCAACGGGTAGTGACCAACAGCTCAATGTCTAGTTGGCAGCCCATATCAAGTGGCGTGCCCAAGGGGTCGGTTCTGGGGCTGGTTTTGTTCAACATCTTTATGAACGATCTGGATGATGGGATGGATTGCACTCTCAGCAAGTTCTCAGATGACACTAAGCTGGGGGGAGAGGTAGATACGCTGGAGGATAGAGAGAGGGTCCAGAGTGACCTAGACAAATTGGAGGATTGGGCCAAAAGAAATCTGATGAGGTTCAACAATGAAAGTGCAGAGTCCTGCACTTACGACGGAAGAATCCCATGCATCGCTACAGGCTGGGGACCAACTAGCTAAGCAGCAGATCTGCAGAAAAGGACCTGGGGATTACAGTGGATGAGATGCTGGATATGAGTCAGCAGTGTGCCCTTGTTGCCAAGAAGGCTAAGAGCATATTGGGCTGCATTAGTGGGAGCATTGCCAGCAGATCGAGGGAACTGATTATTCCCCTTTATTCGGTGCTGGTGAGGCCACATTTGGAGTACTGCGTCCAGCTTTGGGCCCCCCACTACAGAAAGGATGTGGACAAATGGAGGGAGTCCAGCAGAGAGCAATGAAAATGATCAGGGGGCTGGGGCACAAGACTTACGAGGCGAAGCTGAGGGAACTGGGCTTGTTTAGCCTGCAGAAGAGAAGAGTGAGGGGGGAATCTGAGAGCAGACTTCAACTACCTTAACGGGGGTTCCAAACAGTATGGAGCTTGCCTATTCTCAGTGGTGGCAGATGACAGGACAAGGAGTAATGGTCTCAAATTGCAGTGGGGGAAGTCTAGGTTGGATATTAGGAAACACTATTTCACTAGGAGAGTGGTGAAGCACTGGAATGTGTTACCTAGGGAAGTGGTGGAATTTCCATCCTTAGAGGTTTTTAAGGCCCGGCTTGACAAAGCCTTGGCTGGGATGATAGTTGGTGTTGGTCCTGCTTTGAGCAGGGGGTTGGACTAGATGACCTCCTGAGGTTTCTTCCAACTCTAATCTTCTGTGATTCCATGATCCAGGAAACAAAGGCTCAAACAGTCCCCAGACACACAATCCCAGCTGACCCTGTAACTGAAATAACTTGAAAGAGAAGGAAAAACACAAACAGCCAAACAAACTCACTCACCCCAAGATTAGTACTCACACCTTGTTCGTTTAGCAGGGGAATTTCCTTTTTCCCCCCTCTCAAACTGCCCTGTTTGCAGTCCCCTTTTCGCTATGAGTCAGTGCTATACATTTTTTCAATAGCAACATCTTGTTTTTAAATGATACTGCATCAACTTTAGGTTTTCAAATAATTTTTTTAAATGATCTCACCACAACATCTCATGAGAGAAATTTTCAAAGGTGCTACATAAGTTGTACTCAAGGAATTTCCCTGTGGGAACTTAGCTTTCGAATGTGTATGGGTGTCAGGATGTGTGCACACAATCAAGGTCATATAGAAACTTTGAAGACAATTTAGAACTCTCTTTTGACAATCAGGTCATTGCTGTTAATTCTAAGAGCTCCCCACACATCCACCACTGGATACTTTCAAGCACATGGTGCTCATCTACCTGTGTACTTCACATGCAGTCTGCTCTTCACTGCTGGGAGGCAGGATATCACTAGTCCCAGCCCTTGCATTCACTCTCTGAGAATTCCAACATCTTTTTAAAAAGCAAAAGAAAGTAAGGTAGCTACCTCCTATTACACTATTGCTTTCTCCCTGTCCAAGCAGAGTAGACTGATGTTGCAATGTTCAGAGTATATTTCTAATAATGATATGTTTGCTACTAAGTCTGAAGGAGGCAATGATCTCAGTCACAAGTTGCCTTTATCCAGTCATATGGTACATTTCTAATCTTTCTTACATTCGTAGCTGCCAAAATTACTCACTTCTGTGGCTGCTTCACAACATTATGAAAAGTACTAAAACTGTTGCTGGCAACCATTTAAGAGCCTTCAAAGCACCAAAGAAATTAACTAACCAAATCCTCAATCCTGCACACACTTATGCATGTGCTTAACATTAAGCATGTGTCAAGTCCCAATGACAACCATGCTGACTTCAATGACACTGCTCCTGTGTTGCTTGCAGATGGCTACACTTGCACATATAGAGCACTGGGAGTTAAACCAGCCTTCGGAGACCACAGCAGGGAAAATGCTGCTGTGTGTTTACATTGTCAGTTGCAAGTGCACTGGCATGGCCACATTAGCACAGGGTGACCAGATGTCCTGATTTTATAGGGACAGTCCCGATATCTGGGGCTTTGTCTTACATAGGCGCTTATTACCCCATACCCCCGTCCCGATTTTTCACACTTGCTGTCTAGCCACCCTACATTAGCAGCTCTTGCAGTGCCACAGAGAGCAGTGCATTGTGGTAGCTATTCCAGTGTGCAAGTGGCTGCAATGTGCTTTTCAAATGGGGAGGAGGGTGGAGTGTGACAGGGAGTGTGTTGTGTGTATGGGGGGGAGAGAGAGTGGGTTTGGGGGGCTGAGAGAGTGTCAGCATGCTGTCTTGTAAGTTCAGACAGCAGCAGAGCCCTCTCCCGCACCCTCTCTCTCACACACACTCACAACAGCAGCATTCCACAGTAAGGATTTGCTTTGTCCCGTAGCAGATAAGGAAACAGAGCTTTGAAAGGGATATCCGCATTCCTGCAGCTTATTTCAAAACAATGAGAAAAGTGGCCACTTGACTTCAGGGGATTATGGGACGTTTCCGGAGGCCAATCACAGCACAGTAATGCAACACCTTGTCCACACTGATGCCAGGGTGTTTCAGCTGGAGCACAGCGAGCTCTATGCTTCTCGTGGAGGTGGATTACCAGAAGCGCTCCAGCTGCAGAGTCCAGGCACTCTATGTGCCTTGCCAGTGTGGACACATCGGGAGTTAGGGTGCCCGGGGCTGCTTTAATGCGCTCTAACTTGCTAGTGTAGCCAAGCCCTAAGTGTTTGCAAGATTGGGGCCAACACAGTCAACAAGTATAACCTGGTGTCAGAGTCAGTAAAGGGCAGAAGTATTAACCCAAAAGTTGAAAGTTTGAGACAAGACTTTTGGTCCTGGGTCATTAAGTCAGAATCACCAGAAAAGTACACGATCTTGCAAAATTAAAAGGGGAGGAATACACATCAAAGATTAATTGCCTTTCACTTGGCAAAAGAAAGGCATCTCTGCTTTATAGCTGTAGCAAACCTATTACAGAATTCTTACAAATTCTCCATTGGAAAATACCATACCTACGGGATTAGCCAGCTGATACTGACCCACCATACTGACCCAAGTGACCCAGCACTTAATTTGTATCCAAAAAATATGGGAAAGCACATGAGTAAGGGCTGTAGGAACAAGTTAATATTAACTCACTTTTAAAAAACAACAAAAATGGATTTATGTTACCAGTAAAGCTCTTAAGAACTAAAGGGCTAATGATATTGCTTTGAATTGTCTCATCTGCTACCAGTGAGCTTGCAATATTCTACTTGCAAGGGAGAATATATATTTATTTTAAATGTGACAGTGAAAATCTCATTTTTCCCCCTTATCAATCATCATGGTAAAGGGCCAGGGAGCAGATTTTGGTCCAATTCAGAGGGGAGCATAAGTGAGCCAAGTAGGGTTGCCAGGCATCGGGTAAAAAGTCCAGTTGGCGGCACAGTAGGGGCTAAAGAAGCAGCCGGCATATCCTTGTGGCCCCTAGGCAGAGGGGAGGCCTGAGCGGCAGCTCTGCAACTCCCACTGGCCAGGAACCATGGCCATTGGGAGCTGTGGGGGTGGCGCCTGCAGACAGAGGGAGTGCACAGAGCCGCCTGGCCATGCCTCTACCTAGGGGCTGCAGAGACATGCCTGCTGCTTCCAGGAGTCGCCTGAGGTAAGCACTACTCGGAGCCCACACCCCGAGCCTCCCATGCTCCAGCCTGGACCCCCCTCCTGCATCCTGAACCCCTCATTTCTGGCCCCACCCTGGAGCCTGCACCCCCAGCTGGCGGTGTCACCTCCTCCCACACCACAACCCCCGGCCTCAGCCCAGAGTCCCCTCCCACACTCCGAACCCCTCATTGCCAGCCCCAGCCCCAGCCCCACCCCCACCCCAGAACCCACATCCCCAGCCAGAGCCCTCACCCCCTCCCACACCCCAACCCCCTGCCTCAGCCCAGTGAAAATGAATGAATGAGTGAGGGTGGGGGAGAGCGAGTGACAAGAGGATGGAGTGAGCAGGGACGGGCCTCAGAGAAGTGGTGGGGTAGGGGCAGGGCAGAGGGAGGGTGTTCAGTTTTCAGCCACCCTAGAGCCAAGAGGACACTTATGTTGGTGTACATTATACCTCCTTCCAGTCCTTCCTGGTCACACATGTTAAACCAATTTAGATTCACTCTAGACTAGTGGTCACCAACCAGTTGATAGTGATCGAGTGGTCAATCCTAGAGGCTCTTCCAGTCAATCGCGATCTCTGGTGGTGTAATGTGGCTGCCGCTAAGGCAGGCTCCCCACCTGCCCCAGCCTCACGCTGCTCCCGGAAGCGGCCAGCGCAGCCCCACGGGGCAGGGGGGTCTCCCTCCGCGTGCAGCTCTTGCCTGGAAGCACCGCCCCCACAGCTCTCATTGGCCGGGAACAGGGAGCTGTGGCAATGGGAACTGTGGAGGCAGTGCTTGCAGAGAGGGGCAGCGTGCAGATCCACTTGCCCCCCGCCCTCTCCCTGGGGTCGCAGGGGCACTCTGGCCCCTTCCAGGAGCGGCATGGGGCCAGGCTAGGCAGGTAGCCTGACTTAATGGCAGCCACGCTGCGTCACCAAATGGGAACTGCCGGAGGTAAGTGCTGTTCGGCAGGAGGCCACACCTCATACCCACTCCTGCACCCCAAGCTCCAACCCTGAGCCCCCTCCCAGAGCCAGCACCCCCATACCCCTTCCTGCACCCCAACCCCCAGCTCTGAGCTCCCTCCCAGAGCCAGCACCCCTATACTCCCTCCTGCACCCCAACTCCCAGCTCTGGCCCCCCTCACAGAGCCAGCACCCCATACTCCCCCCTCTGTTCGACATTGGTGAGGCCTCATCTGGAGTACTGTGTCCAGTTTTGGGCCCCACACTACAAGAAGGGTGTGGAAAAATTGGAGACAGTCCAGCAGAGGGCAACACAAATGATTAGAGGACTGGAACACATGACTTATGAGGAGAGGCTGAGGGAACTGGGATTGTTTAGTCTACAGAAGAGAAGAATGAGGGGGGATTTGATAGCTGCTTTCAACTACCTGAAAGGTGGTTCCAAAGAGGATGGATCTAGACTATTCTCAGTGGTAGTGGATGACAGAACAAGGAGTAATGGTCTCAAGTTGCAGTGGGGAGATTTAAGTTGGATATTAGGAAAAACTTTTTCACTAGGAGGGTGGTGAAACACTGGAATGCGTTACCTAGGGAGGTGGTGGAATCTCCTTCCTTAGAAGTTTTTAAGGTCAGGCTTGTCAAAGCCCTGGCTGGGATGATTTAAGTGGGGATCGGTCCTGCTTTGAGCAGGGGGTTGGACTAGATGACCTCCTGAGGTCCCTTCCAACCCTGATATTCTATGATTCTATGATTCTCCTTCACCCCAACACTCTTCCCCAGTCCAGAGCCCCATCCTGCACCCAAACTCCCTACCAGAGCTTGCACCCCTCACCCCCTCCGCACTCCAATCCCCTGCCCCAGGCTCAGCCCAGAGCCCGCTTCCACACTGCGAACCCCTTGGCCCCAGCCCAGAGGCCGCACCCCCTCCCAAATCCCAACCCCTTACCCCAGCCCGGTGAAAGTGAGTGAGGGTGGGGGATGGAGTGACGGAGAGAGGGGGGATGGAGTGAGTGGGGCGGGGCTTTGGGGAAGGGGTGGCGTAGATCCTGGGTTGCACTTAAATTCAAAAAGTGATCTTGGATATAAAAAGGTTGGAGACCACTGCTCTAGACTCACCTCCATAATCTCACACGCATTTACCAACATGGATTTTACAATCTCCCCCTTGTGCATCACATTTTAATTTGACCCTCTGTGCCTAAATTGGTAAATTTTAATTACAGTTTTCCAAGGCTGTGTGGAGATTACAGTTGCCATGGGTAGGAAAGAAAGGGATTGTCTCCCCACTGTATGAGACCTTATGAAACTCCTCTCCTAGTGTTCAGGGTGGGTTGGAGATCTATGGTACGGGAGACTAGCCACCCACTGAAGGAATCATCCCTGGTTAACCTGTTGATTCCAAATTAGAAATCCAAATGGATACTGACATTGCTCAAAACTGTTCCTTTTCAGGTCTGCAGGAACAGACAGTGGAAGAATTTCACTCTTGTTAGTGTGAAATAATTTAACCTGTTCAAATAAAAAGAACACTGCGAAGGAAGACTGTTGTTTCCTATTAATTGGTTGTTTTGTTAATAAAGATAAATCAGAAACCTCCTGGGGAAGGAACAGTCAGTAGACTCTTTACCTGTCATCACAGTAGGTAAATTTCATGTCCATGCTATGGCGACTCAAGAAAGTCTTGCTGTCCAGTGGGATATCCATGTTTGACGGGTGCTGAATGGGTTCACACATTATTATAAGGCAGGTGAGGAGAGGCTCCTTATATCCACACAGGGTGTGAGGAGGGCAAGTGTTATACACCTTAACTTGCCCAGTGCAGTGCAAGACCTGAAACAAATAATGATTTTATAACAGGGCATTAGTTTAAAAGACTCTGAAAAGACAGTCTGACTTTCATCAATAAAACTTGTTATAGCTAAAATGTGATACCTTCCATGTGGCAGATTTGAGGTTTACAGTTCTGCCTCTGTTGGTAACAGTGCATTTCATTCTCATGAAGAAGTCACGCTCTGTGGATATCTCTTTGCTTTTCTTTCCAAAGCCTGGACCTAAGGTGAGGGAAAAAGGCAAATTCTTGACTAATACATTTTTTGTGGGGATTAGGGGATGTTTGTGTTGCTTTTTAAAATTCTCTCTTTTGTTTTTATGCATAAAGGATTTGTAGATAACAGATTGTTTGGTTCTCAAATTACCACCTTCCACATCAAGACCTGTGCCCTGCGTACTCTTGGTTTAAGTAATATTTAGCACTAGTGTGAAAAATAAATCCACTCCTAGGGTAAAGTATTAGACCTTTCTGGCACTTTAGTCCCATTGAATCCCATGCTAAATCCCCAATCATGCAAACTACTTCATGTGGGCAGACTCCTGTGCCCATGCAGAGCCTCAGAATCAAGCAGGACTCTGTACAAGTGCAATGGTCCACCCATGCAGAGTATTTTGCACAGGTTTGGGGTGTAAAGATTTAAATGGTACAGGAGCCCTGTTCATTTTTAACCCGTATTTCAGCTTGTGGTACATAATCTTTGTGAACTATTATAAGTGAAGATGTTGCATCTGTTTTAGGCTGGAAACAAGAAAGCACCAGAACACACAGTTCTCAGTGCTGTTATATTTAATCACAAAGTTTTAAAAACAGTGGAAACGTTGATGCCAAATACTACTCCAGGTGTTAACATTCCCATTTGCCCGTGGCCACTATCTAACTTCTGCTATCTGTTAGCTGCTTTATTGGGGTGTTTAAAAGGCAAAGAAGAAAAATACATCAAAGATTTTAACCTTTTTCTTACCAGTTTTCAAACTCAGATTCTCTCGAATTTCCTCATGGTCACATGGGTGAGTAAAGTCAAATATGCTATGTCCAGTTAATTCCACCTGTTCAGAAAACAATACACATATTTAGCCAAAAGTGAGGAGAATAAATAAAATTTAATAATCAGAAGACTATTTTGGAACACTGATTCGTTCAATGCAATCAGAGAAAAGGCAAAAGCAATACAACATGCCTCATCTTTTCTTGATGATAATTTCAGTTCTTCACATTCTTTTACCTGTTTCCCTAAGGTATGGTTTCTCTGGGGCATTTTTGAGGATATTTTGGGTAACAACGAAATAATTCTTAAGCTTAGAACTATAAGCTAGATAGCCTCAACAAACTAATCAGTCAGTGAAACTAAGTCTATTTACAACAACTGAAGATCTGGCCCTAAAATATTAAAAACAGAAATGATAGGCAGTCTATTGGAGACACAACGTGCCAAATTCAGCCCCGGTGTGTGCATATAAGCAATAATTTGAGCCCACTCTTATTTATCAGCTATTATTTAGATTCTATACCCTGTAGATTCATTTGTGCATTTTGATTTAACCCTTAAACTGACTGATAACTCACTTCACCAATGCAAAGGGCCTGATCTGAAGTCAATGATAAGACTTCATTGACTTCAATAGCCTTTGGATCCAACTGACAACATCCAAATAATCAGACTTTATGTGGGAGAAGGGCAAGGGGACACGGAGAACATGGCACCACAGCTCTCCCACACATGCTGCAGTCACTGCTCCAGTCTCTGGACTGGAATGGCAGCTACTGCTCCTGAATGCGATGTGCAAGGTATGTAAGGACCACTGGATTAGAGCAAGATAGATCCTGTGGCCCTCAGCTTTGTTTGTCCCTGGCCCATCTTCTAACAGTCTTTGTAGGGCCACTCCCCTATCTTGGGGTACATGTGGTGCTGAGCAACCTCTGCACAGCCACTCCACCCCCTGCACTTATGGCAGTCAATGGCCTCCCACGCCACAGGTGAATCTTAGCATAGGCAGTGCCTCAGGCACTGGGGCCCTTTGGTCCCGCCTCTTCTTTCTCTGTGGCACATAACAGTTTAGTCTCCTGCGGGCTACAATATTTTGGTGTAATTTCAGCGGTTGGGTTTTGTGCGTGGGTGCTGGGTGCTGTTGGTGGCCTGTGACACACAGGAGGTCACACTAGATGATCTGGTGGTCCCTTCTGGCCTTAAACTCTATAACTCTATGACATTAAAAAAAACCCTCTGAACCCCAAACAAACCACTCCCCTATCAACAAAATTTGTGAACAGAGGCCAGTCTTGTAGCCTCCAAATCCAGGGCCTAGCAGCCCAAATGGAAAATGGTGTTCCAGAGCGGAGAACCCTTCCCTGAGGATATCCTGCACCCACGCACCCCAGTTTTAAACTGAGAGCTCAAGATGCTGATTCAGAGTGCTGCAGTGTCACACAGGAGCTACATTTGCTCACTGTATCTTTCACTGAATGAGACTGCAGCTTTACTACGCAGAATTTGAGTTAGTCAGAAGCACAGTGGAGACAGAGAAACTATGTCAAGGTTTCTAGGAATTATGTTACAGCAGCAGCTCTTTGAAAGCAGTAGGGAACAGGTTACCTGTGTGAGGCCCATGTATTTGTTGATGTTCTCTGACAAAAAGATCATGTCTCCATCCTGCGTCACCACAGCAATAAATCCCTCCAAAGCTTTCAGGTACAAGTTGTCTATCTGCTGGCCTGTCTCTAGGTCACTCTCATTGTCAGTACATACTGAAATAAAAGGAAAGTGGCCAAAAAAAATCAGTTTTCAGCGCCATCATTTTTCTACTTACTTTCTAATCACACCAAATACCCACATGCTTTTCTGATGCCAGTATGCTGGTTATAGAAAAACCCTCTGTGGGAGGAGAACAACTGGGTGGGCCATCTGCATTGGGTCTGAAGGGGACATGTCCATCATTAGGAAGAGAGAAGACATCTTTTGTAAAGGTGAAGAAACACTTACCTTCCTGTAGTTCTTCAGGAAGTGTTGTCCATAATATATATTCCACTGTTGGTACACATGCACCCAGTGCATTCACGTTCAGATTATTTTGGCTAGCAGTGTCTTTTGGGGGCTACATCTGTAACGTGAATGTCCTTGTGCCTCTAATCGATGACATAAAAGGTGGGGCAACCCCAACTGCTCCTCAGTTCCTTCACCAATATGGAAACCAGGTGTTGTCAGACTCTCTGTGGTAGCAGGGAAAGAGGGCGGCTCACGGAATAGATATGGGCAACATATCTTGAAGAACCACAGCTACTGTAAGGTAAGTAACTATTTCTTCTTCTTCTTCGAGTCCTTGCCTACATATATTCCACTCTTGGGACTCACAAGCAATAACCTATTTCATAAGAAATGGGCACTAGGAGCCTACCTAAATAATGAACAAAGCGTGGCCCTACCAAAATTAACATCAGATTTTGACACTTCCACTAAGGAGTAAAACCGGGCAACTATGTGCACTAGACCCTAAGTACAGCTCTCTAGTATTGGACTATTTCTCAAAGCAGCAATAGAAGCTGCTTGCACTCTTGTAGAGTGAGCTGTCACTCTCACCGGTGGGTCTATATTTCCTAACTCATAGCACAGTCTGATATGAATAGAAATCCAGTTAGAAAGTCTCTTTGTTGAAATGGCCTGACCTTTCACTCTGTCCCCATAAGGTATCAACAAACTCGGGGAGACCCTAAATGGCTTAGTTCTGGCTTTGTAGAAAGAAAGTACCTAAGAACTTCTAGGGCATGAGACTTAGCCTTACCTTTGTTGGAATGTGGCTTGGGGAAGAACATAGATGGGCATATAAAACTTTGTTTAGATAGAAATCAGAGACTACCTTGGCAAAAAATTTTGGGTGAGGTCTTAAGGACATCTGGTTTTTGCACATGGGGACCCTTGCACTAGTGCTTGCATCTCTCCTAGCCTTATGGAGAATATTATTGCTCCCAGGCAGGCTGTTTTGATGAAAATGTGATCATGGTGCAAAGGGTGGACCCATTAACTCTGTCAGTACAATATTTAGATCCCAAGGAGTGGGGCATTCTCTGACTGGGAGATAAACCCTCATAAGGTCTTTTAGGAACCAAGGCACCAGAGGGCATGAAAATGTAGATTATCTCTATATTGTCCTGGGGGAACATGCACTGACATATCCAGGTGATAACCACTTGGCTGATACAGAGACTTCAACCACCCTTGCATGCAATGAAGATGAAGTCTGTCATGCTGCATTACATAGGTGGAGGAGGCTATTGTGTCCTAAAAGTCTGAGACAAGTCCTCACCAATATCTTGGGATGAACTTGTAGGTAGATGGGACAGGTCTTGCAATCTCTCTTGTGGAAGATAAGCCATTTGAGATATTACCTCAAGCTGGAGAGGCAACTGTAGGTAGATTGGATGGAGAGATTTTTTTTAGGTTCAAGAACCAAAACTGCCTCAGCCATGCTGGAGGTACACCATGATTATCCCTTGAATGGAAATTAGTATTGACTTTTCACCTGTTCAGGTCTAAGAGAGAACAGAGACCACTGAAGGGGGTCAGCTGGCTGCTGATGCGACTTTTTTTGGATAAAGAGGCTCAAGAGACTAGCAGATGTTCTGTACAAGATAAATCTATACTTATTCTGAGATAAGCTGCCACGACTTCTCGCCATTTTTGTGAATACCCTTGATTCTGTCAATAGATTAAATGGTAGCAAACTATATTGGTAGTACAAATTGTGCAGTTGAACTCTCATACCTTCTGTATGCAGGGCAAATTGCTATATTGAAATAAGCATCCTGGCGGTCATATGCCGTGTACCAGTCAAGTGGATTTAGGGTTAGAAGTATCAAGTTCAGAGCCACCTTCCTGACCTTGAGAGTGTGAATAAAGGTGTTCAACTGCCTCAGGTCCAGAATAAGGCACCAGCACTCTTTCTTTTTGGGAATCAGAAAGCAATGAGAGTAAAACCCCTATGCTCTGTGCTCTTGAGGCACTTCTTCCACTGCTTTGGGATTTAGAAATGACTGCACATCCTGATGCAGCCTGCTGTCATGAGAGGGAGCCTGAAAAGGGATGGAGAAGATGTATAAGGATTGGGGCTGACGGTGGTCTGGAATTAGATGGAATAACCCATTTCTATGATTTTCAGGTTCCAGGGCTCCATGATGATCCAGATCATATGAAAATGAAATAAAAGATTCTCAAGAAGAGGGGATATAACAGAAATATCCAGAAGAATATGTATACTGCTCTTGACCAAGGACTTAGATCTGCTGCCTTGATGAGGAGGATGCAGATGACTTCCTTTTGTGGAATTTTTGGCACTTTCTTGGAGTTTCAAGTTGTCTTTATTGGGTACCTCTCCTGTGGTTGAGGCCTAACGTGCTTCCACTTTGATGCAGGAGTATAGATTCCTAAGGACCATAGTGTGGTACATGAGTCCTTCAGAAAGTGTAAAGTCTTCATCGTTTTCACAGTGAAAGTTTCACATCCCTCAAACAAACATCCTCAGTTGTAATTTGTACCTCTTTAGGGATCCCTGATGACTAGAGCCAAGAGGATCTCCTTCTGGCAACTGAGGTAGCCATAGATCTGGGAGCTGTATTTGTAGATCAATAGCTGCTTGGAGGGCTGTACACACCACCAGTTGACCTTTGTCCAGCAAATACTTAAATTCCTCCCTAGTACCTTAGGGAAGGTATGACACTTGGCAGATCAGGTGCCAACTCATGCCAGAGCCCTAGGCTAATTCACTTGTGTATTAGTATAGATCAAAGTGATGGTTAAATGTATAAGAATGTACTTGGTGTTTAAACTTCATGAAAACTAGTGGGATGTTACTTGCATTGTTTTCACTTATTTGTATCCTGTTATAATACAGTAGCAAACATTTACATTGTGTATACCCCATAACTAAATAACCTATCATATGAGCCACCAAGCAAGAAAGAAGCCTTGTGGAATGCAAATGAAGAATTTTAACAGAAAAGTGCTTATTTCAAAGCCAAGTGGTCATTGTTTGTGACGTTTGGAGGTCAAAGACTCAAAATGCATTCCTTACTCTCTGTAATCAAAGGAAAAGTTCACATGTAAAGTGACACTATCCATTTGATTTCTGTGAGAAGCAGCTATAAGTATGGATTCAAGGAAGGATCCTGCATCTATGGACAATTTGGACTCTTACAGGGAAGGGTACCAGATGCAAAGCAGAGCTCCCCAGAGACAATATGGGCTTCCTGAAAAGACTTTTGGGAAACTGGCAGTTTATTACATCACTGCCACCATTTGAAATTACAAACTCTGACTCACCTGTGCAAATATTTTCCCTGCTTTAACCTCTCAATAACTCTCATTTCCTTTTCTTAGCTAATAAACTTTTAGTTAGTTTACTATAGAATTGGCTACTAGTGTTATCTTTGGTATAAGATCTAGAGTACCAGTTGATCAGAGGTAAGTGACTGGTCTCTTGGGACTGGAAACAACCTAAATGTGATGTGATTTTTGGTGTAAGTAATCATTTTATCACAAAGTTCACTTTGTCTGGGTGGCAAGATAGATTGGAGAGTCTATGGGAACCGTCTGTGACTCCATGGTAAGACTGGTATAGTGATCCAGGAGTTCCTATTTGTCACTGGCTTGGTGAAATCTAATTATAGAACACACCTCTAGTTTTGGGTGTCTGCCCTGTTTTCTGACAGTCTGCCCTGAACTAGGCACTCACAACCATGAGCCATTCCAGACAGTGTGACAGAAGCTTGTCTGCAAATTTAGATATGAAATCTCAATTCATATAATTGTGCTTTACCAACAGGGCCTGGTAATTGGCGATTCTCATTTGGAGCTGTGATGTAGAATTTTTCTATCTTTTGATATTGCTTTTTGTTGACTGTCTTATAGTCATCTAAGTCAAGGCAGATGACATAGGTACCACAGTCTCCTCAGGGGATGTGGATGAGATGAATGCTCGGACAGGATGGTCTTCCGTCTGAGACTCCTCACCAGAGCCATGACTATTCTGTTCAGCAGACCATGGATCAGACTATGCTGGTTGTAGAGTCCCCTTGTGAGATGGATAAGGTGACCTAGCTCTGGACTGAGATGTAGACTCTGTCTTTCTAGCATGACTCATTCCCCATGGAACCTAATAAGGCCAAGAGTGTTGGGAAGCATAAGAGGCAGGTGGCCAAGGGGAATACTATAACACACCAGGGAATACTATAACTCTTTGAGATTCTATAGGCTAAGATAATTAAACTAAGTCTTTGACTCCCTCTCAGGTGTAAACTGGCCTTAATGCCCAGACCTCAGAGAACAAGTGAGTGAAACCTTTCTACTGCCCTTAGAGTCTGAGGAGGAGAATGAATAGTCATCCTGGAGAGGAGAAACTGTACCAGCAGATGTGCTGGGAGACGCCTCAGACTGAACTCTGATCAATATTGCTTAAGTACTCAGTACCACAGGAGCTGGCTTCCTCCTTTCCCAGGGGTCTCAACCCCCACTCAGCTCTAGGGCCCACCTCCACCCCACCTCTTCCTGCCCCTGCCCCAGCTTCTTCCTGCCCCAGTTCCGTCCCTCCCCCAAGCATGCTCCATTCCCGCTCCTACCCCCAGCGCCTCCTGCCCACCGGGGAGCAGCTGACTGCAGCGGGCGGGAGGCACTGGGCAGGATGGGGAGGAGCTGATCCGCGGGGCCACTGGCGGGTGAGAGACACTGCAGGGGAGCTGGCTGCCAGTGGGAGCTAAGTGCTCACTCATTTTTTTTTCATGGGTGTTCCAGCACTGGGACACCCACGGAGTCGGTGCCTATGCTCAGTACCAGTGTAGGAGCAATGGTTGGTACTAGGCGAGGCACCTTCACTACTGCTAATAGCAGGGAATCTGGTACTGAAGAGACGAGTAGGTGTTCTTTACAATGCTTCAGTACTGAATATGTTGGCTCCACAGACAGCTGAGAGGATGACATCAGTATTGGGGTGGGTAGTACTGGGGGACTCAGTGACATAAGAACGGCCATACTGGGTCAGACCAAAGATGGTCTAGCCCAGTATCCTGTCTTCCAACAGTGGCCAATTGCCAGTTGCCCCAGAGGGAATGAACAGAACAGGTAATCATCAAGTGATCCGTTCCCTGTTGCTCATTCCCAGCTTCCTGCAAATAGAAGCGAAGGACGCCATCCCCGTCCATCCTGGCTAATAGCCATTGATGGACCTATCCTCCATGAATTTATCTAGTTCTTTTTTAAACTCTTTTATAGTCTTGGCCTTCACAATATCCTCTGGCAAAGAGTTCCACAGGTTGACTGTGCGTTGTGTGAAGAAATACTCCTTTTGTTTGTTTTAAACCTACTGCCTATTCATTTCATTTGGTGACCTCTAGTTCTTGTGTTATGAGAATGATTAAATAGCACTTCCTTCTTTACTTTCTCCACATCAGTCATAATTTTATAGACCTCAATCATATTCTGCCTTAGTCATCTCTTTTCCAAGCTGAAAAGTCCCAGTCTTATTAATCTCCCCTCATACAGAAGCCGTTCTATACCCCTAATAATTTTTGTTGCCCTTTTCTGAACCATTTTCCAATTCCAAAATATATTTTTTGACAGGGGGTGACCACATCAGCATGCAACATTCAAGATGTGGGTATACCATGGATTTATATAGAAGCAATATGATATTTTCTGTCTTATTATCTATCCCTTTCTTAATGATTGCCAATGTTTTGTTTGCTTTTTGACTGCCGCTGCACATTGAGTAGATGTTTTAAGAGAACTATCCACAATGACTCCAAGATCTCTTTCATGAGAGGTAACAGCTAATTTAGACCCCACCCCTTTATATGTATAGTTGGGATTATGTTTTCCAATGTACATTGTACTCGGCATTTATCAACATTGAATTTTATCTGCCATTTTGTTGCCCAGTCACCCAGTTTTGAGAGATCCTTTTGTAGCTCTTCACAGTCTGCCTGGGACTTAACTATCTTGAGTATGGTAGTTTTGGATCATCTGTAAATTTTGTCACCTCACTGTTTACCCTCTTTTACAGATCCTTTATGAATACGTTGAATAGGACTGGTCCCAGAACAGACCCCTGGGGGACACCACTATTTACCTCTCTCTATTCTGAAAAATGACCATTTACTCCTACCCTCTGTTTTCTATCTTTTAACCGGTTACCAATCCATGAGAGGACCTTCCCTCTTATCCCATGACAGCTTACTTTGCGTAAGAGCCTTTGGTGAGGGACCTTGTGAAAGGCTTTCTGAAAATCTAATTACACTATATCCACTGGACCCCCCTTGTCCACAGGCTTGTTGACCCCCTCAAAGAATTCTAGTAGATTGGTGAAGCATGATTTCCCTTTACAAAAACCACGTTGACTCTTCCCCAACAAATTATGTTCATCTAAGTGTCTGACAATTTTGTTCTTTACTATAGGTTCAATCAGTTTGCACAGTACTGAAGTCAGCCTGTAATTGCCAGGATCACCTCTGGAGCCCTTTTAAAAAATTGGCATCACATTAGCTATCCTCCAGTCATTTGGTACAGAAGCTGATTTAAATGATAGGTTACAGACTACAGTTAGTAGTTTTGCAATTTCACATTTGAGTTCCTTCAGAACTCTTGGGTGAATGCCATCTGGTCCTGATGACTTATTACAGTTTTAGTTTATCAAACCTCCTCTAATGACACCTCAATCTGGGATAGTTCCTCAGATCTGTCACCTAAAAAGAATGGTTCAGGTTTGGGAATCTCCCTTGCATCCTCAGCCGTGAAGACCAATGCAAAGAATTCGTTTAGTTTCTCTGCAATGACCTTATCGTCTTTAAGTGCTCCTTTAGCATATCGATTGTGCAGTGGCTACACTGGTTGTTCAGCAGGCTTCCTGCTTCTGATGTACTTAAAAAAAAGTCCTTTTACTTTTTGAGTCTTTGTCTAACTGTTATTTAAATTCTTTTTTGGTCTAATTATATTTTTACACTTCATTTGCCAGAGCTTATGCTCCTTTCTAGTTTCCTCACTAGGATTTAACTTCCACTTTTTAAAGGATGCCTTTTTGCCTCTCACTGCTTCTTTTACTTTGTTGTTTAGCCACAGTGGCACTTTTTTGTTTCTCTTACCACTTTTTTTTAATTTGGGGTATACATTTAAGTTGAGCCTCTATTATGGTGTCTTTAAAAAGTTTCCATGAAGCTTGCAGGGATTTCACTTTTGGTGCTGTGCCTTTTAATTTCTGTTTAACTAGCCTTCTCATTTTCGTGTAGTTTCCTTTTCTGAAATTCAATACTATAGTGTTGGGGTGTTTACATTCAATTATATTATGGTCATATTACCAAGCAGCCCAGCTATATTCACCTCTTGAACCAGATCCTGTGTTCCGCTTAGGACTAAATCAAGAATTGCCTCTCCTTGTGTGGGTTCCAGGACTAGCTGCTCCAAGAAGCAGTCATTTAAGGTGTCAAGAAACTATCTCTGCATCCCATCCTGAGATGACATGTACCCAGTCAATATGGGGGCAGTTTAAATCCTCCATTATTATTGAGTTTTTTATTTTAATAGCCTCTCTAATCTCCCTGAGCATTTCACTGTCACGATCACCAACCTGGTCAGGTGGTCGGTAATATATCCCTACCGCTATATTCTTATTATTAGAGCATGGAATTACTATCTCTAGAGATTTTATGGTACAGTTTGGTTCATTTAAGATTTTTACTTCATTTCATTTTATACTTCCTTTCACATGGAGTGTCTCTTCCCCACCAGCACAACCTGTTCTGTCCTTCCGATATATTTTGTACCCTGGTATTACTGTGTCCCATTGATTATCCTCATTCCACCAGGTTTCTGTGATACCTAACATATCAATATCCTCATTTAATATGAGGCACTCTAGTTCATCCATCTTATTATTTAGATTTCTAGCATTGGTATATAAGCACTTTAAAAACTTGCCACTTTTTAGCTGTCTGCCATTACATGATGTAATTGAATGGGGCTTCTTTTCATTTGACTGTTTCTCATCAGATCCTACCTGTATCTTAACATTATGGGTGCCTGAAGTACATTTTTGTGCCTTGTGCTCCCCTTTCAGCTGAGCCCTGAGAGGATTTGTGGCTTTTAAGGAAGGACCTGATGATGGAGACCTAGGTCTCGTCCCTCTGTGGACTCTGCTTTTTCCTCCCCCTTGTCCCCTGAGATTTAGCCAGGCAAGGAGGATCTTTAGGAACAGCTGTTTCAACTCAGAAAGTAGAGGAGCCAGCAGGAGCCCTTTTAGAGAATGAGCACTCAAAGGTTTTTGCCCAAGGCACCCCAGGGCCTGAAGCAGGATTCACTGACCTCTCTAGCAGGAACTTTTTCAGGTGAGATGCCATAGCTCCTTCGATGCACTGAGAAACTGATTTACAGATGGCACATCACTATGTAATGTGCTGCGCACCCAGATACAACAAGCATCTGGCATGCCCATTACTGAGAGACATTACTGCCAGAAATGAAGGGCAACTGTTAACGCCTGGAAACTTGTCTTCAGTCATTATGATTGATCCCTGATTCCCTGTATTGGGGCAAACCCTGAGGAAAAACCAAAATTCCTTATTATTGAAGAAAAAAGGAGAGGCTAAACCAACAATAATCACTAACGAACAGCTATCTATTTACAAAACCATGGGTAAGCTGCACAGTGAGCAAAGAGGGTACTGCCATGGTGAGACAGAACTGAGGGGCAGGTGGGGTCACTCTGCCCTTTATACCCTCAGTTGGAGATATGAGGATACACAGGGAGTATCTACATTGCAGCTGGGAAGGTGTCTCCCAGCCTGGGCAGACCAACACATGCTAGTTCTGCTCGAGCTAGCATGCTAACCATAGCAGTGTGGATGCTGTGGCAGGGGTGGCAGCATGGCCTAGCCACCCAACTACAGACACAGGTTGTTGGGCGGGCTTGTACGCACTCAACCAATATTGCTGCCCGTGCTGCAACAGCCACACTATTTTTAGTGCACTGGTTCGGCCATCTGTCTACCTGGCTGGGAGACACTCCCAGGTGCAGTGCAGACATACCCTCAGAGCACGGGCAGCTTCCAATGGACACGACTGACCAAAAGAATCTGAACTCACGTGCTCTGGGTGCATGCCCTGCAACAGCAAAATACACATGGACAAGCACTCAAAGAAGAACATCTTGTTTTTTTATTGCTGTTTAATATTACTACTTCAACACACAGGGTCTATTCTCCAGTCAATGAGTGTATGTAATACCTATTAATACTAAGGACATTTAGGGCCTTGATTTCCAGATACCTGATTTGCACCTGCAATTACTGAACCTCCATGTAATGGCAGAAGCAGATGTGTACTAGTCAAGAGATAGATAACAATCATTTGTTTAAAGGAGCTGTTCGTCTAAAACAAAATCACCCTCAATATGTTTGCGGCGAGTTTAGGTCAGTCTCTTAAGACAAAAGGTGGCTGGCTAGCAAAAGCCTCCTGTACAGGTTTCACAGTATATCAAGAAAGCATTAACTTCTATGCTTTGTTTATTCTAGTACAGAAGAAACATGTATTCATGGAAATGAAAATTATCATTTGTCCCCTACCTCTATACTGACAGATTCATCCTCAGGGATTTTTCCCATTTCTACTGAAAACACTGATTTTGGAAGTCTGCTCAAATACTAAAAGGTTTCAGAGTGCATCCGATGAAGTGAGCTGTAGCTCGCGAAAGCTTATGCTCAAATAAATTGGTTAGTCTCTAAGGTGCCACAAGTACTCCTTTTCTTTTTGCGAATACAGACTAACGCGGCTGTTACTCTGAAACTTTGAATTACTTCACCTTTTCCCCCAATAGGTGGCATTAGCATGTAGTAATGTAAGTGACCAAGATATTTAGGTAGACTTGATAACAGATGGCACCATGATACATTCAGAAAGGTAGTCTGTTGCCTACATCAGAACATTCTTGCTGGAATACTTGACTGTGGTCAAATAATAGGCGGTCAGCTGACAGGCCAATTGACATTGTTTGATGAGTCAATTGACCAGACAAGCCTACATAAGGCTTTCTGCAACTTCACTGGGTGAGGCACGGGAATGTACTGAGAGATGTGGATAGGGGAATTTCAGTGGATCATACACTGCAGCCCCTACACACTGGAACTGACCATACCCCATAGCCAGCAGACCACATACCTGAAGTGCCCAGTAGGAACATACTAAGGCTGAATTCTAGAACTCCCTGGAGAGCTTATTTAGGCATCATGCCCTGATGTTGTGTGGGTGTGTTGGGAAGCGAGGGAGTGGAGTCATTGTTCATCTACTTGCAACCACTCCCAGCACAGGACAAGATTGAGCTCTAATGAGTGAATGTCATTTCATTTGTGTATAACAATTTAGATAAAACAAACATGTAGGGACTAATTCCTCTCTTGTGCAACTCCACGGGAACTGGCAGATAGAAAACATAACAATAGATCTGAATAATATTCACTTTGACCATAATGCCCAGTTAAAACAATTAATGTAAGCGGCCATCTGCCTTCTAAGTGCAATTATGCTGTGTACAGAATGTCAAGACTACTCTTCCCGAAGCAAATAGTTTAGCCAGCAGGGGCCCTGGCAATAACCCAAAACAAACTGCACCATGTGGGTTCACAGAAAACCTAATCTTCTTGACTCTCCAGCTCCAACTGAAGCCTCTCTTTTCTATTTTTTTTCTCAGATCATTAAATTTGCATTAGCAAAACATCACCATTCAAAAGAAAGAAGACTATTTTGTATTCCAAAATATTCAATACCACCAACAGTAAAAGGCAAATGTTTTACCTGTAGTATCAGATGATTGCGTTACTCTTCCATATGTATTATGTCACACACACATGCACAGAATGACTTCCTTGCAGCACTCATGAAGAGGTGCATGATCAAGCCCTAGGGGGCCTCAATTCAGCAGATCACTTAAGCACGTGCTTAAATTTAAGCACACACTTAAGTTCTTTGTTGTATTGGACCCTGTCCATTTTTTAAACATATATTAGTACAGAAAAAATGGCCCAATGCTGCATAACACTGGCAGCCTCAACGTCAGTACTTAATGGGAATCCTCATTTGTAGTCAATTAGCGCTTTGTAGGTCCTGCTGCTGCTCACATCCAAGTCTTGGTCTACACATATATTTTGTACTGGTATAACTATGTTGATTAGGTGTGTGATTTCTTACCCATACAGTTTTACCAGTACAACTTCTAGTGTGGATGTATCTATACCAGTATAAAAGATGCCTTATACAGGTATAGTCATTCCCCTTCCTGTGCGGGGAATAACTATCCCATTATAAAGCATCTTTATACCAGTGTGACCAGGCCAGACTAGGGGCGTTGCACCATTTTAACTACACGGGTATAGTTAAAGCAGTACAACTTTTGTGTACAGACAAGTCCTAAATCAATGGCAAAAATCTGATTCACTTCAATAGAAGCACAATTTTGCAGACTGATAGGAAGGTAAACAGAGAGACTTTGTAATTCGTGCATATCCCAGAAATGACTCCATTCTTTTATTTTGTTTTAAATTTTCTTAGGCAATTTACCAGTGGACTATACTAGACCATAAGCATGAGCTCTTTTAGCCTGAGAGGAAAATGTTTGAGCAAGTTGGGAGGGAATGAAAATAGGGGGTTAGAACAGAATGACTTTTTCAACTTATATTTACAGTAGCTGTGATGTCACTTATTTTGGCAGAGGTAACCTGGCATCTCCTCTCCAGCTTTTTCAGGGGTTTAGGAAGGTAATTACTGACTCAAATTATGTTCAAAAAATTGCTAATTACATTTTGAATCAAGCATGATGTATATTTTCCCCTTTACGCAATCTTACAAACAAATGCTTCATTTTAATGGAGCCTTTTTCATTTCTCCTTTACTAATGATTGTGGCATAGTTATAGTGCCTTGATAATACAAGTTTGAGACTGAAGTGCAAAATTCCATTTTACTCATTGGGCTCCTTAAATTTATATTAATTCATACCACATTACAACTTATTATTTGTATTATGGTTGTACTGTACTAAGGGACCCCAACCAACATTGGAGCTGCGTTGTGCGCGACACAGGTCAAACCCATGATGAGAGAATTCCTGCTCCACAGAAGTTAGAGTCTAAAATAGACAAGGCAAAAGGTGGAAAGGGGTACAGAAGCACAGAGAAGTGAACAGACCTGCCCAAAGTTATAGATGCCACATCTGTAGAAGAGCTAGGAATAGAACCCGGGTGCCCAGAGTCCCAATCCAATACCTTAGCTATTGGATCATGCTGCCTCCTGGTAAAATATTTCCTAATCTGGGTAAAATCTAAATCTTTTACAGCTTTTTAATCAATTCTCCTCTGCCCACAGAAAAGTACAATCGATCACCCTGTAACTTTGAACTGTTATGGCAAGTTCTTGTTGTAATGTTTATAGTAACCTTCTTTTATGCTAAAAATAGCTCTCGTAAACAAGCTTTGATTAATTCCCACTGTCAGGATGTGCGCTGTTCCCAAGTTTTAGAACACTTTTTCCATAGATGCTTGCTCATTTCCTTTAGTCCAACCTCTTGGAACAAATTTAAATGCTAAAAGTCAGATTTCCCTTGAAAGATATAACAGCTTAGGTGTAAATAAGTGCCATATGCCATCTGAAAGAAGAGTCTGTATTCTTTCAGTCACCTATTGTCTTGCTCAGATGTGACTTTTTAAAATTTAAAGACGTACCAAATGCATGTGTGGTCTATTGGAAATCGTCTGTACTGGCATGACCTAGGAGTCAATCTTCAATGCTCGACTCCTCCCCTGGACTAGGCAAAGACTCAGAAAGTTGTCTGGATGTCATGTTCAGCAGATGAAATCACATGCTGCCTAACAACAACAATTACTGCTCCCTACTCCCCCCAGAAAGGGTGACAGGGTTTTATCTGCCGTATGGGGGGGAAAGAGTGAGGATTCTTTGTTAGGATACATGTACTGTTTCTGTAAAACTATGAGAGGAGAAGGGTAAGGGAAGGTTCTAGGAAGAAGCTCTACAGCAGTGGTTCTCAACCAGCGGTACACGTATCCCTGGGGGTAGGCAGAGGTCTTCCAGGGGTACATCAACTCATCCAGATATTTCCCTAGTTTTACAACCGGCTACATAAAAAGCACTAGTGAAGTCAGTACAAACTAAAATTTCATATAGGCATTGCCTTGTTTATACTGCTCTATATACTATACACTGAAATGTAAGTAAAATATTTATATTCCAGTTGATTTATTTTATAATTATATAGTAAAAATGAGAAAGGAAGCACTTTTTCAGTAATTGAATGCAGTGTCACTTCTGTACTTCTGTTTGATTTTGTAAGCAAGTTGTTTTTAAGTGAGGCGAAACTTGAAGGTACACAAGACAAATCAGTTTCCTGAAAGGGGTACAGTAGTCTGGAGAGGTTGAGAACCACTGCTCTACAGTGAACCACAGAGAAACAGAATAGCTTTACAAATAGTATTATTTGTCTTATTCTAGTAAAGTTTCTCTTGATCAGTATCACAGGAAATTTAATTTTTCTGTGATTCTCTGTCCTGATATAACAATCCTCATGTCTGAGAAGATATTCTCTATTGATTCAATAAAAGCTGCAATTTAGATGCATCAGCAAAAAGCCATTAGGAAAGCTCCCAGCTTCCTGAAGGGTTCACTTAGAGACAAGCACATCAACAACTTCTAGAAAATATTTGCTTTCTTGCTATTTAGTAACTTTATTACAAAGCATTCATATCCAGTCAGGGCCACCCAGACCTGTGAGGAGGTTCAGGAGGCACTCAGCACCATGTAGGATCAGGCCCTTAGCTGGAGTAAGTCAGATATGACTTTTCTCAGGAGAGATGCCATTGCAGGAATGTAATATTCAACATGCTCTCCCACTCTCACTGATGGGGCTGGGGTCGACACAGGGAGTTATTTTTCCAATTAAGCAAAGCAAAGCAAACAAACAAGCTATTTTTAAGAAATGTTTTATGTCACAATGGCCTCAGCTTGTCCAGACATGCTAAACAATAGCCAGACCACTGTTCTGTAGAGTTTATGCTATCCCTTAAAATCATACAGAACAGCTATTTTTTCCCTTCTGCTCCCTGCTGGCTTTCCGGCTCTGTTGTCTCTCTCCCTTGAAACAACTTCACACCGACTTCCTTGCAGCCTCCCTTCTCTGAAACAACTTCCCGTCTGCTTCCCAGCTCCCTCTCCATTCCTTCTGCTGTCTCTCCACAGAAACAACTCCCAACACCCAACTTCCTTTGCTGGATTTCTACATAGAAAAGTGTCCCAGGTGTCTGTACATTTAGAATGAGGAGAGGGAAAGCTGACAAAACAATCTTTGCCTGATTAGCCCAATGAAAGTATCTGGCATAATGTGGACCATATTACATGGTCCTGAAAAACACAACTCACTAACGTCAATGAGAGTTCAGATGTGCAAGGCATTGGTCCCAGTGATGCTTCTTTTCTCATGAGTGTTGTCACAGTCTCAGTTTAATTGCTGGCAACATATATTCATATACAAAATTGATATTTAAGTAGCCTGGCTATACCCCAGCATTCCCAGGCCAGCCGGGAGATATAATCCCTCCAGCATGTCCTGGGTCAGTCTCAGGGCCTCCTCCCAGTGGGGCATGCCCAGTAGTGTTCCAAAGGAAGCCTCCCAGGGGGCACCCTTATCAGGTGCCTGAACCATCCCAGATAGCCCCTCTCGATCCAGAGGAGTAGCAGCCCTACTCCAAGTCTCTCCCAAATAGCCGAGCCCCTCACCCTGTTTCAGAGAGTAAGCCCGGCCATACGCATATACATGCAAGTGTCAGTCCATCAAATTTTATCTGTTTACTAAAGTTCCCAGGAACCGGATTCTGCAAACTCTTACACCTCTTTGGACTTCAGCTGAGCTATTCACAGTAGTAAAATGCAGGATCAAGATCCTAATTTGGAAAAAACCAAGATACACTCATTTTCTGATATAAAGATGACAAAATCTACCATGCTAGTATAATTAGAAGACATCTTGAAAAATCTTTAAGGTGATCATATTTAACAATATCTCTACTAAGTTCCAGTTATATTGTGTACTGTTCCGTCTATGCACAGCATGGAAACAATTATAAAACTATTGTTTCAGTTTGCTTCCTGTGATACTGATCTCAATCAGGCTGTCAGACCTACAGACTGTATTTCTAAATGTTAAAGACTTCCTATCCTACATTCCCACACTGAATCGCCTACTGTGAAAATCAAAGGGAAATGTGTTACTAAGTAAAGAACAACTTTTATAAAAGCAAAACCTGGTATTTTTTACCCTTTTGAACGCTGAGATATTCAGCCAGCTATTTCCTATTATGATAGGACACAAAGGGCCAAATTCAGACCCTTCAGTGACTTCAATAGAGTTGCAACATCTTACATGGAGGCAGGTATTTTCAGAGGGCCTTAATGGAGGAGGAAGTGGGGATAGAGCATTGGACTGGGACTCAGGAGACCTAAATTCTATTCCTGGCTCTCCCAGTGACCTGCTGGGTGACAATGACCAAGTCACCTAACCTCTCTGTGCCTCATTTTACCCTTCTGTAAAACAGAGATAATGACCCTGACCTCCAATGTAAAACCCTTTGAGTTTATTATTAAGCATTTATTAAATTATTTTAATTATTATTGTTAATGATGGAGTCAGGCACTCATTGACTTTCAAGAGCAGTTGGCTATCTAATTGCTTTAGGCCCCTTTGAAAATCCCTGTTACAGTGTGAAAGTAGGATCCAGTCCTCTGAGGTGCTCAGCACTCTGAATTCTCACCCCTATCAATGAGAATTAAAGAAGTCAGCCCTGACAGGATCAGACCCCTGGCAGGACCAGAACACGTTGCAAATACTTTGATATCAAAATGTATTTTTTCTTAAACGACTGTAGCATTTGGTAAAAACAATCAAAGCTTGAATAATAACAAAAACACTAAGCAAACAGTATTGTGTACTGGATTCCCTTTAAAGTATTTTTTTCAAGTTGAATTGGCAGCTTGCTTTACTGACAATGTGAGTACATAAATGCAGCACATATTATTTTTACAGTTACAAAATAAATACACTCAAGTCCAGTTTATATAAAATGTCTAGCTGACTTAATCATGGTTGTGTCCAAAAAGACAAGATAAAATGAAAAGGAGTAGCCTGCGTTGAGGCGATCCGTGGCGTTTCATGGAGTGTGCAGTCCTTTAAATTCCCATTTGCAATGTCAGCAGTCAGAGACCAGCTGTCACACTAACTTCTGTGCTTCTAATCAATCATTTTATCAATGTACCCTACTGGAATTAGGTTCCTCGTGTATAACAAAAAGGCCAAATTCTGCTCTTGTGAACACCAACATAAATCAAGGGTAACTTTATTCAAGCTACTGCAGCCAGTTTCGATTTAGAGTGGTGTGACTGACAACAGAATGTGGTCAAGTATCTCACAACCCACTTTCCATTTTGTTCCACACTACTTTCAGAATGTTTGCGTGATGAGCAGCAATCCTGGTCATACATGAGCGACAAACTAAAGGTTTCCATTAAATTTGACATTTCAGGATCATCTGATGACTGCTAGTATGTTGCTAAAATGTATCTAATTCAAAAGAGCCCATTATCAAAGGTGGTAAACTAATTCTCATCCTGCTTTCAAATTAATTGATCAGAAAAATTATGCTACTTAAGCCTTAACTATTGTACATAACTATTATACAGCAAAGTCAAGTTCTTCATATTATTAGCCAGCCCCTGTTCTCTCTTGAGGGACAAAAACAATATTTTTTTCAGCTAAACCTTGACTGCTAATAGTTTGCTCAGAAATGCCAACTTTTATTTACCAAAAAATTGATTTCCAAATATCACGCTTATTCAGGGCAAGAAATAATTTCCTAATGGGTATAGGTTTACTTTAGGCTAATTCTTTAAATATATAATTCCTAAAATATCTCAATCTGTGTTTCCTTTTTGGGAATTTATTGGTAGGTTTCTATTCTCCCTTGATACCAATGCATTCTACCCACTAGTCTTAATGGTAATCATGTGTGAATACTGAGGGAAGCAACAGGCTGATGAAAGTAAAGTTTTGTCTCGTCAAAAAGGATTTCAAAAATCTTTGCAGTAATTTAACACTGCTATGTTCTAAAACCAATAAAATGTTTAAACTACATATTTCAAATATTCAGGGCCAAATTCATCTGTAGATCACTTGGTTAACTTAAACAGATATGCACCTGAGATGAACAAGCCTATGGGCCAAGATTTTCAGAAGTGACTAAGGATTTTGTATGCTCAGTTTGAGACACCTTAGAGGGTTCTGATTTTTGGAGAGCAGGTATAAAGCACTGTCTGAAAAATCAGGCCCCTTTAAGGTGTTCAAGATGGGCCCTCAAAAGTACAGACACACAAAATAACTTCTGAAAGTCTTGGATGTCTAAAGCTGCATTCTGTGTAGTAACAACTCAGACTTTGGTTAGAAGATGTAATTATGTTTGCTGTACAAACAGAAGAACAACATCTGACTTGCTGCTGGATTTATAGTTAAATATATACCTGGCTTGGAAGATAAAAAGTTGAATTATTAAAACAAAGGCTGTCACAACTGTGACTGATGACTTATTTCAGGTTCATTTAGCTACTTGGCATTGCAGGCAAAGTGATTCAGTTGAATTCACCACAAACTTGTTTTAAAAGCTGATTTAATATCACAGACAAATCATGCCAGTATCACATCTTGGAACTGTCAAACAGTATAAACTTAAGCCAGACATGTATGAGGGCACTAAAAGATATGTTTTATTCATACTTCTTAGTCTGCCAAGAAATATAGATTAATTTCTTTTTGAAAGAGTTAATTTTGCCTTAGTAATTGCCAGATGAATCTGGTGTCCTTGTGAGATGATGAGAACAACAAATCGTAAGTTACTTAATTTTAACTTTCAAAAACATCCTTGTAATATAATAATGTTATCTGATGAAGTGGATTCTAGCCCATAAAAGCTTATCCCCATGTAAATTTGTTAGTCTCTAAGGTGCCACAAGAACTCCTCATTGTTATCTGTCTAGTTGTCCTTAGTGAAAAAAAGAAATTTGTTTTCCCACTAATCTAGTCTACCTCTACCCAATCAATAGCTCACAATCTGTAGATGAAAAAAATGTCTTCAATTTTTAAAATTGGTTAACTGGTAACTAGTTGGCATGACAGATGGAGTTTTTAATTGGAAGAAAGTTTGTTTATTTTATGCAACTTGTTTGAGTATGGCATATTACTGACAAAACCACAGATGATATGCAAGTTCTGTTAAGTAAAAACAGTTTTCTGAAGATCCCTCTATTTTATTTCCCATTATAATAGGCACAGATAGTAATTGTGAGAAAATTACATTCTATGAGCCAAGAATAAAAACTCTTAAATCAGTTCTGAGGAAGTGGAAAGGCATCACAGTAAACACACAGGCACCCCATAATCACCTGGAAACAGAAGTGCATGAATTTGACTTAATCTGACGTGACCTGCTGAAAAACCACAATTAGCATGTGACTTAGCTATTACACTCCATGATAAAACAGACCCTCAGGAAGTAACAGAAAAAGTAAGATGCTTTCTAATAGCGTTTTTTTTGGTTTTTTTTTGCAGTATTACTACATATCCCATTTGTCAACTTAAAGACTGTGGGTAAGATCTTGACTCCATTGAAGTCAACGGGAGTTTTGCCATTGACTTATTTGGGAACAGGATTTCACTCATACGATTTCATGTTTAACTCAGGCATTGTATGAGTTATTGTTAAGGTTGTAGTTTCAGTGTTTAAGAGGTCACTGTATCAAAATCAACCCAGAAAGATCAAGAAGTGACACGCAAATCTTGAAGACATGGTTAACTTTGAAGAACATGCAAAGATTCAGGTCTGTTTTTAGTTTAATCGAACAGTTTTACGATCCCTAGATCTTACAGTGTTTAGTCCAAAGAACTAAGTGACCCTTTGATTTCAGATGTTGTAATTACTCCTTATACATCCCATTGTAGGTTATGAGTAATGGCATGCCTCCAAACATCAAGAGATCCATTCTTCACCATTTTACATCCCTAATTTTTTCTGTCAGAAAACTAAATACAGGTGTTACTCCTTGCCACAATTCAGAACCAAAGAAGAATGGAAACTACTATTACAGTTGCTTTCATTGATCTTGCAGGTTGTGGGGGCCGCAGATGCCCACCAACGTCACTTCCCAGAGCAGTGTACGCTCAGAAGTGGTAGCAGTAATTAAAAACTTTTGAAATACATTCCACAGTTTACACATCCTGAAAGATCCCATTCACCATGTGTGCCGTCATATACCTCTCTATCAGCAAAATGGGTGGTTTCTATTTTAACAGAATCTCTCCATCCAGGTGAAATATTTTAAGATTGTGGCTTTAGCTATTTTGGCACATTGTGCCTCAGCTCTACCAGAATACCATCTATTATCTATCTACTATCAGCCTATAGTACAATTAATCCTTTTAAACAATGTTTTTTGGACATTCACAATGTCAGAGCTGCCTTCTAAATGCAAGTATGCAAATGTGTTTTCCATGCCAAATCAGGGTTTACCTATCTCAGCATGGAAAATTTTCTGCAATTTATAATCTAGGTATTTTAATTAGGATTAAATTCTTGAAGCCTGAAATCTTTTTAATTGATTTTAATTAACCATTTTCTTGGGCATTTTTAGATGAGTTTCTACCTATATGAAATGTCATTGAATTTGGCTTCAATTCTTACTTTGACAATTAATACCTTGCACAATTAATGACTGATATTGCTCAATTTTCTCTAAGCCCTTAAAAAAATCACATTGTCCTGATGAAAAGCTATGCTCTCATGTTTGCCTGAGTTCTCAGAACACATGCTGAGATGTCCCATTTATTATTTTCTAAATACAAGAGACTAAAGGCATAAGCATACCTTTGCCATTGTGATATCAACTAACATTGACCTCTCTCTTATATGGGCCTTACCTGAGGACAACAGTTTGTGAGTGCGTAAGAAACTGATTGCCAGACGCATTATGGATGCCTTGTCCAGATGCGAACTAACATTGTGGGGCAAGGGCAGTTCATGGGCTAATTCATAGAATACTTCAGTCTCCTTGCTTCTTCTGCACCTTGCTGCATCTCTTGATTTCTCCTTCCTCCTTTCTGAGCTGCTCCTATAAAGTAAGCAAAAAAGACAGCTCCTGAGAAGCAATTCATATCTTAAGAGAGACATTCACTGCCAAGGAATATAATCTTCTCAGCAGTGAGCCAGCTGGGCCATTTGAATTAAAATAATAGATGTGATAGCATTTTGATTCTTTATAAAAGCCCCTGGAAAGTGACATCACAATAAAAAAAATTGATATTTCATTCAGGTCAGCATTTGCTCCCACTGAATTCCCATTGACTTCAATGGGAGCAAACTGTGGCCGTTAGTAATAAGACTTAAAAGATACAGCAAATCATGGGTGCTGCCATCTTTCAATTTAAATTTGATTCACTAAAGGACTCTGCTTTCAGGAGATTTTAAAAATTGTTTGGATTTGTCAAACAAGCTGAATTCAGATATTTTCAGTCTTTGGAGACATACATATCTTTCAAAATGCCTTGTAAAGAAACTGACGTACTGACCCCATTTAAAGTTAATGGCAAAACTCCCATTGTCTTTACAAGGGCAAGGATTACATCCAGAATCTTTTTGTTTCCATAACTATATAAAATAACGTATGGAATGATACGGTATTATCATGGAAAGCTGTTCTGATAATTCTGCCTACAGTGCAAGGAACTTTTACAGCACTGTCATATGGGACATATATTTAAAAAAAGACAGCTTAATAATGTGAATTTACTACTGACTACAGATCACTCACAAAGGATCCAATCCTGCCAGGACAAGAGTGCAGAGAGCAGTGCACCAGGGTGACAGGTGCACAGCACCCGTTTTACAGCTGGAACTATTTCAGAAAGTGTGGCGCTGTTCCTAGATATAGCGAGTTGGAAAGGCCATTCCTTGCATTTCAATAAAAGTAAGCAGTATGCTATCAAGCTTTGTTGGTCTACACAAAATGTCCCAGTTCAAAATCTGATGTTACACATGAAAAAACATCCTTTTCATTTTATTTTTTTACTATGAAAGAGACTGTCCATGAAATATATTAATTAGAAAAATACTGTACCATGAAATAAAGCCAATTCTTGGCAAAATCTGTTCCAGTAAAGTCTCCTTCTCTCTCCTGTCTGTCCCTCCAGTGAAATAAACACAACCAACAGAGCCGTCTCCTCCACACTCCAACGAGAACAAGAAATACCGAAGGTCAAAGGGATTTTACAAGGGGCAGTGGACAAAATTAATCCACTAGAAAGCACAATGCTAAGTTTAAAGAAGCAAGAAACACAAGCATATTTGTTACAAGTTTGGGGTGGGCTAGTTTCTTGAGGGAAAACTTCATTAATTCCTACACAGTACTTCATAAATAGCCTTGGAAGGAATAGATTTTTACCAGTAAACATTGGTAGATGTCGATTTCACTGTACATATACAAAGCAATGAAAAAATAGTTCCACTAGAATAATCAAAATTTACAAATAGGCAAAATAAAAAATAAAAAGGTTCTTGAGAATTTAATTAGCGTAAAAATCCAGTGATTTTGACTTTTGAATTAGGCTTGTTAGAAATGGACTAACAAATGAATAGGTATGATTTCTTGATCTAAGGATATTTACTTTGTATATTTTGACATATGATGCTGACCATTTGTGTTTTAACAGTCTATAAAGTCAAACTTTTTGAATATCAATGTCTACTGTCATAAAATAATTGTCTGAGATCCCCCAATAATGTCATGCCACTGTGAAAATCCAAAATGGATATCAATCTAAAAAAATCCTTACAATTCAAAGGTGTTTAAAAATCTTCAGCTGATATAAATCAGTGTAGTCCCATTGACTTTAGTAGAACTTCATCAATTTAGAACAGCTGATGGCTTTGCCCCTTAGTTGTTCATTATACAGTGCCCAGTGAAATGTATTGCTCCATTTCCTGGTCAGAAAATTATAACATAGCAGTCATTTTAAATGACCTGGCTTGGATGAGAACAGGATGTGACACGTAAGAGGTCAATCTCTCAGTTTCAGAAGCTGTAATTTTTTAGCATGTATCCCATTTCTAGAGTCACCCACACAGGCTCTCATTTTGAGGCTATGAGCAAAGATGTTTGTGACCTTGGGCAGATTATAGCATATTTTGAGTGGGAGAGGTTGGGGGCCTGAACAGGTTGGAAGTGCTTGTCATCAGGGAAAATCACAGATGGCTTTGTCATCTTGGCTGCAACTCCGCGCGGCTCCTGGAAGCGGCCAGCCTGTCCATCTCCTAGGCAGAGGGGCAGCCAGGAGGGATCTGTACGCTGCCCCTGCCCGCAGGCACTGCCCCGAGCGACAGCTCTGCAGTTCCCATCGCCCCCAGCTGCCCCTCTGCCTAGGAGCTGGAGGGACATGCAGCTGCTTCCTGGGAGCCTTGCAGACTTCCTCCAACCTGAAGTTAGTGCCGCCCAGAGCCTGCACCCCGAACTCCCTCCCACACCCCAACCCCCTGCCCCAGCTCAGAACCCCCTCCTGCACCCAAACTCTCTTCTGGATCCTGCACCCCACACTCCCTCCTGCACCCGACCCCCCCCCCACACTCCGAACCCCTCCGAAGCCCCAGCCCAGAGCCCCCTCCTGCACCCCTAACTCTTCGTCCCCAGCCCCACCCCAGAGCCCTCACCCCTCCCACACCCCACACCCCTGCCCCATCCCAGAGCCCCCTCCCACATCCTGAACCTCTCATTTCTGGTCCCCAGCCCAGAGCCCATACACCCCAACACACACCCCAACCCCCTGCCCCAGCCCAGAGCCCACTCCTGGACCCCTAACTCCTTACCCCAGCCCCACCCAACAGCCCACACCCCCAGGTGGAGCCCTTAACCCCTCCCACAACCCAGCCTCCTGCCCCAGCCCAGTGAAAATGAGCAAGTGAGCGAGTGACGGAGGGAGGGGGGAATGGAGTGAGCAGGGGTGCGGCCTCAGAGAAGGGGCGGGGCAGAAACAGGGCCCCAGGGTGGGGGCAGGGCAGGGGTATTTGGTTTTTTGCAATTAGAAAGTTGGCAACCCTAGCCTAGGTGGGTAAGGTTGTAAATGTGTGCTGATAGGCATGTTATGAGAGTAAGGAGTCTCAGAAACACACCTTTTAATCCCTGAGACTGATCTCCAGTCAACTTAGTACAGAACTATTTTTTCCCCAGATGAATATATTCCAAAATGTTGGCAGAGAGATTATGATGAAAGTTATCTAGGAGATGCTGCAAACATGGAAACAGCAGTCACATAGAAATTTGACAATACTTCAAAGGGACTGCTTAAGTGAGTAACAGGCCCTCAAAAGAGGAAACTGATTCTTTACTTTGACTGGTTGGAGTTTTCATTTCATGGGACTATGGTAATTTAACAAACACAAGTTAATTAGTATAGTATCTTACTGTTAAGGCCATAGCCACAATCAAATAAATATAAGAAATATATTTTTAAATCAACACAGCTCAATAAAATAAATACAGACTTTTCAGATGTAAAAGAAGATAACACCAACCCTTCTCCCAAAATCAAGTACACTTTTAAAATCACAACCCATCAAACAAGATGCAAAATTAAAATAAGGATTAGAAATACATTTGTTCATTTAGGTCAGAAGGAACGGACCTTTCACATACTTTTTTCTTGTCTTTATGACTGGCCCGGCAACTAGAGTGAAAGCCCATATAACAGAAACGTTTTCCCCACACAACAAATAATTTTGTTTTTGAGCTGGTGTAGTAGAAGGCATCTGAGCCAAGAACAGGATTGAAGGTAATTTAATAGTGATCTAATAAGTAACGGTCATATTATCTGCTCAAACGCAGTCCCTCCACCCAGATTTCTGCAGTGTTTGTGTGCAGGAGAGTCAGCTACCTCTATTGTCCTCCTTCTGCAGATCGCAGGAAAAGCAGAACCATGTATGTATTTTTACACCAATGTTTTCTCAGGGAAATTATGTTTTTAAAACCCCATTTCTATGTAAAGAAAGCCTATGCTATACTCAAAATGATTCATCTTTAGGAGCAAGTCCACCAGTGGAATAAAGATTAGAAATGGAACAAAAACAAAACAGAAAACCCCCATGCAGCAATATTTACGAGAATTTCCGATTGTGACTTGGAGAATGTAACTCAAACCACAAATGTTTGAGCTCCATTCTAAATCTAGAGCCTGCACTTTTCAAATTGGTTCTAAATTAGACAAAACATCCAAAATTGTAGGAAGTAGCATCCCCACCGAAAAATCTCATTTCAATTCTAAACCAAGCATGTACACAGGACAAGACATTTGCCATTCACAAATTAAAAATGAGTTGTGTAAGACTGGCAACTTCATGATGCCATTCAAGCCACAAAGAAAAATATTTAGTTTTGTCAACCTCAGTAAATATAACATAGAAGTGTGGCTAATGAGGCAAGCTGGTTTCATTAACTGGTTGCCCAAGATTTTTAATAACCTACGCTGTCCTTAGAGAGTCATTGTTTCAAACTGTATTACGCTATCCTTCTACAATGTTTCTGATCACCGTCATTATTTTCGTAGCTGACATTGTTAAAGTTTATTACATACGGCACCCATAGTTCTTCTTTACTCTAAGAATCCTGCAGAAAAGAAGGCTCTCTACCTTTTAAAGAATTAATTTGCTCAATCATTATATTTTTAAATAAATAAATAAGTTATCAGAATGCAAGCACTTCTGCTTGAAATACTCCCCCCCAGGTAACCCCATGTATATCTGTTTTTTTCCTTTTCTCTCCTTAACACAGCACACTGAAGCGCCATCGTTACTGCAACCAGACATGCAACACACACACACACACACATTGGTGCAATGGCAGCCATTTCTCATGGCACAGAGAATCCCAACACCACAACAAAGCTCTGTCTACCCTTCTTTGTTTATTTGCCTGACAGGGACAACTCTTTCAAAGAATGTCACTCAATGCTTGCTCC
Organism: Lepidochelys olivacea; assembly: GCF_965140295.1. NCBI lineage: Eukaryota > Metazoa > Chordata > Testudines > Cheloniidae > Lepidochelys > Lepidochelys olivacea. Next base: position 176,367,724 of record NC_140413.1, on the reverse strand, counting down.
TCCTAGCTGTGAGGTTTCAAAAATTGCTGATGTATATGTTTGTTTGTTTGTTTGTTTTCCCCTGCTCATGGCTGCACAAGCAATGGCAGTCAAGCAAAACAGAGACCTCACTAATATGTGGTGTTTTCATGTTTTCGTTTGCACACTGGAGGCCAAAGCTGGCTGCAGTTACACCTACTGACTTCAGTGGGGGAATATTTTACCCAGGCTAGGGCTTGATTCACCCATGTCAGGAGAGTGGAAGCATAACTACACAACTGGGCTGTACTAAGCCCATGAAAGAGTGTTTACACTGAATCTTATTCATACCTCAGTGTGGTAAGAGGACAGAACAGGGAGGAGGCAGGGCTTAGCAAACTCCTGAATCACTCCCTCACAGCAAATTTTAGTCAGGCTACAACCTGCTTTTGTGGCGAAAAAGAAAGAGCTGTTTGGCCTGAATGGAGGTCGTTTCCTGCAGTGACTCAAAAGCATGGACCTAGCTCACACAAACCTCTGTGGGACATCCAAGGAACAATGTCCAGCGATGGTGTTTCCACCAACACAAAAACACAGAGCCTATCAGCCACCAAGTGCCTCCCGAGAATCCCCAGGTTCAAGGGGGCCTGGCGCCTTGCAGGATTAGACCCTCATGTCCCCATCCATCCAAACACTCATGTTGTAATTGCAGTACAATTCCTCCCTATAAAACAGTAAGAAAGGAATGTCAAAGTCCAAACTTCTGCAGGAAAAAAATGAAATCACCCCCAGATCAGGGAGCAGGCCTGACTGCCTCCCTCACCAGAGTACCTCAGCCTCCTTTCAGGGGGTAATGGTGGGGTGGTTGTTCGGGTGGAAGGAAAAAAGTTCCAAGCAAGGATTTCCCCATGCTAATTTGATGATGCTCTGGAGTGGCTGAAGAAGGGCTTATTCATGCATGAGCACAGTTAATAAAGGATTTGACCTGTAAGAAAAGGAAGTGTTGAGAATGTATGGATGATTCTCAAACCACAGACTATAAGCAGCTTGTCTTCCCTTTCCCACCCTCCCAAAAGGCTGTTTACACAATTCCTTAGTCACTCTTGAGTGTGTTTAGTTCAGATTCTGAAAACTGCTGTTGTATGCGGGGCAAAGAAGACAAAGTACTCAGGAGTACTTCGTGAAATCACTTGAATTTTCAGTAGCAAAAGTTCCCCAGGCCCCCCCCCCCCAAAAAAACCCCAAACAACAGACCAGCCCCAGAGACAACTATAACACCGAAAGACCCCAGTTGGTGGCGGGTGGGATCAAAATGGGACCTCTGGAGCTCAGTGCATGAGCCAAGGCTGTAGAGCAGACTCTTTAATCTCTCTCTCTCTCTCTCTCTCTCTAAGTGGTCTCGGTGCCACTAAATGAGACAGACCACCAAACCCAGAAGGTGTGTGGATTACATACTTCTCCTAAAAAAGAAAAGGAGTACTTGTGGCACTTTAGAGACTAAGAAATTGGTTAGTCTCTAAGGTGCCACAAGTCCTCCTTTTCTTTTTGCGAATACAGACTAACACGGCTGCTACTCTGAAACCTGTCATACTTCTCCTAGTTGAGGAAGTGCATCCTGAGCTTCAGAGCCTTCCCAGTTGAAATCCTGGTCAAGCTGCCCCTTGTAACACCGACAGATCCTTGTCGTCTGTGTGTGGAATTGAACCTGGAGCCTCTGGAGTTTAAAGCATGAGCCTCTACTGCATGAGCTAAAAGCCAACTGGCTGGTAGCTAAGGCTGTAGAGCAGACTCATTTATCTCTCTCTAAGTGGTCTCAGTACCACTAGATGGGACTGAACACCACACCCAGAAGTTGTGTGGGTTACACAACCACACAGACAAGAACAAAGAGCATAACTCCACCAGTCAGATGAGCTCCGATTATTTTAATTATGCCCTGAACAGAATTAATGATCCCCTTTCTCAGGGCGAATAGCCCCTTGCACCAGAATAATCTCACTGAAGTCACTGGGAGTGTTTGCAGAGTCAGGATGAGTTAAGGGGATCACAACCTGGCCCTAAAAAGTAACCCTTATTCCAGTATTGTAGTTGTGTGTATAGCTGTCTACTTTCAGAAAAACAAAGCAACGTACATGCATGTCTATTTTAAAATATGCATGTTTAAATATGCATGTTTAAAATATGCATATTTTTGTCTTAAAATATACTCAGAAGTTCAGTAGGAAAAAAGACAAACTTTTTAGTCATGGGGTAACTAGAACCCATTTGCACTAGGTAAGTAATTCTTGTGTATCACAGGTGTAAAGTGTTCACTAGTTTGAAGTAGTGTTAGATACGCAAATTCTGCCCTGGGCTGCACCTATGCAAGCCCTCTGATTTCAGGAGAGGTTGCATGGAATAGAGACTGGCCCCCTTTATTTAAATAAAGTTAATCCACTCTTGAGCTGGACATATGAACATATGAACTTCTGCTTGGTGCATCCATATTTGTTCTTTTGTCCCACCCCACCAATAACTGGCTTTATGTCAACCAAGAATACTTGTCCTCAGTCAGTATATCTAATCTTTAACCTTTCCATGAACATCTACCCTTCAAAGTTCTTGGTGGCTATTTAGCAGCTAACATCCTGGCAATCCGCTTTAGAGATGGCTCCTTCTGCTATGGACATTAGTGGATCTAGGCTTGTTTAGTGGACTCTTCATGGTGTCACCAGAGTTAATCATCTTCTGTCTTTACACAAGTCCATGTGTGTGGACAATGCATGGCAGTACTGCTGGAACAATTTTTCTAGTGGGGGTCCTGAAGGCAGAAACCATGTATGTGGGTTGTTATTACTACTTCAAGCCAGGGGGTGCAGCAGCATCCCCAGCACCCCTACTTCCAGCACCTATGCTGCAGGGGAGGAGTGAATTTGTGTGTGCATGCATGTGTGTGTGTGCACACGTTTAGGGATAGCCTCCTAGTCAAAAAGGGTTAGTTCTGCAGAATGTTATAACCCTGTAATACAATTAGACTTTGTAGGTTCAAGAGCACTGAAGTTCCAGGGCCTCTAGGGTTAGTACCCAAAGAACTGAAATCAGTATTTAACTATGGCAGTTTTCACTGATACAAAATCTGCTGTACTGCGAATTTATAAAATGTTTAGAATGACATAGCTTTAGACTGACTTACTTTAGTTTACTTAATTAGTTTTGTGTCTCTGGACTTTGTTTGAAACTGCTGTGTAAGTAAACCTCTTAACCTTATAAAGTAACAGGCATATTACTTTACATTTCAAGGCTCATTATTAAGCACTTGTAGCTCAGACATGTATTAAAGGTCAAGAATCCACAGTTAATTAAACTGTCACACAAAATATCTATAGTAATTCATGCTGGCCTCAATGTGAACAGTAAAAGCTTCAGATGTTACCTTGTAGAACAAGAATAGCTATGAAAAGATAACATAAAATATAAATGATTTACTGTACACACAGAATAGCTGACCAAACTGATTAGACCTCATTTAGAACAATAAGAATTTAAAGGAATATTTTTAGGATAAAAGTCATATGAATCTGAAAGCATGCGGTTAATATAATCTTCCATTATTGGTGATTTTTTAAAAAATCAAATGCACTTTTTACCACTTGTTTACATTTTGCATTTCACTCAGTTTGGACAATAAGTGCCAGATACTCAGGTGCTGTAAAATAGCATAGGATCTAGCCCTGAAACTATAAACAGGTCAGTTTCTCTTCTATTTACAGTCATTTTCACTTTCTGGTTCTATATTAGCTCAGTGATGCAGTGTTTGGGTCTTGCACATAGACAAATATTTAACAAATGTACAAAAGTGGGTGTCATTCTTATTTTGTTTTTAAATTTTGTTAAAATGTTTTTAATAATGGGGTTTTGTAACAACTCTATCCACCTTAATGTTCAAAAATAACCTTCACTCTGGGCATCACATTGTCCTTTTGACAATGCCGCTTTAAATTAAGAACATTGATAACTTGTAAATGAAATGTGCATGATAAACAGCAGTTGACACACTCATCAGGAACTGAGGCCAAAAATATGGAAGTTGAGAGTGTAACTCCAACCCATTTAAAGTAGACAAGATTGTCCCAGGCAAAACCAAGGTAAGACTTTCTCTGGTGAAAGGCATTCACTAATGCATTATTTTCACAGGGATGGCCAAATGGCGGCTCATGAGCTGCATGTGGCTCTTTTACAGTTCAAGTGAGGCTCGCAGAGCCCCCTTACCCCACTCCCCCCATTCTTCGCCCACCAGGCTGGGGTGGGGGGAGCTCGGGGCTTCTGCCAGAGATGACTGGTGCCTGCTCAGAGTGGGGACGGGGGGAGCACAATTTAAAGGTTCCCCACAACAAGTTGAGTCACGCCCCCCCAGGCATGTCCCCCCTTACCCTCAGCAGCCCCATCCTACAGCTCCCCAGTGTTAGCTCCTCAAGGAGAAGCAGCAGCAAACAGCTGGGAGCTGTAGGGAGGGGCGACTGCTTTAGCTCTGTGGGGAGAGGTAGCAGCAAAAGCAGTGGCTTTCCCCTGCAGTGGCTCCCTACAGCTGCAGCTCCCAGCTTGCTCACTCCAGCAGCTGCCATGCAGGGTGGGGGCCTGGCTGCACCATGTGACCAAGTGGGGCCAGCATACCTTGGCAAAAATCGGTGGGGCACATGTCATGTGGCCTCCCCACATCACCTCTGGCTTCTGCCCAGCAGGGATGGGGGTCTTGCCTCAGGACTTCAGCAGGAGCAGGGCTGGAGCCCTGAGCCCCGGTGGGCGCCTCCCCTCAGAGCTGGAGCCCCAAACCCCAGCAGGCACCTCCCCATGGGGCTGGAGCTCCAGCAGGCACGCCCTGGCCCTTGAACTTCTAAAGATTGTCATATGCAGCTCGGAGGGTCAGTGAGTTTGGCCATCCCTGTTCTGAAGGCTGAAGCAGACTCAAGTGGCCAAATTCAGCTTAGACTTAAACGACTGTGTTTAAATTATACACCAGGTGTTAACTGGTTTGAAAACAAGTGTATACATATATAAGTGGTAAAGTGGTGTAAGTTGCACTGATTTGGCATCCAGTGGGTGTGCAAAACAAGTGCAAGGTCCACACCAAAGGGGGTTAATTAGTATATTGAGGGAATAGAAGTTTGGGTATTGCAGGAAATCAGTCACTAATAGGAGGGCGAAAGAGAATTAGGGGTATATGTTACCTTATATCGAGGTGGGCAAACTTTTTGGCCCGAGGGCCACATCAGGGTTACAAAACGGTATGGAGGCCTGGGTAGGGAAGGCTGTGCCCCCCCAAACAGCCTGTCCCTCACCCCCTATCCACCCACTCCCACTTCCCACCCCCTGACTGCCCCCTCAGAAACCCTGACCCATCCAACCTCCCCTTTCCCTCCCGCTTCTTGTCCCCTGACCACCCCCTCCCGGGACCCCCCCACCCCTAACCACTCCCACGGGACCCCACCCTGTATCCAACCGCCCCGCTCCCTGTCCCCTGACTGCCCCCCGGGACCCCACCGCCCCCTTACCATGCCACTCAGAGCGGCAGGACTGGCTTATTGAAAAGCCTGGGAGGTGCCACGCTACCCGCATGGCGGCATGCCTCCAGAGCAGGGGGGACAGCAGGGGAGGGGCTGGGGACTAGCCTCCCCAGCCGGGAACTCAGGGGCTGGGCAGGACAGTCCTGCAGGCCGGATGTGGCCCGCAAGCTGTAGTTTGCCCACCTCTGCCTTATATCCTTCCTTCCTTTAAGATTGCTTCTTCCTGCTGTGCCTCAGCACTCTGCCCCTTTGGTTGCTACACTTGTTTTGCACACCCAAATTGGTGGAAGCTAAATCACATCACTATTTACACACATTTTTCTTATCAGTTTGTACCCTCAGTGTTTAATTTACAACAAGATTTTCATGGAGATGATCCTGCTTATCCTAGGTCTGAATTTGGCCTTAGGTCTCTACTTGCAGGTAAGCATGGGAGTGAATTTGAATTGGCAGATATGAGATATACTTGAAGTCTTGGGTAGGGGGGCAGAGATCAGAACTTGCTGTGGGGTAGGCTTTTTTCAGCTTTCTAGCTGTAATCATAAGTCTTTCTAAAAGGTGCCTAGCACCATGGTTTGGAGCTTGATGAACAATGGAATTTGAACGTGTGGAAAAGGAGGAATAGGATTTATGGGGGGATAGTTAGGAACCCTCCAAATAAATCTAAGCACTTTTATAGTACATGAAGCCCATGCCACCATGACAATCTCCATGACCCGAATTAGCACAGCAACGGGAAAAGACTCTTCGACAGCCATGTTGATTTCAAAATGAATAGATCGACTCTTTGGGGAAGTCAGATTTGTAATCTTCCACACACTTTTAAATTGCAGACAGGACAGATCCTCTCTCATGTATGAAGCACTAATATGTTATTACATTTGTAATTGAGTGTTCTTGGATTTGTAATTTTTTACATGAAAATTCCTGGCATATATTTCTGAAAGACAGTTACACAGACAAAAAGCCTAGCCCTACTTTTTTAAAGTTTATAGCACTGACATCTTGCTTTTTATGCAGCTATGCAGACATACCTCATTACATCAACAGCTGAAGGCATCATCACAAGCATTAAAGATATCAAAGGTTTCAGAGTTGCAGCCGTGTTAGTCTGTATTCGCAAAAAGAAAAGGAGGACTAGTGGCACCTTAGAGACTAACCAATTTATTTGAGCATAAGTTTTGTGAGCTACAGCTCACTTCATCGGATGCATTCAGTGGAAAATACAGTGAGGAGATTTATATACACACCGAACTGTATATAAATCTCCTCACTGTATTTTCCACTAAAGATATCAAAGGCATTTAAGAGCAGTTTTGATGTTAATGACCCTGGGCTACGGGAGCAGTTAATTTCTTTAACATCCATGTTCATAGTATGTCACCACATTCTGATCATTTGGATATACATTCTAATAATAAACAAAAGAACGTCAATACAAATCTATTATAGTCATGTGTTGTAACTCTGCAGTTATGTGGAACTTGAAATGCAAAAAGTTAAAGTTAGAATTTTAGCAACTGCAAATACGGGCCCAAATTCTCCTCTGTACTTCAGTTGCTTTGCAGTGTGCACATGATGCAAAGAGACCTTAATGCCAGCATGGCTGGTCTCAGGAGGATTGCTCCAGCACTGGGGCAAACTCCAGTGGTGCAGACTCGGATCCTATGCCACCTCCACTCACTGTGCTCAGAATAAGGGGTACGGCTACTGGTAAATGGGATATGACTAGGGCTTCTCTACACCACAATGATCCCTGACTATTGTAATGGCCCTTGAGGCTATTGTCAATCTTGGTAATTTAGAGTAGCCCACAAACTGCTCTAATTTCTATGAACGGCTAGAGCAAAGGTTCTCAAACTGGGGGTCATGACCCCTCAGGGGGTTGTGAGGTTATTATGTGGGAAGTCCATGAGCTGACAGCCTCCACCCCTAAACCCCGCTTCTCCTCCAGCATTTATAATAGAGTTAAATATAAAAAATATGGTTTAAATTTATATGGGGGGGTGTCACACTCTGAGGCTTGCTGTGTGAAAGGGGGTCACCAATGCAAAAGTTTGAGAACCACTGGTCTAGAGGGTAGGATGAGCCTAGCACACAGCCAGCCTTGGGTCAGAAAAGTACAAAGCCACCTTTTACACCCTCCCCTCCTGAGTGGTACTATCAATAACTCAGCCACAACCATGGTTCTGGATCACTGAGTCTTTTAATCTGAAGTTAAAACTGTTTGGCACAATACATTTAACATCTTTTAGAGGCTGTTTGTAACGCCAGATAAAACAGCCATTGAGAAACGTGTCCAGCAAGGACAGTTTCAATGCAGGTTCTCCTTGAAAACCAGCAATTGCACTACCCGCTTTGTAAATACACTTTTCCAAGCAACAAAATGGTTTTGTGTTGTATTGCTTTTCTTCACAACCTCTACTTTTAAATCTATGTTAACTGTAGTAAAATAGGAATTGGACTCACATCATGATACTGAGGATAGTTTGTCAATATGCAGCACTATATATTTATCAATTATTTGTATTCAGAGAGATTAAAGATCCTAATCTCACAGCAGCCTTTCGTTGTAGCAATCAGTCAATCTTGACAGCTAAGCTACAGGTCTGTACACAGAATTACTCAGAAGCTAGGCAAGCATTGTTAAGATCTGCTTTCAGATAAGTCAACTATTTACCTAATCTGAAAGCACATAGGAAAAGGTGTGCTTTATCTCTGCAGTAGAGGGTAAGAACAGGGGTGAACAAAAGGCAGGCCACAGGCCTAGAAGTTGTACTCTGCTCCCAACCATCCTCATTTTTCAGATGAAGGCACAGACTATGTTCCAGCCTGTGATAGGCCTTCTTGAGCCAATATGAAGGCTGTTCAGCTCAAGGTAGACTATTTCATGTGGATCCATTCGCAGGTAAATCAGCATGTCTCCTTTTCATTCTGACCACTATTTTAAGGCTAAGGGCTACATTCTGCCATCAGATTACCTCAATGTGACCTCTCTGCACAAATCTGTGGGCAAAATTTTGCCTTAAATTCCACTGGTTTGTGAATGACTTGAAAAAAAATTGCTTCAATCTGCTGACATATTCTGGATGTACACATCCTACCATGTGGGCAATACCAACTGAGGTTTGTGGGACCTGTGGTTAAAATCACTAGTACTCCATAAGGCCCAAACTTGCAGCCACAACACCAGCTCTTATCTGATACCTCTGGCATACAGTTATGTTAAAATTTCACTCCGGATGTCTTTGTGGAAAGAAACAATCAGAGAGCAGCTTGCAGAATGGGTGTGGACCATCAAGGACTCAAGAGAAACTTCTTTGAAAGGAAGATGTTTGAAAAAAAAAACACTTGCAATACCCCACACCCTGCTGTTTCCACCATAATATCGCCACTTCATAAACAAGATGGTATCAACAGCCAACCTTACAAGGTGCTGGAGGCTCCTAACCCCCATTTCACTGTGTGTGAAACTGGCTCCATTGAAGTCAATGGCAAAACTCTCACTGACTTCAATGGGGCCAGGCCTTCACCCTGTTAATAAGTGGGACCATGGGCGATGGGTGAACCATGGGCTTGGGGAGGCTGCCCTCTGGCCCAGCCCACCCCTTCTGCCTGAGGCCCTGCCCCTCCCACACCCTTCCCATGCCGATGCCCAGAGCCCCGCCTGCGGCCGCCAGCCACCCCAACCCCAGGCCACCCAAGTACCTCCAGCCCCAGAGCACCAGGTGGGTGGCAAACAGCCCCCCTCCGCCAGCCCCTGGAGTGCTGGACAGTGCAGACCCAGCACCTGGGGCAGCCCCGCCATCCCAAGTCCCAGTCGTCCTAGCTCCAGCCCCAGCCAGCTTTCAGGAAGAGAAGCAGACTGCCTGGGCTGGAACAACTAGTGGCAAGCAGGAGGGGGCCTCCAGGTGGAGCGTGGGCAGGGCCACGTGGGGCTGTTTAGGGAGGCACAGCCTTCCCCAGCCTATTATACGCACCGCCCATGAGTGGGACTACTCACCAGGTGAGATTTTGTGCAACAGAACTCTCAGCCCAGAAGCAGGGAGGCTAAAGTGGCTTTGCCAACTTATATCTGGGCTGCTCTGGTGAACAGAGATTCCCCCCTCCCCCCCCCCCCAGAGTAACGTAGACACCACTGTCTATGTTAAAACTTCCTCCATGGGATTGCCCTACGGGCTGCAGCACTGCTAAGAATTCCTGCAGTGATGTGTGTTATAGTACAGCCCAACACACCCTACAGCACCTATTCCTAGCCCCGAGCTTGCAAGGAGGGTCCCTCAGAAGAGGCCTTATGGCTGTTTTCCAAAGTACACAGCTCTGAGGAAAGCCTCCTCTGACCAGAGTTGCTCTTAGGGCCTCTTTAGAGCATTCCAGCCCCTTTTACCTGGCGTGAAGAGGCTGGAGCAGGGGTGCAGATCTCACCCGCAACGCATCAAGTTAAGCACATTCTTCAGGTCTTTGTAGGATTAAGGCCCTGATTTGTAGTGTATTTTCTCTACACATTACAACAGCAGGTAAAACCTTGAACGTAAAAGTAAAATAATTGAAAATGATATCCTAAATGTACACTATGATGCTCCCTGATTCTGGAAACATAATTTTAATGATGTCTTCAAATAGATAATGTTAGAGGTTTCTATGGATGCATATTTCAAATAAATAATGTCTGGACATGAGCCTTTGTTGAATAATCCAGGCTGAACTCGAGAGGAAACAGGGTTTCTTTTTAACACAAGTCCATTTACTCATATCTCCACAAAGGAAACATAACTACTGTTCTCATTAAACCACTTTGTTTCAAAGATCATAAGTCTGTGTGTTTGTTGATCTCTTTATATATAGACCATGTGCATAGGGTTGCCAGGTGTCCGGTTTTCAACTGGAACACACAGTCAAAAAGGGACCCTGGCAGCTCTGGTCAGCACCGGTGACTGGGCTGCTAAAAGTCCGGTCAACAGTACAGTGGGGTTAAGGCAGGCTCTATGCAGTCCACAGGAAGCTGCTGGCATGTCTCTCTATCTCCTAGGCAGAGGGGTGGCCGGGGGGCTCTGCGCACTGCCCTTGCCCCAAGCTTGGGCTCCACAACTCCCATTGGCTGCGCTTCCCAGGAGCCAAAGGGAGCCTGCCTTAGCCCTGCTGTGCTGTGGACTGGGAGACACCTGAGGTAAGGAAGCACCACCTGGCCGGAACCCGTACCCCCACCCCCTGCCCCAGGTCGGAACCCCCTTCCACTGATTCCCAGAGCCTGCACCCCCAATCCTTCATCCCCAGCCCCACCCCAGAGCCCGCACCCCCAGCTGGAGCCCTCTCCTCCTCCCACACCCCAAACTCTGCCCCAGCTTGTTGAAAGTGAGTGAGGGTGTGGGAGAGCAAGTAACGGAGGATAAAGGGGGGATAAAGTGAGCGGGGTGGGGCCTCGGAGAAGGGTGGAGCCTCAGGGCAGGGGTGGGGCGGGGTAAGGGCGTTCGGTTTTGTGCAATTAGAAAGTTGGCAATCCTACGTGCACAGTGAAAGTATATATATGTAAATGCATCCTATACAGTAGTAGGCATGTGGGAATAAATGACCACTCAAAGAGAGGAAGACTATGCACATAAGAATATGACCCTATCTCAATTACCCTGGTGTAAACCCAGGCTAAGTTCACTGAAGTGAGTAGATTTATAGCTTGGAATCAGAATCATGCCCAGATCTTTCAGAGACTTAATGTCCTTGAAAATTTCTTTCCAGCTGTTTAGTATTTTGGCTTGCTGGCTTTTTTAGGCAATAGTTTCACTGTGCCAGCTAGAATGACTACAGAAAATGGTTCTCTTTTTAGCATTTTCCACCTCATTCTTGTGCTGCATGCAAAGACATATAATGAGAAACAAAAGGCACTCCTCCTCCATCCCCACTCCAGTTTGAATCCTTCAGACTAATATGAACCTTAACACACTATGCTGGAGGCAAGTTAGATTGGGCCAAATTCATTCCTGGGATAAACTAATTAATTCAATGGAGTTATACCAGAAATGAATTTGTACAATTCATCTTCACAACAATGGAGGTGAAGTCACAGAAAAGTTGGTAAGAATTTTGGTCAAGTAGTCAACACATAAAATTGTCTTAGAACTAATGGATTATTTTGGTTGCTATCAAAATTTGATGAGCATTTAAGCAATTCTTTATTGTTGACATGCCTCTCAACATTTGGCGCGGCAGTGAAATGTTTGAGTGAAGTGGAAACTACATGTAAAGAGGAAACAATTGTAGCCCTCAATATCAGTATTTCAAATATTTTAAAAATTAGGGCTTGGGTTGCTGAGCTCAGTTGCTAACTCTTGTGACACAGGATAATTATTCATTACACAAAATCTTTCAACAGCACCAAGAGTATAAAGGAGCTTAAACTTTAAGACAATGTGAACAAATGCAAGCACAGCCATTTGATTTTTTTTAAATGGCCTTGCTTTAACAACTTTACATTTCTGCACATCCTTGTAAACTAATATAGTTTAAACACTTTAATTTCCCCTTTTACACATGGATCAAATCTGAGAAAGAGACATTTAGTGTATATAATACTGAAGGTACACGGCTACTTGTTCTTTACTATTATCAAAGATAAGGAGTACTTGTGGCACCTTAGAGACTAACAAATTTATTTGAGCATAAGCTTTCGTGAGCTACAGCTCACTTCATCGGATGCAAATGATCGGATGATCATTATCAAAGATGTGCATTTGCACTGTTAGCCCAGCTTCTCCTTCTAATCCATCCCAAAGTGATGTTATAATGCCATTACATTAGTGTGTTACAACGATTGACTGCGATGCCACAGATTCAGCATTGTGATTACTGCAGGATCAAGGAGTAGGGGAAACTGCTTTCTAAGGGGAAAAAAGCCACCTTTAAGACACAAAAGCCAAGATCATTGCTGGTGTGGGTGGATGCAACTCCATTTACATTACTACAAGTGCCCCTGCGTACACCAGATAATCAACAAAACTGTTTGGTGTGAACTAGCAGTAGAAATATCCACAGTTTCAATGATGAGTCACAGTAACGTGAGCTGCTTGTCTGCATTGTGCTTTCCCAAACCTTCACCTGACTTGTATCACTGTCCCTGTAAAGCCAACCCCCCACCCAAGCCCACTGCTTCTACTCAATAAAGAACATTTATTTCTCAAATCCATTTACTTTATTTAACAAACATAAATAAAGAGGCAGAACAGAAAAAAAAAAAAGGTGACCTTGGGGAAAAGGGGTTGTAAAGTTGGAACGGGAGAAACATTTTCAGCTGTGTAACGTAACAACGCATTCCAGACCATCAAAGGTCTGTGAATGGGCACCTTCTGTTCCTTGAACCCTCCCCCTGCGTTAAGTGAAAGGGATAATGGACTTTTCACCCATGCCTCCTGGAACACTTGTGGGAGGCTGATTCTGTACCAAGCAATGCTGGCTGACTGTCCAGCAGGTCTGCAGAAGCACTTTACCCTCCTGCTTCTGTTCCTGCAGTTCAACCAGATGCCTCAACATGTCTGCTTGGTCCCTCATAATCCAAAGCATCTCATCCTGCACCGCACACTCTCGCTCATTGGAAGCTTTCCTGCTTTCCATGTCCATGTCAAACTCCTCGGACAGTGAAGTCCTCCACGCTCTCAGCTCTGGGTCAGCTGTCCCAGAGGCGTTCATTATCTCAGTAAACATGTCTTCCCACGTTCTCTTTCTTCTCCTTCTAATCAGTGAAAGTCTGCTTTCAGGTGTGGATGACACGCTGAAGGACATTTCCAGCTGTCAGTCATGGGGGAAAAAAAATAAAGGAGCCATTGTACACGAATAAAATGTTTCCAAAGCAAGGCCGTTTTGGATAGAAAAAAACCCACCTTATTATACTAGGTGCAAGCCATAACATAATCAGAATCCGTAACCATTCACTGTGCTATTTTGCTGCTCCAGCCATGGTGAGTAGGCCCTCCTGGGTCATGGGTGACCACACTTTTAATGAAATTTATGGCAGACTCATGTCAAGAGCAAAGGTAGCTAGTCAAACAATGGCCCTTCCCCATAGCACGACGGGAAGCTGTTTACAGGTGGGGAGCAGGACGTTTTCACTCCCAAATGCGTAATCTCTCATATGGGGCCCCAGTTCCCTATTAGCCACTTTAAACTACTTGCTGACCTACGCCGAGCACAGTAAAGGCACATTAGCGGCTGCATGGTCTGGCGATCCAGAATGTGGGGGGATGGTGTGGGTCTACATGCCCTTTTTTTTTTTCCATGTAAGAGCACTTTTAATGAGAACTTCCCCTGTTTCCCCTAAGCGACCCTATGTGATATTTGTCTCCTAGGGGTACCAGAGGTGGAAAGAAAGGAGATGCTGCAAGTGTCTGGGTATAGACCCGGTCCTTATGCTGCTATGCTGTGCACTGCTATGATGCCAGAAGAATTAATTCAGGAGCGGGGTGGGAAAGTGTCCTACCTTGGTGGAAGAAATAAGACTGCCCTGCCCAGAAACCTTCTGCAAAGGATTGCAGAGTACTACCTCCAGGAAAGTTTCCTAGCGATATCCATGGGGGATTCCTGGGCTGCCCTCTGCGTAGCTGAAGCGGCCTCTTGTAAGCAGAGAGCCACAGCACCTCGCTTTTTCTTCACAGTAAACATGGAGTACCACCGAATGTGTGTGCGCCCGCTAAAGTTTAACTGGGTTTTCATTGTAACTGTAGACTCCCCAGAGGTGACTTTCCCAGCACTGTGACCCTCAGGGCTCCAGGGTTAAAAATATTTCCTGGCTCTCGGAGAATGGATCCACCGCTCAACTGTCTCCCATTCTCCTCCTCCTCTTCCTTATCCACCATATCATCCTCCTTGTTGTCCCTAGGCACACACCCCTCAGAGGTGTCCACACTGCTTGTGGGGGTGCTGGAAGTAAGTGTCACCCCCGAGAATCGCATGCAACTTGTTGTAGAACTGGCACGTGTGGGGTTCAGCACCAGAACGACTGTTTGCCTCCTTTGCCTTCTGGTACGCTTGGTGAAGTTCTTTTATTTTCACATGGCACTGCTGTGTGTTCCTTGTGTAGCCCCTCTCCCCCATTTCATAAGCAATCTTCGCATCGATGTCAGCGTTTCTTCTGCTGGATCGGAGCTCTGCCTGCACAGACTCTTCTCCCCACACAGCAGTGAGATCCACCACCTCCTGTGCAGACCAGGCGGGAGCACATTAGGGGCATGTAGTCTCCATGATCAGCTGTGCTCAAGCTGGCATGGTCCCAATGCTGATCAAACAGGAAATGGGAAATCAAAATTTTCCGGGGCTATAGTGGGGGACGGGCTGTTTCCGGTGTACCTGGCTGCAGTGCAGCAGAGTTGAGAATGCTCTCCAGAGCGGTCACAGATGAGCATTGTGGGATACGACCTGGAGGCCAATTAAGTCAAATTACACAACGCTGCATCTTCCCTACCTCACAGTCCACCCATGAAAATCGAACTAAGCAATACGCCGCTCTCAGAGGTGGATTACATAAGTCAACATCAGAGGCAACTCAGGTCAATGTAAAGGACCCGGTAGTGTAGACGCATACATTAACAGGTTGACTTAAGGCAGCTTCCTTTGACCTAACTTTTTAGTGTAGACCAGGCTTATGAAACATTGTATCATGTAAAAAACAGCAAGCAAACAAACCGTTCCTAATCATACACTATTAAATTCAGAGGGTCAAATTCTGTCCACACTTATAGCCATGCAAGCCTTCTGAAATCAATACCATATAAACACACAGGTAGAAATAGCCTGGGCCATGCTATTATGCAAACACATGCAGTTATGATATAGATCAAATAGTGACATCAGAAGCAAAACATTTTAGATACAACAAAACTGAAATAAGAAGTGGCTATAGGCTCAACATTTGCCAGTTTCCAGAGACGGATCCTATTCTGAGTGGATGTGTCAGATAACAATATAAGGTAACTGTCAATAAATACTTGGCGAGATCCGCAGCGGGTGTAAATGAGACTAGCTCCATTGACTTCTACTGACATTTCAGTGCTAATAATGTTTTTGTCTTCAGAGGCTCCTCAGTCACCAGAGACTACACTAGGAACTTATATCAGCACAGTTAAAGCAATCAGGAGTGTGCAAAATCCATATCCCAAGAGATATAGCTAAGCCAATTTATCCCACAGTGTAGCAGTGGCAGATTAATGATTTTGCCGCCCCTAGGCCCTGAAATAATTGCCGCCCCCGGCCCCATATGAACTTGTTTTAGCTTTTTTACAAATTCGTTTGAACTAAAATGAATGTAAATATCATTAAAATAATTGAAAATTTACAAGTTTTATTATAAATAAAATTACAAGTACAGCGGACCCTCACTTGAACGCACATCTGTATAGCACAATTTCGCTTACAGCACGGAACGCGCAAGGATCCAAAACCCCGTGTTCAAGCGGAGGTCCGGTGTATATCAAATATTTATTTTATGTAGATACAAGAAATAGAAGTATGAGAGTAGTAAGTAGTTACATTTGTTTATGCCTTTAAGCGGCAAACTTATTAATTAATTCTGTATAATCCAGAGAAGTTGTTAGATTCTTTTCAGTTGTCAGGAGAGAAAGGGAGTTTAATTTTTCTTCACTGAGATTAGCGCTCAAATAGTTTTTCACCCTTTTTAATGCCAAAACTGATAATTCCGCTGAACAGTTTGGAGCAGTATGCAAACGAACATTCGGAAGGCAATATCAATATTTGGATACAGGGAATGAATGTTTCAATTTCGAAGAAGGCTGCAGTATCTTAAAATTGACTTATTTTCATTTTCAGGAATTTCAACACCTTCCAAATACGATCGAAAATGTAGACACTCATTCATGAATGATTTTTCTAAATCTCCTTGGTAGCATAGCTGTAATTTGTTAGCGTGAACTGTTATATCTGTTGTTGAAGTATTGGTAATGTTAGCGAGAAACTGAAATCTGCCATACATTTCTTGATACACATTACTTCTGTGTTTTAATTTGGAGCATACAAGGTCTAGAATTGTTAAAAAGGTATCTACTTTAAATTTATCTCTACCACACATTTCCACGTCACCTTCGCGTGTCTCATCAGATTGAAGTTTACGCTTTCTTTTTCACCTTGTGTCAAATTCGTAATCTTCAATTTCAGATTTTTCTTTGGCTTTCTCTTCATACATATCAAACAAGTCCCGTATAGAGTTAATGTATCCTATTAGTGAGTTGTAGATTTCTACAACTGTCTGTATATCAATATTAACATTTTGCAGTTTTTGGCTAGTTATATGAAATCAATCCAAGAGTGAGCTCCAAAATACAGCCATAAAAGCTGCCTCAAGTTGATCGAGTTTTCGCTGCAGGCCTGCAGCTTCATTACATGTAACAGGTTTCTCAGTAGCATCTTCCTTTATTGTATTTAAGGCTTTGATTATGGCATTCCGGTTTTCACTCAAATTATGACAAGCTTCCACTCAAGATGACCATCAAGTCTCAGAAAGTCTTTTTATTACTTTACAGACTGGCTTCAAATTATATAGTAATATCTCCCACTGGTGAGTAGAGGCAGAAAAAAATGAATAAAGACGTTGGACAGTTGAGAAAAATGAAGATGCTTCTTGACAACTTTCTGCTGCACATACTCCAACCAGATTTAAAGAATGCGCAGAGCAAGGCACATACACAGCAAAAGGATTTATATTCTTTATTCTTCCTTGCAACCCGCGATATACACCAGACATGTTAGTGGCATTGTTGTATGACTGGCCACGGCAGTTTGAGATATCTAATCCATAACAATTCAAAGTTGAAAGTACAGCATCAGCTAACTGTTCTGATTTGTGGCCAGTATTTGGTAAAAAACAAAGGAACCTCTCTACTGGTATGCCATCATCGTTTACATATCTCAGTATAAAAGCCAATTGATCAACATGAGATGGGTTGGGGGTTGAGTCAATGCTTATCGAGAAATATTTGGCTTCTTTTATTTCTTTAATAATATTTGAGATCACATTTGAAACCATTAATTTTATAAATTCATTACATATATAGGATGAAAGATAAGATACGTTACCTCGACCTTCATTTCCCGTAACATGCAATGTGATATGCTAAAAATGGATCAAATTCTGCGACAAGCTCAAGGGTCATCGCGTAACTGCCCTTATAAGTTGATCCAAATTTTTCCACTTTACCTCTAAATGCAAGTCCTCTGCTTGAAAGTTTCTTTACCACTGCTACAATCCTCTTCAACACATTTCTCCAATAAATAATTTCTTCTTCCATTTGAAATTTTAAATTCGTACCAATTCTTCTGGATAATTTGCCTCTCTTCACCATTGTCAGTGCACACACTTTATGTTCAGTTGCACTTTCATGTTCATGTAGTCGAGCTGACTACAGACTAGAGATCTTGAGACTAGAGACTAGTCGAGCTTGCCAGACTAGAAATCCCTCCGAATAATCGACATGGGGCACAAAACACGGCTCCTTTGCTCTCCGAATATACAAGATATTGCCGTGGCTTTATTTCACGGTTTAAGAGATGTCATTTGAACACATTGTTTGTTAGAACATGCATTTTATAAGTATATTGTCTTTTTGAGTTAGTAAAATCACTATCAATATTTTGTTTAGTACCATGCATTGATATATACTCAATTGTATCATCGTTCAATATCCATTGGGCCGGGTCATCACTTATGGTAGATATTTCAATGTCAGATTGAATTTCTGATGGACATGATTCGCAAATCTCTGCAGTATTGTCAAAGATATCCAGATCGTCATGATTCCTGGTAGTCTCTGACAGGCTAATATTTGAAGCATTTTCTTCAACACTAACCACAGCCAGAATTTCTTCATTAGTTTCAGTATGTACTTTAATCACATCAGTATTTTCAATATCAACACCAGTATTTTCACTTTTTACTTCACTACTACTTTCAACTATTTTTTCTGTCTTACTGTTGGCACTAACTGATACATTTTGCGCATTTTTGATATCAGAGCATTTTTTTTTAACTGAAAACCGCTTCATTTCTTCCTTCCGATCATATTATT
The DNA here is from genome assembly GCF_965140295.1 of Lepidochelys olivacea. Lineage (NCBI taxonomy): Eukaryota > Metazoa > Chordata > Testudines > Cheloniidae > Lepidochelys > Lepidochelys olivacea. The sequence goes on along the minus strand of NC_140413.1, from coordinate 176,349,168 downwards.
AACGTTTAGGGTTCTCGCGAGTATGCCAACTAAATGGCTTTGCGCCGTCGTGGGTGGTTTCCATACACGCTATGATTGGTAGTATCGTGGCGTCACTGAGGCTGCGATTACAAAAATGCTGCTATTATAAATTTGCCGCCCCTGCAAATTTGCCACCCTAGGCCTAGGTGATAATACTGCTGCAGTGTAGACAGCGTTAGACTGGCAGACAAATTCTTCCATCGAAGTAGCTACCGCCTCTCCTGGAGGTGGATTACCAACACCAGTGGGAGAAACCCCTCCTATCTGTGTAGGAAGGGTCTACACTGAAGCTCTGCAGCAGCACCACTGTAGCTGTTTAAGTGTAGCTATACCCTAAGAAGGCCGTTTTCCCCCCCTCTCCAGCTGCTCACACCTTGGAACATTTGTCCTCCAGATGGAAGAGACTGTGCAATCTTCTTGGAAGCTTTTAAAGCCTCTCCAACCAAATGGTGGCCAGCTGCAGAGGAGCCATATACACACTTTGTTTTGGCACCTTCCTGCTCTTTCTCGGCCCTGCAGACCAAGCATGCTGCATTACTTAGGTTCCACTGATACCAGAAGCAAACACCTGACTTTACTCAAGAATTCTGGTCTCACAGAGCAGCATGGCTGTCATACCATTGCGTCAGAGATGGGAGAGTTTTACTTAATTTATTTCTGTTGTATGCAACAGCCAGTAGGGATTAATATTTTGCAACCATTTCATTTTGAGCCTTCATTTGCTAATGCTAAATAAACCACAGAGCACATATTTACATTTAGAGCCTGACTCTCATTTACACTAAAGCCCATTTACACCACCCTGGAAGTTTAAAGAGGTCTCAAATTGGATGTAAATTACAATTAGGCCCATATTATGTAATAGAATTTGTGCAAAGTCTTCTGCCTGTAAATTTGTTTATTGTTATGTTCCTCTGCAGGTAGGGTTGCCAGATGCTCAGTTTTCGACTGGAAAGTCCAGTCGAAAAGAGGACCTGGCAGTGTCCAGTTAGATGTACTGACCCAACACCAAAAGTCCGGTTACCACGAGGCAGGGAGAGGCACTGAGTCATTAACCCCCACTTGCCCGTACTCAGCCGAGGCTACCTTCTACCGGCTGGCAGGCTCCCTGTCAATCTACAGCAGCTCCCAGCCCAGCCCCATAGCAGAAGGGTGGGGCAGGGGAGAGGCCTGGGGAAGAGGTGGATATGGGGTGGGCTTTGGGGGAAGGGGCAGGGCAGGGGGATGGGCCTCGATAATGGCCTAGATCCTCAGCTGGGGTAAAACTGCACAGCTACTCCTTTTTGCACTTGGTGGGCATCTGGCCCTAGTTCTTTTGTGTTTAAATTATTTCAGTTCTAATTTGTGTAACTGCCAAACTTCAAACAGAAAGCCTGAGATCACACACAGAAAGGTGCACACAGTTGCACATCTACACACACACACACACAAACACACACAGTTATGCATCCAGAGCAGAAAGTTGCTCCAAGAAAAGGACCAATGTTCCTATTCACATGGAGTCACAGAGACTGCACATACAGTTTTGCAGGCATCCCATGGGCCTCCTTTCTTTTGATAGCAGTGGTCTTGGTGGGAAAAATATATATAAAAACTTTTATTTTCTCTTGTTCTTTGATAAATTTATTTATTTATTTAATCAGCTGGCCTGAATGGTTGTTCCAAAAACTACTGCTTCTCAAGAGAAACGGCAAGGAAAGAAGAAAAATAATAAGGTTAGAGAAAGTACATGCGGTGCCAAAAATAATTGTTTTTTCATGAGGAGTCTCCACTGGGATATTACAGAGACCTAAGATGGGATATACTGAGAAATAACAGCACCACAGCTCCTGTTTGAAATGGAAGTGCAAAGGAATTTTCAACTTCATGCATATAAAGAGCATACTGTACACATTGTGATACAAGCTAAATCCAAAAGTAACACTGCTGGGACTGATGTAATATTACTGAATTATATTCAAATAATGGTGCAGTTAACTATGCTGTACAGAACAGGCTGCAGCTGCTAGAGAAGACATTACTTACAAAAAACTATATTTTTACAGCTTATAAAACAGAAACAAAACGAAAAGTCTCTCTCTTTTAGATGAAGAAATATTTGCTTAAGTCCTTCAACACTGGCACATACTGATATGCCAACAGTGAAAGAGATGGAATTCTGAGCTCTTTGATTTTTACAAAGCTGATTTGCATTATTCAATGTGTTTCAGTAACAATTTCATAAAATGATCAAATGCACAGTAGTAGATTCTACTTAATCTATGTATAAACTCCACTTTTCTTAGAAGCTTAAAATGTAGTTTTCGCTAAATGAATATTTAATGAATAAAACACCTCAGAAAAACAAACTATTATATATTAAAAAGTTCCATCCTTTCATTTCACTTATTTTTCAGCATTATTGAAATAAGCCCCCACAATACATAAAAAGCACAAACTGTTCCTCCACATTTTTGTTAGCATTTCCTCCATACGTTGCACTTTTATGTTAGCTTTTCAAACAGAAATTATTTTTAAAAAGCATTTTAAGATTATCACTAGAGATTTTAAAGAAACAACAACAGAAGATTTGATAGCAGAACTGGACGACCTGCCAGAACATTTTCCCAACAATATCTACTTAATAGAGGTTAAGTATTTAAAGTTTTGTTTTCTCATTTTATCAGCCTTTTTCATACCTCTATGAGAATGCCTGTCAAAAGTGTAACAACTCTGTAGCATCTTTTATAGTGCATCTAAATATTGAAGAGATTCACAGATTGTCTCAATAAACTGTTTATAACATTCACAGAAATAAAGATAAAAGCAATCTTACTGTTCAGCTTAACAAACTGAACAATTAATATCCTTAAGGGAGGAAAAAACTCTTTTGGAAAGCACACTGGGTGAAATTCGTCCCTGTGCAAAGGGACAGCAAAACTCAATATACTACTAAATTTTCAATTAAGACCCCAAAACATCACATACATGGTATACAGGCCCTGTGCTAGGGCTCTGCACAGAGATTAATTTCATTCATTATGACCACAGCATATGATTTATTTTAAAACAAAAACAAAAAACAAGGACACACTAACCCGGTATCTCTGTGATAATGACAGCTTTATGAGGAGAATGATTTACAAAGTCATCTTTCAAGTGTCGGGTCCATTTAGCAGACACTTTACTTTTCCTCTTGCTTATCAAACCAGAATTTTTCTTTGCTTAAGTTCCTTAAGATTTTGCATTTCCCCTTATTTTTAGCACACTGGTACTTCACCTTTTTCCCTCTTTTAAATACTCCTACAAGGGAAAAACAAACAAACACAGGTTTCTTGGAAGACATTCAAATATTGGACAGGAAAATATGATGGCCCAGTGTTGAACAGCTTTCAGTGTCCATCCTAGATTCTGGACCAGTGGGCTTTTCCATACAAATGCTCTCATTTCAATGGGCCTATTTAAAATGATAATTTAGAGGCATGAACTCCAGGTTAAATAGAAAAGGACCACAGGATTACAAACCAGAGTGCAAGTTGAACTCCGAACAGAGGACAGAAAAAAGACAAGACACACAAGACAGATTAGAAACAAAGTGACTTACAATGGGTCTAACCCTGTGAACGAAGAAACATCAATTCTTCTTTGAAAATACAGTGCGTGTCCACACTGCCAAACCAGATGGAAGGAATTTCCTTCTCCTTCCTCCATACACGTGGCAGCAAATACCAAATTGTTGCTTTAAATTTTGGTGCCCTCAGATTTATACCATTCACTCATACTCGCTGCCATAGTAACTGTCAAGAAATTTCCACAGACAAGATATTCAGGATACGAAAGGATAGTAGTGGATCAATCCAGCCCATATTAGTAGTGACTGAAAAGCCTGTTGTCATCTGGCATCTATTTTGTGCTTTGTTCGTCCTTTCAGAAAGTAACCACCACCCACACCAAAGTTGGCAATTCAACTGACTGTCTGGAGAGGCCACGGATTGAAATGTCAAGAAATACACACTAATGGTCCCCCACAGGGTTGAGGCACACTGGCAGGTATACTGGTATTTCCACTGCCCAGGCTGTGCTTTTCCTATGGACCTCAGTCTCCACAGTTATCCATAAAAAATCTCACTTGATTTTTCTTGCATACTTAGTTTATAAAATAGTAGCTCAGAAAGAGAAATGCTAGGAGAAAGCTTATTCTTGAAATCAAACTTAGTATATATTGCTCTTGCCTGCACACCTAAACAGTTCAGTGCAAACAATCCAGATGGAATACTCATGCTCACACCCAACTAGGATCAGAAGAAGCCAAGGAGAGCAAGAACAAAATCTGAAATTTAATCAGGCATTAGAATATTTGCAGCCCTTGTCTGATGGCGAAGTAAGAGCATATGAAAGAATCCAGGTGAGGTGATCATCCCAAGAGCCATGTGTACACCTCAACAAAATACTATGCAGACAATCTGAAGAGCTGGAATATTTACTCTACACCATCTGCATCCTTGGGAGCTCCCCACCCTACTAAACTTGTAGTCATGGTGAGATGTCTTGCCTCATTCTGAAGGTTTGGATTTTTTCTCTCACAGGACCAATAATGAGAGTGTTAAAATAATGTAGACTAGTTACTATGGAATAAGGCCTTGACCATTAGATTCTTAGGCTAGGTCTACACTACAAAATTATATTGGTATAACTACATTGCTCAGGGAAGTGAAAAATTCATACCCCCTGAGAAATGCATTTATACTGACCTAACTCCTGGTGTAGACAGCGCTATTGTCAACTGGAGAGCTTCTCCCGCCCACATAGCAACCGCCTCTCAGAAAGGTGGATTAACTATGCCAACGGAAGAAGCTTTCCTGTCGGCATAGGTATTGTCTTCACTAATGCACTACAGTGGCGTTGCTGCAGGTTTTTAAGTGCAGACCTGCCCTCAGCAAGCTACAAACTGCCTTAATAGGGCAGACCCTCTTCCTAAAGCAATGATTTAAGATTCTCCCGAATTGTCAAATCAGTAACTAGTTTTAACTCACCCTTTATTGAGACAGGCATATTTTCCCTTTTGCAAGGTCAAACAACATGCTCAGGTGGTAGAAGGGGCAGAAGGATCACTTCTTTTTGTTTACCACACCCAGTTAGTCCCAAACTCTGCATACTGCCAGTAGCTCTAGTTTCAGAGTAGCAGCCGTGTTAGTCTGTATTCGCAAAAAGAAAAGGAGTAATTGTGGCACCTTAGAGACTAACCAATTTATTTGAGCATAAGCTTTCGTGAGCTACAGCTCACTTCATCGGATGCATTCAGTGGAAAATACAGTGGGGAGATTTATATACATAGAGAACATAAAACAATGGGTGTTACCATACACACTGTAACCAGAGTGATCACTTAAGGTGAGCTATTACCAGGAGGAGAGTGGAGGGGGGGGGAACCTTTTGTAGTGATAATCAAGGTGGGCCATTTCCAGCAGTTGACAAGTACATCTGAGGAACAGTGGGGGGTGGAGGGGGGATAAACATGGGGAAATAGTTTTACTTTGTGTAATGACCCATCCACTCCCAGTCTCTATTCAAGCCTAAGTTAATTGTATCCAGTTTGCAAATTAATTCCAATTCAGCAGTCTTTCGTTGGAGTCTGTTTTTGAAGTTTTTTTGTCGAAGTATTGCCACTTTTAGGTCTGTAATCAAGTGATCAGAGAGATTGAAGTGTTCTCCGACTGGTTTTTGAATGTTATGATTCTTGACGTCTGATTTGTGTCCATTTATTCTTTTACGTAGAGACTGTCCAGTTTGACCAATGTACATGGCATTGGGGCATTGCTGGCACATGATGGCATATATCACATTGGTAGATGTGCAAATGAACGAGCCTCTGATGGTGTGGCTGATGTGATTAGGCCCTATGATGATGTCTCCTTAATAGATATGTGGGCACAGTTGGCAACGGGCTTTGTTGCAAGGATAGGTTCCTGGGTTAGTGGTTCTGTTGTGTGGTGTGTGGTTGCTGGCGAGTATTTACTCCAGGTTGGGGGGCTGTCTGTAAGCAAGGACTGGCCTGTCTCCCAAGATCTGTGAGAGTGATGGGTCGTCCTTCAGGATAGGTTGTAGATCCTTGATGATGCGTTGGAGAGGTTTTAGTTGGGGGCTAAAGGTGACGGCTAGTGGCGTTCTGTTATTTTCTTTGTTGGGCCTGTCCTGTAGTAAGTGACTTCTGGGTACTCTTCTGGCTCTGTCAATCTGTTTCTTCACTTCAGCAGGTGGGTATTGTAGTTGTAAGAATGCTTGATAGAGATCTTGTAGGTGTTTGTCTCTGTCTGAGGGGTTGGAGCAAATGCGGTTGTATCGTAGAGCTTGGCTGTAGATAATGAATCATGTGGTGTAGTCTGGATGAAAGCTGGAGGCATGTAGGTAGGAATAGCAGTCAGTAGGTTTCCGGTATAGGGTGGTGTTTATGTGACCATCGCTTATTAGCACCGTAGTGTCCAGGAAGTGGATCTCTTGTGTGGACTGGTCCAGGCTGAGGTTGATGGTGGGATGGAAATTGTTGAAATCATGGTGGAATTCCTCAGGGGCTTCTTTTCCATGGGTCAGATGATGAAGATGTCATCAATGTAGCGCAAGTAGAGTAGGGGCATTAGGGGACGAGAGCTGAGGAAGCATTGTTCTAAGTCAGCCATAAAAATGTTGGCATACTGTGGGGCCATGCAGGTACCCACAGCAGTGCTGCTGATTTAAGGTATACAGTGTCCCCAAATGTGAAATAGTTATGGGTGAGGACAAAGTCACAAAGTTCAGCCACCAGGTTTGCCGCGACATTATCGGGGATACTGTTCCTGATGGCTTGTAGTCCATCTTTGTGTGGAATGTTGGTGTAGAGGGCTTCTACATCCATAGTGGCCAGGATGGTGTTTTCAGGAAGATCACCGATGGATTGTAGTTTCCTCAGGAAGTCAGTGGTGTCTCAAAGATAGCTGGGAGTGCTGGTAGCGTAGGGCCTGAAGAGGAAAGTCTACATAGCCAGACAATCCTCCTGTCAGGGTGCCAATGCCTGAGATGATGGGGCGTCCAGGATTTCCAGGTTTATGGATCTTGGATAGCAGATAGAATACCCCAGGTCGGGGTTCTAGGGGTGTGTCTGTGCGGATTTGTTCTTATGCTTTTTCAGGGAGTTTCTTGAGCAAATGCTGTAGTTTCTTTTGGTAACCCTCAGTGGGATCAGAGGGTAATGGCTTGTAGAAAGTGGTGTTGGAGAGCTGCCGAGCAGCCTCTTGTTCATATTCCGACCTATTCATGATGACGACAGCACCTCCTTTGTCAGCCTTTTTGATGATGATGTCAGAGTTGTTTCTGAGGCTGTGGGTGGCATTGTGTTCTGCACGGCTGAGGTTATAGGGCAAGTGATGCTGCTTTTCCACAATTTCAGCCTGTGCACGTCAGCGGAAGCACTCTATGTAGAAATCCAGTCTGTTGTTTCGACCTTCAGGAGGAGTCCACCCAGAGTCCTTCTTTTTGTAGTCTTGGTAGGAAGCTCTCTGTGGGTTAGTATGTTGTTCAGAGGTGTGTTGGAAATATTCCTTGAGTCAGAGGTGTCGAAAATAGGATTCTAGGTCACCACAGAACTGTATCATGTTCGTGGGGGTGGAGGGGCAGAAGGAGAGGCCCCGAGATAGCCCAGCAGAAGAATCTGTCCTAAGAGTATAGTCGGATAGATTAACAATATTGCTGGATGAGTTAAGGGAACCACTGTTGTGACCCCTTGTGGTATGCAGTAGTTTAGATAGTTTAGTGTCCTTTTTCTTTTGTAGAGAAGCAAAGTGTGCATTGTAAATGGCTTGTCTAGTTTTTGTAAAGTCTAGCCACGAGGAAGTTTGTGTGGAAGATTGTTTTTTATGAGAGTATCCATTTTTGAGAGCTCATTCTTAATCTTTCCCTGTTTGCTGTAGAGGATGTTGATCAGGTGGTTCCGCAGTTCCTTTGAGAGCGTGTGGCACAAGCTGTCAGCATAGTCTGTGTGGTATGTAGATTGTAATGGATTTTTTACCTTCAGTCCTTTTGGTACGATGTCCATCTGTTTGCATTTGGAAAGGAAGATGATGTCTGTCTGTATCTGTATGAGTTTTGTCATGAAGTTGATAGATTTCCACTCCATATGGCTAAATTCAGTGCCTTGCATAATGACAGGTTTCAGAGTAGCAGCCGTGTTAGTCTGTATTCGCAAAAAGAAAAGGAGGACTTGTGGCACCTTAGAAACCAACAAATTTATTTGAGCATGAGCTTTCGTGAGCTACAGCTCACTTAGTGATGCTACTCAGATCACCTATTAATGGAGTAGTGGCAAAGAGTCCTGTGGCATCTTATAGACTAACAGACGTATTGGAGCATAAGCTTTCGTGGGTGTATACCCACTTCGTCGGATGCATGTAGTGGAAATTTCCAGAGGCAGGTATAAATATGCAAGCAAGAGTCAGGCCTCATCCCCCCTGATTGAACTAACCTCGTTATCCATAGCCTGACTCTTGCTTGCATATTTGTACTTGCATCTGGAAATTTCCACTACATGCATCAGACGAAGTGGGTATTCACCCACAAAAGCTTATGCTCCAATACGTCGGTTAGTCTATAAGGTGCCACAGGGCTCTCTGCCGCTTTTACCGATCCAGACTAACACAGCTAGCCCTCTGATATTAATGGAGAGATGGCCTTAGAATGAGATCCTCAAAGATATTTAGGTGCCTAACTCCCACTGAAGTCAATGGGAGTTCGGCACCTGTAATACCTTTTGGGATCTGAGCCTTACTGCCAGTCCTGTGCTCTTTCCAGGTGCTTTTTGGTTCTTTACATGGACACTATCTTGCTAGTCAGCACTCCACACAACTTAGGCCTCCCATTCTCTATCTCTGTTGCCACTTGAACAGCTCAGGTTCCCTGCTGTCGCCATTTTCAGCTGCAGATACTCTAGAAGTGCAATTCAGGCTTTGCACATACCATCATAGATGCACAGTCGAAGAAGTTGCTGAGCCACTGGAGTCAATAGAAGGTAGGGGTGCTTAGCCTGTGCTCAGCAACTCTCAGGATCTGACCACACAATTTGTATAGGGCTGACTGAAAACCCAGTGTTCCACTGGGGGAAAAAAAGGTTATCGACATAACGAAATTTTTTGAAGAAAGTGTCTGCTTTCCTCAAAAGTTTTCCAATAGTTCATCCAAAAAAAAGGGGGGGGGGTAGCTTTCAACAGTTTTTGGCTGAAGTTTTTCAGTTTTCAGGGGGTTTTTTTGCAAAAAGTCAACATTTTTCTGCGGTGGGGGGGGCATTTTCCAGATAGCTCTAATGTATATATTTTACACACACACACTCACTCTCTCTCTCGCTGCTACTACTCTTACCCATTGTAATCTGGATTTTATTTTTTGGCCTTTGTTTTGAACTCTGTTTGGGTCTTTGGTAAGGTCCATTGCTGTATTTAAATAGAAGTATATAAATAGTGTGTCAGTGTATAAGAACAACCTTCTTCCTATGCAGTTCTAGTGGCCTTATAAGCTTTGCTTTGTTTTCATGGCAGTTTAAACTTGTGCCTGAATAATCAGTTTGTAAACAGTCCTGCCTGTTTATAATTAGAAGCCAGTATACAGTTTCTACTGTATGTTGGCAACCAGATTTCTGTCACCCCAATCACAGGTTGTCGTCACAGACTTGTTTTATCTCTGTGAATAGATTTAGGTTTTTGTGACCAAAAACAGTGTGCTAAGAACAAATCAAAACATTGAGCACACTTTTGCTGCTAAACAAATAGATAACCATACCAACTAATAATTAATAGTAATCTGCTATTATTTATTTGTTTTCTACTTAAGCAGAGCCAAATGGGTTTTATGAAGATGATGTGAATGAATAAAAAGCCAGCTTCCTTGGAACAGAGTACCATATGGTATAAATTGTTCTCCAAGTACACCTTCATTCCCAGGTCAGCTATTATACACTTCAACAGGACAATTCTTAGTAATTACATCTAATAGCAATTTCACTGCCAAATGCATTTCTGAAGGAGGTTGATTCTATTTTTGCTACCAGTAGTACTGTAAATAAAACCATTACCAAATGAAATCTACCAAAAACTTTCAAACTTGTCTTGTTTAAATAAACTGCATTGCAAGACCCAGTACTAAGCTAACCCCTGGTTGTTTATAGCGTATATTTGTACATTTCCTAAACACTTAGATCCAATGGGAGTTACACATGTCACAGAGAATGCAGATGCAGACATGATACACACGTATGACTTAAGAAAGACACATATCTGTAATATTTATAATAATCACTATTCAAGTACAATATACAGCAATGAACTTCAGAACAATATTAGACAAACTGTCTCAAAAGATTTTAACACAAATGTATTTTTCACATAAAAGTACAATAGAAAATGTTTACACTTGAAATACTCTTATGGCATTCGTGGTATTGAAACTCTCCTATGGTATTCATGAAATCCAAAGTATTTGTTTACAATAAAACATTACAATAATAGCAGAATTCTGCTATCAGATAGGAAGTCAGTCATCCCTATTTTGTCTAAATTGCCACCTACGCTCCACGGTGCTTATAAGAAATCATGTAACCAGCGATAGCTAGATTGTGTGACAGATAGGAATAGCTGATAATTTGGCCCAGAACCGCAAAAATATTTAAGTGCCTAACTCCTATTGAAATCAATAAGAGGTAGGCACCTAAATACCTTAGTCTTTATTAACTTATAACAACTGTTATAATACAAATATATATGTATATGCAAGTTTGTATACAGTCAACGTGTGCCTCTCCCACACCTTTCATAACTGCTAGACATCTTGCTCTTTGGGACAGCAACTTTGTCTTCATATATTTTTGTATGGTGCCTAGTACAGTGAAGCCCTGATCCTGACTGAGAATTTTAGGTGCTATTGCAATACAATTATTAAGTAATAAATAACAGTAGCACTGCAGAAAGGACAGTCATTCTAAAGGACTATCATAGACAGACCATAAAAAAAATGTCACAGGGTAACTGTCCTTGACATTTGCAAACTGGCAAGCACTGTCCATTAGGTTCCAGGCTGCAAACTCAAAATAGTTCTATGTACTGGAAACAGAATTTAGCAGTTGTTCCCTCTGCAGACTATCACAACTGCAATTTAAAAAAAGAGTATTTTTTACAGACAATTTCAGTAAATTAGTCTGTCCAGTTATACTATGAAAGAAGCAACACAGCAGCACTACAGGTAACAATCACAATAGCAGCCCTAAATATTCAAAAAATCATGAGTCAAGCTCACCAAAATCATGAAATTGGTTTAAAAACATGAGATTTTTTAAAAACATTATAGATTTTGTGTTCTTTTTATTTGCCCTCTGGTTTGTGAGCTTTTAGGGTGCACTCAGGCCACATTTTAATACTTTTCTTTGCAACCACAAGGGCTAAAAACTTTCGTTTAAAAAAATGAAAGCTGATATTCCCATTTAATCACAGGAGTCCAGGAGCTAGGGCTTCCTTTGGGAAAAAAAATTAAATATTGCAACCCTCATAATAAGGTTGCATGAGTTGACGTCACTGCAGAAGGATAAATCATCATCTCAAACTGCTTGCCCCACAACAGACACATTCCTTAAGTAGAATAGCTGGTACTAATACCAATTATGGCAAACTAATTGTATTGCTTCAAATCATCCACACCCTTTGACAGTAAAATATGATATGAAGACAAGACTACAAAAGGACAATAGTAGTACTAAAATACAGGAAGTTTGCTTTGGGATTTTAGAATAAATAATGTCTTACTGCCCTACACTTATGCTGAAAAAGCCTCTACCAAAGTAAAAACAGGACAGGAGTGGGCTACAGTCACTCAGAAGACATTATCTGTTTAAACTGCTAATGGCAAGCTCTGCTGTTATATTTGTATTATTGCCTTTCTGCAAATTACTTTTATCAGCGATAATTTAGCTTTTTATTTCATTATCTAGCACAGCAGACTAAAGGAAAACAGATTTGTTTTACAGCAGCTCCAGCACTTGTTCTGTCCATTAACATAGACAGATGAAGGCAAATTAAAGCTCTTAGGCCACATTTTCAACACACATTGTCATGAGTACTCTGTAGCTAACTAGCCTGTGTTTCTAAAGTTGCACAGAGCACAAACTGTGCTTTTATTTTTTCCATGAAGTACATATTTCTAAAAACATAATAATTTTTTTGCATTTTTCATTTTTATCTGCCTACCAAGAACAGTCGCATATGATCAAAGCACAAGCAGGGAGCACCATTTTTTGTAATTTTTTGTGAGAAACAATCATTAGTGATGAGTCATCTGAAGCTTGAAACTTGGCTTCCTCCCAGCCTCGTTTTCCTTTTTCTAAACTAAAACTCTGTAAAACCACAAAGGAGGAGTTGGGTTTGATTAAAAGATTAGCCACTACATAGTGAAACCTAATTCAAAGGATGTTACATTATATTTATAGTTTATTTTAGATTTGTTTTAAGCCACATAATTTCTAAATCTTGATCCAAAAAAATGGATTACCAACAAAAAATGTTTACTGGATCAAATGCAGACATATTAGGCAACATTTCCTGTTCAAAAGTCATATATTTTTTAAAAACCTTGAGAAGTTGCCACTGCAACCCAAGCATAAAATTGTACTATTGTATAATGCGCAATTAAAGTCAATGATAAATTATTTCAAAGGTGAGACCCATACAATAGGGAAAATCTTTACAGAGTGTGACATGGAAAATAAGGAGTGCCTACCCTGTCATTTTAAAATAATGAATTGATATTGAATTAAATTAAATTCAATACCATTACCATTTGAATTAAATTAAATTCAATACCATTTCAATGCCAATACCATTTCAACTTCTAACTGAAACTGGTAATTGTTCTCTAAATAAAAATTGTGAAACATTTACAGTAGATTAAAGTGATTTAGCTTTAAATCACTTCCCTAATCATTATTAGACGACTGACCTATAAGCAGATTTTTTGTTTGGGAGTCAGGTCAGTGAAAATACATTGGTATTATATTAAAAGTTGGTGGAAATGCATAGAAATCCAGAACAGTAAGAAAAATATCTCTTAGATTCCCCACCAAAATAACATTGAAAAGCAAACATAAACATGGGGGGAGGGACAGCTCAGTTGTTTGAGCATTGGCCTGCTAAACCCAGGATTGTGAGTTCAATCCTTGAGGGGGCCATTTAGGGATCTGGGGCAAAAATTGGGGATTGGTCCTGCTTTGAGCAGGGGGTTGGACTAGATAATCTCCTGAGGTCCCTTCCAACCCTGATATTTTATGATTCTATCTTTTAATCTTTTCCTTTTCTTGCAAGTACGCTTTGCAGGGTTCCCAAAGTAATAATAAAAATGAAATTACGAAGTATGTACACCAGTGTTTTCCTAAGAGGGCCCTTGTTAAGAGAAAAAGGATATGCTATTTGAATATATTTAACCAGCAGGAGGGTCTAAATCAGGATCTTATGATTCCTCCCCCCCATAATCCACCACAAAGTTCAAAGATCAGAGCTTTCCCAGAGGTTCACTGTGCATAGTGCAAATGTCGTACACTGAAAAGTTCCCAAAGGCTGTGCTCATTTATACCTCTGGGATTGAACTAGGTATAAAGCAAAGCAGAATTTGGCTCAAAAATCTTCACATTTTCAATTAAAGTTATTTTAATTGCATCAATAGGGATTATATTGTTTCCTATTCATCCTCTAAGATGTCAACTTATAGAGAGAAATACACACACACACTTGCACTGTGAACAGTTAATCATTTCTGATAAATGGACGTACAATATCAACTGTTTCTTCTAATGGATGTAGGTTATTAACAGTATATCACTAGAGATATTCCAGTAACTTGGGTGCTTTGTATTTCTGTCCTGATTACAGGTCTAGAATGAATTGAAGACTGGGGGAGTTGAGGGCAGAACATTATATAGATATAATAATGCAGTAAAGCAGACATGGGAAGATATTAAGCTGAAAGCCCATGTACATCCTATCATACAGGAATAGTTCATAAAGTCATGTGTGTAAAAAAGCCCAAAATGACTGAGAACTTAAAGAACAGACAGTAGCAGATGGAGAATCCCAGTGATGACTGGATGTGTTGAAATTCTAAACAAAAAAAGCTCCCAGGCATTCTGTAGCTGTTTTCATCACTTCACACTGACTCAACAGATATTAAGAACATAAGAATGGCCCTACTGGGTCAGACCAAACGTCCATCTAGCCCAGTATCCTGTCTTCCAACAGTGACCAGTGCCAGGTGACCCAGAGGGAATGAACAGAAAAAGTAATCATCAAGTGATCCATCCCCTGTCACCCATTCCCAGCTTCTGGCAAACAGAAGCTAGGGACACCATTCCTGCCCATCCTGGCTAATAGCCGTTCATGGACCTATCCTCCATGAATTTATCTAGTTCTTTTTTGAACGCTGTTATGGTCTTGGCCTTCACAACATTCCCTGGCAAGGAGTTCCACAGGTTGACTGTGTTGTGTGAAGAAATACTTCCTTTTATTTGTTTTAAACCTGCTGCCTATTAATTTCACTTGGTGACCCTAGTTCCTGTGTTATGAGAAGTAGTAAACAACACTTCCTTATCTACTTTCTCTACACCAGTCATGATTTTATAGACCTCAATCATATCTCCCCTTAGCCGTCTCTTTTCCAAGATGAAATGTCCCAGTCTTCTTAATCTCTCCTCACACAGAAACCATTCCATACCCCTAATAATTTTTGTTGCCCTTTTCTGAACCTTTTCCAATTCCAATATATCTTTTTTGAGATGGGGAGACCACATCTGCACACAGTATTCAAGATGTGGGCATACCATGGATTTATATAGAAGCAACATGATATTTTCTGTTCTATTATCTATCCCTTTCTTAATTATTCCCAGCATTCTGTTCACTTTTTTGACTGCCGCTGCATATTGAATGGATGTTTTCAGAGAACTATCCACAATGACCACTCAAGAAAGAGATCATGGAGTAAGAGCTAAATTAGACCCCATCATTTTATATGTCTAGTTGGGATTATGCTTTCCAATGTGCATTACTTTGCATTTATCAACATTAAATTTCAACTGCCATTTTGTTGCCCAGTCACCCAGTTTTGAGAGATCATTTTGTAGCTCTTTGCAATCTGCCTGGGTCTTAACTATCTTTAGTAATTTTGTATCATCTGCAAATTTTGTCACCTCACTGTTTACCCCTTTTTCTGGATCATTATGAATATGTTGAATAGGACTGGTCCCAGAACAGACCCCTGAGGGACACCACTATTTACCTCTCTCTATTCTGAAAACTGACCATTAATAACTACCCTTTGTTTCCTATCTTTTAACCAGTTACCAATCCATGAGAGCACCTTTCCTCTTATCCCATGGCAGCTTACTTTGCGTAAGAGCCTTTGGTGAGGGACCTTGTCAAAGGCTTTCTGAAAATCTAATTATACTATATCCACTGGATCCCCTTGATTTACATGCTTTTTGACCCCCTAAGAGAATTCTAGTAGATTGGTGAAGCATGATTTCCCTTTACTAAAACCATGTTGACCCTTCCTCAACAAATTATGTTCATCTATATGTCTGATAATATTGTTCTTTATTATAGTTTCAACCAGTTTGCCCGGTACTGAAGTCAGGCTTATAGGCCTGTAATTGCCAGGATCACCTCTGGAGCCCTTTTAAAAAATTGGCAT
Source organism: Lepidochelys olivacea (assembly GCF_965140295.1). Lineage (NCBI taxonomy): Eukaryota > Metazoa > Chordata > Testudines > Cheloniidae > Lepidochelys > Lepidochelys olivacea. The sequence goes on along the minus strand of NC_140413.1, from coordinate 176,333,427 downwards.
CACATTAGCTATCCTCCAGTCATTTGGTACAGAAGCTGACTTAAATGATAGGTAGGTTACAGACTACAGTTAATAGTTCTGCAATTTCACATTTGAGTTCTTTCAGAACTCTTGGATGAATACCATCTGGTCCTGGGGACTTATTGCTGTTTAAATTTATCAATTTCTTCCAAAACCTCCTCTAATGATACCTCAGATCTGTCACCTATAAAGAATGGCTCAGGTTTGGGAATCTCCCTCACATCTTCAGCTGTGAAGACCAATGCAAAGAATTCATTTAGTTTCTCCGGAATGGCCTTATTGTCCTTGAGTGCTCTCTTAGCACCTCAATCATCCAGTGGTCCCACTGCTTGTTTAGCAGGCTTCCGATGTACTTAAAAAAAATTGCTACTACTTTTTGAGTCTTTGGCTAACTGTTCCTCAAATTCTTTTTTGGCCTACTTACTTGTATTTTTACACTTCATTTGTCAGTGTTTATGCTCCTTTCTATTTTCCTCTTTTTAAAGGATGCCTTTTTTTTTTGCCTTTCTCTGCTTCTTTTACTTTGTTGGTTAGCCATGGTGGCTCTTTTTTGGTTGTCTTACTAAGTTTTTTAATTTGGGGTATACATTTAAGTTGAGCCTCTATTATGGTGTCTTTAAAAAGTTTCCATGCATCTTTCAGAGATTTCACTTTTGGCACTATACCCTTTAATTTCTGTTTAATTAACCATTAACTAAGCAGAGTACTTTGCATTTGTCCTTATTGAATTTCAACCTATTTACTTCAAACCATTTCTCCAATTTGTCCTACCTTTTTGATGAAAACTGAAACAAAAAAGTCATTTAGCACTTCTGCCATTTCCACATTTTCTGTTATTGTTTTCTCCCTTCATTGAATGATGGGCTTACCCTGTCCTTAGTCTTTCTCTTGCTTCTAATGTATTTGTAGAATGTTTTCTTGTAACCCTTTATGTCTCTATCTAGTTTAATCTCATTTTATGTCCTGGCCTTTCTAATTTTGTCCTCACATAATTGTGCTATTTGTTTATATTCATTCTTCATACTTTGACTGACCTTCCACTTTTTGTGGAACTCTTTTTTGAGTTTCAGATAATTGAAGATCTCCTGGTTCAGCCAGCATGGTCTCTTGCCATACTTTGTATCTTTCCTATGGAGTGGGATAGTTTGCAGAAGTGGCAGTTGGGCCAAATAATCCTCCATCTGTGCAGTCTCCCTCATACAACCAATGAAATTGCTCTGTGTAAATTAGCTGTAGAATAAGGGTGGTGATTAGTTGAGCTACCTCTGATATCAGAATGTTCTAGGACTCTTGGCATGGCATAGGCACATGCCTTGCTTTCGCACAGGTATAGTTCACAAAGTCAAAATGCCTGAGAATTTACAAATTGGATAGTAAGAGACTGAAAAAAATCCAGTGATGATTCAACCTGGTGATATTCTTAATAGATAGAGCTCTCAGCCATGCTTGTAGTTGTTTCTATCACTTCACACTGACTTACAGACATAATAGGCTCCAGAGTGACACACAGAGTGACAATCCCAGAATTTTATTACATATATAGGAACAGCTGAGGAGAAATGAGGAAACACCTTTCAGTGCTACTGAAAGACATGGGACTGGGAGAGATTTTTGGGGGGACAGAATGGCTAAATGCTAAAAAAGAAAAAGGATTGTCCATCTTAGATGGCACAGATGGCTTGTATGGATAGAAAAATTATACTTTAACTTAACCCAAATCCAAAACATTCATCTAAAGCAGCAACATCACTGCTAGATTGTCTTACACACACAGGCGTTGCAGAGTAATCTAACAGATTGAACACAGGGCCAGCAGTCAGAAACTCCAAAATTATAACTCCACTCCCTCCCACTGCCTTGCTGAGTTACTTAGCCTCTCTGGGTATGCCTACATACCAAATGAAAATACCTGTGCTAGTTTTAATCTAGCTAGCATGGGAAACTACAATAGTGAAGGTGTGGCAACACAGACTTCCGTAAGGGCTAATGACCCAAGTACAAGCCCACAAGGGACCCTGATTACGTATGCTGGTTACTGGCCTGCAATGAAGTCCATGATGCCACATCTTCACTATCACTATTATCCATGCCAGCTAGATTCAAGCTAGTGCAGGTATACCTACCTGTGCTATAATCATACCTTCATTTTCTGTGTTGTCATAACCTCTTTAATCATTCTTACAATGCTGCATGTTGGAAATATTAATGAGTCAGTGTTTATACAGCAGTTTGAAGATGTAAAGCACTATATAAAAATGTTAAGTATTATTAACCGTGGAGGGAGTTACCTGTCCTATTTTCCAGCTTGTTAAGATGTACTAATAGTAGTAACTAGAAATAATCCAAGCTCATACTAGTGGGTGCATCAAGGAATGTAGTACACAGAATGAAGAGATAGGAAAAAAAATAAAAAATAAAAAGACAAACTTCTCCAACCTTGGAAAATGCTCAACTGTAGGTCCTGAAAAACAAATAAATCTTAGCTGAAGAGTGAGTAACATAAGCTCTGTTTTTTCAAAAGGGGTCTCTAATTTTGGATGCACAACTAAACATACATCTGGCAAGACCATCAGTAGTGTGGTGCACTACAGTTCCTGTCCAGCGAAATCCTGGCCCTACTGAAGTTAGTGGGAGTTGTCATTCAAATAAAGCTCAAATCAACTGAATTATACTGATATACACCAGCTGAACATCTAGTCCATATATTTTTCAGTGCTCTACAATTAATTTTAGCACATAACAATCCCATCAAGGAAGTACAAATGACCAGAATAAATCTTATTGGGTGACTGTTAAGCAAGTGTTTTAAGGTATTCTAGGAAACAATCATTATAACTATAAGTAAGGCTATTCCTCTTATTTCCTCAAAACATTATTTTACTAGCTCATAGCTCCCAGTTACAAACTGGGTTTGTAAAAAAACATCTGCTTCCCTCGGATGTTGTGTACAATATGATTCTACATACAACGGCCACTTTAAAGAGTAGCTACTAACTTTCCCTTCCCACATTTTTGAACATACTACTTTCTGAGAGTTTCAACATACATTCTACATGCACCCATTCTCAAACTACATTTTGTCATCAAGCAATAACAATAAAAATCACATGAGTCATGCCCTGAAAATGTTGGCCGGAAAACTGAATTGGCCTCATGCTTGCAATAACGAAGGATCACAAAGCATTAAACCATTTTGAAGGTTTGCAATATATGGTATTAGCATATAATCTCTAAAATACAATTCAAAAAAGGACTTCTCCAAATTCTTCTTGGGCAGCCCACCACTAGAGCATTATGTCAGAAGGGGAATCAAAACACCAACACTGCAGGGAATCAAGGGACCTGAAGGTCCTGGTAAATAACTGTACACATGAGCTCCCTCTACAATGCTGTAGCTAAAAGGGCAAATATGATCCTTGGATGTATATTCAGGGAACTATTAAGTAAGTAGGAGTAGTAAATTGGTATTACCTCTGCATACAGCATTAGTTAAAGCATTACTGGAATACTGTGTGTAACACTTCAAAAAGGATGCTCATATGTTGGAAAGATTTCAGAAAAGAGCCACAACAATGAGTTGAGGTCTGGAAAACATGCCTTCCAATAAGAAGACTAAAGAGAACCAACAGGCCTTATTGGTTTACTCAAGTGAAGGTGAATTGATCATAGTAGATGTCTCTTTGATCGAGCAGAAAAAGTCAGAAATGAGATTCAGTGGCTGAATGCTAGATACATGAGGACTAGGAAAAAGGTAAAATTTTTAACAGAGAAATAGTAAACCACTGGAACAATTTATATTGGAATGTAGTGCATTCTCTGTCACCTGAAGTCTTGAAATAACTAGATATCCTTCTAAAAGATATGCTATAGTTCAAACAGAAGATATGGGCTTCTTGCGGAAACAAGTGGATGAGGTTCTATGGCCTGTCAGGTTCTATGTGGGAGGTCTGACCAGAGGATCACAATGGTTCCTTCTGGCCTTAGAATCTAGAAGGAAGTCCCTCCAATGATAAATGAAATGGGACAGCCCATGCGGTATTTTTAGGTGGAATTGCAAAAACACTTGTTTTTACAGCAATTTTTAAGAATTCATTTTCATAACGCTCTTAAAAATTATATAAAACTAAAAAGACACCAACAGTTTTCAAGCCAGATCCAGGATTGCATTAGTGCAGCTTTCTGCTACAAAGCATAATGTCAGCATAACCAGAGGATTTCCCGTGTCATGGCATCCTCAAAGGAAGCAGAGCTATTGTAATGGCCCTGCTCTCTGTGGAAGGCAGAAGGGGCACAGTGAGGTAGAAGTGGTATGTGACCAGAGGGTGGGACATGTCTGCCTAAGCAGTTCCTTGGAAACACTGGCAGCCAGCACAATTTAATCATACAAAATTAGGGTTGGAAGAGACCTCAGGAGGTCACCTAGCTTAACCCCCTGCTCAATGCAGGACCAAACCCAACTAAATCATCCCAGCCAGGGCTTTGTCAAGCCAGGCCTTAAAAAACTCTAAGGATGAAGGATTCCACCACCTCCCTAAAAACCCATTCCAGGGCTTCACCACCCTCCTAGTGAAGTAGTTTTTCCTAATATCCAACCTAGACATCCCCCACTGCAACTTGAGACCATTGTTTCTTGTTCTGTCATCTGCCACCACTGAGAACAGCCGAGCTCCATCCCCTTTGGAACCCCACTTCAGGTAGTTGAAGGCTGCTATCAAATCCCCCCTCACTCTTCTCTTCTGCAGACTAAATAAGTCCAGTTCCCTCAGCTTCTTCTCATAAATCGTGTGCCCCAACCTTCTGATCATTTTCATTGCCCTCCACTGGACTCTCTCCAATTTGTCCACATCCTTTCTGTAGTGGGTGGGCCCAAAACTGGGCGCAATACTCCAGATGTGGCCTCACCAGTGCCGAATAGAGGAGAATAATCACTTCCCTCAATCCGCTGGCAATGCTCCTATTAATGCAGCCCAATATGCTGTTAGCCTTCTTGGCAACAAGGGCACACCATTGGCTCATATCCAGCTTCTCATCCACTGTAATCCCAAGGTCCTTTTCTGCAGAACTATCGCTTAGCCAGTCAGTCCCCAGCCTGTAGCGGTGCATGGGATTCTTCCAGCCTAAGTGCAGGACTCTGCACTTTTCCTTGTTGAACCTCATCAGATTTCTTGTGGCCCAAACCTCCAATTTCTCTAAGTCACTCTCAACCCTACCCCTACCCTCCAGGATATCTACCTTTCCCCTCAGCTTAATATCATCCACAAACTTGCTCAGGGTGCAATGCATCCCATCATCCAGATCATTAATCCTTTAATTTGGGTGGGAAGGGGACTGGCCTGGTGCAGACTGGCTTAGTATCAAGAGAGCGAAAAGAGGACAATGACACACACACTCCACACCCTGAGCTGTGTTAGGTAAGCCCCATGGGGTTGGAGATTGTGGGTGCACTGTCCAGCCCACACTTCTACAAGGCCACCCACTTCCTGTTCCATCTTCATCCTCTTATGGAGAGAGCTCTGTAACAGGGCAGTCCTGGGAAGGATTGCTACAGAGGTAGCTGATATGCCCAGGAAGGATAAGATTCCAGAGACACAATCTGGACCCTGGCTTTTAATATTTCAAAGCCATATGGAAATTCATTCATTTCACACTCAGTTTGTTGTTCATACACTGCATTCTACAGTATCCAAAATATACTGTGTGTTTTTTGACACAGGATGCTGTTCTAAACAAGAACAACATTAGAAGTATAAGCTGCAATAACCACAATTGACTTTGCATATGATTTTACTGTAGCATACAATATCTCCCTGTTAAAACAAAAATGGAGGCCTTTCTTTGCAGGTTGATTATTATATGATGCCATAAAACTCTCTGATGGACCTGCACTCTTTTTTGCATCTGTTGCAGCTTTTAAAAACCAACAGCCTCATATGCAAGATGAAATGTTGCCATTGCTTTCATAAACACAGTACATCTCTATCCTCTAATGGATAGATATCCAAAAAGTGAGAAAAGACTTCAGCATTGTGAATAACTAGTGTCTGGGATTAAAAACATCCTGTCTTAGTGGATATCCTCTAATGGAATGTTGTTTTGTCATTTCTTACAGAAAACACTTTTCAGTGAATCACATTAAATATCACAAGTCTCCTGGAGCAATCCCTTATGAATCTGACCTATATCCCATCAGACTTCAGGAAAGGAACATAATGGTCACACAAGGGTGTGCCCCATCATGGCTTCTACACACCAAGAGCAACAACTGATACACATAAAAGACTCAATCCTGCAAAGTGCTGAATGCTTTCAATTCCCACAGAAGTCACCTCCCTGGAACAAGTCCAAATTGCAGTCTACAAAAAAAGGACTTGATCCTGTTGCTCTTATGCAGATGAAACACTCAGAGAATTCAACCCTCATCTTATGTATCAGTGTTTCCAATATCAAACATGTTTGAACTAAAAATACTGCCCCCATAAACATTTCATTGAATTGTCTTAATAATAATGAACAACTAGGGGCTGGGATGGTTAAGAGGTAGGAAACTAGCATTTAAAACGAACACAAAGGTTAACACTGGATACCCACCAAACCTGCAAACATTTGTTCATTCAAGGTCTTTTTTCAGCAATCATGATGAACTTTCCCACTTCAGGAGGGAAGAAGAAAACATTTAGGGCTCTTCAAGCTATAACCCTGCCCACTCCACCCTACTATTGCCCCTGCTTATCATGAGATGATCCTGGCCATGGCTGGTATCTTATCTCTGTAATCCTCTGGGGTTAGATGGAGCCAATCTTATGGTTGTAATAGTTCTACTGCTGTTATAAATGATCTTTTCCTGTGAAGAAACACATTATCTATGGGAGAAAAGGAATGACCACGCTTGCTAATGGGAAAATGTTTATTTTCATTTGAAACAATCAAAGCAAAGCTGCAGCAACAAAAATAATAGTTGCTTTAGAGCTCTTAATAATCATTAGGCTGTGAAATGAACTGCACCCACATAAATAGTAGGTGCGTAATGATGGAATTGTGCACATGAAACCTTAGAGCCAAATTTTGTTTCCACTGAAATCAATGGGAGTTTGGTTATTGATTTCAAGAGAATCAAGATTTAGCACCTAGAGCATAATTAATTCTAATGCATAAGGCTCACAAAAAGCTCCATGCCCTACTTAAGGCCTGGATTGAGTCAATAAAGGCCTACATTCTGAATAGGTCTTGTACCTGCACTTGTGTGAAACTAGAGCCTTAGGGCTAGATTCTGCCATGCTGTTACCGGATCTGGGGTGAGGGGTGGAGGAAAGGTGTTAAGATATTCTTTCTGCTCAGCATAGTCCATATAAGGACCAAAGAAACTCCAGACCCTGAGCTCATAAAAATGCAGAGTTAACCACCCTGCCTTCTCCAGGGAGGAGCACTGTGCCCCAAAGGGGTGGGAAGGGATTAAGAAGAAGAAGGAATATAAGTCCACCCAGCCCTGTCCTCACTAGCAGAGCTCCCCATGGGGCTGTGTGGAACCTTGCATGATGACCCCTTCAGAAAGGCTGCACCAAACTGGCACAAATGTGTATTATATTCACAAGTGAAGTCTACAAAGAACACTTATAAGTTTCAGCAAATCTATTTTAAATGAAAACCATTGGCAGGCCAGCCTGTGATTCAGATGAGCTGAGATTGTTATTCAGAAGTCCTAGCTCCTAGGGGTGATTCTGCCAGCCCTCACCCAAGTGGTATTATACCTGTCCCACAAACTATCTCACTGAGTGAAATACACACCAGTGACAATCCCTCCGTCACATCTCGGATACAGGCCTCTGGCAGGCAGCATACTTCCCTGGATGCCATGTCAGGGCAACAAATCCCCCTTCATCCTGATGGATCGCTAGCTGATTACACTACCTAAGCTGCAGTACTGTGTAACACATGAGATGCTTCTCAATGAATCACAAGCTCAATTTTTATTTGAAACATGCCACTAGGCTGTGGCATGCATCATTTGAAAAGCCAACAACGTGGCATGCTTTTCACTTCACTTACATACATGCCACATATAACAAAATATATGAAATCACAATTGCAATAGGCAGAGAACTTTGTTTTCACTATGTGTCTGAAGAGGCTTAAATAGGTTGTTTAGCCCATCAGGTACATGGACTATTCTTGCTCATGAAACATGCTTTAATATTTTATGCATCACAGAGCATGGTCCAAATCCTAGAGTCCAGAATGAGTTTTCTTCACACGTCTTTTCTCAGACAAAACCGCCATTTACTTCAGTAGAAATTTTGCCTAAGGAAGGCTGAGTTAAAAAGTGAGAAAGGACTTCAGCATTGTGAATAACTAGTGTTTGGGATTAAAAACATCCTGTCTTAGTCAGACTACTCCCCATTTCTCTTATCTTTGAGCACAGGCACCTTAAAATTACATATCTGCCCTTCCATGTCTTTTGGAGGAGAGCAGTATCTGACTCCACCAACAGCTGAGTGACGGATACTGCTACTGCCTCCCTCAAAGAATCTATCATTCCACTAATGCTACGAGACATGTGTGGATCTGAGATCACAGTCCTTACAAGAATCTGCATACAATTCAAAACGGGTATATAAACTCACTTACATAAGCCACAATGGGTGTTTCCCCACATCCAAAACTAGATTACTCTGTACAGCTATGTGCTTGCCAAAAAAAGGCACTTAGCCAAGTAAACATGTGTAGAAGGCCAGTCCGCTGCTCTTTACTCTGACTGAGGTCAGCAGGAGTTGTGTCTGGGTATGCAGTTTAGGATCAAGCTCTAAATGTTTAATGTGCTGAATTAGGGGTATCCCACCTTCTAAAATTCCTGTGTAAAAAGAAATATCTGAAGGAAAAAGACATACATATACCTAGTTTTTTCCAATTATGCAATTACATTTTGGTTCGACCAAGTTTATAGATTTCTCTATACTCCTTGTTCACGTACTAAAGCCCATCGTCCAATAGCTCAGCTTTACAAATTGATACCTCTTTAGTCTCTTCACACTACACTCAGAACACTTTTCTGAAGATTCGTCTGTTTTAAAACCTCTCAGAAAATTTTCACAATGTAGAAAAAGACATTTAAAAAGGAAAAGGGTTGATATTTGTGTTCTAAAATATGCTCTCTCTTTGTATTAAATTTAAAGGAAACTTCGCTTTAACTGATTGTGGGCCCCTTCTCTAGTCTGGCTGAACCGTGTTCAATCCAGCACTGAAGGAGAGAAAAGGCTTTACACTACCTTCAAATGTCCTGATCCTGGGGCCATCCTGGCATTAGTCCCCTCCCCACAGTAAAGTCTATCTTGTGCTGTCTTCCCACAGCCCCGAAGAACTGTTGCTGCAGCAGGAGCTCAGCTGAGTGTGGGGACAATTTGGCTATATCCTTGTTCCCTCCTTCAGCAGGGCGATGTGGTGTCTACATCAGCTGAGGCTATGTCTACACTATAGAGACTATACCGACATATACCCATCAGTATAGTTAGGCCAGCATAGCCCCATAGTATAGATGCAGCCTACATGCACAGAAGGGTTTTTCTGTCAGTGTAAGAACACCACCACCTCCCTTAATGAAGTTAGCAATGTTGACTGAAGCATTCTTCCATTGGCATGAATAAATCTACACTGAAGGTTTGGTCAGCATAGCTAGGTGGGTCTGGATTGTGGTTTTTTCACACCCAGGACCAACATACCTATGCTGATAAAACTTTTCAGTATAGACCAGGCCTGAGTTTCAGAAAGTGCCTGCAAAAGCCAGGTTTATGGATCATTCATATCGCCTGAGTAGTGCAGTGGGAATGCCCTGGAGCACCTGGCTCTGCACCCATCCACCAATAGTGCAGAAAACGTCTAACAATCGATAGCAAAACATGGGCTTCCATTAAAAACACTTTAAAATATCATGCCAGATGTGGCCAAAAATAGTATTTTCTGCTAGTTTCTGTGACACTTTCCAAAATGTTACTGATAACACCTGGACTCTAATCAAAATAGCATGGATCTCTAGTTTGAAATCCCTGCATTCAAAAGACCAGTCACTTTGAATGATTTTAGACAGGTATTCATGAAGATCTGCCTTGTTCTCATATTAGTCTAATCTATATATATCATTTAAAGTTAATAAGGTTAACCCAGAGTGCTGCAAGAAGTCAACTGTAGGCAGATGCACTTATCAATATCAATGATACCATGACAACCAGATAATCTGGATCTGTGGAATAGATGACTGTATGAAATGATTTGAACAAAATCTCATAATTGTGATGACCAATTTAATTCTAGTGGGCATTCCAGCAGAAAGTTCATACAAGATCATGTAAAGTCTGTAAATTATAACAAATGTACCAGTAAGTTTACTGGGTATATTTACAAACATACTGAAACAGGTATATTGTAAGATTCATTATTTGGCCTTTTAAAATCAAGCCAGGAATTGAGATATCAAAGAATGTGAATAGCAATTTGGCAAGAAATTTAAGAAAAAAGGAATTTTATAGTAAAACTCATATGAGGTGTGTGCCCCATTTTTAACACAAATTACCTGACATCTTACTAATTATGTGCGAAGTATAAAAACATTTTTAATAATGTAAAATTGTGGTCTGACATGTAAGTTGCTATAAAATGCATGTCCAAAAGTTAGATAGAAATAAACCCAGGTTATGCTGACTCGGAGACATCAGCTGAATACATTTTCTAAATTTAATCTACTGCTCTGAACCAAACAAAGCTCTATGATAACAATTTCCTTCAACTGCAGTGCAAAACTAAAAAACTTCAACATACGCATTTTAACCACAGGCAATCATTACATTCTGGAAAAAAGCTTATATGGGAGCATTAAACACTGGTAGAATCAAAGGAACATAATCCTCTTTTACAGCAAATATTTAAAGATACCTGGAATACATTTTCAAAGCAATGTACAGGGATTTAGCTGTGTGACTCCTATTAATGCCAATGGAAGTTTCAGAGTGCTTAGAAAGTGTACTCACTGGTTAATATTTTGGTATGAAAAAAAACTTTTCTGCTAGTGTGGTTTTTTTATTTGTATATCTATTTATTACACAAATCAGACTAACAAAAATATGCATCTCCCAGATTTTCATCTTGGCTATTAGTTTTCTTTTTATGAAGTTCCTATGCCATAGTTCAAACTGAGCTTTAACTAAAAAAAGAGAATCAGACACAAAAATTATCAGGAATAAAGTAACAAGTCATATCCCAGTACAACAGAGGTGGGCAAACTACAGCCCACGGGCCACATCCGGCCTGCGAGACCGTCCTGCCCGGCCCTCGAACTCCCAGCCGGGGAGGCTAGCCCCCTACTGTCCCCCCGCCCCCGCAGCCATGCCACCACACGGGCAACATGGCTGGCTCAGGCCGGGTGGCGTGGCTTCCAGTCCTGCCACTCTGAGCGGCATGGTAAGGGGGCGGGGAGGTTGGATAAGGGTCAGGGGAACCGGGGGGCAGTCAGGGGACAGGGAGCAGGAGATGGTTGGATGGGGTGGAGGTTCGGGGGGTGGGCGGTCAAGGGACAGGGAGGGGAGGATAGGCATGGGAGTCCCAGGGGACCTGTCAGGGGACAGGAGTGTGGATAGGTCGGGGCAGTCAGGGGACAGGGAGCAGCGGGGATTGGATAGGGGGTGGGGTCCCGCGGGGGAGCGATTAGGGGCGGAGGTCTTGGGAGGGGGCAGTCAGGGGACAAGGAGCAGGGGGGATGGATGGGTCGGGGATTCTGAGGGGGATAGTCAGGGGGCGGGAAGTGGGAGGGAGCGGATGGGGGGCAGGGGTCAGGCTGTTTGGGGAGGCACAGCTTTCCCTGCCCAACCCGCCATAGAGTTTTGCAACACCGATGTGGCCCTTGGGCCAAAAAGTTTGCCCACCCCTGCAGTACAACATCTATCCCTCCATACAGTTCCATATGAAAAGCACATACATCTGAAGAATTGTCCTCTCTGCTGTACTGCACTCACACTTGACAATAACAAGTTCTTTGCTCTTTTTAAGACATTGAATTAAAAGCAGTCCGATTTAAATTTAAATAATCAGTCTGTCCATTTCTCTCTCTCCTCTTCTGCTAGCCTTGAGAATGTTCTGCCATATAACAAATTTGCCAAAAGCACTAAATAAAGACTAATCCAGAAAAAATGAGGGAGACTTTCAAGTTAAGTGCATGAAACCCATTGGCTTTCAGTGGGAATTAGGCACTTAATTGCCATTTGTGCCTTTTGAAAATCTTTCCCTACAGACCTTAAAATATGTAATCTCCTCTTTATTTAAATTTCCTACAGAATTTAAAAGAAAATGGTAACTATTCTAGAAGTTTTTTGAACCATCCTAATTTAATAAAGAATTTTCTATCTGCTGTGGAGTTTCTATAGAATGGTTCAAAAACCCTGATGTAGCTTATGTATTCTCTATAAAATTCTGTAGGTGTTTAGAGTAATTTCTATAGAATCCTGTTACATTTCTGTAGAACCATTGTTAGCTTTCTCTGTTCAATTCCACAGGACTTTTCCACATTCGACTCTTATGTTTCCATTTAAGTGCACCACATGTCTTGGGTTGCCAAGAAATAAAAAATGGCTTTCACCAGTTTTGCGTGCAGCATAAGTTGTCATTACATAATCATAAGGGCACTACCCCGACTGTGGAGGGTATAAATGAAGATAAGAAAATAAGGGTAACAATCCCTTCTTTTAAAATTTGTTTCAGTTATACGATACTACAAATTTTAGGACCATTAGGACCAAACTTCAAGTGTGTTTGGTTTTTTAAATTTTATTTTACAGTGTATACATTTTCCTCTCTCTTCCAGGAAGACACAGATATACTAAAATAAGATGTAAAATAAATGAAGCAAACACAAATATCTTTTCTTAGTTATTACCAACTAACGTTGGTTTAAGCCAACATTCTTCTGTAAGACTAAACTGGGGTGGGCAAACCTTTTGGCCCGAGGGCCACATCTGGATATGGAAATTGTATGGTGGGCTATAAATCCTCAAGAAATTGGGGCTTGGTGTGCGGGCTCCAGCTGGGGGTGCAGACTCTGGGGTGGGGCCAGAAATGAGGAGTTCAGGGTGTGGGAGGGGGTGGCGGGTTGGGGTTGGGGTGCAGGGGGGGTGAGGGCTCCAGCTGGGGCTGAGCAGTTAGGGGTGCAGGAGGGTGCTCCAGGCTGGGACCGAGGGGTTCAGAGGGTTGGAGGGGGATCAGGGCTGGGGCAGGGGGTTGGGGCATGGGAGGAGGTCAGGGATGCAGGCTCTGGGCAGCGCTTACCTCAAGCAGCTCCCAGAAGCAGCAGCATGTCCCTCCTCCAGCTCCTACGTGGAGGCACAGCCAGGCAGCTCTGCACGCTGCCCTCTCCGCAGGTGCTTGGGGTGGGGGTAGCATATAAAGCCCCATGGCTGCCCCTACATGTAGGAGCCGGAGGGGGAACATGCTGCTGCTTCCAGGAGCTGCGCAGAGTGGGGCAAGCCCCTGACCCCGCTCCCCAGCTGGAGTGCCATAGCGGGGCAAGCCCCAGACCCCGCTCCCCAGCAGGAGCTCAAAAGCCAGATTAAAACGTTGGGAGGGTTGGATGCAGCCCCCGGGCCGCTGTCTGCCCACCCCTGGACTAAACCCTAAAGTCCCCACCGTCACAACACATTTTGATTGTGCTGATACTTCCTTGCTGAGAAGCCCAAACTGCAATCATTTACATCTTTTTCTGAGACTACTCACATGCATGTTTTCAGGATCAGGCCTTTAAAACGAACTGGGCATTGACCAGACCAAGTGCACAGCTACACAAGAAGCAAGGAAATATTATGCAAGACCACAGGAAGTTAGAGGAGACAGTATTCTGGGCAGACCTGGCAAGAAGTCTGTGTGAACTTCAGCTAACAAGCAAACTTTGGTCATAGGCGCCAAATTCAGCAGAGAGCATTCCCAATGCTGCAAAGGAGAACACTGCACGTTTCTGCCAGTAGGCTACGCTCCAGGACATTATGTACCTGATGGGACTCAGGTTTTTGTGTGCTTTTTGCTAAGTCTTAACTTATTTTTAAAATTTTGAGAATATTTTCATTCAATATATGTTAGGAATAGCTAAAGGCTTGTTTTCATGGCTGTCCTAACAGACCACTACTACTTCTGCTCCTTATAATTTTAGCTACAGTAAGTGGCCTACAAAGGAAACCTTTTGGCAATAGCTCTCTTTTTTCACCCCACGTCTCTCTCTCTCTCTACTTAAAGATTATTTCCTTTGTAAGAACCAAATCCTCCATCCCTTACTCAGGAAAAACATCAGATGAAGTCCATGTGAGTTTTGCTTGAATAAGGACTGCAGGATTTGGTCCTAATCCTGCAAATTTTGATTACCTGGTAGTATAACGAAGGAAAGATATTTTCTTCTTTGTTAATGGTTTATCTTTAAAACATTGATGACAAAGTGTTTGAGGTGGGAAGTTCCATTTTGATTTGCACACGTGGCCAAATAAAAAACACTGCATACTAAAGTGTCACACAGCACAAAACAATTGTGACACGTACAGTCTATTGGAATTCTCAGTAGACTCCATTTTATATTTCCAACCGCCATCTAAACAACAATAGCTCTCTTCCTCTGGCAAATACACAATGAAATACACACAAACAATAGCACTGCCATGAAGAGAGGATTCTGAGAAATATGTTACTTGAGTAGTAGATCTGGATTGCCAAGCTTGCACAAAGTTGATTAAAACTGTTTCCATCATGACTGTTGTTTAAATAAAGTAAATATCAAACATACACAAATCCTAACCATAGATTGCCATCTGCCCTGTAGTACACTCATAAAGAGGTTCCCATAACCTGCCACTTTTGCAAACTCAATTAAACCAGCAATACAGAAAAATGAAAATGGCATTGGTTACAATGCCTGCACTGTTACACTGGTGTAACAATAACCAACAGGAATCATGAACATGACCACAAATCACAAATGAATACAACTGGACCACTCCAACCAAAAATAGCCCTTTCCAAACAAGGATTAAATTGTTTTGTGCCAGGTATCAGATTCCCCAGATGGCATATCCACTGTCACTCTTGGAACTTCTGGATCCACAACTGTAGTTGTTGAGAAGTTAATTTCCTATTCCAAATGAAGACCACAATTCCATTTCAAAATGAAGACACAGCTTTGATGGGACTACTTATGTCTTAAAGTTAAGCATGTACTGCAGCACTTGATCATGGTCACAGTATTAAACACCTTCCAGGATTCAATCTTAATATTCCAGCTAAGAAAACCAATTAGCTTTCATCTATACATGATGGCCATGCTGTTCTCTCCCACTAGGAATAACCTTCCACTCAAAATTAAGGGGTAACAAATCATCACAATCACACAAGACAGAGTAAGAGGGATGCTTCCAGATTCAAATATCTTCTCCCATTTGTTCAAAAGATCAAAGCTCCAGCACACTGAAGTTCCTCCTGAAATGCCAAAAACAAGGAAAAGTACTTTACCCGCATCCACTTCTAGCAGATGCCAAATGGCAAGATGAGCCAAGTGCAAATGATACTCAATGATGATACTATCACTGTTGTATAAAAGATCAAAATGGAAACTCCTCTATGGCTGCTTGATCTTCTATTAAAATTATTATGATTTTTTTTAAAATCACTGACAAGAATGTTAGGTGTCAAGCCAGCTGAAATCACTGTATAGTCATAATTTATATGGTTCATTCTTAGCTGTGATTTGGCACAAACTAGAATACACCTGCCACCAAAGACTAAAACTCGTTACTTTCTCTTTGGGGAAAATGTATCTTATTTGTTTCCAAATACCCAAATTTATATCACTAAGTGGCAGCCTTTTGTTTTTTCTTCAGATGCTATCATATCATATCTTATTCAATATCTTAAATATTGCAGCAATTCTCGGCACCAGAACAAGTGGAATGTTTTTTTTTTTTAAAGGCCACACATGACACATTAAAACAAATTTGTCCACAAAGTTTTTTCCTCCTTAAACTTTGATAAATTAAAATCCACTTCCTGCACAAGTAACAAAAAAAAAAAAACCCCGATATTTGTTCTTCATTCCTCATACCTTACACAGCATATAACAATTTTGTTGGCTTAAACCACCAGTAAATAGGAGAGAGACACAAATGGAATTATTGCTAAATTACCACTTGAGGGGGATGAGTTATACTTAATCTAAACTTACATGGGGCTTTCTTTAGTATTGCATCTATTATTTAAGCCTCAATCTTACAAACAGTTATGCAACTGTTTAACTTTACACATCAGTTCATGTTGACTACAGTATAAATATTCACATGTCTAAAGTTACGCAGATGCGTAACTGTTTGTAGGATTGGAGTGGTTAGTTTGTAAACTTTTGGGCCAGGGACCATCTTTCTGTTGTATGTCTTTTGCCATGGGCAAGGGAGAAATTTTCCAAACCCCTAAATGGGGAGCAGGCTGTGGCTTTAACTGCTCAGTTGCTCCCAAGTAACTCAGCGGTGGGAGCTGTCATGTGGATTTCCCTAATGCAGCTTCACAAGGTGGAGGGGTGCTTCTTACTCCTCACCCCTAATCCTAACTCTATGTTATGTCTAGTTACAATCTAGCCCCAAATGGTTCTAGTTCCCAACCTCTATGCAGCAGCAAGGGAGGGGCTATGTATATGAGAGCTTTAATTCTTCTCCTTGTCCCCACTTATTGAGGGGATTAATGTGAAAGGAGTGAGCAAGGTTAAGAATCTTGATATCAGTTTTGATCATGTCTTTTCATACAAAGCTCCATGTGTTCAGACATGGTATGAAAGTGCTTTTTTCTATTGAACAATTTGCACCAGATTTTCATACTAATTGTTATTTGTACTACTATGCTATATACACATAGGAAGAAAGTCACAACAACAGAGATCTATTATTATTATTTATAAGAACAGCCATATTGGACCAGACCAATTGTCCATCTAGCCCAATATCCTGTCATCTGACAGTTGCCAATGCCAGATGCTTCAGAACAGTGACTCTCAACCTTTCCAGACTACTGTACCCCTTTCAGGAGTCTGATTTGTCTTGGATACCCTCAGATTTCACCTCACTTAAAAACTACTTGCTTACAAAAATCAGACAAAAACATAAAAGTGTCACAGCATACAATTATTGAAAAATTGATTACTTTCTCATTTTGTCTGTATGAAATTTAGTTTGTACTGACTTTTCTAGTGCTTTTTGTTAGCCTGTTGTAAAACTAGGCAAATATCTAGATGAGTTGATGTACCCTGGAAGACTTCTGCATACCCCTCGGGGTACACACCTAACCTAGTTGAGAACCACTGCTTCAGAGGGAATGAACAGAACAGGTAATCATCAAGTGATCCATTCCCTGTCGCCGATTCCCAGCTTCTGGCAAACAGAGGCTAAGGACACTTCAGAGCATGATTTTGCTTCCCTGCCCATCCTGGCTAATAGCCATTGATGGACCTGTCCTCCACGAACTTATCTAGTTCTTTTTTGAAGCCTGTTATAGTCTTGCCCTTCACAACATCCTCTGGCAAAAAGTTCAACAGGTTGACTGTGCGTTGTGTGAAAAAAATACTTCCTTTTGTTCATTTTAAACCTCCTGCCTATTCATTTCATTTGGTGACCCCCTAGTTCTTGTGTTATGAAAAGGAGTAAATAACACTTCCTTATTTATTTTCTCCACACCAGTCATGATTTTATGGACTTCTATTAAATCTCCCCTTAGTCATCTCTTTTCCAAGCTGAAAAGTCCCAGTCTTATTAATCTCTCCTCACATGCAAGCTGTTCTATACACCTAAACATTTTTGTTGCCCTTTTCTGTACCTTTTCCAATTCCAATATAGCTTTTTTGAGATGGGGCGATCATATCTGCATACAGTATTCAAGATGTGGACATAACATGTATTTATATAGAGGAAACATGATATTTTCTGTCTTGTTATTTATCCCTTTCCTAATGATTCCTAACATTCTGTTCACTTTTTTGACTGCCACTGCACATTGAGTGGATGTTTTCAGAGAACTATCCACAGTGATTCCAAGATCTCTTTCTTGAGTGGTAAGAGTTAATTTAGACCCCATCATTTTATCCATATATAGTTGGGATTATGTTTTCCAATGGGCATTACCGGTACTTTGCATTTATCACATTGAATTTCAATTGCCATTTTGTTGCCCAGTCACCCACTTTTATGAGATACCTTTGTAACTCTTCGCAGTCTGCTTGGATTTAACAATCTTGAGTAATTTTGTATCATCTGCAAATTTTACCACCTCACTGTTTACTCCCTTTTCCAGATCACTTATCAAAATGTTGAACAGTACTGGTCCCAGTACCGACCCCAGGGGGGCACCACTATTTACCTCTCTCCATTCTGAAAACTAACCATTTATTCCTATCCTTTGTTTCCTATCTTTTAACCAGTTACTGATCCATGATGGGACCTTCCTTCTTATCCCATGACAGCTTACTTTGCTTGAGAGTCTTTGGTGAGGGACTTTGTCAAAGGCTTTCTGAAAATCTAAGTACACTATATCCACTGGACCCCCCTTGTCCACATGCTTGTTGAACCCCTCTCCCCTCCCAAAGAATTCTAGTAGATTGGTGAGGCATGATTTCCCTTTACAAAAACCATGTTGACTCTTCCCAACTCAACTATGTGTTAATTCTGCTCTTTACTATAGTTTCAACCAATTTGTCTGATACTGAAGTAGGCTCTGGAGCCTTTTTTAAAAATTGGCATCACATTAGCTATCCTCTAGTCATGTGGTACAGAGGCTGGGTTAAATGATAGGTTACATACCACAGTTAGTATTTCTGTAATTTCACATTTGAGTTCCTTCAGAACTCTTGGGTGAATACCATCTGGTCCCGGTAACTTATTACTGTTTAGTTTCTCAATCTGTTCCAAAAGCTCCTCTAAGGACACCTCAATCTGGCACAGTTCCTCAGATTTGTTCTCTAAAAAGAATAGCTGGGAGTGTTCCTGACATCCTCACCACTCTGCCTAGAGGCTCAACTAAAACACCTTGAAACAGAATGATATCTCCTGCACAACTATTTTAAAACTACCCTGACCTTTCCATGTATATTTCCCTGGCTTTAGTTCAAATCCCTCTCATTGCTTCAGGTACATTTGGGGCTGCTCATCTACCTGTCCTGTGATGAAATATTATATAACAACAACAACGGGTTTGTCATCTCAAAGATATGTTCATTGTTTTCTGATCCCTTGCCACTTCCCTCACTAAATGTCTCCTAAATTGCTCAAGGTACCTAATCTGTACATTGATCCTAAATTCCGTCTAAGCTAGGCTGTGGAGAGGAAAGATTCCTCTCCCCCAGCCACGGGCCCAACCCAGTCCAGCCACAGCCACTGGAGAGACGCCCCTCCCCTGGCCCCAACTGAGCCCCGTGAGAAAGGTGCCTCTCCTGCCTTAGAGCTGCTGCGGTGTGGGGAGGTACCCCTCCTCCTCCAGCCCAGGTGGTACTGCAGAGAGAGAGAGCTGGGGGGGAGTCCTCTCTCCCTGCCATAGCCCTGGGGCAGCCTGTACCCCAAAGCCCTCATCCTCAGCCCCACCCCAGAGCCTGCACCCCCCAGCTAGAGTCCTCACGCTTCCTGCACCCCAACCCTCTGCCCCAGCCCTGAGTCCCTTCCCACACTCTGAACCCCTCGGCCCCACCCCCACCACATGAATTTTGTTTTGTGCACATAACAAAATTCATTCCGCACATGGGTGGGAAAAATTAGAGGGAACACTGCATTGATCTTATAACATAAGGGCCAAATTCATACGAGATGCAAATGGTGGTGTAAATTACTTATAAGTAGGTGTATTTTATACATTGAGGGATAGCAGGAAAAACAATTAGCAAGATAGCATAAGAAGGCAGTAAGGTAACATAGGCCCCACTATTTTATTTGACCTTCTTGTTAATTATTCTTATTTAGAAGTCCCAACCAAGGTAGGGATTTCATTGTGCTGGGCAGAGAAAGTCCCTACTAAAAAATTTTCAATTTAAATAGACATGACCAACAAAGGGTAGAAATGATGATGTGTTACTACCCCTTTTACAGGTGGAAAGCTGAGGCACAAAGCAATTAACTAAATTTCCAGAGATCACACAGGAAGTTAGTGGCAGCACCAGAAACCAAACTCAGATTTCCTGAGTCGCTATCCAGACCCTTAATCAGGGATCTTCCTCGCTACAAAAGTTTAGTTGCTTTTCCTGCCATATTCACTCCATTTTAATCCCTCAACAAGTAATTTACACCCTACTTAGCAGCATGCAACTTATACCAGAAGTTACATCACCTCTGAATTTGGCCCTTGAGCATTTAATTCCAAACATCTGACTGTAATTTAAGAAAGTTCAATGGATGATGCCTGTTCTTGATAAGGGACAATTTTTGCTCTAGGAAGTGCAGACCCTCCCTAGTTCCATTTGATCCAACCCTTCCCCCCCCCCCCCCCAACCACAAAGACCTTTCCTGAAGAACCAGCCTTCTGGCTGTGGTAAATATGGCTGTTTCTGGAGCCTGTCAGGGTTTATCTTGTATCAGTCAAAGGGGCTGCCAGAAACAGAGACTGGTGTACTCCTTTCATAGTGCTTCCGGCACTGAGCCAATGTCAGAGCAAAGAACTGAGTTCAGAGTTGAAATTCACAAAATGACATCCTCAGCTTGCAGATCCTCATTTTGACATGGCTCTGGATTGGCTGGTTACATGGTTAATAAACAGTGTTTTTCTATGGGTAATAATGTTTCTAAACAGCAGTATTAAGTTTCCCTGCAAACATCTGTACCTGCTTATATTCCACTTTCAGGTTAGTACATGCCTATGTAAATAGGGTATTCTCTTTTTCTGAATCATTTGTAGAATATATAGCTCTACTATGTAAAAACCTGTGGCAATGTTAAGACAACTTGATAGCAGAAAGGATGTTTTCATAGAAATACCCCTCTGCTTAGTAATGGCAATAACATATCCATCAAATCACTTTAAGAGGAAAATACAATAACTGTAAGAAAATAAAAGTCTTCAGTTATAACAACAATGTTATCACAGCTGTAGCACTGAAGAGTTCATCAGGGGCTGAACAAAGCTGCCAGAGAGAGGTTCTGCTGTCAGACTAAAAACAGTGATCCAGCAACTTTGGGTTAGCATTTTAAGAGCACGGGTTTATTTGTCAAAATCAGTGTCAAGTGAGAAAGATGCTGTGTCAAAACCAAACACCAACATTTTCTTAACTGCAGGAACCACACTGACCCACTAGAGCCAGATGTTGCCTTCAGTGTGACCACAAAAAGAGGATCTCCTCCATGCACAGAGCTCACCTATCCTATGTGGAGGGGTCAGCTGCCTCCACTGACTTTCCCCAGGCGGCACTTGGTTAGAACTGGCTTCAGAGAAGGGTGGGAAGTGGCTGGGTTGGCCACCTGGAGATTCCCTGGGAAAAGCAGCACAGTCCTTGTCCCATGGATCCTCCTTTATGGCAGGGATCCTCATTAAAAGGGGGAATCATAGATTCATAGATACTAAGGTTAGAAGGGACCATTATGATCATCTACTCTGACCTCCTGCACAACGCAGGCCACAGAAATTCACCCACCCACTCCTGCGAAAAACCTCTCACCTATGTCTGAGCTATTGAAGTCCTCAAATCATGGTTTAAAGACTTCAAGGAGCAGAGAATCCTCCAGCAAGTGACCCATGCCCCATGCTACAGAGGAAGGCGAAAAACCTCCAGGGCCTCTTCCAATCTGCCCTGGAGGAAAATTCCTTCCTGACCCCAAATATAGCGATCAGCTAAACCCTGAGCATATGGGCAAGATTCACCAGCCAGATACGACAGAAAATTCTTTCCTGGGTAACTCAGATCCCACCCCATCTAACATCCCATCACAGGCCATTAGGCCTATTTACTATGAATATTTAATTACCAAAAACATGCCATCTCCTCCATAAACTTATCGAGTTTAATCTTAAAGCCAGATAGATCTTTTGCCCCCACTGCTTCCCTTGGAAGGTTATTCCAAAACTTCACTCCTCTGATGGTTAGAAACCTTCATCTAATTTCAAGTCTAATCTTCCTGGTGGCCAGTTTATATCCATTTGTTCTTGTGTCCACATTGGTACTGAGCTTAAATAATTCCTCTCCCTCTCCGGTATTTATCCCTCTGATATATTTATAGAGAGCAATCATATCTCCCCTCAACCTTCTTTTAGTTAGGCTAAACAAGCCAAGCTCCTTGAGTCTCCTTTCATAAGACAAGTTTTCCATTCCTCGGATCATCCTAGTAGCCCTTCTCTGTACCTGTTCCAGTTTGAATTCATCCTTCTTAAACATGGGAGACCAGAACTGCACACAGTATTCCAGGTGAGGCCTCACCAGTGCCTTGTATATCGGTACTAAAACCTCTTTATGCCTATTGGAAATACCTCTCCTGATGCATCCCAAGACCGCATTAGCTTTTTTCACAGCCATATCACATTGGCGGCTCATAGTCATCCTATGATCAACCAATACTCCAAGGTCCTTCTCCTCCTCCGTTACTTCTAATTGATGCATCCCCAGCATATAACTAAAATTCTTGTTATTAATCCCTAAATGCATGACCTTACACTTCTCACTATTAAATTTCATCCTATTACTATTACTCCAGTTTACAAGGTCATCCAGATCCTTCTGTATGATATCCCTGTCCTTCTCTACATTGGCAATGCCTCCCAGCTTTGTATCATCCGCAAACTTTATTAGCACACTCCCACTTTTTGTGCCGAGGTCAGTAATAAAAAGATTAAATAAGATTGGTCCCAAAACCGATCCTTGAGGAACTCCACTGGTAACCTCCCTCCAGCCTGACAGTTCACCTTTCAGTAGGACCCGCTGTAGTCTCCCCTTTAACCAATTCCTTATCCACCTTTCAATTTGCATATTGATCCCCATCTTTTCCAATTTAACTAATAATTCCCCATGTGACACAGTATCAAACACCTTACTGAAATCTAGGTAAATTAGATCCACTGAGTTTCCTTTGTCTAAAAAGTCTGTTGCTTTCTCAAAGGAGGAGATCAGGTTGGTTTGGCACGATCTACCTTTTGTAAAACCATGTTGTATTTTGTCCCATTTACTTCAATGTCTTTAACTACCTCCTCCTTCAAAATTTTTTTCCAAGACTTTGCATACTACAGATGTCAAACTAATAGGCCTATAAGTTACCTGGATCACTTTTTTTCCGTTTCTTAAAAATAGGAACTATGTTAGCAATTCTCCAATCATACGGTACAACCCCTGAGTTTACAGATTCATTAAAAATTCTTGCTAATGAGCTTGCAATT
This sequence comes from Lepidochelys olivacea, assembly GCF_965140295.1. Taxonomy (NCBI): domain Eukaryota; kingdom Metazoa; phylum Chordata; order Testudines; family Cheloniidae; genus Lepidochelys; species Lepidochelys olivacea. Next base: position 176,310,027 of record NC_140413.1, on the reverse strand, counting down.
TCATGTGCCAATTCCTTTAATATTCTTGGATGAAGATTATCTGGGCCCCCCGATTTAGTCCCATTAAGGTTGCAAGGTCCAACTCTACTTGACTTTTAGCCTGTCTCACTTTATCCCTACATGTTCTGACCTCAATAAGGTAGCTTTCCTTGCTGATCCCTCCCAACTTCCACTCCCTGTATGCTTTCTGCTTTTTCTTAATCACCTCTCTGAGATGCTTGCTCATCCAGCTTGGTCTACAACTCCTGCCTATGAATTTTTTCCCCTTTCTTGGGATGCAGGCTTCCGATAGCTTCTGCATAAATAATCCCAGGCCGCCTCTACCTTTAGATCCATAACTTCTTCAGTCCAATTCACTTCCTTAACTAATTTCCTTAATTTTTGAAAGTCAGTCCTTTTGAAATCAAAAACCCTAGTCGCAGATTTATTTTTGTTAATCCTTCCGTTCAGTTTGAACTGAATTAGCTCATGATCACTTGAACCAAGATTGTCCCCTACAACCATTTCTTCTATGAGGTCCTCACTACTCACCAAAACCAAATCTAAAATGGCATCCCCTCTAGTCAGTTCAGCAACTACTTGATGAAGGAATCCATCAACTATTGCATCTAGGAAAATCTGAGCCCTGTTATTATTACTAGCACTCATCCTCCAGTCTATATCTGGGAAGTTAAAGTCTCCCGTGATCACACAGTTACCATTAGTATTTACTTCATTAAAAACATTAAAAAGGGCTCTATCCATATCCATATTAGATCCTGACAGTCTATAGCACACCCCAAGCACTGTCCCAGGGGAGGCTCTAATAGTTTTCTTCCCCAATGTAATTTTTGCCCAGACGGACTCTGTCTTATCCATTCCATCGCTTCTTATTTCTTTACATTCTACCTCATCATTGATATACAGTGCTACTCCACCACCTTTGCCTTTATTTCGGTCTTTCCTAAACAGCACATACCCTTCAATACCTGTAGTCCAGTTTCTGTTATCCCTATAATATCTGGTTTCACTTCCTGCACCAGTAGCTCTAGTTCCTCCATTTTGTTACCTAGGCTCCTCGCATTGATGTACAAACATCTTAATTTTTGCTGTTTGGCCTCACTCACATTCGGTACCCTATTAGGCATGGTCATTCTACAGCCAGTATAACCTATTAGACTGGTATCCACACTGCCCTTCCTCCTTATATACATGCTCCTACCCACGGCTGTATCCTTTCTTACTTTGTTTTCTTCCCTCTCAATGCTAAAATCCGGCATGGAGATTACCTGGACATCTCCCAACCATCTCCCCCAAATTCCTAGTTTAAAGCTCTCTTAATCATTTGTGCCAATCTCCATCCTAGAAGTCTATTTCCTTCCCTATTCAGATGAAGTCCATCCCGAGAGAACTGTCCTCTCTCCATGAATGCCTCCCAGTGGCCATACATCCCAAAGCCCTCCTTATAGCACCACTGCCTAAGCCATCTGTTGATAGTCATAATTTTGTCACACCTTTGTTGCCCTTCTCTAGGAACAGGCAAAATCCCACTAAAGATTACCTGAGCCTCGATTTCCTTAAGCATCTTCCCCAGCCTAGCATAGTCTCCCTTAATACTTTCTGGCGAGAGTCTAGCCATATCATTTGTTCCTACATGAAGGATAATTAGGGGATTCTTTCCTGCTCCCTTTAGGATCCTCTTCAACCTCAGAGCAGCCAGAACCAGATGTAATCAGGGGCACAAGGCCTTCGTGCTGACGACCCTCCCTTCCTGGGAATCAGTGGGGTTTAGTGGCAGACTTTACAGTTCATTCCTATAGGGCAGCGGGCAGGGAGAGAGGCAGGAAGGGGCAGCCAGCACATCCCTCGGCCCACACTGCTTCCCGCAGCCCCCATTGGCCTGGAGCAGTGAACCTTGGCCAGTGGGAGTGGCGATCGGCCGAACCTGCAGACGCTGAAGGTAAATAAACCATCCCGGCTCACCAGCGGATTTCTCTGATGGACCGCGTGCCAAAAGTTGCCGATCCCTGATCCCCTTAGTAAAATCCATGCCATAGTGATCACTATTTTTTTCATTCCAATAAAAGTACTGCCTTAAAAACTCATAGCACAATATAGCCCTCAGATCCAAATCCTGGAGTCCTTTACTCAGAACTTACCCAAGCAAAGCTTCCATTACCCAAATAAGTTCTGAATTCAAGACGTCACCCTACAATTCTGTGCATCATTTTACTAATCAGAAGACTATTTACAAAGCCTTCTTGCTCCTATTGAATTCAGTGGGAGCAGCAGCAAGCCAGTACTATATGTAGTTATCTCGTGGGCTCCAATAAGTGGAATTATATCCTCTATATGAGACTGACAATGATCAAGAACGCTCCCAGACTACTGCACTGGGCAGCACAGTATGGGGAGGAGGTGACCAGCCCTCTGTGGAAAAAGAAGTGGTTCAGGACTATTTTTAGAAAATCTGGACCAGCACAAGTCCATGGGGCCGGATGCGCTGCATCGGAGGGTACTAAAGGAGTTGGTGGATGTGATTGCAGAGCCATTGGCCATTATCTTTGAAAACTCATGGCGATCGGGGGAGGTCCCAGATGACTGGAAAAAGGCTAATGTAGTGCCCACCTTTAAAAAAGAGAAGGAGGAGGATCCGGGGAACAACAGGCCAGTCAGCCTCACCTCAGTCTCTGGAAAAATCATGGAGCAGGTCCTCAAGGAATCAATTCTGAAGCACTCAGAGGAGAGGAAAGTGATCAGGAACAACCAGCATGGATTCACCAAGGGAAAGTCATGCCTGACTAATCTAATTGCCTTCTATGATGAGATAACTGGCTCTGTGGATGAGGGGAAAGCAGTGGACATGTTATTCCTTGATTTTAGCAAAGCTTTTGATATGGTCTCCCACAGTATTCTTGCCAGCAAGTTAAAGAAGTATGGGTTGGATGAATGGACTGTAAGGTGGATAGAAAGCTGGCTAGATCGTCAGGCTCAACGCATAGTGATCAATGGCTCCGTGTCTAGTTGGCAGCTGATATCAAGCGGAGTGCCCCAAGGGTCAGTCCTGGGGCCGGTTTTGTTCAATATCTTCATTAATGATCTGGAGGATGGCGTAGATTGCACCCTCAGCAAGTTTGCAGATGACACTAAACTGGGAGGAGTGGTAGATACGCTGGAGGGTAGAGATAGGATACAGAGGGACCTAGACAAATTAGAGGATTGGGCCAAAAGAAATCTGATGAGGTTCAACAAGGACAAGTGCAGAGTCCTGCACTAAGGATGGAAGAATCCCATGCACCACTACAGACTAGGGACCGAATGGCTAGGCAGCAGTTCTGCAGAAAAGGACCTAGGGGTTACAGTGGACGAGAAGTTGGATATGAGTCAACAGCGTGCCCTTGTTGCCAAGAAGGCTAATGGCATTTTGGGCTGTATAAGTAGGGGCACTGCTAGCAGATCAAGGACGTGATTGTTCCCCTCTATTCGACATTGGTGAGGCCTCATCTGGAGCACTGTATCCAGTTTTGGGCCCCACACTACAAGAAGGGTGTGGAAAAATTGGAGACAGTCCAGCAGAGGGCAACAAAAATGATGAGAGGACTGGAACACATGACTTATGAGGAGAGGCTGAGGGAACTGGGATTGTTTAGTCTGCAGAAGAGAAGAATGAGGGAGGATTTGATAGCTGCTTTCAACTACTTGAAAGGGGGTTCCAAAGAGGATGGATCTAGACTGTTCTCAGTGGTACCAGATGACAGAAGAAGGAGTAATGGTCTCAAGTTGCAGTGGGGGAGGTTTAGGTTGGATATTTGGAAAAAAACTTTTTCACAAGAGGGTGGTGAAGCACTGGAATGCATTACCTAGGGAGGTGGTGGAATATCCTTCCTTTGAGGTTGTTAAGGCCTGGCTTGACAAAGCCCTGGCTGGGATAATTTTAGTTGGGGATTGGTCCTGCTTTGAGCAGGGAGTTGGACTAGATGACCTCCTGAGGTCCCTGCTAACCCTGATATTCTATGATTCTATGATTGTACAATAGTAATATATAAAATCTAATTAGACACAACAACCTCATATATTGTGCCACAGAAAATGCTTTAGAGTGTGAAGCAAGTTGCAGTTAGAATTAAAATTATTGTGATGGCTTAAGTTTGATCTGTAAGCACTAACACATTTTCCATTATTTATAAAGCCAGTCAAATTACTGTATTTTAATGTCACATCAAAGATCTTCAAAGTCACTGTGACAATAAGCAGAGTTGATAATGTCAAGAATTCACTCATACAGAGGGTAATATAATTGTGAATGCACAGGCCTTGGAGATTCACTGATAATAACTGGAGTGTTATAACAAGAGTGATATTTAAAGGATTGGTCTGTGGTTTATCATACAAATGCATTGTTAAATGCAAGTGAAAATGAACTGAGCATTACTCAGAGATTAAGTGCAGTGACTATGCTACCATTTATTGTGGCCATTATGTTCCTCTGGTGAAATAAAATACAGGGAATCTTGTTCCATTACATTTATAAAAGCTCCTTCATAACCACTAACATGTGATCTTCATACTTCTCCATCTTAATACTAAGTAAAGATTTGTTGTGCAAGTGCACAAATGTGTGTTCTAAAGGTAAACTACAGTATATCGACTATTTAAGTGCTATTAAACCCATTCATTTCAAAATTCTCATGACCATCAAGTGATTTTTCCACTGTGTGCACACAAAAAAAAATTAATTAATTAAAGGCTCCAAGAACATAAAATTGCAAGGGCTTTATGCTGCAGGAAAATGAGCGTAATAATGCACATTAGTTTTCATGAAATATTGTAGATTATTTCAAGTAGACAGTAGCTGTTTTGTAAATTACAGTGTACTATGTACAAGAAAACCTATTTTAGGGGATTGACAAAAATTGGTTCTTAAAGAAAGTGGTCTCCTAAATAAATGGTGGATACCAGATGTACTAAGTATGTTTGTGGATACTATTGTACCAGGTTTCCTATGGCAGTAACTTACTTAAGAAAGGTAGCCATTTGTATAAGTATGAGAATAAGTATTGTATGAAGTAGATTTGTTTGCTTGTTTGCATTCCTAGAAACTAAATCTAGAATTATTAGTCTATCTTTTAATTATTTAGAAACTTTGTAATGTTTATTCATTAATTTTGCACTATTTTTCTTCATCTTGCATGCCTCAACATTCAGAAACCATATTCAGCAGCAAATGATGTTCATGTATCTTTAATGCTATGCTTATAATCATATTTGTTTTATCTTTTAACAACAATAATGAAAATATTCATATATTCTAAGGGCTGAACGGACCATAACGATGATCTAGAACAGTGGTTCTCAAACTTTTGTTTTTTGCGGACCACTAGAAAATTGCTGAGGGTCTCGGCGGACCACTTAGTGATCTTTCCAAATGTTGTTTGTACTAGTAGCTAACTACTGTAAAGTGCTTCAGATAAAAGTGCTATATAAAAAAATCCATAATAATAATTAAAGTTTTTTTGATCTACAAATAAAAGCATACAACTCATATTTTCATATCGGTAGTCTTTACCTTTCTAATGCAATGGATGTGCCCTCTCTCCCCCACCGCGGCAGCCCCCAAGCTGAGGAGGAGGGCTGTTTCTCTCCAGCAGCCCCAGCCCTGGAGCTGGGGAAAGTCCCCTCTTTCTTTGGCCACCACAGTCCTGCACATCCCAAATTCCCCCCACCCCTTCTTCTCACCCCACTGCCCCCTCCCACCTACCCCCTATTCCCCCCAAGGCCACCACCTCTGCTTACATGTGCATCTTCTCCAGGGTCCAGGCACCTAATTAGTGGAACCACGGCTGTGCAGCTCCACTAATTAGGTGGGTGGCCCTTCATTTTCTTGTGTGCAGCCACCCAGGCGCGCACCTTAGAGGGAACTATCCGCGGACCATCTGAATGGAGCTCGGACCACAGTTTGAGAACCTCTGATCAAGACTGACCTCCTGCATAACACGGTCCAAAGATGCTCACCCAATAATTTCTGCATCAAACCTCCTGTCTTCTGTTTGAGAGACTGCATACCTTTTAGAAAGACATTGTGTCCTGACTCAAAACTGCAAGTGATGGAGAATCCACATCCTTAAGTTAGTTGTTCTAATGGTTAATTACAAATTTGTGCCTTATTTCCAATCTTAATTTGTCTATCTTCAGCCTCCAAATATGTTTTCAGACTCAGATAATGGGGTGCTTAAATATTTACAATACATAATGTTCATATTTTATTGGTTGCAAGGAAGTTTCTAACAATTCTGCTAATTTTATTACCACATATACCTTCAGACTGCTAGCTAATGATAATTTAATGCAGTTACTTGAAGTTTGTAGATACTGCTTAATTTTAAAAAAACTTCATGTATCTAATTTTATCTTTTCCTTAGACAATACAATTGTATTTTCTAAAATGAGAAGCGACAGTTCAAAATCCATTGTTAAGGAAAAGGCTTTTAAAAGAAATGTCAATTAAGTATGTGCAACTGACATATCCAAATGTATAAAAACACTGTAGTATTCTAGTTTCTGATCCTGCCACATGCTGCACAATAGGAAGAAAAGAACAGGAAAGGAGTCAATGGAAAGCCAATGAAGTCACAGTAGAAGTTGAAGGTGCTGATTAATTTAGAGAGGTGCACAACATTTCACATCATTAGGTACCTAATTCAGACTTTTTATTTTCTGAAAAACAATTATAAAGACCCAGTAGCTAACAGATAGTGAAAAAAAAAAATGAGTGACTAATTTATATAGCATCTCTCATGAATATCAGTACACTACAGAGTATAGTATGCACAGGGATTGAAGCGGATTGTGGCAACTATTCTACACCATCAAAAACCACACAACTTCATTTGGTCAAAATGATCATCTAGTTGTGTTCCTGTCCAACTGGGAGAACAGGCATCCAGCTGCCTTTGGAATGAATAGACTTCAAATTGCTGTTGGAGATGATACATTGAAAGAGTTGAAGAACTACTCATAACATGCAATCGTCATATAATATGAAGGTTGATCATCAAAGCAACAGCCCAACAACAAGAAAGAAAACCCAATACCTACATTGCTCATGTTATTAAAATGAAAGCTTACGGAAATTTAAGTTGACACTCTATCCTTTTTATAAGAAATAATCAATTAAAACGGTTTCCTTTCTATTGATCTTGGAGTCCAAAGACCCACTTCATTCAGCACTTATATTAGCTTCCTAGCATCTATGGATTTGATACACTACTATTGTTTTTCTTTCTAAAGATTTTAAAATTTAGGGACAGATGTCCTTGATGTAATAAAGATTCAGCTCACTAAGCCTTTATTCCGCCACGTGTCTGTGATTATTGCAACTAGTACCATTACACTTTTTAGAAAGGGGAGTTCTTGAAAAGTGCCATAACCATCTTTCCTGCATGTACACTCAGGAAAAATACAATTATAAGCGAGATGTGAATTGACCCTAGTTATCTCAGTGACAAGTGTTGACTTAAAAGCTTAATGATACTGCTCCATTAACAGAACTAACCCAATGTACACCAGCTGGGGATCTGGCCCCAGATTTTTAAGTCATTTAGGTACACTATTTCATATATGGCCCTAATTTTGTAAACTCAACCTAGGGATCATAATTAAAAAGTACAATTTGGCCTACTTTGTAGATGAATTTGACACGCTTGATGTTGATATTTTCCTTCTTTGAGAATTATTTAACTAATATTAACTTCACATACCAGATTACTTTTACAGATGAGAAACATTTTAATAATTCTGACATTTTCACATTTTGCTCCTTAATGAGGGACAGAAGGGCACAAGCTCTTGAGCAGTAGATTTTTTTAAAGCTTGCTTTTACTTCTAATATATTTTGTTACACATGAGAATTACTAAGGACTTTTAGAAAAAAAGATTGTATTTGGTTCTGTTTCGGCTATGTATATTCTTAAAGGGTTTGAAGGAAAATGTTAAATTTGAGATTGAAAATGCAAAACTATTAGATCTCTCCTTTGCTTCTAATTGGCTTGCAACATAAATAAATATAGTGTAGAATCAAGATACCGGTCATTATTATTGTTGATATACAGAGCAGAGTATGTTTGCCTACATTTTAGCTGGAATGAAACAAGAAAAAAAAAAAACCATACAGAAACTATCTACTGTCCCCCTTAAAAAACAAATACAAACCAAACTATTGCTTCTGCCCAGATGCCCAAAACCGTTCATAAAGCTGCAATAATGCAATATTAATCTCACAACCACAGCTTAAAATAGAACATATATAAAGTTTTCTGAACTTTTTGGACAATCTTTTGGAGGGAACACCCTAAACATTCCACTAATCAAAGAAAACTGATGACTCCACATAATCATACATACAGGAAGGGTCAAGATCAGGGCACCTCTTTGACTGAAGATCAGACACAAAAATTCAACTAAAGCAACTTTGCTTCTTGTTAGACAAAACATTTAATGAGCTTCTATAGAATGAAATATTGAATATTTGCTGTGGCATGTAATGTGATGGACAGAGGAGCACAATGGATATTTTATCCCACCTCAAATTCTTTATCAAAACAGCCTAAAAGTTACAAATCTAATTGTTTTAATGTCTAAAACGGCACACAGAGTTTGCAAAGGACTGTTTGTGGTACAATTCTTAACAATTGAAAAAATTTCTAGAGCTAAATACAATCAGGCAGGCAAAAGAGACAAAATCATAATTAAATTTAGGCTAACGTACTAAAAAGTATAATTAAATATGGCTAATTTGGGACACTAGCTGTTATCAGCCAACTGGTCTACTGTACGTCATAAAACAAATACTGTATTCTACAGTGCTATTGGAAAGCAGCATTATACAGTTTCACTCATTTTTCTTTTATACAAAAAGGAAACTTGGCAATTGTGAATAATCTTGCAAGTCTAATAAAAAGTGAATATCATCTCTAAGTGACTAAGCTCTTACTAGCACCAGCTAGTTAAAAAAATTGCTCCAACTAATGTTTAAGCAGCTACTGAACACAGCACAAGACTGACAGATAACAAGATTTATCTCAAGGAAGTAACATAAAAAGCTGCACCTGCATAGTGTACCATATTTTCATTTTGTTTTAATCTACAATGGTATGTCCTGGCTATTGGCATATACTTCATGCCCGACAATATGCCATAAAGTGAAATGCACATACAGAATTTTCTCCCAGCATGTATATATGATGTATAAGCAAGCACACTAATATTTAAAAGAATACCCTGATCACTGCACTTCATTATTAACAGATCTAAATGGAAAGAGCATTTCTGTGTATGGAATTAACTATTTGTTTGCAGTGTTATTATAGCTGTGTTGGTCTCAGGACATTAGGGAGACAAGGTGGGGGATGTAATGTCTTGAATTGGACCAACTTCTATTGATTAAAGAGACAAGCATTCAAGTTGACACAGAGTTCTTCTTCATGTCTGGGAAAAGTATTCAGTGACACAGCTAGATACAAAGTGGAATAGATTGTTTAGCATAAGAAGTTAACATGTTGTAAGAGACCATTCAAGGTGAAATCTGCAGTTAACACCTCTCCAGTCATAGGCAGGACACAGGCAGGTTAGTGGGTTATAGATTGTTGTAATAAGCCATAAATCCAGTGTCTTTATTAAATCCATGATTTTTAGTGTCTAACAAATTTATTAATTTAAGCTCTCAGGCTCATCCTTTGAAGGTTGTACAGGTTTCCTTTGAGAATAAGGACTGAGAGTGAGCATTTTGCATAGAGTGAGCATAGAGCATAGAGTGAGCATTTTGTGAAAAATGTTCACCCACAGGTGATATGGTGTTTTTGTCTTTTCTATTTGTGTTCATTCTAGAGCATAATAATTGTCTTGATTCACCCACACAGTTGTTACTGGGACATTTAGTGCAGTGGATGAGGTATATCACATGTTTTAAGTGACAAGTGTAAGACCTATGGATCTTGAAAGGTATGTTGTGAGGCATGCTGATCATCATACCAGTGGGATATGTCTGCTGGTTTTGCATCTGTTAGGGCAGGGTCCTTTGTCCTCTTATTGCAGAGGTGTTAATTACTCACTTTACCTGGAATGGGTCTCTTACAACAGTGGTCCTCAACCAGCGCGGGGGGGGGGGGGGCCGGGCGGCAAATGTACCCCTGTGGGTATTCAGAGGTCTTCCAGGGGGTACCATCATCAACTCATCTAGATATTTGCTTAGTTTTACAACAGGCTTCATAAAAAGCACTAGCAAAGTCAGTACAAACTAAAATTTCATATGCACAATAACTTGTTTATACTGCTCTATATACTGTACATTGAAATGCAAGTACAATATTTATATTCCAATTGATTTATTTTACAATTATATGGTAAAATATGAGAAAGCAAGCATTTTTTCAGTAATAGTGTATTGTGTGACATTTGTGTATTTTTATGTCTGATTTTGTAAGTAAGTAGTTTTTAAGTGAGGTGTAACCTGCAGGTACGCAAGACAAATCAGACTCCTGAAAGAGGTACAGTAGTCTAGAAAGGCTGAAAGCCACTGTCTTACAACATGTTAACTCTCATGATAAACAAATCTGCTCCACCTTGTATTTAGCTGTAACACTTGGGTGTGTCTACACTGCAATAAAACACTTGTGGCATGCCTGTGTCAGTCAACACAGGCTCATGGGGCTATAAAACTGCAGCCAGTGTAGATGTTCGGGCTTGGGCTGGTGCGCAGGATCTGGGACCCAGCAAGTGGGGAGGGTGCCAGAGCCCAGCATCCAGCCTGAGCCCAAACACTTACATCACAGGTTTCAGAGTAACAGCCGTGTTAGTCTGTATTCGCAAAAAGAAAAGGAGTACTTGTGGCACCTTAGAGACTAACCAATTTATTATAGCATAAGCTTTCGTGAGCTACAGCTCACTTCATCAGATGCATATCGTGGAAACTTACATCACAGTTTTGTAACCCCTCAGCCCAAGCCCTGTGAACCTGAGCCAGCTGACACAGACCAGCGGCAGTGTTTTATTGCAGTGTAGGCATACCTTCTGAGTACCTTTCCCAGACTTGAAGAAAAGTTCAGTATAAGCTCGAAAGCTTGTCTCTTTCTCCAACAGAAGTTGATCCAGTAAAAAAATATTACCTCACCCACCTTTTCATTATAGAATTTACTGTATTTAAAATAATCTGCCTTTATTACTGTGCCTCATTGTCCATCAGTACCTTTACCTGATTTCACAGCTTGAGAGGGGTCAAATGAACCAAAATGAAATAGGGTTTTTTCTCTGCAAGGCTATTTTTTCAGGTGATGTAGCAAGATGCACAATGTAAAGAAAGCGATTATAATGCGTTTCAGCCTAGACTTGAGCATTGTAGTTCAACCACAACATTTGGAAAAAACTACAAGTGAGTGAGAAAGTACAGTTCTATGCTCACATTTGAAATATGAATTGCAATTCATTACACAACTTCCTTTCACTCTTTGCAAATCAGACTATTATGCTGGTAACAAACAGCCCAATCCTTCAGTGCTTACTCATACAAGTGCTATAATTCCATTGACTTTAATGGGACTACCTACATCAGTAAGAACTGCTTCCAGGAATAAATGTTGTTGAGGATCTGGCTCTACAGAACCCGGGTTTCAAAGGCAATGCTCCAGTACTTTCCCCCGTCTCTGCATAGCTTGTAAAACTCTTAAAGGAAGGAAAATAAAATTTTGTTCACTGGAAGTTTATAATTATTTGTAGGTAGGTCAATTTTTTGCATTTAGTGAAAGTTCTTAAAAACACAGTTAAAGAATTCATAGTGCACAACAGCCCTTGTTTTGAAAGTTATACACTGGAATTTCCAGATGTGAGAATGCTGCATCATAAAATTAGATGTGCTATAGAAAGCAAGAGGAGATTCATTATTTAGATTTATGGCAAGGTCCCTAAATATGAAGGATACCATAATAACAGAATTCCAGTACTGAAGCCTTCCATAGTATCCAAACAGGGTAAATATGTGATAACTGCAGATAAGAACAGGTTAGTAGAAAATGCAATGTTATTTGACAAACAGGAAATCAAAATGAGGTAGTCCACTCAAAGATGCCAGATTTTAGCATTCATCCTGTGAGTGGGTTTGAATTTTGACAGAAACAGTGTTTGTGAAGTCAAAAGTATGTATAACTTGGCAGAAACCACAACAATTTTAGTAGTCTCACAAATGTCAACAAATGACCACATTCTGCACAGTTATCAGGGTGAAATCCATTCAACCTGTAAAAAGTCCAAATATTTGGGCTGTATGTGAGTGGAATGAATAGTGGCTGGGGAACTGAAACCCACCTCTTCTAATTGGATGTGGGTGCCACTGAAGTCTATGGGACTTGGTTTCTGACAATTGGATTAGTTCTTTTGTGAGTAAGGATTTGCAGGCTACTATTGCTGGTAAAGCTCTTAGGACCCTATCCTCCTCTGATTAAAGAAAAATTCTCATTGACCTCAGTTGTGCAGAATCAATCCCTTAAGGGAGAGGTCAATGGGAGTTGAAGGCACAAAGTATCTCATGAGAGTTTCTTGGCACTTAGCAGTATCAAGCTTTAAATATTAATAGAAAGAATTCAGTTATCTAGCCATAGTTGAATAGGGATATTTAAGTATCAGATGTTTGGTCTTTTGGTCAGTTTTTTCACATCCTGTCCCCCTCCCCCTCTAGCATCACGCAGCATCTAAAAATTTGCACGGCTTATTAAAAAAAAATGTCTGACTTAATGAAACTATACTAAACAATCACTAAGAGACTTTTCTGCAGACATTGTGGGGGAGGGAATCATGAAGTAATCACACAAAAGTATACTTAAAAATCACTACTACCAGTGACACATGCATATTTCTCATAGTCTAAATTGTTCATTTTCTCAACTTGAAAAATCTCTGGTAGTTCTTTTTCCAGCAATCTGTGTTCTGAATGAATTTATCAGGAAACACCAAACAAGCATCATCAATGTTCACTTTGAGCAAAAGAACAGTTTTGACAGTGTTTGCACTCATTCGCTTTACTCCAAAGACTGTTCCACGCTAAATCCTATGTTCCTGATAAAAACAGACCAAAATCTACTTGGTCCTGCAATGTGGCTTGAAGAAAAAAACTGTAATTATAAAAAAAATTATAACCAAAATCAATCATGATTAAATAAAACCCAAAGACATTTCAAATATCTGAAAAAAAGTTTTCAGAACACTGAAATATCATATGAAAATAAAACTGTATGATGATTTTGCTTATGGCCATGTTTGGAATATGAAGATTAAATGTATGCTATATTGATTACTCTTAATTTATATTATCTTGCAAGCAAAATGTATTTTATTCTTTCAATGATTTCTTAAAATATATTGACAGGTTTCAGAGTAACAGCCGTGTTAGTCTGTATTCGCAAAAAGAAAAGGAGTACTTGTGGCACCTTAGAGACTAACCAATTTATTTGAGCATGAGCTTTCGTGAGCTACAGCTCACTTCATCCGATGAAGTGAGCTGTAGCTCACGAAAGCTCATGCTCAAATAAATTGGTTAGTCTCTAAGGTGCCGATGAAGTGAGCTGTAGCTCACGAAAGCTCATGCTCAAATAAATTGGTTAGTCTCTAAGGTGCCACAAGTACTCCTTTTCTTTTTAAAATATATTAATATTCTAAGAAATATTTACTTTTTGTTTAAGAATACAAATACCAACAAGAAGTTTTCCACTGGCTAATTTAAAGTAATAGATCTATTCATTTTCCACCAAAGTTGGGTGGTAGAAGACTCAGACCAGATTTTTATTTTTTTTGGGAAACGTGCATATTACATCTACTAATGAGAGTGTGACAACATGACAATTCTACATAAAATGTTACTCAGATCTCTTTGACTTGAACTGAAATATAACTCCCATGTGGGAATCTGAGGATGATCTTTGATTTAAATGGAGCACAAAATGTCCTGGATTATCCTTCATGGACGGTGGCAGAACTGTTCCTCAAGGCTTATGCTTCAAGACTTGCCTGGAAGTCCTACAAAACAGATTTTTATTACCATCACCACGTTTTCTCCATGAAATGGATTGATAAATTGTGATATTAAGTGAGCCACATTAAGTTTCCAGCTGTATATCCAGCTAGAAATCTTGAACAGCTAATAATACTGTAGCAACAAATGAACTAAAGGCAATAAATCATTCATATAAAAGTAACAAATGAAAATAAAATATATTAAGTTTCAATTGGCTATGCAGAATATTCCTGTACATACATACATTCATACACACACACACACACATACCTGCAAGAATACTGAACTAGACACATGACCTTTCATCTCATCTCACCTCTATTACACCCCTTAGAGTTAGCTAAGTATTATTACCCTACTTCTGAGATATGGAAATTGGCACAAGAATATCAAGTGATTTACTCAAGATCACACTTGAGTCAGTGGCACAGCCAGTAAATTAGAACCCAAATCTCCTAAATTTCAGTTTTCTGCTGTATCTAAAGTATATTCTTGGGCACTTTAGAGAGAGAAAAGCAGAAAGTGCAGTAGCCCTCAACCACCAGTAGTGCACTGGTTTCATCTTCTGGCCCTGAGCCTTAAACCTGCACCATCTGTGGCAAGACCTGCCCCTTGAGAACTGAACTTTTTAGCCACTCTCAATGCTGCAGCATGACACATAGTAACTGAACTGCTTTGGCAATTACACCATTGTCTCGAGACAGTTGTCATCTATGGGTATGTCTACACTGCAAAACACCCAGCTGAGCCCAAACATCTACATTGCAATATTACAGCCCCGTCACAGGCTATTGTAGTGTAGTCATACTCTAAGATCCGCTTAGTTTCAAAGTTATCTGTGTACTAGACTGTGCTCATTCCCTTATAGTTATAGGTGATTAAGAGTGATTTTTTTTGTTAAAAACTGTGATATAACTATCTTTCATTAAAATTGTGAATTTTCAGTCTGAACATTATTTCAGCCCTCTATTAAACATACTACATATTTTTACAAACACACCTTACTGTAGCATAATCTTTTTCACTCTTCCCTTCAAAACGGAATTATGAGGGTACATAATATTATCCATACTTCATTCTTTGCACAGAATGTTAACTAATATGTCGAACAAATGTGCAGTTAAGATAAAGTATATAGCCCTAATAAATTAATATCCGATATGCTGATGGTTCTAAAAATACAATTTAAAGTTATCCTGTGCAATAATTTTCAAACTGCTCATAGTGTAGCTTAGTCAATGATCTGGAGCTAGTGCACACATTAAAATGAAATATTAAATACAATTTTAGAAGCTTAGTATATCAGTAAATGAAACAACTATATATGAACAATGGCAAGATAAGGTATTTCCTTCATAAATTACAGCTTTTATTTACATATTTCTGTATTCAATGACAAAAGTCAATCTTGCAAACACTGATAGCATAAAATAGCTTGAATATCTCAACACATAAGTCAATCCTGCAATTTTTAATCACTTAGATAGTCTTTACTCATGCAAGTACTCTCATTGATTTCACGAGTTAAATTTCTGCCAGTTTTGCACTATAGTTCCTGATTTCTTTCCACCTGTAACATGTGTAATACAGAGCACCAAACAATTTGTATTAAGATTCAGTAGGGAATTGTTCTCAGTGGTAATTACAGAGTTTGAATATCTGGATTTCTGTTTTCCTTGGACATATTACTATGATATAATTAAATCCCTACTTTACACCTTCTTGCAACAAAAAATATTTAATAAGAGTAAGATAGAAACACCTAGCCAATAACTTGCCCAGCACATTCCCAGAGCCCTCAACTCTAAGTGAAATGATTGGTAGTTAAAACACTCCATGCCTCTCAGGTCCTATATTAAATTCTCGTATTTCTTCAGATCCCCAAAATTATGAGGCCACCTACACAGTACACCCTCAGTACATCATATGTTGAGATTTATCAGCAATATAAAATTAATAAATTTTTACATAACATGTAAACCTATACCCATGTAATTGTAATTATGAAGCATGTTTTGTTAAAATTCCTTCCTTCTAAAACACCATCTTCAACTGAAAAAATAAATTAACTAATTGACATTAGAGATAATAAATCTTGTTGTAAATTGCATTAGCTTAATCCCCGAAAACTAATGAACTAAATAACCCTGAATTGGAGAACAAGACTGAAGAACTAGTATTTGTTGTTGACTATGATCTTCATATGTGCATGACTTTAGTTGCAAAATTACCAGCTATGGGTGTAGTTATGTATTTTTAATTATATTGTACTCTCTTCTTTGTATGAGGAAGATTGATACCCACCAGAAAGGTGGGTACTTTCCCACTTTGCAGATGATAGGGTTTTTTTTTTTTAAGGGAGTAGGATGGAGCAAGAAAGTGGGAGTAAATGGAATGGGGGGGGAGAAAGGATGAGACCTTAGCTCAGGGGTGGGTGAGCGTTTTAAGCTGGCCCCCTAGCTCCCAGCGGTGTCTGGGGCTTGGCCGGGGCCACAGCACTCGGCTCATCACGCTCCAGCACTGCAGCCGGGACTCTGGGTTGGGGGCCGCATCACGCAGTTTGGCCCTGTTCCGGTGTGCCTGCCGGGGGCCGCACCATGAGGCTCCTGGAAGCCGGGCATGGCCCCACTCTGGCTCCTATGTGCTACAACGGCCCCCTCCAGCGCTCTAATCGGAGCTGCAGGGGCGATGCCTGCAGATGGGGCAACGCGCAGAGTCGTCTGACCGGGCCTCCATGTAGGAGCCGGAGAAGGTCATGCCACTGCTTCCAGGAGCCTCAAGCGCTGCTCGGAGACTGCACCCCGAGCGTCCCCCCATGCTCCAACCCTCTGCCCAAGCCCTAATCCCACTCCCCAAACCCCTTGATCCCAGCCCAGAGCACCCTGCTGCACCCCAAACCTCTCATTCCCAGCCCCACCCTAGAGCCCACACCCCCAACCAGAGCCCTCATCCTCTCCCACACCCCAACCCCAAGTGTGTGAGCATTCATGGCCCGCCATACAATTTCTATTCCCCAGTGTGGCCCTCAGGCCAAAAAGGTTTGCCCACCCCTGCCTTAGCCTCTGGGTGTCACAGACCTCTCCGATTCAGCCAATCAGAAAACAGAGAGCTGAACATTTCCCAGTGCAGCTAATCAGAGCGCCGCTACCAGGATATTCACTTTCACTGCAACCAAAGTGCAGACCCTCCACAAGAAAGTGATTGACTCCACCCGGAGCTCAACTCCCTCGAGCAGCAGCTGCGGAGGCGATCCGCTCAGTCACCGTTCCAGTCAACGCTTGGGCTGAATGCTGCTCAGTTACACGGGACTTAATCCAGATTTCCTCTGCCCCCTTAAGGGACATGAGTCCGGATTCACAACCGGTGTAACTGAGAGCAGCCGAGCCGACGGCCCCTTGTCTCCCTACTGGCCCCCGCGCTCGCCGAAAGTCCCACTGGGAAAATAACACAGGGTACTTATCTACTGAGACCCCAGCCTGGTTCCTATAAACCATGGGGATGGATTAATGCGGAACCTACACTTAGCTTTATATCCCTAAAACCGCACTGGGGAACCCAGGTGGAAAACGGGGGTATATTGCTAACGTGCTCTCCTGGGGAAGCGGTGGAGTATCTCTGACATGTTTCCCTGTAGCTCCCATGGACGCATGGAAGTAAAGGCTGGATCCTCACGACTGCATATGTTACGTTTCCCTATCATGTATATGACATCACGAGGAGCTTTTGAAATCACCGACTTCTGAGATCACGTTTACTGGGAAAGCGTTCATCCTGGTAAATCTCTTCTGTCCTATTCAGTGCAACCAACTCAACCCACTTGCTGGGTGGTTTTTTCATCCTTCACCGCCCGTGGGGAATTAACCTTTTGTAACCTGCCGCACCAACACATCTTGGACTCGAGTTAATTTTGCCAGAGCGGCTACAGTCGGAGAAAGGAAGGAGCAGGGCTGCGACCACCCTCCCCATTTGGTGTAAACTGTTTGTTTTGCTGTGAGCGGTTGGGGGAGGAAGGTGATCTTTGCTGCCCTGCTGAAACGACCTCTCCCCTCGCGGCTGCGGCGATCAACCAAGACAATTAACTGTCAAGAAACATTTTTCCTGCCGCCCCCCCTCTCAGGGCCCGATCCCGCGCCCCCGCAGTCAATGGGAGTAGTACCCGGAACTCCCAACTATTGGCTGCTGGATCCCTAGAGCGCCAGCTTGGGCAGTTTTGGAAGCAGCGGCGGGCAGCTCTCGCCTGAAAGTCCTCGCCGGGGAGCCGCCGCCCCAGGACCTGGAGCGAACGCAGCAGCCTCCGGCTTGCGGAAGAAACAGAAGTCACCCCGGCCGCGGCAACTACCGGACCCTCCAGCAGGGCGACTAGACCACGGTCCTGTCCGTGGGAGCGTCGTAACTTAGGAGAGTCCCAAACACCTTGCCTCTCCCCGGGCAGCACCGCTGCAGTTACACGGCTCCCATGTTCATTGCACATCCCACCTCCGAGCCTATCCGACCCCCCCGGCCGCTTACCTTTTCTTTTCCTTGTCAGCAGTCATCATTGAGGCTGGTGCCCTTTGTGCCGCTAAAACCAACTCGGCTCGCCAACAAGGGCTCCTCAGTCACGGCTGTGAGTGTCCTGCTTGCCGATCCCACCCCCCCCCCCAATCAAAAACACACCCGGCAGGCTAGAGATCCCAGGCTTGGAGGGAGGAAGCCGGGTGTCGGGAAGGCCGGGGAATTGCTCGCTCGCTCGCTCGCTCGCAGCTGACAGCAACGCTGGTGCACTAGTTGTCCTCTAGGAAAAGGCTGAAGCAATCCTGGCCAGGTCGCCCCTGAGCTGACCATACAGTCTCAGGACACTGCCGAGGATTGTACAGCCCGCCCAGGGGGGAAGGGAGAGACCGGGTTCCCCCTGGAATCTGAAGCCCTGCCAGAAGAAAGTTCTCACTTTAAAACTTCAGGCTTCCCTGGGCTCCCGGGGGGCAGGTTCAGCCTCTTTAGCCCCGTCTCCCGCTCCAGCTGGAGCTGTCGCAGCTCGTGCTCCAATGGGGACGGGAGCTGGCTGAGCCCTCCTCCTCCTCCCTCTGCCCCCTCCCACCGCGTCCACCCGGGCTCCAGCAGGACTTGCTGAGATGAGGTCAACGCCGCGAGAGGCGGCGGAGCGGCCGAGCGAGCGAGGGAGGGTGGCAGGGCCAGCCAGGAGAGCGCAAGGGGACGCGGGGGACGAGGTGGCGCCTGCCGGAGCCCCAGCCCCAGCCCTGCATGGCGGGGCATTTGCCCGGAGGGCTGAGGGAAGCTGGAGTCTTTCCTGCTGCTGCGCTGCACGACGCCCAGCCAGCCCCCTGCCAGCGCCTCGGGGGAAGGGCAGCCTGCGGGGGAGGGGGGGCAGCGATTGCTTGGCAGGGGGCAATTCCCTCCCCGCGGCAGCGCCTGCTCGCGGCCCGGGGGACGGATTTCCCTCCTCCGCGCGGTGCCTGAGCACTTGCTACATCGAGCTGGATGCTTCGCTGACCTCGCCCCGCAGCTGGGCGGCCGCGGAGGCGCAGGGGCCTGCGCTGCTGCCCCGGGCACTCCGAGCCCTTTCCCAGCCAGAGGAGCAGAGGGAGACGGGGGCGAGCTGGCCGCGAATGGCCGCAGGGGAAGGTGGCGCGGAGCACCTGTCAGGTCAGGCAGAAACGTGACTGGGGCTGCAGACACGGGCTTGTGGATGACTTCTGTCCCTCCCCCTTACATCAAGTGTTTTGGTGTTGGGTTTTTTTTGTTTTGTTTGTTGGTTTGGTTTGGTTTTTTTGCGTGGGGAGATTGTATTTTATACGAATTGGTTTTCTGTCCTGGATGCACCTGGTCTGGCGGTGTTAGTGTTCAGACGCGACCAATCAAGCTACAATCATCATGCTTGTACCTTCTTAATGTGTGCAGATGAGGCCTCCCCTTTCCCTGCGCCTTCAGCTGGCCGGGGCTGCTCCTCCGACTAGGAGCCTCACAGAGGCGATGCCTCTAATTAATTAAGAAATAGCTATTTTGGCAACGATTCACAAAGGCATCGAGTGGAAGTTAGGAGCCTCCATACCGTTGTAGATTTAGGCCTTTGGTATTAAGGTTAAGACATTCCGAGACTATGGTGATGGGGTCAAAGAGACGTGATTGCTTGCTTTAGCCTGAAGTGTGCTTGGTAAAGTGAAATCCTGTTTTCACTACAGCCCACACAACTTGAAATCCAGGACTTTTTTAAAAAAATCCTTCCCTCAGACTTGTTCTCACAAAATTTATCTATTTGGATTTATACCTTAAACTAAAAAGCTAGTGCTCTAAGCACTTTCACAAAAATTAAAACTACTGTCCATATTAATACATCTTTCATAACAGTAGCCACAAACCCAGCAGCCACTCCTCAAGCTCCCAACCAAAATTAGTCAGCCACAGGTTGATTAAAAATACGCACCCCACAACTACTAACTCCCAGTGCTTGATTAAGCTTTTAAATATTAGTATCACAAATGCGAGTTCAAAATGAGGGAGGCAAGGGGGGCATGGTGATAGTGCAGGTCACATCTCGAGAGCATAAGTCTGCACAGGCCCTCTACTTACTGATCTTCCTTCCTCAGACTTATACAGTGGATTTAAAAAAAAAAAGTAACCCTATTTTCTTGTTCAAATAAAAACAGCAATAAACTTTTTTTAAAAATTAAGCATGCTGATATTAAGTGTCTGCTGGGAAAATAAAGTACTACTGCTCAACTCCCATGAGTTCCTGCTATGACATTTTTCAAATTGTATAATTAAATAAGTGTCTGCTGTATCAAAACATTAAATAGGTTGTAGTGTGAGGAAATAACTATTTAGCATCTTAATTCCATTCATAATATCTAAATAATTCAGTTTAATTTTTTTTTAATTAGACAACTCAAACCCAAAACATCTTTTCCTCAGAATAAAAATCACTTGTTTTCTTACACTTCACAGTAATGGAAATAATTTGGCATTTTGCCTATAATGGATTATTTCTCTGTTATTCAAAGCTTAGCAGTTTTGCCATGCCATTTCTTTATGCAACCTGTTTAAACAACATGTGCATTTCCATATTAGCAATACGTTCTGCTCATCTGAAGAGAGCTACCCATGCTTCTACAGCAACAATCTGATTATGTGGTAACAGTTTCTTATACAACAGAACCTACACAAAAGAAAACCGTAAATATTTAAAACCTAAATAAACTTGGTTAAACAGAATTTGTATGTACAGGGCTACGTTTAGCCTTCAAGCGCTAAAAGAATGCAGCAGGATCAAAGAACCAGTCATTCATTCTCTAGATTAACTTGAGTTCTTGGTCCTTCACTGATTTTTGCTGATGGCACTGCTTCTCTCTATATCTGAAGATTCTTTACATGAATAAACAACTTGACTTCAGAGTCAGACAAGCAAAGAATTTAAAATACCTAGTAAAGCTCAGGTCTTACCCTTTGGCCTAGCCCTAGCAACGCTGTTCTAGATGGCCATAATGTGGCTGATTTGCAGCACACATTTCTTGCTCCTCTGACCAGCAGGGGCTGAAAGTACAGGAGCAGTAATGGCCTGCTGAACAGTGACTCCCCAACATGACAGAGGAATGATGATGGACTTCAAAATATACCCTATTCTTTCCTTGCCCAGGACCATGGTAGCGATGATACTGCTATGTCATGGAGATAAGGAAAGAAAATACCCATAAAGGATTTTCAAGGTTGTCAGCCATGCATCAATTATCAGAATAATAGAAGGGGGAAATCCTGGCCCCATTGAAATCATGAGAGTTTTGGCACTGACTCCGGAGGCATCAGGATTTCAGCCACAGATTCTATAAAATGGTTTTAAGATTACCAGAAATGACAGTATAAACAACCAGTTCTCAATCCTGGTGAACGGAAGAGGGAACAGATGTTCCACATTTGAAAAGAGTGTTACAATTTTCAGTAAACCAAAACATATCCACCTATTCTAGGGGCCAAATATAAGAACATAAAAATGGCCATACTGGGTCAGAGCCAAGGTCCATCTAGCCCAGGGGTCTCAAACTCAAATCACCAGGAGGGCCACATGAGGACTCGTGCATTGGCCCAAGGGCCGCATCACACACACACCCGCTGCCCCCGCTCCACCCCCACCCACTGGGTGCAGCAGGGGGGTCAGGGCAGGGAGTTGGGGTACAGGAGGGAGTGCAGGAGGGGCTCAGGTTCCAGCCCGGCGCCGCTTACCTTGAGTGGCTCCGGAGTGGCAGGGGTGAGCACCTGGGCCATGGTAGGCTCCCTGCCTGCCCTGGCCATGGCCCCATGCCACGCTGCTGCAGGAAGTGGTGGACACCCTATCCCTGCGGCCCTGGGGGGAGGGGGAGCAAAGAACTCCATGAGCTGTTCTTGCCTGTGGGTACCTCCCCCAAAGCTCCCATTGGCCGGGAATGGGGAAGCACGGCCAATGGGAACTTCGGGAGAGGTACCCACAGGCAAGAACAGCTCACGGAGTTCTCTGCTCCCCCTCCCCTCGGGGCCACAGGGAAGTGGTGCCTGCCGCTTCCCGGAGCAGCATGGAGCCCTCAGCACCACGGGGTTGGCAAATCCACTGGCTGGATCCAAAGCCCTGAGGGGCTGGATCCGGCCCGGGGCCGTAGTTTGCCCATCTCTGGCCTGGAGATAGGGTGGGGGGGGGGCGCATTGGGGGGTGGGGGGGGGCGCAGGAAACTTGGAGGGCTGCAGGGAAGAATCCCGCGGGCGACGTGTTTGAGACCCCTGATCGAGCCCAGTATCCTGTCTTCTGACAGTGGCCAATGCCAGGTGCCCCAGAGGGAATGAACAGAAAGGTAATCGTCAAGTGATCCATTCCCAGTCGCTCATTCCAAGCTTCTGGCAAACAGAGGCTAGGAACACCATCCCTGCCCATCCTGCCTAGGAGCCATTGATGGACCTGTCCTCCAATAACTTATCTAGTTCTTTTTTGAACCCTGTTATAGTCTTGCCCTTCACAATATCCTCTGGCAAGGAATTCCACAGGTAGATTGCGTTGTGTGAAAAAATACTTCTGTTTGTTTTAAACCTGCTGCCTATTAATTTAATTTGGTGACTCCTAGTTCTTGTGCTATGAAAAGGAGTAAATAACACTTCCTTATTTACTTTCTCCACAGTCATGATTTTATAGACCTCTATCATATCCCCCCTTAGTCATCTCTTTTCTAAGCTGAAAATTCCCAGTCTTATTCATCTCTCCTCATAGGGCAGCTGTTCTATACCCCTAATCATTTTTGTTGCCCTTTTCTGAACCTTTTCCAATATATGTTTTTTGAGATGTGGCAACCACATGTGAACACAGTATTCAAGATGTGGGCATACCATAGATTTATAGAGGCAATAAGATATTTTCTGTCTTGTTATCTATCCCTTTCTTAATGATCCCCAACATTCTGTTCACTTTTTTGACTGCCGCTGCACACTGAGTGGATGTTTTCAGAGAACTATCCACAATGCCTCCAAGATCTCTTTCTTGAGTGGTAACAGCCAATTTAGACCCGATTATTTTATATGTATAGTTGTGATTATGTATTTCAATGTGCATTAGTTTGCATTTATCAACACTGAATTTCATCTGCCATTTTGTTGCCTAGTCACCCAGTTTTGAGAGACCCTTTTGTAGTTCTTTGCAGTCTGCCTAGGACTTAACTGTCCTGAGTAGTTTTGAGTATCATCTGCACATTTTGCCACCTCTCTGTTTACCCCTTTTTCCAGATCATTTACAAATATGTTGAATAGGACTGGTCCCACTACAGACCCATGAGGGACACCACTATTTACATCTCTGCATTCTGACCATTTATTCCTATCCTTTGATTCCTATCTTTTAACCCGTTACCAATCTATGGGAGGACCTTCACTCTTTTCCCATGACAGCTTACTTCGTGTAAGAGCCTTTGGGGAGGGACCTTTTCAAAGGCTTTTTGAAAATCTAAGTACCCTATATCCAACGGATCCCCTTGTTCACATGCTCGTTGACCCCTCAAAGAATTACAGTACATTGGTGAGTCATGATTTCCCTTTACAAAAACCATGTTGACTCTTCTCCAACAAATTATGTTCATCTATAGGTCTGACAATTTTGTTCTTTATTATAGTTTCAACCAGTTTGCCTGGTACTGAAGTTAGACTTCCCAGCCTGTTATAGCCAAGATCACCTCCTGAGCCCTTTTTAAAAATTGGCATCACCGTAGCTATCCTCCAGTCACTTGTTACAGAAGCTGATTTAAATGATAGGTTACAGACTACAGTTAATAGTTCTACAATTTCACATTTGAGTTCCTTCAGAACTCTTGGGTGAATACCACCTGGTCCTGGTGACTTATTACTGTTTCGTTTGTCAATCTGTTCCAAAACCTCCTCTAAAGACGTCAATCTGCGACAGTTCCTCAGTTTTGTCACCTAAAAAGAATGGCTGAGGTTTGAGAATTTCCCTCACATCCTCAGCTGTGAAGACTGATGGCAAAGAATTCATTTAGTTGCTCCACAATGGCCTTTTCGTCCTTGAGTGCTCCTTTAGCATCTCAATCGTCCAGTAGCCCCACTGGTCGTTTCGCAGGCTTCTTGCTTCTGAGGTACTTAATTTTTTTGTTACTACTTTGAGTTTTTGGCTAGCTGTTCTGCATATTCTTTTTTGGCCTAATTCTATTTTTTTACACTTCATTTGCCAGAGTTTATGCTCCTTTCTGTTTTCCTCACTAGGATTTAACTTTCACTTTTTAAAGGATGCCTTTTTGTCTCTCACTGCTTTTTACTTTGTTTAGCCATAGAGGCACTTTTTTGGTTCTCTTACTATGTTTTTTAATTTGGGGTACACATTTAAGTTGAGCCTCTATTATGGAGTCTTCAAAAAAGTATATATACACACACACCTTACTTTGCTATGCTGGGATTAAGTAGCATTTAAGGGAAGCTATCCATTTTACAGGGTTTTCACTTTTGGCACTATACCTTTTAATTTCTGTTTAACTAGCCTCCTCATTTTTGTGTAGTCCCCTTTCTGAAGTTAAATGCTACAGTGTTGGGCAGCTGTGGTTTTTTCCTCACCATAGGGATGTTAAATTGAATTATAGTATGATCACTATTACCAAGCAGGCCAGCTTTTATTCACCTTTTGGACCAGATCTTGTGCTGCACTTAGGACTAAATCAAGAATTGTGTCTCCTCTTGTGGGGTTGCAGGACTAGCTGCTCCAAGAAGCAGTCATTTAAGGAGTCAAGAAACTTTATTTCTTCATCCCATCCTGAGGTGAGATGTACCCAGTCAATATGGTGATAGTTGAAATCCCCCATTATTAATTATTGAGTTTATTTTTATAGCCTCTCTAATCTCCCTGAGTATTTCAGTCACTATCACCATTGGCTGCTATATTATTAGAGCATTACTATCCATAGAGATTCTATGGTACAGTTTTGTTCATTTAAGATTTTTTACTTCATTTGATTCTGTACTCTTTCACATCTAGTGCCACTGCCTCGCCAGCATGATCTGTTCTGTTCTTCCAATATATTTTGTACCCTGGTATTACTGTGTCCCATTGATTATCCTCATTCCACCAAGTTTCTGTGATGCCTATTATATCAATATCCTCATTTAATATGAGGCATTCTAGTTCACCCATCTTGTTATTTAGACTTCTAGTATTTGAAAACAAGCAGTTTAAAAAACTTGCCACTTTTTTGCTGTCTGCCATTACGTGATGTAATTGAATGGGACTTTGTTTTCATTTGACTGTTTCTCAGATCGTACCTGTATTGTATCTTCCATCCTCTCCTTACTAGGACATAGAGAATCTCCATTAATAGATCCACCCCAAGGCAGGTCTCTGTCCAAACCAGGTGCTCCTCCACATGTCGGCTTTCCCCCAGTTCTTAGAGCCGTTTTTAAGCTATGACCTTGTTAATTTGCTTCCATTTTGGTTTAGGTGGAGCCCCTCCTTCCTGTATAGGCTTCCCCTTTTCCAAACGTTTTCCCAGTTCCTAATAAATCTAAACCCCTCCTCCCTACACCATCGTCTGATCCATGTATTGAGACCCTGCAGTGAGACATGCAGGGCCAGTTAGGCAGAACGGGAAGCATTTCAGAGAATACTACCATGGAAGTCCTGGGCTTCAATCTCTTACCTAGCAGCCTAAATTTGGCCCCCAGGACCTCTCTCCTATCTTTCCCTATGTCATTAGTACCTACATGTACTACAACCACCATCTCCTCCCAAGCACTACATGTAAGTCTATCTAGATGTCTCAAGAGATCTGCAACCTTCACACCAGGCCGGAAAGTCACCGTGCAGTTCTCCCGGTCATTGCAAACCCGGCTAGCTATGTTTCTAGTGATCGAATCCCCCATAACTATTACCTGTCTTCCTAATAACTGGAGTTCCCTCCCCCAGAGAGGTATCTTCAGTGCCACATTTGAAAGGAGGATCCCAGCTATGGGATCATTTCCCTCTGCTCCAGTTGGAGGTGCTCTTTCCCTGAGACTTTCATCCTCCTTAACAGCACAGAGGCTGTCAGACCAAGGGTGGGACCATTCTACTGTGTCCCAGAAAGTCTCATCTATGTACCTCTCTGTCTCCCTTAACTCCTCCAGTTCAGCCACCCTGGTCTCCAAAGCCCGTACACGGTCTCTGAGGGCCAGGAGCTCCTTGGACCAAATGCACACATACACCACCTGCCCATAGTGCAGGTAATCATACATGCTATAGTGGGTGCAATAAACTGTATAGCGCCCCCTCTGTTGCTGGATTTCTGCCTGCATTCTCTTTTTATTCCTGCAGCTTGTTCCTTTGTTGGTGTTTTGTTTTAATCAGGGGGTGTTTGGGGGGCTTTAAGTGTAGCTAGCTCCCCCTCAACACTCCCCCTCAAAACTCCCATGTTAACTTCTCCTGTTCACTAGCTCCTCTGCTCATTTAGGGGTGGGCCCTGGTCTTCCTGAGTATCCCCGCCCCTTGGTTAAGGGCTGCTAAAGGGCTTGGGGTCAAAGCCTGGTTAAAAAGCTCTCCTTAGCAGGCTGCTAGGCTCAGCACATAGAGTCCCCCAAACAAACAGACCACATGGTATGTTTCAGTCAAGCACACCACAAACACACACTACAGACAGACAAACTTACCCCAAGGGTCACATAATTGCTCCTCCTTCACCTGGAGAACTCCCTCACAAAACTTTTCAGTGCTGCTTATATGATTCACTATGTGAAAATAAAGCACTCTTCAGTACTCCTATATAAAAGAGAAAATTTCTCCTATGAAAAATCCTTGCTGGAGGCTGGTATTCAGACAGAGAAGTACAAAATTTTATTCTCAAATGCACTGTTACTCTTTTATATTTTTGGCATTATAAGGAGTTGAAAAGGCTAGATTTGCTAACAGTGATATCTAAAAGATGCAGTATTTCCTATTCTAAGTGCACGGAAATACTGCCATATTTCAAGTACCACTGACTGTTTTAAAAAGTATATACTGTGGTTGTTTAATAAATGTAGTATTCTGTGCAAAGTACAAGCAATAGAACAAAATGACCAAATATTAAAAACGGACAGAAGCCCCAATGCAGCAACAACAGCTTGTCCTCTTGGCACAGATGGCATTTGTATTACTCTATATGTTTTTACTATGTCACATAGGTGCAATATAGCCAGATTAGGAGTGGCAGGGTCAACTGCCAGGGAAACACTCAGGAGAGAGGATACTCCATGAAGTGACCTCTGTAGAGCTTTGTCAGTGTACACTCTTTAAACAGATAGCAAGTCCAGGAAACTGCAGAGCACCAGGGGGTCAGGCTTGGAAACCAGACTATCCCTAAGGTCGGTGTATCCCTGCACAATGCTCCTGTGGGCTTCCTCCACAACAGTGTTATAGAAACATGCTGTTACAAGCCATGTAGCCACTGGGTTTTTCCTGGCACCTGTGACTCATTCTTACTCTAATGGAATTGATGGTGCATAGGTCAGTTACTGCTGGTTCCATACTGATTTCCAGCAGAAGTTTGTATGGTGCAAAGAGGAATATGAAGTAGACTGCATCTGCACAGGGCTTCTATGGCAGGGGTGGGCAAACTTTTTGGCCCAAGGGCCATATCTAAGTATGGAAATTGTACAGCAGACCATGAATGCTCATGAAATTGCGGGTTGGGGTGGGGCCAGAAAGGGGGCTCTGGGCTGGGGATGAGGGGTTGGGATGCAGGAGGGTGCTCCAGGCTGGGACCGAGAGGTTCAGAGGGGGATCAGAGCTGGGGCGAGGGGGTCAAGGGTGCAGGCACTGGGTGGCACTTACCTCAAGCTGCTCCCAGAAGCAGCAGCATGTCCCCTCTCCAGCTCCTATGTGGAGGTGCAGCCAGGCGGCTCTGTACACTGCCCTGTCTGCAGGTGCTTGGGGCAGGGGCAGCGTGCCAAGCCCCTTGGCTGCCTCTCCACGTAGGAGCCGGGGGGGGGGGGGGGGAATGACATGCTGCAGTTTCCAGAAGTCACGCGGAATGAGGCAAGACCCGGACCCTGCTCCCCAAGGGGAGCTTGAGGGCTGGATTAAAACATCTGGAGTGCCAGATGTGGCCCCTAGGCTGTAGTTTGCCCACCCCTGGTCTATGGCCTCCTGAGTCAGGAAAGACATTCAGAGATCTGCTTTCACTCCATACCCTCAGGGAGGTCTCTGACCCCAGTTACTCTATAATTATACAGTTTAAATGGGAGCATCTCACCAGAGTGGAAATAATTTAAGTATCTCAATATCTATCTTTAAATTTATATTCTTAATATTTCATTCAGATCAGTATGTGGCAATGAATTTCCTAGTTCTTTAACACCTGTTCCAAAGCCCACCGAAGTCAATAGAAAGTCTCCTATTTGCTTCAATGGGGGGCGGGGGGGTAGGGGTGGGGCGTTCAATTTGATTCAGACAGAAAAGGGGCAGGGGGAGAAGAGAGGAAATCAATTGCATATTGAAATAAAAATCAGTAGTCTAACTTGTATTTAAACAATACACAATGAAACAGACAAATCTGAAATTTCTATGGGTTCCCTTCAATGCTTCTTAATCCCAGCATAGCAAAGTAAGGTATATGCACACACTTTTGAGAACACAATTTTATGTAACCAGACATTCAAATCAATGTATGCAATGTGTTTATTTGAACAAAACTAGTATCTGAAATACATGTATTTACAGTACTCCAGAGAGAGACATGCTAACAGTATATATATTTGCTTAAAATGCAGTGGAAAATCATGCAGACATGATTTTCAAACATGTACTGATTCTAGGTCAGTACTGCAGAATGCTGAGGCCCAGATCCTCAAAGATATTTGGCCTCCTAACTTGATGGATGTTAGGAGCCCAAATACTTTTGAGGATTTAGGCCCAGTGCCCTCTATGGAGTGCGCAGGACACTCAATTCCCACAAATTAAGTGGGATTTGAGGGTACTCTGCACCTTGTGGGGATGAGCCCCTCCCAAACCTCTTCTTTTTTAAAGTTCTAAACCATAATTTTTAGAATATATCCATTGCACACTTTTCACAAAGGATTACATTCATGAAAAGGTGTTTTAAAATTAAGCCATTTTTGAATTAGCCAAGTTCCAAATTATGTGGAAAACTTCAATGCTATGAAAAGAATTGTGAATCACAACTTTATTGAAAGGAGCACCAGGGCTGTGCCCCTACACATGCTTTTATTTCTTATTTTTAAGATGGCTTATTTTGAGAGGCTTGGGGACCTCTTGGATGAATTTTTGTCCCCATTCTCTTCCTTTTCTTGCCTCATCACCAGACAATGCAACACTGTATCACAACATAATGCTGACACCTGAAGTGACAACAATCTAACCCAGAGAGCTTTTATCTGTTTTTACCACTGGTGGCAAAGGTAAGTTTTTAATTAGGTTTTGTCCTGTTAGCTCTGCAGAGCCAATCCCTGGGGAGGAAAAGTGGGACACAGCATGGCATAGCGCAGTGTTTCCCAAACTTGGGATGCCGCTTGTTCAGGGAAAGCCCCTGGCAGGCCAGGCCGGTTTGTTTACCTGCTGCGTCCGCAGGTTCAGCTGATTGCGGCTCCTACTGGCCACGGTTTGCCGCCGCAGGCCAATGGGGGCTGCAGAAAGTGGCATGGGCCAAGGGACGTACCGGCCGCTGCTTCCCGGTGGCACGATGGGGATAATGACATTCATCTACTTTGTGAAGCCCTCGAAGTTCTGTTCTCTTCTGGCTCATGCCACAATTGTTAACAGAGATATAGATGCAGAATATTTATTACTGGTGACCTTTACAGAAAAAGAAAAGCTTGAATAGTTAGCAGGGTTGGCAGCTAATTAAAATAATCTTTACTTATAAATAGGGCAAGTCTGATACGAAATTCAAAGAGAGATGATGCCATTTTGACAGTCATTTTTCAGACTGTGGGTCATATCAGCTAGCCTAGATCAGCATTGCTGCACTGAGTTCACTGCACATTCTATAAATCACTTCAGGAAAACCTTTTAAGTAGGTCCAGTCCTGTAGTCTTCACAGAAACAGCTCCTGTTGAAAGGACTCTACAATCAAGCATGAAAATAGTATTTCAGGGGAGAGGTTTGTGATTTTTTAAGAAGCTTCAAGATACAGAACGCACACCTTCAAGAAATTACTAAACAGATAAGCTCAGTCATTTTAAGGCATTGATTACTTACAGGCACATTCCTGACGTTTCAGCCATCACACACCCTTGAGAAAGGCCTGATGGCCAAAATGCTGGGAATGTACCTGTAAATATTAAAAGGCTTAAAATTACTGAGTTTCTCTCTTCACCTTTTTTGGAAGGTGTGCTTAGTCTATGTTGAAAAATTCACAATATTGCAATGATCACTGCAATAATGTATGCTGAGGATGTCTTAGTGCTACAAGAAAGGTGAAGTATTTAAACTTGCCACAACAGTCTCACATCACTATTTCTTCTATGATAATTACTGATTTGTCTTTTACAAGTTTGTTGCATTAGGATCTATTTAAAAAGAAAGATGGTGACTAATGAATATTGAAAAAAAATCCCTACATAGTGTTGGTAAAGCTTACCTGATAGAAGACCAGGAATTGGAGCAGCATGTGTGAGGTTTATGTAACTTGTTGAATGAAGAAGGGTTTATTCTCCTGTCTTTCTGCAGATTATCTAGTGATCTTGTGCTTTCTGGTTAGACTTAGCATAAAAGATTGAACTGTTGAAGATTATAGATAATGCTTTTGGAAACAAGGGCCCTAATCCATCAACACATTTAAGCATATGCCTAACTTTAAGCATTGAGTAGTTCCATTGTAATCAATGGGACTATTTATATGTTTAAAGTTTAGGACATGTTGATTCAACATGTTTAAAGCACCAATTAAAAGGAGCCAGTTACATAATTTCTAAAACATATGTTTGCATCAAATGTTTTGTAGGATACCAGCATTATAACTATTTAACTGCATTAAATATGAATAATGAAGAAAGCTACTTTTCTTTCACAGTTATAACCTTTATCTGCTGAAAGCCTTGTGATCCTTCTGGAGGAAAGGCACCATATAAGTGTAAAATTACACACTTCATATCGCACTTTGAAACCAGCCATCACTGTAAATATTATTCTAGCTCTCAGTGCACCAGCATGATGTTGAAGCAGCATGTAGCCTCCTTCTGCCTCTTGATGTGATCTCCACTGAAGGACACATACATGCAAGTACTTCTGTAGTACTGCAGGCTTCTTTGTGAGGCAAAACCAGAGACATTTAACAAGTGGGGAGTTCAATTCCCTTCAGGGTTAATAAAAAAAACCACCACTTAAAGTTGCTGTTCATACATGAGTCTATTCCAAACACTGCTAAAGTATAAAGTCACCACCACCCCTCAATCCCCAAGAACAGTGCTCTTGCTAGAGGAAGTGGAGCAATATTGTGTGAGGATTCCACCACCACTGCAAGAGCCGTGCAAACTGTAGAGGTGTTCAGAGCAGCATGAGGAAGTAATGAAGGATTCCTCCAGTAATAAAGCTGCTGCCTAACCCTGTAGGCTTTACTCATGTGAGCAATTTTTTATTCACAGCAGGTGAAATTCACTCCTGTGTAGAACAGTAGATTTTCAAATGTGCCAAGGGATTAGGATCACACATGCTATTGATTTTCAATGGAATGTATGCTCCTAAATCCCGTCAGTGCTTTTGAAAGGGTCTTTCCGAAGGTTTCAGTGATGCACAGGCCTGCACTGACTCTTTGCACAAGGCTGAATTTCACCATTAAGTGGATCCATTGACTTAAATTGAGGGACAAATGGGGACAGGAGCAAAGAACTCTTATCACCATAATTCTAGTCCTGAGAGACAGGTCCCTAGTAATCTGTGTAAATAGAGTTGGGTGGCTTTTATTCCCCAGAGGTGCTAATTTAGCATAATTAAGAGCCTAACAAATTTTAGTTTTAAAATGGAGATGTGTTTAAATTACAGAAGTTTAACAAAGCCTCTAAAAAGCTATAAACTCCCCCATGGTTTTATTCTGTGAATATAAAAGTGACAAATTTTAAATCTGAAATTCACAAAAGGCTTCAGGGACTCAGATGCTGAGCCTGATACAAGCTTTTGTGGTCAAGGAACCCTCCTGATAACATGACAGTCATTGTCAGTACATTATAATTGTTGCCTTTGAAATGGTCCTGCAGTGCTACTGCAATTCCAATAGCCAGCCATTTATTTCATTACTACCTCAGAAAAGAAAGAGAGCCAATCCCACTTCTGTTGAAATCACTGGGGGGTTTTGCCAAGAAACATAGGAGTAGGAGGATCAGGCCCAAAGATGCCAATATACTACTTCAGTTGTATCTAGAAAAATCGAAACCTTTAAACTACATGAGGTGGTGATGTTCAGACTCCATCCATATATTTTAGAGTCCCTGAATATTCCATTAAAGTGGGCCTCTGATTGCCTCTTACCAGCTCTTATCATGGAAAGACTTGCAGGCTCTTAAGCCCAGAAGGAAGTGATGATGTTTGCAACATTGATTGTAAGTTACTTACAAGGAGATAGGGTGATGGTCCTGAAAGTAACTATGATTCTTGAACAACTATATATTCTTTTTCACTGCTGGGGTGTGCTGCATTATTTGGAATGACACACCTATTATCTAAATTGAAATTGGTTGTCTTCATTACATTCAGTTATATTGTGTAGTTTATGATACAACACATGCAATTACATTGCAAAATGGGAGGTTTTGTAAAATAAGATGAGAGAAAGTTGGAGCCAATGTGCCACAAGTCACCCACTCTTTTGGGATGAGAATAAGGACATTCCATAAGGAGTTGAAAAGCAACAGAGCACCATTTATCTAAGATTATTTTAAATGTTACATTTCAGAGTTACTTTGGTTTAGGAAAGGGGATACTTTAGCCTGTGTGATGACTTAAGTCCCAAGTTTCACCACCCTAAAAATCAAAGGACCTAATCTGTTGGAGTTGTGCTAATTTAAACCAGGAGAGAATCCATTTCAAGTGATTTTTTAGTTTCACTGTTGCACATTCATAACTTCAATTGATCTAAATAGGAATTATTCATAGGTATTAACAAAAAGGACACCAAAGGCCCTAATTCTGATCTCATGCCAGTTTTAACACTAACTATTGACTTCAGAGTTACTTGTAATTGACACCAGCCTTAAGTGCAATCAGACTCCAAATATTTAACTATTCTTCTGTGTTAGGTCCAAAGAAATTGAAAATGCAGTTAGGTAAGGGCCTGATCCAAAGTCCATCTAAGTCAGCTAAAAGATTCCCATTGACTTAGATGGACTTTGGATCAGGCCCTAAAGACATTACACATTTTAGATATGTTGGTTATCCACCTAGGACAATCCTACTGTTAAACTTCAGAATAGCGTTACTTTGATAGTGATGCTTTGCACAACTCTTAAGGCAGTGGATTTACAACAGGGAAATGGATTTATGTTCTGCATTTTAGAAAGATACAGTGAGAAAAGGAAGGGGCGAGGGAAAGTTTGTTTTTGTTTTCTCTCTCTCTCTCTTTTTTTTTTTGGATAGGTAGGGAGGCTTCAGGCACCTACTTAAAACCACCAATTACATTTTTTAAATAGTGGAGCTAGTTAGGCCTGTATGGCTCCAAAGCTTGGCAAGCCTGACAGGCTTGGCAGGTTTTTTCCCCCCCTCTAACTGTGCCATAGAGCCTGAGGCAAATAATAGCATTCCAGACTTGCCCAGCTTCAGAACTCAACAAAGAGCAAATACGTATACCCACAATCAAGTTTTCAAAGCCATGGATTTGGATTTAGCCATATGAGTTCTACAAGTGCCATATGAAGTTGTGTGGCTAAAACTCCATGTGCTGCTTTGAAAATGTAACAGTAACTTAGCAGAGCTAGGCTATGCCAGCATTCTTAAACAGAATTCTCCATCAAATCAAGTGGGAAATTCCACTTAAGAATTGATGGTACAACATTGTCTATATTTAACAAACACTGAGAATGGGATTTCTACAAGTGCTCATTGAGGCCTAATGCTCAAGTTGACTCTGATGGGAGCAGAATTAGATCAATGCTTTTTGAAAATGCCACCCTAAGTGTAACACTTGCTGCCTTTGGGCTCATTGATATAAAGCTACTGCTTCTCCTGGGGATGGCAGGGTTACAGTGAAACTCTCCATTCTCTAAATCTGTCTCCACTTCATCTGATTATCCAGCCATGTTGAGTTCTTCTTAACATCTGATGATGATGTCATACAACATGGCTGGCTCCCCAAAAACAGCACTGGAAAGATTGTAAGGTTGTAAATTGAGGACCAGGCTAAAAGAGCATTCTTTCTTTCAGCAGTACTAAAATGCAAGCAATAAGGGCAACTGTATGTTTTACTTAAACCAAGATCCCTTCAATGGCTCCACCTGAAATCAATCGAGGAGGCTAATTTTGAATTGCTTATTTGACTAAGTGCTCATATGATTTAGCTTGTTCCATGGTTACAGGCACATAAATGACTGTAGGGGATCTTATCAATAAGCTTAATTTTCACTGTTCACAACAACAAGATTTGTTTGCTATTTTATTAATTTTCATGCCCCTATTTATGTTCTTGTGGCACCTTAGAGACTAACCAATTTATTTGAGCATGAGCTTTCGTGAGCTACAGCTCACTTCATCGGATGCATGCCGTGGAAACTGCAGCAGACTAAAGTCTGCATGCATCCAATGAAGTGAGCTGTAGCTCACGAAAGCTCATGCTCAAATAAATTGGTTAGTCTCTAAGGTGCCACGAGTACTCCTTTTCTTTTTGCGAATACAGACTAACACGGCTGTTACTCTGAAACCTATTTATGTTCTAGCTCTCTACTTACTAAAAGTATAGCGATGAGGAAACCGCTAGTGACTGTACTCCTACTTTCAGATCATTTCTTTTTGAAAGCAAACAACTGAAACAAAAATTGAGGTCTAAGTTGTATCTGTTGATTTATACTAGAAACTCTACTTTTACAAAGTAGATTGAAAAGGGATATTTCTACCTACATAATATCCCTGCCTTGTCATCACAAGGTCAATTTCACAAACTGGATTATCCATTTTAATTATGCAAGGGGATTTGCATTTCTTTTCTAGTACAATGTTACATATTTTAAGATCACTTGTAACATTGACATTAACGGTACTCAACACCTGGCAGCATCAGGCTCTACCTGACATATCTTTATGGATAAACTTGTGTTACATTGGAGCCAACTTTGTGCTCAGTTCTGCAGGGTTGTTTGGCACCTTCAGCTCCTATTAAATTCATTGTTGACTTAGACCAGGGGTGGGCAAATTACAGCCCGTGGCCACATCTGGCCCACCAGATGTTTTAATCCAGCCCTCAAGCTCCCGCTGGGGAGCAGGGTCCGGGGCTTTCCCAGTTCTGGCACTCCAGCCAGGAAGTGAGATCAGGGGTTTGCCCCACTCCGTGTGGCTCCTGGAAGCAGCCACACGTCCCCCCTCTGGCTCCTATGCATAGGGGCAGCAACGGGGCTTTGCACTCTACCCCCTCCCCAAGCACCTGCGGACAGGGCAGAGTACAGAGCCACCTGGTTGTGCCTCCACGTAGGAGTCTAAGGGGAGACATGCTGCTGCTTCTGGGAGCTGCTTGAGGTAAGCGCCACCAGAGCCTGCACCCCTGACCCCAACCCTCTGCCCCAGCCCTGATCCCCCTTCCACTCTCCAAACCCGTCTGTCCCAGCCCAGAGCACCCTCCTGCACCCCCAACCCCTCATCCCCAGAGCCCGCACCCCCAGCTGGAGCCCTCTCCCTCCTGCACTCCAACACCCTGTCTAAGCCTGGAGCCCCTTCCCACACCCTGAACACCTCATTTCTGGCCCCACCCCATAGCCCACACCCCCAGCCAGAGTCCACACCCCAACCCCCAATTTCGTGTGCATTCATGACTCACCATACAATTTCCATACGCAGATGTAGCCCTCGGGCCAAAAATTTTGCTCACCCCTGACTTAGACCCTTATTTTGTGACTGATTTTCAAATCAGCTGAGGGGATGTGAATGCCATTTCACTAGAAACTGGGCATCAAAATCCTTTTGTGGCTGAGATTTTTCAAAGCTATCTAAGTCAACCACATATTTAAGAGTATAT
Organism: Lepidochelys olivacea; assembly: GCF_965140295.1. NCBI lineage: Eukaryota > Metazoa > Chordata > Testudines > Cheloniidae > Lepidochelys > Lepidochelys olivacea. Next base: position 176,273,376 of record NC_140413.1, on the reverse strand, counting down.
TGATTGGGCAAGAGAACAGTGGAGGAAATAAGTACTGAACATTTTTCCTGTTCATGGGCTTGCTCAGGGTCACATATAAGTATTTATTTTACTTTCTTCTGTATTACACATCATCCTAGTACAGAAGATTAATTTGATTTACCTCGTACCTTGAATTAATTTTATAAAATCATCAAGAGTAGACAAGTCCCACATTTAGGTGAAGCAATCTGATCACAGGAATCAATAGGAATCTCCTGCAGCCCTGGGAACACTACCCTTTCACTGAAACCTCAGTAGGGTCTTCTGTCCCCATTCCTCTTCAATCACACCAAAACCCAAAGACCCCCCAGCACCAACCTATGTTGGTCACTTCCCACCCCTCTTTTTATGACAGGGCCGTTAACTAGCAGCTCTCTTGTGCTGCAGCAGCCTTCAGAAGGCATGCTGATTTTCCACTGAATCCTCCATCTGCCCTCCAGCTCTGCCCCAACCAGTGCAGCTTCCCTATGTCTGGGCCAGGCTCCCCCTGTTCTGCAGTCCACAGGTACTGCAGAGGAAGGACCAAAGCAGGCAGAAGCTCATCCACTGCAAGTTGGCACCACAGCTACAGGCTCCTGCTTACCCAGCAAGTGGGCATAACTGCCCCTGCTGGCTAGAGGCTGCAAATGAAGCTTCCTACTGCCCAGTCAGCCTGGTAAACAGCTCATTGCATACAACTAGGGAAAGTGAGCCACGCTGTTTAGTACTGTTGCGTCGAACAGCCTCAGCCTCCTCTCTGCTCCCTTCCCTTCAGGGCCAGCCAAGATTTGAGGGGGAGATGGATATGTGGGGGAGGCACGGTTTTCTGGATTTTTCTTCCATTAAGTCCAGTGTTGCAAACTTTTACAATTTCTTCAAGTCCTGTGCTAGTTGCTGTTTTCCTTCAAACCCCAGCTCCTGAGGCCATGTAATTTTGAAAAAAAAAAAAAAAATCTTACTTTCTTTGAAAAAATTAATGGTAAGTTTCTAGTCCTAATAGTTGCAAAGAAAAACTAGAAAAAAGAAATCTTAACTCAAAAAAAATAGGCAAATAAAAAAAGAACTCAAAGTATTATTTTAAGCTTGATTTCATGATTTCTGAGTGCATAGGTTAGCAATACTGTACATTTTAAAGGGTAACTTCTTTTAAAAAAAGAAAAGACATGGGGCCTGAGTCTGATCTCACTTACACAAGTAAGAACCAGGAGTAATGCCATATTAAGTCAATAAAGTTACTGTAGTTGTCACCTACTCTTGCAATTTTATTGAGAGAATCGCAATTTTGGATGCATTTCTTTTAAGCCCCAGCTCCTAGAAATCAAGGTTATGCAAGAATCCCAGCTTTCATTTTAAAGAAGTGAAATGAAGTTTTAGCCTTCATGGTTGTGAAGGCTATCTTGAAAGTGACCTGGGTGCTCCCTAAGGGCCCAGAAACCAGCAGGGACATTAAACCCCCAAAGTTTATTTTATTTAAAAAAATTGCATCTTTTTGAATGCTTGAAATTGGCAATACTAGCACTAGATCAGAATCAGGTCAGGTTTCTCCTTTGGGCGGGAGGAAATCTCTATATACTAGTGTGGAAAACTGACTCACCACCAGGCGTGACCTCGCTGCTCTTTCATCTTTATTACCCCTCTACCAGAAGTTGTTCTGGTCCTGTGGTAGTCTGCCTTTTCTCACAAATCAGCCTTCTTGCTAGGTCATGTTTTAGTTCCATTTCTTCTAGGTGGAGAGTCCAGCACAAAATCCAGTGTTTTTACTTCTGATCCTGTGGTCATTACAGCCATGTCTCAGGGTTTTAAGTTATCCTTCTGGCAGGGAGCATCACACCACCCTCTGAGTGGCTAGCAACAGAACCCAGGCCCACGCTTTATATTGGGTTCCAGTTCCAGCCCTGTAATGAGCAGGCAAGGTCTGTCTCTTCTAACCCTTCCTAGGCTTCTTATAACCTCAGCCAGCCTTTCCCACCTCTAAGTTCAAACTTCTTTCAGGCCCAGGACTTGTATGGCTCCCCCTTGGAATCCTACAACAAACCCCAAAGCACAAGTACAAACTTAAACCAATTTCTACCTTCCTCGGACTTTGCCTTTCATGACTGATGGTCCCTTTACTCTGTTGAATTGAGGAACACTTCCCAGGGTTCTCTCCCTAGAGGTCCAGAGCCTAAGCTTTTATCAGTACCCACCACTAGCATTTGCTCTATTCCAGTGGCTGCTCTATGTCTCTATCCTCAAAAGAGTATCCCAGAGTCACGTGTCACCTCACCTTAATTTGCTCAGTCTAGAAAAGCATCTTGGGATGCCATTTCTTCACTACCCCCTACTGCTCCAGCCTTCCTCTCTTTATAATCACCAACAACAACCGACCAATGGGGCTTCATCTTTAATTAGGCCTGCCTACATCCCCTAGGTGAAACCAGGTGTCTTAGGCCCACATGAAGCCTTTCACCACCTGCAATGAGGCAGAGATCCACAAATATAAGTAGGTGTCTAAATCTTTGATCTACAAAACTCCCAATCAGCTGCTACTTAACTCTGTAGGCACCTAGACTCATTTGGCACGTACATTTTCAGGGTGAAAGTTCCCTAGGCACCTAGGTTTCTGCCAATGGCTATTTAATTATTTAGCCAAAGTTGCACAGCTTTAATAGGAAAGACTTAAAGCCCCCTACCCAACCAGACTATCCCATAGCTCAATGGTTAGAGCACTCTCCTGAAGGATGGCAGATTCCCATTCAAATCTTTTCTCCTTATCAAAAAGAGTGGGAAATTAAAACCAGGTCTCCCACATGCCAGGTCAGTGCTCTAATCACTAGGCTCAAAGTTATAAGGTCATCACTGCAACATTCTGTTCAGAGCACCCAGAACTGTAAGCCACTGTATTATTCCTCTGCCTCAGAAAGTAAGAGCTTTGCTACTGGTAAACTACGTGTCATCTCTCTGACATTCCAGTCTGTCCACCTTGCCAGCAAACTCCTTGAGACTCTGCCAGTCTAACCCTTGCCAGTAACAATCAGAGCCGTCTCCCTGCCACGCCCAGTCCCTCTGAATGGACTAGGGTGACCAAATGTCCTGATTTTATAGGGACAGTCCCAATATTTGGGGCATTGTCTTATATTGGGGCCTACTACCCCCCACCCAGACCCCAATTTTTCACATTTGATGTCTGGTCACCCTACTGGACACTCACAGAAATTATTACGTTCCCTGCCTCCAAAGCGATAGAGCACACAACAACCCATTAGCTTAGCTGAAGACTCACAGTTTAATATAACAGCACCCAAACAGGTTATAGTAAAACTAAGAATAAGTTTATTAACAAGGAACAGAGATTTAGGTAGTACTACGCAAGAGAAAAAGAGACTGTATAGTTACAAACAAAACAAAACACGCTTTCTAGTGCCTCAAACTTAATTTTAGCAAGTTACAGTCTTTGCCTAAGCAGTTTTCTCACTTACACCAAGTTACCAGCATTTTTAGCCTTCCTGACCAGGGTATCCAACCTTCACAGGCTCAGAAGGTGCTGTCCCCATGTCCCCTAAATGATGGACAGCTAAAATGACTTTTTGCTCCCCTTATATTACCCAAAGTCCATTGTCTCTCCTCAAGAGCTGGGAATGCATACCCAGGTATGTTTACTAAATTGTATCCTTTGCTACTCGTTAGTTTGATGGCTTCCTTTACCCTGTAAGTAAATGTACTTTAATTGTCCTCTGTCAGTAATCAAGCCAGTCAGACACACAAATACACATTCATTTGTTTAGGGCTCCACCTCCCAAACACATTTTAAGAACATATTTCCAGCACACACATAAAACTGTTTGTACATGGCCCATATGTACATCACACAATTATTTTCAGGACGAGCATGTCACCAGTTTACATATGATACCTTACATGACACTTTAGATACCCCCAAGTCACTGCTGTCATAATATGTAATGAGTTTGCCCGGCCTGATATGAGTTACAGTATGGTTGGCCCTCTGCCATCTGGCATTGATAGGGTTCCCAGCAGGGCCGGCTCCAGGCACCAGTGTTCCAAGCAGCTGCTTGGGGCGGCAGTTAGAAAGGGGCAGCAGTTCCTCCGCCCGCGGCGGCAATGCGGCGGCAGCTTCTCTGTTCCGCCCAGCGCCGCAGCAAATCGGCGGCAGCTTCTCCCTTTTGCCATCCATGGCGGCTGTTTTTTTTCCACTGCTTGGGACAGCAAAAACTGTAGAGCCGGCCCTGGTTCCCAGAGTCACAATCACCATCTCCTTCTCCTCCTCCAACTGTTTTGCATGGAGCAAGGCAGGTGCCTAACTCATTTTCACAAGACATGACTTAGTGCCTAAGACACCTGACTCCAGGAGATGGGTTCCCAGCTGTTGTTTATAAACAGAGATGGGCACCTATCTCCAAGGGAGAGGCAGGGCTTAGGATACACTCAAGTCATCAGCACCTCCCATTGGCTAGTTTAGCCAAGAAATCACCTAGTGAGCTGACTTCTGTGTATCTCTCTCTTCATTCACTGTATAGAAACCCTAGGTGACTAACTCAGGCTTTGTGGCGCTCCAAGTTTTTAAAATGATTATCTACGTGCCTGAAAGCCTAAGTCCCTTTGTGGATCTGGGCCACAGTCTCGCCCATAACCCTTTCATAAGATCAGACAGACTTAGCAGTGATTGAGGATAGGATCCAGGGAATTTGTGGGGCTATCACTCCTCAAGATACATATTACCATGCAGGACAGGTTCAACAGTATTTGGCAAATTGGTAATTAAATGAATTTCACCATTTTTAGGTGAATGATTTATCCTTTGAACTTAGTATTCAATAGGCACTGGAACACTGTGAGAGCTGCTATATTGCAAATAACAAAATTATTACAATGAATCATAAGGCAAACTGCTTAAGAAGTAAATGCCCTAGTCATAAGATCGGTTGGCATTCTGAGAATATAAGTGGTATTTATATGTGCCCAATGAATGTGGAATTACTGTGGGGTATTTTTGTGAGCGTGTGCAAATTTTAGAGTGTGCAGGTTTTTTATATTTGATTTTGAATATTAAGGACCCATATAATGTCATCTTTCCATGCATGGAACTCTGAGAAGTCATTAATTCCTCACATGGATGATTGATTAATTAATATTGGTAAAGCCCTTGGAGCTTCTCAGATTACAGGCCAAATGCAAGTGGAAAATAATGCATAATTCAATAGTGGTAATGGATAATACATTATTATAATTATTTATCATCATTACCACCAAAAGGAAATTGTACATAAAATGGATGTCAAGAAGGATAGTTCCCTGAATTTTGACTGATTTGTGCAATTATGACGTTAGAATAATTTTGTCCATTTGGGAAGAACCCCTGAAATGGGTTCCAGCACTTTAAACTAACTTCTTGTTCCCTCTTGCTTACGATATAATGTTGAAAAAGCAAAGTTTTCAGGGAAAGCATTCTTTGCTGATGGAATAATACACCTAAACCTGATATGAGTACTGCTGAAGTTCTCATATTGTCTCAAAGAGAAACTATTCCAGTTACTGAGACCTCAAACCTATTTTCAGATTTCCTTCATCACAAAGTGTGATAGACCTAGGCCAGTTGGGTTCAGCAGAGGAGCCGTATTGGGATCCAGGAAGTGGGCAGGCAAAGCCCACTGCTAAAGGATCCCCCCCAGCCTAAGGGGGGCCACAGGACCTGGAAATCAAATAATTACGGGGGACAACTAATGAAATAACAGGGACAGGACTGCGGTCAAAGGGTCAAATGAAGGGAACCAGACGGGGACACAGAGTAGAGAACCTCGGACAGTGCCCACTGCTTCTCGAAGGCGTCAAGGGAGTCAGTGGATGCCGCCCAGAGGAACTCTGCCCAGAGACGTGAACGGACGGAGGATCAGAAATAGGCCCCACAGTCACAGGAGACTCCATCGGCCAACCTCCTCACCCTGGTTTTATAGATGGCCACTTTAGCCAGGGCCAGAAGGAGGTTGACCAGGAGGTCCCGTGACTTAGTGGGGCCACGGATAGCGAGTGCATAGATAAGGAGGTGAGGGGAAAAGTGCAACCAAAATCTTAACAAAATATTTGTGAGGAGCCGGAATAGGGGCTGCAGCCTGGCACACTCCAGGTATATGTGCACCAGGGTTTCCCTCACGCTGAAAAAGGGGCAGGTGTCTGGGATAGGGGTGAACCACGCCAAGTACATGCCCATGCTCACGGCCCCATGAAGGAGCCGCCAACTGATATCCCCGGCGGGCCTGGGGACCAGGGTGGAATATAGGCTGGCCCACTGGGGCTCCTAACCCTCTAGAGGTGGTAGGAGGTCCTGCTACTTTGTGTTGGGGCGGGACGCGAGGGTGAGGATGTGAAGGGTGTGGAGCACAAGCGTGTATAGAGGTTTCCTTGGCGCCGTCTGGAAACAGACCAGCTGCAAATCATGCAGCTGGCTCATGGTGAAGGGATGGGGGGTCGGTCGGGTCCACGGGGCAGGGGCCCACGAAAAGGTCCGGAGGGTCTGGGGTGGAGGATGGGTGGGGCGTGCCCTCTCTTAGGACCCGGTCGAGGTAAACCCGAGCAGCGGGCAGCAAAGCAGCCCTCACCTCCTGAAGTACGCGCCGGGGAGTACAAGGCCTGGAGAGCCCCAAGCACTGAGTGAGCATTAGTCCAGGAGGTCTCCAACTCTGGTGACTTCTGCCAGGACCAATCTCTGGCACACTGAGGGGGACTCCAGGAAGGAGGTCGATTGCCCCATGCCCACGAGGGACAGCCCATGGGGCTCGGATCCCGGCCGTGTGGCACCAGCCGTTGCCTCAGTCGGCTTGGCGGCTGTCAGCAGGGTGCTACCTGTGGCCGGGCAGATGGAGGAGCCCAGGGGACCCTCGGAGGCGGAAGCAGAAGCAGCGGTTAGGGGGAAGGAGCATGGTGAAAGGGGGGCTGGGGTTAGGTCGCTCAGATGGAGGCCCACTGGCAGAGGGTCGTCCTCCCACTGGGTGATCGGGGTCAGACCCAGGGCCTCGATCTCCTCGTATATGGAAGGGAGATCTCCTTCCACCACCCCGGAGTTCTCCTCGTCAGCGCCCGAAGCAACACTTGCCCCAGGGCTCACAGGGGGTCCAGATGTTAGCGGGGCAGGAGGGGCTCCATCGGGGGCCTCTGAGGGAAGGGACTACAATGCAGGGGCGGTACTGCCCTCCAGTGCTGCCATGTCTTCCCCAGCTGGTACCAGTGGATGGAACGCACCCATGGGCAAGGCAGAAGGCTTGGCATCGGTGCCCCCCTTCCTGGTCTTCTGGGGGGGTCTCTGCATCGGTGGAAAGGAGCGGAGCTCGAGCCTTCCACTTGCTCCGCTTCCCCTGGACTAGGGCCCAGCCCTCCATGGCATCATCCGGGGGCCAGCTAACAGGGGTCGGGTCGGGGGGCAGGGGCAATGGCTCAGGGCCTTCAGGAGGCAGCGGTGGGGCGGCATGAGGGAGGGAAGATTCCCCCTGGGGACGGCCCTCTCCCATGCCCGGCAGTATCCCTGCCGCACCCTTTTCTACAGACCCCGTCGGATTGCAGGCAGCAGAGGCGGGGCTCTCCCGCTCGTCTGGGCGTGCTGGGGGAAGTACCCCTTGGGCCCGAGCGGGAACAGTGGTGGACTGAGGAGGAGGAGGGGTGGCTCTGGGCGCCAGGCAGCCAGGGGCACCGGCGATGACGGGGCCGTCGCCCTGCCAGGGCTCGGGGATCCCAGATGCCCCTCCTTGCCAGGCCAGAGGGCAGTCCCTCTGGAGGTGCCGTCCCTCCAGAGGTGCCCCATCGCCCGGCAGAGGTAGCACTGGGCCTCCCCCATAGAATAATGCACCCGGTAACGGGCCCCCCTTGAGCACCTCTCTGTCTCGCACTGCCGGCGGAACAAGAGGACGTGACAGAGGGTGGGGTCTTTGCAGCCCAGTGGGAGAGGGCTCACGACAGAAAAGGGTTTCCCCAGGGTAGAGAGGGCGGGTAATAGGGCAGCATTGGGAAGAAAGGGAGGGACAGAGGTCAGGACCAGACGGACACCCAGGTCCTCCAGTGGCTCTAGGGGGACGCATTCCCCCCACTGCCAGGCCCTTCTCCACCACCTCCTGGGCAGCAGCCTCCAATGCTTGGAAGAATACAACCTTTCTGTACATTTTGGAGTCCACCATGATGGCCGTGGCAACCCTCGCCAACGCCAACCCTCGCCAACGCCTCCATGTAGGTTTCTACTTGGGGAGAGGCGGGCACCAGGAGGCAATGGACACCGTGCTTCCTGGTCATGGTGGGAAAGGGGCCCCGGCCGCTATAGATGGTAGCGGAGGTGGTGGGTGGGAGAGATGATTTAGTGGCAGGTGGGGAGGCTGCCGCCACCTGGGCATACGCCCTGGGGGCTGGAGGAGGGGCACCCGGAGAGCTGGTGGAGGGAGCAGCAGGTATGGACGCCCCAGCTGGTGGCGGGGCCGCGGCAGTGGGGGCAGCCCCTGCCATGGAGGGCCTGGTCTTTTTGGCGGGGCCTTTCCCCTTCTTCCAACCCTGGCCCTTCCCGCCTGCTGGGGGGGGCTCCCCTAGAATCTGAGGGGGCGAGGGACGTGGCAGCAGCAGAGGTCACCCCAGTGCCCGGCACTCCTTGTGCCCCAGCGGGGGCGGTGGCAGATGGTTTGGCAGCGGCGGTTGAGGTAGAGGCTTGGGGGGGTGATGGAGGGGCAGCTGGGTCTGTTGGAGGGCCCCCACCTGCCATGTCCCCTGCCCTAATGAGCAGGGAGGGAGGGGAAAACACCATAGAGAGGAGGGGAAAGGGGAAGCAGGTCAACCACTTCTCCCCGCTAGGCTGCAGGCAGAGGAGGAGGGCGCCAAAAGGGGTGGGCTGGACGGGGGGGTCTATGAAGGGCTTGTGGGGGGCAGTCACCGACTCAGGATGGGAATCCGGCTCCTCTAGCTGCACTGGGGGGGGGGTTATAACAATGTTGGGTGGGTGCAGTGAGATAGGGGCAAACTCAAACAGGGGAAGGGCACAAGCGCATGGGAGGGGGCATGGGCGTGCAAAGGGAGGGGCTAATCAGGGCAAGGGAAACTGCAGGGTAGGGGAAAACAGCCAGGCTGGAGGTAGGACAGGGAACCAAGGGGCTAGTTTCAGAGGCCAGGGTGGGGCAAACAAACAAAAGCAGCAGAGGGAAAACAAACTGAAGCTAGTAAGTGGGGGAGGGGCTGGGGCAAAGGGAAGGGGCAAAATGCTGCAAGAGGCAAATGGGGCAGGTAGCAAGGGACAAAGCCGGGGGCTTGCTGAAGGGGGTCAGTCCAAGGTGGGGGGCACGTGCGCTTGCACAAAAAAGTCAGTAAGGGCTGGCTGCTGTTTCAGGCCCAAAAGGTGGAGAAAGGGCACGGCGAGCCAAGCAAGCAGCGGAGTCCCAGAGGCAGGAGCTCGAGGCAGATGGTAGGTGTCCGCTGGGGGTGATGGAGGGGGCAGTGATGACGGTGGTGGTAGGGGTTGAGGGGGGGACACAGGGATGGACTAGGGGGCAGGCTCCACGCCACACCCCCTGTGTCCCCACAAACACAGTCAAAACCCCCACCACAAGAGCACAGTTCAAAAGTTACTCAAGGCCCCCTCCACAGTGTTCTGCAGAGTCCCTGTGTGCTTCCCCAGCAGTAGATGGTCCTCTTCTTCTCCTCCTTCGGGTCCAGCAGCTCCCGGGCAGCAAAGGCAGCAGCAGCTCCAGGCGGCAGGCAGGCAGAAAGGACCCCTCACAGGTGGTGGTGGTGGCATCCGCAGCAGCAACGGCCAGGCCTGGGGTCCCTCACTCCCCTCCTCTGGGGAGCAGGCCAGCAGCCCCCCCGCCCCCAAGGGTCTGTAGCTGGAGCAGCAGCAACCAAGGGCGGGACAGCAGCTAGCCAGCAACCACGTAGCAGAGAACTGGGGCAGGGGTGGTGTCTGGCCCAGCCAGGGGAGCAGCTGGAGCGGTAGCAACAAGAGCCCAGGGCCGAGCAGCAGTCTCCCTCCTCCCTCTAGGCCAGTTGGGTTCAGCAGAGGAGCAGAAGGCCGATATACCGGTCACTGGATTAATTTAAGATTCACACTCCACCTGGAACTTCATATTGAAGGATCTGAGCCATACAAGGAGGAAGCTGCTACAGCTATGCTGAGAAATTCCAGTGGAGGGGAAATTTTTAGCATTGCTACATTTAAATCTAGACTGTTTGCCAAGTTCTCCAAACTGGATGGTATGAGAGGGCTCTTGATCAGTAAAAGAAGGGGAATGTGATTATTAGTAATAAGATGAGTTAACTATCCATTAATTGGCATTTTCCTAAAAGGATTGTTCTGATCATAAGAATTTTTGTAAATGCTCTCTAGTTAGTAAAAAAAAAATATGTTAAGTAGGAGTTTAAATGGCCTTCTGTGAAATAGCTGTGTTATCTCTTGATTACAGTACATTCTGATACTGTCTTCTTAGCACTGAAACAGACAGACATCTGAATATGTGTTACTCAGAGTTTGCTGAGATAATAGATTATTAACCATTTCTCCTTCCTATATTCTGTATTAATAAAGTTTCCTTTAGAAACATTAATTGCTTTCATCAAGGGTGTCCTCCCATCTAGGATGTGAGATACAAATTATATTTATATTGAAATGCTTGTGCCTATATATGATTTTAACCAATTAATAGTTCTGACAAAAAGAAACTGTGGGTCAAATTCTCGGTAGAACTACATCAGTTTATATCAGTTGAATCTTGATCTAGGGTATTTAATATCCCCAAATTCTCAAGTTCTAAACCAGCTTTTCTTCATGGTTCCCTTTAACCCTGTATGTTTTCCTGTATAGAGAATTTTTATGTTAAATACCTTCAAAATTATAAATCCTATGGAAGCTGCTACACTATACATATCTTTTGGTATTATTTAGACTTTCTGTAACTTATTATAGTTAGGGCCCAATCTTGTAAATCCTTACTCATGCATCTAAGTAGTACTGCCATGAATAACGGTTTGCGGGACTGCAACTTTAAGTGGTCTTATCAGGCCTGACGCAACTCCCACTGAAATTGGTGGAAAACTCCCTTTACCTTCGATGGAAGTTGGATGAGACTCCTTTATACTGTATGGTGGAGGTATTAATTCCATAGCTCCAGCAGGGTTTGAACCTTGTATCCCTTATCAGCACGCAGACCCTTACACAATGGTTTTTGATCACCCCAAGGAATATTGACAGAGACTTAAATGCATTAACTTATAATGCCTTTCCCCTAAATCTTTTAAGCAATCTTGTAAATTCAGAGGCTCCACCTGAGAGCAAAGGCATAGTGACTTAAACCTTTGGACCTGTACATTGCCAGTGTGAGGGGTAATAATTAGGTGAGGTGCATGGTGTCTGAGGCGGGAGGGATAGCTCAGTGGTTTGAGCATTGGCCTGCTGGGGGTTGTTAGTTCAATCCTTGAGAGGGCCATTTAGGGATCTGGCGCAAAAATTGGGGATTGATCCTGCTTTGAGCAGGGGGTTGGACTAGATGACCTCCTGAGGTCTCTTCCAACCATGATATTCTATGATAGCCACATTTTCAAGAATATAGCCTCCTTTTTTTGTGGGCATTATTCATTTGTGCTTTCTTAAAGGAAGACTGAGCCTCAGCCCTTTAAACATGTACTCCATAACATATCACTGAATATACATGCTTGGTCAAATCCTCAGCTGCTCGAACTTAATGTACCTCCATTGAAGTCAATGGAACTTAGCCAATTTATACCAGCTCACTGTCTGTACTTTGAAAAAACATCTTGTTTTGTATAAATATTCAGATAAATAAGTGAAATAGCAATACCCACCACCCCAAACAAACTAACCCTTTTCCCCTCCACCTTTTCTGAATTAATATGTAGTTAAATAAAATTGGTATTTTTAACTTTCTTAAATTAAAAAGAATTGTACTCTGGTGTTAGTTACATTCAAAAAGACACCACTGAGTTCAATGGAAACTAGGGCTGTCAAGTGATTAAAAAAAATTGTGATTAATCATGTGATTAATTGCACTGTTCAACAATATTGGTTGATCATAGGATGACTATGAGCCGCCAATGTGATATGGCTGTGAACAAAGCTAATGCGGTCTTGGGATGCATCAGGAGAGGTATTTCCAGGAGGGATAAAGAGGTTTTAGTACCGATATACAAGGACTGGTGAGGCCTCACCTGGAATACTGTGTGCAGTTCTGGTCTCCCATGTTTAAGAAGGATGAATTCAAACTGGAACAGGTACAGAGAAGGGCTACTAGGATGATCCGAGGAATGGAAAACTTGTCTTATGAAAGGAGACTCAAGGAGCTTGGCTTGTTTAGCCTAACTAAAAGAAGGTTGAGGGGAGATATGATTGTTCACTATAAATATATCAGAGGGATAAATACCGGAGAGGGAGAGGAATTATTTAAGCTCAGTACCAATGTGGACACAAGAACAAATGGATATAAACTGGCCTCCAGGAAGTTTAGACTTGAAATTAGATGAAGGTTTCTAACCATCAGAGGAGTGAAGCTTTGGAATAGCCTTCCAAGGGAAGCAGTGGGGGCAAAAGATCTATCTGGCTTTAAGATTAAACTCGATAAGTTTATGGAGGAGATGGTATGATGTGATAACATGTTTTTGGTAATTAAATATTCATGGTAAATAGGCCTAATGGCCTGTGATGGGATGTTAGATGGGATGGGATCTGAGTTACCCAGGAAAGAATTTTCTGTCGTATCTGGCTGGTGAATCTTGCCCATATGCTCAGGGTTTAGCTGATCGCTATATTTGGGGTCAGGAAGGAATTTTCCTCCAGGGCAGATTGGAAGAGGCCCTGGAGGTTTTTCGCCTTCCTCTGTAGCATGGGGCATGGGTCACTTGCTGGAGGATTCTTTGCTCCTTGAAGTCTTTAAACCACAATTTGAGGACTTCAATAGCTCAGACATAGGTGAGAGGTTTTTCGCAGGAGTGGGTGGGTGAATTTCTGTGGCCTGCGTTGTGCAGCAGGTCAGACTAGATGATCATAATGGTCCCTTCTGACCTTAGTATCTATGAATCTATGAATAATAGAATACCATTTATTAAAATATTTTTGGATGTTTACTACATTTTCAAACATATTGATTTCAATTACACACAGAATACAAAGTGTACAGTGCTCACTTTATATTTTTATTACGAATATTTGCACTGTAAAAAAACAAAAGAAAGTAATGTAGTGCAATCTCTTTATGATGAAAGTTGAATTTACAAATGTAGAATTATGTACAAAAAATAACTCCGTTCTAAAATAAAACAATGTAAAACTTTAGAGCCAGCAAGTCCAATCAGTCCTACTTCTTGTTCAGCCAATCACTAAGGCAAACAAGTTTGTTTACATTTTGCAGGAGATAATGCTGCCTGCTTTTTGTTTACAATGTCACCTGAAAGTGAGAACAGGCGTTCTCATGGCACTGTTGTAGCCAGCGTCACAAGATATTTACGTGCCAGATGCTCTAAAGATTCATATATCCCTTCATTCTTCAACCACTATTCCAGGGGACATGCATCCATGCTGATGACGGGTTCTGCTTGATAATGATCCAAAGCAATGCGGACCGATACATGCTCATTTTCATTATCTGAGTCAGATGCCACCAGCAGAAGGTTGATTTTCATTTTTGATGGTCCTGGTTCTGTAGTTTCACATCGAAGTGTTGCTCTTTTAAGACTTCTTAAAGCATGCTCCACACCTTGTCCCTCTCAGCTTTTGGAAGGCACTTCAGATTCTTAAACTTTGGATGGAGTGCTGTGGCTATCTTTAGAAATCTCACATTGGTACCTTGTGTTTTGTGAAAGCTGCAGTGAAAGTGTTCTTAAAATGAACAACATGTGCTGGGTCATCATCCAAGACTGCTATAACATGAAATATATGGCAGAATGTAGGTAAAACAGAACAGGGGACATACAATTCTCCCCCAAGGAGTTCAGTCACAAATTTAATTCACACATTATTTTTTTAACGAGCATCATCAGCATGAAAGCATGTTCTCTGGAATGGTGGCCGAAGCATGAAGAGGCATGCGAATGTTTAGCAAATCTGGCACGTAAACACCTTGCAATTCTGGCTACAAAAGTGCCGTGCCAATGCCTGTTCTCACTTTCTGGTGACATTGTAAATAAGAAGAGGGCAGCAGTATCTCCTGTAAATGTGACAAACTTGTTTGTCTTAGCGATTGGCTGAACAAGAAGTAGGACTGAGTGGACTTGTAGGCTCTGAACTTTTACAGTGTTTTGTCTTTGAGTGTAGTTATGTAACAAAAATATCCATATTTGTAAGTTGCACTGTCATAACAAAGAGATTGTACTACAGTACTTGTATGAGGTGAATTGAAAAATACTATTTCTTTGTTTACAAATATTTGCACTGTAAAATGATCATAAATAATATACACTTTGATTTCAATTACACAAAATACAATATGTATGAAAATGTAGAAAAACATCCAAAATATTTAATAAATTTCAATTGGTGTTCTATTGTTTAATAGTGCGATTAATCACAATTAATTTTTTAATCATGATTCATGTTTTTGAGTTAATCGTGTGAGTTAACTGTGATTAATCGACAGCCCTAATGGACATGCACACAACAAGCCAGAATACAGACTGTCATTTTATTTAAACTCTGTTTTTTATTTGTAGTGATGCAAATGTTTATATGACCTGATTCACTCTCGCTAATGCAAGGAGGTGTATATTCCAACTCTATGCACCAGAGAGTCCCTTGCACCATAAGATTAATTCTCTCTAAGGTTTCACCTTGTTAATATGGTGCATTTCATACCCAAGGGCCCTACGGTAATTTACAAGTTATGCCATATCCTTTCTGACAGTTCCCAACATGGATGCAAAAGGAATCAAAAACCTATCCCTTTGCACTAACCTCTTTTAGGTGGCGGTGATGCACTGTAGCAGCATCTTTCCTCCCACCCATGGACTACATAAAAGTTCCTTGTGTAAATTTATTTGGGCTTCTGTGGACTTCGGGGGGCTGTGATTAAGCAAAAAGAGAGTAGAGCTAAGACAGTAGCAGCATTTTAGTAGAACCCTCTGGGGATTTTCCTGACTAATGTCCTGATCCTGCAAACCTCCAGAATTTATAAGAAAATGATTTATGAGTAATAGAATCATAGAAGATTAGGATTGGAAGAGACCTCAGGAGGTCATCTAGTCCAAGCCCCTGCTCAAAGCAGGACCAACCACAACTAAATCATCCCAGCCAGGGCTTTGTCAAGCCAGGCCTTAAAAACCTCTAAAGATGGAGATTCCACCACCTCCCTAGGTAACCTATTCCAGTGCTTCATCACCCTCCTAGTGAAATAGTGTTTCCTAATATCCAACCTAGACCTCCCCCACTGCAACTTGAGACCATTGCTCCTTGTTCTGTCATCTGCCACCACTGAGAACAGCCTAGATCCATCCTCTTTGGAACCCCCCCTTTAGGTAGTTGAAGGCTGCTATCAAATCCCCCTTCACTCCTCTCTTCTGCAGACTAAATAAGTCCAGTTCCCTCAGCTTCTTCTCATAAATCGTGTGCCCCAACCTTCTGATCATTTTCATTGCCCTCCGCTGGACTCTCTCTAATTTGTCCACATCCTTTCTGCAGTGGGGGAGCCAAAACCGGACGCAGTACTCCAGATGTGGCCTCACCAGTTCCGAATAGAGAGGAATAATCACTTCCCTCGATCTACTAGCAATGCTCCTTAGTCCTGCTGAAGGCAGTGGGATTACTCATGGGAGCAAGTTTATGCTGACACTGTTTTAATGATGATACTAGCAGTGCTAGAGTTAACTAGCAATGAGTTATACAAACTCCTGTTCCATGAGTAGAAAGGCACTCTATAGAGGGGAGGAGGTGTCCAGCCCTGCGTGAGTAGGGAGATGATGGGTTATGTGGAAGAAAGTCTTCACCGTCAAGGAATTTATTTTCTGCCCAACTTTGGTTATGGCAATGGTTTATTCTTTGGTATGTCAGGTTCTTGTCCCAGTCCAATTCCTAGTAGACTGGTATTTGAATTACGAAAGCCACCACTGCAAATGGCACTAACTGGCACCCTGTTTGGAACTTTCATTAGAGAGGTGAAGGACTGAACAGGCCATGGAGGCTGAACTACCCAGTCACCCTTAGAGGTGGTCAGCCAGAACGAGGCATGAGGCACAAGTGGAACAATAGCATGAAGCTTGGCCTGCCATGATGTACTTGTTCTTTTATAAATCTTGCAAAGGATTGGCTCATTTCCAGGGCTGTCAGGCTAGCACCTAACACAAACACTAAATTCTCATGAAAAATGAAAATTAAAACAGTAATTTTTTTTGGTAATATTTCATGGTAGGCCTCAGCTGGAGTACAGTGTCCAATTTTGGTCACTAATGTATAGAAAGGATGAAGAGGAACTGGAAAGGATTCAGAGGCAAGTGACAAAGATGATCAAAAGGATGGAATGCAAGCCATATGAACAAAGGTTGAAGGAACCGGGTATATTTAATTTGGAAAAGAGGCGATTACGGGGGGACATGATAACAGTCTTCATATGCTTTAAAGGCTGCCATAAAAAAGATGGAGAAAAGTTGTTCTCTCTTGCCACAGAGTGCAGGACAAGAGGCAATGGGTTCAAACTACAGCTTAGAAGATTTAGATGAAATCTCGGGAAAAACTTCCTAACTATAAGGACAGTAGGACAATGGAACAAACTGCCTAGGGAAGTCTTGGAAGCTCCTTCACTGGAGGTTTTCAAGAAGAGACTGGATAGCCATATGTCTTGGATGGTTTAGACACAACAAATCCTGCATCATGGCAGGGGGGTTAGACTAGACCCTTGCAGTCCCTTCTAACCCTGTGATTCTATGTCACACAGCTCTAAGTGTAAGTTTGGAGATGGCAGCAGGAAGAGATGTTACCAATGCTGTGCTGCTGATTGCTGTCAACTCTCATTGAAATCAGTCAGAGCAGAGGTTGCTCAGCACCTTACTGAATCACATTCCACAGCTACTACAGCAGAGAGTGAAATGCTAAAGATTAAAGATTTAGGCCTAAATTTTTAAATGCATGTCTGCACTTTTTCACAAACATGAGTTGTATGTGCAAAACATCCAATGCCTGCATGCTAGTCACACAGTATAACCTCTATCCAGCAACGCATGAGGATCAGTGTTTAATTTTAAGCATGCAATTAGTCCCATTGGCTTCAATTGAACTATTCATACACTTAATATTTAGCATGATCTTTAGTACTTTTCTGGATCAGGGCCTATATGTGCATGCAAATCCCCAAATTGCCAGCACTATTCGTATTTTGCATGTAGAACCCATGCATGCAGAATCTTAGAAATGTAGGCCACAGCCTTTCAGCAAATATTTAAAACCTTCCATTGCCAAGGGAAGTAGGAGGAAAACAACAATGGACAGCATGAACATGTGCTGGAGATATTTCTGCCTGCAAATTTTTTTCAAGCAAACAATTTTATAAAACAGGTTTCAGAGTAGCAGCCGTGTTAGTCTGTATTCACAAAAAGAAAAGGTGGACTTGTGGCACCTTAGAGACTAACAAATTTATTTGAGCATAAGCTTTCGAGAGCTATAGCTCACTTCACTGAGCTGTAGCTCACGGAAGCTTATGCTCAAATAAATTTGTTAGTCTCTAAGGTGCCACAAGTACTCATTTTCTTTTTAATTATAAAACAGAGGATGTACAGTACCTTAATTTTCATTATTTGGTTTATAGTAGCACAGAGGCCCCCAACCTCCAGGCATTGTACAAACACAAATAAAAGATGGTCCCTGGTTCTCTTTACTTTCTCTGTTGCAACCCCCTTTTTCTCCACAACTAACCAAAAATGAAATGAAGTGAAGAAAAAAAAGCATAGGTTCCAACTCTTGGGGAGAGTATTGGCAATTTCAGCTTAGTTGCATCGTTTGCACAATTTTCACACTAGTATATTAGGCAAAGGGTTGTACTTCTGGTACAAAAAGTAATATCAAAGTTATGCAAGTATTTAGAATGTGTACAGGATCTACTGTAGATTAGTGTATATTCAGTGACCAAATAAGAGTCATGGGGATTTCTTTTTTTAAATACAGACAGAATGCACTCACAATCTTTAGTTATTCATCAACATTTATGGAGACTGATTGGCTATCAGGCACCAAAATGGGAATTCTGGTTTGAAGCTGTCAAGAGAATAGGTTTGATAGCTTCTGATATGTAACCACTGATATGCCTGTGACTAGATAAAGATACATAGCTGCTGTCAATGATTCAGTGTGTGCCATTTCATATGAATGTTTCTTTGAGTCTGGGGGTATCTAGCTGTCCAGGAATCTCTGTAAAAAAGGCAACTTTGTTACTCCTTTGAAAGTAAATGCAAACCTAATGGAAGCAGAGAATTGGGAACACAAATACATTCATACACAAGAAAGAAATGCTGGAGCTCTTTGTAGCAGAGGTGTCATTTCTGCTTACACAAAAAATAGGTGGGAATTTTCCATTCTGTCCTCTGTACTGAGAGTGAGACAGAATAGCAAGTGTTCTCTGTGGTCTGTAGTTCAAATGAGGAAGAAGAAGAATCATTTTCCCCCTTATATCACAATCAATACGGGATGTACCACTTATCAGTCACCCAGAGTGCAGTGTTTTGTTTCTCTTTGATGAACATGAATGAGTCTCAGTAAAGTATCAGACATTATGAATCATTGTCCTGCACTTTGGGAGGCGAGATTGCTGATGAGGGAGATATAAGGGGAATGTCTCCACTGACTGAGCTGTTAGAAATCAGTAAATATCCCAGAATTCTTTTGACCCAATCTCTATTTGTTTTTGGCCAGATCATTAGCTAGAGACATGAACAGGTAATCCCTTCTCTTTATTCTTATGCGGTGAAAGCAAGGAAAGAGCAAATTAAGGGCATTTCACTTTGGGGTAGCCCATGTCTCCTTTTCAGAGACTGAAAGATAGATTGAGGCTGATCCCCAGGTGAGCCATGACCAGAAACAAATGTTTGTGGAATATCTGCATCAGCATGTGTAGTCGTGTTAGTTAACTCAAGTTAATTGGTAATTAACACTCATTACAGCAGGACCAAAAATGCTAATCTAGACAAGGCCTGTTTGTGATCTTAGGCAGGTCACTTAAGCCTTGATCCAGCAAAGCATTTAAGCACTTTGAGATCCTCAGATCAAAGGCACAAAATTAATGATGATGATTATAATTAAAGAAATGTCAGACGGCTCTCTTGTGTAGCAAAGAGCCAGGGGTATTTTCCCATTCTATTGCTTCATTGTAAAATCATTTTGAAAAAATTATATTGTGCTATGTATACCATATATTATTTTTTATTTAAATTGAAATGTAGAGCATTCTTTTGTAATCTTAGCACATGTAACATTAAAAAGGAACAGTAGGTATGTCTCATATACACACTCAGACAAAATTAGGGTGACCAGATGTCCTGTTTTTAAACGGACAGACCCATATTTAAGCCCTCCTGCATGTGTCCTGACTCTTTTTCTTAAAAATGGGCAAATTGTTCCATATTTTCTGTCTCCCCCCATCAGTACTGGTGGGCCCTGCTTCTGGCCAGATCCCTGCTCACCAGCCGCCCACCCACCAGCAGTGAGTGGAGGGGGTGTCCAGTGCTGACGATGGGGGTGGGTGTGCAAGGCTAGTAGCAGGGCAACGCTGCAGCGCATACGGCCGGCTTCTCCCCCTGCAGGTCCATCAGCACATCCCCCGCTGCATGCCAGCTTTCAGCCAGCAAGGCCTCACCCCCTGTCCAGTTTCCAGCCAGTGCTGGCTGCGCTCTGCAGTGCTGGTGAGTCTGGGCAGCCGCCAGGCAGCAGCCGGTTACGTGTTGCCTCTGCTACCCACCCATCAGCTATCTACGTGCTCCCCCACTTGCTGTCCTCTCCCTGTTTTGCCCCTTCGCCCCGCCTCCAGCCCCACTTCTCCTCCATATCCCCCTAGATGGGGTATGTCCCACTCCCAGTGCTGTGTGGAGAACCAGTCCCTGGTAGGAGTGTTCTGCTCACCAGCAGCCTGGCTGCTAGGCTCCTTCCTCCACCCCCTGCTTCTGGCTTGGCCGGTGCCCTGGGAAAGCCCAAGACCCTCTGGCCCAGTGCGCTGGCCAGGAGAAGCCAAGTCCTGTGTGTGCCAAAGCCCCACACAGCGCTGAAACGGGGAAGCCTCTCTGCCCCTCAACTAAGGTGTGCAGCGGCGGGAGGGGAAAGCAATTTCCAGCCTGTTCATGCCCCAACCCTGCAGGCTCCACAGCAGCCCCCCAGGCAGCAGTTTAGCACCCTTTTCACCCACCCCACCTCCCCCGCCCTGGGTCCTGCCCCCAGGGAGCATGGGGCTGCTCTGTCCTCTAGGCACCCTCCCCTGCTGAGCCACCTCTCTGGCTGGGTTCACTGAAGCCCCTGCAGTCAGGTTCCCTGGGCCCTGGTGCACAATGCATCCTTAGGGCTTATTCCCCTTCCTGCCCACACTCTAGCTGGGGGCAGAAGAAGGTGGCTGGGTTATGTCAGTGTCCAGCAGCCTGGAAGTGTTAGCTGCCTTTCAACACTGTGTGGGCAGGAAGGGACAAGCTGCTTCTAGCCACAGGGGAAGGAGGGGAAAGAGATGAGCTCTGCAAAGACACTGGCCAGGTCATCCCTTCCCATCTCCTGCCTCCCTGGCGGCCAGAAGCAGCTCTCTTCCCCTCCCTCCTGCACAGTGCCAAAAGGCTGCTGCTGGCCACAGTCTGGTGTGAACCCTGGCAGAAATCTGGGGCGGGGGGACATATGACCCTGTGTGTGTGCCCCCTGCTCCCACATTGCCTCGGGGAGACACAGTGCCAGGTACCAGGAGAGGCGGGTCCGTCCAGGGGGCCCAGCCAGGCATGGAGGGCGGAGAGCGCTGGGCAGGGAGAGTCAAGTTGTTCGATCGCCTCCCGTGAGTGAAAGAGTTGTATGAGAGTGTGGGTATGTCACCTCTCCCCATGTGAACCCTAAAGTCTTAAAGATAGGTAGGTAAATAAAAAGAATCCAACTATGCAGTATTTCTTTTTAACAGGGCTCAGTCAACTTGATGCTAATTTGAATGTTTGTACTGAATAGTTCTGATTGCCATTGAACTTGCTTGAATATGAGTAATTTTACCAGGTGTCCTGTATTCAGCACAGGGCAATATGGTCACCCTAGACACAATGAATTAGATGTGTGATTTATAAGGAAAAATCAGATGAAATTGTACAAATATTTCTCCTTTGAACAGGGTCTGATTTAGAAATTGGGGTGTGTTAGGTATTCACAGATTTTTAACTATAACATTAATAATATTTTGAGCTCTCAAACAGATTCCATTTCAGGTAGCAGGGGCATGAGGAAGAATCTGGGTAGTTTTACTCCATACATATGGCTGAAACTGTTAGTGCTATGAATGTTTCAAATCCTCTCCTAGGCCCAGAACATTCCCTTACCACAGGAAAAGCACAGTGGGGAAGGAATCTGGGATTAGGAAGTCTCCACAAAGCTCTCTTCAAGGGGTGCCCTGTACCTTGTTACAGCAAGGGCTCTTGTGTTTGCTAGGTTTGATTGCTTGGCTTTCAGGACGGGGGAAGATTTCAACATTTTATCAAAGTATGTGTTTGAAGAATCATCTCTGAGCATGCTCAGCTGGCATCTGCTAAGACTTCAACAGAGAAAGTCATGCCCACTTTGTGACAGGTTTGCACATACTCTGTCCAGCCTGATGCTACCAAGGAACTGCTGCTCTTAGGCTGCTGCTGGGACAGTTTGCAAATGGGAAACTGAAAATTCCACCAAAACAAGAAAACAAGCAACCATGTACTAACCTCAAATACAGGATAAAATTACAAATGTGAATAAAAATACATCCTTGGTTTTTGGGGTATCACCACAATTTTAACAATATTCTGCAAATCATAATTTTTCATGTTTTAAAAAATGTTTTTCTCTCTCCATTACAAAGATAAACCATCAAAGTGGAAACGTAAGTGCTATTGCCTTGTTAACACAGCCTTGCAGAAAACATTTGCAGGCTAACGAGTAATAGTAGCAAAGATAAGACTCCACCCTTTTCACATTGCATTCGTCTCACTGAGATAGGAGTCTATATGTGACAACTTCTAAAAATATTAAGTACAGGCCATTTTTCAATTTAAGAACAAGGAAATTAAAGGGGCGGGGAGGGGAACAGCATTAAGCTAATTTTAACATGGTCCAATAAAATCACAAAGTTAGGAAATGCAAGAGTTAAAGTTCTAACTGCAACAATCATTCAGCCATAGGTATGTATTATTACTATTATTTGTGAAGACCTGTCCATGCAAAATGTATCATACAGAAAGACTATTGAGGCCATGCGGAAACCCACTGAAGTCTATGAGGATCTGCCCAGGCCTAGCAGTCAACTTGGACATTCTACCCACACACCACAAGTTGCAGGATCAGGGCCTACCACTGAACCGTCAAGGTGTTTGCATATCCAAACTGCATGTTCATGTGACAGACTTTATGTAGCCTTGTCCTTCTGTATACCACCTCCACCCTAATGTTTATTGCCCTCAATCATCATCTAATACTAGGTTGTAAATTCTTGCAGGCAGAGATCACTTCTTCCCATTTTGCCTACCACACTTCTGGGTATTTAAAAATAATAGACAATAATAAAACTGACTCCCACTGACTTCCCTGTGCAGGATTAAAATGCAGAGCAATATGCTAGTGTTTGTTGTAAAGTATGTGCCATAAAACAAAGGATATGTGGCTTTGTTAAAATTGCTTTATGGAACCTTAAATTTTGCATTGTCTGATGTTTTGTGATTTTTATCTGTGTCACTGCATTAACCTAAGTTTGTGCTTTCAATACACATACTTGGGAATGGGGTGCATGGGACTTGGCCCATACTTTGTAAAGGACTTTTGAGTTCCTTTCAGGATGAAAGGTGTTATATAAATGTAACGAATGATTATGATGTCATTACAATGGGGGAAATCAAAGCCCCTATTTTTTTGGAACATAATTATGTTAATGATTTTGTTACAATTATGTCAGTACTTCCATTATAACCCACTTTTTTCATGAATTTATATTACTCAGAAAAAGTAGTTCATTATAGGCTGAAAGCTGGCAGAGGAAATTATAGACTAGAGAATTCTTTTAAAAGAAATATTTAAAAATAGCTTTATCTATTTTTAAACTCAGAGTAAAAAATATAACCTGGTTTTTGCACTGGTACTGCTCAAAATTGACACCGTTGATCTGGTAATTAACCATACCATAATGGCTATGGGTATTATGAAAACCAGACTTTTAAATGTGTAAGGACTTTAAAGTTTAAAGTGTTTGACGTAGCTATTTTTCCAAAAGAATTTTCATGATACTACTTAGTTCTTCTGTAGCAAAGAAAAGTATCAATATCCCCATTTTATGGATAAGATACAGAAGCATAGAGAGGTAAAGTGACCTGCCCCGGTCACACAGGTGGTCAGTGACAGAGCCAGAAATAGAATCTGCTGACTCCCAGTTAAGTGCTGTGGCCACTGGGCCACAGTGCATCCTAGCAAAATTGTCTAGGACAAGAAGGCCCCTACCCTGAAAACACTCATGGAGCTCGACACACGGTGTCAAGTTAAGTACATGCTTAAGTATTTACAGAATTAAGGTGGAAGACTATTTTCTGCTCTCTCATGTGTGCAGTAGATTTTTGTGTCATGCATGGTAAGCAAGGTATTGGAAGGACTGACAACAGTCAATAGTGTGTTTTGAAGTTTCAAATTTCTTCAGTACTTCAGTATTTACAATAACAAATCAATATCCATCTAGATATCAGGGCGGTGAGTGTGGCATATAGAATAAAATACAGTGAAGAAAGGTATACTTATAATGTTTGTTTATATCATCAAAGCATTGTATAAATATTAAGTGCTATACACATGCTGAATTATTTATTAATTATTATTATTAGAAAAGCAAGCCCAGAAACCTAAGTGCAATCCAAGCTCTCCTGCATGGTACCAACCAAACACACAAAACTGGTCCCAGCGAAAAGAGCCTTATGATTTTCAAAAGGCAGTTCTTGGTTTGCAGCCAAACATTGAGATGTAGGTTGAGTCAGAGAACAGTAAAACTATAACTCACAATTCCCAGGAACAACAATTACCTTTATGAGATAGGGACATATGCTCCCCTCTATAGTAAAAAATATTATGTATACACATACATAGAGAGAAAGATCTAAGATGTGCAAAAAATTTACTCTGAAAATAAGCTGCATGTGTTTCTACATAAGTGGCTTATCCTGCAAACCCTTCCTCATGCAGGTATTTTCACTGGCCAAGATTTTCAAAAGTGACTAGTGATTTTGAGTGCCTAACCTGAGACACCTTAGAGGGACCTAATTTTCAGAAAATCAGCTCCCTCTTAGGTATCTCAAGCTGAGCATTCAAAATTACTACTTAATGTAAAAAATCTTGGCTCTTGACTTCAATGGGATGATATGGGTAAGTAAGGGTTTGCTGGTTCAAACCATCCAGCCATGTAAAATTTGTATTGTAGAAACCACCTGGGTGTGAGGATTGCTCATACATCCTCTGGAGAGATTAAACACCTGGAGATACTAACCAGATTGTGGCACTGAGATCTGCTTGGGGTATGGGGCAGGGCATTAGGGAACTGATTATGACTCCCTCACACCTTGAGCCAGTCTGCCACAGCCCTAAGCCCAATATAGGTTAGAACAGCCTAGCAGTTCAAGGGACCATATGTCAGCTGAGGATTCTTGGAAAATATTGTGGTTTGGCTCTACTCCATTTGACCCTCTATGCTAGGAGGGTGAGGGAAGGCTGGCACACTGGATGAACCCCCGAATTGAAAGATACAGGGTCTTTTTGTTCCCTTTGAGCCACAGGAGCAGGCCAAAGAGAAGAAAGCCATGTCAAAGAATCTGGTTCAGTGTGTTGGAGACAATGCAGAGCACTGCACTACTAGACAAACGACTATGGCAGCAACCATAGTAGGTGACTGTTATACATTATGTGTAGAAATATGCAGCAAGTTTTTATAAACCCTGTTGTAGCCTGAGATGAAAGCCAAATACCCCCACCATTTGCAGATGGCCTTTTTTATGCTTATATAGCCACTGAAACATGTTTATGTTGGTTACACTAGGTACAGGCTTCTGCTGATAGCAAGTTAATGATGCTCAAATTAGCAATAAGGAGCTATTAGTTTTCTGTAGTAACTTAAGTGGAAAAACAATGTAATTCTGCCTTGATTCCTCCCATATTTTGCCAGGCTACTTTACTTCTGGAGTGTGCAGATCTTTTTCAGATCTTTATGGGACCGTCTCTGTGTTTTAGGATAGCTTAGCTCCAAGGTTTTTATCTGTGTATGTCGTGGCAGGTTTCTGATGAGTAACTATGCTTTTTGGCATGTGAGTACATGGCTCATAGTAAACTTTCAATATTCTGGGCAGAAATAACTTACTATTGGCAGAAATTAGCACCTCCAGGTGGGATGGTATAAGTGTTTCAGTGGAATCCTAAGTACACATTGGCCATCTGCTAATGACCGGTGTGTGGGCTGCCTCAGATTTAAAAAGGGCTTGAAAAAGCTTGCAGCATAATTACAGACACCCTGATGCCCTATTCCAGATGATGCCACATATGTAATAATGCAGTGAACTGCATCTTCCCACAAGAAGTATCACTGGTGTTTGGCTTTTTCCAGAGTTAGTTCTAGTCATGCCTAGTGCTGGTTCCTATAGTGCAATAAATAAACTGTAATGCAATAAATACTGGAATAAGGGAGTAGGAATGAAGCATAGCTCCATCTCATAATACTTCTACATAACCCAGTTAATTATATTATGATCCTATCACTTTACTACAATAAGATGCCACCAGTTTACACAGAATAGTTGAAAGAATTGTCAAACAGAGCTGTAATGGAGAAAATAACTTTACATAAGTGAGAAAATGAGGGAAAATGCAGTATAATTTGGTGTCCCATGGAAGCATTAATGCAGTTGTGACATAACATGGTGCATACAAGATGTTCTACTTAATGGTTTTTTAGATTACACTTGTAACTAGTATACATTGAGTATCATGGTCATAAATTGGGCTTTTCTTGGGACTAAATTTAAAAAAACCCTAAAAATTCATGAAACAATACATCTGTATATTTGCGTTCTTTTGTCCTCTCATCAATAACATTGACCGCTCTATTAATTTAATATCTATTTTTTTCCTTTTTCAGTTTGTTTTTCTATTATTTTGGGGGGGGGGGACCTAAATGTTTCATAAATAAACTGGACAAGTTATTGGCAAATGTCCTGTAAGGAGATTGACAGGAGGGATGGACTAAGTCATCTAATAAGTCTTTTCCAGCTTATTTCTATGTCTCTGTGGAATTTGGCAATCTTTCCTGCACTTTTATTTCAGTTTAAAATAAGCTGTAATTGTGGTCTTGTCTAAAATTTGGCAAAGATCAAGTTTATGGCACATAGATATACAAATATAGTAACTCATTTTCTGCATATTATATCCTGCCATTTATGATGTCTATGGGAATATTTCTTCATCAAACTTGCCTCCAGCTCTTTTTATTGGCATCCATTTGCACACAAGTTTTATGTCCTCATCTGTTTTTTCCTTTGTTTACTATATTTTTTCTTACTCCTTTCCCTTCAGAAACAGGTAATAGTTATACATGAGTATAAATATAAAGACTTATCTAGTTCTGTTTGTCTCTTCATTGAAAATTAAGTGGTATATATTGATGGGGGGATATTATATAATCATACAGCCACTTACGTGGACTACAGAATCTTGATCTGTGTATTTCGGTTGCCTCATTAAGGCCATTTTATTGTAACCCTAGACCCACTTGGCAGCACCAGGTCACTTGTTTTTGATCGCAATGGAAAAAACTGAATCCAGCATATTTTTCCAGGATGTTGTTTTCTCATCCATTTCAGTTTCCAGTTCCCATGAACTAGCTCATTGCTGTTGTGTTCAGATTCACTACACAGCAGGAAAATGTTTAAAACATTTTAAAGGTTTGAATAAAAAAAAACCCATTTCTCTTCACATTGGGCCAAATCTTTAGATCCTGATTTTATTTTTACTCAGTCTTTACTGAGGCAAATCCCCACTGGTTTCATTGGGCATTTGAGTAAAAACTGAGGGCTACCTTGGTGAAAAGCTGTAACTTGCATTTGCAGGGCATTGAGGTGGGAGAGTCCCAGGGGATAATAGTGTAGCAGAAGCTCAGTCTAGAACAGTCAGCAGAAGATCGAGAACGCTTATTGACAACTCCAAGAAGAGCACCAGGAGAAAGCATTCTGAAATGATAGCGTTGGCTGGCTCCACTGACCAGTCAAGAGTCAGGTCAGGACCAGGGCCTCACTGGGTATGTCTACACTGCAATAAAACACCTACAGCTGGCCCATGTCAGCTGATTTAGGCTCAGGGTTCAGCCTGTGGGATTATTATAACATTGTAGTATATTGGAATTGGTCTGGAGCCTGGGCTCTGGGCGGGCGGAGGGTCCCCAATTCTGCACTCTAGCCTGAGCTTAAATGTCTACACTGCAACTTTATAGCCCTTCAGCCTTCGTCCCATGAGCCCAAATCAACAAACATGGGCAAGCCATGAACATTTTATTGCATTGGAGACGTACTCATTCTCACTCTAGCCCTCCCCTTTTTGAGAGGCTACCTCAACTGGTGGCAGTAATCCAGAGTGGAGTCTCCATTCCCTACAGAGATACAGGTTTGTCCCTGAGCAGGGCTGAATGATGGGGAAGAATCTTTTAATCCCCCACGCATACCCATCCTGGGGCAGCCACACTCGGGTCTTAATTACTGCAGGATTTCATCTTGGTAGGGGTTTATTCTATTTATTATTTATGTATTTATTCATTCATCCCTGGTGTTCGGGTAAGTAGTTCAATTTATCTGGTAAACTGCCCCTGAGGGAGAGCCAGGGCTTAAAGGGCTGATTGAGGATTGAGCCCAGTTGAGAAGGAACAGGTGGCTCTGGTAAAAAGCCAGGAAGTTGGTAGTAGAAAGGGGCTGCAAGGGAAGTAGCCTATCGCTACTCCCTGGGAGAAGGGAGGTATCTTCCGGGGCTTTGGAGTTAAGTAGTCTGCAGTTCCTCCTTGGGGAGGAGGATGTTTTGGCTGGTAAATCTAGAGCTAGGGAGAGCCCAAAGACGTAGGAAGAAGTCCAGGGAAAGAGCAATAGGATCTCGGAGAAAAGAAACTACAGTTGTTAGACAGAGGGTCCTTGGACTGGAATCCAAAGTAGAGGTTGGACCCAGGTTCCCCTAAAAGCTGTTGGAGAAGTGGACACTTTGGACAGTGAAGGGAAGACTGCCACTTTAGATGGAAATCCTTTGATATCCTGGAAAGGAAGGACTATAGTGACCTAGCCAGAAGATCAACCTATAAAAGAGAGAGTATGCTGGTGCCAGAGAGAGAGGCAGCAGGGTATGTGAACAAGCAGCAGAAAGGGGCATTAGACCTAGTAGGAGCTAATCCCTAGAGAAGCTAGGAAAGGGGTTCTCAAACTG
Source organism: Lepidochelys olivacea (assembly GCF_965140295.1). Taxonomy (NCBI): domain Eukaryota; kingdom Metazoa; phylum Chordata; order Testudines; family Cheloniidae; genus Lepidochelys; species Lepidochelys olivacea. The sequence goes on along the minus strand of NC_140413.1, from coordinate 176,244,773 downwards.
GGGGTCTGGACCCCTCAGAGGGTCATAGGGTTATTACATTGGGGGTCGTGAGCTGTCAGCCTCCACCCTAAACCCTGCTTTGCCTCCAGCATTTATAATGGTGTTAAATATATAAAAAAGTGTTTTGTAATTTATAAAGGGGGTAGCACTCAGGGGCTTGCTGTGTGAAAGGGGTCACCAGCACAAAAGTTTGAGAACCACTGAGCTAGGAGGAAGTGCCCAAGTGGAACCCTGTGACACCCCTCCCCTTCTTTGAATCCAAGCCAGCATTTGGGAGTGAGGCTTCGTCTACAGGGAAAAGCTGTGCCTGTTTAACCATGGGTGTTAACTGAAACTGATTTAGTTACAGCAGGGCAAATGTATGTGGAATATATTTTCAATGTAATAGTGGCTTTTTTATTTATTTAGCTTAGGTCCATTGGGAACAGGCTTGAGCTAAACTGCAGTAGGTCACTCTTAAACTGAGATAAGAGTGTTCGTGTAGGGTTTAAACTGGCTTAAATAAATAGGTTTAAAACCCAATTTAATTTAAACTGGTTTCACTTTCCCATGTGGACAAGGCTCAAAAATCAACTGGGAGAGCCTCTAGCTTGAGCTCTGTAGGCTTCCTTCTGTGTGTAGCCAACTGTCTGTCTTCAGGTGTTTTTACATTCATTTCAGCTAAACCAGAGGTTCAGATGTGAAAACTAGCATATCAGGGCGCATTTCTCCCACTTCAGGATATGAGCCATGCCCAGAAGTTGTTTATATCTTTTGGTGGAAGAATCTGGCCCACCAAGGGCTTGATTTTCATTTTTTTCCAGAAATGATGATCACTAGCAATTGAAGTCACTGGATTCCCAGCACTTCTGAAAGTCAAGTGTGGATTTGTGACAATCCTGGAAGCCTGTGAACACCAGCCAACATAATAGAATGGAAGTGGATTAAACTAAATGTGGGAGAGAGCTTGCCTTTCAGTAAAGGGCATAATATATGCTGGCTTTTTTTGCAGTACTGTTCCTTTCTATAAACACAATCTATGTACTGATCTGAAGATACTCATTTTGTATAGGTACGCAGAATTCTTCAGACTAGGTTGACAGTAGGGTCTGCTGTCAATCCTCAAATGTTTCACTTAATACAGAGAGAGGTACAACACATGACTTTGGCCCTTTTATCTGCAACATACCCACATTTCTATGAACACTTCACCCTACCCTGAGATAACTCACTTGGAAAAATCTGAGAAATCAAGTAGGAACTGCCCTTGAGGCGACAGATGAGGAGTTCCAACAACTGTCTAGTGGGGAAAGAATGGCATAATTATGATTGCTTTAATAAATACTATACTTACAGTGTCAGCATTAGTAAAGAAGACAAACTGCTTCTAGATAAATGGAAAAGAGATAATGGGATACCTTCCCTTAGACCCACATACAAGTTTCAATACAGAAACTGCAGGGCGTGACTGTCCCCGTCCCGTCCCCCACATCAGGTGCATATCAGACACAAAGGTATTGGCAATAATCCAATCAAAAAGCTAGTCAGGGTGGGACTGAAAAGTACAATATCTGTTTCATATTATATTTATCACACGGTGTGGCAAAAATAAGAAAGACCTTTTCCCTCCCTCTGCTTTCCTCAGCTGTGCTGAATGTCAACTTGGTGCAACCAAGGCTTTGGTGCCTGCTATCCCCTTCCCAAGTTTCACCAATAAATAATGCATTTATTAGAAAAGTCTGTGCTTTGTATAGTCATAGCCAGCCAGCTCCTCAGCTGATGTAAATCAACATAACTCCATAGACCTCAATGAAGCCATGCAGATTTACACCAACTGAAGATGTGTCCCATCATGAGCAAGGCTGCGGTAAAGCCCCCGGAAGCATTTCTGCTTTCTTCTGTCCACTCTGTAGTTTTGAATTCTGAAGTCTCTAGAGATAAATAAAATGGTGAAGACACCCAGGAAATCTTAAGGGCCAGACTGTAACATATGGATTAGTAATTTACTCCTGGAGTAATCCTATTTACATCAATGTGATTACACAAGGAGTAAGGTGCTTTTTCTATGTGATTACACATATGACAGTTTGGCCCTTAATGGGATTAGGATATGTTAAGCAAAGAGGATGTTGCTAACAGCTGTATGAGGCAGTGGAGAGGCCCAGGGATTCAAGAAACCCAGTCACAAACAGAGAGATCAAAGAGCCTCAGTCTTATGGAAATGAGAGCAGTGAAGCTATCCCAACACTCGGGTACAAAGGGAGGCACTAGCTGATAATATGATAATGTCAGACAAAACAACTAGTTTCTTACCTAAACAAACAAAGGGACAGAAGAAAACAACAAAACTACACAGGGAAGCAATAAAAATGTTCAGTATTCAAATATTCCATGACTTGAAGACTTACATTTCAAAGGCTGGTTCAGCTGCAGAGGAGACTGGCTTAGCAGGAAACAATCAGTTATGGGCATGGAGCCTTCACAAACAGCTTTGCTGGCAAAATGACCACCAAGCATGGTCAATTGAGAGTAATGTTTCTGTATTAGGCTTAAACTAGGAAGAATCCAGACATTGTATTTCATAAGACTGAAGGATCTAGCAGCAAATGCAGTGTTATTGAACCAGAAAGCAAGAGTCTGCCAAATATAGATAATACCAAAGGTAAGGTATACATTCAAAAGACTAGCCCATGGTAATTCTAATAGCATTCCTGAACTCAGAGGATTCGTGCTGGCATCACTGGCATGAGGACTTAAAAAGGGCATTCTCAGGCCAGAATGTTATAATTGTGTGTGTGCAAAACTGGCTGCATATGATGCCCACACAGTTACCACAAATGTGTGCACAATTGCATCATGTGAGCACTCTTGTGTACGCTGTTAGAAAAGTCCTCCATGTATAGGGAACAGCAGCAAGGCTTCTAGGGGTTATACCCAGTATAATTGCTACGGCCTTACAGTATAAGATTTCTCAAAGCAGCATCTCTGTTTAACCCCAGTGTCACATGTGCATTTGAGCATCCTGGAGACTGAATATTGTTTTACAGGATTCACTCCCTTTGAAAGCTTCCAGTCTTCTAACTGTAAAAATGGCATTTCTCTTTGCCTTAGCTTCAGCACGAAGTATGTCAGATCTCCAAGACTGGTCAATCAAGGAATAGTCCTGTCCTTTTCACAACCACAAGGCATATCAGAGGGCAACAAAATCAGAGTTATTTCCAAGGGGTAATAGCATGTTCCATAAGGTGTAGGAACCAATAAACCCTTCTTTCTACTCAAATCCTAATTATTCTAAAGTAAAACAATGTCATAGAAAATATAATTAATGAAATCTGATTGACCTATTCATTGTGAATGATATTATTTGATTAATTTGTCCCTTTTTCTCTTTGCAAATTCTCTTTGAGAAAATCATGGTTTTTGATTAATTTTTGCATTATTTGAAATTTTTTAAAAAAAAATTATAAACATATCTGAGGTTATGGAACATTTGCAAGCTGGGTATGGTGAGTGTTCAGTCCACTGTTCAGAAATTTATTATTTGTTTGTTGTGACTGGGTCACCTAAGTTACATAGAAACATTTATTAGAGCATCTTAATTAATTCACCTCTTACAGTTTGTATGGCAACTTCCACCTTCTCTGTATGTATATATATATATCTTCTTACTATATGTTCCAGTCTATGCATCTGATGAAGTGAGCTGTAGCCCACGAAAGCTTATGCTCTAATAAATTTGTTAGTCTCTAAGGTGCCACAAGTCCGCCTGTTCTTTTTGTGGATACAGACGAACATGGCTGCAGCTCTGAAACTGCCATAGAAACATTTCTGTTTCTTGACTGGATGAACTAGTTACTTTTGTTTGTGTGGAAGCAAATTTATTTTGGTCAAGGAATGAATTTGTTTAAATTTGATTAAGTAACCTTCAGTTACTGGCCCATAATTCACTGTAAAACTGAATAAACAACATTTGGTTAAGTTAATGTTTTTCTCGTGAATGAAAATGGAGTCCTAAGAAACTGAATTGAAATATGGGGTTTAATTCAGCAAGCTGGTTGAGAAGAGACTCTTAGCCCACTCAACCGGCTTTAGCTCAAATGATATAGTTGAAAAGGCCAAACTTACATAGACAAACACCAACCACAGTCACACGATTATATGACTGAGATAGAGACAAAAAGCTGTCTAAATCCTCAATACCTATATGGCTCAGAGCATGCATATCAGAAGCCAGCAGAGTGAAAGGAAGTTCAGCTCGTTCAAACACAGCAGGTTCAGCCTCATGGGGACTAAACATCTATGCATTCTATGCAAGGATTTGTAAGGCCACAATATGGTAAAATATTCATATTCAGACTAGGCATTGCAAACTGGAATTGCAAGCTTCTTTGGAGCCAGTCTTCAGTCATAGAGTGCTGCAGGCAGTAGTGTCTCAATAAAACACACTGACAAATAATTCTGATTGTTTTTGTTTATATATTTTTACCTCAACGTTTGTTCTGATCTGATCATTTATTTTCTCAGAATTTGATCATAGCCCCCCATCCAGACCTTATCTAGCTAAAGAGAATATTTAAAAAACAAAAGAAGTTGTTTCTCTGAAAATGTTTGAAGGATAATTGAATGTTCAGTTTTAATTATTAGTTAACATTGCTAAGTACTTTATATTAGAAAACCCTGTTTCCAATTGCTTATAACTTTGCTGAACTTTAACTGTTTAGGCTGAAATTTCCCATGCTGGGACTCATGCCTCAGACTGATTTTTAAAAGAAAGTTTAAGCTAAAATTTTTCAGCTGTTTCTGAGATTGAGAGTGGGGAAAATCCATTGTTTTGTTCATGTTAAATTATTACAACTGTTTCATTGAGAAACTCTAATGCCTCTGTGCTTTGCATTAGTGAATTGAAATTTGAGCCTGATGATAAGGATGTTCCTTTTTTCATTCCTGTGAAAATCCACCCAAATTTGGCCAAGCTATAACCTTTTGAAAATTGCAGTTTGCACATGTTCAGTAGAGGTTTGTTATAGTTTGGTACTTAAAATTCTCTAAAGCTTGTCTGTCCTGAACATGCTCCATCCCTCAAAGCTCCTGTGTATGTTCAGACTGCACAGGTGCCATCTCTACAAAGTGACTGAGCATGCTTGATCCCAGAGCTGAGCGAGACTTTTCTTGCAATTTCTCTTTCTCAGCTGCCAGATGTAGCATAAGGCATCAGAATGCAGAGCAGGGAGATGGTCACTCCTGTCCTCCTGATACTCCCACGCCTGCTGGTGCCCAGGCAGCAGGAAGGAAGGAGGAAACTGCCTGACTTGAATGCAAAAGGTGAGACGCAGTGGGGGCTGTGATGACAGTAGCTGGAGGCGTGGGGATACTGACAGTAGGCAGGACAGGGGCAAGAGCTAGGACAGGGGTGGCCAACCGGAGCCTGAGAAGGAGCCAGAATTTACCAATGTACATTGCCAAAGATCCACAGTAATATGTCAACAGCCCTGCATCAGCTCCCCCATCCCGCTCCCAGCGCCTCCCGCCCACCGGCAGCCCCACCGATCAGTGCGTCCCCCTCCTTCCCCACACCTCCTGATCAGCTGTTTCATGGCATGCAGGAGGCTGGGGGCGGGGGAGGAGCGAGGGCATGGCAGGCTCGGGGGAGGGGGTGGAGGGGGGGCAGAGCCAGGGGTTGAGCAGTGAGCGTCCCCCAGCACATTGGAAAGTTGGCTTCTGTAGCTCCAGCCCCGGAGTCCGTGCCTAGACCAGGAGCCGCCTATTAACTTCTGAAGAGCCGCATGTGGCTCCGGAGCCACAGGTTGGCCACCCCTGAGCTAGGGGAATAGGAACAGTACTGGGTTTATAATAGTACCAATGGTGCCGGGCCCACACTGGGAAGGGGCCCTTACAGACCTGTCTAACTCATCCACACAGCCAGGTCTGTCCCCTCACCCGAGGTGATCCAGCACTGAGGCCTGGCTGTGTGAGCAGCTCCTAGTCAGCAGATACCGCTCGCCTATAGGGGACTTGCTGCCAAGCGCCCAGACTCTGCCATGCAGGCTTTCGGGGGTCGTGTCCCCGGGGGTCTGTCCCGCTGCCCAGCATGGCTATGGCGCCGAGTGGTCTCTGCTCACTGCCACCTGTAGGGTCCCGCCCACCTCTTCGGGGCCATGCTGCCTGGGACTGGTGCAGAGGCCAGGCTGGTCTTGGCAGTTGGGAAGAGGGGCAGCATGGGGGGCTTGGCTGGGCCCCACCAGGCAAGTGGATCCTGAGGGAGCCTGGCCCAGGCAGGCCCTGCTCCCACTCTGGCCTGACTGATCGCACTGCTCCCGAGGGACTGGCCCCAGCTGTGCTGCCAGCTCAGCCTGCCCACTCTGTGGGGGGTGGGGGGTCCCGGTAGGGATGCCAACTCTGATTGAAGCTATTCCGGGAGACGTTTTTTTTCCAACATGAAGTAATGTCATTTTCTTAAAATATTCTATTAAAATCTCCCAGATTGTTTTCAATAATCACTGGGAAATCAATGCCGATTCTGGGAGACTCCAGGCCAATCCTGAAGGCTTGGCAACCCTAGGTGCTTGCCGGTGCAGGGTGGGGGAGGTTTGTTGTGCTTTAGGGCACTGGGCAGTGGGGAGTCTGTGTGGGGCACTGGGCAGTTGTGGTGGTGGGGCAATGGGGGAGTCCTGGGAAGTGGGGGGTGTCCTATGGGCAGGGTAGTGCTGGGTAGGGTGTATGTGCAAGGCACAGTGCAGTTGCAGTGGGGGTCTGGGCAGGGGGTGCTGGGCATAGGAGGGCAGGGGGAGCACTGGGCAGTGTGGCACAGTGCTTGGCATGGGCCCACCCCTGAGGGGAAGGGGCACACTGGCAGCCCAGGGCTGGGCCAGTGTGTGTCTGGTGGCTGCCTTTGCGCTGGCTGGGTGGAGCGGGGTTGCCCCCGCCATGCCATAACCCATTGCCCCTGGCCGGCCCCTTGCTCCGGGGATTGATCTCCACCCCCGCACCATGCCCCATTGCCTCCAGGGGGGCCCACAAAAGGTTAATCTGGCCCTGGATAGGAACAGAAGATGGGACCATGCCAACATCCAGGAGGAGAGGGGACAAGAGCACATGAAAGGACAGGGACAGGACCTCAGGTGGGGAGCAGGGAAAGGAGGAGAAAGGGGCAGAAGGGTCTATAACCACAAAAGAAAACTCCCCTCCAGAACCCGGAACTGAGGCCATGATTCTTTAATCTCAACAGTCCTCTGCTGTCAGCAAATAGCGGTGAAACTCACTGACAAAGTATGCATTTCATCTTCCTCCAGAAGCTGGTCCACAGAGGGATGACAATGTACTGTTGTTACAGATTACTCCATCAGCTCAAGCAGCAGAGGTCTGTGCAGTGGATACAAAGGTTCCAACTCTGCTGATGATCCATGTGGGTGTCAGTCTGATGCCACATGATGGAATTTCTGTTCTTCAGTTCATTCAGGGCAGAGGCCAGACCTGCCCTGGGGATGAATCAGGGTTGTGTAGTGAAGGAAGCCATTTTCTGTAGAACCCCTGCCTCATTTGTTGCAGAAGTTAGATGTGTAATGACTGAGGCAGAGAATTGCAGGAACCAAAAGGATGGTCTCATGGGTAAGTCACTTGAATGCCACCCTAGACAAAGAGATTCTACCTGTGCCACAAAGTTCCTGTGTGATGCTGGGCAAGTCACGTAAACTGAAACTTTGACAGGTGGCCATTATTTGAGTGTTCCTCATTTTCTGGGGTCCTGTCTTGAGAATCCTGGGGTCTGATTTGCAGAAGTGCTGAGCACTCACAACTGAAACTAAAGTAAATTGAAGGTGTGCTTTGAATATCTTAAGTGCCATAAAAGTGTTAGATACTCTGAAAAATCAGGTTCTAGATTTCTTAAATTTGGCACCCAAAATTAGTGGATACTTTTGACAATTTTGGCCCCAATTTGTCTGGGCCAGGACCTCACAGGCATTTAGGCACCTAACTCCTATTGATTTCAGTGGCCGTTAGGTTCATAAATACCTGTGAGGAACTGGGCCTCTGACATAATTCTCCCATCTGTAAAATGGAGATAGCACCCCCATTTCACTTCACAGCAGTGCTGTGAAGGTGAATTAATATTTGTGAAGTACCTGGGCCACTTTACTTCTGAAGAGAGCACCCACATAGGAGTTTAACTTTAATTAATGTGCTTTAACTGCACATCTTTAGTTAATTCATCTTCACTTCTCTGAGTGCTTTCAAGTAGACTTGTCCCTCTCCCATCCTCCCCCTTATCCACCCTTCCCCCCCTCTCCCTGGCATAGTTGAAGGCAGCCTGAGAGACGCCTCCTGCTCACAGCATTCCATCCCATACTCCTCTGGGGGTGAAGAAACTATTTCTGTGGCTCAAAAGCCTTCAGGGAATTAGGACAAAGGTTTTCTGTCAAGTGTTTCATTGTTTCATCACTGGAGGTTTTCCTTTGCTTCTATCTCTTTTATGATACCAGTCTTTTCTCTTGACTAAAGCTTTAATGGAAGATCAAGCTCATCTGGAGGGCCTGATTCTTCACTGCCTTGTACATTTGCACCTCTCCAAAGGAACTGTAATATTCTACCAAATTGGAGCAATAGTTTTATAGCTATTTGGTCCAGCTGTAAATGAGAGTGAAGGTGTACAGCAATGGAGAATGAATCTCTTCTCCAAACAGAATGTCAACTGTCTCTGTTATTAAGCCACTTCCACCCTAGTTTGCCAAGGCTATGGAGATTCCAATCCTCTCTCTTCCGATGGCCAACACTTCTCGCTGTTTTTGATTAACCTTAAGGGGGCACAGTCAAAATAAGTACCAGAGCTCTATTGTTGCCTGGCCTGCTACACCTCCAGCCAGATGTCCTGGGCATTTGGGATATTTGGACAGCAGCTATCATCAGGAAGAGCTCCTGCTCCCCACAAAAATGCTCAGCATTTTGATACAGAATACTGATCTGTTTTGTGCAGAAATATTACTACATAATTAAAGCTAAATTACTCATCCATTCACAGGATTGCTAAAGGCAGCAAGGTTCTCTCACTGAAAGCAGAAGGAAAGACACCTAATAATGCCATTACCTTCCAATGTTCAGTGAATACTTTAATTGATACCTGAGCTGGCTCCAAAATCATATTCACCTTTCCAGCAAATGTTACACAATGGTACACATTACTAGCAGATAAAGCAAAACCTTGATCCCCAGCTGCCGGTGGCTAAATTAATATCAGTATAAATAGGCTGATTATAGGACACATTTCTGATTATATGCTGTATTTGACATGCTGTGTAATTTTATATATTTTGCTTGTGAAGCACTGAAAGAATAAACGAGATATTTATTTTTAACCAAATATATCTATCATTTTATTACCTGGATTTGTAGTTGCCATACAGTGGAATGCAAGGCTTGCTGTGCTGCTTGATATGCAACAAATTCCAAAAAGGGGGTTTGTCACATCCCTACATATCCCATATTATCACATTGAACCGCCTTATAGCCTGTTAATGCTACATTATCCTTTTGTTATGATTAGCTGAGAATAATGGGCCATTTCCATTACATAACACAATATATAGTCATAAAACACCATCCTTATTCACCAAGATGGCTCCTACTCCTGGGCTCAGTACTAGTCAATATTTTCATTAATGACTTGGATTATGGAATGGAGAGTATGTTTATAACACTTGTGGATGACATCAAGCTGGGGGAAGTTTCTCGTTTTTTGGAGTACAGGATTAGAATTCAAAATTAACTTGACAAATTGGAGAATTGGTCTGAAATCAACAAGGTGAAAGTCAATAAAGACAAGTGCAAAATACTTCACTGAGGAAGGAAAAAGTCAAATGCACAACTACAAAATAGGGAATAACTGGCTAGGTGGTAGTTGAAAAGCATCTGGGGGATTATGGTGGATCACAAATTAAATATGAGTCAACAAGGTGGTGCAGTTGTGAAAAAGACTAATATTCTATATTGTGTATTAACAGGCGTGTCGTATGTAAGATACAAGAGGTAATAGTCCAGCTCTACTTGGCACGGATGTGGCCTCAGCTGGAGTCCTGTGTCCAATTCTGGGCACCACACTTTAGGAAAGATGTGGATAAACTTGAGAGTGCCCAGCGGAGAGCAACAAAAAAATAAAAGGCTGAGAAAACCAGACCTGTGAGAAAAGATTTAAAAACCCTGGGTATGTATAGTCTTGAGAAAACAAGACTGAGGGGGACTTATTAACAGTCTTCAAACATGCAAAGTGCTGTTATAAAAAGGACTGAACAATGGGTCTTCATGTCCATGTCTTTTATGACTAGACAAAAAGTAAAGGGCTTACTCTGTAGCAAGGGAGATTTAGGTTAGATATTAGGAAAAGCTTTCTAACTATAAGGGTAGTTAAACTCTGGAACAGGCTTCCAAGGAAGGCTGTGGAATTCCCAGCATTGGAGGTTTTCAGAACAGGTTGGACAAACAGCTATCAGGGACAGTCTAGGTTTTTTTGGTCCTGCCTCAGCCCAGGGGGTTGGACTTGATGACTTCTAGAGCAGTGGTTCTCAATCTTTTTGGGCCCAAGATCCATTTGTAAATGTTTATGGCCTGTCCCAACCCAGTAAATAGGGTGTTTTCAGTCAGATCGTGCCCCGCCCCAGGAGGGGTTGGGTCCTGCCCGGCACTCACTCAACAGCAGCAGCTCCTATGCTGTCAGGCTGTCTGGGTTTGGTTCTCTGCTCTGGATGTTGTAACCTCTGGGGTTGCAGCACCACTCAGGTTTGGCCCACTGCCCTGACTGGACCAAATTTGTATGGGTGGAGTTATGACCTGGCTCTTGGGGGTGCAGTGACACTCACTCAGATTTGGTCTTCCCAGACTCCTGTCATCATGATGGCTAGGCTAAACTTGAATGGCGCTGGGACCTCAGAGGTCGCAGTGCCTGGAGCAGGGAGGTTAGCCCAGCCAGCTCCTTGGGACAGAAGCTGCCATGCCACCCTTCGAAACAGTCTGCCAATCCAATTTTCGGTCCCAAGACACAGGTTGAGAAACCTTGTTCTAGTGGTCCCATCTAGCCCTATATTTATATGATTCTACTGAACCATTTTTGCTGACCATGGTTTGTGCAAGGCTATGATGGTGTCTCAGGGAGATACTGAAATATGCCAGAGCTATTTTAATAGCTTCCTAAACCAGCCTTTACACTTGTAAAACCAGCCTGGTCACCTTTCAGTCTGATGAATATCTTCTGCTCTAGTGATGCACTGCATATTGTATCCCACACTGGAAGTGCCACATTGTTTACTACAAGAGGAACTCTGTCCCATAATCCACTAAACTTCAGACCTAGTCAGGGTGGAGTAATCTTACTTTATTATCTACTGATTCAAAGCTGGAATTTGGCAGCTGAAACCACAACAGAGCATTAGGTGATCTATCTCTGTTTACTTTCCACCATGTGTTTGGATACAAATCCATTCTTGTCTGGCCAGGAACCTTGTTTTCTGCATACTGTAAAACGTTGCATACCTCTGCAGCACTATGGCTTTACATGCTATAAATCAACAGTAGCTCTATTTGAGTAAGCACTGCGGGACTTGGCCTGGATAAACATAAATAATCCTTAAAGGAGACATCTAAATATTTATATTCTATTTCATTTTAATCAATCATAGGGCATACCTTTAAATATCAAAATGATAATGTAGTCTAATGAAAATTCGGTGTGATTTTTCCAAAGCACCTATGTGCCTGAGGAGCACAAACCCTATTGAAAGTCCCTGGGCATACTGTGTTACTTTTCCTGGGACATGTGACTCTCAGGGCACGTCTACACTTACCGTGGGTTGATTTAGCAGGTCTAGTGAAGACCCATTCAATCGACTGCAGATCGCTCTCCCGTCAACTCTGGTACTCCACCAGAACAAGAAGCATAAGGTAAGTCGACCCAGCGTGGTGTAGACACCGCAATAAGTCAACCTAAGGTACGTGGACTGCAGCTACAAGTTGCGTAACTTAAGTCGACTTAACTCTGTAGTGTAGACCTGCCCTCAGTCACACAGGTGTTTTGGAAAATCCCACCCCCAGCTTTTAAGGTTTCAAATAATGTAGCCTAGGATTTATAAAGGTGCCTAAGATAATTCCCAACTGCCATTGAAAGTCAATGGGATTTGGTCTCCAAATGGCCTCAGACTTTTTTTAACATCCAAGCCCAGCCATTAGCACTGGTGTTCTTATTGTTGAAAGAAAATGCTTTGGCTGGTGTGAGAATGATCAGTCATGCTGCTCCATTAGTTTTTTTTTGCAAACAATTAATCAAATGCTGCAACTGGCCATGCACCTTGTACTGCCCCGTTGAGCAGAATGGGGTTGCACAGAGTGAAGGTGGATTTGGCTCTGTAACATTAGCAAAAGAACATTTAGCCTGGAAAGGAGATTTAGAGCGTACTGTGTTGAGATATACAGATAACTATGAAGGATATAGCGAAAAAACTATCAGTCCTCTCTTTTATCTTGTCTCATAATATGAGTACAAGGCGATGCTCAGTTAGATTAATGGCCAGTATATTAAAGACCAAAAGAAATGCTATTTTATCCAGTGTGATCAGATTTTCAAAAGGGCTGGATAATTTTATGACTATAAATAATATTTGTAGCTTACTGTAGCAAGATAAAGATGATCAAATATTACGCTCCCGGTCATGAACGGATTGCCAGTGTGTGTCAAGAAGGAACCAAGATTCTTCTTTGCCTCTCTGTGTTGGACATGTGCTGGGGTGGTATGTGAGGCTAAATGTACTTACACTTCCTCCACACATCTCTATTCTTCCTCCACACTGCCCTCAGCTGCCCACTTAAGGGAGCTTGTTGATGTCTCTCGCCCACCTGACTTTTAAAGCTGGCCAAAACCTAACAATTCTATTTCATGAAAAATGTTGAGGTTTCAAAAAAAATTTTTGTTCCACATTGGACCAAAAAGACCCTTTGAATTTTTTCATGCAAAAATACGAGACACTAACCCCAGTGTAGCCATTAGCCCAATGACCAGGGCACTCCCGTGGGATGTGGGAGTCATGGCTTCAAATACTGGCTCTGAATTAGAGCAGGAGCTTGAAGCAGGATCTCACAGTCCCAGGTGAGCACAATAATCACCAGGCTATTGGCTATGCTGGGGGTGTCTCTCTCGTTTTGACCAGAAATTCCATCCTAATCAAGAGAAACCTTCCTGACAAAATTGTCATCAAAACTGATACACTTTCTTGAACTATTTTGGTTCACTGAATCAGCATTTTTATGGCAAAATCTTTTATCAAAGTGTGTTGACCAGCCCTGTTTGCTTTTCCTTGAGCCCTGACCTCCACTGCTACAAGCCAGATGGCAGAGTGGGGAAGAGCAGAGTAGGTGGTGAGCACAGTGTCATTAAGCTCTTTAAGATCTCAGCTACTTAATTATACTCACCAATTGCCCTCTGCTGCTCCCTGTGGTGCCACATGGGGGGGAGGGGGGAACAGAGCCAGCACTGCTGCCCTGCTCTGTACTTCCTGCACCCACGCAATCCACACGGAGCCACAAAGAGAAATTAATATGTTTAATTAGGAAGCTAAGCTCTGAACCACACTTCAGTCACCAACTAGACTACTCTGATCTTCCCTCTCTGTGCTCACCCATTACTCTATGCTGCTGTTTGGCTTGTAGGGTGGAGGTATTGGAAAGGTGAAGAAGCAGAGCAGCAAGGAGAAGGTAGGAAGCAACCAGGGATTAAGGCTCCAATTCAGGAAAGTACTTTAGCATGTGCAATATACACTCCTTAACAACAACAACAAAAAAAAACAAAAACAAAAAAAAACAACAACAACAAGGAGTAATTCAGGACTGTCAATCCCAGTTCAAAAATTAGGAGCCAGGACCCCTCAATCGATGAGACTGGCTTAAAAAATAGGATTTTTTTAATTATAATTTTTTGGATCTTTATTTGCCTGCTGGTTTATGAGCATTTAGGAGGTCACTTTTTCAGGCCGTTTCCCAAACCACGACTGCAATAAACGTCCCTATTTTTTGATGAAAGCTGAGAGTCTTGCAATAATCACATGACTCCAAGAGTCATGGCTTGAAGAAACCCACCAAATATTTCTAGTGTCACCAATTCTCATAATACGTTACAGAAAGACAGGAGAGAAAATTGAACGAGAAAAGTGTCAGGAAAGAAACGGACACAGGCAAGAATATGGGGGGAAAGAAAGGTTTTAGGGCACAGGGAGGCTATACATAAACATTAGATGCTACTAATTAATAGCAGTTTCAGAGAAAAAATGGAAATAGGGGGAAAAAAGCAAAAGCCACAAAAGTCAAGAGAAATAGGGTAGTATCCCTTTAAATAATTTGTGATGCTCACCATGTTCTGTTTTAGATGCTGCCAGAAACCAGTCAGGGCGGTAGTATGCATGGAGGTAGGCCTAGCATGTTTCTGTATATTTAGTAAACAGGGTTGTCTGGGACTCAACTATGCCCATCTGGTTTCTTCATATTATTTTTGTCATGTGAGCAAAAGATCTACCCCATAAAAATGAACTGATGCTGCTGTTCAAGGGGAGGAAAAAGGAATGGATAGTGTGACTGAGATAGGGGTCTGCGTGTGTACATGCATATCAGGGAAGGAAACTTAGAGAGGGACTTTGCCTTTTCAGCTTTATATACACACAGTTTTTGTAGCACATTAACTATATAGATTTAGAAACGGATATAGCTGAAGAGGAAAAATAACCCTAGTGTGGAAGCAGTTATACAGGCATAAAGGTGCTTATATTGGAATTGCTTATTTCAGTAAATTTATGGAAATAATCAATACCAGTATAAGAACTTTTATACCAGTATAACTGCATCTATACAAGGGGATGTAGTGATTTAACTGTACTGGTATAAAATCATTCCCCTAATTGAAATAGTTAAATCAATCCAAAAATGGTATAGACCAGGCCTTACAGAAAGAGAGGAAGAGACAAATTTTAATTGCAATCTTTTGCTTTATTTTAGAATTTTTGTTTAACTCTGTCCTGCCTACTGATGAGAGACTATTCTCATGAGCTAATGCTTGTGTAATCTTTCTGCCAAGTGCACTAACAAACATTGGCAGGGACCAATGGATTCAAGTTGTTTAGTCCTTGGAAAATAACTAAAACAATGCTTCGGCCCCCCTAGAGCTACACTTATGTCTGCTTTGGAAAATAAATCTTCCCAGGGTCACCTTTGCATACAGTATTTCCCCCCTTTGCAAGCATTTCTTGAATGTGGAAGAATAATCTTTTATAAGAATAATACAATCAAAAGAACATGGAAATCTCATGTAAAAAGTAAGGAACTTAAGTCAACAAACTAGGAGTTTGATCAACCTTTCCTCCTCAGTGGCTCAATACAAGTACATCTGATGGAGATCCAGAACTCTGTCCACCACAAACCTCACCCTCTGAAACCCAACTCACCAGCTGAGTCACTCTCTAGGATAGCTCTCCTCTGCTGGTCTACCCACCATGGGATCTGTTCTACTCTACCAGCCTGGTTGTGGAATCTGCCCCCACTTCACCACCAGTCCAGTCCTACATACTCCTTCTATAAGCTTCAGGATGTCCAACTAGAAAACCAAGAGCAATATGACATTTTTTTTTAAATACAGCCCCACCCACTCACCCAACTCCTTATCACTATTCCCTCTCATCTTGCTGGGCAAAAGCTTCATTATCCAACCTTAGTTCAAATCTTATTACCTCATGGTGGCTCCTCATCTAGGGCCCATTTAGCACAATTCCTGTGCCCTTTCATTAAATAGTAAGGATAAATATTATCACACATTTGCATTAAAATTTAAACCAATTCTAAACTAAACAACATTTAGCTGATAGAATTATGGGTAAATAATATGCAAATGAAGTAGACTAGAGCTGCTTTGTTTTCCCTTCTCTCCAATAGAGGGAGCAGAGAGTTCCTCTAAATTCTCTGTCTTACATCTGTAAATTGGCATCCTGTTTTAACACTTTGTCAGGTGGAGATTTTCTAGAACAGGGTTCAGTTCCAGCTCTCCTACTTGTAGCTTAATTTCGGTCTTAATTAAAGCTGTTTGTTACATACAGCTAACAAGAATAGTGATGATTGATCATATTTTTGTACTTATATAGCAACTTTCATCCATCAATCCCAAAGCACTTTACAAAGATTTATTAACTAAGTCTCACAATTCCAACATGAGATTGGCAGGTAGTGTTAATGCATATACTTATTTCACACATGGGCAAACTGGGATATAGCTATACGTCACAATAGACTTTTCATCAGGTCTGCATTTCCAAGTTGTGTGAGCTGCTATCAGCCCCAATGAATCACTGGAGCACTGCAGTGTGCCAGCCACACCCTAACTCATCCCCTACACCAGAGCTGGGTGTAGTAAGGCTAAGCTGGCCTTGCAGCAGCTGGGGAATCCCGATCTGACTTGTTAGGGCAGATTTTGCCGTCTTTACACTGCTGAAACTGGGCAGAACAGGCAGAATAGGCCTGGAGCGGGTAAGGGATTTTACCAAAGTCACACAATGATTTAATGGCAGAGCTGCAAATAGAGTTCATGCATCCTCACTCACAGTTTTATGACCTGACAATCAGACAATAATCTCTCCTCTAGCTACTGCTAAGATGCTTTCTTCCTTTCATTTGTAAATAAAATATAATTAAATTTTTGATTAAAAATAAACATACAAATCAGAATACACAGTCAAGAATGACTGTGGGCCAGCATCTTGGTAAAACTGAGATTAGAATTTGGACCTATACATCCAATTTATGCTTAAGTCTAGTATAATTTCTGAAAAGGGAACTCACCTTGAGTTTTTTTTCAATCACATAATGGGTGTATTGCATTACATTACTGATAAAAGGACTAAGCCAGCTTGCTCCTGCCCTCCCCTCCACGCCCCCCAGAGAAAGAACACACTGCAAAACACAAAGTCAATACAGAAAGGAAACCTTGTATGACAAGAAAAAGAATCACAAAAATAACAGGAAGATTCTGTGTTTGCACACCACCTAGTACAACGAGGTCCTGGTCTATGACTGGGGTTCTCAGCTGCTATGGCAATACAAATAATAATGATAATTAATTGGACCCTAAAACTCACTATCACAGTGGAATTCCTGGTTGTATATGGAGAATAGATAACCAATGTAGGTGAAATAAACCCCTGCTATATCAAGGGCATGTACTGCTAAGATCATCTTCTCAGATCATCACTTTGGCTGTGTTATCCTTTGAGCATCTGTACTGGGAGCCCTTCAAACACATCACACTACAGCAAGTCAGTGGCAGAGAAAGACATAGATCTCAGGTCTCAGCACTGCTTCCCCCCAGGCTGTTGAACTTGGTCTGATCCATGGTGTTACTAGGCCCTCCACTTGCTCACACAAAATGGCTAGAAGAGCACTGATCAAAGGACGGCTCTTATGATGCCTGCTATGGGTGTCTCTCACACAGCGATGCTCTACTCCAAGACCTGGGACCATGAAGCAAGTCCTCTTCTCCCCCTGACTTGTGTGATGAGAGAAGGGTTTGTTGAATGCAAGGTGGGAAAAGGACACAGGAGAAAGTCCGGGCACTTAATACAAAAATATAGCAGAGGAAACAGCCGCTGACTCCCCATCACCAACACAAACTAGGAGGGGGACTACCTATCCCCCTGATCACACAACCCACCAATCCTCCAAAGAGCCAGAAGTACAGAGTGCCTCCCCAATTCAGGAAAGAGTGATTATCCATTTGTGTGAGAGGAGCAATGATCCACTGGTTTGAGCAACAGCTTAGGGAGTAGAGGGTGTGGGTTCAATTCCTGCTCAAACATCTGGTGTGACTTTGGGCAAGTTACTCAGTCTCTTTATGTTCTACTTCCCCATCTGTAAGATGGGGATAATAGCATTTCCTTACCTCACTGGGAAGCTGTGAGGATACATACACTAAAGATTGTGAGACACTCAGATAATCTGGTGATGGGAGCCAGAGAAGTACCTAAAATAGATGGAGCTCCTCACTCCCACTATCCAGGTGAGGAAAAAGATGGGAAAGAGGATAAAGGTCTCCATCAAATGCAGACTGTTTATCCTTAGTGTCAAAGCCTTTCACAATGTGCACTCCACCCACTTATATAATCTTCATCTTGTAGCAAGGTCAGCCCCGGCCTTTGCTCTGTCAATGGTGCCAGCTTCTATCACCTGACTCTTTGCTTCTCTTACAAGCATGTTCACACTCTCACGTAGGGTGTCCCTTACAAGTAGGAACAGCTCCCAGTCAGAATCCATAAAGCAACCTCCTTATCCTCCTTCTAATTCCTCCTCAAAGCTCACCTCTTCCACAATGCACATGGAATACTGTATTCCAATGACAGCCTGGCAGGTGCTGAGCTGTGATTACTGCTCTTGGCTGGCTAAGAACACTGCGCATCCTAATATTGTCCCCTCTTCTGCTCCAACCTATGTGTCTCATCCATCTATTCTATCTACTCTTTTAGACTGTGATCTTTTTGGGGCAGGAACGGTCATTTACCATATGTTTGTACAGCGCCTAGCACAAAGGGGTCCTGACCTATTGTAATTGTTTAATAAAGAATCATCATTATTATTAATTAATATTATTATTAATTAATTAATAATATTCAAATTAGGCATTGCATTAGTATATTATCCACCTTGTCTGGGTCTGTTGCAATTTTCAAATGGGACCTATGAATCAAAGTTAGCAGTGATTTAACTTGTGGCAGAAATTACACCTCAGATGCAAATTAGCCATTACATAGGGATTAGCATAGTGTAATTTTCACTAGTGTGGCATTCCGTTGGTATGAAAAACAAACAAAATTTTGCACTATGGGATGGAATAGGATGGGTGGAGAGTGGAAAGAAGGAATGAAGCATGAAAAACAACTAACTTGGGATATTTCCAGAGTAAGGGCCAGAGTGGAGGCAATGGGAGTTTTGCCTGACTAAGGACTGCAGGATTTGACCCATGTGAATAATGGTTCCTTTGCTGCTGTGGTATTTCTAGCCTATTACTTCAGACACAATAAGAAGATGCATCTTAGCAGTAGCTGAATAATACTTAGCATATTATCTTATTCTAGGTGGCTCTTATACTAAGCAAATTTCTGAATCACCCCACAGTCAAACTGATGCTCACTTTGCAACTCCTAATTATTACATAGCACTTGAGACAAGTGGGGACTAGAGAAGGAAATGACAACAAATGCTTTCTTAAAACTTATTGTCATACCAGATGTCAGCCACTTTTTTTCAGTGTATTTGTGTCTGTTGTGCACCTAACAATGCAGCCATCTGTCATTGCAGTTACCCTCAGGAAAGGGAGTCACACATATTCACCAAGCAAAAAGGAAACTTGGTAGATGTGGGAAATATTAAAACTGGCAAGTAGTAAGTCAAAGGGGAGAGTCATGTATATGTATAGCCTTGTAAAGGTCCCCTTTTTCCATCTGAGACATATTTTCCAGAAAGCTGACGAAAGCACAGGACAAAGCTGGGCCACAAACAATTCATAGATGTCAGTCTCTGGCCAGTCACTCTAGAATGCAGAACAGCATTTCTCTGCGGTTGGCATCAAAGCCAGGCCTGCACCAATGGTGAGCCATGCGCCAAGCAAGAATTGTGTTATCATTGTTTATGATGTTACAGTAGTGCCTGGAGAGTCCAACCAAGATCAAGGCCCCATTCTCCCACATACTGTCTTTACACACAATATGAGACAGTCCCTGCCCCAAGGAGCTTACAAGCCAGAGGGGGCCAAGATGCTCAACTGAACATACAACCCACCCCTATTGGGGACTAGCCTCTGACACCCCAAAGAGCCAGGAGTGGGCAAGCGAGAGCTGAGGGTCTCTAACTTCCCCACGCAAGCCAACCCCCAATGGCCATCAGGAGAAGGGGGGAGAAGAGATAGAGTGCTCACCCCTTTCCAGCAAGGGGAAAGAGCATAAAGTGCCCCTCCTCCCATAAATCAGGAGGAGAATAAAGCTGGGTGTAATCTGCTTCTGTGAATGACACAGCAGGATCCTAGAACGTGCCCTCTACCATATACTAGGATGCATGGCAATTGTAATTGAGAGTCCCTTGTATAAAACAAGAGGCTGAGATAATCACATAGTGTTGTTGATTCACTTGTGACACTGGCAGATCAGGTGCCAGCTCATACCAAGGCCCCTAGATCTCACTGAACACTGACAAATGCATAGCTGGAAACCAGTCCGGCTTACCTGTGCACAAGTATTGTTAAAATAAGTATTAGATTCATAGATATGTGTTTAATGTTTGGACTTTATGAAATGCTTGTAAGTTGCTGCATGCTTCAATCTCGTTTATAATATCTGTATCCCATACTATATGGCAGGCGTGGCCAAACTTACTGACCCTCTGAGCTGAATACAATAATCTTCAGAAGTTCGAGAGCTGCAGGACACTCATAACCTGCCCTGAGGGGCAGCACCTGGTGGGGCATGGGGCTTCATCCCCACATGGCACCCCTTGCCAGGGCATGGGGCACACCTGCTGGTGGGTGCACCTGGCTGAAGCCCTGAGCCCCAGCACCTCCCCTCCCTCACTGGGCTAAAACCTAGAGACCTGCCCTCCCTGCAGGGCAGAAGCCCCTAGCCTCACGACCCAGCTCCTTCCCGCAGTCTATTAGGTGGAGAATGGGAAGGGAGCAATGTTGGGGGGCTTCACAAGCAGCACTTCAACTGTAAAAGAGTTTTGCCACGCCTGCTATATGGCAATATTTAAGAGCTTGCTTTTTAACTATAAAAGTGTTTGCTATGAAACTGGAAACCCCCACAAGCAGAAGAGAAGCATTACCAAGTGTGAAATACTAGTTTACCACAAGACATGTCATTTCCTGCCCAACAAAAGAGGGCCGCTTTCTTTAAGGATCCCCAAAATCTCATTCTTTAAAGATGCTCAAAGGGAGTGATAGAATAGTTAGGCCTAATATCTGACACCCCAATTTTGGTTCACTGATTTCTGGTTCACCCCTTATCTTATTTACCAGGCATAATCTCAGCTGGTCTACGGACACTAGATGAACTAGTGCGGAACATCAGTGGACAAAATACTTTGTTGATTGTTCCACCCACACCCACACAGCGAGGGTTTGCACAAACCCTCATCCCCGCAGAGTTTGAACTCTAGGGGAAGGGAAGAAAAATCCCTGACCAGAAGACTCTTTATCACTGTGTTGCTAGGATTTTGGAGAAGGCAATATTTCTAAGCATAAGCAAGGGATCCCCAAGCTGCATAGCTTGGGTTAGTCCTAAAGAACATATAGAGTTTGCACATTACAGCAGCTTCTATTAGGTTCCAAAAAGTAAGAATGTAACTTCTGTGTGTGTGTGTTTACCTGCTTTAACCTTGTAAATAACTTTCATTTCTTTTTCCTACTTAATAAACCTCGAGTTAATTTATTACAGGATTGGCTATAAGTGTTGTCTTTGGTGAGAAATCTGAAGTACAATTGACCTGGGGTAAGTGACTGGTCCTTTGGGACTGGGAGTAACTTGAATATTGTTGTGATTTTTGGTGTAAGGGACCATCTGTCAACAAAGGCAGACTTCCCTGCGTGGCAAGAGAGACTGGAATACCCAAGGGGACTGTATGACTCCATGTTAAGGCAGTTCTAGTGCTTGAGGAGTTCACACTTGATACTTGGTTGGTGGAATCTAATTATAGAACACACAGTCTGGGGTTTGTGCCCTGGCTTGTAACGGTCTGCCCCGATGTTGGCACCCACATTCATGAACCATTCCAGATAACTTGATACCAATGTTATAAAAAACATCCACCAGAAGGCAAAATCTGATCTGTTCTTTCTTTACCAGTCACATGATGAACAGCAGCATTACAGGTCAAAATTCCAGCAATGCGGCTTTTTGCTGGTAATCTCAGAATCAATATGGATTTCTTGATTTGGGGTTAGGTTTGCAAGGCCAATTCATCTGTCCTTGTTCATTGTGTAACCCAGCTACTCTTCCAGTCTCCAGAGAATAGTGAAGGCCTGATCAGTAGTCACGACAGCAACAGGCAAAGCCCCAAGTATTTGAAGTCATGGGTTTTTTTTTCTGTTTGGATAGATCGCCTTTGAACAAGATTTCAAAGATTCAGTTGGTGTTTGGCCATCGGGCACCTGTGACAGAAGATGACTGACTGAATCAGTGCTTCCTTTCACTCAGAAGCACTCATTGTGGATACTGGATAGCAGTTACACAAAAGTGTATGGCTACTTGTATTGTACATGGAAACTAGCTTTCAAAGCAAACTGAGGGATAAATGTTGAAGCTTAGAACACCCATTAGCATCCTGATCAAATCTCTCTTTTATAGCCAAAGTGTTATGTTCCAAGAGTACATGCTATAAACTGCAGCTCTGTAATAACTTGCCGAGTCACATGCAGGATAGTCGTTTTGGTAAATCTGCTTCCCTTTAGTGTCATCAAGCCTTTTTTTGGCGGGGGGGGCAGAGGGGGGCGGCGAACAAACAGAGTGCCAGCATTTTTTTCAGCCAACATTTGTACCTATTGAAACATTTTGCAAAATTAATTAAATGAATTACTTTGCTGTTTCTGGAGTCTGGTGCACTCTTTTCACTAACACAGAGGGTGGAATTAAGCTGGCATCACTTCACAAGCTATTAGATCTGTGCTTCACAACCTGGGGGATGTGAATCTCTGATGGGTCAGGAGGAACAGTTGGATCACAATTACTGCAGCTAGCAGTGCATCACATTGGATGTCTGCCCCCACTCGCCCCCGCCTCCACCCCCGCCCCATCCAGGAAGCACCTTGACAGTTAGAGATGGTGCAGTACATTCACCTACCTCCCCCACACTACATTTTGGCTGCAGTGCCCAGAGGGGGACTGTTATGGTTGTGCTGTGCTCCGGCAATGTAGCTCTGTCTCCTACTTTGGATGACACTAAGTGAATTGTATTATGCTAGTCAAAATCACAGAATTATACGTCAGTGTATAAACCTGTTCAGTAACTGCTCAGTGCAGGAAGGAACCTGGCTTGACTTATTCTCCCGCTACTGACCTGAACTGAAAAGAAGAGAGAGACATTCCGAATGAAAAGAAAAGAAAGGGAATGAAAAGTGTCAGTGAGAAAATAACCAGAAATACCGCAGAGAGCAAGAGACATAGACAGCCAATTGGACAGTCACTGGAGAAGCAAAATACGCTGATTGGTAACGTTCAGCCTCCCAAGATGTTTAGCAGAAGAGGATGCCAGTTGCTCAGTGTGCCTCAGTATGGTCCCAATCCTGGGAAGTGCTGAGTTGCAGGTGCTGAGAACCCTAACTCCCGTTGGTCTCTAGTTCTTCATTCCCATTTGAAGTCAGTGGGTGTTGAGAGATGCTCAGCAGCTCACACGATAGGTCTCTGGCCTAGTTGATTAAACCATCACCTCAGAATTGTGACTCAGCCTCCATCACACTTGGTGGAGCTGTAGGCTGGTATTTTGGAAAGTGCTGGCAATTGCCATAGGCCACCAGTCATTCTCAACTGTAGACATTAAGTATTATGAACTCAACCAACCATCCCCGAACACAGAGTAACAGAAAACAGTTCCTGTGGTGAAATAGCAGTCATTTTCATCCGGGTGCAGTATTCAGCTTGGTTAACTTTACTACTGACTGGCACTGAATATTGTTGCAGGGATAGCCATTGATGATCTGTAGATGAAAAGTGCAGATTCATTGACAGTGAAACATTTCACAGAAGTGTGTTTATTTTTTATTAGATTTCATGTATAAAAACTTTGAAAAAAGCCTTTTGGTTTTCCATTTTGAAAATATTTTTCATATTTTATCATATAAAGTTTTTAAAAAATGAAATAAGTAGAACCTTGAAATTGAAACAAAACATTTCAACTTTATTGATGCAAGATTAAATTTGCAGAATTTCATTTGCAGGACATTTAGACTATTTTAGGTTTTGTTCCTTATTGGAGCAGAAAAAAATTCAAAATTGCAGAGTTCCCCACGAATGAAAAAATCCAGTTCACACCCAGCTCTGGTTCGCAGGACCTTCATTTTATATATCATTTGAACAGCACCCACAAATGCACTATTGGGGCGTTGGCTCAGTAGTGACGCAGGAAAGAGTGCCACTTGCTGAATAATCAACACTGCTTTTTGGAGAACATAGATGTCTCCTAGGAAATGTGTGTGTCTGGTTTTCTCTAGGAGTGTGTGTTGTATAGTTGATTGGACTTTATGTGAATGTTACTTATTATTTCCATGCTTTTTTTGTGTTCGCATTATGTAGAAACAGAATGAGCAAATATAACTACAAGGTAACTATGTTTTTTTGTTGGACAATATATAGATATATATTATGCCAGAGTCATTGAGACACCAATAGTTAAGGTTGTCTCCTGGTTTGCAGGAATTCATATTTGTTTGTCTTATAAGAAAACCATAGGATCTGTTCCAAATTTTCAGCACACAATTACTGAGAAAAGTTTTAATTTCTGAGCTGTTTCAAGAAAATCTGTTAATATCCAAGTGCTCATTGATTAAAAAGTGCCCCCCCCGCCCCAACCCCCACAAAAGTTTCACATTCTGAGTCTCATGCTTTCTTAGGCTCCTCTAGCTTAAGCACTACAAAGGAAAGGTAAGAAAAAGCAGCAAGGCACTGGATTGTAAAAAGTCAGAGTTTGATGGTCTGTCTGGGGTGATGTCATTAACAACGAAAAAAATATGTTTAATCATCATAAGTGGATCCTTCTACACCCTGGTTAGCAGAGGGAGAAAATGTTTCATGTAGATTTCTTCTATTCAATATGTGGAAGCCTTTTGGAACAGATTAGAAAAGGAATAAAAAACTGCCTTTTGAGATATGCCCTTGGCAATGCTCTCTGCATCCAAAATTGGGATCATAGGGACTGGATTTTATTAGGCGACAGGCTTTGTATTTTGTCAAAGAAGATTGCCACTGAAGTAGCTGCTGGTTCATCTAAGACTAGGATGTCTGTGAAAACCACTATCACCTTCCCCAAACCTCAAGCTGTGTCGTTTTACAGAAGTGTGCAGAAGGGATGGTGTAAGGGGTATGCAGTGAAGCTGGGAAAGTGGAATTTAGGAAGGAAGTAGTGGGAGGCTGGCATTCTTATTGGGACAGAGTTAAGGTCAGTGTGTGTTCTTTGCTGTCAAACACTAATGTGTGGTGTATTCTCTGTCCCAGTCAAGCCCGGGTTATCGTTATCTCATTCCTATCCTTCTCTCCATTCATTTAGGCCCTACCCAAGCTTCATCCTTCTTGGCTTAATTACCTTTCAATAATCCTCTTGCTTTTCTCTAGGATTTCTAAAACTTTGGTTCATTCCATGGTTCTTTCTCATCTGGGGTACTGTCTCCTCTTCCTCCTTCTCCACCACCCCAGTTCTAACTCGCCCTTCAATCAATCCAACATGCCACTGCTAAAATAACCTTCCTCTCTCACCACTCCATCCATGCCATCCTAGTTCTTTTTCTCCCTTTACTGGCTTCCTGCCTCTTGCATATCAGATTTAAACTCCTTGTCCATACGTTCAAGGCACTGCACAGCTGCCATCTGTGAATGTCTGATAACATGTTAACGAGGCACTCGCACACTATATCCATATGTAGTTTATATATATCTGCAGGGAGCTCATCAGGGCCAGGTCTTTTCCCAGACATTAAGGAGGAGATGGCCTCAGCTATTTCCTCAGTGCTAATGTCACATCCCAAGGCCTCACATTCTTCCACTTCCAGTTTCTTAAGTGAATAGTCACTTAGGAAAGAATGTTTCTTGCTGAAGTTTGATTTTGCTTTGGAATTGTATAGTTCCAAGTAGAATTCCTGGAATCTGTTGTTTACAAGCAGGAGTCAGAGGCTGTAGAATCACTTTCTGCTTGCATTTGAGTCTGTTGCAGAAGTGGGCACTGCATGTTTTTGGTATCAGGCGCTTGTCGCCATCAAGCAGATCCAGTGTTTGCCCACTGTGTTGTCTCACACTCTAGACAAGGTTAGCTGAAGCTGAGAATAACCATGATGTACGCATCTTGGAACAGCAGTCAGTACTAGACTGAGACCAGTGCGTGCGCCAATGGACTGTAGCACGGCAGTAATTTGAATATGACAATATTTTATCCAGAGAAGCACTCTACATTTGGTTGTGAGTGAGACTTTTTAGGGTCTTTGTGAGATGGGGCCTAAAAAGTCTCACTCACAAGCTCCTGATACCAAAAACATGCAGTTCCCGATGCCAAGTTCATGCAGTGCCCACTTCAGCAACAGACTCAGGGTCACTGGCTATCTTTTGGACTGGTCTTTTCCAAGGATTAAATAGCTGTGTACAAAACTGAACGTGCTTTAATGCACTTCCAAACTTCAGACAAGGTCCAGTGTAATTATTTCACAATATTTTTAGTAGCAGCTTGTATTCCACCTTGTGCTGGGCCCTTCAGCTCCTACTCCCTCACAGGTCATGTATTGACAGGAGGGATAGTGTGGGGACTGCTTTGATGGATGGATTAGTTTTCTTAATGTGCTGGAAAACTTCATTGTTTCTAAAATTCCAGCAGAAGGTGACATGAGGGAGCAATGTCCTACTGGTTATTTAAGGTTACCCCTGGTATACATTTCCTATGTTTTGGTTCTCGCTTCTGATAAAAGCTCACTGCAATCTGGCTGTCAGCTCTGTAATGTTTCCAGCATTAGCTCTGCCCCTCTCCACAGCCAGGACTCCCCAGTCCAGGTCTGCTCCCCACACCTTCAGCAGAGGGCAGAGCAGTTTGCAGGTAGTTATGCTGTTGGGCCAGTGGCTGGAACTTCTACCTGTTATCTCATGGAAGCTGCTCAGTGCTCCCTTCCCTTTTTTTCTTGCAGGAGGAGGCGGGTGAGAGCTAAGGGCAGGTAGTGGCTGGAAGAAGGAGAAGGACTTTATTCATCATCCTTGCCAATATTGATAGCTGACCAAAAAGTCAGAGATCCCAGGGGTGAGATTGGTGAAATTCCAGAAAGCTGGAATCGCTGGACAAAAGATTGAGGTTAGACAAGTTTGAGAGTATAAAAAATGTGGCTAAGAACTTAAAAATCAGAGGGTAAGACCACAAATCCCATGTGTATGCTGGTTGTGTTGTTGTGTGGGTGGTTGTGTTTATTTGTGTCTTCTTGGCGACATGTTGATTTATGCCATTGGTGCATGCAGTCTGTGCATGGCAGTGAGAAGCTATTTGTGTTTGGAGTTTTTGGGTGGGCTGTGGTGTGCTGGGAGAGTTGGGTTGATTGGTGCGGGTTCCAGTTGGGTGTACATATGTGGCAGTTGGGCCAAGTAATCCACCAACTGTTCAGGCTCCCTCATACAACCAATGAAATTTCTACATGAATATTAGTTGTAAAGTAAGGTGATTGAGTTACCTGTGATGTCATAATGGTCTAGGACTCTTGGTGTGCCATAGATATGTGCCTTACCATGGCTGTCCATTGCACAGATGCAATTTTTAAAATCAAAATGGCCAAGAACTTAAATTTGGATGGTAACAGATTTTGAAACCCAGTGCTGATTCAAGCTGGTGATATTCTGATCATAAAGAGTGCTCAACCGTGCTTGGGCTGTTTCCATCACGTCACATTGATTCAACAGACATTTTAGGCTTTAGAGTGAACAGTGACATTCCTGGAATCTTATTATATAGAGAATAGCACAGATAATCTGCTGTTACTGAATGCCTGGGTCCCTCCCTCCATCTCTCTCCATGGTTCCACGTCCAACTCACTCTTTAGTAGATGTTAGCTGCATTCTAGGCACAGAGTCAGAAAAAAGAGCTTTAACTTCAAGTTAAAGTTCCCAAACACCTAGATGCTGTGTTATGAGACTGTTGGTTTTGTTTGGTGGTCATGGTAGATGCTTCCAGACAGAGTCTGGAACAAACTCTGCAGCCCATAGGCAAGCACCACAGCACCACTACTGTACTTGCCGGCAGGTGTTCTCACTATCAGCCATGCAAGACTGGGCTTCCATCTCTTTACATCAAAGAAAAATACCTGCTTTGGGCTAAAAATGGAAGTCAGGAATTCACAAATAAAACAAAAGGAGGTTTTTGTTTGGGGATAAAACAAACCAACCTGATTTATTTGTGCCTAAAAGAGAGACATGAATTAAAAGGTGCACGCTAAAAGCAGGATTTGCCATTGTTTTTTGCCAGAAATGAGATTTTGGTTAATTTTGAGCAACTCTGATCACGAGGTCAACAAATATAGTAACAGCTGGAGTTACTCATTCATGAAATGCAGCCATTTCCTGAATATGGAAATATGGCGTGTGGCTTAGGTAGCATTCCAAGTAGGGTGTGAATAAGTTGGATTTATGCAGCACCTTTCCTTCAAAAGCATCCCAAAGCATTTTACGTAAACTCATGCCCATTAACCCACTCCTGAAATGTAGCCTTCTCCAAGGTGGAGCACATTGCCAGAAACATCAGGCTTTATTTTATTTCATTAATTTAACAGTGACAAATTCTTGTCCCAAGTTCAGGGTGCCTTTGCATACATTCAAATGACATAATATCAAAATACTCAAGTATCGCACAGTAGTTTCCTTTGGGGCATATAAAAAATAACGTCTATGCAGATGGTCCTGGCTGCTGATGGAACCTGAGATCTGCAGGTTCTGGAAGACAAACGTCCTATGCTTCCACACTGCCTCTTGACTGCTTTCCTTCACTCCCATGTTAGCACAGTCATCCAGGTCTTCTGTTGCTGGGAAATGCCTGCCAAATTTCATGAAGAATTTTTGTTTTCCAAAATTTATGAGCTTTTTGATGAAAACAGAAATCCAATATGTTCTCGCTTTTTTTTAAGTTGGAAGAAAGACTCAAAGAGGAAAAAATGAAAAACTGGAAAACTTCAGCAAAATATGTCATGAAAATTTTCAAAACCAGCTCGTCTCAAAAACTTCAAAGTGAAAACATTTTCCAAAATTTTCCAAATCACATACTCAGTCTCCAGCTGCCTCTTGTTACAGACAACTGCCTTGAAGCAGCATGGTTGGCCAGTTTACTGTAATTTGAACTAATTGGTTGTATAACAACATATAATTTATCACCCTTTCATTGTTAACTAGCATATTGTTTCCATCACAGCAAACACAGTAAAAATATAACAGATTAATTTGTATTATATTATAAGACAGGGCCAAATGAATGTTGGTAGGTTTGTACTCATTTAACTCATGGCAAAACTTGGCCACTTAGCCTTTTAAGGCATGTACTCGTTATTTCTACCCAGGTAAATATTAATAGAAATTTAGCTGCATGAACCTACTTATTTAGAACTTGCCACTTAAAGTTTAATGAAGAAAAAGTGACAAACTCAGAAGGGTCTGGAGATAAGATATCCGGGTTCAACTCCTAGATCAGGGATGGCCAACCTGAGCCTGAGACGGAGCCAGAATTTTTTAATGTACATTACCAAAGAGCCACAGTAATACGACAGCAGCCCCCCTTCAGCTCTTCCCGCCCCCCCGCCCCCACCCCGCTCACAGTGCTTCCTGCTCAAGGCAGCCCTGCCGATCAGCACCTCCCCCCACCTCCTGATCAGCTCTTTCGTGGAGTGCAGGAGGCTCTGGGGAGGAGGGGGGGAAGGGGTGGAGTGGGGGTAGGGCCTGTGGCAAAGCCAGGGGTTGAGCAGTGAGCACCCCCCGGGCACACTGGAAAGTTGGCTTCTGTAGCTCCAGCCCCGGAGTCGGTGCCTGTACCAGGAGCCGCCTATTAACTTCTGAAGAGCCGCATGTGGCTCCGGAGCCACAGGTTGGCCACCCCTGTCCTAGATCAGTGTTTTTCAATCCATGGGTCGTGACCCAGTACTGGGTCGCGGCATGTAAGGCGCTGGGTCACCTTGCTCTGGTCAGCACTGCCGACTGGGACGTTAAAAGTGCCTACCTTTTCCAACACCGGCTTCTAGGCAGGGAGGCCATGGGGCTCCGTGCACTGCCCCCACCCTGAGCACTGGCTCCGCACTTCCATTGGCTGGGAACCAGCCAATGGAAACTGGTGGGGGGGGCAATGCCTGTAGGCGAGAGTTGTGTGGAGCCACTTGCGCGCCTCTGCCTAGTAGCCAGACCTGCTGCTGGCTGCTTCTGGGGCACAGTGTGGTCCGCGGTGCACCCCGGCTACGCTGTTGAGCCGCCAGAGGTAAGTCCATGCTGGTGCCCCAATCCTCTGCCCCAGCCCTGAGCCCCCCCAAACCCAGAGCCCCTCCTACACCCCAAACCCCCCAGCTCCAGCCAAGAGCCCTGACCCTCTCCCACACCTCAATCCCCTGCCCCAGCCCTGAGCCCTCCCAAACCTGGAGACCCTCCCACACCCCCCCAAACCTGGAATCCCTTCCTGCACCCAAGCCCCTCATCCCTAGCCCCAGCCCAGAGCCTGCACCCCCTGCCCAGAGCCCTGACCCCCTCCTGCACCCCAATCCCCTGCCCCAGCCCAGAGCCCCCTCCCACACCCTGAACCCCTCAATCTCAGCCCCACCCCACAGATCACACCCCAACCCTCTGTCCCAGCCCTGAGCCCCTTCCACACCCCAAACCCCTCATCGCCAGCTCTGTTGGGTCGCGGGCATCAACAATTTTCTTCAACTGGGTCCCCAGGAAAAAAGTTTGAAAACCACTGTCCTAGATCATCCACAGACTTCTAATGTGACTTTGGGTAAATCACTTAATCTACCCTGTGGCTCGGTTTACCTTTTGTGAAAACAAGGATAATACACTGTGGTGTTCTGAGAATCAAATGATGACTAATTATGAGGTGTTCAGATACTGTGGTGATGAGAGCCACATAAGTGGGTAGATACATTCAGAGACTCTATTTGACAGAGATTCTAGCCTTCTGAAATATGCATATGCTCAGTACAGCTCTCCCAACATGTACAGTGAATCAGAATGAGTTGCATTTCTATCCATCAGCCAGCAGTCTCTCAGCACCTTACACTTCACCAGCACAGAAGAAAACCTTTTTTAAATATTCATTGTTTATGTTTTAGAGACCTGTGAAAAGTTAGTGGGAGGGGTAAAAGCGGACAAAAAACATGACATGGATTAATATACTAGGGGAATAATGAAGTTTATTGCCTTGTAAGATTGCAGTTACATTCTTTGTGTGCTTGGGTTTTGAACAACTGCCTCAAAAAGACAAGAAGTGACCTGAAGAGCTCTGTGGACCTCGAAAGCTTGTTTTTCACCAACAGACGTTCATAGAATCATAGAAGATTAGGGTTGGAAGAGACCTCAGGATGTCATCTAGTCCAACCCCCTTCTCAAAGCAGGACCAACACCAATGAAATCATCTCAGCCAGGGCTTTGTCAAACCGGGCCTTAAAAACCTCCAAGGATGGAGATTCCACCAGCTCCCTAGGTAACCCATTCCAGGGCTTCCCCACCCTCCTAGTGAAATAGTGTTTCCTAATATCCAACCTAGACCTCCAACCTAGATGCTGATCCAGTAAAAGATATTATCTCACGCACCTTGTCTCTCTTGAAAAGACAAGATATTCTTCCAACTGTGTATCCAGAATATCAAGTTGCCTGATAACTGTTTAGCTGCCAAAATGTGTTACGGCATGGCCTTTGTTAATTAATGTCCCTGGAAAGCCAAGGTCACTGAGGCTCAGCGGAATTGAGGGGGCTGACTGTGAGGGACAAACTGGAGTGATAATAAGGAAAAGCTGAAGGGAGTGAGAGAAGAGATATTTGAATGAAACGTAAGGAATTTGCTGTTTTAAAGCTAATTAATATTTGCTGTAGTTCAAAGTGGTTTGGAAAACTCTCTGCCAAAGATAATAAGCTGATAGCTGCCATGCTGAGGCTGAACATTTACATACATGGTGGAAATGAGAAATAGCTTAGAATTTGCCATTTGTTCTTCATGCGTATTTTCTAGGCCAACAAACCATTTAACTATATTTAATGTAAGTTAAGACCTTTTAACATTCATGTATACCAGTACAATCCCCTTTTATGCTTTGCAGGCTGTGAAATTTTAAAGGCATAAATTAAATAACTAGAAAAGATTTCAAGCGGGCTCTTAGGTTCCAATCCAGAATACCATTTAAAGATGTGTAATGTTAAATACGTAAGTAATCTAATTAAAGACAACAACTCCTCACCTGCTCATGTTTGAGTGCTCTGCTGGACTGGGGCCTTACTGCCCAACCCAGCATGTTGGTGAGATCTGTGGGAATTGAGGGTGCTCAGTACCTCTTAGGATTGGGCCCTTATTTATCAAATCCCCCTTTACAAAATGTCCCCCCATAAAAGCCAACCAACCAAAACAAAAAATCCCAGAATAATGTAAAAGTATTCTTTCTTCAGCCTTGTAAAGAATGTTTTCTTCTTCCATTGGAATTTGTTATGAAGACTTAGAAAAAATAAGATTTAACATCATTGTATTTATTAGGTTCTGAAACAATACACATTCACATCCTTTTGAATACAGTACATTTGGCACAGTAATAATGTTTACGATGAAATAACACTCATGAATGGCAAGAGATTCAAATTACATCCACAAGAAAAAGAAATCCTGTACAAATAAAGCCTTACCGAAAAACCCAACAAACCCCAACTCTAAAACTGAATACATTTTATATTTAACGAGGGCTATTCTGCCCATAATTTAAAAAGAGGTAATTTTTTAGCTTTTTGGAGAGAATTCATTATTTTTCACTCTATGGAAAAATGTTTCCACTTTTTATAAAATCTATATGGGAGAAAAACAACAAACAGTGGATTCTTCTCTTTTTTTGTTTTTTTTTTTTTTTTTGGCATTTTGCACTCATTTTACAAAAAAAATCAGGAAAGATTTTACAGAAATGTAACAGCATGTTCATTTTTCAGAATTATCTTTAAAAAAATGCGCAAGGTAACAGACAAACCTCCTAATGTAAACCCCATACAGAAGATCTATTTACTTGAATTGAAGAAACATCTGCCCACGCAAAAGTTCTACCTCCTTGACTCCTCATTTAGCATCCCTACAAAACAAATGCAGGTGCCAAGGCCTCTTGTAATAGAAATGGGTGTTCATGATTTTCACACTAAGAACAGGATTGATCTAAACAGTTTGCTCACAAAATAGCTTTGTGGAATGTACTGACTCCCCAAAAGCAAATACTAATAATTTTGTAGAAAGACCTCTAATTTTACCAACAGTAGTGCACTATGCAATAGTTTTTCTTCATTCTATTCACCTCTGTAAAAGAACACTTAGCTCTGTGATCAGTTCTTGCCTGGTGACAAAAGCTATCTGTGGTGAAAACGACACAGAGCCAGTAGTGACACATGAAAATTTATGGGCGATGTTACAACAGGTTCCTTGGAAAAAAACCATGAGATGATGTAATCATTAAAATGTTTCTGTGCTTGTACTCAACTCCAGAAGCTAGTCTTTTCCCAGTACATAAATTTACTGAAGATAAATTAAATTAATCTAAAGATTCGATCCATTATTACACCTGTAGGCCAGACAACACATGAGTTGATATAGCATAATATTTAATATTTTGAAATCATCATAAGAATATATATAATAATTACACCTGAGTTTTTAAAAAAACAAAATGGAACTGAATGTTGTCATCAGTTACAAAGGCTATGAACAGCCGGACGCATAATTGACACAAACTAACTCATTTGCTTGAGACCAAGATTTAGCTCTTAAAGCCAATGACTCGCACTTTGTCCACCACAATTTGGAACATTCCTTTCTCTTTCCTAGCTCCTTCCTATCATAGAGTTGAAGAGAACTATAAAAGAGATTTAGTATAGCTTAATATATGTCTACATCTTTTATAACAAAAAAATCCTCCTCTCTCTGACAGTAACTTGAACCAATACACATACAGAGTATTGCACATGGACATTATTATAATTATTCTTTCATAGACTAAAGTTTTTATAATATGCCTGAACATGCAGCAGTTGATACCTCTATATTCAATGAATTCCACAGGCCTTGCAGCAAACACTATATACAAAATCTCACCTGTACAAAAGGCAAAAAAGCTTCGTAAGTGCCACTTTGCCAGTAACAAGTATATATATTTTTTGTGCAGCTGGAAATCCATGTGCAACAATTAAAATGGATTCCATTAACTGCTCACTCAGTCCAGTAAAATATATAATAAAATTACCTCAGCGATACATGTACACAAAAAACACAGGGTACTTCTGGAAATATAAGTACATAACACTGTTAGCATATCTACAGGCGGTAACTTCACATTAGTAATATTGTCCACATGAGTTACCACTTCAATTAATACACAAGAAAATCAATTTACATCTTTCCATAATGTCAGTTTTTGAATGTTTGATCTTCAGTCTTTCAACACACTTTCACATAATCCATGTTAAGCTTTGTTTTGTGTTTTTTTAATAGCACAGATTTCATATTAGATTTTAAACATTAAAAACAGTAGTACTATGGTTTTGTAAAAGTGTGCAAAAGTAACACACTGCTGTGAAAAATAAATACATATAATTAAGCAGGGTTGTTATCATTCACATTGAATACAAAGAACTAAAAACAAATTCTTTTTTATTATTATCATTTTTTAGAAACATGTAATTTAAAACACCTATGTGCCTACCAATGTTTGCTTTGGGTACAAACTTTTACTAAGAAAGAAAAGTAATGTTTACCCAATTACCTGTCAATTTGTAGTAAACCTATGTAGCTTCATTAAAGCTATTATAGGCTTTTGGAGAACTGATCAATTCTTATATTTTAGCCCTTTAATACCTGTGTATAAAGTATCTGATTTCCTATTTTAGGCAACTTTTTACATTATCTTCATAATTCTTTTTATTCCTAACTAATAATCATGAAAAATTAGCTATGCCTATTTCTGGTGGATAGTTTTATATTATGCTTGCACCCCAGTATGTTAAAGCATATGTGATCAGTAATTGCACATCTAAGAAAGTAGACTTTTTCAATTACCACAGAACTGTGTATAATTGTCTTCTCCACACTTGAGTACAAACTTCATTGTAAACATCAGTGCGGAAGAAATGGCTCTCTCTCTCTTCATTAAAGATGTATGGCAATTATGTACTGTTGTAGGATGAGAATAAAATCTGCTAAATCTCTGTTTTAAAACAGTATGGCTCTTTTTGTTTCATGAAAAGATGCAAATTGTGTCCTTTCTGAGAGACCTTAAGAGTAACAGAAAGGTTGCAAATTGCAAAAGCACGGCAGTGTGTTACATCTACAATTTCTGATACAAAATTGTTTTGCATTGTTTGTGAGACAGAAATTAAGAGTGCCTTCAGATCAGAAGATTAAAGGAAAATAATAAATATATAGTTTAAATCGGGATATGGGCTCAAGGTAAGAGAAGTAGTTCTTGATCTAGTGAGTTTCAGTAACTGGAGGATCTTCTTAGGACCACTTCTTGCAGCATCATTCATCTAGCAGCCCACTGCTGACTATGGCAGAAGCTCTTCTCCAAAATAAGAGAACCCTTTAAATTCTTCTTGATTGATTTGCTTTATAATTGTCTCATCCACTAGCGTTAATACTGGCTCTTCTCGCGTAAAATCTTGATCAAAGTTATTTACATCCCTTTTGGTTTTCTGGGGAGGAAAGTATAAAAAGGTGAGTGAGTGATGAAATAACATACTAAAACCAATAAACATAAAAACTGCTTGGGAGGGGGGCAGGGGACTGAAATAAGCAGAATTTTCTGAAATGATAAAGAAAAGCTATTTCACGCAAAGAATAACAAACATATGGGATAAGCTACCAAGGGAGGCCACAGAAGCAAATATTATAGTGACTTCAGAGAGCCCCACTGGTTTCTGGAGTGCGAAGGGGTAGTGATATGATGAGAAAGCGGGAAGCTGAGATTAAGAGTCATTATAAAAGAAATGGTATGCTAAGCAGTATGGCCGTTTCCTATTCTTATATTTTTGTATGGTTTTAATGGCATCACATTTGAGAGGTTTAAAGTGAATTGTCTTCCCCACAAGACAAACTTCTTCAGCCCTAACTGATCTGGTTATATTTGTATTTAAAATGTAAATGTAGAGCTCATGACAGGTCCTAAACTCAACACCTTGGAGGCTCAGCACAGGCAATTCAAGTTTCCCCATGCTGCCCTGCTAATATGATCTTGATGAATCAGCTCTAGAGCTGAAATCCTGGCCCCACTGAAATCAGCGGTAAAGCTCCCATTGAGTTCAATATGGACAGGATTTCACTTTAAGCCCTGGTCTACACTAGGACTTTAGGTCGAATTTAGCAGAGTTAAATCGATGTAAACCTGCACCCGTCCACATGATGAAGCCCTTTATTTCGACTTAAAGGGCTCTTAAAATCGATTTCCTTACTCCACCCCTGACAAGTGGATTAGCGCTTAAATCGGCCTTGCTGGGTCGAATTTGGGGTACTGTGGACACAATTCAACGGTATTGGCCTCCGGGAGCTATCCCAGAGTGCTCCACTGTGACTGCTCTGGACAGCACTCTCAACTCAGATGCACGATTGTTTGCCGTTGCTTTGACGCAGGGAGGGGCGACTTACAGGGTTAGCTTACAGGGAGCTAAAATCAACAAAGGTGGTGGCTTCACATCAAGGAGTATTTCAGGCAGGACTTCACGGAGGGTTCCAATAAGAAATGGTGCACCTAAGTTATTGTTCTTATTGGAACAAGGAGGTTAGTCTTGCCTCTGATTGATATATGGCTAGATTTACCTTGCTGCACCTTCTCTGTGAGTGACTGCAGTGTGACCTAGAGGAATGAGTCCCCTAGACGGGGGGTGGGGGGGGGTTTGCAAATGAGTACAAAACAAATCTGGTCTATTTCTTGTTTTAATACACTCCATCTATCTTTTACATCTTTGGCTGGCAGCAGACGGTGCAGAAGAACTGCATGCCATCCACATCTCATGGCTGCTTGGCAGAAGATGGTACAATAGGACTGCTAGCCATCCTCATCTCTTGCCTGCCAGGCAGAAGATGATGCAATAGGACTGCTAGCAATCCGTATCACCTGCCTGCTCACCATAAGATGGTTCAATAGGACTGACTGCAGGACTAAAGAGAATGACTTGATCAAGTCACTCCAAATTTAGTCCCTGCGCCCATGTCTGCCCAGGCGCTCCTGATCGACCTCACAGAGGCGACCAGGAGCACCTCGGACATAACTATGACGGCTACCAGTCGTACTGTACCATCTGCTGCCACAAGGCAATGGGTTGCTGCTGCTGTGTAGCAATGCAGTACCACGTCTGCCAGCACCCAGGAGACATAGGGTGACGGTTACCTGAGCGGGCTCCATGCTTGCCATGGTATGGCGTCTGCACAGGTAACTCAGGAAAAAAGGCGCAAAATGATTGTCTGCCCTTGCTTTCACGGAGGGAGGGAGGGAACGGGGGCCTGACGATATGTACCCAGAACCACCCGCGACAATGTTTTAGCCCCATCAGGCATTGGGATCTCAACCCAGAATTCCAATGGGCAGCGGAGACTGCGGGAACTGTGGGATAGCTACCCACAGTGCAACACTCCAGAAGTCGATGCTTGCCTCGGTACTGTGGAAGCACTCCGCCGAGTTAATGCACTTAATGCACTTAGAGCATTTTCTGTGGGGACACACACACTCGAATATATAAAACCGATTTCTAAAAAACCAACTTCTATAAATTCGACCTAATTTCGTAGTGTAGACATACCCTAAGACCCCACGGCCATTTAGTCCTTGGTCTTTTCTTGGCAATCACTGTGATTTGGATATCTACCAAATAGGAGCTGGACTCAGAATACCAATTCATTTCACATAGGTCATTGAACAACCACATGACAGTGATTATGGTCAGTCACCCCCACACAAGTGACTTGAAGATGTGATAGACAGGTAAAAAGCTCCAGCTCTCATTACCAGTTTCCCGGAGGGATAGCTCAGTGGTTTGAGCATTGGCCTGCTAAACCCAGGGTTGTGAGTTCAATCCTTGAGGGGGCCATTTAGGGATCCAGGGCAAAATTTGGGGATTGGTCCTGCTTTGAGCAGGGGATTGGACTAGATGACCTCCTGAGGTCCCTTCCAACCCTGACAGTCTATGATTCCACATTAATGCAGTCATATTTCAAGTATGCACAGTGTTGTTGAAAG
The DNA here is from genome assembly GCF_965140295.1 of Lepidochelys olivacea. NCBI lineage: Eukaryota > Metazoa > Chordata > Testudines > Cheloniidae > Lepidochelys > Lepidochelys olivacea. Next base: position 176,206,597 of record NC_140413.1, on the reverse strand, counting down.
GAATAGGCATTTTTATTTGTTTAGACCTTTTACAGCCGTCTATTTTCTTGTTATGTTTCATGAAACATTTCAGAATAGTTACAGCTGAACCAAACAGTATTCAATGGAGGCAAAACTGCCATTTTAAAACTCATTCAGTATCAATCCTAAAATCAGACACAGATTTTTTTGAGATTAAGATACCAGAAATACAGTAGCAACCTGACTTACAATGTACTATGTCAAATCATATTCTAAATAGATTTACATACCAAAAATGGTATATGTATCTCCTTTCAATACATATCTATAACTCTTGCTAATGCAAGAATATACCCATCAAAGTATTATTTAGCTGATCAACTCTACTGACGCATTAGAAAAATATTTTTCTTTATTTCACATAACAGACTTTTCTCATATCTGTAAAATAGTCATACTAACTAGCATAATCTATTTTGGCTGCATGGATTTTATATAATTCATCTGTCATAGCAAAATAACTCCCCTACTTAAAATGAAGAGTCTCTTTATGATTTGTGCACTACAGGATTTTCTAAGTGATGGGCAGTGAATAACAGGCATAAATCCACCTACTTGCTAATGGGATTTCTGCAGATACTGTAACACCCTATGTACTGCCTTTAAAATGCTAAAGTGAAAAAAATGGATACATATTTTTTTAACTGGCACATAAAGATTTCATTCTATGCAGTTTAAAAACAATGGGCTTTAAAGTCCTTAGTGAATTCTTACTCAGATGGGAAAATATTGTGGAAAATAACATTTGCATTTTTAAATGAATTCACTTCTGACTGTGTTCACATCCCTCTTCTCTATGCTCTCTGCAAATATTCTAGCAAATGATTCATTGTCAGACATGGTCACTAAAGAAGAAAATGGCAAATGAGTATTTTCAGAAAGTGACTTTCAAATTTGTAGTAAGGATTATATGCACCAGAGCCCTGATCCAATGTTCACACTTTGAGCGTTGGATACTCACAGCCAATAACCTGTGGGCAAGCTGTAGAACAAGAATTTTTTCAAGAACGAATTTTCATTGAATATATTCATGAGGAGTGTGGTTTATTCGCTGGGAATTTGCAAACAAAAAGAGAGGCTAAAGTCATCAAACAGGCATTCATAATGAATCATTTGCCCCGCAAACTGAGGGCCAACTTTTTAAAGGTATTTAGGGGCCTAAAGATGCAGATAGGTGTGAAATGGTATTTTCAAAAGCACCTATGCTCCCAACTCCCACTGACTTTTTAAAAATCCTGTTTTCACTGGGAGTTAGGCACCTGGGCACTTTTGAAAATACTATGAGGTACTTATTTGCATCTTCAGGAGCCTTTTAAAATCTGGCACTGAGTTTCTAATGTGGGCAACATTTCCATTGAATTTAATGGGACTTTTGTCTAGGTAAAGACTGAAGAAGGGCCTCAGAATATTTCACTGTTTTAGATATGAAAGCAATTATCTACTTTTCAACACAGATATAAATGAGCCAACCTGCTACCAGGACTAGCATAGAGCAACCTGCATTACTTACTCTAGCAGGCCTCTAATAATGCAATTACTTAAACCAGACAGAAATGAGTGGGGCATAAACAAAACTGAATAGATTAAGTAATCCAAGGAAAAAAGCATAACCATTGCTTCTTTTTAAATAGAAATCCTCAGTTGAGATTTGGCTTCTTAGGCAATTTTTTCTTGAAGCCTCTTCTATTTTGCAGGGCTCCATCAACTGTGAACAAACAAGTCTGAGTGCATTTCTGCTTGTTCCTGGCTTTGCTGTTTTAACATTCTTGCATGCTGGGTGCTGCATAGGCCCATAGCATGCACAATTTTAAAGCTGCGGCACCAGAGCACAGAAGGAAGGCAGCAAGGGCTGCTACTGTCACCCAGAAAGGATCCTGAAAGGCAGAAGGGAGCTCGGCAGGAGAGAAAGAGTCTAAGGCTTCATGTGCTCGCTGAGCTGGGGTTTGATTCCCAGCTTGCATACACATACTTGCACTAGATAAACAGTAGCATAGCTGCAGTAGCATAAGCCGTGGCAGCAGTGGCATGGTTTACCCACCATGGTACATAATTGGCATAGCTAAACTATGCTTCTGCCGCTGCTAATGCCCGTGCTACTGTAGGTACACTGCTATTTATACTCGTACTAGCTGGATAAGAGCTCACACAAATCTGTGTATGCAAGCTGGGAATCCCATCCTCACCTGCAGCGTAGATGTAACTGAAAAGTATATGAAGGGAATGGGATTCCAGTAGTACCAACCGTAAGCATTCAAACTTCATGAGTAGGGCTGCAAAAAAATCTTGAGATTGGATTAAAAATCATGTAATCACATGACTCCAGGAGCTAAGGCTTTAAGAAAAACACCAAATATCACAGGATTCTGATAATATCATGAGTTGGCAACAGTGGGATTCTCTCAGGGGAACTACCAAGGCAGCAAAGCCAAGAGGGTACTGAAAGTCACAGAGGAATTGGCAGGTGGCATGGAATGTGAGTCAGGCTTCTGTGTGGAAGGGGAAACACAGTGGTCCATGCAAACTGACTTCTCATACAGCATATGTCACAAGGAAAGTCCACTTGGTTTCAGAAATTGCATTTTTTCTGGGTTGTCTGGACAATGTGTGTCCAACCCAAGTGAACTGTACCAATGTATCAGAGACAGAGCAACTACACAACAGTTTCTGACAGGAAGTGCCCTGATGAAACTACAGGTGAGCAGAAAGTAGCCAACCATTTTGAATTTGACTGAGTGCCCAGCATTAACACCTTTATGCTTATGAAAAGTGCCTTGGGACCTTTAATGACCAGAGGTGGTCAGGTCCGCAGCCATCACCAGAAGCACAGTGCCTCTTCTACCTTGAAAAGATATTGATTCCAGAGGAAGAGTGCCATCTGCTTAATCCCCGCCATCTCTTTTTGTAATACACATGCTCTTGAGAGCTCACAGCCAGCCACATTACTGACCCTGTTTACCCTGTGATGAGCACAAAGTGCTGCGAGTTCCTGAGCAGGTATAGAACATTACAAATTAAGAAACTAATGAACAAAACTGACTGCACAAGATAAGATGACATTTGTAGACTATCACATTTTGCAGAAGAGTGACGGCCATTTTTAATTTCACTTAAAGTTACCAGTGCTGTTCAAAAGGCCACAGCCACAACAGAATTGTTAAAAGACTGTCTCACTCAAGGAACACTGTTGTTAGTCAGATGTCTCCAATGGCGTGTGTTGGTTTACACAAGGGAATCCAACTTCATGTTTAAAATCTCTAATTTTTGTTTTGAATCTCTATAGGCAGTGCATATAGTGGAGGGGGGTCACAAAATATCGCAGACCTTGGAAAAAAATGTTTTTTTAATTGAGCTGGGTTGCTGAAGGGCACACTTTAAGCACTGTTTGACCAAGTGCTTAAAAATGGATTTTGGCTGGGATTCGGAAAGCCCTCCCCAACACACTTTTTTCGGACCATTTTATGCACTGTCTATATGCAGTTAGTAAGTGAGTAATATGAACTTCACTACACAGGAATGAGCATGCACTGAACATGGATTATTTGCACAGTGACTATTGCATTGGTTTTATTTTCACTTTCTCTACTGTACTGCCGTTTAGGTGAACAGTGAATTTTCTACTTCCAGTCACAGAAACAAGTGTAGAAAACCAAAAGAAATGCAAACACGTAACAAACTTTCAAGTGATGGGGGCAAAGATCACCTGTCAGCACATACATGTTGATGATCATAAACTGAAAGTTAATAAAATACTAAACTCTCTCTATAAACTACAATAAAAACCCCATCTTATTTGAAGTTCTGGGGCATAAGAATATAGTAAGAAGGTTAAAACTCTTTGCATTCAGTCTTCTCCCCAAATCCATTTGAGGCAAATCTGAACTGTGAATGCCTCAAGTTTCCCTTTGAAATGAACAGATACAGAAATGGCTAGGATTTGAACAAATGTACTATAAAAACATGTTGCATAAGGAAACACATATCGGCACAGACATGACAAGAAAAAAAATAAGCCTGATCCTATGATGTCAATGGCAAGATTGTCAAGATTTGCAATGGCAGCAAGTTCTGGCCCAATGTGTGTAGTAAGTGGAAGTAAGTGTGGCCAGAAACACTCACTGAAACGAACAAATGCAGATTCTGGCTTAAGAGGAAGAGAGAGACTACCCTACAATCCTCTAGAGTAGGGAGATTCCCATGTACAGAAATATGCAGTAAGCTTCTTCATGCCCCTAGTAGACCATCATTGCCCACCACATGCAGACAGCTGCTATAAGTGTGGACATCCAGTGAAACCTTTATTATAATTCACGCTACCCTGGTGCAGATTTCTGTCAACAGCAATATTTGACTCCTCCCAAGTTTTCTCAGACCATACTCCATTCCTGAAGTTTGCAGCTCTTTTGAGGATCTATAGCATGAAACCTTTTGAGTGCTGTCTGTGGGCAGGGCAGCAGAGTGCCAAGAAGAATATTGATGGATACACTGAACACTCCCAGCATGCAGCCACAGGAGCACATGGCATCAGTGCAAAAGGACTAGGTGGGGCAGGAATGTCTGCACCATTCAGTGTATATCATACTCTTGTGCAATTTGAAAGGAGCCTATCCAGGTTCTTGGTATTAACAGAGATAAAATAACATGGCATGACTGGGTTTGATTTTTTGATGCAAAGGTTGGATGCAGTTATACTGACTTTTATGGGAATTGAGGGGTCTCAGCACTTTATATGACTGAGCTCTTGATAAGTTAAAAATGGACCAAATCCTGTAGCTTATTACTTCTTTTTCAGATAAGAATCTCATTAACGTCGCACAAAAGACACAATGCTTTAGCGTAACGGACAGAGCCAATTTCCTTTCTATTCTCAGCCTCTTTCAATTAAGTGCCAGAGAATATTGAACCATCAAGGAACTACATCTTCCTTAACATCAGTGCCTGATGTCTCGAAGTTCTAATGGAAAGTACCTGGATGATTTCAGGGAGAATTTTGCCTGAGTGAGAATTATTGTGGACTCCAGGGTTTGACCCAGTAACTCTAAGAGAAGAGCAGCCAAGACCTACTGAGTCAGTGTTCTCAGTATTTTCTGAATATCTTCTCACCAATATCATTTTGAGATGATTTTGTTCTAGAGTAATGGAAGCTACAGACATCAAACAGATCAGTGCAGAGCACAAGGCACTGTGGCTAACCTCACATATCAATGCCCTCTCTTTTGCCTTTCTTTTGTGTGACAGCAAAAACCACAGCGCTGCCAGAGGATCGGTTTACACCAATCAGTGAACCTCCTTTCACCAATGCAGAGTAGTTTCTAAAAGGTTGGTAATAGCTGTAAAGAAGCAGTTATTTTCACACGTCACTCATTCTACAGATGCAGAAGATTTGGTCTGAATATTGAGAAAAACAGGCTGAAAAACACAAGCTCAGCTTTCTGTTGAGTGCTCTGATGCTTTTTAAAAGTATTTGCATGTATAAAAAATACAATCTGTTATTATAAACCAAAATATTTGTTAAAAGCTTCTTTTGGGGAACTACAAAATATGAAATATATTGTCTTTGGCTAAACAGAATAATTTTACAAATTAAGAATTTTCAGTCTATCAATTGATCTCTTCATAGAATCATAGAATCATAGAATATCAGGTTTGGAAGGGACCCCAGAAGGTCATCTAGTCCAACCCCCTGCTCAAAGCAGGACCAATTCCCAGTTACATCATCCCAGCCAGGGCTTTGTCAAGCCTGACCTTAAAAACCTCTAAGGAAGGAGATTCTACCACCTCCCTAGGTAACGCATTCCAGTGTTTCACCACCCTCTTAGTGAAAAAGTTTTTCCTAATATCCAATCTAAACCTCCCCCACTGCAACTTGAGACCATTACTCCTCGTTCTGTCATCTGCTACCATTGAGAACAGTCTAGAGCCATCCTCTTTGGAACCCCCTTTCAGGTAGTTGAAAGCAGCTATCAAATCCCCCCTCATTCTTCTCTTCTGCAGGCTAAACAATCCCAGCTCCCTCAGTCTCTCCTCATAACTCATGTGTTCCAGTCCCCTAATCATTTTTGTTGCCCTTCGCTGAACTCTCTCCAATTTATCCACATCCTTCTTGAAGTGTGGGGCCCAAAACTGGACACAGTACTCCAGATGAGGCCTCACCAATGTCGAATAGAGGGGAACGATCACGTCCCTCGATCTGCTCGCTATGCCCCTACTTATACATCCCAAAATGCCATTGGCCTTCTTGGCAACAAGGGCACACTGCTGACTCATATCCAGCTTCTCGTCCACTGTCACCCCTAGGTCCTTTTCCGCAGAACTGCTGCCTAGCCATTCGGTCCCTAGTCTGTAGCGGTGCATTGGGTTCTTCCGTCCTAAGTGCAGGACCCTGCACTTATCCTTACTGAACCTCATCAGATTTCTTTTGACCCAATCCTCCAATTTGTCTAGGTCCTTCTGTATCCTATTCCTCCCCTCCAGCGTATCTACCACTCCTCCCAGTTTAGTATCATCCGCAAATTTGCTGAGAGTGCAATCCACACCATCCTCCAGATCATTTATGAAGATATTGAAAAAACCGGCCCCAGGACCGACCCTTGGGGCACTCCACTTGATACCGGCTGCCAACTAGACATGGAGCCATTGATCACTACCCGTTGAGCCCGACAATCTAGCCAGCTTTCTACCCACCTTATAGTGCATTCATCCAGCCCATACTTCCTTAACTTGCTGACAAGAATACTGTGGGAGACTGTGTCAAAAGCTTTGCTAAAGTCTAGAAACAATACATCCACTGCTTTCCCTTCATCCACAGAACCAGTAATCTCATCATAAAAGGCGATTAGATTAGTCAGGCATGACCTTCCCTTGGTGAATTCATGAGGGAGGGATGCAAGAATCAGGTACATACTTCTTAAACGATCATTATCACAATGACTTCAACTAAAGATTATCTTCAGAGAAGGGTTTTGAACCAAAGTTCCCAGTTTTTATGAGTATGCTAACATCTTTTGCTTTTAATCTGATCCTAAATTGTTTTTTGCATATAATATGAAAAAATAACCATTTCAGATTTCACTGGGAACAAATGGAAAGTGAAAAGGAAACTGCTTTCATTAAAAGTTTTAATAGCATGAATCTCAAGTACTTAAGACATGCTGCATTATGCAATTCAAATATTAATCACCAATGCACAGACACCTCTCTTTAGCATCACACAACTTTACAGAACTTTGCATTTTAAGAAGGATAACGTTGCCCTCTAGCAAACTGTAACCACTTCTGGAGTGGGAATATTATGCAACAGAAAGTGGAGGGAAATACCCTATCCAACTAAAGGGACACAAGAATGTACTAGTTACTCATAAGAATGTACTAAATCCACTCACACTAGAATATGGCCACGACACCAAGCTTAACAGCTCTAACTCTTGCGTGCACACACAAAAATGCCATTGGACCTTTCATGATCACTGTATGGTTAGTTATCCATCTCACTCATTAGATACCACCATCCAGAATCACTATTCCCTATCACCATGTTGTGGCATTGGTTTACTACTACCTAAGACTATGCCAGCACCGGAAAAAAGGTTTTGTTTTTTTCAATGAGATAACACATACATGATAGTTAGATCATGTTGTAAAATCATAATGGAGACAAGGCACCTGTAGTTTTTACAATGAGGTAGCGAGGTGAGATCACGTCCCAACTGTGGTTGATTTAGTTTAGTTTACCTCACATTAAATCTGTACTGCCTTGTCTCCACTAGGATTTTACAGAAGGAAAGTTAATACGCATTAGTTATCCCACAGTAAAAAACACACCTTTTTTTGTCAAGGAAGACAAATGGCACGTCTACACTTAAAATGCTGCAGCAGTGGAGCGGTAGCGCGTCAGTGAAGACACTACTGTGCTTTCAGAAAAGGAGGACTTGTGGCACCTTAGAGACGAACACATTTATTTGAGCATAAACTTTTGTGAGCTACAGCTCACTTCATCAGACGCATTCAGTGGAAAATACAGTGGGGAGATTTATATACATAGAGAACATGAAACAATGGGTGTTAGCATATGCACTGTAATCAGAGTGATCACTTAAGGTGAGCTATTACCAGCAGGAGAGCGAGGGGGGGGGCCCTTTTGTAGTGATAATCAAGGTGGACCATTTCCAGCAGTTGACAAGAACGTCTGAGGAACAGTGGGGGGTGGGGAGGAAATAAACAAGGGGAAATAGTTTTACTTTGTGTAATGACCCATCCACTCCCAGTCTCTATTCAAGCCTAAGTAAATTGTATCCAGTTTGCAAATTAATTCCAATTCAGCAAGTCCCCTGACAGACCTGATAAAAGCCCGGGGTCCAGACATGGTGAAGTGGACAGATGCCGCAAAGAAAGCATTCATGGATCTACAGACAGCCCTCTGCAGTAACCCCGTGCTTATAGCCCCAGACTTCAACAAAGAATTCATTTTAGAAACAGATGCATCTGAAGTAGGATTGGGAGCTGTCCTATTGCAGATGGTTGGCGATGAAGAACACCAAATCCTCTACCTCAGCAGGAAACTCCTCCCGAGAGAGCAGAAGTATGCCGCGGTTGAAAGAAAGTGCCTAGCTGTGAAATGGGCCATGGAAACACTACTTTATTACCTTCTGGGACGACGGTTTACCCTTGTGACTGACCATGCACCCTTCCAGTGAATACAGCGAAATAAAGAGAAGAACGCAAGGGTGAACAGATGGTTCCTGTCCCTACAACCTTTCCAATTCACCATACAACACTGGGCTGGAAGCCACCATGGCAATGCAGATGGCTTGTCACGAGTACACTGCCTGACGTCCCAAGTTGCCCAACCCCGTAGTGTTGAACAGAGGGGGGGCGCGTATGTGACAGGGTCAGGCCAGATGGCTATGGGAGAGTAACAGAAGGCAGATATATTAGCCCCAGGCTAAGTAGGTCCCTTTTCCCTGGGTAAGGTAACAGGGAAGGTCCCAGAACAATCAGGAAACTTCTGGAGACAATTAAGACAGGCTGATTAGAACTCCTGCAAGGTAGAGCAGGAACTTTGTCACAACTGGTGTAAGAAATGGGATCTGGTGTCCACAGCGCGGCGGAAGAAGGAGGGTGTTTGGAAGGGAAAAAAAAAAGGGGAAGAGGGTCTATTTTTATTTTTTGCACCACAATGGAGGAGGTAGTGCAGGCACTGATACAAGCCACGGCTGCCCAGCAGGAGGCTACTCGTGTCCAGGCAGCAGCCCAACAGGAGGCAGTGCGGCTGCAGCAAGAGACTAATTGCCTGCTGATGGACCAGGCTGCTCGAGACCGGGCTATGTTGCGAGAACTGGTAAACCAGGTAAAGGCCCTTACAGAGCTGAACTGCGGCCATGATGGGATGCAGATCATGCGGGCCAGCAATTGGCTGCAGAAAATGAGGCGGGAGGATAATGTAGAGGCATTATCTCCTGGCCTTTGAGAGGACAGCCCTACGGGAGGCTTGGCCCTGAGAACAGTGGTCTGGCATCCTCGCTCCATTCCTGTGTGGGGAGGCCCAGAAGGCCTACTATGATTTGCCTGAAGAGGCTGCGGTAGACTACCCCCAGCTGAAACCAGAGATCCTGGCCAGATCTGGGGTAATGATCGCAGTGCGGGCCCAGTGATATCATGAGTGGAGGTACCAGGAAAACAAAACCTCGCAGTCCCAATTATATGACCTCATCCATCTCGCATGAAAGCAGTTACGAACTGAGTCCCGGAGTCCGGAGGAGATACTAGAGGTTCTGGTCATCAACTGGTACATGAGAGGACTACCGCCAGACCTTCGCGCCTTGGTAAGCCAGAACGAACCCTCCACCTACGATGAAGTTGCCGCACTGGTAGAAAGGCGAAGGACGGCGAGGGAGCTGACCCAACCAGTTAAGGAAGAAGCACCTTGGGTTAAACTAGCAGCACCAAGCCCTAGAGCTCGGGTGACTGGGCCACCAGGAGAACCCAGTGGAAAAAGAGAGGGGCTGAAGGCCCACCAGAAGCCACAAAGAGTCAGAGCACTGAGGGGGGAAGAGGATCGAGATGTTAGACTACCCAAACCAAGAGACCGGGGAATGCCTAGGGCTCCATACAGATGTTACGCCTGCAGGGAGTGGGGACACATAGCTGTACAGTGTCCCAATGCCGAGGAGCCTATGCAGTGTAACCTGGAGAACTGGGCAGACCCATGCTCCCTAATCCTCATTGTGGGGGTCTCACTAACCCTACATATGTACACCAGACCAGTGAAGCTAAATGGGGTAGAGACCACAGCATTGGTTGATTCGGGGAGTGCTATCACGCTTTTCTCGGGGAAGCTCATGAAGCGTAGTCGTGAAGCTACTGTGGGCTAAGCGTACGGGGATAACATGCGTCCATGGGACAGTTGGTTATTACCCCACCATCCCAGTAAAAATCAAGATTCAGGGGAACGCTACTGAGGTAGCAGCATGTGTAGTCCCTAAACTCCCATACCCAGTGCTCATAGGGAGGGACTTCCCAGGGTTTGGAGACTTACTCCCAGTAGGGGAATTGGAGAAAGGGAGAAGCCCTGAAAGTAGTGAGGCATCCACAGTAGACTGTCAACCCCCAACCTTCTCTGAAATATCCCCAGATTTGTTCTCCACTCCCAGGCAACATAGAAAGATGAAAAGGGAAAGAAGGGCAGCTAAGGCCTTGGGAACCCAAATACTGGCCCAAAGCCACAGGGTCGCTCTCGTAGGTAGGCAGACCCGAACAGCTGAAAAGGAGGCCACCCAGGAGGGAGAAGCACCCGAGTCTGAACCACACCCTAATGCCTCTGAACCAGTAGAGGCAACAAAGACTGGCCCCCTAGATCTCAGGCAGATTAGCCCCGGGAGAGGAAATTTTGGACGGGACCAGGCTGAAGACCCAAGGTACGACAACATTAGGAAGCAGGTAACCGAAATAGATGGGGTCCCTGTGGAAGGGAAAACCCAGGGACCAGGACCCTACTTCATAATAAAGAAGAATCTCTTACACCGGGTTGCACCAGTACAGGGGCAGAAGGTACAGCAGATCCTAGTACCTCAAAAACACCAGAACGCTGTATTAAGTCTGGCCCATAGTCATCTTTCTGGGGGGCATTTGGGGGTAGAGAAGACCCTGGCACGGGTCCTGCGACGATTCTTCTGGCCCGGAGTACATGAAGAAGTGCGGAGGTACTGTGCGTCCTGCCTGGAGTGTCAGCTGCACAGTCCCCATCCCCACTTGAGGGCACCTTTAGTACCCCATCCCATCATAGAGGTCCCCTTCGAGCGAATAGCCACGGATCTAGTGGGACCCCTGGAGAAGACAGCCTGGGGCCGGATTATGCTACTCGCTACCCAGAAGCCGTCCCCCTGCGGAGCACAGCCTCTAAAACGATAGCTTAAGAGTTGGTGGGGATCTTTGCCCGAGTGGGGCTACCAAAGGAGATATTAAAAGACAAAGGTACCCCATTTATGTAGAAGCTAATGAAGGATCTCTGTACGCTGCTCCATATACATACCCTGAGAACTTCAGTCTATCGTCCGCAGACTGATGGGCTGGTAGAAAGGTTTAACCAAATCCTCAAGGCAATGATAAGGAAAGTGGTAAGTCGAGACGGGAAGGATTGGGACACCCTACTACCCTACTTTATGTTTGCAATCCAGGAGGTACCTCACATCTCAACTGGGTTTTCCCCCTTTGAATTATTATACGGACGCCACCCCTGTGGCATACTAGATATTGCAAAAGAAATCTGGGAAGAGGAACCCAATGAGGGGAGAAATATAATTGACCATGTGTTGCAGATGCGAGAACGGATAGTCCGGGTCACCCCTATTGTATGGGAACATTTGGAAAAGGCTCAGGAGGCCCAGCGAACCCATTACAATCGCCAGGCAAAAGTTCGACAGTTCCAACCAGGGGATTGGGTGACGGTGTTGGTACCCACGGCAGAAAGCAAGCTTTTGGCCCAATGGCAGGGGCCCTGTGAGGTGGTTGAACCCGTGGGGGAAGTAACCTACAAGGTGCTGCAGCCACGATGCCGGAAACAAGAACAAATTTATCACATTAACCTCTTAAAGCCTTGGCAACAACGAGAGGCATGTGTAGTGGCCCAAAAGACCCCGATCCAGGGAAATAATATGCAGGAGCAGATCAGGATATCCACTGATCTGACACCAAACTAGAAGAAGGAGGTAGCTGAGATGATCAACCGATACCAGGACATGTTTTCAACCAAACCAGGCTGGACCACCGAAGCATATCACCACTTTATCACAGACCCTGGGGCAAAGGTAACTTTCAGGCCCTATCGGGTCCCAGCAGCAAAAAGGGAGGAGATCAAGGCAGAGGTAAATAGGATGTTGGAGCCGGGAGTCATCGAAGAGTCCCACAGTCAGTGGTCAAGCCTGATTGTGTTGGTGCCCAAACCCGATGGCACCACTAGGTTTTGTAATGACTTTCACCGGCTGAATGAGATATCCAAATTTGATACATACCCCATACCCCGTATCGATGAGTTAGTTGACCGCCTAGGCAATGCCCGATTTTTGACCACCCTTGATTTAACAAAGGGATACTGGCAGATTCCCCTTGCCAAAGATGCGAAAGAAAAGACGGCATTCTCTACACCAGAGGGTCTGTTTCAATATACTGTTCTTCCTTTTGGACTGCATGGGGCACCTGCCACCTTCCAGCATCTTATGGACAAGTTCCTATGGCCCCATACCAGTTATGCAGCGGCATACATGGATGATGTGATTATTCACACCCCTGACTGGGAAACCCACTTAGGAAAGGTGGAAGCGGTTCTGGACACACTAAGACAGGCTGGCCTCACAGCCAACCCAGCCAAGTATGCTATAGGGCTAGCCGAGGTTAAATACCTTGGCTACATTGTAGGAATGGGCATGGTCAAGCCCCAACTAAACAAACTAGAGACTATCCAAAATTGGCCCCGGCCAAATTGGAAAAAGCAAGTCCGGGCATTCCTGGGTGTGGTGGGGTACTACCGACGATTTATTCCCCACCCCAAATATGGCGATCAGCTGAACCCTGAGCATGTGGGCAAGATTCATCCTCCTAGGCTGTGTCTATGTTATACTATTCCCCTCGGCCCTTCACATCTCCCACCATAGTGTAAACAGGGCACTGGCATCTTTCTTTAACCCTGCTCAGAGCAGATCTTGGCAGCAGAGTGGTAAGATCTGTGGCTGCCATCCAAACCCTGTCTACATTGGAGCTCCTGTGTCCTGTAGCTGCTACTACTAATGCAGCTGCATCTGTAGTATTGCAATTAAGTGTATTTAAGGCCTAGAATGTACCTCCTTCCAAAATAATCTTCAGTTAACCTTCCCATATAGTCCTGTGATTTCTAAACACAACACAAGTCTTAAGCACAACCATCTGAAAAATAAGAACTGGATGCTGGGCCACTATTAATACAAGCTATTGTGTTTTGAGCTTGAAGGGGAAAATTGAACATTAAAGAGTTATTCTGCCTTCTGTGGCTTGAACTACGACAAAGGCAAAAATATTATCAAACACAACCCTGAAGCAAATGCTGCTAGTAAACACTTAATCTCTCTTATCTGAAGCATTTCCATGACTACAACGCTGAGAGTGGACACTTCCGGTCTTCTACTCTGCCTGCAGTAGGGTCTTCACAACACGTACGCTTCTGAACACCTAATGTGTAGCCGCATATTAACAAACTCTTGTTTCTGTGCCCCTCTTCCAGCAACAGATGGTCTTAATGCAATGAAACTGGTGCTGTTTCATTGTGCAGGGAGCATATGAAGAGGCAGTAGTACAGCTCTACACTAGGAAAATGACGACTACATGTACCAATTGGCCATTCTTTTGGGGCTGTAACAGTGGCCATAGATCAGCAGTGCAACCTAGTGGCAGGTAGGGCTGCAAACAGAGTTGTCAAGCAATTAAAAAACTTAATCGCGATTAATCACGCGATTAAAAAAATTAATTGTAATTGTGTGATTAATAGTGCTGTTAAACAATAATAGAATACTATTTATTTAAGCATTTTTGGATGTTTTTCTACATTGTCAAATATATTGATTTCAATTAAAACACAGAATACAAAGTGTACAGTGCTCACTTCACATTTATTTTTGATTACAAATGTTTGCGATGTAAAAAACAAAAGAAATAGTATTTTTCAATCCACCTAATACAGGTACTGTAGTGTCATCTCTTTGTCATGACACTTGAGCTTACAAATGTAGAATTATGTACAAAAAAACCCTGCACTCAAAAATAAAACAATATAAAGCGCTAGAGCCTACAAGTCCACCCAGTCCTACTTCTTGCTCGGTCAATCACTCAGACAAACAAGTTTGTTTACATTTATGGGAGATAATGCTGCCCTCTTCTAGTTTATAATGTCACCTGAAAGTGAGAACAGGCATTCGCATGGCACTGTTGTAGCCGGCATCGCAAGATATTTACGTGCCAGATGCACTAAAGATCCATATGTTCTTTCATGCTTCAACCACCATTCCAGAGGACATGCATCCATGCTGATGACAGGTTCTGCTCGACAATGATCCAAAGCAGTGTGGACCAATGCATGTTCATTTTAATCATCTGAATCAGATGCCACCAGCAGAAGGTTGATTACTTTTTTGTTGGTGGTTTGGGTTCTGTAGTTTCTGCATCGGAGTGTTGCTCTTTTAAGACTTCTGAAAACATTCTCTACACCTCGTCCCTCTCAGATTTTGAAAGGCATTTCTGATTCTTAAGCCTTGGGTCAAGTGCTGTAGCTATCTTTAGAAATCTCACTTCGGTACCTTCTTTGCGTTTTGTCAAATCTGCAGTGAAAGTGTTCTTGAAACGAACAATGTGTGCTGGGTCATCATCTGAGACTGCTATAACATGAAATATACGGCAGAGTGTGGTTAACACATAGCAGGAGACATACAAGTCTCCCCCAAGGAGTTCATTCACAAATTTTATTAACACATGATTTTTTTAATGACAGTCATCAGTGTGAAAGCATGTCCTTTGGAATGGTGGTTGAAACATGAAGAGGCATACAAATGTTTAGCATATCTGGCACATAAATACTTTGCAATGCCGGCTACAAAAGTGCCATGCGAACGCCTGTTCTCACTTTCAGGTGACATTGTAAATAAGCGGGCAGCATTATCACCCATAAACGTAAATAAACTTGCTTGTTTTAGTGATTGGCTGAACAAGAAGTAGGACTGAGTGGACTTGTAGGCTGTAAAGTTTTACATTGTTTTTTTGTTTTTGAGTGCAGTTATGTAACAAAAAAAATCTGCATTTGTAAGTTGCACTTTCATGATAAAGAGATCGCACTACAGTACTTGTATGAGGTGAACTGAAAAATACTATTTCTTTTATCATTTTTACAGTGCAAATATTTGGAATAAAAAATAATAACATAAAGTCAGCACTGTACACTTTGTATTCTGTGTCATAATAGAAATCAATATATTTGAAAATGTAGAAAAACATCCAAAAATATTTAATACATTTCAGTTGGTATTCTATTGTTTAGCAGTGCAATTAAAACTGTGATTAATCATGATTAATTTTTAAAATCATGATTATTTTTTGAGATAATCGTGCTTTAATTGTGATTAATCAACAGCCTTAGTTGCCAAATTTCTAATCGCATAAACCTGAACACCCTTGCCCCGACCCCTGCCCTGAGGCCCCACCCCCACTCACTCCATCCCCTGTCCCTCCGTCACTCACTCACCCCCACCCTCACTCACTTTCACTAGGCTGGGGCAAGGGGTTGGGGTGCAGGAGGGAGTGAGGGTTCCAGCTGTGGGTGCGGGCTCTGGAGTGGGGCTAGAAATGAGGAGTTCAGGGTGTGGGAGGGGGATCTGGGCTGGAGCAGGGGGTTGGGGTGCGGGAAGGGGCTTCGGGCTGAGGCCGAGGGGTTTTGCGGGGGAAAGGGGACTCAGGGCTGGGGCAGAGGGTTAGGGTGCAGGAAGGGGTTTGGGATGCAGGCTCTGGGAGAGAGTTTGGGTATGGGAGGTGGCTCAGGGCTGGGGCAGAGGGTTGCGGTGTGGAAGGGGGTGCGAATCACTAATTCCAGGCAGCAGCACTCGCAACTTGCAGGTCACATTTATATTAAACATGCATTTTTAATTATAGATGTTTTAATAAATGGTTAATAAATTATTACAGGTTCTTATAGATCAAAAGGTTGATTATAGCCATCTATAGTATCTTCAACAGATGTGCTTACAACCACGACTGTAACATTTCTCATTTCTGTAACATGCTTATAACTTCTATTAATCATTTAATAGCCCCTTAGAAACTATATATTTTTAATAAAAGTCACAGTATATTAAGGAGATATCAATATAAAGTGTGAGTTCTTTTAAAAAAAATACAGATTCGGTAGACCACTCAGCTTTTTACCAGCAAGCACATTCACCCCAAAAGCTAATGGATATTTTAAAAACTTCACTACACAATCATGCATCACCGCACGTTGCTTCCGGTCCTTGTGACATCCCTTGCAGCTTCAGCACGCAATGAGTATGTCTGCACTGCAATTAAAAGCCCACAGGTGGCCCATGGCAGCTGACTCGGGCGCATGGGGCTCAGGCTAAGGGACTGTTTAACTGTGATGTAGAAGTTTGGTCTTGGGCTGGAGTGCGGTCTCTAGGACACTGCAAGGTGAACAGCATTTAATAAGTAATGCCTCTCTCCTCCTGTCCTTTTCAAATATCTACTAAACTAATGGCCTGATTATAAGAACTGGTGGGACACAGCACCTCTAACATTCAGCCCCCACATACTTTAATAAGCAGAATCCTATTATCTCTCTACCAGTTCCTCCTCAAGTGAGAGCCCTACATATCAGCCTACAATGGCTCTGGTTAAAATGTTTGGGGAAATAGTGGAAGCTGTAGTTTTTCCTCACAGATTTTAACAGTCTGACTCTTGGAATGGGCTATTGATAATGTAATGGGAGCAGCCACATGAATTGGGGCAAAAGTAAATGCTTTGCCTACACTCTCAAAGCCCTGGCTGGGATGATTTAATTGGGGATTGGTCCTGCTTTTGAGCAGGGGGTTGGACTAGATGACCTCCTGAGGTCCCTTCCAACCCTGATATTCTATGATTCTCTATCTGCTAGCTCCCAGCTGTGAACTGCAGCAGAGCCAGTGAAGGAAAGACTGAGCCATGTACTCAAACTCTCTTCTCCCTTTGCAATGACTTCCTCTTCACTATCTGGCTTGGGGATAAAGGAACAGAACCTGCTCTTCTTGGAATCAATTGGAGTTTTACTATTAACTTCAACAGGACCAGGAGCAGGCCCAAACGAGATAATTTATCATCTGTGTTAACATATAAATATGTTATAATATAATACAAATACGTCTGTGTGAGTGCTTCAAGAATGCACTGGAAATGGCCCCAGTAATAAGAATCTGTGGTTCACATCATTTTCTGAATATAGCCCTGGGGGTTTAAGCAGCCAAAAAGTGAACTAGAATCAATGTTATTCTGAGGAAGCCCAAAAGCAAAGCTAGAACCTTCCTGCTCCTTATCACTCTATCCTAATAGGCACAGTTGGAAATGTAAAGTGAAGAGAAAGTTAAATGCAGAAATAAACTGAATTTAATTATACAGAATGAGAATATTTTAATATTACAAGACTATGAATATGCAAAATGAAAGAAACAAACACTACTGGGCCCTTTGAACAGAATAAAAAGAAGTATAATAATAATTGTTTAAACTTATAAATATTTGGGAAACTGCGTGTTGGGAAGCAGCTTTAGTACTTCTGTTATTCCACAGTGTTGTGGTTTCAAAGCCAAAGACAGCTGTCCCAGCCACTGACACTCAAGAGAATAAGAGATGGAAACCCCCCCCCCCCCCCCGAAAAAACAAAACAAAAAACCAGAAGACTAACAAAAGGGGAACTGCTGGGAAAACGGAGCCTTGTTCATCTAACCAAGGAACAGTGGAGTCCTTTAAAATATCACTTTGTTTATATTTTCTGATCTACTTCTTATACCACACTTCATGGCACCAAATTATTTGGAAAAAACCTGCTAAAAAGATTTATCCCTCAATTCTGAAAGAATATAGTGGTTAAAAACAAGGTTCCAGATTATTTAGTCTTGGAGACTGAAGCCCTCTTGTCTACCAAGGGAACAGACAGAAGCCACACAAGCTTCTCCACACTGCCCTTCCAGCATGCCTCAACCCTATCCTGAAGCAACCACAGTGAGAAGTTTGAACTTCAAGTCATTCAGTACCCGGACCAACTCTCTTGATGCTGCCAATTATGACAGTACTTTTGTGGTGGTGGCAGCTGTCCCCTGGGAGCTAAACTGAGATTACCAAGTCATTTTACCACCTATCTATAAGCAGGTAATGATTTTCAATCACTATAAACCTGTGTGGGATTTGAACCAGTGATTAAAGAGGAGGGAAAGTGCTGTATCTTGGAGCCACCTCACCGCCCTTAAACATTTAACTCTCACCTATATTCATTGGTAGGGTCCTGTACATCTTGGGTTACACAAGAAATGAGAAATGGGTAGATGCTAACAAATATTAGCCACCCATAGATAAAGCCCAAAGTTGGTTTTCCCTCCATTTCCCCCTCAGGCTCTCTAACAGAGATAAATTTATCACATTTAAAAAAAAAAAACTTTGATAGGTATTAAATCTTTAATGTCCCAAAATCTTTATTTGTACACCAGCACTGTCCATAATGTCAGCATCACTCTGAGAAGAGCTCCTTAGTTAAAGAATCCTGAAAGAGCAGCAGGGAGGTGGGGAGTACATAATGCAACAGTGCTTTAACAATGATACATGAGTGTCTGAGGTTTCAAGCCCACTACCCAGTATTTGATCTTAGCAATAACACTTCATGCAAAAACATGCAGTATAGCCCCTTCCACTCCCCTCTGCTAAATGCTGATTGCCATGCACCAGGATGACTGAATGGAAATATATTATGAGACTGAAAGGATACCTCAACGTTATTAGGCCTAAAAATGGACCTACCTTGACATATTCCCCATACTGAAGGCCTTACCTTAAAGAGGGACATTCACACTGAAGCAAACTTGAAAAGAGAGAACATTTACACAAAAAGAAATTTACTTGGCCAGTAATTTCCTGTGTTCCCTTTGCTATAATTTAAGGATATTGTATTTTAAGAAGGGTTTTCTTCCCCAAAGCCCAACAGTGAAGTCATAATTCTGCATTTATGACATCACAGTCCACTGCCATGGATATTACAGTGGTGCCAGAAATGCAGCATTGTGACTTGACAGCAGAAGGACAAGAAGCCCTCATTAAAAAGCACAAATATCGTTGCTCATTAGCAATCAATGTAAGAAAATAAATCTAAAACATGGGAAGATTAAAATGATTTATATTTCAGTCTGATATATTTGCAAGTTTTTTCCAGAAAGAAAGTCCCTCTTTAAGGATTCCAGCCACATTTCATTGTAACCTGACATTTGCGGCAGCAATTGAAAAATAAATATACACCTGGCTTACTGAACAAATTTTCAGCGGCTCTCCATTGAGGCATCTGCAAAATAAGCATCTTTTGTATGTGCAACTTTGCATGTTTGTATGTGCAAATAAGGTAACTGCACATGCAAAGGGCCTACTTGCACTCACCATTTATTACCCAATTTTCACACATTTGTGTGCATGCAGATAAGTATTTAGACATTCACAGGCGCATTAATGAAGCTCTGCTGAAGATTTTGGTAACTTTTCACTTGTGAAAAAAAATCACTCATGCACATTTTTTCCAGTCATAGCAAGTGCATTGGCTAGTTCTAAAATTTGGTATTTGTGGGGTGATTTTATTTTGAATCTTTGCTGCAGCACAAAATTAAAACAAAATACATTGCTGGCATCCTTAAGATAAGACTTATAAGGAGGAATAGATTTAGGAAGAAAGATTTAAAAGAATGATACATATACTATTACTTTGAGAATGATAACTAAGGGGGACAGAGCTATGATAACTGTTTATGATTATTTCAAGGTTGCAGATAGTAAGAAGAGATAGTAACTCTTTAGGGTGATTGTACAAATGACCACAGGAAAGTTTAGGCTATTCAGAGAAATCTCTTAACACTGAGGTCTGTTATACTGTAGAACAATCTCCCAAGGGAAGTGATGCAAATGTTGTCATTAAGAAAATATAAAACTGCATTCAACTTGAGCATACATAATTTAATAACAATATTTCTCAACTATATGGCCCCTTCATTGGAGGATATCGAAGTGCCTTATACAGGTGGGTAAGTATTACTAGCCCCATTTTACAGATATAAAAACGGAGAGTCTAGGTGATTTGTCCACAGTCACACAGTTAGCCAGTACAAAAGCTGCTAAAAGAACCTAGGTCTCCTCTCAGTCCTCTCGCTCCAACCTCTAGACACAGTGCTGCCTCCCAGAGCCTTTAGAATTACAGACTGAACAGACAGACATGGGAAAAATATTCTCAACAACACAACAAAGGTGGTAATGGATAAGCCTGCAAAATAAATGCAGGGAGTTCAGATCAGATAAACCAGACTCTCATTTGGCAGCACTTGCTTTGATTCCATATTGCCATTTGCAATCCTACCACAGCAGAGCAAGAGATTCCAGCTGGTCTTTCCCATCTCTAACTTTTATGATTCTAAGACTGCAGATCACTTTTGAAGCTTAACAGAGTTGACGACAGTAACCTTTTAAACTGGGAAAGTTGGAAGCCATAGTGGTGTAGAGGTTGAAAACAGTGTGTTTCTCTGTGAAAGCTGGGTGTTCACAGCAAATCACCATCGTGTCATTATTTTGTTATCTCTGGTTTTATAGTCACAATAAAAATGGGTTGCTACAGGCACTGATAAAATCATCACAGTACCATACTTCGGTTTCACAGCCAAACAGAGATCCCCATCCCGCAGGGTAAACACTTGGTTTACCAAGCATTGTATTGGTGTCCAGCTCAGTGTTCCTCAACATTTCCAGGGTGGCGACCCCTTATCCAAAGGGAAACATTTTCCAACCCTCTTAAATTTATTATAAAAGAAGGGATAAAAAAGTCTAAGGGCTAACCACTGTAACCCTATACAATTTATTTGTGGATGTATTTAGAGAGAGGATATGGGATCTGAGAGGGAAAGATTTTCTTTGCTTTAGATTGCAACAAAACTTTCAACAACTTGTGACCCACCCTGATTGCCTTTTGTGACCCATCCCCCAGAGGCTGTGACCCAGTGATTGAGAAACACCAATCTAACTTAAGTAGTAATTTTGCTGCGTCCATGTTAATTATACAGGAAAAAGAAGGAAGAATAAACGGCTGATTTTCAGAGATGTTGTACATCTGAAGCGCCAACTGACTTCACCCAGGTGAGCTGTGAATTTAGGGTTAGAACTTTCCCCCAGCTTCAGTGGGCAAGTGGGACTGGGATAGAGTGGGTCCTGGATCGTAGTACCATTCTTTCCTTCCCCCCAATACACACAAAAGCCCCTTTGTGGATGCTTCACTATTTGATGGACTGATGTGTGGGAGGTGGTGGGTCAGGAATGCAACCATACTGGAAACCCATGGAACTTTTGTGGACAAATGAATGCTTTGCACCAATTTTCTCATTCACCGTGTGAGACCCCTCCTTCGGGCGCGGGAAATTATCTTGTCAAATCAGATTAATGGGCAAAGGCCAGGCTGCCATGCAGCTAGAGAGGGATGGAGAGCAGAAAGCCAGCCTGGATACTTAAGGCCTTTGTGGCTCTTGGGGGATTAGCTCTTTCATTGTTGGAAGCCACAAAAGCACCCTGTGGCTGGAGATAGGAGAAAACTTGGCCTCCCCAAATGGAAGAATCCTATGGCAGTATTGTGCCTCGTGGGGTGAACTGTCCCTTAGCCCCTATTCTGGAGGACAGGGTTTATGGTTCAAAGTGCAATTATAATAATCTAATTTGTCCCTCTATAAAGGGCAGCAGGGATGAATTCTATGACACAGGAAAATTCAAGAAGTTCTTTGAAACTCAAGCAAAAGCTTTTTAAGAATAATGGAAATAAACCTTAAGAGACACTATCGAGCTCACCAGGGCCTAGATTTAACTACTTACCTCTGTTTGCAAAGTCCATTTAATTTCTATTATTTTCCCACAAACAAATGCTTCAATACTATTTTTGTTTTAAAAACAAACAAAACCTTATAGCATCCCTACGCATGAGAAGCACCTGGAGAACTAGAGCAGTGAGCACACTAAAGGAATTCACTTCACCTGCATAAGTGGGGATCCCATTGCCCTTCCCTGACCTACAACTATGCTACACTCTGTGTCACTCTTAGTAGTCTGCTCCTTAGCCCTTCAATGATATTGCTCTGCCCATGGCTCCCCCTGTGCAAATGGCCTTCGAAGGGTCTTCTGTGCCTGGATGATTTTCATCCCAAGGCTGAAAACCGAAGATAGTTTAGGAAAGAGATTTGCATTTTTAATCTTCCAAGGGATCATTAGAATCAATAAATAATTTTGAAAATGATGGAAAATCCTTGACAATATCCTTTTAATTGAGAAAGGTAAATTACTGGGATACAACCAATGGCTGAATAAACTTCCATAAACCTCACTGGAAGCTTCACTGCCATGAAAGTTGCAGAGTCACTTGTAACAGGCATAAATCGTATTTTCTGTAATGATATAAATACAGAAAGTCTGGCTAATGAACAGCCATGCAGCTGCTTCTTACAAATCCAAGTGGAAGATTCAAAGATCAGTTCTAATGGCTGGTGAGTTGAAAGTGACATACTGGACCAATTTCAGAGTAGCAGCCGTGTTAGTCTGTATTCACAAAAAGAAAAGGAGTACCAATAGAAGAGGTTGGGAGCATGACCATTACTGCATACCCCAGATATTGTCCTTTCTAATAGCTGCTATGGTTTCCTCTATCACTCTGCAGAGGGATCTTTGCCCTCTTTGAAACAGGGACTGATCCAAAGCCCAACAGATTCAATGGGAGTCTCTCTTGGCATTGATATCAATGAGTTTTGGATCACGCCTACAGTAAGCACAGCAAGAATAAAAGCCAGTATGGATGGAAAGGATTGCCAGGATATGTCAGGAATTCTCCCACATTTCTAGGGTTTCTTGGGTAACACAGGTATAGCTGAGTCAGAATTTACTCTAGATATTTGCTCAGAATTAATTCCAGTCCTGATGCCTCAGTCACCTCCTTTGGCAGATTATTCTACTGACCTCAGTGTTCGACCATTTTCCCTAATGTCTTAAGTTTCCTTTTTTTTAAAATTTAAGGCCTTTATTTGTAATTTTACTACCCATAATTCACTTAAATCAATATCCCTCTTTTCTTCCTCAAATATCTGTGACACAGGTAGATAGCAAAATCCCCCTTAGTCATCTTAGGTCTTGGTCAGAAAACAGCTGCATATTGTGTAAATATGTGCCTCCTTTGCACAGGCACCACTCTGTATGTGCATGCAAATCTGGAATTTCGAAACACACACGACTAGATAGGCCTTGTGTGCATTTGAAGCTATGTGCATTCACAGTGCATGTAAATGTCTGCCTATTTTCTGACTACAAATCAGGCCTCTTGTCTCAAAGGTGTGCTCACTATGTTAAGTCTTCCTAACCTCACAGTTGTATATCAAGCCGTTTCATCCTTTTACATTTTTAGATGACATTCTTAATCAGTCAATATTTCCTTCACAGAATTGCAAGAAGTTAAAAATTGTAGAGCACTTCAAGTGCACCTTTGTCAGGATTGAAAACAGTCAAGTTTATTAAATTGAATCAAATTTAAAGAGGAATTCTATATACTTTCCATTCCATTTGTTTTAGTCTTCTGTACTTTCACCCTTCCACCTTTTACTGAATGTATGTGCAATCTTTCCTAGATTGGTGTCCATATAAAATCTTCTTCTGGATTATTTATGAAGATATTACATTTTATTGGCCTAACACTGACCCATCTGGATCTCACTGGATGTACCTCCGACTTTGAGGTTGCACTGTTTATAATTGTGTTCTCATTGTGTAATCCTTTTGTCAACACTCAGTACATGTCACACTTTTCTTTTCCAATTGATATCACTTTCCCAAGTAAGAGGTGCAGTAAAACTTTCTGATGATCTTGCCTGGGGATGCTAATAAAACAGGGAAAAACTAAACGGGTGCAAAACTATGGAGCTGGCACAAAATAATCACATAGTGTAATTAATTATGCATGGTGCACTTTCAGAGTGGGGAGATGCTAACTGTAAGAACTGATAGAGTCAAGTTAGAAGAGAAGTTATCCTTGATCTACTTTTTATTCAGAGGGGGAACAGATTGAGAACGAGAAAATAATAGACCAGACTATAACATTTTTGAATTCACCATTGTAAGGAAAGGTTTCACAGAAAGAAGCTGTACAAGGCTACTAGATTTCAGGAAGGCGAAGTCTGGAGAACTAAGAAAGCTGGTCAATAAGGTGTGATGAGAAGTATGGAAATCCAACACTGTGGAAGCAGCCTGAAGGATCATAAAAACCAGCATAATTACGGTGCAACATATTACCCCTACAAGTAAGTATTTCAGGAGCCACCAGTTGCCACTCTAGCTTTACAAGGAACTGCTTAGAGGTCACCAGCAAATCTCAATGGAAATGGAAGAGGTAACCAAACAAAAATATTAACAGTGGTGTAAGGAAAAAGGAGCAAATATGCAAAAGGAGTTAAGGCTATCAAAAGGGTGTGAAAGGAAATAAAAATGGCTTTTGCAATATATTGGGAGAGAAAGAATTATCAGAAAGAAAGAAGGTCCATTAACATATTAGGAGAGGTTATATCAATGATCAGTCAAAATGGCTGAGATACTGAATTCTTTTGGTTTTTAATAAGAAGAAAAACAAAAAATCATTTGGACAATTAAATAATGAAGATCTTGCAAAATGGCTATTGATAAAGTAGAGATAAGGGAATAGCTAGAAAAAATGAATGTATGCAAAACTACCAGTAGATAATATGTATATATATCCTGGGATATTAAGGAAAAATAGCTGACAGACATACTGGATCACTGACAATTAGTTTCAGAAATCTCTAGGGAACTAGGGCGATATTGGTGGCCTGGGGTAAAGCAAGTGTGGATTCATTTAAAACTTTACCTTGAGTTCTGGTCAGTCCATTACTAGAAAAATGTTGACAAACAGGACAGGTTTAGAGAAGAGCAAAAAAAAAAATGATTATGGGATGAAAGGACATGTATGTGGAAATGTTAAAAGAGCTAGATATATCTAGGCTGGCTAAACCTGAACTCAGACTTAACTGTTTACAAATATTTGATGGGTGTGAACAATGAATGGGAAGAAATTAATGAGGAGAGTACGAGGGGGTAAAATTTGAGCTAAATTGGATGAAATTAGGAAAGGGAAGATTTAGATTTAAATTTTGACATATTCCTGTGAGTGAAATCTATTTGGTAGTGGCATATTCTCCAAGTGAAGTGGTGAAAGCCCAGTCACTTGGGATATATGCATCTACATGGTCATACCACAGAGGAAAATTCTGCATAGACACATGGGACAGACTAGATGACTTAACAGGTCTTTTCTGCACCTAATTTTTATGACACTTGGATTCATTGGGTCTAATGTTTTTTAATATCTTCATAAACTCTCTGAAGAAAGACACAAACAGAACATTGATCATACTTGCAGACAAGACCAAACACTACAATAAAGAGGGAACAAAATTAAAAGAAGCATGAGGGTTTCCAAAACTTTGGCACCCAGTGGAAAGTAATATTTTCGGATTAGGTATAAAAGTACCATACGTGCAGTGCGATAGTCAAGAGTCTGTTCTTTCATTAGACTCTAAGCCAATGTTTTCAAATACCTCATCATAAAGTTTGCCATACATATTCTTAGCCCAAAAGCTGACATTTTTGTAAAATATAAATACATCTCATTTGTTTGGTGATTTTCATTTAGAGGAAGAAAAGAATAATGAAAACTATTTTGCCTGGGTTTGGTTGCTTTAGAAGAGAGGTGGATGTTTATTTACATTTGTTAATTTAAAATATGATACTTTATTATTACTTAGTAACAGACAGGTATCTGGACATAACTAGACCATTAAACATTTTTCTTTCCTTTACTGGTTTTAGTCCTTAATGTTGTTTTATTATATTTGTATTTGATGTAATCAGAAACATTTTCCTAAACACCACAACCACAAAGGTTTACCAAGGTGGGACTATTGCATAATTCCTACTAAGAATGTATATAACTTGAAACACATTCCTCAGACTGAGATATCCATAGAAACTGAGGAAAAGCTTTAAAATAGGATTGTGGGCTCTCTTCAGTTTGCAAAGAGACTGAATACAAAAATGTTACAGTGTATTCTAATTGGACACTTACCTTCAGAGGAACCAATACCAGGGCAATCTCTTCAGCAAGGCACTTACTCTGTTATTTCAACTTCAGGTGCATAGTTTCTTAATACAGCAAAAGAAACCAACAAGTACAAATTTTTAAACAAGTTATCTCTAGAGTTTACTCAAACTGCTACTTACAATCCGAGGTTTGAAGGGTGGCTTGATTTTCCTTTGTTCTAGAAGAACCCAGTCAATTTCCTTAAAGAACGGATGCTGTTTAATCGCGTCCTCCCCATTTTGCGATGCCACACAGCCTAGTCGCTTATTTGGATTTTTGGTCATGAACTGAGGAAAGGAGAAGTTACAAAATATTAGTGACATATGGTTCATAATTATTTGCAATCCAACCACACATTCTCAGTGCAGCTCCTTGTAAGGATACTCTCCTAGAAAGGGCTGTATTTCCTGCATGAGTGATAGGAATCCCTCTAGGGGAACTCATCTGAGACTCCTACTTGTAAATCTCATGGGGAAAGGCTCCCTCAACAATTTCAGGAATTTCCTAATTTCACCTGGGTGGGAACAGACTCCCTTTCAGTATTTCTACTCCTGCTTCCAGTGTTAGACAAAACTGGTAAACACAGCAGCAAATTATTAAACCCTCCAGAGTCATCTTCAGGATAAAGAAAAGGAGTACTTGTGGCACCTTAGAGACTAACCAATTTATTTGAGCATAAGCTTTCGTGAGCTACAGCTCACTTCATCGGATGCATAAAGGATAGAAGTTCAGGGAGGCTATTATTTTAGCCACTCTGATTTTGTCTGCCATAAATATTATTTTAGATTTGTTAATTCAATTGTCAATTCAAGAATTGTTAATTCAATTGCTTTTCTTGAATTCATACGATCACAATATGGATGCTGTAGCAGACATGCTGGAGATGGAAGAAAAGGTGCAGGGACCTCGTCCTTAGTTCCCAGCGCTCCCACAAAGGACGTAGGCATAATTTATTTGTTTGCACTGGCAGTGATAGAAGGAGACTAAGTCACACTCTAAGCAGCTGCCAGAGGGAGTGTATTCTCATCCTGGAGTGGGCTGGGGCATGGCTCTGCACCACCCTTACACAAGAGCCAGTGGCTCTGAGACTTGGCTGAAGAGAACATAGCCTATGACTATTCTCTACATGTGTAGCAAAAGCTGCTGATAGTGAATTCTACTCAGTGCCTCTTGAGTCATTATACCTGCTCCTGGCCTCTGCAGGTATAATGCTGCCAGGAGGCCCCTGCTTAGGTGCTACCCTTCTCTCCCTTGCTCCCAATAAGGGCCAGATTCTAAGAATCATAATTAAGATAATAAATATTTCATGACCATGACTTCTGTGAAAACAATATAATTCAGGGTGTTCCCATAAAAAGTCACGCACTGCATGTAGTCACACTCAGGTGAATTCTGCATGGCTGTAAATGATACTGGGGAGAATAAGGTCCCATGGACTTTGTCACTCTGGCCAATGTGTGAGTGAGCTAGATTCTTCCATGAAATTTTACATATTTGGCTCTCTATATATGCAGTATACTTGAGTATGGGAGAGTGATCAGGGTTTTAAAACAGTTAAACACTATCAGTTAAATATTATTAAATACAAATTTTTGAGTTTTGCACTTTTTCCAATGACCAGAGCATCCTTCCTCACAATTTCCAATGGCAAACAATCAGCTTCATGTGTATTTTGGTGCTTTGTTAGCTTTTCATATTCTTAAGCCAGTACTGGCAGCTTTTTAACAGTATTCTGATGGAAAATAAACTTAATGAGAATTAAAATATTGACTTTTCCTTCTATTTTAAAACTCAGGTTACAATCTTTGCATTTTTTGTCTGAGCTAGGATGAGAACTTCCAGGTGCCTTTCTCTTGAAAGAGCAGTAATATTTTACATCCCTGCCATGCTTTTCATCCAAAGTACTTCACAAACTGCAATCTGACTGAAAACCAGCCTCTACAGTGGAGGAAGACAACCGGCCACTGCACAGCATATTCCATAACCATGAGTGATGGGGAAATATTGGCTAAGGGCCCTGCAGCAAACAGATATGGCAGTGGGATTGTTAGCGTCCTCCACGGAGGATAGGGCATTGCTTTTTACAGGATAATCTGCATAGCCTGCTTCACAGTTAGGGTTGCTAAGCCTTAAGGATTTTGTTTCGGTAGGGTTTTGTTTTGTTTTGTTTTCTGATTCATCCCTGTAAAACTTATTTCAGCTGCTACAGAAGCAGTTACAGCAGCCCTTAACATGGTCTCTCCCAATGAACACGTGACCCATAGCTGGAACAGCAATTGATAGGAGCATAACCGACTATCTTCTTAAAGGTACAGTGCATTTCTTCTGCAGTACATTGTGGTTCAAAATATCATATCAGCCAACCCAAGGACAGCACTTCCAGCTTGGTCTGAAATTCAAGTGAGCTATTTTCACTGTTTCTCCAGGTTCCCCAATAGAAGGCAAGTCTCATGTCAGTAACTGCCTGTATTTTCTGCTAGGGGAAATAAAAACAATTTTTGAAAGAGACTTTATCAAAGGATGACGATATACTGAGAAAACCACAAAACACATTCCCAGGTTCCTCTGCTTTATTCACACACAGGAGAAGATAAGTGACTGGGAGAGAGAGGAGACCAGGAACCAGCAGCACTGCACCTTGGAGAAGAATAACATGGAAGCCATATGATATGCTTTTTGTGCTGTGTTATCCAGATATCAAAGCAATATAAGCTGGTCTCTGTCTATATCTGGACCTATCCTCATACCAGGCTGCAGGCATCGGCACAAGTATTTTTTTTTAAAGTGCAGGACATTAAGATGCTACTAATTAGGGTTGTTTAGTAGTCTACCCCACAACCTAATAGGACTCATATGTGGATACCAAGGATGAAGAGACCTGATGAAATAATACCAATAAAAGTATCAGGGGAAGGGATAGCTCAGTGGTTTGAGCATTGGCCTGCTAAACCCAGGGTTGTGAGTTCAATCCTGGAGGGGGCCATTTAGGGATCTGGGGCAAAAATTGGGGATTGGTCCTGCTTTGAGCAGGGGGTTGGACTAGATGACCTCCTGAGGTCCCTTCCAACCCTGATATTCTGCGTTTCTATGTTTGCCATCGTCTGTAATCTCTTAAAAGGCTGAAATGGACATTATCCAAAAACCCCTTTTGTCCTTTTTCCATGTGATAAATATCAGTTCATTTCCCCTCTATTTTCAGTGGAGCACAAGCCAGTGCAGATTATTCATCTCCCAGTTTGCCAAAGCATCACTGATGATGTAATTGTCAATACAATTATAGACTAAGAGAACTTTCCTATCAACCGCCACATGGCGGGATGGTGCTGATGCAGCAGAAGAACCACATCAAAAGCCATAGGATCATGTGTTAGTCATAGCTATTGCCTTTTTATTTATTGCTTTTTTATTTATTTATTTATTTGTTTGTTTAATTTCTTGAGGCTGGATCCTGCTCCCAGTGAAGCTGATGCCAAAACTCGCAATGGTTTAAATGGGAGCAGGACTGGACTCTTGCTGACATAGCAGTAAATTAAAATTAATACCATGGGCCCAACACTCAGTTACATTAATGCACCTTTACACCACTCTGGCAGTGTAAAGGGGTCTTAGTGTAAATGAGAATCTGATGCTGTAGGTCATGAGACTTAGGCAGCTAAGTGTTTAACAGACAAACTGTCCACGGTATTTAGGCACCTAAAGAAGCAGATCGGCACCCAGTGGGATTTTCAAAATCATCTCAGCAGATTAGGTGCCTAGCTCCCATTGAAATCAACTATTTAGGTGCTTTTAAATATCTGACTAGGCACCTATCTGCATCTTTAGGTGACTAAATACCTTGGAAAAACTGGCCCTGTGTCATTTTGGAAAATGTACCTTAGGTGTTTTTGCAAATTTTACTGTTAGAATGTGAAGAATATTTTCTATCAGGTCAATTCTAAAATAGGGTCAAATTTGGAGCTGAAACTATCTGATCATGTCCTTTTAATTTCTAGAACCAGCTTTAAACACAAGGAAGACCCATTAATAGGCCTCCATAGTTCTGTAGTGACTCAGCAATTCATGACCCTATTCCTCCAACTTTGGTGACCAAGAGATAAGGCGCCCAATGCAGCTTCCCATTCAGCCATCCCCTCACTCTGCAGGAGCAGAAACTGTAACAAGTCAGCTTCCCTCTTCTGATACTAGAAACAGAGAAGGTGGCATAGGAACCTGAACAGCAGCTTGGGAATCCTGAAATTTGCAAGAGCAGTACTGAGTGTCAGAAGGTCTCATACTTTGTAATTCAAGGAGAGCAAAAGTGCTTCATATATAGTCACAGCAAGGAATAGAGAGACCTTTGCTGGAATAATATGGACGGTGGTAAACATTTACGACTCAGCTGGTCTGTTGAGGCACAGCCAGCAGTAGGGTGCAGAGATGCACTGTTCCAGTGGAAGTTCCTGGGGTGCTGCCCATAGATAGGCACCAGATCTCTTGGAACAGATGGAGAACATGGTCATTGTTAACTGAAGCTAACATTCTAGACCTGGCACTGTCTGGTTTCAGGGTAGGACGTGGAACTGAAATTGCCTTAGGGGCACTGATGCATGATCTCCTCCTATCAAAGGCTAGAGGACAGACGTCCATTCTCATCCCCCAGGACCTCACAATATTTGACACTGCTGACCTCACCTGAGAGTGGTGGGCAGGGGTACAGGGCAATGCATTAAAATGGTCTTGAGTTTTTCCTAGAGGCATGCACCCAATGAATAGTACTGGGAAACTGCACCTCCACCAGTAGACCCCTGACTTGTGTAGTTCCACAAGGATCAATTCTCTCTGGTCTTTTTCAGTAGCTACATGCAACTAGTAGGTGAATGGGTCTGATGACACTGACTCAAGTGCCAGCAATATGTGGATGAGACACAGTTCTACCTGTCCTTCACCACATCTGACGATACTGCTATGACCTAGCATCAAGATGGCCCAGTGCTTGGATGAGATCAGCTTATAGCTGAAGAATGACTGGCTTAAGCTGAACAGCAGCAATAGAGAGTTGACACTGATGGGCAGAGGGAAACACTTTGAAGAGTTCACAGCCACTTTTGCAGTCTTTGGTTAAAAGTACACACCACAATTGGCCAATTCAGTCCATTGTGCAGGTGTACTCGTGAAGTTGGTGCTCAGCTCTCACATAGCTGCATCCAGGAGTAAAGCTTTCTATATCATCTCTGGTTGGCTAGCAGACTCCATCCCATTGTGGTGGATGATGATGATCTGGCCTCACTTATTCACACATTTCACTCCCTCTCAGCTGGAGTACAGTAATGTGATTTACCTGGGCATGAAGACTTCAGCACTTAGGAAACTCCCAGTAGTATAGAATCAGAACACTTCAGCACATGTTCTCCTACCACAAACACATCAAACCTGTCATTCATTCTCTACACTGATGTCCCACAATCAATTTTGAATCAAGTTCAAAGTCTTGGTCCTTATCTTCAAGGCACTCAAAGGCCTAGGCTCAGCATATCTAAAAGACCGCTTAAAACTCCAGGATAAAAAAGGGTGGTTGGCAACTTTGCTCCTTTGGCACAAGGGAGCTTGCTACAATAAGGGTAAAGCTCATCAGTGTGGGGGACAGAAGTTTCTTGGGGACAATCTGAGACTGTGGAATGAACTCCTCCACGAATTAAGGACCCTCAAAACCTCACCACCTTCTGCTCCAAGTGCAAGGCACATTTCTTTGACCTGGCCTTCTCTAAAAATCACATAGCAACGTGTATATTTTTTTTAAAATCCCCAAATGACCCAAACAAGATACTCAACAGCACATACTTCTCCCTCTGTGGAGAGGATGAGTAAACAAACAACATGTGATAGATGTTAGTCACATTGTTTAGTGCATTACTAGAAGGAGCTCAAATACTACGGTGATGAGCATGTCATAAGAACCTATACAGATGAGAATAGAGATTTTCCAAAAAAGGCTAGTGAAGTTATAACCCACTGGTCAGTGCAGGTTACATGTCTGCCTCTATGCCTGAGTCACAGATTATATGCATCTGTTACCAGCACCCATCTATAGGTTTAACTTTGGAGGTCCCCAGTTCAATCTCTGGGGTTGGCCAAGATGCCAGGCCGTCACACAAGTAGGAGCTCATCAAGGACTCAAACTAAACACCTCCAGTGCTAAACACAAATCCCTACAACTTGAACTAAGCAGACAGACTCAGTAGCAGGGGACTGAAACAGACTCATATCCTATATGGTCAAGCACAGAAGGAGATCAGTAACCCACAGACAGTGGAAACCAGAGGAAACTCATCCCAAGTGTCTGAAGCCTACAGCAGCTCAAATCCCAAATTCCACTTATGTGATGGCTCCCATACTGTGGATTGAACTAAGGACCTCCAGACCTCCAAATCTTTTAAGCCTGAGCTAAGCCACCAGGCTCTAAGGCTGAGAGCTTGAGCAGACCTATATCCTCGGTGGATCAGGTACCGAGGGGAATGCAAAACACACTGGCAGTAGGCTAGATAGACACAGCCTTTCTCTCCATCTCTAGCAGACAAACACAGTGCTGGGCACAATCTGGCTTGCTACACAATCTATCATGCATTCCAGCACTATCAGCAGTAAATATTCTCATTTCAATGAATAATTGTGCCTCTCACATGACAGAATGGAACTTTAAATTGCATCTCCTACACATTCACAGAAACAGGCCTAAAAAAGATCTGTTCTTGTAGGATAAATAACGTGCTGTGGTTAATGTTTACTGGAAAATTGTCCTTAGATTTTTTTTGTGGGAATTAAAAATGGAAAATTGATTCTTGCATACAATTTAAAATTTAAAACACTGATCTGAAAATTACATTTGAGGTAAATGTATGGCGTTTTGTTAAATTTTCCCCGAACACTATTTGAAGGGCTGTGAAAATGTAGTGTCTAAAGAACAAGACCCATGTCTGAAAGTACAATGTAAGGAAATAAACTGTTCCAAAGCTAATCCCTTGTTAGTATTCAGCAGTAAAATACACAGACGCCTCTCTATTTCCTCTGTTTTTCCTGTTCTTCATCTGACAATGTGGCTAAAGTATTAGACAAAGATCACAAGTTTCTAATGTTCAGACAATAACTACACAGACACAAGCAGATTGCTAAATGTAAGGGGCCAGATGCTCAGCTGGTGTATACTGGCACAGTTCCATTGACTTCAACTGATTTATGCCAGCTGAGGAACTGGCCCAACCGGGAATATATCTTTTTAAAATATAAAAGATGGTTTATGGTTGTAACTCTCTTTGTAGAGTTTAAAAAGGGCATTAATGATAACAAACTACAAACAGAAAGACATTAACAAGGGATCACAGTAAGGTAAAAATAACCATGGCTAGTATCAAAAGATATTGGCAGAAGAACAGACTAACCAGAATTATAAACTGACAACAAATCAACATTACAGGAAACCAACCTACTATGTGTCATTGCATTTATTTTTCACAAAAATGTGTCACTTACACAATAGGTCTGATTGTGCATCTGGATTTGTGAGTCTTCAGCAAGCTCCGGGCACAAACATTAACAGCTAGACGTCTAGCTGCCTGTTTGCACCACAAATGAGATACACAAATGTAAATCATATGACTCCTAAAAGAGTGGAGAATGGCTCTGAAACTGAACATTTCATGATGAGTTATCATGGCACTTTCTCCCTATCACAAGTGTTTCCATGACAGGGGAGAATATATAGCCCAGTAAGATATGGATTTTTAGGGCAAGTCCTTGTATAGAGTGATGGGAACAGATATCTCATGTGGGCATGAACCAAAACCTCAATTCCAACAGCCCTGAACTTTAAAGAAGCTGAGATGCAGATCTGACTGTTGACAGTGGCCCCTGTCCATAATGAACCAAACAAAAAGTTGGAGCCTCATCTTCATGAGGGTTTAGACACTGATCCCAATGTTACAGCTCAGGTCCATAAATCTTAACCACTCAGGGAAAATAACTCACATGCCTTACTGTGCACAAGGCAGGACACATGAAAGAGTCATTTCAGCTAAGGACAAGAATAAGGTGCATAAAAAGAGTCATTGAATGATGCTTCTTGCCCCAGTGCTGTCCAAGTCAACGTTCACTCCAGCTTTCTGTGCCACTTGCAGAATGAAACCTTATACAGACCTTATTATGGTAAGACACAACCTTTAAAGTTCTTCTCAAACTGAAAGCCCCCAATTTACCACTGGGATGCAGTACGGGACTGATCATTAAGTAGATCGCGCAAGAATGTGTCACAATCACCAAAGTTACTGGGTGACATGCTTTGGCCACCTGACAAGCAAAACTCACCTGGATTTGACAAGATTCTGTCAATCACCCAGCTCACCTGGGGTGAAGGACCAAAGCAAAGTTACTTGCATTATAGTGGGAACATTTGTTTAAAAATGGCATTGTGTCAAGTAAGGAAAACAACATACAACTTTAAAATATTTTTTGACAACATGTTAAAAAAGGCAGCAGGGTGGCAAAGTTTATATGTGGATTAAAATAAAAACACTGACACTGTTTCTCTAATTACATAATGCTTCCCTTGCTCCTAGTGAGCATACAGTGTGTAAAGTGTCAGAGTGATAACACAGCTCTAGCTGATTGTGATTTTCCCTGAAACATGGTTCTGCCTAGATTTATACAGCATACAACCGCAAGGAACACAAACATTCTGTTCCTTTCCCACAAGAAGTGTAATTTATCCCAGGCCCCATTACCCTAATAGTGGCACTCTGAACTGTGGTTGAACTCCCAGTGGTGACTGTTCTAAACTACTGAAGGTAAATTCAATTTTTAGCAAGGGAATAAAAAGAAGAAAAGGAAAAAGGGGAGAGGGATAGCTCAGTGGTTTGAGCATTGGCCTGCTAAACCCAGGGTTCTGAGTTCAATCCTTGAGGTGGACCATTTAGGGATCTGGGGCAAAAATTGAGGATTGGTCCTACTTTGAGCAGGGGGTTGGACTAGATGACCTCCTGAGGTCCCTTACAACCTTGATATTCTATGATTCTATGAAAAAAGGAAGAACAAGAGAAAAAGAAATGGAAGACTCACTGCTTTTAAAATGCTGACAGCTTCTTTGCTGAGCCAGACTGGGTAGAGCACATCATCATGAAGGATGGATTCAAAGAGATCATCTTCATTGTCAGCTTCGAAAGGAGGTTGCCCAGCCATCATTTCATACATCAGAACACCCAAAGCCCACCAGTCTACCGAGGGACCATATTCTAACTCTTGGAGGATCTGTTAGGGAAACAGAGAGGTCAGATTTAATAAGCAACTTGAGTGATACTTTCAGATGCATGTTTATTGATTAGATATGAGATGCTTATCCTACTATAGTGTCTCAAGGAGGCCAAATCCTGTTGACTTCAATGCCAGTAGGCTTGGGCTTTTTACTTTGCAGCTCCTAGTCATATGACTCATATGGCTAAGTTTCAACATGTTGCACTGAAAAGCAACCCACAGTGGCGTTCTCAGAAGCATCAGCCAAGTTTATTGGTCTCCCCTAGCATGTTCATGAGTAAAACAGTTGTATAGCCTTCTATATTGTTTAAACCAAGTCGGGGAAAAGTCTACTGCATATGCAAAAAACTGGTGGCAAATGTAAAATCAGAACGTAACTGCCATCCTGGATCAAACCAATGGTCTATCTACACCAGTATGTTGTCTCTGACAGTGACCAATATCAGAGCTTCAGGATGAGTGTACAGAACAGGGCCGATGGAGTAATCCTCCCCTACCTTCCTTTCTTAGCTTCTGGCAGTCAGAGGTTTAGGGTCACCCTGAGCATGTGGTTGCATCCTTGACCATCTTGGCTAATAGCCATTGATGGACCTATCCTCCATGAACTTACTAAGGTCTTTTTTGAGTCCAGTTATGCTTTTGGCCATCACAAGATCCCATAGCAATGAGTTCCATAGGTTAATTGTGTGTTGCATGAAAAGTACTACTTCTTGTTTGTATTAAATCTGCTGTCTGTTAAATTCATCAGGTGACACCTGGTTTTTGTATTATGGAAAAGGATAAATAACACTTCTCTATTCACTTTTTCCACACCATTTATGATTTTACAGACCTCTATGATATCCCCCCTTAGTCATCTCTTTTCTAAGCTGAATAGCCCTAATCTTTTCAGTCTCTCCTCGTGTGGAAGCCATTTCAGACCACTGATCATCTTTGTTGCTCTTCTCTGAACTTTTACCAGTTCCACAATATCCTTTTTGAGATCAGGTGACCAGAACTGGACACAATATTCAAGTGTGGGTGTACCATGGATTTATATAGTGCCATTATGACATTTTCTATCTTAATGTCTCTCTCTTTCCTAATAGTTCTTAACATTGTTAGCCTTTTTGACCACTGCTGTGCAGTGAGCTGAACTTTTCAGAGAGCTATCCACTAAGACTTCAAGATCTCTTTCTAGAGTGGTAACTAATTTAGAACCCATCCTTTCATTGTCCCCTCTTGAACACTATAAATTGATTTAGATGGTACTGTTTCACAGAGATCTGCTAAGATTTATAATGGTCCTTTTAGTATGAATACTAGAAGCCAAAAGCATCCTCCTTTGAGAATTTTGTTTACAGCAGGAAAACGTGACACCCTTTCATGCAGCATCAACCCCACTGTACTATACTAAAGATTGTAGACTTTGCTTTAATTATCTTTGCTTCTTGGAAAAATTGGCAGGTTTTCTACTTATAGTGGCAGCAAGTTCCAATGTGTGACACAAGCAAGTCCATCTTTGTAGCAGACACCTCGGGTGGGTTAGAGTGATTGATTATTACTATATTACTCCAGGGCTACTGTTATTCAAAGAACAAGTTTAATTGTTGACTTTAGTCTGTTGGAAAGGAGTCTGCAGTTTGGCTGCAAAATATCAACACAAGAAGGTGACAGTTTAAAAAAAAAGGTATCGTGACCCCGGGCTGATAGCTGGAATGGCAACCACCATACACACACTCAAAGGTTATTAGCATTGTAGCTGGAATCCTCTGGGTAGGGATTATTGTACTCAGCTCTAGTGAATGGTGATTGTACTGCATATATAAAACCCATCCAATATTAATATAAGCACAGGTATCGGTCTAAGATTTGAGTCATAGTGCTTGGATCCAGATCTGAATGTCCCCAAAATCTGTAGGTGGTTGGACCCTGTGTTTTGGTTTGTGATATTATAGAAATACATTATAGAAATGTCAGCTGCAAAGTTGTCCTAAGAATTGAACTTCTCCATGGTCTGGTGTGGGAATGATCTTTGGATTTCACATTTTTGCTTTGGCATCCTGCCGATCAAAAGTAACATGAAAGATACAATGGTGACTCGAGAGGACAAAAGCAGTAGGAAGGCTTGAGGAAAAGGAATGGTGAGAAGCAAACACACAGGGAAAATGGGAGTTTTGCCACCTTCAATGGGCCCAAATTTTCATCTGAAAATGTCTAGGAGTTTAGTACTGCCTTTTTATTTAGTAAAAATTTATAAACGAATTCACAAAGTACACAAAGTACAAAATCCAGAAAAGAAATAATGTTCACAAAGCCAGAACCTTACACAAACTCATTTTGCTCTCCTTTTCTTACTGGAGTGCTCTCTCAAACTGCATAAACTACCCTAGGCATAAATTGTGGTACCTTTAAAATGAGTTACCTTGCCTTTGCACTTACCAATACTTGATATCATCTAGTGCTAAAACTACAGATTTCCACTTTATCTTTACTTAGCAAACAACATTTTCCCCCTGCAAAATAATGTTTGATTAAACAAATGCTGATATAACTTTTTGCCCCAGCATCCTTAGCACAAATGCAATATGTGTGAGATACATGTAGGCCGCCTTTACTAGAGAGGACTCTGAACTTTATTGGGAGTGTTCCAGTTGGGAAGATCCTGTGTGCTGCAATCCAGCCTCAGAGACCACAATTCCCATGATGTCTTGGGGAAAGAGAGAGAGAGAGAGAGAGAGACTTGCTCTTCCAGGAGTGCAGGGAGAGCAGGCGGTGGACTCCATTTTTGGGGAGAGGAGCCAGATTACTGGTGTGGAGCTCTGTCCATACCAGGAACTGCTGCTAGGAAGTTAGAAGCTGCTGCTGAGAACCTGCTGGGGCTTTGATTGAGCAGGGAGCCTCAGAGGCTGTTAGTGACTTCACTGAAGCCAGGGCAGAGACTGTTGCTGTGCCTGGAGCTGACTGAGGTGGGCCTGCAGTAAAGGCAGCGTGAGTAACCCTCACTCTTGTTTGGGAAGGTACTTGCATGGGAAGGGGCACAGCAGAGTCTGAGGAGAGGCAGAATGATCGTCCCATCGAACCAGGAGCCAGAGCTGCTGACATTTGGTGGAGCCAACTCCAGTCTTCAGAGGGGTTGTGCAGCTTGTTGCCTTGGCTGGACGGATACACAGAACCAACAGCGTGCTGTCTCCAAGTGCTCCCATGCAAGCAAGTGTCTAGGACTCTGAAATCCAGAGGAGTGTACACTGCAGGGTGGGGTAAATGGTGGCAGTGTAAATGCCAGTTACATAAGTTTAATTTATTACTGTATACTATATTTGTTAATTTATTTTATTCAACTGACCCTCTGGATTTAAATTAGTAGTGACATTTAATCTTAGTCAGTTATACCATGTTTCTTTAAGTTGTTAAGTAAAGGTGTGTTAACTCTAATTTAAGTATATTGGATGTATGCTATTATTAATTGGTATTTCTGAGTTAGACCCATGCCACAGATTTATTTATTATTATTATTTCTATTTGAAGGGGTTTATTCTGGAGGTTCCCAAGGCATGCCATTGAGTGTGTACAGGGGCCAGCCAGGTGGAGGCACCACCAATTTAAAATTCCTTTAGGAGTAAAGGGACTGCAGCAGAGGGATGAATAGAGGATTCCCACCTATCCAACAGCACCACTGGGATACTCAGGATCTCTTTTAATGTCAACATCGGGCGCCCAGACACACAGGAAAGTCTATTGATAGAGATTCTCTAGGTTTTAGTCAGGCAGAAAGGATGGAAGAGGATAAAGTATGGGCCACATCAGACGAAAAACATTCACATAAAGAATCTGACAGCAGAAAAGGGCAGACAAATAAACAGTGACAAGTTTTTCAAGTGCCTGTACACAAATGTTAGAAGTCTAAATAATAAGATGGGTGAATGAGAGTGCCTCATGTTAAAGGAGGATATTGATATAATAGGCATCACAGAAACCTGGTAGAGTGAGGACAATCAATGGGACACAATCATTCCGGGGTACAAAATATACCGGAAGGACAGAACAGGTCGTGTGGGGAGGAGGGAAGGGGAGGGGAGTGGCACTATATGTGAAAGAAAATGTAAAATCAAATGAAATATAAATCTTAAATGAATCCACATGTTCCACAGAATGGATAGTAATTCCATGCTCTAATAAGAATATAACAGTAGGGATCTATTATCGATTACCTGACCAGGACAGTGAAAGTGATGATGAAATGCTAAGGGAGATTAGAGTGGTTATCAAAATAAAGAACTCAATGACAGTTGGGGATTTCAATTATCCCCACATTGACTGGGTACATGTCACCCCAGAATGAAATGCAGAGACAAAATTTCTCGATACTTTAAGTGGCTGCTTCTTGGAGCAGCTGGTGCAGGAACCCACAAGGGGAGAGGCAACTCTCGATCTAGTCCTGAGGGGAGCGCAGGATCTGGTCCAAGAGGTAACCGGACCACTTGGAAATAGTGACCATAATATAATAACATTTAACATTTAACATTCCTGTGGTGGGAAGAACACCTCAAGAGCCCAACACTGTGGCATTTAATTTCAGAAAGGGGAACTATGCAAAAATGAGGTGGTTAGTTAAACAGAAATTAAAAGGTACAGTGACTAGAGTGAAATCCCTGCAAGCTGAATGGACACTTCAAAGATACCATAATAGAGGCTCAACTTAAATGTATACCCCAAATTAAAGAACACAGTAAACGAACTAAATGCCCCTCTGCCATGTACATTGGTCAAACTGGACAGTCTCTACGTAAAAGAGTAAATGGACACAAATCAGATGTCAAGAATTATAACATTCATAAACCAGTTGGAGAACACTTCAATCTCTCTGGTCACGCGATTACAGACATGAAAGTCGCTATTTTACAACAAAAAAACTTCAAATCCAGACTCCAGCGAGAAACTACTGAATTGGAATTCATTTGCAAATTGGATACAATTAACTTAGGCTTGAATAGAGACTGGGAGTGGCTTAGTCATTATGCAAGGTAGCCTATTTCCCCTTGTTTTTTCCTACACCCCCCCCCCCACGTCCTTGTTAAACCCTGGATTTGTGCTGGAAATGGCCCACCTTGATTATCATACACATTGTAAGGAGAGTGGTCACTTTGGATAAGCTATTACCAGCAGGAGAGTGAGTTTGTGTGTGTGGGGGGGAGGGGGGGCGGGTGAGAAAACCTGGATTTGTGTTGGAAATGGCCCACCTTGATTATCATATACATTGTAAGGAGAGTGATCACTTTAGATAAGCTATCACCAGCAGGAGAATGGGGTGGGAGGAGGTATTTTTTCATGCGGTGTGTGTATATAATAAGATCTTCTACACTTTCCACAGTATGCATCCGATGAAGTGAGCTGTAGCTCACAAAAGCTTATGCTCAAATAAATTGGTTAGTCTCTAAGGTGCCACAAGTACTCCTTTTTTTTTGCGAACTAAAAAAGAGCCACTATGGCTTAAAAACCATGTAAAAGAAGCAGTGAGAGATAAAAAGGCATCTTTTAAAAAGTGGAAGTCAGATCCTAGTGAGGTAAATAGAAAGGAGCACAAACACTGCCAAATTAAATGTAAAAATGTAATAAGAAAAGCCAAAAAGGAATTTGAAGAACAGCTAGCCAAAAACTCAAAAGGTAATAACAAAATGTTTTTTAAGTACATCAGAAGCAGGAACCCTGCTAAACAAACAGTGGGGCCCCTGGATGATCGAGATACAAAAGGAACACTTAAAGACGATAAAGTCATTGCAGAGAAATTAAATGAATTCTTTGCTTCAGTCTTCACGGCTGAGGATGTTAGGGAGATTCCCAAACCTGAGCCATCTCTTGTAGGTGACAAATCTGAGGAATTGTCACAGATTGAAGTGTCACTGGAGGATGTTTTGGAATTAATTGAGAAACTTAACAGTGACAAGTCACTGGGACCAGATGGCATTCACCCAAGAGTTCTGAAAGAACTCAAATGTGAAATTGCAGAACTATTAACTATGGTTTGTAACCTGTCCTTTAAATCAGCTACTGTACCCAATGACTGGAAGATAGCTAAAGTAATGTCAATATTTAAGAAGAGCTCTAGAGGTGATCCTGGCAATTACAGACCAGTAAGTCTAACGTCAGTACTGGGAACATTAGTTGAAACAATAGTAAAGAATAAAATTGTCAGACACATAGACGAACATAAATTGTTGCGCAAAAGTCAACATGGTTTCTGTAAAGGGAGATCGTGTCTTACTAATTTATTAGAGTTCTTTGAGGGGATCAACAAACATTCGGACAAGGGGGATCCAGTGGACATAGTGTACTTAGATTTCCAGAAAGTCTTCGACAAGGTTCCTCACCAAAGGCTCTTATGTAAATTAAGTTGTCATGGGATAAGAGGGAAGATCCTTTCATGGATTGAGAATTGGTTAAAAGACAGGGAACAAAGGGTAGGAATAAATGGTAAATTTTCAGAATGGAGAGGGGTAATTAGTGGTGTTCCCCAAGGGTCATTCCTAGGACCAATCCTATTCAACTTATTCTTAAATGATCTGGAGAAAGGGGTAAACAGTGAGGTGGCAAAGTTTGCAGATGATACTAAACTGCTCAAGATAGTTAAGATGAAAGCAGACTGTGAAGAACTTCAAAAAGATCTCACAAAACTAAGTGATTGAGCAACAAAATGACAAATAAAACTCAATGTGGATACATGTAAAGTAATGCACATTGGAAAAAATAACCCCAACTATACATACAATATGATGGAAACTAATTTAGCTACAACTAATCAGGAGAAAGATCTTGGAGTCATCATGGATAGTTCTCTGAAGATGTCCACGCAGTGTGCAGCGGCAGTCAAAAAAGCAAACAGGATGTTAGAAATCATTAAAAAAGGGATAGAGAATAAGACGGAGAATATCTTATTGCCCTTATATAAATCCATGGTAGCCCACATCTTGAATACTGCATACAGATGAGGTCCCCTCATCTCAAAAAAGATATACTGGCATTAGAAAAGGTTCAGAAAAGGGCAACTAAAATGATTAGGGGTTTGGAACGGGTCCCATATGAGGAGAGATTAAAGAGGCTAGGACTTTCAACTTGGAAAAGAGGAGACTAAGAAGTATATATAGAATCATGAGTGGTGTGGAGAAAGTGAATAAGGAAAAGTTATTTACTTGTTCCCATAATATAAGAACTAGGGGCTGTCATAAATATAAAGGGAAGGGTAAACCCCTGTGAAATCCCTCCTGGCCAGGGGAAAGCTCCTCTCACCTGTAAAGGGTTAAGAAGCTAAAGGTAACCTCGCTGGCACCTGACCAAAATGACCAATGAGGAGACAAGATACTTTCAAAAGCTGGGAGGAGGGAGAGAAACAAAGGGTCTGTCTCTGTCTGTAGTCGTCTTGGCCGGGGACAGAACAGGAATGGAGTCTTAGAACTTTTAGTAAGTAATCTAGCTAGGTATGTGTTAGATTATGATTTCTTTAAATGGCTGAGAAAAGAATTGTGCTGAATAGAATAACTATTTCTGTCTGTGTATCTTTTTTGTAACTTAAGGTTTTGCCTAGAGGGGTTCTCTATGTTTTTGAATCTAATTACCCTGTAAGATATATACCATCCTGATTTTACAGGGGGGATTTCTTTATTTCTATTTACTTCTATTTTTTATTAAAAGTCTTCTTGTAAAACACTGAATGCTTTTTCATTGTTCTCAGATCCAAGGGTTTGGGTTTGTGGTCACCTATGCAAATTGGTGAGGCTTTTTATCCAACATTTCCCAGGAAAGGGGGGGTGCAAGTGTTGGGAGGATTGTTCATTGTTCTTAAGATCCAAGGGTCTGGGTCTGTAGTCACCTAGACAAATTGGTGAGGCTTTTTACCAAACCTTGTCCAGGAAGTGGGGTGCAAGGTTTTGGGAAGTATTTTGGGGGGAAGGA
Organism: Lepidochelys olivacea; assembly: GCF_965140295.1. Lineage (NCBI taxonomy): Eukaryota > Metazoa > Chordata > Testudines > Cheloniidae > Lepidochelys > Lepidochelys olivacea. Next base: position 176,162,934 of record NC_140413.1, on the reverse strand, counting down.
CGCGTCCAAACAGCTCTTCCCCAGTAACCAGTATCAGTTTGGTGGTGGTAGCGGCCATTCCAAGGATAACGGGGGTAATATTTGTTACCTTGGGGAAGTTTTGACCTAAGCTGGTAAAGATAAGCTTAGGAGGTTTTTCATGCAGGTCCCCACATCTGTACCCTAGAGTTCAGAGTGGGGGAGGAACCTTGACATGGTGGCACAGTGGTGGGATTAACCTGAAATCATTTTGAGATCCAGTTGAGATTTTTTGAACTAGAAATACAGATTTTAAAAAGGAATTTTTAGGAAGTCCAGAAGGCAGCTTTGAAACTGAAAGCAGCTTGGTTTCTCTCTGCTTTGTGGCCAAGCAGAGACAAAAGGGGATTATCTTGTGAATTGCAGGTTTTCTTTGCCTGGAGGCAGGGTACTTAACTCCTGCAGGGAAATTCACAGTCTTCCAACCCAGAGGTTTTTTTTTTTTTTCTTTTCTTCCTAAAAGTAAATAGGGGGTGTGTGCTCTACCCATTTGCCTGGAGACAAAAGTGGCAGGGTTTTTTTTAGGATTTTGATTTTTTTTTTGTTTTACAAGGAGCACAGGTTTGAAAAGAAATTTTTTTTCTTCTTTTGGCTGGGTAAGCAGGTTTCCAAGTAGTTGGAGGTTTTTTGCTTTAATTTGGGCCCAGAGCAGAGACAAGGGAATTGTCTTTTTCTGTAGGCTGACAATCACTATCAGAGAATAGGTATTCTATTCCAGCACAGCAAAATTTTACAGCCAAGTTTTGTTTGTTTATTTCTAAACCTCGGGTGTAAAGTTAGTTAAAAACAGAGAGGTTAGAATGGCCAAATCCTCAGCTCGACTACAGCTGGAATTAGCCAAATTTCAGGCTGAGGAAAAACAAAGGGAACATGAAAGACAGATAGAACTCATGCGGCTGAAGGAGGAGGAGAAGGAAAAAGAGAGGAAGCATGTGGAGGAGATGGAGAGGATAAAGGCCCAGCAGAATATACCAACAAACCCTAGCAATCCTTCTCCAGGTACCACTTCCCATCCCAGAAAGTTCCCCACCTACAAGGCAGGTGATGATACTGAGGCCTTCTTAGAAAACTTCGAAAGGGCCTGCCTTGGGTACAACATCTCTACTGACCAATACATGGTAGAGCTGAGGCCGCAGCTCAGTGGACCCTTAGCTGAGGTGGCAGCTGAAATGCCTAAAGAACACATGAACAAGTATGAACTGTTTAAATCCAAGGCGAGAGTCAGAATGGGGATAACACCCGAGCAGTCTCGTCGGAGGTTCAGAGCCCTAAGGTGGAAACCAGACATGTCATTTACCCGACATGCCTACCACATTGTAAAACATTGGGATGCCTGGATATCAGGAGCAAGTGTTGAATCTCCAGTAAATTTGCCCTTCCTAATGCAAATGGAACAATTCTTAGAGGGTGTTCCTGAGGAAATAGAAAGATACATCCTAGATGGGAAACCCAAAACTGTAATTGAGGCAGGAGAGATTGGAGCCAGATGGGTGGAGGTGGCAGAGAAGAAGAAAACTGGTCGCAGTTGGAGCGGAGACCAGAAGGGACCACCCCAGACCACACCCTATTACCGGGGGCCGCCCAAAGCCCCACCTACCTCCCAAAGAACCCTCCAGACCCCTTATCGTCCCACCACCCCGTTCTCCAGCAACCCTCCTCGCCCCAGTGACCCGTCAGCTGGACGATGTTTTAAGTGTAATGAGCTGGGGCATGTAAAGGCCAACTGCCCCAAGAACCCCAACAGATTACAGTTCATTGCACCGGAATCACACCAGAGGTCCACAGGCCCAGATACCTCCCAGATACCCTTGGAGCGGAGGGAAACTGTGAGTGTGGGTGGGAAGAAGGTCACCGCGTGGAGGGACACCGGAGCACAAGTGTCAGCTATCCATGCTTCCTTAGTGGACCCCAATTTAATCAACCCAGAGATCCAAGTGACGATTCAACCCTTCAAGTCCAACTCTTTCAATTTGCCTACAGCCAAGTTGCCTGTCCAGTACAAGGGCTGGTCAGGAATGTGGACTTTTGCAGTCTATGATGATTATCCCATCCCCATGCTGTTGGGGGAAGACTTGGCCAATCATGTGAAGCAGGCCAAGAGGGTGGGAATGGTCACCCGCAACCAGGCTAAACAAGCCGTGAGGCCTAGCTCTGTTCCGGAAACTTCTATCAGGACCCAGTCAGAGGTGATGGACCTGGACCCCAGGCCAATGTCTGCAACAGCAGTAGTGGATCCAGTCCCAGAGACCCAGACGGAACCAGTCCCAGAACCGGAACCAGCCGAACAACCAACACCAGACCCCGTGTCAGCACTGAATCCAGTACTTGCAACCTCAACACCAGAGGGCCCCACCGAACCTGAACTGGCAGCAGCCGATAACCCTACACAAGAGGCTCAGCCGGAGCCTGAATCCCAACATAGTGCACCAGCGGAGAGCGGTTCACAGTCAACAGAAACAGCTCCATCCCCTATATCGCTTCCAGAGGGACCAAGCCTAGGTCCACAATCCCATGAGGAACTGATGTCTCCAGCATCAAGGGAACAGTTCCAGACCGAACAGGAAGCAGATGAAAGCCTCCAGAGAGCTTGGACGGCGGCACGGAGCAACCCACCGCCTCTCAGCTCTTCTAATCGATCCAGGTTTGTTGTAGAAAGAGGACTTTTATACAAGGAAACTCTTTCTGGGGGACACCAGGAAGACTGGCATCCTCAGAGACAGTTGGTAGTTCCAACTAAATACCGGGCCAAGCTCTTGAGCTTAGCCCATGATCACCCTAGTGGCCATGCTGGGGTGAACAGGACCAAAGACCGTTTGGGGGGGTCATTCCACTGGGAGGAAATGGGCAAGGATGTTTCTACCTATGTCCAGTCTTGTGAGGTGTGCCACAGAGTGGGAAAACCCCAAGACCAGGTCAAAGCTCCTCTCCAGCCACTCCCCATCATTGAAGTTCCATTTCAGCGAGTAGCTGTGGATATTCTGGGTCCTTTTCCGAAAAAGACACCCAGAGGAAAGCAGTACATACTGACTTTCATGGATTTTGCCACCCGATGGCCGGAAGCAGTAGCTCTGAGCAACACCAGGGCTAAAAGTGTGTGCCAGGCACTAGCAGACATTTTTGCCAGGGTAGGTTGGCCCTCCGACATCCTCACAGATGCAGGGACTAATTTCCTGGCAGGAACTATGAAAAACCTTTGGGAAGCTCATGGGGTAAATCACTTGGTTGCCACTCCTTACCATCATCAAACAAATGGCATGGTGGAGAAGTTTAATGGAACTTTGGGGGCCATGATACGTAAATTCGTAAATGAGCACTCCAATGATTGGGACCTAGTATTGCAGCAGTTGCTCTTTGCCTACAGAGCTGTACCACATCCCAGTTTAGGGTTTTCCCCATTTGAACTTGTATATGGCCGTGAGGTTAAGGGGCCATTGCAGTTGGTGAAGCAGCAATGGGAGGGATTTACACCTTCTCCAGGAACTAACATTCTGGACTTTGTAACCAACCTACAAAACACCCTCCGAACCTCTTTAGCCCTTGCTAGAGAAAACTTACAGGATGCTCAAAAAGAGCAAAAAGCCTGGTATGATAAACATGCCAGAGAGCGTTCCTTCAAAGTAGGAGACCAGGTCATGGTCTTAAAGGCGCTCCAGGCCCATAAAATGGAAGCATCGTGGGAAGGGCCATTCGTGGTCCAGGAGCGCCTGGGAGCTGTTAATTATCTCATAGCATTCCCCACCTCCAACCGAAAGCCTAAGGTGTATCATATTAATTCTCTAAAGCCCTTTTATTCCAGAGAATTAAAGGTTTGTCAGTTTACAGCCCAGGGAGGAGACGACGCTGAGTGGCCTGAAGGTGTCTATTACGAAGGGAAATGTGCTGGTGGTGTGGAAGAGGTGAACCTCTCCATGACCCTTGGGCGTATGCAGCGACAGCAGATCCAGGAGCTGTGCACTAGCTACGCGCCAACGTTCTCAGCCACCCCAGGACTGACTGAACGGGCATACCACTCCATTGACACAGGTAATGCTCACCCAATTAGGGTCCAACCTTACCGGGTGTCTCCTCAAGCTAAAACTGCTATAGAACGGGAGATCCAGGATATGTTACAGATGGGTGTAATCCGCCCCTCTGAAAGTGCATGGGCATCTCCAGTGGTTCTAGTTCCCAAACCAGATGGGGAAATACGTTTTTGCGTGGACTACCGTAAGCTAAATGCTGTAACTCGCCCAGACAACTATCCCATGCCACGCACAGATGAACTATTAGAGAAACTGGGAAGGGCCCAGTTCATCTCTACCTTGGACTTAACCAAGGGGTACTGGCAGGTACCGCTAGATGAATCTGCCAAGGAAAGGTCAGCCTTCATCACACATCTCGGGCTGTATGAATTTAATGTACTCCCTTTCGGGCTGCGAAATGCACCCGCCACTTTCCAAAGACTTGTAGATGGTCTCCTAGCGGGATTAGGAGAATATGCAGTCGCCTACCTTGACGATGTGGCCATATTTTCGGATTCCTGGGCAGACCACCTGGAACATCTACAAAAAGTCCTTGAGCGCATAAGGGAGGCAGGACTAACTGTTAAGGCTAAGAAGTGTCAAATAGGCCTAAACAGAGTGACTTACCTTGGACACCAGGTGGGTCAAGGAACTATCAGCCCCCTACAGGCCAAAGTGGATGCTATCCAAAAGTGGCCTGTCCCAAAGTCAAAGAAACAGGTTCAATCCTTCTTAGGCTTGGCCGGTTATTACAGACGATTTGTACCGCACTACAGCCAAATCGCTGCCCCACTGACAGACCTAACCAAAAAGAAACAGCCAAATGCTGTTCAGTGGACCGGAAAGTGTCAGAAGGCCTTTAACAAGCTTAAAGCGACACTCATGTCTGACCCTGTACTAAGGGCCCCAGACTTTGACAAACCGTTCCTAGTAACCACAGATGCATCCGAGCGTGGTGTGGGAGCAGTTCTAATGCAGAAAGGACCTGATCAAGAATTCCACCCTGTAGTGTTTCTCAGCAAAAAACTGTCTGAGAGGGAAAGCAACTGGTCAGTCACTGAAAAAGAATGTTATGCCATTGTCTACGCTCTGGAAAAGCTACGCCCATATGTTTGGGGACGGCGTTTCCACCTGCAAACCGACCATGCTGCACTAAAGTGGCTTCACACCGTCAAAGAAACTAACAAAAAACTTCTTCGGTGGAGTTTAGCTCTCCAAGATTTTGATTTCGACATCCAACACATCTCAGGAGCTTCTAACAAAGTGGCTGATGCACTCTCCCGTGAAAGTTTCCCAGAATCAACTGGTTAAAATCGTCCTTGAGATGTTGAAAATATTGTTAGTCTTTATGTACTTGGTAGTATATTTAGAGATGCATGTGTCTTATTAACTCTGTTTTCCTAGAGCTCCAGGAAGAAATCCCAGCCAGTGTTTCACCCTAGCTGAGATTTGGGGGGCGTGTCATAAATATAAAGGGAAGGGTAAACCCCTGTGAAATCCCTCCTGGCCAGGGGAAAGCTCCTCTCACCTGTAAAGGGTTAAGAAGCTAAAGGTAACCTCGCTGGCACCTGACCAAAATGACCAATGAGGAGACAAGATACTTTCAAAAGCTGGGAGGAGGGAGAGAAACAAAGGGTCTGTCTCTGTCTGTAGTCGTCTTGGCCGGGGACAGAACAGGAATGGAGTCTTAGAACTTTTAGTAAGTAATCTAGCTAGGTATGTGTTAGATTATGATTTCTTTAAATGGCTGAGAAAAGAATTGTGCTGAATAGAATAACTATTTCTGTCTGTGTATCTTTTTTGTAACTTAAGGTTTTGCCTAGAGGGGTTCTCTATGTTTTTGAATCTAATTACCCTGTAAGATATATACCATCCTGATTTTACAGGGGGGATTTCTTTATTTCTATTTACTTCTATTTTTTATTAAAAGTCTTCTTGTAAAACACTGAATGCTTTTTCATTGTTCTCAGATCCAAGGGTTTGGGTTTGTGGTCACCTATGCAAATTGGTGAGGCTTTTTATCCAACATTTCCCAGGAAAGGGGGGGTGCAAGTGTTGGGAGGATTGTTCATTGTTCTTAAGATCCAAGGGTCTGGGTCTGTAGTCACCTAGACAAATTGGTGAGGCTTTTTACCAAACCTTGTCCAGGAAGTGGGGTGCAAGGTTTTGGGAAGTATTTTGGGGGGAAGGACGCGTCCAAACAGCTCTTCCCCAGTAACCAGTATCAGTTTGGTGGTGGTAGCGGCCATTCCAAGGATAACGGGGGTAATATTTGTTACCTTGGGGAAGTTTTGACCTAAGCTGGTAAAGATAAGCTTAGGAGGTTTTTCATGCAGGTCCCCACATCTGTACCCTAGAGTTCAGAGTGGGGGAGGAACCTTGACAGGGGCCACCAAATGAAATTAATGGGCAGCAGGCTTAAAACAAATAAAAAGAAGTTCTTCTTCACTCTGCGCATAGCAAACCTGTGGAACTCCTTGCCTGAGGAGGATTTTTATCCTCCAAGAGGATTTTTATCCAAATATCACCTATTATGTGAATGTAAGTTATGTCCCCTGATATCCATCAGAAATCCATCCACGCATAATTTTGCATATTTCCCATTCCATTTGGACGAACAGGGGAGTTTATTATATGTCACTTATCAGTACTTCAGAGAAGAGAAACAATGATACTCCCATACAGGTCTAACACAATATGATACCTTCAGTATGTTACACTATGTTAGGTCTTATCTATATAAGTCTTATTACACAGGTGAACACATCCCTGTTTTTAGGCCTGGGTACAGGTCATTGCTGGGAGGGAGCATCCGATTACATGTAGCGTCTGAAAGATTTAGAAGCACCTTCAAAGCGGCAATAGGGTTGTCAATGTGGACAAGGAGAAGAATAATGCAATGTGCAAGGAATGTGTTAGGGGAAAATGTTAAATGATAACATCATGCAATAACAAATCAGTCACTTTAGCTTCAATTTGACATTTTTGTTCTTCACCTTCTAGTACAGAACAAGACAAAAGAGTAGATAATAAAAGAGCAAAAGTTAAGTGTGTTTAACTGCTCCGGTCTTTTGGCAGTTGCAGCAAGGAGTGTATGACATGGGTATTTTGACATATGGAGTGACTACTCAATTTAAAGGAAAGGTAACATGAATAGGCAAATATCCAGTGGGAAAACATAATACACTATTACCCACTAACGAAAGAATGACAGACAACTGGCTACCAGCAAAGCTAAATAATTTACTAGAGAATACCGTCAAATACAGTACAGGAAACTTTTAAAAGCAAGGTTGCAACAGCTGACAAGAACAGAATCACAGACATTGCCCCTGCCTTATGCTCAAAGGTCCAGATTTTGCGAACTACTGGTGCTGAGTAGGTTATTCCTTGTAGAGATCCACAGATTTCAACAGGATTATTCATCCAGTAGTGCAGATGAGAGAATCTGGCCCACATTTTTCACCTTGCACATACAACAGATACAGTTATCCATGGATACCACAAGCTAGTTATGATTACTGGTAATATTTGTATGTGAAGTCTGTAAAAAATACCTCTGGAGCTATGTAGTCTGGCGTTCCGCAAAATGTAGTGGTTGTTACTCCGTTCAGAATCCCTTCTTTACACATTCCGAAATCCGCTAGCTTGCAATGACCCTCTGCATCCAGAAGAATATTGTCCAATTTCAGGTCTCTGGGATAATAAAAAGGTATAAGATTCAGTATTTAACCCTTTCTCTCAAACAGGCCAAATACTGCAACATTTTTGAGTACATGGCCCCTGTTTGACCTACAAACTGTAGGAAAGCACAAACAGGTAAGTGCACAGCAAAAACAAACAGAATCAGCTGTTCACTATGTGCATGTAGAGTTTGCAGGAGTCATTTTGGTGTAACAAGAAAATTGAGGGAACCAAGCACTTTGTAGGATTAGGCCCTTAAACTTTCATCAGCTGCATAAAAGTACAAGCCTCAAGGCCAACCCAACCGCACTCAGCACAGTATCAAGGATGAGTGTGAGAAGACTTGCTCCTGTATAATTCTCAAACCTAGGCCTGGCCAGGGGCCACTTTAGATTCCATTATACCTGAGGCCCTGTCTGCACCAAAGAGATTCACAGTGGACAAAGTCTAACAATGAAGTTATACGGGAGTCAAACTCTAATGTAGATCTGCTGTATCAGTGCAAAACGAGGCTTACCCAGTGATGCTTACCTGGGCATATTACTGAGTTACAATATCTGCAGAGTTGCACCACTGCAGCCTGTCTATATTAGGAGTCTGCACTGGTGTGTAATCAAACTGAAGTAATTGCATCAGCACAAATTCCTTAATGTAAACAGAGGCTAAGAAAAGTAGAAGTAGCCGTTCTAGCAATCAGGGATCATCGTCTTGCTCCAGACATGGCCCTTTGCCATGAGAGAAGAAAGACACCAAACTATTACTCCAGCTTGACTGTACTCAGAGGTTCTGTCTACGCTGGAGGATTCCTCCAGAGGCAGGCTACACAGGCTTTCCTTTTCCTTTGTGCTGCTGGAGTGGTGCAAAGAGCCAGAGCACGTTGGGGATCTGGCCTCAAAAACTGGTAGGAAGTTACCATTGGCAAAGGCTAGCAATGTTCTGAGATCTGAGATTGGCGGTGCCTCCACCTGGCTGGCCCCTGTACACACACACGCCAGGGCAGGGGTCGGCAAACTATAGCCCAGGGGCCGCATCTGACCCTCCAGAAGTTTTAATCGGCCCATGAGCTCCCGTCGGGGAGCAGGGTCCAGGGCTTGTCCTGCTCCGGCACTCCAGCCAAGGAGCAGGGTCAGGAGCTTGCCCCTCTCCGCGCGGCTCCTGGAAGCAGCGGCATGTCCCCCCTCTGGCTCCTATGCGTAGTGCAGCCAGGAGGCTCTGCAGGCTGTACCCGCCCCAAGCGCCACCCCCGCAGCTCCCATTGGCCAGGAATCACGGCCAATGGGAGCTGCAGGGGTAGCACCTGCGGATGGGGCAGCGTGCAGAGCTGCCTGGTCATACCTCCACATAGGAGCTGGAGGGGGGACACACTGCTGCTTCTGGGAGCTGCTTGAAGTAAGCGCTGCCCAGAGCCTGCACCCCTGACCCCCACCCGCGTCCCAACCCCCTGCCCCAGCCCTGATCCCCCTCCCACTCTCGAATCCCTCAATCCCAGCCCAGGGCACCCTCCTGCACCCCCAACCCCTCATTCCCAGCCCCACCCCACAGCCTGCACCCTGAGCCGGAGCCCTCACCCCCACCTGTACCCCAGCCCCAGTTTCATGAGCATTCATGGCCCACCAAACAATTTCCATACCCAGATGTGGCCCTCAGGCCAAAAAGTTTGCCCACTCCTGCTCCAGGGCATGCCTTGGGAACCTCCAGGAATAAATCTATTCTAATAAATAATAATAATAATAATAAATAATAATCTGTGGCATAGCTCTAACTCAAAATACCAATTATAAATAATACATATCCAATATACTTAAATTAGAGAGCAATGTTCAATAATCCATCTCCTAAACATTAAGGCAATATTTATATATCCTTTTAGGCTGAACGTGCACACAGAACACACTGCAATTTGAAGCACTTTTGAGTCAAATAAGGACAGTTTTATTGTTCCAGCACTCAAATAGCATCTCTTAAAGCCACTCTGTTCATTGTGCTAAATGTAACACTTAGCAGTTTCTAAAATTGGCATATTTTTCAGTCCTGCAATCTGTGATTTTAAGAGGGGCACAGTACTGCCAACAAAAGAATCCTCAATGCTGGAGTTAAAAGCAAGAGCTGTCAAATACACCCAGGAAAGAAGACATCCTATCATAATTTGCATGAAGTCACTTAAAAATATTGGATTGGGTTCCTCTACTAGAATTTTAGTTCAAAGTTCTGATTCCAATGAGCGTGAAGACTCAGGAGGGTAAGCTCCCAGCCTTGCAATACTTCATTATTTTCTTTGCATACAAAACTGTTCAGAAATAACCTCACAGGAATATAACACATTCATTGTTAAAGAGCAGCACAGCACATCCTAGCAGCTGGTTTCTAATCATTCTTAGCATGAATGTGTTTATGTCAAAAATACCCAATTCTCAGTTACTAGATTGGGAGGGGTCGAAAACATGTTGAAAAAGGGATATCCACCTTTCCTGTCTTGCACAGTATTTATACATTTTCTAAAAATACTGTTGATGATTATCTCATGATTTAATACAGTGGATACTGTGTACCATTCATTAATTTACCTGTCACTTGCCTTAGGTTGGACCAAGAGGGGTAGAAAAACACTTGAATGAAAAAGCAAACAAGTAAAGAAACAAATCGATAAAAACAACAAAAAGATAAGTAGAAAGTGTTTCTGCTTAGAGGAGCATTATGCAATCCTTTTGATTGTTATTTATTAATTTAAATGTATACAAAACTTAAAGAAGTGTCTGTCTGGGCTCTGAACACCTCTGCCATACGTTAAAAATACAAGCCAATAAATACAGACCAAAAAAAAGAAAGAAAAAAACCCAAAAAATAGCTTTTCCTAAGGCAAGGAAGGGAACAAAATCCCACTCTATGTTCACACTATACCAAATACTCAGCTGGAGCCAACTATGCTAAAACAGACTTAGTAGTATCATTCAGCCATATTTCAGCAATACTTGTGTAACATATATGCCTAATAGGGAGGTATCTCTTTAAGAAACCTATGCGAGGTAGGGGTAGGAGTGAGTTGTGCTGGGTCATTGTTGCTAGACAGATTTACCATTCCCCATCCAGAAGTTTCTAGAATTGGGTTTAGTAGTTTTGGATGCTCCAATAGGTTCCCTGTTGCTGGAGTCAGACTCCGTGAGGGCAAGTGGTCAGGGTAACTGCTTTACAAAAGGCCATGTGCCCTGCGAGAGTTGGGAGAAAGGAGCAGAAAGGAGGCTGTTTTCCCTAACTCTGAAGCATCTTGCAGCAGGTTAATGGCATTGTTAACTCTCCAGCTGGGAAGCATGGCCAATGTCAATTATAGAATGGGGAAATTGGGAGGGAAAAATAATTTCTTCTATTTTAATTGTATACTTTGAATGTTATTTGATTTTAGCCAAATTGTTTTTGTTAAATTGTCTCAACGAGTTTGATTCACCAACTTCTCTTTAAATGTGATAATGAGGAAAGAGTTATTTATATTTTGCTATTCTCAGTTTTGTATTTTCTCATAACGTTTTTTAAATCTATATATTTAACTGAGTAGTAAAGTAAAGTTAAGAGTCTGCATGGATTCCAACTCAAGATTCCCACAAGCGAATGGAGGGAAGATGATGCTTTTGACTGACCTGTTTAGATTTAATTAGTTTTCTTCATTTATGTTTATGTATAACTGTGAAGATAATATATAAGGATCATAAAATAGCCATGTTATGTTCTAAAATTAAATTATTACAGTAGAACCTCAGAGTTACGAACTGACCAGTCAACCACACACTCATTTGAAAGTGGAAGTATACAATCAGGCAAGAGCAGAGACCCCTCGCTGCCAAAAAAGCAAACACAGTACTGTGTTAAACTACAAAAAGAAAAAAAAAGGGAAAGCAGCATTTTTCTTCTGTACAGTAAAGTTTCAAAGCTGTATTAAGTTAATATTCAGTTGTAAACTTTTGAAAGAACAACCATAAAGTTGTGTTCAGAGTTACAAACATTTCAGAGTTACAAAAACCCTCCATTGCTGAGGTGTTCGTAACTCTGAAGTTCTAGGGTATTATTTATTGTATCTTTATCATAAGATTTTATAAAGTTATAAATTAACTTCATTCATATTGTTCTTGTTGGGACTTGAATGTGGGGAAGTTGACCCTGTGCAATCCTTGCTGAAAATCCTTAGAGACTGAATTCTGGGTCTCCAGCTACTTTTCTATGGGAGTTGGGAGTTTTTTAGTTACTGGAGAAGGGCAATGAAGTGAACTGTAGCCCATCCAAAGGTTACATTTGCAGAACTGAAGACCTCATTCCTAGTCAAATCACTCCAACCTTCCTTCAGCATGAATCAAGCATCCTCATCCACTGACAACCCAGCCATCCAAGAAATAATTAAAGGCAAAGTCACAAGAATCAAGATTTTTAACTTCATGAATCTGGTCTACACTTTATGAAACAGTCTGCCTCACCTTGTGTCCCTCCACCCACAACCACAGGGATCACGGGAGCTAATCCCTTGGTACCAACTCTTCTCAGTTCAGGCAGCATTGCTCCACTCTGTTGGCAACTGTAAAGAGCTCCAGCTGACTACCCACATAAGGTCCACCAGGGCAGGCCACAAAGTCTACTGTCCCAATACCAATGTAAGCACCCTCCTGAGTGCATTCCAGTACCACACTGGAAAAAAAGCCCCACCTCTAGGAACAAACAACAACAAAACAAAAAATCCCCCCACATCAACCCTTTCAACCTAGTGGGTCAACCATTTCCGCTCACCATCCTGGGCAAGCCCCAATTATAGAATCTGTCATTGTCATAGATAGGAGACAGATACTAACCAGCTCAAGCCTACCCCCTGCCAATGGGTTGGGATAAATAAAACAAAAGAGTTAACTCCAAAAACCACACAAGCCCTCCATGAGACACTGCTTCCATCGGAGTCACGAGTGCTACACACACAAGGGTATGTGTTCAGACAACACTGTGACATCATTTAGTAGATCTAACAAAGAGAAGACTGGACTCTTGAAGACTGGGAAATTTCTACTGTGTGCAAACACTCTGATGAGAGTTGCGAAACCATTTACAATCCAGGCTGAGCTAGCTGAGCTAATAAAGGGATCAACTACAGCACCAAAGCAGTGCTGCCAGGAAATTAAATCTTCTAGGTGGAGGTTCAGAAACAAGCTTGTATTTGTAGGGGTTTTTTAACCTTCCAAATTTGGAAATCCCCACGACCTATGGAGTAATAAAAGCTGCATTAGCAAGTTGACATGTTAGGGTCAAACAATCATAGCATGATTACATTTGACACAATCTGGAAACCAATTCCAGCTAGTATCAAAACAGAAGTTAAGAACAGAAAAAAGGTCAAAATGTGGCTAATTATGACAGACGATTGATTAAATTCAAGGGACAGCTCAGAAGACTGGAAACTCTGGAATTTGTAGTGATAAGACTGAGCCTGGAAGCTAACTATTCTTCCTAACTTTTAGCTTAACTCACTGATCTTGGAATTGGGGATTTCCCAGTGCTGGCAGAGGACACACTGGCAGCTGCTAGTATCTATTGTTTAACATTTAGTGAAGGCCAGCAGCATGCTTGACAATGAATAGAAAATAGATGAAGACATAGCCACCACCTCAAGGATCTTCTAACCTAAAACAATCCTAGAGAGCAATAAAACACAGACCGCCATGTGGTAGAGAGGCATAGTGGCACAGTTATTGGTTTTACTTGCTTAAGGGTAGATAGACATTTGTAACGGGAAAGTTGGACAGTGACTCTAAGATAATTAATAGACAGGAAGAGTCTGAATACATCAAAAGTGGATGATGCCATTTACATCACACAAGTTTAAACCTACCTGCAAATGATCATCACATATTAGTGCAGTGATTCTTGTAGCCTTCTTTATTTAAACAGTTAATATTTACTTGATTAGGGTTCACCTCTAGAAAAGCTAGAGTATGTGAGTTATCATTAAATGGAGGATCCCTGAGACACACATGAGGCATAAAAAAATCTTTAGTTAGCCAAGAATTCAACACCTATTATAATCATATAAAGGACAGTAAAAAAAAAAAAAAAAAAAAGAACTTGTATACTCATGGCCCCTTGTGGGGAAATCCATAGACAGGAGAGTGTGTGACATGCTAGTTTCCACTATCCTGATCTTCCCAATAATGTTCTAGGTGCCACCCTCTTTTACGCTAGTGCCCATTTTAGCCTATGCATATTCATAATGCATATATACCCCTTTTCTTCTTATCTTAACTTCCGCAACCCACTTATGTTGGGGGCCCCAGTTCCTATAGGCTAATCAATCACTTACTTCATACTCATTATCATTTACAATAATAGTCGTTATGGCATCACTGCAGTTAATGCTTGTGACTTGTGACATATATTCATTAAAAATACCTAAAATATCAGTAATTCATATTTGTTGTTTCTTACTTCATCTTACTGCACTTATTTATACTTCACACTTGTGACTTGAGGTCTGTTATCTGTCATTTACTTATGTCAAGCTATACTTAGGCCTTTCCACTCATGTTTACTATCAGTACAGGTCCTTAGGCTTCCAGGTTCACTACTTGCATGGCAGCAGAAGCCACACCTTTAGGCATCATCTGAAATCCTACACACGCTACATTCTGAACCTTTTCCAAACTGTAACTCTCATCGACTATAAGGCCAGATGATGATCATCTAGTCTAATCTCCTGCACATTGCAGGCCACAGAACTTTACCCACCCCCTCCTGTAATAGACCCATAACCTCTGGCTGAGTCACTGAAGTCCTTAAATCATGATTTAAAAACTTCAAGTTACAGAGAATCCACCATTTGCATTATGCAAGTGATGTGTGCCCTGTGTTACAGAGGAATGTGAAAAACCAACAGGATTTCTGCCAATCTGAGCCAGGGGAAAATTCCTTCCCGACCCCAAATATGTCCATCAGTTAGACTCTGAGCACGTGGGGAAGAGCCAGCAGCCAGACACCTAGGAAAGAATTCTCTGTGATAACTCAGAGCCCTCCCCATCTAGTGTCCCATCACTGGCCATTAGAGACATTTGCTACTAGCAGTCGCAGACCAGCTGCATGCCATTGTAGGCAGTATCATCATACCATCCCCTCCACAAATTGATCAAGCTCAAGTTAGATTTTTTGCCCTCCATTATTCTCCTTGGAAAGCTGTTCCAGACTTCACTCCTCTGGCTTTTAGAAATCGTTGACTAATTTCAAGCCTAAACTTATTGGTGGCCAGTTTATATCCATTTGTTCTTTTGTCAACATTAGCGCTTAACTTAGATAACTCCTCCCTTTCCCTGGTATTTGTCCCTCTGATGTATTTATAGAGAGGAATCATATCTCCCCTCTGCCTACTTTTGGTTAAGCTAAACAAGCCAAGCTCTTAGAGTCTCCTCTCATAAGGTGGATTTTCCATTCCTCTGATCATCCTAGTAACCTTTCTCTGTACCTGTGCCAGTTTGAATGAATCTTTCTTAAACATGGGACACCAGAATTGCACACAGTGTTCCAGATGAGCTCTCACCAGTGCCTTGTATAATGGTACTAACACTTCCCTGTCTCTGCTGGAAATACCTCATCTGACACATCCAGGATTGCATTAGCCTTTTTTCATGGCCGCATCACATTGGTCTCATAGTCATCCTGTGATCAACCAATACTCCCAGGTCTTTCTCCTACGGTGTTGCTTCCAACTGATAAGTCCCCAGTTTACAGCAAAAATTCTTGTTGTTAGTTCTTAAGTACATGACCTTGCACGTTGCACTATTAAATTTCCTCCCATTTCTATTACTCCAGTTTTCAAGGTCACCCAGATCTTCCTCTCACTTGACCCTCACAGAAAGAAGTTCTGGGACCCCTTCGTCTAGTCAAAAAGACAGGTGGAGGGGTTGCAACCCTTAACTGCCAGTTGAGAACCCATATGTTAATGGACCTTAAAACTATTCTTAACATAAGCAAAAAATATACTGGAGTTAAACTAAATTAGGAGAAATTTGAAAGAGACTTTAAAACAATAGCAGCAGAATTCCTGTAGATAAACATGTAGGAAGTGAGGAGACAAGTTGAGAGGTTAACAAAATGCCAAAATTCATGCTAGAACAGTCAAATGAAAGTCTATCAAGACTGCAAGACCTTCTGTACCTGAAACCACTGAGGAGTATTTGGTTCATTTACAGTTAAAACATTTTAAAAAACAAATAGTTATGCAACTCTGGAAAAAGAAAATCAAATGACTAAACAGGCATACGGGAAGAGAGCTGGTAGGCTGAGGAACTTCACCCTGTCCTACATAGAAAAGATAAAGAAGCAAAATGAGTATAACAGAAAAGAATGGTCAGGAAGCATATCTTTGCACCACATTGGGGTCAATGAAGAAACTGAAAGCAAGTGAAGAGCATCCCATACGGACAAGAATTCAGACAAGAGACTGACTATCCCCACTAGGGTGACCAGATGTCCCGATTTTATAGGGACCCTCCCGATATTTGGGGCTTTGTCTTTTATAAGTGCCAATTACCCCCCACCCCCGTCATGATTTTTCACCCTTGTGATCTGGTCAATCTAATCCCCACTAGAAAAAGTGCCATGTTTTTTCATTCCTTAGAAAAGCAGTATAGTATATTCTTCTTTGTTTTGATTAGCTAAGGATAGTATTTTCTTTAGAAATGTTTCCCTTACATGTATGAAAAATGTGCATGTACATTCATGTACCTGCATGTGGATGGTGTGTGTGTGTATGCTAGCAGGACAACTGCAAGGCTCTGTTATCCATCATGTCACCCCAGTCTAATTTCTTCCCTCTTATTACTCTATACCTATTTCACACTGCCACCGCATTTGTACATTACTCGAGTGAACACATGGTGCTTTCCACATATGTTCCTTGGAGACAGAAAAGCTGATATGTAACCAATTATGGCTGCAAAAGAGCCATATATGCTGTGGCTTCCCCCACTTTTGTGATGACCCAAGTCCTGCTTGAGGTGTGGGAGATGTGGCCCACATCACTTCTTATCCAAGGTCTCCTGTGTGACAATGTAAAGTGGTCCCAACCAAGCCAATGGACTAGTTTGTACAGATTTATCATATAAATTGTGTATATTTACCATATAATTCTCTCTCTCCTAACTACACTGCTCCAAAAAACACTTCTATTTAAATGTGCAGTACCCTCTGCTGTGCAATATACAATTAGAGCAGTAACTTCTGATTGTGCAGCCATGAAAAATGTTACTGTGATATTATTCTGGTGTCTGTGTTCACTAATTGTGTTCAAACTCAATAACAGAGGATGCTGAAAGGAACTATTTTATTTGAGTATATTTTTAATTATACTTAGCACAGGGTTTAAGGAAGCTCTTTAAAAGATACTGAGCTTCCTCAACTCCCTTCAACTTCAGTGGGAGTTGGAAATATTCTGCATCTGGCTGGATTGGTTGTTTTTTTTAATAGGCATAAAAAGGGAGTAGCAGTTTTGACAGTGCTAAGGCCTGCGTTTCCCCAGAACTACTCTAAGAAATAGCCAACTATTTTGTTAATTTGGATAGTGAGTAAATAGCCATCAATCTCTGCAATTTAGAGTAACTGTCTACACAGAACGACTCATTCTGTCTTTTGATTCCCAGTATTAATGCCAGTTGTCTTCCTCTAAATCAGACCCTCCCAAATGATATAGTGTGGCGTAGCTCAGTGACAACAGTCTATTAGATTTCTTCTTTCTCCTTTTGCATTCTTTTCTCAGGGACTAAGAAAAGTCATCTGTGTCTGGCAAAATGAGACCCCACAACATGAGAAGATTGCAAACCGCCCAACCAGTCATGCTAGGAAAATGCCCAAGTCACCTGAATGCAGTAGAAATATATTAAGCTATC
Organism: Lepidochelys olivacea; assembly: GCF_965140295.1. NCBI lineage: Eukaryota > Metazoa > Chordata > Testudines > Cheloniidae > Lepidochelys > Lepidochelys olivacea. The sequence continues at coordinate 176,145,335 of NC_140413.1, read as the reverse complement.
TTTTTCCTGGTTAGTGTGCCAAAATCTACTGTACAGACGCAGTTCAGTTGACTTCAGTAATTGACTATCGAAAATACGCTCTTTATCAACATTTCTTTTTTCAGGAAGCATTAAATAGAATAATTTGGGCCTCGGCTTTGATTTGTGAACACTTGCCAGCATCACAGATAACCATGCAAGATAGCATGACTGAAGGATCTGTTCGAGAGAGATCCAGGACTATAATAGCAAGGCTGGTGCAGGTCAAAACAGAGGTGCATGTACACATGCCATGCGGACTGTAGGCCACCAATGGAGGGGATGAGAATTTGTACAGTGCCCACTCATACCTGGCCCAGTTCTGCAAAGGGCCCTTCCTGTAAGGTGCTCAATGCCCTCAGTTCTAATAAGAGTTGAGATTATCATGCAGAATTGGATTATTATAACCTGACCACCAGAATGTCTCACACATATTTATTTAGCTAACACAGATAATTATATTTCCATTAGTCAAAGCAAATGCATTTAAGTAACCAAAATGGATTTCTACCAGTAATATCAGAACATCTGCCAAATACCACATACTATAGTCTTTGAATCAGGGTAAATATGAGCTCCTGTATATATATATCTACATTTGAACAACAAAATCAAGTAGCTAAGAAACACGGTCACATACTGGTTTAAGCAAACAATCATTTTACAAGGCTATATATCTACAGCAACTTCAAAATAAAGAACAAAACCAAAAAGCATATAAATTTCAGTGTGGGTGGCACTGGATTAAAAATATTCCAGGAGCCCAGAGATGCATTTATTTTAGAAGCTAATCATTGCATTGGAGGCAAGGATCAGTTGTTTTTTTTTGTTTTTGTTTGTTTTTTGATTTTTCAATTAAATGCAAAGTTGGGAGTTAAATAAAGCATCGTAACTTATTGTAAGCTTGTAAAGAATAATAGAATATCAGGGTTGGAAGGGACCTCAGGAAGTCATCTAGTCCAACCACCTGCTCAAAGCAGGACCAATCCCTAATTTTTGCCCCAATCCCTAAATGGCCCCCTCAAAGATTGAACTCACAACCCTGGATTTAGCAGGCTAATGCTCAAACCACTAAGCTATCCCTCTCCCTAAAAATAAAAAATGGAAGGGGTGCGTGAAAATCATCTCCACAGCCCTGAGCACGCGTCCCTCCTCCCGTTTCCCATCCCCTGTAGATTGGAAAACGTAGACAGTACGCAGGCGGGCGGGGGCAGGGTCTAGCCAAGCTACAGTAAAATGCTGGCAGTAATGTAAAGAAAGGGAGCAGCACTGTATATATGTACTCTTTAATTGTTCTGAACTGCTCAGAAAAGCAGACTATATAAAAGAATCCTGAGGTCTTCCATAATTTTTAACTTCTATTTTGCCACTGTTGTTTATAATAAACCCCTTGAACAGTGTACCTGAGATAATATTCATTGACATTGTTTTCTTCTATGGGAATACCTGGCTTCCACTGCAAAGCTTGAATGGTCAGGATGTTCAGGGAGGGAGTCACAGGAGGCGGAAGGGAAGGAAACATCCCCTTCTAAGCCATGAAAAGGCCATGGAACGCTTCTAAGCTGCTAGCGTTTGCGTTTGGAAGCATGAGAATTCTTTATTCCATTATCACACAGCAATTAACCATTTGAACTAGGTAGCAAGCGGAAATTATTTTTCTGAGTCAACAGACCTGATTCTTCCACATTTATGGAATTGGGCCCCGATTCATTTAAGCATATGCTTACATGCTTACCGGAATATGGATGCTTTCCTGAATCAAGGCTTAATGGACTTGTCTGGTGCCTGATACAAACTCACAATTTTCTGTCATTTTATTTGGTGCTGCGTCTCAACATTAGTGTACAGTACATCTCTTGATCACCAGAACTTCAGTTGTCTGAAATGTCACAATCTGAAAGAGGATTCTGTTTTCTCAGATCCATTGACTCTACTGGCATAATTATCTGAAACCTCAGTTCTTCAAGCATATTCATTGTCCCCCATAACGTTCAGATAACTACTGTGTGATGGGGCATCTGAATCTCCAGGCAACACAAGGGATCCAGGAGCGGCGTTACAGCCAGGGAGCCCAAGACTGAACCTTCGAGCCCAGCTACCAAATACTCCTCCTTCTCCCCGCTGAAGAGTCAAAACTGCTTGCCCGATGGCAAGGGTCCTTATGACTTAGTCCGGCAACGTAATCTTCTGAAGCCTTGGTGTGCATGGAATGGGTTGCTAGTTACCGCTCACCCACCCGAGCCAGCCTTAGGTCCCCAGGTCCCGGATATGGCCAAGACCGAGGAGCCTCAACTGGGGGATACCCTCTCCCCGGAACAACAGGAAAAGGCTTTGTGCCTGCTGGCCACCTTTCGTACAACTTTCACCGGCCTCCCTGGTCAGACTAGCATTGTTCAGCACACCATTAAGATGAACCCCGGGGAGGTGATTAGGGAAACCACTCACCTGCTCCTGCGACAGACATGGGAAGTTGTTGAAAGGGAAGTCCAAGCGATGATGGAGCTAGGAGTCATGGAATGATCGCAGAGCGAATGGCTCAGTCCCATCGTGTTGGTTCCGAAGCCTGATGGGACCCTCCGATTCTGCATAGATTTCCAAAGAGTGAACACGATATCAAAGTTCGATGTGTACCCGATGTCCAGGATCGATTAACTCAATTGTCTGGGGACCACCAGATACATTCATGACCCTTTACTTCACAAAAGGCTACTGGCAGATCCCCTTGGACCCGAGCTCCAAAGAGAAGACTACGTTCAGTACGCCAGGTGGGCTCTACCACTTCACTCGGATGCCCTTCAGCCTTCATGAAGCCCCATCGCCTGATGGACCACCTCCTGGACCCCCACACTGAGTACGCTGTGGCCTACCTAGATGATGTTGTTGTCTACAGCCGCCAGTGGGAGGTACATTTAAATGAGGAGGCCGCTGTTCTCCGGACCCTGTGAGGGGCTGGGCTCACGGCCAACCCAAAGAAATGTCAAATCGGCTGCATGAGACTGTGTAACTAGGCTCTACCCTTGGCAGGGGCCTCATCTGCCCCCTCAGAGGAAAGGTCCAGGCACTGCAATTGTACCCGGCCCCGACGACAAAGTGCTAGGTACGACAGTTCATAGGCCTGGCTGGATACTACCGATGCTTCGTGTCCCAATTCGCATCCCTTGCAGCCCCCCCCACAGCCCTCCTCACCAAGGACAGCCCCCACTGAGTACGCTGGTCGACGGAGCGTGAAGACACTTTCCAGACTCTTAAGGGAAGGCTATGTCAGGAGCCCGTCTTATTCAGCCACAACTTCAACCGGGAGTTCTTGGTGCAAACGGATATGGGGTTTGGGGCCATCATCTCCCAGGAGGTGGACGGAGAAGAACATCCTATCCTCTTCCTCAGCCGCAAGCTTTTTCCTCGCGAATGCAAATACTCGGTCATCGAGAAGGAGGCCCTCGCCATCAAGTGGGTGATCGACGCGCTCGATACTATCTTCTCGGGGCCCCCTTCATCCTGATCACCAACCACGCACCCTTGAAGTGGCTGAACACCATGAGGGACTCTAACGCCAGGCTGATGCACTGGTACCTTACCCTCCAGAAGTACGCCTTTACCGCCAGGCATTGGACAGGTAAGGAGAATGCCAATGCTGATTTCTTCTCCCGCTTAGGGGGGAATCAAGAGACCAGCCCCAAAGATTGGGAGCTGGAGTTGAGGGGCGAGTGTGTAGTGGGGCAGATTGGCCACCCACAGACCTGGAGGGGGAGGAGCCCCTCATTGAACCCTGGTGGGTGGAGCCACGCCACACTCAACCCTCTTGCCAGAAGTCAGTGGGATGAATTAGAAGTACGAAAGGCAGGCTGAGAACTCAGTTGAGAGGCAGCCGCCAGAGAAGCCAGATGCCTCGTGTGAACCCCCAAGCTGGGAGGCCACTGCAGACTGGCCAGGACTACTAGGGCCATTTACGGACCCGAACACAGAGGAGCTGCAAGCCTTGACAGAGGCCTTCTTCCCTGACAACCAGGACGACCCCCTACAGAACCAGGTACACCCTGAGGGGGAGTTGGGAAGTGGCCCAGGGGTAGCCAACCCCTCTCTGGCTGCAACGCTGACAGTACGCAAGTCAGCGTGTTGTGGTCAGGATCCCCACTGACTCATGGGGAGACTGCTCTGCCACTGTTAGTGCCCTGGTCCAGGACGCAGTGGAGTGGGCGGCCCTGCATCCCCCCTGCCACCCCAATCTGTGGGTGGCAGTATCCCCCTCTCTGAGGCAAGAAGCCTGCACTTGTCGGCCCTCCGCCAGAGCTAGGAGGACCGACTCTTTGCTGCTCAGCCTGAGTGCCGGTCTGATCCCTTAGACTCTGTATTGCGCCACCTCGCTCAAGGGCCTGGGCTAACTGACTGTTTGCTGCCCAGCCTGAGTACAGGCCTGAGCATGAGACTCTTTGCAGCCCCGCCCCGACCAGGGGCTGGGGCTCCGTAACTGTGTTTATTGTTTGGCCCTGACCACAGGTCTGAGCTCACGTCCCCCATTGCCCTGCTGATTCCCCATGTCAGGCGACCCCTGGAGACATAGTGGGGTGGATTGGCCTCCCACAGACCTGGAGTGGGAGGAGCCACTCCCCCCCCCAACTGACTATATATCCCCTTCGGAGAAGGCGGGGTAACAAAGGGGTGCCGGGGAACCAGGCTAGGTCAGATATTGTCAAGAGAGATGCGGCAGTGATGACCAAGGACCTGGCAGAGAGCCATCTCCCTCATCCAGCAGTGGGAGATAGGGAGGTGGTGGATAAGATGACTGGGATGGAGAGGACCCAGATGAACAAGGTAACCTACACTGGAGCAGGATAGGCTGTGGAAGGGAGGACCCTGGAGGAGGGAGGCAGATTGTTCCTCTTGGTACAGAACCTGAGGCAGGAGAGGGACATCCTGCAGGCACAGCTGCATGGCAATCACGGATGATTATACACCTTCTGGGGCGGTCAGTCTTAAGGAGAAGTGTGTGTGATGGGGCATCTGCCCCACACTGGCTCAAAAGGGGTTAAAAGCTGCCCTAGGGAGGCTGTGCCGGAGGCAGTCAATTAGAAAGGGGCTGAGAGGAGCAGCCAATCTTAGACTGTAGCCCTTCTTAGGCTCATATAAGATGAGCTACAGGGCAGAGCAGAGTCAGTAGCTGACTGGAGCTGAAGGGGAGAAGACCAGACTTCTAGCAGAAGGAAGGAGCACTAGCACCTGGGACAGAGCACCGCTGAAAACAGGGACCAGAGGAGCTAGAGAGAGCTCCTGGTGCACTGCTAGGGCCTGAAGGCTGAGGCCCTGAGGTAAGGACAGAAGAGGGTGCTGGAGCTGCATGTGAAGGACAATGGACTGCAGTTGCCACTGAGGGAAGTGGCTGGACAGAAATTGCAGATCCCTTGGAAGGGGGGAACACAGAGTGTGGTACAGCTGGAGGGCAGTGTCACTGAAGAGGACCCCACAGTACTGGAAGTGGCATGGGTCCTGGAACAAAAGTGATGGCAACACATTTTGAAGAACAACAGTTACAATAAGGTAGGTAACCATTTTTTCTTCTTCGAGTGCTTGCTCATGTCGATGGAGTCCCACAGGTGAAGTTGTACCTACCTAGCAGGGCCTGATGGTTAGACACCCAGATTGCAGGCTGGCTGTCAAATAAATTTTCCTGCCAAACAAGTCCAGTTTCTTGGTGCCTTTATTTTTTGGTGTGCCACTCGCCTGTCCCTGCCTGTCACTTTCATTGATGGCACACCTGACCGGGGACCCGCCCTGGAGGGAGGGTGTACAGGTACTCAGATCACTTTGTGGGGACATAGTACTTCTTTTCTGCCTTCTTGGAGGTAGGCGGAATGGAAAAGGGGGTCTGCCACATACACTTGGCAATTTTAAGGACCCCTGGGTGGATGGGTATAACATTAAAGAGGTTGTTGAACTCCTCTGCTAGCTCCTCAACCTCCAAGTTCAGATTGGCAGCCAACATTTTGAGCAGGCCTGGTGCTCCTTGAAGTCATTGGAGGGGCTGCTTGTTTGCAAGGAGCCTGTCACTGCTTCGTCCAGAGACGACAAAGATGACTGCACAGCAGGGGGAGGGGTGGGTTCTCCTGGCTTGTCCGGGCATGGCTCCTTGGGGATCGGGGCCTGATGTGTTGTCCTCGTATCAGATTTGGCACTGTGCTCTAACTCAGGTACTGGCTGTGCTGGCGGCAGCTTGTGCGATGCGGTGTGGGAGGAATGGTGGGCGTACGGGACCGGCATAACAGGTACACCCCATGGGTTCCAGTACTGACACTGAGTGGGCCATTTGCCCTCCCTCCTCACTGCCGCAGGAGCCGCGCCGGTCTCATGGGCTGGTGGCAATTCGTCTTTTATAGGTGAGGGGCTGAACACCCCTTCAGGCTCGAACCATTGCCCTTCCGGTAACCAGGGCATAGATGCCTGAGTCTGATGCCTGCTGGGGCCTTGGCTAGGTCCGTCGCCTGGCTTGGCATTTGCAGTGCCAGTTGGCTTACTTGATCATTGGCCTCCAGGCCCGCTTCGGACACAGATGACCCTATTAGGGGCTGAGACCCCTGTTGCTCCCAGGATTCGGAGGTCGGTCTCTGGCTGGGGTAGGGAGTCTGACCGCAGCAGTACCCCTGAGCAGCTCCGGGGTGGGCACATTGCCTGACACAGGCCCTTTGCCCAAAGCCCCCCTTTTCTGGTGCTGGTGGGCCGGTCGATTTCGACTGCTTCTTAGGCGCCAGGGAGGGGAAACGGTGCCAGTTGGATTCCGGTGCCGGTGGTGCGCTGCATGCTGATGCCGATGCCGAGGTGCCAGGTGTGGACTCCAATCGAGAGGACTCCATGGTAGGACTAAGCACAGCTTCCATGAGGGGGACCCTCAAGTGGATATCCCGCTCCTTCTGAGTTTGAGGGTGAAAGTTTTTGCAGATCCTACACATGTCCTTTCTGTGGGACTCCCCCAGACACTTTAAACAGCTCTTGTGGGGGTCACTAATGGGCATTGGCTGGCTACATGATGAATATGGCTTAAAGCGTGGGGAATGGGGCATGCCCCGCTCCAAGGCAAAGTCCCAACTGGGACTGTAACTCCTAAACAACTACTTTAACACTTACCTTACAGGTCTAACTACATATTGACTAACAACAAAGGAGACAAAATAATGGACTGGTAAGAACTACTAACGCTCTTCTGATGCAAGACAAGGCGCTTCGACCAACTGTCACAGGCAGTAAGAAGTAAGAGAGAGTGTAGGGTCGGCAACGCCTAATATACCAGCACCTGAGCACGGCACTCAAAGGGGCGCTACAGTCAGCCTCTCATAAATATAAAGGGAAGGGTAAACCCCTTTAAAATCCCTCCTGGCCAGAGGAAAAATCCTCTCACCTGTAAAGGGTTAAGAAGCTAAAGGTAACCTCGTTGGCACCTGACCAAAATGACCAATGAGGAGACAAGATACTTTCAAAAGCTGGGAGGAGGGAGAGAAACAAAGGGTCTGTGTCTGTCTGTATGCTGCTTTTGCCGGGGATAGAACAGGAATGGAGTCTTAGAACTTTTAGTAAGTAATCTAGCTAGGTATGTGTTAGATTATGATTTCTTTAAATGGCTGAGAAAAGAACTGTGCTGAATAGAATGACTATTCCTGTCTGTGTGTCTTTTTTGTAACTTAAGGTTTTGACTAGAGGGATTCTCTGTGTTTTGAATCTAATTACCCTGTAAGGTATCTACCATCCTGATTTTACAGAGGTGATTCCTTTACTTCTATTAAAAGTCTTCTTGTAAGAAAACTGAATGTTTTTTCATTGTTCTAAGATCCAAGGGTTTGGGTCTGTGGTCACCTATGCAAATTGGTGAGGATTTTTACCAAACCTTCCCCAGGAAGTGGGGTGCAAGGGTTGGGAGGATTTTGGGGGGAAAGACGTGTCCAAACTATGTTTCCCAGTAAACCCAGTTAAAGTTTGGTGGTGGCAGTGGAAATCCAGGGGCAAAGGATAAAATTAATTTGTACCTTGGGGAAGTTTTAACCTAAGCTGGTGAAAGTAAGCTTAGGAGGTTTTCATGCAGGTCCCCACATCTGTACCCTAGAGTTCAGAGTGGGGAAGGAACCTTGACACAGCCCTACGGATACCACTAGGGCAAAAATCTCAGATGAGTGTGCACGTGGGCATGCACACACCTAGAATGGAATAGACGTGAGCAATTCAGTAACTATTGGAATGTCTGACAAGTATGGTCCACTTTCATATTACATTACACAATTGTATTTATATAGAATAAAAAAACTATTTATCATCCCTCGTTCCCATTAGGGAATTCCCAACAGGGCTGTGCGCACCAACCTGAAACTCCACTACACATGGAAGAGCAGAATATTATTTCTTAGTAGTTCCAAGTTAAAAAATAATGTGAATCTACCACTGACATAAGTTAACAGTCTGAACAGGAGTCAAAAAATCTGAATGAAGGCTGAAAGTGAATGCTTAGCGGCTATCAGGTTTCAAATACCTAGACTTCTTGAACCAAAAGTTCAAATCAAAGTGCACTAAGACCTTCATCTTTCTGAGTTAGATTAAACTGAGTTCCATATGCTTTACCACATGAAGTGGAAGTTTGTCTCTTTCTGTAACAGCAGAAGCCTCAGGCAAAATACACCTCCCCGACCTTCAACTGCTGCATAGCATACTTTGTGCCAGCTGACTGCATTTTACTGATAGATATTACATATCTAACAATATGCTGCACACAGGAGGACGCCTGTGCCTGCATGGTGCCCATTGGAAACACGGGGGTACCATGTTGGCACAGCATTCTACTATGGTGCATCACGCTGCACGATTAGGGCCATAGTTTGTAAAGTACTTTACACATCATCCGCATGAAAGGCATGATTTTAATGTGAGATACTAATATTAGTAATTCCAAGTTATCTCCAGGTTACATTAATATAAAAGCATCATTTACATCAATTATATGCTCATTAATTCAATGTTTTCTAATATTAATCTATCAATTCAAATTCAATCTCCTTTCACCCCCACCCGCTCCAAAAAAACCCCAAAAACCTGTTTGATTCAGAAAACTTAATAGAAGTTTCATAGAAACTTAGATAGGAAAACCTACAATGGTTGCCAATGAAATCAATTATATGGTAGTTATTTTCAGACACATACATTCCAAGGCCAGAAAGGACCATTGTGATCATCTAGTCAGACCTCCTGTATAAGACAGGCCATAGAACTTCTCCAATGTAATTTCTGTTAACTACAGCACAGCTTTTTAGGAAAAACATCAATCTTGATTTAAAAATCATCAGTGATGAAGAATCCACCATGAGCCTTGGTAAATTATTCCAATGATTAAGTTCCCTCATGGTTAAAAATGTATGCCTTATTTCCAGTCTGAACTTGTTGAGCTTCAACTTCAGTCATTAGACATGTCTTTGCTACATAGAAGAGCCCATTATCAGATATTTGTTACCCCTATTGGTACTTATAGACTGTAATCAAGTCACTTCTTAACCTTCTCTTTGTTAAGCTAAATAGATTGCGATCCTTGAGTCTATCATTAAGTTTTTGAATACTTTAATTATTCTTGTGGTGCTTCTGAGAACCCTCTCCAATTTAACAATATCCTTCTTGAACTGTGGACACCAGAACTGGACATCGTATTTCAGCAGTGGTTGCACCAGTGGCAAATACAAAGGTAAAATAACCTCTCTGCTCCTACTCGAGATTTCTCACTTTATGTATCCAAGGGTTGCATTAGTTCTTTTCGCCACAGTGTTGCCAGAGGAACTCATGTTCAGATGATTATCCACTACGATCCTCAAATCTTTGTGAGAATCACTGCTTCCCATGATACGGTCCCCCTCCTGTAGGTATAGCCTATGTTCTTTATTCCTACATGTATACATTTATATTTAGCTGTATTAAAATGCGTATTTTTTTCCTTGCGCCTAGCTTGCCAGGAAATCCAGATCATTCTGAAGCAGTGATCTGTCCTCTTCATTATTTACTATTCCCACAATTTTTGTGTCATCTGCAAACTTGATCAGGCATGGCCAACAGGAGTGGAGAGCAGGTGGCTGGTAGGAGCAGCCGGCAGGAGCAGTAAGCAGGCAGCCAGCAGGGGCGGCCCGCAGGATTGGAGAGCAGGTGGCTGGCAGAGGTGACCAGTGAGAACGGCAAGCAGGCAGCCAGTGGGAGCCTAGACAGTGGATTGAGCATGGTGGCTTTTACCACCTCCCCACTCATGGCAGGAGGAGAATTCACGCAGATGTACCTCTGAACTCTGGGTCTGCACTGACCAGGGACAACAACTGTGATTGGGGTGTTAAGATGGGGTGGTGGGGAGACCATACCGGAACTTTGGTGTTGGACTCAAGAACCTGAAGCAAAGGACACTGCCCAGTGTACTCTGGGGAGGGTGTCTTGCTCATGCTTTTATGTTTATGAATACCGCTTGTGCTGTTTTCTCAGATTAATGCCAGGTTACTTTTATTAAAGAAACTCTTTCTACCTCAGACTCTGTGCTTGTGAGAGGGGAAGAATTGCCTCTTAGAGGTGCCCCGAGGGTACAGTGAAATTTTCCCAGCTTACTGGGTGGTGGCTTGAGCCGGTTCTGGTTATATTGTTGAAAAGGAACCCCCTAGATATTGAACTTGGCCCTTCTTGCTGCCCACTCCAACTGGCACCAGGGTTACACTTAAAATAATGTGCAGACAAATAAATATATGGTGCTCAACAGCTTTCCTTTGCGATGCTTTCCCTTTCTTATTATTTCCACATTTCTATTTGTGAATGTTTGTAACATTATGCATAATGTAACATTCTCAGAAACTGTAGAAAAATCCAACTTATCCTTTTCATCTTAAATGAACTGAAGTTACATTTACCTAGACCAGTGGTTCTCAACCTACTTACCATTGTGGGCCGCATCCAATACTACCTCTATGGTGCTGAGGATGTCACATGGGCTGTAGCTGTGTGCTGACGGGGCTGCAAGAGGCCTGTGGGCCACAGGTTGAGAACCACTGACCTAGAGCATCATTATGTTCCAATTAGCAACTTCAGCTAGTGACAAGATATTATTATAGTGATTTTCAAATGTACTACATTATCTATTTAAGAAATAAGGACAGGTGAACTAGTTCTTATAAAATGGCTTGAATCCTGTCCTGGACTGAACAGAACCAAAGCTTTAAGGTTCAGAACAGTGTGGGTTAAAGAGACTGCAACTTAATCACGCCCCCAGTTCCAATGATCCCTCACATTACCAGCTCCCTGCTACTTCATTCCTGGATCCGCAGGCCTCTACATAAACCTTTGGCTCTCCACCTATGCCTCTAGTTTCCCATCCCACCATGATCCTCCCCTCCTCCCTCAGTCATGTAGCTTATTCACCTGCCTTTTAAGATGCCTTGCAGAGTCTAGCTATACCCTTGCATTTTCCTTTAACTCTTCATAGTATTGCCAACCCCAGATTCCCCAAAATAAAGCAACTGGATTAAAAATCATGAGATTTTTAAAGTCTCATAATAAATGTTTAGTCTTTTGATTTTTTTTCTAGTTTTTGAGCAGATAGATTATAAGCAAATCATGTTCTTTATGCTCTTCTGCGCAAGCATATGGGTCAGAAACTTTTTTTAAAAATAAAAGCAGATGTTGTCATGTAATGAGGACTCCAGGGGCTGGGGCTTTAGGAAAAACACCAAACTTCGTGAGACTCCTTAAAAAATTGAGAACTGATTATTAGTCCTTATACTACCATACTATTCTTCCTCCTCCCTATACCTCACATGCTATTTTAGAGTCAGAAAGGGCTATTTTGAGGGCTTACATGGTGCATAGGCCTCATTCTGTCCCTCTGCACAGGGTTGGATTTGCCCCTTAGTGCCTGATCCTCACGTGGGGTGCAAGGTGCGAGAGGATCCATGGAGCCTTATTTCTTGTAACTCCACACAGAGACAGACACAACGACATCCCTTCTGCTCAGAAGGTGAAATTCACTTCCATGCAGAGGGCCAGCATGAGGACCATGCATCACTTAAGTCTCATTTAAGCCCTCAAAATAAGGCATAGGTAGGGTTGCTGACCTTCCTTGTTTGGCTGGGAGTCTCCCAGAATTGGGCTTGATCTCCTGAGGCTACTGAAGCCAATCCAGGATATTTTAGGTGGCTAAAAGTCCGGCGGCGCCACTCCCAGACCCCCAACACCTTCCCCAGCCCTGAGCCCCTCCCGCACCCAAACTCCCTCCCATAGCCTGCACCCCGAACCCCTGCCCTGCCTGCCCCAGGCTCAGCCCGGAGCCCCCTCCCACACTCCGAACCCCTTGGTCCCAGCCTAGATCCCGCAATCCCTCCCACACCCCAACCCCCTGCCCCAGCCTGGTGAAAGTGAGTGAGGGTGGAGGACAGCGAGTGACAGAGGGTGGGGGACTGGAATGAGTAGGGGTGGGGCCTTGGGGAAGGGGTGGGGCAAAGGTGTTTGGATTTGTGCGATTAGATAATTGGCAACCCTAGGCATAGATGGTGCTTAAGTCTCATGCTGGCCCTCTGTGCAAGGGTGAATTTTACTCAGGGCTGCTGAGAGCTACTGCTACTGTCCCCAAAGAGGGATGTGGTGGTGGGAACAATGAGTGGCCAGGCACAAAGAGGAGTGGCCTCTTCTCCTGCTTTGAGGGAGTCAAACTCCACCTGTACATCACAGAGCTCCAGGAGCATTGCCTTGGCTTCCGAGCATAATTCCTCCATGAGCTCTAGCTGAGGAGTTCTGCAATGACCCCAAAGTAGGGCTGTAACTCAGGGTCACAATAGAGCCCTATACTGGGCCCAATCCTGAAGGCCTGATTCCATCAACTATGTTTGGACATTTTCTCTTAATAATAACTTGTGGATACAGATCTGTCAGCAGATTTGCCTCTGCTAACCTCTGCGTTAGGCCCATTGTATGTAAAGAACTGTCTGCCTCAGGAGATTAAAGCTATATCCAGGTTAGAAAGCCAAAGACTGGTCACAGTCTGAGTACAGATTTCCAGTTGCTAGCTACACTCCTACTACAACTCAGTGTTTTAAGCATTGTATTGTCCATGTACACAGTCTGCCAAATCCTGCTCTGAGTGACTTCTCAGTGACCCCACTGAAGACAACAAAGTTGTATGGCTTTAATTGAGGATAGACTTTGGTCCAATGTACCTTACTCTAAGGTACAATGCTACATATTCTTATTTATTTTCTATCTGAAAGAAATACAACAAGATCGTATATAATTATAATAGGTGCAGCCAAGTATTAATTAAAACTGCCTGCTATGTGCGCTCCTAATTTTTTAAAGTAAAATAACACTTAATCATTACTTGATAAAACCACCTGATGAAAGATGCTGAAAGAATGGTATGAAGCTAGAAAATTCCAGTCAGATCAAGTCTTGATAGTGGAATGCCTAAAAATGTCAACATGTCCCTAGACATGAAATTTATCCATGGCCATATTATCTTTAACTATTACATTCAGATCAATCAGTAGGTCACTTTGACTTACAAAATAACTCACACTTGTTTTGTGGTGCTTTTAATGTATATATGGGTAAAATGCCAAACCCACCATTATTTTGCAATGGAATAGTAATGATGAAAAATTATAATAGAAAAGAAAGCAGTAACTAGATTTCATAAGCAAGTTTTTCTAGATAACAGAAGTACAAACATTCTTAGTGTTTTTACTGTCAGGATCTCATGGAGCAGAGGAGAAAAGAAAAAAAAATCCCACAAACATAAATATTCATTCCACTTAGTGCTTTGTACTTCTATAGTACCTGTAATGCAGATAGGGAAACTGAGACAGATTGATTGGATGGTGTCCTCTTAATCTATGACACTTCCATCCAAAATGTTTTTTATCTACTGAAAAGATTAGAGAAAAATATTTTCCTTTATTTTCACACTATCTTTATTGTATGTATTTGACAGCATTGTATATATAGTCAATTTCAGTGCTCCGCTCTTTATGTAGATTTTCCATCACCAATGGCTTGATCTTGCTCCCATTCAAGTCAATGGAAGATTTCCCATTTTTGCAGGATAAAGCCACCTGCCCCAAATCAAATTTTAAAAGAAAAAAAGTCTTCATTTGCGTTTATTAACATGAGTTGATTATTATAAAATAAGCCTCAAACAAATTATCTAGCCTTGGAAGTTGAGCTATGTAAAAATTATAATGCTTAACTATATAAGCGGAAAAATACCTCGCACCGTTAATATATACATTTTCACAGACTAGCCATAGATTTAATACTATTGTTTAGACACAGAAAAGTGGGCTCTAAAGCAACATTATTCTATGTTGTTTCAGGCATTCAGAAAAAAACTACTCCCTCTCCCTCATTCTAACAAAAATAACAGAAGAAAAGCTGCTACCGTAATCAGCCATAATTGAAGGCATTTCCTGTATTTTTCTATCAAAATGTTTTTTTTTTTCCATTACATACCAAGTGAACTCTAGTAAGGTCAAGATACCAGAGAAAAACATGACCAATTATGTCTTTAGTCAAATGAATCAACTACTTTGCTCTTCTTTTCAGAAGCTGGAATCTAGATTTCATCTCAGGCCCCGTAATCTTATGTCCTAAGTCACATTTAAAGAAAAGAAAATCTTTCCACATTTACAATTCCTTCAATACTATTTAGCTTATCAGGCTTTCCCATCGTTAGCCTAAGCTCAGTACTTTAATTATATTACGTAGAAAAACAAACCCTGTTCCAATATGATTTGAGCATGAGATAAACACAACGGGACACAGAGATTTTTAGTTATGACCACAATGCAGGGCCAAATTCTGCCCTCAACTGCAACTTTGTTGATTCCAATTATGTTGCCCTGTTGTCAATCAGGATAGACTAGGGAAGTCAATGTAGTTACACCAGGGATGAACTGACAAACTGTTGTATGTTAAGGCCACTCTGTTGTGCCTAAGTGTAAAATAGATGGAGGAATATTCTCTATATACTTATAAATAGCTACAATTAATCATGGAACTTGTGCATGTACACTGAGAGAAGAAGAAGCAATATAGCCCATAGTAACTTAGTTCACCCATAGCAGCCTTATGTGTTCTAATAACTAGGCAGAACAAGGAGAGTTAAGAAAAGCATAGAGTAATATTCATTTACGCCTAACCAATAATGTTACTGAAATGATATTTTTTAAATTGCTCACACTTTGCATTTGGAGTCTGATCCTGAAATGTGCTAAGCAGCCATTGCTTCAGTTGAGTAGGAGTTGAAGGAGTAGTGTTGTCAACAACATTGCTGCTTTAAAAGACTCCCCCATCCTTTTCCCCCCCCGTTAGCTTTTTGGACTCTTCTTCAGTTTTCTTGTTTTAATCAAACAAGGAGGGGGAACTGAATTAAAATTAGGGTTCCCCTTGCATCCACAACTATACACACTTTGTTATATGCCTTTCCTCCTGTTTCTCATTTTCTTTAGTTCTTTAGCACTGAATCCAGGTGCCATACTAAACTATTTTTTTCTAGAGGTAAAATCTGGTTTCTTCACAGGCTTCAAACAATAGTTTTGTTGGCAGCCGGTTAAAATGTTGCCTCCTGGCTAGACGGGGTCTATTTCCAAGCATATCGTGGGTCTGGGGGGGTGGAAAATCCTGAAAATTCTTTGCTTTTGGTCCCTAATCCTGCAGTTGGATGGAGAATGTAAGCCCAAGTATGAGGAGGAGAAGACAGAGAGCTAGTTCATCATCCATGCAACTGTTGCTGGAATACCACATGCATTTCTGGCATCCACAATTCAAGAAGGATGTTGATAAACTGGAGATGGTTAAGAAAAGAGCCACAAGAATAATTAAAAGGTTGGAAAACATTCCTTATAGCTATGCTTGGCAGAATTAGATTTTTTAAAATAATTTCAATGGACAATAGCAATGTTTATTTCAAAGCATTTTTTCTTATTTTTATCAATTTAAAATTTCACAGTTGTGAGAAACCATGGAGGGAAAGCATGAAACAACAGTTATTTAATGACAATAGACGTTGAGATTCCAGAAGTTAAAGCTTTATAACTGTTAAAACACAAATTGTCAACATGTCAAAACAGACAAAGTAAATTTCCTTAAACTCTAATAAGTCCTCAAGCAGCATTTTTCTTACTTCACCTATATGTACATTTCTGTTATTATTGATGGAAATATTTGTCCTTGGTTTGTGACTGTAAGATGAAATCAACATTTACCAATAAAAAATTAATCATAGAATATTGGGGTTGGAAGGGACCTCAGGAGGTCATCTAATCTAATCTAACCCCCTGACCAATCCCCAATTTTTGCCCCAGATCCCTAAATGGCCCCCTGAAGGATTGAACTGGCAACCCTGGGTTTAAGCAGGCCAATGCTCAAACCACTGAGCTATCCCTCACCCCTTTCAAAACTATTTATAGTGATAGACTTGAGGAGCTCAATCTAGTTAGTTTAACAAAAACAAGGTTAAGGGATGACTAATGTCTACAAGGGGAAACAAATATTTGATAATAAACTCTTAAAATCTAGCCAACAAAGGTATAAAATGATCCAATGACTGGAAGCTGAAGCTAGACAAATTCAGACTAGAAATAAGGTGTACATTTTTAACAGTGAGGGTAATTAACCACTGGGAAAAGTTACCACTGATGGTGATGGTGGATTCTCCTTCACTGATAATTTTTAAATCAAGACTGGATGTTTTTCTAAAAGATGTGCACTAGTTAAAACAGGAATTATTTTGGGGCAGTTCTATGGCCCGTGTTATACAGAAGTTCAGACTACAGGATTACAGACATCCCTTCTGCCTTGGAATCTATGAATCCAGCCATGAAGTATCCATGGTCTGACATGGTGCCCCATTGAATTTGAGTGCACTTGGTACAGCTGCTTAGGTCACCCATGCCTAAAGCCAACCCCGTTGATACGCCACCAATGCTCTAATTAGAATTAAGTGTTTTCTCCAGACTTTTCCTTAAAAAAAAAAAAAAAAAACTTCAGATCTTTAGGATTCTTTTTTTTTTTTTGCCTCCTAATCCATTTGAGCATAGGCTGATTGGCAAAAATCCCAGTGAGACACTAAGGGTCTTTCACGTCAACAGCACTACAATCCCCATATATAAGAGTTTGCCATAAAAATCTTTTGTGCTGCTAGTAGGGGCAGTTCCTGAAAGTGTTCAATGAATGGAACTCGCAGTGAAGTCAGTGGGAGTTCTAAGCCCAAAACACTCTTAGGTCTGAAATCTCAGACTTGTTCATCCTCTTCTCGTTACTAACTTGCCTTTATGGATTCACAATTCACAAACAGTCTTTCACAGCCTCTCCATTCTTTGAAGATTACAGATCATAATGAAAGCAATGGAAAATAAGCCATACTCAACACAGATAAAAGACAAAAAGAGAGATGTGGAGAACAAACATGACTGGCAACCCAAATTCTATGTCTCTTTTTTAGAGTCTGCTTTGTATAGTCACTTGATACATGAGCTCAGGAGGCAATACAAGCTTAATAGGCCTAGTGCATGAACGACCAATGTAGCTAATTGTTTTAGGTGCCTACCTAAGAAGTAAGCCAAAACATTATTATTTTTGGAGAGGCGTGGCCTTATTGAATCAGTCATTTCCGCATCCAGGCCTGTTGTCAATGATGTGGGCAGAATGAAATACCCACAAAAGGCCATATTGTGAATCCCTACTCATCTTGCTAAGCACTTAGTCAAATAGTCCCATTGGTTTCTATAGGACTACTCACTAGAGTAAGTGCTCACCATAGTCTGTCCCTGTTTACACACGCAGACCACCTTTGAACTCCCTGAGTAACACAGTCCCAACTTTATGCTTGTGTTAGGGATAGACTGAGCCAGCACATTCAGATACAGATTTCTGAAAAGTTTGGCAGTTTTTGAATCTGGGAGTTTGATTTGAGCCTACACCTTCCGTTTCTATCATTTCCTTAACTACCCTAACCTTATGTAGCCTTTTAAATAAAGTTTCCAAGAAATAATAATTCCAGTTTGGCAACCGCAACGTAATATAGAGTAAAATCCCTTGGCACAGGTAACCATGAGATGTATGATTGCATGTAAAACCGTTAATGTGCTAGCATGATCCTGTATTTTTGTGCCATTTTGGACAAAGCAAAAACTCTGCAAGTTCATGGTGTGTAGACTGTGCGATGGAGGAGTGTTCTTGCAGGTTGCTATATACAATGATTCTTTTTATAAAACAAACAAATGCCTCAAAATTGTCCCCACTCTGCTCCCAAGGGTGTCTTTAGTAGGGAACAAACACGAGTCCTCGCTTCAAGCAGGCTCTTATTATAGCCCCATGTTAAGTTTCCATTCAGAAGAATGCTTTCTAAGTCAGAAATAACAACTTTGCATGGAACATTGATATAGACAGATTTTTTGCAAGCTCCCACTGCTCTCAGTGAAACATTTTGGGTCTTTTTATGGAAAGCCTTTCCACAGGCTAATGTACATAATGTATATGTAATAACATATGAATGGATTAACTCATATTTATGTTGACCCATAAGAATGTTGTTTCCTAACAAAATGTTTACTTATTTGGAATCCCTGAAGGAAAGGTTTTAATATTTCTCCTTCCATTCTGATTTCAACAGCATAGTTCACATGCCTAAGTTTGTTTTTACACAACCATGTCATCTGAACTTCGGAAGTATATGTATGCTCTTAAACTGAAAATCTTTTCTAGCTCTCAAATAGCTCTATATCATTTAATTGGGATGAAAGCAGCAGTACTCAACAGAAATGTAATAGGGTTCTGAAGAAACTACTCCAAAAACCTATAGAATTTAATAGAGAATGAGATCTTTTCTACAGTTGTAGGGAGAGAGAAGAGTTGTTTGTTTTTAAACCTTCTGATAGTATACTGTAGCAGAGAGAGAATTCTCTGGTTCAGAAGTTCTCCAAAGGCTATCATTTCTATTAAATTCCATAGGACACTTTCATAAGGGAGGAGCTCTGGCAAAATTAAGAAGAACCTAGTCATTGATCTATAACATAACAAAAATGTTTCAGATTCTGTTGATAGCACCTAACTTTATAACCAGACAGAAAACTGATATTTTTTTTATTTTAGAAACAGTCACTGGAAAGAAACTTGAACAACTATTACATGAAATAAGGAACTTCTTCTGCATTTCTTGTAATCCCCACACTACTAAACAAGTCAAATGGAGTTGTGGATGCACAAGGAATGCACTATCAAGACTTAAAGGTGACATGATTTGGTAGTGGTCTCAAGAACACAAGACAGAACTCTACATGTAATCCACTTGAAAAATGTGGGTGACATCTCCCTCTAGTGGCTGATCTGCATAGAAGATAAGAGCCTTCTACTGCTACCAGGTAATGAAGTTAGTTCTGTAGTTCAAGAGGTCTTTGCTTTCGCAATGAGATCCTGGCTTCAAAGCCTGACTACAGGCTGTGGTGAAGGATCATTATATATAGAGTACAAATATTTATATTTCAGAAGTTGGCCATTTTCAGCTAGAGGTGCATAAGTAGATCACCATTATGGTTCCCTATGCTCACAGGTAAAGGCTTCAATTGTATTTTATCAACATTTACAAATAATTTTTTTCTAGACTGAGAGCCTGTGAGTAAATCTGAGTTTCAAGGTAATTTTATATGCATTGTGGTAACCCATGAAAAATAAAGGGTTTAAACTGAACAGCTAATACAACATTAACTCTAGCACCATCAATGGGATGCTATCATTAATATCAGAAAACACAAAGTAAAGTTCACCTACTATGTTTAACAACCTACATACATAATAAAAGGCACTATTCTTAATTGGCATACAAGTTATGGAAAGCTGATTTGTAGGAGTGTCACTTGTGAAAAATGACACCTCATGACTTGTTTAATGACAGGATATATACATTTACCAACATGAAAAAACATCCACAGAGCTACACCGCCTGGTATTTGTTGGGAAGTTCAACAGAGGACAAAAAGAAAAGAAAAAAAATGGTCCTACGAAGGCTGATTCATGAATGCAAAACTTGGGAGAAGTAAAAACTGTGTAAAAATGCAGACAGTTGTAACTTTTGGTATTTACATGGCAGCTAATCCATGCAGACACTGACCTCAGCAGGATTACATGGCAAACTTTGCACAAAGATGAACTGTTCCTAAACAATTTCTTTAGTATGCAAACGATGTAGTTTGAGCCTGACATACTATTTTTAAGGTTTCAGAGTAACAGCCGTGTTAGTCTGTATTCGCAAAAAGAAAAGGAGGACTTGTGGCACCTTAGAGACTAACCAATTTATTTGAGCATAAGCTTTCGTGAGCTACAGCTCACTTCATCGGATGCATACTGTATGTGCCACAAGTACTCCTTTTCTTTATACTATTTTTAAAACTTTAAAGGGATATAATCTGAAGTACTCAGCAACAATTTCTTTAGGGGTGAGAGTGTTGGTTGGGGGAGGGTTAATTAGTTTACTCAAGTGGCTAGCTATTAATGTAATATTTCACAAACTTCCTGCTAAACATTGGTAAGGCCAGTAATTATCCTATTGAACTTCCTGAAACTCACACCGGCAACCAGGTTTAACTCCTGTAGGAAACAATGATACAGATTTCCAGAGAACTGTTTTTTCATAAAGTTTTATAAAATTTTCCATTTACACTAAGGTCCCGTTACACCAGTGGTTCTCAACCAGGGGCCCAGGGCCCCCCGGGGGGTGACGGGGACGAGCAGGTTTTAGGGGATCCACCAAGCAGGGCCAGCATTAGACTCACTGAGGCCCAGAACAGAAAGACAAAGCCCTGGACCCTGTGCCCTGCCCTGAACCCCGCCATCCGTGCCTGAAGCTGAGGTTTCAGCAACTTAGCTTTGTGGTGCCCCCTGTGGCGTGGGGTCTCAGGCAATTGGGAGGCAGTGACCATGAGATGGTCGAGTTCAGGATCCTGACACAAGGAAGAAAGGAGAGCAGCAGAATACGGACCCTGGACTTCAGAAAAGCAGACTTTGACTCCCTCAGGGAACTGATGGGCAGGATCCCTTGGGAGAATAACATGAGGGGGAAAGGAGTCCAGGAGAGCTGGCTGTATTTTAAAGAATCCTTATTGAGGTTACAGGGTCAAACCATCCCGATGTGTAGAAAGACTAGTAAATATGGCAGGCGACCAGCGTGGCTTAACAGTGAAATCCTTGCTGATTGTAAACACAAAAAAGAAGGTTTCAGAGTAGCAGCCGTGTTAGTCTGTATCTGCAAAAAGAAAGGGAGTACTTGTGGCACCTTAGAGACTAACCAATTTATTTGAGCATAAGCTTCCGTGAGCTACAGTGGATGCATGTAGTGGAAAATACTTCATCGGATGCATGTAGTGGAAAATACAGTGTTTTTGAAGATTTTTTGTTGAAGAATTGCCACTTTTAGGTCTGTAATCGAGTGACCAAAGAGATTGAAGTGTTCTCCAACTGGTTTTTGAATGTTATAATTCTTGACGTCTGATTTGTGTCCATTTATTCTTTTACGTAGAGACTGTCCAGTTTGACCAATGTACATGGCAGAGGGGCATTGCTGGCACATGATGGCATATATCACATTGGTAGATGTGTAGGTGAACAAGCCTCTAATAGTGTGGCTGATGTGATTAGGCCCTATGACGGTATCCCCTGAATAGATATGTGGACACAGTTGGCAACAGGCTTTGTTGCAAGGATAGGTTCCTGGGTTAGTGTTTTTGTTGTGTGGTGTGTGGTTGCTGGTGAGTATTTGCCTCAGATTGGGGGGCTGTCTATAAGCAAGGACTAGCCTGTCTCCCAAGATCTGTGAGAGTGATGGGTCATCCTTCAGGATAGGTTGTAGATCCTTGATGATGCTCTTGAGAGGTTTTAGTTGGGGGCTGAAGGTGATGGCTAGTGGTATGTTATTTTCTTTGTTGGGCCTGTCCTGTAGTAGGTCACTTCTGGGTACTCTTCTGGCTCTGTCAATCTGTTTGTTCACTTCAGCAGGTGGGTATTGTAGTTGTAAGAATGCTTACCAGAAGTGGAAGACCGGACAAATGACCAGGGAGGAGTATAAAAATATTGCTCAGGCATGCAGGAGTGAAATCAGAAAGGCCAAATCACACTTGGAGTTGCAGTTAGCAAGAGATGTTAAGAGTAACAAGAAGGGTTTCTTCAGGTATGTTAGCAACAAGAAGAAAGTCAACGAAAGTGTGGGCCCCTTACTGAATAAGGGAGGCAACTGAGTGACAGAGGATGTGGAAAAAGCTAAAGTACTCTATGCTTTTTTTGCCTCTGTCTTCACGAACAAGGACAGCTCCCAGACTACTGCACTGGGCAGCACAGCATGGGGAGGAGGTGACCAGCCCTCTGTGGAGAAAGAAGTGGTTTGGGACTATTTAAAAATAGCTGGACGAGCACAAGTCCATGGAGCCGGATGCACTGCATTTGAGAGTGCTAAAGGAGTTGGTGGATTTGATTGCAGAGCCATTGGCCATTATCTTTGAAAACTCATGGTGATCAAGGGAGGCCCCGGATGACTGGAAAAAGGCTAATGTAGTGCCCATCTTTAAAAAAGGGAAGAAGGAGGATCCAGGGAACTACAGGCCAGCCAGCCTCACCTCAGTCCCTGGAAAAATCATGGAGCAGGTCCTCAAGGAATCAATTCTGAAGCACTTAGAGGAGAGGAAAGTGATCAGGAACAGTCAGCATGGATTCACCACGGGCAAGTCATGCCTGACTAATCTAATTGCCTTCTATGACGAGATAACTGGCTCTGTGGATGAAGGGAAAGCAGTGGACGTGTTATTCCTTGACTTTAGCAAAGCTTTTGACATGGTCTCCCACAGTATTCTTGCCAGCAAGTTAAAGAAGTATGGGTTAGATGAATGGACTGTAAGGTGGACAGAAAGTTGGCTAGATCGTTGGGCAAAACGGGTAGTGATCAATGGCTCCACGTCTAGTTGGCAGCCGGTATCAAGCAGAGTGCTCCAAGGATCAGTCCTGGGGCCGGTTTTGTTCAATATCTTCATTAATGATCTGGAGGATGGCGTGGACTGCACCCTCAGCAAGTTTGCAGATGACACTAAACTGGGAGGAGTGGTAGATACGCTGGAGGGGAGGGATAGGATACAGAGGGACCTAGACAAATTGGAGGATTGGGCCAAAAGAAATCTGATTAGGTTCAACAAGGACAAGTGCAGAGTCCTGCACTTAGGACGGAAGAATCCCATGCATCGCTACAGACTAGGGACCGAATGGCTAGGCAGCAGTTCTGCAAAAAAGAACCTAGGGGTTACAGTGGACGAGAAGCTGGATATGAGTGCTCTTGTTGCCAAGAAGGCTAACGGCATTTTGGGCTGTATAAGTAGGGGCATTGCCAGCAGATCGAGGGAAGTGATTGTTCCTCTCTATTCGACATTGGTGAGTACTGTGTCCAGTTTTGGGCCCCACACTACAAGAAGGATGTGGAAAAATTGAAAAGCGTCCAGCGGAGGGCAACAAAAATGATTAGGGGACTGGAACACATGATTTATGAGGAGAGGCTGAGAGAACTGGGATTGTTTAGTCTGCGGAAAAGAAGAATGAGGGGGGATTTGATAGCTGCTTTCAACTACCTGAAAGGGGGGTCCAAAGAGGATGGATCTAGACTGTTCTCAGTGATAGCAGATGACAGAACAAGGAGTAATGGTCTCAAGTTCCACTGGGGCAGGTTTAGGTTGGATATTACAAAAAACTTTTTCATTAGGAGGGTGGTGAAGCACTGGAATGCGTTACCTAGGGAGGTGGTGGAATCTCCTTCCTTTGAGGTTTTTAAGGTCAGGCTTGACAAAGCCCTGGCTGGGATGAGTTAGTTGGGGATTGGTCCTGCTTTGAGCAGGGGGTTGGACTAGATGACCTCCTGAGGTCCCTTCCAACCCTGATATTCTATGATTCTATGATGATTCTAAGTGCCCTGCTTGCTACGCCCTAGCGCTGGCTCTGCCTTTTATATGCAGAAAAAACAGTTGTTGTGGCACAGGTGAGCTGTGGAGTTTTTATAGCATGTTGGGGGGCCTCAGAGAGAAAAAGGTTGGACCCCCTGCTTTACACCACTTTGACACTGTAAAGTGGCCTTAAAGTGAATGTAACTGTAATTTAGTCCTACTTTAAGGCCACTTTACACTGCCAAAGCAGCAGAAAGGGGACTTAATGTAAATGAGAATCAGGCTCTTTGAGTTAAATGGCCAGGATATTAAACTCCAGTATGCAGCTTCTGTGCATGTGCTGCTACGGCTTTCCATAAACGTATTTATATAACATAAATATACATATTTCTACTGTGTCTTGTGAAATTGCAGGTTCCAAATGGAAAAGGTGTAATCAAATGAAACAGGGAACTATGAGAAACAAACATTTTAATAAAGATAATACTTTGTTTTAAGAAAATTTGAGAGAGAAGAAAAGTCACAGAAGTTTTGCTTTATCCAAAGAGAGCAATGCCCTGTATCAAAGTTTGAATGACACCCAAATGGTCTAGCACTCATAGAAGTGGGGGTATCAGTTTACAGTCTTGGAAGCCAATTGTTTTATTATTTTTTGAAAGTTGATCTTATTACTACTTTATTTACACGTTAATCATAGGGTGCACTATAATATGGATCTCAACATTCATCAGTCAAGATAAATGATGTTCAACTCAACCACTTGTTCAGACCCTTTTATAAGCTGTAGCTCATTCTCGTCTAAATCTATGGCTACACTGCAGACGTAAGAGCAGCACAACTACGGCACCCCTTACAGAAGAGGTTTTTCCATTGCTGTAGTTAATCCAGCTCTCTGGGAGGTGGTACTTAGGTCAACTGAAGAATTCTTCCATCGACCTAGTCGTGTCTACACTGGGCTTAGGCTGCCTTAACTATGCTTCAAAGGCCCATGGATTTTTCAGGCCCCTAAGTATCATAGCTAGGTCAACCTAAATTTTAGGTGTAGAGCAGTCCTGAGTTCTAATTTAGAGCCACAGCATCTTGTGCATTGGAAAATCCCATGCAAAGGCCAGGAAACTCTTTGAGGTTCCTTCAAATCATTCTGCTGAGGCAAGGGTTCTCCATCCTCTATGGCAGTGGTTCTCAAACTTTTTTTTCACGGACCACTTGAAAATTGCTGAGGGTGTCGGCGGACCACTTAATGATCTTTCCAAATGTTGTTTGTACTGTTAGCGCTTTGGATAAAAGCACTATATATAAAAAAACCTTAATAATGATTAATTTTTTTTGTTCTACAAATAAAAGCACACAACTCATATTTTAATATTGGTAGTCTTACCTTTCTAATGCAATGGATGTGCCCTCTCTCCCCCGCCACAGCAGCCTCCAAGCTGGGCCTAGGAAAGAGGGGGGGTCTCTCCCTCTCTCCCCCACTGCAGTATCCCCTGAGCTGGGGCTGGGAAGGGGGGGTGTCTCTCCCCCACCACAGCAGCCACAGAGCTGAGGCTGGGAAGGAGGGCGTTTCTCCCCGTCAGCTGCAGCCCTGGAAGTGGAGAAAGTCGCTTCTTTCTCTGACCACCACAGTCTGCACATCCCAAATTCCCCCACCCCCTCTTCTCACCCCACTGCCCCCACCCACCGACCCCTTATTTCCCCCAAGGCCACCACCTCACCTTCCATGTGCATCTTCTCCAGGGTCCAGGCACCACAGTCTGAGAACCACTGCTCTATGGAATAGGCAGGGAACAATACACCCCAAACCTGCTGATGTTTTAAGAACCTTTGATAAATCCCACGTCTCATGGTATCCACAAAAGGCAACAACATTTGCCCTTTTGAGTCCTACTGTTGTGGCCTTGCTGCTGGTGGCTGCCACAAGATTCCGCCAGCTCTTCCTCAGAGAAATTTCAATGGGTGGAAGTGGAATTCACATAAAATAATGCTGATGGGAGAAGCTGCAGTGGAGAGTGGTTATCTCCTCACCTATGCCATTCAGCACACCTTCTCCCCTATCTGCGGAGCCCTGCCTTCACAAAGTTTGGCTGGGGAGGCTTCCATAGGATTGTGGGGAAAATGAACATTCTGCAGAGAGGATACCCTTTCATTTTGCTGCTGTCATTTTAAGGCACCTTTTCAGTGCAAGAAAGGTGTAAAAGGCCTTTGTGCAAATGAGAATCAGGACCTCTGTATAATATTTATAGGGCATGATACACTGTGCCTCTGGAGTTATTACAATTTATCCCCTAAATCTATTCTGTATTTAGCCATTTTTGGTAATAACTTTTTCTGTTCTCAATATACAGCACCACAAAGGCTTATGACCTGTTACTCTGGGTTAACTGAGGTAAATATGTATTTAGGTGGTTTCTTAAGTGCATATTATTTCCCTACTGCAAGGACTCCTTCAGAACTGGTTCATATTTATTGCTTCAGTGTGTGTTTGGAACCTTTTAAATATCCATTATTCCCCTAATTGACCATAGCAATTCCATTTGTGTCATTATGTTTGTCAGGATATATTTAGGCACTCTTTTCAAAATGGGTGTTATTTACCTAATAGACCACAAAATCTCCCTTGGAAACCTTATGCTGTTTCAGGTAAATAAATACTGTGGATGCCATAGTGTTTACCTGTTAATACTTAATTTTACCACCATCTATTTGGAGAAACCAGGTACTGTAGTTAGTTTAGGTTACTCGTGTCCAAGGTTTTCTCAGGACATTTGCTTCTACATGATCTTGGCTCTGGATACATACCACACTGAAACTGAGCCTTCCACTAATGGGTATCTGCACTTATACACCATATGTTACCTAGATTTTGCTCTTGCTGGGATATGCCCTATGATGTGGAACACTTTGCTTCTCCTCCCACTTATCCTGAATCAGACTTTTTCTTCCCAAGAGAGGCGAGGTGGGTGAGGTAACATCTTGGACCACCTTCTGTCTATGAGAGAGACAAGCCTGAGAGGTCTGAAGAAGAGCTCTGTGTAAGTTTGAAAGGTTGTCTCGCTCACCGACAGAAGTTGGTTCAATAAAAGATATTACCTCACCCACCTTGTCTCTCTAATATCCTGAGACCAACATGGCTACAACTACACTCCATACATTTTTCATCCCAAAAGCATTTTTTGCCAAATGATACACTAAACCTTAGAACTACCACGGTCAGCTCTATTTATTACCCCTCCTTTCAGCCCTTTTCTTAAATTATTTTTGCGTGTTCATATTTTGAGAAGGAGGTATTATATTGTATTTCGTTTTATTTTGTTTTATGGTTCTGCAAGTACGTACATAAGAGAAGGGGGCTACATTATTCTGATTTATTATTAATAATAAATCAAGAAGAGCTATCTGGAATAGCTAAAATAAGTATCTGAGATGCAGCCCTTTATTTCAATGTCCTTTCTGGTGCTTTTACATGCTGATTCTGAAGGGCCATAATTCAGCCCTGTTGAGGCCAAACTCATACTGAAATTTTACTCCTGGGGGAATTCTATGCCACTGCACATGCACAGAATTCATGTCTCCTGCAGATTTCTTTGCTTCTCCGCAGAAATATGACTTTCTAACAGGGAAGCAAAGGGAAGCTGCAAGAGCAGTCAAGCACCACACCCTAGCTGCCCAGATATATCGTTTGAGACACCCAGAGCAGCCGCAGAGAGGTAAATTGCCACAAGGCTGGGGACATCCCAGCCAGTAGCTCCTACCCTGAGCCGGGATCAGCTGCTAGTCCCGGTTGGGCTGGAGGCAGGAGAGGACAGGACTGCCTCTTCCCCTGTAAGGAGTGGCTGGGGCTGCCTCAGACCCCCGCCCCTCCCGAAATTTCCCCCAGCTGCAGGAAGCTCAGTATCCTCCCCTGTTTCCTGCCCCCATCACTCCTCGGCTGCAAGGGGAGAGGTCACTGTAAAGGGAGCTGCTCCCCCATCCGCCCAACCCCCATTCATCCGGACTTCCCATAAACAGACACCCCCGCCAAGCCTCACCCCGTACACCCAGAACCACCCCAGCCCTCCATGCCTGAACCCCACCCCATTGACCCTCAGCCCCTGCATCTGGAGTCCTCCTGTGACCAGACGCCTTGCCTCTGGATCCCCATCCCTGCATCCAGACCACCCCTCATTCAGCTCCCTGCACTCAAACCTCCACCCTTATGAGCCCCACCCCCTGCACAATCCTGAGCCCCTATATCAAGACCCCATGCCACTGCCCCCAATTAGCTGCACTCAGTCCCCCATCCCACCAAACCCCACTCCCCCAGCAACCAGATCCCTCTGTTGACACCCCCATACTCAGCGTCTGTGCATCCAGATTTCCCCAACAGCTAGAGCACCTACTGAACTGCCTGCACCCAGATTGTCCCACACAAAATCCTCTCATCCCACATCTGGATCGCCCCACCCTGAGCCCCTCCACACTTGGATCCTGCCTGGTTGAGCCTGCCTGTCCCACACCTGGTGTGCCCGGTGCAGAGGGGCAGGGTCCCAGGGTGTTACTGGGGCAGGTCCAGGACTTGTGCTGTGTCAGAGTTGGGTGCAGCCTCACCACTGAGTACGTGTCCCCGGGGTGGGGAGACTGCAGGGTGAGCTCCTACCTTTGTGCAGCCAGTGGCCTGTGCTCCCCACTGCCATGGTGGAGCCTCTGCATTTATTTATTGACAAATAAAACTTGCAGAATTTTGCAGATTAAAAAAATATTGTGCACAGAATTTTTATTTTTTTGGTGCAGAATGCCCTCAAGAATATGAAATGAACCAAAGTTCGAATCACTAAAAGGATTACTGAATTAAGTCTTCAATGAGTATAACCCTGGGATAATGTAAACCTGTTACAAAAGTGAAAATCAGTTGGGTGGCCTGCAGCTGATGGTACTCCACTCTCTCACCCCTCAGCCCACCTTTAGTAAGAGCTTATAAGTGGCTCTGTGGTCTTGAGGTATCTGCAGTCTCCTCAACTGCCATTCTAGGCTCCCAGTGTTAGATGGCACATTTGGACCAGGTGCAATGCTGGTACTAGCCCACTGGGGGCCCTAACCAGGTATATCCCCCCCCCCCCAACACATACTAAAAATTAATAGGTGGCCCCCCTTGAGCTGCTCAGGGCCCTAAGCATTTGCCTTGTCTGCTTATGCCTGACATTGGCTCTGACCAGGTGTCTCTAACAACCAGCTGACAGTTGCTGTTGCACCACTGAATGCTTCTGATGATAATCCATTCTACTGTTGCTGTTACCCCTGAGTCACCTCCAGGCGCAGAGTACGGCAAACATGACTCAAACTGGGCTTTAATGTATGGTTTTGCTGATCTGTCGCTCTCTTTATTATTGCTGGGGAGTAAGTAGGATGTTGAGAGGTAGGCAAGGGAAATTTATAAAAGCAACTGGAGGCTTGTGCCACACAATAGCATCCAAGATCGCCATAGTTCTTCCCTATTCTTAGGAGAGGAATTATTTGTGATAACTCTGTGCTCCAGCATCCCCATTGTAAGGTGGGTGGACATAATGGTGAAAAAGTCTGTGACTCATTAACATAATAGAGCTAGCCTATTACATATCAAGTGTGTATGAGATGAGCTGTCCCGCTTGCATATGATCAAATAGAATATCATTCAGCTGAGATCCAGGTTCAATTCTCTGCTGTGTCACAGACTTCCTATCTGACTTTGGGCAGGTCAGCTAGTCTCCCTGTGTTTCAGTCCCCCATCTGTAGAATATGGATAATACTTCCTTATCTCACTGGGGTGTTGTGAGGATAAAAAATACATTAAAAGATTGTGAGACACGCAGATACTATCGCATTGGGCACCATATAAGTACCTTTCATGACAGATTTGCTTTGCTGGTGCTTCAGGCTAGCCATGCGAATAAATATATTTTGTGGGTTTATTTTGTATGTCCTGTCTGGCTTGTGTCCTTAGTACCCTCCTTTTCAGTTGTGAAAGCTGGGTTACGTACGCCAAACAGGAGCAGAGGTTGAACAGTTTCCATCTCCACTGTCTTAGAAATATCTCTGTCGTTACTTGGGACCAATGGATCACCAAGAACAAGATCCTTGCAAGAACTGCCCTGCAGACTATGCTGGACATTTGCAGACTTCGCTGGAGCGCATGCCTCAAGATCATCTGCTGAAGGCTGTGCTCTATGGGCAACGTAAGAACTGCCTGTGACACAGAGGAAGACCAAAGCTCTGATACAGCGACAAGGTCAAGCAAGGCCTCAATAAATTCAGCATTCCCACTGACGACTGGGAAAATCCTGCCCACAATTGTTCAGTTTGGAGAAACCGGATTAAGACTGGTGTGCTCACGCTGCAGAGCCATTAGAGAGCCCAGGCTGAGGCCCGCAGGTGAGCCAGGAAGCAAAGTGTGCTCCAACCTCTACCTGGTGAGGGGACCTGTAGCCACTGTGGGAAGGTTTGCTGCTCAGGCATTGGGATCTTTTCCCATACCATAGCTAAGCACTACTGACAGACTGACTTTGTTGCATCTCCTTTTGTCTCTCAAGATGTTTGATGGCCATATAACTGTCTGTAGTTGACATGCTGTGATGATGATAGGAGTAGAAGCCCTATAAATACAATTCTCCCTCTCCAAAATCCTCCAGCTAAGCATAAATTCTCTGGAGAGGAGATCTAGAGAATGGCAGCAGCAATTTTTCTTTCAGTTCCACATAAAAGGTAGCACTGGATTAAAGTGGCCTTTGGTGAAAAAGGCTGTATGTTTATATTTATGTTATCTCCATACTTACTCACTCTTATTCCTCTGAGACTGATATTGCAACTAAGTTCATCCGATGAAGTGAGCTGTAGCTCACGAAAGCTTATGCTCAAATAAATTTGTTAGTCTCTAAGGTGCCACAAGTCCTCCTTTTCTTTTTGCAGATACAGACTAACAAGGCTGCTACTCTGAAACCTGTCATTATGCTAAGTTCTACTAGTTTGTTGTCAAGGACAGGTCAACATGTCCGATGAAAAGACTGTAGGAAAAGTACAGAGTAGCAGCCGTGTTAGTCTGTATCCGCACAAAGAAAAGGAGGACTTGTGGCACTTTAGAGTCTAACCAATTTATTTGAGCATAAAATACACCTTGTGGCACCTTAGAGACTAACACATTTATTTGAGCATAAATCTCCCCACTGTATTTTTCACCGAATACACAGAGAACATGAAGCAATGGGTGTTACCACACAGACTGTAACAAGAGTGATCAGATAAGGTGAGCTATTACCAGCAGGAGAGCGGGGGTTGGGGGGGAACCTTTTGTAGTGATAATCAAGGTGGGCCATTTCCAGCAGTTGACAAGAACGTCTGAGGAACAGCAGGGGGTGGGGGGGTGTGGGGGGTGAATAAACATGGGGAAATAGGTTTCAGAGTAACAGCCGTGTTAGTCTGTATTCGCAAAAAGAAAAGGAGTACTTGTGGCACCTTAGAGACTAACCAATTTATTTGAGCATGAGCTTTCGTGAGCTACAGCTCACTTCATCGGATGCATGGGGAAATAGTTTTACTTTGTGTAATGACCCATCCACTCCCAGTCTTTATTCAAGCCTAACGTAATGGTGTCCAGTTTGCAAATTAATTCCAATTCATCAGTCTCTCGTTGGAGTCTGTTTTTGAAGATTTTTTGGTGAAGAATTGCCACTTTTAGGTCTGTAATTGAGTGACCAGAGAGAGTGAAGTGTTCTCCAACTGGTTTTTGAATGTTATAATTTTTGACGTCTGATTTGTGTCCATTTATTCTTTTACATAGAGATTGTCCAGTTTGGCCAATGTACATGGCAGAGGGGCATTGCTGGCACATGATGGCATATATCACATTGGTAGATGTGTAGGTGAACAAGCCTCTGACAGTGTGGCTGATGTGATTAGGCCCTATAATGGTGTCTCCTGAATAGATATGTGGACACAGTTGGCAATGGGCTTTGTTGCAAGGATAGGTTCACAAAGTAAAACTATTTCCCCATGTTTATTCCCCCACCCCTCCGCTGTTCCTCAAACGTTCTTGTCAACTGCTGGAAATGGCCCACCTTGATCATCACTACAAAAGGTTTCCCCCCCCTGCTCTTCTGCTGGTAATAGCTCGCCTTACCTGATCACTCGCCTTACAGTGTGTATGGTAACACCCATTGTTTCATGTTCTCTGTGTATATAAATCTCCCCACTGTATTTTCCACTGAATGCATCCGAGGAAGTGAGCTGTAGTTCACGAAAGCTTATGCTCAAATAAATGTGTTAGTCTCTAAGGTGCCACAAGTCCTCTTTTTCTTTTTGTAGGAAAAATGGTCATGCAGGTAGCTCACCATGTGGCAAATAATACTCATGTGAATTTCTTTAAATCCAAAACAAATTACCAGCTATACATACAGTGTTTCAATTCTATTTCCCTTTCACTTACAGTAGGCCCTGACCTCCTATTAAACTTGTAAGTAAATTTAGCTAATTTACAAGGTTTTTATTTCTTTTAATGCCCGTTTTAGTAATATAATCTAAAATGTACATGAAAAATTATTTTTATTACACTGGTAATTTATTTTGGTCCATTCTTTTCTAATCACTTTTCTGGTGATATCAATACATTTTACCACTTTGTTTCAATTCTTTTTCTCTTACTGAAGAATAATTGCCTTTCAGGTTTGGCGCAGTGGATCACAAATTATCTTCTCTTTCTGCCAACATTAATTTTGACCAGAATTAGTTTGTTAAGTGATCCCGAGATATTCTGGCCTTATCACTTTTCAGCACAATCTTGGCTGAGGGTCCATTTTGTTTCAGTCTCTGGTTCTCCCATCAAGGTTGGTTATGGTTTATCTGATGTTTTCCTGGTGAAGTCCTGGCATTGGCTATTCTGTGATGTTGCTTTCATGCTCTGCTGAAAATGCTGGGTTTCTTACTGGCTGGTTTCCTCTTTTGTAATCCTTCTGGTTACTTTGGAGGTCTGCTTTCCCTCTGGCATTGGCCTTGCTGGTTCCAAATTAGGTGCCAGCTTGTCTGGTTTCTAGCTCTCCTTCTTACAGAGGAACGCAAATTCTCCTCTTTTATTAGTTATTATTACATCCTTTCCTTTTGATTATTGGCACGGTTGGTACTTTGCCTTCAGGTGAATTAGCTTAATGGATCTCTTCTGAAACAGTTCATAGATGCAAGTACTGTTGGCTACAGTTCAATACCAGGTACAAATCATGTTAGAAAGAGCAGAAAGTACTAACAGATTCAAACCTGTCAGACTTATTAAACAGATGATGACAAACTAAGTTCTGTGACATCAAGTCATTTTAGTTCACCTCCTAATTAATTAATTTTCGTTTTCTTCACTTAAACATCGAGGAGCAACTAAACTGGAAATTAAAATGCTGCAAATTTCAATGATTTTTTTTTCTTCTGAATTTCAAAACTGGACAGATTTTTCCATTTTCCAAAATTTGCTGCAGTTTTTTTGTATTTAAAAAATTGGAATGTTCAAAAATGACATTTTTCTGTTTTGAAATTTAAAAAATTAAATTCTGAAAACTCTCACCAAGACCCCAATCCCTCAAACATTTATCACAGGCTTAACTTTATGCACGTGAGTAGTCTCATTGAATTAAAACAGACTTTCACATGCAGAGCGTGAAGAACAGCTTGCTAGAGTGGATCCACTCTAACTAAGTCGACCAATCAAAACTGACAATGAAAAAACCCAAGAACAAAAAAGAAAACAAAAAACAGTAAATGCAAAATGAAAAGTAAAAATGATAAACAATTATAAAAGATTTCTGTCAAAACATGGAAAATATTAGAACTATCAAAATGTTTTCATGAAAATAACCATGTTTTAAATGGTCACATTTTATACCCCCTGACCTCCATGTTCCCTCCAAAAAAAGTGATCAATTTTATTTTTACTTGCTCTGTTGAATAACAACTTAAATCTAGAGTTGCTTAAACATGTTGGACCAACAATGACATTGAGAGTTATCCCTTTCTCTGCTGCACTCTTCTCTCTAACAGCCTGGCAGAAACCCTTTGAAGTGCAAATGTTTCATGGTAATATATGGAACAGCACCTGAGAACAGTTTGCCCCAGGCGCTGTCCACATATTACAATGGAACATTGGAAAGGGCATTCAACAGCATGCGAGAGGTCACAGCCTCATTCCAAATATAAGGCAATGATTGCAGCAATGGTGTGACAGAAACATCAACTGTTTTAGAGACAAACAAACTTGTAGGGCCCTATGGAGACTCAGCCTTAACTTTGATTTCCCTCCTTTTGTCAGTTTCTGTCTCAGCCTTTGAACGCCAAGGTTTTAAATTTAGGATTCTATCTTCAAGATTTTAATCCTATGAAAAATAAAATTAAATTTATTCTCATTTCACTGTTCAGAAAAAAAATTGACCAAAAATTATAATGGATCGGGACTTGTATATTTATTTCCATTGACACAACAAAGATGTTTCTTAATGTTGTAGAGAAAACTGCGGGGATCATGTGATTTCAATAAACCATAGTATTAGCATGTGCTGTGGTATAGTCGATTTTTATTTCACATGTGCATCCCGTAGTTAAAGTCTACTTATCAAGTGCAGGAAGATAATACACATTTTTCCTGTTATGAAAGTAAAAACAGAAATACCAAACATCCTAAAATAATTGACATTCAAAACAGAAAATAAATATTTTTTCATACTTCCTGTTAGCAATAAGGTTTTGCTGTTATCTGTCATGAAGTGCTGTTCCCCTTCCTACAGTGTCTGCAGGCACATGGTTGCCCTCCAAGGAATGTAAACTTGGCATTAGCCCTGGCAGACTCCCACTCCCTCCTGCCCTCTCTCATTTAACATTAACTCACTCCCATACTATAATGGGAAGGTAGGGGTCGCAGTTTTATTTACATAATGTAACATTATAAAAACGGGCATTAAACAAGGAAAACCTTGCACCAAATAAACCTGAGTAAAAAAATAATGACACTGATCTTCCCATTAGAAACTCCTCTTGGAAATAGCATACCATTCCCAAAGTTAGGGCAATGTTGCTAATGGACCTTCTTTTTAATGTTATATGCCCATTAATCTTTCCTTATATACCCAATTCTTCTGCAAGCCCGATGCTTCCCATCTAAACTGAGGGATTTCTTAAGTTCCAAAACCAGAAGAAATTTTTAAAACATTCTAGAGTTGAAAGGACCACATGGTTTACATCCTATTCCCACAGTCTTTTCTCTTCCTTCCCACAGCTGGAAATCTTGTTAAAGGGCTCTCCTACGTAACAGCAGTTTTCAGTACAATACATAAGCTAGGCAGATGGCAAGGTGGACTATTTCAGACAGAATGCCAGAACCATGAGAACCAACACTTCTTCAGCCCTGTTTCTCTCCACCCTAGCCCTTTGCCTTTTTCTGCAAGGAGGCATCCTGCTTACTGCTTCATTTAGGGACTACTGACCTGCCTAGATTCAATAAAGTGAGAATGTAGAGAGGCTGGGAATCCAGGATATTAAACCCCTTCAGCCATCATCCCCCAGTTTTGGAGAATAAGACCCTTAAACTTAGGGCTAAAATGTGTTTCAAGGAACAGATATGAACAAAGAGTGGTACCTAATTGCACCATCCTCTGAGTAGACCCAGAAGACACTGACTCTGACACACACAGGAAGCTCAGTTCCTTGCCTCCTTCCCCTTTGGACTGGGGGTGATAGGAACAATTTGTTGGCAGCTGCAGAGGAGTGGCCACCAAACAGCATGGCTTGATGGCTTCAGGGCAGCCCTGCATGCAGTTCCTCACCCCAGTTTCCCTTCTTGGA
This sequence comes from Lepidochelys olivacea, assembly GCF_965140295.1. Lineage (NCBI taxonomy): Eukaryota > Metazoa > Chordata > Testudines > Cheloniidae > Lepidochelys > Lepidochelys olivacea. Next base: position 176,109,567 of record NC_140413.1, on the reverse strand, counting down.
TCCCCAAATAAAGTCCACACAGGATTTTTCCAGTCCAGTCACAACAGCTCTCCTTAGGGTCTGATTTATTAACTTAAAATTCACAACTAAACACAAAAGTCTTCCCTCCAGACTTCCACTAGGTACAGCCCATACTCCCCTAGTCTGGTCAGAAAGAGTCCCCCCTGCCTCAGCACTCTACTCCCAGCCCTTCTTAGCTGGAGCAGTTCCCCTGGTCTCACAGTCCTCCCTGAAAGAGACACTCTCTCTCTCTCTCACACACACACAGAGACTCATTCACTCCAGGAAATTGCCCGATTCTCCTCAGGTGGGGCTCAGTCTCTAATCAGGGTTGATTTGGTCCCATGCTCTCCAGCCCAACGGGCAAGCCACTTGTTACATGGGCCTAAACCAGAAGCAAAGACACCTTCAAATCAGATTGGCTGTGAGGGACAATACACCGGGGGGGGGGGGAGGGGCAGCAGAAGTATGTAGGAGGTGCACAATACTTACTTACTTCTGTGTGCCTAGACAAAAGGTCTGAGTAATCTGTGCAGTGTAAGATCCCTCTTATCCTCTTTCTGGCCATATTGACCAAGAGACAATCTAGCCCTCAGTGAGCGAACATGCTGAATGACTCACTCTTTTTCAGTTTGTATACGCATTAAATATTCTTTATATAGTAAAAAGTAGATTTAAACTACTGTATTTCCTACTCATGCTCTTTGTGAGTTATAGTTTTACATGTTAACATGCAAAGAAATCTGGGGAATACTTGTCAATCAACTTATTTGGTTGCTACCATTCAAAATATCAGACTGAGGTAATGTGGAAAATGCTGACTTTTAAAATGGTGGCCACTGGATATAAAGTGTTTTCATTGGTGTTAAATATAATTGCATTACATTGTCTAGGTTGCACTGAACTGTATAGCAACCACAATTGCAGTCAGACTTTCTAAATATTGCACTTTGTCAATAGAAAACACCAACAAAAGTACTTTTAATTTGAGGTACTTATTCTCTGAGACACATGGATGTGCGTTATTACATATTGTTGCCTTGATAGAGAAAGTGCTGATCTTCAAAGGAAATAATCAATCAACATCCTAACTACTGTACTTTCTGAGTATTAAAGAACATAGAGTTTCTGTAAGAAAAAAATCCCTGATGTACACAGGGACTGGCACAAGCATATTTATATTCAAATTCTTCTTAATAGTATGCGAATGTGTCCTTCATCACAACCAGTCTATTCATTAGAAAGTGCCCAGAGCTATAACTTTAGGAGGAATGCATTTGGGTCTGTAACCCCCAAAAGCTGAAATAAGCTAGCTAGGCACACTGAAATATTGTTATTATTTATCTGTATTACCATAGCACCGAGGAGCCCTACTCTTGGATCAGGATCCCATTGTGCTAGGCACTGTACAAACACAGAAGGAAAAGATAGTTCCTGTCCTAAAGAGCTTACAGCTAGGGCTGTCAATTAATCACAGTTAACTGAGCAATTAACTCAAAAAAATTAATCGCAATTTAAAAAATTAATTGCAATTAATTGCAGTTTTAATCGCACTGTTAAACAATAGAATACCAATTGAAATTTATTAAATGTTTTTGATTTTCTACATTTTTATATATATTGTATTCTGTGTTGTATCTGAAATCAAACTGTATATTATTTTATTACAAATATTTGCACTGTAAAATGATAAAAGAAATAGTATTTTTCAATTCACCTCATACAAGTACTGTAGTGCAATCTCTTTATCGTGAAAGTGCAACTTACAAATGTAGATTTGTTTTGTTACATACCTGCACTCAAAAACAAAACAATGTAAAACCTCGGAGCCTACAAATCCACTCAGTCCTACTTCTTGTTCAGCCAATTGCTAAGACAAACAAGTTTGTTTACATTTAGGGGAGCTAATGCTGACTCTTCTTATTTACAAGGTCACCAGAAAGTGAGAACAGCCATTTGCATGGCACTTTTGTAGCCAGCATTGCAAGATATGTAATGTGCCAGATATGCTCAACATTCGTATGCCCCTTCATACTTCGGCCACCGTTCCAGATGACATACTTCCATGCTGATGGTGCTCATTAAAAAAATAATGCGTTAATTAAATTTGTGACTGAACTCCTTGGGGGGAGAATTGTATGTCCCTGCTCTGTTTTACATGCATTCTGCCATTTATTTCATGTTATAGCAGTTTCAGATGATGACCCAGCACACGTTGTTCATTTTAAGAACACTTTCACTGAAGATTTGACAAAATACAAAGAAGGTGCCAATGTGAGATTTCTAAAGACAGCTACAGAACTCGACCCAAGGCTTAAGAATCTGAAGTGCCTTCCAAAATCTGAGAGGGAATAGGTGTGGAGCATACTTTCAGAAGTCTTAAAAGAGCAACACTCTGATGTGGAAACTATAGATCCTGAACCACCAAAAAAGAAAATCAACCTTCTGCTGGTGGCATCTGACTCAGATGATTAAGATGAACATGCATTGGTCTGCACTGCTTTGGATTGTTATCGAGCAGAACCCGTCATCAGCATGGACACATGTCCCCTGGGATGTTGTGTGAAGCATGAAGGGACATATGAATCTTTAGCGCATCTGGCATGTAAATATCTTGCGACACTGACTACAACAGTGCCATGAAAATGCCTGTTCTCACTTTCAGGTGACATTGTAAACAAGAAGCGGGCAGCATTAGCTCCTGCAAATGTAAACAAACCTGTTTGTCTGAGCAATTGGCTGAACAAGAAGTAGGACTGAGTGGACCTCCAAGCTCTAAAATTTTACATGGTTTTATTTTTGAATACAGTTTTCTTGTACATAATTCTACATTTGTAGGTTTAACTTTCATGATAAAGAGATTGCACTGCAGTACTTGTATGAGGTGAACTGAAAAATACTATTTCTCTTTTTACAGTGCAAATACTTGTAATCAAAAATAAATATAAAGTGAGCACTGTACACTTTGTATTCTGTGTTGTAATTGAAATCAATATATTTGAAAATGTAGAAAACACCCACAAATATTAAAATAAATTGTATTTTATTATTGTTTAAATTAATCGCGATTAATTTTTTCAATCGTTTGACAGTCCTACTTACAACCTAAGTAAAAGAATAAACTAACCTACAAAAAAGACACCTGTGGTTTAAGATATTTCTCATCCCTTATCTCTTTAAAGTGAACTGTCATTGTGACTGTTCAGCTTTCTTATCTTCTGTTTTAGACTGAGTGCCCTGCTGACTTATTTAACTGGTGATGAAGTGTACTGGAGAAATACTGCACTGTATAGCCATTGTTCTCTAAGATCCTCATGGAAAAGAGACATACAGCTCATAGGGTTATACTCTTAAAATTTGGCTTATAAGGATAAACATGAATGTTGGTGTTTGCCTTAATGTTGGTGTTTGCCAGTGGTGCCTCAATCTAATTCCAGTGGCCTCAGCTGGGAATAACAAGAATTCATTAAGTATCCTTTCACAGATTTTAAGGCCATAAGGAACCTTTATAATCACCCAGTTTGATCTTCTTCACAAAACAGGCCATAGAATTCCACCCAAGTATTCTTGCATGAGCTCAATATGTTTTGGTTAAACTAGAGCAGCGGTAGGCAACCTATGGCACGCGTGCCAAAGGCAGCACGTGAGCTGATTTTCAGGGGCACTCACACTGCCTGGGTCCTGGCCACCGGTCCGGGGGGGCTCTGCATTTTAATTTAATTTTAAATGAAGCTTCTTAAACATTTTAAAAACCTTATTTACTTTACAGACAACAATAGTTTAGTTCTATATTAAAGACTTGTAGAAAGAGACCTTCTAAAAACGTTAAAATGTATTACTGGCACGCAAAACCTTAAATTAGAGGGAATCAATGAAGACTCGGCACACCACTTCTGAAAGGCTGCCGACCCCTGAACTAGAGCATATAACAATAAGGGCTGTGAAGTGCGGAGAAATATAAAAGTAGCAGTCAGTGGAAGTGGTTAGACTGAACTGATGGTCTCCTCCTAACTGCTAGTTCAGTGCATGCTCCTCTACACTGAAGAGTACATTAAACTGCTGATGACTGACTTTAAGGAGTCAAATGGTCCATGGTCTTTCATCAATGGGTTCACAGGCAAAATCAGTGTTGTGGTTTCAACTCAAGTCATGAAGTTATGGTACCATTTTTCATAATTGGTATGTCTGTTTGAATGGCACAGCACAAATAACAAGAGTGCTGCTGGTCTGGGCTGACCTAAAGGGGCTTTCATTATAAACTTTATGGGTAAGTCTGTGCAGTGCCTGACTGACTCTGCTTGTACTATCAGTCCCAGATATGCCTAAATACCATCAAATACTAGATTGTGGGGGAAAATAATTCAAGATGACTTATTACTTGTTAAGCTCTGAGAGTGTGTTTAGCACTTTGAAGGACATGGAAGACACACTCCCTACACTGAGGACCTTCCATAATCTCATTAGAATGACATCACAAAGCATATCGAGGTTCAATCATACAGCATGGCTTTTTAAAAAAACAGCAATACATCTTTATATGGGAATATTTATATAAATTGAGAATGTGACCTTTGTTTTCACCACAAGCAGCAGAATCAGATCAACAGCATTGAGATACATAACTCTATTACACAAATAATTTAAACAAGACCGGAAACTGCTGTTGAGCCAATTGCAAAGGCATGATCTTAGAGCTGAATTTCTTTTTTTCAAATGGGAAACTTGCTTTCCCTTTTAACTCTGGAGGAAATGAGGATAATACTGGCTATTGAAGAAGATCATCACTAACTAGCCTTGTAACACTCTAAAAATCTAATCAACAAGCCAGAGCACTAGCTAGAGAGTTGCGCTTTTGGAAATAGACAGTTATGTTTAGCTCCAAAGAGATACTTCCAAATATGTGGCTAAGCAGAGGCCTGAAGACATATTAGGTACTTTGAAACATTACTCCCTTCAAACATGGTCCAAGCATGCCCTGAAATACTGCCCATATAAGCACCATTTCCCACCATGGAGAACACCCACTAATTTCATAGCACACTGTCTTTGGTAGAGCTATCACTATACAGGAAGTGTGTATTACTTCATTTGAGTGTCTGAGGGTAGATTAGGTATTTTGATTGGTGGTTAATCCAGGGCAAAGAGTACTTTTTTTTTTTTTTTTTTTTTACTTTTGCTAGCTCACCCCACCACTTTGGAGATATAAATGAAAAAATTAAAACTAAATGCCTAAATGTCAGTGCAATGTTTCAAACAATGATGATGGATCTTTTCCCTGAAAGATGACTGTATTCTGGGGCATGTTAAATACTAACAAACATTTTAGCATTCCTCGAGGGCTGTTCACACCATGTATGAGTCATGACCTTTTCTTATAGTATATTATATAAGTCAATTTGTGTTGCTGTTGAAAAAAAGGCCAGTGTCACTGTGTGACATATTAATAGGAGTGTCATATTTCAGACTCATAATGTAATTGTTCTACTTTACTCAGCACTGGTGAGGCCTGCTGGAGTACTGTATCCAGTTTTGAGCACCACACTTCAAGAAAGATGTAAATATATGGGTCCAGAGTAGCAAAAATGATAACAGGTTTGAAAAACATGACCTATTAGGAAAGTCTGAAAGAATTGGGCATATTTTGTTTAGAGAAGAGGACTGCAGGGACATGATAACAGTCTTCAACGTGAAAGGTAGTTATAAAGAGGATGATGATCAATTGTTCTCCATGCCTCGTCAGAGCAGGACAAGAAGTCTCGCTCAGATTGCTAAAAGGGAGATTTAGATTAGATTTTAGGAAAATCTTTCTAACTGGTTACTTAGGGAGGTTATGGAATCCCAGTCATTGGAGGTTTTAGGGAACAGATTAAACCAGGGGAGGGCAAACTACAGCCTGTGGGCTGGATCCGGCCCATCAGGGCTTTCAATCCGGCCCGCAGGATTGCCAGCCCCATGGCGCAGCCTACACCTGTCTGCCCTGGCCCTGCGCTGCTCCCAGAAGCAGCCAGCACCACATCCCTTTGGCCCCTGGGGAAGGGGGGAGCAGAGGGCTCCGTGTGCTGCCCTCACATGCAGGCACCACCCCATGCAGCTGCCATTGACCAGGAATGGGGAACCGTGGCCAATTGGAGCTTCGGAGGTGGAACCCACAGGTGAGGGCAGCACGCGGCGGAGCCACTGTCAGGACACACTGGCCACTTCCGGGAGTGGCAAGGGGCCAGGGCAGGCAGGGAGCCTGTCTTAGCCCCGCTGTGCGCCGCTGCCATCCTGGAGCCGCTCAAGGTAAGCGGCGCCAGGCCAGAGCCCACACCCTGAACCCCTCCTGCATCCCGCACCCCAATCCGCTGCCCTGAGCCCCCTCCCACACTCCGCACCCCTCCTGCACCTCAACCCCCTGCCCTGAGCCCCTTCCTGCACACCACACCCCTTCCCATGCCCCGCACTCCCTCCTGCACCCCCAGCCCTACATTCAGGGTCCTGCATATAATTTCCCCACCCAGATGTGGCCCTCAGGCCAAAAAGTATGCCCACCCCTGGATTAGACAAACACCTGTCAGGAATGATTCAGGCATACTTGGTCCTGTCTCACTGCAGGGGATGGATGGTGGGGGGTGGACTAGATGACCTCTTGAGGTCCCTTCCAGCCTTACATTTCTATGAGTCGATGATTATGATGATATTATGGATTAGAGATCTTCAATTGTTTTTTAAAAGTAATTGAAATGTATATTTTTATATGTTGTTATGGTTCTCAGTGACCTTCAGGTGAGAAAGTAATAGTTACTAGGAATAAAACAATGTCCAGGTCAAAGAAACTGTAGTAAAATAAAGCAGCAGGAAGGGATGTGTTCTTAGTGAATTTTCCTTGCTTTCATCTCAGAAACCACATTTTTTTCTTCTCATTTGTCTCCCCTGAAACTAGCCCTAGTACAAATACTCCACCAATTATTTTAATACCACAGCATGGCTTACTACAGTGTGCCAGAGCTATGGCAGTATAGGCTACTGAGTAAGAAGTTGAGACTAACTCAGCGAGCTTTAAACCACAGAGCATTGCTCACTCATCAGCGTTTAGAGTGTGCTAAAAAGGCATCGTTAAAATGCGTGTGTACACAGTGATAAAGTGTAGTTCAGAGCCAAATCCCAATGGCTTGACATATGAGAGAGAAGGAGTAGAGAGAAGGTTATTACACATATCCATATCAGGAAGTTGTCGTGTAATTTTATCAATTTGGATTTTCTTCACACTGCGGGTAATTTGTCTGAAAAGTGACCTTTTTGTTTGGTTCACTGAAATCAGTAAATTAACTGCTAATTACTCAGGGTGTAAATTCCAGCTACCAGTGCTGAGAAATGAACAATAGCCTATTTAGAAGAACTAATCCTCAAAATCCTTCACTTGTTAAGACACCAAACTCCTCCCCTTCCCTCCCCCTCCCCCCAAAAAAGGCAATTTATGAAATTCTGACACATTCAGAGGGGGTTACCTAAACCCTACTGATGTGTTGTTTTGGAAATAAATAAACCGGGGTGGAAGAGTCCTTACATAGGCAACAAAGGTAAGATATATATTTAGGGCGTGAGCACTTGGAACCATTTAAACCCCAGAAGAAGAGGGGTTGGAAAGGGTCCAAATTGTATCTGATGAACTGATTTTACTTCTGCAAAACTTACAACCTGATTGTCAGCGTTGTGGATCAGCCAGACATCCGACTGCAGCTAGAGATGGCCAATCCTAGGACTGGTCAACACTTTTCTGTCAAAAAACTGTTTTTTGACCCAATAAACATTGTCAAAGAAAAGTGTCTGCTTTCCATGGAAAATTTTGACTTATCATCAAAAAATGAAACTTTCCCACTTTTTGATGGGAAGTTGAAAGTGCCCATGGAAAGCAGACACTTTTCTGTGAAAATGTTCATTAAGTCAAAACCCCACTTTTCTATAAAAAAACAGTTTTTTGACAGAAAAATGTTGACCAGTCCTAGGGTTGGCCATCTCTAGCTCTCTCTGAGTCCATTTTCCAAGAAGCTCTAACGCAGCATCTTTAAATATGAGTTCATCAATTTTTTAAATTCCATGTCCTCAGATAGACTTTTTTCACATAAAAAATGTAGGTCCCCTAAAATAAGTCATATCGAAAATTTGAGATTGGGAGTAGGAATATCAGAAACTCTAATATATATCTATGGCCTGCAACAGACTTAGAGATTTCAATAAGGTTTAAAAGACCCACATCCCAAAACCTACAGCTATGCTGCTTGCTTCAGGCAGGCAAGATTTATCGCAAGTGGTGACAGGCTGCCAAAAATAATTTAAAAAGAGAGGAAGGGTGAAACGACAAGATAAAGGACTTAATAAACATATGGATAACAGGGTGAAAATTTCCCAAGTGGTTCCTCATTTCTAATAATAAATATTTATTCTTAAATGCATTCTCCATAGCACAACAAAAATGTTCATAAATTGGTTTGGTTTGTTTTATTTTAAACTGGAAGGGTAGTGATTTAGTTTAGTTTTTGTTCAGATGGGAACTTTGGGCAGTAACAAGCAAATCCAAATTGTCTGCAAAGAGCCACTTCCTGTTAGGGATTGAGACTTCATCCTAACAGTTAAAAAGAAAGGCCATTGCAAACTACTATCCTGATTCTATCAGACTGGAGACAAGTAGGACAAACAAACTCAGGAAGTGGCAGGGAGTTCGAAAGCGAGAGGAAATCTATGGCACAGAGAGGAAAGTGAAGAGATTGCGCTGATCTGCAAAAAGTTCACCCCTAGGTCAGAATGTGCCAAGCTTTTCAAAAAGCTTTATTTGTACTATAATACAAAACTGGCACACACAGCTGGCGACTGCTGCAGAGACTATTCAAATGTTAACATTCTGAATGATAAACTGCCAAAAAAAGTTCTATGTAAGCAAATTGGAACAAACAACTAATCTAAATCTAGTTGCTAAGAGACAGAGGTTTACAGCCAAATTCACCCCCAGCTCTCAAGAATACTTCATTCTTAATCAAAAGAGTACCTGTAGATGACGCCATGTTGGTGAAGAAACATGAGTGCTGATGTGACCTCTGCAGCATAGAAGCGGGATCGAGGCTCGTCAAATTTGCGTGAGCGCTGAATTTGAAACATTAGATCTCCACCATTTACATATTCCATGACGAAAAAGAGGCGGTCCTGAAATTAATTAAAACAGTGCTATTTAGCTAATTTCTTTCAGCCACACAAAGGGCTGCTTTAAACTACACATTAGGCGACAGCAGGATTTGCGTCAAGAAACTGAAGAACAAACGCTACAATTCTGAACTGGGGAAAGCTGACAACCAAAAAACAATAAACCCCAGGGAAGACTGATTCAAGAAAGAGCGAACGAAAGAGAAAAGGAAGAGAATTAAAATGTGATTAAAAAGTAATAAGGATTTTTAAAATAGTACAATCAGCTTTTTATTTTTAAAGAAATATTTACATGCTCTTTAAAAAAACATTTAAAATAAATATTACAACACAATGTCGATTCTGTCAGCTGCTGAAGGGCAGGACGATTTTGCAGATTGCCTGTGCACCTGGCTCCCTATCCTTACATATTTATCAGCTACTGGGTCTATAAAATGCCTTTTCTTCCAAATTATGACTTCACACTACATATTATTAATAATTTTTTATATGGAAACCAGTATTGCCATGAGAAAGCAGTGAAAAATCATGAGTCAGGCTTTCTCAAAAATCATAAGATTGGCTTAAATATAATCATATTTTTTAAAAAAATCTATTTGGGGTTCTTTTTAATTGTCTTCTGGTTTTTGAATCTTCAGGGTTCATTTTTTCATACTTTTCTCCATAGCAATGAGGGATAGAAACCCTCTTCATTTTTCAGTGCCAGCTGCCATTCTCACACAATGACGTGACTTTGGGAGCTGGGGCTTTCAGAAAAACACCAAGTACTATAAGAGTCACAATATAAAATAGCAGCAATTGGCAACACTGAGAAACCAAATGTGAATGATGCATTTGCATGTGAATGCAGATCAAGCATAGGCAAAGAATATGGTATATACATTTTTATCATCACTGTCCCATTTTCTCTAAAGGTTTATTGCCCATCCTTAGCATTTTGCCTAATTATATCATTAGCCTTACTCCTCCCCACCTTGCGCTTTTGCCTTTTGCTTGGAACCCTATTTTCAGATTCTTTATTATTAAAATACGTCTTTCTATGCACAATGTCTAAAACAGATCACATATTTTACAGATTAATACTTTTTAATGGACTAATATTATCTAATGTAGTTGGTCTCAGAACTCATATAAGTTGACTGTCTTTACTCTGCCCTAACTGAGGCCCAAATTCAGTAAAGCACTTAAACACCACTGACTTAAATTAAGCACGTGCTTAAGTGCTGTCCTGAATGTGGATGCTTTCCTGAAGGGGGGCTTGAAACATTTGCTTAGCCTAGTAAAGGTCACAAGTGGAGGATGTAGAGGAAGAAAATGCAAGCACCCCCACTGTACACATCAGAACATAGGAATTGCCACAATGGATCAGACCCGAGGTCCATCCTATCCATCATCCTGTCTCTGAGGACATGTCTACACTACAGCTGCTACAGTGGCACAGCTATAGTGCTACAGCTGTGCCACTGTAGCACTGTACTGTATAGACGTCGTAGATCAACTGAGGGGTTTTTCCACTGCTGTAGTTAATCCACCTCTCTGACAGGCAGTAGCTAGGTCAATGGAAGAATTCTTCCATCAACCTGGCCATGACTATACTGGGACTTACATCGATCTAACTATGTCACACAGGGCATGACATTTTTCACAGCCCTGAGTGATGTATGTAGATGATCTAAATATCAAGCCTAGACCTGACAGTGACTGGTACCCGACAGCCACCATCACAGTCCTTTCCTGAAAGGAAAGACTGGGGAAACAATAGCCTTACTGCTGCCAGAAGTAACAGACACTCCAAAGGGAATGGTATAGGCTATAGTCTTGCCACCTGCCAGACTGACTCAATATTGCCAATCCAAAGTGTTCAAAAATCATGAGACAGGTCTCCAAAAATCATCAGATTTAAACCCTCATGATATTTGTGCCAAACAAAATAATACATGTGAGGTTCTTTTTTATTCTGATCCTCAGGTCACATTTCTCAACTTTTTTCTGCAATGATGAAGAATAGAACTTTGCTTTAAAATAACAAAAAGAAAAAGAAAAAAAAGCGGTGAAATGCTCATATAATCCCATGACTCCAGAAACTGGAGCATTTAAAAAAGCAACAAATATTGCGAGACTCTCAATAAAAATCACAAGACTTAGCAACACTGTCGACTGAGAGATTGCAGAGATGTGGGGCAAGGATACATTATACTTCCAAAGAGGAGATGCAAGCACCTCTTTTCAGAACATTCCCAATCTTTATTCCAAGAGGTGTAGTGCATACCTGTATGCTCTGCAGGCAGAATGCCTCTGAAGATTTGCATGGGAGAGGTACAACCAATTCCCAGCATTACTGTGTTTTACACCTTCCCATTTGGAGAGGACATGGGAAAACATTACAAATATGATAGGGATGAGAGGTCAAAGTCTGTGTCATTCAGTTGGCTAAAGTAATTCCTCCCAACCTCTTACTTTAGTGATCACCTTTTCACTGTAGCATTTTATGTTCTGCCAAGTTGGTAGAGTCTGGGCATGACTGCACAGCAAGACAATCAGGCAGTGGGAGGAAGGGGTCAGCATTTGCTACCTAACTATGACATGCTGGCTGAATCCCAAAAATGCAACCCACTGATGCGTCTACACCAGAAGAACAAAAGGACTCAGAGACATCAAATGCACAAAATGCTGTCGATTGTCCTTGCTATGCTATAGAGAATCCTGCAGGAACAGTCTTTCTATGTCATGAGACTGCCAAGTCACCTATTCCACACTACTCAGCACTGTGAGTGAAAGAACTCTGGAGTAATTTCCTTGTGGGATGAAGATAAGGGAAGCAGTTGAAGACACGTAATTACAGTGCTTATGGTTTCTTTCTTCAGTGGGGAGATACTACTGGAGTGGAGACTGTATATTTATCTCCTAAACTGCCCATACTGCCCCCTTGACCTTGATTTTATTGCAGGCTAAAATTTAATGACCTTTGGATACTCCTACCTTACATGAACAGAAGTACCTTCTAGAATTTTTGTAATCCCAGTCTATTTTCAAAAATGCTCAACTTTCTTGACTCTGATTTGAGCAGAGAGGATGCCCAACAAATCTTATGCAGAAATCTCAGCAGAACCCTCCTTCCTACACAGACCTATTAATATTTTCTGTATGTTACTTAAGATGAGCTCCCAGTTCTTGGATGATATCTTTAATCTTTCATCTACACAGAGACTAACTCTGTAACTCCAGTTGGGTGCATAGGGAATCACTTCAACATCACTACCCCAATTAATGACTTCTGTAGATGCAATCATAGTACTTGCATGTTTGGTCCAAATAGAGCCCATATTCTGCTTGGAGTCCTCAAACACCTATCTGTGGCAATTCTAAGCATCACATACTGTTGAGGTCAAAATGTGATTTCTGTGGTTTTGGTTTAGGATCCTTTACAAGGTTTTCCTGATTTGACCAATCTAGAATTTAATCTGGATTGTGGAGCCAGATGTGTTGTGCTCAGTTTGAACACAGGGGATTCAGCAACAACTCCGATCCCAGGAATGGCAAGGTACTAAGTCACACATCTCCCTTCATTCTTTCAGATGGAAGGCAGCCTCACATGGATTATATTATACACACTTAAATGTACTTTTTCCATTATGTGAAAGGGTATCAGACACCTTGTGTATTGACCAATGTTATGCCCTACAAACAGATTGCTCATCTCTCCAGGCAAGTGTTCAGATTGGGTTTTGGATTTGCTGGTTTAACAGCACTGTGGATAAATTTATCCTACCGTGGTATTTGCTTGACATGGCATTAAGTGCCTACAAAATGCTCTTGTAGGTTACACTCTCCTACTACATACATTTACATTTCAAATAACCTACCTAGTTTTCCCAGGTGTGTATTACAGCCAGTTTTATTGGAATTGGCAGCCAGAAATGTCTTTGAAAATCATGTTTTCCTTATGTTAAGAATTCAGGTGAGGATTTTTTATTTTAGTATAATGTCAATTTGTATAATCCATTATAATAAGATGCATCGTGTCAATACTGCAACACTGGCACAGAGAGCATCATCCTGGAGAAAATAGGACTCTTGTATTTTTATAGGTTTCAGAGTAGCACCTGTGTTAGTCTGTATTCACAAAAAGAAAAGGAGTACTTGTGGCCCTTAGAGACTAACCAATTTATTAGAGCAAAGCTTATGCTCTAATAAATTTGTTAGTCTCTAAGGTGCCACAAGTACTCCTTTTCTTTTTGTATTTTTATGACACCCGGCTTTTCTAAACTATTATTTGGCTTTTCATTTCCTATGCTCCAGAGAAAGGATCTGCTCAATCTGGAATGGGCATAAATCTAGACTAAAATAGGAGCACATGTGTTGGCATCTATATCAAACTCTGTTTGAGAAATCTTTTACCTAGGTATTTTTCTGGTTCCCATCACTACAGTACCAGCTGAGAAAAAAATGTATTGTTATTAAACTTTTTGCACCCACAATTTGGGTTCCTAACACAAAGAACATATGTATTCTTCTGTTATCTCCTATTTTTCTCCCATTATGTTGGATCATATTAAAGAAGTTCTGTATGAAAATCACAAATGAGTTTGGTTCCCCAGAGTTTAAATTCCAGGGTATTACTAATTAAGAGGTCTCTTGGTTTTTGGTACTGTTTCTCTCCCTCTATGTATGAAACTTGCAAGCTGCTAATTGTGTTAGTACATTCTAAGACAGAGTCTGTTCTCAAAGCAATTCACAGAGAGAGAGACTCAAAGCAATACTCTAACAACAGAAACAGCACCCAGAGACTCCCCACCCTTTTGTTGTATTAACCATTGTGATTAAAATAGAGATAGAGGATGGATGTGGATGGATGCTTGGTGTGGATAATAACTGAATGATCAGGGAGGTGCCAGCCTAAGAATCCAGTGTCCATCGGCTGAAGAAGGCGTCAAGTGGAAATAACCAGAGGACCCCATCCGGAGGGCAGACTGGAATCCACCCAACAGCCTCAAGAATGGGAGAACCAAAGAACAAGATAACATCTTGGAGCCGTCAGGAATGTGCTATCTGCTGATTGATTCAGCAACAGCATGATGAAGCAATTCCCATAGACTGGCATAGGAAGAAATTCCTATAAAAATAGACTCTAAAAAGTGAGAACTTTGGGGTCTGATTCTGCAAACCAACTTCCAGGAGCATCAGATGAGCATCTGACAAGGCCCTGCTCCCTCCTCATGTCCAGGCCACCTGGCCAGTGGCTTGGCATGAGCAACTCTAAGGCTGGTAACTATGATAACAACCTTGCAGAACCTGTGTGTGTGGGTGTGTATGTGTATGTGTGTGTGTGTGTGTTTGTATGAATGAATGTGTGAATAAATATGAGATTGAATGGAATGTTATAGCTATAACTAACTGCTTACTATGATTCTTTCTGTATTCACAATAAATGTGGTATTTTGCCTTTTTCCCTTTAATAAGATCCTGCTGGTTTTTATTTTATTGGTACAACATTTTGGTGGAGAATTGCGAAAGGGGGAATATTGGTAAAAAACCTCAGTTATTGTAAATATTGGTGTGCACACCGCCAGCTCTAGTGAGCTAGGCATTTCTATTAGGTTAAACCAGACCTGCTGGCCTCCGAGAAGGTAGCAGGAAAAACAGATTAAACCAGACCTGCTGGCCTCCGAGAAGGTAGCAGGGGACCTGCTGGCCTCCGAGAAGGTAGCAGAAAAACAGATTAAACCAGACCTGCTGGCCTCCGAGAAGGTAGCAGGGGACCTGCTGGCCTCCGAGAAGGTAGCAGGAAAAACAGATTAAACCAGACCTGCTGGCCTCCGAGAAGGTAGCAGGGGACCTGCTGGCCTCCGAGAAGGTAGCAGGGAAAACAGATTAAACTAGACCTGCTGGCCTCCGGGAAGGTAGCAGGGGACCTGCTGGCCTCCGAGAAGGTAGCAGGGAAGAACAGGTTAACCGGACCTGCTGGCCTCCGAGAAGGTAGCAGGGAGAAATAGGTTAACCAGACCTGCTGGCCTCCGAGAAGGTAGCAGGGAGAAATAGGTTAACTGGACCTGCTGGCCTCTGGGAAGGTAGCAGGGGACCTGCTGACCTCCGGGAAGGTAGCAGGGGAAAAACGCATAGATTAAGCTATGATTTCAGAATCTAGGCTGTGTCACTTGCTAAGTAATACCAGCAGTGACAAAGAGATTGAAATATCCATGTTAAGATGTTTAAAAGAAAACAGGGTAAGCCAGTACCAGAGGGAGGAATGGAGTCAGAAGGAACTCCAACCTCACCTTTTGTTAAAGAAATTACACCTTTTAAACAAATCCTTCAAAAATGTGGGCACAGTCCTTGGACTAAACAAGCCCTAGCTGATGTCTGCACTATTTCAGACCTAGAGGATAGATTGGCTCAGTATATCCTCATATACAAACCTTCTAGTGCTGCCAAAAGAGATGCAGCAGCAATTTGGTTGTTGTGGGAGGCATGTAAGGATTCTTCCCTCCGCTTGTCTTCATGTAAAGAGGAAAAGGCACAAACGGAAAAGGGAGCAGACAATTGGAAGGTGCTGGCTACAAATACCCAAAGCCAGATGAAAATAGTGAAAGAGGCACTCCAGGAATACAAAAAGAGTGAAAAAGTTAACTCTGCAGAGGCTGGAGGGAGGCAGGTAAAGGGGGAGAAGGTCCTATGTACGGCACCCCCAGGCATAATTACAAAGAGAAAAGAGAGTAAAAAAAAAAAAAAAGTTAACTCTGCAGAGGCTGGAGGGAATTAAGCAGTTAAACTTTGTATTTCACCCAAACAACTTTTAACCGAAAATGTTAAAAAGGAAAAGTGTTAGAGCATTCTTGGTTTCTTTGCAGCCATTCTGAAAGAAAAATGGGCCCTTTTCCAAAGGAATGTCTGTAAATTAGCCAGGCAAAAATAAACTATCTGATTAAAATCATTTGACTGGACAATTTAGTCAAATTTGCTAAAAGAACATAAGAGGGTTCTATTGGAACTTAACTGCCTCAAATGTATAAAGGGAATGTAAGATGTAAAAAACAGAGCAGTGTGGAAGGGATGTTAAGGAAAAGAAAACGTGTATGTATGTATCTGTGTGTGTGTAAATATGTAAAGTTCTAAGGACCAGTTAGTTTTGTTTTTGTTTTAAATAATGCCACTAAAAATCCATTTGACTCTTTAATTCAAAGTTGCAAAACTGACCGACCTTTTTGCTAGACACAGGTAATTAGTGTTGTTTGGCTTTGGGATTTGGCATTTAACCCTTAAAAGGTAACTCAATGCTTTACAAAATTTAAAATGTTTTTAAGTTGTGGCTGCAGCAGGGCAGTCAAAATCAGGAGAATATAAAAAAAAAAATTTGGATTCTTTTTGTTTGTTTTTTGTTTTTGTTTTTGTAACAAAATAGCAGATGAGAGTTGTAGTAAAAAAAAAATTAAAAAAAGACAGTGCCTCTCTGAAGCAACAGCAGGGGTGAGGTGCACAAAACAAAAAGAAGCAATGTTAGAAACACTGAGTCTTAAAATGGCTCTGAGTAATCAGACTGTCACTTTGATAAAGGTACATGAAAACTCTGTAAGCAAAAAAAGAAATAGTGACACCTTATGTAAAAATGGATCTGGATAATGTTATAGAAGTTAAACTATGGAAGAAATGTGCATTTGCCCCAGAACATGTGCAGGGTATATTGTAGAAGGGGCAAAAGAAATGCAAACATACCATGCTACTTAATTAAAATGCTATTAGGGCTCCAAAGGGAGCCACAATAGGTTGGGTTTTCTTTTTCAGATTGCTGTGTGTTTTGGAAGCAGAAGTTAAAAGTAATCAAAACTCTGGTGAAAGTTGATTGTGTCCCTTTTAAGATAGAGTCTCTGAGCTGCTGATGGCTTTAAATCCAAAAGCAGGAAGTTTCTGTGAAAATGCAAATTACCTAAATGATAAAGGAAGGAAAGAACTAGCAGCACAAAGGAGCTGCAGATAAAGGACATACCTGGTCAGCAAACAAATTGTCTAAATAAAAGGCATGGGATAACAAGATAATTTTAATAAATTTAATGATAATAAGTATCCCTGTAACAACGTATAGTGTGTATGATTTTTGGAAAAATCCTTTAAGGTCGTATGGTAATGATGCTTCTCAGTTATTACCTGTAAATAAAACTTAAAGCTTAACACAGCAGGAAAAACATTATAAACTTGGTCTGCTGTATAAGAAGGAAAACTCAGGGATTTAATGACTAAACAGTGGGATAATTTCCCCATAACCCTTAAAAGATAAAAGCCTTTGAAACCTGGCCTGCCTATAGAACAAAAACAGGAAAATATGGGGGCAATTTCTCTGTTTTGCCTGCAATCAGCAAGGGTATTTGTAAAAGAAATATTTTAAGCAATAATCTGCCACCCCAAAAGGGGTAGAAACATGTTTTTTTGTCTTTCAGAAAATCAGGAAAAGCTGCCAGCTGAAAAGCAACCCAATACCATGAATCTACTGTCACAATAGAAATTGTGTTCTGTGTTCTATGTTTTGTCTTGTGTTTTGTGTTGTTGCTAGCACTGTTGTGTGTTTTAAAAAAAATACTGAAGACCTGCAGGAACTTAAAAATAAATTAAGCTTTCTGTCCCAGCTACAGGACAGCCTGATACAAAAACAAGTACATGCCAATGTAGACTTGGTCCAAATTGGTCTGGGTAACCTAAAAGGCCAATGGAATCTTTAGTAATGGCTTAATACTACCACATGGCTTATCCATAAGAAAAAAAAATATTAGAAATAGGAAACTACACAGCCATAGCTATGGGATGCACTGAAATGCAGATACTTGCACTAGCTACTTTGGAACACAAAATGTTCTGGGTCATATTGGGAAATATTAAGGGTTTGATGCGTTTGTTAAAAAAGAAAGAGATCATTGTTTGACACTTATCAATATGAATGGATGCAATATGTTTCCACTATTGTAAACCAGACTTGTTAATGGGAGAAATTGTTGTCAAAATTGCACACCAACAGTCCCTGGAGGCAAAGGTATTGAAGGTTAACCCACTCCCCATATTACACATGGGATCCTTTTGGCTACCCTGGACCTTGAGCCAGTGGGCTGGGGAGGGAGGGAAGCTATTGGACACTAGAGGTTGTACCAAATGGACTCCTCAAAAGTGGGTGTGCCTCACCTTGCCTGTTGCCCCAGAACCTTGTAGTAAAGATACATCACTAGGATCATGTATGTGGCATGAATTGGAATCTCAAACTCAAATTGCCTCACAGTACTTTCTCTTGAATAGGCTACATAGAAAGTGACACTGACGATTATAAATCTTAGTGTCAAAAGGGGGATTATGTTGGATCATATTAAAGAAGTTCTGTATTAAAATCACAAATGAGTTTGGTTCCCCAGAGTTTAAATTCCAGGGTATTACTAATGAAGAGGTCTCTTGGTTTTTGGTACTGTTTCTCTCCCTCTATGTGTGAAACTTGCAAGCTGCTAATTGTGTTAGTACATTCTAAGACAGAGTCTGTTCTCAAAGCAATTCACAGAGAGAGAGACTCAAAGCAATACTCTAACAACAGAAACAGCACCCAGAGACTCCCCACCCTTTTGTTGTATTAACCATTGTGATTAAAATAGAGATAGAGGATGGATGTGGATGGATGCTTGGTGTGGATAATAACTGAATGATCAGGGAGGTGCCAGCCTAAGAATCCAGTGTCCATCGGCTGAAGAAGGCGTCAAGTGGAAATAACCAGAGGACCCCACCCAGAGGGCAGACTGGAATCCACCCAACAGCCTCAAGAATGGGAGAACCAAAGAACAAGATAACATCTTGGAGCCGTCAGGAATGTGCTATCTGCTGATTGATTCATAGAATCATAGAATCATAGAATATCAGGGTTGGAAGGGACCCCAGAAGGTCATCTAGTCCAACCCCCTGCTCAAAGCAGGACCAATTCCCAGTTAAATCATCCCAGCCAGGGCTTTGTCAAGCCTGACCTTAAAAACCTCTAAGGAAGGAGATTCTACCACCTCCCTAGGTAACGCATTCCAGTGTTTCACCACCCTTTTAGTGAAAAAGTTTTTCCTAATATCCAATCTAAACCTCCCCCACTGCAACTTGAGACCATTACTCCTCGTTCTGTCATCTGCTACCATTGAGAACAGTCTAGAGCCATCCTCTTTGGAACCCCCTTTCAGGTAGTTGAAAGCAGCTATCAAATCCCCCCTCATTCTTCTCTTCTGCAGGTTAAACAATCCCAGCTCCCTCAGCCTCTCCTCATAACTCATGTGTTCCAGTCCCCTAATCATTTTTGTTGCCCTTCGCTGGACTCTCTCCAATTTATCCACATCCTTCTTGAAGTGTGGGGCCCAAAACTGGACACAGTACTCCAGATGAGGCCTCACCAATGTCGAATAGAGGGGAACGATCACGTCCCTCGATCTGCTCGCTATGCCCCTACTTATACATCCCAAAATGCCATTGGCCTTCTTGGCAACAAGGGCACACTGCTGACTCATATCCAGCTTCTCGTCCACTGTCACCCCTAGGTCCTTTTCCGCAGAACTGCTGCCTAGCCATTCGGTCCCTAGTCTGTAGCTGTGCATTGGGTTCTTCCGTCCTAAGTGCAGGACCCTGCACTTATCCTTATTGAACCTCATCAGATTCCTTTTGGCCCAATCTTCCAATTTATCTAGGTCCTTCTGTATCCTATTCCTCCCCTCCAGCGTATCTACCACTCCTCCCAGTTTAGTATCATCCGCAAATTTGCTGAGAGTGCAATCCACACCATCCTCCAGATCATTTATGAAGATATTGAATAAAACCGGCCCCAGGACCGACCCTTGGGGCACTCCACTTGATACCGGCTGCCAACTAGACATGGAGCCATTGATCACTACCCGTTGAGCCCGACAATTTAGCCAGCTTTCTACCCACCTTATAGTGCATTCATCCAGCCCATACTTCCTTAACTTGCTGACAAGAATACTATGGGAGACCGTGTCAAAAGCTTTGCTAAAGTCAAGAAACAATACATCCACTGCTTTCCCTTCATCCACAGAACCAGTAATCTCATCATAAAAGGCGATTAGATTTGTCAGGCATGACCTTCCCTTGGTGAATCCATGCTGGCTGTTCCTGATCACTTTCCTCTCATGCAAGTGCTTCAGGATTGATTCTTTGAGGACCTGCTCCATGATTTTTCCAGGGACTGAGGTGAGGCTGACTGGCCTGTAGTTCCCAGGATCTTCCTTCTTCCCTTTTTTAAAGATTGGCACTACATTAGCCTTTTTCCAGTCATCCGGGACTTCCCCGGTTCGCCACGAGTTTTCAAAGATAATGGCCAGTGGCTCTGCAATCACAGCCGCCAATTCCTTCAGCACTCTCGGATGCAACTCGTCCGGCCCCATGGACTTGTGCACGTCCAGCTTTTCTAAATAGTCCCTAACCGCCTCTATCTCCACAGAGGGCTGGCCATCTCTTCCGCATTTTGTGATGCCCAGCGCAGCAGTCTGGGAGCTGACCTTGTTAGTGAAAACAGAGGCAAAAAAAGCATTGAGTACATTAGCTTTTTCCACATCCTCTGTCACTAGGTTGCCTCCCTCATTCAGTAAGGGGCCCACACATTCCTTGGCTTTCTTCTTGTTGCCAACATACCTGAAGAAACCCTTCTTGTTACTCTTGACATCTCTGGCTAGCTGCAGCTCCAGGTGCGATTTGGCCCTCCTGATAACATTCCTACATGCCCGAGCAATATTTTTATACTCTTCCCTGGTCATATGTCCAACCTTCCACTTCTTGTAAGCTTCTTTTTTATGTTTAAGATCCGCTAGGATTTCACCATTAAGCCAAGCTGGTTGCCTGCCATATTTACTATTCTTTCGACTCATCGGGATGGTTTGTCCCTGTAACCTCAACAGGGATTCCTTGAAATACAGCCAGCTCTCCTGGACTCCTTTCCCCTTCAAGTTAGTCCCCCAGGGGATTCAGCAACAGCATGATGAAGCAATTCCCATAGACTGGCATAGGAAGAAATTCCTATAAAAATAGACTCTAAAAAGTGAGAACTTTGGGGTCTGATTCTGCAAACCAACTTCCAGGAGCATCAGATGAGCATCTGACAAGGCCCTGCTCCCTCCTCATGTCCAGGCCACCTGGCCAGTGGCTTGGCATGAGCAACTCTAAGGCTGGTAACTATGATAACAACCTTGCAGAACCTGTGTGTGTGGGTGTGTATGTGTGTGTGTGTGTGTTTGTATGAATGAATGTGTGAATAAATATGAGATTGAATGGAATGTTATAGCTATAACTAACTGCTTACTATGATTCTTTCTGTATTCACAATAAATGTGGTATTTTGCCTTTTTCCCTTTAATAAGATCCTGCTGGTTTTTATTTTATTGGTACAACAATTACACACACACACACACTCAGGATGAGATTCTGGGCCTATTGAAGATAATGGCAAAATTCCAATGGACTTAAATACAACCAGGATTTCGCCCTCATCATACACTTCCCAGTACAGAAACTGAGGTACACCTGAGAACATGTCATTCATTAGATGTGTGTTCAGGATTTATTCAGACATTAAAATGAGGAGGGTACAAAGTGGACAGAACAAAGTATTGTACAGTATTGACAACCAAGTACCTAGAGCAGCTAAGTATTAGATTTGGTTGCATTTATCAATTTTGTTCCAAAACCGGTTTGGATTATTTTTTGGATTCCATATCCATAACATTTGAGAAGTATGTTTTGATGAACAAAAAACATGTGAAACAGTCCTGGGAACTCCTTAATTACATAAACTGAAATAAAAGGAAAAATCACAAACAAGCTATTATAGATTAATCCCCTCTTGGCATCTGTGATGCAAAACCAAAAAAGCAAAGGACTATAAAATAAGCAAATATGTTTTCTGAAGTAAAGATTTTTTAAAAGGTTTTTGTTTCTCCCTTAGTCTAACCTTCTCTCCCATGAATTCTAAGAAGTTATGGAGGAATGAAAACACTTAAAATAATAAATGAAAACAACCTAAAACAGAGACCGTGGGTAAGAGTGTTTCAGGGCAAAGAGGATTTGGGTTAAACAGTCTGGAAGACAATAACAAAAGCTTTCAATTTTAATCTGAATTTCCATGGTACTAACCTTTCCCGTCTTTGGTTTCAACTATATATCTTGTTATAACTTGCAAATCTGCCTGTCCTGACTTGTCTTCAACCCCCATCTCGGCCTACCTCACCGATATAGCCTCCTGGCTGTCTCACTGTCACCTTAAGATTAATGCTGGCAAAACCAAACTCCTTAACTTCCTTCTCAATTATCCTTTTCCTTTGTCACCCTCAGCTCCACAACCTTCCTCTCGGCCACTAAAGCCTGTCAACTGAGGTTATATTTGATTCAGCCTCTCTTATCCCACTCATTTAAGCTGTGCTCAAATCCTGCCTCTTCGTCCTCCTCAATATTTCTAAGATCTATCCTTTATTTTTTATCTCCACAGCAAAAGCTTGTATCCAAGCCCTCATTATCTCCTGTCTTGATTCCCATCACTGCCTCCTCTCTACAGATATATACACCCACATTAGTTTTTGACATTTTTGTTAGCCTAGCTGTGTATATGCTACTCTCGTTCTTTCGTTCTTTCTGCCCTCTCTGTCTGTCTCTCTTTAGACTAAGTTCTTTGAGGCATAGACCATGCCTTCTTTTCTGTTGGGAAAACTGTGGTCGCCTCCAGAAATAAATAGCCATAATCCTGGAGGACATAACTGGGTCATCCTAGGTCATCTTTGAGGAGGTGTGATTGATGACCAAGAACCTCCTCCTAGATATTCTTGCCAATCAGTTTTGGGTTGATACATGATTCTCTATAACCTATTAGTTGTTTATATGTGGAAAGATACCATCGTTGGGGAACAGACTTTCATGTACATCCCAAACAAAAGTTGAGACTGGGAATTACAGCTTTTGCTGTATTGTTTACCACTAAGAAATGATCACTGCCTACCACTTTTAAGAATATATTATCATTATATGAGCCCTTAATTCACCCGATGCTTTGTTTGTTTTTCACTTAACATTTAATGAGATCACAGTGTAATGAAAATGTATTGGTAGAGCACAAGGATAAGTACAATTATTACTGGCAAGCTCAAGAGCACAAACCTTTCCCCAAGTGAACCTTAGGAGCTGTGTGACCCCACATGGAGTTGAACACAGCCCAATTAACTGAAATGAAACAAAGCAGAAATAAATCATCCAATCTGTTTCCCAGTTTCATATCCAAGACGTGTATCCATGCTATATGCCAGGCAAGCACTCTTTTCATTACAAGCCTTAGACTCTAGGATCTATCCCTGCAACCGCTCAAAGCACAGAAATAGGAAAGGCATCAAACATATACTTCTCAAATAGAATTCACAGTTGATAAGACTTATCAGCATTCTCCAAGTGCCATTTTTTCCTTCTTTTATGTTTCTCATACAAATGGGTGTGAATAAATTCTTCCTGATTTTCACTAAGTCCTTAAACTAAGTTCACGGTCTCAGTAGACTTTTCTAAGAAACAGCATCTGAAAGTTACATCTGAATCACATTTTTCCAGACACTACTGAAAAATATTTCAAAACCACACTAGAAAAATTAAGAATGTGTGCTGATTAAGAGTAAATTTAACACACAAAAATAGCTCAGACGTGAATTATACCTTCTGTTAAATGACAGTGTTTTGTGCTATAAAAGTACTAAGCTTGTTATCAATATAAAAGTCAAAATACACAGGAAGCCAGATAAATATATCATATCTTTGGTATGCTGTGTAAGATGATATTTTATTCAAATCATGAGTGTATGAAACTCTTTCCCAACTAGCACAAAACTGTGGTTACTTAACTCTATTTAAACAGGATGCTCAAACAGTTTGTTTAAAATTACCTAAAACTGCAGCAACCGTCCCACCCATTAGAACTTGAATAAACATTTCCTGCTTCTGATTGAAATTGCACAGATACACTGGACTTAGTACACAAAACTAAACAAGAGCCTTAATGAACCAGAATCCTAGATTCAAACATCTCCCCCAACCCCAATCTTGGAAAGTGTCATCTGCCAAATGAACAAGTGTATGGAAGACGAGAGATGTGGAGAAATAGAGAAATAAAACCTCATATTAATTTTATGCCCTTTCAAGTTTACTCAAACATAATCCTTTGACAAGAGACTGTGATATGTAAAAAGGGGGTTATGTTTATAGTGATTATTGTTTCCTATTTTTCAGTGTCTATTTTAAGGCCAATTATGGCTTTTTTTAAATAAAAAATTAAGACAGAAGAATAATTTTTCCATGGTGTTTACAAAATTGCTTCTGTGAATGACTAGAAGAAATGACTTCCACAGTAGTCTCATGTTCCTTGGGATGAACGCCCAGAAATGATGGGAGATGGTGAGAGCTCACAATGTTAAACATTTCAAGAACTGTAAGTCTGGAGTATTTTCAGTGTGCATTTTATAAAATCTGTTCTCACTCTCAGAGTTTGAATCAGAGGTGTTATCAGTAGCTATAATGTACAAATGGAAATCTATACAAACAAGAGGTAACAAATGTAACAAAAATATTTCTGACAATCCAGCTGCTTTAATTTCCTTCAGGTTGGTTGGAACTACCATTGTTATACACATAATACTCAGTTTCATTCCTCTCTCCCTGGTTATCAGTTTCTAATAGCCTTTAGCCCTTTGCTTTCTAGAGGAAGGATGGTCTTGTGGTTAGACAATGGACATGAAAGTCGGGTGATCTGATAAGCTGTTTGTAACTCTGGGAGAGTCACTTACTTTATCTGTGCCACAATTCCCCATCTGTAAAATGGGGATAATAATCCTTCCTTACATCACAGGGCTAATGCAAGTATAATATCCATTATACTTCTGAGGTGGTTAGACACTACTGAGATGGAGGACAAAAGTTCCGAAAAAAAATACTGCTCAATTTCATTTTTATCGAACATTTTACAAACGTTTTGGGGACTAGATGGCCCAGTTGGTAGCAAGATACTTTCCAAATATGAAACCCAAACAGGTCAGCTGTAGCTGACATTTGAAGAAGATAAGAGTATTCTTCTTCACTTACTGTCCTAAACTGCTGTATAAGAACATAAGAACCGCTATACTGGATCATAGAATCATAGAGTATCAGGGTTGGAAGGGACCCCAGAAGGTCATCTAGTCCAACCCCCTGCTCGAAGCAGGACCAATTCCCAGTTAAATCATCCCAGCCAGGGCTTTGTCAAGCCTGACCTTAAAAACCTCTAAGGAAGGAGATTCTACCACCTCCCTAGGTAACGCATTCCAGTGTTTCACCACCCTCTTAGTGAAAAAGGTTTTCCTAATATCCAATCTAAACCTCCCCCACTGCAACTTGAGACCATTACTCCTCGTTCTGTCATCTGCTACCATTGAGAACAGTCTAGAGCCATCCTCTTTGGAACCCCCTTTCAGGTAGTTGAAAGCAGCTATCAAATCCCCCCTCATTCTTCTCTTCTGCAGGCTAAACAATCCCAGCTCCCTCAGCCTCTCCTCATAACTCATGTGTTCTAGACCCCTAATCATTTTTGTTGCCCTTCGCTGGACTCTCTCCAATTTATCCACATCCTTCTTGTAGTGTGGGGCCCAAAACTGGACATAGTACTCCAGATGAGGCCTCACCAATGTCGAATAGAGGGGAATGATCACGTCCCTCGATCTGCTCGCTATGCCCCTACTTATACATCCCAAAATGCCATTGGCCTTCTTGGCAACAAGGGCACACTGCTGACTCATATCCAGCTTCTCGTCCACTGTCACCCCTAGGTCCTTTTCCGCAGAACTGCTGCCTAGCCATTCGGTCCCTAGTCTGTAGCGGTGCATTGGATTCTTCCATCCTAAGTGCAGGACCCTGCACTTATCCTTATTGAACCTCATCAGATTTCTTTTGGCCCAATCCTCCAATTTATCTAGGTCCTTCTGTATCCTATCCCTCCCCTCCAGCGTATCTACCACTCCTCCCAGTTTAGTATCATCTGCAAATTTGCTGAGAGTGCAATCCACACCATCCTCCAGATCATTTATGAAGATATTGAACAAAACCGGCCCCAGACCAAATCAGACCAAAGGTCCATCTAGCCCAGTATCCCGTCTTCCGACATTTGCCAATGCCAGGTGCCCCAGAATATGTAATCATCAAGCGATCCAGCCCCTGTCATTCATTCCCAGCTTCTGACAAACAGAGTCTAGGGACACCATCCCGGCCCATCCTGGCTAATAGCCAGTGATGGACCTATCCTCCATGAACTTAGCTAGTTCTTTTTTGAACCCTGTTATAGTCTTGGCCTTCACAACATCCTCTGGCAAGGAGTTCCACAGGTTGACTGTGCGTTGTGTGAAAAAATACTTGCTTTTGTTTGTTTTAAACCTGCTGCCTATTAATTTCATTTGGTGACCCCTAGTTCTTGTGTTATGAGAAGTAGTAATCATTTTTGTTGCTCTTTTCTGTACCTTTTCCAATTCCAGTATTTCTTTTTTGAGGTGGGGCGACCACATCTGCATGCAGTATTCAAGATGTGGGCCTACCATGGATTTATACAGAGGCAATATGATATTTTCTGTCTTATTATTTATCCCTTTCTTAATGATTCCTAACATTCTGTTTGCTTTTTGAACTGCCATTACACATTGACTGGATCTTTTCAGAGAACTATCCACAATGACTCCAAGATCTCTTTCTTGAGTGGTAACAGCTAATTTAGACCCCATCATTTTATATGTATAGTTGGGATTATGTTTTCCAATGTGCATTATTTTGCATTTATCAACACTGAATTTCATCTGCCATTTTGTTGCCCAGTCACCCAGTTTTGTGAGATCCTTTTGTAGCTCTTCGTAGTCTGCTTGGGACTTAACTATTTTGAGAAATTTTGTATCATCTGCAAATTTTGCCACCTCACTGTTTACTCCTTTTTTCAATGTGTGCTGTTAAACAGCTGCCACTTTCCTTCCAAGAATTGGCTGCATTTCAGCAGAGGGTGTAGTGATTCCTGTTTAAAATAAAGGACTCTATTGCTTGGCAGTCTGAGGTGAAAAGTATTACCATATATGAGTGCAGGGTGTTATTCATAAATTATTACTACTATGATTATCACCATTTGAAAGCAACTTTACTGAAATCATTATTGAAAGATTTCAAGGCCTAGTGGATAAGCACAATCTTTGCTGGTGGCCTCAGTAGTAAATGAACAGACATGCAGACCAAGATGGCCCCTCATTCCTTGTGATGATCCCTCCAAAGTGTATTGAAGGATATTTGAGGGGAGTAGGCAGAACAATGTTGTTCATGCTGTACTTGGTGTGTGTCTAAATAGTGCATGTTAGGTTTCCAGGCTGTTCCAGGAAAACCACTATTAAAAGTCACTGCTGAAAAAAAAAATGAAATAAAAATAGTTTGTGGGTGGGCCAGCCTGACTGGATACAAACTTTTACCTAGAAATCAGAAGGGAAAACAGCATTAATGCCGTGCTTCTTTTTCCCCCACCATCCACCCACTTTATATTACTGGCCCTGGCCCATATTCAGCCCATACTATGAACCCAGTCAGCAATGGTCCAGGCAGGTTATGGCAGGAATAGCAACTGGTAGTGCTGAGTGACACCTGTACAATCCTACTATGTGCTTAGGTGGATTGTGGAGTGCTGAGGGCTAAGAGTTGCCAAAGCAGTTACCTAACTTCACCCTCACACTCTAGCTAACTAATGGGAAACAACAAGCTCTGATCTGGTCAAGAAAGGCTATATCATGGATTCAAGTTAGGTTTTCAAACTAATGCTTTCAGAGCTTGTACAGAGCTTCTTATAACCTCTATATTAGATTAGTCTAATGCTTTGTGTTTGTGGCCTAGACTGAAATATAAAATGAAGCCTCTGACTAGGGTTTTAACTTGAGCAGGATGCTTGTGCTCCAATTTTAACTTGCACAAAGCAGGCTTCGTATATTACTTTTTCTCTGGGGGTTTTACTGCTGGCTTCCTGTTATGTATCAAGTTGTTTTTAGAATTAGAATAGAATCTGTTTTATTCTGTCTTTCATGTCCCTAAAGTAACCCAAAGTGCATTCCAATGAACCAGATGCTGCTGGTGTTCAAGTGACACTGTCAGCTAATGGGGGAGCTGTTATATGCTCTGCACTAAGTCACAGACTTTTGGAAATTACAGTCTATCATAACCAGTGAGTGTTATGGAATGTTAAGTTCTACCTGGACAGCTATCTGAGACAGCAAGAAGGTAACTTGGTTTAATTATTCTGCCACAGATGACATCAATAATAATGTAACACCCTGGAATATGCATTTTAAATTGTTGTACACCATGAATTTGGAATTAACACCTGTATAATAAATCAAAATAGCTGACAAAGGTTAAAGCTCTTTCATGAAGTTTTTCCTGCAGTCTATGTAAATTACAGATACTTTGTATTTGTATACTGCATTAAAAGTGCTTTTGCTTACAAGGATCTGTGTAAAATTACTACTTTGTACTTAACTGCACTACCATACATTGAATTAGAGCGCACACGAGGTTTGCAAAAGGGCAAACAGAAATGTGTTTCACAATAAATTAGTGTGTTTTAAAAGAATTTAAAGTCAGTGATACTGGTTTAGAGTCATTCAAGCTAGCACAGGGAATTATAAATACATTCCCTGTGTCAGCCTGGACCCTGGGCATTTTCAACATAAGAACAGCCATACTGGATCAAACCAAAGGTCCATCTAGCCCAATATCCTGTCTTCCAACAGTGGCCAATGCCCCAGAGGGAACAAACAGAACAGGTAATCATCATCAAGTGATCCATCCCCTGTTGCCCATTCCCAGCTTCTGGCAAACAGAGGCTAGGGACACCATTCCTGCCCATCTTGCCTAGTAGCCATTGATGGACCTATCCTCCATTAACTTATCTTGTTCTTTTTTGAACCCTGTTCTAGTCTTAGCCTTCACAACATCCTCTGGCAAGGAGTTCCACAGGTTGACTGTGCATTGTGTGAAAAAATACTTGCTTTTGTTTGTTTTAAAACCGATGCCTATTAATTTCATTTGGTGACCCCTAGTTCTTGTGTTATGAGAAGGAGTAAATAAGACTTCCTTATTTACTTTCTCCACAGCAGTCATGATTTTCTAGGTATTTATTTTTTTACATTAGTTAATAAAGACAGAATTTAACATCCTAACCCTATTGAAGTTAATGGCAAAACTCATGTTTACTTCAGCAGGGCCAAGATTTCACAAAGTTGCAAAATATTGTGGCCATCATTTTGATTGTCAGATAGTTACTCTGATTTTTATTAAACATATTTTTGTTACAGTTCTTCCTGATCATTGTTGGAGATTAGATTTACTACCTATTTTAAGAGTTTTCTATAGCACCCATCACCATAAATATCTAATCCCATGATCCAAAGCCCCTGGAGTTTAATGGAGATTCTTCCATCCCACAGAATTATTGGGTTTTAGATTAGGATTAAGTGCTTAATACTGCAACAAACTGAATTAGTTAGGCCTGGACATGCAATGCAGATTCAGAGCAGCAGCAAGCTGATTGCCATGGTCATCAGCTTAACCCCCTCTGCATGTTCTCCTTTAAACTTTTTGGAGCAAACTGAAATAAAAACCTTTGGAAAATCCACCATTCCAGAATAATACATTAGCCTGCAGACAAACAGTCTATGACAGCCAAATATTCTGGCCAATGTTTTAAACGTTTTTAGACTCTGCACTAAGTTGGGGTGGTGCAGAGCTGCATCCCCCATGGTAGCTCACAGAAGGTCCGTCTCTCAGATGGCACCTCTTGCCTGCCCCCTATAAAGTAATGTGCTTCCCACAGGGGCAGGATTCTGTCACATCTCTTTGTGCCCTTCTCCCCATTTATATCCAGTCATAACCTGGATGCTGTGCAGAAATTGCCCATTTTATATTTCCAGTCACTTCAGAAGGCAAAGCAAGTAGGGTAAGCTTTTCAGGCCATCTCTCTAATAGTTCATTTCAAGACAGATAAGCCGTGGGAACGGCTTTTTGTGAAATTCTTTGCTCTCCTTATTTTCTTTCAGAACTGTTTGGAAAGTAGAACAGTCTGGGTGAGATAAATGTAAAGATCTCTCATTCAACGGCCTGATGCACATGGCAGAAAAATATATCAGCCCCCAAGCTCCCCTTATATCAAACTTACCCTTATACCAGTGTCATCATGAAGAAAATGTTACAGTGTTTTGGCAGCAACTAATAGTTATTTATTTTGATTTCTACAGGAAAAATATGAACACCGGCCCTCAGTTAGAACAGCACAATTGTTTCTAAATCAGCTTATAATCAAAGACAGAACAAAATCAACCAAATTTAATCTGCTCTCATAAATCCTTTGTTGTTAGCTACCTGGAAAGATGACCACTCGGGCTTTTCACATGCAAGTTACATGTAGGGTCAGATTCATTGAAATGTGTCAGATTTTAGACATGAAGACAAACTTATTCCTCTTGCACAATGATCTGCAAGGTTCCCAAAGGAAAGCCAGGCTTCCAAATAAAGCTACTCACCTTTTTAATTATTGTACCTAAATTAAAGTTATATTATTTACTCTACATGACTATACAGTATTTAGAAAGACACGGTGGATGAGGTAATATCTTTTATTTGAACAACTTCTGTTGGTGAGAGAGACAAACATTTGAGTTGGTCCAATAAAAGACAGTACCCATCTTGTCTCTCTAATATCCTGGGACCGACACAGCTACACCACCACTGCATATATAGTATTTATGCATATAAACATAATTCTTACAGGTAAACCGACTCAGTCTAAACACTGACACCGGTACGGGTATCTGCATTTATATGTGAAAAAGCTACTTTGTGTGTGGAAATCTGATATATGGAAGCACCATGGCTATGGGCACACACAATCAGCCTTTTCAGCATACAAATACATGCAGATGTGCAGACAATTTCATGTGCAGATATTTTCTGAAAGTACAAGTAATTCACTAGCTTCTGAATATTTGACACAATATAAACACATATTTAATGCTCCATCCTGCATTGGGGTCTTGATTAAGAATAATACTTAGCTCATACAGATTCCTTTTACCCATAGATCTCAAAATGCTTTACAGAAAGGCCTGGAGTATCATTACATTGATTGTACACTTGGGGAAACTGAGGCACAGAGGGATTAAAATGACCTGTCTAATGTCACCCAGCAGGTCAGCGGCAGAACTAGAAGAGAACTCCTGTCTGACTTCCAGTCCATTGCTCTTCTCTGCTAGGCCAGGCCATCATACAGGGATTCTAGCTTTCTAGACACAGATGGAACAGATTTCAGGTGGTTCCACAGCTCCTGAACTGGATCCAGAAGCCTTCCATTTCCAGGTACCACAATCTTCTCCCTATCCCTTAACTCCAGCATGTTGAATAATTCATGCTAAGGGTGTGTTCAAAAATCCAACCATTCTGCCCACCAGATCCTGAAAGGTCCTGGTGTTACTAGGGGAAGAAGGTAAGAGGCTAAAACAGAACCACTCAGGGAAGATAATGAAGAGGGTAGAACCATTAATATCTCTCCTGTTTGTTCCTCTTCCACCGAGTCACTTCTTGGAAAGGGTTTGTAGCTTGGGTGGAAGGGTAAGCATCTTCCCATGGGGCAATCACACAAGCTATGTAAAGAAGAAAAATGCATAAACCAACATTTGAAAATTGGTTCACACAGTTAATTTAACGTATTGTAAATAAGTTATTCATCTGGTTAACATAAGCCTGACACTAATGCTCGTTTACTTGCCAAGAAAACAGTAATTAATAACTCACAAAAATGTGGTTAAAAAAATTAAAATATACACATCCAGGTTGCATACATACCTTGGAGAATTAATCCCATTAACACCAGTGCGCACACATACTGTACATAAACTTCATTTCTTCTGCTGTCTGCTCCAGAAACACTTTCCACCACATTTTCTTTGTTGTTTTTTATGTTCCCTGTGCCTCGGAAGGAGAGGGGGAATCAGGACAGTTGTTCCCTTTACCTGCCTTCCTTCTCAAGAGTAGTCATCAAAGGAAGCTCAGGGAACATTAAGTGAAGCATTCAGGCTTCTACAACCCATCACCATGGGGCTGCTATTCATTGAAGCTACCAATCTTGCACCTTCTATGGGGAAATCATTGCCCCCATGCATTAAATCAACATGCACTTATAGCCCTGTGCCACAGTGCTCCTGTGTAGAACACCCACCCTTATGTTATTTGCTCTTTCCTACTTCTATTATTATTTATATTACTGTAGCACTGAGAAGCCCTAATCTAGGCTAGTTGATTCTCAATGCCTTGATAAGGGGAATTCCAAAATCACTCTTTACCAAACAGAAGACTGTAGGATTATTATTTGACCATGCCAACATAATGGCACATAATGTACGGCATTTCAGCAATTTTATATAACATGGTGGGGCGCGGTGGGTAGGGAGAGAAGAAGCGTATTCAGTCTCTGCTCTTATTTTAGGATCTGATTCTGCAACCTTTATTCACTACAGTAGATCACTGATTCCACAGGACCACTCATGTCAGTAACATCTACTTGCATGACTAAGTGGCAAAGGAGCTGGTTCTTCATTTGTACTTTAAGAGAGTTTGCGGGTGGAGGGGAAATCCTGCACTTCATTCAAAAGAGCTAACTGAATGAGATCTTTGCCAAAGTAAAGATATTCACTAGCAGAGAAATAGCTCTTCTCTATTATGTGAAGTGTTTCAATAATGTTCCCACGTACTTATAAACAGAGGTCAGCCAGTGACAACAGTTGGTTCTAGTTTAATAGCACAGCAAGAAACTTTGTACTGCACTGTAATCATCAGAATGGAAAATTTACAAAAGATACTATCCTATCAGTTCACAAACTGTGCGCTGGGTGCCAGAAATAATTTATGTTCAACAATTTATTTGAACTCAATGTTCTGAGTAATATAAAATTATTACATTTCTGTACAATCAGAATTCTGTACTCGACCAGATGAATTCCCTTGAAATGGGAAATTAACATGCAGTAAATGTTTAGGTAATTGAATCTTTCTGTGTTCTAGTTAACATACAAACAAACATCGGCCCCCATCACTTTAGAATAACAGAGGATTACTTTACAGTATTTACTGATCAAGCTCTCTTCTGTGGGATCGCAGCTGAGCCAAAACAAAATAAATATGACAGCAAAGAAAAAAATATATGACATTGCTACAGAGGAAGTTTAGAAAGTCCCTTGTCCCCGACCCCGTCCTATTTTGCTTGGAAATATCTCATCCTTTCACATCCACCCAAACCCTCACACAATTATTGTTTGCTTCCCCTGGTCTAGGGCATTGATTCACTGCAGCTCTCAGGGGAAGCAGCAAGGTTCACAATGGTAGGCACACCAATGAAGCAATGTCTTTTTTTCAAATGCCCACTGAATCTCATTTCCGCAAATGCAAGTTCAGTCGTCCCCGTCCCCCCCCGCATACACAACAGATCTGAGGGAAAAGAAATGTGTTTAGGGTTCAAGTGTGGATTTTATCATTACAGAGACAAAATGGGTGAAGTAATATCTATTACTGGACCACCTTCTGCTGGTGAAAGAAACAAGCTTTTGCGCTCCACAGAGTTCTTCTCCAGCACGGCAAACAACACTGGATTTTATCAGTGATTTATTATTTGTATTGCAGGAACACAGAGACCTCCCCAGTCATTGACTGGGATGCCACAGCACGAGGCACTGTACAAAAGACAGAAAAAGATAGTCTGTGCCCCGGGAAGCTTACAACCTAAGTATAATACAAGAGACAACAGATGGATACAATAAACAGATGGGGAGTACAAGGAAACAGTGAAAAGATAACGGTCAGCATATAAAGCAGTGTTCACTGCATGCCAGCTGCCCAATAGAATCATACAATATCAGGGTTGGAAGAGACCTCAGGAGGTCATCTAGTCCAACCCCCTGCTCAAAGCAGGGCCAACCCCAACTAAATCATCCCAGCCAGGGCTTTGACAAGCCTGATCTTAAAAACTTCAAAGGAAGGAGATTCCACCGCCTCCCTAGGTAACGCATTCCAGTGCTTCACCACCCTCCTAGTGAAAAAGTTTTTCCTAATATCCAACCTAAACCTCCCCCACTGCAACTTGAGTCTATTACTCCTTGTTCTGTCATCTGCTACCACTGCGAACACTCTAGATCCATCCTCTTTGGAATCCACTTTCAGGTAGTTGAAAGCAGCTATCAAATCCCCCCTCATTCTTCTTTTCCCCAGACTAAACAATCCCAGTTTCCTCAGCCTCTTCTCATAAGTCATGTGTTCCAGTCCCCTAATCATTTTTGTTGCCCTCAGCTGGACGCTTTTCAATTTTTCCACATCCTTCTTGTAGTGTGGGGCCCAAAACTGGACACAGAACTCCAGATGAGGGGTCACCAGTGTCAAATAGAGAGGAACGATCATGTCCCTCGATCTGCTGGCAATGCCCCTACGTATACAGCCCAAAATGCCGTTAGCCTTCTTGGCAACAAGGGCACACTGTTGACTCATATCCAGCTTCTCGTCCACTGTAACCGCTATGTCGTTTTTTGCAGAACTGCCGCCTAGCCATTCGGTCCCTAGTCTGTAGCGGTACATGGGATTTTTCTGTCCTAAGTGCAGGACTCTGCACTTGTCCTTGTTGAGCCTCATTAGATTTCTTTTGGCCCAATCCTCCAATTTGTTAGGTCCCTCTGTATCCTATCCCTCCCCTCCAGCGTATCTACCACTCCTCCCAGTTTAGTGTCGTCTGCAAACTTGCTGAGGGTGCAGTCCACGCCATCCTCCAGATCATTAATGAAGATATTGAACAAAACCAGTCCCAGGACTGACCTTTGGGACACTCCACTTGATACTGGCTGCCAATTAGACATGGAGCCATTGATCACTACGCGTTGAGCCCGATGATCTAGCCAGCTTTCTACCCACCTTAGAATCCATTCATCCAGCCCATACTTCTTTAACTTGCTGGCAAGAATACTGTGGAAGACCGTATCAAAAGCTTTGCTAAAGTCAAGGAATAACATGTCCACTGCTTTCCCCTCATCCACAGAGCCAGTTATCTCATCATAGAAGGCAATTAGATTAGTCAGGCATGACTTGCCCTTGGTGAATCCATGCTGACTGTTCCTGATCACTTTCCTCTCCTCTGAGTGCTTCAGAATTGATTCCTTGAGGACCTGCTCCATGATTTTTCCAGGGACTGAGGTGAGGCTGACTGGCCTGTAGTTCCCCGGATCCTCCTCCTTCCCTTTTTAAAATCACTGTCAATTTAAGCCACGGCCTTTGGCAAGGGTTGATGTGAAGGTGCACTACCCCAGCAGGAGACACACTGCTTCAGACAGCGTACACCTCCCCTAACAGCCACTGTGCCTCTCTTTGAAAGGATGCAGAGTCAGTTCCCCTCCGAGAGGAGCCAGCTTAGCTGGTTGGTACATGGCAAGGAGAGGGGAATGGGCCCTAGACCAGCATGGCCAACAGCCTTGCGCATTCTTTGTGCTCAGGAAACAGAATACAAAGGACACAACTGTGCCAGGCTTTTTGGGGAGAGGGAGGAGGAACCCTTTACAAACCCTCCTCCCTGAGGCCCACAGAAATGCCAAACACCAACTAATCTCGTACTGCACATCATTTTACACTGCCCTTTCTTACTCAGAGACAACCCACTACCAAGGTAAGTCATTTAATAAGACAGAAATGATAATTAAAGCCATAAGATTTCCCAAGAGCTCTGCTGATTTTTACTGGCACTCTTAGTGGGAATCTGACAACATCGCAATGTCTCATCACAGAAAAATGAAGGGTAGTATGACCAGTATTGTGGGTGGGGTTTTGACAGCATGCAAACCCTCCTCTCAAGGCTACAACTGGATTTGCTCAGAGCTTTTGTCTGTACCTACCAGAAGTACCTGCTTTGTTGCCTCACCTGAGCAGTAGCCAATGGGGGCTCTTTCTAATATGTTCTGTTTGTTGCCTTTGCTTGCACCCAGAATTAATTTACCCATGACATCTTATGTCCTGCTTTCACAAATTCCCATTTGACAAGACAACAGACATGATTAAAAAAGCAGCCCCAGCTACAGAGAGCAAAACAGCATTAAAAATCAGTATCAATAATTGAATTACTAAACCCTCACTTTTATTAAACCCCACAATTATTAAAAGTTCACTTTCAACAAATCCCCCATTCAGCTTAAAGCAACTAACACAGGCATGAAAGCTCACATTCAGTACACACTCAGCCAATACATTTACCTGGTGTATAGAGTGATACTGAGAGAGGGAGGTGTTGTCCCTACGGGTCTCAGTACATGACCTAAATTCTAATCCCACCTTGGATACAGACTTTCTCTGCAGCTCTGGTCTAGTCACTTAACCCATCCGCAGCTGCAAAATTGAGAATAAAAAATAAATAATAATAATACTTATCTACCACACACAGGATAAACTAAAGGGTGTCACCCATAACCGCTGATGCAAATTTCATCCTCGAAAGAAGGTGATCAGTGGTTGCCCTGATGCTGCCCCGGGAGCTTTGGGTTGGGGAAGGAATTTGCAACTTGTGGTTGGGGCTCACTAGGAGCAGCAATAGAGGCTGCCCTGGGGATGCTATGAGGTGCTCCCAGCCATGAACTTTCTTCAGACAGCAATGCCCAGCTCCCAGGACAGTGGAGGTTGCAAGTGCTTTTTGGACTATCCATCAATGTTGTACCTCTGCCCTGGGTTGAGTTGGGGTGCACTCATGCTGGGTGAATCAAGCCCAATATCTGTAATAGGCTTCAAAGATGTAACATACTACATAAGTGCACTGTAATGAATAATTTATCCTTGATCATTATATCAGAATGAAGTGATGGCATTATTGTAAAATTAGCAGTAACTTGTCATTAGCAAGGGGCATATAGAACATTTCTCTTTCCCATTCGATAAACAGAACTGGGTTCAAATGTGCAAAAGTGTATAAGCAGAAGGGAATGCATACTTTTTGCATCCCTGACTTTGCATAAGTCCAGTGGTACACACTTGTTGAAATTTTGTGTGCCCAAATCCTCTTTCTGAACATGCTCATTGGAACTTTAAAAAGAAAAGGAGGACTTGCGGCACCTTAGAGACTAACCAATTTATTTGAGCATAAGGAATGCATCCGATGAAGTGAGCTGTAGCTCACGAAAGCTTATGCTCAAATAAATTGGTTAGTCTCTAAGGTGCCACAAGTCCTCCTTTTCTTTTTGCAGATATAGACTAACACGGCTGCTACTCTGAAACCTGTCATTGGAACTTCAGAGAGACAAGGTGGGTGAGGAGCAACTTCTGTTTGTGAAAGAGACAAGCTTTCGATCTTACACAGAACTCTTCTTCAGGTTGGAACTTCAATCATATCCAAAAACATGTGGACAATTTTGAAACACTGGCCCTGGGTATGCATATGTGCACATGCTTTGAATAGATACGTTTTCTTCACAGGCAGGATATGCCTATAATGCAGTGGCTCAGCAGCAGTTTAGTTTGGCCATCATTCTGGACCAGGAAAAAGGGCTTTAATATGCAGCAAGTGCCAACTTCAGCTTGTCTAAAGCAGTCCATATTTTTTTCAAAGCCTTCACAAAATTTGCCTCTTTGATTTGTAATGTTGCTAGTTAAAGGATAAAACTTTACAACACACAGCATCTATTGCAACATCAAAGATGATTACAGAATAGTCTGGTAGTTTACTTATCCACTTTGGAATGCTCATAAAAAAAGAAAGATTTATGCAATAGGAATTTGCAGAATGTGTTCTCTTTAAGATAAACTGACAAAGGAATGTACATGTGCCTGGATACAGTAAGATCTGATTTTGACACATATAGACATAACTTTAATGGCATAGTGTTTTCAAACCCTAGGAAGGTATTTAAGGAGACAATGGAATGAGCCAGTTCAGAAAAATTTAACGTTAGTGTGAATGTTGTCCTAGAAAGTGCAATATGACTCAAAGCTCAAAAGAGAATTCAGGAGGTGGAAGTAGCCAGTTTAGCCTAGAATTTTGGTATTGGTTTTGCAACAAAGTTTTCAACCATCCGATGACGTCACAACAAGTTAGAGCTACCAAACAGATAGGCAAATCAACTTCAAAAATGAAGTCTGTGGCTGGGAATTTTGGTAAATGATCCTTACATAATAATTTACATGAATGCTTGCGTTAAAAAAACAAGAACACATTTGCATTTTTTTACCTTAAAGAAATATTGGGCTAATTTCAGCCCTGGATCACCCTGGTTAGCATAACCCAATGTATAAGGTTCCTGCAATGGGAAATCCATGCTGAAGAGGACTGTGGTGGTGTCAGGTACCTGTGCCTGCTTGCCACAAAATGGGTGTCTATCGTTAACCAGTGGAGGCCTAAGATTTGGCCATATTTGATACTTGTAAAGGGCATAGCTGGTGGATGTACTGATTCAGCACAACTCCTGAGAAGTTTCTGCTGGTGAAGCTCCAACAATAACTTAAAGCTGCTCCCCAGGCAGGAGAATCCCTGAAAGGAATGAGTAGTGATACATGAATGCTTGACTGTCCTAACCCAGGGTTGAATCCCCACTGGGAAGCAGGGCCCGCCTCGTGCCGCAGAAAAGTTCAGTTGGGTGACTGTGGGCAAATCAATTAATCTTTCTGACCATCATTTCTCGATCTGTAAAATAGGCATAATCCTCTTTCATAGGAGTGTATGAGGGTAAATCCAAAAACATTTATGGAGGTGGTTCAGATGACAGTCTGATAAGTAGGACAGAAAAACAAATCAACTAAGGGAATTTTCTGTATGAGAAAGGGCCAGTCTCAGGGATGTACAACTTGTAGCAGGCTCTGGACCTTTAATTTGATGTCTTTGACCATGGGCATCCAAGCAAAATATTCCAAGTACCACTTCAAGAAGAAGCTGGGGGAACCACTGGTGCAGGGTGAGCATAACTACAGGAGGAGGAGAGGTATTTTTGTTGGTGGAAGCTTCCTAAGGAGCAAGAGAACTAATCCAGCAAGAAATATATTTTGAAGTCTGGTACTGGTACAATGGTCCTTTAATAAATGATGTCTGAGGGGATACGAGTGGGGGCACAGGGGCACTAGGCTAAGAAATGTAATTCTGGTTGTATTAATATTAATGGAGGTTACTAATACAAAATATAATAGTCTTGTTTATTTCCATGATATTTTGGAGAAGAGATTTTGATTCACCTTATTTCAAGTATATAAAAGATGAATCATACTTAACACCATGAGAATTATTCATTTACAATTCATGAACCAACATTAGAGAGTGAAAGCATTTAAAATAAACTTGATAGGAAAGAGCAAGAATGCACAGAGGTCAAATACCTTGGGTGTTTAAAGTCCTTCAGCTCTGAAGGAGCCTTTCAAAGCTTTTTTCCACTGCATATATCAATGAATTGTGACATCTCTATACAATGCAGTAGCACAGATCAAATGTAAAAAAACAGTACAAATTCCATTCACCAACCACAAGTAAAGATTCATTAAAACCCTGAACTTTCTACAACGCAGGAAGGGATATGAAATCACATTCAGAAAAGCACATCATTCAATGAAGCCCATTAGGGCCCTGATCCTATCATCTGATCCACACAGGCAGAACCTTGCAGGGACCCTGTAGTTAACTGGGTGCTTTGTCTGAGTCTGAGCAGGTCTGAGGGCAGGACTGGGACCGAATTTGTTACTGAATCATTCACATGTGGGTACGTTCCTATTCGTTTAGAGTGTCAGAAATAAAGCCAAGAATTCAGACTGATTTAAAGTATCTGATTTCAACCAATACAGAGAAGATTACGGGTCATAATTTGCCCGCAGTCTTTGAAAAGTACTGTCACTGGTGTCAACGGGAGCTCTATGCACAGACTTGGGACAGTGTAAAAAACCAAGTATTGGTTACAATCAGGCAATCTGTTTTATTTAGATCCCACATAAGATCATTCAATTCCTTGAGCATTTCAGTTGGACTGAGACAGCACTGTTAAGAGAACACTTGAAAGCCCAGTTAAAGCAAGAGTACCATTCGAAAGTAGCTTCAAAATACGTACAATTCTCCGCTGTGTCTGAAATTGCTTTCAAAATGAATATAGTTCATATTGGTGTCATGGGAGCATTTTTTGTTTCAATTGTCGCACACAGGAAAAAAATAAACTTGAAACTGATTCACACAAACTCAAACATGCCTCCCATTCTCCCATCAGGTGGACTTTTTACAGCAAAGCCAATGAAAACATGTTTCTATGTCTATACTGAACGGGCATAAAACAATAAAAATTATTTCAGCTGCTGCAGTTCAGGAAGTAAAACAAAAACACTAAGTAGGAGCAAGGAAGAAAAAATATTCCTGGCTTTCAGTCTCCTTGTTCTCTCTCTAGCCTTATTGTCCTGCTGCTAAAATAAGTAGCTCACTGGAAAGAAAGCTTCACCACCACTTTCATAAAGAGGTTTGTTTTTTGACGATGTTTTTTAACTCCCACAAAGTGCTTTTTGATCGACTCCTTGGGAAAAAATAACAGCAAAAAAAGCCAAAGTGAAATATTTTGTATTAACAGTGGGAAGTCAACCTGTGAAAAAGCACACAGACAGCGTATGGTGTTGTGCATTTACTGAGAGTACGTGCAGTGGCTGCAAGTTGAAATCCTGTTGCTGCGATCTTGCAGAATACAAATAGGGTCAGAGTTCTTAAGAGCACAGTAGCAGGGAAAAACGCCAAACCAAATTCTGCTCTTGGGTGTACGCACAGTGGTATTCTGTACCGGGGTTGCCTGAGATCAAAGGAGTTGGCTCCACATATGCCAGGAGTCAATTGGCCTACTGTGTCTTATTTAGATCACATTTTCTATATAAAGCCAAGCTAATTTTCTGCCACCACAAGCAAAACGTTACTTCTGTGCGGTCATTTCAATCCTTCCCCCTCCCCTAAAGCCCACCACACCCGTGATATCTTTTTGGTTTTGATATTTGGAGAACCTATTAAAACCCATGAAGTATTTGGATGTGCTCCAACTCCCACTTTAGGACAGGTTACTGAGGGACTCAGACCAGCATAAGCCCAGATTCCTTTGCTCTCCTCACATTCCCTCTGCTCCCAATTCCACCATTCTGCACCTAGACGGCTGTACAATGGAAAAGAACAACAATGACCCAAATAATGGCTTATGTTTAATGTATTTATTTGGTTTTATTTAAGATGCAAATCCTTAAGTTCCACATCAACAGTTAATTCTGTAAAAACATTTTGCAAAATAATTCAGATTGACCCAGTGTTAACACTATAATGCTCCACAGCCAAGAGAAAGCAGGTGCCCTTCTACCACCACCCCCTACTTTAGTTAAACCCATCCTCTCAGAAAAAAAAAGCCTAGATAAAATACATAGGTTTTCCAATGTGTTCTGAAGGCAATCCGGCAATACTCACTTAAGGTCCAACCACCAGCTGGGGACTGCAGGAGTACATTAAACTCTAGTCACTCCTCCCTACCCCCGACACAATTCTACTTGGAGGGAGGCCCAGCAGGAAGGGCCAGCTGGGAATTGCTCAGCACTGAGGGAACCCCCTCCCCCAAATGAGTTATGGAGTCTCAACTCTCTGTGTGATGCCTGAATGGCACACAGTGAGCAAAGTGGGGATTAACTCTGCCCCTGTAATTTTTAGGAAGAATTCTAATATATTGTAAAAATAAAATGAAAAACAGAAAGGTAGTATTCAGGCTCAATGTTATTAAACATCAGATCTAAATAATGCCACCATAAGATCACTTTGATTTTACACTGGATGCTAAGGAACAGATTTTACAATCACTGCAATAGGATCAGAGACACGAGGGTCTAACTTTTACATCACACCAAAAACAACAACAAAAAACTAGTCAGAGCCAGGTAAAGCTCCAAATTTGGGCTGACACACAGGTCAGTGAATATGTCGCCCAGAGATTGCAGAAGTCGTAGAATGCTGCAGCCAGAGCTTTAACTACATCCAAACTAACTGACCCTATTACATGAAGTGTTGTAGCTGTGTTGGTCCCAGGGTGGGTGAGGTAATAACTTTTATTGGATCCTCTTCTGTTGGTGAGAGCTTACATAGAGCTCTTCTTCAGGTCTTCCACAGGCCAGAACTGAAGAAAAGCTCTATGTAAGCTCCATAGCTTCTCTCTCTCACTAACAAAAGTTGGTCTAATAAAAGATATGACCTCACCCACCTTGTCTCTCTAATATCCTGGGACAAACACAGCTACAACACTTCATGTAGTAGGGTCAATTAGTTTGGATCTAGTTAAAGCTCTGGCTGCAGCATTCTACGACTTCTGCAATCTCTGGGCGACATATTTACTGACCTGTGTGTCAGCCCAAATTTGGAGCTTTAACTCTGACTAATTATTTTTTTTGTATGGTTTAAAAGTTAGACCTTTAACATGATTTAAATGTAGTTTTGTTTGGTTGAATAAATATTTAACATCCTGGACAGTGAACTTGTTCCTTCCTAATGTTTCTTTTCATCCTGACACAATGAATCAATGGATCTCTGCCAGAGTTATCCCACCTTAAGAAGGGACAAGATGCGTATCCTCCAGATGAGGTGGCCACTGAGTGTCCTGAGTTGCACTGTACCTTTTTTGCAGCCTGTGCTATGTTTAATATTGGTATATTTATGTCATATCGGTGTAAGAGACTTACACATTTAAATAATACGAGACTATCTGGCTCATTAAACCACTGTAAACATATAATTTCCACACAGTATCAAAAATCTTGAGACCCTTTTAATGATAAGTTAATTTTTGAAATGGGGCCAAATTCACCACTGGTGTAAGCAGGGCACAACCCATTTGATGTCAGTAACATTGTGCCTGCTTATGCCAGCAATGAATTTGGCCCATACTGTATAATTTACTTTGGCAACACCCAAACGAATAGCTGCAGTATCACTACTTGGCAGTACTTTGTATGCATGAACACTTAAGAACAATGCATTCCCTCTGGGGTTCACAAATTGGTTAAGACAAAATCAGAACCAAAATCAAACCTTTACCAATTCCACAAATCAAACCTCTTCTGAAGCTCAAGAAGGTTCCATTATCTTTTTGATTTTTCTGTTTTCATGAGCATCTGCACTTTTTAGTTCTGAGTGGGATTAGAAGCAGATTCACTTGATAATAAGAAAATTTATTCTTGTATTTTTTTCTAGCCCAACTAGAGACAGGAGGTACCAGTTCTGACAAGATTCCCAACCCAGTAATGCAGAGCAAAGAGGTCTTTTTAGTATAGGTTTAAACAACAAAATATTCATCATTTAAAACCTCGCAAAGCTCTCAGAGCCCTCACCTCCCATTGAATTCAATGGAGTAAGAAAACTTATGCTACACGTATATATGTGCATGATTAAAAATCCTCATATCTATCTAAATATCTAGAATCTAAGGAGACCAAAAGCAGCAATCTGAAAATAAGTATTTTTCGTATAGTATCAAAATAATCTGCAATGCCTGGACAGCTGCTGCTGTTCAGCAGAAGGGCAATAACACCTAAACTGAATAGACACACTATCCTTACTTGATCTGACTGTGCAATTCCTATTAATGCCAACAGCAACTGCACAAATAAGAGCCATATGACGCCACATGCAACATTCATGAGTTGTCAGGAACTCTGTTTTTAAGCAGACTCTTACTGCAGCAGATTAGTAGTTCAAGTTCTACCCTCCACACACACCCATCCACCTCTTCCTGAGCCATCAGCTGTTCTAGACTGCCATGAGGACAGGGGTCAACGTTAATGTCTGCAGGGAAAGTCCCCCAAGATGTATGTCTGTTTGATATGTGATTCCCCCTCACATGATGAGAAGCCACCTACTCTGTCCCTAACCCCTTTTCAGCTTTGAAGATTCCAAACCACACCAACTCGAGACAGAGGCATTTCTCAGCTGGTTTCCACAGGATTTAGTTCTCCTTCATTCATGGGAGTAGAGAGGAATATCTGGTCCTATGTTTTGGCATTTCTGGTTCATACTGAAATTGGTAGTTTTTCTGCAGCTACCAAGCAATATTAAAGTAATCATAATCTTATGTTTACAAAGAGCTGTCAATCACTCTGTGGCATTAACAATATTTTCAAAGGCTTGCTTTGGGTGTAGGCTGGGGAAAGGGATGCATTTCTGATTTCTCCACTTCCTTCCTATGATTGTCTGTTCTTATAATAATATACTAAATACAATCTATCTGGGTATATTTTTTCCCTTTTTATTTGTGACTACTAAGCTACAAGAAACTTGCAAAATTCTGATTCGTTAACACAGTCAGTCCATGCATTGTTTCATTCATTAAAGGAGCTCCATGTTAATTGCTAGTGATGAACTGTGGAATTCCATGTATGTAGATATGAAATGTGAGTTTTCTTGAATATTTGCTTATAATAAGAAAAAGAGTACTTGTGGCACCTTAGAGACTAATCAATTTATTTGAGCATAGCTTTCGTGAGCTACAGCTCACTTCACTTCAACTTGGTTATCATACACATTGTAAGGAGAGTGATCACTTTAGATAAGCTATTACCAGCAGGAGAGTAGAGTGGGGAAAGGTATTTTTTCATGCTTTGTGTGTATAAAAAGATCTTCTACACTTTCCACAGTATGCATCTGATGAAGTGAGCTATAGCTCACGAAAGCTTATGCTCAAATAAATTGGTTAGTCTCTAAGGTGCCACAAGT
Organism: Lepidochelys olivacea; assembly: GCF_965140295.1. Lineage (NCBI taxonomy): Eukaryota > Metazoa > Chordata > Testudines > Cheloniidae > Lepidochelys > Lepidochelys olivacea. The sequence continues at coordinate 176,064,587 of NC_140413.1, read as the reverse complement.
ACTCCTTTTCTTTTTGCGAATACAGACTAACACGGCTGTTACTCTGAAACCTTTGCTTATAATGCCATTCCTCTTCCTTCCCTGGAAGGTTTTGATTACACAGGTTTCTGGGGCTACATTACATGTTGCTCTGTTTTGATGTGAGTTTTATTCAGCCTTTAAAAACAACAAGTACTTTCACTGGTTAACACTGTGCAACTTTGGATTTCCCTTTTCTTTTCTCCTGGTATGCTCTGTGGGAAACAGTTGGAAAACTCTGTCTAGTAACCTTTCACATTATTGATAGTTTTCACCATTTGGCACAACAGTGAGGCTGTAAGTACTAGTCACTGTTGCTGGATTTGCAGCATGAAGCATTCTACTATTGGTAGAATGTGCAGTCCCCATTTGGAATACACAAGGCTAATCTACAGCATTAGTCTGCAAAAACATTCTTTCATAGATAAAGAAAAGGAGCTCTTGCTTATTTTAAAATTATGAGAACCCCTAAGCAATCCTGTTTCTGAAACTGGATTCAGACACAATGACTTCAAAGGGAATGGCTGGGGCACTCAGATCTTTTGAAAATCAGACCATTTATTTAGATACTTCATAGGAGACTAACTTTGGGCACTTGTTTTTGAACGTGCTGGCCAAAGTTTGCATCAAATTTCTGGATTTTAGACCTTGAGAAGAACTGAACACTGAAAACTAAACATACCATTTCATGGATGCTCCGAAGTAACTTGCTATTAATGAAATACCAAGGCTGCAAAATAGGTTCTGAAGGAAAGGAAATTAAAGTGTGAATTAAGTGTGATTAAGGAAATTAAAGTGTGAAGGAAAGGAAATTAAGTGTGAATTACACTTTACGATACACTAATTACAATGTAGTTACATTGCAACTATAGTATAATTACACTATACTCTATTCTAAAACTAATACCTACAAATCAGCAGTAGTAAAATCTCTAACTACTAGGAAAGCAGTATAGTAGCAATTCCCCGTCCTCATATTCCTAGGACTCCTCCTCCCTCTGCTGCTCCTAGTCTGCTCGTGATCATTATGAATCATGAGGTGCCGATCACCATGCAGTTCAACCATGGTTCCTACTTCATGAGGAAAACCTGAGATATATATATAAAGCCATCTTCAATCTCCTTCACTTCTGTGGATGTGTCGGTGAAGATTGCTACTCAGTGTAATGGACAGCCATGGCATCCAAGTATGGGGCCAGACAAAATGAAACAGAAGCTTACCAGAAGCATATGCTACCTTCAGTGTTTCCACAGAAAGAGCCTCAGAGAGTACAAAGAGTGTCACTGTACTGTAATCACCTTCCCTTTGCCTGCGCTTGTTAAGGGTGCAAGTTCTTCTCAGGTCTTGGATAAAACCTTGACATACTACTGATGGGGGGAAAGTGGTCCTTATGGTAGGTCTTTAAAAGAGATTCTAATGCAGAAATGATGTCATCAGATGCAGATAAGCTGCAAAAGTAAGATCAGGGCTATATGCAGTGCTCCCAAAGATAGGTGCAAGAAGATTATAGCAATCATTTCTCAAAATAATTTCCCATGCTAGACGGTGATCTCAAAACACAGCATTTACACTAGAGTTCATTGAGATATGCACACTAACAAAATATACCTAATGTATCCATTCCCACACGGGAAAAGCCAGCAGCTGCTCAGGAGGCTGGAAAAAGCAAGTCAGGAGAAAGCCCTTAATTATATCCTTAAGGTTCTCTTGAGTCTGAATTGATGCAATAATGTGTAAACCAGGTGGTGAAAACAGTGCTTGGACTGTTCTCTCACTGAGGAGACTTGTTACTGATCAGATAACAGCTGCTGTGTTATGGAAGTGATTCTGATAAGGCAATTTATCCTTGGCCTTAAAGCACATCATCATAGAATTTGCTTGCAACCCACAACTAGTCTAGCAAATCTAGTCAATGTAAGGGAAAGGATAAGTCTCCCTAAAAAAACATGAAATGTTTACCGGCAACATGAAGGAAAAAACTGAAATTAGGCCACGGGACCAGAGTATAATCTGTTTTATACTAATATACTTCCATTGAGTTTAGTGGAGTTACTTAGATTGCTGTGAGATCAGAATCAGGCACATACTTCTAGGAGTGACTTTAAATCACTGGGTGAGGGGAAGGTTGATTATATACACACTTTTTAAAAGAATCACATGATAAAAATGTCATGGTTGCAAAGTGAAGCACTCAAAAGTCAGGAAATGCCAGAATTAAGGTTGCCAGTGCAACCTTAATTTGTCCCCTTTGTGTGTATGCGTTATGATACAGTTCTTGATTACATGATCACATTCTGCCTCATTCAGGGTAGGGATGATACTCTGGGCATAAATCAGGATTGTGTAGTGAAAGAGACTTGTCTATAGGACCCTTGTCTCATTTGCTGCAATAATTTGAAGGTGTGTAGTAAATGTGGTAGGAACTGCAGGAAGAGAATAGATGGTTCATGCAGTGAATGCCACTCTGAAGAACCAGATTCTATCCCATGCCTATGCCAGAGTTCCGACATAATGCTAGACAAGTCACTTCAAACAAAAGATTCACAGCTGGCCATTAATTCTTTATTTTCTGGGCCTGTCTTGTAGAAGTGCTGAGCACCCTCAACTGCAACCAAAGGTGATTGGAGCTGTGCTTTGAACATATAAAATGCTATATAATGCTAAGCACTGTGAAAAATCAGGCCCTTTGTGTCTTCAGATCGGGCGGACATTTTTGACAAATTAGCAGACATTTTTGACAATTTTGTTTCTCTGTGCCTCTTAGTTTCTCTGTGCCTCAGTTTCCCAGCTGTACAATAGGAACAACAACAGCACCTAATTGCACAGGGAACTATGAATATAAATTCATTCATGTTTGTGAAACTACAGAAATACCCATGAGGAAATTAATAATTTTATATTCAGGCAGGGTTTGAATGGTGTGTGTTAAATAAGATCTGAGGCTACCCACTGAATGAGAGATCCTAGGAAAAAAACAGCATGTAGTCATGTAACTAAAGAGTGTATCATAATGTACACACACTGGGATGACAGTAAGGTTACCTGGGCAACCATCATTCTGGCATTTCCTAAATTTTGAGTGCTTGGCTTTGCAACCTTCATGTTCTTTTAACTTTTTTTGTGATGTAATTTTATATAGAAGGCACAGAGTTCTTGTTTTTAGATAAGCATTTAAAGGCTTGCCAGGGAGAGGACAATTAACTTACACTTTACAGACACATTCCCATGGGACCTAAGCCAGTGTGCACTGTGTGGTGAATGGAGTTTGGATAGGTATCATGTAAACTCTTATATGCTATGTCCAACAAAGTAAGACATTCTTCAGGAAACCTTAAGAAAAGGTTTACATGGAGATGCGGGGGGTGGGGGGAAGAAAGAGATAATCCAAACGTTCACTTCCATGAGGCTATAGCAAAAGAGAGTAAGACTAAGTGGATGGAAAGAGTCAGGTAAGTGTAAGAAAATGGAAATGATCCTCTTTAAAAAGGTTGTGAATAAAATCCTGGCTCTATGGAAGTCAATGGCAAGGCTCCCATTGACTTTAATAGGGCTAGGATTTCACCCTATCAATACACTTGTGAATAGGGAAGATACACTAAAGGAAGGGAAAACTTGTCAGAGCTGCTGACTAATATTATCAACTTTAGAAGCAGTTTTTTATATTTTTTTGCCTTGTCAGCAGTTTACTTGTATATCTGTGGTATGACTCTGAGCTTATATCCTCAAAGGCCTGGCCCACAATATCTAGGGAAACATTACAGGGGGTGCTGACAGAGGAGGGACATGTTTAACCTTGGCAGGAGGGAAGGAGGGTAGCTTAACAATAAGCGTTTTTCTTTTTGAAAGCAGCTGTCTTCTTGAACTTCACTTAAGCAGAGGAAGTAACATCCAGCTGGGCTATTGCTATAACAAAGGCTTGGACTAGTACAGAAGCGAGGTCGGGAAAAAAGGGGAGGAGGAGAAGTCTGACATCTTCTAAAATAAGATACTTTGTAAGTCAGTGTGGTTAACTGGGTCCAAAGACCTGAGAGGCTGAAATCGTCTCTGCCCAGCTAAATTTAAAGAGCAGTTTGGGGTCTGAACAATCTCAGAGACTGTTGCAGATGAGGTTTCAAAGGCATAAGAAAGAGAGACCCCCACCAGTCAGGCTGAGTTTCACTGTCTCACTAAAAAAAGGAGTATTTAGACATTAGAGTACTATGGTGATGAGTGCCATTTACATAGAGAAAGAGATGTTTTCGTTTTTCTCACAGGTCTCTCAGCCATATTTAATATCCCCCCCCCCGCTTTTATTTTTTTTAGTATGCCTAGATAAGAAGGAAAACTCAGATAAGTAGAGTTCTGCAATGGTTCTTTGAAAGGTCTGAACTTGCACTGTCCACTCTGGGTGGAGCAGAGTAATGCTGCGGTGCTAACAGGAGACTCAGGCTCTCCTGAATTGGCTCCCCAAAATTCTGCAATTTCAAGTGTCACTCATGCCTGTTCCAGTGTAATACGATTGCCCTTGACCAATCAGGGAAAGCTCTGATGTAAGGGAGAAAGACTAGCCTCAGCTGGTATCATTTCCTTAATGTATAACATCAAATAAAGATAACCTGGGTGTAACCTGGAACTAGTAACTAGGCTCCCAACTGTGTCCCAGCCCAAGTACTAAGTGAAACACTTACAAATCCATCCCAAAGGACTTCACAAACTATACACAGTTTTTACTCCTGGAACTCAGCCACTGCTAGGGTGGATGGCAGCTGCTAGAGGAAAAGGTGTACAACATACTGCACAACAGAAAGAGACATTTTTGGCCAAGGAGGCCTAGGACAAACCCCTACTCTTGCTGGAAGAACCATGGGACATTTATTGTCCACGCAGGGTAAACAGGACTTTTGTTTATAGAAGTCTCCTGTGAAAAATCTAAATGATGATTCTATTAATGGTTACATGGACGTAACTAGTACTACAGAAGCCCACAATCACTATTTATGTTTGGGTGGCTTTTATAGCTCTAAGAAAGGGGAAATAAAACAATGAGCTGCTGCACCACTCTGATCTTCAAATAAACTCTGACGTGGCAACCACCAAGGCCAAGGAGTTACACAAGCAGGTTCCCATGTATCCAGATGAAAATGCACAGCACCCCTTAACATGCCCAGAATACTCTTGTCTATTATTCAGAAACTTCACAGACAAAACAAATAAGAACTGGAAGGTGGGACATCTGGTAAAAAACAAAAACAAAACAATGTACCTTTTCTATTGAGCTGTTCTTATATGCCTGGGAGTTTTCTGTGGAGTATTTAACAGATGTGGAGCTTATAAAATGGTATTCAGAAGAGCTAGGAGCCAAGGTGACATGACTTCAGATCAGCAGAAGCTTTATGAAGACTAAGTTTATCATTCAGATTTCTTGAGTTTGGCCAACTTGTCAAATCTAGGCTGCTTATTGGGTTAGACATATCCATTTGCATCCTTCTTGAAGGAAGCAAGTGGTATATGAATGGCTGAGGATTTACATACTCCCTTTCTCCAGCTCACTAAAATATTGCAGGATAGTGTGGTACTTCTCAGAGGTTCAGCAAAGGAGTAGGATGCAGAGGTGCAAAGAAAAAGGGTGTTTTCCTAACTATATAGATTAAACAATTTGGATTATTCTTAGGACTGGCTCACAGTTCTCCTTTGATATATCTGCCACATCTTAAAACCATTCTGACATCCTAGACACCAATCAAAATATGAGGAGAAAAAATCCCTTTTTCATGTTGGGCCACTATTCTGTGTTTTCTCTTTCTGTTTTCTTTAAGGAGAAAGACTACAGGTTACCTCTATCAGATTCTGAGCTTTCCTAAAGGTAAACATTGAACATGAATGCCTATTGCTTAGCTACCATTCTGTGATAGGAATGATAGAGTCGGCCTCAAAGAGAAACTAAGTGGAAAAAAGAAAATCAAAGGGCCAGATTTCGGCAAGACCTTGTGCAGGAGTTCGTTCACAAAAAAGCTGCCTTCCCTTTCCTGATACGCCCTGCACAGGGACCAGGTACAGTGAGAGCCCATGATTTCCACCCTTGCCTATCTTCCTGGCTTCTTATTATACCTCCCCTCCCCTCTTTGCTACGTGATGCCTGCTTCATCATTCCTTTCATTTCCTTCTCCCTCTCCTGTCTTATCTTCTTCCAGGCCAGCAACTCTCTCTCTACCCCAAGTGCAGCAGACTCCCACTTTCCCCTCCTTTAAAGCATTCTGGAAAACCAACTTCCCTCTTGAAGCCTTCATATGCACACCCTAGAGAATATACGGCTATTTCCATTTCCATTTTTTTAAACTAGCAAACAAAAACCTTGCAAATTGTTACTATCATCTGGAGATTGCCGAGCTGTCTTATCCATCCTTACACTGCTTGACCCAGATGAATCCTTTTTAATGTCTTGTTTTGAGGGTGGGGACAATGTCAGCACTTAAATAAATAAATTATTGGAGGAAAACTTATCTTTGAAAAGTTTCTAGTTTTTCTCAATAACATAAGATAATTTAAATCAGGAAGAGCAAATTGTATCGAGACCCTCAGCTCAGGAAACACAGCATTTATAGAAGGGTGGTGATACAATAGGAGATTAATAAAAAGGAAGATCCAGTACTTGGCAATTCCACTGGAAATCAGCAGCCCCACTGACACAAGTTTAAGGAAATGAGCTGAGTTTCTTAGAAAATTTGGTACAAGTGCAAAAGAAAACGTACAGCTTTTAAATAGAACAAGATATTTTTAAGGGCTTTGGCTAAATATTGTGATATTTACTTTGAACTACTGCCCAATAAACACCAGTGCACATTACCAGGCAACAATCCCATGTTTGTTAGTTACACTTTAGTACCAATCCTGTAGAATCATAGAAGATTAGGGTTGGAAGACACCTCAGGAGGTCATCTAGTCCAACCCCCTGCTCAAAGCAGGATGAACTCCAATGGAATGATCCCAGCCAGGACTTTGTCAAGCTGGGCCTTAAAAACTTCTAAGGATGGAGATCCCACCACCTCCCTAGATAACCCATTACAGTGCTTCACCATCCTCCTAGTGAAATAGTTTTTCCTAATATCCAACCTATACCTCCCCAACTGCAACTTTAGACCATCACTCCTTGTTCTGTCATCTGCCACCACTGATAACAGCCCAGCTCCATCCTCTTTGAAACCCTCCCTCAGGTAGTTGAAGGCTGCTATCAAATCCCCCCATTCTCTTCTCTTCTGCAGACTAAATTACCCCAGTTCCCTTAACCTCTCATCATAAGTCATGTGTTGTTCCTCGTTGCTGATCTCTCTCCAATTTGTCCACATCCTTTCTGTAGTGCAGGGCCCAAAACTACATGCAATACTCCAGATGTGGCCTCACCAGTGCCAAATAGAGGGGAATAATCACTTCCCTTGATCTGCTGGCAATGCTCCTAGTAATGCAGCCCAATATGCCATTAGCCTTCTTGGCAACAAGGGCACACTGTTGACTCAAATCTTGTCCACTGTAATTCCCAGGTCCTTTTCTGCAGAACTGCCACTGAGCCAGTTGGTCCCCGGCCTGTAGCGGTGCATGGGATTCTTCCACCCTATGTGCAGGACTCTGCATTTGTCCTTGTTGAACCTCATCAGATTTCTTTTGGCCCAATCCTCCAATTTGTTTAGGTCACTCAGGACCCTATCCCTACCCTCCAGCGTATCTACCTCTCCCCCCAGTTTAGTGTCATCTGCGAACTTGCTGAGGGTGCAATCCATCCCATCATCCAGATCATTAATGAAGATGTTGAACAAAACCGGCCCCAGATTGACCCCCAGGGGCATTCCTTTTGGTACCGACTGCCAACTAGACATGGCGCCATTGATCACTAGCCGCTGAGACCGAATATCTAGCCAGCTTTCTATCCACCTTATAGTCCATTCATCCAATCCATACTTCTTTAACTTATGTCCACCGCTTTTCCCAAATCCACAGAGCCATATTGTCTCATCACAGAAGGCAATCAGGTTGGTCAGGCATGACTTGCCCTTGGTGAATCCATGTTGACTGTTCCTGATCACCTTTCTCTCCTCCAAGTGCTTCCAAATGGATTCCTTGAGGAACTGCTCCATGATTTTTCCGGGGACAGAGGTGAGGCTGACTAAACTACAGACTAGTCAGCCTCACCTCTGTCCCCGGAAAAATCATGGATTCTCCTTCTTCCCTTTTTTAAAGATGGGCACTATATTTGCCTTTTTCCAATCGTCCAGGACCTCCCCTGATTGCCACAAGTTTTCAAAGATAATGGCTTTGCAATCACATCAGCCAACTCCCTCAACACCCTCGGATGTATTAGATCTGGATCCATGGACTTGTGCACGTTCAGCTTTTCTAAATAGTCCTTAACCTGTTCTTTCACCACTGAGGGCTGCTCACCTGCTCCCCATGCTGTGTTGCCCAGGGCAGCAGTCTGGGAGCTGCCCCTTGTCTGTGAAGACCAAGGCAAAAAAAGCATTAAGTACTTCAGCTTTTTCCACATCATCTGTCACTAGGTTGCCTCCCCCATTCAGTAAGGGTCCCACACTTTCCTTGACCTTCTTCTTGTTGCTAACATACCTGTACAAACCCTTCTTGTTACCCTTCACATCCCTTGCTAGCTGCAACTCCAATTGTGCTTTGGCCTTCCTGATTACACCCCTGCATGCTTGAGCAATATTTTTATACTCCTCCCTAGTCATCTGTCCAAGTTTCCACTTCTTGTAAGCTTCCTTTTTATGTTTAAGCTCACCAAAGATTTATCTGTTAAGCCAAGCTGGTCCCCTGCCATATTTGCTATTCTTTCTGCACATCAGGATGGTTTGTTCTTGTGCCTTCAATAAGGCTTCTTTAAAATACAGCCAGCAATCCTGGACTCCTTTCCCCCTCATAATAGCCTCCAACACTTCTGTCAATGTCAGCATTTCTGCCCAAGTAAGGACTTCAGGATTGAGACCAATATTTATAGGGAAGAACAAAATTGCAAGTGATAGGGCAACCTTATTGAGAAGAAGGGGGGGGGGCGGGAAATAAATAACCTTGAGAGGAAACCGGTATGAACAGCACATTTTCAGGTAAAACAAAGGCACAGTGTCAACATTTGTTTAGTTGAAGGCATGTGGGGGAATGAATTAGTTTGGATATACCAGGGATCATATGATCAAAACAACTTTGGTTCCAATGCACATAGGAGAATATGACCTCAATTTGGATAAATTAGTTTTCCAAATAATCAAAAACAGAAGGTAGTTAATAATGATCACATATTTATTAAGTCATAAGAGCTTTCATCAATTCAATATAAAGGAGGGGGAAAAATCAAACCCTAAAAAAAACCAACCCAGGACATTTCAAAAGTTAAAACTGAATCTTCAGCTTGATTCTATCGCTTTGTGCTTATATCATGGGATAAATAATAACAACAAGAGGACATATTATTTGTAAAAAATTAAATATATATTATTTGTATAGCCACAGTGTGCTAAGCGAATGCAATACAAACTGGAATTCCTTGTAACATCTTATGTAGCACAGTACACAAACCGGGCAGGATCCTGCAGTCACCGCATACACTATGCTCCCACTGAAATTAATGGATATTTTGAGTTCTCAAGTAATGCAGGATCAGGCCCATTTTAATGCATGCACCATTGTGTAAGAAAGTGTGCACTTAGAATGATACATACAATGATTTTGTTTTCAAGCACAAGAAGAGAAACAGTGTATTAGATATTTTCTGGGATATTTGTGAACACTAATCATGTTCTAATCAAACATGACTGAATGCCTTTTTTAAAACAATTCTTTCAACTGAGACTGAGCATGGATGGAACATTCAGCCTAAAAGCAATTTCAGAAAATGGTGAGCAACTGAAAAAGGGATATGTAGAATGGCAGACAGTAGGAGTCATGAGTGCTCTGCACCTTTTAGGACCATGCCCACAAGCACATTTCATCCAAAACGAACCCAAAGTGCTTTATAAACTGATAACAGCCATCATTACACCCACCACATTTTGCTGCTTGATCTTTTGCATTTGACATTATGATAATGACAGTAAACAGAATAACAACTTGTACCTGCAGCCTTAAAACGAGCAATAATGTGTATGATGATATAATTCCTTTCTTCTTTTAGCAAAAATGACAAACAAGGAAATATTTTAAATAGACTTTTCATAGGGAAATGTAGACAAACCTCACTACACCAGTAAGCAGAAGACTGTTAGGATTTTAGCTCTGCACTCCACACAGACAACTTATTTTTGCACAGCTTATGCCTACTTCCCAAACTGATTTTGTCTGCATATAAAAATAACAGCCTTTGTTTTTCTAATTTATATATTGAATATGGTTTTATTTTGTTGCTGTTCATCTGACAGAATTTAGCTTTTATAGAGGGAACACAGAAAGATTGCAAATCTTGTCAGTTAGCCAAATTTAAATTTACACAAATCTAGGCTCTGAATTCTCTAGCCTGTGTTTCTCAGGGATATAGTATGGAACAGTCCTTTAGGGTTAAATGATTCAAAATAAGCACTTTTTATCAGCTGTGCATCTCTAGAAGTTTCTTTTTAAAATCAGAGCCTAATTATTGCATGTATGACTTTCCCCCGTGCCACTCTTGGATTGCAAGATGTTTTTCTTGTCATACAAGCAGGTCTATAAGAAGCCCAAACAAGTTCAGAAAGAGTTATATAACATTTTTTGCATTTTTGGGGGCTATAATTAGAGCGATAAGATTATGGCAGAGATCCTAGAACAGATTAAGGATAGAATTCTATGATGAATGAAAGTTTAGGTCATTAGAAGTGCAGACCTAAAAGTTCTGCGTGTGGTGTTTTTTTTAATGAACACGCAGTTAAACATCCAGGACAATCAAATCTTATATTAACATACACCTTCAATGAAACTCATTAATAGTAGTGGTGTAGAAGTTAAAAAACACAAAACAAAACAATGTGCTACTAGCAAGCCTGGCTCAAAAGGTGTGTTCTGCATCTACACTGACGGTGATTAAGTAAAGGGACACATTTCGTCTTAGATGCATAATGAAAAGTATTAAAACACTGCTGGTGGTCAGAAGTAATTTGGGTGGACAGAAGGGTCAAGAATCTTACTAGAATCAGATTGTAGCACTCCTGCAATTACGTAAGAACATTAACTTTACAATAATCAAATCTCCTGGTTCTGAAAGAATGCATTTCATTGAATGAAGGCAATGAAAGGCAAATCGTTTTTATAGGACAGGGAGTAAGTCTGCAGCTGGAGGAGCATCTTGAAATGTTAGAAAATGAAAAGCTAAGAGTTTCTGCTTTGAAAACTGAAACAAACGATACATTTACTTCACCTTCAGTATGGATAGGATTGTTTTAGAGCAAAAACCTACTGGTAGTCTTCCACTTGAAAGCAAGACATGGCTAGTTCACCAAATTAACACATTAATGCATTCACTCTCAATAGACAACTTCTCTATGTTAGAGATGTGGCTCTATGATGTAACCCATGGAAAGCCAGGCATCTGAACAATCTGATTGTTGGGGGCCAGTCAATTGGTTTATGTTCAATGCCAAACCCCTTGATGGAGGGGAGCAGCAGGCTACATTCCCAATAGCCATCTGTGACCCTCCCAGCACCATGCATGTTAGGGGGCCCTGTAATACATGGGAGATAAGGATACTTCATCTCAGTCCTATTGGATTTCAGTGTTTTTCCCACAGATTAAACCCCCTTTACTTGGATTCTGAACCATCTTTCAGTGTTTAGCTCTTCAGGGACTTCAGAAACAATTAAAAAAATGATTTAGTTCAAAAACATTAATTTAGGCAGAACCCTTGTTTAAAATCACCTCAACAAACATGGTTTTAAACTCCTGTGTGGATGGGGCCTTAATTGCAAAAAATCACGTAAAGGAAAACTCAAGTCACTCAAAGAAAGAAGCCACAAATTTCTGGAGAATGAAGACTAAAAAAGGCAAAATTTCATAACACCACCAAAACTTGTAAGCGTAGCAGGACTGATATTAAAGAAAAGGTTATGAAAATAAGTAGTTTATGTTCAAGGGAAACAGGACAAAAATTGAATGAACAGCAATATGGCAAAAGCATGGATGCTCTGGCCAGAGAAACATGATGGATTAACTTTTTCTATTCCCTGAAAAAAGCTACAGTCTCTCTCATCTCTGATTAAGGACAGGAAGCTAAAGTCTTCCTCATAAATACTAGTGGAGAACTTGGCAAATGGGCAAAACTTCAAGAATCCTTTAAGCAAAAATAGTTACTTGAACAGAGTGTCCAGTACACACACACATCCCCACTAACTGGGCAACCGTAAAACTCACCACCACCAAACCCAATATGAATGGGAATGGAAAAATCATCTGTGCACACCTTTTATTGCACTTCTCCTATGGCTTTTACATTTTTCCCATTCCAGCTCATACACTGATATGTCACAGTGGGTAACACTTAAATACATGTAGCCAGCAGGTCAAAACTCGCTGTATCTGACTAACCTATCCATGTCTTGTCTGAACGCAGAATGTCAAGATTGCAGTCCTCAAACAAACAGCAATGCACGTAGCGATGTTAAACAGAGCAGTCTTTGGGGGAGCAGCCTCATCATGTCTAGAGAATTTTCAGTTTCGCCTGAGTGAAGACTGTTGAAAGCCATACCACGTGGATGGGATGCTTCGTGATGTTTCTGACCCCCAAGGAGATTACATAGATTCCTGGGACCCTGTCTGCTGGCAGCTCAGGGAGAGGCACGCTGTCTCTGGTAGGGAGGGGGAGCCAAGGCAGACTCAGAGTCTGCCTGGCAACCAATAGTGAGTGAGAGGCCCTCCTGGGGAGTTGAGAAAAGGGGAGAAGCCATTTTGGAGCTAGTCTGGAGCCAGCCAGGAAAAGGGCAGGACTGGCTGTGTAGGGAGCTGGTGAGTCCTAGGCCTGAATGTAGGGTTCCCCCTGACAACAGGCCTCTAGGGACCCGACAGCAGATCCCTCCGCTGGTTTTTTCCTTCCCCACTGATGAGTCCCAATTTGTAGAGTTTGCTGGGAAACTTCCCCAGCCAGGCTGAGTTCGCCCTTCGGCTCCCTAGGTGAGTCCAGTCACCACATGGTCAGCTCTGCTCTGTCTGCTAATCCAGGGAAGCTGCCTGCTGAGTGTGTGTCTGGAGGCTGGGCTAGGAGGCTACCGTTTGGATGTTAGTGTAGTTGTGTAACCTACACCTTGAGCCCTGCACCCCTTTGTGGGGAGGGGAATCCTGGGACTGATGCAGCCGGATTCCTGCCTGAGGAGGATCCCTGCCAGCAGAGAGCAGCCCCTCTGCAGTGACTGAGGAGTCCAGAGTCATCTTCGAACCCGAGGATCATTCATGGAGTTTGTGAGTGCACCATCTTGTAGTTAGTCAGGTAATTTGTTTTGGGGACCCCCTACTCCCCGAACTGTGTCCTCAAGCCAGGGAGTAAGGGTTTGAGGATTTTACAACCTGCTGCATATTACACCTGTGGAGGGATTTACCATCTTCTCCCACTTGTGAGTCCTTTGGGCTGTACTGAACCCACTCAGCCACACTGCTAAACCACTGCAAAGAAGAATTTTGTGGCTATAGGTCATCAAGGGCCCCAACAAAGTACGTGTACCAGGGGGACACTAATTTTACATTTGCTACATCAAGTCATGGGTATTTTCAGTGTGGGCACTGGTGACCCTAAAAATAGTGTTTTATCCTGTTATGTTGTATTTGTCTCCTGTTTAATATAATTATTGTGTTGAATATATTGTATGTGTTTGTGTTATTTCTTGGAAGTCTCCAACTATCTGGCAAGTAAGTGGGGATTACCCTGTCGTTAGAATTTTCTGCCCAAGCTGCCCTGGTGACCCTGCCAGGAAGGAGCGAGGGAGGTGGAGGAACCGCCAAATAAGTTCACAGCTGAGTGGGTGGTGGGATCCAAAAGAACCCAGACCTGTAAGCAGATTGGCATTAAAGGAGGTAACCAGGTGGAGAGAGGGCGCTACATGAATAACATAGCCAGATAGAAACCACCACAAAAAGGGAAGTCTACAATGTTATGTAATAGGCCCCCATGTTTTTCATGCCTATCTCTGAAAATTCAATTGTGGGAGCTAACGCTGGTCTGTAAGACTGCACAGATGCCCTGCATTGTCATTAACCAACATATAAATCAATGCACTGCAGCCCAGTTAACCTACATCTTGCTATAAAACAGTATCAAAGGTATGAAATCGCATGGCTTTTACCATAGCAAAGATCTGAACTTCAAAGTCTAGTTGGGATCAGAGTTAAATATTATGAAGTTCTTATCCACACTATGAAAAGCTGCCATGTGATGGAACTTATATGCTCAAATGAATATAATTATTTTATCTGTAATTCTTATAAATGCGGGTTCACTGTATATAACACAGGAATTAAAAAATACATCTTTTTTATTTGCAACATTTAAAAAATATTGATTGCATATTTTGTTTCTATGTTTGTTTTACCAAAAGGGGCAATTTACAGGACATCTCAGTGTGTTTTATAAAATACATACTAATGCGGGAGTGATGGTAAAAGACTAAAGGCTAAGGGACTGCTCCAGCTCCTTACAAAATCAGTGGGAGTTTGCTGTAATCTTCAAAGAGCTCAGGATTAGCTCACAGATCCTACTTCACTTACTCATGAGAAAGCTCACTGGAGCTAAATGAAGCTACTCATGTAAATATAGGATAAGGCCAAAGCAGGCAAAAATTACAGCCATTAGGCTCAAAAAAGTATTGGCTAGGGAATCAGAGACATTTGGTAAATGTTCTTGTTGTCTAAAAGAACAAACTGCCTTTCTGTTCAAACAGATACAATTATTCATTTTGCAACTTTCTTCTCCACAACAGTTAATTTCAAGTTAAATATATTCTTACTCGCTGCCTTCACTCAAAGCCTACATATTTTCAGTATTTTGGTGTAATCCTATATTTTGTATTTGTTTCATTGGACTATCAAAGATGAGTTGCAAATATTTTTTCATATTCTTTCAGTTTAACCACCTCTTTTTATAGTATCATAGAAGATTAAGGTTTAAAGAGACCTCAGGAGGTCATCTAGTCCAGGGGTCGGCAACCTTTCAGAAGTGGTGTGCTCAGTCTTCATTTATTCACTCTAATTTAAGGTTTCGCTTGCCACTAATACATTTTTAACATTTTTAGAAGGTCTCTTTCTATAAGTCTGTAATATATAACTAAACTATTGTTGTCTGTAAAGTAAATAAGGTTTTTAAAATGTTTAAGAAGCTTCATTTAAAATTAAATTAAAATGCAGAGCCCCCCGAACCGGTGGCCAGGACCCGGGCAGTGTGAATGCCACTGAAAATCAGCTCGCGTGCTGCCTTTGGCACGCATGCCATAGGTTGCCTACCCCTGATCTAGTCCAACCCCCTGCTCAAAGCATGACCAACACCAACAGCCAGACCTTAAAAACCTCTAAGGATGGAGATTCCACCACCTCCCTAGGTAACCCATTCCAGTGCTTCACCACCTTCTTAGGAATAGTGTTCCCTAATATCCAACCTAGACCTCCCCAACTGAAACTTGAGACCATTGCTCCTTTTTCTATCATCTGCCACCACTGAGAACAGCTCAGCTCCATCCTCTTTGGAACCCCCCTTCAGGTAGTTGAAGGCTGCTATCAAATCCCGCCTCACTCTTCTCTTCTGCAGACTAAACAAGCCCAGTTCCCTCAGCCACTCCTCCTAAGTCATGTGTCCCAGCCCCCTGTTGCCCTCTGCTGGAGTCTATCCAATTTGTCCACATCCTTTCTGTAGTCGGGGGCCCAAAACTGGACGCAATACTCCAGATGTGGCCTCACCAGTGCCAAATAGAGGGGAATAATCACTTCCCTCAATCTGCTGGCAATGTTCCTACTAATGCAGCCCAATATGCCATTAGCCTTCTTGGCAACAAGGGCACATTGCTGACTCGTATCCAGCTTCTCATTGACTGTAATCCACAGGCCCTTTTCTGCAGAACTGCTGCTTAGCCAGTTGGTCCCCAGCCTGCAGCTGTGCATGGGATTCTTCCGTCCTAAGTGCAGGACTCTGTACTTGTCCGTGTTGAACCTCATCAGATTTCTTTTGGCCCAATCCCCCAATTTGTCTGGGTCACTCTGGACCCTATCCCTACCCTCCAACATATCTACCTCTCCCCCCAGCTTAATGTCATCTGCGAACTTGCTGAGGGTTCAATCCATCCCATCATCCAGATAATTAATAAAGATGTTGAACAAAACCGGCCCCAGGACTGATCCGTGGGGCACTCTGCTTGATACCAGCTGCCAACTAGACATCAAGCCGTTGATTACTACCCATTGAGCCCGACAATGTGATAACAGTCTGATCACAGATTGTTACAGTAAAATATTATATATCATTGTAAAAATAAGTAAATGTACAATAGTACCATATAAAGCCTTGTTTCGATCATTATGGGCCTGATCCTTCAGTGGGTTTTGGATTAAGCACCAAATCTGATAACTATTTATCCAGCTTTAATTAATTATGCCACACAAATAGCAAGAATAAGAACCTGAGGCTTAAGTTATTAGATACAGACCTCAAGCCAGATCTTTCATTACTTTTTTTCCTCCAATACAGTTATCAGGTTTGACTAAAAAGATAATCACCTAAATGGATGAAAACATACAATGTTAGCTACAGACATTGATTAGTAATAAAGGAAATGAAATATATTTTTACAGATCAAAAATCCCATCCCACTCTTAGAATAATTAAATCAGATTTTTAATGTCATTTCAACTTAAACCTATTATTGATGAGGTGCACAAACAGGAACAGTCAGTCCCTAATGTTGGTGAGGGTACAAACAGATGGGATCATGGCCAGCGATATTTGGCAAGGGCATAGTGATATGGAACATTACAGCAGTGCTGGAGGATGCACTAAGTTCCTTTAATAATTGCCTAACTCTTTGCATATTTTTAGTATATTTCAAAAAGATAAGACATTTTCTTACATAAATATGTAACCCATATGTTAAACTGACATTCTCCTTGGTTGTGGCTGTAACCACAGCTGGCTAAACACCAAAACAATGGACAAAATATTTTGTTGAATTTCAGTTTTTTTGTGACTAGCTTTACCTGTGACTAATGGAGGAGATCGAGTTGGAGCTCCTTTGTTTGAATGAGTGGGAGTTGCCAGTGGGCCCTTGACTTGGAACTCCGTCCTCTATCAGCTATCTGGTCTAAAATAAACAAGAGTTGACTACCATGCAGCATGCTGCAAGGCCCATCTCTTTCCTCAGGCTGAGAGGTATGTTTTGGTTTGGGTCTTATGGAGGAAGGTGAGGTATTTCCCCTCCCACCATGCCCCACATCATCAGTTGTCTGAGTATATTTCATGTGTTTGTGGGGAAGATGTTGAGGGAATTTTATATTGGGTTTTTTTCATTTCAAGTATGATAGGCTCCTCCATGGTGCTGAGAACACACTGTCCCTGATCCAGCACCGCTCTCAAGCACATGCATAACATAAAACCATGGGTAGACCTACCCACCTGCTTAGAGTGATCAGCACTTGCAAGATCAAGCCTTAAATTAATTGTCTATTTTTAAATTAATGTCAAAGCTTCAGATTAGGCATGTTTTGGTGCAAATACATTAAAAAAAACAAAGGATCTCAATATATATTTTTTCATTTTTAGTAACAATTGCTGAAACAATACTTTGAGGGTACAAAGAAGCCTCATTAAGATTGGGTTGGAAATGTGGACCTTAATCTCTATTTCTCTTTGTTCATGAGATATCAGCTACTTAACTCATGTCACAATTGAACTGTGGGAGAAATAAAGCAAAATGGTAATCAGAACGATGTGTCCAATATCTCTTGACTTGCAAGACGAAGTAAGAAATGCCATATACCAATGGAAAGCTGAGGATGGCCATTTCCCATTGGCATATACTTCTAGCTCTGATGGTTCATAGGACATAAGACTGTAAACCTCGAATGGGCCCATTGGTTCCATGCTCATTTTTAGGACTATATCTAACCTATTCCAGAAATATGCATGTCCCAAACCTTGTATCAGTGTAATTTTCAGTCTTTGAAAATAATGTATAAGAACCTCTTATACATTCTCTAAAAAAGTTCCTTGACTTCAGAACTAAAAAAGTAGCAGTTACTATTTGAATGAATTTAAATGTGGGTTTTTTTTGGGGGGGAGGAGGGGGAGTTCATGTACATTTCTACCAACTGACTTGGAGCTTCCCACTTGGAGCTGTGTGTTCAAATAAACCCAGAATCCCAAAGCAAAACTTAGCCGAAACTACTAAGTTTCCCATGAGTTACATTCCCCAGGGGTGAAAGAGAGATTTTTCCTGAAATTCATCCCAAGTTCATTCAGAAGGTCCGTGATCGTGGTCCAGTTTCAAGTTTGTAACCAGAGTTTTGCACAGAATTATCAGTCCCTGCCCCAAATCCAGCAACTGCTCCTGGTAAAGAAGAACAAATATCTACACTCACAGGAAAAGAGTTTAAAAGATTAGAAATCCTCATAAGTAATGTACATCATCTCGTTGTCCCCCTTAATACTCTATTTAAATCCTCAAACTTCAGTTCATTTGTTGTTCAGACATCTTGTAACCAACAGTAGTTTGAACTTTTGGCACAGGAGATATCTTACCCATTTGTAAGCAAACATGTGGCTAGGACAAATAGTTTTTATACAGCCCTTTATTGTACCACGATAAGATCTGGGGAAACTTTTTTTGCTTCATAGTTTAGATTTCTTTATTCTAATATAACAGAGAAAATTCCCCACCCAGACTGCCAAGACACAATGTTCTCTCTTCTGTCTGGGAAACAGCTTGAGTAATGTGATTTACCATTGACTTCAAGACTATTTTCAAAAAACCGGCAAACTTGTGTATCCTTCTGCCTCTTCAAGCAATTGCTTCCACATTTGCCAAAAGAATGTAAACAACTTTAAAAACAGCATGCTGCTAATGGATAAAACATTAGCTTTCCCTGAACCAGATCAGTAACTATAGCTAGTTGCTATCAATTCTGTTTTGCAGGCTGCTGTTAATTGTGCAATTGTGCAATACTGGGAATGCTCCACACTTTATGAAGGTTGCTGAAAAAGGGACTGAATCTTAGCAAAGTCTGCATTGTGTATTTAGCCCCTTGTTGAACAGCATCTTACAAAAGTAACAAAGACATGTTATGATTTGGAGCTCCTCAAAGTCCAGATTCCAATTTAAAGCCCCGTCAACCCTTTTTGATCCAGAATTCTTACTACATCTTCGTCTCTCTGTCTTTGGTTATGCCGGAAATGCTGTACAAGATGACTTTCCTATGGCCTTGGAGTACAGCAGTTGCCATTAAAGGACTTGTTCTTATACCGCTCAAGCATGGAGTAGACAGTGGCTATATTAAGGGCTGTTATAAAGAGGTTGGTGATCAAATGTTCTCCATGTCCACTGAAGGTAGGACAAGAAGTAAACAGTTTAAACTGCAGCAAGGGAGATTTACATTAGATATGAGAAAAAAACTTTCTAGCTGTAAGGGTAGTTAAGTTTTGGAATAGGCTTCCATGGGAGGTGGAATTCCCATCACTGGAGGTTTTTAAAAACAGGTTGGACAGACACCTTCTCAGGGATGGTCTAGTTTTACATGGTCCTGCTGCAGTTCAGGGGGCTGGACTTGGTGACTTATCAAGTCTCTTCCACCCCTACATTTCTATGATAGAGTATCCTGCATTAATGAGAATGCTCTACCTGTCCAAGTTACTCATGCCTGAGTGAGGCCAAAGAGAGCACTGGAGCTAAATACATCAGAAGGATCACTCTGAAGCCCGTATTTCCTCAGAAATACATAATTTCTGTCCACATCCTTCCTGTTTTTACTTTACACACTTTGGAAAAACAACCCATTTGGGCCTCCTCACCTGCCTAGGCAATGTCATTTAATTTATCTTTCAGGACTTGTGCTCCTTACTGAGGGACTGTGGGTATATAACTCCAGAATTTGACAGTACTGCAGTCAGCCATCTTGTGTGTTCAGCCACTGCCAGCTGAAAACTAAACATCCCATAGCTAGGATAACCTTAGGCCCTGAATGGCAAGGCCAAGAAACTGCATGTTTGCAGTTTTGCTATCAGAATGGGAGGTTGGGACAAGAAGTGAAGGTTCCATGAAAATAGAAGGAATGTTTGGACAGCAACTTTGATTTTAGGTGCCTTTAACATGGAAGTTTTATTGTTGTTATGATTAGAAATGCTTTGCTGATAAGGAGAATAGTGTATTATTATTGGCTGTTGCTAGGGAAATTGTTAGCCTGTTAAAGGCTATTATGAGTTATGTGCTTTGGAGAAAATTTATAAAAAGTTTAGTTAGAAAAAGTGCTTTGGAGCAGACTTTCCTCTGGGTCGGGATTTGACACCTAAGTTCCCCGGCAGCTAGATGGAAGGAGGGGGCCCCCACAAGGCTTGCTGCTGATTCCTCAAAACCATTTGAGACTTTTTGGATAACTAAAGGTTTGGAATACTCTGAACCTACTCTTACACACACACACACACGCTGGGCACTTGAGACCCAATAAAAAAGTAGTTTTAGGTGAAAGCACTCTGGTTTGTATCAATCATTTATCAGACAGATGAGCTGTGCTCCCATTGATTTATTCTTGACACCACCTGGAGAGAAACAGTAAAGTTAGCACTGCTTTGGGTCCTCAAAACCCTGGGTAAAAACGGTTGCCCACCTTTTCGTAACTGTTGTTCTTCAAAATGAGTTGCTCATGTCCATTCCATTCTAGGTGTGTGGGCGACCACATGCACAGTCATTGGAGATTTTTGCCTTAGTGGTATCCGTAGGGCCCGCCGTAGCGCCCCATTGAGTGCTGCGCTCATGCACTGGTATATCAGGCGCCGCTGGCTCTACGCCCTCTCAGTTCCTTCTTGCTGACAACTCTGACAGAGGGGCAGGAGAGTGGGTAATGGAATGGACATGAGCAACACATCTCGAGAACAGTTACGAAAAGGTGGGCAACCATTTTTTCTTCTTCGAGTGCTTGCTCATGTTGATTCCATTCTAGGTGACTCACAAGCAGTGCCAATGGAGGTGGGCTTGGAGTTCACTGTCTTGCAGTTTGCAGCACTGCCCTGCCGAAGCCAGCATCGTCTCAAGCTTGCTGGGTCAGCGCATAAATGAGATGTGAACGTGTGAATGGACGACCAGGTAGCGACCCAACAGATATATTGGATCGGTACCTGTGCCAGGAAGGCTGCTGAAGACACCTGTGCCCTAGTTGAGTGAGCCATCACGATTGCCGGCAGAGGCACCTTCGGTAGCTCACAGCAGTAGAGGATGAAGGCCATCCAGGACAAAATCCTCTGAGCAGACTCTGGGCGACCTTTCATCTTGTCTGCCACCACAACAAACAACTGCGTTGACTTACGGAATGGCTTAGTTATATCTATGTAAAAGGACAGCACCCTCATGACATCCAGGGTGTGTAGCCTGTGTTCCTCATCTGATGCATGAGGCTTTGAAAAGAAAACAGGTAAATGTGTCCTGTCCAGTATGAAACTGTGAAAAGACTTTGGGCAGAAATGCTGGGTGCAGTTGCAGCTGGACCTTGTCCTTGTAGAAGACCATATAGGGCAGCTCCAAGATGAGCGCCCTGATCTCGGACACCCTGCAGGCCAACGTTATCATGACCAGGAGTGAAACCTTCCAGGAGAGAAGCAGGAGAGGGCAGGAAATCCGAGGCTCAAAGGGAGACCCCATGAACCTTGATAGTACAAGATACAGGTCCTGTGGGGGACTGGACATTCAGTTAGAGGCGCTCCAGACCCTTTAAAAACTGTGCTGTCGTATGATGGGCAAAGATAGACCCGCCTTGGAATGGAGGATGAAATGCTGAAATGGTGGCCAAGTGGACCTTGATCGAAGGGAGGGAAAAACCCTGGACCTTGAGGTGCAGCAGATAATCCAGGATGTCCTGCTCAGCCCGGATACACTGCCCCGAGGCCCAACATGTGAACCTTTTCCACTTGGCCAGGTAGGTCACCCTGGTGGAGGGTTTTCTGCTGCCCAGCAAGACCTGGTGAACATGGGTCAAGCATGCCTGTTTGTCCATACTTTGCCATGCAGTTGCCAAGCTGTCAGGTGCAGCGCCGCCAGGTTCAGGTGCAACAGACTGCCATACTTCTGGGACAGGAGATCTGGCCAAAGAGGCAGCTGTAGCAGGTCAGCTGCCAAAAGGCTCAGCAATGTGCTAAACCAGTGCTGGCAAGGCCATGTGGGCGCTATTAGGATAATTCTCACCTTGTCTTGCTTGACTTTCACAAGGACCCTGTGAATCAATGGCACTGGCAAGAAGGTGCCCCCAACCAAGGAATGAGAAAGGCATCTGACAGGGAGCCCCGGTCCATCCACCAGATCAAACAGAACACATGGCACTTTCTGTTCTGCCTGGACACGAACAGGTCGACCTGGGGAGTTCCCCACCTCTGGAAGATTATGCTGACCACGTCTGGATGGAGCGACCATTCGTGGCAAGACGAGAAGGACCTGCTGAGGCAATCTGCCAAGACATTCTTGGTGCCAGGCAGGTGCGTGGCTACCAGATGAATGGGATGCCACATACAAAAGCCCCAAAGGCTGAGCGCCTCCTGACAAAGGGTCGAAGACCTGGACCACCCTGCCTGTTGTTGTAATACATTGCGGCGGTATTGTCCATGAGGACCTACACCACCTTGCCTTTCAGATGGGGGCAGGAAAGCCTGGCAGGCTAGGCAAAATGCTCTGAGCTTCCTGGAGGGCTAGATCATTCCATAGCCAGCAGCCCTGGGTGCTGAGCTTGCCCAAGTGGGCTCCCCAGCCCAGATCCGAGGCGTTGGAGACCAGGGTCAGCGACAGGGACGGGGTCACAAAGGGGACTCCCTGCAACACCAACTCAGGATCTAACCACCAATCCAGGGATGAAAGGATGTGGTCCAGCACCTTGACTGCTCAGTCCAGGCCATGCCTGTTGGGGATGTAGACTGAGGCCAGCCATGCTTGCAGAGGCCATAGATGAAGCCGAGCATGGCTGACCACATATGTGCATGCGGCCCATCAGTCACAGGCAGGTGTGGGCCGTAGTGAGTGGGTGGTTCTTCAAATGGGAGATCAGGTCTGACATGGCCTGAAAACGTGTCTTCAGAGAAGACTCTGGCTCGCATGGAGTCAAGAACCACTCCAATGAACTCTATGCACTGGACTGGTGTCAAGGTAGACTTTTTTCTGTTTATTAACATGCCCAGACTGTGGCAGGTGGAATGCACCAGATCGGGGCTCCTCTGCACTTGCTCCTGAGACTTGCCCTTGATGAGCCAGTCGTCAAGATACTGGAAAATCTGGACCCTTTGACGTCTCAGGTCAGTCACCACTGGCACCGTGTATTTTGTGAAAACCCTTGGGGCCAAATGACAGGCTGTAAATTGAAAATGATGCCCACCCACTATGAAACTGAGGAAATGCCTGTGACCTGGAAATAAGAGTCTTTTAAGTCGAGGGTGGCATACCAGTCTCACGGATCCAGAGAGAGGATGATGTAGGCCAGGGAAACGATGCAAAGCTTCAACTTTTTGAGAGACTTGTTGAGGTGACCCAGGTCCAGCATGGGTCTGAGGCCCCCTTTTGCCTTCAGGATTAGGAAGTGGAGGGAGTACAACCCCTTTCTTTCATGTCCCAAGGGACCTCCTCTACGGCCCTCAGGCACAGGAGGTTCTTGAGCCTCCTGAACGAGAATGGGGAAGAGAAGGTGGAAGGGAAGGGCAGCCAAAAATTGCAGGGTATAGCCCCAAGATAGTAGGTCCAGTATCCAGCAGTCTGAGGTGATCCATGACCAGGCTGAATGGTAGGAGCAAAGGCAGATGAGGAAAGAATAAGGTGGATCCGGGGGATTGACTGGGGCATTGCTCTCAAGCATGCCATCAAAACAAGAACTCTGGCCTCCGGAATGCTTTGCTGGGCCAAGCTGCGCAGGTGAATGGGAGGCGGAAGGGCTGCGACAACCAAAACCCGTGTCTCTGTCCCTTCTCCTTGCAGACCCCAAATGAGGCTGCCAAGGCCTTGGCGGCAGGAGTGGACAGACCTGCTTGTGCACCGACTGTGGCATATGCATGCCCAGCGAGCGAACGCTGGCCCTGGTGTCTTTTCAGTCCATGCAGCCTCGCATCCGTCTGGTCGGAATAGCGACCATTCCAATCGAATGGGAGGTCTCGAATGGAAGTCTGTGTCTCCTGGGAAGGTCCGGCGGTCTGAAGCCATGAGCTGCGCCTCATCACTACTGCTGACATGACCACCCTGGGTGCGGAGTCCGCTGCATCCATGGGTGGCAGGTATCAAAGGCAGGGGAAGGCTCAGCCTACCCAAACTGCCTATGTGGCCCCGCCCACACTCCATCCCCAGAACCCCTCCTGCTTCCCATCGGGGCTCTTCTTTCCCATGTGGCCAAGCCCCAGGCCAGTGGCGCCAGAACTGGGGGATGGCGAGCCAGGGGGCCATAGCCCTCCAACTTTTTGAAAGTGGATGGGCCTGGCCCATTCACTTTTCACTGGGGTGGATGCCACCTCCTTCCCCTTCTCTTCCCCCCAGGTCCCACCACCCCGCCCCCTGACCAGGCCAGCGTGGAGCCCAGCCAGGGAGCCCAGGCAGCTACAGGGAGTCGGTGTGCAGAGGGGCTGAAAGTAGCCCATGGCCTGTGTCCCTGCCCCCCAGGCTCCCTGGCCACCCGGGGCAGGAGGAGGGTCTGCGACTTCATGCCAGCTCCCCACAGCTGCCCACACAGCTCTCCCTGACCCGGCTCCGGACGGGGGTGGGGCCTCGGAGCTGCAGCCTGACCATGGTAAGAGGTGCTCATGTTGCCTCAAGTCTCTCCGGGGTTTGGGGTGATCTGGGCTCTGGCAGGAAAAGAGGGGCAGGAAGGGCAGAGCCCCAGGCAGAAAGGGTGGGCTGGCCGGGGGCTAGCCTCCTCAAGTCTGCAGTTCACCTGCCACCTATGGCCCCATCCCACACCGTCTGGAGGGAGCACCTGGTCGTTGTGGTGCCCTTCTCTACTAGGGTATCAAAATCTTGGGCCAAACCCTGCGGGAGGGACTCCTTGAACTTACAGAGGGTGTCCCATAAGTTAAAGTTGTATTGGCCCCAGAGGGCCTGGTGGTTTGCCACCCGAAACTGTAAACTGGCTGTGGAATAAATATTCCTCCCAAAGTCACGTTGTTTGGTTTCTTTATTTTTCGGGGTTGAGCTGGAATGCCCTGTTTTTTCCTTTTCATTGGCCACTGAGATCACCAGCGAGTGGGAGGGAGGGTGGGTATAAAGGTATTCAGAACCTTTGGCCAGGACAAAATACTTCTTTTCAGCCTGTTTTGAAGTGGGAGGGACGGAGGAAGGAGTTTGCCAGATAGCCTTGGCAATCTTGAAGACCCTGCCATGCACTGGTAGTGCCACACGGGTTAGGGTAGAGGCTGATAGGACATTAAACAGGGTGTCCACCTGCTCAGCCATTTCCTCCACTTCCAGGGCCAAGTTCTTGGCCACCTGATGAAGCAGGGTCTCGTGGTCTTTGAAATCACCCGGCGGGCTGGCCCTGGAGGGACCTGCAACCGCCTCGTCCGGGGATGAAGATGAGGACTGTAGCGCTGGTGGAGGGCTGTGGTTCTCTTCCCCCAAAGGGGAGGGAGGCTTAGGAGTGGTTACAGTCTCCTCTGCCTCAGCCTCCAGGTGTGCCTCTTGCACCGATCCCAGTGCCATCGGTGCCAGCAGCTGCTGTTCCAAGGTGGCAGCAGACGAGCAGAGCAAAGGGGGCATCGCCATGACTGGCATTCCCCACGCATTCCAACAGGGCCATTGCACCAGCCACTGGCCAGGCTGCCAGTGCACCAACACTGTCAATGCAGTCTCCCTTCTGTGTCAGAGGAATTCCCTTCCAGAGACCACAGTGGGGCTGTTGACGCCTGGGTCTGTTTGGAGACTGTAGTCATTGCGGATTGGTATCGGTAATGAAGGGACCAGTGTTGGTGCCAGAGGCACCGGAGACGGGACCAATGACACCTGAATCTTCTTTCCCAGCACTGGGAAGCCGTGCTTCCTCGCCTTCTTTTTAGGCAGCAGCAATGGGGAATGGTTCTAGGCAGAGCCCAGTGCTGGGAGCGCACTTCACACCAGTTCTGAGGTGCTTGGTGAATCCTGCCGGGACGGCTCGGAGGCCGGACGGAGGGCAGACTCCATGAGGAGAGTCTGTAGCCAAATGTCCTGCTCTTTTTGTGTGTGGGGCTGAACATTCTTACAAATGCGGCACTTCTGTTTTATGGGTGCCTCCCCCAAGCACTTGAGGCAGCTGCTGTGGGGGTCATGTACAGGCATAGGCTTGTTACAGACAGTGCAGGGCTTAAACCTGGAAGACCGGAGCATCCCCGCCTGGGGTGAAGTCCCCACTGGGACTCTAACTACAAATTACTATCTATACTTAACAGCTACTTAACACTAAGTACTAAAGAATCAACTATATACAAGACCCTGAGGCTCGAAGTCAGAAGACGAAACCAATAGCTCTTTCTAAGCAGGGAAAGGCGCTCCGACTAACCACCATGTGTGTGAGAAGGAACTGAGAGGGTGTAGGGCCAGCGGCACTTGATATACCAGCGCATGAGTGTGGCACTCAAGGGGGTGCCACGACCAGCCCTACGGATACTGCTAAGGCAGAAAACTCTGACAACCGTGCATGTGGGTGTGCGCACACCTAGAATGGAATTGACACGAGCAAGCACTAGAAGAAGGACAGGTCCATAAACTAATAAATGGATTACACTCCTCAACATACTCCAGGTAGTTATTTTCAAGCACAAAAGAGAAGATGAAGACAATTCATTTAATAGGTAATCCCAGTATAATTACAAAATAAGTTGCTGAAATAAGTTTACAAATATTCTTTAATTTATCTTTGCTTCAGAATTTCAATGGGAAAACACTGCAGATTGAAAACTGCTTAGACAAAATCTGAAAGGGAACTGACATCACTTTGTGGCATGCTTCTCAATGCAGTCTAATGCATTATGCATGATGCCCTTTTGGCTGTGGCATGACATTGCCAGCTGTGGCTCAGTATTTACATCCCTGATGGGAAAGCAGAAAATGCTGTAAGTCTGACATCTTTCTTTGGAACCTAATCTCTTAGTGACAGTAACCATAATCTGAGGGAAGTTCTACCACAGGAGGTACGTGTCATTTATCCTTATTACAATATGCAAAAAAAATTGGTACATGTTATCCTTGATGATCCATCACGGAATTGTATGTTACACTATCCATTGGGAATCCTGGCCGTTTTGCAGACGCATGATTATGATTACTTTAGATAATGCTATTTCCAGTTGCTCAGATAGATTCTACATTATCTCTTTAGAGTGTGGGAAAAGAGAAAATGCAGCCACAGTCATTGGAAGAGTCCTGATGCTAAAAGCAACATCTGAAGAAATAATATGCAAGGAACCAATTAGGAACACTGCATTAGTATTTATATTGTATTGTGGGATTTTTTGTTTGCAGGTGTGATTTTAATTGGTTTTCTTCTCTTTAAACTGTGAAGTGTCCAATCCCAGTATGATCAGGACTTACATATTTTTGCTTCTATACAGTTTCTACCCCACACATTTCCCCTGTAGAATATGTCTCATTCTCTCCTTCATGTAATCAACCTGGTATTACCTTTTCTCCTGTACTCTGCACTAACCTCTTTTGGCAAAATGAAGTCAAGCAATAGGTTTCACGCATGTATAAGCCAACAAAGAAATGACAGGCATATAAAGAATTAGTGAAAACTGATAAATGCATGTAAAATCTGTAGTCCACAAATAATGTTTCCAGTTTAGTACTTTATCATAATCCTTCCCAAAAGCACAGATCTTTGTAAATATCCAGTAAGCTGGTAAATACCACATGCTCATTTATTTTACTTGTACAGTAAACATGAGTTACTCTGAGCCACATTTTCTCTATATCTATTCAAAGCGATTATCCATTGCTCTCTTTACCTAGTGGACATTTCTAGTTCTATAAATGCAACAGTGACCTTTAAAAGCATTAATTATACCTACTTTATTTTCCATACTTTCCTGTTTCCAGTACATGATTAATTCTTGGCAAAGCATATGGTTCTCACAGCTGAAAACACTGGCTATTCACTACTGTGAATTAGTCAGACAACAGGAGACACTGGGCCAAACCCTGCCATCAGTCAGAACCAAGCAAACCCACTGAAGTCAACTAAGTAACACGGGTGCAACTGAGGGAACAATTTGGTCCTTTTTTGTAATCAGTATTGCAGGGCACAATTAAGGGGGAGAATTTTCTCTGTAGCTAATTCAATTTAGCTATTACTGAGGAAATAAAACAGAAGACAAAAGTGCTTCAAGATCTTGGACTATACCACTGACCTATTGAAATATTTGAATTCAACAATTTTCATCACTTTGAAGGGATTTCTTGAGCAGAACTGTTTCATGGAAACCTACAGCCTGGATCTCTTCAGCCTTTCTACCTGTTGTACGGAAGTTTCAGTGTCTATTAGAACAATTTCTCAATCAGCTCAGTGGCATATTTAGAATATAGCCAAATTTGTGTACTGTCAAGTTTTATAGTCGGAAACCCAGAGGGCTCCAGGGATTAGTAGTAATAGCATACGGAGCATTTCCCCTCTACAGCTGGTCACTAGTTCAAATTAAAGGTTGATAGTTAGCTGACATCTATTTGGATGCCTGTGTGAAGACAGTAGAATGTGTTAGTCTGGTTCCTAATAGAAAGGTGTCCACTTCCCGCAAATCAATATTACACTTGTTTTTTGGTCTCAGAAGGATTAAAGGACAAAATGAGTATGGAGACTGACCTGCTCTCTCTTATCCTCCAGGTCAGGGTTCAGACATCGTGAAAAATTGTGTGGGAAAATTTGTACAGCCACTGCTAGGGCTGTACCTGTTCTGGGTATACAAGAGGGCTTATTACAGGGTTATCATTGTAGTGCCTTCCACAAGCACTAAATTCACTTAAAATATATCTTTTTCAAATGTAGAGTCATTTTCTTACAATTGCTGGTATTATTATTGCAATAATATAAAACAGTGTGGTTGGATTTTGCTTACTAATCACATACCCAAAGGGGCCCTACTGCGCCGATAATTGTAAAGTTAAAAAATTACACACAGGAAGGAAAGTTACTGTGCCTGGGAAAAAAAACACGAGTACTGAATAAGCCGTGTGATGCAGGAAGAAATGGATTAGTACACATGACGCAAGAGAAATGAAATATTTATGCTACTGTGCGTAGGAGGAGAAAGACTGCAGGCAAATTAAATGGAGAATTTCTCTTTCGGAAATAATTACAGCAGTTTTGTAAGCTATAATATACTAGCAAAACTACTGGGATATTTTCTGAGACAATAATAAAGTTCTCTCCATGTTTAAATATTTTGTGCTTCTTAGGACCATAAAGAACATTAATTCCCCCTTCTCCCATGAGATGTTATTATTCACCATTTTTAGGAGCTGTGGAAAGTGAGGAACAGAGAAATTAAATGACTCACCGAAGGTCACACAGCGAGTGAGTTCAAGATCCAAGAGTAGAATCAAGAACCTCGGACTCTCAGTCTTGAGCTCTAACAATGACAACAGAACAGTCCAGAAGGAGTTCATAAGTGACATGTTTGGTCAGCTCCTAATGATTTGTTTTTATTTACTTATTTTGCAGGTTTCTAGGAGTAGAGACCAGGAAGTGTGAATGACAACATGTTCCTATATTTTATATGAGGAAGATATGGTATCCCTGCAACACTGTAAATGTTAACATTTACCCTGTCACACTATTAGTGGAAACTATATTTACTGTACATACAGCATCTCTGTATATTCTTAGGGTTGCATTCTAAGGCTATGCCCACACTGCAGCAGGGGGTATAATTTGTATCTTGTGTAGATTTACCCAAGATAGCTGTAATCTGGTTAATTCACTAAAAATAGCAGTGAGGACATGGCAGCATAGGCTAGCAATGCAAGTATATACCCAGAAGGGCCAACTAGGCTTGTATAGCCCAGGCTGAAGCTTATACCACGGCATCCTCTCTGATATTTTTAATAAAATGACTAGATTAAAGCTAGCACAGCCTGCACAGGTACATCTACACCAGCTGCAAATTACTCCCCAGCTTGCAATGTAGGTGTAGCCTAAGGGACTGACTATGCCTCTAAGGCCTGGTCCTGCATTACAGGCAGTGTGGAGGCTCAGTGCTTCCAGGGAACAGAGAGGGAACACAACTGACACATCACCTCTCTTCCAGAGCATAGCAAGACGCTCCACTGCATCTCCTTCTCCCCCTGGGGAGAGGATGAGAGAACACCAAATGATGGACGTGTAGTCACAGTGCTTAATGCCATACTGGAAGGTAGTCAGATACCACGACGATGAGCACAGTATAAGAACCTGAATAGAAGCATCTGATCTCCCTCCACTCTTGGCTGGTGAAGTGGGATTATGGGTCTGTATCCTTGCCATTCCTTTGAAGTGTACAAAGGGGCTTCTTACGCCCTTTTTACTCCACTACACACAGGTGCCAGCACAGAGGTTAGGCACAATTTGACTCTTAATATATTGGAATAAAATATTCGATAAGAATCAACTCGCCTCCATCAAGAATACAAAGCATGTACCATAGAATCATAGAATCATAGAATCATAGAATATCAGGGTTGGAAGGGACCCCAGAAGGTCATCTAGTCCAACCCCCTGCTCAAAGCAGGACCAATTCCCAGTTAAATCATCCCAGCCAGGGCTTTGTCAAGCCTGACCTTAAAAACCTCTAAGGAAGGAGATTCTACCACCTCCCTAGGTAACGCATTCCAGTGTTTCACCACCCTCGTAGTGAAAAAGTTTTTCCTAATATCCAATCTAAACCTCCCCCACTGCAACTTGAGACCATTACTCCTCGTTCTGTCATCTGCTACCATTGAGAACAGTCTAGAGCCATCCTCTTTGGAACCCCCTTTCAGGTAGTTGAAAGCAGCTATCAAATCCCCCCTCATTCTTCTCTTCTGCAGGCTAAACAATCCCAGCTCCCTCAGCCTCTCCTCATAACTCATGTGTTCCAGTCCCCTAATCATTTTTGTTGCCCTTCGCTGGACTCTCTCCAATTTATCCACATCCTTCTTGAAGTGTGGGGCCCAAAACTGGACACAGTACTCCACATGAGGCCTCACCAATGTCGAATAGAGGGGAACGATCACGTCCCTCGATCTGCTCGCTATGCCCCTACTTATACATCCCAAAATGCCATTGGCCTTCTTGGCAACAAGGGCACACTGCTGACTCATATCCAGCTTCTCGTCCACTGTCACCCCTAGGTCCTTTTCTGCAGAACTGCTGCCTAGCCATTCGGTCCCTAGTCTGTAGCTGTGCATTGGGTTCTTCCGTCCTAAGTGCAGGACCCTGCACTTATCCTTATTGAACCTCATCAGATTCCTTTTGGCCCAATCCTCCAATTGGTCTAGGTCCTTCTGTATCCTATCCCTCCCCTCCAGCGTATCTACCACTCCTCCCAGTTTAGTATCATCCGCAAATTTGCTGAGAGTGCAATCCACACCATCCTCCAGATCATTTATGAAGATATTGAATAAAACCGGCCCCAGGACCGACCCTTGGGGCACTCCACTTGATACCGGCTGCCAACTAGACATGGAGCCATTGATCACTACCCGTTGAGCCCGACAATTTAGCCAGCTTTCTACCCACCTTATAGTGCATTCATCCAGCCCATACTTCCTTAACTTGCTGACAAGAATACTATGGGAGACCGTGTCAAAAGCTTTGCTAAAGTCAAGAAACAATACATCCACTGCTTTCCCTTCATCCACAGAACCAGTAATCTCATCATAAAAGGCGATTAGATTAGTCAGGCATGACCTTCCCTTGGTGAATCCATGCTGGCTGTTCCTGATCACTTTCCTCTCATGCAAGTGCTTCAGGATTGATTCTTTGAGGACCTGCTCCATGATTTTTCCAGGGACTGAGGTGAGGCTGACTGGCCTGTAGTTCCCAGGATCTTCCTTCTTCCCTTTTTTAAAGATTGGCACTACATTAGCCTTTTTCCAGTCATCCGGGACTTCCCCGGTTCGCCACGAGTTTTCAAAGATAATGGCCAGTGGCTCTGCAATCACAGCTGCCAATTCCTTCAGCACTCTCGGATGCAACTCGTCCGGCCCCATGGACTTGTGCACGTCCAGCTTTTCTAAATAGTCCCTAACCGCCTCTATCTCCACAGAGGGCTGGCCATCTCTTCCGCATTTTGTGATGCCCAGCGCAGCAGTCTGGGAGCTGACCTTGTTAGTGAAAACAGAGGCAAAAAAAGCATTGAGTACATTAGCTTTTTCCACATCCTCTGTCACTAGGTTGCCTCCCTCATTCAGTAA
The DNA here is from genome assembly GCF_965140295.1 of Lepidochelys olivacea. NCBI lineage: Eukaryota > Metazoa > Chordata > Testudines > Cheloniidae > Lepidochelys > Lepidochelys olivacea. The sequence goes on along the minus strand of NC_140413.1, from coordinate 176,032,048 downwards.
GGGGCCCACACATTCCTTGGCTTTCTTCTTGTTGCCAACATACCTGAAGAAACCCTTCTTGTTACTCTTGACATCTCTGGCTAGCTGCAGCTCCAGGTGCGATTTGGCCCTCCTGATAACATTCCTACATGCCCGAGCAATATTTTTATACTCTTCCCTGGTCATATGTCCAACCTTCCACTTCTTGTAAGCCCTCGATAGCACATTAGAAGCTCAGTCATTTTGCCAAAGTTACTGCATCTCATACAATGGGAACAATGCATAGGTCAAATTCAGAAGTGACATATAAAGTGATATAAATTGGACTCCCTTCCACCAGCTAACATCCATTCCACTTGTGTATAAGTGAGTCTATGTGGGTATAAGCTACACACTGAGAAACAGAAAGAAAGTGTAGGTTAAAGTATCCCCTATCTGAATTTGGACCATAGTATTTAACATATAGACTATGGAAAACTCTCAAGTCTCAAACCCAGAATTATTCATTCTGACCCATGGAAATGTGAAGTGTGTGATAAACCTAAAACTAGAATTATTACTTTGTGAGAGATTTAAAAAAACAAACCAGTGCAGTGGATGTTTAGATGAAGATGCAAAATGAATGTTCTGCGGATTCAACTCTTTTTCCCATGATGAAATACTCTGGTGTATAATTGCCATTTACTGAGCTTGCTGCTGTTAAAAAAAAGTAATAAAGTGCCCAAACTAATCCTGCGTTTTGAAAGAAGCTGCAGAAGAATCAGATTTTCATGTACAGTTTCCTTTTTCTGGAGTCTTCTTACAGGGTGATGTAGTTGTTTACTTGTAAGAGCAGCAGCTAACAAACATTGTGTAAAACATTCTCTCTCAATCACTCAGGTAAAACAGTGGCTCTTTCAGCATTGTTTAAACAATTAGTAAGGCATAAATGATAACCTGACAGATACCTAGGTCAGCATCAGTTTTCCCTGCTTCGGTTATTGTAATGGGCTTTGCTGTTACAGATACATTTCATGCAGCCTACATTAGAGCCAAACAGTGAATGGCCCTTTGTGGGTACACACGGGTAAGGAGACCTCCAGCCACAATCTGGATTTTGCATGCGCTGAGTGGGAGGATTCAGGGAGTGTTACTGCTGCCAGTGGTGCTACATGCTCCTAGCAGGTAGGAGTGCTAAGCAGCTTGCATGGTGTGGGGGAGTGTATGCTACATCTCAGACTTTTAGGCCAGGAGGGACCATCAAGATCATCTAGTCTGACCTCCTGCACATTGCAGGCCACAGAACCTCACCCACCCACTCCTGTAACAGGCCCCTAACCTCTGGCTGAGTTCCTGAAGTCCTCAAATCGTGATTTAAAAGATTTCAAGTTACAGATAATCCATCATTTACCTTAGTGTAAACCTGCAAGTGAACCGTGGCCTATGCTGCAGAGGAAGGTGAAAACCCCCCAGTGTCTCTGCCAGTCTGACCTGGGGGAAAATTCCTTCCCGAACTCAAATATGGCAATCAGTTAGACCCAGAGCATGTGGACAAGACCCACCAGCCAGACACTGGGGAAAGAATTATCTGTAGTAACTCAGAGACCTCCCCATCTAGTACTGCTGGGCATATTTGCTTCTGTGCACATTCCCTCAGCACACACGAGGCCTACTACTTAATTACATACTTTAGTGGCAGAAGGCCTCCAACAACAGACACCAGTATGATAGCCCATAGTATCCAGTAGCCATGGCTATGCCTTGCAAAGGCTCAACTGTGCCCAATGTGCATGGTTTTGAGGAAAACTCACAGTTAAAAGTCAGAGAGGTTGGGGTCAGAAAGGCAGGGCAAGCACCAGAGTCATGGGTCTGCTCCCACCCCACCATGCTTCCAGGACCCCTCCCACTGAATGGACCTTGAAAGCTAAGGTTTCTTCACACACAGGAGGAAGGGGAGAGGGAATGGAACATCAGAGCCCTTGGCTGTTGATTTGACAGCAGCACTCTCTGCTCAGCCCCCCCTGCTTGACCTCCCCCTGTTGATGTATTATTTGAGAGGTTCTTTGTCCCCAGTAACTCCACACACCACCCAGCCAGACTTGTGACAAAACAGCAGACCAGAACTCTTCCGGAGGCTCCTGCTACAACACGAACCATCTTCATCCTTCTCAGCTCCACACTGAAATGTATCAAACAGCTTAAAAACCACAATTGGCCCTAAACACTGGATTTATTTAAACCAGCATTGTTAAATTATTCCTCCCAGCTGAGAACAAATGCACCATTCATACAAACATGTCAATTTAAAAAACACCTCGTGAGGAATAAACAAAAACAATCATTAAAATAGTCACTTGGATTGAAGTGAAGGCAACACACCATAGAGTTTGTAAGGGGAACGTGGATTCTGCAACAGACATGTGTATTCAAGTTCTGCTCTCCCTACAAACCTCACTACCACATTTGCCCATTTTTGGAAGATGGCATTCCTTGTCTCCTTTGATCCCTGCCAAAGTAGGGTGTACAAGACAGATAATTTTGGCAGGAAAAACGTTAGTAAAGCTTGTGGATGGTATTCTGAAAATGCATCTGTACTCAGACATGCCTCAACAGGACTGGCAATGTGTTTCTCAACGGGGAAAGTGTGTAAAGTTCTACAATCTGTAGGGAGAAAGCAGGTAGGCCCTCACGCTTCTGACTCTGCCTGCTACTCAAATAAATGTCTTTCTGCACTCAATCATTTCTGGTACAAAATCCACTAGACAAGCTGGATGGTGAATCTTCAGGTATAGCAGCAATTGGTATTGCTACACCAGTGCTGACTCCTAAACATAGACAAGGGTAAACCAGGGTTCAGGGTGAACCGTAATTAGCTCAAATCAGTGCAGAACCTAGATTGACCTTGTTTATACCAGTGCAGCTACAGTGAAAGTTGGTAATCCTTTGCTGAATCAGGGCTATTCCTAAGTGTGGACAAGGCCCTAGCAGGTTACAACCAGGGCAAAATGTGGAGCTGCAGCTGCAACACTCACTTTTATATATGCACACCAGAAGCAAGTCATGTATTTGGATTTGAAAAGGGTGGGTGCTGCATCAAACTCTCAAAATAAAAACCTTTACTAACTTAAAAAGAGAAGCTTTAGATATTTTTGACTGATGCCTTCTCTAAGGCTCTGTCTATACTATGGACCTTACAGTGGCACAGTTGTACCGCCGCAGCTGGGCCACTGTAAGCTCTCCTGTGTAGTCGCCCTTTTGCCAGTGGGAGAGAGCTCTCCTGCCAGCATAATTAAACCACCCCCAACGAGCAGTGGTAGCTATTTCGGCAGCTGACCGTCTCCTGCCGACATAGTGCTGACCACACTGGCACTTTTGTTGTGAAACTTGTGTCAGTCGGGGGTGGGCGGGGGGGTGGTTTTCACACTCCTGATTGGTATAAGTTTTGCCGACAAAAGTGCTAGTGTAGACAAAGCCTAAGTTACAGGAGTAAGTACGGAGATGGGCCCTGATGGAGTTTGACTGCTCTGATAGCCGGGACTTGAAGTGTAAAACTAACAGGGCTAATGGGAACAATGGATCTTCAGTGAGCTAACCAGGCTTCAATAATCTTTCAAGAACAGCTAGCAACGATTAAGCAGCATAACAGCAAGTTTTCCAAAATCAGGTCACTAAGCTGGATACAGAAACTTGTGTGTATGAGAGACAATAATTACAGTATTTACTCATCAGCTTTACCATCCCGACTATTCTCAACTACAATATGTACTTTTAAACAATGCACGGATCACTAAACAGTCATAATATGTTACTGTCTCTGGGATATCTAAATTAAACACACAGCCTGAAGTAATTCCTGAAGTGTCATACTCAGCACAATATTATTACATCAGATTGTCGGGGTTTCTCTGCACTGTACGATGCCTGAGTCATCACTAGATATTAGTCCTTGGTACCTCTTTGCATTTCATGAAATATCTGCCGAGCAGGTGAACTTCATTTTGTTTGCACTTGTGATTTGAATAAGTCTGTTGGAACCAACTAATAAAACAATATAAGTATTAGTAACCTCTGTTGTATATTGTATGTTTACCATTGTATTCAGCCCTTTCATACAGTTAACGCTTACTGGTGGAAAATTTGTCTCTGCTCAATGTATTAATGTAACCTTGTGTTAAAATATTTTAGCTCTGATTAATCTAAAAGTTACTGGGGCTAATCCAGTGCTCTGTTACACATACACAATCCCACTGAAGCCACAGGCATAACAAAATTGAGCCATACGAAATTTCTAATGTGACACTAACCAGTAACATAGGGCAGTGCAAACTTGTCCTAAACAGATTACACCCTATCGCAACTACTACATAATGAGTTTAGCTGCCTAGCAACCAAAGCACAAGAATACCAGGTAAAATGGATTAGAAACCTCTGATTTGTCCCAGATAAATGTAACTGGCCAGCCAGTGAGGTTAATTTGCACTGTAGATCTCAAATGACACCACCCTGAGCTATTATCACACAAGACATTTACTAGCCTGTTAAATAAACATGGGGGTGGCGGGGACTTCTTTAATGCAATCAAGAACTATTTTTTTCTGCTTACAAACATTCTACTTCTTAAAGGAACTCTGTCAGGCTAAAAATCATGTATCAAAACAAAAAATATTACCTTTGTTACTTATACCACCTTACTTTAAAAAATAAAGAGCTTTTATAATCTTATTTACTTTTCACCATTTACACTGTCTGTTCAGCTTTCAGTACTTCACTTTTAGGAATAAAAATAGACTAGTCCATTCCAGTTCCTCGTTCTCATGCTATCCATAATACTGCAGTGTGTGAATTGTGAAAACTGCATGGGAATATTTACACAAACAAACAAACAAACAAACAAACAAACAAACAAACAAACATTTAAACAAACAGAAACCGGTTTGCACTGTCATTTAAATAACAATACATGCCATTTCTATTAATATTAATTTCTGTATGTTTATTTTTTAGCATAGCCTAATTTTTGGATGCAAATTTCCTGATAATATTGACATTTTTAGTCAGTAGTCAGGGAACTAAGGCATAGATTCTAATGACTTATTTGTTTCTGGTATCAGGGGCCTCATTGTACTAGGTGCTGTACATACACATAGTGAGAGATTGCCCCTGCCACAAAGAGCTTACAGTTTAAATAGACAAGGCAGACAAAGGATGGGAAAAGGAAGAATTATCATTCCTATTTTACAGATTGGGAACTGAAGCAGAGGATTAGGTGGCTTGCCCAGGTCACAGGAAATCTGTGACAGAGCTGTGAACTGAAACTGAATCTCCTAAATTGTAGTCAGTGCTTTAAATACAAGAACATCCTTCCAACAACAACAATGTGCTAGGAGCTGTACAAACACAAAGGACGAAATGGTTCCTACACCAAAGGGCTCACAATCTAAGGGTATGTCTATGGACAATGGCAGGGCTGTGGTGCTGCAATGTGCCACTGTAGCACTGCAGTGTAGACCAGTGGTGGGCACGCCACGGTAATCTGCTGGTGGGCCACCAGACTGTCTGTTTACATTTGCACGGCCACCTGCAGCTGCCAGGGGCCACAGTTTGCCATTCCCAGCCAACAGGAGCTGCGGGAAGCAGCGCAGGTTGTCCACCACTGGTGTAGATGCTTTCTACATCAATGGAAGAGGTTCTTCCATCAATATAGGTAAGCCACCTGTCTAAGACGTTGACAGAACAATTCTTTCATCAACTTAGCTGCACCTACAATGGGGGGTTAGGTGACCTAACTACGTTGCACAGAATGATCTTTGTGTCTTCTGCACAGAGTGAGTTGACATCCCTGCTGAGCATACTCTGATAAGGTGAAAAATGGAATCGCTTCCATAATACGTGAATGCTAAATGATACTATCTGTTTGTTTTATGGTTTTATACTGTTGTCCTTCATCCCAGTATCCAACTGCCTGCCACATAAGAATCAACAGCAATAGCAAAGTCACTAGTTCATGTTGTCTCAGGTTCTTGTCCCTTTTCTGCTGAGGTCAGGGTTTTCTTTTATACATCCATCCATAGATAATTACCTTTCTTCTGACACTAATGCCCCTCTTCTGATAACAGCTCCACCCCTTCTTCTGATACTAATGTCTTGCTTCCGACATCAGATTTTCCCTGTCGAGTGGTAGCAGAATTCTGAGGTCCTGCAGGCTGCCTTCCCAGTGGAGGGAAATCAGTGGGAATACCCTAAGTTTAGCTTGTTTCATGTACACATATAGACACACCTGTCCTGGAACAGAGGCAGTCACAAACAGCATGCAGGAAATCCCCTTTTCTAGAAATCTCCCTGTTATCTGCCACAGATTCTCTCGAAGGAAAACTGTGTAACAAAACTACCAACAACACAGTATTTCTTGAAAGACTAAAAGCTTACCCACATACTAAGAACCCCCCCCCACACACACACACTTGTAGGACTCTATACTTGCACCATGTAGTGAATCATGTTTCAACAGTTCACTCTTGAATCTTTCCTGCTTGTCCTACCAATAAACAGGGGCAAAATTATATTACCCAATATTATTTTCTCTACATTCTCCATTCGCAGGTGAAGCATGGTCTACCAGTCTGAAGAAAGGATTGAGAGCCAGAAACCTGAGTTCTAAGTCAGACTCTGGTAGTGACTCATTTTTTTCACACTAGGGGAAGTCACTGATGCCAAAAGTTCCCAAAGTGACTACTAATTTTGAGTGCCCAACTTTAGACACCTCTGAAAGCCAGACTCAAAGTGTCAAGTTGGGTATTTAAAATTTGAGGAAGCCAAAATTAGCGGTCACTTTTGGCCTTAATCTCTTTCATTTGTACAACGGAGATAACAATGCCTACTGATTTCACCTTCATGGCAGGGCTGTTCTGGATATTAATGTATGTTCATAAAGCACTTTAAAGATGAAATAAATATATTGTTTAAATTACTGAAATTTCTCTTCCAGAAACCTGGTTTATAAATTAAATACAGAAGACCAATGAATTGGATAAATATGTATTAAATGAGTCACATCATGACCTATAAATGACAGATAGCATGAAAGTTCAAACTAGCCAGTTTATTCCTCTTGCCACTTGACATCCCACATCATTTTAATGAAACTTTTACGATAGATAATGCCTTCTGTAATAAGGACACAGTATTCTATGCTCCCCCCACCTTACGAGCAGCTCTTTATTCCTATTATTACTGCTTCATGCCCAAAGTACAAGCTGACTTCTAAAGATAAAATTTAACAAATCTAGATTTCTTAATCACAAACATGATACATGTGCACAAATGTATGAAGACATACACATTACATATTCATATTAAAATGTGTGACTATTTTCTAACAGAATGGCAGAAATGTATTAAATGGCTAGATTTTTCTTTAGAAACAACACACACTATCCTTGGAGAAGTACTCCAGTATAGAAGAGAGGAGAGATGATGTTGTGGTTAAGGCACTGAACGGGGACTCCGGAGACCTGTGTTCAGTTCTTAGCTCTGCCACAGACTTCCCGTGTAACATCTCTCTGTGCCTCAGTTCTCCATTTATAAAATGGGGATAATGGTTACTAACCTCATGAGGGCTTGGGGGAATAACTATACTCTCATTCATATTCATGAGGAAGAACAATTTCCAATGCAAATGCACTAGAAAGCTGACTTTAAACATTCATCAATCCATCTGTTAAAAACTAATTTTCATCAAATTGTCTTGATGTTAACATCTCAGTATAATTAATAGATTATAAGGCAAAAAGGGACAATTATGACCATCTACGCTGACCACCTGTCTATAAAACAAACCACATTTGAAGCATCTAGCATCCTTCCTTTTTCAAATTATTCAAGCATAACATTTCTAATAAAAATATATTAAAAGCATATTTTATTCTATGTTCAAGTAACTTCAAAACACTGAGCTGGTTTTGATCAATCTTTTAGAAAAGTTTACCTTTAGGTTTGAAACAAAACATGAAAAAAATTCAGCAGCAAAAGGTTGTGTTTTAGGAAGTTAGGAACAATTCCTTTCATGATATTACCGGTATTTTAATTTAATTATTCAACATCTCCCCCTGCATTATTTGTTCAGTTTATAAGATGGGTGAACAACAGATGGGAGTTTCACAAAAGTTTTCAAATATCTTTTAATTTTCTTCTAGTCTCCCAGTTCAGCAAAACACATGCTTAAATCCATCCCCATTCACCAAGAACTTCAACACGTGCTTGGCTTTGATGTCAATGAATCTAAGCACTTGCTTAAAGTAAAACACATGCTTCCATGATTTGCTCAGTTGAGACCCTTGTACAGATTATGGTTCCAATCTTGAAGTCAAATGGGAATATTCATGTAATTAAAGTTAAGCATGTGTGTAAATGTCTGCAGGCTATGGACCCAATGTATGCTCTTCTCATCTTCTGGGGAGGCTGTTCGACACTGTTGCCAGTCAAAACCGAGAAGCATTGTTAAAGCAATATTAACATGTAAGTTAGCATATTAGCATCCATTTGACCTAGTTCCTGAATTGGGCCCATGGCTTTCCAAAATAATTTAAAATATTTTCCGTAGTATAGCAATGATGACTAAAGGATAATTTAGAAAAACATCTTAATGAAAAGGATATCTGAACAGATTAAAATGTCTACCTTATGAAGAGACAAGGTAGGTTTGGTAATATCTTTGATTGGACCAACTTCTGCTGGTGAAAGAGACAAGCTTTTGAGTTTATACAGAGCTCTTCTTCAGGTCTGCTCTGTGTAAACTCGAAAGCTTGTCTCTTTCACTAATAAAAGACAAAGATATTAGCAAACCCACCTTCTCTCTAACATAAGGAACCAACATGGCTACAACACCACATTATGAAGGCAAACACTACAGTGTGTCTTGCCATGCAATCTGTACTGAGCAACTTCTCTGCACTGTCTGCATAGGTTTAATTACATTTTACAGTATGCAAGGGAAAGCTCCCACCTTTTAGAAGTGTTAATTTTTGTGGGGAAGGGAATAAAAGATAAAACAAAGTTATTTACAGAAAACAAACATCAAGCACTTTAATACAGTGCCAGCCCTCCCCAGTATGAGCAATAAGATATATCTGAATTGTAAAATTTAATTCCAGCAGGATCATTATTGTAGGGCCCCGTTCTGAGAGGCTCAGAACCTTGATCTCCTACTGCAGACAATTTTAGTCTAAATAATTAATCCGACACTTACGTCTGAAACATTTTTGGCTCTACTGTGCAAAAGACTTTGTCTCAGCAAAGCTATTTTTATTGTACACTGTGCTTGTTTAAGAACTGCTTCCCTACCTGGTTTTTTATTGGAGCTGAGCAAATAATTCAGTGAATAATATAGCTGTTTCCCCCCCAATTCACACACAGTTTACAATTTTTGCAGATGTATTAATTATGTTTATGTACAACTTCTACAAAGAGTCCTTTGTCGATTGTTCACAAGCAGTTCTTTGAAATATTTCATTATTGAGATGTGTTGCTTTGTTTTGACTGGACACATAGGTCACATGGTATTTTTTCTGTTGTTGAACAGGACGAGCTTAATTCTTAAAGACTCAGGTTTCTTGTGAGAATTACAAGCTCAGCTTTTGCTCTCTGCTAATATAACATTTGAGTGAAATCAACCCCTGCATTGAATGCCAGCAAAAGGTCTATGCATGATTAAAGTTTCACATAAACCAATGGGGGTCCCCACTATTTCCCATAGGAGACTGTATCACAGTCAAATATATCTCACTGTGTCTTGGAACAACACTTGTTAGGTGTCTAGACTAAGGACTGTAAATTCGTTAGTTCACTCAAGTTACTTACTTATCAGTTCATTCAAGTTTTAACTGACCACAAACTCTAGTCTAGTTATTCTCCTTGAGAGAGGGGAAGTATTGAATAGTCTCTTTGGTGGAGAGATGGCCTAAATGGAAGCAAAGGGGGAGGAGAACAGAGGACTGAGAGGATGTCAGTGGGAGCTATATACAAATTTGTGAATCTCTTACACTGGGAAATGGCTTGGAGAGCGGGAAGAAGGCAATTTAGGCACAGATATTCCATAATTGCATGCATCTAATTACCACAATTGCACGTAAAGCCATAGCAAATTCAAGTATAAGTCAGGTAAACATTTAACTGCTCATTTGTGCATATACATTTTTGGTTCTGCTGTGCAATTAAACAGTAAGATTTTTGTTATGCCTAATGTTGGTTTAATGTCTTTGAATTAGGTACAATGGGCTAATTCTTCCTGGTTTAATTCCACTTATTTTAATAGAGTTACACCAAGGATGACTTTGCCCCAAGAATTCAAATATCATCCTTTGCTGAAAAAGAACCCTGAACTCAGGACTTGGCTGGTAAGTAATATAACGATTTTCAAGTATTCTATTTTATATATATCCATTTATTTATGTATTAATACATTTTAAGTCTAAATATTGTGTTTTCTCTAAGGACCAAATCCTAGTCCCATTTAAGTTAACGACAAAATTTACATGGACTTAAATGGGGTTAATGATTTGGAACATGTAATATTTTAAAAGAACTTTTTAAGGTTATGGATATTTTTAAGGTTTTAACCAGATACAATAAGTGATATTCTATCAACAAAACCGCTTATTCACAAATTAGGCTTTATTCTGCAGTCCTTAGGCAAAACTCCCACTGAAGTCAACAAGGTGACACAAAGTACAAGAGAACCTTTATCTACCAGGTGAAAAACAGACGACTGTTGTCTGCTCTGCTGCATGACAGAGAGAAATAAAGGGCTATGGGGATGAAGTACGGAAATTAGCACTGAACAGGACTAGTCTCTAACATCCTAATTAACAGTTTCAGAGAGTCTAAACAATTCACTCACCATCCAAACAGAATGTTTCAGATTACAGAGTGCTTACATTTTGGTAGCAACCCCAGTCTGCAAAGGGATTCCATATCAGAATCCCTAACAGTGAACACACAGTCGAGAAGGGAATAGTTTAGGGAGTAAGGATCTTATTATCAGCTTTTGCTGTCCTCCTACCTCATGGACAGCATTAGTTTTATAGGAGTTGATTTGAAGGGCAACATATCTGCCTCCTCTTCTTTTTGAACTCTGCAAACATCAGCTTCATTTTACAGCATAAGAAACTGAAAATATGAACCGCAGGAGGGTTCTCCTGTAATCTTATTTCTGTCAGAGTTAACGAAAACAGAGTTTTAATGAACAATTTGGCTCTCTCTTTCTCTGCATACTGGACACTAACAACATTTTTATTTCAGTTATGTAAGCCACTGATATACCCTATTATCGTACATAGAAAGGATAACTCAGTAACCTATTGTTGTTTCTCTACTGCCATCTTCTGTCATGTACAAGGCAACACAGTATTTATGCTGTTTAATAATGGCACTATATTTGCTATGAAGATTCTGTCTGGGCAAGCAGAGCTGGATATACCATTTTCCTTTGATTTCTTGACAACATGCAAGTTAAAAGTAGAGCCCATTCAAATTTCATGCTTCTGAGGCGTCACTGAAATCCTCCAAGAAATATTTCAAAACACTATGTATTGGTACCTTTTATGCAGCTTCATTTTGAACTGCAAATACTTAACAATACTGTTGTACAGCTCTCTTGATGAAAGTTAATCAACAGGCTTATTTAGCATACCTTGGTCTGGAAGCAGCAGTAAAGTTGTGTTAGATAGGGATGTTTCCGTGCTAATGCCAGAATTCTCTTTTCTGTCATTGTACAGTCTACATCATCATCTTGAAGGATGACATCTTTCTTTAAGACTTTCACTGCATATACTTCATCTTTACCTTTTAGCTCAGCTAGCATGACCTAGAATCAGTAGAAATCTTTGCTTATATAGAGCACAGACAATCAGACAAATATATTATACGTGACAAATTTAAATGCAATAGAAAAAATGTGTGTACAGATTTGAAAAGTACAGAGCAACTGAAAGGATAACTGCACTCACACAGCACTCTCAGGTTGTCTATTTTATGTAGCTAAGTAGCTGAAGAAATTCACATTTTAAAATGGACACTTTTAGTAGAACTTTGAATATCAGCCACGCAATGCATGCTTCGTTCAGTTTAGTTAAGAATGCAGGCCGTTAAATCCTTGTTATCCAGTACCTTACAGCTTGCCTTCTCTGCCCCACTGCTGAGATCTGGAAAACAGGGAAGGGGGCAAACTAAAGCATAATATGGGTTTAGTTCCCCTTTTGGAAAGTGCTGCAACAATGTTGTCATTCAAAATAACAATGCACATCACTGTGACAACCTGAAAAGAGCACCCAAAATCAACATCTATTTGAGGGAAAAGTCCTGTCCCATTCAAACCTGAGTTTGGCTTGTCTGGGCATGGTACAGAGGTACTCTATGGAGACTGATTGGGGTATTGAGGAATAAGGAGACAAAGAGCTGCTCCAGAACTGGTACTGCAGGAACCCCTGTATAGGCAGAGATCTCTTTATTTTGGAGGAATCAAGCGTGGATCTGTGAGGCAGCAGATTCCCATGTTTCATCCTTACCTCTTACTCACCACAGAGCACAGCACACTGAAAAGGTAATTACTGTAGTCCAGCTCCGCACATTCCCTTCCACCTTCACTCGCTTTCAATAGGACGTCTACACTGTGAAAAAAAACCTGTGGCAGCTGGCCTGAGTCAGCTGACTTGGGCTCATGGTGGGACTCAGACTGCGGGGCGATAAAATTGCAGTATAGATGTTCGGGCTTGGATTGGAGCCCAGGCTCTGATACCCTTCCCCCTCACAGAGGCTCTAGCCTGAGCCCAAATGTCTACATGGCAATTTTATAGCCCTGCAACCCCATGAGCCTGAGTCAGCTGACCTGGGAACTGAGACTCGGAGCTGTGGGCTTTTAATCACAGTGTAGACATACCCTCTGCAGGGCGTATGTCTACATACCCAGAGTGAGCCCCCTGAGAATTAAAGCTATGAAGCATGCATGGTGTTTTCAGCCCTTCCACAGGCTCCTGCTTCTTCCACTTACTGCTGCAGAGTGGAACTGCACCGGTTCTGCTGCCTAAGGGAAAAGATTTGCCAATTTGGAAATAATTACTTCTTGTTTCCACATGCCCTCACTATTATCTTCTTAGTGCTACCTCTGAACTCCAGATAAATCCTTGCAAGATACTCACAGTGAGGAAGATCAGACCAGTCAGTAAATTATCACTCATTATTTTTATTCACAGAATTATAGAGGATTAGGGCTGGAAGAGACCTCAGGAGGTCATCTAGTCCAACCCCCCGCTCAAAGCAGGACCAACCCCAACTAAATCATCCTAGCTAGGGCTTTGTCAAGCCGGGCCTTAAAAGCCTTTAAGGATGGAGATTCCACCAACTCCCTAGGTAATCCAGTCCAGTGCTTCACCACCCTCCTAGTGAAATAGTGTTTCCTAATATCCAACCTAGACCTCCCCCACTGCAACTTGAGACCATTACTCCTTGTTCTGTCATCTGCCACCACTATGAACAGCCTAGCTCCATCCTCTTTGGAATGCCCCTTTGGGTAGTTGAAGGCTGCTATCAAATCCCCCCTCACTCTTCTCTTCTGCAGACTAAATAAGCCCAGTTCCCTCAACCTCTCCTCACAAGTCATGTGCCCCAACTCCCATAATTCCATTAATTATTTCCCCTTTTCTCCCTCCCAAGAAGTATGCTAAAATATTAACAGCTTAATTAGTGTGCATGCAAATCTGCATGCAGAAAATACCTGCATGCTCATTTTTCAAGCACTAGCACCAGTGAAAGCAGCCAGTAGATCAACACCTGTGTAGGCATGTGATGGAATTTATACAGGCTTCACTCATTCCAAATTCATTTGGTCAACTCAAAGTCAAACTCAGCCAAAACCACAGAGCTTTGCAAGGTTTTCATCAAACCATTAATGGGCTCATGTTTGCTCAAAATATAGTCCAGGCTCACTCAAACATTTAAAACACTGAGTGAATCTTATCTGGGTTTCACATCAATAATGAAACCAAAATCAGGTGAGGTCTGCCTGGCTTGCGGGGGGCGGGGGGAATTGTTATAAAATCTTAGCACAGCTTCAGCCTTCAAATAATTTTTGCTTCCTTTGTTGAGAAAACCATGATTTTACTATTGCTGGCATTGAGGGGCACAATGCAACTATCGCAGAACGAACTGGATTATATCTTGGTCTCTTTCATCATCAATGAAACCATCAGGCTGCTGCTACTCAGCTAGAGGAGGGATGGAGACCAAATACATCTTAATTTTCACATGGCATGTGGAATTTTTAAGGCTGGAAGTTGGACAAAACAACCACCCATCATTTGCCTTGCAAAGTGAGCAAATTTGAAGTGGAAATCACCTGGAGAGAGAACAAACACAGAATCCCGTAATGTCATTTCTATACTCCTGCTTCCTATTGGAATACACCCACTGTTGTTATTTGCCCTGTCAAGTAGTATTTATTCTACGTTTAGTTAATGCAATTTCAATAGTGAAATCTTGACATCTAGTTCAAATCTCTTAGCCCTCATTTTTTATAATGATTTAAACAGTAAATTAATTCTATCTGATGAGCAGGATACATATGCATGAAAATTACTATTTTGAAAGCTGACTATCCCAATAAGAAAGACAAGAAAGAAACCCCTGTGGTGGGAGCACGTTAGGCAATATTAACATTAGTATTGCATACAGCAGAGTCAAAAATAATCCATCAAATCAGAGAAAGCCACCAACCTTGCCAAAGCTACCTTTCCCTAGTACTTTAATGAAGTTGAACTCTTCAAGGCCCATTCGTTTGGTCTGGACTTGTTTGACTTCCCCGTTTTCACCATTCTCCCCAGGTTTATTAAGCTGATTGTCTGTTGATGATGTTGCCGTTGCTCTGTGTTCTTCTCCTCGATTGTCAAACGACAAAGCTTTCCTAATGTTGTTTTCAAGTTCTTTGATTTCTGTGAAAAGGTGGGAACAACAGATTGACTTCTCTACAAACCCAGTCCAGTCCAGTCCCATGCTATTGCAGGCAATTCCGTCCCTCTTCTCACTATAAGAAATATACTGCTGAATCTCTTAGTTATTTAGTTATCTAAGGACTTAGCTAATGAAATTCATACGTTTTTAAGGGTGACCACTACATTTAATGTGATGCAAGGCATTCAATCTAAATAAATAGATCATGCTGACACTTTCACTTTCTAGTGCTACAGGCCCCATTCTGCTTCCAGACACACACACACACACCCTGAATCTTCAGAGGAGTTAGTGTGCATTCCTCATTTATGCACACTAACTCCTCTGAAGATTCAGGGTTCACGTGAACTCTCTTGTGGGTTCACAGTTTCCCTGAGTTTCACTTTGAAGTCAATGGAATATACTGGTGTAAAGGAGAGGAGAATCAGCCCCTTTCAAAGGTTTTTTTTTTTTTTTTTTAAACTACAATTCACAAATTTCCCATCAGATTCCCAGATCCCTGAAGGTGACTTTTTGTGGCTCACACTCCTTGTTTAATTTGAATCAGATTGTCTATCAAGGCCGGGGTCCATTGTAACAGCACTATTACTCCTCATAGAGACGGACACTAAAGCAATATTTATTGGTATGGAAACAAAACAGGTATCTAACCCTGATCACATGGAGAGGTTGGTGCTGATTTCGACCTGTCTTCTTCTGAAGGTGTGGTTCCAGGAACCGGCTGCTGAGATTCTGCACCTGCAATTAGCTAAGAACATTCCCACAAAAGGATATTCAGCTGTGAGAGCCTCTAACACAAAGAGTGAAAAAGAAGCAACTTGAAAAACAAAGTAACTTCACAAAGGGAAGGAATAAAGGGAACTGAGTACACTTCATCCTTGCTAAATTATCATCTCACAGCCTGTGTCAAAAGTTAGATCCCAATGCCTACAGTACAGGCTTTCACTTTAAAGATTAAATGAAATGCTCATCAAACGCACAGAAAAAAGCCTGTGTAAGAATCCAATTCAGTAACATGTGAACTCAACAACTGCAAGCAAATATATTTTTAAACAAATTAGTCAACAAATATTAGTTCTTCCATCAGAGTCCAATCCTGCAGGGTGCTAAGTGTCCTCAGTGGCAGGTGTCATTGATGTCAGTAGGAGTTCATGCTGCTCAGTATTTTACTTACCCCAAGACCAGAGTTCTCGGTGTTGCCTTTTCCCTGTAATAGCAATAACAGTCCACAGATCTGTGCCGAAATCTTAGTGATGCCCTCAAAGCTTTTAGTGATGCCCTAACTCTTAATGCTGGGTTTGGGCCATAAAATGTCTTTCAATTCACAATTAAAACATACTGATTTGTAGGTTTTAAGCCTGTGTTTCGGTTCATGGTATGGGATCTCAACCAGCTTTAAAATTTATTTCTTACAAAAGCACATACGTACATCTTTAAATCCCCTGTCCTCTCACTGGTATGTTTGTTGCTGGACTGTCTCATTTATAAGCTACTACTGTCAAGATTATGTGTTTTCTATGAAAAGCTACTTTATTACTGAAAAAAAAAAACAGCCACGTGGGCAGAAGGTTTTCTTTTCAAACAGAAGTGTTAGTGTTACTGTAAGTACTAAAACAAATGACCTGGGTAAAATCTGATATGCACAAGGATATGATCTCTTCAGTTCCCATTTCATTTTTTTCCTCAGATGCACCAAAAAGTTGCAGTTTACTATTGGACCCTGCAGTGAGATACGAGATAGAGTTTCCATTGAAGTGCACCTGGAGTACACAGAGCACATCTTGTTAGAAACTAAACTAAACCCCTTTAAAAGCAGGAAGGGCCTGCTCCTGAAAAGCTTACTCTCACAAGTAGCCGTTACTTATGTCATAGATCCTCTGAAGTGTATCAGGGGATATGTGACCCTTAATGGAATTACTCATATAGAGTGCGTATGTGTGTAAGGATTGCACAACTGAGGCCAAGAGCAGGGCAGTTTTTCGAATAATGAGCTCTCTCCTTGGTGGAACATTACACATGCTCATTGCAGAGAGCACTGAAGTTGCATGGCACACACCACCACTTTTGAAATGTGTCAAATCAGTGGGACACTCACTGGGTATATCACACACACATTCACTGTTGCTAGCAGAATTTACAAAAGACTCAATCCCGCAAGGTGCTGAGTGCCATCACAGTCAATGGAAATTTCCTTAAATGTATATGGTGTAAATAACTACCTTTTTAGGTAAAGATGTACTGCTAATTGAATGCCAGCATTTAGGAAGCTGATACGATATTCTAAAGGGGAGCAATGTTATAATGTCAAAGTGTAAACAAATCACAGCATTCACTGAAATACTGCACATAGTAACTTAGGGCCAGATTTGTAAAGGTACTCAGGAACCTAAAGATGCACATAGGTGTGTAGTGGGATTTTCAAAAGTGCCTAAGCTCCTAACTCCAATTAATTTTAATTGTAGCATTAACGGGATTTAGTTGCATAAACATTTCAAAGTGAAAATTGACATACTAGAAACAAATATTCCCTAGCTGAGTTTTTGCCACTGGAAAACCAGATATTATTTTCTACCTGTAAAACATTCCATAGCAAGCCCAGTTCTTCTTTACATTACACCTTTGCACCCATAATGAATTCAAAAGACAAGATGGCAAAATTGAATTTAATATTTAGAGGAAACCCAGTTAGACAGAACACTAAGGAAGTATAGCAGTGTACTATGTTTTACTAACCTTCAGCCAAATATTTTAATAGATTCCACCTAATATAACTGCAATGTTAAAAATTACATGCAGTCCAGGGCATAAGGGTGTGGACTTAGACCTAGGAGACTAAGCTCTATTCCTGTCTCTGCCACTGGCTGCTTCGGGGAAGTTATTTTCCGTCTTTCCATCTCTGTTTCCCCTCTGACCCTTAGTCTAAATAGACTAAGTTCTCTGTCTCTTACTACCTATTTGCACACTGAGCACAATGGGGCCCTGATTTTGGTTGGGCTCCCTACATGCTCCCATAATAATACAAGTGTGGTTATATAATGCTTTAAATCATGCTTCAATAAGTTCCCTCAACAAAATGACAATTAAGGATGGAATTTTCAAAAGAGCCTAAGAAGTCCCACTGAAAGTGTTAGGCACTTCTGAAAATCCCATTCTAAGACTCTTTCAGAACCAAGTCTGTAAACAGAGCTGCTGTATACTTTTATCAATGGCAGTGCTATCAAATATTAGCAAGCACTGCACACTAATTTTGTGCAATTTCAGTACAGCAATTTGTCTTTCCTAAGATTTGTTATTCAATTAATTGCTTTCCAATTTTCCTATAACTTTTTGTTTGTTTTGCTTTAAACCGTTTTCTTAATATTTCAGGACAAATATGTATTCGACCGTGAAAATAAAATTATATCTAAAGCCAAGGGACTAACAGATCTCATAAGAACTGACTGTAAAAGTCACTCATTTCAAGAGGGGAGAGACTGCTGCCATCACCATGCAAATGCAGATAGATATGGGACCACATTGTGATCAGGACCCCATTGTAAATCCAAATTAACTCAGTTGAATTCAGGATACATTTTAGGTGGTCCATGATTTTTGTTCCAAGGAAAAGCAAATTAGTTTCCAGCAAATTGCTTTGGAAATACCTGCTTGCAGCCTATTTCTTTTTATAAGAGATTGTGGTTGTTTCAGTGCATTTATCATCATTACAACAATATCACAGGGTAGAGTCTAGCCTCTGGCAATCAGATGATCTCATGACAGTTTTCAACCAGATACACGTATTTATATATTAGTCATGTATTTCAGAGAGAGATCAAAGTAGTCACCTTGGCGTCTGAAAAGTCCAATTCCTCGTGCCAATAAAAAATAAAACCCATCTTGACTGTTTAAGTTGTCTTCAGGTTTGCAAGATTGTACCATAGCAAAACCGATTCCCCAAAGAACTTTACCAGGGATGATGTATGCTAAAACTCCAGAGCCAAGTCCTTTTAGCCTTACTCACATGAATAGAAAAGGAGGACTTGTGGCACCTTAGAGACTAACAAATTTATTTGAGCATAAGCTTTTGTGAGCTACAGCTCAATAGGCACATTGACTCTAATGGATTTCTTGAGTGAGTTAGGTGAGTAGGCAGGATTCAGCGCCAGCTGTTAATACTGACGTACATTTCATTAATGTATTGCTCCTTTTATGTGAGATTATATTTTTGGTTACCTTTTTCCTTCGTTGACCGCTGTTAGTGATCTTATCTGGAGTGACTCCAAGATCTGCAAGTACTTTAGCTATTCCTCTAGCATCCACTCCGCAGTTTGGTGCCACATTTGTTTCACAGCGTCTATGTACATTCATCTTGCAAACTGCAATGAAATGTGTGGTGGGAAAAAAAAGTTTTTCAGTAAACGAAATAGACATTTATTTAAAAATATCCATTTTATTTGATTCCAATCAGATCTTCCAGGATCTAACATTTCTTTTAAAATATAATTCTCTTTCAGTAGAGAAGAATTTAGCTGAATTTGCAACGGCACATAACACACTAACATAAAATTATGAGTCCATGTCATTATTCTTAAGAATGTAACAATAAAATATTAAATTTAACAGAAAATTGAAAATAGTTTTCGACATGGAACCTCAAGCTCCACGCATTTGGACACACACAATGCAGTTACTCTGGTAGTGGCCTGCATAGGCTGAGCAACACGTTAAAGTGACTGGGCTAACCTCTACTTTCAGTTACACGCATGATAACCCAGAAATAACTCCTTTTACCTTCAGTACAGTTACTCTGGATTTACACCACAGCAGTTTGGCCCATTTATCTCTCCTAGTTATATACTGAATTTTACTCACTGCCTACTTTCACTTCAGCATATCCAACAGGGTTTTTACCACCATCTCAGCCAAAAAGGTGCTTTCGAATATGTTATCCAGTGTGTTTCAGTGGCTAGCGCCATGGGGTCCTGATTCAGGACTAGGGCTCCTAGTCATTACAGTAATACAAATAATGACAATTAATTATTATTACTATTATTATTAAGACATTGATAAAAACCTTAAAGAATATGCTGAGTTCATCATGGGTCAGTGAACAGTGCTACTCCTCAGGGCACTTCTCCTGCTCCTACTGAAGTCAATGGGAGCTGCATCAGGCCCCAGGACAGTGACAAGGCAGCCTTTACAACAACAACAGAGAAAACGAATAAACCTGCAAATCTCAGGGTACATGTTTCAACTAGAAAAACATTTAGAGCTTTGAACTAAGCCTAATCCTGCTCCCATTGACTTCAAGGAGAGCGGAATTAGGCCTTAATCTAGCTCTTTCTAATAAACTGCTTACAGTAGCGTCTCTTCATCTGGTTTACTCAAGATTGCTATAATCCAGCATCACACTAACAAGCCAAGTATTCAAGTACCTGGTTTTAATTTTTATATGAGGCCAACAACATAATAAAATTATCTCCCCCTTTGGATAATTATGCTCTACACAAGATACCCTGATTCCCTCTCCCCCCTTCCCCCACTAATGTCTCTGTAACTAGCATGTTAGCATGACCAGGGAAGTCATGTAGTTTCCTGGTTACTCAGAAAGAAAAAAAATAGTAAAGAATATGGACTTAATTAAAAATAAAGTGGATTGGATTTGTTGGGAGCCCACTGACACGTCTGAATAATTTAGCCTTCAGCGCCCTCTGGTGGAACAAGATACAGAGCATGCAAAATTACAAGTGTTGTCAGGCGCTAGATGCAAAAGATTATCTCACTTTAAAATTCAATTGGTCAAATTCCTCCCTGTATCAACAGAATTATACAAGGCAGGAATTAAGCCCAGTCTACCACACTATTTTCCTATTACTATCTTAACCAACATCTAGTCCAATACAAGTTACACTGCACAGCAATCCTGTAGAAACAGGTGGTCTGTGTGCTCTGTGTATTTAGCAGCAATCCTGAGCACTGCAGAGAGAAGGTAGCTTTGAAGTTCCAGTACACCCCCTACTCACAGGAATGGAGCAGAAAGGTCTAGGAAGAAATCCTTATGTGCTTGTGTGTCTGTGATCGAAAACATAGCTGGTAGGTCAAACATTTGGCCTATGAGCCTTAACTGTGTGCCTTTAAGAGCTGAACTAGCTGAAATGAAACAAAGCAGAAAATTCTGTGTGTTCTCAATATGTAAGGTTATTTAAACAGAGAGAGGAAGGGTAATAAGCAGTCTGAAACAAGATAAAAGAAGAGCATTTCTTAGGAATAAGCTTTTCATTGAGGAAGACAGCAGAGTGTGCTTAAGCAGGCAAGTTTCTGGAAAGGTGAGCATTGATGGGCACTAGTTAAAAGAAAAACAGGAAGCACTACTCTCCTGCTGAGAAGCAACCATTTCCGGTTGTAAATTTTAGATTTCTTGCAGGTCGTGGTGCATTTTTACAGGAAACAGTTTTATAAGAAAAGCATGAAGAGAGGAATGAAGACGCTATATGCTGAACCATTATTTATACATGAGCACTGCATGTGTACGTGTATTTACTATTCATTACATAAAAAGGAAAACACAGCCACGATGACGATGATGTGGTGGTGGTAGTGGAGGAGGAGAAGAGCCCAGAATCTAAGGAATTGAAGCTTAATTGTTATAGAATGGAAAGAAGATGGTGGATTGACTATAGTTCTGACGGGGAAATGGCAAATACCAACAAGACCCAGATGAACTGAAAAGGGTGGTCTGAATTTCCCGCCAACAGAATTAAGGTGACATAGAAACATAGGGATGGCAATAATAGGAAAATAATGGTCTTAGTCTTGCCACTACCCATCACTCAATGCTCCAGGGGAGGTTTAAGCCTCACAATGCCCCTTATCGTGAAACACTCTGCCATGGGAGAAATTTCTTCATGACTCCAGCTGGTGATCACCTCATGCCCTGAAGCATAAGGACTGGCAGCTCCCTAATAATTTCATTTTTACCCAGTGTAACTGCAGATGATATTTTTATTTGTAGACTACAACGCCTTCTATGTGTCACCCTTAGCTCCTGCTCTTTGGAAAATCAGGCAGTAAACTTAATCCTGTTTTTAAATTTACTAAGATGAGTCTGTCAATTTATGGAAGATACAGTCTCTGTAATGTGAAAAAAGTTTTAAATTTCATTAGATATTAATTTTTATAAGTTTGGCATGAGCTTCAAGCCATAGTCCATTAAAAACCCACGACAGATTATTTGATTCGCCATTGATCCCAAAATGCTATTACCCTGTAAGTATTTGGACAAACTTTACTTCCCCTTTCAGAACAACTAACTATCTGTCTCAGAGGAATCTAGTCCTTAAGGCTGCCTCATTACCAAATGGAAATGTACATCCTCCTTCAGCAGAAAAGAAGCCCTGCATTACCCAATCTAGCCACCACAAGGAGATCTGAGGCCACCTCTTCCCTGCCAAATCACAAATCAGCATGTGTCAAGGAGATTAAGGATGAGCAGCCAGTTCATTTCAGGTGCATGATCTAGCTTGGACTTGGGGTGGGAAATAGATGCACAATCCAACGCCTGTGTTCCAAATATTGGAAAAGGACACAATCAACCCCATTCTTTCAGAATTACCATGGGAGGGAGCAGGCTAGCCTCCACATAACATGGTGCAGCCAGACACACAAAACCTTTTTTCTTTCTTTTTTCTTGGCCTGGGACTCAAGTTTGGTCTTGCATGGTAAGGCTCAGCCTTCATGAAGATATGAAAGCAAAAAATAGTAGTGTATAATTTCCATCCTACAGGAATAAAAATATCCAAGAAAAATTGAAGGGATCCAAACCTTCATGCTTCTGGGCATATGTCAACCTCTAACTAATCGGATTAGGAAGAAATATTCCCTGTGGGAAGGATATTTCATAGCTACCTACTGCAGGGTTTCTTGCACCTTCCTCTGAAGCATCTGGTGCCAGATGTTGTCAGAGGCAAGACAATGGACTAGATTCTGATCCATGATGGCAATTCCTATTACCCTATGCTGCCACTTGCTTTTTTCTATTAACTGTACCTGCTAGAAAACAGAATGACTTAGCAATAGTCACGTATTTTCTTGTTACGACAGGCAAGCCCTTCCCAAACCAATGCACTGGCTGAGAAACATAGCAAGTCTCTAAAGTAGAGGTGGTTCTCCTTACCTTTGCATTGTAAACCTTGTCTCAAGAGACCCCAGAGCAATGAACCGCAGTGGTCACAGAAGGTGGGCACTTTGTAATTATGAATGCTGAACTTGTGAGGCATGTTGACACTGAAGCGCTGGGAGCCCACGTGCTGGAAAAAGCAAAGCACCACATATTGAAATCCCCTTCGCTTCTAATTATTCGCTTTTATCGTCAATGTGAATTAGGATCCTGCTATGTTTTGAAAAGCACAGAGGTGAAACAAGATGAACTAGGTACATGTTGGTGTAATCATCCTTTTAAATGGGTTTATTTCCCCACAGAGTGTTCCACCTCTTTCTTTCTTTCTTTTTTTTTTTTGTTGTTGTTCTTGGTGTTCAAAAGATCACAGATAACTGATGGTGCAAAGACTGCAGTCTGCTTCCAAACATTCCTTGAAATAACAACTGCACAGCTATCAGCAGAGATCTCTCCATGTGAAAGGCAAGGAAGTTGCTCCCAATTGTTTTGAGAGCAGGCATGGGAGGTGCTAGCACAGGAGAAAATTAAAGAAGTCACAATCCACTTGCTTTTTAATATGCCACTGGTCTTTAGATTGGTAAGACGAGAAAACAAGGTACTGTGAACAGAGAATCCACAGTACCATTAGCTACTGATTGAAGATCATCCATGAAAAGTTAAGGGTGCCCACTGCATAGCAAAAGATTTATTTCAATGCTTTTTCTCCCTCTTTCCTATTACCACTGGCTTCTCTCCAGTGGGCTAGCACCCCACTAAACAATGAGAGCATCGTATCAGCAGTGCATCTAAGCGTCCACTAGTCTGGAGCCTGGGAACATAAATCTGCTCAGGAATTCATATCTCCTTGTGGACACTGCTCAAAATCATTGTTAGCCAAAACACTGGTGCAGCAGGGCTATGTCATAATCCCATGAAAGAGATCATGTTCTGGAGCGAAAGCACATCTGCTCCCCAGATCAGGGGACAGAATATTCACTGCAGAGGTTAACGTGTTGTTCTAATCTGAAACACACTGCAAAAATGGCCCTGGGGAATGCCAGCAGCTGGTGTCTCAGTGACATCCACTTAGTGTACAAGTAAAATTCAGTTAGTGTACAAGTAAAAATAAATAAATAAATGGAAGATGTGGGGGGAGTGTATCCCCCACCCATAAGTGCCAGGACTGCAAAATCAGCCATTGGCAGACAGTATACTTTACAGCATCTTTTATGCTACTCCAAATTATGTGGAGGGGTGGAGGCAAATCTGGCTGGCCTGGCCCATAACTGCAGAAGCACAAAGGTGGTTTAAAACCACCTCTACACACCCTTTCTATTCCCCAAGTTACAGGCTATGTCTTCACTGACAAAAATGGTTTGTCTTACCACGTAATAATCAATGCACATTAGCTGTCCTTCTGTAAAAACAGAACGGAGACAAGGCACTGCAGTTTTACTGCAAGGTAAACTAGGTGATCTCATCTAATTACCTCACATTAATATGACAAGGCCATTGGTTCCATTTAGGATTGTACAGCAAGATAACTAGCACACATTAGGTTTCAGAGTAGCAGCCGTGTTAGTCCGTATTCGCAAAAAGAAAAGGAATACTTGGGGCACCTTAGAGACTAACAAATTTATTTGAACATAAGCTACAGCTCACTTCATTGGATGCAACTTATGCTTATGTTCAAATAAATTTGTTAGTTTCTAAGGTGCCACAAGTACTCCTTTTCTTATCACAGGTTAATTATCTCACTGTAAACACGCATCTTTGGTCAGTGCAGACAAAACCATACTGTGCATTTGTTAGCCACAGCTGAGGATCTGGGTCCATGTTTGGAGTGAGTTTTTTGTCTTCTTTAAAAATGTACATCGTTTGAGGTGGGAGTCCTGTGTTCTTTTATATTTAGAGCAGTGGTGAGTACTGTTGGTAGATATAAATAATAATATAATCATTTCCAAGCTTAGTAAAACAGTTTATTTCGTTATCAGCAGACATCATTTGCTTAAATATCTGGTAACATATACTAGATAGATAATCCCTTTTATATTATGCACAACATTTCTCCACAGCTGTGAAGTAACTTAGAAAAACTATTAACTACACAGTAACTGGTATAACCTCTCCTGTGTTATTTTTTAACTATGGGCATTATTCAATGCAGAATATTACGTTTTGCTTTTCTTCCACATTTGGAAGCTCTGCATGCAGTTAGAGCAAGCCCCCTGTAAATAATTTATGTCACCTCTGGGCACTCTTTTATGTTAACATAGGATACACAAGCAGAGTCTTTATACTACTGTTAGCTAACGAATCACCCACTTTAAATGCAATTGGGAGGGAAAGGGTCTGAACCTGCTCCCACTGCATTCAATGGCAAAACTTCCATTAACTTCAATGGAAGCAGGATGGAAACAAAAAAGAGTTTTGAGATGTCAGAGAATTTTGGTTTTGTCTAACACTTGCTAGCCAGGAACAGACTGCTTTACAATAATTCCCAAGTAAATGGAGCTGTTACGGTGATTTGTCATTCAAGAGTAAATGTTATACTATGTGGAAACCTGAAGGGTCCGAACAAACTCCATATCTTTTTGTTGATTAAATGGAGGAGGCGGTAGTGACATGAACAGATAAAAAGATTTCTTTTTTATCTAGAGCATTTATTTTATAAATATTTACCTCGTCATGAGTTTCCTGTTTCTTTAAACCAGCACACTTAGTTATTATAAGCTCATGGCATCTCTTGTGGACTACACAAGTGCAAACTGTAAACAAAAAGGGGATGAAAGGATGAGTTTTCATGAAGACAGTTTTTAAAGTAAAAGCTTGAAGTCAAAAGGCTAAAACACTGGATCCCTTTCCCTGGGATATGAAAGACATAGGCTAAAAAAGCCCAGATCATCAAATTGTTGTTGGGAACATTTTTGTAGTCATGTTGGTCCCAGTATTTGAGAGACACAAGGTGAGTGAGATAATATCTTTTATTGAATCCACTTGTATTGGCACTGCCCCGGAACATTTTTAGTAGTTGGTGTGCTGAAAGCCAGCCCGCTTACCCCTGACCACCACCACCACCCCCGAGCTGAGGCCGGGAATAAAGCTCTGGGTGCGGGGTGGCAGCCGGGCGCCTGGGGCTGGCAGCCAGGGGCTACAGTGGGGAGCCCATGGATGCTACAGCACCCTTTGCACCCATAGTTCCCGCACCTATGTCTATTGGTGAAAGAGACAAGCTTTCGAGCTATACAGAGCTCATCTGCAGATCTGGGTTGACTTGAAGATCTCAGTGTAGGTTGAAAGCTTGTCTCTTTCACCAGCAGCACTTGGTGTAATAAAAGATATTACATCACTGGTCTTGTCTCCAATGGATCCATCAGTGTAACTTAGGGAGCCTAAATACCTTTGAGGATCTGAGCCAAAGTGACTTGTGATTTTGGGTGTACAATTTAAAACACCTTAAAGGGTCCTGACTTTCAGAAGGTGTATTCTTTGCACTTTCTGAAGATCAGGACCCTTTAAGGGACTCTCAGGATGGGCAACCAAAATCCAAGGCACCCAAAGTTACAAACCATCTTTAACACTCTCAGCCATAGCTTATTTCTGTCACTGGATAGCAGCTTATATAAAAAAAACCTCATTATTTGTTTAGCACAGTCAATGGGATCAGCACTATATAAGACATGAAGATAAAAACAGCCCCTGCCTAAAGAGCTTTCATGCTAAAAGAAACAAAGGCACATGGGATTCACTGTACAATCAGAAAAAAGGAAGAAGTTAAGTTATTTATTATTACTAATAAGAATAAATGAAGATTTCCCATTGTTTCAGCAGGCAAAAATGCTTTGTCAAGAACCGGGGTCAGTTACATTTGAAAAAAAAAGGAACAGACACAGTAGACAAATATCTGCAGATACAGCAGATGGGATAATAATTATAAGGTTATCAATCCATTGTTCTCCAGATGATGAAAAATTGTCCTCCATGAAAGAAAGAGTGGCTATTCTGATCCTGGCTACTTTTGATAACAAGACACTGAACTAGATGGACTACTGGTGTATTCCATTATAGCAATTCTTATTTTCTTATGTAAAAAAGTGTCTTAAAGTTTTTGTTACAATGAGAAAAACTAATCTTTTTAACTCTCTCATAACTGAAAAATAACAGGTTTCAGAGTGGTAGCCATGTTAGTCTGTATCAGCAAAAAGAACGAGGAGTACTTGTGGCACCTTAGAGACTAACAAATTTATTCGAGCATAAGCTTTCGTGGGCTAAAACCCACTTCATCAGATGCATGCAACGGAAAATACAGTAGGAAGATATAGATATAAAAACATTTGTAGTGATAATCAGGATAGCCCATTTCAAACAGTTTACAAGAAGGTGTGACTAACAGTAGGGGAAACTATTTTCCCATGCTAATTTTCCCCCTACTGTTACTCACACCTTCTTGTCATCTGTTTGAAATCGGCCATCCTGATTACCCCTACAAAAGTTTTTTTTCTCCTGCTGATAATAGCCCACCTTAATTGATTAGTCTCGTTAGAGTTGATATGGCAACCCCCATTTTTTCATGTTCTCTGTATATATATTTATCTTCCTACTGTATTTTCCACTGCATGCATCTGATGAAGTGGGCTTTAGCCCACAAAAGCTTATGCTCAAATAAATTTGTTAGTCTCTAAGGTGCCACAAGTACTCCTCGTTCTTTTTGAAAAATAACAATGCAGCTTGCTCAAACTTTCCAAAAATACCATCTTTGGCAGAGACCGAAGCAGGAAAAATTTCATCCCCCAACTGTTTTGAAAAGTTATGAGCATAGGAAATTAGAGGTAAAAATGGAAACACTTACTCAATCTTAACTGTAACATTTGTTACCGGTAACATCTATAATTATCTAATCTAATTAATTACAGTATTTTGCCATTAGCACCTCTCATCCAAGGTTCACAAATGTTTAACAGCATGGGATAAAGCTTCCACTTTTGCAAGATCAAAAAAGTGAGAAACGGAGAGGCCAACATTTGCAGAAGTGTCCACTGTGACAATATGGGAAATCTGTCCATGTACAGCTTTTGAATTCTGCTTGCTGTTGGAGGCTCTCTATGTGTATCTGTGTCAGACTGCAATCTCCATTTTGAACATGGGGATTGTTTGTCTTTTCTGATGTCTTTTGCCTTCACACTGAGCTAAAACCCACAGGAGGTGACAGGAGAAATTTATGCACCTGGCATAGAGCTAACAATGGAAGGTCATTAAACCTTGATGGTTGTCCATTTAAATGGAGCACCTTTGGAGAAAGAGAAGGCTGCTGCCCAGGGCAAACCAATTTTTCAAGTCTGAACTCCAAGGGGGAGGTAATTAAGGAATGGATCACCTGATAAGGCTGATCAGGAGATCACATGACAAAATGGACTAGAGGTTGTAAAAGAAAGGGTCTCTCACCAACCATTTTAGAGACAGAGAGAGAGAAACTCCATATTCCAGAGGAGAAACCACATGCAGGAGGGCAGGGGAAGAGGAAGGATCCTGGACTCCTTAAAAGATTCTGACCTAAGCCCAAAGAATGCTCAAGAGTGGTGGGGAAACAGGGGTAGGAAAATGTGTACAGGTATTTTATTGTTTGGTCTAACTCTGTACATCTCTTGTGCTATCTAAAGTCAAGAGTAATTATATTAGAAACCTTACAAAGTCTGTGTTTTATGTACTTCAACTATCACATGTTCCTGGAGAGGTAGATGGCAAACCAGAGTGTTCACAAGGTTGGAGCTCCAGGAAAGTGATCAGCACTGAGCCTGGGAGCCTAGGACAGCTGGGCCATGAGGTTCAACTTAGTCAATACTAAGGAAATGTGCCAAGGATACCAAAGAAAGACATGGTGGCTGGAGCCTACCCAGACTCAGGGTAGCTTAAAAGTACATAAGCCCAGTGGGAAGGACCCAAACACTGCAGCCTGCTCAGTGTCCAACAGAGGGAGCTTTACCAGGGCTGCAACATCCACTAATTTTGGATGGCCAGTGTGAGAGGTCTGATTTTCAGAGATGCTAAATATACACTGATCCTACTCACTTCAGCTGAACCAACCCTAGCTAATGGACACTTTTGAAAATCTGTCTAAGTGACTTGCTCTCAGTCACAAGTCAGTGACTGATTCTGTTATTAAAACTTCATATTCTAATTCATAGTCTTGAGCTCCAACCTTGCTCTTATGTGTGTGTGTATATATATATATATATATATATATATAACACACTATGTCTGATGAGTAGTGCATAACCCTGCGTATTTATACATAACAGCAACAATATATTAGTATCTATTCTAATTTCTCTCTGTAGATTCTCTCTTACCTTGACATTGGTATCCCTGTTTTCCTATTACACCCCTGTAGATAAGAACATACATAAAGTATTTTAGAAAATGTAAAATACATAGATAAAAAAATCACACTATGCTGTTTTCTTCTTCTATTGGCCAGGTTCATGATTCAATCAAACATTTTCCTGTAACCCACAGCCTGCATGTTTCATCATTGGACTAGTTTTCAGAAAAATGTGGGAGAAAGGTACATCATATGACTGAGGGAGGGGGGGGCATGCACCATCTGGATCATGTACTTTGTGCATTCCTACTTATGGACGGTTCTCTGTCTACTAAACATATGGAGTCCTAATAAACTGAAACTTGCTTTTGCTGATATTTCTCTTCTGTTTCTAAAATGTTGCTTAATTAGAATTTCTCTTTCCCTGCCCAAAATCGACAGTGTATACAAAATGTATATGTTGTCTGTCTTTTATAATGCTGTATTTATTCTGCAGCTACTTTTGGCATAACTAGACTTATTTAAACCTAAACTCATGACGTGCACAGTGTGAAAACAAGAAAACCTCAGGATGTCAGAACATGGAAGGCCCTTTGTGCACCTTTGGCTGCTGTAATTTCACCCCAAACCATGTCAGATCTTCTCTAGCCTAGCACCCAATCCTGCTCTCCTTTCTTACATGAGTCCAAATGACTTGAGTGTATGTGTCTTCACTGTGATTATGCACATGTGAAAGGCTTCAGGATCTGGCCTCTACTTATAAACTCTTTCAAATAGGGATTTTGAACCAGATTCTGCTTCTTGCTACATTAGAGTAAATCTGGCATAGCTCTACTGAAGTCAGTGGAGTCACTCTAGATTTACACTGGAGTAGCTGAAAGCCAAATCTGTCCCCATGCCTTTTCTTTGTAAAATAACACACATCCGTGCATACCTGTAATGCATAAAATAAATCATTTTTGAAGTGGAGCTCTTGACTTAGTGTTATGTTATGATCTTTGTTAATTCAGCCAAGCCTTTTAGGCTGAAAAGGACATTTACAATGTGGGTACCTAAAGTAATCTAAATAAAAGTGGCCTGATTGTCAAATGTGCTGTGCACCTGCATCAAGTTCACTTGGATATGTGGGTGCTCAGTGCTTCTAAAAATAGGGCCACTTTTGCCTGAATATGAATTTAGGAGCTTAACTTCAGGCATCCGAGCCAAAATTTATATTCTTAATATTAGGCTCATAAGTCTACTTTCAGGCACCTACATAGAACTGGCCTGATTTTCATTGAAGTCATTGAGAGCTGCATTGCTCTGCATCTTTGAAAATCAAACCTCTTTGATCTAGGTGTCTAAATATGTACTTAGGAGCCTAACTTTGTGCACTCATTTTAAAACAAAATTGGACCCAGGTTTGAAAATTTTGGCCAACTTCTTCAGTCCAATGGAGTTGGAAAAATCCTTGCTGATCTACTTAAAGGATACTAACAATATGCTCAGATAAAGCTACTGAAAGTGACTAGGTTTTTCTCTCAAAGGTTGTTTGCTATATTCACTGCTGGAAGGAAGTAGCTCAGAAATGAAGAAGCAGAGTAAAGACATTTGATCGTCTGATAGGATATCTTGGGTGAAATTCTGGTTCCACTGAAGTCAACGTCAAAGCTCCCAATGACTTAAATGGAGGTAGGATTTTGCTCTTGGAGGAGGTGACAATCCCCTTTTCTCGAATCCTCATTCTGGACGGTTTCTGCATGCCAGCTGACATTTTACATCTGAAACACCCTGGGCTCACATCCAAAATATCTGTATTTTCTAGGGGTTTTCTTGATCAAAACTGAAGCTTTTGAAAGCTTCAGAAAAAAAAATTGGCCATGAGGTCTTCCTCCTCATACAGAAGGCATTGAGGATGGCCACGAAAAGAGGGAGGGGTTAGGAAGGCACACAGCCAAATTCAGTTTCACAGTGATTCCACTGACTTTACTGAAATTACTCTGGATTTCTGCCCAAGTACCTAAGATCAGAATCTAGCTCACACTGCTTTAAGTGGTGATTATTAACTGAAAAATTTATTTGTTTAAATTTTTAAACAAGTCATACCACAGCTCTCTTTACTCTTGTGAAGCCTAGCTCTGCAGTGACACTTACAGTTGTGAAATATGAGGCTAGCCAATACTGTAGTGAGTTACAGGAATCAGATCCATTTTAGATATTAGGCCGGTCAGGACTGAGCTCTTTAATCTAGAGAAAATCCCAAATTATATCATTCACACTGGAAGTTTTTGACAGGTTTATGTTATTGTTTGCAAAAACTGATGATGAATTAATGTTAAAGAGGAAAAGAACTAAACTGCTGTACTGCTCTGTGACAGATATGGCAATTTCCTGCAATATCTTTGGGTGATCTCACTGTGTTACGTTTATGTGTCATTGTGGGCCCATGGGGGAGGGTGACCAAAGCCCAGTGAGGGGGGGGGGGGAAGAGGAGGGAGCTATTAGGCAAATTCACTCAGCTTGTAACATTTCCAGGGAGGTACCACCACCTGGACAGGCTCACATATTCTAGTATAAACTGGATTCTCTAGAGACCAACAGATAAAGAAAGGACTTTGGGATAAACAGCCTCAGTTTAAACTGACTCAGGGTCTTCTTTCTGATCCAGCAAATGGAGAGAACCTTCAGTCCATGGGAAGGGTTGGAAGGACTGACACCTGCCAAGCCTGAGGCTGGAGTTGGGGTGACCTCTGGTAAGCTTTTTAGCATGTGTGTAGATTTTTATTGTTTTTAATACATTTTCTCTGTAATGCTTTCACCTTAAAAACAGATGTGTTTGCTTAGACAGAGCTGTGTGGTAACTTATAACTATAGGCAATTACACCGTTTATATCTTTCACAGAATATGTGAAGTGCAAATGCTGGCCTAGTTAAGCAGTCTGTCTTGCTCGGAATAACACAGTATAGGCAGGGAACTGTGCAGCCTAAAAAAACCCTGGTCAGGAGGAAGAGAGATGAGGGTCTCCATCCGAGAGAAAGGTGACAGCTAAGGACCTGGGAGCTTAGAATGGGTACCCTTTCTGGACTGTGGAGGGGGTCATGCAGGTGGAGTTCCCCTGGCCTGTGACATGCTCTACTCCTTTCGGACTGCTGCAAGACATAATGGAACCTCAACAGTTCAATCCAAAACAGCATGACATTTGCAACAACAACAAAAAAGCCATATGTTGGTTATACCATATAAAGTCTCGGCAGTGCGAACAATATGTTGGTTGTCTAAGGTAGGTGGCCATAAACTTGTGTCCATTGACTTGATGAACTCTGCGTCGTACAGCACCCTGCCGCTTTCTCGGACGCATCCGCTCTCTGAACACACGTTCTTCATTGTCTTTGGGTGCTGAAAAGAAAAAGCACAGGGGGGAAAATGATAAGCACAGAATCATCCCAGACACACATTCTGAGAACCAGACATGCAAGGGAAAAATCAAAATCAAAGTCTTAAAAAAGCCCTGTGTCTGTAGCAGTGCAAGGAAACTCACTTCCACAAAACTTGGTCCAGGCTCTACCACAGGCAAAGCAGGGAGTTATGTTTATTTTTCTCATTTAGGGCCTAACATTAATGGGACACACCTTTTACTGACGTCAGTGGGAGCTGCAGGTTCTAAGCACCTCTTATAATCTAACCCTTTCACTATAAACTCCATTGGGTTGGGTATGAAGTTTTCTTCTGAACTTTGTATAGCTCTAAGCACACTGAAAAGGAGTACTTGTGGTACCTTAGAGACTAACAAATTTATTTGAGCATAAGCATCCGATGAAGTGAGCTGTAGTTCATGAAAGCTTATGCTCAAATAAATTTGTTAGTCTCTAAGGTGCCACAAGTCCTCCTTTTCTTTTTGCGAACACAGACTAACATGGCTGCTACTCTGAAACCTGTCTCTAAGCACACTGCAACTACTTAAACAACTGCAATTCTCCAAAGTCCTCAGATATCTCAATTCCCACTGCCTTCAATAAGAACAGAGCGTGCTGCTCAATACCCCAAACTTTGGGAGAGTTTAAATGCAGAATAAAATTGTCCCAGCTGGTCTTTTTCTCTGAAACAGGCAGGACAAAAATTCCATATCCAAACACCTGGAACTTTGGGGAAGTTCCGATTAGGACCTGAACTTTGTGGTTCTAGCTCTCCTCTAACAACAATAATGTATTCTTATTGATTGTATATATTCCTGAGCAAAGGGAGGAAGTCTCATTAACTAATGTCTGTACAATTGCAAGCAAGTGGGAGCTTTTGCAAATGGGGGAGATGAAAGTTCAAATTATTTCTTCAGATTCAAAACACTTAGAAAGACCCTCCAGGACACCAGGGGCTGTTTTTCAGAGTTCGATTGGAGGTTTATGCACAATTCCCATGAACAAATAAACCCTTCTATACACTGTTTTGAAATCGTAGCCGTGTGTCTCCTCCAGAAGTTGCTGTATCTGTCAGACAATTGTTCTGGATGAATTAGCAGCAAAGAATACCTGTGTTGTGATGTCCCATTATTTATTGTAAAGATTAGGATACAGCAGGTGACTTAAATAAATTTGAATGGATATGTGCGCATTTATCTCTTCCCTCACAACAATCAAGCCCAGCATTCAGAGGTGTACCTACTGAGCCACACTTTAGGCAGAGGTTTACTGTGGAATTCGCAGGGTTTATGACCATTACTTGATCCACCCCCCATCATTCCTGCTGAAGGTAGAAGATGAGCAGATCAGCAAAGAGAAACTTCAAGTAACAGTAGAAAAACTATCTCAGTTCCCAGTAGATAAATATCCATGTCCCCGCAAACCACTCCTTCAATCCATGCTAATTAGCACCCCCTATTGACACACTCAGCAGAGAGCCCAAGGACTAGCAATCTCTTTCTATCTATACTCACTGGCTCTAAATAAGGTACTTTTAAAGCACTCCTCACCTTGGTATCTGCAAGACAATACCTTTGTTTCCACACACAAACCACTTTTATTTCTTCTTTCAGTAGTGATGAATTCTCAAGAGGGCCTTCTCTACTAAATTGAGATCTAAAAAAAAGCCTTTAGCTAAATTTAACCAATGGCACTTCTGCATTCTACAAAACTGGTTACCACCAAGTTCTTTTAGATGCCCAGACAGACACAAGAGTGTATATCCAAAACAGGGATTTAGGTGCCTTACTGCCACTTTAGGGGTCTAAGATCCTCAACCCCTGCTCAACTGCTGTCTAATCCTGAAGGCGCCTAAATTCCCTAGGCACCTAAACTTCCACCAGTAGGCATGCACAAAGCCAACTAAAGTCCTGACATCACCTAGCCACTCGACATCCTAGCTCATGCCTAAACCCCTGCTGGATTCTCAAACTAGGCATTCCCCTGCCTATCTTGCCTGTGGAGCCTGATCCAGGAGATATACTCTGAGCACTCCTAACCTGCACAAAAGACAGCCAAGTGTGAGCAGGCCCCGAATTTTTGTGGCTGGCAGGTGCATCCTGATTACCCAATAGCCCAAAGATTAAAGCAATCACCTGGGATGTCCAAGAGCCAGGTCTGAATCCCCACGCTGCCTGGTTTGGAACAGGGTCTTGAACCCAGGAGGACTCCCACCTCCAAGGAGAGTGCTCTAATCTGTAGGCTATCACATATCCTGGGGAGGGGCTCTCTCAGTCTCTCCTGCTGAAACCTTTCTACTTTGCATAAATAATTAAATACTCATTGGATCAGAGCGAGATAGACTCTTCAACCCACTGGTTAGGGCACTCCCCCAGGACGTGTAGGAGTCAGATTCAAATCCCTGGTCCAATGAATATGTAATTACACAAAGTGGAACAGTGTCAACAGGAGAAATTGGGCATGGGGTTGGGGGGGGGCTCTCAGTCATCTGATGGTCAAGGTATTCACCTGGGATATGGAAGTCCCAACTTGAAGTCTCTACTCCAAATGAGGCAGAACAAGGATTTGAAAACAGGTCTCCCATACCCCAAGTGAGTACCCTGAGCCATTGGCTATAATGAGGAGTGTGGTCTATTTTTTTATGATAAAGGGATGACCAGATTTAGGCCCCTAACTCCAGGAGAGGGTTCACAGCTGTTAATCCCAAGCAGAGAGAGGTGCCTCCCTCCCCAGCCCAGAGTTAAGTGCCTAAATAGCTTTAAGCAGACCCCAATCCCACTCTTCTGCATTTCACTCCTCAGAAGCTTAGGCAGCTCCTCCTTAGTTTGCTGGCTTCTGTGAATCCCATTCTTAGGTGCCTAACTCTCCCCATCCATTGCATAGGGAGCCTGATTACAGAGGTGACAAATAACTGGTGATAGTGGGGGGGCATGTGACCACCCCATGTGTTCACTCTACGGGTGGGGCAGGCGCATTCCCACCCATTTGCCCTAGTCTCCCCCTTACTCTCTAGTGCCCAACGAGGCCCTGCACACTCTCCCCCACCTCTGCTCCACCTGATGTCTCCACTCCCAGCTGGCCACACAGCGGCTCACATGCCACACCCCTAACCCTGCCCCAGCGCCAACCGCATGCTGCATCAAGCAGAGAAATTGTGACCAAATTTAGGAGAGCGCTGACGTTGCAAAAGCCCGCCATGTGCCTCTGGGTGACCTTTCCATGCATGCGCTGCCGGCCCCTGCCTGTAGGTGCTTCCCCTCTCCCAGTGAGGCAAGGCAGGCAGACGCTGGAGGAGCTGGTGAGGGGCTCCGCATAGCAAGTCACAGCATTTGCCACTAAGAACAAGGAGCGAGCCCAGCTCTTGGAGCTTGGAGGTTGCCAGACTTGGGATAAGTTGAAGAGTGGGGCTCGACGTTGAGGCCCGAGCCACCTGGAGTTGTCACTCACCTCTCCCCACCAAACGTTCCGTCGTGCCTCACAGTTTGAAAACTTCTGAATAGACGCTGTTGCTAAATGGAAGGCAGAAATCTGGGGGGGAGGGGCACATGACCCACCTCCCCCCCACCCCCATACGTATTGCCTCTGCCTGAGCACCTAACTTGGGGCTTAGGATTCCACCAGACAACAGGGCACCTACAAATTAGTTGTTACAACATTGAGCACTGCAACACTTAAGTCCCTTTGTGGATCTAGCCCAAACTGAGCACTGATGACCCAGGCTTGAGTGTTAGCTGTCATAAGCAGTCAGCATTAGAGGAATGTGTATGAATCAGACTACAGAGTCATAGTCTAGTGTCAAACAGCATTTCCAGTGAGAAGCACTTGATACTTGACATTCCTTCAGTTTCAGCACTATGTCTTTTAATATTATGCTGAAGAAGCACATGTACTTTGGTCCATCATATATTTCTGTCCACTTTTTTTTTTTAATATGGGTTCTACTCCAGTCTATGTTATGAAAACAATTGTACAAAAGGAATGAAAAAAAATCAGAGAACAAATGCAGTCTTCCGTGTCTGTTTTAGACTTCATTTTTTAACCAATTGCTCAGAAGTCGTCATTACTACTGAAAGCTGTAAATGTGAAAACTACTTACTTAGAATCATAGAAGATTAGGGTTGGAAGAGACCTCAAGAGGTCATCTAGTCCAATCCCCTGCTCAAAGCAGGACCAACCCCAACTAAATCATCCCAGCCAGGGGTTTGTCAAGTTGGGCCTTAAAAACCAATAAGGATGGAGATTCCATCACCTCCCTAGGTAACTCAGTCCAGTGCTTCACCACCCTCCTAGTGAAATAGTTTTTCCTAATATCCAACCTAGACCTTCCCCACTGCAACTTGAGACCATTGCTCCTTGTTCT
Source organism: Lepidochelys olivacea (assembly GCF_965140295.1). Lineage (NCBI taxonomy): Eukaryota > Metazoa > Chordata > Testudines > Cheloniidae > Lepidochelys > Lepidochelys olivacea. Next base: position 175,994,887 of record NC_140413.1, on the reverse strand, counting down.
GTCATCTGCCACCACTGAGAACAGCCCAGCTCCATCATCTTTAGAACCCCCCTCAGGTAGTTGAAGGCTGCTAACAAATCCCCCCTCACTCTTCTCTTCTGCAGACTAAATAAGCCCAGTTCCCTCAGCCTCTCCTCATAAGTCATGTGCCCCAGCCCCCTAATCATTTTCATTGCCCTCTGCTGGACTCTCTCCAATTTGTCCACATCCTTTCTGTAGTGGGGGGCCCAAAACTACATGCAACACTCCAGTTGTAGCCTCACCAGTGCTGTATAAAGTGGAATAATCACTTCCCTCGATCTGCAGGCAATGCTCCTAGTAATGCAGCCCAATATGCCATTAGCCTTCTTGGCAACAAGGGCACATTGTTGACTCATATCCAGCTTCTTATCCACTGTAATCCCCAGGTCCTTTTCTGCAGAACTGCTGCTTAGCCAATCGGTCCTGCCCATCAGTTCCCTGAGAGTCAAAGTCTGCTTTTCTGAAGTACAGGGTCCGTATTCTGCTGCTCTCCTTTCTTCCTTTTGTCAGGATCCTGAACTCGACCATCTCATGGTCACTGCTGCCCAGGTTGCCACCCACTTCTACTCCCCCGACCAATTCTTCCGTGTTTGTGAGCAGCAGGTCAAGAGGAGCACGGCCCCTACTTGGTTCCTCTAGCACTTGCACTAGGAAGTTGTCCCCAATACGCTCCAAAAACTTCCTAGATTATCTGTGCACTGTTGTATTGCTCTGCCAGCAGATGTCAGGGTGATTGAAGTCCCCCAGTAGAACCAGGGCCTGTGATCTGGAAACTTCTGTTAGTTGTCCGAAGAAAGCCTCATTTACCTCATCCTCCTGGTCTGGTTGTCTATAGCAGATGCCCATCACAACATCACCCTTGTTGCTCTCACCTCTAAACTTAACCCAAAGACTCTCAAGAGGCTTTTCTCCAGATTAATACTGGAGCTCTGAACAATCATACTGCTCTCTTCCATACAGTGCAACTCCTCCACCTTTTGTCCCCCACCTGTCCTTCCTGAACAGTTTATACCCATCCATGACAGTATTCCAGTCATGTGAGTTACCCCACCAAGTCTTTGTTATTCCAATCACATCACAGTTCCTTGACTGTGCCGGGACTTCCAATTATTCCTGATTGTTTCCCAGACTTCTTGCATTCATGTACAGGCACCTAAGATAACTAGCCGATTGCCCTACTTTCTCAGTATGAATCAAGAGGCTTCTTCTCCTGTACCCTCCTCCTTGTGTTTTGTCCCAGCATCCCACTTCCCCACTTACTTCACTGCTTAGGTCTCCATCCCCCGGTGAACCTAGTTTAAAACCCTCCTCACTAGGTTAGCAAGCCTGCCTGTGAAGATGCTCTTCCCTCTCTCCATTAGGTGGATCCCATCTCTTCCTAGCAATCCTTCTTCCTGGAATAACATCCCATTGTCGAAGAATCCAAAGATTTCTCTCCGACACCACTTGCACAACCATGCATTTACCTCCACAATTCAATGGTATCTACCTGGGCCTTTTCCTTCAACAGGGAGGATGGATGAGAACATGACTTGCACCTCAAAGTCCTTTATCCTTCTTCCCAGAGCCATGCAGTCTGCAGTGACCAGCTCAAGGTCATTCTTGGCAGCATCACTAGTGTTCACATGGAGAAGTAGGAAGGGGTAGCAGTCTGAGAGCTTGATCAGTCTCAGCAAACACTCCTTCACATCCTGAATTTTAGCTCCAGGCAAGCAGCACACTTCTCGAGTTTCCCGGTCTGGGTGGCAGATGGATGATTCCATCTTCCTTAGGAGGGAATCCCTGACCACCACCAACCATTTCCTCCTCTTTGGAGTGGTGGTCGTGGAACCCCCATCCCTAGGACAATGCATCTCCCATGCCTTCTGGTCGACGGGGTCGCCTTCTGATCCGTTTCCTCAGATGACTCTTCCAAACCATTCTCCACCGTAGTACTTGTTCAGAGAGCCTGAAAACGGTTTCTTACCTCTATCTGCATTAGGGGGTACATGGGTTCTCCTCTTTCTTCTTCTGGAGGTCACATGCTGACAATTTTCTTCTCCACTCTGCACGGCCCTCTCTGATCCTTCACCATGCTGTGACTGCAGTACCAAACGCTGACTTCTAGCCAGTGAAACTGTTTTCACACATTACTAGCCCTTTATCAATCAGTTTGTTTTGAAAAAAAGAGGTTTAGAAACTTGAAAATAAGTAAGAGAGAGAGAGTATGTGTGTGTGGGAGCATTAATTAGTTCCCATAAAGGTACTTTTTAAAGGATACAGACTATACATCTGGATCTGCACACTATAGGATTTGCTAATAGATATGTCCATAGCACAGCCATTTTAATTGTGTTTTAAACACCAAAGAAGCCTACTCTTCATTATATACTAACATCCTGCAAACATTTCATGTTCATTTTAACAAGACACAAGCATCTGTTGGCTGGCCTATATGACATTATTTTAGTGGTCTCTTTCTGTTCCCAAAAGACAAGCATCCACGTTCCCCACAAACCATCCCTTCGATCTGGGCTAATTAGCATCCTTCATGCAGAGGAAAAGTGGTTGGATCAATCAGTTAGAAATCCCAGAATTCAGGCAATTTTTGCAGCAGTCCCTCTGTGCTACTCAGTGCCTTGGAGAAATGGCAGGAAACCAAATGTTTGGATATGAAATGTTGCCGTATGTAATGCCGTCATACTCTTCAGGAGTCATGCTGCCATTGGTCCCTTAGCCACACCTGCACACTATCCTGCTCTGAGGGCTTCGAGAAGGCACAAAGCCTGAACAGGAGAAAGGTAATTTTGCAACAGTATTAATCTTTCAATGTTTCACAAAAAATATCTACTTGCAAGTAAGAAACTAGATGTTCTGATTGGACATAGTTCATCCACGATACAGCATTTGATCTTCTGTACAGTCCTGACTTCTCTGACCCTTGGCATCTTCAATTTAAGATCTTCTTGTGGTTAAGGCCACAATCATTTACAAGGTATAATGTCACCTACAGTTTTTACATTTTGGTCACTCTAACAGAAATACCAGGAAAATATTTTAAAGTCAAAAATTGTTTTAAACTGTAGTCTAATAAGTTGTACTTTCAGACCTCTTACATAAAGATTCTTCTTTATTAGAATCACATGTTTCACTTATGATAGCCACAGGATGGTAAGAAATAGTAAAGAATAATTAAAATAACAAAACTGTTTCTCTTGTAAAAGAAAGCACATACTTTAGCAATGCTAATATTAGATTGTGTGGATTTATTTGGGTTTTTCTGGTAATATTTACTTCTGTTATGCAACAGGTGAGGTACTAGCCTTTTGTCACCAAAGATCAAGATTACAGGTCTGATCAAGTCACAAGTGAAAACTGAATTCAGTAGTCAGTTGGTCACATCCTTGTCACAAGTGAACAGTTGTTCACGCTTACACTCACCAGGTCATATCACTGGACAAACAGCTACTTCTCAAAAGAATGCTATTAAAAATAATACTACCACCAAAACGATAGTATTCCACAGTACTCACCTACAACACTGCTGTGTCACTATTGTAACATGATGGTTTGGACCACTGCCACAGATTAATGTAGTAGCTTTATTAGGTGGCTCAGGACTGGACAAGCAGGTTTTGTGGATGGAGCTATGTTTGGAAGGAACCTGTGGCACCTGCTGATTCATGCCCAGCTTTGTGTGTCCCTCATTCCCATGAACAATAAATTCCCCTCTTCAATTTAAAGAAAACAAGACACAATGCTTGAGCTATCCCCTAGTGAACGTCTTCACTAATGCTGTCCATTTGGCTATCCCAGATGTTTACTTAGAAAAAACAAAAACCATAAAGCCCCCCTACTTTTATCCGCTGGTGGTTCAGAGATGACCAGAAAATGCTCGGAGAGTATCAGAAAGAGCCTTCTATGTATGGCACAACCAGCCAATGATCTCAAGATTTTCTTTGGAAAGTATTAGCTTTACATGTGAAATGAAAACATAATGCAGCTGTAGTTTATTATAAGGGCAGATAACAATGTGGCTATTTCCACAATGATTTCATACATGCCACAAGAATATAAATATGAAAGTGTTTTTATAGACACATCACCCCATGAGTAGTAATTTGGAAGTAGCAATTGTGCTAGTCATACAGTTCAATATATATAATATTTGCCCATTTCAACTCCATGAATTAAAAAAAAAGTCTTGGGAAATTACTAGATCCCTAAAATAATATTCTGGAGATACTTTCCTCTGATAGACAGTTTGAGAACCATTTTTAAATAAGATTTATAGAAACAAAATCCTAGAATGGGATAGGACTAGAAGAAACTTCTGAGATACAGTATCTAGACCAGCCCAATTCATTATATTTCCATACTTAGTAGAGGAGTTCAAGTTAAGATTAGATGAGTTTGCCATAACTATTTTATTAAGCAAATGGTTACAGTGTCCAAAGTAAATAGTTCTTTCCCCTCCCTTACGTTATTTTACTTAGATATTCATACACGGTAATCATTCCTTCATTAAAAGTAGTTTCTTTTAGGCAAAATAAATTCAGTTCTCTTAAGCTTTCCTAAGAAATTCTAAAGACCCATTATTATTTTGGTTGGCTCTTTGCCTTTTACATTTGGAGGGAGCATAATCCTTCATGGTATTATTTTCAAGAGAAGGCACCAGAAATGTGCATGATAATTTAATGATTCTTGGAGAGGGGATGTCTCTGCAGCATGTGTTGCATGCAGTTTTGTTGTAGCTGAGTTAGTCCCAGGATATCAGAGAGACAAACTTGTCTCTCTTATCAACAGAAATATTATCTCAACTACCCTGTCCCTCTAATACAGCATATTGCATTTAGACTGCCTGTGTGCCTCAGCAAACCAAAAACTTAAGCTATGTCTTTGAAAGACTGGAACCATAGCAAGTTGTCTGTTTAACATTGTGCACAAATCCAGAAAATGTAATGCACATTATATAACATTATGGAAAGGGACTTTGTAAAAGAGAAGTTAAAGCCAAAATGTTCACAAGTGTCCATTAAGTTGGGGTGCCTCAACTTTTGGATGTCCAACTTGAGACATCCAGGGACTGTTTTTCAAAGGCGCTAAGCACCTACAGAGTTTCCAACTGAAGCCAATGAGAGCTCAGTATTCTCAAAAATCAGACCCTAGGTATCTGAAGCTGGGCACCCAATAATTGAGGCACTCAAAATTAATGGACAGTTTGAACATTTTGGCCTAAGTGACTTGTCCAAAGTCACAAGAAACCCTACGGCAAATCCATAAAGAAAAAGAATTCAGGTGTCCAGACTTCTAGTCTTGTGCTGTAGGCACAAGAATTGACTTTCATTTTTAGCCTCCAGGCTTTCATTTACTATTAACTTACATTAAAAAGCCTCAGACTATAACTTTACTATAACACTATGTATAAAGTTTTTAATGAGTTTTTGTTTATTTGCCCGAGAAAGATCAGATGGCTTCATTCCAGATTTCCAGTGGCAAAAGAGTTGTAATGGTGATGTCCTGGTTTGAGTGCTTTCTAGCTGAGAGACCGCATGTATCATCAATAAAGTTGTAACAAGCTGGACGGCTCTCACTAGCAATACCTAGACTTGACTGACAAGTGCTGGAGACAAGGGGATATCACTGCCTGACCTTTTACTTCTGAATTCACTCCCAACCATGGCTCTGAAAGACCTTGAATCCTCCTGAACTTCGGGGAATGGTGCAAAGCAAGGTATTTTTTGAGGTTTCTTCCAGATGAGAGTGATTGTGTGTTACGTGTGTGGGGCGAGTCTATTTATGTTCTTTGTATTATGTTAGATGTTCCTAGACACCAATTGTTAGAGGCACTTTTTGGAACTTAAAAAAATAATTACTTTAAAGTCTTTAAAGAGGGCTGAGATATAGGACAGGAATCCTGCTTGTTAAATGACGTTATGTTTCATTTTATAATGAAATGATCAGTTTTTAATGTAAACTGAAATGGGGCAGCATGCAGTGTAAGACCACTGACTGCAACAGGTGGCGCTCACCTTAGGTAGCAAAATGTGACATTGCTATCATCGAACTTCATTACTGCAAGTATTCAAGGCACTTCCTCTGGTAAATACAAAGGACTAGGAGAGAATACTGAAGATACCAAGGTGTGTCAGGTAAAACTGGCAAGTTTTTCAGTACCACCATTCTGTATCCAAATGCAGAGTTCTCAAAAAGAACTTCCCTGCACCTAGACTACATTGCTGGTGACTGGGACCTGCAAAAAGTTCACACACAAGTTTCCTTTAAATTGTGACTACACTGTTAAAGCAAAAACTACACTGATCCCCATTGTTACATTGGTCACACTTTATATTAAGGGTCCATTTATAAAGGATGTATAAAAATGTTTTAAATATAATACAAACATGAGCAGTATGTGATATAGATAGTTATACACACATCAGCTGATGCATATATGGATGTAGGCTATGGCAGTAAGCAAACTACTGAGCTGCTGTATTCTAACAATTGAATAAGCATTTATTAAAATACCTATTAATCATTTATTAACCCTTTTTAGTCTACTGTATTTATAACTGGCATTTTAATAGAAAGGGTGACCACTGCATTTTATCATAGTGAAGCATTCTTCCAGGCTCAGAAAACAAGCAAATTGTTGCCATGGGATATTTAAATACTGCAGATTTTGATCGATATGCATTTATTAATCTAATAATAATTTGCACTAATGTAGCGCCCTCAGTTTCAGGATATCAAAGCACTTTACAAACATGAATGAAACTAACCTTACCATACCTTGCTTGGGTAGGCATATATTGTTATCCTTTTACAGATGAGGAAGGAAATTGAAGTGACAGAGGGAATGCCGTGAAAAATCACACTGCAAATCTGTGGCCGAGCCAGGAACAGTATCTTGGGTTCCTTAAATCACAGGATTGAGTGTAACCAGAAGATTATCATATGCTAAAATTATGCTCTGAGAATTCTCTGGAGCTCCAATAGCTTAATGTCTTTACAGGCACAGAGAGCCACAAGAAAGAGCAGAAATATTGGTACTGTGACCAGGCCACACAGAAACAGTAACAGAATTTTGCCCTTTAAGGTGCTATTTTCTAAAAGAAATTGTGCATACATTCCAGGTACTCTTTTCTTTGTTAAGCTTTCTCGGGGTTCATTAACTTAAGCAACAAGTAAATTTCATAAATCTTAACAAAGGGAAAATAATTATAAACAGTAAGGAAAGAGGTAAAATGATCCATAGAAAAACTTAATTAGATGGTACACGAAGGTCATATAAAGAATCTTACAAATACAATATGTCTGCACGTAATTTCTTTAATAAATGATGAAACAGTGATTTAGGTTTCCTAGATCTTGAACCTGCTCACCCATGGAAAGTAAACAAGCACTTTTTCCATGTATTTGAATGGAAGAATGATCAAATCCTTAACTAGATGTGCTCTGTCACCAAAGAAAATCTAAAGATGTCGAACAGAAAAAAATAAAATGGAAGAATCATCAGTACAGGATAGAAATTTTTTCAAAAAAAGTAAGTGTCTTGACACATAATGTCCACTATTAATTAAGTGGACCCTTTCTGAATCTCCAGAAATAACTTTCACTTCAGATTGTGTAGGGCCCAAAATGTGCTAGGTACTTTAAGTACTTGCTTGAGTTCTACCTTGAACGAGATGCATCTAAATATGCGCTTAAATCTGGTCCTTTATTGGGACCAGAGTAAATCACAGTCCATGCTCTGAAGAGTTTACAATTGAAAAAACACTCCATTCATTCACATCCACCTGGGCAGGAGAAGAAATGGGCTTCTCTCCTCTCTGTGCTCATATCTGTGATCCAGGTGGCTAGCGCGAGGGAATAACAGGTGCCTTGTATTACTTTCTTTTGCTCTCTTGCATGGCTGTGCAAGCTAGGCCATAATCTAACCCAAAGTGACCAGGGCAGTGACAGGCATGTGGCTTTTTTCGTTCCAGGTTTTTTTTTTATTTACTATTATATATATATATATATATATATATATATATATATATATATATATATATATAATATCCCCAACTGCCTCCTACTGGGCCATTATTCATGTCTGATCCAAACCCTATTTCCATACCCAAATTACATTATTTACTGACAATGTATTTATTAGCACCTTTAAGGTGCTGAACAGGTAACTGATAATAAGGCAGCCCTATCCTTCCAAACTAAGAAACATGGCATTATCTATAGTGTACAGATGAAACCATAAAAACAGAAATCCCGTGTGCTGCGCATGGATATTGACTTGCCCGTGCCTTGACAATTTTTGCAAGAATAGGCGACTGACCTGGTGTTCTTAGATAAAATTTTCCAACCTCGCTCTTGTGCAGGGCAATAACTTGAAGCCAATAGTCAAAATTCCACGCCCACAGAAATGGGATGCAGCAACTGCACGGCTACTTTGGTAATGGCTGTGGGGTAGCTCTTTTGTTGCATACGGGCCCTGGGGACAATACTCCATCATTACTGAGGCAAACTTCCCTTTGATATAAATGGGAGAATCTCCTCAAATAGGACTCCATGATGGGCCCTTATATCTTCCATCAGCCCATGTACACAACTCCTATTAACAATACCAGGGAGTTACATTTTTGCCTCAGGAGGTGAGCAAAAGACAATTTTTTAATGAAGGCTAATATTTAAAGCACAGTTTAACATTTTAAAGGAACAGACAACTAGAAATCTAGTAAATTCAAACAACAAAAACGGAAAGTTAAAAGTAGTTTCAGGTACTATCCCTGTCCCTGAGTCCCTGGCCAATTTTTGTGAAAGTTCACAAAAGCAACAGGGAAAACTGGCTAACTAGTTGACCCCAGAGCAGACACATTAAAAATGAATATATGCAAAAAGTTGTCAAATCCACAGAGAAACCAAAATAAATAAAAATAGAGAGTTTTTTTCCTCTAATCTCTTCCAGTTATAATAACTGTAGGCATTGCTTATAACAATAGTAAGTAAAACATTTCCAGGCACAAGTGTGATTTTGAAGTTAATGATGTCCCTTTAATAAAGACTTTGTCATAGAACTATCACAAAGATTCCATTGTTGCAAGAGTTCTGTTGCTAGAAATGCCATAGGACATTTACAGTTAAACAACAAACTCTCTGAAAAATCCATTTCATATCTCAGGGTTTTTAGATAATATTTCAGCTTCCAAGACCTTTTTCTCAAGACAGAAGTTTAGAATAAATATTTTCAGTATGAAAGAGTCAATTTCACAGAAGTGAGGAGAAGAAAAATCAATAATACACTGTAATCATTTCAAACTCTCTACATTATCACTAAAGGCTCAGTGACATCAAATATATCACTGCACACAAAATGTCACTGTATCACTAACTGTGCACTTGAAGCGAGAGAAAAGTCTGCGTGGAATTTGTATGTTCTTCATACAGACCAATGAGCAAGATTCTAAAACTCTTACTTGTGATGAGTAGCACCTTACTCTACTGAACGGAATGGGTCTACTTAACGAGCAGTAAGCTACTTGGTGTGTGTGTCACATTTTGGTCCAATAGGTTTCCAAGGGAGGAAAAGCAATGCAAAGCTTTCGGCGGCATAGTGAAAAGTTGCAGTTCTTCATCTCTGTAACCATATCACACTGACTGAGCCTTCATCTGGTCTCATAAACTAAAGCCTCAACCCTACAAAGAGATGCGTGCAGGTGGATCCTTGAGCCAGTGCACAACCCATTGATTTCAATGGTGCTGAAAGCATATGCATGTGTGTCTTTCTCTAAGCCTCGTATTACAGGATCGGAGGCTAAGCAGAGCGTGGCTGTAAGTACTTGGAAGGGAAACACACTGCTTTTCCAACAGGGGTCGTGGGAAGCGGTGTCAGTGATTCAGAAAGAGGTATTGGGGAGAGGAGGGATAGCTAAGGGGTTTGAGCATTGGCCTACTAAACCCAGGGTTGTGAGCTCAATCCTTGAGGGGGCCATTTAGGGATCGGGGGCAAAATTTGGGGATTGGTCCTGTTTTAAGCAGGGGGTTGGACTAGATGACCTTCTGAGGTCCCTTCCAACTCTGATATTCTATGGTTCCCTCTGAATAACAATTAAACCAGATACCTGACAGTATTATTTTAAGTGCAAGCTGTTGATGGATAAGGAAAGCTCAGGTATAGTTTGCTGTTTGATGCCAGGGCTGCAACACGGCGTTGCTGATGGAAGCCTTGCATGGTTGGAATCCTTGTACTCAGACATGGGTTTAGTTTCACAAACATGTATTTCCTCTTCTGTGCAGCATACAGGTTCCTAGAAATTGCATGTGGGGTTGAGCTAGCATGCTAAAAATAGCATGGAGGCTGCAGTTTGAGCTCTCAAGCCCACCCAACCACTTAGACTTGAGCCCGAGACGCAGCCTGAACTGCAACGTCCACACCGTTACTATTAGCACGCTGCCTCATGCCCATCTACCCAGTCTGGGAAACTTGCTCCCAGTTGCAGAGTAGACATACCCTCTGAGGTGTGGCACAGAATCTCACCCTCCATTTCCAGATCTATTTCCTGAAGAACCTCTCTGTCCCTATCCTTAATTCCCTCATCATCAAATGGACTTTCAACCCCTTTTATACCCCTGGGATGGAGCTAATGTGGCCCTACCTGGCTTTGTAGCCAGGGTGACTCAGAAGAAGAGCTCTGCAGAGCTCCTAGAACCTGACCTCTGCCCCATGAAGTATTCATTGTTTTCATTTCTGCTTCCTAAGAGCTCTGATTTTCCAGTTTCATGTGTTATCATAGCATCTATTTTAATAATGAAACCAGGTGTAATTAAAATACTTGAATATTTACTGTAGATGCCCAGTGGGCTTTCAGGGATATTCCAGTTATAAATAGTAAAGAGACAAATGTATTAATTTGAATCAGATACATTTATTTAATTGATCATAAACAACATTTTAAAACAGGATGATTAATAGACAAATCAGATTTCAGAGTAGCAGCCGTGTTAGTCTGTATCCGCAAAAAGAAAAGGAGTACTTGTGGCGCCTTAGAGATGCTTAGATGAAGTGAGCTGTAGCTCACAAAAGCTTATGCTCAAATAAATTTGTTAGACAAATCAGAAATAGCCTATTTGTCCTTCTGCAGGGATCTGAGGTTTGTTGCTTCAAGTGATAAATACTGGGCTAGATTCCTATTCCCTTATAGAACTAGTCAGTACCAAAAGAGTATCAGACTGCAGCCCATAATAACTAGGAACCTAAGACCACATTGCATAACATGCTCCATTTTATCATGTAATTAGATTTATTAGTATTATCACTGATTTTTTGATGCAACTAGTAGTATTAGTAAATTAAAAGTGCCCGATCCTGCATTCTCTGCACCAAGAACTCACAATGAGGTCAGGAGAGAGGATTCAGAGGGTAATATTTACTGACGAAAGAGTGGGGGAAAAGAGGAACACTGTACCAGGTCCCTGAGCCCAGCTGCTCCCCAAAATCTCTGCAACTGGGGTGAAGTGGAGATGAAATGTGGGGCTCCAGAAAACATGAGGTACCAAGCCCCCAAATTTCTCTCGACGGGCCCAAGGGTAATATAATAAAGTCATAATGGCACCTTTAATATATCAGAGACAGATGTTTTCTTACAATTTCAGCTATTCTTATATTGAAATTTTAACCAAAATTAAAATACTTTCCAGGTCCAAGGTTTGGAATTTGGGCTTTTGAGAAATAAGTCTCAAATCCCACTTACCTTCATACTCACATGAATTACCCTACTGATATCATTGGGACTGCTCATGCAAGTAAGCAGAACAGCATTTGGCCCTGAGTGATGGGGTTTAGTATTAAAAATAATAAATAAGAAGTTTATCTCCACAACAGCTTCTAATTTTAGGATTTGAGACTTATTTCTCAAAACATAATTTTAAAAATATACTAGAATTATTATTCATATAATATTTTGTGATATCTCCTGGGATTATTTTGTGATTTCTCCACAGAGATTGCTACAGCTCACAAACAAATGATTATTGTAGCTATTTTTGTTTTCAATACATTCCTGCATAACACAATATTGATTATTTTAATAAATTATTAAATGTCTTTAATTTCTTTTATTTTTTCAATATAAATCTATTTATTATAGGTCTGATTCTGCCATACTTACTTAATTAATGATATTTAACTCCTTGAACAATCCCATCACGGTAACCACTCATCCTCTACTAATGATTAATTATCTGTCTAGTGCATTTGGGCGTAAAACCGTTTAAAACAAAATTCAGACTTTGAAACAAACAGCAAAAGAATTCATTCCCTCCACCTTTTTCCAAACCAAAAAGGAAATTTAACCTACTCAGGTAAACTCCCTCAGCAAATCCTAGTCTCCTGACTAAAGCAAGTGGCCCTACTAAAGTACAATCATTGCTTATTTATCTCTCTCAGCATTTAAATATACAATTTATTAATAAAAGCACTTAGAGAACAATGATAGATGTAAATGTACATGTAAATCAGGTAGCTGTAAAGGTACAAATTATTATTTATTATTAGCTTAGTGCTCTAAAGCCCAAGTTTTGCAAAGCACTTAAGCATGTGATTAAGAATGTGAGTAGTCCAAATGAATAAATGGACTACTCAAATACTTAAAGGTAAGCACATGCTTAAACAGCTTACTGAATCAGGGTCAAGATACACTTGCACTGTACAGCAGAAAACTGTGCTAAGCAAACAATATGTTCCGTTCCCTGAAGGATTTACGATCTATGGGCACAATGTGGTATAATAAGGACAATCAGAATGATGATATGTTGGCAGACTGTCATTACAGTTGGAATAGGTTAAGGAGCAGGCTTTAAACGAAGGTCTCCTTGCCCCCCCAAAATAGGTCAAAATTAAGAAATACCAGTGCAGAGTCCAAATAAGGAAATGTTCTATCTCTATGTTCAATATCAAAGCATTTTTATATCTAGCACTTATCACCTTAGCATCTAGGCATAGTGCAAGGATTAAAAAAACAAAACAAAGCAAACCACAGTAACATCAGCCTGCACAGTCCGTTCCCCATCCTTCTTTAGATGTGATATTGAATCCTATCATGAATGTGATGTTCCCATAGTATTCTTGTCAGCAAGTTAAGGAAGTATGGGCTGGATGAATGCACTATAAGGTGGGTAGAAAGCTGGCTAGATTGTCGGGCTCAACGGGTAGTGATCAATGGCTCCATGTCTAGTTGGCAGCCGGTGTCAAGTGGAGTGCCCCAGGGGTCGGTCCTGGGGCCGGTTTTTTCAATATCTTCATAAATGATCTGGAGGATGGTGTAGATTGCACTCTCAGCAAATTTGCGGATGATACTAAACTGGGAGGAGTGGTAGATACGCTGGAGGGGAGGGATAGGATACAGAAGAACCTAGACAAATTGGAGGATTGGGCCAAAAGAAATCTGATGAGGTTCAATAAGGATAAGTGCAGGGTCCTGCACTTAGGACGGAAGAACCCAATGCACCGCTACAGACTAGGGACCGAATGGCTAGGCAGCAGTTCTGCGGAAAAGGACCTAGGGGTGACAGTGGATGAGAAGCTGGATATGAGTCAGCAGTGTGCCCTTGTTGCCAAGAAGGCCAATGGCATTTTGGGATGTATAAGTAGGGGCATAGCGAGCAGATCGAGGGACGTGATCATTCCCCTCTATTGGACATTGGTGAGGCCTCATCTGGAGTACTGTGTCCAGTTTTGGGCCCCACACTACAAGAAGGATGTGGATAAATTGGAGAGAGTCCAGCGAAGGGCAACAAAAATGATTAGGGGTCTAGAACACATGACTTATGAGGAGAGGCTGAGGGAGCTGGGATTGTTTCGTCTGCAGAAGAGAAGAATGAGGGGGGATTTGATAGCTGCTTTCAACTACCTGAAAGGGGGTTCCAAAGAGGATGGCTCTAGACTGTTCTCAATGGTAGCAGATGACAGAACGAGGAGTAATGGTCTCAAGTTGCAGTGGGGGAGGTTTAGATTGGATATTAGGAAAAACTTTTTCACTACGAGGGTGGTGAAACACTGGAATGCGTTACCTAGGGAGGTGGTAGAATCTCCTTCCTTAGAGGTTTTTAAGGTCAGGCTTGACAAAGCCCTGGCTGGGATGATTTAACTGGGAATTGGTCCTGCTTCGAGCAGGGGGTTGGACTAGATGACCTTCTGGGGTCCCTTCCAACCCTGATATTCTATGATTCTATGGTTCTATGTCAGTTCTCTGTTCCATTCTAGTTTCTAATCTAGTTCCTAGTTTGAGTGTGCCATACATTTTTTTCTGTTTTGTTTCTTTATGGTCATTGGCCTAGATCTTTGAAACACAGGCAAAAAGGTGCATCCAATGTTGCCAACTCTCACAATTTTATCGCAAGTCTTGCAACATCTGGCACTTTGCTTAGTGCCCTATCTCTAGTTATAGAATTATTAAACGAAAGCTGCAGTTCTCACATAAACAAGCACATTTCTAGCCCTCATGGTTGCAGAGAAAAGCGTGAGTACACCCTGAAGCATAAGAAACCAAAAGGCAAGTAAATAAGAAACCCCACATTGTTTTTATTAATAACTTCATGATTTTGGTGGACCAACATGACTTTTGAAAGTTTGGGGTTGGCACTACAGTACATCTTACAATGAGTAGAAGATAGACTGACAGGATAGAACTCCTTAAACCCCTTTGCAAACAGGTTGCAGAATCTTGGACCATTCCAGAATTCTACTCTTTTCTTGATTTTCCAGACTTCCTTCTCCCAGAGTTCACACTGGGGATTCTCCCTGTACTCCTGCCTTTGGAAGGGTTTTAAAAACTAAAAAGTTGTTTATGTGCTACACATGCTATAGAAATGCTACTTTCTGAAGTTTACCTGAGTACCTACCAGTATCTGTCAACCGCCAGACAGAATTTCAGGGTAGATTGTTTATATGCAGGAACTTCTTGAAGCAGGCTACTTGGATCTAGGCCATTTTGTGTGACTGATGGCAGTTTATGTCTCTCATGAATGTAAACTCATTCGGGGAGAGAGCTGGCAAATGACCTTTGAGGAGGCAGATGATGTGCTGATTGAGCCGCAATTTGAATTTCATAGTTCTGTTTAAGTTGACACAATATTCAAGAATGCATGAAAAACTCATTGATGAAAGCAGCTGGCAAGTGGGAGGGGTGGATGTTGGAGGATGAAGAATCTTACTGTAGAAACTGAGACTAAAAGGAGTAGAGCGTATTTGGGGGCGGGGAGGGGGGAAGAGCCCTGACTTGTATTTCTGTAGGAGAATAATTAACGCATGGATGAAGCAGATAGTCTAAGACTTTTAGTAGATTGGTAGTGTTTGGTCCATAAATACTTTCTCATCCTTATAGAGGACAGAAAAATAATGAAATTAGAGAAGGACTAGGATTTCAGGAAAGAAGGAATGGACAAAGGCAAGTGAAAGGAATAGGGACTGGAAAACATCCAGAACAATTTTATTTTCCACATGACCTGCCCAATAGCACAATGCATGTAGAAAATGGATTTTAGTCTGGGAATCCAGTTTAGGTTTGGGATTATACAGACACTCCGTGTCTGGTTTAAATTGAATGTACCGTACATTTATCTGATCTGAGGGAAAGTGAGTGCTCCCTACCCAGGAGGTTTTCCGTCATCTCAATTGTTGGGAATGCCAACGGAAAAGCACCAGAGGGACAAACTTTTCCTTAGGAATCTGGAAAGAGTCAATTTGAGCCCTGGCTTGTATTTCTATAGGAGAATAATTCACTCATGGAGGAAGCAGCTATGCTAAGACTTTAAGTAGACTAGTAGTATTTGGTCCATTAATATTTTATCAAACACTTAGGGCAGATCTTCAGCTGGCATAAATGGATTTAGTACACCTGACTTCAAAGGAGCTATTCCAATGTACACCAGCTGAGGATCTAGAAATTAGTTTTTCCAGATGTTCGCATTAGCATTAGCTATTAGAATCATGCCTAAGCAAAGGAACAGGTAAGAATCTCACAGACATAAAATTTGCTTAATGCTGGACGCAATTCTACAGCGCTATTTCAAGCAAACCAAGTCCTCCTCCCCACACACACACACTTTCAGCAACATAAATTTTGTCTATCACCACTGGATGGCACTCTTGCATGACACAGAAAACAAATACCTACTAATCACAATAGTGAAATCCTATCTCAATCTGTTACTTTTTTAAGACCTGAAATCGTTCAGTCCTAAGAGCCAAAGCCCACAGCATGCACTGAAGGTTAACTTTCACCAAATATGTGAAAACTCTATGAAAGGATCAATTAATGTATGTGGGAGAAAATCTACTTCTAACATTTCTTCAAACAGTAAACTTTCCAAGGAAAATATTTGTTAAATGCTGGGCTGTGGAACTTACACTGTGGTTGTAGTTGAAATAGAAAACAGAGTACAGGGGGAGGAAGGAAATCTTTTCCGACCCATCTCCCCATCCCCCAGTACAAAGAACCTAATCAAAAAGTATTTCAAGATCTAAACAACTCCCCACCCAAATTATTCTGGAGGTGTACCAAAAAATACAGGGGGTGGGGAGGAATACAATGAATAGACAGGCAACACAATTCTTGGCATCCCTCAAAGAAGCAGTATTTGGGGGGATTCATTTCATTTGTTTTCTTAAATTAATTTGGTTACAATAGTAAAAGGTAGCCTTTCCATGTTTTTTTTATTCTATAATTTTGTTTACCCATCACTTAATAAACAGTGAGTCAATGTTCCATAGCAGGGGTGGCCAACCTGAACCTCAAAAGGAGCCAGAATTTTCCAGTGTACATTGCCAAAAAGCCACAGTAATACGTCTGCAGCCCCACATCAGCTCCCCTACCCTGCTCCCAGCGCCTCCCACCTGCGGATCAGCGCCTTCCCCTCCCTCCCCACACCTCCCGATCAGCTGTTTTGTGGCCTGCAGGAGGCTGGGGGGGGGAGGGGAAGAGCGAGGGCACGGCAGGCTCAGGGGAGGGGGCGGGAAGGGGTGAAGGGGGTCAGGGCCTGCGGCAGAGCCAGGGATTGAGCAGTGAGCCCCCCCTGGCACATGGGAAAGTTGGCGCCTGTAGCTCCAGCCCTGGAGTTGGTGCCTAAAAAGGAGCGGCCTGTTAACTTCTGAAAAGCCGCATGTGGCTCCGGAGCCAGAGGTTGGCCACCCCTGTTCTATAGTAAAGGTCCAAATCACTTTCTTTTACACTAGTGATACTGAAGTGTTTGGTTTTCGTATCATAAAACACCATGGATGAGATTTTCAAAGCCACATAAGAGATTCAGATGCACATTTCCCATTGGAATCAATGGGAGTCCTGCTTTTAAACCCCCTAGGCAACTTTGAAAGTTTCAGCTTGTTGCTTTTTGTTTGTTTTTGTAAATGATGCATCCATTGTTTCAAGCTTTTAATGTAACTGTATATCTCAGTAATAAATTAGGAGTATTTTGCTCCCACTTTTCCCATACAAAACCTGCACTGCCATCAATGGACATACCACAAGTGAATCAACAGAAGAGTATGACCCTGAATTTAACTGTGTGAGAGTGAGAGAACCGTTCTGTGCTAAAAGAACACAAAAAGCTCAGTGCATATTTCAGTTTGAGTGCCATCATCATAACCATTATCCAAGTGCTTGCCGTCTGCGCAAAATAAAACAGGTGAACTGCACTGGCTTTGGTTGCTTTAATTAATAAGAGATAATCAGATGGAATATTTCTATTGGTCCAAAATCTATCCGGCATTATACCTGCACAACACATTCAAGACAGTGTGGTTACACATGTGTAGGAGCAAGCAGAATTTGGTCAGTACCATTTAAATTAGGTTTCAGAGTAGCAGCCATGTTAGTCTGTATTCATAAAAAGAAAAGGAGGACTTGTGGCATCCGATGAAGTGAGCTGTAGCTCACGAAAGCTTATGCTCAAATAAATTTGTTAGTCTCTAAGGTGCCACAAGTACTCCTGTTCTTTTTGTCCAGGTATGAGTTAATGTCATGCAGGCAACTTTTAAGAAGCTGTTAAAAATTGAATACATAAGAGTCTGGCTGACTTTTTCCTCCAAAGACAGAAAAGAATAAGCTTAACTGGTTGGTTTCTTTAATAAACATTACCTTTTTAACAAAATACCACAGGCCAAATGCCAAGATATATGTCATTTACTTTGAGAGTTGGGGATAAAAGTGGTAATAAAAAAGGCCTTTCCTCAAGAAATGTGAGCCTTAAATAAAACACTGTTAATATTCTGTATTTTGTTCTTTTCAACAATCCAAGAAATAGTGTTCAAAGGATTCAAAATCAAAAAGAAAAATCTGAAGATTCTTTTCATCAAATGGAAGGAAACCTTCCCCCTCCCATTTCTGAATTTTAGTGCTTCACTAATCTCTTTTACTGAGAAGTCAGTCTTCACCATTTGCTCTGGTGAAATCAGAAAGTACCCAACAATATTAACACAAATTGTACTTATCTTTTTAAATAAAGGGAAGTATAAAATCATTAAGATATCTTCTGTCTCTCAAATTATCATGTTTTAGTCTGAACTAAGCAGTCAGGAAAACAGAACGGAGAGAGTATTTATAGCGTCAGTGGGCAAATTTAACAGAAATTACCTTAAATGTTATAAGTATGTGAGAGACCAGATTGGATCACAGCTGGTCCATGAAGGAGTAAAAACTCGGAATAAAAATAAATCAGTTTGAAATGCATCTGCTATACTACAAAACCCAAGAAATGAGAAAAAGAGAAAGACAACTTCTGCTGCTGTCAGAAACGGAACTGCCATTTTATTTTCCACTGCATCACACAACTGACTTTCTTCTTCCCACAGGAGGCCTGGTGCCAGCACGCCCCCACCCCCCCGTGGAAGCCTGGGGCCCCACACAGCCCTCCTGCGGGGGGAGCTGCGTAGGGCACCAAAATAGCTAGGCATGGCCCTGCCTGCGGATCAAGGGCACCAAAAGGAGAGCTGCCTTCACGCTGGAGAAGTGAGTGGCGATCACTGTGGAAGCTGGCGACTCCAGACTGCTACTGATCAGTTGCGAATCAGTTTGGAGTTGGAAAGTCCACCGTGGAGGCTGCAGTGATGCAAGCATGCAAGATCATTAATTGCATCCTTCTACGAAGGATTGTGACTCTGGGCAATGTGCAGGAAATAGTGGATGGCTTTGTGGCAATGGGATTCCTTAACTGCAGCAGGGCAATAGATGGCATGCATATCCCCATTTTGGCCTAGACCATCTTGTGACCGAGTACATCAACAGAAAGGGCTACTTCTCTAAGGTATTGTGAGCACTGGTGGCTCACCAGGATCATTTCACCAACATCAAAGTGGGGTGGTCAGGGAAGGTCCATGATGCACGCATCTTCAGGAACACTAGCCAGTATATAAAGCTGCAAGCAGGGACTTTCTTTCCAGATGAGAAGATTCCAATTGGGGATATGGAAATGCCAACTGTGATCCTGGGAGACCCAGACTACCCTTTGCTCCCGTGGCTTAAACCAGAAACCTTGACTGCAGTAACGAGCACTTCAACAACAAGCTCAGCAGGTGCAGAACAACTGTTGAACGTGCCTTTGGCAGATTAAATGGTCACGGGTGCTGCCTTTTTGGCAGGTTAGATTTCAGTGAGGAAAATATTCCCATGGTCATAGCAGCCTTCTGTGCGCCGCGTAACATTTGTTAAACTAAGCGAGGAAAACTTCCGCAGGTGTAGAGCGTTGAGACGGATTGCTTGGTGGCTGCTTTTGAGCAGCCAGATACCAATGCTGTTAGAGGGGCAAAACAGGGGGCTATTAAAACCAGGAAGACTTTGAAGGAGCATTTTGACAATGAATCCCAGTAATGTGTCTTTCTGTAATGCACTGGGCCACGCATTGTTTTTTAGCATCGTTGAATGACCCTTGTAATGATTGCTGTGTGAGCATTAATTATAGTTTGCAAATGTACCGATTGCCACTGTGTATGAATTTCAGCAGCTACCGCTGTGTGTAGGATACAATTAAAGATTCATTTTACTTCTAAAAATACATTTTTATTAAACAACTATACAAACATTACAGTTTTCTAGAAGGGACACAACAATGTAGAGCACTTTCTGAAATGAGGCTCTCACAGCTGGGTGAATGTCCAGCTATCATTGTGAAACATATCCATCGGGGTTCAGTGCATTGGGTACTGCAGTGGCCCGTGAATATGGGAAGCATGTGCAGGGGAAGTTTGGGGAGGACATGAAAGGCCTCAGCATGTCAGGGACCTCAGCATGTCAGTTTGGTCCTTGAGCAGCTGTATCATCCATTCCTGCCCCTCTTTCCTCTCCTGGCTATCTATTTTCAGTTTTTCATTGATTGTCTCTCTCCATGCTCTCTGCTCGTTATCGGCAGCATCAGATGATTGCAGCACCTCCCTAAATATTACTTAGTCCTTACTCCTCCTTGTTCATCTCCTTATCAGACCGAGCTGCTCAGCTGGTGTGCAGGAGGAGACCCTCAACGGCACATCTGCAGAAGCTAAAGAAACAATAGGCAGAGGCAGTACTGTGAGGGCACTCAACACCTTGTTTTACCCAAGTTAGATATACCACTCTCTCTTGGGGAAGAAACAAGGCAGCCCTCCCAAGAAACCTGCAGCTGAGGATTGCAGAGTGCCTCCAGGAAAGTTTCCTAGAGATCTCTATGGAGGATTCCTGGGACATCCCAGTGTGTGTTAAACTTTTATACAGGGCTCCCTCTGCCTAGCTGCACAAGGGAATGAGAAGCAGATGCTAATGTTGGATATTTCTATCCCTTACCCCTCTTCTACCCTGTTGAAAAAAAATGCTCTATCTCAAGTCTCCCTGCAGTATCAAAGCAAAATGAGTACTTACTGGAGCTCTCCTGCATCAGGCACGCCAAAGCCTGAGTGCCGGGACGGGCTAGACCCCTATGGAGTTAAAAAGAGGTCCTGGCTCACCACACCACCGGATGACCCTGTCGCCTTATCCCCCATACTCCTCCAACTCCACTTCCTCATCTACCACTTCCTCCTCAGAGTTCACTTCGCTGGCTGCTGTCTCCAACCGTCCCCTCACCCCACCCCTGAAGTATTCGTGGGGCTCTTGGTGGTGAAGATGGGATTGCCGCCGAGGATGGTGTGCAGCTCCCGTAGAATTGGCATGTCTTTGGTGACGCACCAGACCAACGATTGGCCTCCCTTGCCTCCTGGTACATCTGCTTCAGCTCCTTGATCTTAGCACTGTCCTGCTGTGTGTCCTTTCATGCTCCTTCTCCATGCCACAAGCAGTCTGCCCCATGGCTGGAGTAGAGCTGCAACTGCAGAGCCGCCTCTCTCCACAGACTCAACAACACCAGTGTACTCCACGCAGGAGCGCATTTGCTGCAGGGAACTGGCATGGCCATCTGGGGAGATCTGATGTGAGCTGGCCACACTGAGCCAACAGGAAGAGGAATTTCAAAAATTCCTGGGACTTTAAAGGGAGAGGGTCATATGCCTGATGCAGGGCAGCAGAGTTCAAACTGGTGACTAGAGCAGCCACAATGGGCGTTGTGGGACACCTCCTGGATGTCACTTAGGGCAACATAAGCAACGCAGTGTCTACACTGACATTGCGTCACTCTAACTTCGTCGCAAAACGTTCTATGCGTCTTGTTGAGGTGGTTTTATTATTTCGGGATAACAGGAGAGTTAAATCAGTGGGAGGAGCATTGCAGTATGTACACCTCCACTGTTTTGTCTATGAAAGCCACCTTTTGTTGACAAAACTGTGTAGTGTAGACATGGCCTTAGTCTATGTGCAATACAAGGAGCAACACATACTGGTACTAACTAAAATGTTGTTATAAAGTTGTTCTTTATTAAAATTATATCATGTTTGTTCTCACAACATGCACAGATCTATGCTCGATCAGTGGGGTGCTCCCTCTACAACTCCATTCTCCACTCACTATAATAAAATTAAAACAAAATAAAACTGTTTTCAGCCTTAACTATTGTAGTCAGTGCCAGGTACCTACTCTGATAAATCTGAGCAGTCCAAGGATTCTAAATGTTTAAGATAACACAAAACATAATCTACAGATCCTTTTATATACACCCAAGAAAAGTATCTAAAGATACTCCAAAAATAACAGGCCTTTGGAACAAACATATTTATTCTTTACACATTATTTACCAGAAAAGTACAGCAGCAAAACAAACATTCTCAGCAATTCTGAGACTTCCTTAGGAAATTAAAATTGCTTTTTCATCCCCAAGAATTGCAAAGTAAAAGGTTGTGTCAGACTATCCTAATAAACACTCACTCACTCACTCCAAGGATGGATCACTTGAAATTGACAATTTCTGTTCAATCCCTTTGAGGCATCTGGTATCGACCACTCTCAAAAGACAGGTGTGGCAAGATGGCTGATTTTAGTCTGGTGGATCCTGCGCTTTTCTTGGTGGGGAACTAAGATGCCACCCTTTGCCCCTGCTTTTGGGTGCCAAGGGCCCCGCTACTAGTCTGAGAAGGTGGCAGAGGAGGGAAGCCGGGGAGTGGTCTGGGTTTGCTCCTCGCTCTGAGTCCCAGCCCCTCTCAACCCCTTTGGGTTTCTTACCATCGTCCCCCTTAGGTGGGGTTACCCTCAGTCCTTAGATGCTGGGGGGAAGGGAGTCTCCCTGTCCTGCTGGGGTAGGGTCTCCCTTACTTCAATTCTCAGGTCTTCCAAATCTCTCAACATACCTCTAAGCTCCCATCCTTCCTTCTCCCTCCCTGTCTGCCTGACACAGGGGGTTTTATTAGATTCCTAACAGGGCCTTAATTGACTGCAGGTGCTCCAATTAACCTGCAGCCACCTTCCCTAGTCTACAGGGAACCATGCCTTAATTAGCCTTGAGCTTATATATTTCCCCTCTAGCACTCTCCCACTGCTCCCTGGCCCTCCTATATCACATAGGGTACTGGGCTAGATGGACCACTGACCTGACTCAGTACAGTTATCCTTATGTTCTTGCCCAAGGTCACTCAGAAAGCCAGTGACAGAGGCAGGAATAAATTCAGGTCTCCTGAGTCCCAATCCAGTACTCAATCCACTAGACCACAAAGAATTCACCACAAGCAAGTGATTAGTTACTAAAAACATAAAAATAAATGTGCTGTGAAGATTACAACCAACATCAGATAAAACAGTAAGAGACAACCAAATGTTGATCACTGAATTAGAATCATATTTTACTTCCTTGTGCATAAGACTTTACTTTTTTTTCTTGCATCATAAATACAAATGGTACTAGTCCATGGTCAGTAACTTGACAAATTCCTCCTCTCGTCTTCTGAGCTGTATTTTTGTTTTGTACAATACACTGATAGCTATTTCACATCTTACATCACCTGCCATTCAAGCAGGGGCCAGCAGTCCACAATCAGTTACTAACAAGTGTCAACAGCAGTATTAATCTTAGAAACAGGCAGGGGTACTGGAACTCAAGGTGCTTGGGGTGTGGCAGCACCCCCTCACTTGAAGTGGTTTCCATCATATACAGGGTTTCAATTTTG
Source organism: Lepidochelys olivacea (assembly GCF_965140295.1). NCBI lineage: Eukaryota > Metazoa > Chordata > Testudines > Cheloniidae > Lepidochelys > Lepidochelys olivacea. The sequence goes on along the minus strand of NC_140413.1, from coordinate 175,971,341 downwards.
TTCAATGGCTTTCAGCACCCCCACTATAAAAATTGTTCCAACACCACTGGAAACATTTATATCTGAAAGCAATATCTACCAAGAAAGTTAGCTGATAACTATCACTAATGGCTTTTATCAAAACTATATGCTTTAGCTGAGATTTCAAAGGGAAAATGATATAATGAAACTGTTAGCTCGAGAGAAGAAAAGAAGGGCTTACATGGGTCATACAATTCCTCCCTTTCTTTCCTTCAGGATAATACCCGGAGTGCAGTACAAATGCCACGTGACTGACACCAAAGCGATTATTAAAGACTCTATGGTAGAGATACAAGGGTGATTCTGTGGATCTGCTTCATGTACTATGGAGTTGCCCTATTATAAAAGACTTTTTTTAAAAAAGACCAATGCCTAAAACCTCTCTAATCACTTGCCTTGTATATTATATCCCCTTTTCCCACCTGCTGTCTTCGTAGTTTTAGACTGAAAGCATTTTTGGTAAGAAACTGGTTCTTCTGTGTTTGGAAGATGTCTAGAAGGTTTTCATATTACAACACCATCTGCATTATCTGTTATTCCCTAAGAAGCAACAACAAAAATACCAACACTTTGCATTTCTAGACTGTCTTATTTTGTTCAGTGACTAAAAGTAATTCACAAACATTAAGGGCTTGTCTACACATACAGCCCTGCAGCAGCACAGCTGCACAAATGTAGCGCTTAATGAAGATGCTACCTAGGCCGATCGGAGAGCTTCTCCCATTGGCGTAGGTGCTGCACCTCCCCAAGAGGCGGTATCTGTGTCAATAGGAGAAGCCCTCCTGTCAACAAAGCGCTGTCTACACAAGGAGTTTGGTCGGTATAACTACATCGCTCATGGGTGTGGGTTTTCCAAAGAGGTCAGAAACGGACATTGGGCTAGGACCTGGGATCCTAGTCCTACAAGTGACCTGACTGCATCCATCAAAAGCCAGCTGGATTTACCCTTTTAATTTTGCACACATGCGCACACACACAGTGCATGAAGATAATTCTACGCTAAAAGGTGTCAGGCGTGGGATCCTTTTGGCATATATAGAAATACAATTTGCATCACGGGGCACTCTCAGATCACCCTACTAAAAGCCTATGTAAAGCCTAGGAACACGTTTGCCTAGATTCGTGCTTGCAACCTACAGAAATTATGCACTATGGTATTTTATTGCCAAGTGTTTAGGTGGCAGACTGAGGCTTGTTATCCTCCTGCTGTATCCACAAGGGACAGCACCCTGCTCTTTCTCTAAAACGGCAGCATGCAGCTACCCCACAATCCCTTTCCTCAAGTTCCCATCCCAAATTCAATCTCTTCCCTTTCTCCCTCTCACACTTATCTCTTCCTTACCTAAGGTCCCCAAGCTTTCCTTCCCCTTCCCAAGAGATGAATAAACTCATTTCAGGGTTCTTCCGTGATCATCTCTCTGTCTTCCTCAGAGCCAGAGATACTCAGTCCACAAACAGCACTATTAGAGTTGATTAAAAAACAAATCTACAAGAGCTTCTCCTCTCATTTCTTCATTTCCTATACTACCTTTACCACAAGCTGTCAAATCCTAAGAATTCCCAGTTACACAGGACATCAAAATTACTAAAAAGGCTACTGAACATAGATGATTTATTTAATATGAAGGAATTTAAATGTACAAGATGATCAATGTCAGAATGAATCATGACTCTACAGAAACTTAATTTATTTTTAAGTACAGTTAAAGGAATCAAGTATCAAAGGCTCTGTTTCAACACTGACAAAATCAATGAAGCTTTAAGGCTTGACCAAGCATCTTTGCAGCACTAAACCCAAAGCCTTTCCTCTTGAGGTTACTGACTGACAGGATTAAATACATTTTTTAAAGTACTAGCAAAACTTGGGGTAAAATCAACCCTAAATTTAGATTGATCACACTACTGTAACCTATGTTTACCTACCATAGCTCTTGAGCTACTTGTGGCTTCTCATTGCCCTATACAACACTATATCTTTATGTCTAAGCACAATTCTGCAATGACAACGTGGCAGGGGAAATGGTATGTTAAATGATAGACCAACAAGCACCCTCCTCCTCATATACAACGTGTGTGATGATACTCAAAAACCGGGACAAACTCTGAATACCAAACCTTTGTGTAGGTTTTTAACCACCTTTCGGTTTCTCTCTCTCTTTCAGAGGCTGATAAGGAGAGACCTTTATCCCTTTACAAATTAACTTGTTCTAACCCTTACAGATCATCCCTCTTTGCCTTCTTTCTCTCTGTTTTGAGCACTTCCCTCTCATTTTCTATTTTTGACCCAGCGCAACTACGGAAATCTTCCTCACACTTCCATCTCCTCCCCTGCACAACTCTAAGCCCTTTCCCACCTCTATCCCCACAGCCCACATGTTAAATAAGTGACAATGCTCCATGCCAGCTGATTCTCTGACTTACATTAGTTGTTGAATATGGGAGGAGTGTTGCCAGCATTCAAAGTAAGAAATGCTCAGGAAGATTAATTCTGATTATTCGAGAGACAAGGTAGGTGAGGTAATATCTTTTATTGGACCAAGTTCTGTTGATGAGAAAGACCAACTTTCAAGCTACACAGAGCTCTTCCTCAGGTTTGGAAAAACAACTCAGGGTTTGTCTACAATGGAACTTCGTCGGCAAAACTTTTGTCGTTCAAGGGTGTTAAAAAAACCACACCCCCGAATGACAAAAGGTTTACCGACGAAAAGCACCGGTGCGAACAGCACTTTGTTGGCAGGAGAGCTTTCTCCTGCCGACAAACAGCAGCTTCACTGCACAGCCATGTCACTAAAAGCGAGGTAGTGTAGACAAAGCCTCAGAGCGTCACAGCTAAATACAAGATTGAACAGATGGTTTAGCATTGTAATTAGCACATATTCTAAAGGACCATTCAAGGTGGAGTGGCCCTTCGTTTAGCATAAGTAGTTAGCACATAGTCTATCTGTTCCATCCTGTATTTAGCTGTGACACTCTGAGTTGTTTTTCCAAACCTGAGGAAGAGCTCTGTGTAGCTCGAAAGTCGGTCTCTCTCACCAACAGAAGTTGGTCCAATAAAAGGTATTACCTCACCCACCTTGTCTCTCGAATATCTTGGGACTGACATGGCTACATTATTCTGATTATGTCAGATTGCTGCTGAGGCTAAAAAAGTACAGCTGGTCTAGAACTTTTTCATTGAACTTGTTTTGACCAAAACCATCATAACCAAAACTTGTCACAAAAAAGGTTGTTTTCCAAAAATTTCCCACTTAAAAAAAAAAAAGTTAGGAAAAAAAATCAAAATTGTTGAAATGGGATGTTTTATACTTTCAATATGAAAAAAATCACGGTTTTTGGTTCAAAACAACTTTTTTAAAAAAAATGTAAGTAAATGGTAGGGTTTTTTTAATAAAATGGCAAAATTGAAACAAAATGTTTTGATTAACCCAAATAAAAAACAATTTTCAGACTAATGGTTCCCAAAAAACCCCTTGAGATTGACTTTTCATCCCAATTTGGGATAGGACATTTTTTCAAAATCTTAAAAGTTTTCCCAGAATGGGAAATTGTTTTCTGCACAGTTCTACTGATAAGACTTTCTCCCTCAACCAATGGTGCTACCACTGGAATCTGTGCTTTCTTGTGAGCTGAGGTGTTTTATTTAAGGGCCATACCTGTCAGGCTGCTGGCATTGGTCAGGAAAGTACTGGGACATGTCTGGTGGTGTGCTGAACAAGGAAAGAGTCATGGTAAACGCAGCTGTCTCTGTAATTCCTCCTGGCACAGAGCCGATGATTGTACTCCCCCCGCCTGTTAACATAGAACATGGAGGACATGTTGTCCGTCAATACCTGCACCACCAGACCGGACAGTTGGGGAAGGAAGACACCGCAAGCCAGGCAGATGGTTCTGCGCTCCCTGATGTTTATATGCAACGGAAGCTCTTTTTGAGACCGTAACCTTGAGTCCCCAGTGTACCGAGATGTGCTCCCCAACTGAGGTCGAACACATCTGAAATCAGGAAGACCGTGGGTTACAGGCTCGGGAATGGCACACCTTCCAACACCAGAATCGGGTTGGACCACCACTGCCGAGAGGTAAATACCTGCAGAGGGATCGTGATGACCTTGTCTAGGTGATGTCTGGCTGGGAAGTAGACCAATGCCAGCCACATCTGGAGGGGACGCAGCCTGAGTCTCACATGTCAGACAACGTATGTGTGATAAATTAAGGAGCGGAGCTCCCTTTTATGGACACCCAGCCAGTCAGTTAGCTATAAAGTTCCTCTTGGTGGCTGCTTGCTTTACCTGTAAAGGGTTAAAAAGGGTTTTTCTGCAGGTAAAGAAAAAGGAGTGGGCACCTGACCAAAAGAGCCAATGGGAAGGCTAGAACTTTTTAAAATGGGAAAAATCTTTCCCTTTGTCTCTCCGTTGTTCTCTCTGGGCTGAAGAGACCAGGCAGCTGGAATGCTATGTAAAGTTTGAACCAGGTATGAAAATTCATCGTCCATACCTAGAAGAATTCATTGGGACAGGAAATGTTTAGCTAGACGCAATTAGGGTTATTTCTTTTATTTTCTGTAAGGCTTGTGGACGCCTCTGTGCTAACCCCAGATGCTTTTGTTTGCTTGTAACCCTTAAGCTGAAACCCCAAGAAAGCTATTTTGGGTGCTTGATTTTTGGAATTGCTCTTTTAAAATCTAGCAAAAGCCTAAATTCCAGATGTATTTTCCTTCTTTTTGTTTTTAATAAAATTTACCTTTTTTAAGAACCTGACTGGTTTTGTGTCTTAAAAGGTCCATGCATATGTTTTTCAAGTAGCTGGTGGCAACAGCTGGATTTCTCTTTTGTTGTTTTCTTTCTCGGCTTCCCCGAGGGAGCGGTGGAAAAACCGAGGGGCCTCAGAGAAAACTTCCCAACTGAGTTTTTCCAGTATTTGCAAAAGGCAGTTTTTCACTTGGGTGGTGGCAGTGTTCACCAAGCCAAGGTCAGAGAAAAGCTGTCACCTTGGGAGTTTAATATAAGCCTGGAGTGGCCAGCATTGATTTTTAAAATCCTTGCAGGTCCCCACCCTCTGCATTTGAAGTGCCAGAGTGAGCAATCAGCCTTGACAGTATGTGCGTGCTGTCATATGCCCTAAATAGTCTGAGACAGACTGGGGCCATGGTGAGCGGAAGGGCAGTGACACCTGCAATCAGATCTGACATTGCCCTGAACCTGGCATCTGGCAGGAATGCTCTAGCTTGGGTAGAGTCGAGTACCGCTTCGATAAACTCTGTCCATTGGACCGGAATCAACATTGATTTTTGTTCATTTATCAACAGGCCCAAAGCTTGACAGGTGGCCTGCAACATCTTGACGCTGCGCTGGTCCTGGACCCTGGAGTGGCCCTTGATGAACCAGACATCTGAGGTAGCCGCCACTACCAACATGCATTTCATAAACACCCTTGGCGCCATTGCTAGGCCAAAAGGGAGCACTGTGAATTGGTAATGGGTGGTCCCAACTACAAAACATAGTACACATAGTTCACATCTGTGTCCGTTAAATATCAATATGTGAAAGTAAGCATTTTTCCAGTCAAGGGCTGCGTACCAGTCTCCTGGATTCAGGGAAGGAATGATGGAGGCCAAGGAGACCACGCATAACTTCAACTTCTTGAGATACTTTTTGAGGCTCTGCAGGTCGAGGATGGGGCGTAGACCCTCCTAGGCTTTTGGCATAAAAAAATAGCGGGAATAAAACCCTTTCCCCTAAAGTGCAGAGGGACTTCCTCCACAGCTCCTACCCTCAGAAGGCGCTGCACCTCCTGAGCGAGCAGATGCGTGTGAGAAGGGTCCCTAAATAAGGACAGGGAGGAAGGTGGAAGGGGGGATAGAAATAAACTGGAGGTATATCCCCCTGCTATTGTCCTGAGGACCCACTGGTCTGATGTTATAGAGACCCAGGCAGGGAGGAAGGGGGACAAACGGTTGGAAAATAACAGGGGAGCAGGATCCAGGACAGAGGCTGGAAGGTCGCCCTCAAACACACCCTCAAAATGCCTGTTTGTTACCCGGTTGGTAACAGGTGGAGCTCAAGTGAGCTGAGGGTGCCGGCTGATGGCCTTGCCGGCGCTTATAGCCTTTGCCCTTCTTGCGGAAAGGCTCTGATAGAGGTTGGCTTCCTTGCCAGCCCCAGCGTGTATCGGGCCAGGGAGCACAAGGTAGCCCTAAAGTCTTTCAGGCCATGTAATTTACTGTCTGTTTGTTCCAAAAACAGTGCCAGGCCATTGAATGGGAGGTCCTGGATGGATTGTTGAACCTCCGTCGATAGGACCGACGACTGCAACCAGGACACACACCTCATAGAAATAGCTGAAGCCATGGTCCAGGCTGCAGGGTCTGCCGCATCTGAGGCCGCTTGGAGGGCTGCCCTGGTGCCCACAGCACTGCCCTCATCAAGGATAGCAAGGAATTCCTGCCTGGGCTCCTCTGGCAGCAAATCCGCAAACTTGGCCATGGACTGCCAAATACTGAAATCATAATGGCCAAGTAAGGCCTGATGGTTGGCTGGCCTCTCAGCTGGCCTCTTTGCCTCCTTGTTCTTAGGCATCGATCCCGGTTGGCCCTGTCTATTGTGCTTGGGGCAGGGTAGGTATAAAGATACTCATACCCCTTAGAGGGGATATAGTATTTTCTTTCCGCCCACTTGGAGATGGGGGGCAGGGAGGAGGGTGTCTGTCACAGGGCCTTAGTAATTTTCACCACTCCCTCGTGCTCCGGCAATGCCACCTTAGAGGGAGCTGCTGCACTTAGCGCATCAAACAGGGAGCCAAGAGCTCTGCCAGTTCCTTGGCTTCCAGCTCCAGGTTTGAGGCTCTTTAAAAGCTCCTGGTGGGCCCTGGCACCATCCTGGGGAACCAAGTGAAAGGGCCCTGCTATCACGTCATGAGGCAAAGAGGATGAGAAGGAAGGTACAGGTGGGTCTGCCAACTCCACTGCTTCTGCTAGGGGAGCCTCAGCCGCGGCTGGCTGACCTTGGGGAACCTGCTCCAACTCCACGTCTGAGTCAGGGGGCAGGTGGGAGACTGTTGCTGACTGTCTTTCAGATGCCCCCAAGACCGACCTATGCCCCGCGATGGGTGGAGAACCCCCCAGGGGTTCCATAGTTGCCAGGGGGCTGGCCATGGGCGCTGGGGCCATGCTGCCTCTGGTGGCTTAGATGGGAATGCCGATGCCACCGGTGAGTAGCCTTGGCCTGCGGGCAGGTTCTCCTCCTCACCGTTCGAGCCCGAGGAGAGAGAGACTTGTCTGGGGGACCAGGACAGTTCCGAGGCCACTTGTCTACACCAATCCTGTCGGCTCTGGCCATGGATCTCCATTGATTACCTGATGGCTCTCAGTGCCACGACCCAGGTGACCAGTGGCAGTGTTTGACAGATTGGCAACGGTTCCCCAGTGATCAACGCCTCATGCTTAGAGAGTGGTGCCATTCCGTAGATCAGGAGCAGGAATGGGAGCAAGAAGACTGACCTCTTGGAGACCATCAATATGCCCGCTGTGAATCATACCAGCAATCTGGTAATGGGGCTCTGTGGACCGGCATCTTGACCATCCAGAATGGTGCAGTGAGCTGGGAGAGCAGCTCGGACGCTCCTGGCACTGGGGCTTTGGGGACTGGTGCTGCGCCTCTGCGCCAGACCGCTGGCGATCGACACCTAGAGCCCGAGGAACGCTGCCTAAAGTCCAGGGACCGAGGCCAAGAACTCTGGCTGGTAAGCCAACCCATGTCTGGGGGCTGGTGGCGCTGTTCAGGCGAGCGCTGGTGGGGCACCCCCTGAGGCAAGCAGCAGTGCTGCACTGATGGAGACTGCTGGAAGGATCCAAAGGCAGGTTTACCCCTCGAAAAGGGCACCTCAGTGGCCGGCACTGGAAAGGACAGTACGTCCTTAGTGGCCTGAAAGGCCTCTGGCATGGACGGCATCTCCAGGTGCCAAGTGCCTTTGCCACTCCCTGGGGTGGGTCTTGGAGTGGGATTGAAAACTCAGCGGGAGTCGAAGCCTGGCCTCCGTCTGGAAGGAAAGAACTATCCCGTGTGGGTCTTTACTCTCCTCCGGCTCTTTCCTTCCCTTTACGGGACATAGGAGAACACCCCCCTAATGGCCTTTCTTTGCTTTTTAGCCAGTACTGGGGATGGAGAACGGTGCAGGTTGGAGGTCGATGCCGGCGGCACACTCCACACCAAGACCACGGTGCTTGGAGCAGAGTCCAATCTCATCGGCTCCAAGGCCAGTGCCAGGGCTGACTCCATAAGGAGAGCTTGGAGACGAATGTCCCACTCCTTTTTGGTCCACGGCCTGAAGCTCTTGCAAATGTAACACTTGTTGCTCACATGGGTTTCCCCTAAACACTTCAGGCAGCTTTATGGGGATCACTGAGCGACATGGGTTTTTTGCAACAGTCACAAGGCTTGTCCCTAGGCTGAGTCCCATACGGAACTAACTATTTCTAACTTAACACTAAGGAAACTATTAACTATACAACTTTAAACAACTATATACAAAAATTCACTACTAGACATAGGAGAGACAGGAGAGCTTGCTGAAGTAAGGAGACCTTCCAGCACTGTTACTGGCGGTAAGAAGTAACTGGGGGAGGAGAGAGCTGGTGGCATCCCTTCTACAGGCGCATATGCGCGCCACTCCAGACACTGCCAGAGCCAGTCCCCTACGGATACCACTGAGGGGAAAACGTCCAGCAGCGGTTCATGTGGCAAGCACACATCTACAATGGAATGGACATGAGCAAGAGCTTGAAGAAGAAACTCTGCTTCCATCAGACACGTACTTGGATGGTAACTTTTTGTGCTTATGTCCAATTCCTGACACTATTTTGTATGCTACACTATTTCTTATTCTGGCAGGAACTTTATTCTAAGATGTTACTCACTTAACCCAAACGATATTTTGTATTGAAGTTTAACTGGCAGTGTTTCCAGAATACTTATTTTGTCAATCCCAATCCCAGCTCCCTCCTCCCCCAATTTCTTCTTGATATGTAACACTGGGTTTACAGGCCAATGACCAAGAAAATCATTCCTGTCAAATTTCATACCACTCTTGTCTAAATGCAACTGCTGCTATTTATTCTTAAGAGTTTGGAGGCACAACACTGAGATTTTGTCTTTCTGTTTTCTTACCTCATCAGAAAAAAATATGGTTTTAAAGATGTGTACAATACAAAGAATGTTGTAACTGACAGAGGAAAGCTATAGACTGAATTGCAATGCATGAAAAATTAAATTGTATTTTTTTAAATTTAAGAAGCTACTGAACAATAATCACATTTAAACTTAAAATGTTCCCTATACATAAATGTGATTCTATTCCTTTACTATGACTCTGGCATACCATTGTCTCTAAGTGTTTCCTCTATGGAGTCACTTGCAGAGGGTGTTTTCTTATACAGTGATAACTCTAACAAGAAAAACTCCGCTGAATAAGGTACCACTGAGGACCCACACATGAGCATGTTCTTTCTGTTCCAGGTGACCTGCACCAACTTCTTTTGCTTATTATAATTGATTGTAAGATCTTCTCTCAACAGCCCTCTGAACAAGGACCTAGTTTTAAAATGTAACATGATTACTCTCTTGGCTCTCCAAATCAAGGTTTTTTGGCAATTACAAAAATCTTGTTGGCTGTTATGCCTTTTCTTATCTGCCCAAGTAATACTCAACAATGTGGAATTTGCTCCCAGAACACACTAAAAGTGCTAGCACACTGAAGAAATGTTATTTATTCAGTGAAATTTATTTCACTGTTTCATAATATGGCTTATAAGCAATATATTTTTGTAAAATACTTCCAGACTATATTTATAATTGCAAGAAAAATTTACTTAGGGAACAGTTCTCATGAGATGACCTGTAAAATGCCACGCAACAGAAGTTTGTTGGATACAAAGGCATGAAATCTCATGTTTCGAGCACAGAAACATGGAAGTCATGACTCAGATTCTATCTCCATTTTTTAATTGGCAGTGCAACCTTGAGTATGTCAATCATTTTACCCATCTACAGAACATTTAGCTATATCACAGAGGCGACACAAAGCTTCTTTAATTAATGATGTTAGCAAAGTGCCTTGATTATCCCAGACAAAAGATTCTCTAATAGTGCCATGTATTTTTATTACAGTATATATTCTTGCTAAATGTACAGTATAGTATAGATTACTGAAATTTGGAGCTAACTTTGTATAGCGTCAGAAAAGAAAAAGAGAAGTTTAAGTCTGCCCCCACACATAATCCCTTGCACTTAAATTTTAATTTTATTGACTAAATTACAAAACGAAAAAAATAAATTAATTCAGAGCAAGATTTATTTTTCAGAAATTGGACTAGGAATCTAAGCTGTATGTACTTTGCCATATAAACGAGTGTTTCTGTAAGATTCAGTGTTTCAATACCAGCACAACCCATGTAATATTGATAAGGTTTCTGGCAGTTGGCTATTTTGACATGAATTCTAAGGCAGGGGTGGGAGGAAAAGCACATGGAAAGAATGGAAGAGACAGCAGCCAGAGGTCTGATGTCAGACCCTGCTACAGAATGCCTTATTTTTACTGGTAATATACAAATTTTACTGTGTGTACACATTAGGGAGCCAGATTGTGCACAGGGATTTGAAGCAGGAAGGAGAATGAAACATTTGCAGATCTGAAGAGGCATTATATAAGTAGAATTTGCCAGGGGGAGGGGGAGCTTTTACAAATGTGTGTTAGCTTACCAATATCTTGTGATAAAAAAGCTCAGCTGTTTAATTACTTATTTTTTTCTTTTAATCACAAAGTTGTGATTTACAATTTTTAACAACCAAATCTTTAGCTTTGAAAACTAAGGGACCAATCCTGTTCCCAGTATACTCAGTGGGAGTCTTCTTACTTTGATGGAAACAAGATCAGGGCCTAAACCAGGAATATGCAGTTTGCTAAACTCTAGAAAGCAAAGACAACACACCTTACTCAAAATGCAAAATCTTCTTCCTATTCTATAGGCTGCAGTTTGATCTTTAAAAATAGAATTTATTTTAGTTTGATACAGTTTAGCAATCAAAAACAAAAATTCTGATCATACCACAGTTCATAAAAAAGAATTTTACGAAGCATTGGGTAATCTTATAAAAAACAGCAGTTGCTTCTAAACAAGATAACCACTTGGTGGCAGAAGAATCAACACCTTGCTTAAAGACCATTTTGCTCTAAAGAAAGCAGGATTTGTACCGTACAATGAATTATTTGCCAGTAACAAGGTAGATGAAAAATGCGTTGACTCACCATAAATCACCTTCATTACATACCCCTGTCCTCTGGGGCTAACTACTGCAAATTGAGTAGTTTCCATTTTTTGTAAACTGAAAACATTAATTACTGTACACTGAAGATGATAAAAACAGATCATGGTAGTTAAGGTCAAATTTATATATAAATCAAGTTTTGGGAGAAATCATTCATTTTAATGTTTCTTTTAATCACCTCACAGTTCAATAATCTTAATTAGCCTCTTACAGTTGGTATAGCTACTTCCACCTTTTCATGTTCTCTGTATGTATATATATCTTCTTACTATATGTTCCATTCTATGCATCCGATGAAGTGGGCTGTATCCCATGAAAGCTTATGCTCAAATAAATCTGTTAGTCTCTAAGGTGCCACAAATACTCCTGTTCTTTTTGCGGATACAGACTAACACGGCTGCTACTCTGAAACCTGAAATAAACCTGTTTTAAAGATACAGTGAGACTAAGATTTACTTAGAAATGTGCATTGGAGCCCATTACTCTGGTACCTGTGAGTCTTATACCTCTGCAAATAATCAATTACAAGTTAAATAAAATGGAATAGAATATCCCAGAATCCCCTATTGCTCACCAACTCTTTCTCCCTCCTCTCCAAATGCCCTATCAGAAAAGTCATTCCAGAAGGATACCCAAACAAATATAGAAATCAAACAATATGACAGGAATGAAAGAGGAATGGTTCAGGCATTTCAGAATCATTGGCTAGAGGATGGTAGTTACTGAGCCAGGGAACAAGATACTTTTTACATCCTCACTCCTGCATGGCTACTCAAGCGCAGGTCAATAAAACGCCACTAGCAGATGTTTGTCCACCTGTTATGGGTTATAATTTCATGTATATAGTTATGAGGCTGAAAACGTATTCTCATGGCTTAAAGCAAGCCCAGACAAAAACTCTCCAAGAACAGAGAGGCAGTTCACACTTCATCAGGGCAGGTATGGGACAAACCCAGCCCAGCCTCACAGGAACAAAAGACACTGGCTTAGGCAGCAACAAAAGAATCTGTTAGACTCTTGAGGGAGTCACGCCCATTCCTTTGGTCAGTTTGGAACTGCAATGAAGTAATGCTCACCTGACTCTGAAGGGGGAGGGAGAAAAGCCAAGAGGGAAGAAAGGACATGATAAAAGGGAGAGACATTTGCCATGCTCTCTCCCTCTCTTCCACCTACAACTACAGACAACATACCAAGCGACTGAAACGCTGATCAAAGGGAAGAGCCTGGCTGAAGAGGAACCAGCCAGCCTGTGGTGAGAAGCATCTAAGTTTGTAAGGACACTGAAAGTGTTAAGATCAGCTTAGAATGTGTCTTGCTTTTATTTTCATTTGATCAAATCTGACTTGTTATGCTTTGACTTATAATCATTTAAAATCTATCTTTATAGTTAATAAATGTGTTTGTTTATTCTACCTGAAGCAGTGTGTTTGGTTTGAAGTGTGTCAGAGGCTCCCCTTGGGATAACAAGCCTGGTACATATAAATTTCTTTGTTAAATTGACGAACTCATATAAGCTTGCAGTTTTCAGTGGGCAAAACTGGACAATGCAAGATGGAGGTTCCTAGGGTTGTGTCTGGGACTGGAGATACTGGCTAGTATCATTCGGTTGTACAATCCAAGGAGCAGCTTACGTGCCAGAGGCTGTGCGTGAACAGCCCAGGAGTGGGGGTTCTCACAGCAGAGCAGGGTAAGGCTGGCTCCCAGAGTCAAGGATTGGAGTGACCTAGCAGATCACCGGTCTGTATAACACCAGAGGGGAATGTTATAGTAGTTATACCAGCAAAAAAATGCTTTTGACAGTATCACTTGTTTTGTTCAGGGAACTGGGATGAATTATACTAACAAGCGCACTCTTCTGCCAGTATAAGCTGCATCTACACTAAGAGGGTTTACCAGTATAGCTATTACAAACTAGGCCTAAGTGGGTGACTCAGTGTTGCAAGTTTACACAGGATAGCAACCCTGATTCAAAACTAGAAATCAGTTAGGCATATAAAGCATATTAATTGTAATACTAATCAGTTATAATAAACTATTCTGACACTGAAAAAAAAAGGATGGAAGAGATCTTGAGACCTTTCTATATCCCATTTCTACACTTCCGATGGTATTTGCCACTTTCTATCATGACAATACTGCTCTACATTCCTATCTGGGAGAAATATCTTTCTCTTGTCACCTGAACTCTTGCTCACAAAATTGAAAAAGCTTACAGCAAAAGTATAGAAAAGGAAAGAACAAATGCGTATGTGCCTCCTAGAATTATTACAATTAATAGAAGTGACAGTTTGTTACCATAGTAATGAACACTGGAGTTGGTCAAATTTTTAATAAAAAACGGCAACGTTTTGTGCAAGATTTTTTGCGCCTTTTCCAATTGGTTTACCTACAGGATTGAGAGGAAGTACAAGGGTTCCACTCTTCTAGTGACTGGATGATTACCAGAGGATGGATGCTTGTGGTACCATTATTATTAGGACTGTCAATGGCCCTTGTCCTGCAAATAGTTAACTGAGAAACAAGTGAACACACACACACACAAAATCCAATAAAGATAATCCACCATTTGTTGTTTACTCACATGGGGCCTGATCCTGTGTCATACACACAAATTCCTCTTGATGGCAATATGGGATTGGGTCTCCTGTTACCTTCCTGGATCCTGAAATCCATATAGCCCTGTTGGTATTCTGACTCTAATTCTCCTTATGCTTCTCAGATTTAATGCATACATCTGCTAGGGTACTATTAGTTATTTTTAGGACATTAGCTTTTTTTTGTTTGTTTGAGATAGAGTGCTTTGAAATCCTGGTTGGATAAAAGCTGCTGTGAAAGGTGCTATTATAAATGGGCCTTCCCTTCACTAGTATGAACTGGCAAGAGCAATTCTCATTAGTGTCCAGAAGACTCATGGAGGATTATTGAATTTTGCAAGTTAGTAAGTAAACAACCAGTAAAAACATATCACAAGAAATACTTTGGTCATATTTTGACAACTGCAATTTTGTTTTGTTACTATGATAATGTTTCTCAGAACCCTAGCAAAGGCAGGGCCATCCTTAGGCATATGCAACATACGCAGCTGGGTAGGGCACCTGAAAATTTGGGGCACCACTGGGTCTTAGTGTCCACCCATCCGGCTTTCATATCCCTATACGCAAAAAGAAAAGGAGTACTTGTGGCACCTTAGAGACTAACCAATTTATTTGAGCATAAGCTTTCGTGAGCTACAGCTCACTTCATCGGATATATACTATACTGACCCTTCCTCCAGGCTCCGAGTCTTCCTCGGGAGGGGATCTAGGAGTTAAAAGTGAAAAAGCGTTCCAGCCTGCCAGACCTATTAGCACAAGGTTGAAACTGTTAAAGAGCCATTCAAGAGGTAATGAAGCTATTTAACAGGCATTTGCCAAACCCCAGGTATATACTGTCAGTTTCTGAATTTACTGACAAAAACAGTTGTGCATTACTGTAATATTTACTCAGAACGTGTCAGTCTACAGGACCTTAGTTTAAAATTTGCTTTAAAAATATTTCATTAGTGTGTTGGTGAAGATTATAAAATCACATCTCTAAAAAATCCTTGCATACATTTTTAGATGCACAATCATCTTTAGCCTTAAATGCTTGGATCTTCAGACATATCATTGTTTTAAAAAAATCCTTCAAAAGACCACCCTTATCTAAAATAAAAATTTTAATTACAATAGTAAAAAAAAAACTTGATTCCAAAGTCTTCCTGTTCTTTCTCAAAAAGAAAAGGAGTACTTGTGGCACCTTGGAGACTAACCAATTTATTTGAGCATAAGCTTTCGTGAGCTACAGCTCACTTCTGCCACAAGTACTCCTTTTCTTTTTGAGAATACAGACTAACACGGCTGTTACTCTGATTTCTGTTCTTTCTGTCCATCCCTTTCTCCCTTCACCCCCTCTTCCCCTGCCCCCTCCCCCATTGAAGTGATCCCTTAAAGGGACAATACCCCTTTCCTTCCAGATAGCTGGACAAAGAGTTTCCCTTTCTTTACTTCTGACTATCTGATGAACTAGTTTTAAGAGAACCTTTCAGCAAAATCAGTACCTTAGTAAGATATAAAATCCTTTGTTATGCCTAAAATCTTTGGAAACATATTTTTTAAAGTTGGTGAAAAGAAAAGGAGTACTTGTGGCACCTTAGAGACTAACCCATTTATTTGAGCATGAGCTTTTGTGAGCTACAGCTCACTTCATCGGATAAATTGGTTAGTCTCTAAGGTGCCACAAGTACTCCTTTTCTTTTTGCGAATACAGACTAACACGGCTGTTACTCTGAAAACTTTAAAGTTGGTGAAATTTCATAAACATCTCTATTGTTATGGAGATCACACAGAGTAAATTAGTGTTCCCTTTTTCTAAAAGCCGTGAACATTGTTATGAACATTCTAAACCTCTGTGACTGATTAATTTAAAATAATGTCTTTGTTTCACTGAGTTAAATATGTAGTAATCTGGAATGATTACTTTATGAAGCTTAAGAGTACATTTAAAATATAAATTCAGCTTAGAAATACTGATTAAGAAAATGTCAAAAAAGAGAAGAGCTGCATCATGTATTCCATAATATTTAATGTTGTATTCAGCAAGACAGCTGGCTCAACCTTACTACAAAGTTTTTGCAAATAAATGTCTGACAAACTTCAGGGCATATCAAAAAAACTGTGATTGACATTTTTTATTCCCAAGTTTAGTGCTTTTAATTAGGTAACTTCTGCAAGTCCATTATGCATGAGGGAGACGGTACGGGGGTCTCTGCGGGGAACTGTGACTCTCTGCCACCGTGAGGTGGGCCGGGCATCTTCTTATCCTTTGCTTCTTCGTCCCTTCCACTCCCCCTCCCCACCGGGCTGCGAGCTCGGTCTGCTGTCAGGCATAGGGGCACCAGTTTAATAATATTGCGTAGGGCCACATAAATCCTAAGAACGGCCCTGAGCAAAGGTACTATATAAGGATAAGAATTACTTTTTGGTGGCCTCATAATGGATGTGTACATTCAAACTTGTGGTCTCATTATAAACCTACACACTATCATGGGCACCCAGTCAACCACAGAACAATAATTCTCTACCCCTGGAACTCTATATTTAACAAGTTCCATCATGTCTGGTTAGAACTGTAAAGCAATTTGTATTTTCAAAAATGTGTTTCCCTCATGTGGTTCACATTTTGATTCACACAAAAGAAGATCCCATGAAGAAAAGAGAAACTGTATCTCTTTGTGTGAATGTATCAGAACCTAGCTAAACTTCAGTTTGCTAATTGGAATGCTGAATTGTCTCCTCTCTCAGCACAGATTTATACTAGTAGATTGCTGGCTTGAGGCCTTTTATTCTTGAATATTACATAGCAGGGTGGCCAAACTTACTGACCCTCCGAGCCAAATACAACAATCTTCAGAAGTTCGGGAGCTGGGATGCACCTGCTTGGGCTGAAGCCCCAAGACTCCCCTTCCTGCTGGGCAGAAGCCAGAGGGGGTGCATGGGTGGGGGATGCACAGGAGTCACATGCACCCCAGATTTTTGCCAGGACTTGCTGGCCCCGCTCAGTCACATGGTGCCGCCAGAACCTGCTGGAGCCGGCAAGCTGGGAGCTGCAGCCATGGGGAGAGGCAGTGGCAAACAGCTGGGAGCTGCAGGAAGAGCTGCTGCTTTTGCTGTTGCCTCTCCCCACAGAGTTCAAGCAGCAGCCCCTCTCTGCAGCTCCCAGCTGTTTGCCACTGCCTCTCTATGTGGAGCTGCTGAGCATAAAGGGGGGGGCATGACTCAAGCTGTTGGGGGGCCAAACCTTTATATTGTGTGTCCCCCCCCGGCCACTCTCTGCAGCAACCAGTCATCTCTGGCAGAAACCCCTAGCCCCACAACCCTGCCACAGGGCTGAAGCCCTGAGCTCCTCACTCCCAGTCTGGTAGGTGGAGAAGGGTGTGGGGGGGTGTCATGGGGTCTCTGCAAGCTGCACTTTAACTGTAAAAGAGCCGCATGTGGCTCCCAAGCCACAGTTTGGCCACCCCTGCCTTATAAAATGCTTCTTTTCTAAAGCTGACACGTATAGAAACATAATATTTTAGCTTTTGTTTCAGCTTTGTGACTTACTTGTCTAAACAGGAAACCTGCCAAATCTGATGTTTTGAAATGAAGTTTTTAAACACTCTCCCATGCATCCAATTTAGGAATGTTTAGGGACATTTCTTTCACTCACTATTGAAAAGTGTGTGTGTTTTCTTTTACATTTTTTTTTATTTAGCTACTGCAGTTTCAAGGGATGAAGGGAACATACAAAGCTAAAAATTAAGATGGCAAAAAGTAAAACGATATCCTTGAAGTTCAAGTCCAGTGAATGAAACCCAGAAGCAATGGAGCGTAAGCATGCTTGAGAGCCCAGCTTATTGTTAGGACAATTTAGGGTTGTATTTAGGGTTTCCAACTTTCTAATTGAACACCCTTGCCCTGTCCCTGCCAGACCCCTTCCCTGAGGCTCCATCTCCCCTCCCTCCATCACTTGCTCTCTCCCACCCTTCCTCACTCACTCATTTTCACCAGACATGCGCATGGGGTTGGGATGCAGGAGAGGGTGAGGACTCTGGCTGGGGGTGCGGGCTCTGGGTGGGACCAGAGATGATGGGTTTGGGGTGGAGGAGGGGGCTCCGGGCTGGGGGGGTGGGGCTGAGAGGTTTGGAGTGCGTGAAGAGGCTCCGGGTTGGGGTAGGAGGCTTGGGTGAGGGAGGGGGTGCAGGCTGCGCCTGGGGGTGTGGGCCCGGGGATGAGGGGTTTAGGGTGTAGGAGGGGGCTCCAGGCTGGAGCCAAGGGGTTCGGAGTATGGTTGGGGTGTGGGAGGGGGCTCAGGGCTGGGGTTTGGGATGTGGGAGGGCGTATGGGCTCTGGGCTGGGGCTGAGGGATTCAGGGTAGGGCCAGAAATTAGGAGTTCAAGGTGTGGTAAAGGGCTCCAGGCTGGGGTAGAGGGTTGGGGTTTGGGAGGGGGTAAGAGGTACGGGCTCCAGGCAGCATTTACCTCATGCGGCTCCCGGGAAGTGGTGACATGTCCCTCTGGCTCCTAAGCAAAGGGGCGGCTAGGGGGCTCTGCATGCTCTCCCCGCTGACAGGTGCCTCCCCCACAGCTCCCATTGGCTGCGGTTCCCACCCAAAGGGAGCTGTGAAGCTGGCACTCGGGGCAGCGCCTGCGGACAGGGGCAGCGCACGGAGCCTCTCTGACTGCCCCTTTGCATAGGAGCTGGACATGCCGGCCGCCTCCCAGGAGCCACATGGAACCAGGCAGGGAGCCTGCCTGCTTCGCTGCACTGCCAACCAGACTTTTAACAGTCCGGGCAGCGGTGCTGACCAGAACCACCAGGGTCCCTTTTTGATCGGGGGTTCCGGTCAAAAACCGGACACCTAGCAACCCTATCTGTATTTCATTTTCATTTAACTTAAAGTGAGAAAGCAAAAATTAAAGTCAAAGTGCTGAGTTTCACCGAGTGTCATGTCAAAATTTCACAAGAGCTTGAAATAAAATAGTAAATTGGCCGATGGTCTCTTGAAACTGGACCTACATTCACTCAAAAGATTTGAAAATAAAGTGTCCCATTATTTTAGTTTATTAAAAATCCTTTCCTACAAGACCTTGCAAAAGGCAAAGACAAGTCTTGTCCAGTAAACAAGCACAAATGGCATGTGGTCTTTACATAACAAGCATGTGAAGTGTGTTTGACCTCTACCTCTTGTCCACTAAGAATATAACAGTCTACTACTGTTACAAGCTGCTGAAGTTACTATTTTAATGTAAAGGGTACAGAGGCTTATGTCTTTGTTACTGAAGGTCCCAACAATATGCTGTTGCATTTACAATTGGCATGTTTTGGGGAAAAGATCATATTTTTAAGGGAGAAGCGGAAGGGGGTTTGATGTCCATTAATCAGGAGGCAGCTCTAAGGATAAAGGATGATATGAAGGAAGGCACAAAGTTGGGAAGGAATAAAGATGACAAAAGGAGCAGTCAGGAGACACTGGGGCAGATCATAATAAGCAGACTGAAAAAGGCATTTTGAGTCAGAAGCTTTAGCTCACATTCTTCCCAGAAGCATAGTCTAATGGTTAAAGCACAGCCAGCATAGTCTAATGGTTCAATTCCTTCCTCAGCTATGAACTCACCATGTAAATCTGAGTAAATCACAACATCTGAGGCTCAGTTTCCCCAGCTGTAATACTAGGATAGCAATATTTACCTATGCCACTTGTTTGTTGTGAGACTTAATTTGCTCATGTTTATACAGCCCTTTGAGAGCTCAGGTGGAAGGTGTTATAGGCCAAATTAATATGGTATTTCATCTCAAATAATTAAGAACATGAAGGACAAGCATGTGTACAGACATAATTGTATAAATTAAAATCAAATTTGAGAAGAGTATAGTGCAACAGCATTTGTGTATTCATGTACACCCCGTAATTGAATAAAACAAAAACATTTTACCGTAGGCCTAAACACCATGAAATCGCATGGCAACAAAACTGGCTGCTAAGCAACAGAAGTCCAAGCAGGATTACCATTGGTATCGTTATTAGAGAGCTATTTCCTCTTCAAAATATGAGAAGAAACCAATTTTAATTCTCCAGATCACTTAGACACAAAATCAAGAGATTCTACTACACGGTCTCATTTCTATTTTCAGACAGGAGACTGAAGGTCAAGTAATTTCGAAATACCAAAGAAGTGTCACAGATTCCAAAAGAATATCTGGAGGCGCTTAATGCTCTTATAAAAAAGAATTGATAGAAAAGAAAAGGGTCATACTGTTTACAAGGCATTTCAGACAGACAACATTATAAGCAATAGCTAGTAATGTACTTGGGACACACATAAGTACATACAGCTTTTTACATAATTAAATGACTTTACATTTACTTTGCTTCTGTCCAACTGAGAGATCACAACGTGCATTAACATACTGTAATTAACCATCCAGCTTATTGCTGGGCCCTGCTACCACACAGTTCACCAGCCAGCCAATAAAAAGCTCCACAATCTCTCCAGCCCAGGAAAGGGAAATACTGCTGGAGTTAAGAGGAGACCAGGCACAGGAGGGAGCCAGAGACTATGTGAGAGCAGGATCAGCCGTCCAGAGACAGCCTGGGAGCTGGCTGAAGAGGGAAGGCCAGACAGCCTACAGCCTGGAAGGTAGAGCTGGAACAGGATGTCCTGAGAACGGGACAGAGATGTACCCTGTTGCTGGCAGGAGGCCAACAGTAGTGCTGCAGCCTGACATGCAAGAGGACAGTGTGAGTAAGTCATGACAAAATCAATTTATCCTTATGCTCTTCTACTGGACTGTCCTTAGGGCTGGGTTGGGAACTGTTGGGTTTCAATATCTCTCTCTCTTTTTTTTTTTAATAAACAGAGTGAACTTCTGGCTTCAAGATATGGATAGACGTGAAAAGGCACATCTACTAGTCACCCACAGTACCTCAAGGGACAAGACTGGCCTTGAACCCTTCTACTGCACATGTCTAGGAACTACATTTTGTATTTTTTTAACTCATTAACAGCTGAAAGTTTCTTTCTAGGTGCTACAGCTTTCCAGTTCTTCATCTCTTGGCTTTGAGCTCATCAAAATACCAGGTTACGCTCCTGAGAATCCACTGGGGTTCAGTGCACTACATCCGTCACAATCGAAGAGGGGTTCATTGCAGTACATGACCACAGACTGACATCTGGTGGGGTTTGATCAAGCATGTGTCAAGAGCACAGATTTCAAATTCCCCTTTTAGAAACAAATAGGCAAAAGCACAGTCTCAAAGCCCCCTGGGGACTTTACATGATACGCAGCATCAGAAGAGTAGCCTCCTCCTGACATCAGTGCACAATGCACAGGAACTGGAGGGTTTAATAACAGCAGGTGGGAGAACTATTTTAAACTGGTCGTTCTGATGCTCCTAAACCTGCCATGTCAGAGACCCTACAAGCCGTGACTGCGCACTCTCTGCTGCAAATTCGTTGTAATAAACTTTGACACACTCTGGATCTATAAAATTAAGGGCAATTAATTGCAATGGCCAAAGAAGAAATAACTGCTGCAGAAAATCATGTATGGCAACCTAAATTTATTTATTTATGGCATTCTGTCTTGAGGATGGATCCAATACTTGAAAAAACTCCTGTTGAGAAGCAATGCCCAGAAATACCTTATAAGGCCAGGGGGTTACTCAAACATCTCCAACCCAAAGGGGAGCTGGATTTTCCTTGCACTGTGCAAAATAAATGTGTTTGCTCATGGGGAAGAGAGGCATAAAGACAAGTTGCAGGTCGCATAAAGCCTATCTCTGCCTAATACAATTTGCCAAGGTCAAGTAAGATTTTGGGTTCTCTGCCATCTAACTGCAGACTGCAGAGTGTTAATAGGTACCCAGGGGCTGCTTAAACTGGCTCACCCAACTGACAGAAACATCCTCTATGGTTTGAATTAGTGAACTAGTACAGCTTGTTCGCTTAGGCCAGTTTTTTCCTGTTTTTCTGTGTTCTCTGCCCCCTTTTGGAATTCCCTGCCCGCTACTGCACCACATTCCATGTGTCTATCCCAAAGTATTAGCCAAAACTACAGACAGAATACAAAATTGACATGTGTTTAGACGGGAGTGCTGTGTTCTACCATTCTGCTGTGTACAAAAATTCTGTGACCCTCCCTGCATCTGTGCCTGCATCTAGGGTGACCAAATAGGAGGTGTGAAAACTTGGGACGGGGGTGAGGAGTAACAGGCACCTATTTAAGAAAAAAGACCTGAATATCGGGGCTGTCCCTATAAAATCAGGACATCTGGTCAGCCTACTGGCACTCCTCCCACTTATGGTCTGTCCAAGATCCACTCCTGACTGATCCCTTTGTTCCTTCGCTCACTCCAATTTATAACACGCCCAACATTTCTTGTGTCCCAAGAACAGCCACCAAATGTCTTCCTTCTCCTCATTCAATACATTTTGGAAGTCCCATTTATTCCAGGAAACATTCCTGCTGTAAAACCACAGACCACTCTGTTTTGTTCTGTATTGTACCTGCTAATGCCATTATTGGGGGTGGAGGTTGAAGGGGGTGTGGTGGGGGAAGGGTTATGGTATCTCGCAGCAATGGTCCAGAACACCTCAGCTTAGATACCATTACTACACTGCTTTATATGCAGCATTTACCTTGGTGGACCTCTATCGCAGTGTTGAAATTTTATTTGGGGGGGGGGGGGGGAGGAAGAGAAGAAGAAGAGGAAACTTTCTTTAACACAAAAAGAAAAGGAGGACTTGTGGCACCTTAGAGACTAACCAATTTATTAGAGCATAAGCTTTCGTGAGCTATGGTACAATGGTAACACAGTTTACCATTTGTTCCATGCCTTGCACACTTAGGCCACTACTTGACTCATAAGCACAACAGTGGAAGTTGTACTGGTCAGAATTATTGTCATTACCCTCTGATCCCACTGAGGGTTACCAAAAGAAACTACAGCATTTGCTCAAGAAACTCCCTGAAAAAGCACAAGAACAAATCCGCACAGACACACCCCTAGAACCCCGACCTGGGGTATTCTATCTGCTACCCGAGATCCATAAACCTGGAAATCCTGGGCACCCCATCATCTCAGGCATTGGCACCCTGACAGCAGGATTGTCTGGCTATGCAGACTCCCTCCTCAGGCCCTACGCTACCAGCACTCCCAGCTATCTTCGAGACACCACTGACTTCATGAGGAAACTGCAATCCATCGGTGATCTTCCTGAAAACACCATCCTGGCCACTATGGATGTAGAAGCCCTCTACACCAACATTCCACACAAAGATGGACTACAAGCCGTCAGGAACACTATCCCCAATAATGTCACGGCAAACCTGGTGGCTGAACTTTGTGACTTTGTCCTCACCCATAACTATTTCACATTTGGGGACAATGTATACCTTCAAATCAGCGGCACTGCTATGGGTACCCGCGTGGCCCCACAGTTTGCCAACATTTTTATGGCTGACTTAGAACAACGCTTCCTCAGCTCTCGTCCCCTAACGCCCCTACTCTACTTGCGCTACACTGATGACAGCATCATCATCTGGACTCATGGAAAAGAAGCCCTTGAGGAATTCCACCATGATTTCAACAATTTCCATCCCACCATCAACCTCTGAAGTAGCTCCTAGAAGAGTCAAAAGTCTGGCATAAGCCATGGCAAATGTCCCCCAAAAGAACGTTGCACACATGCATTTTCTCTCCTTGTGTCCTTAGAACTCAGCCATTTTTCCCACTCACAATGAGCTCATAGTACAGGTGTTGTCACAATACACTTTTGAAGCACAGTGAGTAGCAGAGATGACCCAGATATTGGTACTATGCAATCAGCATGTAAAAAACCCCACCTAATTCAGCAAGGCACATTATTTTCTGAATTAAACCCTTGGGGGTGAACTGTTTTGTGAAGTTTTTTTTTTAAACCAACCTCCATTACTGTGTCAACATTTGAAAGCGATGATTCTGCTACTACCCCCTCTCTCAGTTTTACCCTTTTCCATTTGATATTTTCCCTCTGTTTTCAATTAAATTGAAATTAACATGGCTGTTTTAGTTTAACACCAACAACTTCAATTTATATAACCCCTTATCATGCCAGAATATCTTGGCTGTTGCACCAGCATCACTGACAACGTCAGCACTGTTCTCAAAATAGCACTTATTAGCTCAACTGATGCTGCAGGGCCATCAATGGGAGCACAAATTACTGTGTTTATGTGATGTGACAGACCCAGACCAGACCAGGGGGGCAGAGGAGTCTGGTCGAAGGCAGATATACTGGCCACTGGATGAACAGGTTTCTGTTCCCTGAGTGACCAGAGCAGGGGCAGCACTAGAACAATCAAGAACCTGCTAGAACCGATTAAGACGGGCAAGCTAATGAAGTCACTTGGAGCCAATTAAGAACCTTCTAGAATCAATTACGGCAGGCAGACTAATCAGGACACCTGGTTTAAAAAGGACCTCCCATCAGTTAGGGGAGGGTGTGCAAGGAGCGAGAAGGCGTGCTGCTGGAGGACTGAGGAGTACAAGTGTGATCAAAGGAGGAAGATCCTGCAGTGACAATAAAGAGGGTGTTGGGAGGAGGCCACGAGGAAGTAGCCCAGGGAGTTGTAGCTGTCATGCAGCTGTTACAAGAGACACTGTAGACAGCTGCAATCCACAGGGCCCTGGGCTGGAACCTGGAGTAGAGGGTGGGCCTGGGTTCCCCCCATCCTCCCAATTCCCTATTTGATACAGGAGGAGTTGACCTGGACTGTGGGTCCCACCAGAGGGGAAGGTCCCTGGCCTATTCCCTGACCCACTAGGTGGGTCAGCAGAGACTGCGGGAATTGTTCTCCTCCCTTTCCCCATGCTGGCCAGTGATGAGGTTAGCTGAGTGAATGGCAGGTTTGAGCCACTAGCAAAAGTGGCCAAACTGAGGGCTGCTGCGAATCTCTGAGGCGAGCAAATCTGCCAATAAGCGCCGGACCCACCAAGGCAGAAGGAGGAACTTTGTCACAGTAAGTCTTGCTAATTGAGCGGCTATTATTTCAGTGAGTATTTTGTGGGGGAGAGGGGATCTTCTGGATGATCTCAATATCCCTTTTTCAAATGGTCTTGCATCAAACTACATGTTCCTCTGACTGAAGGAAGGCTGGATGGGACTTCATCTGAAGCCCAGCAAAACCTTGCCTAAGTTGACAAAAATGGATCACTAAAGAGCAACACAAGACACTTACATTCTACCACACTCCCTACATTCTTGACCCTGAGCACACTGCCTGGAGAGCGGTCTCTGCTCAGACCAACCTGGAGACAAAACAATAAGAACATTTCATAGAATCATAGAATATCACGGTTGGAAGGGACCTCAGGAGGTCATCTAGTCCAACCCCCTGCTCAAAAGCAGTACCCATCCCCAATTAAATCATCCCAGCCAGGGCTTTGTCTGTGCTTACCTGAAATTTTCCTTTTTCTCAGTTACATGGTTCGCAAGTCCATTGCAAAGAGTATTTTGCCTGACTGGTCTGGTTTTGCCCCCAACTTGGGGACCTTGGCATGGTGAACAATGGAGGTTGATCCCACTCACCCCACACACATGCAGGCAAGCTTACATTTTGAGTTGTAATTGTTCAGCCGTGAACCATTAGACCTGATACAATAATAGATATTAGGAATCTGAAGTGTTTTACTCACAAGAATATGCCAATTTTAAAATGCTGTAGGCCGAACTTTGGCAGATCATTTCCCTGGGCCCATCTGTGGGAGCTCACCCTGTGCTGGCAGGATTCCTTCTGCAGAAGCTGCACATGCTACCCCTCTCCTCGCACTAGTTTACCAGAAAATGCAGCATCTGAAAACTTAACAAACAAGGTTTTCATACTGTGATGATATACCCCATAGTCTTCATAGAAATATTGTTATGATATGAATATTGCATAGCTAAGATATGTTTTATGTTATGCAAGATGGGTCATGTGGGGTATTGTTGTAAAGGTTATGATCTTCTGAGTGTGTTTATCCAATTTGTATGCGTGTATCATTTCTGTATCTGAAGTTAGAAATATTGACTATGTAACAATTACAACTGTGTGTGTACTTGTGGGAATGCCCACCAGACAGTAGGCAATCAGCTTCAATGGGCCATTAGGAAGAACAATAAGACTTGGAAGATACTAATCTCCTGCCTTCCTGAGAACCTCTCAGGGTTGGTGCTTTGACACTACAGGATCAGGTGATTGTGTCAACTGGTATTAGACCCCCATCTTGGGCTTTCAGTGTTTTTCCCATTAGGGGGGGTGAGGGGTCAGACTAGGAAACAAAAGATTCCTGCCTTATGTAAATTCTATTTAAGGGTGGGAAGTGATGTAATCAGGACTCTTCTCCATTGCCTCCCCATCCAAGAAGGAAGATTGCTAAAAACACCTGAAGGGAAATGCAGGAGCTGAGTCCAGGCTGAGACAGGGGTCCAATCTTCAAAGAGAAATAACAGGAACTCTAAGCTACAGAAATCCTGCAACCTGCCTAAAACAACATTTAGGGTGAGAAATTACATTTTGGAACCTGTTTCTTGAGTGTATTAAGCTTAGTTTGCGTGTTTTGTTTTATTTTATTTGCTCAGTAATCTGCTTTGGTATCCCTTATCACTTAAAATTTATCACTTTTGTAGTTAATAACCTTATTTCAAAACCCAGTTTGTGCAATTCATATCTGGGGGATACAGGAGAAAAAGCTGTGCATATCTCTCTCCACATTGAGGGAGAGGCCAAAATTTTATTAGCTTGTGCTGTGCAGATCTTTCTATACACAAGACCATATTATTTTGGGTTTATACCACTCCCCTCGCTAAGACCTTCCACACAGAGCAGATTTTAATCTGTGTCTGCAGCTGGGTGTTGCCTTACCTGTGTGTGTGCTAGAGAAGGCTTGGGAGCACACCAAGAACAGGGTGAGGAAACCCAGGCTAGTGGAAAGGGCGGGCTCAGTGAGACCCCAGCACATCAGGTGGCACCCGGGGAGGGGGGGGGGGTTCAGCCCATCACACATACCTTTTAAACAAGTGAAATAATGACATACAGTGATAGTATGCAGGTTTTAAAACAATCAAAGACAAAATCCTTCTCACTGTGTGTGTGAGATGGGACCACAAAAATGAGTGGGTCAGGTTAGCAGGATTTGGCCCCACAGCTAGAATACACTTTACTTGTCAAGTTCTATTATAGCAAATGCTAAATCTACCTTAATACAACATTAGCCATCTTATTCTAGCCCAGACTCAAATGCAAAAAAAAAACAGTCAAGACAAAAACAGGAATCCCTGTTGAGGTTACAGGGACAAACCATCCCAATGAGTCGAAAGAATAGTAAATATGGCAGGCGACCAGCTTGGCTTAATGGTGAAATCCTAGCGGATCTTAAACATAAAAAAGAAGCTTACAAGAAGTGGAAGGTTGGACATATGACCAGGGAAGAGTATAAAAATATTGCTCGGGCATGTAGGAATGTTATCAGGAGGGCCAAATCGCACCTGGAGCTGCAGCTAGCCAGAGATGTCAAGAGTAACAAGAAGGGTTTCTTCAGGTATGTTGGCAACAAGAAGAAAGCCAAGGAATGTGTGGGCCCCTTACTGAATGAGGGAGGCAACCTAGTGACAGAGGATGTGGAAAAAGCTAATGTACTCAATGCTTTTTTTGCCTCTGTTTTCACTAACAAGGTCAGCTCCCAGACTGCTGCGCTGGGCATCACAAAATGGGGAAGAGATAGCCAGCCCTCTGTGGAGATAGAGGTGGTTAGGGACTATTTAGAAAAGCTGGACGTGCACAAGTCCATGGGGCCGGACGAGTTGCATCCGAGAGTGCTGAAGGAATTGGCGGCTGTGATTGCAGAGCCATTGGCCATTATCTTTGAAAACTCGTGGCGAACCGGGGAAGTCCCGGATGACTGGAAAAAGGCTAATGTAGTGCCAATCTTTAAAAAAGGGAAGAAGGAGGATCCTGGGAACTACAGGCCATTCAGCCTCACTTCAGTCCCTGGAAAAATCATGGAGCAGGTCCTCAAAGAATCAATCCTGAAGCACTTGCATGAGAGGAAAGTGATCAGGAACAGCCAGCATGGATTCACCAAGGGAAGGTCATGCCTGACTAATCTAATTGCCTTTTATGATGAGATTACTGGTTCTGTGGATGAAGGGAAAGCAGTGGATGTATTGTTTCTTGACTTTAGCAAAGCTTTTGACACGGTCTCCCACAGTATTCTTGTCAGCAAGTTAAGGAAGTATGGGCTGGATGAATGCACTACAAGGTGGGTAGAAAGCTGGCTAGATTGTCGGGCTCAACGGGTAGTGATCAATGGCTCCATATCTAGTTGGCAGCCGGTATCAAGTGGAGTACCCCAAGGGTCGGTCCTGGGGCCGGTTTTGTTCAATATCTTCATAAATGATCTGGAGGATGGTGTGGATTGCACTCTCAGCAAATTTGCGGATGACACTAAACTGGGAGGAGTGGTAGATACGCTGGAGGGGAGGGATAGGATACAGAAAGACCTAGACAAATTGGAGGATTGGGCTAAAAGAAATCTGATGAGGTTCAATAAGGATAAGTGCAGGGTCCTGCACTTAGGACGGAAGAACCCAACGCACAGCTACAGACTAGGGACCGAATGGCTAGGCAGCAGTTCTGCGAAAAAGGACCTAGGGGTGACAGTGGACGAGAAGCTGGATATGAGTCAGCAGTGTGCCCTTGTTGCCAAGAAGGCCAATGGCATTTTGGGATGTATAAGTAGGGGCATAGCGAGCAGATCGAGGGACGTGATCGTTCCCCTCTATTCGACATTGGTGAGGCCTCATCTGGAGTACTGTGTCCAGTTTTGGGCCCCACACTTCAAGAAGGATGTGGATAAATTGGAGAGAGTCCAGCGAAGGGCAACAAAAATGATTAGGGGACTGGAACACATGAGTTATGAGGAGAGGCTGAGGGAGCTGGGATTGTTTAGCCTGCAGAAGAGAAGAATGAGGGGGGATTTGATAGCTGCTTTCAACTACCTGAAAGGGGGTTCCAAAGAGGATGGCTCTAGACTGTTCTCAATGGTAGCAGATGACAGAACGAGGAGTAATGGTCTCAAGTTGCAGTGGGGGAGGTTTAGATTGGATATTAGGAAAAACTTTTTCACTACGAGGGTGGTGAAACACTGGAATGCGTTACCTAGGGAGGTGGTAGAATCTCCTTCCTTAGAGGTTTTTAAGGTCAGGCTTGACAAAGCCCTGGCTGGGATGATTTAACTGGGAATTGGTCCTGCTTTGAGCAGGGGGTTGGACTAGATGACCTTCTGGGGTCCCTTCCAACCCTAATATTCTATGATTCTATGATTCTTTGAGGACAGTCAACTACTGTGTGAAGCCAAAGTCAAGACCAACAGGTGCATCCTGCTAATCTTCAGAAATCATATAATTCTGAGAGGAACTGAGTGCAATCCTCCATGGCATGATAATGAAAGTTTCCAGAGCATATTGTCCTGGGAGACTTCAACATCTATGTTCACAGTGCTTCTGATGCAATGGACCAACTCTCAGTTTCTCAAGGGTAATGTCTAAACGTATATATACACAGCTCAACACACCCTGGACAAGATTTTTTTAGATTAAACACAGAAATCAGGAACACAAAAAACACTCCCCCATCCCATCCAGGGCTAATTTCTGCCTCCTCCAGGCCAACATCAGAACCCTCCTGACCTTCAGGCAAAAAGAAGCAAACATAATGGACTGCCCTGGAAGCTGAATGAGACAGTCATATTCCAAAACATCCTTACAAGTAACACCATCACAACAACAAGCTATGTAGTAAGAGAGTAAGGTAATAAACAGTAAGGATCTCCTAACATTATAACCCTTTCCATATTGACCTGTTAGTGACTCATGAAATCCCAATGAAGCTAGGGATCTAATACTTTGCACTTACGTAGCATTTGAACATTATTTACTAAAGTCTCACAGCATTCTATGAAGAAGGTAAATACTAAGACTCCCATTTCACTGAAGGAGGAACTCAAACTAAATTAAGTTGACGTGCCCAAGGTCACAGAGCCAATTAGTGCTGGATCAGGATTAGACTCCCCAGGCACATACCTCATCTACTAGGTTGAGTGCCTGCTGCTCAATTTACAAAAGCACTCTGTGCCTCAGTTTCTCCACCTATTCAATGGGGATACCTGATTCCATACACTACCTATTGTATAATGTATGTTCTTGAACTTTATCTATAATGACTATCATTGCCCCATTTTAAAGATATTTTGTTTTACAGACTGATATATTCAACATATTTGGTTTCAGGGCAGCTAAAAATATGCAGCATTACATTTAATTTGGTATAGTGGATATTGATAAAGAATACGCTTAGCTAGAGAAGCTTAGATTAATATACTGACATAAACCTCGGCGTTATCCCCTCCCTCAAAATCCCCGATGGCAAGGGGCCTGCAGAAAGGAAAACCCTTGCAGAGTTTTATAATTGCGGAGTAGATTCGGCAATGTGGAACTGGCCCCCAAAATCTGTATGAAAGATCCCCATGTGTCACTCAGGGTGGGCAACAATCTATCCCTCAAGCCCTTGTAACTGCATGAACACTTACATCTTTGATCAAAGCAAACTTATTTTAAACTAGTTAGCATAAATATTTAATTAGCCATCAAGTTTCATTTCAGCTTTTGAATCCAGTTATACCACCCCACTAAATCCCTGTTGTTTCAGTTGCAGCCACTAAGGACTCTGGTCATTCTTTTAATGAGCAGGGCTTTTAAAGTGTTGGTGAACTTTGATAATGCACACGTTTGTGCAGTGTTCCTGCTGTTTTGTACAGAAATGAATGTACAGTGATTGAACCAAACCTTAATATGTAATACTCATTCAAAAGCCAAGTGCTCCATGTGTAGGCGGCTCTCACTGAAAATCTTCCTATGGAAGCTGCGCACAGTTCTTGCAAAACAACACACTGATCTCTATGCAAGTAAGTTTGTTGCCTTCGCCAAACCTGGCTACGTTCTTCGGAGCCAACTAATAAATTCAACATTATTGTATTACCTACTGAAATGACCACAGTATATGTATTGACTAGGATGGCCATTATTTACTATTCCATTTCAAAACCCCGCGGACTAATAGTTTAGTATTAAATTTGCTCTAGGGTACATAAATTAGCCTTATGTAGTACTAACTCCACTATCATCAGCAAATTCACTAAGTCATCAGAAAAAATTCAGAGAAATACTACCTATTTATTACGTTCATTTATAGTTCCATGGTACAAGGCGCAGGCCCCACAAAAAGATCTGAAATGCTGTCATAGAAAACATGATTTGTAATCACCCTAGTCTAATTTACTGTACAACTTGCAATTGTACACTTGCACAATTGTAATATAAAGTTAACTGTAGTTTCTACAGATGATCTTGATGATCCTATTAACGCATTACTGGGAGTTTCCCTTCAGGATCTGTGCTTCTCCCTTAATTCCCCTCATGCTTCGCATCTGGCCAGCTCACCCTTCAGACTGACGTCACCGCGCATGGTTTCCTCCAGAGCAGCTCAGCCTTTTCAGGGCTGAACATATTACACCAAAAAGCTCCAGGGGGCCACAATCAACACTTAGGGCTGGATGGGTTCTGTGCCCTGTTCTTCTCCCTTTGCACTGATCATGTGGGAGCAAACACCGTCAGCAAGTCCCCTGCCAGGGATTGCTCTAGCATGAGGGAGCCCCACCCAAGGCACAGAACCAGCAAAGGCAGACCCTGGTGCAGGGAGCATGTGACCAGAGACTAACGCAATCCAGCTCCTCCCCACTGAAGCCTGGTTTTTGAGGATCATAGCCAGATTAGAACAGCCCCACTCTGCTCTAACCTGTTGCTGGAGCAGAGAATCAGAGCCGTAACTGGTTTTGGGTTCTCAACTTCCTCTCCCGTGCTGCCCTCCATGGAGAGTGCCCTGCGTTTTGCTCCTCAGGAGGAGCCAGTGGAGCTGTTTTTCTTCGGGCTACCCCCGTTTGGCAGGGAAACTGGCAGAGCTATTCTCTCCTTCTTCCTCTGCAATACAGCATGTAGCCATCAGGGAAGATGCTGAACAGCTGCAGTATGGAAGTGGCAACAGCTGCTCAGAGTGCTGCGGCTTACATCACAGATGCTTGTGGGACTACAAGGGAAGCAGATGGCAAACAGTGCCTCCAACTCCTGCCCATGACAACTAGGCTGATTCAGACACTTCAGTTAAAAGAACAGTGTGCAGCTCTGGAACACACGTCAAACTCAGAATCAAATACACTTTTCTTTCCTAAGGCAATCACACTCATGGGCCACAACTTAGAGCCTTAAGAGCCTGAGGTTGGATCCCACTGTTCCGTTTCTGGGTCAGCAGGAAAGAATCATGCGGGAGTAATGCAAGACCTTCCTTTAATTTCAGTTTCCAGTCTGTACTGACCAGGGGCCTGATTCAACTAACGGATGTCAAGGAAACACTCTCCTATTAACTGCACTGGGAGTCAGGAAAGGCCTCAATTTCTAATGTAAAACTAGCCTGGCCCTGGCTGTTTAACAGGGAACAAAACAATTTCTTCAGTCCACTCTAGGGATCCTTGATCTGTTCCCCCCACTTTTTCTATCTCACACATTTGCTGTAAAAATAGCAAAACATCTCTTTAGTTTTAAGATGCACTGATGCGATCCGATATTGTGGACATTTTTCAAAAGCACCTAAATGCCAGATTTTTTTCAGGTATTCAGGTGCCTAAAGAGGCAGACAGGAACCCAGTCAGATTTTTCAAAAGTGCCCAGGCGCCTAGCTCCATTGATTCCAAAGGGAGTTGGATGCATAAAGGCTTCTGAGAATGCTCCCGTGTGCCTTCCTGGATCTTTAGTAGGGTTGTCAATTTTGGTTGGATGTATTTCCTGGAGATTCCATCGCATGACGTAATCTTTAATTAAAGATTAATCTTTAATTTGGAGACTCTGGACAATCCTGGAGGATTGGCAACCCTAATCTTTAGGCACCTAAATAAAATAAAAATTCTGTCCCTAAGTAACTTAGGTGCCTAAGTCCCATTTTCAAAATGGACTTAAGATACATCTACACTACAAATGTATTTGTAACTAGAAAAGGAGTCCTTGTGGCACCTTAGAGACTAACCAATTTATTTGAGCATAAGCTTTCGTGAGCTACAGCTCACTTCATCATCCGATGAAGTGAGCTGTAGCTCACGAAAGCTTATGCTCAAATAAATTGGTTAGTCTCTAAGGTGCCACAAGTCCTCCTTTTCTTTTTGCGAATACAGATTAACACGGCTGTTACTCTTGTAACCCTTCTGCCCGTCAGAGTTGGCAGCAACAAGGGCCGGGTTCAATATCTAGGGGTTCCATTCCAATAACACAATGCAAACCGGCTCGAGCCCCCACCCAGTGACCTGGGACCAATATATACCACCCCCGCTGGGCGCCTCCAAGAGGCAATACTTCCCCTCTCGCAAGCACATAGTCTGAGTGTAGCAAAAGTCTTTTAATAACAGAGAGAAACAATGTGGCATTATGTTGGGGAAACACCACCAACAGGATTCATAACACAACCCATGAGCAAAAAACCCACCCCAGGCAAATTGGGGGCATGCCCTTTTCCCTTTGGTTCTTGAGTCCAGCAACCCCAAATCACCCAAAGTCCCAAAAGTCCAATGCCCCAAAAGTCTCTGTCCCTGGTCAGGGCAGCCCCAGAGTTCGAAAGTTTATCTGCGGAGCTTTACCTCCCAACCTGGGTGGAAATGGGACAGGGGTAAGAGGCACCTTACGTGATCTGAAGCGGACCGCCCCATAGCTCCATAGCGGCGCTCCACTCCGCCAGCCGCCCCACAAACTCCTTCGCTCAGCTGCGCCCCGCTCCGCCAGCCGCCCCACGAACTCCTTCGCTTAGCTGCGCCCCGCTCCGCCAGCCGCCCCACGAACTCCTTCGCTCAGCTGCGCCCCGCTCCGCTCCGTCAGCCGCCCCACGAACTCCTTCACTCAGCTCCACGGCCCACAAGCAGCTCCTGCCATCCACACACTGCGCCGCATCGAACTGCTTCACCAGCCGTCCCGCAAACTGCTCCACAATATATCTTCAGGCTCCCCCACTACTTAACACAACACTCAGTGATTTCAGCTCTTAGGTGAATTCAGCTTATAATAGGGGAGCCCCAGTGCTGGTGCACTGTCAGCCCAAAGTGAGCTCAGCAGCCTATAACTAGACTTCTAATGAAATCAAAATTAGCTCTGATATTCCACAGTGGAGAGAGGAGGAAGTGCAATTAGCATGTAAGGCCCTCACCAGGGGGCCCATGCCACCAAGTATTAATACTTGTCCCCAGCCTCTCTCCATTCACACAGTTTTGGAACCCATGACCCTTGCCTAGCGAGTGCTACTTAGTTGATGGTGAATCCCTCCATCATAACAAAAGGCCACGTACAGTTCCAAGCACAGTTCCCATAATCAGGGTAATAACAATTTATTCTTCCTGCCCCAATAACAGAGACACTGGGGATCCCACAGCAGCCAAAGTGACCATTTGGGCAGCTATGGTCTCATTCTAGGCGTGGTGGGTGTGCCTATGCAAATGAGATCAGCCCCTGAAGTTCTTTTCTACAACTTGCCACACCTCACCACCAGATGTCAGGGTGGAGCTCATCCTGACACTGCTTACATCCTGAATCCTGTATTTGTAACTGTAGCTCAAGTTCGCATATCCCCACTAGCTTTCACTTAATTAGCGCAGGTCACAACAGTCGTGAAGACATGACGGCGCAGGCATCACTGTAGGCTAGCCATCCCAGTACATACAAAGGCTGGGTTTGCACTAGGGTGGCTAGTGCACATTGAAGCCTGTTCTACCCCATCTGCACTACTATTGTTACCTGCACTAGTTAGATTAAAGGTAGTGCCGTTAAGCCTACTTACACTGCAATTAAACCTTAATGTCAAGAAGTAGAACATGTGCAGTCACATCAACTGGTTAGATCACCAGTCACATCAACTGTGGGGGAGGGATAGCTCAGTGGTTTGAGCATTGGCCTGCTAAACCCAGGATTGTGAGTTCAATCCTTGAAGGGGCCATTTAGGGATCTGGGGCAAAATTTGGGGATTGGTCCTGCTTTGAGCAGCAGGTTGGACTAGATGACCTCCTGAGGTCCCTTCTAACCCTGATATTCTATGATTCTAACCACAGACAGGCAAGCTGGAATAGGTCAAACCAGAGTCAATAACTGGGGATAGGGGAAGAAAGCAGGAGCCAGAATCAGGAACAAAGCCAGACAGCAGGGACCAGGAACTGTCTCGGCAGCACTTTAGAGCTCTGCCTTGTGACTTTTGAAATGTACCCACCATTTTTATTTACCTTGGCAATATATGGCCAGTACCTATGAAACGCTAAGCACCACCCTCACACAGGTGCTTTATGTCCACACCTCTCCCTGAGGCTAGAATTTAATTGGACTGCTGAACTCACAGTTATCAGACTAGAGCTGGGGTAATACTCAGATTTTTGAAATCCACCTTGTGGTCAGTGTAGAAGTGGGGGCTGTAAGCCATGGAAGGAGCATGTTTGCATATTTACTCCATCACTTTTCCTACAGGGCTTTGTTTTTCTAACAAGCTTGTACAGTTTGTAAAAACTACTTTATGGGAGGCCAATAAAGTTGGCCTCCCATAAAGCTTGGCTCAGCAACACTCTGAGACTTCCGTAGCCTTCTATGATCTATAACGAATTAAGCTACTATAAACAAGGCCTGCCATTTTGTTTATTATTGCTCCCTTTTAGGGTTTTAAAATCTCCCCTTAGACTCAAGCAGTTGCCGATCTTGCCCTCTCTCCCTGAAGAGTGGTGCAATATTTACAGAAGACACAAGATTAGGTGAATGATGTTTTATTAGAACAGGCCAGGGGGAAAAAACACCAATAGAAGAGTGTGCTTTCTCTCTTTCAGTACATACTGTGAGAGATGTTGGTACTCTTCATGTTCCCAAAGACTGAGGAAAGCATTCTCTTGGGTATGCACCCTGACAAGCACAGCACAGTTATTTTGGCCTGGTATTCAACAGATTATGTTACACACGTGGGCAAAAAAGTTTATGCACTTTTAACAAAAAGCAGAAACACATGAGATTTTCACTACCTTATAACTCAAAAGCAGCTTAGACAATTTCCTTCAATCTTTCAAAAACAAACAAAAAAATCTTGTTTGACCTGGGACTGAGCATGAGACTTTTCAGGACAAAACTTCATTAAAAACTAAGCTACTGGTGACAAAACTAGCACAAGATTGGTACAAAATTCAAGCTAACCTGTGGCTTTACTCCAAGCAAGGTATGGTAGGGTATGGCTGTGCTGCCCTGGGAGCACACTGGCAAGTGGATTCTGACTCAGAGCCACATTCTGCCTCCCGGTTCCTCTGTGCTCCCGGGTGGGGAAAATACACTGTGAAAAGTCTAGCTGGGGCAGGTAAGTTTCCTGAGCATGCCAACATCGTGGGGGAAAAGCCAAAGGCCTGCTCCCTCCTAACCTTTTCCCCACCCACATACGTAAGTGGCAGCAAGAAATATATCAGTTCCACAGGGGCTGCTCTCCCCTCTATATAATTACCCAGGGTACAGGGAGCTTGCCAGGTGCAGGGAGTGCAATATTCCTCTGCACAGCTCCACAAGCCAGGCCACAATCTGGCCCTTAACTAGAGTCATGGCTATAGCCTTATATTTACAATAAGACACTTTTTCCTTTTTTGTACAAAATGTAGATGAGGAAATAATTAGTTCTAACCATTGTACAAGAAACTCCAAAAAGAGAAGTGAAGAGAGGTTTCAGAGACCTTGCTTCCCTGTACCAAATCACTATCCTCATATTTCTTTACTTTGGCCGATTTTCCTTTCTGTATATAAGTTTGTCTGGCTCCCCTCCACTTAATTCTTCATCCTTCAAATAACAGAGGGATCTGGCACTTTCGAAAGAGAATGTAGCAAATAAGGTCCTGTAAGTGAAAAGGAAAAAAAAAAACCCAATGAACCAAAGAAAAACTCCCTCAAACTTTCAAACTGTATATTCTCTGTGTAATGGATTAGATCAAGTAGTATATGAAAGTAAAAAATTCTGCTGTCCCATGTCATGACTATTCTTCAGACAGCAGATAATCAGAGTAAAGTGCACCCTTCTGCCATGAAGAATTCAAATTCATTCTGTGAATTGCTGGTGTAAGTTCTGTGCACTTTTAAAAAAAAATTGCTTGTCTTATTCAATGACATACTGTGTTTTATGATCACATTGGCACAGCTATTTCAGTGAGGAGCCAAGATCATAAGAAAAAATACAGAAGGTCTCTGAATTTATACCAGATGACCAGCATAGAAACACCTATATTTGGATTTTCCACAGCATATAAATTCTTTTTTTTTTTCTTTTTTGGCAGAATGTTCAGGATTTTCCACAAAAAGTCCATATTAATAAAAGAGAGGAAATAGACTGCTGACAAAAGTATCAGAGAAGTTTGAAGCATGGGACCACTTTTAGTAAGAGTGCCCCTAGAAAGGTAACACATCTGTAAACATTTACCAGCAAGTATACCTTCAACATCAGCCTAAGAGTAGAAACTTTTCAAGTGGTCCTACAGATATGGCTTAGACTGAAGAGCTTAGTAATACTGACAGAGTCCTGTGGCAACTTATAGACTAACAGAGGTATTGGAGTATAGGCTTTTGTGGGTGAATACCAACTTTGTCGGACGCATGTAGTGGAAACTTCCAGAGGCGGGTATAAAGATGCAAGCAAGAATCAGGCTAGGGATAACGAGGTTAGTTCAATCAGGGAGGATGAGGCCCTCTTCTAGCTGTTGAGGTAGACCAAGGGAGGAGCAACTGCTTTTGTAGTTGGCTAGCCATTCACAGCCTGTGTTTAATCCTGAGCTGATAGTGTCAAATTTGCAAATGAACTGAAGCTCAGCAGTTTGTCTTTGAAGTCTGGTCCTGAAGTTTGTTTGCTGCAGGATGGTTACCTTTAAATCTGCTATTGTGTGTCCAGAGAGGTTGAAGTGTTCTCCTACAGGTTTTTGTATATTGGCATTCCTAATATCTGATTTGTGTCCATTTATCCTTTTACACAGGGATATATGCAGTTTGGCCGATGTACATAGCAGAGGAGCATTGCTGGCACATGATGGCGTATATTACATTGGTGGATGTGCACGTGAATGAACTGGTGATGGTGTGGTTAGGTCCTGTGATGGTATTGCTGGTGTAGATATGTTGGGAAGGATGCAATTTGTCATGTTTAAAAACATCAAAAACTGGCTGTTGAAAGCTAGGCACCTAAATGTACCTTCACGCAAAATAAATTGTTTGTTTTCAGAGTGATAAATAACTGCAGATCCCACTAACTTCAGTAGGAACTGTAGTTCCTCAGTCCCTCTGAAGGACAGGCTACTTTTATAAAGGTGTCTAAATGTGGCTTTATGTAACTAACTTTGGGCACCTACATTGGGCCTATTTCTTGTCAGCAATTACTTTCGTATTGTGGTCAATGAAATAAGAGAAATTTTTATTTAAAGCAAATAAATTGGTTTTGTCAGCATTGAAAATTCTAGAGAAAGTAGAAAACAATGCTACTAGACAGTGTAACATTGTGACAGGATGAACCCCGCTTCTGGGATGCCACCTGATGTACTGGGATTTCACTGAGCCTCCCCTAATCAATCAGCCTGCGTTCCCTCTCCCTGATTTTCTGAATTAGGCTCTCTGGCCTCTTACAGCGCGTGTGCACGCACACACACACACAAGTAGGCCCACACCCTGCTACAGACAAGAGACTGAAATCAGCTCTGTGTGAGAGGACTCCCCCAGCACTCACGTGCACACCCCTTTTTGGGAAATAAACCCAAAATAATACTGTTTTGTGCCATATAGAAAAATCTGCACAGTGCAAGCTCCTAAAAAACAACCCTCTTCCTCAATGTGAAGAGAGATGTGTACACTTCTTGCCCCACCCCCAGTTAGAAATTGCATAAACTGGGTTTTATTGTAAATAAGAAATAAGTTTATTAACTACCAAAGGTGTATTTTAAGTGAATATAAGAGATAACAGACAGAACAAAGCAGATTACTAAGCAGATAAAACCAAACAAGCAAGATAAGCTAAGAAACAGGTTACAAAATGTAATTTGACAGAGTAACAGCCGTGTTAGTCTATATTCGCAAAAAGAAAAGGAGGACTTGTGGCACCTTAGAGACTAACCAATTTATTTGAGCATAAGCTTTCGTGAGCTACAGCTCACTTCATCGGATGTTCAAATAAATTGGTTAGTCTCTAAGGTGCTACAAGTACTCCGTTTCTTTTTGAAAATGTAATTTCTTACCCTAAATGTTATTTTAGGCAGGTTGCAAATTTTCCGTGGTTCAGAGCTCCAGTTATATTTCTCTTCAGACTGGACCCCTGTCTCTGTCTGGACTTCCCC
Source organism: Lepidochelys olivacea (assembly GCF_965140295.1). Taxonomy (NCBI): domain Eukaryota; kingdom Metazoa; phylum Chordata; order Testudines; family Cheloniidae; genus Lepidochelys; species Lepidochelys olivacea. The sequence goes on along the minus strand of NC_140413.1, from coordinate 175,931,967 downwards.
CCGCCTTCCCTTCAGGTGGCTCTAGCAGTCTTTCTTCTTGGGAAGACACTCCATGGAGAGGAGGAGTCCAGTTTGCCTTCCTCCCCACTCTTACATAGGATTTACATAAGGCGGGAATCCTTTGTTTCCCAAACGTGACCCCCCTCCCCTCTCAGTGAAAAGTTACAAGAAGTCCCAGGTAATGTTTAGTATCAGGTGACAAGACCAAGTGACCTAGTAGTGTCACAGTTACGTCCCAGGAGGGAGAGATGTCCTGGATGTCCCAGGAGGGAGAAAGATTAGTATCATAAGGGTTGTTCCTTCCTGATGGCTTATCAAATTTGATGGCCTGGGGTCTGGTGGGTGACTTCCCAATATACACCCACTTGTAATTGTTACATAGTCCATATTTCTAACTTTAGATACAGAAATGATACATGCATACAAATTTGGATAATCACATTCAGTAAATCATAACATTTCCAATGATAACTACAAGAGCCATCTTGCATAAAGTATATCTCAGTTATGCCCTATCCATATTATAAGCGTATTTCCATAAAGAATATGGAGTGTAACATCACAAACATCCTACTAGAAACTATTTGTGCAGGATTTCTCTCATCATTGTAACACTGGTTCTTCCTTCACCCTTTACACCAGCTAGAATCATAGAATGAATATCAGGGTTGGAAGGGACCTCAGGAGGTCACCTAGTCCAACCCCCTGCTCAAAGCAGGGCCAATCCACAAGTTTTGCCCCAGATGGCCCCCTCAAGGATTGAACTCACAACCCTGGGTTTAGCAGGCCAATGCTCAAACCACTGAGCTATCCCTCCCCTGACTAGGGGCATATCAAATGGTGATCCTCATTTCATCAGGACACTGGTTGAATTATAATTTCCCAATCAAAGTGGGGACCATGGACAGTTTTTCCTCCCATATACAAACATCCTCTGTCTATGTCCCTTAGCGGCAACATTGGTTAAACTTCCTACTTCCCTTCCTTCCTGCTCCCAGGTGTCTCACATATACAGTAGGCTGCTGTAGTGAAATATACAGGTTATTCCACTTTCTGGTAATGTGCATAGGTCTGAGTCAGAATCAGGTTCCCAGACACTGTAGAAAAGTACTTGATGATACAGCAGTAGTACAGTATTATATCTTTCTAAGAGAGGTTTAATGCAATTGAGCCAAATCTTGTAATCCTTACTCCCTAATGAGTGCTTTGCCTGGGGAGGGACTGTTGGATTTGGCCTAATTGCAGGGATCTAATTTCACTGAACTTGAATATTCCTTTGTAGAAGCAATTTAGGGGCATATGGTAAACTACATTCTTTAACTATAAGCCACTTATATTCCTATACAAATAAAGAATATTACAGTAAGTGTTCTGTATTATATATTAAAGTGAGCACAAAACAGGGTGGATCTAGCCTCCCCATTCAATGTGTGCACTGTGCTCAACTGCCCAGGTGGCACCACCCACCCATCTACCCACAGCAGCTCCTTTTACCCTGCAACCCTAATCCCAGACTAGTGCTGAGGGGAGACCCTCCAAAATTGGTAAGTGGGGCCTTGGGGAGATAGCCTGCCCGGCACACATCCTGCAGCAAGCTCCTGTCCGGGGAGGCTGGGCCTAGCTCCTTGCTCCAGGCATTGCGACCTGCCACACAGGGTCACAATGCCTCTCAGGTTTGGCTTGGCTGCCCCTCTAGGCAGCTGAGCCAAACCTCAGAGGCACTGTGACTCTGTGCACCTGGTTGTAATGCCCAGAGCAGGCCCAGCCTAACAGGACCAGAGTCACCATTCCAGAATGTGTGCAGGGTGGGGTATGCTCTCCAGACCCCCATTCCACTTCTCTGGGATCTCCCACTCCACACTGGGCCAGAAGTGTAGGCTTGCCTGCTTTTGTATCCTTTATGATTTCTATGGGTGCAACTGAAACAGTGAACCTACGCTAATGCCATCCCTGGCACAAAACCAAAACCATGCTTAATCCTAGCCTCCTTTATTTCCCCATACATTTGCTCTAAAACACAGATGTTAACGTTTTAAAAAGCCTGTTTTAAAAAGTTCCCCAGATGGCTGGACGCATTTTTGCCTGATCTTCTTGCTGATTATGTTGCATCAGTGACAATCAGATCAGTAGCTCTGATTTCCAATGCTATTAGCCATCTTCCATGCACAAGGCCTTCAAATGGAAGCATAACGGAGTCACATGTGCTTTATGAAAACATTATTTACAATGATTTTGCCCCACATGAACCTCTGTGTGCTGCCTGATACAACACAACAAAAAAACCCTTTAAACACTGCACAGAACATGTATTGAAGACAAATGATGATGCAGGTCAGTTCATTACACTAAACAGGCCCTTTAATTTGTTTAGTGCTTTGGAGAAGTTAGCTTTCTATAGATAGACATTGACATCAGCTTTTACATGAAAACTGACCACAAATTAAATTAGAAAAATAACATTTATTGTTTTCAAGTCAGCTTTTATTAGTGTGATGATTTCCCATCATTGGTCATCAGCAGGCATTGAACCCAGCTCCTCCAAAACAAAAAGTATAAGCCTCTACCTTCTTGGATTTCAAAGCATGTTGAATGAATCTGTTACCGTCTGTTAGCTGGCAACGCAGACCAGTCACCAGAGTGGGACAAACACCCAAAATGTGGTAAATGTGAGTTACATAAGATTATTCCGGACATCCCTAAATGTTAGTTGCTTACATTTAAAAAAATATTTATGTAGGAAAGAAAAACTAGATACCCTGGGCCAAATTCTCTCAGTTAAAAACAGTTGGTGAATGGTATCTGCAAAGAAAAATAAATTGCATTTGTGCCTTTTTCCCCTTCTTTATGATATACAGAAGCAGCCTGATTTTTTAAACTGGCTTTTCTTAAAAGCTCCCCCCCACCCACTTAAATATAAGTAAGACTAAATTTTGTGCTCCTTGTTTTTGCAGGAAAACTTCTTAGAAGTTCTTAAAATTGAAAAACGAGCTTTGTCAGCACTCAGTTGAAAAGAAAAGCGGTGCTGACTTTCACAATGACTGCTTTCCTGCCAAGTTTTTGTCAGAAGTCTGAATTAAATAAATATTGATAAAAAGCAAAAATAAAACGTGGAGTTTTTAAAAGTCTGAGTAAAAATACCCTGCCATCTCAGTTACTCAGATTTCAGTCTCATCTTTTTCTGTGATACTCTGACTAGTTTTCAGTCCTCCAAGGAATCCTCCGGGAAAATCAGGGAAGTCAAGCCATGCTATTTCTAACAAAAAAACAAGCAGAAAAAATATTTAAAAATAAAACTTTCAAGTCTTCTTTATGTATCCTAAAGAAGCAAAATAGAGCACAGGTTTTCCTTACCTGGAGATTTTTAATGGAGTTACTTAGGGTTTCATTTGGTGTAACAGAGAACTTTTTTCCTTTAAGACAATAGATTGTTTGCTTCCAGTTTTCTAAAAGAGATGGTAATTCAATATGAGAAGTCCAAGAACGCTGTTTAAAATACAGTATTCCAGGAGGCTTGCTTTCCTAAATCTCCACTGTGATTTTTATTCACTTTTAAAAAATTCATATCAAGTCCGCATTTTATAATGGAAAAAGTGTAAAATGCTGAAGAATTATTTACAGGGGAAACCTTGTGAGAGCCCCACTGACGCAGTTTATTCTAGAGAACCATTTATAGAAGTGCCATTTTGTCATTTTCACCCTGACTCTAAGCAGCATGTGATAGTCCCATCCCTATACAATTGAGCTAATTATACTGTTTCCATAACAACCAATAGCAGTACATGAAATTACTTCCCAACAAGAGTATGACAAAATTAAGTTACAGGCTGCTAAATGTATCTCTTAGAGATTCATACAGTGAAAGAGAAACCAAATCTGTAAAGCAGACAGGGTGGGTACCTAATGAAAGAGACCCAAAATGTTAAATACCCAGTGAAGAGAAGTCTGGACATTGTGCTCAATCCTGCATTAATTACACAGGAAAAACTAGGCTTGAACACAGGACCATAGGAATTTTTATAGTGGATGAGACCAATGATCCATCTAGTCCAGTATCTTGTCCCGATACCAGCAAAATAGCAGATGCTTCAGAAGAAGGTATAAACCCCCATAATGGGCACTTACAGAATAACATACTGCTAGGGAAAATTTCCTGCTCCCCCTAAGTTTTATAATAGCATACACTTTTCTATTGTGGGTTGTGTAACCGCAGATATTCTTACTATTCATGGATATGTCTAATCTTTTTATTAATTCAGCCAGGATCCTGGCCTCACTGTCTCATGACAACGCATCCCACAGGTTAGTTATGCATTGAATATAAATATTTTCTATTTTAAATTTACATTTTATTTTCATTGAGCACCACCTTGTTTCAGTAACATAAAAAGAAGATAACTATTACCCCATGATTAACCTTCTCTAAATTACCCAGAAGAGTCAGTCTTAGTATGTACAGTGTCAACCACAATTCAGCTGATCCCTGTTGGGGCCTCTGGGCACTACTGTAATACAAATAACAACAACAACAAGGCTATGCTCCAACTTAGCAGTTGCTATAAGTAAGATAACAGACTGTTCTTCTGGCCTGCCTCTTCAGGAGATCTCATCATAATCTGATTTAAACTTAAAGCAAGCCAGTTCCAAAACCATTTTACCATATATTATGCAAGGGAGGGAAAGAGCATCCCTCTTCCAATTCACACTCTTTCTTAAAATACACTCCATATTTGATCAATCCTGGATTATGAGAATGAAGAGTACAAAGATACAGGGGCAAACTGAACAAAAGGATTATTTTAAAGGAATTTAAGTTATTTTCCCCCAGGCACATACAACAATAATCAGCATTGATTACTATTTTTTTCCCCCGTTGGCAAACACCTAACACGCTACTAAGGCGGAAACTGTTATGGAGGAACCTAAAATCCTCATGAAGGGCTTCCTACTTCAGAACTACTACTGTTCTTACTACAGTCTAAAAGGTCTGTATCTTCCCATGTGATCTGGTAACATCATTCACGACCTACATTACTGACTGAACCACTGGAATATTGAGGAAGGTGAAGAGAAACCTGGCTGTGTCTCAGACTAATGGGTAGTCCGGTTCAAAATCCTAGAAACAGTCTCCTAACCCAAAGCAGGAAACCTGTTTAATGGTGGAGGAAACTGAGATTGTAGCTGAAGCTAGATTGTAAGATTTTGCAGGCAAGCTCTTTGAAACACCCTTTTTTATCTGCCATCCATAATGTGGTGATGTGTAGCTAAAATAAACCGCTACCATCACCACCACCACCACTACTAATAAAAAACAGTAAGGCAAACTGAATATCTCAGGAAAAGAACTGCACTCCAACCAAACACAAGGCCTGAAATCCAGGCATCCTACCATAGCTCTAACAGTCTGAGATCTAGCCAAGCAAAAAAATTACTGAAATAAAAAGGACATGGTCAAGGTTGGCAAGCCTAAAATTAGACCCAACAGCTGTGTTTTGGCTTGCTTTATGCCAGCCCTCCCCAAAGTGTGTATGTTCCCTTGTTTTGGGCAGGCAGCTTATTGATATACAGAAGAATCCTGCTCATTGTTGCAGAGAACTGGATTATATTTCAATACCTCCCTTCTTTTCACTATGGCATAAGGTGGAGGGCAACAGGGAGGTATTGCTTTTGTCACAATGTTTTTCCCATCTGTTAACAACTAATGTAAAGAGCTCCACAAAGAAAGACATCTGCAGTACACACTGAGCACATTTCTCATGCAGCAAAAATAGAGCCCATGGTTGGTTATTGGGGGATCCCCAATTTCATCTGCACAATATTGAAAAACTCCTTTTAGAAACACGACAGAATTGTCAGCCTTAGGAGGATGTTTATATTTAAGGTACTGTACTTTATATTTTGGATCTGTCAATCTTCAGTTTTCCTTCATGCTATACATTCAGTTGTGGAATTTTCCCCAGTCGTATTCTGCCTGGCCCCTGGACATGAAAAGGACTCAGTCTTTCTGTATATATGCTACATATCTATGCTCCTTCAGAAACAATTCAACTGAGAACTTCCTTGAACTTAAAGGCTGAGTCTACACCGTTTTTCTAGCAGTATAACTATTTCACATAGGGGTCTGATTATTTACAATATGGAGAGACAAGGTGGGTGAGGTCATATCTTTTATTGGATCAATTTCTGCTGGCGAGAGAGACAAGCCTTCGAGCCACATAGAGCTCTTCTTCGGGTCAGGGAAAGGTACTCTCAGCGTCACAGCAAAATGCCAGGTGGAACAAATTGTTTAGCATAAGTTGTTGTCACATATTGTAAGGGACCATTCAAGGACCGATATGGCTACAATTACACTACTTACAATATAGCTACACTGCCACAGTCCCTAGTATGGACACTGTGATACTGGTGTAATGCAGCATTACACCAGTATAGTTTACTCCCTTTTCTGTAAGGGTATGTCTATACTGCCCACTGGATCAGTGGGCAGTGATCAATCCAGTGGAGGTCGATTTATCGTGTCTAGTCTAGAGGCGATAAATCGACCCCCAAGAGCTCTCCAGTCAACTCCTGCACTCCACCGCTGCGAGAGGCGCAGGCAGAGTCGATGGGGGAGCAGCAGCAGTCGACTCACCATAGTGAAGACACCACGGTGAGTAGGTCTAAGTACGTCGACTTCAGCTAAGTTATTCACGTAGCTGAAGTTGCGTAACTTAGATCAAACCCCCCACCCCCACGCCCAGTGTAGACCAGGCCTAAGGGAATAGTACAATTTTTATGCATAGGCAAGCCCTAACTTACATAGACAATGAAGGAAGCAGTTTGCCTTCTGACATAAACCCTTAACCCTTGCTAAAAGTGCAAAGCGCAGTGGCCAAAAAACAGTACTGAATGTTATATTTTCTGACAGGACCTCAAATCTGTGGTGAAATGACATGATGGCCAATAAACTCTTATGTGTCCTGAGGCTGAAACAACCACAGAAGTACCTATGGAATGGCTACCTCAGCATCAACCTTCTGTTGTATGCGACTCTGAGAATCTTATACACACTCTCCTGATCCAGGATTAATTGGAGGCACCCATTTCAGCAAGAAGACAACTGGACACATCTCTCATTTTGCTGTGATGAAATTAGAACTGCCTTTGATATCATCGGGCAAGATTCTCAGGTGCTCAGCACCCACAGTTGAATTCAGATTTTCAAAACAACTCAGCTCCTATTAGTTATCAAACTAAGGAGCAAATTCTCAAAAGGGCTCAGCACCCAGTGAGCTGTGCTTTTCTGAAAAGCTGGACACTGCTTCTAGTACCTGTCTTCTGAAAAACTGTCCAAAACATCCACTCCTGTGTGTGTCCAAAGGTGCAGGAGAGACAGAGACTCTACCAGTAGGGTGTCAGGAAATAAGTGAATGCTTGTTGTCAGCTATGCCTTCTTCACAGGGGCAGGGAGATAGGCACAGTATCTGATGTGTCTAATTTGCTATAGGGACCAATACAGGAGGCTGACAGAGGAGAGTGCTGGAGAACTACGATGCCATTCACGGAACTGTTTTAGTAGGCTAGTTTATATTTCAACAAAGTCATCTAAGTCAGTTTTATTGGTTGTACACCACAACATGCACATGAACTCTTAAGCAGCACACGGTTATTTTATATTTAATTGATATACAATTATTTCACCACAAAACAGAAACCTATGAAGATAAAATATTTTGTTCCAAGCAAGGACATATAAAAAACAACAACATACCAAACAAACAATTGCAGTAGTTAGAGGTGGCAAAAACACTAACCTATCAACAAGGTCAAAACAAAAGGAACAAAATAAACAAAAGGAAGTATTTTTTCACACAACACAAAGTTAACCTGTGGAACTCCTTGACAGAGGATGTTGTGAAGGCCAAGACTATAACAGGGTTCAAAAAAGAACTAGATAAGTTCATGGAGGATAGGTCCATCAATGACAATTAGCCAGGATGGGCAGGGATGGTGTTTGTTTGCCAGAAGCTGGGAATAGGCAACAGGGGATGGATCACTTGATGATTACCTGTTCTGTTCATTCCCTCTGGGGCACCTGGTGTTGGCCACTGTCAGAAAACAGGATACTGGGCTAGATGGACCTTTGGTCTGACCCAGTGTGGCCATTCTTATGATCACTCATCTTCCAGGGTAGAATACAGAGAGCTTTAAATTGACACTGTTCTTGATATTAGCTTATTAATTTTACACAAAAATAATAAATCAGTCTAGTGGTAAAATGGAAGCATGAATGAGCTGCTCCACAGTGGAACTTCATACTGGCATTTCCTTGATTGCCTCATCAGTTCCTGCAGAATTTAATGGACTGTGAATTTGGTAGGGCCCTATTCATAAGTATTTCACTGCTGATTGTTTTAGCAGAAATAATTAGCTACTGCATTATTGGATTGCAGGCACAGTTTTGCCTAGTGGATGGAGTTAGTCAAAGTTTGGTTTTGTAGCTTGAACCCCTCTGTAACTATCTGGAAACCAGCACAGATAACACCATGTATCATGCACAATGCGAATTTCAACACAATGCACCTTGATTATTACTCACCAGAATGTAAGTGAGCACAGTGAGGCTTAGAACTCTTTAAACAATTACCAATATCTGATCTAAGGCAATAGATTTTTTCCCAGGGTTTTCAGCCTGGAATGAAGTGGTAACTTACAGTTAATAAAAAGTGACCTTAGCTCTGTGGAACCTGTGAACCTAAAAAAAGTGTTTTAAGCTCCATGGCAAAACAAATACAAAATAAAAAAAAATGAATAACTAAATATGGGTTTCTGTGTGAAATTTTTCCCACAATTATCTCCAGTACTCCTATTATGACCCTACTGTGAAGAGCAAATTAAATCACCAGAGATTAATAAGTCTCTGACTTGGTTTTTAATCATTTTGATCTCAAAAAGCTTCCATAATTTCCATTCGCCTGAGGCATCCAGGATTGTGTTGAGAATGGAGATAAACTTATTAATAAATTGTGTCTCACTCAAGTGGCATTGACTCTCTCCATCAGCCTCTCTTTTTCTATAACACCCACAAGTTGTTCACAGGAAAGATGCAGGTTTTATTGTAAGAGTTCCATTTGAAAGAAAATGGTATTAACACTTAACCTGTTTTACAGTATCTACACAAAGGAAATTCAGGTTCCTGACTAAATTATATACTGTCAACTTTAAGATGATTATCTAAGGAGAGGTTACTTACTTGTACAGTAACTGCAGTTCTTCAAGATGGTTTGTCTCTATGGGTGCTCCACTTCAGGGGCATAAGTGCTGTGTGACTTCAAATCAGAGATTTTCAATAGCAGTGTCCATGGGTATGTGCCTGTGTCCTACTCATGCTTGTGCTCCGATCCAAAGGTTTATAGGGAAGCAGGTCTGTAACAGCATGACACCTACCTCTTGTGAGCACCCCATTCTGGTCAGATGTGTCTGCTGTCTTTAGACAGTCCTAGCTGGGGTATTGGGCCATGCCCCCAGGGCTTCCTCCCTGGAGACAATGGTTTCACCCTCTCTGGGCCCTTCTGGCCCCAGCTGGGCCATTAAGTAGTTCAGATCCCCTTCTGGGCGTTTATCACTGTCCAACTGTAGGTCACTTCTCCAGTGGTCTATGAGGGGGGCTCCATGCCCACTCACTACTCCGGGTCCCAGTCTAAGGGGACTAGCACTAGCAAAGTCAGTACAAACTAAAATTTCACACAGACAATGACTTGTTTATACTGCTCTATATATTATACCAGTGGTTCTCAACCCACAGCCCACTTGCGGCCCAATCAGCACAGAGTTGTGGCCCATGTGACATCCTCAGGGCCATACAGGTAGAGTGTGTGTGTGTGTGTGTGTGTGTGTGTGTGTGTGTGTGTGTGTGTGTGTGGCCCATATAACACATAGACAGCTGCATATGCGGCCCACAGTGGTAAATAGGTTGAGAACCACTATACTATACACTGAAATGTTAGTATAATATTTATATTCCAATTGATTTTAAAATTATATAGTAAAAATGAAAAAGTAAACAATTTTTCAGCAATAGTGTGCTATGACAATTTTGTATTTTATGTATGATTTTGTAAACAAGTAGTTTTTAAATGAGGTGAAACTTGGGGGACGCAAGACAAATCAGACTGCTGAAAGGGATATAGTAGTCTGGAGAGGTTGAAAGCCACTGGGAGCTGAGAAGTAGAATCTAGTACTGATTGCAAGATAGCCATTCCAAAGGCATCATCTGCTCCAGAAGCTTGTATGATAGCATAGTGCCAGGAGAAGATGTGAACAGATGACCAGATGGCGGTTTTACAAATGTCTAATGAGAGTGTTCTTAAGACGAGCACTGTACCCTGCTAGAATGGGCAATCACCTTACGAGGAGGATGTGATCCAGAAGCTTTGTAGCATGTCAGAATGTAGCTTGAGACCCCATTTAGACATCTTTGGGTGGAGATAGAGGCTCCCTTCATTCTATCAGAAAATAAAGAGAGTCAAGGGGAGACTTTGAAAGGCCTGGTTTTTGACATGTAGAAAGCTAGGGCCCTTCTAAGAACCAGGCTAGCTTCCTCTTTGGAGTTACATGTTTAGGGTAGAAGATTAGCAACAGAATGTCCTGGTTACATGAAAGTCTGAGGAGATCTTAGGTAGGAAAAACAGTGTGGGCAAAGGGTCATTTTGTCTCAGTAGAATAAATTGTAGGGTAGATCCACCATAAGCACAACCATTCCCCTATTCTCCTAGCTGAGGAGATGGCTATTAAGGAGGAGGTCTTGAAGGATAAAACAGAGAGAGCAGATCACTGGGGGCTTAAAACAACAGCTTCCTTGAGGTATTTAGAACACAATTGAGGTCCCAAGGTGGTATAGGCTCTCTGACATAGGAGAAAAGGTTGACCAAGCACTAGATTAATCTGGATGTTATGAGGTGTGTGAATACAGAAGCCCATCCACAGGTGAGTGAAAAGCTGTCATAGCTGCATGGCAGATCTTGATGGAGTTCTGTGATAAACCTGAGGTTTTTAGGCTCAACAGCTAGTCAAGTACATGAGTGAGATAATCGTCTCTGGACTCCTCCATTTTTGCAGGCAAGGGTTTGGGGTTTTTTTGGGTGGATGGTTTCGTACTATTCAGCAGTCCTTTGCTTATTTCAAGTGAGCAGAACTTCAGATAACCCCGGGAGCAATTCAGGAGTCAAGCCTTGAAGTGTAGCTGTGAGCAATTAGGATGTTTCAGTTTCCCTGATTCCTGTGTCAGAAGGTCTGTACTCAAAGGCAGGCAAAGAGGTGGCTGCAAAGATAGGCGAATCAGGTCTGGGAGCCATATCTGCCTCAGCCAAGCTGGTGTTATCAGGATGATTTTGGCTCTCTCTTGTTTTACTCTGTTTAGGAGTTTGAGAAGCAACAATGTAAGTAGCAGAGTGTAGATCAGCCTTTGTGGCCAGGGGATGATAGCCCCGACGTCCCCTGAAAAAATATTCCAGCATTTTGTGTTGGACAGGGTCATGAGAAGATCTCTCTCTGGGAAACCCCAGTGAGGAAAATTTCCCACAGGACTGAGCTGCTCAATTCCCATTCATGGTCCTGGCAAAAATGTCTGCGGAGTGCATTCACTATTGTTCTGCAGACCCAGCAGATATGGTGCTGAGATGTCAATGAGGAAAAAATGTATCAGTTACAAAGCTGTATTGTCTCTGTGCATGCATCAGAACAGGGATCTTGCTTCTCCTTGGACGTTTACATAGTGTACGGACACTCTGTTTCCATCATAATCCTGACCGATTGGCTCTCTATGAAGGGAAGGAAATGAATGCTTGTGTATTGGACTGCTCTGACACCAAGTAATTTGATATGAAGTGTGAATTCTCGGGAAATCCATCTGCCTTAGGCTATAAGGCCCTGGAAGTGAGCTCCCCAACCCATCAATGAGGCATCTCTGGTAACAGTCCTCATGGCGGGCGGGATGAGGAAAAAGTGAGAATGTGATCCTCACACAGACCTTTCGTTTGTGGGGTGCGTAGACTCTCCAGAACCTGGCTTGGCAATATCTCGACTGCAGTCTGGGTGGAGTGTAACAAATGGGCAGGCTGCAGCAGGTCCATGCTGTGGTTTGAGGACTCCTCTGAAGTGCAGAGATGAGATTGAGCATCGTAGTGAATTTGTCCACGAGCAACAAGACTCAGGCAGTTGTGGAATCCAGGGTGGTTCTATGAATTCTATGTATTGGACAGGCATCAAAGTGGGCTTTTTTGTGTTGAAACTCAGTCCCGGGGAGCAGAGGAGAGCCAGGACACTGCTGGTCACAGACTGTAGTACAGGAAGGGACCAGCCCTTGAGGGGCCAGTCATCGAGATAGGGACTATCCCTAGTTGTCGTAGCTGTGCTGCCACAACCAAAGGACTTTGGTAAAGACACTGGGGGAGGTCGAGAGAGCACTCTGTATTGGCAGTGATCATTGCTGACTGAACAGTAGCATACCTCCCAACATTTCCAGTAGCTAGAGTGGGACAGAGTGGCAGATGGGCCAAGCCTGAGTGGCCCTGTGACCTAGCACACAGTGTCACAATGCCATTCATATTTGGCCTGTGTGCCCCATCATAGATGGAGACAAAGGGGTGGATGGGCCAAACCAGAGTGGCATTGAGACCCTGTGCACCAGGTCACATGGCCACTCAGTTTGGGGGCACTTTCAAATGGGGGCACCAGGCAAATTTCCCTTCAATTGGGACAAGAGTATTGGGGGTCAGAGCAGGACAGTCCCACAAAACCCAGGACTTTTGGGAGGTCGTAGAAAGTGTTTGTGAATGGGATGCATCATTATATGAAAATATGCATCCAGAAGGTAGAGGGCCACATATCAGTCTCCTGAATCTAGAGATGGTATTCCTACTAAGGTTACCATCCTGAACCTCTGTGTTTGGACGAATGTGTTCAGACTTCTGGGGTCCAGGATTGGTCTGCATCTTTCTTTGCACTTGGGTACCGGAAAGTATCTGGAATAGGACCTCTTCTCAATGAAAGGAGAGGGAATTGCTTTGATCACCCCCAGGAGCAGAAGGACTGAACTTCCTGTCTCAATAGATCCTTGTGAAAAGGCTCCCTGAAAGGGAATGATGGGGGGTGGGTGGCACTGAAGTGAATGGCAAATCCTGATGTAAAAACTTCTAGCACTCCTCTGCCTGAGGCGATCTGCTCCCATGATGGTCTGAAATGGGAAAGATGATCCCCATAGGATGGGAGAGGAAAGGATGGTGCAGCAGTGGATCCAGGACTCAGACTGATTAGTGGTTCTCAACCAAAGTATCAAAAAGCTGTTGACTGGGTGGTGATAGTCAATGAGGAATTTTTCCTCTGATACATAGGCTTCGTTCTGGGTGGTTCCAAAGTCTTCCGACACATACAGTACAGTTAGGCCCTTAAGACGCTGATATCTTCCCTCACTCAGACCCTGCTACCAGCCTGCTTATTTGTCCCCTTCAATTGAGTGTTGGGAGCCACTATAGCTGGCACAGAACAGCAGTCATGAGTGAAAGAAGAAAACGCCCCTCTGGGGCAGCATTCAGAAAAAGAAAGAAAGCAAAGGAAGATTTTCTATCTAAGCAGCAAGGAGCTCTCCTGAGATACATAGACACAAATGACACGTTTCAGAGTAACAGCCGTGTTAGTCTGTATTCGCAAAAAGAAAAGGAGTACTTGTGGCACCTTAGAGACTAACCAATTTATTTGAGCATGAGCTTTCGTGAGCTACAGCTCACTTCATCGGATGCATGCCGTGGAGAAGGTATTGTTTCATGATCTCTGTGTGTATATAATATCTGCTGCAGTTTCCACGGTATGCATCCGATGAAGTGAGCTGTAGCTCACGAAAGCTCATGCTCAAATAAATTGGTTAGTCTCTAAGGTGCCACAAGTACTCCTTTTCTTTTTATAGACACAAATGTTCATGGTGAGCCTTCTGGCCCCAGTGAGGATGTGAGTGGTGAGGCGATGCCTGATCTTCCAGTTAGTCAGAGTGCAGGTGACCTGGCAACTACTGCAGCATCCATATCTCCGTCTCATATGGATGTGACCATGCACATTCCTGAAGAAAAATGTAGATCAGAGAAGAATGTGGTGGAAGTGCAAGGAACAGCTGCTGCTGAGTTTAGTTCCTTAAGTCTAGATGATCCAGGACTGTGGACCCACTTGAACAGTAGGCTGAGGGACTTCCTTCTACTGTATGGGCCACAGCACATGAAAAACTTCATGTTCCCCAAAGACAATGAAAATATAAGTTTCCATCCAACACATTACTGGCATGAAATACCCAATGGTGACAAAGTGAAGAGGCCATGGCTTATGTACTCAAAAACCCAGAATGCGGCATACTGTTTTGTTCCAGTCTAATGTTCCAGCCACATTGGGTTCTACAGGAACAAAGGACTGGCTAGAAATCTGGCATGCCATGAGAAAGCAGCAAATCACCAGAGAACATTCCACAGGTGGAAAGAGCTTAGGATGAGACTAAGGTTAAAGGCCACCATAGATTATCAGCATCAAGAGAAGATTACATCAGAGTCTCTTTACTGGCAAAATGTTCTGAAAAGGCTCATTGCCATTGTGAGAATGCTTGCTACCCAAAACCTACCTCTACGTGGCACTTCAGATCAGCCATATGTGCCAAACAATGGAAACTTCCTTAAAAATTGTGGAGCTGATGGCTGAGTTTGATGCTGTACTCCAGGAGCATCTAAGAAGAGTCACCACCCAAGAAATGTATACACACCACTATCTTAGAAAAACAATTCAAAATGAGATCATACAGTTACTGGCAACAAAAGTCAAACAGAAGATTATGGCAGATCTGAAGTCAGCAAGACATTACTCTGTTATTCTGGACTGCACACCTGACATCAGCCATACGGAACAAATTACTTTAATGGTGCATTTTGTAACAACAACAGAACCGAGTGAAAATGTCCCTGCAATGGTGACTGTCAGAGAGCATTTTCTAGAATGTATTGACATTGATGATACTACAGCTGGTATGACAAATGTGCTTCTTAAAAAGCTGGAAGATATGGGAATTGCGATAGCTGGCGTGAGAGGTCAGGGCTAAGATAATGGTGCCAACATGAGAGGAAAGAACAGAGGAGTGCAGACACGGATCTGAGAGTTAAACCCTCGAGCTTTTTTTGTCCCGTGCAGTTCTCAGTCATTGAACTTGGTGGTCAGTGATGCAGCATCAGCTTCTAGTAAGGCTGCTGAATTTTTTAATGTAATTCAAAGCATCTATGTATTTTTTTCTGCATCAGCTCATCGATGGCAAATTTTTGAAGCAACATCTGGGAACATCCTCTCTGACACTGAAACCACTGAGTGTCACACGATGGGAAAGTCGAGTGGAGGCGATAAAGCCTATCAAACACCAAACTGGGAAGATAGATGATGCCACAGTTGCCGTTATGGAGGATAATGCTATGACAGGAACTGTTCGTGGGAGAACAGTGGCAGAGGGAAATGGAATCACCAGAAATATACATAACTTCAAATTTCTGTGTGGCTTAGTGTTGTGGCATGACATACTGTTTGAAATAAATGTTGTAAGCAAGAGACTCCAAGGTGTTGACCTTGATATAGCTGGAGCAATGGAACAACTGGACAAAGCAAAGTCATACCTACAGTCTTACCGGTCAGATGAGGGATTTCAAAATGTTCTGAAGAGTGCACAGAAGTTGGCAGAGGAACTTCACACTGATGCTATTTTCCCACCCATTCAAGAATAAAAGAGTCACCGAAGAAGACGACACTTTGATTATGAGGCATGGGATAATCCCATAAGAGACCCCAAACAACAATTCAAAATTGAATTCTTTAACCAGGTGCTAGATTGTGCAATACAGTCAGCTGAAGAATGTTTCATGCAGCTCATGGAACACAGCAATATATTTGGGATGTTGTATGATATCCAAAACTCCTCACTTTTCCTGAAGAAGACCTACACCAGCAATGCAGGGCACTAGAGACAGTGTTGACACATGATGACATGCACGATATTGATGCGAGTGATTTAGGTGATGAACTGAAAGCCCTTTCAAGATACATTTCAGCAGGATCAACTCCAAAGGCTGTTCTGGAATATAGGCACAAATAAGATGACCACCCTCTTTCCAAATGGTTTTGTTGCTCTGCGCATACTTCTAACACTTCCTGTAACAGTTGCCAGTGGAGAACGCAGCTTCTCCAAGCTGAAGTTAATAAAAACACAACTACGCTCCACAATGACACAGGAAAGGCTAGTCGGCCTTGCAACCATCTTAATAGAGCATGAGCTGGCCCAGACTGTGGACCTTCAGGAAGCAGTTCAAATCTTTGCAACCAAGAAGGCACGGAAAGCACCACTTTGATTATTCAAATAGATAAAAATGCCAGTGTTTACTACGCAGACAAGAAAAGTTACATTTACTGTTCAGGCATTTGAAAGTTAAGTGTTACTTAAAATTTTTGAACAAGGCATTTTAAGTTGTTAGTTCTCCTTTATTGGGGAAGGGAGCAGAGGAGTACCATGAGAGAAGTAGAACAGGAATAAGGCAGAATTGAGACCTTTCAAAGTTTTGGCCCAAGCGAGGGGGCATGGGGACACCATTTGAGCTCCCTGCCTCAGGTGCCAAAATGTTGTGGGCCGGCCCTGAATCTACCACTGAAGTCACTTGGCCAGGGAGGAGGAAGAGGACTGGTTAGATGTTACCACCTTGTCCTCAACTCCCAGATGGTGTTCCTTTGGAGGGTCATCACCAAGCAGGGGGGACATGATCATGGTTTGTTGAAGGGCACCCCTCTAAGTGGGACCTCTTGCTGAACGCTGCCCTGTAATACTGCACCCCATGTTCTTCACAGTTGTATGATTGTGATAATTATGACATAATTAAGATGCATTTTGTACAAGATGGGTCATGTAAGGTGTCATTGGAAAAGTTATGATTTGCTGAATATAATTATCTTATTTGTATGCATGTATCATTTTTGTATCTGAAGTTATGACTATTGACTATGTATCTGTATTTCACATGTAGTCACACCTGCATGACACCCACTAGGCAAATTGCTTCCAGTCTAGATAGCAGGCTGTGAAGGGCCTATTCAAGGTAATGGGCCATTAGGAAAAACAGTAGGTCTCTGGTGAGCCTTCCTGAGAATGCTCCAGACAGCCTGTAAGTAATGGCTGCTATGACTCAGCAAAGTATGCAAGGGCATGTAACCAGGCCACATGATTCTGGACTCCATATTGGGATGTCTGCATTTTTCCACAAACTGGACTGGGAGCCAAGTTTGAAACAAAGGGTTCCCACCCTCTGCTAAAGCTATATATGGCAGGGAGTGACATCATCTGTTGTTCATTACTTCCCCACAACTGAACACCTAAGAGACGCTCCTAAGGAAAAGGACTTGGAATGGGGGAGGGGATCCCAAGCTGCAAAGCAAATGCAGCTTGTCCCTTAAGAATCTGCAAGCCTGCTTGTATCACCAGCCAGGGTGAGAATTTGCTAATTCATATCCCATCTTTCTAGTATCTTAGGCTTAGTTTGTGTTTTTGTTTATTTACTAGTTAATCTGTTTGCTATCGCTTATCACTTAAAATCTACCTTTTGGAATTAATAAACTTATTTTATATTTTAATCTAAACCAGTAAGTTTGGAGTGAAGTGCTTGGAAATCTTAGCTCAAGGGGTAGGGGGCTGTTGGATTTCCTTTCCACATTGAGACAGGAGTGAACTCTATGAGCTTACGCTGTACAGTTCCCTGTGCAACGCAAGATGGTATCATTTTGGGTTTATATTCCAGTGGAGGGGTGCATGCCTGGAGAGCTGAGAGTCATCTTGGCTGTAGCTTCTCTATTGTTGGTTCATGCAGTGGATGGTCAGAGAGCCTTGCATGTAACTGCAGCTGGGTGTGACCTATCTGTGTGAATGCTGGTGGAAGACCCGGAGCAGGTCTGCAGCTTGTCACAGTACCACAGTGTGAGAGGGAGCCCAGGCTGATGAGTCAAAGGGCTCATGACATTCCAGGGGGAACCCGTCACACTGTTCCTTTGAAGGGTCATCACCCGGCAGGGGGGGCATGATCATTGTATGTTGGAGGGTGTCCCTCCAAGTGGGTCTTCTTGTTGAAGGCTGCTCTGTAATACTGGTCTCCATCTGCGGCCCAAGGATTTCAGAAGGCCCACTGGGATAGAACTTAAGGGTACGGTGGTGGACCCCAAAGGTGCTTCTGCCAAGGTGGTTGATTCATCACTGACTGACTCCTGGGAGCTCCACTTCAAAACAGATTTCCGGGGAAGGAGGAAGAACCTTGGACTGAGACCTCAGAATCTGAGGAAATATTCTTCCCTGTTTCTGCATGGCAGAGGGAGGCTGGTCATCATGATACTAAGAAAGGGTAGTCAGATTCCTCAATGACCAGGAGATCCCTTGATAGCTGGGATCTGCTTAGGACCAGTGAGAAAGCCTGTGATGTGGCCAGTGGTACCAGAGACAGGATATCAGGACAATCCACACATGTCTTATGCTCCTGGCCTGCTGGTGGGGCTGGTACCAGGGGAGCCAGAGCCAGAGCTGATTTCTTTGAAGAGTTCTTTTGCCTCAAGGACCTTGAGCTGGGTACCAACACCAGTGCTGAGTGAGGTTTCTTGCTGTAGGAAGCACCAAGTCTTTTAAACATTATGTGAATCTTGGTACTGGGAGGGTAGAGGGGGAGGTTAGGAGCCTCAGCAGGACCCATGTCAAGATGCAACTTCTCCTTACTAACTAACCTTTGGGGTGACTTCCCCTTCCCTTTCCACTCCACACCAGGGGACTTGTGACTTCTCTTTTCAGGATGCTTCAGGGATTTTGAAACTGCCCCCTGCAACCTGTGTGTCAGAAATGGAGCCATGGAGGTCAATGAGGCATTCAGATTCTCAAACCCAGAAGTGGGCGTGGGGACAGGTGTGTTGATCCATGCCCTGAATCAGAAGTAGGGCTCAAGGAGCATTCCATGAGGAGTAACTTAAGCTTGTTTTCCCTGAACTTCCTAGATCTGCTCTTGAAGCCGGAGCAGACCTTACATTGACAGAATATGAGCCTCCCTGAGGCAGCAGTTGTCTGTTGTTGAGGGGAAAGACCTTTTGCAGGTCTGGCAAGGTTTAAACCTGTGGGGTTTTGAACCTATCCAAAGCAGAAAAAAAGTGCTCTTAAAGGAATCAAAGTGGGCAGGGAGACCCCGACTGCTGGGAAAAAGCCAAATGTGAGGTGAAGCCCCCAAAATTTGCACAGAAGGTGCCAGAAAAACAAAACAAAGTTGAACTAAGAAAAAGAAATAAAAAGAATGAAACAAAGTATGGAAAAATAAAGGATTAGCAAAGCTAACCAACAGACACCACAAAGCTCTGTCTCAGGGTGCAAGCAGTGAAAAAGAACTGGAATGTTGGTGGGTCCACTTTTCCCTATACACCCTCGGATCAGAGCACGATTTGTAGGGCTCATCGTGTATCCACAGACACTGCTACCAAAAATCTCTGATCGAATGCACACAGGCATGCATATTCACCTGAAAGTGCATATGCACCCAAAGAGACAGCTACTCAAAGAATTACCTTTCCAGTAAACTTTCTTGTGACATTGATTAAATCTGCAGAGGAGTCTGAAGAAAGGATAATATTAATACCAGTAACTCCTTGAAAACAACTCAACAGCAAGCAAGCTGGTCTCCATATTGGAAGAGAAGATTGAAGGTCTGGAGCAACAGATAACAACCCTGCGTTGCATACAAGAAACTGAGGATTTTCTGGACAAAACTCAGGATATGCTTCTAGGGGCACAAAGCTCTAAAGATATAGAGCAGGTTGCACAGAGGAGCCAAGAGGCCAGTGAAGAAGCTTGGCAACATGTGACCTCCAGAAGAGGTAAGCGGAATGTCCAGGTTCCAGTAACACAGACACAGGTAACTAACCGCTTTCATGTTCTCTTCACAGGTACCGTTGCGGAGAGTGGACCAGATGATATGTCTGGGGCAAGAAAGCAGAAGGAGACTCCGCTGGTTGGAAGGCATGAAATGCGATGTCCTGAGGTTGGGGGTTCCACGACCACCACTCCCAAGAGGAGAAGGCGGGTGGTGGTGGTC
The DNA here is from genome assembly GCF_965140295.1 of Lepidochelys olivacea. Lineage (NCBI taxonomy): Eukaryota > Metazoa > Chordata > Testudines > Cheloniidae > Lepidochelys > Lepidochelys olivacea. The sequence goes on along the minus strand of NC_140413.1, from coordinate 175,911,826 downwards.
GGGGACTCTCTCTTCCGGGGGACTAAGTCATCTATCTGTCGCCCTGACCGGGAAAACCGAGAAGTCTGCTGCTTGCCAGGGGCTAAGATTCGCGATGTGACGGAGAGACTGCCGAGACTCATCAAGCCCTCGGATCGCTACCCCTTCCTGCTTCTCCACGTGGGCACCAATGATACTGCCAAGAATGACCTTGAGCGGATCACTGCGGACTACGTGGCTTTGGGAAGAAGGATAAAGGAGTTGGAGGCGCAAGTGGTGTTCTCGTCCATCCTTCCCGTGGAAGGAAAAGGCCTGGGTAGGGACTGTCGAATCCTCGAAGTCAACGAATGGCTACGCAGGTGGTGTCGGAGAGAAGGCTTTGGATTCTTTGACCATGGGATGGTGTTCCATGAAGGAGGAGTGCTGGGCAGAGACGGGCTCCATCTTACGAAGAGAGGGAAGAGCATCTTTGCCAGCAGGCTGGCTAACCTAGTGAGGAGGGCTTTAAACTAGGTTCACCGGGGGAAGGAGACCAAAGCCCTGAGGTAAGTGGGAAAGCGGGATACCGGGAGGAAGCACAGGCAGGAATGTCTGTGAGGGGAGGGCTCCTGCCTCATACTGGGAATGAGGGGCGATCAACAGGTTATCTCAAGTGCTTATATACGAATGCACAAAGCCTTGGAAACAAGCAGGGAGAACTGGAGGTCCTGGTGATGTCAAGGAACTGTGACGTGATTGGAACAACAGAGACTTGGTGGGATAACTCACATGACTGGAGTACTGTCATGGATGGTTATAAACTGTTCAGGAAGGACAGGCAGGGCAGAAAAGGTGGGGGAGTAGCACTGTATGTAAGGGAGCAGTATGACTGCTCAGAGCTCCGATACGAAACTGTAGAAAAACCTGAGTGTCTCTGGATTAAGTTTAGAAGTGTGTGCAACAAGAGTGATGTAGTGGTGGGAGTCTGCTATAGACCACCGGACCAGGGGGATGAGGTAGATGAGGCTTTCTTCCGGCAGCTCACGGAAGCTACTAGATTGCATGCCCTGATTCTCATGGGTGACTTTAATTTTCCTGATATCTGCTGGGAGAGCAATACAGCAGTGCATAGACAATCCAGGAAGTTTTTGGAAAGCGTAGGGGACAATTTCCTGGCACAAGTGCTAGAGGAGCCAACTAGGGGGGGCGCTTTTCTTGACCTGCTGCTCACAAACCGGCTAGAATTAGTGGGGGAAGCAAAAGTGGATGGGAATCTGGGAGGCAGTGACCATGAGTTGGTTGAGTTCAGGATCCTGACGCAGGGAAGAAAGGTAAGCAGCAGGATACGGACCCTGGACTTCAGGAAAGCAGACTTCGACTCCCTCAGGGAACGGATGGCCAGGATCCCCTGGGGGACTAACATGAAGGGGAAAGGAGTCCAGGAGAGCTGGCTGTATTTCAATGAATCCCTGTTGACGTTACAGGGACAAACCATCCCGATGAGTCGAAAGAATAGTAAATATGGCAGGCGACCAGCTTGGCTTAATGGTGAAATCCTAGCGGATCTTAAACATAAAAAAGAAGCTTACAAGAAGTGGAAGGTTGGACATATGACCAGGGAAGAGTATAAAAATATTGCTCGGGCATGTAGGAATGATATCAGGAGGGCCAAATCGCACCTGGAGCTGCAGCTAGCAAGAGATGTCAAGAGTAACAAGAAGGGTTTCTTCAGGTATGTTGGCAACAAGAAGAAAGCCAAGGAAAGTCTGGGCCCCTTACTGAATGAGGGAGGCAACCTAGTGACAGAGGATGTGGAAAAAGCTAATGTACTCAATGCTTTTTTTGCCTCTGTCTTCACTAAAAAGGTCAGCTCCCAGACTGCTGCGCTGGGCATCACAAAATGGGGAAGAGATGGCCAGCCCCCTGTGGAGATAGAGGTGGTTAGGGACTATTTAGAAAAGCTGGACGTGCACAAGTCCATGGGGCCGGACGAGTTGCATCCGAGAGTGCTGAAGGAATTGGCGGCTGTGATTGCAGAGCCATTGGCCATTATCTTTGAAAACTCGTGGCGAACCGGGGAAGTCCCGGATGACTGGAAAAAGGCTAATGTAGTACCAATCTTTAAAAGAGGGAAGAGGGAGGATCCTGGGAACTACAGACCAGTCAGCCTCACCTCAGTCCCTGGAAAAATCATGGAGCAGGTCCTCAAAGAATCGATCCTGAAGCACTTGCATGAGAGGAAAGTGATCAGGAACAGCCAGCATGGATTCACCAAGGGAAGGTCATGCCTGACTAATCTAATCGCCTTTTATGATGAGATTACTGGTTCTGTGGATGAAGGGAAAGCAGTGGATGTATTGTTTCTTGACTTTAGCAAAGCTTTTGACATGGTCTCCCACAGTATTCTTGTCAGCAAGTTAAGGAAGTATGGGCTGGATGAATGCACTAAGGTGGGTAGAAAGCTGGCTAGATTGTCGGGCTCAACGGGTAGTGATCAATGGCTCCATGTCTAGTTGGCAGCCAGTGTCAAGTGGAGTGCCCCAGGGGTCGGTCCTGGGGCCGGTTTTGTTCAATATCTTCATAAATGATCTGGAGGATGGTGTGGATTGCACTCTCAGCAAATTTGCGGATGACACTAAACTGGGAGGAGTGGAAGATACGCTGGAGGGGAGGGATAGGATACAGAAGGACCTAGACAAATTGGAGGATTGGGCCAAAAGAAATCTGATGAGGTTCAATAAGGATAAGTGCAGGGTCCTGCACTTAGGACGGAAGAATCCAATGCACCGCTACAGACTAGGGGCCGAATGGCTTGGCAGCAGTTCTGCGGAAAAGGACCTAGGGGTGACAGTGGATGAGAAGCTGGATATGAGTCAGCAGTGTGCCCTTGTTGCCAAGAAGGCCAATGGCATTTTGGGATGTATAAGTAGGGGCATAGCGAGCAGATCGAGGGACGTGATCGTTCCCCTCTATTCGACATTGGTGAGGCCTCATCTGGAGTACTGTGTCCAGTTTTGGGCCCCACACTACAAGAAGGATGTGGATAAATTGGAGAGAGTCCAGCGAAGGGCTACAAAAATGATTAGGGGTCTAGAACACATGACTTATGAGGAGAGACTGAGGGAGCTGGGATTGTTTAGTCTGCAGAAGAGAAGAATGAGGGGGGATTTGATAGCTGCTTTCAACTACCTGAAAGGGCGTTCCAAAGAGGATGGCTCTAGACTGTTCTCAATGGTAGCAGATGACAGAACGAGGAGTAATGGTCTCAAGTTGCAGTGGGGGAGGTTTAGATTGGATATTAGGAAAAACTTTTTCACTATGAGAGTGGTGAAACACTGGAATGCGTTACCTAGGGAGGTGGTAGAATCTCCTTCCTTAGAGGTTTTTAAGGTCAGGCTTGACAAAGCCCTGGCTGGGATGATTTAACTGGGAATTGGTCCTGCTTTGAGCAGGGGGTTGGACTAGATGACCTTCTGGGGTCCCTTCCAACCCTGATATTCTATGATTCTATAGATAACATTTAGTCCAGGGCTTGGGGGCTATAGCTTTTGTGGTATTATAAGACTTCCTAACAGTAACTCAAATACTAATAGTCAAAATTAATATGGTTCCCATAGGATTACTCATGGGGCAAGGTACTAGTCAATTTGTGATCACAGGTGGCACAATCTGGCCTTTAGGGAGCACACAAGTCAGATTTGTCTTTACTCTTGAACAATGAGTTTTTTTTATTCCCCCCCCCCCTCAATTCTGTTGAAAGAAACTCCTTTAACGCATTGCCACAGACACGTGGCTTCCTAGTCACAGTACAGAATTGTCTGATCCTCAGAAGAGAGCAATACTCTGAGTAGGACAAATTTAAGTACACAGGAGAGAAAGTAAGGAATGGACTTCAAACCCCGTGTCAACAATTCTGCAGTCAGCTCTCCTATGTCTCTGAGGGGGCAACACAGAGTAGGTTCAAGACTTGGTTGGTGAGGTTACAAGAAACAGATTTATAGACATACAGAGAACTCAAATTGACATGCATGCCCTAATGTGCAGACACGTACTGCCTAAAATTTAAAGTTAGCTGGCCATAGCTTCAAGGAGCATAAAGGCTAAAGAAAGCTATTTTAGGTAGTCTGTGGTACAGACTTCTACCCGCATAGCTGTATCAGTCAGGGCTGTGAAGAGGTGTGATTTCTGACCAACATGGGTGTCCTGGCAGAATCCCCTAGTGTAGGTGCAGCTATATTAGCAAAGCTGTGCATTTACCTGTAGGGGTTGTTTTTCCTGGGTGGTTTTATGATGCTGGTACAAAGTGCAGCTTTACCAGTATAGCGGTGTCCACACTAGCAAGGCTTTGCTGCTATCGTATACCAGTATTTCTATGCTAGTGTAGAAACAGCCTTGGATTTCTGCTCAAGGACCAAAGGAGCCAGGGAAAAGCACAATTAGATTTGTTTCCAGAAATGGGACAACAGGCAAGCCAATTGAGTAAATAAAGACAAAAGTCATTACTCCACTTCAATGGAAATTTCTAATCAAGGGTTCAAGGGATAAACTGAATGCAAGTAGTAAGTATTGCTTTAATAAGTGTTCAGTTATATTAATAATAAAATTGGTGTAAACAAAGTAGAAGAAAGGAAATTAGCATTGTTCTTACTCATCACACATTGTACGAACAGGAAGAGCAGATTTTATCCCAAAAAATAATAGTATAACTGTAGGGAGCCAGGGTGGCTCCCCTCCGAACCAGAGGGTAAAGAGCCATCCTCTGAGCCTGAGTGGGCGGGGCCAGGCCAAGCTTCCGCCAATCCCCGGAAGGGGAAGGGTGGGACAGGAAGTACAAAGGGCAGGGCCCACTGCCCAGTGAAGAGAGCACCAGGGAGGGAGACAGACACAGGCTGCTCCCTCGAGATCCTGCTGCTGACCCAGGCGAAGCCCTGGGCAAGGCGGAGCCTGACCGGGAGGAAGGCCTGTGGCAACCAGGGCTGCCGGTCGCTGAATACCCAGAGGACCTGGAGGGGCCTGACTGCAGCCCGGGCCAGCGTGAGTCCGATACCGAGGGGGAGTGGGAGCGGCCCGCAGCGGAATACCCGGAGGAGATGGAGGGACCGGAGCGACCCACCTGAGAGAGACTGGGTAGGAAGTAGCCCAGGGGCCCAACTACACCGTGGGGTGGGTGTGTTTGGTCAGCGGGTGTGGACAACCCCGCTGACCCAGCGGCGGGACCTTCGCCTCCCGCCACTGTCAGGGCCCTGGGCTGGAACGCAGTGGAGTTGGGTGGGCCTGCGTTCCCCTACCCCAGTGCTCCCCCGCCTGAGGGGTGCACGACTGACTCTTGCCAGCACACCTTCCCGCTAATTCCCCAACGCCCGGGAGGCGGGGCCGAGGCCTGCCACGGAGACCATTGCTCTCCATCGCCCCTAGGGGCTCGGAGGACCGACCGACACCTGTCACAATAACAAATACGCAAAGCATTATCTCCAGGGATTATACTATGTGCAGAATATGCAACCTAATAAAAGTTTTAATGTTTTGTTAAACAGTCCACTAGAGAATGAATCATCTCCACAAAATCTTATATATAAACAAAACATTGGAAACTACACACTACCTAGATCTATCACCGTTTGATATGTTTGAAAGAGGAAATAGAATGCCTACAGGACCTCTGAGTAGCAGGAACTGATACAATCATCCTAAGAGACGATTAATAGATGAGGAAGGTTTGAAGAATCTTGTACATCCACTTTTCATGATCCCAATGTACTACATAGCTGTAACTGACAGAACCAGGGAAATAATTCCATGAGCATTTTATAAATAATACATCAATGGTTGGATTTTTCAAGATTTCCCGAAGGTGTTAGATGCCCAAATCCCACTGAAAGTCAAAGAGAACTGGGCACCTATCTCCCTTAGGTGCTGCTGAAAACCTCTCCTGAAATACAAACTACTTGCTATGTGCCTGATCCAGAGCATTTTGGAGTTGGTGGGTATCTTTCCATTAACTTCAGTGGGTTTTGCATTAGGCCCTATATGAACATACTATGAATTATTGTACCATGTCTTCCACAGAGGCCATGACCAGGTGGTTCAGAGGAAGAACTAAAGCCACCATAATTGATAATTATATCATAACATTCCTCCAGTGGGAAGTTTTTTCCCAACTCCTGGTTGGTTTACAGCCTGAAGCATGTGTGTGTGTTTACCTTATAAATAAATAATTATCTTAACTAGCTCTTTCTGAAGTGCCAGTTGGGGAACCTAGTGCTCACACTGGTGACTAGTATGTCAAATAAGTGGTCCCCCATTGAATCCAGTTGGTCTACTCATGTGAGTCACTGCTAACAATATGAACAAGGTGTTCACAATCTAGTCCACAATGTGAATTTTTTTTAATTCTACTAAACTCTGTAAGTGGCAGTGAGTTCCACAGGTTAATTATGTCAATTATTCCCTTTTATCAGTTTTAAATTCATTGCTTTATCACTTCACTGGGTCTCTTTTTAACTTTTATCATCAGAAAAGGCTAATAGGAGCACTGACTGACCTTCTCCAGTCTATTCATTATTATATATGCCTCTCTCATGGCTCTCTCTCGTTATTTCACATCACCTTCTACTACTAAACTCATAGGCAACATAATAAACTCTGTGGTTAGCACCCACCGGCAGCCAAGCTCCCTCCCTCCCTCTGCCCCCAGCGCCTCCCAATGGCCAGCAGCCCTGTCGATCAACTCCTTCCCCTCCCTCACAGCGCCTCTCGCCTATGCGGGTCAGATATTCCACGGCATGCAGGAGGCGATGTGAGGGAGGGGGAGGCGTGGGGATGGGGCACGCTTGGAGGAGGGAGGGGGAACTGGGTGGGAAGAGGTGGGAAAGAGGAGAGTTAGGGCAGGAAGAGGCGGGGTGTGGGTGAGAGCTTGGGGGAAGGAGTGAAGTGGGGGTTTGGGAGAAGAGGCAGAGTGGGGGTAGGAAGAGGTGGGGCAAGAGACTGGGGGAAGGAGTGGAGTGGGAGCGGGGTCTGGGGTTGAGCACCCCCAGACAGAGCCGTCCCTCGAGTACGACAAATTCAGGCGACTGCTCCGAGCCCCATGCTTTGGGGGGCCCTGCGGGTCGGAACGATTGGCTGGCACAGTCAGTCCCGGAAGTGATGGGTTGGTCCCAGGAGTAACGGACTCGTCACTTCCACCCCAGGCCCCACACCCCGCTTGGGACAGCCCTGCCCCCAGAGAAAGTTGGAAGCCGGCCCCTGTGACTAAACTTAACTAGTCATCATCTCCTATGAATCTCTCCTTAATGGAATTGTTTTCATTTCCTGTTTTCAGAGCTCCTCTAATTCTGTTAGACCAGTGGTCACCAAACTATGGGGTGTGCCCCCCTAAGGGAGCATGGAGGATCATCCAGGGGGAAGTGGCAGAGGCCGGCCATCCCCAACGTGGGGTGGGGAGGGAACGCCACCCAGCCCTGCTCTGCCCCCAGCTCCACTCCAACCCCACTCCCGGTCCCAGCCCCTGGCTGCAGCCCCAGCTCCACTCCTGGCCTTTACCCCAACTCAGCTCCCAGCCCCGGCCACAGCTTGGCTTCCGGCCTGGGGACCTCAGACACATTCCATTACTGGTGGGGAGGAGCACGAGAGGAAAAGTTTGGGCACCCTGTGTTAGACCCGTTTAGATATGGAAATAAGCAAAAGTTATTATTTGTATGATTGTAGCACCTGGGAGCCCTAGTCATGGACCCAGACCCCATTGTGCTAGGCACCGCACAAACACATAACATTCCTTGTCACAAAGAGCTAAGTATCCAGCAACAAACAGATGGATACAGACAGAGCTGGGAGTCCAAGGAAACAATAAGGCAACATTGGCCAGCATGATAAGCAATGATCTCAGCTCATCAATAGCCTAACCATTGTCAAGTATTTTTGTAAGCACCATGGTAAAGGAGAATTTTAAGGAAAATAGTGAAAACACTATTCAGGGTAAAGACATACTATGAACGTATCTAATGGAATTATACACTTTTCAGCATTAATCTATATCCCTTCCTTAATAGAACTTCATATTTTATTGCTATGCAGTGTGCCAGCTTTGTTTTATAGGGACCAGATTACTACGACAAACACTTCATTTGTGACTGCTGTCAGGTTTGAACACAGGTTTGCAGAGATGAAAACCTGGTGTTTTAATCCACAATGACAGCTTGACTCTTGCTAAATTGAACATAATAACCCAGGGTTAGATTGCTACTTTCCCTGTGCCTCCGCACTGCAGGGGATCGAAGAAGCATGGGGGGAAAGATCCTTCCCTAATCATTGCATTCCCCACATAAGGGCTAATAACAAGTCTTTGTGCTTAAGATATGCAAGGACTGCAAGCTAGTGCTCAGAGCAAAGCAATTCCCTCCCACCTCCCCCCAAAATACCAGCATACAAAACTGGCCTGTTGTTGGTATGAATTCAGAGTGTATCCTATCCAAAGGGCTAGCCGCAATGGTCTGCTCAGTGAGGGTTATGGATTAAGGGACATATTTGCAAAAGTATTTAGGAACCTAAAGATGCAGAAAGGAGCCTAACAGAGTTTACAAAAGCACCTAAACAGGTTAAACATCTAACTCACTTAGGTGGTTTAGTAAATCCCACTAGGTGTCCATCTGTATCTCTAGCAGCCTAAATATCTTTGCAAATCTAAGTCTACAATTTAGTACTAAAAATTAAAACTCAGTACAGTATTTTCAAGACTTTTGAAGGCTAATCATTCCTTCATGAGAATGAAGTCAACCATCACACTAAAAACCTGATCCGCAATTTGGCAAGCAACCATCTTCATCTCTGCAAAATTACTGTTCAGTATACCTTCTATTTTCTACTCAGCTTCCTCAAATTTCTGACAATCACTCTACAGAAAACTGATCACTTCCTTCCTTTGTTAATTTGTGTAGATAAAACCTCTCATTCTGCATCAAACAGAGCATGTAATGCTCAATTTTCTTGTTTTGTTGTTCTTGGGGTTGTTTTAGTTTCTTCTGCTACTAATCTCATTACTTGCTTTCACTCAGTTTCTCCTGTTTTACCATGTTCAGGTTTTCTAACTGGCCTTAATCTAGGCTCCTTGTAACTCTGCTTCACCATATAGCCTTTTCCAGCATTATATGCATTCAATTCCTTCTACTAAAAACCAAAACTAGACTCCCATGCCACAATTTATTGGCATTTACAAGATCCAGATAGAATTTGCAGGAATGTGTGTGTGTAACTGTGAGAGATTTCTATGGCAGTAAAATGCTTTATGAAGCCCACACTATGAATCCCCAGAAATTCACCATATTTTTCAGCAGTTGAAACTAAGTCAGTCATATAACATTGCTGCCAACATTAGCCCACTATGGTTAACGCAAACGCAGTGAGCTCATACTCATCTACTTATCACCAGTTCATCATCATCCTGACAACTGTGAAATCTTGAAAATTTGCTATAACAATGTTATTCAATTGAAACTACATTTCAATCTAAATCTAAACGTTCCATAGTTACATTTTGTTAAATGTATTGACACTGACAATCTTATAAGGGCTGTAGTAGGTTTTTTTCTGCTGCATGCAGTTTGTACATGAGCAAAATCCAGTCCCAGAACATATAAAGATATCTATACTTGGGAAACTGCTTTTTTTTTTTTTTTTTTTTAAAAAGGTAAATTAAACACATTGTACTGGGAAATTGGGTCACAGACAATCTGTGAGGCAATGGACCTCATAGAATATCAGGGTTGGAAGGGACCCCAGAAGGTCATCTAGTCCAACCCCCTGCTCAAAGCAGGACCAATTCCCAGTTAAATCATCCCAGCCAGGGCTTTGTCAAGCCTGACCTTAAAAACCTCTAAGGAAGGAGATTCTACCACCTCCCTAGGTAACACATTCCAGTGTTTCACCACCCTCTTAGTGAAAAAGTTTTTCCTAATATCCAATCTATACCTCCCCCACTGCAACTTGAGACCATTACTCCTCGTTCTGTCATCTGCTACCATTGAGAACAGTCTAGAGCCATCCTCTTTGGAACCCTCTTTCAGGTAGTTGAAAGCAGCTATCAAATCCCCCCTCATTCTTCAAAAGAATAAAAGAACCTTTATGAGTTTCAGTAAAATAAAAGGAAAAACTGTGCCAATACTGGATCTCTAGGGATTGTTTAAAACTTCAGAAAAAGGTACGTACCAAAAAAAAACCCAGCACTATAATACGAGCCTTCAAGCCTCTAAAATGTATTGTCTTCTGTTAAAGCAGATAACCAGTATTTCCATCTGTCTAAAACATATCTGATAATAAGACCTACTCTTTCAATGTATGGATGAAAATGGGATTAAAACTGGGAGGGCGAAGGGGTGGTGGGAGAGACACACACACCTACCAAACTAGAAGAAATGCTTCATTAACCCTGACTATCCAGCAAGCGACAGGGTGAGAGGGAAACAGAAGCGCGCAGTGGTGGCAGGGTCTTGGAGGAAGAGGTGGAGCAGGGGTAGGGCCTTGAAGGTGCGGTTACCAGCAATTAGAAACGTGGCAACCCTAAGTCCAAAGTGGGTTGGGAAAGAGGATTCCACCCCCTCCCACTCTGTTCTGACTGTTCTGCCCACTCACCATGTGTACATAGCCTGATTGTCAGAGTGGTGACGGGGAACAGACATGGTTCGAAGCAACTACATAAACTTGTCTAAGAGTCTAAAAAGGTTACAATGTTCTGAAGCAAATCAGTTTTAATAACTGAAAGTTGTGGAGCAAATACGTTTAGAACCATATGTCTGCATTATAGTCAGCATTTCAGGAACTAATGGGGGCGACAGTTCAACATTAAAATGGATCCATTACAATTTAAAGTGATTTAATCAGATTAAGATCCTGGAAGAATAGAAATTCCTTTATGCGCAACTGAGTCCTAACTGATTCTACAGTCCCAGCCTCATGTGAAAAAGTAATTTAAGTAATTTATGGAAGAGATTAATAAGATCTGGAACCCATTTTCAAAACTTTATAGGAAAATTCATAGAGATGTAGCACAATTTAACATATGGTTTTATTGTATTAAGTGCAAGGAAGAAAAATGTGATTTGTGCATCGGTTCTTAAGGAAAGGCTCTTAAGAGGCTGGTATTTTTATTTCAATTCTAAACACACACACACACACATATATATGCATGTGGAGACTAGAGGCAGTAGTGCAGTCTAGTGGATAGGGCACTGGACAGGGAGTTGGAAGACATGGATATCATTCCCAGTTCAGCTGCTGCCCTGCTGTGTGACACTGAACAAGTCCCTTTACCTTTTTGTTACTCAGTTTCCTCACCCCCACCTGTTGTCTAACTCATCTGTTTAGACCGGGGTGGGAAAACTACGGCCCGCGGGCCGAATCCGGCCCATCGGACCTTTTAATCCAGCCCTCGAGCTCCCGTTGTGGAATGGGGTTGGGAGCTTTCCCAGCGCAGGATCGGGGGCTTGCCTTGCTCCACTCCGTGCGTGCAGCAGTTCTGCACAGCTCCCGGAAGCAGGGGCAGCCAGTGGGTGCTGCATGCTGCCCCAAGCGCCAGCTCTGCAGCTCCCATTAGCCAGGAACTGCAGCCAATGGGAGCTGCGGGGGTGGTACCTGAGGACGAGGCAGAGCACAGAGCGGCATGGCCCCTACTCCACATGGGAGCCGGAGGGGGGACAGGCCACTGTTTCCAGGAGCCGCTTCAGGTAAGCGCCGCCCGGATCCTGCACCCCTGAGCCCCCCTGCACCCCAACATCCTGCCCCAGCCCTGATCGCCCTCCAAACCCTTTGATCCCAGCCCAGAGCACCCTCCTGCACCCCAAACCCCTCATCCCCAGCCCCACCCCAGAGTCTGCACCCCCAGCCGCAGACCTCATCCCCCTGTGCGCCCCAATGCCCTGCCCCAGCTGGCCCTCCATACAATTTCTATACCGAGATGTGGCCCTCAAGCCAAAAAGTTTGCCCACCCCTGCTGTAAGCTTTCTGAGGCAGGAATTCTCTCTCGCTGTGTATATGCACTGGGCTTGGCACAATGGGGCCCTGATCTTGACTGTGGCCTGAATGCATTACTTTAACACAGATAACAAGAGCAGCATTCTACAGAACCTTGTCTGAATTTTTAAAAATATATATTTTATATGGATGAATTTGGTTTACATTGACATAGTTCATTCAATTTTGGAGGAAAATTTAGCTTATGTTTTTAATCGCTTAATTATCTGTTTTGATTTCCATAAGGAAGTAAAATATTTGTTATTTTTTAAAGTTCAAACAAAAATGTGTTCCCTAATTCACACCAAGGCCTACAGTCAAGTTTTTCAAACCTCTAATAGAGTTTGGGTGCCTCAATTTTTGGGTGCCCAACTTAAGACACCTTCAAGAGGCCTGGTTTCGGAGGATGGGTGCGAAGCACTTTTTTAAAAACGAGGCCCCTTTTAGATTTATCTAATCTGTAACACCAAAACTGGGACAACCATTAGGGTTTTTAAACTCTTGGCGTACATGCATGCAGGGTTTCATGACATTTAGACAGAATGCTAATAGGATTTTATTCTTCAAAAATGAAAAAAAAAACAATTTAAAAGTTACTCTGTTGCAATTAGATTGGACAAGGCTCTAGCAAACACGCAACACCAAATATTTATTTATTTGTGAGAGATCAACTAGGGGACCCAATAGGGCTTTTCCATTCTGTAACTCTATGATTCTATAAACAAAGAAGGTTAATATAGTGTGACAGGGTCGGGCTAGATGGCTATAGGAGAGTAATAGAAGACAGATATATTAGCCCCAGGCTAAGTAGGTCCCTTTTCCCTGAGTAAGGGAACAGGGAAGGTTCCAGAACAATCAGGAACCTTCTGGAGACAATTAAGACAGAATCATAGAATATCAGGGTTGGAAGGGACCCCTGAAGGTCATCTAGTCCAACCCCCTGCTCGAAGCAGGACCAATTCCCAGTTAAATCATCCCAGCCAGGGCTTTGTCAAGCCTGACCTTAAAAACCTCTAAGGAAGGAGATTCTACCACCTCCCTAGGTAACGCATTCCAGTGTTTCACCACCCTCGTAGTGAAAAAGTTTTTCCTAATATCCAATCTAAACCTCCCCCACTGCAACTTGAGACCATTACTCCTCGTTCTGTCATCTGCTACCATTGAGAACAGTCTAGAGCCATCCTCTTTGGAACCCCCTTTCAGGTAGTTGAAAGCAGCTATCAAATCCCCCCTCATTCTTCTCTTCTGCAGACTAAACAATCCCAGCTCCCTCAGCCTCTCCTCATAAGTCATGTGTTCTAGACCCCTAATCATTTTTGTTGCCCTTCGCTGGACTCTCTCCAATTTATCCACATCCTTCTTGTAGTGTGGGGCCCAAAACTGGACACAGTACTCCAGATGAGGCCTCACCAATGTCCAATAGAGGGGAACGATCACGTCCCTCGATCTGCTCGCTATGCCCCTACTTATACATCCCAAAATGCCATTGGCCTTCTTGGCAACAAGGGCACACTGCTGACTCATATCCAGCTTCTCGTCCACTGTCACCCCTAGGTCCTTTTCCGCAGAACTGCTGCCTAGCCATTCGGTCCCTAGTCTGTAGCGGTGCATTGGATTCTTCCATCCTAAGTGCAGGACCCTGCACTTATCCTTGTTGAACCTCATCAGATTTCTTTTGGCCCAATCCTCCAATTTGTCTAGGTCCTTCTGTATCCTATCCCTCCCCTCCAGCGTATCTACCACTCCTCCCAGTTTAGTATCATCCGCAAATTTGCTGAGAGTGCAATCCACACCATCCTCCAGATCATTTATGAAGATATTGAACAAAACCGGCCCCAGGACCGACCCCTGGGGCACTCCACTTGACACCGGCTGCCAACTAGACATGGAGCCATTGATCACTACCCGTTGAGCCCGACAATCTAGCCAGCTTTCTACCCACCTTATAGTGCATTCATCTAGCCCATACTTCCTTAACTTGCTGACAAGAATACTGTGGGAGTATTAGAGGCTGATTAGAACACCTGCAGTCAATCAAGAAGCTGCTAGAATCAATTAAGGCAGGCTAATCAGGGCACTTGGGTTTTAAAAAGGAGCTCACTTCAGTTTGAGGTGTGCGTGTGAGGAGCTGGGAGTAAGAGGCACTAGGAGCTGAGAGTGAGAACGCTGACTGTTGGAGGACTGAGGTGTACAAGCATTATCGGACAGCAGGAGGAAGGTCCTATGGTGAGGATAAAGAAGGTGTTGGGAAGAGGCCATGGGGAAGTAGCCCAGGGAGTTGTAGCTGTCGCACAGCTGTTCCAGGAGGCACTCTAGACAGCTGCATTCCACAGGGCCCTGGGCTGGAACACGGAGTAGAGAGCGGGCCCGGGTTCCCCCCAAACCTCCCAACTCCTGATCAGACACAGGAGGAGTTGACCTGGACTGTGGGTTCCCAAAAATGGCCAAACTGAGGGCTGCTGTAAAGCTCCAAGGCGAGCAAATCCGCCAACAAGCGCAAGACCCACCAAGGTAGAGGAGGAACTTTGTCACAATAGTTTCATGACATACAGAATATTTAACAAAAATATCTTATGTTTTAAATATTTGTGTGTGAAGTCAATGCTTATGAAGGTGCTTGAATACTCAGCAGAGCAAAGTCCTCTGTCTATTCATACAGCAGGCACAGCATGGGAAGAAAAATGCAAGCTTCTTTCAGCCCCGGTGGGATAACAGACTTCTATGGTTAGGTCATCCTTCGTAACTATTCACAACTTGACCTCATTAATGAAACTGTTAGGAAGTCTCAGGGATTTTTAAACCTTTTTATGAAGGCAAAGTTACAATAAAACATTAATATAGTACATGGTACATTGCTTCTTTAGGATCACGTTAATATTCAAAGAACCTGGCTAAAGATTCTGATTTGCTTGCTGGGGAGTCCACACTCCTGTCAGTATGCTAAAAAGAGCAACCAAATTTCTAAATACCTGTCCTCTTTTTGGTGCTCCTCTTGTGTATGCACTTGGTGTGAAACCTCTTCCGTTCCAAAGGCAGAATAAAATAATAAGAACTGGAGGAATGGATCAAATATGAAATTTCTTGACTAACTGTGATAGTTCTGGTGTCAATTTTTGCTACATGGATACCTGTCCACTAGAGACTGGACTGAAAGCAGCATCATTTTGCATAGGACACTAAAGCAACATCAATAGATACCAATGCTTGGCCATGACTAACTAGGGATGCAGTGAAGTGAAAAGCTCTATATTCCACTACCAATTCCCTCTAGGAGGCTCACCAGCCTCTGCATACTCTGTATACTCTGCAAGCCCAATGAAACTACTGCCCCATCACCTCTCTCTTCTCTGAAAGTTATTTGGCTCTGGTAGAGCTCTCTGCTTTGATTGGCATATGAATGCCCAACAAAGCCCAGCAAATGACCCTCCAGAGCTCATTTTATAATTTAAAATTTTAAAAAGCCACAGCAAAACAACTCCAATATCAATCCAACCTACTTTCCAAAAATAACCAAAGAAACCATCCATCCCTGAAAACTGGAAAAATATACAAAATTTGATCAAACTGTTTCTGAGATATGACGTACCAAGGGGCGGGGGAGGAGGGGAACGGGAGAGAGAGTTAACCAGGTATTTTTTTCTTTAAAGCGAAAAATCTTATATCTAAAAAAACGCCTTGCCCAACTGCCTTGTACTGTTCCAGAACAATTTTCCTCTGGCAGAAGACTCCACATGAGAAACTTCAGGCACATTTGGTTTCATTTAGGCAAAGCC
The DNA here is from genome assembly GCF_965140295.1 of Lepidochelys olivacea. Taxonomy (NCBI): domain Eukaryota; kingdom Metazoa; phylum Chordata; order Testudines; family Cheloniidae; genus Lepidochelys; species Lepidochelys olivacea. The sequence continues at coordinate 175,896,098 of NC_140413.1, read as the reverse complement.
AGAGAAGAGGTCAAAATTGGTCATATAATGGAAAGCAAGTCACAGCTACTGCCTTTCCATAAACAGCAAGGAAATCTGGTTGTAAGTCAATATTTATTTATAGCCAGCATTTATTTTTAGGTATTTATTTTAGTCACTAGAAAACAATTCTTTGAGCAGGGGGTTGGACTAGATGACCTTCTGGGGTCCCTTCCAACCCTGATATTCTATGATTCTATGAATTGCATCTAAGAAATATTTATTACTATCTGCAACATTTTTTATGGCGTCTGTCAAAGCAAGTATTTTGTGACTCCTTGCAACTTATCTATGTTCACTATCTGTGTGCACACGCACACACTGCTTTCATTGCAATAGTACTGAAGCACCTGGAAGACCTGTTATGTTTCTAGCTAATGATAATGGACCTAATCCTGAGGTCCACGCTCAGTTTGTACTTGGTCCTTACTCAAGTGAAACTCCCACAGGGCCAACACCTGACCTCACTGAGTATTTTTTGCATATAATCATAATGAACTGATCACTGCTGGTGAAATACGGTATCTTTCAAGTCCCTCACCCCAAGACATTGTCCCATATTCTGAAGCCAAACTCCCACATTCCATTTAGAAATGGGAAAGGCTAACTAATGATCCTTTTAAAAAAATGTAATTTTTTTATTTCACATGTGAAGATTTATGAAACAGAAATTACATAGATTTTTCTTTGTAGGCTAAAGCCTGATACCTTTCCAGGTTTTACTCCTTTCTTACTCAAAATTCTGCGCCATTTAGACTGATGTGTAAAATTCTCAGTGGTTGGCTCTTATTTCGCAGAACTATTTCCCTTTAATATTGAGATTTCCTTTCACTAATGTTTTCTGTATTTCTCCCCTTCTCTTCAACTCTACTAATTTGTTCCACATTTGGGGCTATGTACTGAACTGAACCTAGTCCATACACTCCACTCCTCCTGGCATCAATACACCACGGTACTTATATAGACCCCACCACCAAAGTATCTGACAACCTCCCAGGTTTTTATTGATTTATCCTTGGAACACTCCCTGTGAGGTAGGGAATTATTACCCACCACATTTTACAGACTGGGAATGAATTACAGAGAAATTATGTGATTTACCCATGGTCACACTGGAAGTCTGTGGCAGCAGCACATAGAGAGTGAGCGTAATAGGTTGCCTTTAGACACGCAGGGCTTTTCCAGGCCAGGAAAATTAGTATGGCCAACAAAGGCCTGGTCTCCACTTAAAGTTTAGGTCAACATAGTTATGTTGGTCGGGGGTGTGAAATATCTACACCCCTAACTAACAGCCATGCTGACCTAACCCACAGTGTAGGTGCAGGTAGAATGCTTCCATCAAAGTAGCTACTGTCATTTGGGGAGGTGGTACTCCTACACGGATGGAAAAAAGCCCTTCCATCAGCGTAGGCTGCATCTACACTAAGGGATTATGATGCTTTAGCTACTGTGATGTAGCTATGCCAGTATAGTCCCAGTAGAGTAGACATATGCAAAGACAAAAAGAAAAGGAGTACTTGTGGCACCTTAGAGACTAACAAATTTATTTGAGCATGAGCTTTCGTGAGCTACAGCTCACTTCATCGGATGCATTCAGATGTAGCTCACGAAAGCTTATGCTCAAATAAATTGGTTAGTCTCTAAGGTGCCACAAGTACTTCTTTTCTTTTTGCGAATACAGACTAACACGGCTGCTACTCTGAAACATATGCAAAGACAGTGATTTTTTACAAATATATAGCTTGGTGTGGTCAATGCTATGGGCTAGCTAACTTACAGCTAATATTTTTAGACATCACTTTGTATAGACTAGGTGCTAAGTGGCATTTAAAAACATGTTAACTAACAAGTGTTGGCTAACATTTTAAAACCACCATGCATTTTTGCAGTCTACACAACACCACATTTACTGTCTAGGCCTTGTCTAGGCTCGGATTTGGAAGGTTAGCTAACATGCTTAGTGCAGATAAGGCACTGTGCACTTGTCTTTGTTGGGAGAAAAAAGGTGGGGTTTTTACCACATGGGAGATGGAGGTAAACCCAAGGTTCCCCTTTGCATTTATCTCAACCTTCTAACGTATGTGAAAACTGCAAACTGCTTTGTCCACACTAGGATTTGACGCATGTTAGACAACATATTAGATAACACATGGTTTAAAAACCCACCTTTTTTCCCCAAACAAGGCTGTTCACATGTACTAGCCAGCACCTTCCAAATCTTAGTCCAGATAAGGCCCTATTTGGTGGAAAAGCCTGGATGGGTACACATTTCCTTGGTAGGACTGAGACAAAGCTACCATAAATAATAACATTAACTGCTTTGAAAACAGGTTTATTTCCCCTCCCAAATGAAGTGGCACCAGCAGCTGATCTCATTTTTTCCATATGTCTTTTACTTAGCTCCCTGCAGAAATACAAGAGCCTGTGTTAAAAACTGCTGTCAATATTATCAGACCGACAGAGTTCAACCCCACATTACCTTTCAGATGAAAGCACATAGATATTTTCCAAAGCTCTCTCTACTAAATTACAGGGCTTAGATGAGCCCGCTGTCCTACTCCCCATATAAAGTCTGAAGAAGCACTGAATAGTGCACAGTAGGCTAAATATTCATAGCTCCCCACCCAAATCCTCCTGGATCTTCCCCCCTCCAACAGTAAAGAAGCCCTGAGGACAAAAATTGAGGAAAGCATTCTCAGAGATCAAGAATTATTGAGCATGCAAGATGCATACATAATCACAGCTTCTTGAAGTCCAAGTGCTACCTGGACAGATGAACAAAACAGCATGTTATTCTATGAACCATTGATTATCTTCATATTTTGCCACTCAGGACATGGTTATTTCCTGTTGCACAGAGTGGGTGAATTCCTTGTCTTCCAATACAAGCCAGATGATTCACATTAGGCTAGTGATGTTAATGTCTTTAGAAATGCTGGCAGTGCCATAATGCAGCAGAGCTTTCAATGGGTGTAAGTTTTCTGTAAAGTGCATAATGGTTTTGCTGTTCTTAATGGTATGCCTTACTCTATCCCAAGATATTTTAAGTTGCTTACTGCAGTCATAGTCTACTAAGACCATTATCAACCATTCTGTCTGTATTAAAAGGGATCCCAATGCCATGACTACCATCCCATTGCAATCAGCTCATCAATATAGATAAGAGCTAGAAGCTTGATATTGATCGCTGCATCTAATGGACTCATTATGCAGAGTTCATTGTGACCTTAAAACAATTCCACATTGGATACTCACCCAGGTCCTTATTCAAAACAACAATCTGAATTATTGGGGGGGAAGAGGGAGGAAGAGTAAAAAATGATGAGACCGCTGCTGTACTTTAATTAGCAGTGCAGTGATAAGGTGGACTTTTTTGAGGCCTGCGTGAGGTGTTATGCAACACTATAGGCCCTATCCTGAACTAACAAGCAGCCAGTGTTCCCACACAGCATGAAACGGAAGTTAATAGTAACTGGTCGTTATTAGTGTTCATTATGGCAAAACAATCTAACTGTGTTATAGCCTACCGCTGCCTCAGTGAACTGGACTCATTCTGCTTGCTGTTTTCTGCACAATATTCAGTCCATGCTCACCAAAATTGTGGTTGTTGTATAACATCTTTAAATGTCACAGTAATTCAGCAAAACAAAATCTATTCCCTTCCCTACAGAAAAGCAGCACAAAGGTAAAGGATGAATGCATTTGGCAAATATTTTCCAATTAAAATATTTTTTTCTGCTCAGCATGTCTGCATTTATCAATACACACAAGCATTCATCTAGAAAAGAAGAATACAAAATACTATGAAATGTGCTTTGACCTGCCTTGGACCTGACCTTGTTAATACCTGACCTTGCCTGGAAGAACTCGGCTATGGACAATGCACTTTATCTAAGTTTCTCACTCCTTATTACACTTTAATGAACCATGAAGACAATGGAAGCTTTGAACGGTTAGTTGCAGTTATTGTGGTAGAGCCATATAGTTATTTCTCAAGAACTGTACTGCAAGTACACAAATCTCTCTTCCCTGATTGGGCACTATAATCCTTGTACACTAAGTGGATCAATCAGAATTGCCAAATAAGTTGCTTGAGCAAAAACATCACCTTAACTTCTCCATCCGTTCAGCAGACGTAGAAAGGTATAGGAAAGAAAGAAAGACGTAGAAAGCAGACTACAAAAGGTATAGGAAAGAAAAGAAAAACAGAGCTAAGAAAGTACTGAAAGAGGAACAGTTTTATAAAACGAGTGACATACTTCTCTTGTTTCCCGCTTTTGGGTTCAATCCTGCTCTCACTGAAATCAATGAGAGTCGTGCTTGTGAAATCAGAGTTTGGACTTTAACCAGAAGGTTACAATGTGAGGCCTAAATTTCTTGATAACAGTTTCCTTAGTTCTCCAATTACTTAGATTTACTTGGTATGATATTTCAGAAGCCTCTTTCCCTTTAACATGGCACTTTCAAAATGTAAATATATCAAAAAGACAGCTAAGAGGTGAATTGATCATGCTCTATAGGTACCTATATGGGGAGAACATTTCTGATAATAAAGGGCTATTTAATTTAGCAGACAAAGGTATAACAAGATCCAGTGGTTGGTAACTGGAGCTAGATACATTCAGATTAGAAATAAGATGCTCATTTTTAAGTGAGGGTAGTTAACCATTGGAACAATTTACCTTAGAACATAGTGGATTTGCTGTCAATTGATGTCTTTTAATCATGACCGTCTTTCTAAAAGATATATGTTTTAACTCAACCAGAACCTATAAGCTTAATGCAGGAATCACTTGGTGAAATCCTTCTGTGGCAGAAATGGGGGTGCAATAATTTATAAATGCTGTGTATGACCTTGATATTGGGATCTTTACTGTATGATTAAAGAGTTAAAAAGACACTCTGACAACAGGCAGATACAGTTGTCAGGGCGCCATTCTGGAAACAGATTTGCAACCAGAGATGTCCTCCAGCATGTGTGAAGAACTTAGGCCAGCCTAGGCTTCCACTGGAGGGTTGATAGGCCTTTAGGTAAGACAGACATGCATATAGACAGTTTTAAAATCCTTTTTTTCCATATGTTATGCTTTATCATGTGGATAGTAGACATAAAGCTGGCGTAGTAATCCTAATGTTGAATGAAACAGAGCAGGCACTGACTGAATGGGAATCAGTCCATAAAAGAATTAGAGACCGCTTTCAAACTAGATTCTTCAAACTAACAGTCATATTATGCTATGCACCAACCAATGAAAACCCAAATCATAAAAAGCATCTTTGTCTTATCTGTCTCAGGATGTGTTAACCAAAGTCCCAAAATATGATGATATAGTGACTATGGGTGATTTTAATGCAAAGACTGAAAGTAACATTAATGGGCTGGACAAAGTCATGGGCAAATGTGGCAGGGGTTTGGACATGAACCTAAATGGTGAAAAATTATTAGAAATTTGCAGGGTGAACAACCTAATGATAGGTTAAACAATATTTCCTCATAAAGAAACCCATAAAGCAACATGGTACTCCCCAAACGGCACTACAAAAAAACCAGATAGATCACTTCTGCATTCCAAGAACTTTTTGCTACTTGTTGGCAGATATACATGCATACAAGGCGGCAGATCTGGGCAGATCCATAACCTTTGTATCACTAAACTGAAGATCAAGTTAAAGAGGATGAAGAAATACAACTGTGCATTATCAATTAAAAGATCAAACACAAAAAGCTTCTCAGGCTGAACTGAAGAACAGGTTCAGCATTCTAAAGGAGTTAACTGAAGAAAACCAAGACATTGATAGTCTTTGTGAAGACATCACCAAGTGCAACCTAGAAGATGCAAAGACAGTTCTATCATCATCAAAATCTAAAAGGGAAGAATGGATTAGCGGCGCTACCTGGGCAGCAGTGGAAATGAGAAGTTTAAAGCAAAAACGTATGAGTGCTAATATAAACGGACCTCTCAGAGTAGAGTTATTGTGTTATCATTTGAAATACATCCAAGGGTCATCCCGGGATAAAAAGTAAAATGGTAGACAAGATAATACAACTGGTAGTAAAAACAAACCAAACCAACTACACCTTACAACTTAACAGGGATTTTATTTAAAGTAGAACAAACAACACTGGATTTCACCTACTTACAATAACAAATATATATGAAGAACACATATAATAAAAAAAATGATTCTGAACCTTTGGAGTTGGCAATATGGATAATTATAATGGTCCCTTTTGGCCTTAAAATCCATTAAGCTATGAAATTCCAAAATACCAGGAAATAAGTTCTTCCTGCTGACTTTATGAAGATCCAGGGTCACAGAATTAGGCCACAGTTGTGGAATAGGGTAGTCCTAAAACAACTTGCATAGCACTCATCTTCACATTGTATTAGTGTATTCTATCTTTTTTATTAATATGCCAAATTTAGGTTTTATAGTGCAATTTGTTGTATGCACACTTGATTTCAATTAGGATGGGAATTGATATAAATGTACTTTATACAAGTTTTTCTTGCACTTTTAATAAAAAGACAAATTTACATATAAGAAGTTAAGAGGTAAAGTTGATTATTTTAAAGGTTTGAATAAAAATGGTTATTTCCATTTTAGTTGACAAGTGTGGAAATTGTTACTTTATAAAATGGCTTAAATATCTCCTAGACTGGAATATTGGGAGCTTTCATTCATACTTAAAAAGTAAAATAAATTCAGTATTAAGTGCCCCAATGATTAAAAAAAGAATTCCTCTGTTCTTTAGTCTGTCTGTAAATGCTTTCAGTTTTTATAGACATTTCAGTGTGGAAGTGATCACTACTTTGGGCCTGCACTCTGCCAGAGGATTTAACAATTCAACCGTATTTGATTATGTTTAGCAGAGCTTTAATCTTCCACACTGGGAGCTAAATCTCTCTCAGGTGTAACTCTATTTAGTTCAAGGAAGTTACTGGGGATAAATTTGCCCTTGAAACTCCTATTTGGAAATCTGAAGCTCTCAAAAATGTGAAGCACTTAACAAATTGAAATCAAACCACAGACACACATGGCCAAAAGCTTGAGGTGATTAATCAAAGCCAGATTCCGCCAAACTTAGTGACACTGAGTAGCTCTTTATCCTATGTGTAGTCCCATTGCAACTACAGTGACATCTTCTTCCACCCTTACTCAAGTAGCAACTTACGCAATGATTAGCCCCATTGATTTCAATCAGATTATTCATGGAGAAAAAGTACCATGTCAATAAGGATGGCAGAAGCTGGCCCTCAGTTGTGACTCAGACAGGCTCTCACTGATGTCATACAGCTTTCTGCCTGACTAAGGACCGACTAAAAACTGAGCAAAGGCCTTAGGATTTGGCTCATATTGTACAGTCCTCTAAGCCAACTGCTTCTAATGTGAAATAGTTGATTAGAGAATCTCAAACACACTCCAAATTTCACAGAAACACAATGTGCTTAAACAGAGGCTGCCTTTTTATTATTATTCCAAACAACATCAGAAGTGCGAACAAATTAGCATTTTTGCTGCAGTCACGTTTCAAATTTTGGCCCCCAAAACATAATTTACCTCATTAAAGTCGTAGGTGTGCAGTTCACCTCCGAACAGAATGAAAAACCGTTCTTTTCCTGTCTCAGAAATTTGGTGCAATTAAGCATTTGTGACCTGAAAGAGCAACATTTGTTTCCACCTTATTCTGCAGACAAGGAACAAAAATTAAAAATGCATAGCACACAGTCCTTGTCATCTGCATTGCTTTCTACCATACAGACCTCTTAACATTGAATTTTGGGCATCTGATTTACATCATTTTATAAATGTGTGTTGATAACTCCAAATAGCTGCTCTATAAAATTTCAAATACAAATCTGCTCTGTTGCTGCCCGTTAAACTCCAGTGTCCCTGGACAGAGTGATTTTAAACACTTTTGGAAGCTGCAAGATGTGGTCATGGAAGAAAAATTATAGCTGCCCAAATGAAGTTGCCTAGCATGACTTTGGGCCTGCTGACTAAGAGGGTATGAACACAGGAAGAAATCTTTCATTTAAAGGAAGATACAGTTTCAAGGTCCTGTGACTAATAGAGTAATAAAGGTGCCTGACAAAGATATTTTTCCGCTTACTAAGGCTTTGTCTACACTTGCCATTGAACAACAAAACTTTTGTCGTTCAGAGGTGTTAATCCCCCACCCCCCGAAAGACAAAAGTTTTGCTGTGAATAGCGCATTGCAGGTAGAAGTATTTTGTCGGGAAAAGAGCCAACAAACAGCCGCTACACTGCCTGACTTTTAGCGACATGGCTGTATCAACACAGCCATGTCGCTAAAAGCTGCATAATGTAGACAAAGCCTTACACAATTAATAAGCACAGATTAATTACATCAAAATTCAGGTGAATGTCTAAACTGACTCTCAATTGATTCAATTGACTCTCAATTGTTCTGTGCTCAGAACTAAGCTGGAAATAGTCCTTCTTGTTCAAGCAATCGAGGCTTAACTTGCAACTCTGTCAGTTGCTTTTTCCTTTGGAATCTACACATCAGACGCAACAAGCCAAGCCAAATCACATGTTCCGACTCAAATGGCCAAAGGAGAAAGAGCAACCAAGGTTTGCCTGGACAAGGACACATAGTATCCAGTCCAGTCCATGTGATCTTACACTGTGGAGTAGAGCAAACCCACAGAGAAAGTTGCAGCCCTGTGAAAATGGACACACAATGTCCTCCCTACTATCTTCTCTTTCACACACCCACACAGACACCCCTGCTCCTCTATCATCAATAAAGTTCCGCTGTCTCCATCAGTATAGTTCCCACTATGTGCTCTGCTTCCCTCTATGGAGTCTCAGAGTCCAGCTAGGGCAGAAAGCCAACAGCAGCACAGGTACAGATCCTTACATGCCAGGATGACTGTGGGGAGAGAGGCAGAGGCTACAGGGCAGCAAGGAGAGGCTGCAGCTCACCTACCTACCTTTGGATCTGTAAGGTGTGGGATCCCTTTGGATCTGTAACCCTCCACTCACTGTTCAAACCTCCTTCCTCATGATGGCTCTGTGGCCTGGGAAAAATGCTATGCTGAATCCACAGATCTATTTCTTGGCAATGAAAGCATTCCCCTCCACATACATGTATACAGGTGGGAAGGTCATGGGCCAAGATCAGTAACTTTAACCAAAATCCTTGAGAGGATGACAAGCTTTTGCCCTGCAGAATGGCTGCATTCAACACTATTAGTACTGGATTCTCTGGAAGCAAGGGAGTACCCCTGGGCAGAGGAGCCAATTCTGCAAGATGACAAATATCTTGCAGGAGGTGCTAAGCACCTTGCAAGATGTGGCCATAATGGTTCAATTCCATCCTCAGGCATAATACCCACTGCAGTCAAAAGGACTTGTGGCCATGTAGCTGAGGTCACAATTGGGCTTTTTGGCCCCCTGAAACCAATAGGAGTCTTTCCACTGATATCAATGGGCTTGGGACTAGGCCCTATGTAACACATGTCCAGTATCCTCTACTAAATGCCATTAAATCCTTTTCTGCGAGAAGCTGTTATCTAATAATGTACTGAGTGTGAATTACCTCCAAAACACTTTCAAATCCCTGTGTAACAAGATGCGACTTTTTCCTGATACCTTTATCTTTAATTTTAATATTTTTCATAAGAGCCCTAAACATATTAAAATTAATTGGCACCTGGAAGCAAAGAGGAAGACCTCATGGTTGCCTGTGAGGGAAAAAAAAATTCTACACAACTAATTTGGGATAGTTAAGCTCAAGGGGGGTTGCTGGGTTTTAGCAAAACGTCCACAATGAATTGGATCCAGTGGGATGGGTCTTACGTAGGTTTGCGTCATTTCAGATAAACCTACTGATGGGTAAATAATGGGTAATACTGATTTGTAATGATGCCACAGAAACTTTTCTATCTTCACAATTTTTAATTGACATTTTTATATGAATACATACAGCAAAAATGAAAAAGTGATCATAATTACACCATCAGCAACTATCAATTATTTGGATTTGTTTTGTTCCATGTAACTGAAGGTTGTTCTTAAAAAACCTCAGAGCCAGATGGTCCCATCCTTCTGCCTGTGCTATGGGAACCTAGATTTGCTGGATCTTGCTAGATGGACTTCAGAAGGGGAAACACAATTTTCCCTGACCCCTTGGATCACCACTCGCTGGAGGTGGGCAGGGTGAAGGAGTGGAGGCTTAGCTGTTCTCTATGACACTCGTTAGCCCCACACACTGGGAATCACAGATTAAGAGAAATCAGCCCAGGTTACCTGCATCTGGGCAGATTCATGGGTTTACAGAGCTGAACTTTCTTCCAGTTGTGCTTGGAGGGAATGGGATGAGTGGTGGAGTAGGGACACTGCTCCTCAGCCAAACAATGTATTGAAAATTTGGTGATTGGGCACTTGGAGTTTCCATTCCCCTCCATAGGATTTCCCCATATAACAACAGACAAGTAGAACTCCAGCAGTCTCAGAATCCTTATATTTGGCTTTCCGGAGTCAACATTCCATAGCAGGGGTGGGCAACCTCTAGCTCCGGAGCCACATGCGGCTCTTCAGAAGTTAATATGCGGCTCCTTGTCTAGGCACCAACTCCGGGGCTGGAGCTACAGGCACCAACTTTCCAATGTGCCCGGGGGTGCTCACTGCTCAACCCCTGGCTCTGCCACAGGCCCTACCCCCACTCCAACCCTACCTGCCCCCTCCCCTGAGCCTGCTATGCCCTTGCTCCTCCCCCTCCCCCCAGAGCCTCCTGCAGGCCACAAAACAGCTGATTGGGAGGTGCGGGGAGAGAGGGGGAGGTGCTGCTTGGCGGGGCAGCCAGTGGGTGAGAAGCACTAGAAGCAGGGCGGGGGGAACTGATGGTGGGCTGCTGAGGTATTACTGTGATTCTTTGGAAATGTACATTGGTAAATTCTGGCTTCGTCTCAGGCTCAGGTTGGTCACCCCTAGTCCATAGTAATGATCCAAATTCAATAAAACCCAGGAAACAGCTAAGCTGAGCCCAAAGGCCATCCCCCGGTGGCTGTAATGGGTCCTGTGCCTAGCCCATGTCTTTCAGTTACATTGATTTTGGAAACTTTCAGTCCAGTTATTGGTGTATATTTTGAAGGCAATCTCTCCCCTAGAAAAGCACTAGAGACTGCTTTTAAAAAAGAAATGTAGAGATTGTCTTTGCCTCTTATAAAAATCCCCAAAATCATGGAAGCCTGGAGGTCTGGACTTTGTGGGCACCAAAACCCACCTCTGTTGTTCATTATTCTGCCATTTACAACTTCCACCAAATTATAAAAAATTGGTCTCATTACTAGGGGGTACTTGCATTGCAGCATTTTGCATCTTCTGAAACGCAAAATGAATTCATGGATACTTTATTCTAGGACATGTTTCCAGCTGTGTTTCATAAAGCAGCCCCAGTTCACCTTTTAATTCACTCTGACCCAGTTCTGGGCCTTTTCATTTACAAGGGCAACAGGAGATGATGTCACCTAGATCTTTTGCTTTTAATGATCAGATTTAGCTGTAATTTTCTTAGTAAATAACGTATCAATGTTAAAGAGACAAAGTAACAGACTTTCTCAGAAATACATAAGGTTACAAAACATATCAGACATCCACTGATACGATCGTTTAATTTAGAAGGCATCATGAGGAAACTGAACATCAATATTTGCAATTCTTTGCTAAGTGGTTCACAACAAATTGTGCTGGGGTCCAGTGTTTAAATAGATCGCAATGGGATTTTAAGAGTCTCTAGGGAGCAATATCTCACCCCCACTTTCAATGGGTGCATTTTCTTAGTTCCGATGCAAAGCAGCTGTTGCAGGTGCTCCTGGTCAACAAGGGAGAGGAACTCTTTTAGGCAGGTTGGGGTTGCAATATTAGGAGAGGTATTTTAGTATCCCATACAGACTGTAGTTTACAGAAATAAGAGCTTGACATTAGATTTCATAACTGGAGGAGGGATGTTGTGTAATTGTATACAATTACTTATAAATATGTGCTGTAGGCCCACGCTGGAATTGCACTACTAACTGCAAATAATAGGGTGCGATTATTACTACCACAGAATTACTTTGCAGTAATAGGCACACAGCACCAAACCCCAACAGGCTCCCTTTATATGTTCCATATACATTTATTTCATGTCTTGTAGAGCTGATCAACATTTTTTGTTCTAAATGTATTTTGTAAGACAGAAAACCTAGGAAATGTCCATTTTTGGGCACAAATGTTGGGGTTTGCATAAAAAAAATAAAACAAAATTTGACCAATGCTCCTTCCCGCCTCCCCAAAATATAAAACCAAAAATTTTGGTTGGAACCAACATTAAAAAAAAATTGATTTTCAGGGTTTAGGTTCTTTCTCCCCCTCCCTCCCTCCCCACCAAAAAGCCCCACACAGACACTTTTGAACAACAATTTAAGTTTTCACAGGAGGAAAAAACATTTCCTAACCAACCCTGGTGTGTTGCTTTTCAATGACCAAAGTTACACTGCACCCCTTTTAGATAAGAAAACAGAAATGGACACTGAGTAATACCTCAGAGGATCCCCTATACAGGTGAGCGCCAGTCTTCCCTTGCCTATGTAAAAAAGAGGAGTACTGCCTCTGCAGTATTTCCTCGCCACACAAAGGGGCTCCCACCGACGCACAGCACATTGGAGACGTAAGTGGCACCATGGTTCAGTGGGTACTATCCACTGGACACCTACAGATATCTGGGCATTAACACTTGAACTGTCTCTCCTCCGTGACTGCTAGCAAGTTGCTACTGGAGGGCTCAGTGGCAGCCAATGCAGCATGGATCCTGCGACAGGCAAGGGAGAGGATCTCAATGGAGCCATGCAGAGATGCCTCTTCCAAGCAGAAGAGATCTGGGGTGGGGAGAAGCCTACAGGTCATGCCTCCACAAATATTTCCCCCCACTTAGAAGGTATTTTGGAAGTCAGTCCATTAGATGGGCCCCACAGAAGTTTTCCTGCCTCTCTTTCCCCTTCCGCAGAAGAAGACATCTGGCCGCACAGGATTAAAACAAAGCAACAATGATTTTCTGCACAGCTTGTGTATGAAGTGTAACCAAAATCCTAACAAAGTAAAGGAGTTTTCTAAAATCTGAAGCTAAAAAAGAAAAAAAAAGCCTACCCCCGTAACACTGGACATTTTTATGAGTCTGCATTTATTATTATGAACATGGAATGGAGCAGGTGTGTCCTTCTCCCTCTTCTGCAGTAGAAGTACACTCTGTCAGCTTTCCCCTTCAACAGCTGTTAAATCTCACTGCCTTTCAGGAGCCCTACAGATAATCTAGCCGTGACTTTATTTTTTGAAATTAACAAAAGAATTTATGTATGAAATTATTCCTTTCAGCTTTTTTTTTAACTCTCAAAACTATTCATGAAGAATTTCCACTGGATCTGTAATAAGCAGTGAAACTCAAATCAATCAGATTTATATTTTTCACTGTTTTGATGAGAATATATTGGCCCAACCCTGAATATATCAGAAAACTGCATCACCCATATTTACAGCACACAATTAATTCCCTGGCTCTATTACACATACAAATGTTAAGGGACACTGTCAGGTTACAATTCAAATTAAAAAAAAAATCCCACAGAATTAGTTAACACTCATAAAAAATGAGCAGTACTAAAACCAGAGGGATTTTAAAAGCCTAATTAGTTTTTCACTCCTTAGTCTGTTGGGCTGGAGCTGAAGTATTCCTGCTGCAGGCACACAGTTAGGAGTGGGGACTGTGTTACCCTAAAATGCCATGATATCTCTTAGCACCCAAGTCAATGGAAGGGGCTTTGTAGGAGCCCTGCAGGATTTCAGTTGCGCGATTGTGTTTAGCTTCCAGCACCTGGCAAAAGAATTAGAGGAAACTCACTCTCTCCTAAGCAGGTTATTCCTACATGGGACTGCATGAAGCTCCAAATGTCGTGTTTAAAATAAAACAAACATCTTGTTGCACTTCATTGGCTCATTTGGCTCAACGGTCAGTTGAGCATTGCGATTTCATTGTCTGATCAAACACACCGCCCCTGCAGAGAGTTCCTGCAGCCCCAAGGGAAGTCCTTGCAACACTGAGGACGTTAGCTGCTGCTCTGCATCCCAGAGATTAGCAGGAGTATTGCACACCCACACACCATGCAGTGCAGAACTACCCTCCACCCTCTCCAGCCTGCACTCTTTTGAGTGGCACAGGGACCACAGTTTGGGCCGCAACCTGGTGTTCTGTTTTAAACTGTGCACAATTGGTTGAAAACAGGAGTTTTGTGGATACAAGTCCCCTTCTAAAACAAGCTACAATAGCTTGAGGTCTACAAAGTCTGACACAAAGACCAGTGAAGTCAATTAAAAGACTCCTGGTCACTTCAGTGGGCTTTAGATCTGACCCCTCAGAAGCTTATTCCTTGAAAACAATGGATAAACAGAACCCCTGGAACTACATACAGCATAATATACTTATATACTAGTCACATTGTCCTGAAATTCATGAAAGTCCATACATGGAAGAACTACTATTTCAAGCTGGGAAAGTAATCCATTTCTCATTCAATTTCTGCCCTAAACTTATTTTGTGTAACCTGCCAATTTCATTAAAGTGTGTCACTTTCACTTTTAACCTAGGGTGACTTCAAGTAAACCCATATGTAGATCTGCTAAAGAGTATTTGTCTGAGTTTTTAGTCTACTTACATACTATTTCTTACCACTAAATGAGATAAACACTTAAACAATCTAAGCATACAATAATATGAGATGTCTTAAGTAGTGAAACTCCCCTGGATAAGGGTTGTACGCCATGCAACTAGAGCAAGTAGCCATGACGAATTAAAAATTCCACAAGAATCACTTAAAAGTTGATAACTTTATAGTCGTTGAGTTAGAAATGTTGCTACACAAGGGCTATAGAAAAACGAGTCAAGATTTTCTAAAAGTATGTTATTTTTCAAAGAATTTTGGTATAATCAGCATTAGAACGTATCTACTTATAGTTTCTATTTTCTCCAGTACATGCAGTACATTTAATAAAACTGTTACAATAATATGGTACGTGGTTGTTATATTCTAGATTCCATTTGGCTGCAATATAGGCATTCTTATTCCTTGGTGCACAGATGGAGTTCAGATAGGACATAGGGCAATACTTCCTTCCCTCTCCCTTCTTTCTTCCTGCTCCTACGTAATTCACCAAATGGCAGTTAACAACAGTCAATCTGCAGGATGGTATGCAGTCACCTTTTCTCTTCTGTTAATGTCAGCTACCTTTGGCTTATGTGTGTGACATTCTTTCTCATTAAGGATAAAGGATTTTTTCTTTGTTTACATTCTTATTGTTATTGCACCTGTAACCACTGCAATTTCATAAAGTGAAATTTATTTTTCAAACTGAAACAAGTATATTTTGGATCTGCAAATGCTGACAGAGACCATTTAATTACAGAACTAAAGTATCTGCCTTTTTTCTTCCAGATCTGTCAACCAATGTCCAATAAGATTTCTTACCAAGACGACAGTTTATTTCACATCACTAATCTGAATATGGATTTCCTTAGCCACACCAAAGAAGGAAGCAAACACTGTTTAGCAAATGGAGCTCTGTTTCCCTCATTCCACTTCCTTCTTCTGAGGAATACTGAATAGCATGTTGAAATACAGCAATATGATCTGACCATGCAGAATAGCTCCAATTAAACAATATTTACTGTTTGTACTATGTAATCAAATAGGAACAAAGGCAAGCAACCTTGTAAGATTCAAATATGTGGAATGGTGTCATGGTAAGACCTGCAGAAACTTCTCAAGGAATTAATCGATTACACAAATAGAACCCCAGGTCTCTAAACATCTCTTCCAAAAATAGGTTCTTTCTCAGAAGTCAGACAGCAGCACAGAAGACAGAAGCTCATTTAAAAAAAAATGTCAAAGATGAATTCCTGTTCCACCCTAATTATGGAAAATGATGCCTGTAACAAAACAAGTATTGCACAGGCAATACGCTGCAATTTACCCCACATCGCCCTACCAAAGTGGACCGTATTCCAGCAGAACTAATGTCTAAGGGTCACAAAGAAGTTCAATCTCCATGTCGATTCCACTGTTGTCATTTATGCTGAGCACATCAGCAGGGGTGCCATTGGTAAAAAAGCTTTTTGTGATAGATCCCCTAGGAACTGGAGTTAGACCACCAACTAATTTCACACAGGCCACCCAAGAATCCCTCCCAGCACAAAACAAGAGCAGGATTTTTGAGTAATTAGAGGATTTTTTTCCTTTCTTTTTCTTTTTGTGTGTGTGCTTTGTCAATTGTAATACAGAAATCAGTAAAATAACAGAGTAAGTGAGAAATTCTCAGTCCTGGTGGCTAAAATAACAGAAAAATCCTACACTAAAAAACAAGGACTGACAAAAATAGGACACACGGCTCATTATGGAATCCATGCATTATAAACAATGCTGACATCATGGTACAGCTCACCATGGAAAGCCAGCTTTCCATGCCTTAGGCAAATGCTCAACTGCCTTCTACCAGCACTATTAGTCACTATCATGACAGCAATATAGGATGAAATCAGCATCCATTACATTGCATGGCTACCTTAAATGCCATCAACCACTGTAATAGCAAAGACCTGGAAAATTACTTGGAGCAATATTGTGATTTTGCTTGTGCTAGTACATTTTTCAACGGATGTAAACCCATTAAGGCAGTTAATCAATTACAAATCAAAATCCATTCTCTGTACTATTAATGAGTGTATCTTTGCTTAGCCAAAACCATAGACTGAAATGGTTTCCAATTAAACCTTTACAGTGTAGAAGTTATGAAAAGTAATATGAAACCTCTCCAAGCAATGTTACTTACAAAAAGCATTTTCCTTAGTTTACAAGCTTTAAAAAAATATAAATCAGATTTTTAGCACCAATTTACCTTGGACCAAATCCTGATCAATGGGAGTTTTGCCTGAGTAAGACTGAGAAGTGAGTGAGTAAGGACCTCAGGATTCACCCATTCTTACAAACACATACACAGTCTGGTTCTATCACAATCTTCTGCACTCAGAAAGGATATCAGAACTCTACATTTTCTTAATCAACTACTTCTCTCCTTTTCACAATGGTCCAATATTGCTTCAAAGAGATTACTCTGTACCCATCCTATGTTTCACTGACAGGTGTCTATGATAAAAGTCAGGGTGAGAAGGAGCAGGTTTGGAATATCCTGCACTAAATCTTTAATGTGAAATATTTCAATAAAAACTAATTTAAAAATAAAATTAGGAACCTTTCAGATAACCCCCCTCCCATTTGTGTCACAGAGGTGAGGAACAGAATAAAGTGATTCTGCCACCCTTACTTCCATCAATAATCCCAGCTGCTTCCAGTGACTGAGGGTTAGAGCATTGGACCTAAACAAGGGATTCAGTCAATTTTGCATTTAATATCTAATAAATTCCAGTTAATTTAATTACATTAATTTAGCTCCCAAATTCTTTAATATCTTCAAGTAGGTCACAAGTGTGGCCTACCCTGGAGAGTTGAGTACATCTCTGTAGGTAACAGATGCTAATGTACGTACAAACACTCAGCACCACTGACTGACTCACTGATCCAACAGAGGAAAGCCAATGAGCCAAACCCTCTGCTGGGCACAGTGCCGACAAGGGAGCCAATTGGGGCCCTCTGATTCTCAAGCCACTTTATGGCAGCCTCAGCACCTAGCTGCAGGGGGTGGCATAAGAGCCAGCTATACCTGTCTCAGACTCCCCGACCCTGTGGGAATCCCAGCTAAGGAGATACAGAGTCTGCACTCCGTATACCACTGAGGTAGTGAAAGGGGAGCCGAGCAGGACAGAATCTGGCACAATAACTTTACATCTAAAGTGAAAGAAAGGATGAGAAGAGAACTTTGAGCAGGGGGTTGGACTAGATGACCTCCTGAGGTCCCTTCCAACCCTGATATTCTATGATTCTATGAGATATTGATCAAATAATACATTGTGTGCTCCCAAAGGAATATTAATGCATATTTTAAAAGGGCATTAGTTTAAAGCACCAGCAAAAGTGCATCATCTTGACCAAAGGTGGTCACAAACATTACGCAGGAAATCCCCAGCCCCAGGAACGTCAGCCCAAACACTAGTGCCCGATTACCGGGTAGCACCTCTGCCTCAAGAACTGATTCCAGTTAGAGAGATTACAGCAAAAAGCAAAACTTCCCTACTGTTTACCATAGGTCCCTGCAAAGTTACACCACACCAGAAAACTAACACCACAGCATTTTCTTCCAAGACTAGAAACTTGCTCAGATGTTAAGAATTTGTAAGACTGTGTGATGTTGCCATCTGGTGACTCCTGCCATGACAATATGCATTAGTTTATCCTGGATTTTCTCTAATTCTGTCTACCATATTTCAAGGTATCTGAGGACCAGGAACCCAGAACTCCTGAGTGCTAACCCTTGCTCAGACATGGAGTCCCACCTGTGATCTATCTAGAAACTTGTCCAGGTTTTCATCTCATCACCATAGTAGATAAGCCCCTCAAAATCATCCATGGATTTTTCCTCAAGAACCCTGTGCAGTGGAGAAGCAGTATCATCTCCACTTTACAGATGGAGAATTGATGTATAGTGTAGATTCAGTGACTTATGTAAAGTCTCAGAAAAGTCTGCAGCTGAATTGGGAATTCAACCCAATTCTCCTGAAATCCAGTCCATTGCCCAACCCATTAGACCATAATTCCCTTCTTGCCTCATTTTCCCCATCTGTAAAAAAGGGCAATTTTAATTTATACTTACCTAAATCACAAGAGTGTTGCAAAGATTATTGATTTACTGTTTCTAAAGTGCTGTGAAGAGGAGAAATGCTATATAAGTGCAAATATTATGTAGTAGGTCATGTTACATTTTCCTAGTAGAAGGGTAGAGGACATCAGCCATGTCAGCACAAGCACTGTATGCACAAAATAAGGACACTGATTTTGCTAATTAAATAGGATTAGAGAAGAAAGAAATTCTAATGCTTTAAACTTATAGTAACCACTATCCTACAATTTGTTTGTACTGACTGTTTTCAAAGGCTTAGTAAATATATTTCAGCAAACAATGAGAACACCCTCAAACATCTGCATATATACACACTCTGTTCCATCTTCTACCTAGTAGAGACGATTTGCTTTTCACGCTGTGTGATAACTGTCAGTGGGGTTTTGTTTTTCATTTTGGTTCTTTTCGGTTTTCAGACAGCGCATTTATGTGGGTTTGCCACAAGTGAAACAAGAATTACCTGCACTCCGTAAACAAGAGACAGGAAACTGAAGTAAGCAACCCACCCTTAGAAACCATTCTTGCTGCATTTAGACTTAAGCATCCACATGTAACCATCATAAATTTAACCACACACATTAAAGGGACTTATCCTGCTCCCACTGAGTAGAGTTTTGCCACTGACTGCACAGGAGCAAGAGAAAGCCTTACTTTTTTTTCCTCCCCTCTTTCAAATAGCGATTAGATGTGCTTGTAGCAAGTATAAGACAAAGATCTGAGTTTTGCACCAAAACTAGGCCAGACCACAACAATGACAGATAGTACTTGCAGAACAATTCTTTTTAAAAAATATGCTACCTTTTGTACTGTAACATTTGCCAAAGTCTAATTTTTGTAATATGTTATCCCTGGGAATTCCAAGGCATAAGCAGAAGGCAGAATTATACCTATAAACAGAATAATGTAAATTTTTTCAGCAAAGAGCCACGTACTGAAACAGCAGGAATTTAGAGCCAACAATATCCCACTTTAAACTGATTAAACTGGAATGGAAATATTTATTTTTCTGAGATGGTATATAACATATCTGATGCTTTTCAAGCACTAATTGGTCAAATTTCAGCTGAAGCAGACACACACTCGCCAGCTCTGATCAAGCTAGCACACTAAAAATAGGAGTGCAGCCATCACAGTAAAAGCATCAGAAAGGGCTAGCTGCCCTGAGTACATGCCAGTGTTTTTATATGCGTACATTTAGCATTTTCTGGGCATTGGTCTCTGCTATTGAGTATGCCTCTTAAATGAATGATTTGATCCATTTTTCTTGCAAGAATTTGGAAACCCTCTTTTTGGTGGAGGGAGCTCAGGAGAGGCACTGAACAAGGGGTTGGGCGAGTCACTGGCCAGAGGACAGAGACAGGCAGTATGTCTTTGGGCATTGGGAGAGCACACATGAAAGAAGAAAATGCTGCATTTAAGGAAGGTGTGTAACTGCCAGCCAATGCAGAAACGGGTCATCCATTGGATATGCTTAACTTTTAGGGGCATCAAGCACTGCTGACATCACTATGGTTTGCATACTGTGCACTGTTGCCAACTGTCATTATTTTAATTATAGGTCACACTGTATTTGGTGTTTTTCTGAAAGCCCCAGTTCCAGGATTCAAGTGACAAAGTGATAATCTCAACTTTCAATTTTAAAAAGAAGAGTTAATTTCTAGCCTTTGTGGTAGCAGAGAAAACCTTAAAACCATGACCTGATCATTCCCTAAAGGCTCAGAATCCAGAAGGCAAATAAGAGTAACACTTTTAAAAATTATTTGTAAGACAACCTCATGATTTTTGAATGCTTATGGTTGGCACTACTAATTGCATTCTGGGGAGCCCAAGCACCAGGATTCTGGCTGTCCCCTGCACAAGCTACATAGAGACAAGAGAGAGCTAGTTGGGCCTTCTCTCTCCTCGTACACCTTCACAAGAAGCAACTGGAATATATCCCCAGAATTGTAGCTTTTCTCCCACCCCACTCCTTCAGCTTTTGAGTCCACAAGCGATTTTCACTCAATGAATTGATGTGGCCATTCAGTCTGAATCCAAGCCTCACGATAAATATGTTTTGCAGAATTTCTTGATTTCAACCTGCTCTAAAAATCTGACCACTCTAGAGTCATAGGGATTTTTCTATAGCCATGTCTGACTATTTTATTTGTAATTTAAATATTTTTAAAAATTAATCCCAGGTAAATCCTTTTGCTATTTATCTACAATCTACTCAATCTTCTCTATGGATTCCTTTAACATTATCCAATCCAAAATAGCCAGAAATTATCTGTTCTTGATTTGAAACTATCTGCCTCATTGGGGTGCATCTTTATGGCAGTAATTTTAAGTAGTAGTCGTGGTAATATTAAGTAATTAGAAAGATTATTCATAGCTTTGCTTATTAAGCAATGGTTTATCCTCCCAACAGTGGCCGCTTTATCTAATCTTTAAATTCTGGTAATTCACAGTTTCTCTGGCATTCTGACATAGTCACTCCCCACAAAGCCAAATTAAGTACACTTCATTGGTCTTCCCAGACCAAATCTTCTATTAAAATCTGCTCTATAGTGAAAGTTATACTGTCATCAATGCACCTGTTACTGACTTTTAATTGTAATGGGCCCTAAGGCCCTGGGTAAGGGGAGGGGCTTCTTTCTAAATAATATCCTTAACCCAGGCAAAATCTCTAGTGGGGGATTTTTTTCCTGGGTAAGGACTTTAAAATTTGGCTCATTACTATTCATACCACTAGAAATCAAAAAGTGTAGAGTTCAAACCCTCAGTACTTGCTTGGACAAAAATCCTACCAACTTGTGGTGTTTAGATGCTGCTTGTAATTATTAGAACTGGGAGCACTGGCTGTTGGGAGTCTGAAAGGACAGGAAACAGGAAGGAGGGGGTGGAGTTGAGGAGGCAGAGTGAGAGCTACTGAGGGTGCAGCAGCAGCTTGGTAAAGAGATATCCACTTTAAAAATAAAGTCCTGTTGAAGTTTGCTAGTACCTTGCCTGGTTGCTACAACACAACTTCACTGGGATTTTTTTTTTTCCTTGAGTAAAAACTGCAGGATCAGATCTCACATTTGTTGAGTGCAACTATGAGATTTAAACAGCTTTTTCCATATTGTGGAAGGGGCTGATCAAAAAGTAAATGTGAAGCTTTCTACTGACTTCAGTGGACTTTGGACTAGGACCTGAACGTATCAGTTTCTGAATTAAAACTTTTGAGTTTGGACAGTTGCTCTTGTGGTCAATGAAATTACACCAGTGTAAAACCAATATACATGATAGAGGAATAGCGCAGAGGTGTTTGCTAATGGTATAATTGTAATCCTCTTGCCAAAAAATAGCAAGGTTCAGGTGTTAACCTTTTGTCACATTTTAGGTGCATTTCCTCACAAATTACATATCAGACTTGGGATCCCATGTGCTGAGCTCCAAGAAAACAGAAAGGTCTGGGTAACCAAATGGGTGCTTCCCACATCAGCAAGTGATGAATAGAGACATACAGTTTGTAATTAAAGCAGAGGGCAACAAAGCTTAACTCAGTTTGATCACTGTGGCAGGCGTGGAGCTGCTATGTAATAATATAAGATTATTATGCTATGCTAAGAATATACTGGTCTATAATAATTTTATGAATACTGTATGTGACCTGGTCAGTGAGGTAGAGTTAGTGTATAGTTATACTGAGTTATTACATTTTCTAGTACAAATGTATTGGTCTAGCTTAATAGGGAAAAAAAAGCAGGAAGGCATCACAGAGGTCTAGATAAGCCATCTCCCAACGACATTTGGTGGGCAATTACAGGACAATGGACTATTTCCAGGCTCCAGCCTAAGATCGCAAAGTGCCAATGCCAGAAGCTAAGAGATCAAAGGGCTATAAACAGGTAAAAAGTGCCTTCATCTCTGAGAAGGGGAGTGATCAAACAGACAGAGCAGCTTTGAAAGAGTGTCTCCCCCCAAAGGAGAGGGGGTGAACAGTTTTGTGAGTTAAGGGAACACATCATGCCACCCAAACCCAAGTGGTCTTGGTGGGGAGTGGAATGAAGGGGAGTTATAGGAAACGTAGATCTACCATGATCCCAATGTGGAAAATGGATGGACACCTGATAAGCTAGACATGATTACAATCTGTTTACCATTTTAAGACCCGTTTGCTTCTTAAATGCTTTTATGTTATTTATTTAACATCAGTCATTAATTTATGAATTGTTGTAGCCATGTTGATCTCAGGGTATTAGAGAGACAAGGTGGATGAAGTAATATTTTTATTGGACCGACTTCTGTTGGTGAGAGAGACAAGCTTTGGAGTTTACACAGAGGACCTGAAGGAGAGCTCGGTGTAAGCTCGAAAGCTTGTCCCCCCCATACAACAAAAGAGGGACACAGTAAAATATTTACCCAGAACCCCAGAGTCTCCACAAAGATGGATTTTACAAAGTGTGCACTCTGAAACAAAGAAAAGTCACATTAGAATGAAGGCTGTCTTGCAGGGGGCCCTCTGGATAGACGGTTGTTATGTCACTCCACCGGCTGCTCACTGAGTACTAACCATAAGCAAGACATGTGCATGCCTCTGCGAAGAAACAAACAGCGTCCGGGCTCTGGCAATAGTAAATGGGGGACAATACAAAAGCTGGGCTGTGGTGCCAGTGACCAGGGTTTCCCTCTCTCCCTCACCTAATTCCTCCAATTTCCACCAGCACTGGGCACAGCAGATGTCTGTGCTTCACTGTGGTGTGTGACTGCACTTATTGTGGAAGTACCATTTAGGCAGGCTTTCCCATTGTAGACTGGGAGTTGCTTTGCGTGAGCTGCTTCTGTCCTCAGTGCTATCCCATGACACCATATATGCAGTAAAGTCTTAGCGGCTTGGTAGTGGTGAGGGAGACAAAGTAGCTGCTTTCTGACTGGATAAGGAGTATGTCAGTCAGTGACTACTGGTGCAGCTACACCCCATCCTAGCAAGGAAATATATTTTCAGTCTGAGCTCTGAAGCAAAGGGGTATTAGTTCCTAAGCAGCCCGACAGCCCAAATTCAAACAGTACCATTCCCAAATGTTTAGCCCTTCATTCCATAAACTTCTTTTACCAATTAACTATTATCCTCATCTAATATAAGACTGCATGTGTAGCTTTTCTTTTTTAATTAAAGAGTTCCACTGGGCTAGTGTTTATTGTGATTGAAGACTTTGGGCCAGAGGCTGTCACGCAGTAGGACAGAGTTGTATATTACCCATCCCTGACTCAGAGGCCAGATTTTCAAATGTATTTAATGCCTAAAGATGCAGACAGGCACAGTGGAAAATCCCAGTAGGCTCCTAAGCGAGTTGGTACTGAAATCAATGGATAACAAAATCAATTAAATCAAATCAAAAACATCTGTCCCTATGTGCCTGTAGAGAAGGGGATTCACCTCACAAAAGGGCATGCAGCGTCACTTCAACATCCTTCCCTCAGGATCTCTCTGGGGAGAAGAGAAGGAGACCTCTGCAGGCAGGAGCTACTGACAGTAGGCACTGAGCAAAAAACTGACAACTATGATGTTCTACTAAAATATTGTGTGGATATACTGAATTGAGCCTTATTTTCTGGAGTAAGTTGAGGGCCTGTAAATAACCATAGTGGACAGCTTCTTGGTTCACTCCAGATTCCCTAAATAAGAGCACCTGCCTCCATTTATTATCACTACTTAAGTGGTAGCTTTAGCATGCAGTGAGGCAACTATTTCATAAGGATTAATTTCAGGTCAAATCATGGTCTTAATGACATCAATGATAAAATCCCACTGATTTTAGACCAGATTTTGACACTTAATATTGTCTTTTGTTTTGCAAATTAACTAAAGATAAAAATATGCAGTTGGAATTATGCAGATAATGCTTTGGGAAAAACGCATTCCCCCCAAACTCATGGAACAGATATCAAAATCCATTTTTCATTCATCGCATTTACAAAGGATTTGTGGGTATGTTTTATTACTGTTTCAGTGTACCTTGTTGTATCAATTGCAGTAAAACAGCAACACAGGAGCACTAATAAATTTAGGTCAGTGTCCTTAATATTGTTACACTTAAGATCACCTTTTCAATCAGGATTTACATTATCTGACATTTAATTGACCACTCTAACTTCAACTGAAATCCTACTCCTCAAGTTTGTTGGGCAGGAAAAATGGAAAAAGAAGATACACAGTTTTAATCGAAGTTTAGCAGCATGATGTTTAACTTACTAAAATAAAATAAGTGTTGCAGCTCTGCACAGAAACTATTTACTAATCCAAAGACCTATGTCTCCCAGGAATGCAGGAGAAGAGAAAGCATAAAGAAGGAAAAATGAGCAAACAAGCAAAAAGAAAAAAAAGGGAACAAATAGATTCCAGATGTTCAGAGGCAGTTTCATCTGAATGTTACATTAAAACTGATGTTACATCTGAATGTTCATTAAAACTGTTTTGGCTTCATTAGTGGTCCAGAAGATAGACTGCATATAATATATTATCCAGAGTTTTTCAGAACAACAACGCTACACTAATTTCATTTTTACCAAGATGTGCTCTAAGACAATTCAAGTTCCTCAGTGGAATACATAATTGTATTATTAATTTATATAACCCTTTAATAGCAAAGTGTTTGTACTGATGAGTTTACCAGTAGGTGGTGCCGCTGAAATAGATCCTGACTGGAGTATTATGCCATTGTAACTCTGAGAAAGGATTGCTGGGACTTATACAATACGTAGCTTTTGTAACTCTAAAAACCATTGATTATGAAATATCAGTTAAGTTTTCCATTTTAGGGGTCTGGGACAGTTTCAGGTAAAGAATCACAAAGTAGGTCAGAAGCCCCAGAACAACCCAACCGGGAAGTCTTGGCTATAAAATAGCTACTTAACGTGTGCTTCATTGACTTTATATATCCAGGGCCCAATACTATTTAAATAAAACAATGCTAACATTTGTTGTTCTCCATCTGAAGGAGTCTCCATGAGCTCAACACAATGTAACACTACATTAATCACCAAGGTTACGCTGCCTAAAACAATAGGAATCCTGCAGAGGCTCATGGCTTTGAATATACCAGTGTAGAATAATTCAGTATATGGCAGTAGTTACATCTGATTTTCATTAACTCATTTGAAAGTGACCTCAGGCGTCTCAAAGCCTTTGTCACCCAAGCTACTAGTGCTGAAGAGGCAATGCTCTTAAGGTTTTTCTTCCAAAGGAACAGTGCAGTACAAGGAAGGCACTGTTTGTGCAGCCTGTTCTGGACATTTTACTGTTGTGTTTGTTTCTAGTTTACAAGAACAGAAGCATGCTCTGAGTGCCTGATCCAAACCTACTGATGTCATGCCAATAGAATTGGAAAGAGTCCCATTGACTTCCATGGGTTCTGGATCAAGCCCTGAATACAGATTAAATAAAAGGAAGGACTGAGAAAAAATAAAAATACAGGGCCAAATGCTGATGAACCCCGTAGGGTTGTATAAAGTCAAAATCTGCAAATTACATGTTCCAGGCTAACTGGCTATGTGAAAAGCTGAACACCAGTCCAATATGCCAAATCCTTGACAATGTTAGGTGGGAAATCTCCTTTGACTAAGATAATTAATACAACATATATATAACTGAATCATCCCCGGGGATGGGGAGAGAAAAATCAAACAAAAGCGTTATTTCTTACCTGTGAAGTTTGTTTTCATATGATTAAGTAAAACATTGGCTCCAATTCTGATAAAGAAAATGTTTAATCTACCCAGAAGCAGTCGAAGAACTTTTGGTGGCACAGGACTACTTTACATACCTACACACACATCCATCCAGAAACTATTCAAAGTATGAAAACCCCCCGACAAAACAAGAAACAGAGACAAGTTCACGTATCTGATAAAACAGTATGCCCCTACTCTACTTGAGCTACATTGATGACATCTTCATCATCTGGACCCATGGAAAAGAAGCCCTTGAGGAATTCCACCATGATTTCAACAATTTCCATCCCACCATCAACCTCAGCCTGGACCAGTCCACACAAGAGATCCACTTCCTGGACACTACAGTGCTAATAAGCGATGGTCACATAACCGGAAACCTACTGACCGCTATACTTACCTACATACCTCCAGCTTTCTTCCAGACCACACCACACGATCCATTGTCTATAGCCAAGCTCTATGATACAACCGCATTTGCTCCAACCCCTCAGACAAACACCTACAAGACAAACACCTCTACCAAGAGTTCTTACAACTACAATACCCACCTGCTAAAGTGAAGAAACAGATTGATAGAACCAGAAGAGTACCCAGAAGTTACCTACTCCAGGACAGGCCCAACAAAGAAAATAACAGAACGCCACTAGCCATTACCTTCAGCCCCCAACTAAAACCTCTCCAACGCATCATCAAGGATCTCCAACCTATCCTGAAGGATGACCCATCACTCTCACAGATCCTGAGAGACAGGCCAGTCCTTGCTTACAGACAGCCCCCCAACCTGAAGCAAATACTCACCAGCAACCACACACCACACAACAGAACCACTAACCCAGGAACCTATCCTTGCAACAAAGCCCATTACCAACTGTGTCCACATATCTATTCAGGGGACACCATCATAGGGCCTAATCACATCAACCACACTATCAGAGGCTCATTCACCTGCACATCTACCAATGTGATATATACCATCATGTGCCAGCAATGCCCCTCTGCCATGTACATTGGCCAATTCTACATAAAAGAATAAATGGACACAAATCAGACGTCAAGAATTATAACATTCAAAAACCAGTCGGAGAACACTTCAATCTCCCTGGTCACTTGATTACAGACCTAAAAGTCGCAATTCTTCAACAAAAAAACTTCAAAAACAGACTCCAACGAGAGACTGATGAATTGGAATTAATTTGCAAACTGGACACCATTACATTAGGCTTGAATAAAGACTGGGAGTGGATGTGTCATTACACAAAGTAAAACTATTTCCCCATGTTTATTCCCCCCCACCACCACTGTTCCTCACATGTTCTTGTCAACTGCTGGAAATGGCCCACCTTGATTATCACTACAAAAGGTTTTTTTTCTCTCCTGCTGGTAATAGCTCAGCTTACCTGATCACTCTCCTTACAGCGTGTATGGTAACACGCATTGTTTCATGTTCTCTGTGTATATAAATCTCCCCACTGTATTTTCCACTGCTTGCATCCGATTAAATGAGCTGTAGCTCACGAAAGCTTATGCCCAAATAAATTGGTTAGTCTCTAAGGTGCCACAAGTCCTCCTCGTTCTTTATGGCCCATCTATTTTTATAAGGCTTGCTATCATAACCCCATCTCTCTGATAACCTGCAATAAAACTATTGCGCTGTGGCTTCCTACTACAGACAAACTAAGCAGAACGGGCGCGGCCGAGAGTGCTCTCCCACAGCCTCGAGAGCATTCATAGGATAGCTGAGCTGGATGATCTACCAGTAAGAAGAGTTGGTTAGTTTGAAAACCTAAACTTTTTGATAATCTTGCTAGTTTCTACTCTCTCATTTACAGGAGTGCTTTATGTTTCAGTGGGCCCCATGGCAGCTCAGCGTTCTTTTATACTTCTGTGTTCCCCTTCTGCCACAGAATGTGCTTAGATTAACAGAAGCAAAATACAGATTATGAATGATGGGTGCTGGAGTCTTTTCGGAGTATGCACGGTTTGTGCACTCTGCTGATGAAGTTCAGGGATGACTTTTAAACAACAGCTGAAGACATGGTTGTTAGGCGAAACTTTCCATTATTAATTTTTTGCCACTGTAATTATGAGCCAAATTCTGAACTCAGTTACAATGCCATGGCTCAAGAGTAAATCCTTTCATTCCAATCAGTTACTCCCAATTTACAATAGTGTAACTAAGATAAGAATATGGCTCTATCTTTGTACACAGATGTCCTGTATTCTATAAAATGCACTGGGATGGGATAATGAAGAGTGCTTTCTCACTGTCTGTTGTTTAACACGTACACCTAGTATGAGCAACTTCTGCACATATATTTTATTCAAATTCTGCTTTTTCAAAACCAGAAAAGTTCTATGATGATTTTAAAAAGGAAACAAATTCTCATTTTTAACAGGCTTAAGTGATGTTTCATTTTATTTCTCACTCCCTTTTGATCAAACATAGGCAATCGGTCTAAGAATGACTAGTGAGCCAAATCTTCCAATCATTAACTCAGTCTCCATTCAGTACACTCACTCTTTCTCTCCGTCTCTAGCAAAACTTCCAGGGTTTCAGTGACAGTTTTTCTTGAACGAGGACAGCAAGAATTGGTTTATATTGGCTCAGTAACTATATTTTGTGTTTATACAGTATAGTGCCCCACATGACAATTTCCAACAACCTTGATCCTAATTATTTTAGTTTCACAGCATACTGTGGTTGGAGAAGTATCCACATTTTACAGAGGAGAAAACAGAGACAGAGAAATTAAATGACTTACCCAGCTCACACAATAAAGTATATGACAGAACCGACTACCCTGCCTTCCTCCACACTAACTCAGTCATCAATAATTCAGTATGTGGATGTTGAAAGTAACAGCAGCATCTTGCTTACTCTTTAGTGCTAAACTTCCACCTCTCTGAAATGTATTGACTATAATATCTGGTTATATATGTACACCAAGAAAATTATTAATATGTAAAAACCATGGTGTTTTAATGCAAACCTTTACTATAGTGCGTACTACTAGGAGCCTGCTATAATTATGAAGTGCATTAATATGAATTACACAAATCCTTAGAACTCTTCTCAAATACATTTTATTCTATTTTTCACTCAGACACAGGTTGAAGCACTTGAAGGTAGTGAACAAAATGCACGCAGCCAACACGCTGCTTGAACATCAAAGCAAACCTGGCACCGAAATGCAAGCTGCTGCAATTTAAAAGTAACCTTACTGAAACCCTTATTCCAGTAAATTTTTGAAATTGTAATTATTGCATTTGCAGTTAAGAGACCAGACCTTTTATTTTTCCATTGTATTAGTCTTTCCTTTAAGTGGTTCTCAAACTGTGGGTTGAAACACCCTGAATATCTGTGACACTAATGTTTGAGACCTTTAACTTGAATTTGTAACTGTATTGTGATGATTGTAAAATATTTGGACTGTAATATAACTTTGTAATACTACTGTAAAATTCATGATTCATGACTTAGTTACACTCTCAAGTAGTTTAGATGTCAAATCCTATCAACCATAACATTCTGACTTTTGGGTTTATTTTCTGGATTGTAAAGTGATGATTCAACAGAAGGCAATCTTCCCTTTAGTCAGTACTAAATAAATGCCCCTTCAAGGGATTACTGGGCATACTGCACTGCTAGAGATGGAGTCTTTCAAATAAGACAAAAGAAAGGTCCTGACTATTTGCAGTAGTTAAAGATCCCACGGCAGTTTTCATAAAGTCAGGGGCGGATCCTTATTCTAGTGTCCTCGACAAATTCTAAGACTCATGATTCTATCTTTGCCTAGCTATATTCCTCTGAAATTCCAACTGGAAAAATTGTTTTTCCACTTCTTAGCCTCTTGTTGTTCAATGTTGATGGGCACTTTAAACGGTTACATTGTTTCACCCCTGATGTGGCTGCATTTCAGTTGTGGATGAACTGATCTCTTCACAGTTTGAGTATCTGCTAGGGAAGTTTGTAAAAGGCTGAGATCCTTTCGGATAAAAGGAGCTATAAAAATATAAGATATTTTAAAATATTGATTTTTAAAAAAAAATAATCTACCATTACATCAGTGTTTGTTTCAAAAACAAAATTAACACCACCACTTTTGGAGGACTAGCCAAAAAGCTCAACATGTGAGCTTCTATGCTGGCACGAATCTCAGCATAGTGCAGACATCAATCAGTGATGCTGGTGGACAAGCAAAGAAGAAAACAAAATGCCAGGTTAAAAACTCTTGAAAAAAAACAACAGAATCTGGTAGAGAAAATTAACAGGGCAGCTGCAGTTCCCTCAGATTGAACTGAGAATCACAAAGTAAATAAAAAGAAAAGAGTACATTTCAATTTAAGATACTCTTATATGATTCAGCTTTTTTGATGTGATGCAGTTTAACAGTCAGCTCCTCAGCTGATATGAATTGGCATCACTCACTCAATCAGATTTACACCAGCTAAGGATATATCCCAGAGTCTCTAACACTGGATTATCGTTTATTATTGGGGCATTACATAGTTCTCTTGGAACTGTTTGTTTGTGTTCCAACTTTGTATACAAATAGGTTATTCCTTGAGAATATTCCCCAACCTCTAGAAAAGGGTTTAATAGGAATGGGAGAGAAATCAAGGGAATACAAAGTTTGAAACCCTGTGTACTATGCAATAGCTGAAAGTCTGTCATACAATTAAGACAGTACAGAATGCATGGCAACTACTGTCAATGATTCGTATTTTACATTTATCATAGCATTACACACATTACATCTACATTTGGTAGAATGATCTGAATGAAATCTGAAGGCGATAGTGAATATGAATTAAAATGCATTATCTATAGGAAAGACACAGGACTAGGTAAAGTCTACATCAATTACTATTTCTGCTGGTTTAATTACTAAAGGCTTTCATAAAACCCTGGAGAACTGTGTAAGGTCCTAACCATCTTTGTTTAGATCTTGCTGCTGCTAAAATTTTCTGTAAACAATTCTGGACTGCTAGTAACAAACACATACTCTAAACAGTGATTTAGAGGTTTTCCTGAATGGCAGAGCAATTGTTTTAGACACTAAAAATCAGATTTTAATGTGCATGAAATGGCTCAAACAAAGAGACAAAACAAACTGAATTTTAAAGAGGAAAAAATAAATAGTAATGGAAATTAATTTAATCCAAAACTATACACTATACCTCATCACATTAGAAACAATTCAGCTGACATCTAATAAAGCTATGCCAAAATATTTCTCGTCTCAGCCAAACTAAGTGCATGGTGGGGGTGGTGGGGGGCAGAGGCAGGGGCAGCAATGGTAGCAGCCTTTCAAAACTAAACTAACCTTGGGGTGAGTGAGTTTGTTTGGCTGTTTGTGTGTTTCTTTCTCTTTCAGGTTATTTCAGTTACTGGGTCAGTTGGGATTGTGTGTCTGGGGACTGTTTGAGCCTTTGTTCCCTAGGTTTCAGAGTAACAGCCGTGTTAGTCTGTATTCACAAAAAGAAAAGGAGTACTTGTGGCACCTTAGAGACTAACCAATTTAACCCTAGGTTAACTAACCCTAGGTCATCCTTGATCATCTTTGATCAGCCTCAATCAGCCTTCTGATCACCCTCCCCCTGTGCGATAAACGAGGGGGTAGGGCTGACCTAGGAGAGAAGGCCTTAAAAGCCAGAGGCTGAGCAACCAAGGGGAGCTAGTGAACAGGGGACCGCAAACAAGGGAGTTTGGGAGGGAGTTTGTAGGAGGGAGTTGTAACATAATCACTCTGGTTAAGAAGGGCTGCATCACCAGAGCCCTGTCTCCTCCATCTGCACCTGTATCCAGACAGACAACCTAACCATGGATGCCTCTAACCATTCTGGTGTGGATTTGCAGAGACTGTGGCCTGCATTTCCCACTCACAGAAAGCCAGGCTGGGGGGACCATCCAGTTGGAAAGGTGCCTGCTGGTGGAATCTCTCAGAAAGCAGGTGGGAGAGCTACAGGAAGAGGTGGCTAGGCTGAGAAGCCTCTGCGTCCATGAGGAATTCCTCGAGAATATTCATAAGGAAACATCCAAGGTGGAGGAGGCGATCCAGCTACAGAGGACTGTTGTCACACCACCAGGGGAGGAGGATATGGCTCTGTCACAGGGAGGACACTGGGGGTGGTTATTTCTGGCAGCAGGCAGTGCTCCAGCCCTACTCCCAATCCACCCACCATGGTGATAGAAAACTGATATGCTGCCCTGGCAACAAGTGATGAGGAATCACCCCCAAAGGTGGAGGAGGAGAAGCCATGTACCCTCAAGGCTGGGAGGATTGCAGCCACTCCCAGGAGGAAACATAGGGTAGTGGTGGTTGGTGACTCTCTTCTGAGGGGGACGGAGGCACCCATCTGTCACCCTGATATGGCATCCTGGGAGCTGTGCTGCCTGCCAAGAGCCCGTATCCGTTACAGAAATATTGTCGAGGATCATCCGGCCCTCTGACTCCTACCCCATGCTACTCATCCATGTGGGAACTAATGATACTGCGAGGTATAATCCTCAGCAGATCAGAAGTGACTGCAGCGCTCTGGGAGTAAGGGTGAAGGAGTTGGGAGTGCAAGTGGTTATCTCTTCAATCCTTTCGGTCAAGGGTAGGGGCCTAGGCAGAGACAGATGCATCCTGGAGGTGAATACCTGGCTGTGAAGATGGTGTCGCCTGGAGGGCTTCGGCGTCCTTGATCACGGGATGCTGTTCCAGGAAGAAGGACTACTAACCAGAGATGGGGTCCACCTATCAAGGAAGGGGAAGAGCATATTTGGATACAGTCTGACTAACCTAGTGAGGAGGGCTTTAAACTAGGTTCAAAGGGGGGCAGGTGATAAAAGCCCACAGGTAAGTCAAGAATGTGGAGACCTGGGAGAAGGTTCAGAATTTGGGGGGAGCATGGGCTGTTATACCAGGGACAAGGGAGAGATAAGATAGAACTGGGGGGAGGAATCAAATCAGTATCTTAGATGTCTGTATACTAATGTGAGAAGTATGGGGAATAAGCAGGAAGAACTCTAAATGCTAGTAAATAAACACAACTATGACATAATTGGCATCACAGAGACGCATGACTGGAATATTGGTATAAATGGATACAGCTTGCTCAGGAAGGACAGGCAGGGGAAAAAGGGAGGAGGTGTTGCCTTATATATTAAAAATGTATACACTTGGACTGAGATTGAAATGGAAATAGGAGACAGACTTGTTGAAAGTCTCTGGGTAAAGATAAAAGGGGTAAAAAACAAAGGTGATGTTGTGATCTACTACAGACCACCTAACCAGGAAGAAGAGGTGGATGAGGCTTTTTTTTTTAAACAACTAACAAAATCATCCAAAGCCCAGGACTTGGTGGTGATGGGGGACTTCAACTACACAGACATCTGTTGGGAAAACAACACACCAGGGCACAGATTATCCAGAAAATTCTTGGAATGTATTGGAGACAATTTTTAATTTCAGAAGATGGACAAAGCTACTAGGGGAGAGGCTATTCTAGATTTGATTTTGACAAATAGGGAGGAACTGGTTGAGAATTGGAAAGTGGACGGCAGCTTGGGTGAAAGTGAACCTGAAATGATAAGAGTTCATGATTCTAAGGAATGGTAAGAGGGAGAACAGCAAAATAAAGGAAATGGGTTTCAAGAAGGCAGACTTTAGCGAACTCAAGAAGTTGGTAGGTAAGATCCCAGGGGAAGCAAGACTAAGGTGAAAAACAACTGAAGACAGTTGGAAGTTTTTCAAACAGACATTATTAAGGGCACAAAAGCCACCTATCCCACTACATAGGAAAGATAGGAAGTATGGCAAGAGACCACCCTGGCTTAACTAGGAGATCTTCAATGATTTAAAAATCAAAAAAGAGTCCTACAAAAAGTGGAAACTAGGTCAAATTACAAAGGATTAATATAAACAAATAGCACTAGTATGTAGGGACAAAATTAG
This sequence comes from Lepidochelys olivacea, assembly GCF_965140295.1. Classification (NCBI taxonomy): domain Eukaryota; kingdom Metazoa; phylum Chordata; order Testudines; family Cheloniidae; genus Lepidochelys; species Lepidochelys olivacea. The sequence goes on along the minus strand of NC_140413.1, from coordinate 175,861,590 downwards.
AAAGGCCACGACACAAAATGAGATCAAACTAGCTAGAGACATAAAGGGTAACAAGAAAACATTCTACAAATACATTATAAGCAAGAGGAAGACCAAGGACAGTTTAGGTATGTTACTCAATAAGTGGGGGGGAAATAATAACAGAAAATGTGGAAATGGCAGAGGTGTTTAATAACTTCTTTGTTTTGGTTTTCACCAAGGAGGTTGGTGGTGATTGAACATCTAACATAGTGAATGCCAGTGAAAATGAGGTAGGATCAGAAGAGGCTAAGCACAAGTTAAAAAATGACTTAGAGAAATTAGATGTCTTCAAGTCACCAGGGCCTGATGAAATGCATCCTAGAATACTCAAGAAGCTGACTGAGGAGATATCTGAGCCATTAGCGATTATCTTTGAAAAGTCATGGAAGACGGGAGAGATTCCAGAAGACTGCAGAAGGGCAAATATAGTGCCAATTTATAAAAAAGGAAATAAGGACAACCCAGGGAATTACAGACCAGTCAGCTTAACTTCTGTACCCAGAAGATAATGGAGCAAATAATTAAGTAATCAATTTGCAAACACCTGGAAGATAATATGGTGATAAGTAACAGTCAGCATGGATTTGTCAAGAACAAATCATGTCAGACCAATCTGATAGCTTTCTTTGAAAGGGTAACAAGTCTTGTGGATGGGGGAAAGCGGTAGATGTGGTATATCTTGACTTTAGTAAAGCTTTTGACTGTCTCGCATGACCTTCTCATAAACAAACTAGGGAAATGCAACCTAGATGGAGCTACTATAAGGTGGGTGCAAAACTGGTTAGAAAACCATTCCCAGAGAGTAGTTATCAGTGATTCACAGTCATGCTGGAAGGACATAACGAGTGGGGTCCCACAGGGATCAGTTCTGAGTCCGGTTCTGTTCAATACCTTCATCAATGATTTAGATAATGGCATAGAGAGTACACTTATAAAGTTTGTAAACAATACCAAGGTGGGAGGGATTGCAAGTGCTTTGGAGGATAGGATTAAAATTCAAAATGATCTGGACAAACTGGAGAAATGCAGTAAATAGGATGAAATTCAGTAAGGACAAATGCAAAGTACTTCATTTAGGAAGGAACAATCAGTTGCACACATACAAAATGGGAAATGGCTGCCTAGGAAGGAGTATTGTGGAAAGGACTCTGCGGGTCACAGTGGACCACAAGGTAAATGAAAAGGAGTACTTGTGGCACCTTAGAGACTAACCAATTTATTTGAGCATAAGCTCATTCGAATGCATCCGATGAAGTGAGCTGTAGCTCACAAAAGCTTATGCTCAAATAAATTGGTTAGTCTCTAAGGTGCAACAAGTACTCCTTTTCTTTTTGCGAATACACACTATCACAGCTGCTACTCTGAAACCTGTCACAAGCTAAATGTGAGTCAACAGTGTAATGCTGTTTCAAAAAAAGCAAACATCATACTGGGATGTATTAGCAGGAGTGTTGTAAGCAAGACACGAGAAGTAATTCTTCCTCTCTACTCCACGCCGATTAGGGCTCAACTGGAGTATTATGTCCAGTTCCAGGAGCCACATTTCAGGAAGGATGTGGACAAATTGGAGAAAGTCCAGAGAAGCGGAACAAAAATGATTAAAGGTCTAGAAAACATGACCTATGGGGGAAGATTAAAAAATTGGGTTTGTTTAGTCTGCAAAAGAGAATACTGAGAGGGGACATGATAACAGTTTCCAAGTACGTAAAAGGTTGTTACAAGAAGGAGAGTGGTTAAGCACTGGAATAAATTGTCTAGGGAGGTTGTGGAATCTCCATCATTGGAGATTTTTAAGAGCAGATTAGACAAACATCTGTCAGGAATGGTCTAGATAATATTTAGTCCTGCCATGGGTGCAGGGGACTGGACTAGATGACCTCTCAAGGTCCCTTCCAGTCTTATGATTCTATAGCTTTCTCTGGTAACAGTGCAATGGTAACAATATCATCTCAATACCACTTACTGCAGGTCCCTCTGCAAAGGCATTTCCAAAAGCATACTACGAAACATGACCTTCTTAATATGAAAAAGCAACTTGAATAGCCTCCAGATTATGGGACAAGGCTGTTACAAGTCATTTTTACTTCAGGGGTTACCAAACCCACAGATTTATCCATCAATCTACCTTAAAGATCCACATATCTAACTAGCATAGACAAGCCACAAGTGGGTCAGCTCCAAGTGTCAATAAGATGATTGAACTACCTGAATTTAATCTGGGTAGCCTGCAAACAGGGACCAGTCGACTAGCAGAGCAAGTAGTCCTATACCTGCAGCTCTTTCCACCTATGGAAAAGCAGAAAAAAAAAAGAGTCTATTTCTTTAAGCCTCTTATTTATTTCATTACACGAAATACATCTGTGAACACTTGAGTTAAATAGATTTGTTTTTATTCTCCAATAAAACAGAATGGGGTCCCCTGGAAAAGCACACCTATTCCCAAAACAATACCTAATCATCTCCAGTATTAACATGTGATTACAGTGTGCAAGGCCCTTCCAGCAATAGCCATGTTCACTAAAGATAAGCATGTTCAACTTGGAATGTTTGGCACCATGAATAAAGGATATCTGCAGTCCCAGACCATGCACATGCCTAATGAATAGGAATTACGAGTAAGCCCCAAGAGAACCCACCCCCAGGAGTTTACTTTATAAATATCCTCAATCAATAGGTACAAAATGTTCAGTCTGAATAATTTCTGCACAACATTGGACAGTCTCATTCTATTTAGTCCCTCATCTAAATACATGTTCCAGTTCTGATCCAACATCATTGTTAGTGGGCAAGGAGTCTATTTTATGTGCTCAGCCCCCACTAAATAAGAAATACATAACAAGATTAATAGAACTGTATCATAGGACAAGACATGGACTCAGTACAAATGAAGATAGCCCATAAAATTTCCACAGGCTTCTGTGTTCTTCAGCTATGAAGGCTATTCCTGGTTATCAGGGACTGGATCAAGAGAATGCAACTTCTAGAGCAGCTATGGAATATTTCATTAAATATTTCAAACATTCTAATAATTTGGCAGAGCCCACTCAGGCAGTGGCTTCGGATGGAGCAACACCAACTTATGCATGCTCAGACTCTGGCCCTAGGTTTTGTCGTTATATAGGGTACTATAATGGAAAACCGGTACTTGAAAATTTCAAGGGATTCCAATGACCATATTCAGCAATTCCCAGTGTTTTAACATCAAGAAAGAGAGCTTACAGAGATCTCAGACCAACAATGATAAGGCTGGCAGGTCCATTCTAGAGGGCACCATGGTGAAGGTCATGGATATTTATTACTGGATTCAGGACAAGTGTCAAAAATTGTTTGCATACTATCAAATATTAACAACTAAAACAGAATTCAAAGAAATTTAGATATGAAAGAAATTTAGATATGAAATAAATAAATAGTTAAACAGGCAGGGCCATTTTTTAAAACACTTGAGATCCATCAAGCCATATAGTCGGACATAAGACATGAATGTTCATCGATGTTGCAGAAGTTGCTATACAGCATCAAATGTGCATTGCTTTGGTTGGAAAAATCCAAAAATCCGTGGGACTTGCACAAGTGACACCAAACACATACCCCAAAGGGCGTGGATAAAGATAGCTGATAGGGAACAAACACACACACACACACACACACACACCACTCCCCCAAACTCTGTATTTTGGCTCAGATACCATGTGGGCATCTATAGTCAATACCCAAACAGACTATTCAAGTTCAGCCATGGGAAAAAATGAGAACGGGCATGGTAAATTGTTACCTTAGAGTGCAGTAAAGAGTTGCATTCCCTAGGGAGGAAAGCTATGTCTATGAGAGGAAGGCTATCATGATGCCAGAGGCCTTGTCTTCATCAAATAGTTGTCAGGAAAAACAGAATATATACTCAAGTGATATCACTAAACAAAATTAGGCAAAACCAACATGGTCAGGTTTGTACCAATACCTGGCTGGCAATGACATTTGATTATGCTAGTTGAGGTTTTATCTGTGATCAGACCCACAGCAGTACATTCCACACCTTTGGGCTGGAGATGCAGGACATGTTCATCTGCCTGAGATAAATCACTCTCACTGAAGAGGTACAGATGTCCATCTGCTGAATACAGGAAGTACACTAACCTTTTGGTAGGGCCCTACCACATTCATGATCCCATTTTGGTAAATTTCATAGTCATAGCATTTTTAAAATCTTGAATGTCATGGTTTCAAATATTTAAATCTTAAATTTCATAGTGTTCATGGGGGTCCCGACCCAAAAGACAGTCATGAGGAGAGGGGTCACAGTGTTGCCACCCTTATTCCTGCACTACCTTCAGAGCTGAGTGGCCAGAGAGTGGTGGCTGCTGGCCAGGAACCCTAATCTGAAGGGAGTGCTGCTGCCAGCAGCAGCTCAGAAGTAAGGGTGGCAATATCGGATCATGCCACCCTTACTTCTGCACTGCTGCTGGGTGCCTGCCCAGTAGCCACCACTCTATGGCCACCAGCTCTGAAGGCAATGCAGAAGTAAGGGTAGCTATATCGTGGTTCCCCTAAAATAGCCAGATTTCATGGGGAAGACCAAACTTCATAGGGTAGACCATATTTCACGGTCCATGATGTGTTTTTCATGGCCATGAATTTCGTAGGGCCCTACCTATTGGGATATAGTATTGTCAAAAATTGTGCATCACTTGTCCACATCTCTCTGTCTTCCATGCAGATTCATAGAGCCATATCCTCCCCTCCTGTATGTGATTAACACATGTATTGAAACCTCAGTTGCCCAAAAAGTTACATACATATTCATATTGCTGATAGACAGAATGTGGGTGTCAACTAACATTCTTGCGTCTTTGTATGTCTGTTCCATTTTCTGGGAGATGCATATCTTTTTCAGTCCATTAATTTTGAGAGGAAAAAAGCCTTGTTGTACTTGATAGAGAATTATCCCCCCCATGATCAGTATTTTAATTATTCTATAAGAAGATAACCATCACAATCTGCATCCCATAATAAAAGGAGATAATGGTAAAATAATAAATCCATGCAGTTATGGTAGTGGTACATAAAAATATATAGGTGAACCCAGGAGTATATTTTGTAGGTTTTATTAAATGCTAAAAAGACTATATGAAAAATTGAAAATTGTAAAAGAAAACACCTTGCATGAGAGTATCAAAGTCTATTGACTTGTCCTCAGATACTCCTGGGTAACTGTGCTTTGAGTTTGAGTTAGGTGTGCATACCTCAGGGCAGAATATGGGCCTCTCTTATTCACTCTGGCAAGCAGTTGTTCTCACAAGCAGTTCCAGAGAAGCCAATGGAACTACTCACAATGTAAGAAGGGGTTCACAAACTGGGCATAAGATTTCAGTTCTTTCAGAAGTTAAAGATAGGGATAAGGTACAGACTCAAATGTTCTGGTTAACAAGTAGTACATTTCATGGGGGTTCACAATCCGTCATGTGCATTGTGCCAGACCTAAACTAAAAGAAATATACTGTATTGGTTTAAAGTTATAATATATTAGCTGTTCTTGCAGACTTTGTTTTTCTCATCACAAGAAACTTGATTTTGCTAAATTATACATCACAAGTTTTTTGAATTGTCTAAAGGCTGAGGCTCAGAAGACTGAATTCATTTCTTTTAAGATCCTTTTTCAGTTCACTGCCTGAAAGATCGAGAAGTGTGAGGCTGACGTTTTAGCACATCTACGTGTTAGTTTATTTTTTTAAATAAATAAGCCAAAAATTTTGAAATGCCTTAAGTCTGAAATTCTACTTGTCAAGTGGGAAAATGAGCTGTTTCATATACCTCTTGGTAGCTACATTATGGAGTGCAGGGAGTATTATATTTACTTGTGCAGGATTTTATTGCTCTGAATCCAGTATACGATTCAATGGCTCTGTCTTAACTCTTGCTAATAAGTATTTATCAAATCAATAATATGCAGCAGTTTCTGTACCAGACTAAAATTCTTCCAATTACTATTAAAAAAGAGAAGCCTATTCAGTGAACATAGTACAGGGTCTACAAATGCCAAAGGCTAATGCAAATAATATAAATAAAGTGCATACTTCATCAGAGATGGACCCCAACCAAAGCCACAGTTCTGAGCACCTCTTTGAAGATGTTTGAAATCTGTAAAAATCTGGATTGGACCTGGCTTCCTCTTTTTCTCCTTTCCTCCTTGACTTGGTGCTGCTTTTGTAAAAAACAAACTATTGGAGGGTGTGACAGGGTTCGACTCACCACTGGGGTGTCTCCCGCTGGCTGTCCTGGGGATTAGCTGTGTATGCCAGTGCGCCCTCTTCTGGTGATGTCTCACCACCTTCACTTCTGCTCCAGGGATCCACGTCACTCCCAAGACCTTCTCACCCATTACTCATGGCCTTACTCACCATGGCTGGAGCAACAAACCGACTCTTGCAATAGCCAGCGGTTGTGGTTATGTTGTGGCTTGCAGTGAAGTGTACTGAGGGGTGGTTTTTTAATTAAAAAAAATAACCTTACACCAGAAACAACGTATGCACTGTCAATGCTACCCTTGTGCTTTGCATTCCTTGCAGTTGAAACCTTGTCCACTGGCGCATCCTCCACACCAGGACAGAGACTGTCCCAGATTAGAAGGTGGAAAAAGACGACTCGAGAGGACATGTTCAATGAGTTAATGCTCACCTCTGAGAGTGACAAGACGGAGCTCAGAGCATGGAGCATTACACTGTCCGAGAACCTGGACAGGGACAGGGAGGACAGGAGAGCAGGCAGGGAACAAAAGCGTGCCACACAGGAAGAGATGCTGTGGATTATGAAGGAACAATCAGACATGTTGAGGCATTCAGTTGAGGTTCAAGAAAGGCAGCTGGATGCTTGAGTCCCTCTCCAGCCTATGTGGAACCTGCTGCCATTGTCGCCCAGTTCTACATCCTCCCCCAACCGTCCTATGCGGCAGGGGTGGAGTGGAGTTTGGTATCCCTTGCACTCAACACCAGGGGAGAGTACAAGGACCAGAAGGGACCCATTCCCCGACCTTTGATTGTTATTGCAGTGCCTCTGTAAGCAAACTTTCCTTGTTTCTCCCCCCAAAGTGTTATCAGCCCTGTTGCCCCAAGTTATCTTATTTTTCTTTGCTATCTCTGTGTGTTTGTGTGCATAATAAAACTGAATGGATTGAGGAGAAAAGGCTCTTTATTCATTCAACACACGGTGGTTGGTGGAGGTGGAGTTTACAGGGGAGAAAATGCAATGGAGCAGGCAGTTTGGTAAGGAACAACACAGAGGTGTCACATTACTCTGGCTCATTCCTGAAACTGGGTTTCAAAGCTTCATGGAGATGCAGAGCCCCTCGATGTGCTCTTCTTATTGCCCTGGTGTCTGGCTGCTCAAAGTTGGCTGCCACCCCAGCAGAAACTTTTCTCCCTTTGTTTCACAGATATTATGGAGCATACAGCAGGCAGCAATAACAATGGGTATCACTGAGGTCTAACCTAGTGAGCAAAGAATGCCAGCGACCTTTTAAACATCCAGAGGCACATTCCACCACCATTCTGCACTTGCGCAGCCTATGGTTGAACTGGTCCTTATTGCTGTCCGGGATGCCTGTGTACAGCTTCATGAGCCATGGGAGCAAGGGGTAGGCTGGGTCTTTCAGGATCATGATTGGCATTTCAACATCACCAATGGTTATTTTGCTGTCTGGAAAGAAAGTCTCTGCTTGCAGCTTTCTGAACCTGATTCTATTCTCATTCTCTTCTTCGGAGAGTGCAAGCACATGCAGGGCCAAAAACAATTCTCAAGTGTGAACTGAAAAGCTCACAAGGGCAGCTGGAAACAAAAAATATCAATTAACAGCATTGTTAGCAGAAGTTTAAGAGAGTTGTGAGTGTATATTCATGTTGATTTTATTAATCGATTTAAAAATAAGCATAGAACAAGTATTGAAACATTCTCAGAGACTATTAAGGGAATGCCGATTGTTTACCAGCCCAAGAAGAACCTGAAATGAACAGCAAGATGCAGATGTGTAATGGCAGCATTCACACCAGTAAAGAGCTATGAATAAGCTTGCAAACAACACGATAATGGTGAGCCATTTATTCATTGTTCAGTAATTGAAAATATATCAAACAAACTGGTTCCTGGCAATAATATAGTTAAAAAGATGTGCCATTTATCAGAAGGTCGATTAAATGAATTCTACTGTAGTTCAAAAAGATTATTAGAAGTACAAGAATACCAGGATTATAAATACATAACTACTGTCAAAATATTAATGACGTTATTTTCAGATAATATACTGTGGTACAGTATGTACTTTGGATTAAATTCTGCTTAATGTATCCAGTATTGTACATTATTTAACTGTACTGTAGCCTGGGGGCGTGGCCTCCCCCCGAGACTAGCAGGGAGGAACCCCTGCCCACCCCCTGGTGGGCAGAATCAGGACACCAACACCCACCCTGCCAGAAGCAGAGGGGCAGGACAGGAAATATAAAAGGCAGGCCCTGCAGCACAGGTGGGCTGGAGCCACCAGAAGAGACAGACATCTCCCATCCACTACTGGGAGTGGAACCCAAAGAGGACCCCCTGCAGTGCTGAAAACTTGCCAGAGCTGCCAGCTTACCAGGGGACTGAGGAGCTGCTGGGACTGCTGCAGGGAATGCTGAGAAGATGGAGGACACAAGGTACAGAGCGAAGGGGTCATAGGAAGTAGCCCAGGGACACAAGACTGATTGGTGCTCCGCCCTGAGCCCTGGACTACTTGCTGCTTGGCCCTGCCTAGAGGGTCAGGGCCTTAGAGACTGCTAATTCTGCAATAACCTTTGCCTTGCTAAGGACCTGAGAGCCAGGCGGTGTGGTCTCCCTCCAAGACTGATGGGGAGGGACAGCCATGCACTCCTACATGTACCCAGAAGGTTTTACACATTTCTAAAACAAATCTCATTTTATTTCTAGTTTATGGTCTTCTCTAGATTTAAAGGTGAGACATCTCGTGGTCTGTTTCCATCAACAGTTCCCAAGACTGGGTGAGTAAATGAGAGGTTCCTAGTTTTCATCAGTGCACACCCTTCTCATATAAATATGGCTTCTCCAAAGGCAGAATACAGTCTTTGCATAATTTCCTTTGAAAGCTTGTGAAAATCAGGGCATATATTGCACAAAAGAGAGATTTTACTTGGAATATGTTACATACACAGATTTCACAGCTTTTCCTACTTCAAATTACTGTATACCTTCTCAAAAAAGTAAAGAGTCTTGCAGTCCGACAAAAATCTATTTAAACTAAATTCTTTACCAATGATTTGCTCTCTTTGACATGTTTTTTGGCAAATAGCTAAAAGCTTGCCAAGAAAAGGTCACTGATCTTTGCCTGAAAAGCTTGGCCAGTGTTAAATGGTAAGGGCCTATTACAAACATACAATGCTTTCCAGATGTTCCATCAACTAACTGGATATGATCCAAGGGAGGGCTGTAAATCTACAAAGAGATGCTTGTTACTAAAGCATTCACCACATAAAAATCAAAATCTCTGTAAACACCCTATGGAGTGCCTCTTTGCTGGGAAGGGGCTTGTAAGCACAAAAGGTCATGCTGGACTGCCACACTTTATACCATATACTAAAGATGTGGCCCTTAGTACTGAAGATTTGTCCTCCTAACTAAAGGAGTCTGTCAGTTACCAAAGTCAACCTGCCTAATATTGACTCTGCTGATTGAAAAACTAACAGACAAAAGTGATACAGGAGTATGCATGACAATATCTTAGCTCCACCTTTGATCCTCATCCCTCTTCAGCTATTTATGCCTGCTCTTGAATCACACACACTTAGTTTTTCCTGCGATGATTATCTACACACCAACCAACACCCAGTTACGCTGGAGAATAAACAAATCTCATAGGGCCAAATGTAACCCAGAATGCTGCTCTGAAAAGAACATAAGCATGTGATTGTAGTTTAGAGCCTGAACTTTTAAATATTCTTCTTAGTACTTCAGATCAAAAGAAAGAGTCATCTCATAGATCATGAGGGAACTTTGTTCAAAGTTTCCATTTTAGAACAAGTGACTGTCCAGCAATCAAAATACTGTACGGAATTACTCTTTGGTCAACATTAAAACTGATATTCAAAAGGAAAAACAGTTCCCTAGGCAAACTAGGGAGACAAGTGATGGGATTTGGATGGGTGTAGGTTTCTTACACAGCTGTGCAGACGGTCATAACGTAGGTGAAGGCTTACAAGAACAGAGGAGAAAAAGCAAGACTGAAGAACCTTCATTCTTGAGATAAATGTCCCCAACTACACACTTAAAATATCTCACTGTAATCAAAATAAGACCTGAGAGGAAATGCATATTTGAAATTGATTTAGATTAATCTCCTGGGAGGAGAACATTTATTGTGCAGTAGAAAGATAATCACTCAAATCTGATTTCAAACATCTATTTTTTATAACTTCAGATCTATCTTGGCTTGGAGAGATACTAGTTATCTGATGCTGATGAAAGGAGCAAGTGAAATGAATACTCTGCACATTTTGCTCAGCTTGACTCCAAAGGGGAAAATCTCTTCTTCCCCTTGATAAACTGTGAAATGGCTTTTGAAAACAACAATTCTACTTACATTTGAAATTTGTGAGCCAACTAATGTTTTCTGTTATGCTGCAAAAACAAGGGACACGCAGCATAGGAGCCTAAAGAAAGAAAATTGAAAACAATTCCATCCTACCTTCCAATCAGTTTAATTATAAACAAAAGTGTCAGGGCTATACCCTGACCTGTGGCTGAGTTCTGCTCATGGCACGTGAGGGGACATGGGGGTGAAAGGTGTGTCTAAGTATGGGGCCATTCTTCTGCTTGGATATTGACCTACACCTGGAGAGGGACTTGGAGTGCAGGGGCTCGAGCCCTGCATGGGACTATCTTTTTAATCCCGCTCCCTTCCCATCCCACAATACCCACTCTCACTCCCACACACTCCCGTATTATTTCTGGCATTTTTATCCCGCTCCCACCTGCAAAAACCTTAGATCCCACAAGAGAGACACATTTTCTCATGCGACTAAAAAAAAAAGAAAGTTGGTGTCAGAGCGTGAGTCAGTGTGTTTCCATGGGATTCCCGCTGACTCCGTGGTAGAAACCTCCATCACTGTTAGGACCCTAGGCTGGGACCCAGTGGAGCAGGGTGGGCCGGGATCCCCGTATTGCCTCCCCCGCTGCCAACCCCATCCCTGGGGTGGCAGCCTGCCCACTTGAGGCCAAAGGGCCTGGTTTTATCTGCTGCCTGCCCCAGGCCGAAAGCTGAGCCATAGACTGCTATTGTTCTGCCCCACCCAGAAGGTCAGAGCCTGACTCTTGATTGCTGTTGGCCCCTGCCAGAGAGTTGGGCTAAAAATTGCCTATTTCTCTGTCCTGCCCAAAGGATCAGGGCCCTGACTGCATTGGTTGCTGCCAGAAGGCTGAGCTAAAGGCTGCTTCTTGCATTGCCCTGCCCAGAGGGCCAGAGCACCCGACTATGAAGTGAGCTGTAGCTCACGAAAGCTTATGCTCAGATAAATTGGTTAGTCTCTAAGGTGCCACAAGTCCTCCTTTTCTTTTTGCAGATACAGACTAACACGGCTGCTACTCTGAAACTGCCTATATATGCTGTCTGTCCTAGATGGGAGGCTAGGATAAATATTGATTGCTGCTAGGCCCTGCACAAAGCGCCAGAGCTATAGGCTGGTGATCTGCTAATCCCCCTGCTAATTGGCTTTAACCACAGTGACTTAGGGAGGCGGAGTGGCCTCCCTCCAAGCCTGAGGAGGTGAGGGACGACTGTCAACACACTCCACTGTAATATAGAGGAAGATTAGGATTCCACACACTAGATGTCGCAGGTAGGTGACCCAAGACACCTTGAAAGAAAAGGGTCAGGGGGACTGTGCAGTGAAACTACTAATGGACTTCGTGGTTCTTCCATTTCATGTGTCAATTATAAGAATTGGACGGTTTGTTGTACATTACTAGTGTTACAGAATCAGCCTAGTACTTGATCTACAAGTGGCAGAATCTCCCTAATGGGTCTTCCATCATAGGGAGAACTCGTAAAATGAAGGAAGCTGTATCTACAGATGGAGTAAAAGATTTCTATTCTAAAATCCCACTCTACTGATGAGAGCTGAACCCTGTTAGCCACAATGAAACACTGGCAGCTGAGGAGAGATCAGCCTGAGACAGGTCTTCATCTAAAGGAAAGATGCCACTGCCAAGACGGGTTGTGGGGGATGGTGTTAAAGTTATATCTTGGTGGGAGAGCTATACAGATGGAATAAAGCATAGTTTATTTCTTTGTCTATGATTTATAGTTGTTGAGAAATTGAGAAATTCTGCTAGAAAAAGTAGAGCTGGTCTAGGATTTATCATGATAGCTTTCCCTCCCACCCCCCGGCCCTCCACACTAACCCTCTGTCTAGTTGCAAGATATCTAACCAGCAACCATGTTCTGGAAATTCAGACTTAGTGCCAGCATTCTTTTGCAGCCACCTCCGTTCTCTAATCACAGTAGCAAGCATCTGGCTATGAAGCATAATGTAATGCCAGCCTGATGAATTTCAACGGAACAGATATGTTAATACAAACCACCACAGATTTGGAGTGACAGTCACAGATCACAAGATTTTGATAAGCCTCCTCTTTCAGGCACAAGTCTGAACACTAAGGGCTCAGTTCCTATGCCGGAGGCTCCAGTGCAGACTCCCTGAATAACACCCTCAATGACATGAACAAACAGCCGTTGAGAGTGAACAGGGCACAAATATGGTATCTTTGCCTGTGGTGAAAGCCACTCCCTGTAGAGGTCATGTTCTTCTGCCCTGGTGTGAGGCAGGGGCAACTCCAGAAACGTTTCCCATTGTACACACCCTCAATCTCTGTAGAGCCATGCCTGCTGCAGCTGCTGGCCCCAGCTGCTGGCCCGCTGAGTCCATGCCAATTTCAGCCCCCGCATTCCAGCACAGCCCACCGCGTGCGGCATCACTCCCCATCCCTGAGAGGGAACATGGGCTGCAAGAAGCAGGACAACGCTAGGCAGGCTCCCAGGGAGGAGCTCTGCTGCAGCAGGCAGCCCCCTGGCAGTAACATGGAGAAGCAGTGCTGGCCACCTCACTGCCCACACAAGTTTGGCCCCAATAGGCCTCCATCTTGATGGCGAGGCCAAAACTGAGAGAGTGGCATTGCAGCCCGGAGCATGGGGGTCACACCACCACTCAGGTTTGGCCTCACATTCCCTCTGTCTTGATAGGAGGAGGAAAGACCCAGCAAGGCCAAAACTGAGTCAGTGGCATTTCAGCCTGGTGCTCAGGGGTCATAGTGCTGTTCAGGTTAGGCTCTGAGATCCCTGTGCACCAGTGACATGTACTAGCTGCCTGGGTACGTACCCAGGCAGGCTTTATTCTGTGGATGCCACTGAACTTACAGAGCAGGAATAAGCTCTGAGAGTATCTGGCATATTGGGTTTGCAAGCATGAAATGTGACTGGTGTCAAAACAAGTGCTCCTTTGCTCTGACCATCCTTTATTTGCATCTTTATAGACTCCTGAGCTGGAGCTTCCAGTACAGAGTGAGATCAAATGGTCAGGTAATATACCTTCATTTGTAGAAATACTGCCAGGGCCTCCCATTACAGGTAGCCATAGCCAGATTTATTGTTATTCACCACATTCATCCTGTGAAAACTAAGTTTGAAAAATAACTGAATTTGAACACTGAAATTAAATGACTTTCATGACTACAAGTGTTCTTGAACCAAAGCAGCTTTTGCTGATACTCACCACCTACAATGTGAGCTGTGATATTTTATTGGAATTTAAACTGCCTACTCTGAAATGAAATCTTAATCTTGTGTGTGATTGTGTGAAAAGGCAATTACCTAATATGAACTCAGGCATCTGACGATGATAATTAATCATCACAACTTGCTGTGCATAATGCAAAGAAAGTGGTTCTGGATAGTTCTTATTTAGAAGGCTATTATAAGCCATTCATAATGATGAACCGTTCACAGTCAGAAAAATAACTTGAGTCTGTTCTCTGAATCATTCTATTGTTACTGGGCCACATGCCAAAATGGTGGTGTAAAAGTCACATAGTGGTAAAAGCCACCAGAAGTATCTGTACATTGGTGTAACTTACATGGCAAGGAGGTGGAAGAGGAAAGCTGTAGTAAATAAAACGCAAGAACTACTTAAAAAAATAGGTGAGTCTTCAACAAAGTAGATTTTATGTAGCTTTAAAGGGAAGAGGGATTTAACCATTGTTTGTCCACAGTACATCTCTTACCTGTGATACAGCATGACCAAAAGGCAGAAGGAGAGTGATATAGGAGAAATATGTAAGTCCCAGGATGAGGAGAAGCCTTATTCCTAGTAGAGGGAAGAAAGGTTTCTATAGATTAAAAACACCTGAAGCCAATTAGAGCACCTGAAGCTAGTCACCTGATAAAAAACCCCTCCTTCAATCAGCCAGGGGAAGGAGTTGGAGCAGAGAGCAGTTTGAAGGAGTTGGAGCAGAAGAGAAATGCCTTGGCTGTCTAGAAGACCAAGACCCTAGGTAAAAAGACACCCGGCTTGTGCAGAGAGAGATGGCAGGAAGGCCCACAAGCTGAAGAGCAGAAGAGGGAAGTAGCCCAGGGGAAGGAAGCACTAGTTCAAGTGGTTTACCACTATCTCTCGGGCCCCTGGGCTGGGACCCGGAGTAGAGGGCGGGCCCGGGTCCCTCCCTCTCCACTACCCTTCTCTGGGTTACTAGTGCAACAGTAGATACCCTAGTTCAGGGGCAGGAAACTGCGCTCTGAATTCCCCGCCCCCCCCTCCCCCGCAAGAAGAGGAAGTGCGGGACCCATCATAATCGTACCGGCAATTTGCCACATATCCCATTTGTTATGATAGTTTATAAACTGACTCACCCAGCTCGTCTCACTGTGTTACCATCAGTTCTTGGATAAAAGTTTGAAACTTCCACTGCATCTCGGAAATTGGTTCAAGAGTCACGGAGACGACACTGGAGCTCTTATATCTCATTTCGGATATAAAAAAAACCTCAGCCGCAAGTTTTATAAGCACACGGGGTAGATCAAAAACATGGCTGTAATAGCTCAATAAAACAGTCAATGGATATACTTCACTCTAGAAATAAACTCTACACTGCACTCAAACCAGGTTAATACGGAAAATCAATATGACTTTGGACAACAGCCAGCCTCAAAGAAATAAAAGAATAAGGTAACTTATCTCAAAAGATTCTTCCATTCAACAGAATAGAAAGAATGAATGGAAATAACCTTCTTTGCTAGCCACTCACCCCATTAATGATGAACATTAGCAGAAGTTAAAGGTTGAAACACAAGCTATTCTGGAACAAAGCCATTTATACTGCATGCACGTACGCATACACAACAGTTAACATGAACGTTCTTCTTGTAAGACATTGGGATGATATATACCAAGAAGCCATGCCAGAACTAGGTGCAATCCAGTGAAAGAATATGGGAAGAGTATTAAGAAACTTCTTGCTGGTGACTCCTTACAAACATAGGTCTGTTGTAAGTCTTTTCTTTCAGTGAGTTTATTTTTTCATATTTATTCCTTTATTGGGTATTCAGTTAATAAAGGGGACACTATTGTGCCATGCAGCATTGAAATAAAGCATCCTGAAGCAGTAACAGTGACAACACATTTTGAACTGGATCTCATGAAGGTGGGTAATCCAAAATATTTATACCTTCATAAATACCTTACTTTTCAGCACTGAATAATTTGTTCATACGTAGCCCAATCCAGCACTTACTTAAGTCAATGGAAAGACTTCCATTGACTTCAGTGGAAGTTATCTCAGGCCCAGAATAACTTCATATACCTCTTTGACCACGAGAGATTAACTTTAAAGATTTTCATTGGAAACTCGAATGTGTATTAGTTGTTTAGGGAACAATTTTGCTGGGCTTGTTTTTTTTCCATGCATCTTTCATGATAAACTACAATAGTACTGCACTTATGACTTGACACTTCAATATGTACAAATATTTCTCTGCTTTGGGAAGTTTCCACTACCACCATTGTATTAATTTATCAGACTCTCAGGGATTTCAATCTCTTCAGCCAAGGATGAACCTACTATAAGGTGGAAGCACAACCAGTTGGAAAACTGTACTCAGAATAATTATCAGTGGTTCACAGTCAAGCTGGAAAGGCATATGGAGTGGGGTTCCGCAGGGATCTCTCCTGGGTCTGGTTCTAGTCAATATCTTCATAAATGATTTGGATAATGCCATAGAGAGTACACTTCCAAAATTTGTGGATGATACCAAGTTAGGAGGGGTTGCAAGAGCACTGGAGGACAGGATTAGAATTCAAAATGATCTGAACAAACTGCAGAAATTATCTTAAATAAATAGGATGAAATTCAATAAGGTCAAATACAAAATACTACACTTAGGAAGGAATAATCTATTTCACAAATACAGTACCAAATAGGAAATGACTGCCTATGAAGGAGTACTGCGGAAAAAGGATCTCGGGGTTATTAGTGGATCATAACCTAATTATGAGTCAACCATGTAATGCTGTTAAAAAAAAAGCAAACAGCATTCTGGGTTATATTAGCAGTGTTGTTGTACACAAGAAGTAATTCTTCTACTCTATTCAACACTGATAAGGTCTCAATTGGAGTACTTAGGGAAAGACATGGACAAGTTGGAGAAAGTCCATAAGAGAGCAACAAAATTATTAAAGTTCTGGAAAACATGAACTACAAGGAAATACTGAAAAAATTAGGTCTGGTTAGGCTGGAGAACAGAATACTGAAGGGGGACATGATAACAGGTACACAAAAAGTTGTTACAAAGAGCAGGATGATGAAATGTTCTCTTATCCACTGAGGACAGGACAAGAAGTAATGGGCTTAAATTGCAGCAAGGGCGGTTTAGGTTGGACATTAGTGTAAGCAGTGTCAGGATGAGCTCCACCCTGACATCTGGTGGTGAGGTATGGCAAGTTGTGGAAAAGAACTTCAGGGGCCGATCTCATTTGCATAGGCACACCCACCCCGCCTAGAATGAGACCATAGCTGCCCAAATGGTCACTTTGGCTGCTGTGGGATCCCCAGTGTCTCTGTTATTGGGGCAGGAAGAATAAATTGTTATTACCCTGATTTTGGGAACTGTGCTTGGAACTGTACTTGGCCTTTTGTTATGATGGAGGGATTCACCATCAACTAAGTAGCACTCGCTAGGCAAGGGTCATGGGTTCCAAAACTCTGTGAATTGAGAGAAGCTGGGGATAAGTATTAATACTTGGTGGCATGGGCCCCTTGGTGAGGGCCTTACATGCTAATTGCACTTCCTCCTCTCTCCACTGTGGAATATCAGTGCTAATTTTGATTCTGTTAGGAGTCTAGTTACAGGCTGCTGAGCTCACTTTGGGCTAACAGTGCACCAGCACTGAGGCTCCCCTACTACAAGCTGAATTCACCAAAGAGCTGAACTGACTCAGAGCTGAAATCACTGAGCGTTGTGTTAAGTAGTGGGGGAGCCTGAAGATATATTGTGGAGCAGTTTGTGGGATGGCTGGAGTGCCTGGTGAACAGGCTAGTGGAGCAGTTTGTAGGACGGTGGGAGCTGCTGCTGGTGGGACGTGGAGCAGTTTGTGGACCGGCTGGTGGAGCAGTTCGTGGGACAGCGGGAGCTGCTTGTGGACCGCGGAGCGGAGCGAAGGCCTATGGAGCTGTGGGGCGGTCAGCTTCAGATCATGTAAGGTGCCTCTTACCCCCGCCCCATCTCCACACAGGTTGGGAGGTAAAGCTCTGCAGATAAACTTTCGAACTCTGGGGCTGCCCTGATCAGGGACAGAGACTTTTGGGGCATTGGACTTTTGGGACTTTGGGTGATTTGGGGTTGCTGGACTCAAGAACCAAAGGGAAAAGGGCATGCCCCAATTTGCTTGGGGTGGGTTTTTTTGCTCATGGGTTGTGTTATGAATCCTGTTGGTGGTGTTTCCCCAACATAATGCCACATTGTTTCTCTCTGTTATTAAAAGGCTTTTTGCTACACTCAGACTATGTGCTTGCGAGAGGGGAAGTATTGCCTCTTGGAGGCGCCCAATGGGGGTGGTATATATTTGTCCCAGGTCACTGGGTGGAGGCTCGAGCCAGTTTGCATTGTGTTATTGGAATGGATCCCCTAGATATTGAACCCGGCCCTTGTTGCTGCCAACTCTGACGGGCAGAAGGGTTACATTAGGAAAAACTTCCTAACTGTCAGGGTAATTAAGCACTGGAATAAATTGCCTAGGGAGGTTGTGGAATCTCCATCATTGGAGATTTTTAAAGAGCAGGTTGGACAAACACCTGTCAGAGATGGTCTAGAATGATAATACTTAGTCCTGCCATGAGTGCAGGGGTCTGGAACTAGGTGACTGACTGAGGTCTCTTCCAGTCCTACATATCTATTATTTTGACTTTGAACATGTCAAGTTCCCTTGATTTTATGGAAAAATGGAGAACCAACACAGAGCGAGCACCTGAGAGGGCAGATTTTGGGCCTCTGAATGAACCAACTGTCTGGCAAATTCTATGAAAATATTTATTCCGTGGTTTGAAGTTTCTCTTCAAGGTAATGAAATTAATTCCAAGCCTGTAAGGCTTATTCCCTAATTCTCATGAGCAGTGCCACTGAGGTCAGTGAGTAAAGGTTACTCCCACAAGTTACGAGTTGCAGGATTCATGCCTATACCTTTATCTATGCCGTAATATGTACTATTATGTAATTTGTCCTTCTGCCTTACAGAGTACTTTTCTCTCTTTCAGGTACTTCACTTTATTGCTCACAGAGACAGACACAGCAGACAATTAGTGCTTAGATCCCGGCAAGGGCGGGGGGGGGGGGGATTGGCCATTTTTTATTTACCTGCAATGGGCCTTTCCCCTTAACTTTTAAAAGTGGTAAAGAGGGCTCTGTCAGATGAGGTCCAATAACAGCAAATGTTTTCCTAAAACCCTGTGTAATTCTTTGCAAATGTAGGGGTTAGTGTATCAGGTCAGAACTCAGGTTTCAGAGTAGCAGCCGGGTTAGTCTGTATCCGCAAAAAGAAAAGGAGGACTTGTGGCACCTTAGAGACTAACACATTTATTCGAGAATAAGATTTTGTGAGCCACAGCTCACTTCATCAGAACTGTTGCCAATGATCTCTTGTTCTACTTGGCAACGCTTTCAAGACAAAGCTGTTCTTTTATTCTGTAACCTGAGAATTTGCCTTACCACTTAAAAACATAATGAATTTGCAATTAGAACTGAGGCCCTTAATCTTGTGCATGTATCTTCTCTAAGATCCCTAGAAGAAATGAGGTAAAAGAGAAGTAGTAGAAAAGACACAGGGCAGAGGAAAATCCCTAGAAAGCACTTTTGATATCAAATACAAGCAACTTCAAAGCAGGTTCTTTGAAGGCTGTAAGGTTTGCTCATCATAACCAGTCCTACTAATGATTTTCTAACTCCAGCATGTCAGCGCTGCCATGACAGCCCCTGCATCAAATTCAGAGTGCGTGCAAGCAAGGTGCAACTCTTCTTACACCAGCACTGAAACACCTGCTGATACCTGCACTGTTGTTCAGAGCTCCACGATAAGACAATCTGAACTACAACTGGCATGCAAAAGTGTTTCAAAAATTTTGATCTGACTCCTATGCGTCATTAAAGTTTATATGGACAAGTCTACGTTAGGGAACCCTTTCTGGCACTGCCATAATCTCCAAAGAGGGCTTTGTCGTATTTAGTTTAAATTCAGTTTTGAAGGCCAGTTGATAAAAGAGATTCAGCCTCTCTGGTTTTTTTGTATGTTTTATACACTGAACTCGAGAAGGGCTTAAACAGATACATGGAACCCAATCTTGCAAAGACTTACATGCATGCACACTGTGAGTAGTCCTGAACTGTTGTCTTTAATGGGACTACTCAGGGTGTGTTTAAGCACATGCATAAATCTTTGCCGTATCAGGGCCCAATACTGTAAAATGTAATATCTTCATACACAGATACCTGGGTTATAAATAACCCACATGTATTTAGTAACTATGTGGAAAAGGACTTGATGTTCCATGACATGAGCCAAAATGACATCTAAAAAAAACTTTTCACCCTCCAAATTTGTGTATGCACTAAATATGGTACAAAACACAACCACTTTCATATGCAAGCGACATTTAGGTGCCCAGCTATTTTGCAGATGTAAGTGTAGGACTGGTTTTGAAAGCACAACGGGGACATGTACCAATTTTGCTGCTCAACAGACACTAGCCTTTGAAAATATGGACCTTTGTGCCACAATGCAGTGTCCACTCAGCATTTTATCCTAAACTCTTCTGTCCAGATTGCTCCCACTGCACAGTCTGCAACAGTTCATTTCATCAAGGGCAGAGCTTCTTCTCCGCCTCTCCCCCTCCCCCCACCCGCCCCAGTGCAGAATGGATATATGGTTCAGATGCCAAAACCTGCAAGTCTCAGGAGCAGCACTGTCAACCTCAAATGTTCAGAACTTATGAGCAAGCCCTAGACAAAATGATTATCTTAAAAATCATAAGATTGTAAACAAATATATATAAATTTGGGAATCTTTCTATTTGCCTCCTGGTTTCTGAGGCTTTAGGGCTCACAATTTCAAGCTTTTTTCTGCAACTATGAGGTCTAGAAATTTGTTTTTAAATGAAAGCAGAGATTCTCAGATAACGCGATTCCAGGAGATGGGGCTTTAAGGAAAAAAAACACTGAATACCTCAAAACGTGCAGAGAAACTCTGAGATTAACTGGAGGCAAGTCCAAATGCCTTCTTCACCACTTCTCTGGTGCATCCGCACTGACAGAACTCCCCCTGCTCTAAAAGATGTTCCCCAGTGCAGAAAGGGAGCATTCAAAAGAGTCAATAAAACCTCTGGCTGTATTAACTTTTCTGTAGATTCCCAGCTTGTCTCTGGAATAGGCGAGGAATCCAAGTAGCAATGTCATCACACACAGTCCCTTGCCCCAGCACTCTTCCCAATCACAGCCTGGTCCCCAATTCCTGATATGAAGATTCTGTTACCTATACATGGACCTCCACAACATCCAGTGACAATAGTGGAGAAGAGGCCAAAACGCCTTCTCATGGCCCGGGCTAGAGATCTGCCATGTTTTCAACCCCTCTATCCACAAAGGAGGAAGGAGTGGTCGAAGCCCGTAAATTCCTTGATTTTGTTGTGGGTGGGGCAGAGGGGTGTTATGGAAATTGCCAGGACCACAAGACTGACTGTTACTGGTACTGTGCCATACCAATGCAAGAAGCATATGGGGGAAAACAAGCTGATGATTGGAATTCACTTTGCAGGACAATTAGATTTTTGTGGGTCCAGGATGGAACTAAAGATGATGTTTAGGAAAAAGAGTCTTGGTGGTGTAATGGGTTATAATGCACAAGCCTTTAATCTCCAGGGTCTGGAGTTGAAAACCAAGGTTTCTGGTTACAAATGAGATCAAGTTTGCTAGTCTCATTCCTTTCAAAATATATGACAGTATTCTACTGTAATAGCCCATAACATTGCCTGATCACTACTGTAAGATTTGTTTTAGACCAGTACTGTAGGAGAAATCCACAATCTTTCTATAACTTTCTGGAATCATTTTATAGTAGGGCTGTTGATTAATCGCAGTTAACTCACATGATTAACTAAAAAAAAATTGATGATTAAAAAAATTAATCATGATTAATCGCACAGTTAAAAAATAGAATACCAATTTAAATTGATTAAATATTTTTCATGTTTTTCTACATTTTCGAATATATCGATTTTAATTACAACAGAATACAAAGTGTACAGTGCTCACTTTATATTATTTTTTATTACAAATATCTGCACTCTAAAAAGGATAAACAAAAGAAATAGTATTTTTCAATTCACCTCTGACAAGTACTGTAGTGCAATCTCTTTATCGTGAAAGTGCAATTTACAAATGTAGATTTTTTTCTGTTACATAACTGCATTCAAAAACAAAACAATGTAAAACTTTAGAGCCTACAAGTCCACTCAGACCGACTTCTTGTTCAGCCGATCGCTAAGAGAAACAAGTTTGTTTACATTTACAGGAGATAATGCTGCCCACTTCTTAATTACAATGTCACCTGAAAGTGAAAACAGGTGTCCGCATGGTACTGTTCATAGATTCATAGATATTAAGGTCAGAAGGGACCATTATGATCATCTAGTCCGACCTCCTGCACAACGCAGGCCACAGAATCTCACCCACCCGCTCCTGCGAAAAACCTCTCACCTATGTCTGAGCTATTGAAGTCCTCAAATCGTGGTTTAAAGACTTCAAGGAGCAGAGAATCCTCCAGCAAGTGACCGTACTGTTGTAGCTGGCGTCGCAAGATATTTACATGCCAGATGCACTAAAGATTCATATGCCTCTTCGTGCTTCGGCCATCATTCCAGAGGATATGCATCCATGCTGATGATGCTCATTAAAAAAAATGCATTAATGAAATTTGTGACTGAACTCCTTGGGAGGAGAATTGTATGTCTCCTACTCTGTTTTACCCACATTCTGCCATATATTTCATGTTACAGTAGTCTCGGATGATGATCCAGCACATGTTCATTTTAAGAACAGTTTCGCTGCAGATTTAATAAAACGCAAAGAAGGTACCAATGTGAGATTTCTAAATATAGCTACAGCACTCGATCCAAGATTTAAGAATCTGAAGTGCCTTCCAAAATCTGAGAGGGATGAGGTGTGGAGCATGCTTTCAGAAGTCTTAACAGAGCAACACTCTGATGCGGAAACTACAGAACCCAAGCCAACAAAAAAGACAATCAACCTTCTGCTAGTGGCATCTGACTCAGATGATGAAAATGAACATGCGTCGGTCCACACTGCTTTAGATTGTTATCAAACAGAACCCATCACCAGCATGGACGCATGTCCTCTGGAATAGTGGTTGAAGCATGAAGGGACATATGAATCTTTAGCGCACCTAGCATGTAAATATCTTGCTATGCCAGCTACAACAGTGCCACACAAACGCCTGTTCTCACTTTCAGGTGACCTTGTAAACAAGAAGTGGGCAGCATTATCTCCTGCAAATGTAAACAAACTTGTTTGTCTGAGTGATTGGCTGAACGAGAAGTAGGACTGACTAGATTTGTAGCTCTACAGTTTTACATTATTTTATTTTTGAATGCAGGGTTTTTTTGTACATAATTCTACATTTGTAAGTTCAACTTTCATGATAAAGAGACTGCATTACAGTACTTGTATGAGGTGAATTGAAAAATACTATTTCTTTTGTTTTTTACAGTGCAAATATTTGTAATCAAAAATATAAAGTGAGCACTGTACACTTTGAATTCTGTGTTATAATTGAAATCAATATATTTGAAAATGTAGAAAACATCCAAAACTATTTAAATAAATGGTATTCTATTATTGCTTAACAGTGCAATTAATTTATTAATTATTTTTTTAAATCTCTCGACAGCCCTGTTTTATAGTCTATTCGAGAAATGTATATACTTATGTAATTCTGTAGGATCGTTTAAAGACAAAGAACGATCAACTCTGTAAAGTTCTTTTTGCTATAGAATTCTATTAGATTCATCTCTATTATATTCTGTGCACCTCTCCAAAAGGATTTTCTTTTTTCCTAAGGGTTTAAAGAGTCTAGGGACATCCATTCACATAAAAAAGAAAAACAAAATCCCATGACAATTCGGCACCACTGGCAGTGTGTGACAAAGGATTGAAATAGCGAGGTTATTCCTATTCAGAATTAAGATCTTATTGATAAACCGTGAATGGAAGCTTTGAAGAACATCTGCATACACCATGATGGACTGTTAGATCCTTACTTGTATGAGCTCTAAACTAGACAAAGCAATTAAAAAGGAAGAAAAAAATATGGCTATTTGTACTAACATGAAATTTGTTCCACGTATTGCTCTGGCTGATCAGTCTATGAGAGTAAACAACAAAGCAGATTGTCTTGTAACTTTTCTAGGCATGAGTGAGAATTGCTTAGGGGGCATGCATTTATTATTAAAGCATCATGTATGCAGTTTATATGTAAGAATGAAGAGTGTGAAGAATGCCCTATGTGGCCACAGGGCTGTAAGACCAGCTGTAAGCAATAAGGTGTGTTTTTTTTTAAATAGGGCTTTAGTACAGTATGTGCTTTTGCGAACTACTAGCAATTACCCATGGACAGCAATTATTCCTTTTGCAACACCAAAATGACACATGCAAAACATTCTTCTGTTGATCCCTAAAGTGATCCAGGCAAAACAACTGTAGCTTACTCCCGTTTCCCATTTCTCCTCCTGCCAGGGCCTACATGAACCTGCCTTGAGTAATCTGAACCAATAGACACTGTTTAGACAGGCAGCATTACACACAACTATTCAAAAGAACACAGCTTAAAATGACTCACCAAGAAAGACCCCATGCCAGCAAATACACTTCAGCAGCTAAAATCTTGATAAAGGGCTTGTTTGAGAAAATACACAGAAGAGCTTTGGGACTCTTAATTGTTGGGACTGTTGTACATTAGTTTCATACCATATATGACCTGCTCCTGCTCCCACTGAAGCCACTGGCAGTATCCCTAGCAAAAACAGTTGCCTCAGAGTACCTTTAATTGCCATGGAATACCAGTCTTCCTGATTTCTAGGGTTTTCCCCAAGCCTATATGCAAGTGTTGTATTACCCAATACAACCATTACTCTTCTATTATGAAAATATTTTGCTTATGCACTTTGCTTGGAAAGGGAATACTTTAGTGGGGAAAATACTAATAATTTAGTATGATGAAACACTTGATGTTTATAACATCTATTTCTACAAATTTAACAGTTAGTGTCTGGTTTATAGCACATTTCCGCCCAAAACTAGACAAATAAGTACTTGGAAATAAATTCCAGGTATATTAAACAGCTCTAAGCTACTGCATCTTGGTTACTATCTTATTATTTTTTCTTGTTGTCTGTCTATAATTCCAGGGCTAACATGGACAGCTATTCCTTAGAGATACAACAACATATACTTCATTAAGATAACATTTTCTTTTTAACATGATCTTAAGCAATACTGTGGTACACTGTTTTCCCAACAACAGTTGCTTGATAGATCTATTTAAAAAGCACCATTCATGGGAGGAACAAGATAAAACATTGAAAGGTCTTACCTTCACCTGAAGATCCTGAAAGATCTATGACGACATATACTCTTCCTTCTGGCTCCAAGTCAATCTGTATTTGAGAAAAGAATAAAACACTTAGACTGGTGCTCCCTTAATGAGCTCCTGTGTGCACCATTAATAGAAGAAAAGGAGTATTTGTGGCACCTTAGAGACTAACAAATTTATTTGAGCATAAACTTTCATGAACTACAAATTTATTTGAGCATAAGCTGTAGCTCACGAAAGCTTATACTCAGATAAATGTGTTAGTCTCTAAGTTGCCAAAAGTACTCCTTTTCTTTCTGCGAATACAGACTAACACGGCTGCTACTCTGAACCCTGTCATTAACAGAAGTTTCCATTGACTCTTAAACCCGAAGGGAAAGGTCCCCAAACTGTGGGGCGCACAACGTTTGCAGGGGTGTGGTGTGGCCCAGGCCAGCCCCCATGTGTGGCAGGGAGGGAGTGCCACCCACCCAATCCTGCTGTGCTCCAGCCCCGCCCACAGCTGTGGCCCTCTCTCCTGGCACCATGCTTGGCCCCATCCCCAGTCTTAGACCCTGGCTGCAGCTCCGTTTCCAGCCCTGGACCCGCTCCCAGCCACACCCAGACCCACAGCTGCGGCCCCAGCCTCAGCCCCCTAACCCCTGTCCGCATCCTCTTCTCCCCGCGCCCCTGGAGCCATGGCTCTGCTCCTGGCCCTGGCTTGGGGGGTGGGGAGTGTGCAGACAGGGGTAAGGGGAGGCATGACCCTGAACAGTTTGGCAATCACTGCCCTAAGGCATGTCACTGTTCACAGAGCAAGTATCATGCTCTCACTAAACCTGACCCTGCAAAGAGCTAAGCACCTTTATGAGGTGCTAAGCAACCCCAACTCACACTGAAGTCAAGGGGTCTCCAGACCCTGCAGGATCAGTCCTGCTGCGTTTTACAAATCCAATAAGCTACCTTAGTACAGTAATAAGCTTTGTCAACTCTCCCCCATGCATTTTAACTACTTCTCCCAAGGACTGAAAAATCATTTTAAAAGGAAGTGGTACCAAATAACTTGGCTGTAACTTACACTAAGGCCAGGAATGCAGTGAGAAAAGTACACTTATAACCAATTCAGTTTCTGAACAGACACAGATGAATTCTGGTTGCAGAATATGGGGAATTAACGCACACAACTTCATTACCGTTAACATTTGTCTGGAAGTTCATTGTTATGTATTCCATCAGGCTAGCTTGCCTTTAGTATATTCAGCAGTAATACAAGGAACCTACAGGCCTGTATCCTGTAGGATATTAGCTTCAGTCATTAGCATAAGGCTTGAAGCCCATGAACTTTGGATAAATTACCTAATGGTCACCCCTAAGTTTTAGGGAACTGGAAATAGAGTGTGAAGGTGAATTTTGTCCAGAATGATACCAGCCAACCACAGGAACAAGAGCTAACATCTGCAGATATCTGACTACAAGAGTGCCATGTCAATGAATTGATGTGTATAAGAATAAGTTGAGATAATGAATGTAGGAGAAGGGGACCCCAACATAAGTAGGGTGAGGAAATACAAATAAGGAAGAGAGGAGAGATCTCTACTGACTATGCATTAGACACAGTGGTGTCAGAGTAACGTATTATAAAAGCAGTATCCCAGCCTGTGTGTGGGAGGAGAGAGAGATGTAGCGTTTGGGAGGTGCCAGGATGATGGCCACTGGTGATGATGAGGAAGGTGATGGTGATGAGGAAGACAATGGCTAACATTCCAGGTTATTCTGCAAGGGACGGTGTGAGTATATGACAGGTTTCAGAGTAACAGCCGTGTTAGTCTGTATTCGCAAAAAGAAAAGGAGTATTTGTGGCACCTTAGAAACTAACCAATTTATTTGAGCATAAGCTTTCGTGAGCTACAGCATCCAATGAAGTGAGCTGTAGCTCACGAAAGCTTATGCTCAAATGAATTGGTTAGTCTCTAAGGTGCCACAAGTACTCCTTTTCTTTTTGTGAGTATATGGATGTTCAGTTGTACATTCTGTACCATCTCAATCTACCTTAAAGAGTTAGAGTGCTTGTGACTTTGCTAAATGTATTAATAAGTTATTATACATATAGAAGGATTCCTATAGTGTGAGTGTTGCAACTGTGCACATCGGGATTCCCAACTACACAGTAATTTTAATACTGGGGTCTGATCTTGGGACAAGAACGTGTCAACCCTCAAAGTGATATCTGGGAATTCTTAAGTAATCATATAATTAATACATAACCTGTGACACCTTATGGCCCTGTCCTGTGAGATTCTGATTACCCTTTGCTCCCATGATGATGGATTTCAATGGGAACTGAGGATGCTCAGCACCTTTCAAGATAGAGTTCTTAAAAGTAGATCCGATTGGCTCTAGATATGGGAAGGCATAGGTTTAGATAGATACCACAATGATGAATGCAGTATAAATGCCTAGATAGATACTATATTGCACTGTACATTTCATCATCGACTCTGAATTTCACTAATTATGTTAGATTATCTGACTACCAGCACATTACACAGACGGCTTTTGTGATTTAAATCTCTTTTCCTGAAACTTTAAAATAGTTTCAGTAAAAGGTAAGGAAAGAAAAATGTCTCATTTAAGTATATGAGCACACAGCATAACTAATGGCTCTTCCATTGAAATCTCAGTGGAATGTAGCAGTGTGTTTGGAAGCAACGCATAATGGGCTATATTTTACCCTCTTCCTACCTGACTGTGCAAGACTGCACCAACACCTACCTGCATGGCCATTTAGGGCCTACTGGGATCACAGAGATTCATGCACAGTACAACTCCCCACAAGCAAGTGGGAGGAACAGAGTGGGGAGTAGGTGAAAATGGCACCTTTACCACCATGTATTGGCCAGGAATGGAGAGCAGAAGGAGGGGAGTAAGTGTCATTGTGCAAGGGGCTGACACTTCTTACTACCTAATCCAGCAGAGGTTCAATGCCTTCCTGAGGTGACAACTATGCACTGCCCCAGACCTCAGTCATCAGTTCCCAATCTACATCTGCTGAAGTGGGAAAAGGGGAGTGCTTAAGACCCGTAAGTGCTTGGAACTTTGTTTTCTTAAAGTCACACATTTTGGCTACTAAAAACACTAAAAAATGCATCTCAAGTCACAAATAATGCATTACATTAGAATCTTGCTAATACACACTAATGACTAGGAGACACTGGTCTCCTGATCTTTGCAAATTAGCAAGGAAGTGAATACACACAACAACAGAGCTAGGATCACAAAATGTACTTTGCTCATTAATTTTGACAACTACAGTTTAGGTTGAATTATTTATGATAATATCTCACTCTCTTAGTTATAGGAAATTTCACGCTGGGGTTGCATCTTTGCTCAGATGTGGGGAGAAAGAGACAGTTCGGTTGAGGATTAAGTGGTGTGCAGATTTGCATGGTTCTATAATATTGTAGAGGGCGTCGAGGGGAAAGTCACAACAATAGTTAAAACATTATTTTCTTCACATTTTGGGAGAAAATTTCTCATTCAGGCTAAGTGGGATGAGTAGCTGGTAATGGTTTTGTTATAAACTGAAAAACAAAGGAATCTCTGGCAGTGCGGAGGGAGCGGTGACTGCATGTAACTCCCCAGCTTGGGGTTCATCAAAGGGAGATTAGGGAATATCAGGGGAAACGGGTGGGCCAGACTGTGCGCTGATATCCCCAGCTGGAGGACAGTCCCTTGGGGACCATGCCAGATGGTGTAAGTTAGAGCAGCCTTAACAGGCTCCTTCTGTTTCCAACTTTTCATGCTCACCTATAAGGCCCTTCAAAACATGGGAACCTCTCATTGCATGTCTGTTCTTGTCTCCTATTGGCTCACCCCAGTGTCCTTCACTCTGCCAATAACATCCGCCTAATCCATCTGATAGCTTCTCACACAAATGTTTCTGCCGCTCTTCCACCAAAGGAGCCAGGGGAGGGATTCAAAGAGGGCTGAGGAGTGATCTGGTCAAACAATGGGCCAGGAAAGTAATCTTAGCAGCTGCACTTTGAATGCATCGGGAGGAAAGGAGATGGGGAGATGGGTGTTAGGAAGATCAAGGAGGAGGTGCTTGTCCAGACATGGGATGAGGATGGCCTGGTTGAGAGGTTGTCCATGAATATCAGTAAAGTGTTAAATATTTAGTGAGGACATTTGTAATAATTTCCAACATAGAAATAAAAATGAATAAAAATGCTACTACTGAAATACTATGTATCTCCTTTTGCAGTTTTTAAGATATTAGGAGATCAGAAGCACAGGTGCAAGGACAGGCTTTGAAGTCTGAGCTGATGGTTGCTTTTGAACAATTTCTATAGTACTCCACCAATGGCTGCTTGGAAGAAAAATACTTCTAGGGCTCCATCATACCAGCCTCACATAATGTTTACTTGGGCTTTCAATAAAGGCCTTTGAATTTGAAAAATCAAACTCTCCCTCCCACCTGCCCAACCCCAAGACACTGCCCCCGCCAAAGTCAGTCAATACTTCTCCTGAGTAGCTGAAGGCGTCACAGCAGATATAAATAAGTGTTCTTTCTGTCCTCTGTGTGTGTGTGTGTGTGTCCCTCTCTCTCTCTCACCTGCCCACCCCCATCCAGCAGCCCAAGGCAGAGCCTTGAGCTCTGAACTCATTTCTACCACGAAGTAGGCAGCTTCCACCAGCTATTCCAAACTCTCTCCTCTCAGTTCGTTACTCCCAGAGAATTTATTGAAGTAATTTTCTAACAAAGGATTTCACCAGTTAAACTGAATGCTCCAGTACTGACGACACAGCTTTACTTACAGGTTTATAAAAACGCACCTTTCCACTTCACTCAGGATACACACGCGTGTCAAATGTGTGCTTTTATCACAGGCAAAAACTAGTCCTCTCCATATAAACAGTCTCTGCCCTCTCAGAAATGATTGTGAAGACAGATTGGTCTTCATCTAACTTCTAAAGGCCAAGAAGCTCAGGGTGAAAATCATGGACCCATTGAAGTCAAGGGGAGTTTTGTCAGTGACTTCAGTGGTCTCAGAATTTCACTCTCTGCCTCTGTTGGGTCACTGAGGGGGAGGCGGAAAGGGAGGGAAAACTTACTCTAGAATTGAGTACCTTCCACTAAGCCCACCTCGTGCCAGCAGCTCGAAGACATTTACATCAAATGACTTAGTTCAAATGCTCCAGCTGACCTCGTCTGCCACAGACCCAAAGCTCACTGAAGTCAATTAGGATATGTCTGCAATGCAGCTGGGAGATGTGATTCCCAGAGCAGGCAGGCAGACTTGTGCCGGCATACCTCGCACTAGCATACTAAAAATGGCAGTGCAGACGCAGCAGCAGTAGCAGTGGCTCAAGCTAGCCCCCCAAATCCAAACCTGCCCAACCCCCAGGTCTGCGCTCTGGTGGCTAGCCTGAGCCACAGCCAGAGCCCACAACCTCCACACTGCTATTTTTAGCATGCTCGCTCAGGGAGAGCTAGTGTAAATCTGTCTACTCATACTGGGAATCATGCCTCCCAGCTGCAGTACAGACATACCTATAGAGTCTTGGACTTTGGATCAGGCCCTTCATGGATAATCCCAGAAATGGAAGAGCAGTGTCTATTGGCAATTCCACTATATGCTGGCATAAATGTTTATATTTCATTGCATAGAGACTACATTGATGAGAGTGTGAAGACCTCAACTAAATTAGACAGAGGTGGTCTCTCAGAGAGCTAGGATCAAAGCTATACAGGGCTTTCAACTCCAAAAGCCTCACTTTAAATTGAACCTCTTGGACAATTAGTGAAAAAATATTCCCGTATCCTGACATCACCTAAAAAGCAATGCAAAAAGCTATCAAGTGATCTTGAAATGCTGTCTAAAGGCGTGTGCCTTGCAATTACACAGTGTAGAAACCAGTTACTTGCATCATTTTAAGCAAAGTGCAGATCTGAAAGCAACTTTTTCAAATGCCTATAAAGACACTTGCAGGAGGCCACCAATGTCACCTGTAGTTCCAGAAGCAGTTGCTGATGGATCAAATTCAATTCAGGTAACAGTGGGCACAACTTAAATGCTCATGGCAGGTATGAACCTGACCCTTCCATTTGGCTAAAATATGTTTGCATCTTTGACTACGACTTGGAGCATTTTTCTGTGTAGGGAGATGCTCGGAGAAGTTATTTATGAAAAGAAAAAGCAGGGTAGCAGAGAGCAAACCAAGGTGTGAACACAGCTTGCCTGAGTAACAGAGATGAGTCGATCCAAGCTGAACTTTGTTACAACCAAGAATTAAATCTATATTGTGTCCTATGCCGCGCAGACTATGAGCTCAACACATAACAAAAACGTATGTAAAAATATATTAGAGAAGAGTTTGAACACCACCAAAACAGATTTGTCTTTGCTTCCTGCATAAGCCAATTTCATGGCATCAATTAAAGTGTCTAGTAGTAGGTGCAGAGTAAGATGAATCATATCTGTTTTCTAAATACAACCTATTAATAGCCCCCTTATTCCTGATGTGGAAATAAAGTGAAACAATAGCTGCATTAGAGCAATGATCTTGAAAAATTCCAGGCATGAATAAAACATATGACTTGGTCTGTTTCAGGGAAAATAAAGCAGCTGTTCACAAAAACAGACCTGCTTTCCACATACACCTGTTGAAACCATGCCCAAATTTCAGCATATCATCATTTCTACTTTGGTACTTATATAGCACTCATCACCATACTATCAAGTGCCTCACAATTATTCATGGATTTTATCTTCAACAGAGCTGTGAGGTACAGGAGTTTCACCCTCATTTTATAGATGGGAAATGGAGACACAAGTTAGATTAAGTGGCTTGCCCCAAGGTTACCAAGACATCTGGGGCTTAGCCAGGAACCAAACCCAGGATTCTTGAGGCCTAGACTAGTGCCATATACACTGACTAGACCATCCTTCCTACTTTTCCTTTAAGCTTCACTTATTCAGAACATGCACATCCTGTCTTCCTGTAACATTAGCCACTGACATCTAAGTAATGTTTTCACGACTATATTGGCTACATACTTCAGAGCCAATTTTTCTCTTTATTCAAGGAGTAATACTGGAGAATCAAGGATCGAACACTTCCTTCCCCCTCCCCCATGCATTTCCAAATCATGGCAGTTTTTAGGCTGCTCTAAAGCAGTTTGAAACTCAATCTGAGCTCACAGGGATTTGTGCAAGTTTATGTCCCACTAGTTTTAGTTTGTGAGTTTGCATCTCCTGAATTTACTGCTGAGTTCCAGGTAAGCCCAAAACTTGCCCAGTAGCCCCATGTTTTTCCTGATTTCAGACTGAAGCTATGCAGAGCTACTTAGTTCTGTATGGTTCCCAGCTCTGAAAAAAAATACAAAACCCCAGGCATAATGCTCCTAATTTGGGGTTTCTTTAAGAAAGTTTTTCACTTCTCCAAGAAGATTGGATGTAATGATTTGGGATGCACTGATGCTTCATCTAAATATGAAAAAGCTCTGAGCAGCAAATTTCACTCTTGGTAATTCCTGAATAATTCCACTGGTTAAAGAGTGACCTCTCTGACTTCAACAGAGTTACCCCAAATTGACAGTGATACAGTCAGAAAGCTGAATCTGACCTTACAGAACAAGTTCAGACACGATGTAAAGCAGTTGCAACTCCATTCACATCAGTGGACCTACACCTGCTTAAAACAGGTTTGAATTTGGCCCTAGAAGCATGGACTATGACAATCATCCTGAAGTCACTTATGTACAATACAAGCATGTCATCTAAGATTAGGTGCATTATTTTTATTTAAAATCTAACTTGGCTCTTGACAGATAAATCTAAGAATAGGTGATGACATAACATTTAGGTCTTCAAGGGGTAGTGACTGTACAACAACATTTCCCATAACTCAACTAGCTAACAGTCTAATGTTGGGATCAGTTCTACTCTGATGTCTTCGAGACAAGTTACTGAACACTACAGGGTGCATAAGAAAGCTTTCAACCTCACAGCTGACTGGGATTTGTGGTCCATTTGAAGCAGTAAAAACTAAATGGACCTAAGCAATGAAGCAGCAGCAGAAAAAAAAATCTTTGTACTGAAATACAAGGATTTTTTTTGTGACATTGAAGGATTATCCAATACTTGGACAGCTTATGGGATAAACTTCTAAGCACGTGATTTGACTCTGCAGATGGTCATATTTGTAATGTAGGATTTTTGAAAGCCAAAATATACTAATAACGCTACTGAACATATAAAAAGCAGAATGGTTTCTTCTTGCATTACAAGTACTGCCACTATCTCCTTTCAGAAAAAACCTGCATGGGATGGTTACCTGAAAAAACTAATATAACTAGATTAGTTTCTTTTTGCAATTTTGTGCATACGTTTATTATTTTCATGTAATCTCTTTGTATGATGCCTGCACATTGGTTAGTTAATTACAATATCTGCGATCTTAAAAGCAACAAGATCTCTTCCCCAGTGGCTCTCACTACCCATAGTAGTGACAAGGAGTGTAATGGGAAGCAGCAGAAGTGCTTTGCAGCCTGTTCTCCAAAGTTTACCAAAATTAAAATGTTACCTTGCGTTAGGGAGAGAATATCCCTAGTTGCAAGAGCATTTTGTGCCAGTTGTCAGTTTTACTAAGAAAGTCTTGTAACCAGTCCCTTTCATTCCTCCCTGGGTGATTGAGACTGTGTTTTATAATATATGATGCTAACGGAATATACTCAACAAAACTCTGGATTGTACAATCACATTCAAAACTGAGGTCAGTACTCAACAGTCACAGGAAAAACAGCATAAATATAAGAAATATATTTGTCGTGATTAAAAAAGAATGACTGAAAATAGAAACTTCCATCTGTCCTTGGGTTTATGTTGTGTAGCAACAAGATTTTGACAGATTTTACCTTCTGTTTTCTACTTAAAAAGCTAAAAACAGGAGTTTCTGTTTAATACTCTAACAGCAAAAATAAATTAAGGGTGGAGTTTGTCAAAAGCTTCCTGACTCAGTTAGACAGACTGCGGCTAGATTCCCTTATCTAGCCGGCTAAAAAATAGCAACGTAGACATGGTGGCTTAGGCAGCAGCTTGGCTTCTCAGGCCTACCCAACGCCCTGGGTCTGAGCTCAGTGGCCAGCCCAGATCTCCACCAGAGCCACAACAACCTCACTTCTATTTTTAACACATTAGCTCAAGCTGAGCTAGCGCAAATCTGTCTACCTGAGCGGGGATACTCGCTCCCAGCGGCCGTGTGGATAAACCTTAAGTGACTTGAAAGCACAACTCCCATTCAAAGATGCTTCTGAAAATGCTACCGTAAATTCTGTTACGGCCACCATCAGGCACAAGAAAAAATCCCAGTCAGAAATATCAGAGTAGAGAGATGGTTATTATGGTTCCCACCTTTAACTTTGTACTAGTGTGACAAAGTCAGCTCTGGCACTGTTGTGAGATTTACACTGTCGTCGTCATCATACGATGCAATGTCATTTTGCAGCTGATGAGATTGTGGCTATATGTTATCCTGCAGTAACATAATATGATCCCCAAAGCACTTCTACAGCATTTTTCTATCTTCCAAAGTGCTATAAAACCAGCCAATTAATTAGCCAACAGCAAGTATGGGACCTGACAACATCCCAAAAACCATTCAGGTTGATCTCACAAAATTAGGCACTGGTGGCCTAAATGGACATATAGCTGCATATGGAAGAAGAGTTACTAAAAAAGCAGTAAGAGAAAAGGGAAGAAAAAGGTAATGCATGGTATAAATAACCAAACCACAAAATCCCCCCTCCAGATTAAAACACACCCTCCAAAGTTCAGAATGTTCCACCCATGGATTAAGATGACTCCAGAATCCCTTGATGGAAGAAGTTTGATGTGGAGTTCAATGTATGGTACCACGAAGCTGAGGATTTTAATTTGCACAGGTTAAAGAGATCCTGACAAGTAGGTCAGGTCCTAAAAAAACATCTCTACCACAGCCAGAAAAAAGGAACAGGGATATGCAACGTCATGAACAAAAACAGTCTTTCTGTGCAGATTTAAACATTCCCATGCACTGTCTGTGATCGAGATATTGCAGCAGTGTTACAATCCTTAGATCCAGAAAGGGAATCTGCACTTCATATAAACTATGAAAAGTAAATTAGCCATTTAAAATTTTCATTTCCAATAATTTAAGAGTTAATGTGATTTTGTTTATAGCTATTAGAATCATAGAATCATAGAAGAAAAGGGTTGAAGAGAACTCAGGAGATCATCTAGTTCAACCCCCTGCTCAAGGCAGGACCAACATCAACTAAATCATCCCAGCCAGGGCTTTGTCAAGCCAGGCCTTAAAAACCTCTGTGTGTGAGACCTGCATCTGTGTGTTTATTAGATACCAAAATTTAAAACATCTCAGGAACAAGCAAAACAATCTGATTTTACTATGTTTTCATTTTAATTTCAACACATAACAGGACCCCTCTACCAGACTCTAGGCATTGCTGATAAATAAGTAAAAACTCTGCAATCCAATAGAGACACAAAGAGCTGTAGCATCAAACAAGCTTTTCTTTGCACCAAAGGAGCCAGACTAAAACTAAGTCTCTCCACCTCAATTCCCACAAACTTTGCACACAGTCCTGAATCCCCACCAAACCTCCCTAACTAGATGGGCTTTGCAGTGTGCTCTTTGGGCATCAAATGTGGAAACTGAGAGGGGAAAAAGTCTGATTGCTAAATTACATTATCTGCAGAAGAACTGATTTCACAGGCCACCTACTTAATTGTGAGAGAAACATATTTTTGACTTTTAAAAGAAGCTATTGAACATAAACGTATTTGGTATTTTGAGGAAATGCCTCCAGAATGTCTCCTATTTGTCCTCTATTCTTCTATTCTCACCCTATAGCTCTGTGTTCTTCCCTCTGGTCAGGATACGACTTCTTCTCGAACCAGCCAATAAATCTCCTTACACTAGCAAGATGCAGGGGAGTTCCCCTCCCACAGAAACTAAATATACATCTTACACACTGCTCACAGCTCTTAGTAGCTCTGGAAAATATTGACATGGGTCAGAACTCCCATTTAGCAATGCACTGCCACACAGATCATAGAGCTGCCTGTCAGCATAAATGTTAAGAGTTTTGAAATTGATCCTCATAATTATGAAGACATTTCACAGTTTGCTGCCCGGGATCCGATCACAGTAATATAAAGAAGTTGAGAAATTGTAGCCATGGTAAGCTCTATAATTTATTCACTCAAACTCAAGAATATATGAGACATCAAAGATCGAGCAAAAATTCAAATATGACCTATAGAAAAAATCAAACATTTCTCAGTACCAGACATAACACAGAAAAGAGGAAGCCAGTGAAAACAAGACCCGGTTTGAATAATCACAGCATTCAGAAATCAATTTTAAAAAAAAAACCAACCACACACACACACACCCCTATTTATTAACACATATATTGAAATCCAGATACAATATACTAAAATTGGATATCATGGGTCTTCAGTACATCTGCACAAGCTAATGATGTGATCTACCATGACTTACTGTGGCAAGAGTCCCCCAGGCTGCTATGGGAAATAGTTTTTGAACTATAAATACATAAAATAAAAAAGAACTTCTCTGCCTATACTGAGACAGATTGTCTTATGCACCACTGGACTGGGACTCAGGAAATCAGAGTGCAATTTCCAGCTCTGTTACAGACTTCCAGTGTGACCTAGGACAAGTCACCATACTCCTCATCCTTTAGCTCCCCATCTATAAAATGGGGATCATATTCGTCCTTTGTCTGCCTTATCTATTTAGATTAGAGGGTCTTTGGGGTAGGGATTGTCTTTTACTATGTGTTTGTACAGCATCTAGCACAATGGGTAAAACAATATATAGTAAATACATTTCTTCTACTGGAAAAAGAGAACCATCTTCTACAGTATAATTGAAGCAAGAGCTGCACATGTAAGCAAACTCTCTATGGATATCCAAGTGACAAAAAACGTATGTGGTGTGGCAGGAAGGCGTTACTGCTAAGTACCAGTGCCAAACCTATACGGTAGCCTCACACCTCATCTCATCGGTTATGCCAGAAGAGCTATTTTAAGAGTATTTTAGCCCTGGTCTACACTACGAGTTTAGGTCAAATTTAGCAGCGTTAAATAGATTTAACCCTGCACCCATCCACACGACAAAGCCATTTACTTCGACTTAAAGGGCTCTAAAAATCAATCTCTGTACTCCTCTCCCAAAGAGGGGATTAGCGCTGAAATCGACCTTGCTGGGTCAAATTTGGGGTAGTGTGGTTGCAATTAGACAGTATTGGCCTCCGGGAGCTATCCCAGAGTGCTCCATTGTGACTGTTCTGGACAGCACTCTCAACTCAGATGCACTGGCCAGGTAGATAGGAAAAGGCCCGCAAACTTTTGAATCTCATTTCCTGTTTGGCCAGCGTGGCAAGCTGCAGGTGAGTGCAGATCTCATCAGCAGAGGTGACCATGATGGAATCCCAGAATCGCAAAAGAGCTCCAGCATGGACCGGGATCTGATCGCTGTATGGGGAGACGAATCTGTGCTATCAGAACTCCGTTCCAAAAGACATAATGCCCAAACATTTGAAAAAATCTCCAAGGGCATAAAGGACAGAGGCTATAACAGGGACCCGCAGCAATGCCGTGTGAAACTTAAGGAGCTCAGGCAAGCCTACCAAAAAACCAGAAAGGCAAATGGCCGCTCGGGGTCAGAGCCCCAGACATGCCACTTCTATGATGAGCTGCATGCCATTCCAGGGGGTGCAGCCACCACTACCCCACCCCTGTGATTTGACTCCATCAATGGATTATCCCACAACAGGGATGCGCATTTTGGGGACGAGGAAGATGAGGAGGAGGTTGAAGATAGCGCACAGCAAGCAAGCGGAGAAACCGCTTCCCCTGAGACCCAGGAACTGTTTCTCACCCAGGACCTGGAGCCAGCAGCCCTCGAACCCACCCAAAGCGGGTTCCCGGACCCGCCAGGTGGAGAAGGGACCTCTGGTGAGTGTACCTTTGTAAATATAATATATGGTTTAAAAGCAAGCGTGTTTAATGATTAATTTGTGGTCAGTACAGCTACTGGAAAAGTCTGTTAATGTGTCTGAGGATGGAGAGGAAATCCTCCAGGGACATCTCCATAAAGCTCTTCTGGATGTACTCCCAAAGCCTTTGCAAAAGGTTTCTGGGGAGGGCAGCCTTATTCCGTCTTCCATGGTAGGACACTTTACCATGCCAGGCCAGTAGCACGTAATTGGGAATCATTGCATTACAAAGCATGGCAGAGTATTGTCCTGGTGTTTGCTGGCATTCAAGCAACATCCGTTCTTTATCTCTCTGTGTTATCCTCAGGAGAGTGATATCATTCATGGTCATCTGGTTGAAATAGGGAAATTTTATAAAGGGGACATTCAAAGGTGGCCATTCCTGCTGGGCTGTTTGCCTGTGGCTGAATAGAAATCTTCCCCGCTGTTAGCCATGCGGTGGGGGGAGGAGTGAAGCGATCATCCCAGAGAATTGGGTTTGTGCTGCACGTTAACCCGAAAATCGCAGCCCCTCCTTTTAAATTGCCAACACATTTTAAATGGCCAACCCAACAGCTGTTTGGTATGGGAAATGAGGGCGCTGCTGTTTGAAACCATTCCCACATGTTATGAAGGTTAAAGAAGCCAAAAGACTGTGGCCTACCATGGCTGCCGAATTCTGTTGCCCACCGGCCCTGCATGTGTGATCTCTCACACCAAACCAGCAGACCCTCAAAACAAGAGGCAAAATGCGACCTTGTACTGAATGCACATGTGCTATATAATGTTAACAGCAAGGTTCACCCTGAAAGAGTTTACCCATTGTTCTCTAAAATGTGTCTTTTTAAATACTAATTTCCCTTTTTTTCCCCTCTCGCAGCTGCAAATATTTCTACTCTCCCCCTATCATCTCCGTCCCAGAGGCTAGCGAAGATTAGAAGATAAAAAAAACACACTCGCGATGAAATGTTCTCTGAGCTCATGCAGTCCTCCCACGCTGAAAGAGCCCAGCAGAATGCATGGAGGCAGACAACGTTAGAGTCCAGGAAAGTACAATATGAACACGAGGACAGGTGGCAGGTTGAAGATAATAAGTGGTGGGTTGAAGATGATAGGTGGCGTCAGCTTGCTGACAGAAGGCAGGAGTCAGTGCTGAGGCTACTGGAGGATCAAACTGATATGCTCCAGCGTATGGCTGAGGTGCAGGAAAGGCAGCATGAGCACAGACCCCCGCTACAGCCCCTGTGTAACCAACCGCCCTCCTCCCCAAGTTCCATAGCCTCCTCACCCAGATGCCCAAGAACGCGGTGGCGGGGCCTCCAGGCACCCAACCACTCCACCCCAGAGGACTGCCCAAGCAACAGAAAGCTGGCATTCAATAAGTTTTAAAGTGCAGTGTAGCCTTGTCCTTCCCTCCTCCGCCACCCCTCTCAGGCTGCCTTGGCAGTTATCCCCCTATTTGTGTGATGAATTAATAAAGAATGCATGAATTTGAAGCAACAATGACTTTATTGCCTCTGCAAGCGGTGATCAAAGCGGGGAGGGGAGGGTGGTTAGCTTACAGGAAAGTAGAGTGAACCAAGGGGCGGGGGTTTTCATCAAGGAGAAACAAACAGAACTTTCACACTGTAGCCTGGCCATTCCTGAAACTGGTTTTCAAAGCTTCTCTGATACACACCACGCCCTCCTGTACTCTTCTAACCGCCCTGGTGTCTGGCTGTGCGTAACCAGCGGCCAGGCGATTTGCCTCAACCTCCCACCCCGCCACAAACGTCTTCCCCTTACTCTCACAGATATTGTGGAGCCCACAGCAAGCAGTAATAACAATGGGAATATTGGTTTTGCTGAGGTCTAAGCAAGTCAATAAACTGCACCAGCGTGCTTTTAAATGCCCAAATGCACATTATACCACCATTCTGCACTTGCTCAGCCTATAGTTGAACAGCTCCTGACCACTGTCCAGGCTGTCTGTGTATGGCTTCATGAGCTATGGCATTAAGGGGTAGGCTGCGTCCCCAAGGATAACTGTAAGCATTTCAACATCCCCAACTGTTATTTTCTGGTCTGGGAAGAAAGTCCCTTGCTGCAGCTGTTGAAACAGACCAGAGTTCCTGAAGATGCAAACATCATGTACCTTTCCCGGCCATCCCACATTGATGTTGGTGAAACATCCCTTGTGATCCACCAGCGCTTGCAGCACCACTGAAAAGTACCCCTTTCAGTTTATGTACTCGCTGCCTTGGTGCTCTGGTGCCAAGATAGACGGAACCCATATCCTTATCGCCCCACCACAGTTAGGGAGTCCCATTGCATCAAAGCCATCCACTATGACCTGCACATTTCCCAGAGTCACTACCCTTGACAGCAGCAGCTCAGTGATTGCATTGGCTACTTGGATCACAGCAGTCCTCACAGAAGATTTGCCCACTCCAAATTGATTCCCGATTGACCGGTAGCTGTCTGGTGTTGCAAGCTTCCACAGGGCTATCGCCACTCGCTTCTCAACTGTGAGGGCTGCTCTCATCTTGGTATTCATGCGCTTCAGGGCAGAGAAAGCAAGTCACAAAGTTCCATGAAAGTGCCCTTACGCATGGGAAAGTTTTGCAGCCATTGGGAATCATCCCAGACCTGCAACACGATGCGGTCCCACCATCTGTGTTTGTTTCCCGGGCCCAGAATTGGCGTTCCACGACATGAACCTGCCCCATTACCACCATGATGTCCACACTGCCGGGGCCCGTACTTTGAGAGAAGTCTGTGTCCATGTCCTCATCACTCTCCTCACAGCACTGCCACCACCTACTCGCCTGCTTTTGCAGGTTCTGGTTCTGCATATACTGCTGGATAATGCGCGTGGTGTTTAGAACAGTGATAACTGCCGCGGTGATCTGAGCGGGCTCCATGCTTGCCGTAGTGTGGCATCTGCAGGAGAGCACAAGAGCAGAGTGGCAGCGGAAGCAGCGGGTAGATGACGATGCTGACAACAATATGGCGCCCGCACTGAAAAAGGCACGAAACGATTGTCGGCCGTTGCTTTCACAGAGGGAAGAGCAAGAGGTAGGCTGGCAGCAGATGGTGCAGTATGACTGCTAGCTGTCATCATCTCCTGGGTACTCATGGTGCTGCTGGCTGGGAGAGCAGCCTGAGGCAGAATGGCCCCTCAAGGATTGAACTCACAACCCTGGGTTTAGCAGGCCAATGCTCAAACCACTGAGCTATCCCTCTGCCAATATTCCAGGCAGGACTGAATCTCCATTAGACAAAACTTAAAGAAGAGAATGACCAGAGTCACTCCCATTTATGTCCAGGCGCCCCTGACAGACCTCACCGAAGTCTGCCAGGAGCACCCATGTCTGCCCAGGCACCCCAACCGACCTCACCGAGGCCGGCCAAGAGCGCCTAGGAGACGACAAGGACGGCTACCAGTCGTAATGCACCATCTGCTGCCACAGGGCAATGAGCTGTTGCTGTGCAGCAATGCAGTCCCGCGTCTGCCAGCACCCAGGAGACATACAGTGACCTGAGCAGGTTCCATGCCTGCCGTGGTATGGCGTCTGCACGAGTAACCCAGGAAAAAAGGCGCAAAACGATTGTCTGCTGTTGCTTTCATGGGGGGGGGGGGCTGACGACATGTACCCAGAACCACCTGCGACAATGTTTTTGCCCCATTGGCATTGGGATCTCAACCCAGAATTCCAATGGGCGGCGGAGACTGCGGGAACTCTGGGATAGCTACCCACAGTGCAACACTCCAGAAGTCAATGCTAGCCTCGGTACTGTGGACACACTCCGCCAACTTAATGGTCTTAAGTGGGGGGACACACGATCGACTGTATAAAATCAATTTCTAAAAAATTGACTTCTATAAATTCAACCTAATTTTGTAGTGTAGAGCCTTAGAGCTTTTCTTTCTGCCTTTAAATCTAGGCTTTCGTGCTATTATTTCACCACCACAGCACATTCCTAATGAGTATTAGTAACCTCTAAACTAATACATCTGGGGAGGGGGATAAATTGGTTGGGAGCTACTGCCTGGTTGAAGTGAACTAGATGGGAGTTCTAGTTGATGGAGGAGAGCAATCAAACTGGTGGGAGACACTGAGTGGCAAGGAAAGGGGAGAGTCACAGTGGGTGGTGGGGTGGGGTTTGTTGGATGGTTAATGGAAGGAAGTAAACTGTGGACAGGAAATCAGGCACAGAATCAGGCAGGAAGTTGTCACACTGGATCACAGCAGTGATCCATCTGCTCCAGTATCCTGCCTTTTGGCAGTTGCCAGTCACAGCACATTCAGAAGAATACTTTGCAGTGGCAGCTATTGGATAAGCGTCCCGCAGATAAAGTTTCCTCATAACACAACCCTCCACAGTTTATGCCCCAGAGCTTATGGGTTTTTAGCCCTCCCAAGCTCTTATTTATTTAAACAAATTACTATTATCCATAATACAATTTTTAATACTTTTTGGACTCCTGGACCCAGATATTTAAAGGTATTCAGGTGTTGCTGTGCAATACCGAACTGATTTAGGAGCCTTAAAAATCTCATTTTCAGAAGGGTTATAGATATTTAGGTGCCATCGCTGCCATGACATCCTTGGGGAAACTCCTTTTGTCCTTTCTTCAGTCTTTAAATATGGTACTATACATTTTAATACATACATACATACACACACAAATATAACCCACAAAAATCGGTTAAGAGCACTGTTAAAAAAATCCACAACCATGATTAGAAAAAACTGATAACAGCAGTACAGTCAGAAATCTTCACAATATTTCATGCGAATAAACAAGTAATTCAGAAAAGTCAACAGAACCTTAGACTAATGGTTCAGGAAATTTTGCTAAAACCTGGTCTACACAGCTTTTGTATCAGTGTAATTATTTCAGTTAGGGATGGGGTTTTTAACCGACCATTATTATACCAGTGTAAAGATGATCTATACTGGTATAAACGTATTTTTCTTCCCTTGTGGGAATAAGCTATACCAATATAAGCACATTTATATTGGTTTAACTGTGTCCATACTATAG
This sequence comes from Lepidochelys olivacea, assembly GCF_965140295.1. Taxonomy (NCBI): domain Eukaryota; kingdom Metazoa; phylum Chordata; order Testudines; family Cheloniidae; genus Lepidochelys; species Lepidochelys olivacea. Next base: position 175,818,257 of record NC_140413.1, on the reverse strand, counting down.
AGGTATAATTAAAGCTGCACACAAAAACTGTACAAGCCTTAAGACAACCTGAAACACAAGGGGAAAACACACACACACACACTGCACACGCGTGCACACACACGTCTCTTGGGGAAGAGACAGACGAAACAACATGCAAGACAGAAGTTTGCATGAAGCCACTCATTTGAAACACATCTGTTTAATATATTTAGAGAAGGAAAAGAAAATCTTCAGTGCGCAAACAGCTTCCCAAGCAGATGGTTATATGATTTCAGAATAAGGAATTTACATCATGTGGTAAAAATTGACCTGCAGTTTCATCACAAAGCTTTTTCAAAGTCTGCACTACCACCACTGCAGTGTCACTTCCCAAAGTGGAAGGAAATAATTAGCTGCCGTGTAGCTGTAACATTCTCCAGCACCACGCAATCTCTTTAAATGTTTCTTTTCTTGCCTTATGCATTTTTTTTAAAAAGTATATACTTCTCAGCTGGCAACCAGGTTGGGGCTGGATTGCCTGCAGAGCTGATGATAAAATACTGAGCTTTTAAAATACAGACTGCTGGTTTGAATCGTGCCAGAGTTAAAAATGACTGAAAGTTAACATCTGGTGGCAACCGTGAAATGATCTGATGATTTCAATCCAGTTTCGTGGGCATTTGTTCACATCTCATAAACCAAAGCCACAACTGGCATATTTGTTGGCAGTTTCAGCAGGCCAGGAACTAGCTGGACAGGGAGACCTAACTACTCCAATTCAGAGTTGAGAATAGTTATTTCCTCTGACTAGAGATAGCTGAAATACACTGCCAGGGCAACATGGGAAGTTGCCCACACTGTACTGGATCTATGGATCCAGTCTTCAGGGCTGACTGGCAGATTTCACAAGCACCTCTATCTACATAAAATCAGTGTCAATGAACAATCATTTAATTCTTCATCTCTCTCTCTCCTGTACTAGATCTGTTGTGGATTTAGTATGAAGGCTTAAACTTTATTAGATGATAAAGCAATGTTTCCTGTTTAATATATAGCACATTTTTGTTCTTCTCTTCTATGGTAAAATACTCTTTTCTTTTCCCTTTATCATGCACTCCCTTACCCTCCAGGTGTACTTTACAAAAGTGTGCTCAAGAGTGCAAGTACCCACACAACCTTATTACAGCAAAGGTGAGGGAAACCAGAAAACATGCTGATTTTTTCTGAAGGTTTGCAATTCTGCTAGATTGACAGCTGGGAGCTCTACAGCCGATGTGGCATAAATTCAAATCCTTCCTAAATGAGGCAAAATAATCTTCAAAGGCAGTGTATAAATAACTGATGGGAAATCATGAAGTTGAGATGAGGTAAAGCGGTCACTCAGATATTCAGTAAAAGTGTACTTCATACATATTAATCCTTCCTTGTGACATCAGAAATATCCCTTCCCAGCTTTTGGTTGCAGAGAGGATTGCCTCGGTTTATAAAAGAGATTGATTCCAAAATGTGTTTATTAACTGCATGTATTTTTAAAGGGATTTTTGCATAGAAATGTTGGCTTGGCCAGGCTAGGCTGGCAAGAAGTCAGATTACCCTGGCATGGGTCAAGTACATTGGTTCAGTGTGCCTAGGAGAGAGAACTATTATCCCTTCCACTCTGAAAGGAAGGCTAAAACAAAGTTAAACTTTTGGTAAGTTACCTCTCCTGCCATGAAACCAAAGTTCAGGATAATAGAATATCAGGGTTGGAAGGGACCCCCAATGTTAAGTGCTAACTTGCAGATCCCATGAGATGTCACCCATGGCTTTCAGGCTTTTAGACATGACTCTACAAAACTTGTAGTTAATTTACAACAGAGGTCCTAATCTGCTTGCAGCCAACCTGGAGAAACAAGGGATACAGACTGAGATCCTCAGTTGAAGAGGCAGCCTTAATTATGTTTCCTCCATTTCCATTCACTGTCACTTTGGCCCACCCCAGGAAAAGCAGGGAATGCAGTACGACAGACAGGTACTCCTGCAAAAAAACTAAAGAGCAGCAATAAAACCAAGAACAAAACTGAAGCACGAGCATCAGCCACAAACTGAAGTATCTTGTTTCGACTCAGGGAAAAGACTGGAAGATGCTGGGAAAGGGGAGAATCACAGACACACACAGAGCACAGAATCGTATATTGCAATTTACAAGGTGGAGATAAAACAGTTGTGCAGTGGCAGCAAGCAAAGCCACAGAAAATTGATGTACGTTTTAAAAACAAAGCTAAGCTAAAAGGACTTGAAGTGTGAAAATTTCAAGTTCAGAAATGAGTCACTCTCATTCCTAGGTATTACTTTCCATCACTTGATCCAGTTTGAGCGACTGCTTTCATGTTATAGTACTTTTTGTCTGAACTCAAGGACCAAGCTTTTCAGAAGTGACTAGTTTGGGTGCCTCTGTTTCTGGATGCTCATCCTCTAACAACTTATTGGGACGTGTGCATACGAGTATTCAGTATTTTTTGAATATAAAGGTGTCTCAGGTTGAGCACCCAAAAAATCATTAAATTATTTGAAAACCTTGACCCATGTGGACAAAATGCATCCCTGTTCACCCCACCAAATTAATCAGGAATGAATTTATCCCCTTATATTTACGTACTACAATTCACTATAAATAACGAGGCACCACTAAAATGCCTTGTCGTGGGTTCACCCCAGAGTGGGTTAAAAAAAAAAATTCTGACGGAGCAGATTCAAAGTTTTTGCACAAAACGTGTCCCTTTTCTGTCCAAAAATACCAGAATGAGAAATTTTTCAATCAGCTCAAGTTAACATGCAAGCAGGAATATGCAACCTTCAAGTGTTATACACAAATCCTCTGTGGTTGTTATGAAGATGAAAGCAAAAAAACAAAAAACAAAAAACAAGCACCACTGTTCCACACAAATATCCCCCAATGCACTTACATACACAACAGTGGCTTAAAGAGTTTTATAATGTCTTTTAAATTGCTTTACAATAAACATTAATATTAAAATAAATATCTAATGATACACAAACCACAAGAGTAAAAACAACAGAACTAGCACCAAATATTTAAACAACGTGCCCCTTCTTGGAAACAGCTTTGCTTCTTACAGCTTGCCAAGCGTTCCACTGATTTAGATGCTCTGAAACAGTTATAGTTCATGTAAACATTAGAGATTTAAACAAAGTAGAAAATAAAGTACAGCTGACTTGTAAAAGTAGCTTTGTTTCTTATATTTCTTCAGTCAGGAATGACAAGTCCAGTTGAAACCTCAGATAATATCTGGGGCATAACACTGTGTACAATATTTTGAAAAATCAGCCGTGGTATGGCTGTGGGTTCTTGCATACTTTGTTTTCCCACCTCTGCAGTAAATGTGATGTGTTGCACAGGAGCCCCTACCTACTTAGGCCTGTCTATGTTGTAAGCCCCTCCAAGCTGGCTTTTCCAGTTCTCTCACTGTTATGGGGCTGCTAATGTGCCCGGTTAACAGTTAGTAAGTGAAACAGAGTACACTGGGAGCACTCAGTCTTTACGAAATGGGGGAAGCCCAATATATCAGAAGGATTATGGCCACTAATAATATCCTTTAAATAGCCTTCTATACACTAATTAGGATTAGGTATCTGCTACCCATCAAATCCATGCACCATATAGCACGAATGGAGCCACAAGGCTTCCAACTTTCTAAGAATGGAAGAATCTATGGGAGCAAGGCAATATTTGCTCCATGTGCAGTGGCAGTCAAAAAAGATAACAAAGTTAGGAACCATTAGGAAAAGGATAGATGATAAAACAGAACATATCATAACACCACTATATAAATTCATGGTACGGCCACACCGTGCATATTGTGTGCAGTTCTTGTCGCCCCCTTTCAAAAAGATACATTAGAAACAGAAAAGGTACAGAAGGGCAACAAAAATGATTCAGGGCATGGAACAGCTTCCATATGAGGAGAGATTAAAGAGATTGGGTGTATTCATCTTGGAAAAGAGACGACTAAGCGGGGATATTATAGAGGTCTATAAAATTGTAAATGGTGTAGAGAAAAAGTGTTATTTACGCCTTCACATAACACAAGAACCAGGGGTCACCCAATGAAACTAATAGGGAGCAGGTTTAAAACAAACAAAAGGAAGTACTTCTTCACACAACATACAGTGAACCTGTGTAACACATTGCCAGGGGATGTTATGAAGACTAAAAATATAAGTGGGTTCAAAAAAGAATCGGATAAGTTCATGGAGGATAGGTGGTCCATCAATGGCTATTAGCCAAGATGGTCAGGGATACTGTGCTAGATAGACCTAGTATGGTCATTCTTATGGTGGAATTATAACTCACAGGATACAACTCTCCATCGCTGTGCAGCTTGGGGCAGTTATTTATCTCTGTGCAGAGTGATCACACAATGAGACCATCCTGTTTAACCAAGGTCACACAGGGAACCTACAGCAGACCTGGGAACTGAACCCAGACCTCCTAAGTCTCAGACCAATACCTTTCATTCATTCATTTCATTCATTCTTACATACAAAGGGAATTTAAAATACATACCACACACCACACACCAAAAAACAAAGTTATTTTGTAGTTCCTCAAAAGCAAGTATCCAGAGCTGGATGAAATGCCTCAAAAATCAACACATTCATCACACTGTTGCCCAAATGACTATGTGAGGCTTTCTACAAAATTAAAACAAATGCCTCTAGAGAATTAGTAGTTTTTTCTGCTTGCAGGTAACTTACTGTATTCTCTTTTTGGTACACATACTTTTTTATTTTAATGATCCTAGTTTGGTACTTTGATGAGCTGTGTGTTGATCACTTCGTTATTTTCCTTTTTTATACCGCTTTTGTCTTGCTCTAAAGATGGTGTTTCTCCCTCTGTTTACTTTAATAGATTAGTAATGAAGCTAATTCTATTAACAAAATGGCTATTCTGTTGAGGACTGCAAATTATCAGTGATTCACTTTGACTTCCTCTGCAGTCTTAGCCATTACAAATCCAGGGTAACTCTGACAGTCCTCTGATGTCAGCCACAAAGTGCCTCGTGCACTCAGTTAGAAAAGGATCCATGGTAGTGCACGCTACCTGTGTTTAGGACCAGAACGGAAAACTCACTGTCAGACACAAGCTAGCGCAAAACAAACAACTGGATACATGCTGCCAGGCAACTTATACTCACTGAAGCAGAGCTAGATCAAGCCATAATTGCCTCATGACGAATGCAGTGACCACAGAGGAAAAACACCAACCTTCAGTATTGGCACGGCTGTTGCCATTACCTCTGAGGGTAAAATCTGGAGGGAAGCCCTTCAGCCTGGACTGGTGGACTGAGGGTGTAGAAATAAATACACCTTTAACACAACTGCAACTAGGTGTGTATGCAAGTTCTACTGTAGCATTTGCATTTAGGTGTATTCTCATCTCCATTTTTCACAGAGTCTCTTAGGGCTGAAATAAATTGGGGTTTGGTCTGCTGATGGAATAACTTCACCATCCAAGACTGAATTACAGTGAGAAGGCCAACTCTCATGCCATTTCAATCCCACAAGTGGCTTCCCTGATCGGAAAAAAAATGTGAAAATAAAATACTGAAGCGCCTTGGTTTAAGCACAGTCTCAAAATGCTATTCAGGTAAGTAGTGCAGGTGAGGTCAACTAGAATACATATCGGTGAGAAACAACTGCTTGCATAAGTAGCTTTTTCCAGGATCAGGCTCCTTAAATTCTAAGCTTGCTGGACCCAACACAGCCCCATTAAGTCAATGATAGTTCTGCCATTGGCTTCAGTGCACTCAGGCCCCTTTTTCTTCACGATTGTCTCTACAGAGCCTACCACATTTTTGGTGATTACTGTGACATGCACCGTACCAATGTAACTCCCTCCCACACACACATGATGTGCCGCAACACCAAATCCGCAAGACCCAGAATTCAGATAACAGCACTGGTATGAAGTTGAAAATCATCCTAGGTAATAAGCAATGGGCACACCATGCAAACAAATACAAGTACCCCATACCTGGACCCATCTGGCATTACTGAGCTGTACTTCTGCTGCAGAATGCACAGATGGTTATGCAATGTGAAAGGTGTTTACTAAAATCAGGCTACAGTTACCAACAGACGCTGCATTATAATCCCTACTTCACGTCTGCCTTGAACATTTCCGTTTATTGTAGTGCTTTAAATGGGTCAAGTTTTTATAGAGGTGCATGTGCGTGACCCTCTTAAGGCATGGGATTTCAGTTTGATTTGGATGTTTACCAAAGCTTGCTAAACCTTACTTCAGTTCTGTAGGCCGAGCTCATGAGACTTCCAGCCCATTCTTGGGAGATTTCCAGTACTTCCTGGTTTCAGCTAGCCCAGAAACCTGGAGAGTGTCTAGCCTTGCCAGTCGTGCAGTGATCTGATTGTTCCTCTTTCAGTCCAGAGTGAAACAGGAAGCACGGAGATACGTCTGTGTTAGGTCTTCCTCTGCTAGATTAAAGAACCTTTTACTACCTAGTATTTTTCCCCCCGGAAGGTATTTATACACTGATCAAATCACCTCTCAGTCTTCTTTTTGATAAGCTGAACAGATGAGCCCCACAGGTCTCTCACTGTAAAGTATTTTCTCCAGATGTCGAATCACTTTTGGATTCTATTCTTGGTTCAGTCACTGTCATGCTGTGTGACTTTGAGAAAGTCACTTCACCTTTCTGGGCCCCCACTTCCCCTCTCACCATTAGTCTTATTTAGATTGTAAATTCCTCAAGACACAGACACGCTCTTATTATGCGGTTATACAAAGGGGCCCTGATCTCCGGTATAATACCTGTATAAGTGTCTGGAGCCGCTAGGTGCTATACTAATATAATTTGCTACAAAACATTAATGTGGCTATTAAACCAATGTTATTATTGTAACATATCCATAACCTTAAGGAACGTCACACTTGTCACAACGGTGCACAACGAGTGCTTCCTGGCAACTGCGGGGACAGAACTTAGACCTTCCTCCATTTGCTGTTCACAGCATGGGACCTATCAATGCTGATTCCATTCAGCAACCAGAAGCGGCACATAATGCAAACAGGCAGGATAGTAAGAGTATCAGTGTAGTTCTTGCCTCATAATTCCCAACCTGTATTGAAAAGGCAGTGGTCCATAAATTACCTCTACGTAAGCTGCTTGGGTAGGCAAAATAAATTGCCATAACCTTGGAAAGGCACTGTATGGGATGTATGTCTCATGAAAGATCCTTCTTCCACAAAATCGTTTGGAAAGAGGGTGCTCTTCTTCAGAAACGCATACTTCAATTCAGGAGGTATGTTGCTTCCTCCTCTTAGTGGCTTTCCACTTCTAGCTGGGTTACAGCCAGTATAAAAGTCCTATCCACCAAGCATTCTGTTGGAAACTCAGCTGCAAAGTAGTACCTTACAATCACCTACAGTATTAAGGGCCAGATCATGGTCCCACTCAAGTCAATGTCACAACTCCCTTTTATTTCAGTGAGCTATGATTCAGCTCTAAATGTGGAAAGATCTACTTCAAAAGGTGACCTGAAACGGCAAAGATATATTTCAAGATAGAAGTTCTATAGTTAAAACTGTAAGAGAAGTCCACAAGCTGTTTATCCAGAGACAGAGCAATGAACACTTTACACCACTGATGTCACAAAGACTGAACTGGAAAAATTTAACTAGTGTGTCAGGAAGGTTCTTTTTTCCTTTTAAACAGTGGTTTTCTGGGTTGTAGCAAAGATGAAAATGATTCACGCACAAGTATGACCTTGCTAACTGTCAGGGCAAACCCCTTTAAATAAAGCTCCCTGGGGAGTCCTATAGCTCTCCATGATGTCTGTGCAATATTGCATTGCCGAGTGAGAGTTTTGGACTGTTTCCATTTCTGACTCCCTGACCTTACCCAGTGTTCTGGTTGTGGTTCAGTCAGATATGTTGCATTGTAAGTTTTCCCATGAGTCTATAGAGTTTCTCTTTTGGGTTGTCTCAGATTTCATTCTCTGCAAACCACCAACTTTTAAAAAGCCTGCCACTTATTCTAAACTGCAAAATTATTTCTCTCCAATCATCCAAGAAAGGAGCCCCCTACAAAAAGTTAAAAAACATTCTACAATATATACACTAATCAGTCACTAAATAAGAATACAAAGTGCATTTGAATCTAAATAACTGGAACACAAGGGTATACATATTGATGTTCTCTTGATCTACTGTTTTAGCTCACAGACAGGGACAGATGTAAGAATTTCTGACTGATTTGTCCATTGCTCTTAAAAATTCTTCCAAACGTGCTATTTTGCATCTTTGAAATTGCACTCGTTTGCACCAAATAGCAATTACATTATTATTATTTTTCTGGATACTGTAAGAACCTCTAAAGAAGGATTTATACCCTCCTTGCTGGCAGAAATTTTAAGGCTTCTGCAAGTCCCTTGTTCCTTAAAACAGAATCTGAGAATCAGAGACCAATCTTGGCAGTTCTTTCTTTGCAGAGCAGAGCCTTCTCTATCATACTGCAGTGGAGGTAGGAGCAGAAAGCCCAGATGCACTGATCCGTTCTAAGGCCCCAATCCCGCAATCATGTACACAACTTTACTACCTGGAACTACGGCAATAAAATTAAGCAGTGCTTAAATATTTTCAGGATCAGGGCCTAAAACCTTTCACTCACTAAGCCATGGGCCAAAATGCTGACCTGCAAAAACTGCCTATTAACTTTGGGATACAATTCTGCAGTTTGCCTGTATTATATTGTTTTCTAGTGTTCAGTTCTTCATGTGATTAAGATCCCCAAAAAGTATTAAAAAGCTAAACCAAAATGAACTCAAAGCCCTTGTTCGGTCAAGAGATGTTTGTAATGTCTGATAATGAACAGAAAAAATACATCTTTTAGTTATTTTTCATTAATATTAAGCACTAAAAACTTGAAGACTTTAATTCTATTATCTTTCTCATCTAGAAATGTTTACCATATTTTTGATAAATATTTTTTAAAATGACACCCATTTGAGACCATTATTTTTAGCATAACAATCACACAATGGCAAACAATTAGATATTTGCTTATAACCATCAATATTTGCTCAGAGGTTTTGAGAAAATTCTCCTTTTGGGATTAGATTTTCCATATTTCTTATCAGCCAGAAAGTGTTGGGTTTTTTTTAAATACATTTGGTGGAGACTGTTTTGGAGTTATGTAATGCTAATGCACATATTTTTTCTATTGTAAGTTATCATCACACTTTGTTAACTAACAGAATTTTAAAATGGGCTGACTTTGGAAAAGTGCTCGTTTTCATCCATATTTGACCAAGTTTGAAAGAAGTTAGGTGATTATAGTAAAGTTGAGAGACTTAATAACTTTGGGAAATGCTCAGATTTTTGTGGGGACAAGAGCTTAATGAAGCCTCTCCCATGTTGCACGTTCTCTCCCATTTTGCACGCCTGATAGCCACAAGGGGTGGGACAATTTGAATAAAGAAGTATGTAAGAGCTTCAAGACACACACACATAACACAACCCTCCAACAAAAAGCCTCAGAGAGATGAAAATAGCTCCATTTCCCACCATCTTTTGATCTTCCCACAAGCTTTCCTGCATTCTTCAGTATTCTGCAAATACTAACCTTGCACTGAAAAAAGTAACGGTAACTTTTCCTGTTATCAACATACATCTACCACAATGTTAGGAGATCTGGGGCGGCCCTTTTAACCTAGCCTCACTCTCTACACCCAAACAGTAACAAGAGTAGTGAACGAGGGGATTCACACCTCTCCCACCCGAAGAAGTGTGAACTTAAAAGCCTAAGTGACATCACTTAAATATTGTTACTAAGTAAGAGCAATTTTTAAAGCCTGTATTTCAAAAGCAAAAGGAAAAGGAGTAAAATACATGTGAGGTTAAGACTAAACAATTAACATCATAAACCTCAGGGAATACTAAAGTTTTCTACAGCATGAACATGTTCCACAGCCTTCAGTTGTTCCAGAATACACTTAAATATAAAACATATATTAATGCTACACATTTGAAAAAACAGTTTTCAAAGTTAACATTACACTGAAAACTGAACTACTTTTACCTTAAACAGCCTTAACTTTTCACTTTTTTTGATCGTATGTCACGTTTGGATAACATGGGATGATGTGCTCACAGCAGCCCTTTCTGCTGTGGAGGTAGGCTGCTGCATTCTGCACAAATTTCTTCCATCTTCAGCCTCCGCTACAGTGAGATAATCCAGACTGGAGATGACAGTTGTGTCGCTCGCTGTGGCCAGAGTCTCCGACAAAGGTGGCTAAGCAAGCTGAAGAAGGTATTTCTCAGCACTGTCTCTACCTGGACATCCAGGAATAGTGATGAATCCAACAGGATCTGGGGGGTTGCCCTACTTTAACAAACAAGGAAAACTGGTGGGAGGAGGGAACAGAAGTGGGCAGGTGCCTTCAGTGCAAGTGTCCCAGATAGTTCTAAACATTTTGTCCTCCTGACCATCATTATTTCTGGCTCATACTGAAACGGGGCAAGACTGTCGTTCTTCATGAAGGTGATGATCCACTGGGAGACCTAAGAACATTAGGTATATAGCTAGTTGTCATCAACATACTACTGATAATGAAGCCCATGTTGACTCACAACCTCTCCAGAAATATCTACATGATATCATAAGAGGGAGGGGGTATATTGATCCCTGTGGGACACCACAGGTGAGGGCTTTCAGAGTGCCCATTGCCACTCTGTTGGAGAGGAATGTTTGGAATCATTGCAATGATGTGCCATCTACTACAGCTATGGTATGTATGTGGGTCAGCAAGATTTTGTAGTTGATTGAGCCATCCTTTGTAGGTGACAAATCTGAGGAATTGTCACAGATTGAAGTATCATTAGAGGAGGTTTTGGAATTAATCGATAAAATTAACAGTAACAAGTCACTGGCTCCAGATGGCATTCACCCAAGAGTTCTGAAAGAACTCAAATGTGAAATTGTGGAACTATTAACTGTGGTTTGTAACGTGTCCTTTAAATCAGCTTCTGTACCCAATGACTGGAAGATAGCTAATGTAACGCCAATATTTAAAGAGGGCTCTAGAGGTGATCCCGGCAATTACAGACCTGTAAGTCTAACATCAGTACTGGGCAAATTAGTTGAAACAATAGTAAAGAATAAAATGGTCAGACACACAGAAGAACATAAATTGTTGGGCAAAAGTCAGCATGGTTTCTGTAAAAAGAAATCATGTCTTACTAATCTATTAGAGTTTTTTGAAGGGGTCAACGAACATGTGGACAAGGGGGATCCAGTGGACATGGTGTACTTAGATTTCCAGAAAGCCTTTGACAAGGTTCCTTACGAAAGGCTCTTATGTAAATTAAGTTGTCATGGGATAAGAGGGAAGATCCTTTCATGAACTGAGAACTGGTTAAAAGACAGGGAACAAAGGGTAGGAATAAAAGGTAAATTTTCAGAATGGAGAGGGGTAACTAGTGGTGTTCCCCAAGGGTCAGTCCTAGGACCAATCCTATTCAACTTATTCATAAATGATCTAGAGAAAGGGGTAAATAGCGAGGTGGCAAAAGTTTGCAGATGATACTAAACTGCTCAAGGTAATTAAGACCAAAGCAGACTGTGAAGAACTTCAAAAAGATCTCACAAAACTAAGTGATTGGGCAACAAAATGGCAAATGAAATGTAATGTGGATAAATGTAAAGTAATGCACATTGGAAAAAATAACCCCAACTATACATACAATATGATGGGGGCTAATTTAGCTACAACTAATCAGGAGAAAGATCTTGGAGTCACCATGGATAGTTCTCTGAAGACGTCCACGCAGTGTGCAGCGGCAGTCAAAAAAGCAAACAGGATGTTAGGAATCATTAAAAAAGGGTTAGAGAATAAGAGGGAGAATATGTTATTGCCCTTATATAAATCCATGGTATGCCCACATCCTGAATACTGCATACAGATGTGGTCCCCTCATCTCAAAAAAGATATACTGGCATTAGAAAAGGTTCAGAGAAGGCAACTAAAATTATTAGGGATTTGAAATGGGTCCCATATGAGGAGAGATTAAAGAGACTAGGACTTTTCAGCTTGGAAAAGAGGAAACTAAGGGGGGATATAATAGAGGTATATAAAATCATGAGTGGTGTGGAGAAAGTGAATAAGGAAAAATTATTTACTTGTTCCCATAATACAAGAACTAGGGGCCACCAAATGAAATTAATGGGCAGCAGGTTTAAAATAAAAAAAAAGGAAGTTCTTCTTCACACAGCGCACAGCCAACCTGTGGAACTCCTTGCCTGAGGAGGTTGTGAAGGCTAGGACTATAACAGGGTTTAAAAGAGACCTAGATAAATTCATGGAGGTCAAGTCCATTAATGGCTATTAGCCAGGATGGGTAAGGAATGGTGTCCCTAGCCTCTGTTTGTCAGAGGGTGAAGATGGATGGCAGGAGAGAGATCACTTGATCATTAACCTGTTAGGTTCACTCCCTCTGGGGCACCTGGCATTGGCCACCATCGGCAGACAGGATACTGGGCTGGATGGACTTTGGTCTGTCCCAGTATGGCCATTCTTATGTTCCTATGTTCACTTATGAAAGCTGGAGAGAGGTCTGATAGTATGAGTATTGAGACATAGCCTTTGTCATGAGGTAACCGTACAGTAGTGCTGCTACTACAATTATTTCTTTAGTTTTATATCTATACTATCAATAAGGCTGTCATGATGCCATGACCTCCTGACTGTGAAGCATCCAGGAGCCTGACATTTGTTACATATTGCTGGGGCTTGGTTGTCTCAATAATTATGTCCAGGAACGGAAGGCTGGAAATGGAGCTGGACAGGCCTTCTGCATCAAGTGATATGCTCTGAGAATGAGGTGGACTATTGCATCTTTCAGTAGGATTGAGCAGCTTCACTTCTCTGAAGGACAAGGAGTTGCTGATTTCCCTTAACAATGAGCACAGTTCTTTTTGTTGGTTTTCACAAATCAGGAGGAGGCAAGGATCTGTTTTACATGTGGTAATATGCATATTTTCCAGGGCTTTTTAACCTCTCATGTGATAGATAGATAGGTAAAGAGAAACACTACTAGGTCCAAGTACTGCATTTTCTACATCAGCAAATTGATCACTTATTTGGTTGATATTTTTCCTTCAGCCAAGGATGAGAACTCTTCACAGACACCAATACTTGGGTCCAGTGACTGGTTTACATAATCCAGGTTGATTATCTAGTCACTATCAGGAACAGTTCTTTTGGGTGTGAATTTGGGACTTCAATGGCAGAAGAGAAGGTTCTCTTCACTTCCTTGTATTTATTTCCTATGCTTATTTCATTAATTTGTGTTTCAAAGAAAGCCAGCATACAGTATATACACTACAAAGGGGATAATGCTTGTAAAAAGAAATGAAGAAAATGAAAACTTGTCAGATCCCAGAAAAATCTCAGATTGTCCCTTGAGACAGCCTGACACTCCCTTAAGAGCAAAGTCTTCCAGTTTTCTGCCTCATGGTCCATTCCTTTGCAAACATCTGTTATGATAATGAAGGTTGTGGGGTTGGTTCCTACTTTTATAGTGTTATATGTTACTTTATTTTTGGTGTACTGATCCTACTAAATGTTAGTTTGTGGTTCAGATAAAAGAAAAATCAAAGATCCTGTGTAATATTTTACGAAGTTCATAGCTTCTTTTACCCCCAAAAATACCAAAAGTGCATTCATTACTAGCCACCTATATACATATCAGTGACCTTTGGGTGGAGGACAGCAACCAAAGGGTACAGAACAAAACAGTTTGCAGAAATGGATGGGTGGAGGGGGAAGAGGGAAGCTTGTGACCCATAGCCCTATTTTAAAATTTTACCATAGGATCTTAATACACAGATATAAATATTCCCCAACACCATCAATGTAATCTTCAGAGTTTCAACAGTTGCTTCTGGTTTGAAGGAAACAAAGCTAACTTTCTAAAAGATATTGGTGAGGAAGGGAATTTTATACTTCACACTTTCATCAAAGTCTTCATCTAAAGTTTATTAATGTAAAAAAAAATTCAATGAAAAAATTAGGAGTCCAACTTTTCATACAAATGTCATGAAAAAGTCCCTTTTTCAACCACCTCTGTCTTTATCATCCCACAATACCTGAGTTAAGAAGAAAAGGGAAAAATAAAGTAATGAAGATACACACCCTGGGAAGAAGCTTGCACAGAGGACAAAGAAATGAAGATTGAACTAATATGAGTTAACATCTGTTCTCAGAGGACATTTGCATTAGCACTAATACAACAGAGAGAGAAGTGTTGCCACAGCTTTTACACTTACAGAAATAGTGAGTCTGGTGTTATTTGCATCCTGTAACACTGCTCTGGGATTTGGAGAGCTGCAACCATCACAATCTGCTTTGTAACTCAAGGGAACCTGAGAGCTAAGAGTTACTGTATTGCGAGAGCAGTTTACAGGTTCTGAAGGGTTTCAAGAGAGCAAAGCAATAGCTCTTGTGGCAAGACAGAATTTATTTTGTTTTATTATTTCCCTTGATTTATCTGTAATTTTGTTCCTTTATTTCTTCTTGGAAACCTTATGTGAACCTGGGCAAAAAGGGGTTTTGTCGCACTTATTGCCTCATATGTGATGCACAGAGAACATGAAAGAATGGGTGTTACCATACACACTGTAAGGAGAGTGATCAGGTAAGATGAGCTATTACCAGCAGGAGAGAAAAAAACAAACAACAACAAAAAACCTTTTGTAGTGAGAATCAAGATGGACCATTTCCAGCAGTTGACAAGAACGTGTGAGGAACAGAGGGGGGGAGGAGGGGAATAAACATGGGGAAATAGTTTTACTTTGTGTAATGCCACATCCACTCCCAGTCTTTATTCAAGCCTAATGTAATGGTGTCCAGTTTGCAAATTAATTCCAATTCAGCAGTCTCTCGTTGGAGTCTGTTTTTGAGGGTTTTTTTTCTTGAAGTATTGCAACTTTTAGGTCTGTAATTGAGTGACCAGAGAGATTGAAGTGTTCTCTGACTGGTTTTTGAATGATATAATTCTTGACGTCTGATTTGTGTTCATTTATTCTTTTACATAGAGACTGTCCAGTTTGGCCAATGTACATGGCAGAGGGGCATTGCTGGCACATGATGGCATATATCAGAATGGTAGATGTGCAGGTGAACGAGCCTCTGATAGTGTGGCTGGTGTAATTAGGCCCTATGATGGTGTCCCCTCAATAGATATGTGGACAGAGTTGGCAATGGGCTTTGTTGCAAGGATAGGTTCCTGGGTTAGTGTTTTTGTTGTGTGGTGTGTGGTTGCTGGTGAGTATTTGCTTCAGGTTGGGGGGCTGTCTGTAAGCAAGGACTGGCCTGTCTCCCAAGATCTATGAGAGTGATGGGTCGTCCTTCAGGATAGGTTGTAGATCCTTGATGATGCGCTGGAGAGGTTTTAGTTGGGGGCTGAAGGTGACGGCTAGTGGCATTCTGTAATTTTCTTTGTTGGGCCTGTCCTGTAGTAGGTAACTGCTGGGCCTTACTTTGCAGTCTGCACACAGAAGAGAACGAATTTCTTCCACAATGTAATGCAGCTTCAGATTTGTATGAAGATAAGGTGAGGTCATTTTAAAAGAAGAGGAGCACCACATCATGGCCCTTTCCCCCATAACCTCCACATGCCACAGCCTGTAAAGAGAGAGGTCTCGTGGAGATCAAAGTATTTTATTACTTTCTCCTTTGTAACTAGGTTTTCTTCCAACATTGCCACAACCTTTTTGCTGGGTTTCAGTAATGTGTTTTCTGTATAATCTATTTGATCTTTTTGTTTACCGTTTCATGTTTCGTAAGTAGTGTGAATATATGATACATCTCTCAGAGGAATGATTGCCCTGTGCTTAAAACCAGGGCCAGCTCTAGCTGTTTTGCCACCCCAAGCGGCGAAGGAAAAAAAAAAAAGAAACACCCAATTGAGCTGCCTCCGAATTGCCGCCGAAGAGGAAGAGAGGGAATGAAGGACTTGCCGCTGAACTGCCGCCAAAGACCCGGACGTGCCGCCCCAATAACGCAGGGAGTGCCGCCCCTTTCTATTGGCCGTCTGTTTCCTTCGCTGGTACCTGGAGCTGGCCCTGCTTAGGACACTAGCCTAGGACTTAGGAGACCCAGGTTCAATTCCCTGCTCTGCCACCAACTTCATGGGGCAAGTCACTTAAGCTCTCTGTTTCTCACCTGTAAAATGGGGATAACACTACTTCCCTACCACACAGGCATGCTGCCAGGATAAATATATTCAAGACTGTGAAGTACTTTAAGTTCTACTAATGCAAGCACTATATATAAGAGATGGGTGATATTTTTAGTAATATATTAAACCTTTTTGATTACATCCAGTTTTAAAGGCATTCACATTTGATGTACCTGCCAAAACGACATTAGAAGAGCACATATCTTATGGGATCTGCTTGGTCCTCATTTGGCAGATGACCAAGATGAGTTTGTTAGAAATACAGCTTCCACACCTAATGGGTCCACTTTGTTTTAGTTCCAGCTAAGCAAAGGACTTTCCATTGCTCTGCTATAACCTTGGGCATCCACAAAAGGTTCCGGCAATTTTGCAGGTGCAAGTGGTGAAGGGATTAAGGCACCAGGGAAAGAAATCTGATTAGTGAAGAAGTGACAAATGTATCTCTTCTTCCTCTGTGCTGACAGCTGTTCAGCAATGCGGCTCTTGCATGGAAAAGCACTGCACGAAATATTGAGTAATACAGGGAGTGCACAGCATGAACCCTTCCCCTCTCCACATTACTTAGGTCTCCTTGATTGACAGAGAAAGGGCAGGTATATGCAAATCAAAGACTATCTGGAGGTCCAGAATATTCTCTCAACAACAAGCTTTTCCTCCTCTAGTTTGCTGCACTTTCTTAATGAACTGTCATGTAATTCACCTGTACTTATTACTCAGGAGACAACCTGCCACCGTTCCAACTTGCAGTAATAATGACAAATCCATTTCCAGTTACAGCGTGCACTAGTAGGCCTGTTATTGCTTATCTACTGCAGTGCATGTGTTAGTGAAAAATTAGAACTTTTTCTTCTCTGTTTGCTGTCTTTCATATTATTGAGTTGTCAGTAACAGACAGAAGGAATACAAATATATACAGTCAGATTATTTCATGTATTAAAAATATAATGCTTTCGTTTGCTACACTGATCTACCTATCTAAGTATTTATATGGCCATCATCACCATGATATGAGTGCATCTTTTTTTTTTTTTAAGTGACAAATGCTCTCTTTGCTCTTACTCCAAGAAGCAGGCTTAGAAAGCTTTCCCCTCCCTACATGCCTGCCCCCCCCCCTTTAAATGAAAGAATCTTTGAGCTTGTCTGCATGAACTTTTAGTTCACAAGCAAGCTGGGGTGTGAGTCTATCCTGCACTAGTCTGCCACAATCTGTCCAGAAGGAGCCGACTGACATGCATTATTAGAGTGAGGGTATTATTGTGCTGAAACCTGGGCAAAGAGATGGGTCTTACATTCAGAGCTGAACGTGTTGATACAGTGTCAAAATAGAGGCTAGAAAACAAACAACTTCCAGAAAAGAATCAGATTCAGATCTAACAGCTCAATTCAACTGAGGCACAAGATAATAACAAAAAAAGAATACACTAAATAGCTGGGTTTTTACATGATCCTTTGTAGCATCGTAGTTTTAAAATCAGCTCCACAGCTTCACTGGTTAGGGTTGCCAACTTTCTACTTGCAGAAAACCGAACACCCTTGCCCCACCTCCTGCCAGGCCCAGCCCTTCTCTGGGGCCATGCCCCCACACTCACTCCATCCCCCACGAGAACAAAGTAATTTTTTAATTTCAAAAATTCAAAAGTCATCAAGATTGGAGTTTCTGGGGACTGTAGTTTAACTAGAAGAACCTAGAGAAATGTGAAAACACTCTCTAGAGACTCTTCATTTTGAGGAAACGCAGTTCCCTTTAAAAGAATTGAGAAATGTCAATAAAGCAGCGTTACTGCACTCTGAACTTTTAACTCGGCTGCCGAAATGCACCAGAACTGGAATACAAAACATTTGGAACCATTTCCGTTCTCTTTCCTAACACAGTATATTGAGCTGTGAATCAGTTTGCTGCTCACCTGTTTCCTGAAGACTGAGGTTTTAATCCATTTACACTGCTTTACTATAGAGGAAACTGGCTTAGGATAGTTACAATTGCAATACTGAAATTGTGTGTGGCTTCAACTGAAAAGAAAGGCTCATAATATTCGACAGGGTAACATCCTGGAACCCTCTACATCCTATTAGAGACTCTATCCCACTAAGACTGGTTATTTCTACTACCACAAAAAAAAAAAATAGCCCAAAGTCTCTCTACCAGAATCACAAGTACATTTGGCTCAATTCTGTTCTCTCTTACATTAGGGTGAGTGAGGAGTAACACCATTAAAGTCAGCGACATTGCTCTGGTTTAAATACAAGTTAGAATCAGCTCCATTACGTTTAGAAATTGGCAAGTGGGAATGCATATCCAGCTCTCTCACTCCCTTGACACCCAAGGACCAATTATAGTGGGTAGATTGTGCTTCCTTATGAAAGCCCCAAATCTGCCCATTTTCTGTAATCACTTGGACTTGTCATAGAACTCAAACGCCTTCCTTTCATTTTTAGCCCATTGTACTTCGTGAAAGGACAGCTGTATTTCTAAATCCAATTAGACAGCTCTCAAGTAAGCGTCTAACTGATTTTAGAAATAAATAAATGCAATACAAAAATCTCCCACCTTCCCCCAAAAATCCTGTCAAAGCTTTATATAATAACAGAATCAGTAGAATAAAACCAAACTATGACATGCCATTTTTCAGACAGAACAAACATTAGCTGGAAAATAATCAAAAGCAAGACAAAGGTATATCTAAATATCTGATTGCTTTAAATCTTTTTTTTAAATACAGGTACCACCCATTTGTCCGATTGACCTGGGAGACATCAGAAATATTTAGACAATCAGAGTTTAGGATAAATGAAACGGTTTCCAAACAAATTTGGAGACATCTTAGTTTGATAATCAGAGTTTAAACTGTAGTTTTTCCCCTGCTGTTGGTTCTCAGAAAGGTTGGTTGTTGTTGTATTGTTGGATTTTTTTGGAAGTATTAGACATTAACCTAGATGAGAATATCCACAGTTACATTACATTGGATTTAAAGGATAAGGGATATAAGCCTTCATGCTTCCTGGCATAAGCCGATCATTAATTACAGGGGTTTTAAAAAATATTCCTCTATGCACAGGACCCTCTGCAGCAGCTTGTACTGGCTATGGGCCATACAGGATGCCACATAAATGGACCAACAACCTGATCTAGTAACGACAAGACAGATCTTTGAAGATCCACAATTTCATTTGCTTGCTTTTATATTTCTAGCATACCAGCCTTGTTTCATGGCCGCCATCCTTTTGTTCATGAACAACTAGAAGGGATTCCCTGTCAATGCTGTTTCCTTAACAGGGTGAAGGGATCATGGCTAGGTGACGCAGTGCACTTTGCAGCAGTCCTAGCTCATGCAGGAAATTCATCCAGGTTATAATGGGGGGCTGGATCCTGCAACCATAGTCAGTGAGTGGAGAAAATACTACCATTTTTGAGGGCAAAATCTGGTCCCTAATCTGTGAGTCTGATGGTTACTTCACACAGGCAACCCTAAATAAGTAGTCCTAAATATGAAAGAACAATGTGTAAGTTCAATAAAAATTATGAAGCCTATTTTAATGGCTTAATATCTAGTCCTTCCCCCAGTGCCCTTAATGACTTCAGATGCTTCTTTTGGCCACGAAGCAAAAGAATAGCACTAAAGAGATGGGTCTCCAGTAGCCGTGAGGAGCACTATCACAAAATCCAACAACACCAACCCACTCATGTACAAGTGAAATTAACAGACCTTAAAGTATCTGTCATAAATATAAAGGGAAGGGTAAACCCCTTTGAAATCCCTCCTGGCCAGGGGAAAGCTCCTCTCACCTGTAAAGGGTTAAGAAGCTAAAGGTAACCTCGCTGGCACCTGACCAAAATGACCAATGAGGAGACAAGATACTTTCAAAAGCTGGGAGGAGGGAGAGAAACAAAGGGTCTGTGTCTGTCTTTATGCTGGTTTTCTGCCGGGGATAGACCAGGAATGGAGTCTTAGAACTTTTAGTAAGTAATCTAGCTAGGTATGTGTTAGATTATGATTTCTTTAAATGGCTGAGAAAAGAATTGTGCTGAATAGAATAACTATTTCTGTCTGTGTATCTTTTTTGTAACTTAAGGTTTTGCCTAGAGGGGTTCTCTATGTTTTTGAATCTAATTACCCTGTAAGATATCTACCATCCTGATTTTACAGGGGGGATTTCTTTATTTCTATTTACTTCTATTTTTTATTAAAAGTCTTCTTGTAAAACACTGAATGCTTTTTCATTGTTCTCAGATCCAAGGGTTTGGGTCTGTGGTCACCTATGCAAATTGGTGAGGCTTTTTATCCAACATTTCCCAGGAAAGGGGGGGTGCAAGTGTTGGGAGGATTGTTCATTGTTCTTAAGATCCAAGGGTCTGGATCTGTAGTCGCCTAAGCAAATTGGTGAGGCTTTTTACCAAACCTTGTCCAGGAAGTGGGGTGCAAGGTTTTGGGAAGTATTTTGGGGGGAAGGACGTGTCCAAACAGCTCTTCCCCAGTAACCAGTATTAGTTTGGTGGTGGTAGCGGCCAGTCCAAGGATAACGGGTGTAATATTTTGTACCTTGGGGAAGTTTTGACCTAAGCTGGTAAAGATAAGCTTAGGAGGTTTTTCATGCAGGTCCCCACATCTGTACCCTAGAGTTCAGAGTGGGGGAGGAACCTTGACAGTATCCAACAATGGAGCCATGTAAATTCCCTCTATTCAAAGAAAAGCACCATCACATGAAGAGGTAAAACTAAGTGTTGTCAATGATTAGTTTACTGTGTTGATTTACACCATATAGTGTGGATTTGATTATTCAGGTTTTCAAAGTCACAACCAGGCTCATGTACACAGCTTTACTGGGTGACAAAAGGCTAACAGAGGTTCTGAAAGTAGTTGGGTGATTTTATTATGTTCTCCAGCTCTCTGAACAAACAGAAAGCCCAGAAGTGAGTGATAATTGCTAAATAAGCTCTCTTAAAAATACCTGCTTAGCTCGAACTACTATTACATCATTTTAACACCTTAAAAACAAAATTCCCCAGACACATTTCCATCTTCTTTTTCCAATTTACCCAGTCTACTTGGTGGGATTTACAGATGTTCATGAACAAGTGATTTAAGGGCATACATTGAAAGTCAATGGGACTGGGCTCCTAAGTCACTTTGGTGCTTCTGAAAATCCCACCCACAGTTTTTCCCTACATATCCCCAAGCCCTTCCCCACTGGACATCACCTGAGTGACACCAACCACCATGAGACAAACAGCAGTTAGAGCACTTAGAAATGGGAGAAAGAGAGAAGCAGTGGTGTCTTTTGTCTCATCCGGAGAAGTGCAGAGCTCCCTCACATCCCACTACTGTGAAGTCTGTGGAAAGACCCTTTGTGTTATTAAGAAACTGGAACACAGACAGAGCTATATTTGTTTTTATGACCAAGCAAGACTCAAAAAATAGAATGGAATGTCCCAGAGACTGACTGGTCCTCTCTGTGCCTCTTAATAAGGATCCCAGGATAAAACAAAAGAGGTGCTCAGAATGCCAGTGTACTCTTGGTTTCAGAGTAGCAGCCATGTTAGTCTGTATCCGCAAAAAGAAAAGGAGGACTTGTGGCACCTTAGAGACTAACAAGTTTATTTGAGCATAAGCATCCAAGAAGAGAGCTGTAGCTCACGAAAGCTTATGCTCAAATAAACTTGTTAGTCTCTAAGGGGCCACAAGTCCTCCTTTTCTTTTTAGTGTACTCTAGGATTGCTATCTATGCTTTGAAATGTCTTCTCGGTAGAGTTCTCCTTTTGGGGGAGGGCTGTTAAGGTTAATTGACAGTTCGCTCCACTTCATGTAAGCAGTCTGTGTGCTGTTAAAACTATCACACAATCACTGCGCTCTCAAATGAACTCACACAGGAAAATGATAAAAGACAAACACCCTGTCAGCTGTGGGTGAACACTTTTCACAGAAAAAAGAAAAGGAGTACTTGTGGCACCTTAGAGACTAAGATTTATTTGAGCATACACTTTCGTGAGCTAGCTGTAGCTCACGAAAGCTTATGCTCAAATAAATTTGTTAGTCTCTAAGGTGCCACAAGTACTCCTTTTCTTTTTGCGGATACAGACTAACACGGCTGCTACTCTGAAACTTTTCACCGAGTGATCACTCTATGTATGGCCTTTCAGCCCTCAACCTCAAAGGAAACCTGCACAACGCTCTCAAAAGATGAGCCTGGCAGCTTAAATTCATAACTCTTGTCAAGGTTCCTTCCCCACTCTGAACTCTAGGGTACAGATGTGCGGACCTGCATGAAAGACCCCCTAAGCTTATTCTTACCGGCTTAGGTTAAAAACTTCCTCAAGGTACAAACTTTGCCTGGTCCTTGAACCCTATGCTGCCACCACCAAACGTGTTAAACAAAGAACAGGGAAAGAGCCCATTTGGAGACATCTTCCCCCCAAAATATCCCCCCAAGCCCTACACCCCCTTTCCTGGGGAAGGCTTGATAAAAATCCTCACCAATTTGCATAGGTGAACACAGACCCAAGCTCTTGGATCTTAAGAACAATGAAAAAGCAATCAGGATCTTAAAAGAAGAATTTTAATTAAAGAAAAAGTAAAAGAATCATCTCTGTAAAATCAGGATGGTAAATACTTTACAGGGTAATCAGATTCAAAACATAGAGAATGCCTCTTGGCAAAACCTTAAGTTACAAAAAGACACAAAAACAGGAATATACATTCCATTCAGCACAGCTTATTTACCAGCCATTTAAACAAAAGGAAATCTAACGCATTTCTAGCTAGATTACTTACTAACAAGTTTTAATACTCCATTCCTGTTTTGATCCCGGCAACAGCATCACACAGACAGACAGAACCTTTGTTCCCCCAACCCCCGCTCCAGCTTCGAAAGTATCTTGTCTCCTCATTGGTCATTTGGGTCAGGTGCCAGCCAGGTTAGCTGCGCTTCTTAACCCTTTACAGGTGAAAGGGTTTTGCCTCTGGCCAGGAGGGATTTTATAGCTCTGTATACAGAAAGGTGGTAACCCTTCCCTTTATATTTATGACAAACTCTGTTAGACACTAAAAATTATGGACTGAACAGAGACACTGGATTTGTGGCTTATTACAACCATCTGTAACCCATTAACTCCTTCTTTTCATCCTATGACTACAGAGGTGTTAACAGGCTACTCTATCTGGAATGGTATCTTAAAATATGTGCCAATTACTTATGCTAAACAATCTGTTCCACCTTGCATTTAGCTGTGATGCTGGGAGCCACCTTTCTCAGACCTGAAGAAGAGCTCTGTGTGGCTGGAAAACTTGTCTCTCTCTCCAACAGAGGTTGGTTCAATATAAGATATTACCTCACCCACCTTGTCTCTTTAGCATTGAAAACAACAGTTCTTTATGACCAGATAGTCATGATATACATGTGTATTGCTTCTTTAAATACCCTTAATGAATTGCAGGTCTGCAGACCGAGGAGATTCCTCTCCTTTGCATCCTAGAAACAAGGCTAAGGGAGATAGGGGTCATGTTCTATTGAAAATTATTTAACTTTGCAAAAAGAAAAGGACTACTTGTGCCACCTTAGAGACTAACAAAATTTATTTGAGCATAAGCTTTTGTGAGCTACAGCTCACTTCATCGGATGAAATTACTCAGTACTTTGGTTTTAAAGATTAAAAGTTTAAAATATACACTCACAATGTGTTTAAAAGTAAGTTTAGTTTTGTGACTATAACAGACCAGGAACAACTTAGTAAACATTTGTGCTACTAACCTAAACAGAACAATACACACTACAGCAAGCAGAAATTTGGAAAGGATACACGAAAAGTACCAAGTGGCATGCTGAAACTGTAACAGAGTCTGAAAAATCTATCCTGATCAAATGGGAATACAGAACAAAGAAGTTTTTGATCACTCTACTTAACCCTTTATAATAATGAAAGACAATGTGGATGAACTTTAACTGTACAAATCTGCTCCATGTACACCACACAATGAATTACATTTGAACACATCTCTGTATTTTTTTAAAATAAAACTTTTTTTTTTTGGTCTTAAAATAATTATTTTCCCCCGGCCTTCAATCTTGCCTTGAGCCCAGGGTTTGCCAACCTATTAATAAGATCTGCAAAACATTCACGATTTCAAAATAAAAATTGTGTGCCGTGTAAGTTCCAAAAACATCGGTGAGG
Organism: Lepidochelys olivacea; assembly: GCF_965140295.1. Taxonomy (NCBI): domain Eukaryota; kingdom Metazoa; phylum Chordata; order Testudines; family Cheloniidae; genus Lepidochelys; species Lepidochelys olivacea. The sequence continues at coordinate 175,793,871 of NC_140413.1, read as the reverse complement.
GAGAGGTGAGGCATTCATGGGTTCAACAGCAAGGCTCCAGACATTTATTATTATTAGATTGGTCCCTCAGATAGATATATGTCATTGTCCTGGGTTAATTCTGCCTCATTTTTCTCCACCATACCAACAGTAATTTTGCCCTGTGCCAGGTGGCTTCCTCTTATGACTGGGTCCTTTTATAGACTTTCGCTTTCCGGGACAATGTAGAGTCTGACAGACCAGGAGTCCAATGACACAGCAAAGGCACAATAATTCCAGGCTTCTGCAGAGCCCTGACCCTTTTGTTCTCAGGTGTTTTGCTATTTCCCCCCATGGGGTGGGGTAGGGGAATCCAGTTCTGCCCACTCTTCTGGGTTCCAGCTCAGGGACTCTGTTAAGCAGTTGGGACCGACTCCTCACAATCCCTTACTACTTCCTACCTTGCCTATCTTATAGGTGTTTCCAGACTCCTTTTCTCTGATTCTCCCTCCTTGGCAGTTTGACTTCCTGCCAGTCTGTTGCTACTGGAGTCTCCCCTCAGTATTCTCTCTGGCAGCCACCCCTGTATCTGCACCCTCTTTACCCCCAGCTGTTGCTGGCCCAGCAATTAACCACAACCAAGGAGATAGTTAGCCTCCCTGTTAACCCCTTAGTGGCTGTTGTAGGATGCGGTCTATATACCTCATGGTAGTAATGAATACAGGCAGCATTTTTAAAAAGAGTTGAAGAACAGAAGGCCTCAGCTGCACAATGCCCAGACAGTAAAAGCCTCGGACTAGGCTAAACCACTGATTCAGATTTTTTGCAGGGCAGAGGACATAATACTCTTCTCCCTCCCTTTGTCTTGTCAATTTAGATTGTAAGGTCTTCAAGGCATGGACTGTCTCTTAGGGCTGGTCTTCACTACCAGGGAGATCGACACTGCTGCAATCAATGCAGCGGGGGTCGATTTAGCGGGTCTAGTGAAGACCCGCTAAATCAACAATAGAGTGCTCTCCAGTCGACTCCAGTACCAGCTCTCACAGAAGAGTAAGGTAAGTCGACCAGAGAGCATCTCCCATCAGTGCAGAGAAGTGAAGACACTGGAATAAGTCGACCTAAGCTATGTCGACTCCAGCTACATTATTCACATAGCTAGAGTAGCGTAACTTAGGTCAACATACCCCGGTAGTGAAGACAAGCCCTCACACTGTGTTTTCACAGTGCCTGGCATAATGATCGCTGTCAGCGTCACTAGGTGCTATCAAAATATAAATTATTAATAGGGCTGTCAATTAATCACAGTTAACTCAAGAGATTAACTCAAAACAAATTAACTCGATTTAAAAAATCGATCGCAATTAATCACAGTTTTAATCGCACTGTTACACAATAATAGAATACCGATTCTAATTTATTATAAATATTTTTCGATGTTTTTCTACATTCTCAAATATACTGACTTCAATTGAAACACAGAATACAAAGTGTACAGTGCTCACTTTATATTTTTATTACAAATATTTGCACTGTAAAAGTTAAAAAATAGTATTTTTAATTTACCTCATACAAACACTGTAGTGCAATCTCTTTATCATGAAAAATGCAACTTACAAATATAGATTTTTTTTTTTTAACATAACTGCACTCAAAAACAAAACAAATGTAAAATTTTAGAGCAGGGGTCGGCAACCTTCGGCACGCAGCATATCAGGGTAATCTGTTAGCGGGCCACGAGACATTTTGCTGACGTTGACGACACCCAGTTGCCGCGGTTCACTATTCCCGGCTAATGGGAGCTGCGGGAAGTGGTAGTCAGCACATCCCTGCAGCCAGCGGCTTCCCGCAGCTCCCACTGGCTGGGAGCTGCGAAACATGGCCACTGTGGGGGGCTGTGACTGTGGACGGTCAACGTAAACAAAATGTCTCGCAGCCCACCAGCAGATTACCCTGATGGGCCACGTGCTGAAGTTTGCCGACCCCTGCTTTAGAGCCTACAAGTCCACTAAGTCCTACTTCTTGTTCAGCCAATGGCTAAGACAAACAAGTTTGTTTACATTTACAGGAGATAATGTTGCCTGCTACTTATTTACTATGTCACCAGAAAGTGAGAACAGGTGTTCGCATGGCACTGTTGTAGTGGGTGTTGCAAGGCATTTACATGCCAGATATTCCAAACATTCGTATGCCCCTTCATGCTTCGACTTGTAGATTACGCTATCTTTATTTACAGTGCAAATATTTGTAATCGAAAATAATATAAAGTGAGGACTCCACACTTTGTATTCTGCGTTGTAATTGTAATTAATATATTTTAAAATGTAGAAAAACTCCAAAAATATTTATAATACATTTAAATTGGTATTATTATTGTTTAATGGTGCAATTAAAACTGTGATTAATCACGATTATTATTTTTAATCGTTCAACAGCCCTAATTATAAATAATAATTGCAACAAAAGAGTCTTTGACCAGGCTCTGGGTTTTCCAGTCACAGATACACTAGTGTGGTGTGCAGAAGGGAACTACCCAAGCTGCAGTTGTTAGAGACTGGGGTACTATGGCATGCAGAATATTTTTGGGGTATTGTGTGAGAACATTCAGTAATGCAAACTCTTTAAAGACAGAGGAGCTCAGGTTCCCTCACCATTAGCATCCAAAAACTGCTGAGTACAGAAAAGGTACAAGACATTGGTCATCACCCCACCCAGTTATGTCCAGCATTTTATTTCCAGATGAAAATAAATTACTCTCAGGCAAACTGCAACTATTGAGGGCGGGGGGGGGAGAATCAGCGCATGGGGCATAGCCCAAAACTTCAGGGCAACTACAGGAAGGGGGATGGAGAAAGCAGCCAAAAATGGCAGCACTAAAAAGTGCTACCACTAGTTTCACAAGGATTCTACAGGTGTCGGAGGAGCAGCCGTGTTAGTCTGTATTCGCAAAAAGAAAAGGAGGACTCGCGGCACCTTAGAGACCAACCAATTGATTTGAGCCTAAGCTTTCGTGAGCTACAGCTCACTTCATCGGACGCATACTGTGGAAAGTACAGAAGATGTTCTTATACATACAAACCATGAAAAAATGGGTGTTTATCACTACAAAAGGTTTTCTCTCCCCCCACCCCACTCTCCTGCTGGTAATAGCTTATCTAAAGTGATCACTCTCCTTACAATGTGTATGATAATCAAGATGGGCCATTTCCAGCACAAATCCAGATTTTCTCCCCACCCACCCCACACACAGGAGAGTGGGTTTGTGGGGAGAAAACCTGGATTTGTGCTGGAAATGGCCCAACTTGATTATCATACACATTGTAAGGAGAGTGATCACTTGAGATAAGCTATTACCAGCAGGAGAGTGGGGTGGGGGGAGAGAAAACCTTTTGTAGTGGTAAACACCCATTTTTTCATGGTTTGTATGTATAAGAACATCTTCTGCATTTTCCACAGTATGCGTCTGATGAAGTGAGCTGTAGCTCACGAAAGCTTATGCTCAAATCAACTGGTTAGTCTCTAAGGTGCCAGAAGTACTCCTAAGGATTCTATACTTGCTCCTGTGAACCACCCACTAGTGGATTTTCTCTTTACAGCAGAAATCTGTAAGGATGGTCCAGTTGGTGTTCCAAGCAGTCACACACCAAGAAATAACTTGCATCTCACAGTACTTTTTCATCTTCCTTTAAGGTATGACAAAGACATTCCAAAGGCTCCCAAGAGCTCAATATCACATTATTAAAGATAGTGCTTTCCTCCAGCTCCAAAGCCAGTCAGAGAAGCAAGTTAGGGCACATGCCCGTCTACCTCCTCCTGGCCTCCCTACATACTTCCTACACAGTCTCTCCCTGCTGTTGGCTTATATCCTCCACCTCTGGGAATAAAGTGCATGCTGCCAATTAGGCTTGTTAACATTCCCCCAAGGAACTCCTGCTGTTCTATTAAGCCTAATTGTTGGATTGCTGGCAACAGCTGTGGGACGTCTGGTTGCCTGGGACAGAGTTTTAACTCCTTGCTTCCCAGGTATTGCATGGGGTTTATCCACCCCCATCAAAGTATGTAACACATTAACACTTTCTCCATTCCTGTTAAAGTTTAAAACAAAAACAAAAAAAAGACAGGCTCATGCCCATGCCAGGGAAAATGCTCTTGAATCCAATGTCCAAACCAGTAAATCCAGAGCAAATATAGAATAATTCCCAATTACAACAGCCTAATACATCTATAACATAATCTGAAATTCAGTGCTTTATTCTGCCATGTAAACAAAGCCTTCAGAATTGCACATGTTAAATCAGTCATTATCTTCCGTAGATCAACTATCTGCTTCTTTAATCCAGAACAAAATTTATAGATATATTCTTGATGTTTCACAGCCACAGTATTACTTTTAGGTTTTGCTGTTCCCATAAAACATTCTTTGGAATATTATTTAGCAATAACATTTTTCAATTTTCAACCCAATGGTTTCATTTCCCTAGAGACTCTGGGGGAAAAAGTGCCTTCAGATAGAAAACTGTTTGGCTCTTAAATTCACATCTTAAATTCAATAGGCCCAGCTCTCTCATCAATATCCACTAATTTCTATGCTGCAAAAGTCCCATACAAATCTACAAACCCTGCAAAATGTATTACTGAACCCAGCCCAAAGTTGCCCCAAAAGCGTATGTTAAGCTGGTTCATAATACCAGCGTGTCTATTATGTACTGATGAGGTATCTCATTTGTGGCCCTTTAATCCTGCAATTTTTCATAGTACTAATCCATCCAGGAGTGACCATTCATACCCTATGTTCACATGTGAGTCTAAGCTCTCCTTCAAATCCTTCTTTTGTTTTGTCTTTTTCAAATTCCCTCTTGCCCTTCCACAAGTTTTCTAATTTCTTCACAGCTTTGTTCTGACAAGAAATACCAGACTCAGTTCTTTTTCACATAGTGTTTATTCTTCTCTGCTTCATTTGAATAACTGACTTGCTTATGGCACTCCCTGAGAATCAGCCAGGAAAGGAAATACTGCGTTTGCAGTCCTCGAGGCATTATTAAATTGGATACTTAGTTCCAGAAACCAATAGGATGGCTTCCAGATTTATCACTTTAAATGAGAAATTTTATATGGGAATATAAAATGCAAAGATATATAAAACTGGTTCCAATAGGAAGCAATTGTCTCTCACAGAATGACCACACTTTTCATTTATTTTCACTTTTCAACTGCTCTGCACTTCACTCTGGGTTTTACATTCCAGCCAGAAGCCTCATTATTGATTATATTTCTGAAGAGGTTAAAATACCATTATTGCTTTCCATAAGCTCCAACCTACAATATACATTATGAAAATTACAACTGCCCTTTTGATGAATTCAGACTTCATAGAAGAATTTATAGTGAGTTAACACTGCTTTTCTGTCCAAATGAATAGATACATCTTACATACCATGAAAGTTTAAAATATGAATTAATCTAATAATCAAGACTCCATATGTTTCTAGTTACCTTGTGATGTATCATACGATACCCTGCTATAGCTCATAGTAATTCCATAGAATAATTCCATATTTCTAAGCACAAAACCATTATTATGACAGGTCACAGTATCTTGTCATATAACAAGAACATGCTGTGTTTACATACAGAGACCATCTCTGAATCTTTATTACAAATCTCTAGCTAAGGAATTATACCACGCCCATGGTGTCTCAGCACCACCTTTAATCCAGCTGCATGAAATGCGAAACCCAGATCTAAAGGATCACCATCATGTCCTTCTTCCCCACCAAAGACCACCCCTCATTAACTTTAATGGGCATTTCATGAAGCCCTATTTCCTGACATTTACTGAGTGGAAGAAATACTTCTGGAAAACATTCCAAGAGATGACAGAGGTGCTTAATGGGCTCAGGAGAAAAAATCACTCCTAATCACATCCTACTCAATGCAGGTCAGTTTGCTATCCCCACGGAGCGCACGTGTACTGTGTGTTACCAAGAAAAAGCCAACAGGATTTATTTATAGGGTGAAATTCTGTCCTTACCTGCATCCAAAGCAATCTCAGTGACAACCACTGACTTTAGCAGGGTAGCATGGATATAACTGACTGCAGAATTATAGTTAGAATTTCTACTGAAGCAACCAAACTTTACTTTTCCTAAACTGCTCCTGAGGACCAAAAAGAAAAAACATATAGAGTATATGTATTTTTTGGGTTGAGAAGGAGGACTCTCTCTCTTTACCAGCCCATCCAATTCTCCCTAGCCAGGCCAGACCTAACATGAAGCCAAGTAGCAATAGGTTCTATGGTGTGTTTCACTTTTTATGTTATTACTAGCATGCAATAGCTCATTTTTATCCTCTTTCCCCCTGCCTCTCCTTCTCTAACATATGGTCACTTATGCTGTGCTCTCCCTTTAGGTGAGAGGGTGGGCATACAGCCAATCACTGAGACTTTAGACTTGTGTGTCTATGTAGAAAACTAGAGAATGACCTCCTACCTGGAAGTCCTTCACTTTAAGTCCCTCCTACAGTACGTTCTGTTCCACTCTAGTACCTGGAGGATCAAGAACTCCAAGAGTTCAACTCAACCTACAATTGTCAGCATCAGTCACCGTGAGGGATACATTTTCACGAGAAAGGCACAAATTGTCAAACATGCACAATATGCAGGTTATCAGGGATCAAACTCAGTTCCCACTGGATGGCTGATAGGTCGCCTATGGGAAATATATTGGTGGGCTCAGCGAGTTCCCAGTGGACAAGTGTCCATATCACAAAAGTCACCACCACAGCTGACTAACTGGCAGTCTTTTCATAAATCACAGCATGGAAGTCCAGAATGTGATGGGTCACAGAAACTGAGAGCTTGTCTACATTAGGGATTTGTGCACCAATGCAGCATTTCAATGTAGATGTGCAACACTAGTATACATTGGTGAAAAGTGGGAGTAGGGATACAGAGAGTAGAGCATGGGAGGGGTGTGTGTACTGAAAGAGGAGTAGAGAGATTCCTCGTATACAACCACTAGAGACAAGGGGTGATTTAGGGTTAGGTGCCTGGAAGGAGACAGAACTGGTGTCTGGGATGGGGGAGAGGACAAGGAGGAGGTGGCCATGGGACAAGAGGGGAGAGGAGATTGTAGTTAGTTGGGGGGAAGAGGGCATTGATAGTCAGGGGGAGGAGTTTCAGGCCTAAGGTGTAGCAGAAAGAGGTAGTGCTGGAGTCTGCAGGGGGCAAAACAGGCGAGCTCACAGTGCCGTGAGGCAGAGAAGCCCTGTTCAGTCACCTGGTCAGCCAACTGAGAGTGAGAGGAGGTATCTCCAAATGTCATCTTATCATCATCACAGTCAAGGCCCTCTTCTGCTAGTCACTCTATATGCATAAAATGGGAAGATGGTCCTTGGCCTAGAGAGCTCCCTCTCTAAGCATAAGAACAGGCCTAACTACAAACCAACTCCCTTGATTCCCAGTCCCATTCCCTATCCCTTCAACCACGATTCCTCCACTGGAGGGATGATCCAAGAGATCCATACCAAGACTACTTGCTATGAATCTGTTACTTAATCAACTCCTAGATTAGAATTTTAATCCAGTTTTAATCAACTCCTAGATTAGAATCACAATCACTACACTGGATTTTCTCATAGGCATATGAAAATCTTCCCTTGAAGCAATTATGTATTGTTTCTTTATTTGTTAGTATTAGCTGCAAACAGAGTTATAAGTAATTTCTTCCAACCCTTCCCTACAATACTTTAACTGATTTGAAAGACCAAGCCTTTTCCTCGCTAATTCATTATTCATAGAAGAACGAGACAGAGGATGCGGGTTTCAATTTATTTCTGCTGAACAACAAATCTTGTGCTGGTTTTCAGAAGGGTCCATAAGAGCAATTATAATGAGAAAAAAAGTCAATTGCTGAAAGGTAGGTGGAGAGCTTAAAAGGCCCATTATTCAGAAAGCAATAACACTGCTGCCTAAAAGGAATTCTACAATGATGTAATCACCTTTGCCGAGATGAAGTTGTAACAGCTGCAGCATATGTGAACTTTTCAGACATGTTCTTGTGCAGGTAGACCTAATATATCTCCCGCACAGGAAAGAGGTGAAGGGGTAGCAGCAAGTAAGGGAGAGTACACAGCAAATGCTGTTCCATTTTCTTTCCTTATAAGGCCTGAGTCAATCCACATGCAGCAAGAAAAGCCCTGAAAACTTACCAACCATGGCTCTGTGGAAGTTTCTGCACTGTAGGGTCCTAACATCATCTCTTGATGAATCCAGCCCTAAGTGTTCTGCATGCCAGTATTTGAAAATGTTACTAAAAAGATAGTTCATTGGAGTTCAGATCACATTTCCTTAGCATCTCTGCATAGGTTTTCTTTTATCAGACATACCTATGGAGATATATCGTACACCTGAGAACTGGAACATTTAGACTGTATTGTGTAGGTTGGACGTTTTGTGAATGAAACAACTAAGGAATTTTCTATTTGTACCATAACGTACAAGTGTTACAGAAAAAAAAAAAAGCTGTGCTATTGAGATGTAATGATCAAGAGGTATTAATAATCCTTTACAAAAACTGTATTTTACAGTTTTGCAAAACAACCCTAGAGATCACATTCATTTATTATTTCCCAGGATAAAAGTGGATGGTGAAAAGGTCCGCCCTCATCACAGTAGCTAACTACAGATACATCTGACACAAAACCATATACAGAACCTCCCAGAACAGTGCCAGAAATAATACTCTTTTCTTGCATTTTCATCTGTTGGAAGGGAGGAAAAGCGAAACAGCAGGGAGGCAAATTCACAGCTACTGGAGTGAAGAATAGAAGAACCGAGTTAACTAACCGAGCCAGCTAACATTTGGACGCAATTATTCCAACAAGTATAGGCACCACTGTGTACAATTTGGTGGGAATCCAAAATGATCATGTGGGGCTGATTCTGAAATGTATTCCATTTCACATGGAATGTCACAGTGCATGGTATTATAATCAGTCAGCATAAGTTACTCTGTCCTATGAATAAGTCATTAAGAGTGGGAATAACCAAGCTTGTTTAAAACCTGTGCAAAGATATCATTACTACATTATTGTGCAGACTGCCTTTTTAAATACATGGAAAATACATTTTGTAAATAAAGCTTTTTCTAGTGTTCATTTTTTAGCTTTATGGAAAATAACTTCACACAGGGAGAAATACCAAACAGGCTTGTTACAGGAAATTCAGTTCTCTTTACCAGGCACTCGTAAGTATGATCCATCAGTAGTTCTATTTACAAAAATGAAGAGAAATTAGGGTTTGTTTGTTTTTTAAAAAAATCATTAATGTGGTGGTTTAAGACAAGTAACTTCAAGTTAAACCGAAAGGCTCAAAAGGAAAGGATGGGGGGCAGCCCATCAAGCCCTTTCACATTAGCACTGAGCTCCTCAGCTGGTGCAACCTGGCATAGCTCAGCTGACTTTGAGACAGCTAAGTTACATTACACCGTCTAAGGAGCTGACCCCAACACTTTACAACACTGCTGATTTGTAACTTTTAAAAATCAAGCATCAGATCCAGACAAGGGAAGATTTCCTTCACTGAAAATAAATTAGTTCATTTTGTAGATCAATTAAAGTTGGTTAATTTAACACTAATTGTAATTTATCTCAAAATACTTATTGACTGATGCTGCAATATGGCAAACTTCAGAGACCTGTTCAAAAGAAAAGCATGTAGGTTTATTTCCAAAAAGGTGCCAAGATCCACATGCTGCTAAGAAAAGCTCCAGCCTTCTCCCATCTTTCAAATCCAGCCTCAAAATGCACTTATTCAGCAAAGGATTATCAATGTCAACGCCCACCCTCTGAAGTGCAAAAATTCCCTCTGAATACTATATTCTGATTACTCCCACAGCTCCCACACCACAAATATTAAGAAAGAAGCTGTGGAAGCTGGCAGACCTTCTGTGTTATTGGCTTACCAATGACAAGTAGTATACAGTGATTGTTGTTACTTGTTTTCAGAGTAACAGCCGTGTTAGTCTGTATTTGGAAAAAGAAAAGGAGTACTTGTGGCACCTTAGAGACTAACCAATTGATTTGAGCATAAGCTTTCATGAGCTACAGCTCACTTCATCGGATGCATACTGTGGAAAGTACAGAAGACGTTTTTATACACACAAACCATGAAAAAATTGGTGATTATCACTACAAAAGGTTTTCTCTCCCCCCACCCCACTCTCCTGCTGGTAATAGCTTATGTAAAGTGATCACTCTCCTTACAATGTGTATGATAATCAAGGTGGGCCATTTCCAGCACAAATCCAGGTTTTCTCCCCCGCCCTCAAAAAAAATAATACTCTCCTGTTGGTAATAGCTTATCTAAAGTGATCACTCTCCTTACAATGTGTATGATAATCAAGGTGGGCCATTTCTAGCACAAATCCAGGGTTTAACAAGAACGTCTGAGGAAGGGGGGGAGGGGGTTAGGAAAAAACAAGGGGAAATAGGTTACCTTGCATAATGACTTAGACACTCCCAGTCTCTATTCAAGCCTAAGTTAATTGTATCCAATTTGCAAATGAATTCCAATTCAGCAGTCTCTCGCTGGAGTCTGGATTTGAAGTTTTTCTGTTGTAATATCGCAACTTTCATGTCTGTAATCGCGTGACCAGAGAGATTGAAGTGTTCTCCGACTGGTTTATGAATGTTATAATTCTTGACGTCTGATTTGTGTCCATTTATTCTTTTACGTAGAGACTGTCCAGTTTGACCAATGTACATGGCAGAGGGGCATTGCTGGCACATGATGGCATATATCACATTGGTAAATGTGCAGGTGTGACTCTCAGGATATTAGAGAGATAAGGTGGGGGAGGTAATATCTCTTATTGGACCAACTTCTGGACTAAATTCCTCTTCAAGAAGAGCTCTGTGTAGTGTGAAAGTTTGTCTCTCTCACCAACAAAAGTCAGTCCAACTAACGATATTGGACCCTCCCACCTTGTCTTTAAAGTATCATAAAGGCAACTATAAAGATCGGTATTCTGCACATCATGAACCAGGATAGCCACATATGCACCTGAAATCTCAGGGTGTGCATGTGCCCTTGCATTCTGTGATCAGGAATGGGAAGTTGTGAAAGCTTCAGGTGGGTGCCTGACTTCTGCCAGCCTCCCACGCATTCCGGAGTTTTCATGTTCCATTATTCCAATCTTCAGACTCCTCCTAACTTTGATGATCCCCTTGGCAAGTTCTTTTCTCTAGCAGAGTCGAGTTGGTGCATGCTGCCCTAAGCCTACATGTCTCAATGCTCAACATAATCAGATTTTACAGAAAATACATTCCCTGCCCCCAGGAGGAGCCTCAGAGCAAAGGAACAAAAAAATGTAAATAGTAGGAGTGTGTACAAGACATACACAAACACGCATGAGGCTTGAAATGACGGTCTTTCCTCTTGCATGGGGATTACTGAAGGTCAGGAGCCTCACGTTACAAGTCACAGAGTTGGAATTTTCAGGAAGACACAAAATAGAAGGTAGTCCTAAGCCAGTTTGTAGGGGAAAGGTGGTGGAACCCAGAAGCCTGGGAGATAAAGGCATGGGGAACTCAGAAATTTGCAAGGAAATGGTGAAGAGGGAATGGATGTCCATAAATATTTCAGATGTAGAATAATATATTAAAGCTCAAAGCATGTGTTCTTTGAATTCAAGTTTTGAACAGTGTGATATTTATGCTATTGATCCACATCTTCACTGATTTCCAGGAGTTCCATGGAGCTCCCCATCCAAGAGTACTCAAGGAGATTAACAGTAAAAATACCATAATACTTAAACAATACTGGAATATACACTATAGAACATAACAGTAAAATGCCATGATGAAAGCCATTTACAGAGAATCCCATGATATAAAGGACGCTTCCTCTTATCCAGTTTCCTTTCATTGTATTTCAGTGGAACAAAAATTCTATAGTGAACAGGCACTTGGCAACAGATTATTTTAATAAATACATCACATTAACCTTTGAAAATGCATTCTGCCCTTCAATTATAAATGCAAAAATAACACTCCGCATGATATAGGAGATAAGATTTAAATGCATTTGTTTTTTCTTCAATCTGTTTTTCATACTTTCCTCATGATTTCAACACCGTTCTTTCTCTCCTTGATAGTATCCACCCAAGATAAATATGTGTTTACTAAGATGTCAGCACCACATTCTGCTATACTGCATACATTTTAATCATAATTTAAATGACTGATACATTGTAGTCTGAGGAAGATTTCATGATTCTGGTTGGCCTTACTCATTCAAGTATCCTTACTGTAACAAGAGTACAATGAGACTACTCAAGAGTAGAGATTATTGACAAAAGGAGACTTTGCAGGATCAAGATTCATAACTGTAGATTTTCCTTTGTTTCTTAGGCTTACTGTATTTACATTATGATTCTCTCCAGACAAAAATCTAAGAGCAGTTCTGTGTGTTTTATGAATTTCCTCCAAGACATATAGTTCAGTACCGCTTTGAGGATCCACTCTTGTAATCAAAGAAGTGTTCTCTGTTGTCCTGCTTCTGCATCTCAGGCGTTTTATTAAAGCTGCCCTTTGTCATCACATGACCATGAATACACAGTAATTCTGACTATTAGATTTCTAGTAGCATGCAGACCAAAATGGGAAGGGGGGGAAACAATAAATAAGTCAGACTATAGCGTTATGAAAGGAGCGTTGTATACATGGAGGAAAAACACCAGAACCTCTAAAAATATGGAATTCCTTATCTTTTACAAGAAGAAATGTATTACGTTTTAGGAGCTTTAAAGGGACACCCAGTTCAAATTATAACCAAACATCAGGTTGTTAAAATAAAGGATTTTAGGCCCGAAATTTGAGATTAAGAAGATGTATCAGAGCAAGTCCACCTCTCGGACAATGCAGGGTATGGTTCCCTAATGGAAGCATTAGATATTAAACTGATATTACAATCACCAAAAGAAAAAGTGATTAAAAAGAATACAGTAATATGAACAAAGGAACTTGTATTAGTTCAATGAAAACTGTTTCCAAGTTTCTACATTCTCCTCTGAATTCAAATACACAAATGTGCTAGCACTGAAGAAAAAAATAATGTGTAATTGACTAGGCTATGTTAAGTTATTGTCTAAATTGAATGAAAGGCAAAAAATAAAAAAGTTGCAATATTTAAATGCAAATTGGGCTTTTAAAATTCTTATAGTTTAAATAAGCCACAAGTATGAACAATACAGGCCTGTCCTCCCCCCAGCCTCACACAACTATGTCCCTTACCAAGCCTCCAAGCTTCCAATATTTCTGAATTTTGAAAAAGGCTGTAATTCTGGGTCAGATTCTGCACCCCTTACTCGTGTTATGTAGTGTCTTACTCTGCAAACAATCCCACTCAGTGGGGCTAGTGGCAGTGCCAGGAACAACTCACAGTTGTGGTGGCAGAATCAGGCCCTGAGAAAGTTGATAGACTGTAAAGGAAATGTACTTATAATCAGATGCCAATGGGATGTATCATATGATACAGGAAGTACAATATAATTAGCTACTGTGTAGCTGCAGTAATTGTTCCTGTTTACATGATTTCTAAACTTTTCATTAGCTGTTTGAAGGATAACTGTAAACTGCAATTCTAGATAACAGAAGACTGTCTCTGTAGGTAAATAATGGCTACGATAGGGATTAGTGTATACAGATATTACTAAACATGGATCACTGCGGTAGATTTCATAAGATAGATTTCTTTTTTTCCTGAATACGGAGGATATATTTTGGGGTACGGAGAGGGACCTACACGGTTCCTCAAATTACTACTGGTCCCAGGTGGTCCCAGTCCTGCAATCAGATCCAAATTTGCAGAGCCTTATGCCCACACAGACTCCATTGAAGACCCACAGGCAAGGGTCCATCCATGCAGATTCAATTGCAGGATCAAGGCCTTATCTTCTTAGACCATGCAGTACAAAAATACAAATATTTTATATAAAGTCTCTATTTTCCCTGAAGCCAAAAAATTACTGTTTGGTTAGAAGAATAAAATAACAGCTCAATTTTTAAGTAGCACATCTGTGAAGCTGAATTATAACCTCCATCATGGTTGGATACTTCCACTATACACAACCAACTCTCCAGGGCATATCTTCTACTCAGTTCCTACTCTTAGTGATAAAGTGGAGTGGAGAGGCCAGCTGATAAATACTCTTGCATCAACACATCCAGAAAGCGTTGGCAGCTCTTTTGGGGGATAACTCCGAAAAAATCCAGATACAGTTGATGTAGAAAAAATATCTTGTTTTATTAACACAGATTATTAGTCTGCTTCTTCATGCAGTACTGTTATAAAGGAATGTTCACAAAAAGCTACCAGAGAAAACTATGGAAAAGCAAATAACACAAGTGTGGAAACCCTCTCCTCCCCTCTATCCCCTGCCCATTTTTCCCCTACAGAGTTTTTCCACTGGAAAAAAGATTAAATAATGGTTAAAGAAGATACGACTTGAACAATTCAGCTTTATTTTTATTTGTTAAGTTATGTACAATTCTAACAGTACAAGTGTTTCTTTTTTTCCCCTTCAGTTAACATAATTTTCAGACTAAATGCTAGTTCTCCTTTAATTGTCCCCATAACAAGATCACTTTCTTCAGTGAAAAAGATCATTAGGGCCAGTTTTTTTCTACATGCCTTATTCACCCTTTTTTAAATGACCTGGCTGGCAGAGAATAACACTTTTTTATTGCACCTGCTCTTTATCAGGGAGATGGTTTTCAGGGGAGAAGGCTGGAGAGAGGGGGGTTAGCATCTATCGCAATAATCGAAGTTTGATTTCAAAAGGAATACTATACTAAGGCTAAATTTAGCTACCTCTTTCAAACCTCTGAATGATCACTACCTGAAAATCCACAAAAAACATTATTCCAGATCAACGCATGCACTCATTTCCCTAGCTCAGCAGTTCCCAAACTTGTTCCGCCGCTTGTGCAGGGAAAGCCCCGGTGGGCCGGGCCGGTTTGTTTACCGGCTGCGTCCACAGGTTCGGCCAATTGCTGCGCCCAGTGGCTGCTGTTTGCTGTTCCAGGCCAATGGGAGCTGCTGGAAGCAGCGCGGGCCAAGGGACATACTGGCCGCCGCTTCCAGCAGCTCCCATTGGCCAGGACCAGTGAATCGAGGCCAGTGGGAGCCGCAATGGGCCGAACCTGTGGATGCGGCAGGTAAACAAACCGCCCCGGCCCACCAGAGGCTTTCCCTGCACAAGCAGTGGAACAAGTTTGGGAACCACTGCTTAGCTTGCCAAAATAGAGCAAGTTCTAGCATTTCTATGACAACATGGTCAATCAAGTTATAATTCACCTGAATGGGCATTCCCAGTGTGTATTATTCTTTACCTACAGCCAAGTGGCATTCAAAGAGATGTGAAATTCTTTCTTCTCTTGAAAAACTGCAGTATACTCTCTCCAGTCTGATCATTGCAACCCAGCACACCAATCATCAGCACAAGGGAAAAACAAATGCCATTTAGAAGATCTCAACAAACTGTACAACAGAACCGTAGTTTAAAAGTGCCAATTAGGTAAATCAAGATCCACAGTATTTTACCTGAGATATAAATAACTGATGACCAGTGCTATGGCACATTAATTATTAAGCAAAGACCGTGTGTGCAAAGCCGAACACGATAAAAAATTAAGACAACTTCTGCCCTTAAGAAGTAAGAGCGTAAGACTAGTACAAAGACAGGATGTACTGGGAAGGACAGAGGAGGAAATTATTTGCAGGTCTGATTATTATTAGACATCATAGAACAACAGAGGGTGAAATCCAGGCCGCACTAAAGTAAATGAGAATTTTGCCATTCACTTTAATGTGGCAAGGATTTCAACTAGAGTCTGTAAGAGATATTTGAACTTGGAGAAATGGGCAGCTTGGTGAACAAGATGACAGTTCAGTGCTCACAGGCAGCATCAAAGAGGGCATGGAAATGGCAGTGAGAAGGAAATGAAAAGTACCATCAAGACTTCAATGGCTGACAGAATGGAGGGGCAGCAGACACCACTGGAGCATCAGAGATGTAATGGTGTTGCCACCCTTACTTCTGCGCTGCCTTCAGAGCAGGGCAGCCGGAGAGCAGCGGCTGTTGGCCGTGCACCCAGCTCTGAAGGCAGCGCTCTGCAGCAGCAGTGCAGAAGTAAGGGGGGCAATACCAGACCATGCCATGCTTACTTCTGCGCTGCTGCCTGCAGAGCTGGGCGGCCCGAGAGTGGTGGCTGCTAGGATTACCAGGCATCTGGTTTCCTACCAGAACGCCTGGTAGAAAAGGCACCCTGGCAGCTCTGGTCAGCGCGGCAGACCAGGCTGTTAGAACTCCAGTCAGCGGTGCTTCGGGGTTAAGGCAGACTCCCTATCTGCCCTGGCTCCACACTGCCCCTGGAAGTGGCCACAGGTCCCTGCAGCTGCTAGGCACATGGGCGGCCAGGGAGGCTCCGTACACCTGAATGCTGGCTCCGCAGTTCCCATTGGCTGGGAACCACAACCAATGGAAGCTGCGTTGGTGGTGCCTGTGGGTGAGAGGGGAGCGCATGGAGCCTCCCTGGTCGCCCATGCACCATGGGGCCGCAGGGACCTTGCGGCCGCTTCCTGGGAGCTGCGGTAAGCACCGCAGGAACCCCGCACCTCCTTCTGCACCCCAACCCGTTACCCCAGCCCAGAGTCTCCTCCCGCACCCAAACTCCCTCCCAGAGCCCACAACCCCCACACATCCCAACCCCCTACCCCAGCCTTGAGCCCTCTCCTGCACCCCAAATCCCTCATCTCTGAGCCCACACCCCCAGCCGGAGCCCTCAGCCCCCACGCACTCCAACTCCCTGCCCCAGCCCAGAGCCCCGTCCTGCACCCCAAGCCCCTCATCCCTGCCCTCCCAGAGCCCACACCCCCAGCATCCCAACCCCCTGCCCCAGCCCGGATGAAAGTGAGTGATGGTGGGGGAGAGCGAACGCCAGAGGGAGGGGGGATGGAGCAAGTGGGGGCAGGGCCTCAGAGAAGGGGTGGGGCAGGGGCCAACCCTTGGTGAAGGGGCAAGGAGTGGGGCAGGGGTGTTCGGTTTTGTGCCATTAGGAAGTTGGCAACCCTAGACTGGCTGCTGACTGAGGGCCCAGCTCTGCAGGCAGCAGCGCAGAAGTAAGGGGGGCAATACCGGACCATGCCATGCTTACTTCTGCACTGCTGCGGGCGGCGGCTCTGCCTTCAGAGCTGGGTTCTGGGCCAGCAGGCACCGCTCTCTGGCTGCCCAGCTCTGAAGGCAGCGCCGCCGCCAGCAGCAGTGCAGAAGTAAGGGTAGCAGTACCCCAACCCCCACTACAATAACCTTGCGACTACCCCACAACTCCTTTTCGGGGCAGGACCGACTACAATTACAACACCGTGAAATTTCAGATTCAAATAGGTGAAACCATGACATTTATGATTTTTAAAATCCTATGACCGTGAAATTGACCAAAATGAATTGGTAGGGCCCTACTTATGGGGTGTTCTAGTCCAGGTATACATCCCTAGCCAGCATAGCATTTTCTACTGAAGGACTCTCTTTCTCTCTAATAACAATCTTGAATGTCTCGGTGTAGGCCAGATGAGCATCATATAAATGCTTCCAAGAACAACTGGAACAGCAAGTGGAAGACAAGCAACAGAGGAGCAAAGAGAGCAAAAATCGTAATTGATGGGAGACATGGAGACAATCACAGGCTGGAAAAGCACGACAGTAGAATTTGGAAGGGGAAGAGGGACATGTCAAATTTGTATAGTTCATAGACCATTTAGCTCTGCAGAAGGACAGAGACAGCAAGACAGTGATCTACCTTCCAAGAGATATAGATAAAGGGCTCTACTTGGAAAACAGACTGTTGTTGGAGGATAAACAACAACCGACAGACAGAGATCATAGCAAGCTATCAGAACTGTCATGACTGCCCCCATCAGAGTACTGCAAGGTGGAAGTAATCTTGAGTGCATGCTAGCAATTCGTTTTAATCACTGATTCATACACGCAAGAGCAGGGCCTGAGAATTAACTAAAACAATTTACTAACATATTTAGAAATATTCATGCCCTGGTTATTATGAATTTGCACTGCTAAGCACTGGAACAAGCGCTGAACCTAGGAGATTAATAAAATACTATCACTAATTCCAAGAAAAACTAATTGCTAGAGAGTTGATGCCACCCAGTTGCAATGTCAGAGGAAAAAGTGTAGGAAGGCAAAACAATAAAAATTAGAAATCAGGCTTTCTTGTCTGTTCCCCCTGCTGTCTCCCAGTTCACGATGATCTGTGATCTACTGTGCTCAGGAGCAAAGCAAAAGAGAAAAAACGTGCATCTACTGACAACACTCCGTTCTGCACCAGCTCAGCTTGCAGCTGGCACTTGAGCTATCTCTGCCCTTCATCCTAGCCCTGTCCTCTGTGCTGTGTAGCGCAATCTCATGGCACATATAATATTCTTTTTGAGGAAAAGTTTAGAGTAGTTGCTCTGATCCACCTAGAGAGATCAGGCTGAAACTGAGGAGGGCAGACCTAAAGAAGCAGGGAGAGGGAGATCAGACTGAGGTGTGTATGGAGCAAGCAGGAGAGAATTGATATAGAAGGATGTGGGGAGTTTGAGATTGACAGAAGCAGCTTAGATTGTAGACAGAAGATGGGTTACAGCTTCAATAATATTACACTCTTGTCTGCAATCAGCTTATGAGAGCAGGCTAATCCCAGAGTATTATTAGAAAACCAGTACCCTGCCAGCACGGGCAGAGCCACGACTGTCCCAGTATAAATGCAATAAGGGAAGCAGAATCTGGGGTTTTGCAAGATGAACCTCAAACATCTTGAAACTAAAAAAACCCTCAAATTAGTAAGTTCCACATAATTTCTCTATCAGCATCAGGTATCATAGGGGAGGGAGCTGCTGAACAGGAT
Organism: Lepidochelys olivacea; assembly: GCF_965140295.1. Taxonomy (NCBI): domain Eukaryota; kingdom Metazoa; phylum Chordata; order Testudines; family Cheloniidae; genus Lepidochelys; species Lepidochelys olivacea. Next base: position 175,774,950 of record NC_140413.1, on the reverse strand, counting down.
TATGTGGGTAACAACAGGCTGGCTACCCAGCTGATGGTAAACCATGGTGGAATCTGGAGGACTAGGATAGTTAAGGACAAGAAGGCTGAAAAGGGGCATTCTTGACTGAAAATAAGGTAATAAACGGTCTGTAACTGTTCCTGTTGCATATTATCTTTATAGTCAGTGGCCAAGAAGGAACAAGGCTAAGACTTCTCACATTCATGCCGCCTTCCACCTGGGGATTTCAAAGGGCTTTACAAATACAAGTTAAGCCTTTTACCCCCAAGAGGTGTTACATGATTATTCCCCCCCAAAATCTTACAGATGGGAAAATGGAAACACAAAATGGTTAAGTGACTTGCCCAAGGTCATGCAGTAATACAGTGGCAGAGCTAGAAAGAGACGACATTTCTTAACTCGCAGGCCTGTACTTTAACCCTTACTCGATGCTCCCTTCACCAGCACAGCACCAAATACTTTATTTCCCAACATTATTGTCAGATAGGGGGTCTTCTTTATTTTACTGATACGCAGGGAAGATACATACACTTAACTCCTTTTTACTGGGTGGATGGGAGAACCACACTGAAACAGAGGCAAAGGCAATATAAGACAGTAGAGAACAGAAAAAGGAGCAGAAAGAAGAAAGGGAAAACATAGTCCCTAAAGACAAGACAAAAAAATAACAATCAAGGAGCAGATGAAGATTGTCTCTTATAAACTTTTAAATACTACAGATACCAGAAAAGTGGTGAGTTCAGAGGTTCAGATAGATTTCTGAGCAAAAGAAGAAGATTCAAAACAAACGTGAGCAAAATCACAGGCACAAGTCAATTCAACAGCAGTTTTTGATTTGTATGGGGTTTTGTACTGTATCTTAGGGATAACTTAATCCCTACTGGCATGCCACTGAAGCAAATGAAGTTACATCAGGGATGAATTTGGCCTTTGATGTCTCATTTAAAGTGCAGCAGTGAAAGATCTATAACTGCAGCACATCCCTCAGGATTCTCTAGTATGCTGAAGAATAGTTTTAACCTTAAAATGGCAAAATACAGTGCAGAGGGGAAGACCACTGCAAATTAAATGGAAACACATAGTGCTGTCCCACTGAATGTCTAGATAACAGTATTCAGAAGAGAGGAGCATAAGAAGTCAAAATCTTCACTCCCACTAGGTGGCAATATTGTTTTCTTGCAATTGTACAATAGATTGAAAGCAATCAAGGGAAACAGCAATGGTTTCATGGTGTTTTCTAAAACTTAAACTATTATATTTTAAAAAGAAAAAGAGAAAAAACATCCTTGTGGTCTTAAAAAAAGCCATATATAACTATATAGTTGGCCAATGTATACACTGTGCTATAAAAACACACAATAAAATACTTAAATATAGGATATCATCTTCTTTCATATGGCTTGGGTTGGTAGCAATGACTACAAATTTACATCTAAGTTTGATAGCCAGCACATTGCCGCAGTGGTGAGATGGTGAATGAACTTCAGGCCCCCGGCAAAAGAACGAAGGGGACACTCAGATATGATGTGTTCCATCGTTTGTGCCTGGTGACCACAGTCGCATACAGGTGTTTGCCTCATTTTTCATTTAAAGACCGTTTGTCCACATCTCCCATGAGATGTCCTGATACAATTCAATCTGCACCAGTCTTTCCGATACAAATCAAAACCCAGTGGTTCCTCAGCAGCGTCAGTGATCAGCTGTTTGTTTTGAGCTGTTGAAATACTCCATCTGGCTCTCCATTGAGCCCCAGCATTGAAGCTGAGTCTTGATGAGGTTCCATAAAGGATTGCGGGATTTTAATCTCATTTTTGGCAGGTTCTGCAGGTCATCACACAGCAGGATCCTTGTGTTTGCATTGACATGGTTAAGAAAGCGAGATGTCTGAGCAGCTCTTCTAGTTGAGGCTAGATGTGCAATAGGATCGGGAGCCAGTCTAATGGAGTCGATTTGAGCGTCCCTGATACTATGCTTATAGCGTTATTGAGTTGAGTGTCAAGGAGTTTAGTCTGACTGCTGTGAGACCACACTGGCGCACAATATTCAACTGCAGAATATACCAAGGCAATTGTTACAGATCGTAAGATCCGTGGACTGGAGCCCCCTGATGTTCTGGCCAATTTTCTGATAAGCACGACACGAAACCTGACCTTATCACGGGTGTTCTTGAGGTGTTGTCGAAAGGTCAAATTCCAGTCCAGTGTAACGTCAAGATACTCTGGATCAGCCTCATGGCTGACGCACTCAGAACTGATAGATAGATAGAATTGAAAGGACACTATTAACGCGGGTAGCCCTATAAGTAGCCCTTTCACAGACAGGGTTTTCAGCTCAATCCCTCACCCTGGGTCAGCAGTTAACACTGCAGAAGCAGCACACAGAACTCTTGTGGGAGGGAACATCGCAATTTACACTCAAACAGCCCCCTCACCTCACCCCCTGTGATGTTAAGCAACAGTTTAGAGCAGCATCTAGGGACTCTAGAGGGATCTGCTTCCAGCCTCCTTAGCCAGAGGAGGGTCATGGTGAGAGCAGGCCCAGAAGCAGTAAACAGGTTAGGGGGGAAATGGAAGTATTCCCACTCTATTTAAAACACACAAACAAACAAATAAAGAAAACACCCCCCCCACATACACACACAGAGGCATTTATGAGAGACTCCATGCAATTTTGCAAATTACGTGCTAGTGAGTGGGCACAATATGCCTAACGAAAAAATATTAAGAAAAAAGTTAAGCTAGAAAACCAGCTGTTCTCCAGAGAAACAAGCATCCCAAACTAATGGTATGCTCTCTGTACAAAACTCTGCACCCCTAAATATAGTAGTCCCACTATGAAGAATTAAAAAGGCTCAGCCAGCTGCCCATCATCAAAGAAAACACTTCACCACTCAGTATCATTCACACAGCCTTAACTTTGCTTCCTACCATTTGAAAAAAATTGGCAAAGATCAAAATAAGCTACTAGCAGATGAGAGAGGAAAGATGGTCCAGTGGTTAGGACACTAGCTTAGGACTTGAGAGATCTAGATGTAAATCCCTGATCCCACTACAGACTTCCTTGTGCGACCTTGGTTAAGGCACTCTTAACTGGGAAGAGGAAGCACAATGAGGAAGGATGATATCACTTCCCTTTCTCACAGGGGTGTTGTGAAGATAAATACATTAAAGATCATGAGGCGTTCAGATACTAGACTAATGGGGGGTATATATGTATCTAAGTTACACTGAGTATATAATCCCGTTCCTCATTCAAGAGATCCACTTCCAATATACTCTGATGTTAACATTCTGCAACATTACTGACTGCAAACAAAAATAACAATTTTCTTTGCTACACAGCAATTATAGTTAAAATACAAATTTGCAAGGTCATAAAATATTAGGGTTAGAAGGAACCTCAGGAGGTCATCTAGTCCAACCCCCTGCTCAAAGCAGGGCCAATCCCCAATTTTTGCCCCAGATCCCTAAATGGCCCCTTCAAGGATTGAATTGGCAACCCTGGGTTTAGCAGGCCAATGCTCAAATCACTGAGGTAAGGTCACACTTATATAAGCCTATGACACCATGTAAATCAAGACATTCCATAACACTAAGTAGAGTGATCATTCCAGTTCTATTCTGTTTCACCAACAATCTCACTGTGATAATACTTCTCGAACTTGGAGATAATGTAATAAGCCTTGCTATAATATACTATTCAAGGTCAAGATACAACTTCTAAAATTAGAAGTACACATCCAACCACATATTTCCATTACACAACGAAACATGGAGACAAAGCGAGGGGTGGTATAAGTGAGGCTGGATGATACTGAAGGAAGGATTACCTAGTTACAGAGAACTGGTTGCATCCTTTAACTGTTAAGGTTTTGAGGGCTTCCTAACAGCTGTAAACAGGCCCTAAGCAGTATTTTGATAGGCGTAGGGCAAACTCATTACACAGGCTCCCATTCCATCACATATAGATTGATACATAGGTACAAACCATCAGGATTATACAAATAACATTTAGTCAAACTCAAATATCCAGGCTTCAGCCTGACCTTTTTTCCTAAAGGTTGAGCTTGCAGCTGTCTGGCCAAGCCCTCTCCCTTTGACAGGGTCCTGGTAAACTGTACCCATTTTCTCCCCTTTACTTGAGGCCTGGTTGTAAAATTTCTTGCAGAGAAAGTATAATATCTTTAGGATATTACGGTGGTCTACACTGAAACTAACCTATAACTGAAACCTTTTTCTTTTTTTTTTAAATGAACATGTTGGTTGAGAATTTCCCTGTTTTTAAAATGAGCAAAAAAGACTTTATATTTGTTTGGCATATGAGGTCTGTAGGATCAGCTCTGCTCTGACAGCCACTGATTGAATCATGCTGTTTTCAAAATATGAATATGCATTCAGTAAAGCTGGTACCATTTTTTCACTTGCAAAAAAATGTTAATTTTTTGTAAATTTCAGGGATGAAAGTTAACCCATTTTTCATTCTTTAGAAAAACACAGTTTTAATCAAATTTTTTCTCAAATATTTTTAAGATTGTAATAAAAAATTTCATTTTCCAAAAAAATGCAGGTTTTCAGTAAAGGAAGATTTTTAATAGTGTTATGGAGAAGAAGAAAAAAGCATCCCCAAAGAACACAGTGAAAAATGTCTGCTAGTTTTCAATACACTTTAAAAATGAAACTAAACTAAACTAAAAAGCCAGCTCAAGGATCCAGACCCCCTGTGTATCCATGACAGGGCCAGTTCATATATCCATAACCAAAAGCACTGGTCAGCTAGAAGATATAGATTAATGATACCGCTTCCATCTAGACTTGTGCCAGTTTTGTTACTTTCTTCAATAGCAGCAGACTTGAGCTCTACATCAAGATACACAAAATCTCAATCATAGTCTGAAAACAGAAGCACTTCCCATTGTTTAATCCTTGAAGAAATTAGATTTAAGAAAAAAATACATTGCCATGTGTCAAGGTTCCTCCCCCACTCTGAACTCTAGGGTACAGATGTGGGGACCTGCATGAAAACCTCCTAAGCTTACTTTTACCAGCTTAGGTTAAAACTTCCCCAAGGTACAAATTAATTTTATCCTTTATCCTTGGAATAACCACTGCCACCACCAAACTCTAACTGGGTTTACTGGGAAACATAGTTCGGACACGTCTTTCCCCCCAAAATCCTCCCAACCCTTGCACCCCATTTCCTGGGAAAGGTTTGGTAAAAATCCTCACCAATTTGCATATGTGACCACAGACCCAAACCTTTGGATCTGAGAACAATGAAAAAGCATTCAGTTTTCTTACAAGAAGACTTTTAATAGAAATAGAAGTAAACAGGAGTAAAGGAATCACCCCTATAAAATCAGGATGGTAGGTACCTTACAGGGTAATTAGATTCAAAACATAGAGAACCCCTCTAGGCAAAACCTTAAGTTACAAAAAAGACACACAGACAGAAATAGTCATTCTATTCAGCACAATTCTTTTCTCAGCCATTTAAAGAAATCATAATCTAACGCATACCTAGCTAGATTACTTACTAAAAGTTCTAAGACTCCATTCCTGTTCTACCTCCGGCAAAGCAGCATACAGACAGACACAGACCCTTTGTTTCTCTCCCTCCTCCCAGCTTTTGAAAGTATCTTGTCTCCTCATTGGTCATTTTGGTCAGGTGCCAGCGAGGTTACCTTTAGCTTCTTAACCCTTTACAGGTGAGAGGATTTTTCCTCTGGCCAGGAGGGATTTTAAAGGGGTTTACCCTTCCCTTTACATTTATGACACCATGCCATGTAGATTTCTCTTGAAAATGTTTGTAAAAAGCCTTACAATAGACCTTCCATGAAGTTGTCCATATATTATTTTTGTTGGCCACTCTTTAATACACAGTACTCATTGCACAACTGTTATAATGGCGGATCCCCTCTAAAGAGTCCAAGTTATTATAATCTAATAATTGAGATGTCTAACTGGGGCAATTCAACTGTTATTCTCTTAATTTGAATCTGCAAGGTCAGTTCTCAAATTTAAAAAGGTATATTTTTTGAAGTACAAGCCAAAGAGTCATATCTGTTGTCTGACCTTCACTGAAGTACAACAACCAGCAAACCTAAAAAAAAAAAGCAAACATTACTACAGTCTGAATGGAAATACAAACATTCTGCAACCATAACTATAGCACATGCTGATATCAACCACTCTAAGAGTTGCATATTCAAAATGTTTAGATTGTTGTAAATGCACTTTTCCTTCTCTCTGCATACACGTACAATATCAACAGGTGCAAGGCTCAGATCTAAATGTGTTCCCACTGTTCTTAAAATGAAGTTTGTATGAGTGTGTAAGTGAACTGCCTACCATCATCTTTAATTAACAAAGTAATTAAGGCCAGGAGGGGCCAGATTTTTAAAAAGGATTTAAGTGCCTAATGATGCAGAGAGAGTGAAAAGTCTAATAGACTCCTATCTGCATCTTTAGTCACCTTAATTCCTTTAAGATCTGGCCCTGAGTAACTAAAACTATGTAAAGATAGCAAAAACTCTTTCCCCGATGGACAAAAGTGAACACAAGGAAGGGAGATATGTTTATACTGCACGGCAAAGTGTGCCCACTTTCTGATGGAGAACTTAAATCATGATACACTAAGGCCTCTGCAGACGTGGCAACAGGAAGCACATCATGCCCAGATGATGGCACAGAACTACTAACAGAAATGCCATGCTGTGTTGCAGCTTCTGAAAGTTAGACAGGCATCAGCAATGACACCAAAGGGCAACAACCTTTAGCTTGGGACATATGCATGCCATACTGGCCTGAAACCAAGAAAGAGGGGAAATGGGCAGAAAGGTAAGATACTAAGGTGATCGAAATGTGTCTGTGCCAATACACAGCCACCCACGTCGTCAGTTATATATGCACAGCAAAGCTAGAGATACACCTATCTGGGATAGAAATAGCAACTTCCCTTGCAGTGTCCATTTCCCATCATGTGGATAGGGGCTCACTCCTGCAAGGTGCTGAGTTTCCTCAGCTCCCACTGAACTCAGTGGAAGTTCCACACTTCACAGCAGCTATCAGCACCTAGTAGAACAAAGCCCTAAGTAAAGCTGCTAGGATAGACCCTTGGGGACCAGATGCTGAGCTGTGATTAGAACCCTATAAATCCACAGATAACCGCTCTGTATCTGTGGATATCTGCATTCACAAATGTGGTTTTAATGTTTACCATCTTTGCGGATCACAGATCGGATGCGCGTCTCAAGTTTTGTATTTATGCAGGGCTCTGACAGTGAGAAAGGGTGCTGGTGCGGATATAGACACATACAAAAGATGGCGTGCAGATTGCGGGTCGGATACAAGTTAATTATCACAGGTGCAGATCCAAATTTTTATATCCACGCAGGGCTCTATCCATAATCACCAGAGACTCACTGGCCAGCAGCCTATTCTCACATTGCATCTGACTTCCATAACTATGCTCTCTGCTTCTTGGGACCAGATTACACTGTATCGAGACAGACTTGGCAGCTGTGACTTGGGCACCCTCTGTGCCCTTTCTGGATGGGAACTAGTTGTGCAGGGATTGTGGTACTTGTCATACTTCCTGTTTCTGGCAACACAGCTGTATCTGCTTGAGCATACTTGATCTGGTCTTACCACATGCCCCACTCCACTTCACCATATACTATTTACTGCATTAGTTTACGTAACCTGACCACTTCTGTCTATATGGCACCCAAACAGGACAACAGAACTCTCAGCTCTCGCTATCATGACTCCTGTTGCTAATACATTCCTCTGTTCATATGGTGATTAGGTTTAGGATCAAAACCCAGGCACTCGTTAGTTGTGCCAAACATGTGGTAATTTTCCCTTAAAAGCTAAGACCACCCACTGTGGACTGAAATTGCCAAAATTAATATTTTAATCTCACAATAAGACATATGCTATTTGTTTGTACCTTAGCCTGCAAAGAACCATTACAAATATATATAAAAAACACAGGGAAAAAACCCTACTTTGCAGCAAGTTAAAACAGCCTATTACACAGACTGAAAAAAAGAGGGACAGACTCTTTGAGGTCAATGGGAACCAGAAATTTTGACTTCTAAGAAATCATTCTGAAAAATTATCAGGAGTATTTCAAGCCCCATACAGGGAAAAGCCTTCCAGATATGTCAGAAGAAATGAAGCTGAGTGAATAATCCCATTTGGGATCAACTTTGGTTCAGAGAAAAGAGAATTATCACACAAGCTGGTCAGAGCAGGGAAAGGACTCTAAACTCCACCCCCAAGTTCCAACACCTGTGTGTTGGGCTTTATTGTGAAACAGGAAAGTAAATGCAAATAATGTACGCCCTTTGCTTAAGACAGACACCAACAGTCCTTCCTCCTGGATTTTTAGAGAGCAAATCTCCATTAGCATGCAAGGAGTGGGAGTGGTGAAATAGTTTACTATTCCCCACAGATGGCCCAGCTGTTCAAATCCCTACTACACTCTGTCCCACCAAAAGAAGTAGGTTGATTCTTTCCCTGACAACACTCCCATCACATCACCACATTTCTAGGAAGGTGAAGTGGTCAGAATATCAGAGAATGGGGTGAAATTCTGTCCCTATTGAAGTCAATGAAAATTTTACCAGTGACTTCAATGGGGCTGGGATTTCACCCCAGATCTGGAAACAAGTTATTTAGAGCAATTCTAGATCATGTCTGCAAACTAGCCGTCAGGAAAAATCAAAACCTGCCCGGATATTTCCCCCTAAATCTGTGTTATTTCTCTGGAAAGTCATATTTTTTATTTTATGTGGGTCTAGATGCCACTGTTAAGACACAAGAAGATTCATTCATAAATATTTAGCAATGTACTGAATTTACACTGAACCACCTTCACTGCTACCGATGCACCAGATTTAACTAAAAACCCCAAACCCTGCAAGCTGCACAATTAAAGCCACTTCATTTTAGCTGATGGCAATACAAACATTACTTTTACTCTGTCTTGTAGAGACAGGTAGTAAATATCCACATTATCACAATAATTGAAAGAATCTTTTTAAAAAACCCTATACTCTTTACATATTCAAAACCTGCAGCTTTATTATAGACAGTGCTCACATTTATATAGGTACCTTTCACCCTGAAGGATCCCAAAAGATTTTGAGGTAGGCCTGATCTATACTCAAAAGTTGTACTGGTATAACAATATTGGCAAAAATTCACACCCTGCCCTCACCAATATTGTTACAGCAGTACAAGCACTAAATGCAGACTAAATGCATACTTAATTATATCAGGATAGCTCCGATCTTGTTAGTTCCCTTCCTGTATGGTAACAGCTATAGAGGTATAAAGCATCAGAATACTGAAATAATAACTGTATCCACACGAGGGAGGTTGTACTACTTTCACTATACCAGTATGTTGTTATAATTTGCATTACTGTAGCATCCAGGAGCCCCAGCCATGGACCAGGACCCCACTGTGCTAGGCGCTGTACAAACATAGCACAAAAAGAGTCAGTCAAAGCTGTACAACTTTCTAGTTTACACAAGGCCTTGCAGACACACTTCAAGCCCCATCTAGAAAGGCAGCACACAATGGAAGTTTACAGCAGGAAGTGAACAAGATCATAACCAATTGCAACAGAATAATATTAATTCTGGTTATTTCCTTTATGGGACAGACATCTCCCCAGTCCATGACATCTGGGGGCTGCATTGGTTTCTGCAGGAATAAGCGGTGCACACCACCCATAAACATCTGAGGCTGGGGGAGATTTATGATTGAGAACTGTAGCAGGAATATATATATAGGCGGCAGAATGTACTTAACCAAATAGAAATTTGGCCAAGACACCAGGATTGAGATTTCTTCTCCTGCAAAAAAGGACCCAGACATCAATGATACAACTAAAGTCCTGTCCATTTGTTAAATCTCATCCAAAAGAGGAGATCTCCAATTACACAGTGCCTCCTAGCAGATGGCTGGAGATTTAGTTCTTTAAATGACTCAGGAAAGTTTTGTCTACTGAATTATCAGCACCACTTAGTCCAATGAGATATGCTTTCAAATGCACACAGCATCAAGCTGAGACAGGTACATTGGCTGAACAGATCTGATATGGCAATCAGGAGTAAAATGGTTTGCAATGATAGTGCTTGTGTGGTCATACTGAGGCTGAAATGACTGGTTAAGTTAATATTTTTCCTTGGTGCTTTTTTTTTTTGCTTTTCCTGGCTGCAGACAAACATCATTTTACATCATCAAGGCTGCCAAAATCTTCACAATGGGAAGGATTAGAAATTACTTTCCCTCATGGATAATGAAAGCTTTGGTTCTGGAGAATCCAGTAAGGAAAGCAACAGGAAGATCACGACTCTGAGTTAGTGAGTTTTTCTCTCACACAGCTTTCTCTTGCATCAGTAAGTGTGACACTTCAGCGTAGGAGAACTAGATTCAGACCCGGGGTAAGCAAGTGCAACTCCAGTGATCTCAGTGGAGTAGCACCAAATGTCACAAGCCTGAATTTGGCCCAGAATGTCACAGCTCTGCCCACGACACAGTTGAAATCCTGCTAGCAAGTATGACATGTTATTTTTTCCACTGCTATATAAGCCATACTGTCCAATTACCATGGTTGCTGAGGAGGGAAAAGATAGTCATGTCATAGATTAACTAGCAGAGTTCTCAGGAAAAAAGTCACGTGTTTACTGTTCATTAACATATGTGAGGAAGGTAGTTTGGAGAGAGCCTAAAAGATCCAACACAGTTCCCTATCTAGCAGATCCTTAAGGAGGATGGGCTCGATTTCTGGAATTAGAACTTTTTACTAAATGTACAATGGCAGACATTAAAAATGGAAAGGTCTATCCATCTCACAGTAACGGAATCTCACTGTGATATCACAGTCCAAAAGCAGGAAAATAGCAGTGGGGACAATGTGCATTTATCTTATCACAGTACTGTCTGTTTCCTTTTCAGCTGATATCACCCCTAGTGCAGAACCAGACCTGCCCCAAAAATTCAATCTTTTTTACTACTCTGCCACACCCTCAACATAGCTAATTCCTCTCCCCTATCAGCACACCATCAGCAAATCATCATTAGCACAGAACTCAGCCAATCACTAAAATAATCTGAAGACCCTCCCCCTCCTCCAAGATGTGCTTGAATAAGCAGCGCAGATCTTCTATTTAAAACTCTTTATCTTTGATCCTCCTCTAGACAAGTAGTGCTAAAGGACACATTGCCCATCTGTCGAGGAAGACTGTCTGGGAGAGAAAACTCTTGCTCCAGAAGAACTGCCAGATTGGCAGACCCACTGTCCAGATAGTCCAGTATCTGCCACTGACAGCAGCCAGATCCAGATGCTCCAGAGGAAGGTACAAAGTCACCACAGTGGAATAACCACCCCCTAAAAGGGCATTTCTGCCCCTATATGAAAACATGGAATCCCTTTGTATCCTCCTAACCTCTCAATGATAGTTTCCACAGGTTAATTATATGTTGTGTAAGTAATATTTCTCTATATTTCTTTTAAATGTTGCGTTTAATTTTACTGCATGGCTCCTTTTCCTTAGATTAGGAGAAAAAAATACTGCATGAACACCCAATTAACCTTCTGTATATTACTCATTATTTTACATAACTATCATATTAATTAATCTGTGCACAGGAAGGCCCAATTCCTTTTCCTTGGCAGTTAGAGGAAATTTACATCTCAGCAACGTATACAAGCAATTCAAATTATTCCTTCTAATCTGTATTGCCTTGCATTAAGTCCTGCTTTGAGCAGGGGGTTGGACTAGATGACCTCCTGAGGTCCCTTCCAACCCTGATATTCTATTCTATGATTAACATTGGATTTACTCTTAAAATGGCAGCATTCACCTACCTTTTTTCGGTCCTTCTGGAGGGCCTCAGAGTCTTTATTGCCCAAAATAATTGTGTGACCTGGAAATTCTGCCACTTCATAGTTTAGCTGCTCTCCCATTAATGGATATCTCAAACCAGGGCACCATCATGGGGAGAACTGCTGTTAAACTATTCATCTGCTGCTGAAGCCTGATTGTAGACATTCCTACTTGGTTTCCATCTTTTAGCCAATTTCTGAATCATGACAGAACATAGTCATAGGCTGAGACACGATTTAGTCTCCTCACTAGCCTTTTGTGAGGGACTTTGTGGAAGGCTTTTTGAAAGTCCAAATAAATTGTGTTAGCCCATTCTCTTGTAGCCTTTATTTTGCAGGCATGCTCCAATAATTCCATTTGATTGAAGAGGCATGGTTTTCCTTTACATCAGTGGTTCTCAAAGCTGGTCCACTGCTTGTTCAGGGAAAGCCCCTGGCGGGCCGGGCCGGTTTATTTACCTGTCGCATCCACAGGTTCGGCCGATCGTGGCTCCCACTGGCCGCAGATCTCCGCTCCAGGCGAATAGGGGCTGCAGGAAGGGTGGCCAGCATGTCCCTCAGCCCGCACTGCTTTCTGCAGCCCCCATTGGCCTGGAGCAGCGAACCGCGGCCAGTGGGAGCCATGATTGGCCGAACCTGCGGGACGCGGCAGGTAAATAAACTGGCCTGTCCCGTCAGGGGCTTTCCCTGAACAAGCGGCGGACTGCCTTTGAAAACCACTGCTTTACGTGATTCAGGGGCAGCAGGCTGGGGTGGATTTAGCACCCCACAATGGAAATATTGGACGGGCTGAGTAGGGCTGCCAACTTTCTGACTGCAGAAAACTGAACACCCTTGTCCCGCCCTCTCCCAGCCCCTTTCCCCAAGGTCCCACCCCAGCTCACTCCATCCCCCCTCTCTCGGTCGCTTGCTCTCCCCTATCCGTGCTCACTCGCTCAGTTTCACCAGGCTGGGATAGAGGAATGGGAGACAGGAAGGGGTGCGGACTTCAGGTTGGGGCCAGAAATGAGGGGTTCAGAGTGTGGTAGGGGCTCAAGGCTGGGCCAGGGGATTGGTGTGCAGGGGGGATGAGGGCTCCAGCTGTGGTGTGGGTTCCAGGGTGGAGCCAGAAATGAGGGGTTCAAGATGAAGGAGGGGGTGAGAGGTGCGGGCTCTGGGCGGCGCTTACCTCAGGCAGTTTCCAAGAAGCGGTGACATGTCTCTCCAGCTCCTAGGCAGAGGCGCTGCCAGGTGGCTCTGTGCACTGCCCCCATCTGCAGGCACTGCCCCACAGCTCCCATTGGCTGTGGTTCCTGGCCAATAGGAGCTGCAGAGCCAATGCTTGGGGCGGAAGGCAGCATGCGGAGCCTCCCTAGCTGCCCCATGTCTATGGGCTGCAGGGACCTGGTGGCTGCTTCTGGGAGCTGCACAGAGCCAGGGCAGGCAGGGAGCCTGCCTTAGCCCCGCTCTGCCACCGACCGGATGTTTAACAGCCCAGTCACCAGTGCTGACCGGAGCCGCCAGGGTCCCTTTTCGACTGAGCGTTCCAGTTGAAAACTGGCTGCCTCGCCACCCTAGGGCTGAGGTATGTTTCTCTCTGCATCACCTGATGTTTCCCAACCCCCTAATATCTCAGAGGGAAGAGCATGATCCTGCTATATTTTTGCCCCTGCGTGCATACACCAAGGGGTGGGCAGAAGCGAGAGTGGAGCCTGGAAGAGGGGCTGGAGTGGCTCTGGCAGCCCACAGGATCTGACCAGCCACCAGGGAGCAGGTAGGAACAGTTCTCCTCCCTCCGCCTTCCAGCCACCGCAGATCCTAGCGGAGATACCTGGATCAGAGGATAGGTAGGAGCATGTGTGCCGGCTGATGGGATGAAGCGGCAGGAGGAACAAGGAACCATCAGCACACAGGGTGCCAGGTGCTAGCCACCAAGGAACAGCAGTAGGAACTGCCAAGAGTCAGCTGCCCCCTGCCTGAGGCTCAATAGCTCCCTCTCCTCTCCCTCTGCACCCCCATTCACAGCAAGTTTCACCCTCCCCCAGGCTGATTTGTCTTAGCCTTGGGCCTTTCATGAGGCAGCCCAATTCACTGAATGGCTTGTAAGTAATAACAACACTCTTACTAAAGAACAAGAAGTGGGCAGGCAATGGCTTGTAAGAGACGTAGGCACAAAAATGCTTTTACTTAGCTGGCAGCATCTGCCTGATTGACAGGTCATAAGCAGATGCCTCCTATCTTGCCAAATTCATTTTACCAGTGACCAGAAAAAAGTCAGTTTTTCAAGAGACAGGCAATCAGCAGCTAGACGAGGACATGAGGATTCTAGTGCCACTTTTAGAAGGCCTGTGGAAGGTGGTTTGTAAGCAGTTTTTAGAGAGAGGAAATGGGGGTCACTACAATAAGAGAAGGTTAAAAAAACTGCAGAATAAGGACTGAAAGAAGAAAGCACATGAAAGGGAGGCTACATTCGAGGGGCAAAACCAACACCAACACTGCTTAACACACGTAGGCAGAGAGGTGAAGTGATTTGCCAAAGGTCACCCAGCAAGTCAGAGCTGTGGATAGAACCCATGCAGCTGGAACCCCATGCCGCTAGCCCATTGTGTGGGGCAAACAACCTTAGTTGTAGTTGTTATTACATTGTCACTGTCAAGTCAGATGTTTTACGTTTGCTTGTTTTCAGAAAAAGAGTTCACTCCTTTCATGCACTCTCTTTTCAGTTTTCAGGCCTATTTTTTCTGGTCCTTCTGCATTCAGTACTTCATCCTTTTCACGGCTTCTTAGAGTTGCACTGCACTGTCTCTTTGCTCTCTCACTTCTGCTTTTTTGCACAACTCACCCTAGAAATGGCCTATATACAAGAGACAATCTTACCCAGCTGTCTGAGGGCAAGAGTCAAATCCTCAAAATTTCAAGTGATGTGTCATTAATTTTGACCTATTAAGCTTGGCCAGCAGTGTTTAAAAAAAAATTAAAAGAATGTCAGTGACTGCACATGCCTGCCCAGAAACACCATTACTTATTGGATGGATAAAATACGAGGGGTAAACTGCTACAAAGCAAGGCACATCCTAAAAATGACAGATCAAAAGTGAAACATGCACTTACTGCATCTTGCTGTTTAATAACCAATAGGCACAGATGTGTCAATCAATTTAGAAATGATTGAAATATTTTTTAAATACTCCTAAAATCCACTTCATACATTTTATATTAGGTCTTATTAAAATCTCTCTTTTTGCCAAGAATTCCTCACATACAAATATCCCCCACTGCCTCATGCCCATAACTGGGCTGGATGCTGATTAGCTCATCCTGTTAGAGGGACTTATAAATGTCATTACAAATGGGTACAGCACTGGTGACAGCCCAAGCTGGGGAATGTATCACCACTCAGTTACACAAGCTGGTAGGAAATGAGAAGAGTGGAGACTGGAAGATAAATCTAGGATCTTGGAAGCACTCATTACAGATTGAAAGATAAACCATCCTGCTGTCAGAAAGAATCCAGAATACTAAAACCCCAAAATTTTCATTACACCGCTGACAAAAGATACCCAGAGTAAAGTGTCAGATGTTTTTAAGCATGGTGTAAAATAAAATCTATGATAAATTAACATGAGTAATATTCTGAAGTCCGTATTACAAATTACTACATCAATGTTATAAAATATTTAAGGCCTGTTCCTTCAATTCAGTGAGATTGCTCTTGTCAGCAAATATTACTCAGCGTGGCTAAGGTGGGAGAAGCAGGCTTAGAAAGTCAGTGGTAGGATTCTGTGCTGGCATCACTGGGGTGCCAACCAGTACAGACTCCCATTATGTTTGAATCCTTGATAATTTCTCTCCCCACTTTCAGAAAGAAAATGGGCCCAATAAACAGCAGAAATGATACAGCTCTGCATGGAGGGCATGGTGTAAGGAGCCTCCCTTTGCAATGCAGTTTCCCCATCCATTAGTGCAGGGAACTGGGTTTAGAGGGCAGCAAGGGGACAGTGGCTGAATGGCTTCGGAGAGCAAATTCCCCAGGCAGCAACAGCTGTGCTGTGCATGGACAGGGTGGATATTTTTCTCCCTGACCTTTGTGTAACCTTGCCCCGTACATAGCCCATTATTCAGGTTATGTGTAGGATACAGGATTTGGGCTTGGGACCTCTCACGGACTCAATTTAGCAAAAATTAAGAAAGTCCTTGTAGCGGGTGAAATCAGTGTACACTTTTGGCTGGCTTGGGCTCTTAAATTAGACTTTAGGCAAATAACATTCCATTTCATTCTTGTTGGTTTTCATTATCAACCCCAGGCATTCAAACATAACGAGTCAGGACTGTAGAAGTCATGAGAGTGCCTTAAAAATGAGTTTTAAAAAGAATTTTGGAGTTTGGTTGGATATGGAGGCAGTTGTCTACAAATGCTTCATCTAGTCCCTAAATACCGCCCGTGAAAGCTCAGCTTCCACAGGTTTCCTGTCTCTTCAACTCTTCACTTCTCTCTCCTTTCTTAGAGGAATGTTTAATTTTATCTGATACCAGTTTCTTCAATATTTATAGAACATTTTATCTTGTTTTATTTGTGCTTGTGTTTTCCCTTGCACATTGCAAAGGGGAATACTCACTGGCTGTGACACCGGGCATGGTAGTGTGTCTTCCTCCTAGGCATTCCTCTTTCTCAGTACAGCTCTACTGCGTGATGGCCTGTCCTTTTAGCAACTTAGCTCTCCAACTATATGCATACAGAATTCAAGAACATGGAATTCTTCAGAAGTCAGCAAGGAATTCAGAGCTTCCCCCTTTGATTGGGATCTGGATCCTTGCACCTTCAGGATCTTCCCCAGCTAGGTTCCCTGGCATGGTTCCCTCTTCAGAGGGTGGTAGGCAAGCTTGGGCCTACCCTCTCCACTGGGCTCCACGGTAAGCAGCTAAGACCTGCACCTTGGGGTACCACACAGCGGTCTCCCTGGATCACTCCCTACCAATGTCCCCTTTTCTCACAGAAGTAAAGTAAAGAACTGCACACAAAATTAAAGTTTCTGACTTCAAAAATCACCAGGCCCTCTTTTGCAGGCCAGGCCAGGCCAGGCCAGGCCAGGTCAGGTCAGGTCAGTATTGCCAAGCCTCAGGCAGCAAGATTTCCTGGAGTTTTCCTTCCCAGGGATTCAGAACACAGGTCCACTCCCCTACCCATCTGCCTGCCCCAAGGCTACTCTGCTTCCCTTTTTAAGCTCTATCTCCAGCTTGTGCAAGCTTTGCAGGTGAGGTGAGGTAAGCTGGGGTGGGGCCAGGCCACCTGGTCACAAAGCAGCTCCTTAACCCATTCTTCTCCAGTGTGGAGTCTGTATACACACTGCTGTGACAGGGTATACCAGGCCCTTTGAGGCCCCCTCCTGGAGGCCTTGTGGTCCTACCACACCCCGCCTCAGGACAGGAGCAGCTGGATCCTCCAGGCTCACCTAGAAAAGCTGTAGGGAAGCAGCCAATCAGAGCCCAGCAGGCTCATTTAAAAGGAGCTGCATGGGTTATGCAGGCCAGGTTTGGCTGGGACCTGAGTGGCAGAAAGGGTGCTCTGCTCTGGCCACAGGAGCCTGAGAGATAACCAGAAGTTGAGTGCTAGGTGCATTTTGCATTGTGGAAGGAGAGCACGAACCCAGAGATGATCCGATCCTGCTGACAGTGGGGGGTACAATTTAAAGGTTTGGCCACCTTGGAACACTATTAATCATGCCCCGCTCCCCAAGCAGGCCCCCCTTTACTCTGACTCCCTTCCCAGAAAGAAGCAACCCCTCCCTGCAGCTCCTAGCTGTTGCTCCTGCCTGTCCACATGGAGCACAGCTTGCCAGCTCCAGCAGCTGTCACACAGGGAGGGGGCCCAGCCATACTATGTGACTGAGGAGGGCCGGCACACCCTGGCAGAAATCTGGGGAGGTAAGCGACCTCCTATGCACTGCCCACGCACTGCCTCTGCATGAACCTGAGAACAGTACCCCTCAGGGACTAGGTGACAGGAAAGAGACCCGCTGGGAAGAAGCCCGGGGAAAAACAGTAGTAGCTAATTTAGGGAGTTAAAGGGAGCAGTGCATGACTGCTGTTCACAGAGTCCCTGGCTTGGGACTCAGAGTAGTGAGTGGACCTGGGTCCCGCTGCTGAGGAAGTGGCCTAAGCCATGAGATGAGGATAAGACTCTTTACTAAAAGCCCAGAAAAGGGCTGAAGTTTAAAAAGACCCAGAGAAGGGGCTGAAGATCCTGGAGAGGGCCAACCATTTGTTGGACTTTGCTACCTCAGAAGGGGACTGAGCTTAACGGGTGACAGGCTGGAGAGCTGGGGCTGTGAGATCAGGTAAAGTCAGTGTCTTCAGGGAACAAGCCCTGGGGGCAGTGGACTTAAAGCTAGCATAGAAGGGGCTGAGAACTGAGCCCAGAAACAGGGCTAAAGACACTAATAAAGGCACAGCGATAGGCCCTGCTGGACCTTTGTTACCCCAGCAGGGGTTCATCCATTATTGACTGTCTGACTTAGTTGGAGGTCTGAGCCACTAACACCTATGAGGTCAACAACCTACAGGGGGTGCCAAGAGAAAAATAAAGTTGCAGCAACACACCCAGCTGACAGGAGGCACTCACCAGAGGGTGAAATGCTCTAAAATCAACAACTGTCTTCGCTCAATGCTTTTTTATTGCTTCCCCTGGTGTGAACTGGGGAAACGGAAGCATTTTGATTAATAGACTAGCCACTTGGCCAGCTGACTGTAAATACTCATTTGATTTATACAGAACAGGAGAGAGGGCGTAGAATTACAGAATGGAAATTCAGGAGATGAGGGGCTTAGGCAGAAATCGAAAGAAACACTGCGTCTAGATATTGTGACTACCTGGAGCCAATAGGGGACACCTGAGCTCCCTGTCCTAAAATGAGGAAAAACAAGTTACAAATAATGACTTACTGAATGTAATTTTTATTTATAAAACATCTAATATCTAATGTAATAGTGACAATCTAATAGTCTGATCATTTTCAGGTTTGCTTCCTGAATTTTATGTGATGACTCAAAACAGATAGAAATTGAATGGAAACACTGATACATTGTTGCCTTGGCTGATATAATGGTTATAGGACCAACTGGCAGGCAGCATTCATTTATTATGATAGGAAGCATGGTCTTTGTATTTCTGATGTGAAGCCAGTCCTCCAGGTCTTCAGCACTGTCCTCCCAATGTGCAACCATCTCTCTTCAACAAATTCTCAGCCCTGTCTTGCAGATGGATACTAAAAGGGGTTTGTTTGATCCTCTGTAAATTTGGCCCTTCTTCAGAGGTGACTAACACCTCATTTTCAATGCAGATGTCCTATTCTTCCTCGAGCACTACTGTTCTGCCACAAGAAACATATAACTCCTGTGGAAACCATTGCATCTCACTGCATCCTTTGCTGAAAAATGTAGGCATGTGAATTTCTGACACAGTCTGACATGGATTTTCTGGGTGGTGTTGCCCAAAGTTTTTCTTTAATAAGATGTTCTGGAGGTCTTCTAGAAAGATTTACACACAGAGCCAGTCTCTAGCATTGTCAACCAACCTCTCAATTCTGAGAGGATTTATAACTATGTTTTACCCCTGCTCATATGACTCCTGAGAACAACCTACTTTATGAAACTGTGAATCAGTTCAACTCGGTTCCAGAGGAAGCTGAATTTCTCTAAGAGCTCACCCTTCTGCATTTAGTCCTTTTCGATTATTAGAAGCAAAGACCTTTGCTGGTTTGAAGGAGAAGTTGATAGCTCTTCCTTTATCATTATCCAAGGAGGAATAGACAGAGGGGAAACAGCGGTAGGTCTGACTCCCTGCTCCCCAGGTGCCACAGTGGACCTGGTGTCTGGGAGGTTCAACCGCAGTCCAAACCATCTCTTTGCCTGAAGTCTGGCTGACTGTGTGACACATTCAAGTTGGGCTGTAGTAATGTGGAGGTAGGTCACCACCACAAAACCAGGCATAAGGGATGGGCCAGGGCTGCGGGAACACATGGGTTGAGTGCAAATGTCAACTGAGGTGCTGGACACTTGGCAGATCTGTCTAGGCACTATTACGATATAATAGCTTACACCGTAGCTAGCTATACCCACTATCTGTCTATGAACTAGTACACTCAGTCCCAAGGTGAGACATGGGCACAATATCACTTCAGTGTAGTGACTTTCCTGGCTAACTCAAGAGTGGTATCAATAGCAGGAAGCTATGTTGTTTATGCCTCTGGGATACCACAGCATTCAGATACCATGGTAATGAGGGAAATATAAATGCCTATATAGATAGTAGATTCTGTCTCTCTCACTCAAAGCTGAGTTTCCTAGGGTTTATGGTAGGAAAAATAGAAGACGATCATCTGAGCCCTGGGAATCCTAGGAAAAATATACCCACTTGCTTCTGCTTGACACTTATCTCCCATCCTAAGTTGGTGCAAGGAGTTAATGCTTTATCCTTTGAACCAATGGAGCGGAAGTACAGATAAAATTTAAAAAATTCACTTGCCCTATCACAAGGTCATCGGGCTACATTAAATGAATAAATATGGCTCTAGCATGTGAACCTTTTCTGTAAGCCTCTAGATATTTTTTATCACTTGCAGTAGCCACAGAATAAAAAGACACTGCTGTTACGACACTGGCCACTTTGGAAACAAATGTGGTATCATGTGATTTAAAGAATTTCCAATATTTTATCTAAAAGTTGATAAAGCTGCAAGGTTTGTCCTTGTAAAGAACTGTCTGCTCCAGTCCACATCTCTTCCATGTCTACTATTGCCAAATTGAGAGACAGAAATTACAAGTTAGGAGTACAGATGGCAGAGCCTACGGCAAAGTGCTGACATCTAGAGTCTGGAGGATCCCTTTCCTCCCGTTCCTCTATCTGACACAGAGCTATATCACCCATCCTGCAGAAAATTGTCTGCGAGAGGGAGAGGAGAGAAAATATCAGAGGAAATTCCAAATGTTGGCACTAATCAGTCCAGAGCATCAGCTGGTATAAATTGGCATAGTTCTGTTGAAGTCAATGCTATTTGGACTTACACTAACTGAGGATCTGCCCCTATGAGTTTCTAACTCATCATCACATTGATTTGCATACTTGACCAAGAGGTATCATGCTATAAACGTTTGGATGTTCTGAGCTCTTGGTTTAAGCCAATTTATTCATAGATATTAAGGTCAGAAGGGTCTGACCTCCTGCACAACGCAGGCCACAGAATCTCACCCACCCACCCACTCCTGCGAAAAACCTCTCACCTATGTCTGAGTTATTGAAGTCCTCAAATCTTGGTTTAAAGACTTCAAGGAGCAGAGAATCCTCCAGCAAGTGACCCGTGCCCCATGCTACAGAGGAAGGGGGAAAACCTCCAGGGCCTCTTCCAATCTGCCCTGGAGGAAAATTCCTTCCCGTCCCCAAATATGGCGATCAGCTGAACTCTGAGCATGTGGGCAAGATTCACCAGCCAGATACCCAGGAAAGAATTCTCTGTAGTAAATCAGATCCCACCCAATTTAACATCCCATCACAGGCCATTGGGCCTATTTACCATGAATATTTTAAGATCAATTACTTACCAAAATCATGTTATCCCATCATACCATCTTCTCCATAAACTTATCGAGTTTAATCTTAAAGCCAGATAGGTCTTTTGCCCCCACTGCTTCCCTTGGAAGGCTGTTCCAGAACTTCACTCCTCTGATGGTTAGAAAACTTCGTCTAATTTCAAGTCTAAACTTCCCAATGACCAGTTTATATCCATTTGTTCTTGTGTCCACATTGGTACTGAGCTTAAATAATTCCTCTCCCTCTCCGGTATTTACCCCTCTGATATATTTACAGAGAGCAATCATATCTCCCCTCAACCTTCTTTTAGTTAGGCTAAACAAGCCATTCATAGAGTTAGTCAAGACAGGGTGACCAACAAAGAGAAAAGGACAGTCAATTAAATGGTGGCACAATATAACCAACCATAGAATTGATTGAATACATAAGGTTTACAGAATTGACTTGAATGGGTGTTTGAGGGCAATCAGCAAATCACAGGATGGGACTCTAAAAGTCAGGAGAGTAACTTGTGTAGCCACTGGCAACTGTGCCAACTGGTATAAAATGCTATCCACTCAGAATTCAAGGCAGGGAAGAATTAGCCCTACTATATGCTGACATGGGCACAAAGGAGGAAGTGTATGATAATTCTGGCTGGACTGGCATCTCACCAATTGCCAACCACTACAATGAATAAATGTCTTGTTTTGTTGTTAGCAGAACACCTAACAACCAATCAATCTGTACACTTTTTCCTATCTAAAGATATGACTGGATTTTTTATGTATGGAAGCCAATGAATCAATTCAAGTACTAAACCTTCTCTCTGCTTCCAGCTAACACCTTTTTAATCTCACCTACCTTGACACTCAAAGCCACGATTCAAAGTGTAGTGAAGAAGAGCATTTTGACTTTTTTCCATTTGTACCTTTCATGAGACATTTTTCTTCACACCCCTTTCATTAGCTTTTGTTATTACTGCAGTCACATTGTGTTTCTTTGCACATGGTGTGTTGTGTGGTTGATAGCCACCCTCTGCCTGCACATTTTTGTACTTAATGGAAAGGGGAAAGTGTTCTTTCTTCCCCCTTCCATCTGTACAAAACTACACGAACTAGGAGTGCTTAAGAGCATAATTCCAGGCACTCTGCAGCTGATTTTAGAAGAAGCTACCCCTGCCCAGGCCAAAAAAATAAACAATGAGATTATTATCCATTGTGGAGATTTTACACTCTTTACTGAAGGAGCTGGTATGGGCGGGTTACTGTTGGAGACAGGATGCTGAGCCAGAGAGTTCACCAGTCTGCTTAGTATAGCAATACCTATGTTCTTATTAGATGTTAGACATTATGTTACTAGACAAATATGTCAGGCCAAAAGCCAAGCCTATCTCCTGCATTACATTGAAGAATTAAGCTGCAAGCACACTCATTTAATAGTACTTTAATAGCCTCATTAAAAACTCGGCTACACCAGTTTTATGCAGCATAACTGCACTGACTTCAGAAGGGTTATTCCTGACACTGGAGGTTTCTTACAGTGAAGTAAAATCAATCTAAATGCAAAACCAGGATAAGTCAGAGAGAGATCAGGCCCTTTCTTTTGAAACACTCTCTAGCACTGAAACCTTAAGACAGAGAAACAGTAATAACTAGTTCTTCAAAGCTGTAAATCTTTTTGTGTTAAATTATTGCTAATGGTATTCACAAAATTAAATCAATGTAAGGTCTAGCTATGTTGCTCATAGAGGTCATTGACCAACCAGCTTGCAGGCTGTGAACATGCTGTATCCTATGAAAGCTCATTAAAAGAAATAATTTGTATTTCATCTTCATTAAGTTTATTTTGTGAAATTTGCAGGGCAAGGCAGGAGGTGTGGTCAAGACCCTGTGCATTGCTTTAGTCCTTAATGTGTGAGACTTGGGAGGCTCAAGTGGTGCAGAGGGCCTTGTGCTGGACTCTGTTGGTGCAAAATTCTTCTCAGGGAGGGTAAAGATTTCAGTGACAAATGACCCACAAATATACTGCAGCAGTGGCAAAGCTCAAGTTCAGATAACACATTTGAGGACACTTTGTTCACAGGGTATTTTGCAGCTTTCATACAAGCCCATTATAGAACTATCAATATGATTTAAGATGGAAAATACTGAAGCTTGTTAACTGTATTAGCTTGGCAATATGTTTACATTAGGGTAAAAATCAACAGCAGCAGCACTCCCCCAGGAGCATGATGGCACTGCTGTGCAGTGCACTATGGGCATTCATCATTTATACGTGATCTCCTGGTCCTCTTCACACAGATAACATACATAGTGTGGAGAAATGTCAGATCCAGGAGCCATCCATTAAGAGACAGTTCTAGTTGTCTTAAAAGGATGCTTCCTGCCCTATCATACTGAATATAGGGTGGGAGGGTGACAAGAAGAAAGGACAGGAAAGGAAAGGGGGACAAAAAGCGCAGAACTGAAGAGGTAATTTATTAAGGATTGAAAGGTGGATTCAGTGAATAGCAGCACCTAGAGAAAGAATCTATTAGCCGTTAGGTTAGCAGAAGACAATTGGTCACATTAAGTTGTCTAATTTCATATCAAATCAGACTTAAGAGGTCCATATATGCTCTATGGTACATTATACTTGATTTATACAACAAAGTACCACCCCTTTCACAATTTAGCTGTATGTGAATCCTACAATAATTGTGCAAAGTCTCTGTGTGCATGCAGTAAAAGCAAATAAATGCCAGCAAGAAAATAACTTCTGCACTTCTAGGGCTTTATTATGAAGACATAAAAAAAGACTTTAAAATAATGGCATGTGGTGTAGCAGCTGGAGTGGGAAGACTCAATGGCATTCTGAAAACAGACCCTGTTAAAGTATCTAGACATTCTTTGCACTGGGCACAAGCTAACATTTCTCGGAGCTCCCACCTTTTTTCCAACTTTCACAATACAGGCGAATAAAAACCATGGTTCTGAGAATAAATTTTTCAATGTTAAAACCCCACTGGTTTTTGGAAATGTTTAAGCACTAGCTAGCTATCCCCTTGGCCCAAACCCAGGCTGCAACAGGCTTTACCCACAGGTAATACATTAGTAACTCCGAGGTTTGATGCTCTGTAGGACCCCAGTCACTGCAATGTGAATAATTGGTCTCACAATTCATGATGACAGCTGGGAAGGTCTCCAGCAGGAAGAATTAATAGAGTAGCAAAAGTTGCTAAAGAAAATTTCATTAGAAGGCCAAAATAGACCCTCTGGAGACTAAGGCAAGCCTGATATTTCCTCATGGGTAGTCCAGAAATCCTGTTTTAACTCATTGGTAGGACTTTCTGTTACAATAGCTACTGGAAGAACTGGCAGCCTACAGTTTACCAGCTCCTTTAAAACATGACGTTCTCTCCCCTCTCCCCATCAAATTAACAGCCAGCAAGTGGACTCTCCTAAAAGCTTAATTTTCTACACATCAGTATGGGACTGGAACAAGAGACTATGCTGCAAGATGGGTGTGAAGCTCTATACATGAAAGCGTCCCACAACATTCCTTATGGATTATACACCTCTGCTTGTTAAAAGCTCATGGGTCTTTTGACAAAGTCATGACTCCAGGATGCTCTGCTATTCCCCACCAAGATCATGACTGTTGTGAAAGGCTGCACTCCAGAGAATGCTGTGTTGCATATGGATCATTTTAGCACACAAACTGAGTCAGAGATGGAAGAGGTAGTCTCTATTTCTGAGAGCTAACAATTAACTTATGTTTGAATTTTTTCCCTATAGAAGTTGTTCCTAGTTTTAGTTGTCTCTGATTCTTCCTGTCTGGGTGAAATTCCTCATAAGTCGCTATAGCATGCACTTCCTTCAACTCTACCAGCACGATTTAGTTTTGTTAACCCAGAAATGTCTTTCCTTTAACTTTTGTACCGTTTGTGTTGATTGTGTACTGTTATTCTTACTGTAGCAGAAAGCCAGGCAGGAGAGCAGCAGAAGCTCTACAGTGAGAGAGAGAGAGAATCTTTAGGAATAATTTTCCTTATTCTAATAAAGTTTTTTGCTCGATGTTAGAAGGAAGTGCCATTCTGTGATTCTTTACCATTGTCACACACAGTATTCATGAGCTCCGGCCATTTGAATTATGAAGATGGGAAGTTCTTGGGTGTTTAGTTGAAGTCCATAGATACTGACCCCTATCATGTAATAGGGTTATTAACTATTTGTAAACTGGGGCCAGGAAATGAAGATAAGCCCACCTATGTGTCATGTTGGTTGGGAAAGATGAGTCCACTTATCTGGTGGGTTCATACCAAGCCATTTCAATGGGTGTGAGGTATGAAGATACTCATGCAAGTTTTATATTAGTAAGGATCAAAGTCAATCTTAGAACTTGCAGGTCTAATCCCTTTGCATTGCTGTGATCCCCATTAACTATTATCTGGCATTGGCCCCACTGAACTCATTACACAAACTTTGAATGACTACCAGGACATAATGTAGTTTGGGCACTACAGGGTAAGGAAAAAGACTGCGAAGTACTCACTCTTCACAGCAATTGAAGGCTCTTACCAAAATGATGGGCTTTTGGGTTAGAAATAAACTGGACTGAAAGATTTCTATGCTAGGAGGCACTTGGATTAAAAAAAATGCTTCCCCTTTCTTTTCCAAAGCATACAGACAGTAGTGTTGACATTGTCATATTTCTTGTACTGTATAGACAAAAAACAACATGCTGTATTGTGAGTTTGACTGTCAGAGCCTGTGTTGGCAGGAATAGGGGTTGGTGGGAAGAGGTATGCTCATGGCATTAGTCCCTGTAAGAATGGCTGACCTTCAAAACGATGCAGTGTGAGCCCCTCTGCACCAGCCCTGGTCCCAGAGCCCCAGCCCACCAGCCACCTGTCCCCTTTCCAGAGTCTGGAGCCACTGTTAGGAATAAACACATTTGGTCATGACATTAAGTCCAGCTCTGCAGGACTACCACCATTTAACCCTGTGTATTTGGGAACTGACTCACTAACATATGCTTAGATAAATGAGACTCGACGTCTTTGCTTTTCCTTGGCCCAGGAAAAAAGATCTGATATTTGCCTTATTAGAACACAAAAATCTCATAGTACAACTGAGGTACCTACCAGAATGCAGGCAAAGCTGCACAGTGCCTAGATGCAAGATACTAGATCTTCAGTGATGGAGAAATATACTCCTCAAGTGTCATAAAATTTCAACAGTTTCAATTAGTTCTGTACCCCACTCTGTTTTAATCAGCAACACATGTACAAGCATATAAATCTCACATTGCATACCCTCAAGGTTAGGACCCGATATTACTGTAATAAGCATAGCACACAGTGATCAGCCCAGACTCGAACCATGCTGTTGTATCGTAATATCTTTGCATCTAATGCCATGTTCCAAATTATAACTGGCAAGCATTTTAGCTTCACACAATAATTGCCATATGGAGTTACATCTGATACTGCTTGAGTAGAACTCCTTCTCATCCAGAACACATCAAACAGTCCCACAGATACACTATGGTGTTTAAATATTAGTAATTCAAATGTGAAAGCTACATATAAAATGTGTTGCATATTAGAAAAAACAATTCTTGCACAAAGAATAAAAAAAATTATTTGCTGTGTTTTGGCAGCAGAACCTGTGTATGCAAATATGCTTGCATGTTCACCTATAGGCCACTTTTACCAGCAGAACAGTTATGGAGTTAGAGTCACGGCAGGGTTATTAGTTAAGAGAGAAAAAGACTTAAGAACATAAGAATTGCCATACTGGGTCAGCCCAACGGTCCATCCAGCCCACTATCTTGTCTATCCAAGTGGCCAGTATCAGAACTTTGGGAGAGGGGGACACACAGAACAGGGCAATTTTGGAGAGATCGTCCCTTCTGTTCCCCTCCCAGCTTTTGGCAGTCACAGGTTTCGTGTCATGGAGTTACATCCCTGCCCATCTTGGCTAATAGTCATTGATGGACCTCTCCTCCATGAACTTTTAAACCCAGTTACACATTTGGCCATCACAACATCCGATGGCAATGAGTTCCACAGGTTAGTTGTGCATTGTGTGAAAATATTTCTTCTTGTTTGTATTAAGCCTGCTGCCTATTAATTTCATTGGGTGACCCTCGGCTTTTATATTGTGAGAAAGGATAAACAACACTTCTTATTCACTTTTTCCACACCATTCACGATTTTATAGACCTTTATCATATCCCCCCTTAAATCCCTCCTTTCTAATCTGAACAGCCCTAAACTTGTCTCTCCTTGTATGGAAGCTATCCCATATCCTTGATCATCTTTGTTGCCCTTCTCTGAACCTTTTCCACTATATCCTTTTTGAGATGGGGCAACTAGAACTGGACAGAGTAGTCAAGATGTGGGCACACCACAGATTTATATAATGCCATTATGATGTTCTGTCTTATTGTTTATTCCTTTCCTAATAATTCCTTCCACATGCACAACCAGCAGCAGCTAGGGTCTCAGTCAAGGCAGATTAATAGAGACATAGTATTAGATAGTTTACATGCAGGTGGTAGCTGTGGGCAAGTTTACTGTCCAAATAGGGGGTTCTGTTTCAGTTTCTTTTTAAAAGGGGATATATTTCTGTGGTGAATTTAGTCTTCTAGAAGGGAGAACCAAGTCTCTCATTTATCCACAGAACAGGCAAAACAATTCCGCACCAACAAGTCTCTACCCTGATCTGTCTAGATCAGGGATAGAAAGAGAAGAATAATACAGTCTCCTATTATTTGGATAGTATCAGCAATGCAGAGTGTGCTCATCCAGTCAGCCAATTCAATCCTTTGCTGCAGAGACTGTTACAAGGTTACCAATTACAACCCATTGTGATATTTTGGGGAGGCGGGAGGGGTTTGGGGCAATTTATTTTTTGTTATGAAGCCACATGTTCAATACAAACTGGTTTGAGACCATGATACTTATTTCATATAGCCGAACAGCCAATAGACAGTATTCCACTTTGAGTAACTACATTCCGGGGCAGGAGTCCAGTGACATAGTGACTTGATACATCCTATTACCAGTCCCCTGGGATGCCCCCTTCCCTTTCACAAAATCCATTTTCTAGATTAGGTATTTGCTTGAGACTCCTGAATTGGCCAGGAGGGATGAGTGGGGCTTCCCTATAGCATGATCATCATTTTAATAAAGAAATGGATTACTCCATATGGTCAACCCAAAAAAGGAGCTATGTCCTAAGATTCCCTTAAACACCAGACACCTATTTGCACGTCAGAGGCTTCAGATTTATTGCAATGTAGAAGTAATTTAAAGAACGTATTAAATTAAATCTATAAAGAGTCAAATTCTTTACTCAGTCCAATTCTGGCAGACTCCCCATTGACTCCACTGAGTAAACACAGCAGGATATGTTTCATACAGCTATACATTACCAAAAGAACACAGTAACAACTAGGTAAAGAGGAGCCCTTTCTAACTGACTCAAGGAAGATCCTAATCTTCCAAAAATTTTCCACCAAAACCAGGATGAACCCTTGGAACAAGCTGACCTGTCCTCCCTTGTTTATATGGATACCGGCTGCATGTAAGTTAGGAGCAACATGGAAAATTGTGCTCAGTGAAGAGCTAGTTACAGAGCAAGAATAATTTAATAATTTTGGCACCTCCCTTGAATTTGTATGGATGAAGGGGCAGCAGCATAGGCATTACAAAGCAAGATGGTGGGGCTCTCCGATTTTATGGTAATGCTACTAAAGATACAAGTAAGTGTTTAATACTGTTCCTTTCTCAGTCATCCAATAAAGCATACTGGGTCTCTGACTCTACCATATGCTTTCAGAGATCCCAAATGAATGTGTTCACAGAATGACTTTGTTAAGATACACTGTGGGTTTTGGACAGATATAAAGAAAATTACCATTCAGCAAACCACTCCACAATGAATATTAGTTCTGTAGCTTCAGGTGTTCAAATCAGAAATATCACATTTTGCATAGTCAAGTCTGTCTGTGCCTGCTGGCCTGCCAAGCTTTGAGTTTCTTTGATTAAATCCAGAGAACAACTGCTCTGCTGCACATGCATTTGTGTGTGAGCCCATAAAATCCACAAGAGGCAAGACTGCAGTAAAACGTCTGTCAAACTAAGGCTATGTCTACACTATGAAATTAGGTCGAATTTATAGAAGTCGGTTTTGTAGAAAGACTTTTTATACAGTCGATTGTGTGTGTCCCCACACAAATGTTCTTAGTGCATTTATCTGGCATTTAGTCGGCGGAGTGCGTCCACAGTACCGAGGCAACCGTCGACTTTTGGAGCTTTGCACTGTGGGTAGCTATTCCACAGTTCCCGCTGTCTCTGCTGCCCATTTGAATTCTGTGTAGAAAACCCAATGATGGGGCAAAAACATTGTCACGGGTGGTTCTTGGTACATATCGTCAGGCCCCCCTTCCCTCCCTCCCTCCCTCCGTGAAAGCAATGGCAGACCATCGTTTCGTGCCTTTTTTTCCTGGGTTACCCGAGCAGACGCCATACCACAGCAAGCACCGTCACCGTGTGTCTCCTGGGTGTTCACAGACATGATACTGCATTGCTACATAGCAGCCACTCATTGCCTTTTGGCAGCAGACAGTGCAGTATGACTGGTAGCCATCACTGACATACTCCAGGATGCTCTTTTAACCAATTTTGGTGAGGTCAGGGTGCCTGGGCAAACATGGGAGTGACTCAGCCAGGTCATTCCCCTTTTAAGTTTCATCTCATGGCGATTCAGTCCTGACGGAAGTCCTACTGCACCGTCTTTTAATGAGCAGCCAGGAGACGACGATTGCCAGCAGCCATACTGCACTGTCTTCTGCCGAGCACCCAGGAGATGATGATGGCCAGCAGTCGTACTGCACAGTCTGCTGCCAGCAAGATGTATAAAGATAGATAAGTGGATCAAAAAAAGAAATAGAGCAGATTTGTTTTGTATTCATTTTCTCCTCCCTCCCCCGTGAAATCAACAGCCTGCTAAACCCAGGGTTTTGAGTTCTATCCTTGAGGGGGCCGTTCTGTTTCTCCTTGATGCAAAGCCACAGCCTTTGTTGATTTTAATTCTCTGTAAGCCAACCCTGTAAGCCATGTTGTCAGTCGCCCCTCCCTCCGTCAGAGCAATGGCAGACAATCGTTTTGCACCTTTTTTTCAGCGCAGATGCCATAGCACTGGGAACATGAAGCCCGCTCAGATCACCACGGCAATTATGAGCACTATAAACACTGTGCGCGTTATCCAGCAGGATATGCAGGACTATAACCTGCAAGAAAAGCGAAACCAGGCGAGGAGGAGGCGACTGCAGCGTGGTGACAAGAGTGATGAGGACATGGACATAGACTTCTCACTAAGTACGGGCCCCGGCAATGTGCACATCATGGTATCAATTGGGCAGGTTCATGATGTGGAACGCTGATTCTGGGCCCGGGAAACAAGCACAGACTGATGGGACCGCATCGTGTTGCAGGTCTGGGATGATTTCCAATGGCTGTGAAACTTTCACATGCATAAGGGCACTTTTATGGAACTTTGTGACTTGCTTTCTCTGCCCTGAAGCGCAAGAATATCAAGATGAGAGCAGCCCTCACAGTTCACAAGCGAGTGGCGATAGCCCTGTGGAAGCTTGCAACGCCAGACAGCTACCGGTCAGTCGGGAATCAATTTGGAGTGGGCAAATCTTCTGTGGGGGCTGCTGTGATCCATGTAGCCGATGCAATCACTGAGCTGCTGCTGTCAAGGGTAGTGACTCTGGGAAATGTGCAGGTCATAGTGGATGGCTTTGATGCAATGGGATTCCCTAACTGTGATGGAGAGATAGACAGAACCCATATCCCTATCTTGGCACTGGAGCACCAAGGCAGTGAGTACATAAACTGCAAGGGGTACTTTTCAGTGGTGCTGCAAGCTCTGGTGGATCACAAGGGATGTTTCACCAACATCAATGTGGGATGGCCGGGAAAGGTACATGACATTTGCATCTTCAGGAACTCTGGTCTATTTCAAAAGCTGCAGCAAGGGACTTTCTTCCCAGACCAGAAAATTACTGTTGGGGATGCTGAAATGCCTATAGTTATCCTTGGGGACCCAGCCTACCCCTTAATGCCATGGCTCATGAAGCCATACACAGACACCCTGGACAGTAGTCAGGAGCTGTTCAACTACAGGCTGAGCAAGTGCAGAATGGTGGTAGAATTTGCATTTGGGCATTTAAAAGCACACTGGCGCAGTTTACTGACTCGATTAGACCTCAGCGAAACCAATATTCCCATTGTTATTACTGCTTGCTGTGGGCTCCACAATATCTGTGAGAGTAAGGGGGAGACGTTTATGGCGGAGTGGAAGGTTGAGGCAAATTGTCTGGCCGCTGATTACGTGCAGCCAGACACCAGGGCGGTTAGAAGAGTACAGGAGGGCGTGGTGCGCATCAGAGAAGCCTTGAAAACCAGTTTCAGGAATGGCCAGGCTACATTGTAAAAGTTCTGTTTATTTCTCCTTGATGGAGCCCCCCCACCCCCCGTTTCACTCTACTTTCCTGTAAGCTAACCACCCTCCCCTTTCCCCTTCGATTACCACTTGCAGAGACAATAAAGTCATTGTTGCTTCACATTTATGCATTCTTTATTTATTCATCACACAAACAGGGGGATAACTGCCAAGGTAGCCCAGGAGGGGTGGTGGAGGAGGGAAGCACTGGGTGGGGTGGTGGAGGAGGGAAGGACAAGGCCACACAGCACTTTAAAACTTATTGAATGCCAGCCTTCTGTTGCTTGGGCAATCCTCTGGGGTGGAGTGGCTGGTTGGCCGGAGGCCCCCGCACCGCGTTCTTGGGCGTCTGGGTGAGAAGGCTATGGAACTTGGGGAAGAGGGCGGTCTGTTCTCCTGCTGCCTTTCCTGCAGCTCAACCATACACTGGAGCATATGAGTTTGATTCTCCAGCAGCCTGAACATTGACTCCTGCCTGCTTTCAGCAAGCTGACGCCACCTACCATCTTCAGCCCGCCACCTCTCCTCGCAGTCATATTGTATTTTCCCGCACTCTGAGATTGTCTGCCTCCATGTATTTTGCTGTGCTCTGTCAGTGTGGGAGGACAGCATGAGGTCAGAGAACATTTAATCATGAGTGCGTTTTTTTCGCCTTCTAATCTTCGCTAGCCTCTGGGAAGGAGAAACATATCCAGCTGGTGGAGGAAAAAAAAAGGGAGAGTGGTAGTTAAAAGGACACATTTTATAGAACAATGGGTACACTCTTTCACGGTAAACCTTGCTGTTAACATTACATAGCACATGTGCTTTCATTACAAGGTCGTATTTTGCCTCTTATTGAAGGTATGCCGGTTTGGTGTGAGAGATCACTCAAGCAGGGCCAGACAGCAGAATTCGGCTTGCAGGCAGCCATGGTAAGCCACAGACTTTTGGCTTCTTTAACCTTCATAACACGTGGAAATGGCTTCAAACAGCAGCGCCCTCATTTCCCATACAAAGTAGCCGTTGGGTTGCCCATTAAAAATGGGTTGGCAATTTTAAAAAAGGGGCTGCGGTTTCCGGGTTCACATGCAGCAGAAATCCAACTAACGCACCCCCCAAACACACACACACACAATTCTCTGGGATGATTGCTTCACCCCTCCCCCCACAGCATGGCTAACAGCGGGGAAGATTTCTGTGCCGCCACAGGCAAATAGCCCAGCAGGAACGGGCACCTCTGAACATCCGCTTACTAAAACCACACTATTTCAACCAGGTGACCATGAATGATATCACTCTCCTGAGGGTAACACAGAGAGATAAAGAACGGATGTTGTTTGAATGCCAGCAAACACCGGGACCATACTCTGCAATGCTTTGTTCCGCAATGATTCCCAACTACGTGCTACTGGCCTGGCATGGTAAAGTGTCCTACCATGGAGGACGGAATAAGGCTGCCCTTCCCAGAAACCCTCTGCAAAGGCTTTGGGAGTACATCCAGGAGAGCTTTATGGAGATGTCCCTGGAGGATTTTCGCTCCATTCCCAGACACGTTAACAGACTTTTCCAATAGCTGTACTGGCCGCGAATGCCAGGGCAAATTAATCATTAAACACACTTGCTTTTAAACAATGTATAATATTTACAAAGGTACACTTACCAGAGGTCCCTTCTCCGCCTTCAGGGTCCGGGAGCCCGCCTTGGGTGAGTCGGGTGGTACTGGCTCCAGGTCCAGGGTGAGAAACAGATCCTGGCTGTTGGGGAAACCAGTTTCTCCGCTTCCTTGCTGAGAGCTATCTTCCTCGCCCCCAAAACCCGCTTCTGTGTTGCCTGCCACTCCTTCGATGGAGTCAAAGCACAGGGTTGGGGTAGTGGTATTTGCACCCCCTAGAATGGCACGCAGCTCATCATAGAAGTGGCATGTCTGGGGCTCTGACCCCAAGCAGCCGTTTGCTGCTCTGGTTTTTTGGTAGGCTTGTCTGAGCTCCTTAATTTTCACACAGCACTACTGCGGGTCCCTGTTATAGCCTCTGTCCTTCATGCCCTTGGAGATTTTATCAAATATTTTGTCTTTTGGAAAGGAGTTCTGATAGCACAGATTTGTCTCCCCATACTGCGATCAGATCCCGTACCTCCCGTTCGGTCCATGCTGGAGCTCTTCGGCAATTCTGGGACTGCATGGTCTCCTGTGATGATGAGCTCTGCATGGTGACCTGTGCAGGTGAGCTTGCCTCGCTGGCCAAACAGGAAGTGAGATTCAAAAGTTCACGGGCCTTTTCCTGTCTACCTGGCCACTGCATCTGAGTTGAGAGCGCTGTCCAGAGTGGTCACAACTGAGCACTCTGAGATAGCTCCCAGAGGCCAATACTATCGAATTGCATCCACAGTACCTCAAATTCAACACAGCAAGACCGATTTCAGCGCTAATCCCCTTGTCGGGAGCGGAGTAAAGAAATTGATTTTAAGAGCCCTTTAAGCAGAAAAAAAGGGCTTCGTCGTGTGGACGGGTGCAGGGTTAAATCGAGATAACACTGCTAAATTCGACCTAAACTCGTAGTGTAGACCAGGCCTAAGACAGACATTTTATCTCTGCAAGCTACAGCTGAGTGGTCAAGGCTACCACGCCTCCTGTCAGCTCCTATATAGCTGTCCAATGGCTGCAGGGGACTTTCTTAAGTGAGGAGCACTTTGACCAGACAGACCTTAGGGGCAGGGGTCAACCCTTGACGTTCCTGGTGACAAATCTGCCAAGAATCATAAGCCTTCCATGGCTCAGAATGCATCTCTCTCATAACTGCTTTCCCACATGCTCTATCACAACAGTTGCATTGAGAGAACCGTCTTGCTGTCTGCCCTCAGGTTGGTGCTCCTCAGAGGAGCAGGCAGTAGGGCCTTCCCTCTGTTTCTGGAGAAGGGAGGTAAGGGGGTCCCACTGCTCTGGAATTCACTCCCTCTTGCAGTTCAGACTCTCAATATGCCTCCTTTTAAGATGCTATGCAAAATACATTCATTCACTCGGATTTTCTCCATGAGGGTATGTAGGGAGTACGGAAAGACAATTCTCTTTCAATTTGACGAGAAGAGGTAGAATATTGGAATTGTTTGGACTAGTGCCATTTGTTGGCAACAGTTTCTTTGGGGGGGGAGCAGGGGTTGGTATCAACTTTAATAACATACACTCAAATAACACGATCACAGTGCAACATAAAGTAAAGAACTAGACCCAACTGTGTTCTCAACTACCCTGAAACTTTCATTAGCTATGCAGAAGCTTCCAGCATGCATAGACAGTCAATTCTGAAGCACAGGTATTTGGGGGATTTCAAATCCAGTGTGTGGGGGACTTTCAAAAGGGAAACATTCTGCAAGCCTCTTGAAGCACAACTCTGATAATTTAGTAAAAGGACAAAACAATGGGGCTAGTTCCTTTCACTCCCTATTTTCAAAAGGGTATAGATCAGGTCAAGCCACAAGAAGAACTCAGATGCCCAAAGAAGGCTAACTTGTCATATGATTACTGTCACCTGCTTATGGAACTAAGTGTGACAAAATACAGATTAAACAAAACTTAAATCTCTATAATTAAAAAAGGGTTGACATTTCAATGGGGTTATTGAACCACAGCTCCTTAAAGTTAGGTGAAAACTGGTGCATTTATGAACAATAATTCTAAGACAATGAGTCCAATCCATCAGGACAGCCGTCTCACAGTTCTGCCTCAAATTAGAATTCCTTGCTGCTGGACAGCTCTAAACTAGATTTGACATCTCCAATTTTATTTACTGATGACTGGGTTGACAACCTGGGTTTAATGACTGTGATGACTGGGTTGACAACCAATAAAATTCCATGAAAAAAACTTTTTTGTGCCATTACTGCTACATGGAAAGACAATCTCACCGTTGTCTGGCTATAAATTAAACAGAAGTTTTCTAACCTTCACTTAAAAGTATGTCAAAGTTACAGCAATGGGGCATTGTCAGTAATATGGATGAGCACATAAAAAATAGAACAAGAACTCAACTGACAAGTGACAGTCAATGCTCTAATTGTAATCATGCTGGGAACATCAGAAGCAAATAACAGCAAATTTGGTAACCTGAAGTGCCATGTAAAACCCTGACTATACTTGGGCAAGGAGGCCAAGATTTTCTAAAGGAATTAGAGATTTTGGATGACTCACTCTTTGGATGGCCTAAAACAATGTTTCCCAAACTTGGGACATCGCTTGTGCAGGGAAAGCCCCTGGTGGGCTGGGCCGGTTTGTTTACCTGCCACGTCTGCAGGTTCGGCCGATCTCGGCTCCCACTGGCCCGCGAATGGGGGCTGTGGGAAGCGGCAACCAGTACATCCCTCAGCCTGCACCACGGCAGCCCCCATTGGCTGGGCACAGCGAACCGCGGCCAGTGGGAGCTGCAATCGGCTGAAACTGCGGACGCGGCAGGTGAACAAACCAGCCGGGCCCACCAGGGGCTTTCCCTGCACAAGCGGCGTCTCAAGTTTGGGAAATACTGGCCTAAAAGATACATCTTAAAAGAGGCCTGATTTTCAGAGAGAGGGTGCTCAGCATTTCCTGAAAGTCAGATCCTTTCAAGATGTCTCAATTTGGCTATCCAAAATCACTAGTCACTTTTGGAGGTCTTGGCTTGCATGTTAACCATCGATTCCCTATACCCCTCACCAAACCCCGAACTAGAGGAAGTGGTCCAGTCACAGATAGCACTAAAATTCTTATATACCCAGTACAAAAGAGCACTCAGTGTCTGGGGAAATCCTTTTGATCATCTCAGGGATCCAGGAATTTAGCGGGCTCTTTGTGCTGGGTATCAAAAACCATTCAGCCCTATCCACATCCATAGCTAAATCTTTCTCGAGGTTGAAACCCTGGGGAAACTGTGCTTTACACCTGCTACCCACCAAGTCATTCTCCTAGTGTTCTGAGGCCTTGTGTTGCGCAGGGAAAATTTTTGAATGTTCTCAACTTTGCTGAACCAATGTTAACAATGCTGAGAGTCCCCATGGAGACACTCCTAATGCAGATACTGATGCCATTTTCAGCATTAGATTCTCAAGTAGGGTAGAAGGGCACATAGCTGAAAACTGGGTTGGTAACCAGTGACCCATCTGTACTATAGTTCCAAATTTTTCAGAGGTCAGAATATTTGAATCATTTTGTCTAGTATAGACAATTCTAAAAAGATGAAGCCTCAGAAGTTCTGTACAACTCCTGAGTATTTCTTCCACTACCCATCCTCCTTATGCTATTCTACAAACAATACAGTGCCATCTAGAGAGAGCAGAAGACAGAACGAGGAAAAAGAAGCATGATTGTTTTAAGTTACAAGGATACCCAATAATATTTTTTAAAGATACAGATAATTATAGTTGTTAACATATTATCACATGTCCATGATGAGGTTTGAAATTCTAAATAAATAAAGTTCTCAGAAT
Organism: Lepidochelys olivacea; assembly: GCF_965140295.1. Taxonomy (NCBI): domain Eukaryota; kingdom Metazoa; phylum Chordata; order Testudines; family Cheloniidae; genus Lepidochelys; species Lepidochelys olivacea. Next base: position 175,737,567 of record NC_140413.1, on the reverse strand, counting down.
TTAAAGGCACTTATTCAATAGGTCCTATTATCAAAGGTCTTTCCCCAATTTCATTCATTAACTCCTGGGTATTTAAAAGAAAAAGCTAATGCTATTTTTTCTCAAATATAACAGAGGGTACAATTTTCAAAAGTGCCTAAGTGACTGAGAAACCGAAGTCCCATTTTCTAAAGGGATATTTAAAGACAATGGGACTTAGGTCCCCAAATCACTGAGACACTTTTGAAAATTTTACCCAGTCTCTTTTCAGCTCTTGCTATTTTCTCTCTATTTGTTACTTCCAGGAGTTCCATTTAAGTCATTCTTTTTCAAAGCCGTTTTTCACCAGCTGGCTATTTATATTGCAAGTAGCAACTGAAGGCTCCAACCAAGTTCAGGATCTCACTGTACAAGGCTCTGTAAAAACACATAGTAAGAGACAGTATCTGCTCCATAGAGCTCACTATCTAAACACCCAAAGTAGTATCATCCTCTCAATTTTACACATGGGGAACTGAGGCTCAGGGACAATAAGTGATTTGCTCAAGATTACACAGGAAGACTCTAGCAGAGCTCAGGAATTGAACCCAAATCTTATGATTCTCAGTGCCTTAACCACAAGACCATCCTTCCTCTCTACTAAGCCATACTTTTCCTGCAGGAAAAGCTATAATAACGCTGCAGTCTCTGCCTCAGCCCATGGCCTGAGCAGAAGAAATACCATTGTGCGTCGCCTCCAGGAGGTGCTAAGAAGAAGGCTCCTTGTGTCCTCCCCTCCCAACTCATGCTCCCATATAGGGACCAGGTACAATCTTGCCCTTCACTAATATATATGCCCAATAAAGAAATGGCTTCTTTACATTACATTTTACTTCAATTTAAGTTCTTTTTCTCAACTGCACATTCAAATATCTGTTAGTGACCAGCATTCAGAGTTTACTTAGCTGTAACCAAAAGGGACAATATTACAAATGGGACCAAGCCAAGAACATTATTATTATGTTGCCGTAAACATGCACTGCAATTTACTAAACAAATAAGACAAAAAGGTCCCTGACCCAAACCCAAGTGAAAGGTAAAACCATTAGAAAAATATCTTGGAGCATAAATCTCAGAAGACAGTGGCTAACAAGCAAGTAAGATTATGTGACACAGAATTCTGATTTTATTTTTGGAATATGCAACTCTGTGCAGAGCTGTGAGGTACTGTAATGCTAGAATCCTCCCACTGTCTCTTACAAAGCATGCTTCGTTTATCTAAACAGGAGCAGAGTCTAAAGAATATCTGTACAGACTGGAATCAGAGCCAAGCCCTCAGTGGATGGTCCTGCTAACATCAGTTTCTGGTTAAGCTATCTGGACTAGACATGCCTTAACATTTTAACAATTAACAATGGGGGGAAAGGGGCATGTTTTCCAAAAAGCAATGGTGAAAAAAAGATAGCATAGGTACAACAAATGAATGGCAACATGTTCACTTTTGGCACAATGAAACAGATAAACCACGATCTGATCATGAAGATCCCGCTTCCAATGCAAATGTATCTACTATCCCCTTTGTGATATGAAAGGGAAAATTAATAGGACTTGGGTCATACAGTAGAACCTCAGAGTTACGGACACCTCCGGATTGGAGGATGTCCATAATTCTGAAATGTTTGTAACTCCGAACAAAGTGCAGTTTGGGCTCCAGTTCCAGCAGCTGACACTCCAAGTCAGGTTTCAGCAGCAGCTGAACCCCTTCCTCAGTGCCTGCAGCTTCCTTGCAGGCAGATTCTTTCCCTGGATTGGACTGCGAGCTTGTTCCCCTCCCCATCGGGGGAGGGGTGGCGAAAGCAGCGCAGACCCCAGTGCTGCTCCTGCTCCGCCAACTGCCTTGAGCGGGCAGACCCAGCATCTTCACTCCCAGATGTAAGTGGCTGCCCCGTGTGTAGGGGTGGGGTGGGAACAGGCAGTCCAGATGTTCCTACCTTTAAGATGAAATACAGGCACAGTACAGTAAAATATTTGCCTTTTGGGGGTGGAGGGGTCTCTGCTGCTGCCTGATTGGTTACTTCTGGTTTCAGATGGTGTCCAGTTGATCGGTCAGTCCGTAACACTGGTGTTTGTATCTTTGGTGTTCTACTGTATCCTCAACATGATAAGTAATTGCTAATGATGATCAGTTCTCAGAAGTTAAGCCATTCGGTATGGATAGGGAACCATATACATCTAAATATTCTGAGAATTTACCATTCATGTTTTGCTACCTGCCACCTACTCTACCACCTGCTACAATATTTCCTTGAACCACAGCAAGACCCCAGTGATACCCCACTCCCCTGAAGTCTTTTAATATCTGTTTTGGAGACTTTGCTAGGCATCAGGCACCTCTAATTACACCTCTCCAGTCTCAGCACACTCTAGACTTTGTTATGCCCTAAATTATGATGTGTGTAACACATATATCCAGGAGCTGCCATTAAGTAGAAGAGAGGCAGCTAGCTTCTGAATAGGATTTTGGAAGCTTGGTAGGGATCAGCAGTGTGCTCAAGATCTGGAAGGGAGAACTCGGGAATCCATGTGTGTGTTTGGAAGATGGCGCTTGGGAAGTAGCAAGGAAGCCATCAGCTTGCTGTGGGTCTTGACTGAGTTTGGAGGAAACATAAAGTATGCTGGGAGATGTGAAGGTGAGCAAAGTGTCGAGAGTAAATTCCAAGGGGAGGGAAAGCTAAAAGCTTATGAGGAGGAAGGAGGGTGCCTAAGGCATGCTAGGGAAGGGAGGAAGCAAAATGAGGGAAGGCCCAAGAACTAATTCTATGAGGCAGTGGAAGTAATTTCTCATACTTTACAATTAATCCCACTCAGAGCTGGATTAGCCATAGCACATTCCCTTAACCTCAGAGGGGGAAGCTCAGGACAGACAATGTTTTCATAATATTTTTAAGTCAGAATCATGCCTATAACATCCATAATTGATGCTTACATTAGTGCCCATCTGTTCAGATGGCATGCTGTCTACTTACAAGTTGGTTGAACCTATGCTCCAGGGCACAGATACCAGGAAGCTATGTCTTACATAGCAATTTGGTGTTTTTTAAACACTGCACAGGACATCCTTCCCACAGGAAGTCTCTCCACTAGATTTACACAGAAGACGACAGAGTTAATAGTTTCCCAGAGTTTCTAGCTCACAACAAGACAGGTTGTATTGCAGCAGGTGTCTGAAAAGCCTATTAAGATTACTGTGGAGTACTCAAGCATGAAATATCACTGTACTGTCCTTGAGCAATCTATGAGCAGGCAAGGGTGTGACAAACTGCACTAGCAGAGGTGATGGACTGAAGACAGTCACAAAGAAAGAATGTGTCAGAACTTCTAACATACCCAATGCACTTGCTCCAACAGAAGTTTTTCACAGGGCCTTTAAAGTGAGATGCAGAGGAACAAGTTACTTTGCATATATTTGTTCTGCCACAGAACTGCCATGGCTTACACATGGAAAATAAATGCACTTACTGCAGACAATTTGTCTTCCAGAAACATTCAGCTTGTGGAAATAGAAGACTGACACATCATCAGCTGGTTGTGATCATCAAGTTCCCAGAAGGGAAATGAAAAAATGACCACAGCTCCCAGACAGCACATCAAACCCCCTGTTACAGGGCTGCTGCCTCCAGAGGACCCCCAGGGTGGCTCTGCAGCATCCCTGCTTCAGTTTCCTCTCCTCCGGACTCCTCTGTGATTTCATAAAAGGACTCTGATTTTCATAAAAGCACTGTGATTTCATAAAAGTCATAGCCAATAACACCCTTATTTGGGCTGGTTTGCTATCAAACCGTTCCAAAATGAAATCCTCAAAGTCCAAAACAAACAAACTGAAGAGGCTTCACCTCAGTTGCCATCTGGGCCCAGCTCTTCCTCCCTGAGAGCCTGTCTTCTTGTTTTCTATCCAGCGGCAACTCTCCAGGGCATCTTGCCTAGACTCTTGCCCCCTCTGGCTCTTTCCCAAGCCTCTGTTCTTATCTCTTTCCCAGAAGGCCTGATTTAGCCACATGACATTACCCATTCTCTCCATCTGGGGAGCTGAGCTCATTGTGTCACAAGTGGGGCGGGCCCATCTCCCCTTAAAGAGGCCAGCCACCCTGTGATACCTCCACTTTAGCTGAGATAGTAGGGGGTCAGGAATCACCAGTGTGAGGAAATCCACAAGCTAATATACATGTTGTTTAGCATTGAGACCTAGAGAGGCAAAAGAGAGAGATTCTGGCTGGAAACACAAAGAACAGTAGTGGAGACTTTGAATTCTGCATCACATGATAAAACAGGGGTGGGCAAACTATGGCCCGCGGGCCGGATCCAGCCCACCAGCTGTTTTAATCCGGCCCTCGAGCTCCAGCCTGGGAGCAGGGTCAGGGGCCACTCCGTGCAGCTGCCAAAAGCAGTGGCATGTCCCCCCTCCAGCTCCTATAGGCAGGGGCAGCCAGGAGGCTCCACTCCGCATGCTGCTCCCGCCCAAAGTGCCGTCCCCGCAGCTCCCATTGGTTGGGAACCATGGCCAATGGGAGCTGCAGGGGCAGCGCTTGTGGACGGGGCAGCATGCAGTAGAGCCACCTGGCCGTGCCTCCACGTAGGAGCCAGAGAAGGAACATGCCGCTGCTTTCGGGAGCTGCTTGAGGTAAGCACTGCCCGGAGCCTGCACCCCTGAACCCCACCGTGCCCCGCCCCAACCCCCTGCCCCAGCCCTGATTCCCCTCCCGCCCTCCGAACCCCTTGGTCTCAACCCAGAGAACCCTCCTACACCCCAAACCCCTCATCCCCAGCACCACCTCAGACCCCGCACCCACAGCCGGAGCCCTCCCCTCACCAAACACACCCTGCCCCAGCCCAGAGCCCCCTCCTGCACCCTGAACTCCTCATTTCTGGCCCCATGCCAGAGCCCCAATCCCCAGCCAGAGCCCTCACCCCCTCCCGCACCCCAACCCTAATTGCGCGAGCATTCATGGCCCGCCATACAATTTCTATACCCAGATGTGGCCCTCGGGCCAAAAAGTGTGCCCACCCCTGTGATAAAACCTGAGAATCTATGAACTATTAAAGACCCACTTTATATAGGAAATTTAACAGTGAACAGAAATAAAAATAAATGTGTTTCATACGAGATGCAGGGGACTTATCTGTGTGGCGTCCTGTTAGATCATTCATTTTAATATTATTAGGTTGAGACACTATTTTCTTGCTAGAGAAAAATCAAGATCTTTTGAACCAGAACGAAGAATTGCAACCATGGTATCTAGCCACATCCCCTATACACACAAAAGAACCGACTAAACCGCCTCATTTTTCATGTACTACGTAAGGTTCCAATTCAAAATGAAAAACAACAACAAGCCATAGCTGGCTTCTGTGCAATGGAGAAAATATTTTTCCTTTTCGGTTAAAAAAAAAAAAAGAGAGAGACAGACAATTTTAACTGACTTGAACCCCAAGGGCTAAATTCAGTCCTGCTGTGAACAGGCATGATTCTACTGAAGTCAGCCAATGGGAGCTCCAGATACTCAGCACCTTCGAAAAACAGGTCATAGGTGTCCAGGAGTGGACACCTGCAATTAGAGGCCACTTAAGAACATTTGGGGATCATCCCCACCCATTTTACAGATGGACCCACAGAGAGGTTAAGAGAGTTGCCCAAGTTCACACAGCGAATCAGTAGCAGAGTTAGGAATGGAAATCAGAGTACGGATTGCTGGTTTAGAACAGTGACCACATAATCTGTCTCCAACGGCAGTCAGTCACACTGGGCCAGATCTTCAGCTAGTGTAATGGTGGAACTTTCCTATTTACATCTGTGAGGAACTGCCCTGCTATGTTTAATGGAGGGCTCTAAAATAAGTATTTTCAGGAAGGCTATGGACAAAAAAAGGGGGGAGGGGAGTGAGGGGAGCCTGAAATGGGAATTTTACACCTTTCATCTCAATAATTTATCAAAAAGAATGTACATGATTTGTACAAATAACATTCTCTCATAGCAACATGGCTTTAGGTCACATTACAATCACCACGATGAATCACTTGAAATTAAAGCACGCTAAGCTGTGCTTTGAGACTAAATTGCAGATCAGCAAAGAAGAATATTGTGCTCCAACTGAAAGAAGCCAAAGAATCCCCCATAAAGCTTCAGATGACCGTGCAGCTAAAATAAAAGATGCAATGGGAGTAGATGCACCTAAGGCCATGAAAAAACATGTGGCAATAGTTTGTATAATTTTATTGTCTGCTTTCCTATATAATGTATATTTGTAGCCATTATTATTGGCCAAGAACAATCATGAGTATTAAGAACAGTGTCAGCTTTGTATCAGAGACTTCTTCTATCTGGGGACTACAGCCTGCCATATTACGCGATAGTCTTTACATTCAAATAGGTCCTTTCCATCTCCAGCTTCCTTTATTCTATTTATTGTTGGGATGAATATGAAAAATGCTACTTATCATAATTCTAGTTTTGTAACTACAACTGATAAATATTACAAAAAGCTTCTCATTAATATTCACAATTTTATATTATTATGAGATCTTGCCTCCTCCAGATTCCTCCCCTTTCGTATTTACTCAATAGATGTTCTCATGTACACTGACAGGAATATTTTCCAAAAGTAAATTTTGAATTCATAAATCTGATGAGTTACTCTCACCCAATCAAGAGACAAACATCACATGATCCATCAAAACCACTAATTTTGAACACCTGCAACAATTGTGCATAAATGAGCTACTGACCAAGAATTATGCACAGAAAAGTGGCAGTTTTCAAATAACGAAAAAATTGAGAAAAATCAGAACCTCACTGTAAATAGTTTGAGAACAGAAGTTCTGACATCTCCCAGTAAGTAGTAAGTTATTAGTCGCACATTATTCACCCAGTCCTATTTATAACTCAGCAGTAATGTTAATTATGGATGAAATTCAGAAGTCCAGGAGTAAGTATTTAATAAAACAAAAGCAAATTTATAGATATATGGGAGTATAAAATATATGGGGTGAAATCCTAACCACATTTAAGTCAGTGGCAGAACTCCTATTTACTTCAATAAGGTCAAGATTTCACCCATTAATTTTACTGGTCTCTGCTTTTTCTTGTGCTTTCAGATTTCAGTCTACCTTCAACTATATAAGAAAGCATACTGCCTGGTAGCCTTTCTTCAAAATATGATACATCAAGTAAAGTTTGAGAAGACATCTAGGATTTGCTAACATTCCCGTGCGTGTTCAATCATGACTCAAGGAGATGCAGCAGCATGCATAGTTCATTTATCATTCCGATAAATATCATATGTTTAATATCACATTATATGATTAATTCTCAGTTAAAGAGCTCTTTTACTGTATTTTGTTTATTAGCTACCGTAGCTCAGAATAACCAAGTACTGTATTCCTCAAGGCTACAGAAAGAATTTTCAGGTTAATAAAGTTTGGCATCGAAAGGACATTGTCCAAAATGATCATTTGGCATTCTCCATTTGAAGCATCCATCTGGTGAGATTATTGAATGCCTCAAGGAACATGAGCCAACTGGAACTGAAGAGAATCAAAACTGTGAATCTGCTAAGTGCTGAAAACAAATACTTTGGATACTTGTGGTCCCAGACATACAGGTTTCTTTGACTTGTTCTCTAGATCCCCTTCCTGACTCTATGGAAGAGAGTTTGTTGCTCCTCTCCATATCAGCTTCCCAGTCACTTGGGAGACTGGAGTTTGGAGCAGGCCAGAGCTCCACTGCAAGTTACCGTACACTCAGCTGAATGGGAAACAAAGAGCACCTACTGGTGCAGCAGAGTTCTTACTTCAGCCAAGTGGTACCTTTGCTCTAAGAGATAGGAAACCACTTGTTTAACATACTGAGGTCTATTCTGCTCCTTCATTGTGCCCCTGGGGGAAGCTATGTTCCACATTATTTTTATTCTGAAATATTTTACCAAGTTGTGTTAATGTATTATTCCTGCAAGGCACCATCCCAATAAAGTTTACTGTTCATTATTTTCATATGTCTCACATACATGCAGACACACACATTAAGGGCCAGGCTCTCAGCTGATGTAAATTGGCAAGCTGGGATTTATGGGTCAAATTACACCAGCTGAGAGTATGGCCCTAAGAGCCCAACACTACACTGAAAAATGTGTATGAAAGCTCATGCAGCCAGACAGTTCCCTAATTATTTACATATTGTGGCTAGCCTCTACTCAAAAGTTATTCCTACAAATGTTGGCAATAATTTGCACCCCCTAACTTGCCTCCAGATATGTATATTTAAAAGAGTAGCAAAGGAATAACTCTTGGCTTGTGTCAGAAACACTGGCTTTTGGTCACTGCAGGTCCCTTTTGAAGAATTTGCTATTGCAAACATGCAGAAGGTGCAGATTGTGAGCTCTGCAGATTTTGCAGGATTACAAATGAGCAAAAATTAAAGTGTTATCTGCTAAATTGTTCTTGTGACTATCAGTACAAAACAGGAACACCTTCAGTCTTTACTGGCGGCAACCAACCCACGAGACAGCTAGTGGTTTCAACCTCCCACACTCAGCATTTACTAACTAAAGTGTATGAGTGCAGGATCTGACTTAAATACATATCTGCAAAATTTTTGTTCAATTCTATACTTTAGTGAAGTCACAATGTCGGCCAGATGCTACTCTCAGTTACCCTGGTGCAAATCCAGGATCTCCACTGAAAAAATGTGTATGTTACTCATTCTAAGACAGATGCCACTACTGTTTACTCCCCTTCTGGGACTACTCTAGAAGTAAGGTTTACCCAATGTGAGTAAGGTTGGCCCTCAGTAATTAAACACAGTGAATATTAAAATCCAACCTAATAAATTGCTGGTGTTGCCCCCTGGTTCCCAGGAGGATGGTGGAGGAAGGAAGCAATTGGCTACCTGGCTTGAAAAGCAGCAGATTTCTACCCTCCCTGCCCCAGCTCAGCCCATTCGTTGCCCACCTGTAGAGAGCGGGAGACATAGAGGAAGTGGAGTACCAGGCACATACCTCTTCCCCTCTACCCACCACATGTCTGAACCTCAGGTGTGGGGAGGCTATCAAGGAAGTACAGAGAGCAGTAGGACAGGGGGATCCTGCTCCCCACTGTACTCTGCATGGCCACAGAGCTTGTTCCACAACCAGTCGCATGATACTTAGGGAAACACGTGCATTTTCCCCCCTCAAAACCACTCCCTTTGGCCTGGAGCACTGTACAGCCTCCACCTCATATCTGTAAATAATGCCATTTTTATCCAGAACTGTGTGTGCGCGCACAAACACTCTCACAGGGAAAATCCCCAGCTGGCAAGATTCCTTTAATCTTTCTAAATCAAACATATCTGGACCCAATTATAATTTCTGTAAGAAAAATTGGCATTCAAGACGATCGTTAGAGAGCCAAGACGTCCCCATCTGATCCAGACTGGGGTTTATAATTGAAAAGCGGACAGAGCCTTAACTGCAAGAGTGATACAGAGCACAGCTATAATAGTAGCTTTCAATTCTCGAATAATTGATTGACAGCTGCCTAACTACAATCGTTGGTATGTTCAGCCTCCATAATTATTCGCTTTCCATGGAACAACCAACTCAGACTGATGGGTCTCATGTCTACATCTTGTCCATTACATGTGTGTCCCTGGCATTCCTCTGATCTGCTTAACTATAGGACAGCTATAACCTCAGCAACTGTTTTCTTTAAATGCAGCTCGATTTTTTTGTCAGACTTCAAGTCCATTTCATGCCCTCAATTCTTGCACATAGTTCCATCAACAGTGGGCTCTGTGCACTCAACCCCTGGACAGCTGTGCTATGGGATAGGCTATTTCGTAGATGAGACCACAGCCGGATATTGCGACTTTTTTGAAAGAGTGGGATGCTATTCTTCCATGTCCTGAGAAACTATCAGTGTTGGTAAATAAATGTACATCCCTGCCACCAGAATCCCATGTTAGTTTGAAACATATAAAGGTATTCTTCACTTCCTATCCTAAACTGTTCTGTAGTGTTGCTGTGTGCTGTTACAACAGCTTGTACCTTTTACCAGAAACTGCTGCATTTCATCAACAGGAGATACACATATGAGGGCATCCTTCAAGATGAGAAGTGCTATATAAAGACAAAGGATGAAATCCTGCTTCCACTGAAGTCAATGGTAAAACTTCCATTGACTCTGGTGGGGATAGGATTCCACCCAAACTCCTTATCACAAAAGGGTGTCTGCCTCCCGCTGATTTTTTTTTTATTATTTTATTTTAAAGTTTAAAAGTTTCAGCCAAAATGGTTCAGGACACTGGCAACCTTAATTCTGGTTATTCCTAACCTTTGAGTGTCTGACTTTGCAACCATAACATTCTTTTAACATGTTTTGGGGGGGGCGGGAAGGGGGATCTAATTATACATATGGGATATTTGTGACACACTGAAGGTTTAGCCTAAATGTGGTCATTGCATTTCTTTTTACATAGTCTGCTCTAGGTAGGTTAATTTCCCTGAAAGAAGAAGTACTGTGTTTTAAGAAGTTATTTGAATACCACTAGGAAGGCTCCTTGATGGACTAGAGCAGAGGAAGGGGCATGGAAGAAGGAAACAAAGAGAGGCTTGGACAGAGGAGAAAATAGGAGTTGAGACTTCCTGAGAGAAACAGCTGCTCATGAAAAATACGTGAACTTTAAGAACGTGAGCAGTGGAGTTATAAGCTTCTAAAATTCCAAAGTCTAGCTAGAAATGAGGAGTTTAAAGATTATGGGGAAACCCCCAAGACTAGTTCACAGGACACGTTGAAGTACACAAGCAATAACAACTGTGTTAAGTCCCTATCCTGCAACACCAAGTGTGTGGGTTGACTTGAGCACCACATGGTGCCCCACGGAACTCAGTGGAGCTCTGCAGCACAGCAGTCTGCCGGTGCACTATATATTACCGGACTGGGGCCTTAATCTGTGCAAGAGAACAGTGTACTGGCAGTGTTCATTTCTAGTATTATGCCCGCTTCCTATGCATACACTGATTGATTCAAAACATTCTTTTTAATAATCAGAAATGTACCTTGTTGTTCATTAATAAATAACTTTCCTTTAAAGGACTCCTATGGCATCTGATCACAATGAGCAATAGCAATTATTTTTCCCTGGAAAAGATTACTGTATTAGTCAGTTTTCAATTCATATGTAACTATATATTCAGCAAGAAGATTTAGCCACATGACTCATTAATATAATAATAATTAGCTCTCATATTGCACTTTTCATCAGCAGATCTCATGGCACTTTACAAAGGAGCTCAGTATCATTATTCCCATTTTACAGATGGGGAAACTGAGGAAAGACATCAAATGAGTGAGAATTATTTTACAGAATTATTGTATTTTTATTGGAATTGATTTATTTTGAGAAAAGTTTACCTTCTTTATGCACAGTTACTTATTGACTGAGTCTATAACCTGTGTCTGCAACATGATGCCCCAGGAATCTATGTGGAACAAATGAAGGTAAAAAGTCACAACCAAAGCTCAGAAATGAAAGAGTATGATGAAGAGCCATACAAGACCCAAGGGTGACATTAACCTTTGACATTCTCATGATGATCTTGGAGATTGTCTGACAATCTCTTAGTCACTAAAAAAAAAATCCAGCTAAAGAGAAAGTGAAACCAATCTCCCATAAAAATTTCCATAGTTCTAGAGAGGATATCCACTTTATGCCCTCTCCCCTTCTCCCCCCCCCCTCAAAAAAATACATCAAAAGATTAAGCCCTCTAACTGAGAATGCACCAAACTGGCTGCCACAAGGCAGGCAGTAATACTTTGTGATTCATGACTTTTAAGCATCTAATAGATTAGAAATGGGGGCACTGTCTTCTAGAAGACTAAATATGAGTGCAGTGCACTTAATGACAATGCAAAAAATTGTACATTTAGAGGTCAAACTGATGCGTTATATTTACAGCATCTTAAAATCTGAGGGTAGACTGCCATGATTTGTGATTCATGATTATTTAAGCAACGGATTAGAACAAGGTTTCCACCTTGTAAGTGATGAGATACAACATTAAGTGAACAACACATTAATTCTGTGGTGTGCAGTAGGGAGTTAACGCTTTTTCAAATATCTGGTTTAGGACTATGCTGTGCAGTAGAGATAGGCATGCTCTCAAATACTGGCCTCAATCATGCCTTAGAGATGATTGATGGGGATGGGACAGAGCAGAGCTATACCACTCCAGGGGGAGTGCCAGGAAAAATTCCTCCCCGGCATGTAGGGGTTGCACATCCACTCTTAAAAGCCCCACATCTATAAGTATCCCAGCACAGATTTAAGAAAAGCAGGGCTAAGCACAGCACCCTCTCACATGCTGACAAGCTGAGCAGTATGGGCCTGTGCTAAATCACCCTAAAGGGATGGTGCAACATGCACATACTTCCTGCACGGCTGGAGTCCAGGAAGGGTGTCCCCTCCTCAGGCACAATATCTCCCAATTATCACCCACCACAATATCACCCATTATTCAGAGCTGTGCCTTAATGGCCCAATTGAGGCCTAAACTGAAACTGTATCTCCATGAGCATTACCCACAGCACTAGGAAACAAATGAGAATAGGAATGATTGCCCTCCAGTAGGACACATGGATGTGGAAATTCTACAGCATGATTGGCTACCACCTGCCTGACAGAGGCTAAGGCCTAATCTCTGCCTTCTGTACTGGTGATACAGGAGTATTTTATTAACTCACTGCACCATAAATACCACTACAGACTGTTTTCAAGGCTTTGCTGTTCTACAGACATTGCCCCCTTATGACATACACATATTTCTATAGATACTTCTAATAAGAGTCCAGTCGAATGTGCAATGAAATCCAAGTATTCCAAAGCCTCAAATAAAATGTCTAAGAATCAGTTCAGAGGATGTGACAGGAAGAAAGCTTTATGCCCCATGGGTGCTGAAAGCCTTTTTCCCAGTACATCATAGTATAAATACACATATTAAGAGAGCCATTAAAAAAAGCCTCTTTAAACATTTGCTAGTGTTGCTGAAATAGTCTGCAATTCCTTTTCCAGTCTTGCTTTTAATGATCCTGCCCAAGGAAACCACCAGCAGCTAAGAAACATTCTTCTCTCCAGCTACCACCACGCAGGAGGTGAATCCGCCATTCCTCCTCAGTACTCTTCTGGCTCCAAGATCCTTACTAGAGCCATTAGTGTTCCTTTTTTTTAAAAAAACAACAACACTCCTTTCCCTCGGAAAAGTTAATCCCTCCATATGTCCCTAATGGAGAGCAATATACATGCTAGAGGCGTGCTTTACCACTCCCACAATTCCAAGTGCAATTCTGACTGGCACCACACCATTAATCTTAATTTTAATTGTAAAATAATATTGGTTGGGAATATTATTTCCAATAACTAAATATGTATGAATTGTTTTGTTCTTATTTATTCCAGAATCTCGAGAATACAAACAGCATCAAGTGCCTATGAGCTGGGAGTAATCTGACATAACCCAAAAATTAATTTTTAGGATTCTATGTAGCTATCAATCCAGCAAGCGTGAGAAGACTCCAACTGCAGGTCAAGCAGGAAGGATCAGCACCAAGGAATAGAAAGAAAGAATCCAGAACTACTTAGGAATCAGAGTTCAGGCCCAATATCCTAGTATTCACTCTAAGTGAAGTCCAGCAGGGTCAGGAATACAATCTATCCTAGCAACTCCTCCTGCAGACTCACTGAAGGCTATCAGGTCTAGAAGGAACCTTGTCTGCTGAAGGATTGTCACACAAGACCTGTAAGGGCTGGGGAAGGCAGAGAGTGGAATTCTCAAACCACTGAGAATAGCTTAAAGAACATCCTTCCAACACAGATACACCCCGCATATAAAGAGGCCCTGCCTAGGTATTTATACTATGTGCATCAGAGTGGTACCTGAGTACTTCCAGAGCATATAAGCACCTCCTGAGAAAAAGATGGTTACGTCTCCTTTAAATAACGACTGGCCTGTCCGCTACCCTGTAAATATTTAAAAAGGGAGCCAATCTGGCCTAAGAACAGAGAAGAGGGGAAAGGAATCTGCTCTCCCGCTGCCCAAAGCCTAGTTGGAGCAGGCATGGTTTACAGAAAGAAGCTGACTCCTTCGGCAATTACAGAAGCACACAGAAGCCATCAAGCACTGCCTCAGAAAAGAGGCCTAGGAAGAATTGGGGGAAAACAAGGGTCTGTAGTAAGAAAGGAAATTGAGAAAACTAGCTACCACATAACTCCTTAAGGTAAAAAGTAAACAGGTTGTATTGAACAAGGCAACAACTTAGTATTGTTGTGTGGTTTTGGCCAAAACACAACCCAGAGAGTAATGTGGGAAATACCTCAGCTGGGCCAACACTCTTAACTGATGAAAGAAATGAAGGCATTTAGGCCTGTCAAGGAAATTACAAAAAATAAAGTAAACCTAAATAGTTCCAGCTATAGCTAAGTAACCTTTGTGCTAGATATGCCAGGTGGTTAAGGCAAGTGGCAGTTTCCTCCCCTTAGAATGCCCTAGAATATTTCTCAGGGAGTAAAGTCTTGGCCCACAAAGGCAACAGAGGAGGGGAGGAAAATTTATCCTGGGAACCACAAGGTTTTCAGCTAGACAAACATACACACATACATTTACATATACACACAGTGCACAATCCATCGCTGCCTCAGAATAAGAGTCTAATTTACCATAAGGTCCTGTTAAGTTACTATGTACACACCATACATTACAGAATATTACTAATCTTCATCGATATTATATAATCTAATGAGTTACAGTGACTTCTACTCTCAATATCTAATGGGTGTTCATTTTAAGTCATTGATAGAGAAGCCATGCACCCCAGTAGCTGGATCTCTCAGGAATCTCATTTCCCTTCAGGTGGATTCTCCAAAAGCTCCAACGTAATGTAGTAGCAAGAAACCCAAACTGTCACATAGCACCAGAGGTCAGCCTGGATGACTGGAGGAGGGATAAAAGCCCTGGGGCTAATTCTATTTCTCTTACTCTCTCTAGGAAGCATTTTTGCGTAGCACTGTAGGCTTGACTTAAACTAGAGAAGCTGTTGCTATCTGGAAGGAAAATGAATCAACCCTAACAAAAAGTAACTTTTGAACATATGCGTGTTTATATATTTGTTGTTCATTAGTTTGTTTCTTTCCTAGTTATTCCCATAGTTTATTATGACCAATTTTAGATGTTTCTGATCCAGGTGGCAAAGACTAACCGTAGCAAGATATTTTTGTTTTCTGCATCTCCTTCCAATATCTGCCTATCCTTTTTTAATATATGCTCTTCTCACCACAATCTGTCACGAGAACATTTATGTCAGAGCACTCTGAGCAAAGGCTTGAGAGCCAGGCACTTTAGGCATTCAAGTTTAAAACTGTGGCCTTAGTGAAACTGAATGAGGCAAGGTTAGCTGTAAATGGGAATAACACTAGTTTTCTGTCTCACATGAGTGTTGTGAGGGTAATTTAGGGAACTTTTGTAAACTGCTTTGAAGATAAAAAGCATTACACAAGTAAATCCCTTAATAAGTAAATCCCTACTGGATGGCATTGGGGTTTACATCTAGTCGGTAGTAATGTATTTGTAGTTTTTCTAATAAGAAAAAATTGCTTAGATCCAGCCGACGGTGAAGAATCATTTACTTCTTCTCTACAAACACTCCATTGCTTACTTCCAAGAAGATTTCACAAGGTGGTTGGGTTAGGATAGTACTGATGCCGTACTGGAGGCCCTATTGCTCTAGGGGCCAAAATTCATTGGTGTGATAAGTGGGTGAAACTCCATTCACATTCCTTGATGTGTTCAGAAGGACTTCACAAAACCATACCACCCTTCATTTTTTACTCAAAATTGCTTCTGATAAAAGATTTAAGTAACAGCTCCACCAGTTATTTATCAACTGTGATAAATGCTAACCTGTTCTCCTCTACTACTACTTTGTTTGCACCCAAAATTAGGAAGTTAAGTTTGTTCAGCACATTTCACTAGTTACAGTTTTCAGACTCATAACAAAAAACATAGGGCAAATATTCCAAACTAATCCTGTGTCAAACCTGCTGAAGATTCAGAGGGGCAGATCCTCCTCTGGTGTAAACTGTCATAGCTCCATTGACTTTACAGCAGCGGAGGATCTACCTCGGAATGGCTTACAAAGATATCTTCGCCAGGCAATGGAAGTTGTGTACGCATGTGTATCTGAGGACTGTGGGCTTCGAAACAGTACCACTTAAAGCACCCTAGGGAACTCATGGGGTACACCAACAGGGTCTACACAGACCAATTCATATGCAACCTGTGACTGCGCTTTAGAAATCACACCCCCATAGTGCACATTGCCCCATCATGTAGACGAGTTTTTACTTGCACAGCCCTATGGATTTCAGTGTGACTACTCATGTAAAGGTTTGCAAGATGAAGCCCAAGCAACATCATCATTGCTATGAGGACATATGTCCTGCAGTGACTAGGCATGAATGGACTAAGTTAAGTGAGCTATAACTGAACTGGCCTACCTTTTGTGGGTTTATGTCCCATTTTAATAACTCTGTGATCTATAAAATATTAATCTTGTTTCAGTTTTTTTCCCAAGAGTCATGAAAACTGACAATATCAAACAGCTCAGACATTTGTACCAAGACACATTATAAATGCATATAGGTTTGCCTCTACCATTCATGCAGAAGAGACACTTCCCCAAGGCAAAAAAACATTGAGACAGGAGTAGTCAGTAGACAGACCATGGGTCAAATCCAGACCACCAGATGCTTTTGAATGGACCCCAAAATCTTTTTATTTACTTAGTATTATTATTGTTTTTATTTTCTAAATTATTTTCTCTGGAGTCTGGACCTTGACCAAGAAATCTGGACCTTGACAAAAAATAACTGATGACTACTGCATTAGGAGCAGCAAAATGTCACACTCTTATTGTGCAACTGACTACAGGCTGGGAGGAGAGGACATCTTCCCATTTACCTGAGGCTGCAAAAATTCTAGAGCAGACACTGGATTGGACTAAACCATCATAGCAACCTGCTGTCTCTTGGCTTAAACTCAGATTATAAACTCTTTTGGGTAGGGACCAACATTGCCGAGCATAACAGGGCCCCCTAGCCTTTAGGCAGTATCGCAACACAGAGAGTAGCAATGATAATAATCCAAGATCTAGATTCTACATAGTCAAAGGAATTTAAATGTTACTACTGTTATCCACATGCACAAAGTTCTTGCAGAGTCCTCAAACTATTACTGCTCTAGTCCTTTCAGAACTAAATGGCAGCAGTTTGCAATCTTCATAGTTTAATTACTGTTCTGAAGTGTGATTTGAAAACCATATGCCACTGGGGAAGGAGATTTTCATTAAAAGTACAGCATTCTCTTCATAATTTATTCACATAGGAACCCCCAGTAGACTTGAAATGTTGTACTTCAGGTTTTTGGTTTGTTCTACATTTAGGAACTTTTTACTGTTACCAACAAATTAACAAGTTTCAGAGTAACAGCCGTGTTAGTCTGTATTCGCAAAAAGAAAAGGAGTACTTGTGGCACCTTAGAGACTAACCAATTTATTTGAGCATGAGCTTTCGTGAGCTACAGCTCACTTCATCGGATGCATACCGTGGAAACTGCAGCAGACATTATATACACACAGAGATCATGAAACAATACCTCCTCCCACCCCACTGTCCTGCTGGTAATAGCTTATCTAAAGTGATCATCAAGTTGGGCCATTTCCAGCACAAATCCAGGTTTTCTCACCCTCCACGCCCCCACACACAAACTCACTCTCCTGCTGGTAATAGCCCATCCTTTTGAGCATGAGCTTTCGTGAGCTACAGCTCACTTCATCGGATGCATACCGTGGAAACTGCAGCAGACATTATATACACACAGAGATCATGAAACTGGGCTATTACCAGCAGGAGAGTGAGTTTGTGTGTGGGGGGGGTGGAGGGTGAGAAAACCTGGATTTGTGCTGGAAATGGCCCAACTTGATGATCACTTTAGATAAGCTATTACCAGCAGGACAGTGGGGTGGGAGGATCTCTGTTTCATGATCTCTGTGTGTGTGTATATAATGTCTGCTGCAGTTTCCACGGTATGCATCCGATGAAGTGAGCTGTAGCTCACGAAAGCTCATGCTCAGATAAATTGGTTAGTCTCTAAGGTGCCACAAGTACTCCTTTTCTTTTAACAAATTAAATTTCATAATCAGGCCATCTTTAATCAATTATGTAGCCATGTAAATTGTCACACAGTGGTCCATCTTTTTAGATTTACCATACAATTTTACTCCACAAGGCAAATGCAATTACCCACTTTGCACACTTTTTTGCAGACACCATTTGAAAATTCACAGCACTAAATCTCATTATTGTTATAAATGAACCTGGCCTCTAATTAACTAGCTAAACCAGCACTTGTTAAACTATGGCCTGTGATCTACCACAGTGCACGGAGCCATTCCTTTGTGGTCCACAGAATGAAACATCTTTGGGACCTGAGGACTGGGATCCTGGAAAGAAGGTGGTCTGCAGGATTACTTATGACGTTGAGAATGAAACTGGAGTACCATAAACCTACATTATGAAGTGGCCCAGAGTCTCTCTTATATCAAGATATGCTTAGTGCTGGAGGGGAGCAGATCCAGGACACTGGGGGCTAGGTATGCCTCCCTAATTCCCAAACTGCCCTTACTCCTGGGGGAATTCTGTGCCATTCTGCGCACAATTCATGTGCCATGCATATTTTTATTTTTTTCCTCAGAAAATAACTTCTGCTGGAAAGTTGCCACCTTTTGCCCATCAGAGGGCGCTGTGGTGATAGAACAGAGCAACCGCTCCCAGCCAGCCCCAGCTATCACAGGGAAGAGAAAGAGCCTGCAGTGCCTTCTCATCGCAGTGCCTTCTCATCACAGTGCCTGTCAGGCCAGGTCAAGAGACAGACAGCATGGGACACATGGGGATGCTGGGGGGTCACAGACAGGTTCATAATGGCTAGTGGGGGAGGACAGACTGGAGTAGGGGCTAAATGGGAGTGGAGATGCAGGGCCATAGGAGGGAGAGAAAGGGGGTGCAGGGCCACATGGGGCTGGGGGAGGGGGTGCAGGCCAGAGGGTGCAGGGACACATGGAGATGAGGGGAGGGGCCTGGCTGAAGAGGTGCAGGGACACATGGGGGCAGGGGATGCAGGGCTACATGGGGGAAGGGGGAGGACTGAGTGGGGGCACAGAAACACATAATGACGTTGGGGTGCAGAAACACATGGGGATGGGAAAGTGGGTGGGTCTGAGTGGGGGTGGAGACACACATGGGGACAGGGGGTGCAAGGACACATGGGGACAGGGGCAAATGTGACTGACTGAATGGGAGAGGCTAGGGATCAGCCAGGGTTTGCAGGAGGGAAGTTCCCTAACAATCACTCCCCACTGCCCCAAAAAAACCTGTTCCAGACTTTTCCCACCCAAAACCCAACAACCCTCCAAGTTCACACCCAAGCTCCTTCCCAGCAATTACTTCCCTCTCCCTCAGCTCCTCCGTTACCCCTGACTCACCCAAGCCTTTGCACTGCTTCTGAGTGGTGCAGGAAATATAGTTCTGTATTGTAGTTTAAATGAATTATTACTCTGAGTTCTCTATTAATATGCCTGTGAGGAATCTGTTTGTCAAAAAAACATTTCCTGAATCTATTTTCTTGTCTGTATTGTTACAGACACACTTGCTGACAGGTATTTTGAAATAAATTACCAAAATAATTGAAACTGGTGTGATTATATTGTGTTATTTTGACAAATAAAATACGCAGAATTTTGCAGAATTTTAAAATATTGTGCACACAATTTTTAATTTTTTGGCACAGCGTTCCCCCAGGAGCATACTCTGGCATCAATGAGGGAAGTTTAGAGGCCACTCTCAGACCACCAGGCTACGGTTCCTACAAAACCATATACTACTTGGGAAAGGTTGCTGCATCCCCAACACTCTTATTCCACCTGCTTTATGGCAATTGGACGTTCCCCTCCAAGGGAATTCTCAGCAAGCCAACTGTGGTTTGTGCCACTCAAGCAACAAAGGAGATGGAACTAGGGCTGAAAGTGTAGCCTAGTGTTTATAGGGTTTTTTTTATTATTTTTTTTGTACAACAGGCCAGCAGTTAGACTCAGTAGAGTTTTATGTAAGAAAAGGTCTGTTCCACTTATAAAATATACAGGGAGTGACAGATTTACGGGTCATTTCTTAAAGGCTCATGAGTAAAACATCATGATGTGGCTATTTTGAATCCATGTTAAATCCATGTTCAAATTCCTCACCACATTTAATTTCCAACCCGAGAAGAGTGAAAGACAGATAAGCACTGGAATAAATTGCCTAGGGAAGTTGTGGAATCTCCATAATTGGAAATTTAAATTTTAAGAGTTAGACAAACAGTGGGGGAGGTTTAGATTGGATATTAGGAAAAACTTTTTCACTAAGAGGGTGGTGAAACACTGGAATGCGTTACCTAGGGAGGTGGTGGAATCTCCTTCCTTAGAGGTTTTTAAGGTCAGGCTTGACAAAGCCCTGGCTGGGATGATTTAACTGGGAATTGGTCCTGCTTCGAGCAGGGGGTTGGACTAGATGACCTTCTGGGGTCCCTTCCAACCCTGATATTCTATGATTCTACGATATGTTTCATAGAATCACAGGGTTAGAAGGGACTGCAAGTGTTATCTGGTCTAAACTATCCAAGACAGATGACTATCAGCCTCCTTTTGAAAACCTCCAGTGAAGAAGCTTTCACAACCTCCCGAGGCAGTCTGTTCCATTGTCCTACTGTTCTGACAGTTAGTAAGTTTTTTCTTGATATTTTATCTAAATCTGCTATGCTGTAGTTTGAACACATTGCCTCTTCTCCTGCCCTCTGTGGCAAAAGAGAACAACTTTTCTCCATCTTTTTATGGTAGCCTTTCAAGTATCTAAAAACCACTATCATATCCTCCTCCCCTTAATCTCTTCTTTTCCAAACTAAGCATACCCAGTTCCTTCAGCCCTTACTCATATGGCTTGCATTCCATCCCTTTGATCAACTTTGTCATAAAATCACAGAACTGGAAGGGACCTCGAGAGGTCATCTAGTCCAGTCCCCAGCATTCCAGGCAGGACTAAGTATTATCTAGACCATCCCTGACTGGTGTTTGTCTAACTCTTAAAATTTAAATTTCCAATTATGGAGATTCCACAACTTCCCTAGGCAATTTATTCCAGTGCTTAACCACTCTGACAGTTAGGAAGTTTTTCCTAATGTCCAACCTAAACCTCCCTTGCTGCAATTTAAGCCCACTGCTTCTTGTCCTAGCCTCCGAGTTTAAGAAGAACAATTTTTCTCCCTCCTCCTTGTAATCACCTTTTATGTACTTGAAACCTGTTGTCAGTCTTCTCTTTTCCAGACTAAACAAACCCAATTTTTTCAGTCTTCCCTCAGAGGTCATGTTTTCTAGACCTTTAATCATTTTTGTTGCTTTTCTCTGGACTTTCTCCAATTTATCTACATCTTTCCTCACATGTGGCATGCAGAACTGGATACAATACTCCAGTTGAGGCCTAATAAGCATGGAGTAGAGCGGAAGAACTACTTCTCGTGTCTTACTTATAACACTCCTGCTAATATATCCCAGAATGATGTTCGTTTTTTTTGCAACAGTGTTACACTGCTGACTCATATTTAGCCCTTTGTCCGCTCACCTCTGGATCCTTTCCAGTTTCTCTACATCCTTTCTATACATTGGTGACCAAAATTGGACACAGGGCTCCAGTACTCCAGTTGAGGGCTAACCAGCGCCAAGTAAAGCAGTACTATCGCCTCCTGTGACTTGCATGCTATGCCTTTGTTAATGCAACCTAAAATTGCATTTCCTTTTTAGCAACAACATCACATTGTTGACTCATGTTGAGGTTGTAATCCATCACAACTCCCAGATCCTTCTTGTGCATTTGGTTTTTCTTCCCTATGTGTTCCACCTTACATTTGTCTTTGTTGAATTTCATTTTGTTGACTATAGCCCAGTTCTCTAATTTATCAAGATCCCTCTGAATTTTAGTTCTATCCTCAAAGTATTGGCAACCACCCCCATAGCTTTGTGTCATCGGCAAATTTGATCAGTGCGCTCTCTATGCCTACATTCAGGTCATTAATACAGATATTAAAAACCATCAGACCCAGAACAGACCCCTGTGGAACCCCACTTGAAACCTCCCTCCAATTCAGCATGAATCCATTAATAGTTCCTCTTTGTTGGAGGTTGTTTAACCAATTATGTATCCACTTAATTGATAGTTCTGCCGAGCCCGCATTTCTCCAGCTTACTTATCACAGTGTCATGTGGGACTGTGACAAAAGCCTTGTTGAAACCCAAGTATATTATGTCCACTCCATTCCCCCATCCACCAAATCAATTACCCTTTCCTCACTATCAAATCAGAAACTCCTTTTCTCACTATCATTATTGTTCTTTTTTTCACCTGAGTGCCCTGGGTAATACAGCATATCTTTACCTCACCATCCCTTTCCAATCCATTTTGCTTGTCAGCTGTGACAGAAATTGGCAAACACTTTCCCACCAGGTTTTCAGTTCTTTGCCCAGTGCTACCAAACTGCAGGCCCAGAAGCCCCAAACTTTTGGAACCCCACCAAATAAAGGGCAAGCTATACATATGGCATACTTACTGTTCATGTTCAGTGCCATCTGGTGTGGTTTATAAGCTGCTGTGTGCTGACAAAGTCACTGGTAATCAGCACTATTTTGTCTTTTCCTTACTGCCAGCCATTTGGGGCAGGTGAACAAGGGAAGATGGTATAGGGAATCTTGGACCTTGCAGCAAGAGATGGGATGACCCAATCAACAAGATATGCAGGGGTTTCAGATTTGTCTGAACCAGCCCTGCCTGAGGGTTAGCATCCAGCCAGCAACTCTTACCCTTAGGCATAGTGACTCAGAAATATGCAAACTGTACAATGAGGTAATTATAGGTCTCCAGATGAATTTGGTAATAAAGGGATCCCAATTTAGTTCTAGATGAAGTTCAAGTGACACCACTCAAGCAATCTACAACACCCTCATGCTGGCAAGGTTTCTTTACCTTCTGGGATTACACATAACTAAAGCATACAAACTTGTCATCAGCTATACAGCCTGGTGGCATCATGCCTGTGACTCAGACCATCTGTGTCAATGACGACTGAGAACAGAACTGATGTTTGTAAAGTCAGTTAACTGGCAGCTCCTGATCAAAGCTACTGACAAATGCTAGTTCTGTCCACTGCTGCTGAAGCACATAGCCAAAGAGTTCCATTTGCCAGGTGATGCTAATTAAAGTGTATGACTTCATCAGATCAAAAGTGCTTGATCTGCAAATACGATCACTTCCAACACATTAAGCATTAGAATTAGAGTTGCCAAAGCTATTTTATTATGGAATTATGTCAAGGGATATTCAGGTTTAGGTTGACATGAACAACTACATGCAGTAATAACTACCTTTTAATAGTCTATACAGTGAAAGATCCCATACAACCATTTCGAAGCCTTTAATCCCAAGGTTTAAATTAAACATGCAGAGAAGACAAGATTTTTCTAATATGTGTGGGAAATAAGCTGTCTCACTTCATCTGCACAAGTGTATATATGTACATATATAATGTAAATTTACGTAACATTTTACAGCACAACTGTGCATACAGATCTAATGCAGCAGTCCATCCCTATTTAGCAAAGCATTTAAGCATATGCTTCCTTTTAAGCATATGCTTAAGTACTTTACTGTATGGGGAATACAGATCACATGATGGTACAATATAGTATAAATGTTTTATTGGCATGAATTTGGGGTGGCTGTGTTAGTTACAAGGGGTGAATCCATGGATGAGCTGAAATGGTCATCTTAAGTGCCAATAAAATGTTATGTCACCCCACCCTAACCTGTAGTCTGTATATGTCACATAAGTTACAGAAAATCTATTTTAGAAGTTCTAAATTTTAATTTTCCATACATAAAAATGTCAACCCTTTAAAATTCAGTCTCTTGGGATTTTGCAAGTGCAATTCCATTGGAAATTCAGGAATCTTCCCCTTCCAATGTTTGAAGCTATGCAGAGGTTTGAATGTTAGAAATAGTTCCTGGCAGAAATAGAATAATGGGTAGAGTTGATGGTGAGCCAGTCAAAGGTGCCTAATGCATAACGTTCATCATATCATGGCAACTCACCAAATGGCTCACCAATCTGGCATATGGATACATAAGTAGTGTATCTCTAAACTATAGATATTTGATATGCTATCACTATAGTAAAAAATAAATCAGTGTAGGGTTAGGTATGTTTTCTTTTGTGTACATGCCTTTCCTAAAATTTGAATCAATGCCTGTAACAGGGATGGCCAACCTGTGGCTCCTGAGCCGCATGTGGCTCTTCAGAGGTTAATATGTGGCTCCTTACTTAGGCACTGATTCCGGGGCTGGAGCTATAGATGCTAACCTTCCAGTGTGCTGGGGGTGCTCACTGCTCAACCCCCTGCTCTGCCCCAAGCCCTGCCCCCACTCCATCCCTTCCCCCAAGGTCCCTGGCCCTTCCCCTGAGCCTGCCGTGCCTTTGCTCCTCCCCGCTCCCCCCGCATAGCCTCCTGCACACATAAAACAGCTGACTGCGGTGGGCGGGGGGAGTAGGTGCTGATTGGTGGGAACTGCCGGCAGGGAGGAGGCACTAGGGGGTGGGGAGCGCATGCAGGGCTGCTGACGTATTACTGTGGCTCTCTGGCAATGTATATTGGTAAATTCTAGCTCATTCTCAGGCTCAGGTTGGCCACCCCTGGCCTATAATATCTGTCTCAGTATATAGATAAGTCAAGAGAGACCTAGATTTAGAGATTACAAACATGTTAAGTACCACTTTAGTTATTTTTATTATTCTTTATTTAAATTCAAATTCTCAAATGCTAAAGAATAGGCAAGTGCACATATAGATTCACCCTCTCTGTTCTTTGTTCTTCAAATGTCTTAAATTTCTTGGGAAAAGTGAACAGGAGAAATGATAGTGAGATTCTCCAAATGGCCATTGGAAAGTTATTTTAGGAGTATTTTGAACAAAAAATACCAATGACTGTCAAATCCTAAAAAGAAAAGGAGGACTTGTGGCACCTTAGAGACTAACAAATTTATTTGAGTATAAGCTTTTTGTGAGCTACAGCTCACTTCATCGGATGCATGCAGTGGAAAATACAGTGGGGAGATTTTATATACACAGAGAACATGAAACAATGGGTGTTACCATACACACTGTAACGAGAGTGATCAGGTAAGGTGAGCTATTACCAGCAGGAGAGAAACTCCCTGAAAATGCACAAGAACAAATCCGCACAGACACACCCCTAAAACACCAAGCAGAGGTATTCTATCTGCTACCCAAGATCCATAAACCTGGAAATCCTGGACACCCCATCATCTCAGGCATTGGCACCCTGACAGCAGGATTGTCTGGCTATGTAGATTCCCTCCTCAGGCCTACGCTACCAGCACTCCAGCTACCTTCGAGACACCACTGACTTCCTCAGGAAACTACAATCCATCGGTGATCTTCCAGAAAACAACATCCTGGCCACTATGGATGTAGAAGCCCTCTGCACCAACATTCCACACAAATATGGACTACAAGCCGTCAGGAACAGTATCCCCGATAATGTCATGGCTGAACTTTGTGACTTTGTCCTCACCCATAACTATTTCACATTTGGGGAAAATGTATACCTTCAAATCAGCGGCACTACTATGGGTACCCGCATGGCCCCACAGTATGCCAACATTTTTATGGCTGACTTAGAACAACGCTTCCTCAGCTCTCGTCCCCTAATGCCCCTACTCTACTTGCGCTACACTGATGACATCATCATTATCTGGACCCATGGAAAAGAAGCCCTTGAGGAATTCCACCATGATTTCAACAATTTCCATCCCACCATCAACCTCAGCCTGGACCAGTCCACACAAGAGATCCGCTTCCTGGACACTACAGTGCTAATAAGCAATGGTCACATAAACACCACCCTATACAGGAAACCTACTGACCACTATACTTACCTACATGCCTCAAGCTTTCATCCAGACCACACCACACGATCCACTGTCTACAGCCAAGCTCTACGATACAATCACATTTGCTCCAACCCCCCAGACAGAGACAAACACCTACAAGATCTCTATCAAGCATTCTTACAACTACAATACCCACCTGCGGAAGTGAAGAAACAGATTGACAGAGCCAGAAGAGTACCCAGAAGTTACCTACTACAGGACAGGCCCAACAAAGAAAATATCAGAACGCCACTAGCCATCACCTTCAGCCCCCAACTAAAACCTCTCCAAAGCATCATCAAGGATCTACAACCTATCCTGAAGGACGACCCATCACTCTCACAGATCTTGGGAGACAGGCCAGTCCTTGCTTACAGACAGCCCCCGCAACCTGAAGCAAATACTCACCAGCAACCACACACCACACAACAAAAATACTAACCCAGGAACCTATCCTTGCAATAAAGCCCATTGCCAACTCTGTCCACATATCTATTGAGGGGACACCATCATAGGGCCTAATTACACCGCCACATTATCAGATGCTCGTTCACCTGCACATCTACCATTCTGATATATGCCATCATGTACCAGCAATGCCCCTCTGCCATGTACATTAGCTAAACCGGACAGTCTCTGTGTAAAGAATAAATAGACACAAATCAGACGTCAAGAATTGTAACATTCAAAAACCAGTCGGAGAACACTTCAATCTCTCTGGTCACTCGATTACAGACCTAAAAGTGGCAATTCTTCGACAAAAAAACTTCAAAAACAGACTCCAACGAGAGACTGCTGAATGGAATTAATTTGCAAACTGGACACCATTAACTTAGGCTTAAATAAAGACTGGGAGTGGATGTGTCATTACACAAAGTAAAACTATTTCCCCATGTTTATTTCCCCCCCATACTGTTCCTCATGCATTCTTGTCAACAGCTGGAAATGGCCCACCTTGATTATCACTACAAAAGTTGTTTTTCTCTCCTGCTGGTAATAGCTCGCCTTACCTGATCACTCTCCTTACAGTGTAACACCCACTGTTTCATGTTCTCTGTGTATATAAAATCGCCCCACTGTATTTTCCACTGAATGCATCCGATGAAGTGAGCTGTAGCTCACGAAAGCTTATGCTCAAATAAATTTGTTAGTCTCTAAGGTGCAACAGGTACTCCTTTTCTTTTTGTGGATACAGACTAACACGGCTGCTACTCTGAAACCTGTCAAATCCTAGACAACTTAATAAAAAATTAATTAGAAAAATCAGAAGGTATGTCTTAAAAATCTTCAGGACATGCACAAGTTAATCCTCTCATTGGGAAAAGCATTGGGAAAAGAGGGAATCGCTTTCAAAGAGGCCTTTAGTACAGCTAGCATGGAGGAGGTACAAAATGGTAGTCTCTTTGTACTTCATATTCAAACTCCCAACAATTTCAGGCAACTCTGCATCCTACATGTCCTGAAATGGCCTTTTCTCTCATTCCCTCACCTTTCCACAGCCAGGCCAAGACTCCTTGTGATTCTGATTCCCTGTGATGCCCAGATGCTAAGGCAATGTTATTTTAACTTTCTGATGACAGATACACACATACGCAGTTTCTTTATTGAACTTTATGATTTGTAAAGAGTGTATTTCTGATTGCAGCACCTCTATGCTTCCTCTCTGTAGTTTCCTATGGGACAGATTTGGAATCCCCTACCTCGGCAAGACTTCCACCGAGAGTTCCTGCAGCCCTTATAAAGGCACAAATCCTGGTGCACTCTGTGGAAGTTTTGCCTGTTTGGCAGCTGTAAGTTCTAGCCTTCTCTGCTGAAGAGCTTTGGCTGGATTTGGTTTCCGCTCCTTGCAAGCTACTCTAACTTTTAACCTCATCTTTAGTAGTGTCTTTCATTACAGACATCTTCCACCAGTAGGCAGGATTAACTGCTTTTCACTCAGCTGCACTGACAAGACGTGAAATAAAATATAAGTTAATAGCTTTTTGCCTATTTTTTCAGAGTAGCATATTATACTGTAATTTTTTGTTGAGCAGAAAAGTCACTCACTCACTTCATTTTATGCCATATTAAATTGAATACACATGGGGCAAAATTCAGGCCCTAAGCATTATCAAGCACAGACATAAGCACACAATTCTTTAAAAGCAACATAGCCTGTATTCAGACCATTCCTATCCAATCTCCCCCACACCTCCTCCTTACTCCACAAATTATTTCTGCTGTGAGTCACACATGCAATACGAAGACCAGGGCATGCATGCTAAAACCCAGACATCAGGCCTAGCCACTTTATTCTCCTCCATGCCTCCAGCTATGGAGGACCTGAAGAGTAATACAACTACCGGTTACTCCTGTGGGAATTCTGTGTCAAAAAATTAAAAATTCTGAGCCCCAAAATTAAAAATTCTACACTCAATATTTTAAAATTCTGAAAAATTCTGCATATTTTATTCATCAAAATGACACAATATAATCACGCCAGTTTCAATTATTTTGGTAATTTATTTCAAAATACTTGTCTGCAAGTATTTCTGTAACAATACAGACAACAAAAGAGATTCAGAAACCGCTTCTGACAAATAGATTCCTTACTAGATATATTAATACAGAACTTTGAGTAATAATTTAAAATACAATACACAAAGGTATTTCCCATACCACTCAGAAGCAGTGAAAAGTCTTGCGGGAATCAGAGGTAATGGAGGAGCTGAGGCAGAGGGAAGAAATTGCTGGGCAGAAGCCTGGGAGTGAAGCTGAAGGGTTGCTGTGTGTGGGTGGGAGAAGTATGGAAGGCGTTTTTTTGTGGGGGAGGAGGGATTATTAGGGATTTGGGGCAGGGCCGGCTCTACAGTTTTTGCTGCCCCAAGCAGTGAAAAAAACTGCCACCGCGAATGGCAAAGGAAGAAGCTGCCGCTGAACTGCCACCGTGGCCGGAGGAACTGCCGCCCCTTTCTTGGAACGCTGGTGCCTGGAGCCGGCCCTGATTTGGGGAGCCTCCCCCATGCGGATCCTGGCTCACCCCTAACCTCTCCCATTCAGCCAGGCATATCTGCACATTCCCCATGTGGCCCTGAACCCCCACTCCCATTCAGTCTCTGGCTCAATGATCTCACCCCACTACTTGCTGTGCCCCCACCCCAGTCTGTCCCCGCCACAAGCCCTTCTGAACCACAGTTTTTGTGACCCCCTTGCCCCAGCAGCCCCATGTGCCCTGCTCTGTCCGTCCCTCCCATATCCCATGCCTCCTCACCTGGCCTGTGGGCAGGGCACTGTGAGGAAGGCAGTCTCCGCCCCTTCCTCTCCACAAATGGCTGCTCTGGCCCATGAGCCAGCTACCCTCTCAGCACCACATCAGCCCCTGGTGAGCAAAAGGTGTCATTGCAGTGTGACCCTCTCTCTTCGCCTCCTCGTCAGAATCAACTATTCTGGGGGGGAGGGGGGAATCTGGGAGGGGGCATTAATTCTGTGCTTGCAAAGGAACACAGAATTCCCGCAAGAGTATACAGGTGAGGGGAGCCAGCCCAAACTGTATCCTGTGGTTGCCCTCCAGGCATATGCTTTACTTACACTGAGGTTTGAACTTGAACCATGAAAGAATTTTGTTTAATTCTTCGATGTAATAATTTATTATCCAAACTGTGAAGAAAAGAGAATGAGAGGGGATGAAGGAGAAATTATGCACATAAAACAAAACCTCATTGCCATGTAGCGTAAATGGAGTATATAATATTATTGGCCAGCCCACACGGCCTGGTGGTGAAGAACTGAAAGTCCTCAGATCCCCTTACAGACAACGGACTAGTGTAAGAGGACCACCAGCCATGCCTCTTCCTATATTTCAGAGCCCGCCTGCCCCCCACCCAACTACCTCCAAAAAACAAAAAGGGCTGGGGTGAATTTCATTCCTAACCAAATAACAGTCCTTATAGCCAACCTTTAGACACACATCCCAGTGAAATAAAGCACATGCAGAACAGCTTCCTTGATTTAGGTCCAATACCCACAGATCATAAATTGCTGCTTCCTGCAGCTAAGAGTCCAGGTGGTCAACACAGTTTGTACTGTGGTTACAATCTCTGGGAATTGGTATAATGCTTCCCACTTTACAATTCTCAAGCTCCTCCTGTCCCCTCCCTGGGCCTGTTTCAGGAGACAACTAGAGCACAGCTCCTGTCCCTTCTTAGGAAATGCGAGTGAAGTGTTGCTCCCTTTGGGAGCCTCTACTTCCTTTTTATGCCTTTCCCAATTTAGGAGGCACAGCTGTCGGTTCCACCTCCCAGAAGCCTAACACGCCACATTTGCCAGCTCTTCTCTCCAGGTCTGGCTGCTCAAGTAGTGTTTAAAGATTTGCTTCCTCCTTTCTGCCCAATGAAAGGTTTAACCCCATCCTGATTCACACATGGATGGGGTACATACACCAGATTTACAGATTTATGTGAAATCAGATGCTGAACGAACAGGAACTGATAGCGCTCAGCACCTGGCAGGATTGGGCTCTGCATCACTTGTCATTGTTCTTAATAAATTACTTTTCAACTCTTGTAATTCAGAAATAAAATATTTATGTATCTCAATTAGCAAAGTACAAACAAGGCATGCCAACCAGTGTCAAATAGAATAAATGTGCAAATTCCAGGAAAGGCACGTGCAGCACTTAGACAACACACAAACCCAACAAAGGCTGATTTGTAGTTAGTTACAGTAATAAATGCCAAGGCATAAACTCTAAATAAATTGCCCTGTGGAAGAATTCAAGACACAGTTCTGTAATTAAGCCACAATGCTCACTACGTAGTCATACAATAGATGCTTCTAAAAGTTTTAGTGCTTTGTGATGCAGATATGTTACAAACCTAAACTTATTCAACCAGTTTACTGGTATGATAGATTCATCTTTAAGCAGTTTTTAAAAATACAGTCTTGACAAAACAGATAGTGAGAAATACATTGACAGCATTATCAAGGTGCAATATTGAATTACAGCATCACTTAGTGTTCTTTTAAGAGCCAAGTAAATAAATAAAACAAATGATTTGCCATCCTGGGTCCATTTCTTCTCTAACGTATAGTGGTTTTACATCCATTCAACTTTTTTGACTTCAGTTGACTTCCACTTTCCACTGGTCTATGAGTAAGTGGAGAAACAGGTCCCTGATCTTGAATCTTGCTTTATCCTTGTTAACTGCTTCATGCTGTTGCTTCCTTTTTGTATCATAGACACAAGGCATTAAGAACCTTATGCTACCCTTCATTCACATGAGCAGCTACCATTGGCGTTAATGGGAGATCTGCCAGACACAGATGATGGCTCTTAATTCAGTCTCAGTAAGGCTCCCCATTTCTGTGACACCAAGTTCATCTTAGCTCCACTTACCTAAAAACAGGTGAATGCTGTATCTGCTTTGAGAAAATAAAACTATCCTGCAGCTACAGAAATACAGGGTGTCTATAGTTGGCACCTGCAATATGGTAACTAGGTAGTTTGATTTACAATGCTACCATTTATTTGGATTTTTGCTACAATAAAAGAGCACCATTCAATGTTCTGGGTGCCCTTAGCAAGCTTTTAAATGTACACTACTAAACACACAGGTTCTTCCAAATCAAATCGTCTAGCAATAAATAACAATTAATCAACCTCGTCACAAAATCGCAACCTCACTCCCACCCATACCTGCCCAACACCCATCTCCTCCAGAAATGGGAGAAGTGGGCGTTGCAGTATGCCCTGAAGGCTAGCAAAGCTGGGCTGTTACAAACACCGGGATTGGCGAGCTCCAAACGTCCAGCACCCTAACAGAGAACACTGCCAGATGCTCCCTCTCAAAAGGGAGGTGATCTCCACTCTATTTCAGCCTCTGCACAGTGGACTGAAGACAGTATGTTGCCCATTACGATCATAAAAATGTACCAATATTGTTCTCAAAGCTGCTTTCTTTATAGTTAATAGGAGTTTTGCCATTGGCTTCAACTGGGTCCAGAAAGAATGACAAAATATTCAGGACGAATATGGAAGTACTAAACATCATGTGCCTGTGGGGTCAGGTTTTCAAAAAAGCTCTGAGGTGGATTTTCAAGTACTCTGCATACAAAATTCAAGCCAGGTTTTGAAAAGAGCTCAAACACCCAGTATCTTCTCTTGTGATACTTATAAATTACTGGCCAGTTTGTCAAAATCTCAAATCTTTGATGGCAAAGAGATGAGATTTTGACAAACTGGCCAGTAATTTAGGTGCCTAAATGGGAGTGGAGCTCTACTAAAAAGGTGGCCTATGGGGTAAAAATTCATGTGTTCATACTTGGCACATTTTAGCTAAAGCTCATGCTCTGGCTGTTATTTATTTCAGAAAATATCATGATTAAAACCTCTTCTATTTTTTTCTGTGGTATGTTGCTTTTCACACAGCTGTGAAAGAATGAATTGCAACAGTGAAGTTCATGCTAAGGATGAGATTTTGAATAGAGGAATTCCTGTTTGCTGAAGGTCATGCGTCAGAAATACCCTTTTCTGTATATCAGGCTTTAGAAGGACAACACCTCACTTCCTGGTCTGGGCAGAATATGTTATAAATTTTCAAAATAATACTGGGATGTGTTCTTAACAGTTCTTTTAAATTACAGATTAAACCATTACAGAAATGGTACAGAACTTCTAACATCCTGTGGCTATTTGCACTCAGACTGAGTGCTTGAGGTTTATTCTGCAGAAAAACTGATTTTTGTGGGGGCAAAGAGACATTTTTTTCCAACATAATCTTCTCCTAGTTATTTTATGTGGAAAGGTGATTTAAATATTAAAACAGAAGTATAAATAATTAGGTTGTTCAATTCAGTACAGGAGCCAGAAAAAAAATTAAATAAAACCAAACAGATTTGTGAGTGTAAGAGAGTGATGACTGCCAAAAAAAATACCATAGAGAAATGGAAAAACAAGGTGTCTTCCTTTAAGCCACTGCAGTGGTTAATCAAAGCTGTCGATGACTATACACACCAGCTAGTGTTGTAAATAAATATGTTTGTACATTTTTAAAATTACCAGTATTTTACCAATAGTTATTTATAACAATATTCTTTGTCAGCCTGAAACTGAACACAGAAACTGCCATACTAGATCAGACAGTGGTCCATCTAGTGAAGCATGCAATGTCCAGTAACAGATATTTCAGAGGAAGATGCAAGAAACCCCCTAGTGGACTATTATGAAAGAACTTCTCCAATTAAGAAGTCTTCCTAACTCCTGTCAGTTCATGACTGGCTTATGTTCTGAAGCATGAATGTTTATAGTATATAAAAATACAGGATAACTAACGTAATTGTGCATACTATCTACATAATTTTTGTAATCCAGTTAAATTCTTGGTCTCAGTGATATCCAGTGGCATTGAGTTCCACAAGTTAACAATGAATTGTGTAAATCCTACCACATGGAAGGACACAGTCATAACATAGTAGTCCCATGGCATAATTCAGTCTTGTGGTGTAATTGGGAGTGAACTGTGTTTTAACCACGCTCCTGAATCATGCTGTAGGCATACTAATATCCAAAGGCTAGATGGATGTATGAAAATATGTGCTGTTATGACACATTTTCCCATGAATATTATAAAAGAAAGTACAAAGGCATATCAGAGACATGCATTTCTCTAAGGTGATATTGTAGCTTTTCAGACATTATCCATTAACAAATGTGAGGTCAATATCATGGGCTAAATTGTTCCCTAAGGCTCATTCCTGCCAAAGAAACAACAAACTCTTCAAGTTTCAACTTACACAGTTTCCAACAGACCATTTGGGAGGAGGTTGGCTTTGCCCTCTTCATAGAATAGGGCAGCAGTTCACCACCCAAACCTTCAAGTCTCCAGAGAGCCACATGGATTTCAGCACATGTAGTGAGTCTGAAAGGTGGGAACACACTTCTTTTTTCCTCCCTTCCACTCAGGGCTGCAAAGGGTAACATTTATATACAGAAGCAGTATTCTTACCACTTTCTGGTCTTCATAACTTTTGGTGCAAACAGTTCAAAGCAAAAATTTCACACACTTCCCTACTCCATATAATGGTAGCAAATTGCAACCAGACAGACCTTTCACCAGTGTTGATCATTGCAACTGTAAGAGGGATCTGCAGTTCAGAAACACACAATTGCTATTCAGCTAATACTGAACCCCACGCATAAGGGGCGAGATTTTACCACGTTCTTCTAATGGTGCCTGGTTCTGGCTTCAAAACACACAGCAGGGCTCCTAGTCATTTTCTTACCTGAAATTACACCAATCATGTTCCTATCAGGGAACAGCATTATCTGAAGCACATTTATCTTAGTACTAAAAGTCCAAGGACTCAATATGTAATCTGAAAAATTGTTCCACAATGGATTATCTCCGTAAGAATTTAGCAGGGAAGTTGCATATCATAAAGAGAAGCCAATAGCATGTACTGGAAAGGCTGCCTATGGAAATATGTTATTAGTAGAGCCCTACGTGGATACAAAATTTGTATCCACATCCGATCCGCAATCCACAAACATGGTCCGCGGATATCCACAGATTTGCAGAGCTCTAGTTATTAGAGTCTTCACAGTGCTGTAGGTCTAGGCTACACAAGGCTTGAATAGACTGTACCAGAACAGCAGCACTCCAGTTCCCCGTTATTGTTTTCTACATTAAATAATTAGGGTGATTCCAAACACTGAATTCCACAGCCCATGATACCATCTATCACTGCAATAATATGCATTAGACTGGAGGTTGCCACGTGCCATATGTCCCAGAACTGCATCACACCCCTGTGTTTTTGCTGGGCTCAGGTAGATCTATTCTAGCTGTGTTATAATACTGTGTGATGGGATACAAGCCTTCTGGACCTTAACAGGGGAACTCCTTGCAACCAGGAACATCCCTCCTTGTTTTCTACATTGGATGCAGTTCCCCCTAGTCCTCCAGAAGATGCCAGCACATACACAGATTATAGACAGCTGTCCCAAAACACAAAGTCTTCTTAATGCTTGTGGACCCTAAGCATTAGGTGGGTGCTGTGGGACCCTGGAGGTGGAAGAGTGGATAAAAGGAATGCCTCTGTTGCTGGAACACAGAGAAGGCAGTGGAGCTATATTACTAAACTAGAGGTCAGCTGACCTTGCACCTAAAAACAACTCTGGAAGGTAACCAGAAAACAGGACTGTCCCTTCTCAGAAGGAGTGCGGAAAGGGAGCCTGAAGGACCTGTTTGATGAAACTTGGAGCACAGAAGCATGAGACAAGGACTTCTTTATAATAAAATACAGTTCCTTTTAAAATTCTTTCTAGTTTATTTTTTATAAGTCATCTGCAGGAAGATAGTCTGTGCTATGAAACTGTGAGTTTGACTTGAGCCACTGGAAACAATAATATACAAATCCCAGGAAAGGTGTTCATTTACCAAACCCCCTATGACTCAGATGTTTTCAGTTGTGCCAAGGCCTTTCACACACTGCTAATTTACCATGGCAAAGCATAGGTGTCATAGTGCAGCCAAAAAAGCAGGTGAGCCATGCCTCATTTCTTCAATATGCACACCACAAAATACTGAAAACCCACTGCACATTTTAGATAGAGTTTTGTTTCCAGCATGCTGCTCTACACCGATGACAAAAACTGTAACCATTTGCTCATCACAAAAGTGCTAAATTATGAAAAATTGGATTGGGATATGTACATTTCTCATTTTAGTCATGCTTACGGAGAATGCCTCGCTTCTTATGATACTTCTGAGTGCTACTCTGAAGGAAGTGGGTGGATTTTCCCTTTACAAATGGCCGACACTGAAGCCAGATTATATCGGTCTCAGCACAAGTTATTCCAGCTATGACTGCACTCAAAACACGGGTAGATCTATCTAGTTGGGGCATTAAAACATAGTTCAGTGATAGAGGAGAGATTAATATATGTCTAGAATTAGCACCCGGAGGCCTTTATAAAGATCTGAACCTCATTATGGGCCAGATTGTGATGTACTTATACCACGAATAGTTCCCTGAAGTCAACAGGACTGCCTATGGGTTAAGGCACTACTCAGGATGACTAAGTGTATCACAGTCTATCCCAATGTGAGGCACTGTACAAACACGCAGTCGCTGCCCCAAAGGTCTTTATCTACCCACATTGTCAACACACCCATAATGGTGGCATCTGAATATAGTAAAGAGATGACCATGTACAGAAGCTCCCAAATGGCAGAGCAAAATAAGGCAGAAGTTAGATGTCATTTCAATAGAATCATTTTTCTTTTCACCAAGAGGCATCCTATAATATTTCTGATTATTTCACTTGATGCTCTGATGTCTCCTTTTTAGATGGCGGTTGTTACTAGAACAATGAGAAGAACATCTAAAATGTGATAGTTCAGGCCATTAAAACATAATAAAAACAAGAACAAGCACAGGTCACTTTCTGCTCCCTGTGTGGGAGGAAAACATTTTCAGGGATATTATTTTTTTTCAGCCACAAATAATTCCATCACCACGAACACATACTAACTTAACATAGACCCTAGTAACTGTACAGCAATTGAAACAGTGTGTGTCTGCTGGACTTAGATAACTTAGAAGAATCACTTCAAACAATATATTTTATTTTTGTTTGAGTGCACAGAGCTGGCACCAGAGGGCTTTTACTCGTGGGGTGTGATTGATTTTTGTGTTTAAAAAAACCCAGTCTTCAGTCAGCATCTAAATTAGGCCTACCTAATTAAAATAATTAAAATTATTATTTAACAATACTCTCATATAAGTGACCTCCTCTAGACTTCAAGGCTAGGACCTTCAATGGTGCTGGTTGCCTAAGGCCAATTAGAAAATTCACAGCCTAAAGAGAGAATCTTTTCTGTGTATCACAATTGCTTAAAAGGCTAAATCTCTGCTGGGGTAAATTAACATAGCCCTATTGACTTCAATGGAGCTGTTCCAATTTACACAAACAGAGAATTTAGCTCTATGCCCCTCTTGGGGTGCTATGCTGAGCATCTTCTATGAGATGTGGTGAGCTCTCTGCTCAGGACCCTTCAGGAAGATCTAAACACATCCCAGAATCCAGCCTTAAAGGCTACGTATACCGATTACCATATTTAAAACTGTACTTGAACCCAGGAAAGCTAGACACTTTGTTCTTTTTTTAAATTAAAGCTGAGATTTTGGAGAACATTATTAATCCATCCACTGCTGCCCTGCTCATTACTAATATTTCTGTGCTCTGGATTTGGATTTCCCCTCTGCACATGATACACTCACACTTGTGATGTCAAAGGATAGCAAGAGCCATGTTCTTTTCAGAACACTAGAATTATGGAGTTGCTTTTATCTTTACTCAAGTGCTGCGTATGCTCTCTCTGTATGTATGTACACACACACACAGAGCAGTGGTGTGCATTACTATTCCATTTTACTGATTGTCACTGAAGAGAGCAATTTACTTATATGCCGTAGATCAAATCTTAAGACCTGATCCTGCCAGGTACTAAGTCTTTTAACTAAATGGAAATCAAATGTGTTCAGCATTTTGCAGGAGACACTCAACATGTCCCAGGATTGAGCCCATACTTTTCAAAAGCCACTTCCTATTTGTCCATTGTTTATCCTGGTCTATCCTGAACAGTAAGGCTTTCTGACATAAAGATATAATTTCCAAAGTTTTCTCTCATTTTCTTTGATGATTTCAAAGGGCAGGAAAAAATTTCTCCCCTTTTTGAGGGCCACCCAGCTGAAGCAGAGAACATTACTGTCCGTAGCCGTGATAATTAGAGCCAGTTATAACTCAATTGACCTGCCTTGGCCTTAAAATACCTGGCAAATCTTCCTCTGTCCTTGTTAAATGAATACTGTATTTTACTTCCATAGATGTGTCTGATTTGAGAAGATCAAGCTTACCTGTAGTCATCAGATATGACCATCAAAAGAGAGATTGCCCAAATGGATCCTTGCAAAAAGATATACACCCACCCGACATTATACACCAAGCTACTCAACTCACAAATAATCACATGTATATTTGTACCATGCCACTGGGAAACGGAAATAGAAATTAACAATAAATCAGTTCTTTATAAAGTTTAATCTGAACAATAAAGTATGCTAATAATTATTAAAGCTGCGACAGGAATCTCAATTCCTTCCTTCCTCAAAAGGAATGCTACAAACCAGTGGTTCTCAAACTGTGGGTCGGGACCCCAAAGTGGGTCACGATCTCATGTTAATAGGGTCGCCTGGACTAGCTTAGATTTTCTGGGGCTCAGGGCCAAAGCTGAAGCGTGAACACCACCGCCTGGGGCCGAAGCCTGAGGGCTTTAGCCCTGGGTGTTGGGACTCAGATTACAGGCCCCTGCCTGGGACCGAAGCCTTTGGGCTCCAATTTTGGCCCTCCCCACCACCTGGGACTCAGGCTGGCTCAGGCTTCGGTCTCCTCTCCTGGGGTCATGTAGTAATTTCCAACAGTTGACAAGAAGGTGCGAGTAACAGTGGGGGGGAAATAAGGGGAAATAGTTTTACTTTGTGTAATGACAGATCTACTCCCAGTTTATTCAAGCCTAATTTTAATGGTGTCCAGTTTGCAAATTAATTTCAATTCAGCAGTTTCTCGTTGGAGTCTGTTTTTAAAGTTTTTTTGTTGTAATATTGTGACTTTTAGGTCTGTAATCAAGTGACCAGGGAGATTGAAGTGTTCTCCAACTGGTTTTTGCATGTTATAATTCTTGACGTCTGATTTGTGTCCATTTATTCTTTTACGTAGAGACTGTCCGGTTTGGCCAATGTACATGGCAGAGGAGCATTGCTGGCACATATCACATTGGTAGATGTGCAGGTGAACGAGCCTCTGATAGTGTGGCTGGTGTGATTAGGTCCTATGATGGTGTCCCCTGAATAGATATGTGGACAGAGTTGGCAATGGGCTTTGTTGCAAGGATAGGTTCCTGGGTTAGTATTTTTGTTGTGTGGTGTGTGGTTGCTGGTGAGTATTTGCTTCAGGTTGGAGGGCTGTCTGTCATGTGAGTTACCCTGCCAAGTCTCTGTTATTCCAATCACATCATAGTTCCTTGACTGTGCCAGGACTTCCTGCTTGTTTCCCAGGCTTCTTGCATTCGTGTACAGGCACCTAAGATAACTAGCTGATTGCCCTACTTTCTCAGTATGAATCACGAGGCCTCCCCGTTGCACCCTCCTCCTTGTGTTTCCTTCCGGTATCCCACTTCCCCCTTTCCTCTGGGCTTAGGTCACCATCCCCCGGCGAACCTAGTTAAAGCCCTCCTCACTAGATTAGCAAGCCTGCACGCAAAGATGCTCTTCCCTCTCTTTGTTAGGTGGATCCCATCTCTTCCTAGCAATCCTTCTTCCTGGAACAACATCCCATGGTCGAAGAATCCAAAGCCCTCTCTCTGACACCACCTGCGCAACCACGCATTTACCTCCACACTTTGACAGCCCCTACCTGGGTCTTTTCCTTCAACAGGGAGCCTCGACGAGAACACAACTTGCACCTCAAACTCCTTTATCCTTCTTCCCAGAGCCACGTAGTCTGCAGTGACCCGCTCAAGGTCATTCTTGGCAGTATCATCGGTGCGCATGCGGAGATATAGGAAGGGGTAGCAGTCCGAGGGCTTCATCTGTCTCGGCAACACTCTTGTCACACCCTGAATTCTAGCTCCAGGCAAGCAGCACACTTCGAGTTTCCTGGTCTGGATGGCAGATGGATGACCCTGACCACCACCACCATCACCCGTCCACTCCTCTTAGGAGTGGTGGTCATGGAAACCCCATCCTTAGGACAATGCATCCCATGCCTTCCGGTCGATGGGGTCTCCTTCTGATCCATTCCCTCAGATAACTCTTCCATGGCTCATTAAAGATACAGACTATCAAGGGATAAGTGTAAGGGACACTGGCTGATCCAGTTTCAGACACAAATGCAATCACCACCATAGCTACAAACATTGGTGAAAACCAAACACAAGGGGATCATTTGCAAAGACTTTTATAATTTTGCAACAAAAAGAGGAAATGTATAAAAGACTTCTTCTGCTCCACCAGTGATGCCCTGGTCCACCAGTCTCATCGGCCTGCTTCTCAGTTTGTCACATAAAAGGTTCTGCACCTTATTCTGTGATGCCCCTTGTGCAATGAACATCCTTTCTTAACTGATAAGTCAGACAATACCCCCCTCCTCAAGAGCCATCACATCACATATGTCCAAGGAATCACAATAATTCAACACTTCTGGATACTTCGCATATTTTTGACCTAAACACCACAGCTTATTTGCCTTGTGCATTTTGTTACACCTTCTCCAAGTGGCTGGCCTTTGAACTTCACCCCACTCTTGACATACAAGCTGTTCAAACCTCAGGTTATAATTTATTGCTCCTCAGCCAATTGTGAGTTTGTAAATTACTTGATTTTTAAACTGTAGGCTCTTCAAGGATGGGACTGGGTCTCTTTTGTTTGTATAGTACCTAGCACATTGGGGGCACCAACAAAAACAAGAAATAATCCCAGTGTAAAGATGTCATTCAGTCACTATCGGCTGAACATTTCATGTTCTGGGCAAGTTTCAAACACTTCATTTAAACTCTTACCTTTAAAAAAAATCATACAGTATCAAAAGGAGGTAAAATTTTCAAAGGCACCTAAGCACCTTGCTTACAGAATACAAGCTATATATATGTAGTCACTTAAGCGTCCCATCATTTCACCATGGAGTTTGAGTAATCAGGCATAAAACTCAAACGATCCGGCTCTATGTGTTGAACCACAGGTATTAGGAGGTGAACTCCACTTCCCAACCTGGGAATTGCTGCACAGCTGGTGTAGTAGCTGCTGTAGCCCCTTTATGCCACTTGTATGTGTATTAAACTCACAATTTATGGCACCAATAGCAGCAAGAATTATATCCAGTAGCCACCTAATGGAAGCCCACACAATACCGCAGAGGACTGCTGGAGGGAGTGGTGGCTTCTTAAGGCTTGTGCATATTCTTCCTTGACCTCAGCCTTCCTATCTTCAACTTTGGTTAGATACTAATTTTTATCTCAGCTTTTCAGAGTCTGCATTAGTTGCCAGATGACCTTCTCACACGTCAAATCTGGATTTTTTTAAATGACCTTTGATCAAAACTTTGGATTATGCCATAGGATTTTGAAATATTTGTGACAAGTTAATCATATTGAAATAAAAAAAACAGTACTTGGCTGGAATTCATGTGCCTTTTAAATAGAATGCAATTGCTAGAATGTTTTAAAAATTCAATACCTATCATTTATTCAAACAAGACTGGCTCTCACCTGTTTAAATTACACAGATTATTTAAGTATTCTATTATTGTTTTCACTAATGAGATTAATTATGTCATAAAAATAAGACTTTCCGGTTTTATTTTAAAAAAGGAAGAGGAAATAATATTTCCAAAGTCAGGCTAAATCTCATCACACAGAGAATGATTTTAGAAAAGAACTGCAGAACTCAAATCACAGTTCTAACAGGCAGGATCAAGACCTATTTAAGAAGAAAAAAACACCCTATTTTAAAAATACTGCACTACATTCATCCCTCAGGAAATAAACAATGGGGGCAAAATTTTCAAAGCTCCTAAGTGACTTAGGAGTTTAAGTCCCATTTTCAAATGGATTTAGTGCACTTGGTCTCAGTAAAGTACATAGGTCTCTGATTAACTTTAAACATGCAAGGAGTCCCCTTGATGACAATGGGACTATTCATAGACTCATAGACTTTAAGGTCAGAAGGGACCATCATGATCTAGTCTGACCTCCTGCACACTGCAGGCCACAAAACCTCACCCACCCACTCCTGCAATAGACCCATAACCTCTGGCTGAGTTACTGAAGTTTTCAAATCATGGTTTAAAGACTTCAAGTTTCAGAGAATCCACCATTTACACTAGTTTAAACCTTCATGTGACCTGTGCCCCATGCTGCAGAGGAAGGCAAAAGAACCCCAGGGTCTCTGCCAATCGGACCCCGGGGGGAAATCCTTCCCGACACCAAATATGGCAATCAGTTAGACCCTGAACATGTGGGCAATCAGTTAGACCCACCAGTCAGACACCTAGGAAAGAATTCTCGGTAGTAACTCAGAGCCCTCCACATCTAGTGTCCCATCACCGGCCGTTGGAGATATTTGCTGCTAGCAGTTGCACAAAGTTAGGCACATAGTTAATATCTTGTGGAACTGGTATCCTATTTTGCAGCAGGGTAGGGTGCTTTTGCTCCTGCTCAAGGGGACAGCACTGCATACCACATAAAACAACCCAGCATGCCCTGATCTCATTTATATCAGCATAAGGGCCTTATCTTATTTATGTAAAGTTAAGCGTGTGGGTGTTTACAGGAACAGGCCCTCCATCTAGCATAGCTACACTGAGATCAATGTAGTTACACCAACATTAAATGATGTGAGAGGTGAATCAGCCTCTATGTCTGTTTCCTCTCACCTGTGGATGGCTTGTTAACATAAGACTCAGAAGGTTTCCCAATTTTGAAAATCTTGTTTCTGTACTTACGTGACAATCAGATTAAAAGTCACATTCTTTTAAAATCATGTTACTTTTATTACTAATAATATCCCCAATTGTATGAATGAAAAGATTTTTTTTTTAATTAACTGATTGTTCACAGTATCCGCTGTGCTTAGTTTTTGCGCTGCATTTTGCTTGGACAAACTTTTGTTTGTAGTCCATGTCATTTGCTGTTTCTGCATTATTAATGACCTTACCAAAGCAGCTAGGAGCCTCAGCCAAAGATCCTATTGTGCTAGTCGCTGTATGTAAAAGAAGACAGTCCCTACCCAAGTGAGCATGCAACAGGTAGATGAAAGAGACAAAGGGAATGAGGGTCAGTTAGAAGGAAGGGATAATGAGAGCAGATCTATCATGAGTTAGCACAACATCCGGGTTGCAGACACTGCAGGAGAGTGTTTAAAATTGGTTTTAATGAATCTGTGTTTTAAAATTATAACACTTTACAGATTTGGCTCTGTAAAACATTTGTGTGTGCATAAAAGCGAAGTTTGGGGCCTAAAACTACCTGTGAGTATTCCTTTAAAATCAATAAAGTGTATACAGTACACTAAAATAACTATAGAGCCATTAATAATAAGCACAAGAAAACATATCAGTGAAAATACCTACCTGCTGCTTATTTTCTTAAGGGACAGGTAGCATTTGTATACAAAAATTGTTTATTAAAGTTAATAAAACCCTTCTTCCTCAGAACCATGACTGGCACAGAGAGTAAAGGTGCAGAATGGAACTTAAAGGCACAGAGCCATGTGATACTGAACGATTATATGGCACTGTTCCTA
The DNA here is from genome assembly GCF_965140295.1 of Lepidochelys olivacea. Lineage (NCBI taxonomy): Eukaryota > Metazoa > Chordata > Testudines > Cheloniidae > Lepidochelys > Lepidochelys olivacea. The sequence continues at coordinate 175,694,111 of NC_140413.1, read as the reverse complement.
GAATTATATTTGTGTTTGACCATTGCACTGGGAGTGCACTTATCAGTTACTGACAAAGAAAGAGCTCAAGCATAGCAGCACAGTAGCCATGTTACAGATGGATCGGCGGTTCAGCACAGTAGGTGGTGACAACTGTCACAGAATTATACTGAAATTGGGACAAAAATCTCCCGGTGCAGTGCAATCAGCTGTCCTTCAAAACCCAGCCAATCTTAGTGGGATGGAAGCCATATGCGGCAGAGTGTTGGAGCATCTCCAGCAGAATTTACACTGTGACCTATCCCGCATCCTGTACTTGACAGTTCTCTTGGCAGTTATTGCAATGTGGTTTTGGGAGCTCTTCTTCCCCAGGCACCATTATTCATGCAATTCCAGCATTGTCAGTGCTTTGCTACAAGTTTGCAATGCATGGTTTCCATCCCACTGGGATTATCCCAATTTTGAGGGATGGACCCTCTCTATCTCTCAGCTGATTCTACTGAAACTGGAGATTCTGTCCCAGCTTCAAATCAATCATGTTAAATCTGGTCATCTCTTAACCAGGCTGAACCTCTTCCCGCTCTGTAGCAGAGCTTATTGGAGCAGCACAACTTCACTTTCTCTGACTTCCAGGTGGCTCACCAGCCTGTCAGCTACTTATTCTTAAGTGATGTCCACTCCTGGTTGGAACCGCTGTGTGATGCTCAACTAGGAGCATCCTGGCATCAATCAGATCAGATTCTCTTTGGGGAAATCTTAGTCCTGCTAGCAAAAGGCAGAGGAACAGGATACTCTTTCATAGTGAAAGGACACTTTAAAACCCAAACTTTACTAGCAATTCAAATCGCTCACTTTGACTAGCAATCAGTAGGTTATATAATTCTGCACATTTTTTTGGTATCATGCTAGTCTATATTTCTTTTTAGCAACTAGTGCAAAGCATAACTGTCATTCAGAAAATTGCCTAATGTATGGCACTATTTGCTAATACTATAATTTGCTGATCCAAGTGTTTAATTGTTGCTGAATATTCTTTTTTTACCTTTCTAGTGATATCTGGAATGTAGGAAAGCATTCATTTATACAGAGCTAGGGCATTTCATTCAGTATTGTCTCATGTTCCTTTTCTCCAATCTTTGCAACAGGTTTTACACAGTCTGGTACCAGACCCTATCATTGCCTCAGTTTCCCTTTCTTGGATATTCAGATACTTAACATCCCTTCTCCTGGTCCAGTTTATCAACGCGTCAGAATTCAAACATCAGCTGAAATCAAAACAAGCCTCTCCACCATTTCACAGATTCATCAGCCTCTTGCAAGACACATTTCCCAAAACCTACTGTCCAGCATTTTCTCTAGTTCCATCAGGCTTCTGCTCTCATTCCTCGCTCCAGGTAGCTCCCCACAGGCCTCTCCATCTGGCTGGGCTGGAGAGTCCCTTCCCCAGTCCTCTCCGATGGTGAATCTCCTACAGGTCTTTCAATAAAAATATGCCAAAAGCTCTCGTGCCACCAACTAAGGCTATGTCTACACTAAAAACCTTATAGCAGCACACCTCTCCCACCAGCATAATTAAACCACGCCCAACGAGCAGCAGCAGCGATGTTGGCAGCAGATGCCGACATAGCACGGTGCACATACCACTTATGCCAGCAAAACTTATTCAGGGGGCTCTTTTTTTTTCACTCCCCTGCATGACATAAGTTTTGCCAACATAAGTGGTAGTGTAGAAATGGCCTAAGCCAGGGGTCAGCAACCTATGGCATGCATGCCAAAGATGGCATGAACCCAGGTCGGCAGCGGACTGAGCGGGGCTGGCGGCTGGGGCCCCGACAGGCAGTAGCGTGCCATTAAAAATCCTGCCTGCCCCGGCCCGCTCTTCTTCGCTCCCCCCACCCCCGCAGGGGCAGGGTGAAGAAGTTTGGTCCTGCCGGCTACTGCTGCATGGCAGGCAAGCTCCCCCCTCCCCTGCCTCTTCCCCCAGTGTGCTGGGTTCCTGCCCCTCCTCCTCTCCCTCCCTGCAGCCGATCAGCAGCACGCTCACTGCTCCAGGGAGGAGGCGGAGAAAAGGCGGGGACAGGGCCTTGGTGAATGGAATCAGGGCATACCCCTCCAGCCCCCTGCAGTGAGCTACTCTGGGCAGGGGGCTGGGAGCACCCCCACGACCTTAGCCCACACCCCAGCCCTCTGCCCTGACCCCTGCACCCCCCTCACACACTCCCATCCCTCTGCCCTGACCCCTGCACCCCCACACAGGCACCCCTGGCCCTCTGCCCTGACCCCTGCATCCCCTTCACACACACCCAGCCTCCTCCACTGACCCCTGCACCCCTCACAACCCCAGCCTCCTCCACTGACCCCTGCACCCCTCACAACCCCAGCCCTGACTCCAGCACCCCCCCACATACCCAGCCCCCCCACACCCAATGCCCTGACTCCTGCACCCCCCACATACCCAGCCCCCCCACACCCAATGCCCTGACTCCTGCACCCCCCACATTCCCACCCCCACCGTGACCACCAAACGGGAGCTCCTGCACCGCCCCCCCCACATTCCCACCTGCACCCCTCGCACCAAATGGGAGCTGCCCAGGTAAGCACTCCACACCCAAACCTCCTACCCCAATGAGCCCCCTCTCTCATTCTAGCTCCTGGCCAGACCCTACACCCCAACCCCCAGCCTGCTCCTTCACCCCCAGCCCTGGGCTCGGTGCACTCCCACCCTCCGCTCAGTGCAGAGAGAGAGAGGAAGAGAATCGGCTAGAACCAGGGGCAGGGCTGGGATCCCAGACCGGCTGCGGGCTGAGCAGGGCTGGCAGACGGGACTCTGGCTGGCAGGAGCCGGCGAACGGAACCCCCGACCGGCAGCGGGCTGAGGGGCAGCGGGCTGAGCCGCTCAGCCCACTGCTGGTCTGGGGTCCCGGCCGCCGGCCCCACTCAGCCCACTGCCGGTCTGGGGTTCTGGCTGCCGGCCCCTTGCTAGCTGGGGTCCCGGGTGCAGGCCCCTCTCAGCCCGCTGCCAGCCTAGGTGAACAGAACCCCAGGCCAGCAACGGGCTGAGCAGGCCGGCTGTGTAAGATCAGCATTTTAATTTAATTTTAAATGAAGCTTCTTAAACATTTTGAAAACCTTGTTTACTTTACATACGACAACAGTTTAGTTATATCATATATAGACTTATAGAGCGAGGCCTTCTAAAAAACGTTAAAATGTATTATTGGCAGGCGAAACCTTAAATTAAAGTGAATAAATGAAGACTTGGCACACCACTTCTGAAAGGTTGCCGACCCCTGGCCTAAGCTAAGCAGATTCATGTTTTCCTGCCTCAAAGTCCATCACCTGGGGAGGCACCAGACAAGGCACAGTGAGGCTGAGCCCAACTCCCTTAAAGAGCCAACGCACTCTAGGACACCCTTATATCATTTCATTACCCCAGCCCCGGTGTCATACAATTATTCCAAGAACGATATCCCCCAGCTTTGTTTTCTAAGCAACGTGTTCACATTTCCAAGACAAAATTATAAAACCACAATAAAGATGCAAAAGAAATTTTAGAAGTACAAGAAGAAGAAAGACAATAGTAACTCATTACCCCTTATGGGCCAAGTCCTGCAGTCCTGACTCAGGTTCCCATTGATTTCAGCAGTGTTTGAAGAGTTGTAGGTGGGATGGCAGAGGTGATTTCAGTGGGAGTTCTCTGTGAGAGAAGACAGCAGGACTTGGACCTGAATATGCAGTATTAGTAGTAATGAATAAGAGTAAAGGGCAAAAGAATTTTATTAAAGGTCAGTCTTTATTTACTGACAGCTTTTCCTAGTAATATTTAGACACCTAAAGATAGGATTTTCAAAAGCATCTAAGTGACATAGGAGCACTAGTCCCATCAACCTCAAACAATGGAGGCGTGCACTGGTCAAAGCATTTCAGCTTTCTTGATCTGCGGAAATTCAATATGTCAGAAGGTGATTTTGTTGGCAAATGCAGTGCAGGCGTAAGTTTGTGTTTTTCTCACAGTAAAGATGTTAATGAAGATCTGGATTTGTCTTTTTCAGCACAGATGAGAATTTTGTGTGTGAAATGTCAAACCTCTCAGGCCAAGTCTACATTACAAACTGGTCAACGCAAGATATGCATATAGCCACCGCAGTTATTATATCGTTTGTGTGCACGCGTATTTGGCTCCTTGCTTTGGCACTGTGCAGACTCACCAGGAGTGGTTGTATCGTTGCACAGTGCAGAGCACCATGGGTAGGTAGCCAAGTGTGCAACCCACCACCGTCCAGCACATTGTCTTTTGGGAAGTTTTGGCAATGCATAGAGGGGCAAAAATAGTCACACAGCAGTGACAGGGAGCAAGGTGTTAACTTCCCAGCATGCAACTGTCTCCATCCCATGTCATCTATAGCCCTTTTTAAATATCTCACAAACCCAGGCAGCCCTCCTTGCAGTCCACCATCTCTGACAGCAGCATGGAGCGTGCACAGCTCTGCACTATTATCACAAATGTTGCAAGCACAGGACACACAATCCTATGGTATTTGCAGAGCCATAAGAACTGAATCAGCATGGACAATGACGATTTTGTGGAGGACAGATTGCTGTGGGAGATAGCAAGAACCAATTCAAGGTTGTCGGTGGCGTTCACAAAGCAGCTGAAGATGGCTGAGTGCTTCTTCTGGGCCCAAGAAACAAGCACTGGTTGGTGGGATCACATTGTAATGCTGGGAATTATTATCCAATGTAATGCTTGGAATTATAAGCAACGGCTGCAGAACTTTCAGATGCACAAGGCCACATTCCTGGATCTGTGTACCAAGTGCAGGGACACCAAAACGAGAGCTGCACTGACAGCAGAGAAGTGAGGGGGGATTGCACTGTGGAAACTTGCAACGCACAGGACCATGACTCTCGGCAATATGCAGGAAATGGATGCTGTATGTTTAGGTAAAATGCAAGATAATGGATGGATCTGTAACAACGGGGTTCCCAAACGATGGTGGAGTTGCCAAGTGTTCAGGAACGTGCCCAATGGGGAGCTGTGGGGGCGGCGCTTGCAGGCGTGGGCAGCACACAGAGTCCCCTGGCCCCTCCGTCTAGGGGCTGCAGGGACGTGCTGGCCGCTTCCAGGAGCTGCACAGAGCCAGGGCAGGCAGGGAATTAGCCCTGCTGCACCCCCAGCCAGAGCCCTCACCCCCTCCCATACCACAACACCCTGCTCCAGCCCAGTGAAAATGATTGAGGGTGTGGGAGAGCAAGTGATGGCAGGAGGAGGCGGATGGAGTGAGTGGGAGCTGGGCCTCAGAGAAGGGGCGGGGCAGGGGCAGGGCCTCAGGGCAGGGATGTTCAGTTTTGAGAGATTAGAAAGTTGGCAACCCTAAGCACTAATATCCCTATTTTGGCACCAGACCACCTTGCCACAGAGAATATCAACAGAAAGAGCTAGTTTTCTATCATTATGCAAGAGTTCATGGATCACCAGGGATGCTTCGCCAACATCAGTATTGGCTAGTCAGGGAAGATGCATGACTCTTGCATCTTTAAGAACACGGGACTATTCAGAAAGCTACAAGAAAGGACCTTCTTTCCTGACTGGCAGATTACCATTGGTAATGTTGTCAACAGTGACCCTGGGTGACCCATCCTATCCCTTACTCCTCTTGCTCATGAAGCCATACACCAGCCACCTCAACAGCACCAAGAAAAGATTCAACTACTGGCTCAGCTGGTACAGAATGACAGTTGAATGTTGTTTTGCTAGAGTGAAGGGGCACTGGTGTTGTTTAAGCACAAGTTTGGATCTCAGTGAAAAAAACATCCCAATGGTTGTAGCTACCTCTTGTGTCCTGCATAATTTCTGTGAAGCAAAGAGGGAAAAGCTGCTGCCGGAATGGAGGGTGGAGGTGGAGCAGCTGTCTGCTGAGTTTGAACAGACAGACACAACGGCTATTAGAAGAGCAAAACACAGAGCTATACAGCTCAGGGAGGCTTTGAAAGAGCCCTTTAACAGTAAGCCACAGTAATGCGTTGTGGTGTACTGTGCTCTACCTTGCCCTGCTGTTTTGGAGCTTGCTAGGAATTGTGTGGTGCTTGGTATACATCTATGAACACAACTGGCAATGCACCTATTAATTTTGAAGTCCTGGGTGCTTTCTGAACTGCTATTCACTCTGCAGCATATGCTGTGAACTAATAAAGATTTATTATTTTCCAAATAATAGAATGTTATTAAGTAGCAAAACCAATCTGTACCATTTAAAAGCAAATACATTAAAAACTTAATATATTAATGGAACAGAACTTACCAATGGGAAAGAGCATTCAAGTCCATTTTACTTACATATACAGCATCAATGGATTTCACAGAGCAGTGTATGTGAAGCTGTGGCTGTCCTTAATGTCCCCCCAATGTGGAGTGGTAGGGGTAAGATTGTGGCCCCTGGTGCCACGTGGAACACTGTGGTGTGTATAGGGAGGTGCTGTAATGGAGTTTTCCATGGACTGCAAACAGAGGCGAGCCTGGGATTGTTGAACCTTCAGGTCCACAAGAGTCTGCAGCATCTGCGTTGGCTGCCAGAGAAGCCCCCATTCTGTCCTGGTGAATCTACCTCTCCTTTTCCTGCTGGGACTCCTGGGTCTGTCTCCTGTCCACTCTTTCCTTCTCCAGGCTGTCTGCAGTGTTCACCCTCCAAGCCCTTTGCTCACAGTCTGATGCAGCACTGGCTTGCAGGATCTCATTGAACATGTCACCTGAGTCCTCTTCTTTCTCCTCCTTAGCTGGCTCAGGCATTCCAAGGGTGTGGAGGGGGAACCCCTCAAGGCCTCATTGGCAGCAGCTGCAAATAAAACACACAGAGGTATCACGGTCAGTATAGTCACAATTGAAAGTGAACGTTAAGATTCAGAACTCCCCTTCCTTGCTCCCCTAAGATTTTAAACAAGCCTATTGACACTTCTGCTTCGGAGTACTTGTGCATCTGCTATCCGCAGCACCAGCCATTAGGAGTATGGCTCACTGGCAGTGAGGCAGGAATTACTCAGTTGCATGAAATTATGAGTTTAGGGCAATGGCACTGAACACTGGTACCATCTTCCACAGGCGGTGGTGATTTTAGCTGATATCTCACTTCTGAGTGTAACAAAGGCAGAGAGAGCAGTTCCTGCTGGCATCCTAAATAGGCACATATGCTGCTGGCCTCTTTACTGCAATGGTGCCTGCCGAAGTTATTGCTGAGTGGGATGGGAAACCGTCCTACCACAGAGGAAGACATAAGGCTGCCATCCCTCAAAACTTCAGGAGAGGACTGCAGAGTATCTCCATGAAAGTTTCATCACGATCTCTCAGGAAGATTCAAGGGACATCCTTGTGTACATGAACTAACTGCTCTCCATTACCCCCCTTGCCTAACTCTAGAGGGGAATGAAAAGCAGATAATAAGCTACCTCTCTTTGATGTACCTTTACCTCTCACAGTACAAGTAATTGAATGAAAAATGATAGCTGTGTCCTGCTAAGTTGGGGGCACCATCAATGTAATGGGAAATAAATTTACACACTTACCTGAGGTTCCTTCTCCTGCACTGGGCTCACCCATGCTCGACTGCCGGGACCGACTAGACTGCTGTGGAGTCTCAAATAGGTCCTGGCTCATAGCTTAGCTGGACACCCCTCCCAGTCACATCTTCCTCCTCTTCCTCCTGCAGCTCCTCTTTGCTGTTCTTGCAAGGGACCTGTGACTTTGGTTCCTCAGATTTCTCCTCGGTGGTTTGCGGGGTGGTAGTGGGGTCTCCAAGTATGTCATGCAGCTCTTTGCAAAAGCAGCAGGTCTGTGACTCGACATGGGATTGACATTTTGCCTCCTGGGCCTTCTAGCATGCCTGCCTCAGTTCCTTCACTTTCACGTGGCACTGCTGCTGGTCCCCATCGTACTCCTTCACCTATAATCCCCGTGCAATCTGCTCGTAGATATTGACGTTTCTGTGCCTGGTTCAGAGCTGTGCCCGTAAAACCCCTTCTCCCCATAGGCCCAGGAGATCCAATATCTCCTGCCTACTCCAAGCTGAAGCATGGCTGGAATGTGTAGTCCGCAGTTCACCTGGGCAGTTGCTCACCACAATGGAGAGCAGCTAGATGAGCTCACCAACCTGGACAGTCAGGGATAGACATTTCAAAAATTTTAAAGGGGAGAAGTGGGTTCCGGTCTCTGTGACCCCTGGACAGTGGAGTTCACAATTGTGACTTGAGCAATCAGTGTCGAGCATAGTGCAACAGCTGGATCAACACAAGTAATGCAGCATCTACACTTGTGCTGTGTCAACCTCAGTACATTGACCATGGCTGAAAGCCACTCGGGGAGGTAGTGTTTGTCATTGTAAAAGGACACTTACATTGGTGGGAAACATTTAAGTGTAGACAGATGAATAATTAGGTCGACGCAAGGCAGCTTATGTTGACCTAACTTTGTAGTGTAGACCAGGCCATAGTAGAGAAGAATCTCTATGTAACAGCTGAAATTCTACTAACAATTAGGACGCTCATTGAAGAATTGAGTATTATACACATTTCAGCAATTTAAGGCTATAAAATAAGAAGAAAATTAATCACTAGCAAGATGTAAATAAAAAAATCTCAGTTAAATAAAACACAATTACATTCTTTCTCTAGAATCATGATTTGTATCCACTCACTTCATCCATATAACTGGTACTTTGCAAGCAACACTAGTACTGCACATTTCTTTGGCTTCTCATCAATGTACCTCAGTCCTGATCTGGAAGCAACACCTTTCAGAGTGAAAATGGAGTTCAGCCTCAATGGCATATTCAAATGTTGCTGAAACTAACACAGGTTCCCAATTAGCGATGGTTGTTTTGTGATGTAGATGCCTGTCAAACAGGACCAGAAGCTACTAATTGATTTCAAGAAACAGTCAACAGATGACATTGATTTACAGCAGCTGATGATCTGGCTCTGAATACACAGATAAGAAGCAAAGCTTCTAAATAGAAAATCCTGGGCTTCTCCAACTTCATATTCTGTGCAGGTAAGATCAATGGATAGAGAAGAACAGAAGAGGGAAGATGCATAGCGATCATACTCCTCTAGTGTGTTGCCAACATTCATCATCCGGTCTACATCAGGCATACGAACAAATTAAAATGTAGAGTGACCTATACTGAAACGATTACAATTCACTTCCCTGTCCACTGGTTATAATAGAACTCCTAGACCTGCCAGCTGTGGTAAGTTATCACACAAAAAGCAAAAGGCACCTGACTGTAAAAAGCAGAAAACCACAGGCAGGCACCTGAGCAACCTTTACAATTAATTCAGCATACAGTGTATAGTAGGTGACGAGCTGTATCCTACTATTTTCAGTAGATATTGCTACTGGTCATATCCAGTATTCCTCCTCATATATTTTTGTATTCCTCATACATTTTCATTAGATAACTAGGCCCAACAACTCCTGTGTGAGCTCAGCACTTTGAAAATCAGGGCTCTCTCATTTAAGCGCCTAACTTTAGGCAGTATCCCTTAAAGCCTTCACACATACTCATTGCAGCCCCAAAGTATGGACCTGACCTTGCAATCACTTACAACCATAAGTAATCTCATTCCAAGTGTTTTTGCAGGACCATAACCTATATTTAGGTAAACTGTTACACTTTTCCAAATTCCATTTTTCATAACTGCTGACTGACGAGGCATTCAGTTTCTGTTCAATTCATAATCAGCCTATTTTATGCAGTGATGCCACACAGTCACATGAGTGTCATCACAGTCATTTACTAAAGGAAATGTGATGCTTCCAGTACTAGTTTTGCTATCACTGAATAAATCAGGTAAATAAGCAGGGCTATTTTAAAAGAATATGCTTCATTTTTAGATCTTGGGAATCAGCAACGATGGGGAAATGAAGTATGGAAAAAAGCACATGACAACCAAACAGAAGCTCACAAAAGCGTGGGGGGGTGTAGGTGGTACACCTACAGGTGGTAGGTGTATATATATATATATATATATATATATATATATGGCACACCACATATTTTTTTCCTGAATGTGTAGGATCTTCTTAAGACAGTACAAAATGAAGTCCAGTACATTACTCTAGCTTTATGATATTCTGTGATGCAAAAGAAGGCCATTGTTAAAAGTTGGGATGTCCTGGTTGAACACATGCATTCTAGTTATGCAGCCTGCAAAAGGATTAATTTCTCACGAGGGCCCAATTTCAGTGACTTCAAGAAGAGATTTTCTCATGCAAAGAGTTGGGCCTACTGGGCAAGATCCTTAGCTAGTGTAACCAGCATAGATCCAGTGACGTCAACAGTGCTATGTTGATTTATATCACCTCAGGATCCGGCCACATATCTGGCAGATAAACTAGTATCCAATGTCCCGACTACTAGCAATCTGAACATAAGCACTACTAATTCTAGTTCATAAAGTTACAGTCATGAGCCTTGTTATAAAAATAATTTTCTTGCCCACTTTAAAACTTACTAATTTACATGTGACTATATTATTAAAGTACAAACTTCATACATGTTAAACCTTGGTTAAATAGATCAAGACATGTCTATTATAACTTTATGAATGACACTTCACCTAAATTGAATCACACTTAACTAATACTTTCATGTTATTTTTGACAGAATTTTTTCCATGTGATTTCCTAACTTATTGCTCCATATTTCCCAAATGTAAAGCTTTCAACATCTTCCTGAGTATCCTTTGCCCCATTCCGAGTACTTTATTCAGCTACAGAGACGCTTGTAATATTAACTATCTAGGACTCTCTTTAAAACTGCAATGTAGCCATTAACAAGTAAAATCTGCAAAACTGACACTTTGTGCTGTGTCTGTATTGATGCATCACTGTAAAAAGCAGCCATCTTTCTAATTGTCACTGTTCTGTTTTCAGAAATCAACACAAGCATCCGCATACATGCACAAGCATTTTTTTAAAAAAGACATAGCATTTAATCCTTTAAAAATCTGCCATCTGTTAGTATCTAGACAATTGTGTTGAAATAAGACACCACTTTGAAAATGTGCCATGAGGTACACATGTACAGGTAGACTGCACTGGGTCAGTAAATAATGTTACAAATTAATTTTTGTGACTGCTAAGTATTCCTAGGGATAAAAGAAAATTGCTTGTTGCGTGTTTAATGGAGTCTTCCTAATGCAAAAGTCGCTATCATGATACTAAGCTTTGTACTTGTGTATCATGTTAGTGCTTCCACTGTAACCATAGGGTCCATCTACATCACAGCCATAATAGTGAAAAAAATATGTAGCATCTTCCTGAAAAACTCATCTTTAAAAAAAACATTAGGGATAGCATAATAAACAAAATCAACCACAGTAGGTGAGCTGACTATATACAGGAGAGATTCCCCCTGCGCGAAAACAAGGCAGTATATTCCTTTACAGATACATATTGGACAGCGATGTCCACTTTGCATTTTGGACCTTTGATAATAATTACAAGGTCAGTAATTTCCCCTTAAAACTAGTATGGATATTTTGAAAAACCAAAAAAAAACCCCAAATGTTCTCATAAAAATACAGTTTAGAACTGTATGTATTATAAGATAATGCACATGAATGCATGAGAGCTGTTAATATGTTGACAGGTTTCAGAGTAGCAGCCGTGTTAGTCTGTATTCGCAAAAAGAAAAGGAGTACTTGTGGAACCTTAGAGACCAACCAATTTATTTGAGCATAAGCTTTCGTGAGCTACAGCTCACTTGACAAGAACTGTTATCAATACATTATTATTTTGACAAATTTATTTTATTATAAAGGTCTAGTTTAGGAAGGAGTATTGCATTAGACTGGATGGTGTAAGGTAAAAGATGGTAGCAATGTGATTTAATTTAATATGATCAGCAGGTACATGTTACCCAGTTGTAACTACCAGGATTACTGTGTTAATGGGCAGACCTTAGAACTGCTAAGCATAGTTTCCAAGAGTGTTCATTAGACTATATTTATTAGATACTGCAGGCATTAAGGAGAAATGGGCTACTCCAATTTCTGTTCTTTAATTTCTGAAAAATAGCAAGAGTACCAGAAAAAGTAGCAGCCTTCAATTACAGACCTAAAATGAGGAATTTATTTCTCATATTTAACATATGAGCCTCATCTCTAACATTATTAAAGGTCCAGATATATTAGTGCATAATTACAGTGCACAAGTACATTTGTTTGATTGATGGTGTTTTAGGTCACATACATTTTCCTTTTAGGGTAAGAATCATATGGCACCTTCATTTCACAGAACATTTCTTTTTTCTAGGCTTTAATCTTCAAATTTTGCTGAAGTTCTTAATGAATGTGTTGTTTTTATTTTTATTTTGTTTAGAGATGGCACTAAGTGTAGGCTTAATCTAAGCCTCTAGTAGCCCAGTGAAAACATATGAAGAAACAGTTTGTTGTCCTAAAAGCAAGTTTGTTGGCTGTCCCTACCTATTAACAAGAGAAATAATCACTTGCAGTATAATAATAATTATGCCATATTCTGCCCTATACTGATCAAAGTCAGTAAAGCAAGATTCATTAGATGATTTTGGAAAAGACAAACGCTGGATCCTGCCAGTATTCAGCCCCACCCTTCAAAATTCTAATACTTAAATAGAGAACAGGTGTATCTGCTCCTGCTGCACCAATAAAATTCAGACCATGAGACATCACAGCATGAGGGCAATGCAAAAATGCACATCCAGCACCTGAATTCTGCTGGAACAGCCAATTTTTGGCCATGACTACCCTACTCTCAACTCTACTGCATCAATGGAAAACAAATGTAGACACTCCTCTTACTCCCAAAAAATCAGGACCTCAATGCATCTCAGAACAACAGCACCACAAATTCCTGGATTCACTACCGGGATCCTGACAGATCTTGTCAGTTTTGGGGCCCAAATTGCTAAATTCCATTGCCTAATTAAAGAACATGTTTAGATGCTCCTATAGCACCTTAAAAATCTGAACCCTGATATGCCCAGCACAATAGCACTGCCAAAATTCATATTTGGCATCTGAATCATTCAAGGTCCTGCCAAATTTGGGCCACAAACTTAGAATTTGTACCATCAAAATAAAAAATAAGTCTTGCTTCTACTCTTCCACCAAAAAATGTGGAATGAATCTTGGTCTGATATTCTCATTGATTTCAGTGGGGCCAGGATTTGATTGCTGGTTTCAGATACAAGATAGCTGCAAAAGCCTTTCCAAATGACCTACGTTTGGGCTGCATAATACCCAGTTTTAGCACCTAAACTTGGTAAATAAGCAACTCTGATAGCCCACCAGAATAATACAGACCCCAAGCATCATGGTGCAACATATTTAGCAGAAGTTATGCTTGGCTTTATAGACTCATTTAAAGCTATAAAGGTTCATTTTAATATTAAAAGAAAAAATATACAGCTCTCATTCAGTTCTTAGTCAATCAGTATAAATAGGGCCTGATTGTCATTTACACGAAGGCCCCTTTCCTTCATGCTGACATCTCTTTACATCCACTTTAAGGCTCCTTTACACAGCCACTGAGATGTAAAGGTGCCCTTCCATGTAAATTAGAATCAGGCCCATGATCTGCCAACTATTTTCTAGACTGGGCTCTGGTGTTTTGTTGTTATTCCATCTGCTAAACAAATAATGTCCAGATTTGGATTCTTCATCAAGAATAAATAAACATGTAGGTGCACATTTCACAACATTATGGCTGGCCATGTATGGAACATCCCAGATCAGAGGACTTTTTCTATGCTTTCTTGTGAACATTATTGTTAACATTGTTTACAATACATATAGCCAACTTTGTTGCTGTTTCAGTGATATGTGTGTGTTTTATATAGTTGTGAAATGCACATCCCCAAATGGTTTTTTGTTTGCAGTGCAACTGAACTACAATATGCTGGGATGCTGGATTCAAGATTTTGTAGCGCTGTGGGGTTTAGGCACATCAAATCTGGATATTTAAGAGGCAGCTAAACATGTGGCTTAGTTAAGCAGTGGAATTGCACAGACTAGGACCAAAAATTGGCAGGAATTAGCTACCAAAGTACCTGCAGTACAATTGCATTGGAATGCATCGAGATCCAGATTTTTGGTGTCAGAAGAATATCTATGTTTGTTTTCTATTGATGCCGTGAAGCTGGGGGTTGGGGATCAAAAACTGTGTGGTTCCAAGTATCAGATCTGGATTTCGGTGGTGCTTTCATGCCAGGAAATATCATGGTCTGGATCCTGTTGCTGCAACAAGAGCATGTATACTTGTTCTCAATTTAAGCATTAGAATTTGGGAGGTGTGAGCCAAATTCTGGCTCCATCAAGATCTAGGTTTTGGATCTGGGGTTTTGCTGCATTGTTACTCCTGGATGCAGTGGGGGTCTGTCTTGTTTGTTTTGTTTTTTGTTACAATAGGAGCAACTAGACTTGTTCCCCATTTAGGCAGTGACATTTGGGAGGCTGGATCCAGTAGGATCCAGCTTTTACCCAGACACAATGATTCCCCCCCTCCAAAAAAAAAAAATTGTGAAACACATCTCAGAGGAGGGAGATATGCGTAACACTGCCTGAGTGTAACAAAGCCTGGAAAGGCTTCAGAGCCATTTCATGCCATTGCAACCTAGCTCTGCAATGAAGGTGTTGCATCGCCAGCAGTGCCTTACAAAACCATATGAATTTGCAGTGCAAACACTTACCCAGTCCTCAAAGTGGCGGCTCCCATTCTGCAGCAAGTCCTCAAACTGTATAGTGCAGTTAGCCACAAAATCATCGTACCCGATGGGGGCATCGTGGAAAACAGCCATCTCAATCTTCCTGCCATTGCAAACGTCAGTGACAAACTCATCATTCCAGGCAGGGCTGTTAGTCTTTTGCTTGGTCGAGGTCTGCCCGATCCTGGAATCGTCCACGTTGAGGGCGATGTAAGGGTCCAACAAAAAGGTCTGTGGTCTGGGACCCACCGCATGCCTCAGAGACCAAGGTGTGGGTTTCAGATTCACCGCCTCGCAGATCTTGATTTTCAGCAAGCCATTAAAAACCACCATGGTTGGATGGCTTCACTTTTCCTGGGATTAAGCACACTCGCTCACACGCACAGGGAGGGAGGTAGGGAGAGCTCACCAATAAATAGGAGAGCAGGTCTGCGGGGGGAGGGAGGGAAGCAGAGCACAACGTGGGGGCTCCCTTCTTGCTGCTGCTGCTATCTTTGATTATTTAGCCTTTGCTCTTGCGACACCCCGTGAATACATACAATGATCTTGCCTGTGTTTCTAACGGAAAACAAGGGAGGAAGGGAGGGAAGCAGGGGGGACGGCCGTGTTTGCAGAACCCCCCCCCCCACAATACAATCAAAATCCGAGCATAATAAACCCTCGGGGTGGGCAACAGACTTTCCCCTTCACCTAGATCATAATCCTGGATCAGTCTTTGCAAAGGAGGCAGAGCCGCGATCCGAGGCTCTTGCTCACGCTAGTACTGTCTGTGGGCAGCAACACACACAAACCCGAAACACCACGCCAAACAACCAGCCCTGCCTACTTCACAGCCTCTGCTCAGAAAACACACACCCGGGGACCTTACATCCGCATAGGATCGGGGAGCCTCCTCGCCTTCTCCTCCTCCTCCTCCTCCTCCAAGGCCAAGGATCCAGGGGAACGAATCCAATGCATGAGGGGAGTCTGCTCCGGATCAGGCTCTTCGGAGATTTAAAAAGGCACAGGGTGACCACCGCCTTCTGGATGGTTAGCCCTGCGGGCTCGCGTCGGTGCTGGGCTGAGTCGCAGCAGCACCCCCCCCACCTCTCCCCCTCTCGCTCTCTCTAATGCAGGAAATGCGCAAAAGACGTCAGTGTGTGTGTGTGTGTGTGTGTGTGAATAGAAAGTTTTGCCTGTTGGGGGAGCAATACGGTAAAAGTGAGCATGAAACAGCTACAAGCGAGTCAAGAAACCACGACTCGGGTCGTGACTCTTTCAGACTCAATGAGCGCTGCCCTCCCTGCGTGCATATTCATGAGGTGATTTGTTCAAGGGTGGGGGACTGGGGGCTTTCTTCCTTCCCCCCCCCCGCGCCCCCCACTCTGCTAAAGATAAAAGTTGGGATTCAGTGTGGGGGGGAAACATCCCTGCACATCTGCCTGGGAAGTTTTAAACAGCACCCCCGTTTTATTTCAGTCCTTTATCACTGAAATCCTGCCCCCCCCCCCCCCGATTAAACATTGCAAACATCCAGCCGCCCCCGCAACAGCCTTTCAAGCGGCCCTGCGGTACTGTTGTTGTTTGTTGTTTATTGTTTATTCTCGCGCTGCTGTGGACGATCTCAAGACGTTACTGGTATTTCCTAGCCTGCAAGTCTCTCGCCAGAAGTGTGTTTGTGACAGCATACGGCGCGGGCAAAGAAAAAAAGATGTCAACGCCTAACGTAAATATTCCTTCCCGAGGAATGTCCACTGCGGCTGCTTGTTGTTGGTTTCTTTACTTTCTGTCTTTCTTCTCTGCAACAACACAATCCCCCCGGGATCCCTTCAGGACTTTCCAATCCGCGATAAATTGTTGTTGACAAATGCAAGCTCCGGTTTTTGGACTCCTTTTCCCTTGTAATCGCTTTGATCCTCGCCGGCTGCCAACATTAACCCTCAGCGCCCCGCCGCAAGCCAGCGAGGCGGACTGCGTCTGCTTTCTGCGGGCGCATCCTCTCTCCCCGCCCATTGGGCAGCGGCCGCGGCATCGGCCCCCTGACGTCATTCCAGGGGCAGAGCTTTTGGCTGCTTTAGGAAGAATTTCCCCTCCGACTCCAGGCGCTGGGAAGTGAACTGGGAGCCAAAGGGAAACCGTCCTACAAGGCAGAGCCGAGATTTGATTTGCGAGGAAAGGGACCTGGAGTCGCCTCCTCCTGGGTGAGGAGATTTCTTTGGAACAAAAGACAGTGCAAAGGACCCAGGAGATTTTATCTGCAAAGACAATTCCCCTGACTGGTTTGCCTGCAAAACTTTGATAAGTAACACGGCCTGGGTAAAAAGAAAGTGGTTTTGCCACCATTCCTAGGACTGTAATCAAATATACCAGCCAAAACCACACACTTAAGCTATAAACTTCATATCCCTTTGTCATGAATCAGTCGCTTTTTCTGCTGTTGATCATCTCATATTTCAGTGTGCATATGCCAACTTCAACAGAATTCACAGAACATTTAGTAAGTGTTTAACTATTTTGTCATTGGCTGTCCTCCAGTGAATACTGGAAATAATACCAGTGAGAAATACCTACTCAACCTGGAGGTTATTAAGTGCAAAAAAAAAAAAAAAAACACACCCTACTACAACACTATGAGTGAGATTCTATCAAATCTATCTGTCATCTAGGGATTTATACCATTCTCATCAGCATGGTATTTGAGAATTTTACAATAAAACAGGAGAGTCTTTCTCTTCTGCCACATGATTGTAGAGAAGTCTGGGATCCATCATGTTACCCAGTCTTTCTATTGTGAGCATTATTACTGATTTTGTGTTATTAATTTATTATCATTGTTTTGTTGTGGAAAAGCTGAAGGCAAAGAGATGGATCCTGCCCTTCACCCTAAAGGTGGTAAAGATTTGAGTTCATTCTGCTCTCCCGAGCAAAAGAGTTCCCGTTTATGAGCTGGCTGCCAAGGAAGTTCTGTCTCCAGAGTCTAAATCTCTGTCTCATGAGTCTAAATCTAGTTGGGGACAGCTCCACTGTTAACAGGACAACAGTCATGAAGGGTCCTGATATTGGATATTTCAGGCAGCTTAGATCCAGTCAATGGAGAGCTTTAAAGATTCGCACTATGGTCTTGGTCTGAATCTGACATTCACTGGGGAGCCAATATAATGACCAGAACAGAGAATAATGTATTTCCACAGCAGAGTATTGTTTAGCAGGCAGGCTGACATATTCTGGACCTGATGGGATAGCTTCAAGATTTGTGCATTAGTTCCCACATATAGGGTATTGCACTAAAAGCCTGAAGGTTATGAAAGCATGACTGTTAGTACTGTGTGTGTTCTTCTGGCAAGCCACAAATAGGAGAAAGCATTTCTGGTGCACATTGCTACTTCATCTCCCAATAACAGAAGTGCAGAAGGACCCCAGTACTAGTCACAATCTCTGGGCAGACTCCCTGAATGGGGAGCAAAGATATGGTGAAACTTATATGAAATGCCTTCCTCAATTACCCAGCATTACATCTGTCTTGTCCAATTTCAGACAGCTGTACCGCAGTTGCACCTCTGATTTCACTGAGGTAGTGTAGTCACTGGGAGATTTCACACGCACGAAAGTCAAGAAATACAAAATTAAGACTCCTCCAAAATTGTAACTTGGCCCACCTGGGCACACATATCATTTTGTATTACATGATATGGTGTTAATTTTAATGCCTCAGAAAGAGATTTTTGAGTCCATTAAATGGCCCTCATTGGAGTTTTTGTGTCATGTGCCTGAGGTGTGGTTACTGTGGGAAACACTTTGAATTTCCTGGCACTGAGGTAATGTAAAAGCTGAAGTCTTATATTGCAACAATGTATTTTTCCATTTAATTCCTTTTTATTTTTTTAAAAGATAACTACAATTACATTCTGAATGCACAATGTAAGACTCAAATAAGCACAACGTATGCAGTGGCTTTTAATATCCTTGCATGTCCATGAGATCACACATGAAAATGAATGCATATTTTCAATGTATTATAAGTCTAATGACTGAAATAAACACATGTGCATTTATTTCAGTGGGTGGATATCCAGCTTTGTGTACACACAATATATTTGGACACACACATACCATACATCTGGTTTTATATAGCTATATATACACAGGTATGTTGTGTGTGCAAATATCTGACTATCTGCATCTATAGCCAAGTCCTCTTCTCTAATTTTAGTCAATGTGAGTTTTGCTGTGCACTCAGTGGGACCAAGATCTTGCTGCAAGGGGGCAGCTTGCATTGAGTAAGGACTAAAGAGCTCAGTAAGGATTGCAGAATACATTATGTTGTATTTGTTCATTTATCAGATGTTTCCAAATTTTGTTCAACAAAAGCAGAAATTTCTCATTATGGATCATGTACATGCAAGACTGAACTTTTCAAAGTAAAACAGCTATTGATTTACCCACAAGACACCTGAACCATTGTCCTAAAGTTCAGTTAAAACAGGTGAAAGAACCTGCTTCTGATATTCCCCCCACAAATTCATCAGTAGGAGAAAAATCAGCCCAATTGTCTCAAATAGTGTAGTTGTCAATAATGGTAAGTAGTTTGACACTTTTCATCCTGAATGGTTTTTAAGCGCTTAATTTCTGGCTTGATTTTAGCCTGTTCCTTTATCATGATATTTGATCCTCTAAGAGCTTAGAGGCAAATGCTGTTCCTCCTATTCCACATGAATGGGGAAGGCCAAAACTACATGGAAAATGCCCCATTTCTGCTGCAGAGAGGCGGCACGGGGACCCAGCATCCTTTTGTATATCATAGTGCAAATCTCCACAGTGGTTCTCGGCCATTCACTGCAGAGGGGCATGCCGGAGGGCTGGGGTCCCAGCCAATCGATGGTTCCGCAAGCCCCAGTGCCATCCAGAGAGAGGAGCAATGTCCCATGACTGATTCATGATGGGATAGATCACTTGATGAGTCCCTGTTCTGTTCATTCCCTCTGAAGCACCTAGTCTTGGCCACTGTCGGAAGACAGGATACTGGGCTAGACGGACCTTTGGTCTGATCCAGTATGACTGTTCCTATCCTTCTCATACCCAGTCATGGTGTCCATGGCCAGGTGTCTATGGCCAGGTCTATGGAATGGTGTCTATGTAGCTGCTGCAGGCAAAGCCCTTTTACTCAGGCTTTGCTCATGAGACCAAAATTTGGCCCTCAGACACAGCTATAGCACACAAATACTCAAAAACTGTATCCAAGATGGCAAACAGTATTTACTGTTACCATTCAGATTCTTGTTAACTAGCTTAAACTCGTTAGCTATTTTTTTAAAAGATAAATTAAACAAAAAGAGATTACTTTGGAGGGGGGAATCAGCACCAAGGAAATATGGGTAAAATATTATAGAAGCAGTAACACTCTTGGAAGAGAGCTATTATTATTTCGGGAGGATTTGTGAGTTTTACCATAATTTTATATGTTATTACAGTTTAGGGCACCAAATCTGCAAACACTTATGCACACAGATTAATAGATTCCACAGCCAGAAGGGACCATTGTAATAATCTAGTCTGACCTCCTGTATAACACAGGCCACAGAACTTCCCCAAAATAATTAACAGCTTTGTATCAGGACTACTCATCTGCTAAAGCTACTCACAAGCTGAAGTGTCTGCAGGATTAGAATCTTGATTCCCTGATTAATGTTACATCTGTGCATGTAACTACATATCAGACTATTGATAATTTGGGTATTCTGCAAAAATCAGGGGGTGGGGAACAGATCGTAGTAATACAATAAAAATCTGGATATTTATTTGCATAGTGAGCTTTAAAAGAGAGAATACGAAACTTGTAATCAGATTGCAATAATGTAAGAAAAACATGTAGTCATGTCCAAAGAACGGCCCTTGAGCATAGCATTTTGCTTCTCCATGTGCCCCAGCCTGCTTTCCCTCCTTGAGTTACAGTAACAGTGAAATGAGAACTAGCAAGCTGCAGGCAGCATTTGTTACCTTGAATCAGCCCCTGACCTTTGCATGGCCCACGAATCCCAAATGGGCTCTGTGGATAAATAGCACTATCTGGTGGAGGGAGTGTGCAAAGTCTTGTCTCGACTTTTAATGAGCTTATGTAGTCAGTTAAGAATCACTTCTGCTGCTGCTGTGCTCCTGGTCCAGAATTGCTGGAAGTTTTTAGGAGGAGTTTTTCCACACCCATGGCCACCAGTGAGCTACATAGGGAAACATGCCTGGCAGAGTTTTCCATAGCTAATGTCAATGCTAATTGCAAGGATTTCCTGGGAATTGTTACTGAAATTCTTACTGAAACTTTTGTGAAATATTTCAGGGCTCTTCTGTTATGGCAGTTTGAGAGAAGGGTGGTTAAATGATACACTGAAACATACACACACATGCAGAGCAAGATCCACTCTCACGCTGTTGGAGAAGCTTTAAGAACCACCTTCATGTCAGAGATAGATCCAAAACTGGAACCCTGGCTATAAACCTCCTGAACCCTGGCTATAAACCTCCTTAACTTTGAGCTCTGACTTCAGATCCAAACAGTGGTCAATCCTGCAAAGAGTTATGGATGTGAATAACTTTACTTCTGTGAGTCAGTTCAGTGGAGCTGCTTGTGTGAGTAAAGTTCGAGTGCGTCATGTACATAAATGTTTGCAGGATTGGGTCAATGGAAGCTGCTGGGTGCCCAGAACTTTTGAAAATCAGATCTCTTACTTTAGGTGCCTAACTTCAGCCACCTATTTCTGAAAATCTTGCTCAGATCCTCCTCTCCCCAGAGCATTCTCACTTTCCTCCTGCTGTAGAAAAAGATTTATGGGAAATGCAGATATCTAATTTCCCTTCAACAAGAAAAAAAATCAGCTGTCTCTAGCTCAAACCTTCATCTCTCCTGCTATAGCATTTCCTATCACCAGCCAACTCCCCATTAAGGAATTCCTGCACTGCAAAACATTTACCTGGGAGAAGTTAGCTAAGGGATTCCTAACGTCCCCTCTGAAATGTCTTAAGGATGCAGAACTTTCTCCTGTTTGTGGTTAATGTTCTCCAAGTCTTAGTAGTTATGTTTAATTATATTTTTGGCCCTGTATATTTAAGAGTTGATTTTAAATCAGGTGCATCAGTTAGTGGAATCTCATTGGGAAGAAGTATGTCTTAGACTTGACCTGTCACATGGATCTTTTCCGCCTCCACATAATCTACCATAGTTCTCCTAGTTTGCTGCATTCTCTGTGGGTGTAAAGTTCACGTCATATAGAATCATAGGACTAGAAGGGACCTCAAGAGGTCATCTAGTCCAGTCCCTTGCACTCGTGGCAGCACTAAGTATTATCTAGACCAGCCCTGACAGGTGTTGTCTAACCTGCTCTTAAAAATCTCCAATGATGGAGATTCCACAGCCTCCCTAGGCAATTTATTCCAGTGCTTAACCCTGACAGTTAGGAATTTTTTCCTAATGTCCAACCTAAACCTCCCTTGCTGCAATTTAAACCCATTGCTTCTTGTCTTATTCTCAGAGGTTAAGAACAATATTTCTCCCTCCTCCTTGTAACAACCATTTATGTACTTGAAAAATGTTATGTCCCTGCTCAGTCTTCTCTTTTCTAGATTAAACAAACCCAATTTTTTCAATCCTTCCTCAGAGGTCATGTTTTCTAGACCTTTAATCATTTTTGTTGCTCTTCTTTGGACTCTCTCCAATTTGTCCACATCTTTCCTGAAATGTGGCACCCAGAACTGGACACAATACTCTAGTTGAGGTCTAATCAGCACAGAGTAGAGCAGAAGAATTACTTCTCGTGTCTTGCTTACAACACCCCTGCTAATATATCCCAGAATGAAGTTCGCTTGTTTTGCAACAGTGTTACACTGTTGACTCATATTTAGCTTGTGGTCCACTATGACCCCCAGACCTCTTTCCACAGTACTTCTTCCTAGGCAGTCATTTCCCATTTTGTATGTGTGCAACTGATTGTTCCTGCCTAAGTGGAGTACTTTGTATCATTTGTGCTTATTGAATTTCATCCTGTTTACTTCAGACCATTTCTCCACTTTGTCCAGATCATTTTGAATTATAATCCTGTCCTTGGATTAGGTTGCTTTATTATTTGCTCCATTATCTTTCCAGATACAGAAGTTAAGTGGACTGGTCTGTAATTCCCCAGGTTGTCCTTATTTCCTTTTTTTAGATGAGTACTATATTTGTCCTTTTCCAGTCTTTCGGAATCTCTCTCATCTTCCATGACTTTTCAAAGATAATCGCTAATGGCTCAGATGTCTCCTCAGTCAGCTCCTTGAGTATTCTAGGATGCATTTCATCAGGCCTGATGACTTGAAGATATCTAACTTGTCTAAGTAATTTTTAACTTGTTCTTTCCCTATTTTAGCCTCTGATCTTGCCTCATTTTCACTGGCATTCACTATGTTAGACGTCCAATCACCACCAACCTTCTTGGTGAAAATCGAAACAAAGAAGTCATTAAGCACCTCTGCCATTTCCACATTTTCTATTATTGTTTTTCCTCCCTCACTGAGTAACAGGCCTATAGCATCCTGTGATCAAGGAAGCCGAAGCCCTCCTGGCAACACCATTTTTGCAGCCAGGCATTCACGTCCAGGATGCATCTGTCTCTGCCTGGGCCCCTACCCTTGACCAGAAAGATCGAAGAGAACAGCACCTGCGCTCCCAACTCCTTCACCCTTACTCCCAGAGCCCTGTAGTCACTTCTGATCTGCTGAGGGTTATACCTCACAGTATCATTAGTGCCCACATGGATAAGTAGCATGAGGTAGTAGTCAGAGAGCTGGATGATCCTCGACAATCCCTCTGTAATATCTCGGATACGGGCCCCTGGCAGGCAGCATAGCTCCCAGGATACCATGTCAGGGCGACAGATGGGTATCTCCATCCTCCTCAAAAGAGAGTCACCAACCACTACTACTCTAAGTTTCCGCCTGGGAGTGGTGGCTGCCATCCTCCCAGCCTTGGAGATACATGGCTTCTCCTTCTCCACCTTGAGAGGTGATTGCTCATTGCTCGTTGCCAGGGCAGCATATGGTTCAGCAATGGTTAAGCATTAACATACTTTTCTTCATGGAGGAAGGGGAGAACATGCTGACTGCTGCACTGCCTGAATATATGGTAGTGGCACGATGGGACTGGCCATTGAGAAAGTGTTAGGGAAATGTATCTTGAGAAAATCATTAGCTTATGGACTGACAGGGAGGTCTTTTCCCAAACTCTGGGACCTAAAGGGCCTCTGTTGGCAAAAATAGAATAATAAACATTTTACAACTGAATAAACATGACTTTAGCATTCACATAAGGAGTGAAGACAAGAAGAATCAAAATGGTGGTAACTGGCTGTTAGTTTTTTGGGGAGGGCTTTCCTTCTTCTTTGAGGATTTTGTAATGGACTCTTCCCTTATTCTTCTTTAATTCCCATCCATATCCTCAAAAGTATTTGATCTTCTATCCAGGCAAAGAGAGCAGTATGGTGCCCCTTTCTGAGCCATCAGTGTCACTCATAGATGCTGAGAAAGCCTCATTGGGAGTGACAGCAAGAATTCCTTCTACCAGAGTATTCTCAGCCTCTTCTAACCTAGGAATGACAGAGTGAAAGACAAAGGATCTGATCCCCCTGTGAAATAGGTACATTGCCACTTATATAAGTCCTTTCATTCTAGGATCTAGCAGTGCCGTACCAGGGTGGGTAAGTGTTTTATTGGAACTGGCTAGAAAATAGTTTTGAGGAAAACAAAATGTTTTTAATTATTTACATTTTCAGCAGAAAATTTTGACTTTTAATAGAAAAGAAACAAAAATCCCCAAACTGAAAGGTTTTCAGTAAAGCTGTTGATTAATCGCAGTTAACTCTGGGATTAACGCAAAACAAATTAATCATGATTAAAAAAACTAATTGCGATTAATCACAGTTTTGATCGCACTCTAAGTACTAATTGTTGTTACCTTTTCTTGAGTATTCCATTCCTTTGCAACAAACAAGAAACGCTCTACACATGTTTCAGCATAATGTCTCTCTTCAGTCTGCATTACTGTTAAAGCAAATGACTGCAGTGTCCATGCAGAATCAGTCAGGTGTGCCATGACTCCAAGATAGCTGTGATTACCCAAGGATGTCCAGTGATCACCAGGCAAAGCAGTAGCTAGTGCATTTTTCAGAAGCTCCAACTTCATAGTCTTCTCGTTGTGATATAGGTCATGTATCTGTGATATAATGGTTCCTCAGGAGGGCAAGGTGCATGACTGATCGGAAGATGCAATTTGAATAACATCTTTTAACCCTCTGTCATTTACAATGTTGAGTGGTCTGCAGTTCATAGCTATCCACTTTGCAGTAGCACTGGTTAAACTGTTGTACTTTGTTTGATCCATGGGCTTGTAGCGATACTGCAATGCTGTGAGCATACTGTGTCACGGCTGGCGGGATTCATTTGCTGTTGGTGGGTTATCTGTAGCACAAGAACTGGAGGCGAAAGCATGTTTAGCGTGTAGGTGTTACTGCAGGCTTGAAATACTTCGATGGTATTAGAACTTGGCCTTGCATTAGCTACATATAACCGTCTTTTTATCCAGTACGATAAAAAAAGTGATTAATAGCAACTAATTTTTTTTAATCGTTTGATAGCCCTACTTATCAAACTCAATCTTGAAACAAGTTCAGTTTTTTGCCCCACTACTCCCTTGGAAGGCTGTTCCAGAACTTTACTTCTCTGACGGTTAGGAACTTTCATCTAACTTCAAGCCTAAACGTGTTGGTGGCCAGTTTATATCCATTTGTTCTTGTACTACCACTGACCCTTAATTTAAATAGCTCCTCTCTCTCCCTGATGTTTATCTCTCAGGTGTGTTTATAGAGAGCAATCATATCTCCCTTCATCCTTCATTTTGTTAGGCTAAACAAGCCAAGATCCTTAAGTCTCCCATTGTAAGGCAGTTTCTCCATTCCTCTGATCATCCTAGCAGCCCTTCTCTGAACCTGTTTCAGTTTGAAATCATCTTTGTTAAACATGGGATAGAAGAATTGCACCCAGCATTCCAGATGAGGTCTCACCATTGCCTTGTACAATGGCAATAACACTTCCCTATCTCTTCTGGAAATACCTCACTTGATGCATCCTAGGATTAAATTAGTCTTTTTCACAGGTGCATTGCATTGGCAGCTCATAGTCATCAACCAATACACCCAAGTCTTCGTCCTCCTCTGTCACTTCCAACCGATAAATCCCCATAACTTTCACTTTGCACTAGGGCTGTCAATTAAGGATTAATTCACAGCATGATTAACACGTTACTCGCACTCGAGAGGCAGTGAGGCACAAGAGATTGCACTATAGTACTTTTATGAGGTGAATTGAAATACTCTCTTTTGTTTATCTTTTTCACAGTGCAATTATTTGTAATAAAAAATAGAAAAGCTGGACATGCACAAGTCCATGGGTCCGGATGCAATGCATCCAATGGTGCTGAAGGAGTTGGCTGATGTGATTGCAGGGCCATCGGCTATTATCTTTGAAAACTTTATGGCGATCAGGGGAGGTCTTGGACGATTGGAAAAAGGCAAATATAGCGCCCATCTTTAAAAAAGGGAAAAAGGAGAATCCAGGGGAACTACAGGCCGATCAGCCTCACCTCAGTCCCTGGAAAAATCATGGAGCAGGTCCCCAGGCCCTCTGGACCTTTTCGTCAGGCCCCTGTCCCGTGAGCCCTCCCAGTCCCCTCCCTTCCACAATCTGAGCTGGCTGCGTGCCCTGCAGCCGGTTCGCTTTCGAACTGCACCAAGGAAACAACTATACATGCTCATGCTCCACACTTTTCACTTCCTCACCCTCGTGTCTCTCCCTGATACCAAATGGCAAGACTATCTGCCACCTGTGGAGGTTGAGGAACCCTGGTGGGTCAGCCTCTATTCCACCCTGGTCCCATGGCCCTCTGGGGATATTGGTTGGCGTCTGCTCCATGGAGCCGTAAGCACAGGCATGTACCTGGCTCGGTTCACCCCCATACCCGACGCCTTTTGCGGCATGTGGGAGAACCTGGTGCTCACTTATCTCGAATGTGCCAGGTTGAAGCCCCTATTCCGGCTCCTCCAGAACCTCCTGTTGAGGTTCTGGCTGCACTTTTCCCCACACCTGTTTACATTCGCACACCCTTTCCGGGGCCTCAAGAAGTTGCGAGACCTCCTCATCAACCTCCTCCTGGCCCTGGCCAAAGTGGCCATTTTCAACACCAGGAGGAGGACGCTAGGAGAGAGGGTGCTCTGCAACTGTGGGGCCTATTTCCGCTCCTCCCTGGTCTCACGCATCCAGGCAGAGTTCCCCCCGCTGGTGTCTGCTGGCTCCCTAGACAGCTTTGAGGAGCAGTTGGCGCTGTCCAGGGTTCTCTGCTCGGTGTCCCCCTCTGGATCCCTAGTTTTGAACCTGTGACCTTCACTCCTGACTCTGTTATTCATTAGTTGTCCCCTATATTCAGTTGGTTCCCGGGTCCAGTGCTCCTTCCCGCAAGACTGGGGGAGGGGGCCTTTAGACATGGACAGGCTTGTGCCTGCCCACCTCCCAGGAGTCCCATAAGGCCTCTAACTTTGTTTCATAATTGTACACCGTGTGGAACAAGCACTCTTTTTCCTCTACAGTGAACTGGAGCTCTTCGGTCAGCTACTCATTTTTGAACTTGAGTTCCTCCAGTTCCTTCTCTGCTACCTCCAATTCTTTCACCAGGTCCTCCTCTCTTAGGAGGGAGCTCATAAAACCTACCTGCACAATTCCCCTCCCTGTCCTAGGGTCCTGTTTTCTATCCCAACCCTTTTCTTTCGCCTCTTCCAGCTGGGGCGAAACTGTCTGGGCCTGTATGCTAGTTAGCAAACTGGGTATTTTAACCTGAGTTCCCACAGTATTCTGCTGAACCCTGAACTCTGTCTGGGTCCCTGCGGTACTCTGCTGGGCCCAGGTCTCTATTTGGGTCTCTACTGTATCCTGCTGTGTCCTCTGATCCTTTTCCCTCTGGGCCTGGGCCAATGTTTCCTACAGAGCCAAGCATTGTTCCCTCTTCCCATTGGCTTCCACCCGTACCTGGGCCAATTCCTGTTCTACCCAGACCACCTGGGTAATACCTGTCTAGAGATCTTAGCACAGGCACCTACTCCATGGGTGCTCTGGGGCTGGAGCACCCATGGGGAAAAATTGGTGGGTGCTCCCTGCCCCACCCCAGCTCACCTCCACCTCCTCCCCTGAGCATGCTGCGTCCCTGCTTCTCCCCCTAGTAGCTTGCCACCGCAAAACAGCTGTTTCATGGTGGCAAGTGCTGAGAGGGAGGGGGGAACGTGGCATGCTCTGGGAAGAGGCGGGGCCAGGATTTGGGGAAGGAGTCCAATGGGGCAGGGAGGGGGTGGAGTTGGGCCGGGGACTTTAGGGAAGGGGTTGGAATGGAGGCTGGGCAGGGGATGGGAGGGGGTGGGGCAGGGGTGGAGTTGGGGCACGGCCAGGGGCAGGGTCGGGGGTGAGCACCCACTGGCTCCAGGAAAAGTTGGCACCTATCCCTCGGTCAACTCTCGTTGGCACTTCCTCAGCAGGTCCCTCACGTCTGGGATATTCTGGTCTTGCCTCTGGACTCCTTTCTGGGGTCTCCTTATCCTGGCTCCTAGCCCCTCTGCTTTCTTTCCCAGCTGGGCCTGGACCTTCTCAGTCCTGGGTCGCTGTCCTGGTCCTTCCCACATGAGAGCTGAGTAGCCCACCCAGTCTCTCCCCAATATTATGGGTCATGACAGGTCCTTGACCATGCTGACACAAAGTCGAGTTCTCTGGACCTGTACCTCCAACCCAACTTCTGCCATGGGGTAGACTCAGGTCTCCCCATGTACACAGGAGATGTGTACTGGGAGGTGTCGGTCTAGGCCAGTTGCCCTCACCTGGTTTTCCCGAACCAAGGTGTACCCACACCCTGAGTCTATCAGACCCTTAACTACAGTTCCTTCTAGCTTGATTGTCACTAACCATGGTGGGATCACCTTGACCTTCAAAGTAGACCCCCACCAATTAGTTCCACTGTAATAACAGTTCAGGTAGCCACATTCCATTACTGGGCAGTGCTTTTTAATATGCCCCGGCTGGCCACACCTGTAGCAGACTACCGGGTCTCCTAGTGCCTTCCCACTACTACCTCCCGTAGGCTGCAGGGCTCCCTAGACCCCTTGCTGTTGTGTTGCTTCCCCTGAGCCTATAATACTTGGGGTCTTTCCCCCTTGCAAGCCTTCTGGGTGAACCCCTCTCAGTTTACCATGCAGCTTGGGCCCTTTCTCTCCTTCAGCCTCAAAGTAGGCCTCAGCTCACTCGACTGCTTCTCCCACTGAGTCTGGTTAGAAACGCCTTACCCAGCTCAGTGCCCCTCCTGGTAGGACTTTCAGGAATTGCTCTAGGACCACCTGATCCTGGGTTTCTCCACCAAGGTGGTCTCTGAGCAAATCCAGAATGCTGGCAGGTCTCATAATTTCTGGGCAACTACCTGTAGTTGTTGCCTTATGGGAACAATTCCATCTGGAATTTCTGCCTGTATACCTCTCGAATCAGCCCTACCCGATCCAAAATGGCTGCCCAGTAAGCCACCTGTGCCTCACCCATCAGGAATAGTGCTATGAGGGCTGCCCAAGTTGCCTCTTTCTAGTCTGCTGCCTTGAGGTCCGGAGAAAGGCCTTGAGGTCATCATGTGATCCAAGCTTTGCCAGGTCTGGACCCAACCGACCACTAGTTCCATCCCCTATTGGGTTCTCAGGTTTGTTGTGACCCAACCGCCTCTCTATCCACTCCTGCTGTTTGGAGTGGATCTCTTGCCACCATTGCTGTGCCACAAACTTGGCCTCCTGTTCCTTCTGCAGGTTCTCCATTAATTGCATCAGCAGGGTCTGGGTGCGCTGCTGCTGCTCTTGCTGCTGCTGCACCACGACTACATGCTGCTGTTGGCCTGCCACTAACAGGCGGATCATCTCCTCCATAATTGTGCTCCTTGTTAATCAGGTTCCAGATCCCCACTTCTGGTACCAAATGTAACGGGGTCGGCACCCACCTCTTGCGAGGACCCCCCTCTGGTTGTGTGTGTCCGCAATCTTTAAACCAGTCCAGCCCTGGTATGGGGATGTATCCCCTGGGCTTTCTCCTTGGAGATGCTATCTTCCTGTTGCCCTCCCCAGGCTCAGTTCCTACTCAGTGTCCCTGCAGCCAGCCAGGAGCTCCTTCATTGCTCCCCTGGTTCCTGATAGCAAACTGTCTTTGGCTCAGTCCTAGCAGCCAGCTCCCCCAGTACCTGCCCTCACTTAGCTGTCTGTTGTGCTGCAGTTCCCTCAGGCATACAGTCATTTCTTATCCAGCTTCCAGGAGCAACTAACTGCTGCTGTATTCTGCAGCTCCTTTTATATGGTCCTCCTGGCCCCTGATTGGCCGTTCCAGCAGCCCCTCTGATTGATTGCTTCCTTTCACCCACTCTAGGCCACTTGGAGGACCTCTGTACTGCTCCTTTCCTGGGATGGATGTGGCAGAACCCTGAGGTCTCCAGCAGGGGGCCATTGGGCCTAGTCCACCCCATCACATCCCCATTTTACAGATGGCAAAATGAAGGCAAAATGAGCCTAAGCTCCACCTTTTTAGAAGTAGCTCAGTTTTCTAGGTGTCCAACTTCTGACGCTAAGGGCCTGACATGAAAGGCCTTTAGACACTAAGCTCTTGATTTGCAAAGGTATTGAGAATGGGAACCCACAGCAGTAAGACCATTACTAGAATACCATTCCCGGATATGGTGCCCCCACTTCAAAAAGGCTGTTGAAAAATTTAAAAAGGTTTAGAAAAGAGCTACAATGATGTGAGGTTTGGAAAACATGCTTCACAGTGAGAGATTGAAGAAGCTCAATCTATTAGGTTTATTGAAGAGAAGGTTAGAGGTGACCTGCTCCCTATCTACAAGTATCTACACTGGGAATAGACTTCTGATAGCAAAGGGGGTTCTTTAATCTAGCAGCAAAAGACATAATGAGATCCAATGGTTGGGAGCCGAAACTAGACAAATTCAGACTAGAAAAAAAGTGGTGTTTGCAGTGTTGTTGTAGCCGTATCGGTCCCACGATATTAGAGAGACAAGCTGGGTGAGGTCGTATCTTTTATTGGAGCCACTTCTGTTGGTGAGAGAGACAAGCTTTGGAGCTTTCTGTGTAAACTCAAAGCTTGTCTCTCTCACCAACAGAAGTCGCTCCCATAAAAGATATAACCTCCCCACTCTCTCCTTGTCTCTAATATCCTGGGATCAACACGGCTACAACAACACTGTGTAGAAATAAAGTGCACATTTTTAACAGAGACGTAATTAACCATTGGAGTAATTTACCAAGGGATGTGCTGGATTATTTATCCCTTGAAGTCTTTAAGTCATGACTATAAATCTTTCTAAAAGATCGGCTATAGCTCAAAGAGAAGTTGTGGACTTGATGCAGAAATATAGCCTGTGTTATGCAGTGGCTCAGACTACGTTATTATAATACAGATCTATGAACTTTTGAATTTCAGGCCAGTTTTGTTTAGGAGCCTAAATATATGGATTATTAAATGTCTAACTTTGGGCATCCATGTTTGAAAATCTGTACTACATATGTAAAGTTGGGTACCAAAATTAGAGAGCACTTTTTGAAACGTGGCACACAGTGAGTCAGCAGCAAAGCCAATAAGACTGTTCTAATTTCGAGTTACACAGAGGGAAATCCTCCTTCCTCTGTCAAACCCAAGTAAACTGGCTTGATCCATGGGACTGCACAGTCACGAGGAGACAAAATCCTCCTCTCTAGGCCATAGATTAGAATGTGACCATTCCAGAGCCATTACCTCAGCCAGTAGGGTTTGCAGTCTGTGTGCCTTCCTTCTGCATAGAGGACTGACTGGTCGATCTCTGTAGTCAGCGTTCCACCAGGCCCTATGGCACCC
The DNA here is from genome assembly GCF_965140295.1 of Lepidochelys olivacea. Taxonomy (NCBI): domain Eukaryota; kingdom Metazoa; phylum Chordata; order Testudines; family Cheloniidae; genus Lepidochelys; species Lepidochelys olivacea. Next base: position 175,662,441 of record NC_140413.1, on the reverse strand, counting down.
TGTCACTAAATCCCTTGTCTACGATGGCATGGACAGTGCCTAGTACAATGGGCCCTTAGGGCTTACTGCAGACCTAATATTAATATCAGGGAAGGGGACCCTCCAGAGTTAGGCTCCACGAGAAGAAGGTGGCTCTAATGCCTTCTGTGAGCTCCAGACCCAGGTGCCAACTTTCTTCTTTCTGGGTGGGTGCTCCCAACCCTGCTCTGCCCTGAGACCCCACCCACACTCTGCCCCTTCCCCAAGGCCCCACTCTTGCTCCGCCTCCTCCCGCCCCCACTCTGACCATCCCCCCCAGCTCCTCCTCCAGGGGTGCCATTTCAGATATTTTTCGGGGCAGGAGGGCAACTTTAACTGTGATTCCAGGGGCTACTTAGGCACTTGACAACTCTAGGTTTTTGCCAGATAACTTAGCAATTGGCTGACAGGAGCACTGTATCTAATTCCTATATAAAAGAAAGAAAATTAAATAAATATTAGGTCCACTCAGCTCTAATACTAACATGTTCTGACATCTTGTGGTAAGTCACCTAAGGGACACTGGTTAGGTTTAAAATTTTAATGTATATTCTTACTTTGTTACTAACTCTGTGGAGAGAGAGAACCCGTCAGGACTCTTGGGTTCTATCTCAGCTCTGTGAAGGGACTGGGGTCTAGTGGGTTACAGAGGGGGGGCATCTGAATTCTATATAAGTACATCAGAATGGCCATAGTGGGTAAATCAATGGTCCATCTAGCCCAGTATTCTGTCTTCCAATAGTGGCCAATACCAGGTGCTTCAGAGGGAATGAACAGAACAGGTAATCATCAAGTGATTCATCCCCTGTCAACCACTCCCAGCTTCTAGCAAACAGAGACTAGGGACATGCCTTTCCCGACATGGTCTTGGATCGCTGCCCACCCTGGCTAATAGCCATTGATGGACACATCATCCATGAACTTGTCTAGTTCTTACTGGAATCCTGTTATAGTTTTGGACTTCACAACATCCTCTGGCGAAGAGTTCCACAAGTTGACTGTGAAGAAATACTTTATTTTGTTTTTTTTAAATCTAGTGCCTATTAATTTCATTGGGTGACCCCTAGTTTCTTGTGTTATGTGAAGGGGTAAATAACACTTCCTTATTCAATTTTTCCATACCATTCATGATTTTGTAGACCTCTATCATATTCCTCCTTAGTCATGTCTTTTCCAAGCTGAAAAAATGCACATGGCAAAATATGCACATGGAAAAAAGTTCCAGTCCCAGTCTTTTTAATCTCTCCTCATATGGAATCTGTTCCATACCCCAAATCATTTCTGTTGCCCTTCTCTATACTTTTTCCAAATCCAATGTATCTTTTTTGAAATGGGGTGACCAAATCTGCACGCAGTGTTCAATATGTGGGCGTACCATGGATACATATAAAAGCAATATGATAGTTTCTGTCATATTATCTATCCCTTTCCTAATGATTCCCAATATTCTGTTAGCTTTTTTGATTGCCACTTCACATTGAGGAGATGTTTTCAGAGAACTATCCACAATGACTCCAAGATCTCTTTCTTGATGGGTAACAGCTAATTTAGACCCCATCATTTTGTATATATAGTTGGGATTATATTTTGCCATGTGCATTACTTTGCATTTATCAACATTGAATTTCATCTGCCATTTTGTTGCCCCCTCACCCAGTTTAGTGAAATCCCTTTGTAACTCTTTGCAATCAGCTTTGGACTTAACTAGCTTGAGTAATTTTGTATCATCTGCAAAGTTAGACAACTCACTGTTTACCCCTTTTTTTTAGATCATTTATGAATACGTTGAACAGCACTGGTCCCAGGACAGACCCCCGGGGAACACCACTAGTTACCTCTCAACATTCTCACCATTTATTCCTGCCCTTTGCTTCCTATCTTTTAACTGGAGTGGCTGGCAATGCTTTCAGGATCATCTAACCATCCTTAATTTAATTTAATGACAAGCCTTTTGTTATTAATCACCCTGCCTCTGTTTATAAACAAACTCCCTGCCCCAAAGGCAGAAGCTGGGAGCAGCACAGAACTCATCACATATCACACTCAAGCTGTGTTGCAGTTAAGAGCTCAGGCTAGGGCTTGTGCTGTGAGCAGACCTCAGCTACGAAACTAGAGGCACCTAGAGTCCTTCCTGTTCTCCCCAAATGCCACCACTGACTCCGCCTGCCACTGAGTAGCTCATTGGCGGAGCCTACTGAACAGCTAATTGGCGGGTGGTTGGGGGTGTTAAGCATCCACTATTTTTTTTGGAGCACTCACAGAGTTGGCGCCTATGGCTTCAGGAATCTCATGTCTTCCTTCCCCTTGGTGGAAATGCCCTGAATCTGTTACATCTAGGGCCCTTTGTGGAGCAGAAAAGAAATAATGCAAGGATGGTAATATGAAAGAGAAGCATGGAAAATATATTAATATTTGTGCTTCTACATTACTTTATGACAGGTTTCAGAGTAACAGCCATGTTAGTCTGTATTCGCAAAAAGAAAAGGAGTACTTATGGCACCTTAGAGACTAACCAATTTATTTGAGCATAAGCTTTCGTGAGCAACAGCTCACTTCATCAGATGCATACTGTGGAAAATACAGAAGATGTTTTTATACACACAAAGCATGAAAAAATGGGTGTTTATCACTACAAAAGGTTTTCTCTCCCCCCACCCTACTCTCCTGCTGGTAATAGCTTATCTAAAGTGATAACTCTCCTTACAATGTGTATGATAATCAAGGTGGGCCATTTCCAGCACAAATCCAGGGTTTAACAGGAACGTCTGAGGAACAGAAATGGCCCACCTTGATTATCATACACATTGTAAGGAGAGTGGTCACTTTAGATAAGCTATTACCAGCAGGAGAGTGAGTTTGTGTGTGCGGGGGGGGGTGTGTGTGTGTGTGTGTGAGAAAACCTGGATTTGAGCTGGAAATGGCCCAACTTGATTATCATACACAAGCTATTACCAGCAGGAGAGTGGGGTGGGAGGAGGTATTTTTTCATGCTTTGTGTGTATATAATAAGATCTTCTAAACTTTCCACAGTATGCATCCGATGAAGTGAGCTGTAGCTCACGAAAGCTTATGCTCAAATAAACTGGTTAGTCTCTAAGGTGCCACAAGTACTCCTTCAGGTTAGCTGTGACATTATCGGGGATAATGTTCTTGATGGCTTGTAGTCCATCTTTGTGTGGAATATTGGTGTAGAGGGCTTCTACATCCATAGTGGCCAGGATGGTGTCATCAGGAAGATCACCGATGGATTGTAGTTTCCTGAGGAAGTCAGTGGTGTCTCGAAGGTAGCTGGGAGTGCTGGTAGCGTAGGGCCTGAGGAGGGAATCTACATAGCCAGACAATCCTGCTGTCAGGGTGCCAATGCCTGAGATGATGGGGCGCCCAGGATTTCCAGGTTTATGGATCTTGGGTAGTAGATAGAATATTCCAGGTCGGGGTTCCAGGGGTGTGTCTGTGCGGATTTGATCTTGTGCTTTTTCAGGGAGTTTCTTGAACAAATGCTGTAGTTTCTTTTGGTAACTCTCAGTGGGATCAGAGGGTAACGGCTTGTAGAAAGTGGTGTTGGAGAGCTGCCGAGCAGCCTCTTGTTCATATTCCGACCTATTCATGATGACAACAGCACCTCCTTTGTCAGCCTTTTGGATGGCATTGTGTTCTGCCCGGCTGAGGTTGTGGGGCAAGTGATGCTGCTTTTCCACAATTTCAGCCCGTGCATGTTGGCGGAAGCACTCTATGTAGAAGTCCAGTCTGCTGTCTCGACCTTCAGGAGGAGTCCACTTAGAATCCTTCTTTTTGTAGTGTTGGTAGGGAGGTCTCTGTGGATTAGTATGTTGTTCAGAGGTGTGTTGGAAATATTCCTTGAGTCGGAGACGTCGAAAATAGGATTCTAGGTCACCACAGAACTGTATCATGTTCGTGGGGGTGGTGGGGCAGAAACCAGTCGGAGAACACTTCAATCTCTCTGGTCACTCGATTTCTGATCTCAAAGTGACTATCCTTCAACAAAAAAACTTCGAAAACAGACTCCAACGAGAGACTGCTGAATTGGAATTAATTTGCAAATTGGATACAATTAACTTAGGCTTGAATAGAGACTGGGAATGGTTGAGTTATTATAAAAAGTAACCTATTTCCCCTTGTTTATTCCTCCCCCCCCCCGGCCCCCACTGTTCCTCAGACGTTCTTGTTAAACCCTGGATTTGTGCTGGAAATGGCCCACCTTGATTATCATACACATTGTAAGGAGAGTGATCACTTTAGATAAGCTCTTACCAGCAGGAGAGTAGAGTGGGGGGAGAGAAAACCTTTTGTAGTGATAAACACCCATTTTTTCATGCTTTGTGTGTATAAAAACATCTTCTGTATTTTCCACAGTATGCATCCGATGAAGTGAGCTGTAGCTCACGAAAGCTTATGCTCAAATAAATTGGTTAGTCTCTAAGGTGCCACAAGTCCTCCTTTTCTTTTTACATTACTTTATGTTCCCTTTTTAGGTGCCACAATTAGAACACTGTCCTAGTCGTGCTTCATAAAATAAAGAACATTTGCATTAATTCAGTCAGTAACTTCTTCATTCTGATTTCTTCCTGTTAGACTGGTTCTAATCTAATATGCTTAGTTATGATGAAATTTGACTACCATTATATCATTCCTTCCAGAGCAACACAATGTCCGTTTTTCTAGTTATCTCTGTTCTGGTTTGTATTCACACTTAATTTGGAATTTTCATACTGTACTTAATATCCTGAATACAGATGTTAGGACTTTATGCCAACAATGAGACATTAGGTAAATGCATATTTATAAACTATAAAAAGCTAAGAGTTCAAATAATGTACATCTCCCTTTAATATAAATATAGTTTAGAGAAGCTCTCATATCGTGCTCAGAAAAATCTAGCAAGCCATTATATGCAACTAGTAGAAAATCACAAATTAGGTGGGGAGGAACCAGGGTCGTAGAACAATCACGTTAAAAGCTATAAGATGGTTATATGTTTATGTATATATAATATGTGTTTATTATGGTGAGGGAACTACTATACACTATCATTAGAGTTCCATCTTTCATTCTCCCCTTCATTCCCCCACTCTTTCCCTCTACCCCATTGCTGAGTGTGCATTAACAACATAACCTTTTTTCAGTAGGAAGCTTTTTGCCTGGTTAATTCAACAATGGCAGAAGATAGAAACATCACACCTTGGTTCTAGGGCTCTTAAAATCTCATTGAGATCTAAGAAATGGCCCATATTTAAAGAAAAACACTTTAGAGTAAAGTTATGAGATTTTAATGAGACATTTGGCACAACAGAATTTTGCTGGTTTTGCTGGGGATTTGTTTTTTATTCTTAGCAATCTAAAGAGATAGAGGCCAACATTTTGAAACTTATTTAGGTACCTACATGTAAATAGTCTGACTTCCGGAGATGATGTGGCCACAGCTGCCATTTTACTTAACACCTTCAAAAATCAGGGCACTTTTATGTAGGTGTCTAAATATGGATTTTGGTGCCTACCTTTGGGCACCATGTCTGGAGATTTTGGCCAGTGTTTGAGGTGATGTGACAAGATAGTCTGCCCCCTTAAGGGTAGTGGTGCCTAGTGGTCTGACCCCTCCCCACATCACATGGTGTCCTTTTAAAATTTTGAAAGGCCCAATACACAAACAAGGATTGAAAGGGAGGAAATCTTGTCTTTAAAGGTTCAGGACCAGGATCCTTGCAGGGGGCTAAATTACAACCCAGCTCCAAAGAGGAGAGCTGGCAAACCCTGGCTTAAGGAGAGAGGTAATAACTGCCTCAATATCCAGCTCCAGGGATTTGGCTCCTGTTTAAGGAAAGACAGAGACTGAAAGGTAACCCAGAAGGACTCCAACATAGGAATTGTTACTTCAAACATGGGAATTGAACTCAAATGACTCAGGTAGAGGGCTGAGCTCTATGAACCCTGGGAAAGACAGAAAAACCTAGGGAGGAGAAAACTGAGGCAGGGAGTGACTGCAGTGCCACTCTCAGACAGCAGGGGGTGCAACAGTGCTGTCATGCCCTGTGACAGATGAGTTTAAATAGTTTTAATTATTTAGAAAGTTAGGCCCTGCTCCCACAGTTGAATCCATTCAGTTAGACAGCTGCCTCTGTGCAAATCTTTATTTATTGCAGGTGTGGCATTGTGCTAATTTGTGGACACTCGGCATATATCTCAGAAAACAGTCAGGAGGATCAGAGGTGGATTAGGGGTTTGTGGAGCCCTGGGCTAGAGCAAGTGGGGGCCCCTTCCCACCCCTTTATGCCTGCAGTCCCCCCGCCTTTCCCTGCTGGTGCTCCTGCTGGGGAAATGGGGTTAGGGGGCGGGGGCTTATCTTGCCCTGTTCCGCCCACTGAGCACTCCTGCCAGGGAGCTGGGTTGGGGTGCAGGCGCTTCCCCAGCTCCCTGGCAGAAGTGCCGGGAGGGTATAGCGGGGTTAGCCCCCGACCCTGCTCCACTGCAGGAGTGCCAGGCGGGTGGAGCTGGGCAACCCCCTGTGCCCGACCCCACTCCCATGCAGGAGTGCTGGATGGGCGGGCAGAGTGGGTCAGGGCACAGGGTTGCCCCTTTTTCAGGCCCCCCCCAATTGGTCAGGGCCCCTGGGCACAGGCCCCATTGGCCCAGTGGCTAATCTGCCACTGAGGAGGAAGTAGGCTACAGAGAAGCATGAAGGCAAAAAGGGAGAGGGGTTGTCTGGATAAGATAATTCTATTTTATCCATTAAAATGTTGATGTAATAGTTAAACAAAACCATTTAACTGAAACGTGAGACTCCCTGCTTCTTTGGGACTATGTGTCTAGTGACCAGAGATGGCTTTGTTGATAATACTTGAGAAACGTGGCAAGCCCCAATTTATTGCTACTCATGCCTTTCAACCTGAGTGCAATTTATCTCTGTGCCTAGTACAAGATGTAGCTGGATTCCTTCTTGTTCTGTGACATTCTCAGTGGACTGCATAGGGCAGATAAGATGATGGAAGCAACATTACTGCACAGTCTGGGATACCCTCCACATAGGATTTCCCCTAATTTAATAGGCGGGGAAAGTAATTTGAACAGACAAATGTGGCCTTTGGTGCTTATTTTATTCTACAAGAAGGTAACATGTCATAGCTGGTTTGGGGTTATAAATCCTGATTAGGCAGTACACATAAGCATCTCTATTCAGCCAAGCACTTAAGAATGTGTTACATCCCATTGTATATGCCTTAGTCCTTTGCTGAATTGGGTCCTTAGTTTGAAATTGATGAGTCCGGGGGGCTTCAATTAAAGACTACTGGATCTAGAAGGCCTGGGTTAAAGATTTTTGCGTTAAACAGGCACCAAGCCAATATAAGGGACTGGGGCATAAGGGGTCTGGCCTAGCAATCACAGCCAGGCTGATGTCTGCTCACCAGCAGTTGCCAAGCAGGAGCTGGAGGAATTGCAAGAGCCAGCTCCAGTAAGCAAGAGTGAGGTTTAGGATTGCCAGCCCTCCAGGATTGTTCTGAAGTCTCCAGGAATTAAAGATTAATCTTTAATTAAAGATTATGTCATGTGATAAAACCTCCAGGAATATGTCCAACCAAAATTGGCAACCTAGTCAGGCTGGGGTTGGAGACCAGCAATCCGAGGAAGCACCAGACTAGAACCAGGAGGCAGGTGGCGGAGTCAGGTTGAGGCTGGAGTCAGAGACCAGAGATAGTGCCGTGCTAGAATCAGGCTGGAGTCAGAGGCCGTCAATCAAGCAAAGTCTGGCATTGCAGCAGACCAAAGTCTGTGTGGCTGCCCAGACAACTTCCTGGGCCAACCCCTGGGATTAAATAGGGCGCTATTTAGAGGGCTGCAGGGTACCATCACTCTGGGTCTCTTGGGTGGTAAGTCCTGTGGGGCTTACTCTCCACAGTGCTCACGAGCTGTGCCTCTACATAGTGCCTCCTGGCACTGTGGGAATATCAGCTGTCCCATGCTCTGTAGACCTGGTCTCTAGGTCCCAGGTTTTACATCCCAGCTCCTTATAGCCAAGAGGCTCCACATCAAGGCCTTTGCAAATGCCACAGATGAATAATTCACATTAAAGGGGAGGGGAATTCCATTGTGAAAACTGACATTAATACACTGCTAAGGCTGAGAAACCGTGAACTCAGAAGATGCAGACTTCAAGGAGACTTGAGCACATGCTTACATTTAAGCATTTGTTTAAGTGCTTTCCTGGACAGGAATGCTTTCTGGGTTCTGAGTGTCAAGACATTGTCTCTCTTGCAGCCAGCTGTCCAAGGTCCCCAACAACTTTCTTTCTGCCCCACAAGAAGTCTTTTCAAAGCTCTCCTGAGGGGCCAGGCCAAGGACAATCCTCCTTCCACAAAGGGCCTTTCCCAACACCTCACAGGAAATAGTACAAATATTAAATTTGAAATAAAGGACACTTAAAATGATGCAGCATAAATTTCTTTTAGTGTGTTTAATGATTCATGGAATTATAGGACAAAAGCAGATGTTACAAAATTAAGATATCAGATTGTGTTACATATGGAAAGTGGATATTGGCATAAAAGGCCACATTTTTGAAAGGATGGCCTCCTTTTTTATGATCAAAGTTTGCATTAGGGGCCATTATAAACAGCCTGTTTTCCTTTCACAGTGAAGCATTTAGTGCTGTATTATGAAGCTGGGGGTATAAGTCCATAGAGTGTATTAGAAAGAATATAAATAGCAAAGTGAAGAATAAACCCAAAGTTAAATTCAGCTTTGATGTAACTCCATTTTACAAGAGGGCTGGATTTGGCTAAATGGACTAAGTCAATGGGAGCAGGAGCAGGTTTAGAGAAACTAGAACAGTTTAGAAAATTACATCTTTTTACGGTGTTATAACTTAGTGGGGAAGCTGTACAGTATGCATGATGCTTAGGCTAGTAAAATATTTCCTGGAAATACAGATTCTAATCCCAGGAGTACTGATCAACTGCACAGCCTTCTCAGATAGTTAAAATGAGTTTTATACTGATTACTAATTAATGCCTAGTCCTATAACAGCTTATGCATGTGCTTAGTTTCACAGATGTGAATAGTCCATATGATTTCTGTGGGCATGTGCACACATGCAATATTGAGCAGGTGCATGAAGGACTGTGGCTCAATATTTTTGATACTCATTTATTTTATTTGTATTGTACACCCTGGAGATTGCAGCTCTGGAAATGGGCCTATTAATTAAGACAGTCAGGAAACAGATTTTAAAAGACTCTAAAAAGAACTGTAACACAACACAGAACAATTCAAACTACCCGTAGTTCTCGTAAAAGATCATTGTAAGGATACCTGTTGACTGAGTTAATGTCTCATTTTGTGATATAACATTAATCTGAGCTTCTGACTGCTCTGTCTTGAGTCTGAAGGACCCATGGCACTTTTTGTAAAAGCAGGCTTTGCCTTCATGTTCTTGGCAGAAGTTCTCTCTTCTGACCCCTCTCCCCTTTTCAACAATATCCTTGTGTGCTGTGTACTTAGGGTCTGTCTTTCACCCTCAGAGATGGCATGTCTGAGTGCTGTATATTTTACTTTGTGAAACACTTTGTAATCCTCAACAACAAAAGGTGTTGCGTTCAACTGAACTATTTCTGTAATTCAGGGCTGTAGATCTGAATCAGCAGAGAGGAAGTTTGATAGAAGCATAGGGCTTGCAAACTCTTGTGTAGGTGTCCTCTGTGGCTCCTCAGCACATGCACACTTCACAAAAGATGAGTGGGATGCTTAATTTTTCTAGACGTAGGAATAAAATAAAATCCAGTTTATGAGCAAATAACTTCTCCAGTTTACAGAACTGTATGGATTATTGACAGAAATTTCACTACAAGTGTATTGCTTCTTTTACTGACTACACAGGGGAACTACAAATTGTCCAGTATTTCAACACCATTTCCCCAAAAAGATTGCCAGTACATTCTTAAAGGGGGAACTGCTGCAACACTGAGATTTTCATGAGTGCCTAATGGAGTGAGGAGTCAACTTACATATTGGGTGCCTCCCTCCATTACCCACCTCTGCAAATTCCAGCTTTCAAATATTAGTAACAGTGCATCAGTATAAATGCACAACTATATATTCAGTGGAGTGATAGTTGCAATCCTCTTATTCTTCACCAGTAAAGGATGAAGTAGGGAGCTGAAATGAGAATTTAGCAGTTTACTTATGCTAATGGAAGAGCATGCCACTGAGGCCATGTCTATTTTGTCGATATAAATTATGTCGCTCAGGAGTGTGAAAAAAACACACCTGAGTGACATAAGTTACAACAACACAAGTGCCGGTGTGGACAGCGCTATGTGTTATATACCACAACACATAGCTATGTTGATAGCTATGTGTTGTTCTTCTCTCACCGACATAGCTACCGGCGGTCATGGAGGTGCTTTTATTATGTCGACAGGAGAGCTCTTGCCCGTCGGCACGGAGCGGCTACACGAGTGATCTTACAGTGGCGCAGCTGCGTTGGTACAGCCGTGCTGCTGTAAGCTCTCTAGTGTAGACATGGCCTGGAAGGTAAGGAAGTGTAAAATGTCAGCCATCTTTCACATGAAGCCTCTCCTGGCAGTGGAGAACTATGAATGTGAAGTTTGTAGGCTGCTGTGTAACTGGGTGGGTGTCAATACATGCATTTAATAGAAGGTAAAAGTTAGGGCTTGTCTACACCTACAGTTCTGCAGCAGCGCAGCTGCAGCTTGTCTGGTGAAGACGCTCAATGCTAGTGGGAGAGAGCATTAGAATTTATGAAATTTGGGGTCAGAGTACATTATATTCTGTGCTATAGTACAAGCTATGGGGACACAAGAAACAAAACTGTCCTTCCAATGGCCCATTGTTATAATTAAAACTGAGTTTGAGGACAATTGCTCCTGAACCTAATAACAACATTCTCCAATTCTCAGTGTAGATGGTACATTTAATGTGTTCCGTGAGCCATGGTGTGACATCCAAGGGCTTAGTCTGGTTACAAAAATATGGTTAGGGTCTTGTTTATACTTCAAACGGGAGCTATGCTGCGACTAGGTTTGCTGAATTGACTATAATGGCCATTAGGATGACCAATGTGTCTGCACTGTGTCTAACTGTTTTCAATCCATTTTTGAACACAATCACAGCCTGCCATGCTAGTGACATATTTTGTGTCCATGGCTAATGTGATTAAAGCCTGTTACAACCATAATCAGAAACCATTGCTACAACCTATCTGGGTGGGCTTTTATATCACAGTGTAACACTATCTCCCTGGGTTGGCCAGGGGCAGCAGGAATTAAACCCATGATCCCTGGATCTAAAAATCATAAGCCTCTACTGGCTGAGCTAAAAGAGCCAGTTCTGTTAACCGCCTGTGACAAACAGGGTGATCAATTTCTATGCACAACTCCACTGCAGACAATGGAAGTACAGGTCTGAATTTGACCCATAACATGGAAGCTTAAATGGTTCTACTTTTGATCTTTAGGGTTTTTGGATGTTTCTACACACGTAAAATCCCAACTTAAACTAAAAATTGTTTTCTTATTTTTATAAGAGATTCCTCTCTCAAATGGAAAGAGGAAATAAAAACTAAGAAATAAAGGAAATCATTCACTAGTTTCTAATTCTCTGAATACATTTTGGCACCGCATACAGTCTTCTTGGTTTCAAAATTACCCACTAGTTGCCTGGCTAATGGTACAAGCATTCACAAACACGTTTTTTGGTGTATATGACGGGTGCAATCTGTAATACTGCTGAGCCCTCTGTCCCTCCAGTCTGGGCTCCCTCTCACACTGTGATGCTGTGACAAGCTGCAAACCCCTACAGATACTGCACTTACACAGCCATCCACAGACAGGGACACACCCAGCTGAGTTACATGAATGCTTTTGCCAGCCACTCATGAACCAACAATAGAGAGGCTCCAGCCAGTACCCCATTGGTCCCCAGCCTAGGACTCCAGAGCTGTACTGTCTTCCCCTGGTCAGAAGCTTTACCAGTGTAAGTTTATTACCCAGTCTGCCCCTCCCTCAATGTGGAAAGGACATGCACCAGCTCTTGTTCCTGAGCAGATTTCCCATGCACTTCAAGTAAAACCCACTGTTTTAGGTAAAATATAAAACAGATTTATTAACTACAGAAAAGTAGATTTAAAGTGATTATAAGTAGTAAGCATACCGATCAAAGTTGGTTACCTAAGAAATAAAAAATAAAATTCCAATCTGAGTTCTATAAACTAGACAGGATTTAACGCAGTGTCTCACCCTGATGCCATAATTCTTTAATACACAAGCTGGGCTTCTCCTTTCCAACTTGGGACAACCTCCTCAGTTCGGTTTTTGTTCTCCAGATGTGTTTCCAGGTGTTGAGCTTGGGGGTGGGGGAGGAGGAGTGAGGACAAATTATGATGTCACTTTCCCTCCTTTATATGTTCCTCCAGCTTGCTGGAAAGATCTTTCATTATGACATGAGTCAAGCAGCCTCCATTGTTTACGTGCGCTCTCTGAGACGTCTCCATTGTATACTGTTTTTGGAGTGTGTATTCCCCTTAATGGGCCACCGTCAGTGTCTGGCTGTCCCATTGTTGTACCTGAAAGGCTGATTGTGAGTGTTTCCAACCTTACAACATATTTCAGTAACACACATAACTTTACATTTGATAGCACATATAATCCAAAAGGATACTAATGTTCAAGAGATCAAGACTTTCAAAATGATACCTCAGGAATACTTTGTACAAAATATATCATAATCATATCACCATGGTAAATATGGGGGTGCTGGTAGGGATGTAAATAGGGTTTAAAAATAGTAACCGTTTAACCTATTAAAATTCTATTGGTTAAACCAGGGGTCGGCAACCTGCGGCTATGGAGCCACATGCGCCTCTTTGGCTGCCCCCTTGCGGGGAGCTGTTTTTTGAGGGGGTGCGAGGTGGAGGCTCTGGCCGGGAGGTGCTTACCGCAGGTGGCTCCGGGCTGGCGGCACAACAGGGCTCTGGCCCCACGGTGCTCCCAGAAGCGGCTGGCTGCTGGCACAACACTGTGTGCCCTTGTGGGGAGGGGGGACAGTGAGTCTCCGTGCACTGCCTGTGCCCACAAGCACCACCCCCACAACTCCCATTGGCTGGGAACCGCCTGCGGTAAGCGCTTCCCAGACAGAGCCTGCACCTCGTACCCACTCCCATACCCTAACCCCCTGACCCAGGTCAGAACCCCCTTCTGCACCCAAATTCCCTCCCAGACCCCGGACCCTCTCCTGCACCTCAATTCCCTGCCCCAGCCCAGAGCCCCCTCCTGTTTATATTCAAATTCAAATGGCAGAAGTTGCATTAAAAGTATTGGTGAATAGTAAAAACTTTAATATGTTAAATTATTATTAGCTGATAAATTCTAACTCTACAGGTAACTTTGTGTGTGATGTGGCTCTTGAAATATTTTGGTCAAAGACAAAAACAAAAAAATGGCTCTTTTTCTTTGAAAGGTTGCCAACCCCTGGGTTCAACGGTTAACTATTAAGGATTTCTGCTGGCCCCATGCCTGGGACTTCACTGCTGGCCCAGGATCCTGGCTGCCAGCCCTGCGCCCAGGGTCCCGGCTGCCAACCCCATGCCTGGGGTCCCGGCTGCTGGCCCTGTGCCTGGAACTCTGCTTCCAGCCTGGGATCCTGGCTACCAGCTCCACACCCTGCAGAGGGGTCCCGCCTGAGTCCTGGGTATGGGGTGGCAGTGAAGTTTAACCATTAATTGAAACCGATAAACTGATGCCTATCGCTTAACCAGTTAAACTTTTACATCCCTAGGTGCCAGGGTGTTGCTTTGGGGTACAGAGTGTCACAGTGTATAAATAACAATTGTGTTGATGAGTAAAAAGCAAATGGCAAGCACAAAAGTGCATTCAGTACTTACGTACTGACTAAAGTTGGTTGAAAGTTTTCCAACACAACAGTTGTCTGTTGGAAAATGCTGATTCTACAAAACTGTAACATTTCACAGTAACTTACTGATTTAATTGGAATTTGACATGAAGGTATCAAAATACTTCATTTTGATTAAATGAAAATGTTTAGATAAAGTAGGAATGTTTAATTTTGACCATGGTTTTAAGTTTTGTTATAATTTAACACAAGTCTAAATGAAATGTTCCAACCTTATCTAAACAAAACCATCGGAACTTATCAAAATAAAAAGTTTCAACCTTGTAGAAACATACTTCAGAACTTTTGTTTCACAGTAAATATCAATATTTTGACTTTTTTGCAATTTGTTTTTGCAAATTGTTTAAATGAAAACAAGTTTTGAAATGCTGAAATTTCTCATTATATTAAAATTACGTTTTCAAACCAGTTCTAGTTCTGACAGTGAAAAGCTTTCCAGCCTAAAAGATGGCACTTACAGCTATTAAGGTACTTAAGAACATAAGAATGGCCATACTGGGTCAGACCAATGGTCCATCGGGTCCAGTATCTTGTCTTCTGATAGTGGCCAATGCTGGGTACTTCACAGGAAATGAACAGAATAGGGCAATCATCAAGTGATCCATCCCCTGTCATCCACTCCCAGCTTCTGACAATCAGAGGCTAGGGACACCCAGAGCATGAGGTTGCATCCCTGACCATCTTGGCTAATAGACATTAATAGCCATGGACCTATCCTCCATGAACTTATCTAATTATTTTCTGAACACAGTTCTAGTTCTGGTCTTCACAAGATCCCCAGGCAATGAGTTCCACAGGTTGACTATGTGATGTTTGAAGAAGTACTTCCTTTTGTTTGTTTTAAACATTCTGCCTATTTTTCATTGGGTGGCCCCTGGTTCTTCAGTTCTGTGAAGGAGTAAATAACCTTCCTTATTCACTTTATCCACACTATTCATGATTTTGTAGACCTCTGTCATATTCTCCCTTAAGTCATCTCTTTTCCAAGTTGAAAAGTCCCAGTCTTTTAAATTTCTCCTCATATGGAAACTGTTCCATACCCTTGTTCACTTTTTTGCCCTTCTCTATACCTTTTCCAATTCCAATATATCTTTTTTGAGATAGAGTGACCAGAACTGCACACAGTATTCAAGGTGTGGACGTACCATGGATTTATATAGTGGTATTATGATATTTTCTATCTTATTATCTATCCATTTTTTAATGGTTCCTAACATTCTGTTAGATTTTTGACTACCGCTGCACAATGAGCAGATGTTTTCAGAGGACTATCCACAATGGCTCCATGATCTCTTTCTTGTGTGATAACAGCTAATTTAGACCCCATCATTTTGTATGTATAGTTGGAATGATGTTTTCCAATATATACTACTTTGCATTTATCAACATTGAATTTCATTTGCCATTTTGTTGCCCAGTCACCCCGTTTTGTGAGATCTCCTTGTAATTCTTTGCAGTCAGTTTTGGACTTAACTATCTTGAGTAATTTTGTGTTATCTGCAAATTTTGTCACTATTTACCCCTTTTTCCAGATCATTTATGAATATGTTGAACAG
Source organism: Lepidochelys olivacea (assembly GCF_965140295.1). Classification (NCBI taxonomy): domain Eukaryota; kingdom Metazoa; phylum Chordata; order Testudines; family Cheloniidae; genus Lepidochelys; species Lepidochelys olivacea. The sequence continues at coordinate 175,646,929 of NC_140413.1, read as the reverse complement.
CACTGGTCCAGTACAGATTCCTATTTACCTCTCTCCATTCTGAAAATGGACCATTTATTTCTACCCTGTTTCCTGTCTTTTTACCAGTTACTGATCCATGAGAGGACCTTCCCTCTTATCCCATGACTGCTTAGTTTACTTAACAGCCTTTGGTGAGGGACCTTGTCAAAGGCTTTCTGAAAGTCCAAGTACACTATATCCACTGGATCACCCTTGTCCATGCTTCTTGACCCCTCAAAGAATTCTAGTAGATTGGTGAAGCATGATTTCCTTTTACAAAAGCCATGTTGACTCTTCCCCAACAAATCATATTCACCTATGTGTCTGATAATTCTGTTCTTTATTATAGTTTAAACCAATTTGCCTGGTACTGAAGGTAGGCTTACCAGCCTGTAATTGCCAGGATTGCCTATGGAACCTTTTTTTAAAAAAATGTCACATTAGCTATCCTCCAGTCATCTGGTACAGGAGCTGATTTAACAGAGTAGAACACAAAGGTTTCTACTGAGAGTCATGACCTAAATGCCTTCTTCCACAGTCCCCAAATGCTGAAACAAAAGATAAATTAACAGACGAAGACAAAGGTATATTATTTCTTTCATCTGAACAACAGCCCTTCTTATAGGAGATCTGATTTATCTGTGACTTCCCCATTGCCTACCCAGAGAATAGAGAGGTACATCTCTTTGGGAAAATGTATAGGGTAACAAGGCCTTTGTCAAGCAAATACATTATCATAACTCTGCTTGTTTGCATACATCCCTGCTGTAGGTAGAGGAGCAAAGCCTTTTATTGTTTCCCCAATAGTAGCTTTGGGTGGGGTGCTTGGGTTCCGGTTAGGTTTTCCTCAAAGAACTGGTACAGTCCATTAAATATAGTTTAAAAAAGCATACATTCATAAAGTTGTCAGAAGGGTGCTTATTTTAGAAATGTCTGATCAGCTGTTTATTCAGACTATACATTGTGAATGGGCTGAGTCTGTCTCTATCCCATCTGAACAGAACACACAAAATCTGAGCAAGTATCCAAACTCACACCTCTTTCTTATGGTTAGGCTCTATTGGTAACCCAGAAACAAAAACACAACCTAAACCTCAGCCTAAGTTGCTGCTACCTCCCTGGGTTTGGTTGTCCCTAGGGTTTCCTTCCAGGACTTGCCCAACTTCTCTTTCTCAACCCTTATAATTAGAATGGAGTTACAGAGCTACAGCTGCTACAAGGAGCTAGCAGAATTTCAGCAGCAATTTTGCAGGATTTTAAATACCTGCTAACAGGGTGAGTCAACAGAGGAGCTTTGCTACTCTGATGGATGCAGTTGTATACTTAAGGGGATATGCCATCACTCAGTCAACTCCAGTGGTTCGGGTGCTATCCTTGGACTTGGGAGATGCAGGATCAATTTCCTGCTCTGTCATAGGCTTCCTGTGTGACCTTGGGCAAGTCACTTAGCCTCTCTGTGCCTGGGTTCCCCATTTGTAAAATGGGGATAACACTTTCCTACTTCACATGGGTTTTGAGGATAAATAATTGTGGGGCACTCAGATATGACAGCAACCGGGGCAAGATTAACCCTTTAGACAGGGTGTGGACACGAGTAGAGGTTTAACACTGCTGTCTGACTAGAGCGATGAACTCACATTTGTGGTGTAATTAACACTGTACTGGAACATTTATTTAAAAAAAAACAGTGCAGTGTTAGGAGGGTTGAAAAATGGAAAGTAACAGTCTTCATTGTTCATTGAATTATCTCTCCAAAAGTCTCCATTTGTCGTTGACTTTCTCCCCTTCTGCATCACCCAGTTATTATTTGTATTACCATAGCACATAGGAGCCCTAGTCATGAACCAAGACCCCAGTGTGCTAGGTGCTGTACAAACAAACACAAAACAAAAAGAGGGCCCCTGCCCCAAAGAGCAGGGATACTAAGAATAAGACAAGAGACAGCAGAGGGATACAGACAGACCAATGGGGGAGTACAAGAGAACAAGGAGACAATATTGGTCAGCACGACAGGTCAGTCTTAGCCTACTAGCATTTTTGTGTGTGGGCACCACAGACAAAGAGAGCTTTTAAGGACAGTTTTGAAGGAGGAGAAGGTAGATTTGTGGATGTTTACAGGGAGCTCATCCCAAGCATGAGGGGGGCTTGGGAGAAAGCACAAACGTGCTTGTTTGAAAGTTTAACAAATGGGGGATGGAGGCTAGCGTTGACATCTCAATAGTGAATGAGAGGTGATAGGTAGGGTGGGAATAGGCCATGAAGGGCCTTGAAAGTGAAGACACATGGCTTGTGTTTGATACAATAGAGGGAGAGGGAGCTAGTGGAGCAATGTTTGTTTTTTAAAGATGGAAGACACTAAAGCATGTTTGTATCGTGAAGGAAAAGAGTGAGAAGTTAAGGAGAAGAGTAAGGGAAATGAGAGTAGGTGTGAGGGCGATCAGGATTTAGGATGGGGTCACTGGCACAGGTGGAGAGGTTAGAGGAGAAGAGCAGATGAGAAATATGTGCATCTGTTGTAGGGGAGAAGGAGGAGAGACTTGTAGGTGGAGACTTGTAGAAGGGAAGGCATGAGAAAGGTCACATCATATTTTCATAGAATCATAGAAGACTGGGGTTGGAAGAGACCTCAGGAGGTCATCTAGTCCAACCCCCTGCTCAAAGCAGGACCAAACCCCAACTAAATCATCCCAGCCAGGGGTTTGTCAAGCTGGGCCTTAAAAACCTCTAAGGATGGAGATTCCACTGCCTCCCTAGGTAACCCATTCCAGTGCTTCACCACCCTCCTAGTGAAATAGTGTTTTCTAATATCCAACCTAGACCGCCCCCCCCACTGCAACTTGAGACCATTGCTTCTTGTTCTGTCATCACTGAGAACAGCCGAGCTCCATCCTCTTTGGAACCCCCCTTCAGGTAGTTGAAGACTGCTATCAAATCCCCCCTCACTCTTTTCTTCTGCAGCCTAAACAAGCCCAGTTCCCTGAGCCTCTCCTTGTAAGTCATGTGCCCCAGCCCCTGATCATTTCAGCTGTCTTTTGGAAGACAATTGGTGAGATCCTGTGCCGAGAGAGAAGTGGACGAAAGAGATAGGGAGGGTTTGGGTGGTGAATCAGAAGTGACAAGAAGATGGCTGGGATTGAGAATATGGGATTCAATTATATTGGAAAAGTAGAGCTGTTTAGCTAGAAAGATGGCAAAATTGAAGGAGAGAACAAGTTTGCAGTGGAGGAAGTCAGCCTGGTCATAGAAAGCAGGAGTTGGGAGTGAACCAGGGCTGGGCGTTGGCAGCTCAGAACTTTTCATGAAGGGAACATGATAGAAAGGACTGGAGAACACTTGTGTATCCTATCTTTGGACAATTCTTTTAATCTTAGATAACTTCTGGGTTTATCTGGTATATGATACTGCTCCATCAGGGTCTTCTCTCTATACCTATTGATAACTTACTCATGTTAATGGGATTACAAAATTTTAAATGATTTTGAAAAAGATTATTTAATAATTTAGTCTCTGACAATGCCTCCTGTGGGTATCACATGGGGCAGAAGATCCTCTACTTCCTGGAGGTGAAGAGAGAAGGAGGGCCAGCCTGAACTCCTCTCTGCTGATCCCCTCCAGGACCCAGCAGTCCATACCCCCTCGGAGTCACACCCTTCTCCCACAATGTAGTAGCTCCTGTAGCTCAAGTGGTAGTGATCTGTGCTAGAGTACTGCAGATTAGGGTTCAAATACCCCTAGTGAGAATTACAGGTGATTGTTAATATTGCACATAGTTTATGTTTATCCTTAAACTAGGAAATTGCATACAAAAAACTAAGTTAAAAGAATGTTATTTAGGTTGCAAAGTCAAGAACTTGAAAGTTAGGAAATGCCAGAATTTAGGTTGCCCATGAAACCTATGCCTTGTAATAGTCTTAAATAATTATATAACCATATACTATTTTTTCAGCAGGATGCTTGTGTTACTTAGTATTTTGGATGGATGCACAGCAGGGCAAAATTAAGATTGTGTGGGCAGGTGTAAATCTGACTTTTCTTAACTTTTTTATACTTGACATTGTAAATAACATTCTTTTAATGCATGTGTAAGCAGAGTCTGAATGAGCTCTCCCCTGACATCTAGTGGTGAGCTGGTGGAAAAAGACTTCAGAAGCTGATCTCGTTTGCATGGACACACCCTCCCTACCTAGATGCTCAGCAGGATGGGATTGCTTGCCCAGAATGATCACTTGTGGCTGATGTTGGATCCTCAGTCTCCTTCTTATTGGGGCAGGAGTAATAAAGCGTTGTTATCCTTGTTGTGTGAACCGAGGGCAGCAGAACTGTACCTGGCATACCCTGATGGAGGGACTCACCCTCAACTGAATGGCACTTGCTAGGCAGGGGACATGGGTTCCAAAGCCCAATGAGTTGAGAGAGAGAGGATGGGGATTTTAGGTATTGTTTGTGCTGTCCTCTTTTCATGGTATAATAAAAGAGCTAATTTAGATTCAGGTTTCAGAGTAACAGCCATGTTAGTCTGTATTCGCAAAAAGAAAAGGAGTACTTGTGGCACCTTAGAGACTAACCAATTTATTTGAGCATGAGCTTTCGTGAGCTACAGCTCACTTCATCGGATGCATACCGTGGAAACTGCAGCAGACTTTATATATACACAGAGAATATGAAACAATACCTCCTAACTTCAAATCCAGACTCCAGCAAGAAACTGCTGAATTGGAATTCATTTGCAAATTGGATACTATTAATTTAGGCTTAAATAGAGACTGGAAGTGGCTAAGTCATTATGCAAGGTAGCCTATTTCCTCTTGTTTTTTCCTACCCCCCCCCCCCGAGGTGTTCTGGTTTAACTTGGCTTTAAACTTGGAGAGTGGTCAGTTTGGATGAGCTATTACCAGCAGGAGAGTGAGTTTGTGTGTGTATGGGGGTGGGGGGGATGTGAGAAAACCTGGATTTGTGCTGGAAATGGCCCACCTTAATTATCATGCACATTGTAGGGAGAATGGTCACTTTGGATGAGCTATTACCAGCAGGATAGTGAGTTTGTGTGTGTGGTTTCTGGGAGGGGGGTGAGAGAACCTGGATTTGTGCAGGAAATGGCCCAACTTGATTATCATGCACATTGTGTAAAGAGTTGTCACTTTGGATGGGCTATCACCAGCAGGAGAGTGAATTTGTGTGGGGGGGTGGAGGGTGAGAAAACCTGGATTTGTGCTGGAAATGGCCCAACCTGATGATCACTTTAGATAAGCTATTACCAGCAGGACAGTGGGGTGGGAGGAGGTATTGTTTCATATTCTCTGTGTATATATAAAGTCTGCTGCAGTTTCCACGGTATGCATCCGATGAAGTGAGCTGTAGCTCACGAAAGCTCATGCTCAAATAAATTGGTTAGTCTCTAAGGTGCCACAAGTACTCCTTTTAATTTAGATTCAGTTAACAGTCTTGTTACATATCTAGGTGGAAGTATTAGACCTACTTTGGGACAGTGTCTCTATTACAGAAGACTGCCCAGTGTGCACCAGTAATGAGGCTCCCCTACTAACATCTGAAATCACTGAGAGCTGTGTTAAGAGGGGGGCCCTGAAGACATCTTGGTAGGTGGCCAGCCAGGTAGCTGGTGGAGAGATGCAGCAAGTGGCCAGCAGGGTGGTGGGTGGAGAGGTGTGGCAAGCGGCCAGCAAGGAGGCTGGTGAAGAGGGCCAGAGCAGAGCTGAGGCTTGTGGCAATTGCCCGTTGGGGTGATGAGCAAGTGCCCGAGCAGTGGTTGTGTAAGGTGCCTCCTTACCTCCTCTCCACACAGGGTAGGAGGTGAACTCTGTGGATGAACCTCTGAACTCTGGGGCTGCATTGGCCAAGGACAGCAACTGTGAGCGTGGTACAGAGAAGGGATGGGTACATTAAAGGGACTTTTGGGTTGCTGGACTTAAGAACCTGAGGGGAAAAGGACACTGCCCAACTTACTTGGGGGTGAGTCTTTTGCTCATGATTTATGTTTATGAACCCCAATTGTAGTGTTTTCCCAAATTAATGCTGAGTTACTTCCATCCTTTAATTTAAAGTGTTTGCTACACTCAGGGTATGTCTTCACTACCTGCCAGATTGGGGGGCAGTGATCGATCCAGTGGGGATCCATTTATCGCGTCTAGTCTATACGCGATAAATTGATCCCCGAGCACTCTCCCATCGACTCCTGTACTGCAGTACTGTGAGAGGCGCAGGCAGAGTCGACGAGGGAGCATCAGCAGTCGACTCACTGCGGTGAAAACACCACGGTAAGTCAATCTAAGTACGTCGACTTCAGCTCCGTCATTCACGTAGCTGAAGTTGCGTAACTTAGATCGATTTCCCCCCGCCCAGTATAGACCAGGGCTCAGACTCTGTGCTTGCAAGAGGGGAATTATTGCCTTTTAGAGGCGGCCAGGTCACTGGGTGAGGGCTCAAGCTGGGTTTGTTTTGTATTGTTGAAAAGGAACCGCTAGACACTGAACCTGGCCCTTGTTGCTGCTGGCTACACCTGGCAGAAGGTTTACACATGCAGTAGCCATGTTGGTCCCAGGATATTAGCGAAACGAGGTGTGTGAAGTATTATCTTTTACTATCTTGTTTTTTTAACATAGCTTTTAAAAATGTGATATGCACATATATTTGAAGAAAAACATGTACATAGATTGTATCTAGCAGGTGAACAATAGTTTTACTGTGCTTAACATATTTAAACCCAGACACTTGAAAGCATCTCTACTCAGGACAGCATTTAAGCATGTGTTTAACTTTAATCTTATTATTATGTCCCATTGAAGTCAATGGAACCACTTGTGTTTTAAATTAGGCATGTGCTCAAGCACCTTGCTTAATCTGGGTCTGAATGCTGTCCTGAACAGAGATGAATTTAAGCACCAATTTAAGTGCTTTCCTCAATTGGGGCACTAATAATTTATTAATATTATGGCCTGAAATCAATGGGAATTTTGCCAGTGATTTCAGTGGTGTCAAGCCTAACCCTTGAAAGAAGAAAGTTAGCAATAACACAGAACAAACATTCTATCTGGGACAACAAAAAACTATTTTAGTTTGTGTTTATGCTGCCTTGCACTAGAAAGGAAAATTCTACATATTTATGAGAAAAAACCCCAAAATGAGTAGAAAGGAGTACTTGTGGCACCTTAGAGACTAACCAATTTATTTGAGCATAAGCTTTCGTGAGCTACAGCTCACTTCATCGGATGCATTCAGTGGAAATGTCTGTATTTTCCACTGAATGCATCCGATGAAGTGAGCTGTAGCTCACGGAAGCTTATGCTCAAATAAATTGGTTAGTCTCTAAGGCGCCACAAGTACTCCTTTTCTTTTTGAGAATACAGACTAACACGGCTGCTACTCTGAAACCTGTCAAAATGAGTAGATGAGTTTTAATTCAAACTGTTCTGAGCACTTCCAGATTTTAGACTCTTTACCTCATCTTACTACTGATGGGTACTTTCAATTGAATATCGGAATAATTGTTAAACACATTTTAAAGGCTTAAAGTGATGTCTGTCTTAATCTCTTGCAGCAGGGGTCACTGTAAACAAATATTAGAGAACCTGGCAGAATGGAATACATTTGCTAGAGCAGATATTACTGAGTAAAGATAAGCTGCAGTGCCAAACGGTGCTAGTGTGGAAAAAAGCCCCAACATTTTCATAAAGATAACTTTCCTAAAATCAGTGGTATAGACTTAGCTCATTCTTACAAGAATGGTGACCTAATTTCAAACTATTAATAGAAGTGAGGGAAGTTGGCTCTGTGATATGTACTCAGACACAGGAATTCTAATGCAGTGCTTCAAAGGAACTGGATGACACATAAGTTATTTTTGCCTCATCCAAAACTTTCATTGCAAATACTTTAAAAAATTAAGCAGATCAAATGTTTACATATATTTAATGTTACTTAAACTCACATAACCTCTGAGCATACTTATGTAGTGTGTTGAGGCATAAAGGATGGCTTCAATGGAGCTGCACTGATATAATTGAGAGCAGAGTTTGACCTTAAAGGGCCAAATAAAGGGATCAGAGTCTCAACTAGTGTAAATTAGCATATTAAAATGTTTTACACTAGCTGAGGTTCTGTCCCAGAATTCCTAACATGAATTTTTGCAAATTACATTAATTAGTTAAACTACAATAGGTTTGTCTTTGTCAGCAGGTATTTCCCTAATGCTGGGTTCTTACACAATTGCTACTTAAGTCTTTATGTGGTCAAAACTAGCACTGAAGTCAGGCCCTGATCTTGCAAACACTTACCCACTTGATTACCTTTAAACATCTGAGCAATTAAGTTCTTTGGATCAGATCCTCAACTTGTGTAAAGTTGTAGCTCTCTTGAAGTGAATTTACACCAGCTCAGGATCTAGCTATGGAAATATTTGATGTGTATAAAGTTAAGTGTGTGCATATGTGTCTGCAGGTTTGGAGTCCAAAACTAAACTATGAAGGTCAGGTGAGCTTCATGGAAAGAGAGTGCCTGTGTTGAGTACTCAGTTTAAATTAATTTCAGATGGTTAAACACATTTATTATTAATACTTAATATTAAAAATATGAATAATTCAAGTTTATTACACCTCAGTTATATTTAAGAAGTTATCATTCCTGGATTTGGCTGGCTGGTAGTTATGACCACAAGTTACAAATATTTATGATACAAAACAGAAGCCCTTTTACGGTAGTGGGAGCTTGCAAGGAGGTTTCAACGTAATATCCTTTTTGCCACATTGTTGTTGCTATGACTATAGCAAACCAGCACCCATAAAATTTTCCACATGTGGTGAACTCCATAACATTTTGATCAAATGTTAAACAATAGATATAAATGAAAAAGGGACTGAAATTTAGCAGTCATCACAGTGAAATATATATCATAATACTTTTAAGATAGTATTTCCAGTGTTAAAGTGAAAATATTTATTGTCATAAGGAAGAATAATAGAAGTCCTGGTCTGCATGATGTGGAGCAACATAAACTTGCATGAAGACTATAGAGCTAAATACTCTTCTCTACTTCCACAAGGAGAAAGGAGGGATATGTATTTATTTATACGGTTTTCTATGCCCCCCACCATCACGGTATCAAGAACATAAGAATGGCCATACTGGGTCAGACCAGTCCATCCAGTCCACTATCCTGCCTGCTGACAGTGGCCAATGCCAGGTGCTCTAGAGGGAGTGAACCTAACAGGTAATGATCAAGTGATCTCTCTCCTGCCATCATCTCCACCCTCTGACAAACGGAGGCTAGGGACACCGTTCCTTACCAATCCTGGCTAATAGCCATTAATGGACTTAACCTCCATGAAATTATCTCTTTCTTTTTTAAACCCTGTTATAGTCCTAGCCTTCACAACCTCCTCAGGCAAGGAGTTCCACAGGTTGACTGTGCGCTGTGTGAAGAAGAACTTCCTTTTATTTGTTTTAAACTTGCTGCCCATTAATTTCATTTGGTGGCCCCTAGTTCTTATATTATGGGAACAAGTAAATAACTTTTCCTTATTCACTTTCTCCGCACCACTCATGATTTTATATACCTCTATCATATACCCCCTTAGTCTCCTCTTTTCCAAGCTGAAAAGTCCTAGCCTCTTTAATCGCCCCTCATATGGGACCCGTGCCAAACCCCTAATCATTTTAGTTGCCCTTCTCTGAACCTTTTCTAACACTAGTATATCTTTTTTAGAGATGAGGAGACCACATCTGTATGCAGTATTCAAGATGTGGGCATACCATGGATTTATATAAGGGCAATAAAATATTCTCCGTCTTATTCTCTATCCCTTTTTAAATGATTCCTAACATCCTGTTTGCTTTTTTGACTGCCGCTGCACACTGCATGGACGTCTTCAGAGAACTATCTACATGACTCCAAGATCTCTTAGTTGTAGCTAAATTAGCCAAATTAAATTAAAGCAAAATTAAATCTGACCATCTCACAAATATTAATTTATCCTGACAGCACCCCAGTGAGGTAAGGAAGTATGATTATCCCCATTTTACAGAGAAGGAAGTCAGGCACAGAATGAATAAGGGCCTAAACCAAAGCCCCCTGAAGTCAATTGAAAGACCCTCAGTGATTTTCAAGGTGAGATAGGCCAAGAACTGAACCCAGGGCTTCCTGCAACTCCACCCTTTGACAGTGCCTTAATCCCAGACCATTGTTCCTTTCATAAAACAGTGGATCTTGCTGGTTGTGGATGGAGAAGGAGGAGTGCTGGCTCTGCAGCATATTGGACTCTGTTCTTCGGCCCACACAAGACCTTCTGTGCATGCTGCTCCTCTTCTGGAGGTGGGATGTGGTGGTAGCAGGGCACAGACATATTCCATGAAGCGTCCTCAGTTTAGGATTAGAGTTTGAGCTCTACAATGCAGCTAGAAGATGGGGCTCTGCTAGCTTCTGGATGTCCTAAGATCTACAGGGAAGTCCTGCACAGGCCATGGCATTTGCAGAAGACTTGAGTGAGAGGAAGACGATTGGGTAAAGAAGAAGGATAGCCCAGTGGTTCAGGTGCTAGCTGAAGAGCTGGGTTCACTTCCCTACTCTCCCACAGTCTTCCTGTGTCACCTTGGACAAGTCAGTTAGGCCTAGATTCACAAAAGTATTTAGGCTGCTAACCTCCATTTAAATTAATGAACCTCCGTCCTCTATCTGTGGAATGGGGATAATAGATTTCCCTACCTCACAGAGGTGCTATGAAGATAAACACATTAAAGCTTGTGAAGTACTCAGGCATTAAGTTATTGGGAGCCATATAAGTACTGTATGCCCCTGTTTGGCCTGAGTGCCTCATCATAGTTCAGGGCCCTGGGGGATGTTCTAGTTAAGAGTAGAAATAGATGATGGAGGCTGATATTTTCTTTGGTGCAGGCTTGTTTATTTACAAGGCATGTACAAAGTTCTGCTCCTCCGAATCCAGGAGGAACCAAGAACAAAAGGAGCAGTTACTTAGCTTACAGATCCAATCCCTTTTTAGACAACACTATTCCCCAAAGCTCTCTCCATAGCCATTACCCAGAGTCATACACTGCCCTCACAGGCTACTGCTTGGCTTTCTTGCTTTTTGCTACTGCCTCTCTCTCTCTGTTCTGTGTGTTCTCAGTTTCCTTCACACACACCTGACCATAATACCCCATGGAATCCTCTGTGGATTAGGGCCATGGTGCTAGTTTCTGGAAACCCCCTTCCCATGGGGATCTGGGCCATGCTGCTAGTTTCTGGAAAGATTCTATATTTTATGCCTGGTTTTAGATATGGCCCCTTAAGTGTTTCTTACAACTATCTTAAGTGAAGGGTGAGTGCACACTCAATCTCAAAGATGTTTTGGTCCAAGCAATTGCTAGTACCTCTGAGCATAACAGTGCTTTAGACAGATGTTCGTATTTGTACAGAAGCCTACCAATTCTGCACTATTCCCTCTCCTTAACAGCTCCAGTGGCGGTGTAGCATCCTCAAGAATTGTGTTCACAATGATTCCCAACACATGCCTTGGCAAAGAAACTTTTTCTGGGGTGGGGGGCTGATATAATGGAAGAGGTATTCATGTAAGTTAATGCCTTTTTAATACATTTCTTAAAGTACTTAGTATCCTCTTTGCATGGAATCACATTACTTATTAAACAAAACAGCTACTAAACAACTACAGATAAACAGCTTCTACTCTTGGGGGAATTCTGCTCCACTGTGAATGCGCATAATTCATGTCCCCTGCAGATTTCTTTGCTTCCCTGCAGAAAAATGACTTTCTCACAGGGAAGCAAAGGGAAGCTGAAAGACCAGCCATGCACCACTCCGTAGCTGTACAGGTACATTGTTTCAGGCACCCAGAGCAGCTGGCAGAGAGGTAAATCACCACAGGTCTGGGGACACATTAGCCAGTAGCTCCTACCCTGAGTCAGGATCAGCTGCTAGTTCCAGCTGGGTTGGAGGCAGGAGAGGACGGGACTTCCTCTTCCCTTGCAAGGAGTGGCTGTGTCAGACATACTCCTAGAAACCTCCCCCAGCTTCAGGAAGCTCAGCATCCTCCACTGCTTCCTGCACCCATCACTCCTCAGCTGCGGGGGGAGGGGTCATTGTGCAGAGAGCTGCTCCCCCATCCGTCCAACCCCCATGCATCCAGACCTCCCATACCCAGATACCCCTGCTAAGCCTCACCCTGTACACTCAGAACCCCCCTAGCCCTGCATACCCGAACCTCACCCCACTGAGCCTCAACCCCTGTATCCAGACCCCTGCCTCCAGACCCCCATCCCTGCATCCAGATCACCCCCACTGAACTCCCTGCATTCAAACTCCCTGCGACCCTGATGGGCCCCACTTCCCTGCACCCCGCTGATCCCCCACATCCGACCCCCATGCCACTTACCCCCAATTAGCTGCACCCAGACCTGCACGCCACCAAGCCCCACTCCCCCAGCATCCAGACCCCCCAGCTGAGGCCCCCATACCCAGACCCCTCTGCTGAGACCCAAACACTTTCACCCGGAAGACCCTGTACCTGGAACCCCCCTAACGAGCCTCTGTGTATCTAGATTCCCCCAAACCTAGACCCCCCACTGAGCTACCTGCACCCAGATTGTCCCACACAGAATCCTCTTACCTCACACCTGGATCCCCCCACACCAAGCCCCATCCACATTTGAATCCTGCCTGGTTGAGCCTGCCTGTCCCACACCTGGTGCACCTGGCGCAGAGGGTGAGGGTCCCAGGGTGTTTCTGGGGCAGGCTCGGGCCTTGTGCTGTGTCAGGGTAGGGTGCAGCCTCATCACTGAGTCCGTGTCCCCAGGGTTCGGGGTGGGGAGGCTCCAGGGTGATCTCCCACCTTCAAGCAGCCAGTGGCCTGTGCTCCCCATTGCTATGCTGTAGGCTCTGCATTTATTTATTGGCAAATAAAACTTGCAGAATTTTAAAATATCGTGCACCGAATTTTTAATTTTTGGGCGCAGAATGCCCTCAGGAATAAGCTTCCCCACAGCTTGAGTTCCAGTTTTGTCTGTGTTGCTTAGGCGGGACTAAAGCTGTACAGCACACAGAGACATCTAGTGGTTGAATGCAAATCTGAATCTTTCAGACATTGATTAGGCTAAGACAGGGTGGGCAATAATTTTCACAGGGGGGCCATGCCACGAATTTTGGTAAGTCATCACGGGCCGCACATTTCTACTATATTAATGGAGGGAGTGCAGGGTCTGGGAGGGTGTTTGGGTGCAGGAGGGAGCTCTGGGCTGGTGCAGAGTGTTGGAGTGCAGAAGAGCGTGAGGGGTGTGGGATCTGGGAGGGAGTTTGGTGCAGGAGTGGGCTCCAGGCTGGGGCAAGGGGTTGGGGTGCAGGAGGCGGTGCAAGGTGCAGGTTCTGGCCAGGAGGCCCTCACAACAGGTGGCTCCTGGCCGGCGGTGCAGCAGGGCTCAGGCAGGCTGCCTGCTTGCTATGGCCCCACGCCGTTCCCGGAAGTGGCCGGCTGCTACTTGCACGTCTCTGTGCACACCTTGGGGGAGAGGGGGTAGCGTGTATCCATGCGCTGCCCGCACCCGCAAGCACAGTTTCCGGCCGAAGGGAGCTGTGAGGACAGTGCTGGGGGCAGCGCAGTGTGTTGAGCCACCTTCCCCCCCAGCCAGGGGCACACAGAGACATGCCAGCAGCTGCCGGAAGTGGCATGGGGCCCATGGCGGGCAGGCAGCCTGCCTGAGTGCCCTCCTGAGCCGTGGGACTTTTAGTGGCCCAGAGAGGGGGAGGCCAAAAAGCCTGGCAGGCCGGACAGAAATATTAGATGAGCTGGATCCAGCCCATGGCCGTATTTTGCCCACTCCTGGGCTAAGGTATGAATAAGGCTCTGCCAGCCCTGTCTATGCTGAGCCATGCTTTGCATGAACTGTATAACTACAAATAAACACATTACACTCTTGAAGTAAATAATAGTGGGGTTAGCAGGGGCATGAAGGGCTATAAAAGGAGGGTGCCAACTACTGGAATACGCTTGTTTGGGACGGGGATTGCACCTGATACATAAAGACAGCATGGACGGGGAAGGACTGGACAGGAGCTGGACTGGACCACGGTGAAAGCGCTAAAGGGGACCGGAGTTGGTGAAGCAGGTGTCCAGGCTTTGCGTTCAAGCGGAACTTTGCCTTCAAAGAAGATGTCCGGCAGAGCTACCCCTCGAGCGACCGCTCCTTGCAGCCCAGTCCCGGCGAGCTGCTCCCGCGGCAGGCGGTGTCGGGGGCGCAACAGCCCGGAACGGCGGGCGGGGCGGGGCGGGGCTGCTAAGAACTCAGCGCCCAGCCCGAGCCGGGGCTCCCGGGAACCAAACCCAGGGCGGCGCCGGCAGCCGGGCCACGCTCGGCCCGGCCGCGGATTGGCGCCGGGCTTGTTCCTTCCGGGGCCGCTCGGCCGCCGCTTCCTGCTCCTCCCCTTGCGCGGCTGGACTAGGCCCGGCAGCCGCGGCCTGGTTGGCGGCCCTTTCAAACCCAGCCCCGGCTCCAGCCGCCGCCAGCAGCAGCAGCAGCAAGGGGGACCGGTGCGTGAGGCGGTGCCGGGAGAGGGCAGAGGGGAGCGGGCTGGCGCCGGCGCCGGGCGGCCAGGAAGGGTCCGACGCAGCGGGGTGGGCTGGAGGCGGCTGCTGGCCTCTCAGCCCGGTGACTGCAGAGGGGACGAAGCTCTCCGGTGGAAACGAGTGGGGGCTCCGCGCTGCCGCTCACCCTGCCGCCGCGCACCCCGCCCGCAGCCGCCGCGGCCAGGGGAGCCCGCAGGCTGCGCTGTCTCCGGCTTGCGGGGCGCAGAGCGCCGGCGGCTCGGAGGGGAGCGGGCAGCCCCCGCTGTGCCGCCTGCAGGAGGGAAGGGGGCACCTCGGCGTGGGGGGTGGTTAAGGGGAGTGTTGATTAACACGGCCTGGCCCCCCCACCCCATCACACGACCGCGAAAAATCTGTTCTGGACCCTGGGCCAGCCGGAAGCACGTTCTGCTGAAGGGGGAACGGTTGCTATTTACCCGCCATCACACACTGAACAATAATGGAAAATGAATTTTGTTCTTGGCATGACAAGCGGTGCAGGGGTTAATAACCCGCAAAAAGACACACTGCTCTGTTGTCTCTGAGTGAAATGCAAGCCACTGAATTAAACTAATTGGAAGGGGATTTTAGTGCATAGACCTGGGTTCTATACCTGACTCTGCTACTTGTCTGCTGGATGACCTTGAGGAAATAATTTTCTTCTCTCTCTCTGCCTCAGTTTTCCCATCTGTTAAATGGGAATGCTGATATTGACCTCCTTTGTAAAGTGCTTTGAGATCTATGGACCAAAAGTGCTATATACAACCTAGGTGGTCGTGGTGGTGGTAAATATTTGTCCAGGTTTGGACTTCATTGTGTTTGAGGTATTATCCTCTGTCCACTTTTCAGTTGTTATCATCCTTCTTCTCATTCAGTGACAGGTTGCTACATAGTATGGGGCTATATCTCACCTGTCACATGGAGGAGTGGGGTCATGGGGGTGGGTTAGGGGAGTACTTATTACAGAGTTCACTGCCCTGATGATGCACAGCTAAGAATCTGTTCTCACTCCTGGCCTAGCCAGGAGTACTTTCTGTTGATGATTTATTGGTGTAGCAACAATTGCTGTTTAACCCCAGCCATGCATATAACAACAGTAGTGCAAAGTGAATTTTATTATTGGCATGACCAGTTGTGCATGCTCTTTGCTCACAGCTACTGGGAGCAAATTGGGGATGGGGGGAGCACGTTCTGTGTCACACTGGCATTTTTCCCTTCCAGCTGTGCTTCTTTCCAGCTCCTGGGAACCCTTGTCTCTCCCCCTCCAGACTGCTTTGGGTGCTCTTTAGCAGTTCACCCCACCCTGTATGTCTGTCCTGTCCTCGTCAGCTGTGTAACCCTCATCTTTCTCTCTCTCCCTCCAGTTGGTACTGGGGCCCTTCAGATTTCTACTTCTCATGTTGCCCCCAAGCACCTTTGACTTGTTTTCTCCAGTGGCGTTTGCGTACCCTGGCTATCGACTCCACCAGCTTTTGTGTGCAAAGTTGCTGGCAGTTTTGCAGGATCTGGCCCTAGGAGGACTCTGGTAAGTTCATCCACCCCCCTCCCCCGAATTCTAATTTTTAATGGTCCAAAAATGGAATGGCCAGGAAAACCTGACAGCATTGATATCAGAACAAAGTTTTCCAGCAGCAGTAGTGTGAGTCGTGTTTTCTGCTTGTTGTTGGCTGTGTGGTCCTCACACCTCTTGAGTTTCTCTTCCCACAGCTTCTTCCCACGCTGACTCTAGAATGCAATGCAGTTGCCTTAAAATGATGAAAATAAATGGCAGCAACTATACATATTGTGTAGAGCTGGACTATTTTGTTGGTATTAACAATGTGGTAAAAAATTACTCCCCCCCCCCCTGCAGAATCCATGTTTTTTTTTTTTTCCAGGTATTGTAACAACCTACTACTCAGCTCTTGCTGTGTTGGTTAAAGTTTGTTTTGGGGCTGTCTTGGGCAAACTTAAAACTCCTCTCAAAGCCCAGTCACTAAATGTTGCTATTATTAATATTCTGTTGCCTTCCCTCAGGGCTGTCCTTACCATGAGGCGAACTGAGGCGGCCGCCTCAGGTGCCAGACTGGGCCGGGGGGCCCCCCACTAGGACCCAGAGTGCAGAAAATTGTGTCTGCTGCTGGTGCATATGTGTTCTCTCTGCTCTAGATGCACAGAGATGGTGGAATGCTGTGCTGGAAGGCACAAGAGACATAACATGCAGGCAGGAGAAAAGGGGAGAGGGAATAACAGAAAGCAGCAGGAGCTGCAGGCAGAGAGAGGAGGAGGAGCCTCTTATGTACCTCTTTAGCACCCCTAGGAGCCTGGACTGATTAACACCAGCTTCTCAGGGAGCTTCCTGTTTCCTGCTGCTTCCCTGAACCCACTTGAGGAGAACAGGCAGTAAACTGAAGTAGTAGGAGCCAGTTAGGCCCTTAAGACGCTGATATCTTCCCTCACTCAGGCTCTGCTACCAGTCTGCTTATTTGTCCCCTTCAAATGAGTGTTGAGAGCCACTATAGCTGGGACAGAACAGCAGTCATGAGTGAAAGAAGAAAACGCCCCTCTGGGGGAGTATTCAGAAAAAGAAAGAAAGCAAAGGAAGCTTTTCTATCTAAGCAGGAAGGAGCTCTCTTGAGATACATAGACACAAATGTTCATGGTGAGCCTTCCGGCCCCGGTGAGGATGTGAGTGGTGAGGAGATGCCTGATCTTCCAGTTAGTCAGAGTGCAGGTGACCTGGCAGCTACTGCAGCATCCATATCTCCATCTCAAATGGATGTAACCGTGCATATTCCTGAAGAAAAGTGTAGATTGGAGAAGAGTGTGGTGGAGGCGCAAGAAACAGCTGCTGCTGAGTTTAGTTCCTTAAGTCTAGATGATCCAGGACTGTGGACCCACTTGAGCAGTAGCCTGAGGGACTTCCTTGTACTACGTGGCTACAGCATGTGAAAAACTTCATGTCCCCCAAAGTCAATGAACATAGAAGTTTCCATCCAATACGTTACTGGCATGAAATCCCCAATGGTGATAAAGTTGAAGAGGCCATGGCTTCAAGTACTCATAAAAACCCAGAATGCTGCATACTGTTTTTGTTGCAAACTCTTCCAGTCTAATATTCCAGCGACATTGGGTTCTACAGGAAAAAAGGACCGGAAAAATCTGGCTAGAAATCTGGCATGCCATGAGAAAGCAGCAGATCACCAGAGAGCATTCCATAGGTGGAAAGAGCTTGAGATGAAAGGCCACGATAGATGATCAGCATCAAGAGAAGATTGCATCAGAGTCTCTTTACTGGCAAAATGTTCTGAAAAGGCTCATTGCCATTGTGAGAATGCTTGCTACCCAAAACCTAGCACTGCGTGGCACTTCAGATCAGCCATATGTGCCAAACAATGGAAACTTCCTTAAAATTGTGGAGCTGATGGCTGAGTTTGATGCTGTACTCCAGGAGCATCTAAGAAGAGTCACCACACAAGAAATGTGTACACACCACTACTTTGGAAAAACAATTCAAAATGAGATCATACAGTTTCTGGCAACAAAAGTCAAACAGAAGATTGTGGCAGATCTGAAGTCAGCAAGATATTACTCTGTTATTCTGGACTGCACACCTGACATCAGCCATACGGAACAAATGACTTTAATGGTGCATTTTGTAACAACAACAGAACCGAGTGAAAATGTCCCTGCAATGGTGACTGTCAGAGAGCATTTTCTAGAATGTATTGACATTGATAATACTACAGGAGCTGGTATGACAAATGTGCTTCTTAAAAAGCTGGAAGATACGGGAATTGCGATATCTGGCATGAGAGGTCAGGGCCGTGATAGTGGTGCCAACATGAGAGGAAAGAACAGAGGAGTGCAGACACGGATCCGAGAGTTAAACTCTCGAGGTTTTTTTGTCCCGTGCAGTTCTCATTCATTGAACTTGGTGGTCAGTGATGCAGCATCAGCTTCTAGTGAGGCTGCTGAATTTTTTGATGTAATTCAAAGTATCTATGTATTTTTTTTTATGCATCAACTCATTGATGGCAAATTTTGAAGCAACATCTGGGAACATCCTCTCTGACACTGAATCCACTGAGTGCTCCAGGATGGGAAAGTCAAGTGGAGGCGATAAAGCCTATCAAACACCAAACTGGGAAGATAGATGATGCCACAGTTGCCGTTATGGAGGATAATGCTATGACAGGAACTGTTCGTGGGAGAACAGTGGCAGAGGGAAATGGAATCACCGGAAACATATATAACTTCAAATTTCTTTGTGGCTTAGTGTTGTGGCATGACATACTGTTTGAAATAAATGTTGTAAGCAAGAGACTCCAAGGTGTTGACCTTGATATATCTGGAGCAATGGAACAACTGGACAAAGCAAAGTCATACCTACAGTCTTATCGGTCAGATGAGGGATTTCAAAATGTTCTGAAGAGTGCACAGAAGTTAGCAGAGGAACTTCACACTGAAGCTATTTTCCCACCCATTCAAGAATAGAAGTGTCACCGAAGATTACGAGGCACGGGATAATCCCATAAGAGACCCCAAACAACAATTCAAAGTTGAATTCTTTAACCAGGTGCTCTAGATTGTGCAATACAGTCAGCTGAAGAATGTTTCATGCAGCTCATGGAACACAGCAATATATTTGGGATGTTGTATGATATCCAAAACTCCTCACTTTACCTGAAGAAGACCTACACCAGCAATGCAGGGCACTAGAGACATTGTTGACACATGATGACATGCGCGATATTGATGCTCTATGCTCCACAATGACACAGGAGAGGCTGGTTGGCCTTGCAACCATCTCAGTAGAGCATGAGCTGGCCAAGACTGTGGACCTTCAGCAGGAAGCAGTTCAAATCTTTGCAACCAAGAAGGCACAGAAAGCACCACTTTGATTATTCAAACAGATAAAAGTGCTAGTGTTTACTATGCAGACAAGAACATTTTCTGTTCAGGTGTTTGAAAGTTAACTTAAGAAGTTACTTAAAATTTTTGAACAAGGCATTTTAAGTTGTTAGTTCTCCTTTATTGGGGTAGGTAGCAGAGCAGTACCATGAGAGGAGTAGAACAGGAAGAATTGAGACCTTTCGAAGTTTTGGCCCAAGCGAGGGGGCATGGGGGCATCATTTGAGCTTCCCGCCTCAGGTGCCAAAATGTTGTGGTCCGGCCCTGCCTTCCCTGCTGTACAGGCAGGATGACTGGTGAATTCCGTTCGTTGAGGATTAGCAAAGACTTGGGAGCTTCCTGCATAGGCAGACCTGCAAAATAGTGTCCTTTGTAGGGAAAATATACTTTTGGATTAGTTGGAAGACAGTTTTAAAACATCTCCCTCTTTGCTGGTGAAGGATTTTGGTATGATTGTTTCAATGAGAAAAAATATCATTCTCCTTGGTTTTTGAAGTGTCATGGTTTCAAACTGAGACAGCCCAGCCAAGTGAATAGAGCTTGTAAGGTGCAAAATCGAATTACTACTGACAGAGTTTCTTTGTTTTTTCCCCTTTAAAATTTCCTGGGAAATTAAATGCCAAAACATATGCATCATCAAGGTTATGAGATCGAGGACTCAACAGTCATGAAATTTCAAAATATAAGGTTGCGGTAGTTAAATTAACTTGACCATGTTGCAGAAATGTAATACTTTCCATAACTCCTAACTCTGGTTAAATGTGAACCTTAGTGTATTACTGTTTATTAGAGTATACCATATAAAATATACAGGATGTTAACACTGCAAGGGCAACCTTTGGGTTTGAAATTCTTGACTATATTGTACTAGATAACAAGACTTAGCGTTGCATTAATGCTAGCTTTTTGCATTTAATCATTTCTAAACTAATGTAAGTTTAGCCACTAGAAGTTGCTTTTTCACCATTCAACAAGCAACTGACTGACACGGGGAGCATTTCCTTTCCGTTCACACGTGACTGACTTGGCTGTAGTCCTGCCACATGTCAAAAAATATTTTCTTAACCATTTTGGAGTCACAGAATTGTAGGCATGGAAGGGACCTCGAGGGGTCCTCCAGTCCAGACCCTTGGACTCAAGGTAGGACAAAGTATTATCTAGACCATCCCTGACAGGTGTTTGTCTAGCCTGCTCTTAAAAATCTCCAATGATGAAGATACCACAACCTCCCTAGGCAATTTATTCCAGTGCTTAACCACCCTGACAGGAAATTTTTACTAATGTCCAACCTAAACTGCCCTTGCTGCAATTTAAGCCCATTGCTTCTTGTCCTATCCTCAGAGGTTAAGGAGAATAATTTTTCTCCCTTCTCCTTGTAACAACCTTGTACATACTTAAAAACGGTTATCATGTCCCCTCTTAGTCTTCTACAGACTAAAGAAATCCAATGTTTTCAATCTTCCCTCATAGGTCAGTGTGGAGTAGAGCGGAAGAATTACGTCTTATGTCTTGCTTACAACACTCCTGCTAGTACATCCCCAAATTGTATTCGCATTCTTTTGTGATGGTGTTGCGCTATCTGTGTAATATAAAGAGGCCCCCAAAGGCCAGTCCTGTTTATGGTCTACACGCCTTCCTTCACGCCTCTTCTTCTGCACCCCAGCCCTATCTGTGAGTGTTTGTGTGCGCATGTTTAGGGGAGAAAATCTGCGTTCAGTTTTCAGGCCATAAACTGATCTCCAGGTGCGCAATCACGTCTTCTCAGTATGCTTTGCATGAACTGAGTTAAGACATCATCGATCATAAGTAGTTATGAAGGACTAAAAGAATGCGCCACTGTCTGTGTTGTATTCCATAGATTTGAATTCCAGCATTTATCTGTATGCATTTCAGCTATATTCATTGTGTTATGTACTGCTGTATTGAATGGAGGAGGGATTGGGTGGAGCAGCATGGCAGAGCGGTGACTGTGATATGAAGAGACGTGTATGAGTACCTTGAGAGATCAAGTATGCTTCATGGTAGTGCTGTGTATTGTAGGCTATGTTCGCAGAGGTGAACACAAGTGTCTTCTTATCATTGGGATTGTCAGCAGTCTGGTGACATGTCTGGTCTCCAGTGCTTAGTGAGGGTAAGTGAAGGAAATATCTCAGAAGAAATGCTCTGGGCAAGCATGAAGGAGTGGTAACATTTTGCAAGTCTAGTGTGGTTTGTGTAGATTAGGCTCAGTGTTTGAGTGTAGGCCGTGTGTAGGTCGCAGCTGTTTGCTATACCTGACTTAAACCCAGTGTAACTCACATCAGGTCGGTGTGGTACTATGTACCCCTCTGCAGATGGGTTGGCCGCACAGGTTGATGAACATTTGCAGACTTGGATTAAAGAGATGAGTCTTTCAGTTCAGGCAGTAGAGGCTCATTGGAAAAAAATGCAGAGTTTCAGGTTCAATCCTTGTTGCTGATGACCTCTTCCCCAGGGCGTGGCGCTACACTAAGTTTTGCCTTAGTAAAGAGAGGATGTTAAAATTTGTCTTCCAAGTGTTCATGTGCTCTGTTCCACAAATGTTCTGTAACATCTTTGAGAGTAGAATGCTAGTACGTGTGTTGTTGGTGTGCTGGGGGCAGGATTGATTTTGCGTTGTGGGGGTGGCAAGTGACTTAATTCTTTCACTTCCTCGTTTTCAGAAGTTTAAATTTAGCTCATCTGGAAGGTCTTGAGGCATCAGTGAGGAGCCTTAAATCTGCATTAACAAAGTTTTGGCAGATTTAATCTACTTCGTTTTAAAAAGGTTCAAGGCTAAATCATTTTTAACATCTGTGTTCTAGATTAGGTAGAGATTTAGCTACCGATTCTCCTCTCACTTATAGATGAATCAAACAGAATTCAATGGAAACTGAATTGTACCCTTCTTAAACTAGTATAAGAGGCAAATCTGATCCATAGACTAACGCACAGTTGGGGGATGGTAAAACTTTAAAGTGGAATTTAGCAAAATCAAAAAAGTGAAAATAGTTTTGTTCCATCTCTTTTAGTGTCATTAACTTCTTAAATGAGTTGTACAGGCAAAATTATTGTGTCTAAAATGTATGGATTATGGCATTTCAGATTAAATGGTGTAAAAATTCAGATTTTTGTAAAAGTATGTCTTTTTCACCCTTTCAGTATGTCTGGGAATAGCAAGAGAGAGAAGGTGGGTGAGGTAATATCTTTTATTGAACAAACTTGTGTTAGAGAGAGAGAGACAAGCTTTCAAGCCACATAGAGCTAGTTCTTCTTCAAACCTGGGAAAGGTACTCCAAGCATCACAGCTACATGCAAGGTGGAACACATTGTTCAGCATAAGTACTTAGCACATATTCTAAGGGACCGTTCAAGGTAGAGTGGCCCATTAACACCTCTGCAATCAAAAGACAAACAGAGGGGGTTAATGGGTTACAGATTGCTGTAATAAGCCATACATCCAGTAGCTCTGTTCAGTCCATGACTTTTCGTGTCTAGCAGAGTTATGAATTTAAGCTCCCACGCTCATCTTTTGAAAGTGTTGGGCAGGTTTCCTTTGAGGATGAGAACTGATAGGTCAGACACAGAGTGATTTCTCTGTGAAAAGAACAGGAGGACTTGTGGCACCTTAGAGACTAACACATTTATTTGAGCATAAGCTTTCGTAAGCTACAGCTCACTTCATTGCAAAAGCTTATGCTCAAATAAATAGATTAGTCTCTAAGGTGCCACAAGTACTCCTTTTCTTTTTGTGGATACAGACTAACACGGCTGCTACTCTGAAATCTGTGAAAAGTGTTCACCCACAGGTGATAGGGTATTTTTGGTCTTTTAAAATTTTCCTGTCTGAGTTTATTGGAGAGTGTAGTGATTGTCCGGATTCATGCACATAGTTGTTGTTGGGGCATTTAGTGCCCCAGATGAGGTACACCACATGTTGTGATAGGCATGTGTAAGATCCGTAGATCTTGAAAGTTTGTGTTGTGAGGTGTGTTGATCATTGTAGCAGTGGAGATATGTCTGTAGGTTTTGCATCTGTTTTTGCATCTGCTTTGAGTTGGTGTGTCCTGGATTGTGAGGAACTTGTTTCTGATGATGAGCTTGGCGTGGTTGGGGGATTATTTGAAGGCCAGAAGAGGGAGTTTAGGAAAGATTTATTTCAGGATGGGATCTTCATTGAGTATGGGTTGTAGTTGTTTGCTGATACCCCCTCTGGGTTCCAGTGTGGGGTGGTAGGTGATAACTAGGGATGTGTAGTCAGAGAGGGTTTTATTTCTGTATTGAAGCAGGGTTTCTCGGGGTATTTGGGTGGCCGGTTGCATGATGCAATCTATTTCTCTGGTGGAGTGTCCTTTTTTGTTGAAGTCTGCTTTAAGTGACTTAAGGTGCACATCCCAGACTTCCTCCTTGGAGCATATTCAATGGTATCTGAGTGCCTGGCTATAGATAACAGATTTCTTGGGGTCTTTGGGGTGGTTGCTGGATCTATGTAGGTGTGATGATCCATGGACTTCTGGTATATAATAGTCTGTAGAGTTCCATTTTTTAAGCTGATTGTGGCGTCCAGGAAGTTGATGCTAGTGAGGGAGTGTTCCAGAGAGAGTTGAATGGACAAGTGGTGGTTGTTGAAGTTGTGGTGGAAATCTATGAGGGAGTTTAAGCTGTCAGTTCAGAGGAATGAAAATATCATCTATGCTAAACAATCTCTTCCACTTTGCATTTAGCTGTGATGTTTGGAGTACTTTCCCCAGACCTGAAGAAGAGCTCTGTGTGTTCAAAAGTTTCTCTCTCTCCAACAGAAGTTGGTCCAATAAAAGATATTACCTCACCCACCTTGTCTCTCTGATATCCTGGGACTGACAAGGTTGCATCTACACTGGGAATAGCAAAGCATTTACTTTTTTTAATACTAGTCAAAAGAGTAATATTCTGTGAGGCAGATACGATGTCATGATATTGCAATGTAGCATCATTGTATCATGCTGTGATTAGGGAGATTTCCTTGGAGGGGGATGAAAGTATTTTTTGTCCTGTGTTTTATAAACACCAGCAGACTGACCAGCTGAGCTGGCAATGTAGAGAGCAGAGTGGCAATCCATGCACTTCATCCCACCATGTACTCCTGTGCCTGCCCTGCCCCAGCCCCCACTAGGGCTATTGCATGCTGACATCATTCCTGCCCTGCCTTCAGATTTCCAGTTAAGCTCATCATGAAAGAGTGTCTAGCATCTACTTATAGGTAAGGGAAAACTTGATGCACAAAAGGTTTTAAACAGAGTCCTGAATAAAATGAACCCAGTCAGAGCCAAGTATCTGTGGAAGGCAGTGCTTTGGGTTTGGTGGTTAAGCATTTGAATGGCAGCTTTTAACTATTGTTAAAGGGCCTCTGTCTTCTCAGTGGCACATTTCCTGAAGGTGGGGGAATACAGCATCTCTCTGACTGTTGCTATGGATGTCTGAATCTGGAGAAACCTGGGCTGGAAAATGGGGTATGCAATCTTGGATTGGAGATGGGGGAGATGAGGTACACCAGCTTTCTTTCTCTGGATAGAGCAGCGCAAGGTTGTTACACAGACCAAGTTGCTCAGAGAAGGAGATTGTGTTGGAAAACATTACGTGTCTCACTTCGTCCTCTGTAACTAAGCTGAGTTACACTACCTTTCTGGGTCCTGTAAAATATTCAGAGGAGATATTGCTATGTGAACTGTTTCTTCTGTTTTCATCTGATTCTTTCTCAATTTTTATTTTTTTAAGGAATCTACTGTTGTGTGGGTGTTTCACACATTCTGTCCTTAAGTAAAAGAGCAAAATACTTTCACCTTGAAGGGGAGATATGGAAACATAGGCGCCGACTCGTTGGGTCTCCAGGTGCTTAGCACTCACTGGCAATAGAGCTGCAGCCCTAGCCAGGGATCAATAGTTCCTAAGCAACCCCTCCCCTGCTGATCAGCTAGTAGACAGCTGTGTTCATCACGTAGCAGCTGTTCAACTTTTGTGGCCCCTGGGCTTGCTGCTGCAGAGGCTGACCCAGCCCTGCTTCAGCCACCTGTGGGGGGTAGGGCCCGTCCTCCAGAAGCCTTAGGGAGCTGCTCCACTGCTCCAGCCAGGGGTAGGTGTGGGTGAGCAGGGAGCGCAGGCTGGGCTCCCTCTGCTCTGTGGAAGACCAGCCTGATCAGCAGCGGTGAGACCCTGCTTACCTGGGTCACCCTGCCTTATACTACTTTTTACACATACTTGGGGCTCAAACTACAGCTCTGATCCTGATATTACTCTCTCGGGATCAATCGTGTGGATAATTTTCACCACCCACTTCCCTTTTGGGGAAGCAATAATTAAAAAGCTATTGACGGACTGGGGTAGAATTTATGGTGCAAATTTAGGTCATTTGATCAAGAGGTTCCCAATATATGTCCTCCCATTGCATTATGAGCTTCTTTTAATTTTCAAAGTACTCTAAAATCCACATACAAAATGAGATTATCTAGGACAGGGGTAGGCAACCTATGGCACGCGTGATTTTCAGTGGCACTCACGCTGCCTGGGTCGTGATCACCAGTCTGGGGGGCTCTGCATTTTAATTTTAAATGAAGCTTCTTAAACATTTTAAAAACCTTATTTACTTTACATACAACAATAGTTTAGTTATATATTATAGACTTATAGAAAGAGACCTTCTAAAAATGTTAAAATGTATTATTGGCATGGGAAACCTTAAATTAGAGTGAATAAATGAAGACTCGGCACACCACTTCTGAAAGGTTGCCGACCCCTGATCTAGGATATTGGTATGCCACAACAGGGGCAATGGTGCAAGTTTGGAATAATTTGGTTCAGGCGTTCCTCAGGTACTGTCCCCAGCCCCCCAGAGAAGAAAATTTTAATGTTCCAGTTGCTCTAAAACTGACATGCATAGTGAGATTACCTTGAACAATGGTATTCCACAACTGAAACTGAGGTAGAGGGGAATTCCCATTGAGATGATTGGGTCATTTCACACCACCCAGAGCTAATGTGTTAGACTGTTTATCTCTTTCAAGTGTCCTAATTCATCTGAGCACACCCCACTGAGGTGAATGGGCTATTCCACACACCAACAGTACTCCTGTACTGCAGAGGGCTGTGCAGAGCCCCTGCCTTTACACTAGCTCCCTGAAGTAGATACAACGTCTGGGGGTTCCTGCTATTCCTCTTGCTTATTCCAGCTGGTAGATGTGCTCCTCACAGCCGATCAGTTACCATCCTCCTTTCTTCCCATGGCCCTTCCAGCCCTACCTGGTGCACGGTGAAGCCAGGAGGAGGGCAGAACTGGTAGCTAAAGTGGCCGATCATTCCCCTCCCACAGGTGTCCTCCCATCATCCCCCCCTCCCTAACACCTCTTCCTCAAGAAACAAGGGAAATTAACTGCCCAAAAACATGGTTAATTCAGGTCTTGTTGACACTGCAGTGCCTTTGCCAGTATAAAGAAAAGGAGTACTTGTAGCACCTTAGAGACTAACAAATTTATTTGAGCAAAAGCTTTCGTGAGCTACAGCTCACTTCATCAGATGCATTCAGTGGAAAATACAGCGGGGAGATTTATATACATAGAGAACATGAAACAATGGGTGTTACCATACACACTGTAACGAGAGTGATCACTTAAGGTGAGCTATTAAGCAGGAGAGCAGGGAGGAGGGGGTGGTGGGGGAACTTTTGTAGTGAGAATCAAGGTGGGCCATTTCCAGCAGTTGACAAGAATGTCTGAGGAACAGTGGGGGGTGGAGGGGGTGGGGAATAAACATGGGGAAATAGTTTTACTTTGTGTAATGACCCATCCACTCCCAGTCTTTATTCAAGCCTAAGTTAATTATATCCAGTTTGCAAATTAATTCCAATTCAGCAGTCTCTCGTTCGAGTCTGTTTTTGAAGTTTTTTTTGTTGAAGAATTGCAACTTTTAGGTCTGTAATCGAGTGACCAAAGAGATTGAAGTGTTCTCCGACTGGTTTTTTTAATGTTATAATTCTTGACGTCTGATTTGTGTCCATTTATTCTTTTACGTGGAGACTGTCCAGTTTGCCCAATGTACATGGCAGAGGGGCATTGCTGGCACATGACGGCCAGTATAGTTATGCCAGCTAGACTCACCCCTGCTTAGTACGCTCTTCAGCTCAAGCAGTGTGTTTCAGGTTCCTGCTGGCACTGCCAGTCTGACGTGCCTTCTCTAGCTTGTCAGATTGGGTTTATATCTGCTAGTGAACCACAGCGCCACTCATTAGACTGATTCCTAGGCTGGTGAACCACCTGTGGTTCATTAATTTTATACCAGTGTAACTCCACTGATTTCATTGGGGCTGTTCCTGATTTACACTGGTACAAGTGAGGAGAGAATCAGTCATAGGCACCGACTCTGTCAGTGCTCCAGGGCTCAAGCACCGATGGAAAAATATAGTGGGGGTGGTCAACACCCACTCGCCACAGCTGTCAGCTGGGCTGCCATTCAGCTGTTCGGCAGCTGGCGTGGGGCCTCGGGGGAAAGGGTGGAGCAGGGACAGGAAGAGGCAGAGCGAGGGTGGGGCCTTAAAGGAGGGGTGGAATGGGGCGGGGCTTTGGGGCAGAGTCGGGGTGGAGCACCCACCAGGAAAAATAAAAGTCAGCACCTATGTATGGAGGGTAAAGCACGGTGTCTGGTGCCTAAACCCCAATGTGTAGTCTCTGCCCACAGGGCATGCACAGCGGGGTTCTCTCCTCGTGAAGTGTGTTACAAAAGGCTATGGTGGACCCACACCAGGGGAGACACTGCAGGATCAAGGCGGAGGTGTAAATTAGAAAAGCTGTGACTCTCTCGTCCTCTGCATGAGTCTTTGAAGGAACCCTCCCATATATAGAATCAGATCCCTAAGGTAGTAAGGAAGGAAAAGGAAAGAGAGTAGTGGACATTTTTCTCATTTACCCTCCAATGTACATCTCCTTAATATCAAAAGCAACCCATGCTTTCCCTCATGCCTCCCGTGACAGATGTTGTGGTGTTTCACTTTGAAAATCTGGTTACCTTTGTTGTGATGTTGCCTTATGGCTAGGGTGACCATGTGTCCCGTTTTGGCCAGGACAGTCCCTTTTTTAAGCCTTGACCCAGCCATTCCGACTTTTTTGGCAGAACTGGGCATTTGTCCCATTTGATCATCAGTTGGCAAGAGCAAACTGGACAAATGCACGGTTTGTGCAACCCCTAATCAGGGCATGGAGGAATGTGTGGGGGTGGGGGTGGGGAGCGAGCAGCAATGCCAGCCTCACATAGGAGGGAGGGCTCAGGAAAGTAGCTTGGATCGCTCCGTGCACGGGGGTTAGAAGGGAGCCTCAGGCTGGCGCCGCGTGGATGGGTGGCAGCAGGGCCTTGTGTGTGGGGAGTGAGGGGGGCCTCAGGCTGGCCTCGCGTGGGTGGGTGGCAGCAGAGGCTTGTGTGTGGGGAGTGAGGGGGGCCTCCGGCTGGCCCTGTGTGGGTGGGCGGTGGGAGGGCTGTGAACTAGCCTGTGGGCTGTCCTGTGTTCCCTTTGGGAAAATATGGTCATCCTACTTATGGCAATTACAACAGTGGGATTTTTTCCTGTACACAGTCAAGTTTGGGTTTGATTAACATTCTGTAAGCTAGACTTACAAGACACTGGAGGGACCCATCCAAATAAGAGCAGAACTTGGGATAGGCAGCAAACCATGAACTGCTCTGTCAAGCAATCAACATGACCAGCATTTCAGATACCCCAGCTTTGGAGTTTCTACAGTTGATGTGTGATTGTGCCTTGAATCTTCCTGTCTCACTTCTATTATCTTCCTGGAAATTATAATTTTTCATACAGACTTAGGGCATGTCGACACTACAGTCTTAAATTGACCTATGTTAGGTCAACTTATGGCCACCACAGTAATTACTGTGGTGGCTGATGTCCACACTACCCTCCTGTCAGTGGTGCACATCCTCCCTACTGGCTGAAGAGGAGCTGTGTGGAGGGCTGAGAGCAAGTTTTGGTTCAAGGCTTTGTTTAAGATGGCCCTTTTCACCCACTGTCTTCTTGCAAGATGGTGAATGACTTGTCTACACTGGCAAGTTTCTGTGCAGTAAAGCAGCTTTTTGCACTCAAACTGCAGACATGTGCATGCTGCCAAGCCACTTTGTGTACAGAAACTCCTCAGTTGCAGCACTGCAAAAAAACCACCTTGGCGAGAGTCGTAAGGCTATTTGTGCAGAGGCTCCAGCGCTCAATGCCAGGGTAGAAATTTCATTGCTTTCTGCGCTGTAATTGGCCTCTGGAGCTGTCCCATAATGCCTCAACTGACCACTCTGCTCATGGTTTTGAACTTGGCTGTCCTGGAGACATGCACCCCTCCCCTTTCAAAGCACCATTTCTGTCAGCCGTTGGGTGCCGTCCTGATCTGCTCCGAGACACAAAGCAAACCATTAATGTGGAATGCTTGTGCTGTTGAACACAGAGGCAGGTCTGTGTGTGTGTGTGAGAGAGAGGGAGAGAGAGAGCCCAGGGAGGAAGATGGGGGCTGATGTTGGGGTTTCCCCCTGCCTCAGGACTGGTTGCTTTCTGCCGCTCTCTGAACTTACAAGACAGTATGCTGACACACTCTGTCCTCCAAAACACACTGTCTCTCTCCCCCCTCCATATGCGCGCGCACACTCCTGTCACACACACTCTCCCCCCCCCCCCACCTTCAGTTGAAAGCAGCTGGCAATGTAGTAGGATGCCCATGGAACAATGGGATTGGGAAACGTGCGTCATGTGACGCTGTGCCTGCCCCATGAGGCATTGCAAACTCTTCCCAAAGCATCCTGTGGCCAGTTGCACAGTGGGATAGCTACCACAATGCACTGCTGTCTTTGCCATTGCAAGAGCTGCTAATGTGGATGCCCTCCAGCGTCACAAGGAGCACAGTGTGGACATGCCACAGCGGTTTAATTCCAGTGTTTTAATAAAAGTGGTATAACTTGTGGCTCAGAAACTTGCTAGTGTAGACATACCCTTAGTCAGGATCTCTCCCAGGGGCCTAAAGGTGCTGGTGCCTTTGTCATCTTAGGTGAAAGAGAGACAACTTGGGGTTCTTTGCCACTTTCTTTTATAGTCCAGTGAACCTTTGAAGTGGATTCCTTTGCGGGTTACCCTTCAAACTAAAGTTTATTCAAGCAGTAAAGACGGAGACATGGAGTCTGGTGGTGAAGGAGGCTTCATGTTCCTTTTATTTTCCCCACTTCTGTTTGCTGAAATTCAAACTGTTCTTTCTATTTCCTACCATCTCCTCCTCTTGCTGTTTCAAGGACCTGTTTGCTACTTATATGTAAATTGAGGTAAACATATTTTCCCTTGTTGAGGATAGGCTTGTTTATCAGCTTTTGCCTAGGCAGGGCTTTCTGATTTTGAACTTGTGCTAATAATGTCATACAGGGGGAATTCATAACTTTTCATATACTACTGCTACATATATTTCACCATGATATTGTTGACTGAGGTGTTAGTTTTCAAATGATACCTCACAAGGCATATTTCATACAAAGATTATTACAATAGTGTGTAGGCGATGAATACACTTCTGTTTGGTCCACACTAAGCAGAGAAAGCATTTTAAACTGGATTAGTCTGAATCCTTTATTCAAATGTCCAGGTAACAGGAATTTTTTTATAGTGTAGATGAAGATGTATGTGTAGTTGGTTCCACGGTGACTGACCGAAATCTAAAAATGTGCCGCCTTGCCTTCTGCTTTGCTAAATTCTTGGTGGCTCTGCTCCGCCAGCTGTGCTTTGTACTGCACTCTGGGAGGAGTTCACTCTTCGACGGTCACGCTTTTCCCAGCTGCTGTATTAGAATTGGTTATCATTTGTATTACAGTAGAAACTAGGAATGCCAGTTAAGGATTAGGCCCTCGTTGTGCTATGCAGTACAGAAAAGTAGCTAAGAGACAGTTTCTGCTCCAGAGATCTTACGTACTATTGGAACATTACCACCCTTGGGTGGTATTCACAAGGAAAGTGACATGCAAAGCCAATTTTCACTTTAAACATCCAGTGGGGAAAAATGAATCAGAGGACTTGGGGAGGAGTTAGAAACCTCAGCCAGAAGCTGAGAGACAGACACAGGTTGTAGTCCAAGTCCAGTGCTGGGGTACCATGACGAAATTGGGCTTGAGGGAAGTGCTAAGCTTATCTAAGGGTATGTCTACACAGTGCCAGCAGTTATAGCACTGCTCAGAGAGCACAGAAGGGAAAACGCTGTTGTGTGTTCACACTGTGAGCTGCCTGCGCAATAGTGTGTTCACACTTGCGGAACTTGCAGCGATACTTGGAGTGGTGCACTCTGGTCACCTCTTTCTCTTGTGCCAGTAAGAGTTGTAGGAAGGCGGAAGGGGTCGTGGGGCATCCTGGGTCCTCTCCCAATGCCCCGTGATGCATTGCTTCACATCCCAGCAATCCCTGTGCTTGCGTCTGCATTTGGCGCCATCTTTCAACGGTTTGTGTACTGCGTGCTCTGCCTCTTCAGTCTGCAGGAATGGATCCCAAACTGTTGACCAGTATGCTGCCCGATCTGACTAACACGTCTTGAGTGGCAGTGGTATTATTCCTTAAACTACAAAGACAAGAGGAGTGCGACATTGATCTCGCCACGTGTAGTAGCTACGACACGAGATTGCTTGTGGCATTCACGGAGGTGCTGACCACACTTTTGGGCTCTGGAAACAAGCACTGAGTGGTGGGATCACATCGTCATGCACGTCTGGGATGACGAGCAGTGGCTGCAGAACGTTTGGATGGTGAAAGCCACGTTAATGGAACTATGTGATGAGCTCGCCCCAGCCCTGAGGCGCAAGGACATGAGAATGAGAGCTGCCCTGCCAATGGAGAACCGTGTGGCGATGGCACTGTGGAAGCTGGCTACTCCAGACTGCTACTGATCAGTCGCTGACCAGTTCGGAGTGGGAAAGTCAACTGTTGGACTTGTGTTGATGGAAGCGTGCAGGGCCATCAATTGCATCCTGCTCCAAAAGACCGTGACTCTGGGAAACATGCGTGACGTTATGGATGGCTTTGCACAAATGGGCTTCCCTAACTGCGGAGGGGTGATAGATGGCATGCAAATGCCAATTCTGGCACCAGACCACCTAGCCACCCAGTATATTAATGGGAAGGGGTATTTCTCAATGGTTCTTCAGGCTCTTGAAGGTCACCATGGGTGTTTCACAGACGTTAACGCAGGCTGGTCCAGAGAGGTCCATGATGCATACATCTTTCGGAATACTGACCTGTTCAGGAAGCTGCAAGCAGGGACTTTCTTCACGGACCAGAAGATCACTGTAGGGGAAGTCAAAATGGCCGTTGTGATCCTGGGAGACCCCGCCTACCCCTTAATGCCGTGGCTTTGAAAGCCATACACAGGGCACTTTGACAGCAGTAAGGAGCAGTTCAACAACAGGCTGAGCAAGTGCAGAATGACTGTTGAGTGTGCTTTTGGCCGTTTAAAGGCCCACTGGCACTGCCTATATGGGAAGCTGGACCTGGACGATGTCAATATTCCTATGCGTATAACTGCGTGCTGTACGCTCCATAATATTTGTGAAGGGAAGGGTGAAAGCTTCACTCAGGGCTGGACTGCTGAGGCTCAGCGCCTGGAGGCTGAATTTGAACAGCCAGAGACCAGGGCTATTAGAGGGGTGCAGTGCCGAACCATAAGGATCAGGGATGCCTTGAGGCAGCAATTTGAAGCTGAAAGCCACTAATATTTGTTGCTGTGCTCGGGAGTGCAGTGCTTGTAATGGTAGGAGGTGATTGTAATTGGTGCAGACGAAGCAATATGAAGGTTTAAGATAGTTGTCTGATGCTTTGCAGGCTCTGTTTGCTTTCAATTAA
Organism: Lepidochelys olivacea; assembly: GCF_965140295.1. Classification (NCBI taxonomy): domain Eukaryota; kingdom Metazoa; phylum Chordata; order Testudines; family Cheloniidae; genus Lepidochelys; species Lepidochelys olivacea. Next base: position 175,613,587 of record NC_140413.1, on the reverse strand, counting down.
TAGAACAAAGATTTGCTTTCAAACCAACACAATTCTTTTATTAAAAAGCAACTGGAGGAGAGAGACAAACAAAAATACACATCCGTACCGAGGAGGTTGGGGGCGGGGAAGGTTCCAGGAGGAGGTGGGGGATGGTTAAAGATTTCTGTATGTCCAGGGGTCATATCCAACCTTCTCCTTTGGAGTACAGCGCAGCGGGTACTGGACTTCAGCAGGGCTAAATTACAGGGGGATGGGTGTTGAGTGCCGTGGGTACTGGGAGTCCACAGGGCTGGACTGTGACGGGGCAGGAGTGGAATGCTGCGGGTACAGACTGGAGCCAGGAGGCTGACAAGAGTGCGTTGGCGGTGTCTGGGGGGCGCAAGGGAGAGAGTTTTGCGACTGCAGCTGCAGGGGAGGGCGGGCGCGGAGCTGCTCTGTTTGCAGTGCTAGTAGCACCTGGAGTGTGTCTGGTTGGCGCTCCGTAACTTTTAAGAGCCGCTCCGTGGCTTCATTCTGGCGTGCCGCGTTCTCCTTTCGGTCCCTCTTCTCGCTGTCCCGCCACTCCTTCAATTCCTGCTTTTTGGCCGCGGAGTGCATCATAACCTCACGCAGAAAGTCCTCCTTAGTTCTTCATGGCTGCTTTCTAATTCTGCACAGCCATTCGGCCGGCGATAACAAAGAGGGAGGCTGGGCTCCCAAGGTCATCTCTGTGAAGCCAAAACGCAACCGTTTACAGAAGCAGTACTGTTTGCAACAGACTGACCACTGATTCAGTGATTTAAAGAACAGCCACTATTCACACACCTGTCACTAACTGGCTGATCCCAGGGAAGCACACATGAGCCGCAAGACCACCAAAATGGTGAGTAGCCCCAGGGGCAGGGTAAATCAGTGTTCCCGGACCCTACTGTACACTGGGCACATGGCTCTTGGTGAGAGCCAGCACTGTAGCGGGGGCCTGATAATCATTCCTGTCCTCACATTTTCCCCAGGCTGTGTTCATTATGGAAGATACCGCGCTGCTGAGGGTGAGCAGGGAATCAAGGGAGGGTCTTCTCCAAGCCTGCGGTTTCTGCCCTGGCCCCTATGCAACTCAGCTGTGTGCAACAATGGTTCCCCTGCCTCCCCCCCGCTCCCTCCAGTGACGGCAGAGTGGCGCGGGAAAGTTACCATTGATGGGGCAAGAAACAGCAGCTCTGCCAAAGAACCTGCAGCAGTGCATTGCCCAGTATCTCCATGAGAGTTTCCTGGAGATCTGAGGCAGATTCCAATAAAGTGAGGGAGTCGATCAGCACCCTGTTCCATCGCTCAGACTAGGCATATGGTGGTGTGTGCATCATACAGACACAAGCCTGGTTTCTGCAACCCTCCTGCCCCCAACAACTCGCTTCAGCAGTTCCCAAAATCAAATCCACTTACCATGGACCTCCTCTCTTGTTTGCGCTTTGCCAAGATCTGACAGCTGTGACTGGATAGCCTCCGCCGGGGTAGAGAAGAGCTCTTGGCTGCATGCGTCTCTGCCTCTGGGTCCCCCTCCACATCCTCATCCAAGATTTCCTCCTCCTGGCTCAGTCCAATCTCAACTGGCATTCGAGCCACCAAAGTATCCACAGTGGCCTTCGCAGTGGAGGTGGGGTTGTCACTGGGTATCGCGTCCAGCTGTTTGTAGAACCGGCAGCTTGTGGGCGCAGCACCGGAGTGGTGGTTTGCCTCCCATGCTTTGTGGTAGGTGTTACACAGCTCCTTCACTTTGACCCTGCACTGCAGTGTGTCCCTATCATGGCTCCTTTCTGTCATGCATCATGAAATCTGTCCGTAGGTATCATAATTCCTGTGGCTGGAGCGCAGCGGGGACTGGACAGCCTCCTCTCCCCAAATGCTGACGAGATCCAGCAGCTCGGCATTGCTGCAAGCGGGAGATCGCCTCGGGCGTGGAGCAAGCCTGGCCACCCGGAAAGATGTGCTAAGACCACTGCATGTGTCACTGAGCCAACAGGAAGGGGACCTCCAAAATTCCAAAGGACTTTACGGGGTGGGGATGACGGTTGGTCACCTGAGGGCAGGGCAGTAGAGTTCAAACCGATAATCAGAGAGGTGAGAACAGGCATTGTGGGACACCTCCCGGAGGCCAGTCACAGCGCTGTAATCCAGCAGGTGTTTACACTGGCACTGCAGCGCTATAGCCCCGGTGCAGAAAGCTGTGTGCCTCTCGTCAGGGTGGTTTTTTTAAAGTGCTACAACTGCGCAGTTTCTGCGCGCTAAGTGGCTTGGCAGTGTGTGCACCCCGGGAGTTACACTGCAGAAAGCTGCTTCACTGTGCAGAAACTTGCCAGTGTAGACAAGGCCTAAGACAATATGTGTGTGGGCCTTTTTTATTGTGTTAGCCTTTTTTCTCTCTTTGGTGTTGTTTTGAAGAAGCTGGCTGAAGTCGTGGTATTTTCATGCTGTTCACAGGCTCCTGAAGGGAAGTCTATATATAGCAGGGGCAAAACCCGTTGGACCTGCTGAGGAAGCATGGTTGGTAAATGGGGATGCTGTAACCTGGAGACCCAGTCTAAAAGTAGGGTGAACCATAGGAGTCGGACTTGAAAGAAGTGTAGGTGTGGGCCTGTCTCTTGAAAGGGGTGCCACGGAGAGACCGAGAGAGAGAGGTGAAAGGTTCAACTCACCCTGAACCATTACACTAAGATGTCCCGATTTTCAAGAAATTAACTTCACAAACTTTAATAATGTTCTTTCAATGTAGTTATTTTGCAGAAGCTACAAAATTGAAACAAAATATCTTTTCATATGTCTTTTGTAAAAACAATAAATATCTGATTCATGCAGGAGTCTGGCACAGTGACCTTTCAGCTTTAAAGATCAGAGGAAAGGGGAGAAAGAAGTGACTGCATGAAGGAGCAAGAGTATCAGAGAGAGAAAACCGCTAGCAGTGCAGCTTGTGGAGGACTGTAGAGTAACTTAGACAGCTAAAAGGTGAGTAGTGTCCTGTGTGTTCCGTGCAGATTTATAGCCTCCTTTAAGAGAGCAACATTCCCCCATTCACGTGAATGGGATTTCTGCCTTAAGAAATGATCTATTATTGACAAATGTTTTCTGCAGTGGGAACCAGTTCTGAGTGCAATTTAACTGCTGGTGCTGGTTGACGTAGGGCTCAGTCATGTCTTCTGCAATGGTGCTGGAAAATGGTTTTGTCCTATCAACACTAGCAGTCTAGTACCAGTTCATGGGGGAAAGCTACTGAAAGCTATTGTTGGTAATAGGTCAAGTTCATAGTGTCTGGGTGGGGTTGATTTAAAGGGCTATGTTTGCAAAGGGACACAGTTACCTGGTTCACGTGTGAAAATGTGTGGTTTTCAGGGCACTTACCCTGCTTTGGAAAAACTGCCCAAACACCAAGGAACAAATTGATTTTGGGCGGGGCGGGGGCGGGGCTGCTATGCTCCTGACATGGTATCTGAGACCTTTAATGCAGGAAGGTGCTGTCTTATAATTCTGAGATACAAACTCCACCTGTCTGCTTACAAAGATACGGAACAATCAGTTTAAAAAAAATCTGACCAATCCAAGCACATTTGTTGCGGAGTTGTACCCACTGCTTGCAGAACAGAAACACAGAGACAACTTCAATGTCCTGTTGTTGGCAGGGATAGATATAACATGTTGATAGGTAAAGCCATGTAAAAAGTAAGACCTAGTCATCCTAGAGGGCAAAAGCCAGTTTTAAGAGCCCATTCAATTAGCAGGACATCTAGATGTTAAGAAGGGCGATTCAGATTCACGTTACCACTGGTCTGTGCACATGTAAGGCTGACAACTTCAAAAGCCATGGGGGAATAATGGGTAACTTAGCCATTTCCCTGGGAATGCAAGGAGTGGATCCTGCAGAGGGGTTTCCCAAGCCACCAGAGATGAGCTAATCAAAGTGCTTAACTGATGGTCAAGGCTCAATCCTCTGTGATGTCATAAGAGAGGATATTTGAACCCAAACACAGCTGAACAGAGGAGAGGGAAGAGTTATGTGGAGGCTTGCCAGATTTTCTTACAGAAATTGTATATAGGCAATTCTCTGTAAGTACATGATTTCAGGATCTTATCTACTATTAATTCAATAACATCTTGAAAAGAATTGTTCTTGCTTTGGTAATTGTTTTATACAATATATTTGCAAACAGTTACTTTTTAAACATTGTTTTTATTTGTGGTATCCAAATTCAAAGACGGGATGCAACTTGTCTCTGAGGGAAGTGTGTGTACGTCTAACAACTCACCATTGTTGTATGGAATATATGTAGCTGTGTGTCTCTGAAAATTAACCCACATTCTTGGAATTTAAACCTAGTTTCTGGGTTGATCAGAGAGGGTGTTTGTAATCCAGGGCCTGTGGGCTAATTATTTGGAATTGCTGTCTATGTACACGTTGGATTTGGGGAAGTCTGGCATGTCTTGTTGTTAACATGCCATAAGGTTGGTGAAATGACATCCATTTTGTTAGGGCTGGTCCACACACAAGCTTGCACTGAAACAACAAATCAGTTTTCATTCACGCGTTATAACAAAAGTGTGGATTAAAACAGGCTGTTGTTTTGGTGCAAGTTTGTGGATCATTTTATTTCGGAATAGAAGTATCTTATTTTGACTTAAATTGGTTAAAAAAAATGGCATAGGTTTGTGTCTAAATTGACTGCATTGGCTGTATGTAATTTTCCCCACAGCAAAGTGTTGTGGGATTATATTGATTTGATGCTGTGGTCTAAGTTCTTTAACATATAGGAGTATATTCTGATCATATTACATGCAGACTTGTGTGCCAATTTCCCACACTGGGAAAGGAGAATGTACTCCATAGGGTACAATTCTGATAAGCTAGATGAGAGAGAATATTTTTATAATTGATTGTTGTTGGTTTTCCCCCCGACCTCTCTTCCTTTCAGATGACAACTCTACCAAGGATTGCAAAATCTAAAGCAAAACCACTGATATCAGAAGAAGATGATGAGTTACCCTCCTTTCTTAAATCGTAAGATTAATTTTCCATTCAAATTTTTTGGTCTACAGAACATATTTTTTACAATCCTGTTTGGTTTCAGTAATGCATATTGTTGCATATAATTTGCTTCAAGTATGAGGTTGGGAGCTCATTCTGGTGCAGTATAAGTGAGACAGAGGGTGTTCTCAAGATCCCTGGTCAGAGAAGATAAAGGATTAATATAAAAAAGGGATTAATTTACAAAACACCCCTTCCCCCACCTGCATATTTAACACACACGATGAAAATAACAAATGTCAAAATGTGTGTGTTAGGTCTTATCTACACTTGCAAGTTAAAGTGCGTTAAATCAGCCCCAGGCACCCTAACTCCTGAGGTGTCCACACTGGCAAGGCACTTAGAGCGCCTGGACTCTGTGGCTGGAGCGCTGCTGGTAATCCATCTCCACGAGAAGCATAGGGCTTGCTGCACCCTGGCTGGAGCGCTGAGGTGTCAGTGTACATGATATGTTGCATTACTGCACTGTGATTAGCCTCCAGAACCGTCCTATAATCCTTTGAAGTCAAGGGGCCCCACTCTCGTCATGGTTTTGAACTCGGCTACAGGCATGCTAATATCCCTTTCAAAGCTCCATTTCTGACAGCCGGCATACTTATCTGCTCTGGGACACAAAGCAAACCGTTACTGTGGAATGCTCCTGCTGCAGAGGCAGGGGGTGTGTGTGTGTGTGAGTGAGAGAGAGAGAGGTGGAGGGTGGGAGCTGATGTTGGGGTTTCCCCCTTTCCCCTGCCGCTGTCTGAACTTACAAGACAGCATGCTGACACACACTCTGCCCCCCAAAACATACTGTCTCTCCCCCCACATATACACAACACACTCACTGTCACACTCCATCGTGCCATTTGAAAAGCAGCTGGCAATCTAGTACTGTAGGATTCTAGTACTCTAGAACAATGGGATTGGGAAACGCATCATCTGATGCTGGGCCTGCCCCATTAGGCATTGCAAACCCTTTCCAAAGCATGCAGCAGCCACTTGCACATTGGGATAGCTACCACAATGCACTGCTCTCTCTGGCCTTGCAAGAGCTACTAATGTGGTCACGCTACTGCGCTTGCAGCTGACAGTGTGAATACACGGCAGCGCTTTCCCTGCTGCTATCTCCGAGGGCTGGTTTAACTCCCAGCGTTCTACATCTGCAAGTGTAGCCAAGCCCTTAGACTAAAGACTAACTACTAAAGTCCCCAAAACAAAACCAACCATGTACAAACCCTTGTGTACCACTTTAGCAACGCCAGAGGTCTGCCTGGAGTAGCTCTAGATCCTGCACTTCGCTCCGGCCACTAACTGCAGTAGGATAAAAGGCTTTACTTATAGGCTCTGCATCCCCTCCTGCTCATCTTCCCTGGCCATTTCCCTTTACTTCAGAAAACAGCTCCATCTACACTTAAAACTTGTACTGAAAAAAATCACCCTCCATAGCGACATAGTTATGCTGACAACAACCCCATTGTAATGCAGCTGTGTTAACAAAAGAGTGCTGCTGTTGGTGTAGTTAATGTTTGGGGAGGTGGTGTTCCCACACTGGTCTGTGCTTAGGGGACTGTATCCGTCTAGGCTCTGTAGAATAGATATAGCCTTACAGATGTTTTTCCTCTTGCAATGTTTACTTTTGTTTCAGCTCCTCTGAATCAGAGGAGGAAGAGGAGGAGTGGGAACCAAAAAGCAAAGTGGCAAGTAAACGTAGGCTGCCAAAAAAACCTGAGTCAAAACCTAAAAAGGCTGCTGCTCCACGGTCAACTGTGGTTAGGAAAAGGACCAGGAAGACAGCAGTAAAAGAGGAGCCGGTAGGTATCTGTAAGCAGGACACACAAAACTACTAAAGCTGTCAAATGCAATGGCCAAAACTTTCCTACTGAGAGTTGTAGGTGCTCAACACCTCTGAGAATTAGGCCATATATCTCTTTATAGCCATGAGGTTTTATATATGAATAAAAAAACAAAAACCCCTATCTACCTCGTCCCCTCCTTTAGAGGAAATGAAACAGTACTGAAATGTCATTTTGTTGTACTGAGTTTGCATTCTCTTCCAGCTTTTCCCAACTCTGGTGCTCCAGGTAAATTCTTAGCAGAACGGAAAGGATAGAAATGCTGTACGTGTTATATTACCATGAGTTAGTGTTGGTTCCATAGTGCAGCTGGCAGAATATTTTTCAGTAAATCTTTACCCAGCAGCAGTGAAGCCAGTTCCGTTTGAAGACCTAATGAATATGTTTGAATGACTTTCCTTGTGTCTTTCATCAAATATTTGATGCTAAAATATAAGAGTAGGGCCACGAAATGCTCAAGATTAGAAAAAATTGCAGGGAGGATATTCATCACGAGGGAAGCGACTCTGTTTGTAACTTACCCTAATGTGCTTAGGTATTCCAGGGTGCATGTCCTATGTATAAGATCCCCCTGTGTTTGACGCTCCCTTTCTTACTGTGTTTGCCAGCCTTTGAGAAGTCCATTCCTGGATCCCAAAGAAGAACTTTGATGGAAAAACTGGGGCACAAACCAGTTGTGACTTGCCCAAGGCTTCTCAACAGCTTAGTGTAAGGGATGGAATTGGAACTCAGGGGGTGCTTTCTAGTTCCAAGCTCAGTCTGTTAGAGCACTTAATTATATATACACAATGTAGGCAGTGAAACCCGTGGCCTACATTCTCTCCATAGGTAACCCTCTGTTTTAAGAGAGCAGTTTAAAAATAATTCCAAGATTTCTAGAGTTACTTTGATCTTCAAAGCCCATCTCTACTAGGCTGCAGTTTTTGTTATCTTTTTGCTGGTCCTTTGAAGGTGTGCTTAAGACAAGGTGCACTGAATTAGGGGCCTGATTTTAAAATGCTGAACACCAACTGTGAGGCTCTGAGCACCTCTCAGTATAGGGCCATAACTTGGGGAAATGATGTCTACCATCAAGTTCTCCATGTGACAACTCTTACATTAAAGCTGTTATGTTTTTATTGGATTAATTCATGATATTCAGTGTTTAATTTACTTTGATGGTTTATTTGGCAGAATGTATCTTTGCCTATTGCTGCTGATGAAGACAGTAAAGATGGACTGAAACTTTTACATCCTAAAGAAGAGACAGACCCCAAACCAAAAACTAGAACTAAAAAGCCAAAAATGCCTCAGGGAACAAAAATAAATGTTATTCAAGGAAAGATGGATAACCTAGATAGTGATGAAATACCCTCAACAAGTGCGCCTTTGATGGAAAATGAAGTAAAGCAGGAGAAATATGAAGAAGATTTTACATTTGATGAACCCCCTTTAAAAAGGATAAAATTGACAACACTTCCTCAAGGAAAACCAGTAAAACATCCTGGAAGCACCAAGCACCAAGAGGAATTAGAAATGAACTGGGACATTGTGCAGGTATGACATCTCTTCCATTTCTTTATAGCAGTCCACTAAAACTATACTGTAGTGTACAGAAATAGGACTAACTTGGGCTGTGGTACACAGTCGTGATTCCTATTGACTTCAATAAGAGCTGTTGACACATTCCAGGAAGTAGCATGGGACTCTTAAATAAATAGTGCTTGAGTTACTTTATTTACTAGTTTGTTCTTAGATTAAACATAGGCCATGACAAGCTACACAGATGAAAGTTATAGTTCACTATAAAATGCCTCTGAATAACCAGTTTTACAAATTTCCATTCAGATGTCATTCTGACATTTGTCACTTGTAGACAAACTTTGAATTAAAGATTATGTAGCGATTTACAGAACAATCTCACTTTCTTCCTCTTTATCTCCATTAGAGCTTGAGGGAGTTGCAATTCAAAGACTGTAGCACCCTGCAGCTATGGAAATCTTGAAAATTTAGGATTTTTTTGTTTGCAGACTTTATAGTAATTTCTCAAATGTAAGTTTTAAGTATGATAAATCATGGCCCATTTGTTTTGGAGATAGACTTCAGCATATATATCAGCCAGAATGGAACCTTCATCCAGATAGACTTAAAACAATAATGTCAAATAGTGTGAGAACATCTTCATGCATCTCAGTATAATATTAACTTTGAAGCCTAATCATGACCATTTAAATGCAGGTGTTGAGGAAATAGCCAGTTAATGCCCTCGTTCTACGAGGTTGTATGTAGCTATGGAACACTGGGACATGATTGGAATAGAGCAGCACATTTTAGCGTACTCATGCTACTGTACTGTACAGCTTGCTACTACATTAAAAATATTAGAATAGATTATCAAAATTCTCTCCCTGACTTTCTTGAAATTCTGCTGACTTCTAAAGGGAAGAAATTCCTGTAAATATTGTGGGCAAACTCCTTGAAGTTCTCCCATGTTCTTGTTTATTACCTAAGCCTGTGTGTGCATTATGCTGTTGGTTATAAACTAGGTACTCAGTAAGGTACAGAAGATATTTTATGTAGCTTCAAATGTGATTTGTATTATCACAGGTGAGCATGTGTGTGTTTGTATAGTCATATAGAGTAAAATTTTCAGAGGCTTCTAAGTCACTTGGGGCGTTGTCTACACATACAAGTTGTGCCACTTTAACTATCCAAGGACAGTTAAAGTGATGCAAACTACTGTAGGGTAGATGCAGTTATACTGGCATAAAGGGCACTTATCCCAGAAGAGCTTATTCCCATATACTGACTCTAGGGATTGTACTGGTATAACTATATCAATAGAAAAAAGAAAAGGAGTACTTTTGGCACCTTAGAGACTAACAAATTTATTTGAGCATAAGCTTTTGTGAGCTACAGCTCACTTCATCGGATGCATGCAGTGGAAAATACAGTGGGGCAATTTTATATACACAGAGAACATCAAACAATGGGTGTTACCATACACACTGTAACAAGAGTGATCAGGTAAGGTGAGCTATTACCAGCAGGAAAGGAAAAAAACCTTTTGTAGTGATGATCAAGGTGGGCCATTTCCAGCTGTTGACAAGAACGCGTGAGGAACAGTATGGGGGGGAAATAAACATGGGGAAATAGTTTTACTTTGTGTAATGACCCATCCACTCCCAGTCTTTATTCAAGCCTAAATTAATGGTGTCCAGTTCGCAAATTAATTCCAATTCAGCAGTCCAATCAGACGTCAAGAATTATAACATTCAAAAACTGATCGGAGAACACTTCAATCTCTCTGGTCACTCGATTATAGATCTAAAAGTGGCAATTCTTCAACAAAAAAACTTCAAAAACAGACTCCAATGAGAGACTGCTGAATTGGAATTAATTTGTAAACTGGATATAATTAACTTAGGCTTGAATAAAGACTGGGAGTGGATGGGTCATTACACAAAGTAAAACTATTTCCCCATGTTTGTTTTTCCCCACTACTGTTCCTCACACATTCTTGTCAACTGCTGGAAATGGCCCACCTTGATTATCACTACAAAACGTTTTTTATTTTTTTTTTTAATTTTCTCTCCTGCTGGTAATAGCTCACCTTACCTGATCACTCTCTTTACAGTGTGTATGGTAACACCCATTGTTTCATGTTCTCTTTGTATATAAAATCGCCCCACTGTATTTTCCACTGCATGCATCCGATGAAGTGAGCTGTAGCTCACAAAAGCTTATGCTCAAATAAATTTGTTAGTCTCTAAGGTGCCACAAGTCCTCCTTTTCTTTTTGCAGATACAGATTAACATGGCTGCTACTCTGAAATATATCAATAGAAAAATCTACCCTTCACTGAATTATATCAGTATATCAGTACAAAATCTGTGTGTAGATCAGGCCTTAGGATACTTGGAAAATTCTGCTTGTATTTAATTATTGAGACTTCAGTAAAATGAGCTTGATGGCATCATCTTGGTTCCCAGTGGACAAAGTCTGCAATTTTTTTTTTTAAATATAGGGTTCTACAATGCCAGTTTTTTTTTTTTTTTCCAAAACAACCTACTGCAGCTATTTTTAATATTTGGGTGGTTTTTTTGTGGTGATTATTCTGTTAGAAAATTGGCCTAATATTGAAAATTGCATATTTTGGTTAGGATTGATGGCGTTCTCACCTCAGTTCAGTTTTAGTGCCCTGGAGACTGAAGTCTTCTGTTTATCCACAGAGCAGCTATACACTGACAGAGGGAGTATAATCTTCACCATACCACTGTATCAATGTACCTTAGCCACCCACATGGCTGAGGATATTCCAGGGTACATTCAGCCCTTGGTTTCTACTAAGACTGATAGCAAAGGTGCCTATAATATGATTATGGTTTTTGCGATATTGACCCTTGCATGTAAGGAAAGAGCCTGAGATTATCAAAGTCACATCATACATGGAGCAGTCTTTAATAATGACTTTCTGGTCACCACTGATCTAGTATAACAGGATTGTGGCCACCCGGTGCTTCATGTTTATCCTATCCCCCTTGTGTCCCCCCCACAGTGGCCACTTTTTCATGATCATTATATGCCAGAACTCATTCTTTTGTCTTAAGTACAAATTCAAGTACCTGTAGCAGTATTATAGTATATGACACATGCTTTTGCAAGCCTGGCATTCCATCCAGCAGAGGGCAGTGTTGTGCACAAACAGCACTCTATCCTGGCTGGATATGAAACCAAAGTGAAGATACTAAGCCAATTTACCAGCTTTAAAAATAGTTATTTGTTTTCTTGTGGCAGGTCCTGTCAGAAAGAACAAATATTGAACCATGGGTATGTGCAAACATAATTTGCCTTTTCCGTGATGAAAACACAATTCCATTCATTGCCCGGTATCGAAAAGAACTTGTCAATAATCTGGAAGCTGACGCCTTGCGAGAAGTACAGCAAACACTGGAAGAACTACGGTAAGTAATCTAGTGGGGGGAGTGTGGGTGTGTGTGAGGGAAAGGAGTTAAACGATGACCTGCTGCCAGGTCTGTGTTCCTTGTGTGCTTGGTTACAATTTGGAACTCTGCGTGTATGATGTCTAAAAGAGCAATAGTATAATTCCCAGTAGGATATGTTGTGAAGGTGGTGAGTATGCATCCGTAATGCAAGGGGGGGAAATCCCGACTAGAATGTTCCCATTTAAAAGAAAGAACACAAAGTTCTTAAAGCCAAAATACTCAAAGTTAAAGACAGGGGTATACTTGATGCTCCCCTGCCTTTCACTTTGTTTCAGAAGGAAAAAAAAGAGAGTTAGGTTACTGATTGCTCAGTGAGTTATTTTAAATATGTTTTTTTACCCCTGAAGTATGTAGCCCTGAATCAGAAATAAGCTCCACCCCTTGTGTTGTCATCTGAACATCTGGAAAAGAAGCCTTGGGCTCTTTTTTGGTAGCAGCAGGTGTCCGTCCAGCAGCCCCTCATGTAGGGTCAGGCGAGTAGCACATGGGACCTTAGAGTTCATAGAGGGCATGGAAGGCAGCCCCAAAATATTACAGGCCAGGAGCCAGTAACACATACCGGCACTTAGCAGAGATGGAGGAAGTGAGTGCAAGGAGCAAGCTGCTATATTTATAAGTAGGCAAGGAGGACAGGGAGTCACTCCCCTTCTTCCCCCAGTGCACATGCACACAGTCTGTCTGGGCCTGTGGAGACACAACAACCCTCTCCAAATAATACAGTAGGGGAGTGGGGAGCACTTATTTGGTCAAGCAGAGAAAGCTGCTGCTGAAGCAGCCCACAGCTCTCTGTTAGTTCAGACTCCACCATAGAGGCACTCGGGGCTGCCATAGTTCCTACTTGATGCAGTGGTTAGCGTGTCTTTTGAAAATATGTTTGATGTGCTCTAGGTGGGCAAGGAACAGACGTAATGGTTCTATGTGCTGAGATTTCCCCCTTCCAGGCCTGGCTGTTGTTGGAGTAGGGGATCCCCCCAGATAGGTGAGAATGCCTGGGACAGGAAAGGGGGTTCAGGGAGGGCACGCAGTATTATGTGTGCCATTGTCCTCCACTGTCAGACCAACTCAAGTGTTTTGTAATGATTTCACTTCCTAGTGGCTGCTGGACCGTAAGACGTCCCTAATACTCTCTGCTACTGTAGAGATGGATCCTGAGAGGTGCTGAGCATCTGCAGCTCCTGTTGACTTGAGCAAGAGTTCCAGGTGCTCATCACCCTGGGATTTAGCTCCCAGGTAGTTAATAGAAATTCTTATTTAGATGAAGTGTCAGAGTTGCTGCACTTGGATCACAAGGTGGCAGTGTTACAAGGAACATCAAAGCATAAAATACTTAGCTTGACACCCTTTGCTTGGTTTCTAGATCCTCCCCCCAACTATTGCAAGCTTTGTTGATTGTTGAACAAATATTAAAATGGGAGCGAAATTATTAGGATTTCTACAACGTTAGTCAGAGTGGGTTCCTTGAGGCTGATATAAGGTGTAGTCTTCCATGGCTTCTGAGGCCAAACACACTGCCTCAACAACATGCTGTCATGAGATCCAGTGGGTTGGACCACATTTAGTGATAATCTTTTTCATCTGATTTGAAATGTGATTATTTATTAACATAAATCCCATGTATTGTAGTACTGTTGCAAAGAAGACACATGTAACAATACAGAAGATAAAGAAAGAAGGAAAGCTATCGGGAAGTCTATTAACAGCCTTATTAAACTGCAAAACTTTGGATGAATTGGACCATGTGGTTAGTGTCTCTTTTTTTAAATATGTTCGTAAAATTTTATCTTGCACAATTAAAGAAGAGGTATTGAAAAACTGTAGCTCTGACTAGTGCTGTGAGAATAACTGATTTGTGGTTCACTGGCCATTCTGAAAAATGGGGAAAGAATAGTTTAGGATTGAACAAAACATTTTGTTTATTTTTTTGAGCTTTTTTGTGTTTTGTAAATAAACTGAAGTATATTTTGAAATAAAAAGTCATTTTGAATCAAAAAATTGAAACCTTTCATTTAGAGGAGGTCAAGACAAAATGTTTTGCTTTTGGGGGGTATTTTTGACTGAAACAATTTGGTGAATTTGACACACATTTACAAATGTTCCGGTTGACCCAAAATATGTTGCCTAGCTTAGATTTGGCAGAAATGTTGATCTCTGCCTTTTTAAATAACAATACATTTTACAACTATTCTTTTCCCTCCCCAGTCTGCACCATATAAAACTGGAAGTAAAGGCACCAAAGCTCAAAGGGCCAAACAACTGGGATTAGAACCTGCGGCCATATCTCTCATTGAAAACCCAGTAGAACTCAGTCTGTTTTCTTACATTAAGCCTAATGTCAAAGGTAAGTACTCAGTTCCTGTATGCAGTAATGGGAATTAGAACATACCTTAAATAAAGAACAGCTTTATTTATGAGTTGTCCTTATACTATTGAAAGTTAGTATGAGAATATCTTACATTGCTTAGAGACTTCAGCGATAGATGCAATAGAAAAAGCCAAGTTGAAAATCAGTCATCTGTTGTCTAAAAAAATGAGCACCTGTTACAGGGACTGTGGCATGAGGAAATATAGGGTGAATTTCATTGCAGCACAGAGGGCCTGTCTAAGGTTCCAACCCCACTTAAACCCTTGCCAGTGTTATAAAGGATCTTGTGCAGGAATCTGCACTGAGGCAAATTTCATCCACCAAGGCACATCCTAAAAATGTCTGTTTTGGTGATTGGGAGTGAGTGGGAACCCTTTAAGTGCTGGGTGGATATTGATGGTGCTGGAGAGAAGGCAGTCTGGTATCGGAATGGGTGCTCTAACTACTACTTGTGTCACATTTATATTCTGCAGAATTGATTCTGTCTTTGAAAATGCGATTATTTGTAGTGAACAGTTTGACAATAAACCACCAGGATTGTTAGTGACTGTTCTATGGTGTATGCGCATCTTCTTTTCCATGTCACCTTTTTTACCATGCATATGCTGAAACTGCTTGTTGATACTGACTCTTACTCATCCCACATTATAAACAGCAATCAAAATATAAAGATTAACTAAAATGGTAAAGTTAAATTGGTCCAAATTTAGTATTGTGAATCTATTGGCAAAGTTTCTGATTGATTAAATGTCACATTTTAGAGTGCTGCAATATTTCGTAAAGCAAGATGTTGCAAGCATTGCTGTGTGCTGTACTGCCGGATAACTGATTGTGCTGGGAGAGTGGCAGTGCCGAAGGGAAGTGTTTGTAATGAAAGCGGGGATGAATTATCAGGAGTACCAATGGTTGCATTCAAAAGGGACTGTCACTTATTGGAGTAGCATGAATCATTGTCATTTTTCACATTTGGAATGAACAAACCTTTTTTCAATATTCTGCTAGAAATAGAGAATCGGAGCTTGCATTTATATTATGCCTTTCATCCTAAAGGACCATGAGGCATTTTACAAACGACATACAGATATGAATCGGGTATCAGGGGTGACAGCCAGGTTGACAGCCTGCATGCAGTATGAGAGGAGAATAAATTGTGTTTGATCTCATGGGACTGAGCTCCTAGTCATGCAAAAAAGGTCCCAGGCGACTCTGGCTTATGGCTTTTAATTTCTCAGTTGGTATTTTTAGAATATTCCTAATAATATGTTATCTATTAAAAAAAGAACAAACTCTGAATTAAAAATATGTTGTTTAGGTTGCAAAGTCGAGCATTCAAAATTATGAAATGCCAGAATTTAGGCTGTCTGCAGTCTTCATTCTGCTCTTTTGTGCATATGTGTTCTAATATAATTGTGAAGTACATGATCACATACAATTTTTAACACAGGACTCCTTCCTCCAGCAGGGCTCAGGCTAGATGGGGCTCACTCAGCGGATAGCTCTTCAATATTTCTCTTACCCTCATCATCCAATGTGCAGATGTATCCTTCATTTACTGCACCCCATCCAAATTCTGCAGTGGATACGGAATTATTCATTTCCTCACATGCTTTTCTATGGTGCCAGTCACTGTAGTGTCTGAGCACCTCACAAACATGAATGAATGTTTAATAGGAAAGATTTGCATCCTTTTTTTGTAAATGGGAAACTGACACACAGAGATTAAGGGCAAAGTTTACCACTATTTTGATTTGCTCAATAACTTGCTGCTTGTTCTGTTAATTTAGATAGAATAAAAGAACCCAAAGAGTAAAAGGTGTTAACATGACACTGAAACTGTCCAACATTAAACAGTTTTAAACAAGATTTGGCATTTTGTATACAGAAACCTTAGCATGCTTATTACCATGGTCAACGCACCATTAAGAATTCTTTTAACCTTTTATTAAAGATGCAGAAAAAGAAGGAAAAATGATTAAACCACTTTACATTTAAAGGAACTCCTCCCACGCCTACCCGCCCTTGTTTGTCTTCTCAATGGTAATAACTGTGCTTTTGGAAAGGAGAGAAGAAGTTAGTTGAGGTGGGCTGGAGCTATCGGTGGTGGTGGTGGTGTTGCTGAAGTCCAGTTCTGTTGTCTAGAAAACAAGACAAACACATACACAAGGGAAAAGAAGAGAACAGCAAAGATTAAAAAATGCAGCTTCTGTCTTGGTGTTGACGTTCACTTGCAACCTCGCTGCTGAAAAACACAGGCACAGCACATGGTCTTTTCAGTCACTCTGCAACCTGGTAAACTTGTATTAGCATTAGGCTGTTTAGGGCATTGCATTTAGCTGCCTTTCTGGTCATAGGCTTACAGCAGTGTTGCAAAATATACAGTCTTGGCCAGCTAATTCAGACTTCTATTAGAAGGCAAAGGAGAGGGAGAGGGCAAAAGTGTATGATATGTTGGGGAAGAGTCAACACAGCTTTTGTAAAGGGAAGTCATGACTCACCAATCTACTAGAATTCTTTGAGTGAGTCAGCGAACATGTGGACAAGAGTGATCCAGTGGATCTAATGTACTTGGACTTTCAGAAAGCCTTTGACAAAATCTTTCCTTGAAGACTCCTAAACAAACTAAGCTGTCAAAGGAGAAGAGGGAAGGACCTCTCGTGGATCAGTAACTAGTTAAAAGACAGGAATCAAAGGTTAGGAATAAATGGTCAGTTTTCAGAATGGAGAGAGGTAAATAGCAGTGTCCCTCTGGTATCTGTACTGAAACCAGTACATAATCATAAATGATCTGAAAAAAGGGTTAAAGAGTGAGGTGGCAAAATTTGCAGATGTTACAAAATTACTCAAGATGTCCAAAGCAGATTACAAAGAGTTAGAAAGGGCTCTCCCAAAACTAGGTGACTGAATAACAAAATGGCAAATGAAATTCAGTGTTGCCCATTGGAAAACATAATCCCAGCCATGCATGCAAAATGATGTTACCATTCAAGAAAGAGATCTTGAGTCCTCGTGGATAGTTCTCTGAAAACATCCACCCAATGTGCAGTGGCAGTCAAAAAAGCTAACAGAATATTAGGAACAATTAGGAAAGGTATAGATAATAAAACAGGAAATATCATAATGCAACTATATAAATCCATGGTACACCAACACATTGAATACTGCATGCTGTTCTGGTCACTCCATCTCGAAAAAGATATATTAGAAATGGAAAAGGTACAGGGAACCTTAGACCTTAGACCTCCATCCCGTGCTTTGCTGCACATTGGGCTACCCACATTTGTGATCCTTGCCTGTAAATTGTCCTTCTCTCCAAATCTTCCCATTTCATGTTGAGGGGCTTGATGTTGTTCAGAGCTATTTGTTTCCATGTTATTCGCGGTCTTCCTCTCTTCTTGCATTTTCTGGCTTCCATTCAAGGGCAGTATTTGGTAAGCGTTCTTTTTCCATTCTCAGCACATTCTTTCTTTTTAAGCGCTTTAACTTCAATTTGATGTTTGCTTTCAGTGAATAGTGATCACTCCCTATATCTGCTCCTCTGAATACTCTTGTGTCTAACACTGATATAGTCAATCTCATTTTGTGTTTGGCCATCTGGTGAAATCCATGTTTTTTTGTGTATGTTTTTATGTTGGAAGAAAGAATTGCAGATGCTAAGATTGTTTTCGGCACAAAATTCAAGAAGTCTTGTGCCATTGTCTGTGGGCCGATGACTATTTCCCAACCTCGTCTTTCATTTCTGATCTGGACATTAAAATCTCCCATAAACAGGACAAGATCATGGTCTGGTATTTCTTTCATTACATTGTTCAATTCTGTATATAATCTCTTTGTCCTCTTCAGCTGCATCATTTGTTGGAGCATATGCCTGGACTATGGTGAGCTTGATGTGCAGAGAGTGGACTCTAGCTGCCAGTAGCTTATCTGATATTGGCTGCCAATTCACATGTGATTTCTTTGCAGAGCTATTCATGATGATTCCTACACCTCTCTTATGTTTGGTTCCACCTGAATATAACATTGTTTTTTCTCCAGATGTTATCATACCTTGATCTTTTTCTCTAACTTTATGAAGTCCTAGGATGTCAATTTTATATTGATCCATTTCTTTGATTACATGTGCTAATTTTCCTGCACTATTTAGAGTTCGTACAGTCCAGGTAGCTATGGATGTACTCTTTTTGGCCATCAGAATTTGGACCATCGAGTGGGTGACTTCCTGATGGACTTGATCACTCACTGTCATGTGCGCATCTGAATGCTTTCCATCCTCCTCAGGCCATGATTTTTGTTTTATGTGAGTAGTTTCTGTAGCTAGACCTTTTTCTTTTTTTTTTAATGGTGAGTGGAAGCCACCACATCAACCAACACTCCTCCTTTTTGATCTGGGCTTGGGACTGGCATTGATGGAGTTGGTACAGGGAAGGGCAACAAAAATGATTAAGGGTATGGAACAACTTAATGCGTGAGGAAAGATTAAAGAGATGGGGACTATTCAGCTTGGAAAAGAGGAAATTAAGGGGCGATATGATGGAGATCTAGCAAATCATGAATGGTGTGGAGAAAGAGAATAAGGAAGTGTTATATACTCCTTCACATAGAACACAAAGAACTAGGAGTTACCCAATGAAATTAATAGGCAGCATGTTTAAAACAAACAAAAGGAAGTATTTCTTCACACAATGCACAGTCAACCTGTGGAACTCATTACCAGGGGATGTTGTGAAGGCCAAAACTATAACTGGGTTCAAAAAGAATTAGATAAGTTCATGGAGGATAGGTCCATCAATGACTCTTGTAGCCAAGATGGTCAGGGATGCAACCCCATTCTCTGGTGTCTGAAAGCCTCTGACTACAGATGCTTGGACTGGATGACAGGGGATGGATCACTTGATTGCCCTGTTCTGTTCATTGCCTTTGAAGCATGTGGCATTGGCCACTGTTGGAAGACAGGATATTGGCTAGATGGACCATTGGTCTGATCCAGTATGTCCATTCTTATGTTCTTGTGGATGGGAAGGAGAAGAAATAAGGTAGGGAAGGAAATTAACGGATTTGGTGGTGAGGGACGAGAGGTTTCCCTTCCCAGGTGATGGTTGGGATTTAGCAGAAGCCAGTGGAGGTGGCAATGTCATCAGGGTTTCTCCCTCTGGTCCAGTCTGATCAGAATATGCCTTCGGATCGGGATGAAGAAGGTACGGAGTCCCAGAAGACAGTGGGGTGGCAACCATGATGGTGAAGCATGCTCCTTCCACTTTTTCAGTCAGCCAGCATCACAGTAGCCTCCTTCCTTGTTGTCTGTCTTTTATTATGTATCCCTGTCAAGGTTCCTCCCCCACTCTGAACTCTAGGGTACAGATGTGGGGACCTGCATAAAAAACCTCCTAAGCTTATCTTTACCAGCTTAGGTCAAAACTTCCCCAAGGTACAAAATATTCCACCCGTTGTCCTTGGACCGGCCGCTACCACCTCCAAACTAATACTGGTTACTGGGGAAGAGCTGTTTGGATGCGTCCTTCCCCCCAAAATACTTCCCAAAACCTTGCACCCCACTTCCTGGACAAGGTTTGGTAAAAAGCCTCACCAATTTGCCTAGGTGACTACAGACCCAGACCCTTGGATCTTAAGAACAATGAACAATCCTCCCAACACTTGCACCCCCCCTTTCCTGGGAAATGTTGGATAAAAAGCCTCACCAATTTGCATAGGTGACCACAGACCCAACCCTTGGATCTGAGAACAATGAAAAAGCATTCAGTTTCTTACAAGAAGACTTTTAATAAAAATAGAAGTAAATAGAAATGAAGAAATCCCCCCTGTAAAATCAGGATGGTAGATATCTTACAGGGTAATTAGATTCAAAAACATAGAGAACCCCTCTAGGCAAAACCTTAAGTTACAAAAAAGATACACAGACAGAAATAGTTATTCTATTCAGCACAATTCTTTTCTCAGCCATTTAAAGAAATCATAATCTAACACATACCTAGCTAGATTACTTACTAAAAGTTCTAAGACTCCATTCCTGGTCTATCCCCGGCAGAAAACCAGCATAAAGACAGACACAGACCCTTTGTTTCTCTCCCTCCTCCCAGCTTTTGAAAGTATCTTGTCTCCTCATTGGTCATTTTGGTCAGGTGCCAGCGAGGTTACCTTTAGCTTCTTAACCCTTTACAGGTGAGAGGAGCTTTCCCCTGGCCAGGAGGGATTTCAAAGGGGTTTACCCTTCCCTTTATATTTATGACAATCCCAAAAAGCAGTGATGTGTGGAACAACCCCTACTCTCATTACTTGATCCACCAATTAGGCCTAATTTCTGAAACACCAATTTTGATTGGTTGATTTCCAGTCTCTCTCTGTTCTTGTGTACCAGGCATGATCTTAGCACAGTCCTTGAATTATATCAGTAGGCCCTTTCTTTTGACTAATTTGGTCTTCCTTTTGCACTTTTTCCTGTTGACTTTGTGATTGTTATAGTTTATTTATTTTATGTATTTTTCTCAGTTTTCACAGCTGAGCTTACAATTATGGTAAATGTATAGGGCCAGTTATTCCAGCTTGCCCAATTTGAGAAACCTAGGTTTTTCAGAGTACGAAGCATTTTTATAGCTTTCTGTCTGTTCAGAGCCCTGTGCAGATGTTAAGAGATTGAATACCCATTTTACATGTGAAGAAACTTAGGGCTTGTCTGTACTACGGGCTGGATCGACAGGCAGCAGTTGATCCAGCGGGGGTCAATTTATCGTGTCTAGTATAGATGGGAGAGCATCTCCTGTCGACACACTGCAGTGAAGACACTGCAGTAAGTAGATCTAAGTAAGTTGTCTTCAGCTACGTTATTCATATGGCTGAAGTTGTGTAACTTAGATTGATTTCTCCCTCCTCCCACCCCGTAGTGTAGACCAGCCCTGAAACAGATTTTCATAAGGCTGCATGTTGTCTCTGGAGAGCCAGGTTTAGAAGGTGAGACCTTCTAGTTCCTCCAGGCCATGCCGCCTTACTGGCAGAGATCCTGAGCACTCATAACTTCTGCAGTCTTCAGGACTGCAAGTGCCCCATCACTTCTTAAAATGAGACCTCATGTCAAGTTGGGCATTCCAAAAATGAAGGATATACAATTGTTGGCCCTGGCCAAAATTTTGGTTTAGTAAACTTGACCAGTATCATATAGAAAATCTGGCAGAGCCAGGGATAGAACAGAGTTCCCCTGCTCATGTGGACCTCCCTTAACCAGAAGACAAATTGTGCCTCTGTCTTCCTGTGCCTTTCAGTTCTCATTCACTGAGCAAGAATTCTATAGGAAGAGGTAGCATTCGATCATATTATTAGAGGCTAGGTCATGGTGCATATGCATGAGTGCATAGAATTAAGGTTGCTTTGGCAGCCTTACTTCTGGTATTTCCTAATCTGGAGTGCTTGACCTTCACGTTCGTTGAAGCTTTTTTCTGTGTAACTCTCTCTACTTTTTATTTTAAAAAGAAAAAAAGGCAAGAACAAATTCTGTGATGTGTAACTGTGGTGCCTCATCCCATGCACCAGCAGCAGAGCTTAAATTCTAAAATTTCAGCACTGCAGCACAGACTTCTAGTATTTGAAGTAAAGGATTAACTGTAATAAACTTGGTTGCAGGATTAGGCTGTTACCTTTGTGGACCAATCACTGGAGGGTGTAACACTCTGGAACAGTGCTTTACATATATGTAAATAGTCTGTTTTACGATCAGCAGATTTAGGCACGTAGATTTGGCAGATTCTTTTGAGAAGTAGTGCAGCTAAATGGTGTTAAACTTGAGTGTGCAGTATTGAAGATATGAGTTTTTGCTTGGCTTGATTGCTCTCGGTGGGACATGAAGCCTTGCAGAGTTGTGAGGGACAGTATTGGTTTAACAGGTGAGTCTAGAATTTATGAAGTGTATCAGAAGCAGGAAACCTGCAAAACAATTGGTGGGTCTGCTGGATTATCGGGGATTAAAAGGAGCAATTAAGGAAGATAAAGACATTGCTGAGATGTGAAATTATTTCTTTACGTCCCTCTTCACCTCTGAGATTGTTCAGGGGATTTCTAACCTGGACGTGCTCCTTTCTGGTAATAAAGAGGAGGTACTTTGAGTCTGTGGTGTCAGAAAAAGAGGCTGAGGAGCAAACTGATAATTTACAAAGCAAATTAGTCACCAGGTCAGAAGGTACGTCTAAGAGTTCTGAAGAAGCTGAAATGGCTGAGCTACTAACAAAAATATTGCAATCTCTCATTAAAAACAGCCAGTGTTCCACACAATTGGGGTGTAGCAAACATTTTTGTACCTATATTTTAAAAAAAAAAGGCTATAGGAATAATCCTTGGAATAACAGACCCTCTAAGACTTACATCTGTACTGAGCAAAATGGTTGAAATAATTAAAAACAGAACAAAAAAGCATCGGGAAGATCAGGCAGCCTTAATACAGGGATTGCAATGTGCTCCCCATGTAATACTGAAGTTTGTAGCATTTTGTGGAAAGGTACTCAGGATTGCAACAACGTAGTATGCTTTAAAAAAGTGACATGGTAGGTAGTGGAAGCGTGTGATCCTCTCTTTTGCTTACTTATCTTGCGTGAACTCTCTTAATCTGTATACAAATATCTAACTTTATTATTTCTAATGTATAATAAATGTGAAGCCCAAGCAAGTACTTTTAGAATAAGGTATTGATGTTTGATATCCTTCTCTCAGTTAACATTGCCTTTTTTTACAGTAACATAGTTAATAATCTGATATTAATTTTAGATGTTTTGGAAGTGATGGCCAGATGATATTTGCTAATTCCATCAATTTGGTTTTTTTACTGCAACAGTCCAGATTGTTCTAGTATCTTGTATTTATTTCCTTTCCGCTTGTATGTATTTAGGGATATGTTTTATTACTGATGTGATTACTTAGTTATGTTCGGGTTTTTAGATTCTTTATAATAATTAACAGTATGTTTTCATTTAAGGACTTACAACCATTCAGGAAGTAGAGGCTGGAGTACAACACATCCTTGCTGACATGTTTGCTAAAGATAAGGATACACTGGATTTCATCAGGGTACTGTAAGTTTCAAAGTTTCATGGTCAGTCACTTATTTTGCAGGTTATATGGCCAAATTCTGTCTCTTTGTGTTTGGCCAGAGAATTTGCCCCACGCAAATGCTGGGAAAGAAGTATTGTTGGCTTATCCCTCTCTCTGCATACACACAGTCCTTAGTCCTGTGCCTGGCAAATTTATTCAGGACCAGAATAGAAGAAATCTGTTGTGATCAGGACAGGATATTTAATCTCCCAAAGCCTGGATTTAGAATGTCTCTCACCAGCTTCAGTCATGATAGCCCCGTGAATTGTTCTCCCTCTCAGTTTTAGGGGGATTGAAAATTGGAAAGAAAATTTTCCATCCCTTGCAGCTTCCTCACATTGCAGCTTTTCAAGTGCTTGCCAGTAAGTAGTATGCATACAGATTAGGCCCTCAGGGCCAACCTGAGACCTAGTGTAATCAGGTGCAACCCCTTTTACTTCAGTTGCGCTCACTTAGGCCAGGGCTTGATGCAGCCTATAAAGGTTAATGGCGAATTTTCTATGGTTTAATTCTTAAAGCATAGTATCAGTATAATTAAAACAGTGTGAAGATAATAGTCTCCTGCTTTAATATAAATGCCAAAGCAAAGCAGAGAGATTTATTTTCAAAGCAGGAGACGTTGATCTTTGACTACATTTGAGTAGAATGAATTTATTTTTGTTATACCAAATGCTGACTTAGATTTAATTGCTTTATCTGATGAATATCGATGCAGTAGAGTGACAGTTACTCTTGCAGTGTTGTTATTACTCTCTTGCATTCTGGTTGGAATAGAAAACAGATTTAGTGCAACTGTTATCAATATGGAGCAATTTATCCAGAAAAAGTAATTTTTTTTAGCAGTATACCTCATTGTGAATTGGGTAGGATCTGACTGGCTGATGATATAGATGGGGCCATATCAAATTCACTGCCATGAAAAACATGTCTTAGACCGTGAAATCTGGTCTCCCCGGTAAAATCTGATCTTTTGTGTACTTTTATCCTATAGTCTACAGATTTCACCGGGGAGACCAGCATTTCTCAAACTGGGGGTCCTGACCCAAAAGGGGGCTGGGGGGGTCACAAAGTTATTGTAGGGGGTCACAATATTGCCATCCTTAATTCTGTGCTGCCTTCAGGGTTGGGTGGCTGGAGAGCAGCAGCTGCTGGCCAGGCACCCAGCTCTGAAAGCAGCACCCTGTCAGCACCAGTTCAGAGGTAAAGGTGACAATACCATACCATGCCACCCTTACTTCTGTGCTGCTGCCTTCAGAGCTGGGTATCTGGAAAGTGGCAGCTGTGGACTGAGGGCCCAGCTCTGAAGGCAGCAAAGTGGCAATACCGTGACCCCCCCGCCAACCTTGCGACCATCCTCCCCTCACAGCCCCTTTTTGGGTCAGGACCCCTACAGTTACAACACCATGAAATTTCAGATTTAAATATCTGAAATAATGAAATTTACGATTTTTAAAATACTATGGCTGTGAAATTGACCAAAATGGACGGTGAATTTGATAGGGCCCTAATTATAAACCACAAAAGACAGACAAATAGCAACCTGTCCTTTATAAATGAGAGAATGGAATGCAGCAGTGTGGCGGATCTTTAACATTTCATTTTGAAGGCTGCTTTGCGTGAGAGAGATGCTCTTGTGGGCTAGCCACCCCGTTCTTTTACTACTTTGTTCTCAAAATATGTAGTTCTGCAGATAACAGAAAATTCTTAATGGAACACTGATGTCCTACACACTCATATTTTGAGAAACACTGTTCTATTGTATCAGTCTAAACTACAAATTAAGAATTGTTGCCATGGAACATTTTCTTTTTTTAAAGGGTATCCTAAAATTTAGCTGTCTAGCACATATTCCATCTACTATTATAAAGCCATAAATCCCACTGGAGCAGGGTATGCAAAGAAGCAAGTGATTACTGAGTTTGGTTAAATGCTAAAGTGAAATTTAGAGAGACGAGGTGGGTGAGGTAATATCTTTTATTGGACCTCCTCTCTAATATACTGGGACCAACCTGGCTATAACAATACTGCATACAAAGTGAAATGTAGGCATTTGCGAAACAGTTTATATCCTTGCAGCGTTCTGCAACCTCTGAACTCTATCTGTATGAAATGACAGGAGAAATAAACATACCTGAAAGCTTTTTCCTTTTGTATTTGAACTTTATAATAACATTATGTGCAGTGAGGTTAGAATGAATAATTGATTTAGGACTGTTTTAAAACAAACAGTTGTTTAAGGGAGTGGTCTATGTTGAAAAGAGGAATTATAATTTAACACACAGTGTTAACAGGATCGTTTTTTGCATGGTAAATTGGAATGACATTTTAAAAAATATTATAAAAAACAGTTTCGTTTGGTTGCACCAAACGTGGACAGGTTATAACTTTCATAACTGGTTTTTAAATACCATTTTAAAACTGGAGTCTGGATAGAAATCGTTAAAGACTAAGGGTAACATTTTCAAAAGCACCTAATTGACTTTCAGTGAGACTTAGGCTCCCAAGTGCCTAAGGGCTTGCCTACTTGGGGAAATTATCCAGCATAGCCATTCCGGAATAGCTACTCCAGTGTTATTTAGCTACTGGATATAACACCTTGATGTAAACACTCTCTTCCGGCATATTTTAGATAGTATGTTCACATGAGGAGCTGTTCCAAAATAGCTATTCCTAAAGTGGGGAGCCTTCCTAAACCTTCAAAAATGGCTAGTCTCCAGGCTTAAAAAACCTTTGGGACCAGCCAGTTTCATAAGAATTAAAACTTGCTTCTCATCCACAATACTGTCATCTCTTGGCTAGTGAAAACCCACCAAACTGCAATGTAAAAGGAGCCTTTGGGCTCCCCACTTGGATCACTCTTGAGAAGGATAAGGCTCAGCTTTTCTGAGCTCTCCTTGAAATTGTTTTGCTGGCCGTATATTAACTATGTCTTATTATTTCATTCTCGTTCCTAAGACATATTATGCAATTCTCCTTATGATGATTATGACATAAAATGCAATTGAAAACAATAGTATCAGCTATTTATTTCTTTAGGATTTTGTGTTTTAACACAAACTCCAGTTACACTATTAAAGGCTTCATGTCATATCGCCCAATTAACTTACTCTTCTTTGTATTTAGATGTCAGCAAAGGTACATATGTATCCAGTCAGCCTTGGCAAAAGTGTCATCAAAAAATGTAAATGAGAAAGATGTTAACAAATTTCAACTGTACCAGAATTTTTCTTGCAATATTAAGAACATTCAGCATCACCAGGTACGCATTATAAATATGCTATTGATTTTCTTTATAATGGTAACTGACAGCATTTATGCATCTCCTAGAAAAATATGCTACCATATGTATTTCCTTTAAAAATTGAGTTTACCCATTTTTTTTATTTCACTGTTCAGTCACCTCAGGTAATGAAAGACTCTCGTTTCTTGGAAAAGTAACTTGGAAGGTTAAACCACATGTTAAAAAATTAAGTGGGAATTGAATACTCAGGAGTGTTTGTCTAATTGAAGTGTCTAATTAAAGCAAATGTATTTAAAGAGTTGGCAGGAGAGTGCTCAATACCAGTGAGATCCATTTGCTGAAGGATAATATGGCACATGCTCTGTTTTTTCAAGAAGCAGGTACCAAGCATTTGGAGGAAAAGGGGGAAGGTTAAGTAGTTTATCCTGACAAGGATAAGAAAGAATATAGGTTACTTTACTAGTTTTTCACTAAGAGCTCTAGCTGGATTTAAAAAACTGTGAAATAGAATTAAACACACTTTTTTCTTGGTAGTTCATTGGTCATGTCTTCTTCTGTTGTTTGCTGCAACACTGAGTGGCTCATCCACATGGGCAAAGAGTGCTCTGAGCTGCTCAGCATTACACCTGTCAGTTGAAATTGGTGCAAAGCAGCAAGAAAAGGTTGGATAATTGTAGTTAAAGGTGACCTGCAAATATAGTACCTAAAAAAAAAAAAAAAAAAAAAAGTATTCAGCAACTTCACTTGTGCTGAATGCTTCAAATAACAAGGTTAAGGGAAACATTCAGCATATAACATACTGAAGACATAGGTGATATTTTTCTTGTTTGGCAGGTGATCAGTCTTCTGATCTGTGAGGTCTCTCTGATAGTCTTGAATGATAACTATAGAGCTGTAGGACTTCAAAAGGGAATATGGAAAGAAAGCAATTTCGGCACTGGAGCGGCGCTTTCTCCATTGATGTGCAATGTCTTACACGCCCATCAGTACATATGCTACTCCAAATTCTTAATCTCAGAAAGAGAGATGCGCACTTCAGGTATTGCTCTGAATATTCTAAGTGTAGAGAATTCTGCCCTGATGGGGTGACAGGCAACATGTGTACCTTCTGGCCACTGTTGTATTATTTAAACGAAGAACCTTCGTTAATCCACAGGAAGTGTCTAGATTTGTAGATGGCTGTTTCTGCTTCTGCTCTTGAATAACATTTCTTTATTTCAGTCACACTGTCTTCATGGGCTTGTCCTGTTGCCATTTTAAAAAGCCATGTGAGGTTTTGCCTGCTAAAGTTGATTTTGACTTTTGGTTTGAATTCTCCTGTGTGTTTTAAAGTGGATTTGTCATGCTGAATACTTGCCAGAGAGGTACTGAGGTTTGAAATTAGTTCACTTGTAATAATACAAAGATTACATTATTTCTAGCAATCTGGGTATTGGGGAAAGGATGAAATTATTACTAATAGTTTTAATATCCAAACCCTTGGTGTAAATGTGTAAGAGGTCCCTGCTATGCTCTTTTTATTAAGTGTCAATGTTTATAGCATTTTATCATATTTTTACAGTAATTGATCTGCAGAGGTTTACATTAATGAAGTCTGAAGAGCTCAATTAGCTCAAGCCTAGACTATCATTTTTATGGTATTTCTTGTAAATCATTCATATTCTATCATAAAATACTGTGGTGTGACTAGTTTGTAGATCCCTATCGGAGATTGTTTTTCATTTGAAAAAAGAAAACTTCAACCATTGCAAACTGATCAGTTTCTCCATTACTGAAGTGGAGGCAGAAATAGATTGCTGTTAAAATGCGTAATAAAGATATAAGATCACACAATGTGTCCTAACAGGGCTCACTGAGTTATTAAGAATAAATCAACATCTATCCACGTTTCATCACATTGAAATCATGCAAATTAGAGAGAGAAAAACCCTGTTACCTTTTTTCGACTAGCCCCACTTCAGGATTATTTCCCTAACACGTTTTCTAGTGCTTTGTCTTAATCTTATTTTAAATGCCACAAGTGTTCTATAGTCTCCATCACAGTTTCATAGAACACTAAAATGATCAATGCATGTTTGTGTGATGACTCCATCTCGGTCATGGCATGAGATTGAACCCGGAAAGGACCTCCAGAGCTGAAAGCATGAGCCTCTACAGTTTAAGTTAAAGAACCAGGTCCTGTAGCTGGGAAGGGTTAGAAACTGATGCCCTCTGGTGACTCCGCATAGAGGGGGACAAAGAACACACTAAAGTGTGTGTTTTGTTTGCACAGTATGTGATTTCAAAATGCATAGGTGCTAACTATTACTTTCTCAGTGTCTGGAGTCTTTTTCTGAGAGCAGTATTATGTTAGACTCATGAGTCAGGCCCACCAGAATCATGAGATTGGCTTGAAAACCCCATTAAAATCCTGAAAATCAAGTAATTAAATACATTTGAGTGCTTCTTATTTCCCTTCTGCTTTTTGAGCCACATTTGCAAGCTTTTCTCTACAAAAACAAAGGCTCCAAATTTACTTTAAAAAAGTGAAATTGAGATTTATATGAATGGTTTTTAAAATATTCTTCTATAATGTTGTAAATGTGAAAATCGTGCTAGGGCGTGAGAACCAGAACACTTAATTGCCTAATTTTTTTTTTTAAAAGTGACTGACTAGTTTATTTTCATTGTCCAAACTGAGTGAAGAGTGAAAAATTAATTTAACATCATAAATGGTGAAAAAGTAAATTTAAACTTTTAAAGAATTCTTGCAGCTTCAGTAATCTAAGGGTTTTTTAAAATGCACATTTTATGTTGTGTTCCTCTTGAAAAGTAGAAGGATCTCTTGGGAAATTGTCCAGGATTTTGTTTCTCTCTCCTTTTTGAAGATTAAACAACAAAAACCAACAACAACAACAAAGGAGTGTGCCTCTATTGCTTTTGCAAAACTAGGAGCCTTTTTCTATCTTGATCAGCCTATAAACTTTTCTTCAGTCCCCATCTCCAGTGAATCCATGACCAACTTCCTTTGATTCATCATTCGCTTATGTCCTCACTGGACCTTACTTTTGTTGCCTTCTCGCCAACTCTACTCTACTGAATCTTTGTCATACTTCCTGAAAAGTCTGTGTTGTTTGCATTGTGGCAGTGCCTAAGGGCCCAGCCGGGGTTAGGTCCCATTGTGCTAGGCACTGTACAAACATAATTAAGTGACAAGTCTGTGACCTATGGAGTTTACAACCTAGATCTTCTGTTTTTAAAAAT
This sequence comes from Lepidochelys olivacea, assembly GCF_965140295.1. NCBI lineage: Eukaryota > Metazoa > Chordata > Testudines > Cheloniidae > Lepidochelys > Lepidochelys olivacea. The sequence continues at coordinate 175,583,811 of NC_140413.1, read as the reverse complement.
ACAAAATACCTACAAAATACCTTCTCTCTTGTCATACTCTCTTCCTAATTTCAAAACACCTTTCTCTTTCTAACCTTGTTTGCTAGGAAAAAAAAATCTTTGTTTTTTGTTTTTTCACCTAGTATTTTATTTCTCTTTCAACTTGGCCCTCAGTTTCTGAAAATCTTGGTCATTCCCCACCCTGAATTTATTTCCTACCTAATCCTTGCAACCCTGAAAGCTATGTGGTCGCACTTTCACTTGTGGTGCACTTCTTCCCTCCAAATCAGTGAGAGTCACTTCCTCTTTAAAGAATGTCTTTTCTCCTGTACCTATTATGAGTTTCAGTAAAGAATGTTGTGATCTTCCATATTAAGGAGGCCATATATAATGTGCACTGAAGAGGGGATAGATAAACTCATTAGAAGAAATCCTCTTTTTCAGTCCATTGTTTTTTAAGAAGCTTGTCTGTAAATGATGTGGGGAACCTGGAAACTTTAGGAAGAATCTGTGAAATTAAAAAAAAAAAAAAAAAATTCCCTACATAAAAATTACACTGAGAATGCTAAGCACTCAAGTTAGGCAATACTCATAGATAAAGTTCTGTGAACAACCTTAATTCTGCCCTGTGTTCACATAGGTTACAAGATCTTGAATTACATTCACATGCTATTTGTCACATAATAGAATAAGTTGTTTATTCTTTGACAAAAATTCATTTTGTATCTGTTTGCCATTCAGAATCATGTATCTAATAAAATCATGTATATAAAAGTACACAGTAAGTTGTTCTTGTTCTAGATTTGTAGTGTGAGTAACACTGTACAGTAAAAGCTGTGTTATCTGGTACTTTACCAGCCAGAAAGCTCTATAAACCGGCATTTCTGATCTTCATTGAAAGTCTGATTTAGAGTCCAGTTGGCATGGACCTGGCTCTGTGTGGCTTCCCAGAAGTGGCAACATGGTCCTGCTGCTCCTAGGTGGAGGAATGTCCATGAGGGGTTTGGAGTGCGGGAGGGGGTTCAGGGCTGGAGGTTGGGGCGTGGGAGGGAGTGCCAGATCTGGGTGGTGCTCACTTCGGGTAGCTCCCCGCAAGCAGCGACCTATCCCTGCTGCTCCTAGTTGGAGGCGCTGCTAGGCAGCTCTGCATGCTGCCCCTGCTCTGCCCTGACTGCTGGCTCCACAGCTCCCATTGGCCAGGAATCACAGCCAATGGGAGCTGTGGGGGTGGTGCCTGTGGGCAGAGGCAGTGCGCAGAGCTGCTTAGCCAAGCTTCTGCCTAGGAGCAGCAGGGACAGGTTGCTGCTTGTGGGGAGCTGCCCGAGGTGAGTGCCACCCAGATCTGGCACTCCATTCCCACGCCCCTGTCCCAAGCCTCCTCCTGCACCCAAACTCCGTCCCAGAGCAAGCGCTCCACGCCCCCCAATCCTCAGCCCTGCGCCCAAACTCTCTCCCTCTTAGTTAACTGGAATTTTTCACTTACTGGCACTCCTCCTCCTCTCCCCCCCCCCCCCCTTGCCCCAACATGCTGGATAAAAAAGCTTTTACTGTACTAGTGAAAACTTTAATTGCATCAAAGGAAGGATATGAACTGAACTGGATGGAGAAAAAAGATAATTCCTGATTGCTGAATAAAACAAATAAATTAAAATATAGGTCTTGATAAATAACTAAACAATGTCATCTTCATTGTATGTATATCTTTACCTTTCTTGAGGGTGCCTCCTGTCTAGAAGATTTTGCTGTACATTAAAGATAGTAGTTACGTACCTTTTTTTCTCTAAGGGTATGTCTACACAACAACTAGATGCCAGCCGCGGGTGTCTAGTTGCCGAGTAGACATACCCTAAGAGGAAAGAGGTTAACATGTACTGCCCTTTTAGGATGCCAGCTGTTCAGGTAGGGGACTTATATATTACAGCACTTAGCATATTTTAGTCACTGCCACAATATAAATAATAGACTGAACCTCCACCACAACATCTTGACATTGTCTGACTTGCTGTAAACATACTAGTGCTTATGCATTAATCTCTTTGGTTCTTCTTTTCTATACCATGTGGCAGGAAGACATAATTGGGTGTGGGGGGGAGGGGAAGACCGATATGTAAAATACCATGGTTTAGGCATAATAGCTTCAGTACCATTTTTAAAAGTGTGATTCAAAAGAGATATTTAAAGTTACTGAAAGATGTAAATGGAATATATTAATTCAAGACTGCTGCTGCTTATTTTAAGGCTCTCTGATAAATATGTGATCAGAAAGTTCTGTGAAATAATACACAAGATGTTATGTATTCAATAGCTAGAACTGAGTCTGGTGTATCCTTGTGTCACTGGATTAAATCCCTGCTCCTGTTTTGTTATTAGAAGTTTTTTTCCCCCATCACTAGTCTATGATAGTGTAACTCCTATCCATTGGATCCATTCCAGTCTGTTAATACAGACATGATTTAGGGTGGAGAAAAATGTAGTTTATGTCTATTGTAGCTGTTTGTGGAATCTGCCGCCAAAATTGAATACATTCATTGCATTACGTGGGGAAATTGATTAACTGCTCACCATATTTAATTGAGGCCCTTTTCAATTTATATTTTTTTTCTGCAGACACTCATCATTTAGAACAGACTAAATTGAGTGTTAAATTATAAAGTTGGTAAAAACATTTGCTAGTGAGAGAGAACTCTTTTTTTGCTAAGTTCCAATTCAGAGCATTTTTACTGCCTAGTTATAAGCCCTTGTAAATAAAGTGTTTTAATTAAAACACTGACCCTTTTATTATAATGTTGTGAATGGTGGCACTATAATTCTATATCAGATACAGTATGTTGTTTATCCTGAACATCATTTTGATTTCACTTTGGCTTGACATTAACTTTGTCTTTTTATATATAAATAAAATTGGGATAAACATGAAAGTATTTGATTTGTTAAAAATGTGTCTTTCTAATTTCTGCATGAAAACGTTTGCTTTGGCAGTCAAGGTACCCGATGCTATAATACTTCACATGCAATTTTTATTATTAGCTTTTTTTGTTCAATTATATGTCAGGCCTGGTATGTCACAAGCACAGTAAAGCTGAGGAATATAAATCGGTACTATGTCCTGGAGTCATTTTAAACCATCGTATTTAACATATGTGACATGTCTGAGTTAGCTAGTGATTGAATTAAAGTTCATGATTGACACAGAATGCTCTGTTGTGACAGTATTTATGGCCTGTAATACACAGCAACATGTGCAGCAATACAGGAATATTAACTTTTGACAGCTTTTTTTAATGGAATCTACATTTTCTAATGTTTAAGGAGTATGTGGTGGTGGAGTTTAACTTAGTAGAAAAAAAGGAAATAAAACTGAAGCATAAAAACCAGTGTTCTCTTCTATGCAGTTGCTTGCAAATTGCATGCTTTACATTTATTAAATTCCTTATTCCGAGGTTGCGTTGTCTAAAAGATATCAGTATAGGGCTTGATGCAAACAGAAGGACTCCCATTGACTTAAATGGGATTTATCCTAGGTTCATAGGGACAAACTTCCAGTAATTACCTCTTGAATTGTGATCCCAGATTTGCATGTTAGTCACAGATGCCCATAAAAAACGCAGAATGTGTATTGAAATAGAATTGAAATAGATTTTTTCTTTCCAGACTTGCTAGTTCATTAGTGTAAGTGCTGCTTTTGTGCACAGATTCTTTCTCTTGTGAGCACAGATGATTGTGTCTTCAATATGTGCAGTGATTTAAAGGCTGGTATATTAATGTTAATTTGAAAATGAGGTCCAAAATGTATTAAGGTTTCCTAGGGGTGAGTAATGAAAAGTTCAACTTTTAGAAATCAAACTGATTACCTTTCTTGTCACACATTCTGCTACAAACGGACTGATTTTAATTTGGGTTGCTGTCAGTACAAATAGGGAAACCAGGAGCATAAATGTAGCTCTGTCTCTTCTGTAGTCTCCTGTTTTGATTTGAATCACTTTCCATTTTGTTTAGTGAAAGTTTGAACTGAGGTTGTACGAGGGCAACACCTCAGTGGATCAATCAGTGAATTAACAACTGGCTAATTTCCTGTTAGTTTTTTTTTTTAAATATATTGTGTGTGTGTGTGTAAAATATATGTATACATACATGTACATGTGTGTGTGTGTAATATATAATATATATATATATAAAATAAAAGGGAAACTGGATTCTCAAAATGAAATTGGGATTTTTTACTCTGGTGAAACAATATACTGTATTCTGCTATGGCGTGATTTTATCTAAGTTAAATTTTGGATGTTATCTAGACAAACCAATATTTTGTGAACTGTTTTACTATATAAGCAACATGACTTACTCCAGAATGTCAAGCAAATGTGTATACAAATGTTGACTTGATAAGTTTATCTTTTGGGTATTTTGTGAGTCATCTGTCTTTGCCATTTATGTTTGCACTCAGATTCTGGCCATTAACCGAGGGGAAAATCTGAAGATCCTGACAGTGAAGGTCAACGTTCCTGACGGGGTGAAGAATGAATTCTGTAGGTGGTGTGTCAATGAAAGGTCTGTGTGTGTGTGTGTGTGTGTGTGTGTATATATATATATATATTCTTACTGAAATCATATTTTTCTATAAGCAGCTTCATACTAAAATGCACCTCACATATCATGTTACATTAAGAAAATAGTTTTAAACAAATGTTTAACTTATTAGATGAGTTTAAATTTGTGAACAGCTAGATCTCATTCTGTATTTCCACCTACTGCAGACTTCTTCTTATTCTGAGGAGGAGAAGGAGGATGTTTTTGGATATATCTTGAGAATTCTGGCAGCATTCTTTAAGCACCTCAAATTCTAAAATATTTGAAGGTTTACTTTGTAATGCATTTTGAAATTTTTACAATATGCCCTTTGTACAGGGACATGTGGTAGAAGAACACTTAGGATAAAATATTTGTGTATTTTGAAGCTCTGAAACATCTGGCACCAGCCACTATCAAAAGACACTATATAGGTTTAGATGGACTGTTGATCTGACCCATTATGGCTTTTCTTATATTATAGTCGTATGTATTGATTATACTGTCTAAAAGTCTATCTTCATTCATTAAAAATCTTGTGCCAAAAATATGAAAGAACATTCTTATTTCTAATGAAAAATACCCTCTTTAAAATAAAGGAAGTGTAACTACTCCAAAGTCACTATATAATTTGATACTTTGGAATGCATTCTGTATACTTTCAGGACTGTCATTTATTGATATTGTTTCTTAAATATTACTTTTAATTACCCCCAAACCTAAATATGATCTGTTTCCGCATAATTCTCATCACAGATGTCCTAACAACTGACTGTGTGCTGTTTATATAGGCTAGTGGTTAAAGCAGAGAATTGAGAGCCCGGACTCAGGTTCTATTTCCGTTTCTTATTGAGTCTCTGTATAACTTCAGACATGTTATTTTCTTAAGATAACTTGTCTGTTGTGAGGCTTGTTTAACGTTTGCCAAATGCTCTGAGAATCTGTGGTGAAAGATGTGCTATAAGTCCTAGTTACAGTAATGTTTTCTCCAGTGCTTCGCTATTTCTAGGTCTTGGTTCCTTCCCTTCCCAGCTTCCTTCCCTTCAGTGTCAACTGGAGCCCAGCTATCTGCTTTGCAAAATTCTCCTGACCTTATTTGTTTATCTTGCTTGCATACACAAAATATCTGGGCTGGGTTTTTCCAAGGATCCAAAGGGTGTTAGGTACCCAGTTCCCATTGTGAAGGATCCTTGGAAATCCTCATCTTGATGTGTAAAATTTAGTTAATGTGAAATAGTGCACAGACAGGAAGAAAGACCTTGCTAATGTCTGAATACATAAAAAGGGTAAAAAGAAAAGGAGTACTTGTGGCACCTTAGCAAGTGAGCTGTAGCTCACGAAAGCTCATGCTCAAATAAATTGGTTAGTCTCTAAGGTGCCACAAGTACTCCTTTTCTTTTTGCGAATACAGACTAACACGGCTGTTACTCTGAAACCTGTCATAAAAAGGGTAACGTACTATGGTATGAAATTTAAATTATACACCACAGAAAGTGTGTCAGTGTTTAAAAGTGGTTTGCTCTCTTAGTATAGTGTTTCTTAATGGTAAGGTCCTTGGGCTTTTCCGAGCTGTTATGATTCTTGATCACAGTTTAAAAATCCATTTTAGTTCTTACATATGCTACAGACCAAAATTGTTTCCCAGTGTGGTATTGTCTACAGCAGAGATTCCCAAACTGTGGGGCATGCCCCAGGCCAGCCCCCACATAGAGTGGGGAGAGAGCGCCACCCAGATATGCTTCTGGCCCCTATCCCAGCTGCTGGCCCTGCGCCCTGGGTCCCGGCTACCAGCCTCAGCTCCGCCCCTGCTCTCACCTGTGGCTCCAGCCTCAGCCCCCTTAGCCCTGTCCGCATCCTCCCCTCCCAGAACTATGTTGCTGGTCCTGGGGGGCAGGGGGTAGACAGGTAAGAGAGGGTGTGAGGTAAAAAGTTTGGGGATCACTGGTCTACAGTGTGGAGAGAAAATATCTGTAACTGTCTTAAAAAGCTGCATCTACAATAGAATTCAGCAACAGCATGAGTGAGTCACTGTCAGTGGGACATTTTGTGCTGCTACAGGAATGACAGTTTAAAATGTAAATTTAGATATTTTTGTCAGTCTTCCAGTGCTAAGAGGAATAATGACCTCAGAAATTGAACATTCGACTCAAGTCAATATGTGGTCTTTCTTACGTTTTTCTAATTAAGGGCCAAATTATTTTCTCTCACACAAAAACATTCCATAGGAGACAATTCCAGTGGATTTTGATGCATGAAAATCTATGCTAGATTCTACACTTTCCCAGTGGATCTACGAGTGCACATCTGATCACCAGAAGAGTTTTCTAATGTTACTGAACATTAGGCCATCGTTGGCCAGCCATCTTCAGTCTTGAGCTGGTTTGAACAGGAGGATGAGAATAAATACACTCCCTGGTACCACAAATTCTAAACAGGTTGATCTTAGCTCCTCATTCGTCTCATGTACAAATGAAATACCATATAGCTTACTGCATTAGACCCAGGCGTAGGTCTTTTTGGACTGCTCTGAGGTAGGGATTCTAATGTATACAGTGCACCAGGTCTGCTTCTGTGATTTGCAGCACAGTCAGTATTCTCTGTGCTACCTTGCTTCATCCCATATAATTGATTTGTGTAAATTGGAGGCAGTCCTCTTTGATGATACTATTACAAAAGCTTTTTTCCCCATTATCATTTCTTTCATATACAGTCACACTTGTACATCGAAATTCATCAGCAGTTCAAATAAGGATACATCTCATTTCTTACCCAGTACTTTAAATCGGTGCTTTAAATACTGTATATCTTTGGGGACAGATTTTAGATGCTGCTTCAACTTCTTGTCACCTTGCTAACATATACAAAGGAGACTGTCATATAATATACAGTAGAACCTTAATTTTATGAACATCAGTCTTACGAGTGACCAGTTATATGAACCATTTTTCCTTACAGAAAACAAATGAAAAAAAAGCACATAACAAAAGTGAAAGTAAGAAAAACAAGTTGACATCTTATCTCATTCTGATGCCTTCAGGGCACTGGATATTGCTTTGCTGTGGTTTGAAGGACAAGAAGAGAACAAAGCAGTGCACCAAACTGCAATTAATGCAACATATCTACTGTAATGTTGAGATGTTGATTTTACAAACTCCTCAGTCCCCAATCATTTTAATAGGGGTTCTACTGTAGTGTTATTCTGAGGTAGGTCACTGCAAATCCCAAAGCTTTTTTTCTTATTCTTTTGCCTCCTAGGATTTGAAGAGAGATGTCAGTGCCCTATATCCATATTACTTACCTATTTACTTGCTTCTCATCACTGTAGTGTCTGAGTGCCTTCCAATTACTTATGGAGAGAACATCTGAACACTTGTGGCAAAACCAAACCTAGAACCCAAATATCCAGAGAGCGGAAAGTGCCCTCTCCACAAAACAATGCTATTTCCTACCTGATAAATTAGTAGTTAATACACTACCCTTTAATTTGTTCTCCTGAGGCAGTCTTCAAAGATAACATGCCATTGAGAGGAAAAGGGGAATTAGAGGGTGATAGGCCTCTTTGAAGACTCTATAACCACTAACGTGGTGTAAATCAGAAGGGCTGGAGACTGGAAACTGAAGATTATATTGAAACTCACTGGGATGAGCACCCACCGCTAGAACTGCCATTGTGGTTGGGCCAAATTCTAGAAAATGGCTGGTTTAGCCTGTCCAGAATTGCCCCCTGCAGTACTCCCAACTCTGTATCTAACCCCCTCTTATGCAGCAGGACCACACTGATCACTGAGGGGGAGGATGGATTTGCACTGAAGTTACTCTGTAAAAACAGAATCACTTGGCTTGAGGGGACGGTGGATTTTATTTTTTTCATAGAATCATAGAATATCAGGGTTGGAAGGGACCCCAGAAGGTCATCTAGTCCAACCCCCTGCTCGAAGCAGGACCAATTCCCAGTTAAATCATCCCAGCCAGGGCTTTGTCAAGCCTGACCTTAAAAACCTCTAAGGAAGGAGATTCTACCACCTCCCTAGGTAACGCATTCCAGTGTTTCACCACCCTCATAGTGAAACCCTCCTCTCAGGATGAAATTCTCAAATCCCACATAAGGCCAGAGTTATCATGCATTAAATAGCTGTTCTTGTGGGTGACTTCCACCTTCCATGTATAATTAGCTAAATTCTCAGGAAAACAGATTATACTGCTGTCTTTTTGACTTGGGGTCTAGAAAACCAGCTGTGTTCTTTTTGGATCAGTCATTGTCACTGGTAATGAAGATTCCTCAGTTGAACTTTAACAATTCTGTTGATGATGAGTGTGCCCAAATAGAACCCAGCTCACTCTCCCACAGCTGTTATTTGTTATGTAGGCCTAACAGGAGTGCAGATATTTTTACCTTATTCCCTAGGGTAAGCAGATGCGCTCAGAGAAGACCTGTTGAGTAAGAAGATGCTATTTTCATAACAACTTAAAGTATTTTAGACATTAATTCATTCTTCATTAAATATTCCAGAAAAAAACACTTCGCGGAGTAGAGATTAATTAGGTTCAAATTATCATTCAAGAGCTATCTAGAGGTCCTTTAGCTCCATTCCAGTATTAAGCTTTGTTTCCCTCTCTGCCCCCACAAGTAACGGAATATGTGTGTGGGTTAAAAAACATGCTATTTATTCACAGGCTGTTTTTTGAATACGTCTTCTGGATGTTTTTAGTTTCATGACGAATTGTAGAATGTGGTTCTGTAATATTTATAGGACTTCTCACTGAATATCACAAAATCATGTTATTAGTCATTGGTAAGTAGCATGCAGTCAAAAATATCTGCTGTGATGAGCTATTTGTGGATAAGAAATCTACTAATCAGCCTTAACAAGAGAGAGAGGGAACCTGATGTCTGCTGTCCAAATGCGTTACTATCTCCATCAGTATAGTCAGTTTTACCACCTGTACAAACTTCTGGTAATAGAATTGGGTAGCAATGAGAGCAAAGGAAATCCTGCACCTGTTTTATGTATATACCAAAAAATCCTCTCTGCAACAAAGTATAACAAAATTGTTGCCAAAAATTGTTAGTACAATGTTAAGGTCATGTGGCTAAGCACTCAAAAGTAATGAAATGGTAAAACAAGGTCCTTAGGTAATCTTTAACTCCCCATGTATGTATTTATCAAGGTATGGTGTTCAATTAGATGATCAGATACTACTTCTCAAATATAAATACATAAAAAGAGAATCTGTTTCAGGAGATAATTCCTTAAACAACTGAAGAGTTGTCTGGGCTATTTCAGAGAAGTTTGGGAGTCTTATTTCAGTGCAGTACAGACAAGATTAATACTCTATTTTTAAAAAAAATAGCATAATTTTCAACTGCGCTCACACCTGGACAGATTTTCAAATGGCCACAACTCTCTCATGTTGTTAAGAACAACTTTCTGAAATGTACCCAAATGTTTCCAGATAGAGCCCTGCCAAGTCCCTCATACCCGCTCAGTGGACAACTTTAATTCTCTTGTATCTGGTAGGTAATTGCATGGGTCCTTGCTAATAATGTTGCTCAGAAAATAGCTTGGTGAGAAACAAAACCTTGGATCTGATCACACCTGAATTTTGGGGAAGCTTGAAATTCAGATCTGACTTCTGTGGCTTGGGTTGATGTCTTGTAGCAAATCATAGCAGGGCCTTGTCTATCCATACAGTTGCATTACAGTAGAAAAGGTACAAGATAAGCATGGCTTACAAAATTCTGGGAGATTATTTTTGAATGAGATTTTGCTAGTCTCTGGAATTTGGTGTGTAATTTAAGCATATCATTAACGGAACAAAAAGAAAATGCATGTACTGGGTATGTTTGCTTTTTTGCTGTTCCAAAACAGACAGACTATTTTCACTTATAGAGATGTTAAGAAAATGTTTTATCTCAATTTTGTATTTGTTCTCCGTTCGCTGTCTGTAGTTCAGCACTTCAACTTTTATTTGACCTCCGTTGCCTTCCTTAACTAGCTGCCCTCTATTCACATCCATAACGCAGTAGTGGCATCCGCAGGAAATGCTTTGTCACATTTGAGGAAGTTGGGAATTGTAAATGAGGTGCATATAATGGAAATGTAAAACTGATTTATTCATACATTTGGGATGAAGTTTGACTGGTTCTTTTTTCTTTTCAGCCCAAGTGGGAGGGAAATTTTAATTTATTTTTGTAGTATTTTCTTTAAAATGAAGACAATCTGAAATACCAGTTCACTAAAAGTCCATAGTCCCCTCACCTTTTCTGACAGTAAAAGCATGTGCCAAGTTACAGTGCCTTCTTCCATTCACGACTGAAGATATAACTTTATAGCAGCATTGGTGCAGTAATACTGGCATTTACAGAACATTATGCTGAAGCAGTCCATATTAGAAAATGGTTTTGGTCTTTATTTTCTCTCTCTCTAACTATGGAAGCTGCTTCTTTCTTATCTTGAGGGGATCTTCCATACTGAGGCTAGGGCAAGAAATAATCAGCTTAGTTTGCATTAAGGAATTTTAGGAACAACTTTCTAACTATCAGGATAGTTAGTCACTGGAACAGAGAGGTTTGTGAATCCCCGCTATTGAAGGTTTTCAAGAACAGATTAAAAAGAAAAGGAGTACTTGTGGTGCCTTAGAGACTAACAAATAACAGAACGCCACTAGGCATCCCCTTCAGCCCCCAACTAAAACCTCTCCAAAGCATCATCAAGGATCTACAACCTATCCTGAAGGACAACCCATCACTCTCACAGATCTTGGGAGACAGGCGAGTGCTTTCCTACAGACAGCCCCCGAACCTGAAGCAAATACTCACCAGCAATCACACACCACACAACAAAAACACTAACCCAGGAACCTATCCTTGCAACAAAGCCCGTTGCCAACTGTGTCCACATATCTATTCAGGGGACACCATCATAGGGCATAATCACATCAGCCACACTATCCAAGGCTCGTTCACCTGCGCATTTACCAATGTGATATATGCCATCATGTGCCAGCAATGCCCCTCTACCATGTACATTGGTCAAACTGGACAGTCTCTACGTAAAAGAATAAATGGACTCAAATCAGACGTCAAGAATTATAACATTCAAAAACTAGTCGGAGAACACTTCAATCTCTCTGGTCACTCCATTACAGACCTAAAAGTGGCAATTCTTCAACAAAAAACTTTGAAAACAGACTCCAACGAGAGACTGCTGAATTGGAATTAATTTGCAAACTGGACACCATTAACTTAGGCTTAAATAAAGACTGGGAGTGGATGTGTCATTACACAAAGTAAAACTATTTCCCCGTGTTTATTTTTCCCCCCCATACTGTTCCTCACGCGTTCTTGTCAACAGCTAGAAATGGCCCACCTTGATTATCACTACAAAAGTTTTTTTTTCTCTCCTGCTGGTAATAGCTCACCTTACCTGATTACTCTTGTTACAGTGTGTATGGTAACACCTATTGTTTCATGTTCTCTGTATATATAAATTTGTTAGCCTCTAAGGTGTCACAAGTACTCCTTTTCTTTTTGCGGATACAGACTAACACGTCTGCTACTCTGAAAAGAACAGATTAGACAAACGCCTGTCAGGGATGGTCTAGGTATCCTTGTTCTGCCTCAATGCAGGGAGGCTGGACTAAATAACCTCTTGAAGCTCTACATTTATGATTCTGTGTGGTGGAAGTGTTTAATGCTGCCCTTTTTGGTTTTTTGTACAGGTGGAGACCAAAACGCTATGCAAAACCAGAGTTAATGAAGATATTGCATAATTCGGTGGAAGATTCATATAAACGTCTTATTTATCCTCTCCTCTGTAGAGAATTCAGGTAAACACTGCACTGTTTGTTTTCACAAAACCTGGTACCATGTAGGATTTAGTGTGTATCATTCAGCCAAGTAAAAATTAATAATGTTCAGTTTAGCCTGAACTAATCCAAAAGAGATGAATGATCAATCTCAATTCTCAAAATTCAGTTTGCAACCGCATTCAGGTTAATCTAGCTCAGGGGTGGCCAACCTGTGGCTCCAGAGCACATGCGGCTCTTCAGAAGTTAATAGGCGGCTCCTTGTCTAGGCACCGACTCCGGGGCTGGAGCTACAGGCACCAACTTTCCAACGTGCCGGGGGGTGCTCACTGCTCAACCCCTGGCTCTGCCACAGGCCCTACCCCCACTCCACCCCTCCTTGCCCGCTCCCCTGTGCCCTTGCTCCTCCCCTTCCCTTCCCCCCCGCAAGAGCCTCCTGTACACCATGATACAGCTGATTGGGGAGGGAGGGGACGGTGCTGATTGGCATGGCTGCTGGTGGGTTGGAGGCACTGGGAACGGGGTAGGGGAGCTCATGCGGGGCTGCTGATGTATTACTGTGGCTCTTTGGCAATGTACATTTGTAAATTCTGGCTCCTTCTCAGGCTGGCCTAGGTAAACAAGTAGTCTAAGCAGAAAGAGAATTTTTGACTTACATTATATTGTTTATATTACTAAGACACACTTTATTGTGACATGCACTATCAGACGTTTTTAATAATCTGTAATCTTAATTTTTTTTTAAATTGACATTCTATAGACATTTTATTCCTATTAATTTTAATTGGAGAAAAAGTATTTAAAATGGTCAGTAACTCAACTTCGGGAGGGAAAAAAGAACCCTATTTCATATGTTGGCTATACTTTTCATCATATTTTTACCTAACAAGTACAGTTTAGAGTTTACATTACAATACTATAATCGGATCATTATCATCATCTTAACAATAAACCTTTGTCTCTGAAATTGTCCTAGACATCTGTTGTTTCCATTACACAATTGCCATTGCAATAATGCTGTCACCGACATTGTTCTGACTCCATTTCACGTACCTGTCTGAAAGAAACTGACAAAATAATTGCTCTTGTTGGAAGTGGCCCTTATATTTGTCATCTCCACTACATGATAAATGTAGTAGTCATAATGTTGATTTGATACTGTACTATGGATTTTGTGATGGCTCTGTAAAATAGTCTTATTTTCACTGACACTGTAATAGCTGTGTCATGAGATGAAGTGTCACATGCAAGCTATATCATTCTGTTTAAATAAACAGGAAATTTAAAAGTCAAAATTTAGTAGTATTTGAGTCTATTTTGCCATTGGTGGGTGGGAGTTAACTACATAAGTAGGCTCCAGTGTGACTGACTTAAGTCCCTGAAGATCACTTCATAGTTAGGCTGCCATGTTGGGCTTAATTTGCATCATTCCTTGCTACAGAATCTAATGCGTGAATGGGGCCTTCTCTGGCCTTGGATTTTACCCATTGGTACAGCCCCTTGTGCAGATGGAGAAATCCATGGTTTGCCTTGCCTTTCCCCGTGTACACTATGGCGTTGTGTCACTGCAGCATTTGTGGGCTGGCCACCTATAACTGTAATCAGGACACATGCCCCAGCCCTGAGTCCCCTCCTGCACACAAACTCCCTCCCAGAGCCCGCACCCCCTCCCGTACCCCAGTCCCCTGCCCCAACCTGGAACCCCCTCCTGTACTCCAAACCCCTCATCCCCAGCCCCACCCCAGAGCTCTCCCCCCCTCCCCCCGCACCAACCCTCTCCCGTGCCCTGAAACCCTCATTTCTGGCCCCACCCCAGAGCCCCCTCCTACACCCTGAACCCCTCAGCCAAATCCTCCTGCCCGGAGCCCCCTCCTACACCCCATACCTCTCATCCCCGGCCCCACCTCAGAGCTCGCACCTCCAGCCAGAGCCCTCACCCCTGCCCGCACCCCAGCCCACTGCCTCAGCCCGGTGAAAATGAGCAAGTGAGCGAGGGTGAGCAATGGAGGGAGGAGGGATGGAGTAAGCAGGGGTGGGGCTTCAGGGCAGGGGGTGGGGCAAGGCAAGGGTAACTGGTTTTCTGCAATCAGAAAATTGGCAACCCTACCCAATGGGGATTTCTGGGGTCTGTTCCCAACTTTGACACTGATTCACTCTGTGACCTTGGGTGAATCATTTAACTTTTTGTGTTTGTTTCCTCATGTGTAAAATGGGATTAATAGTACTCAAAGGGTTTCTTATGACGCTTGGTTATATCAGGGCAAGTTCTAGTCTGAGATGCCCACTTGGACTCTCATTATAGTAAATGGATGGCACATGAAAGCGTATCTGAAGGCTAAATTTGCATTTAAAGGTTTGTAAAGCGACACGTGTAAAGCTTTAAAAGTGGACTTGTGAATTTGCTTGGTAACTGCAAGCTGGTATGACAGAATTTCACATATCCTATGATCGAGAGCTGAGGTGGGAAAAGGATTGAGGTATTCCCCTGAAAGCATAATTGGCCACATTCACTTGTCTGTGTCTCCTTCCCACAACTCCCTAGACTACTTCTGGCTTTTGAGAGAGCGGGAAACTATGTCCCTTTTCCCTCCTAGATATGTGAGGGCTTTTCATTTAGCTTATCTCCCACTCTTCTTTGAAAGTGTAGGTAGGGGTGAGGTTGAGATGACACTAGATCCAGTTCTCAAGGTCATCTTGCTGCACTTCAACTTTCATCTGAGCTGACCATGTTTTGTGGTGGGTTTTTTGGTCAACCGGGCTTATAGAAGGTGTCGTGGTCCATTCCTCTTCTCCCTGAACCTCCTTCAAATTAGACTTCAAGTTAAGGATGCTACAGTAAATATAATCCTTATACAAAATATATGACAAAACTATTGGTTAGTTGTGGTAACTGTCACAGATACTCCATAACTCTTACAGTTAATACATTAGTAGGGCCCTACCAATTCATATGCAAAATGTGTCACGGACTGTGAAATCGGGTCTCCCTCGTGGTATCTGGTCTTTTGTGTGCTTTTACCCTATACTATACAGATTTCATGGGGGAGACCAGTGTTTCTCAAATTGGGGATCCTGAGCCAAAAGGGAGTTGTAGAGCGGTCATGGTATTGCCACCCTTACTTCTGTGCTGCTGCTGGCGGGGGGCTGCCATCAGAGCTGGGCATGTGGCCAACAGCCGCCGCTCTGCGGTCACTCAGCTCTGAAGGCAGAGCCCTGCCACCAACAGCACAGAAGTAAGAGTGGCAATACCATACCGCACCACCCCTCTGCGCTGCTGCCTTCGGAGCTGGGCGGCCAGAGAGTGGGGGGTGCTGAGTGAGGGCCCAGCTCTGCAGGCAGCAGCGCAGAAGTAAGGGGGGCAATACCAGACCATGCCATGCTTACTTCTGCACTGCTGCTGGTGGCGGCTCTGCCTTCAGAGCTGGGTTCTGGGCCAGCAGGCACCGCTCTCCGGCTGCCCAGCTCTGAAGGCAGCACCGCCGCCAGCAGCAACGCAGAAGTAAGGGTAGCAGTATTGCAACCTCCGCCCCCCAAAACAATAACCTTGTTTCCCTGCCTTCCCCCCCTCCCCGGCCCCAAAAAAAACCCAACCAAAAACAACCAACCTCCTTTTCGGGTCAGGACCCCCTACAATTACAACACCGTGAAATTTCAGGTTCAAATAGCTGAAATCATGACATTTACTATTTTAAAAATACTATGACCATGAAATTGACCAAAGTGGACCGTGAATTTGGTAGGGCCCTATACATTAGGTTAAGAATAATATTGATGTGAAAATCCACTTTGAGTTGCAAAAACAGCCATAACACACACACTCCAGATAAGTTTGAGTAACAGCCGTGTTAGTCTGTATTCGCAAAAAGAAAAGGAGTACTTGTGGCACCTTAGAGACTAACCAATTTATTTGAGCATAAGCTTCCATGAGCTACAGCTCACTTCATCGGGTGCATACTGTGGAAAATACAGAAGATGTTTTTATACACACAAACCATGAAAAAATGGGTGTTTATCACTACAAAAGGTTTTCTCTCCCCCCACCCCACTCTCCTGCTGGTAATAGCTTATGTAAAGTGATCACTCTCCTTACAATGTGTATGATAATCAAGGTGGGCCATTTCCAGCACAAATCCAGGGTTTAACAAGAACGTCTGAGGAACGGGAGGAGGGGAGGAATAAACAAGGGGAAATAGGTTACTTTTTATAATGAATCAACCATTCCCGGTCTCTATTCAAGCTTAAGTTAATTGTATCCAATTTGCAAATTAATTCCAATTCAGCAGTCTCTCGTTGGAGTCTGTTTTCAAAGTTTTTTTGTTGAAGGATAGTCATTTTGAGATCAGAAATCGAGTGACCAGAGAGATTGAAGTGTTCTCCGACTGGTTTATGAATGTTATAATTCTTGACATCTGATTTGTGTCTATTTATTCTTTTACATAGAGACTGTCCAGTTTGCCCAATGTACGTGGCAGAGGGGCATTGCTGGCACATGATGGCATATATCACATTGGTAAATGTGCAGGTGAACGAGCCTCTGATAGTGTGGCTGATGTGATTATGCCCTATGATGGTGTCCCCTGAATAGATATGTGGGCACAGTTGGCACCGGGCTTTGTTGCAAGGATAGGTTCCTGGGTTAATGGTTCTGTTTTGTGGTATGTGGTTGCTGGTGAGTATTTGCTTCAGGTTGGGGGGCTGTCTGTAGGCAAGGACTGGCCTGTCTCCCAAGATTTGTGAGAGTGTTGGGTCGTCCTTCAGGATAGGTTGTAGATCCTTGATAATGCGTTGGAAGGGTTTTAGTTGGGGGCTGAAGGTGACGGCTAGTGGCGTTCTGTTATTTTCTTTGTTAGGCCTGTCCTGTAGTAGGTGACTTCTGGGAACTCTTCTGGCTCTATCAATCTGTTTCTTCACTTCCGCAGGTGGGTATTGTAGTTGTAAGAATGCTTGATAGAGATCTTGTAGGTGTTTGTGTCTGTCTGAGGGGTTGGAGCAAATGCGGTTGTATCGCAGAGCTTGGCTGTAGACGATGGATCGTGTGGTGTGGTCAGGGTGAAAGCTGGAGTTATGTAGGTAGGAATAGCGGTCAGTAGGTTTCCGATATAGGGTGGTGTTTGTGTGACCATCATTTATTAGCACTGTAGTGTCCGGGAAGTGGATCTCTTGTGTGCACTGGACCAGGCTGAGGTTGATGGTGGGATGGAAATTGTTGAAATCATGGTGCAAGTAGAGTAGGGGCGTTAGGGGACGAGAGCTGAGGAAGAGTTGTTCTAAGTCAGTCATAAAAATGTTGGCATACTGTGGGTCCATGCAGGTACCCATAGCAGTGCCGCTGATTGGAAGGTATACATTGTCCCCAAATGTAAAATATTTATGGGTAAGGACAAAGTCACAAAGTTCAGCCACCAGGTTAGCAGTGACATTATCGGGGATAGTGTTCTTGATGGCTTGTAGTCCATCTTTGTGTGGAATGTTGGTGTAGAGGGCTTCCACATCCATAGTGGCCAGGATGGTGTCATCAGGAAGATCACCGATGGATTGTAGTTTCCTGAGGAAGTCAGTGGTGTCTCGAAGGTAGCTGGGAGTGCTGGTAGCCTAGGGCCTGAAGAGGGAATCTACATAGCCAGACAATCCTGCTGTCAGGTTGCCAATGCCTGAGATGATGGGGCGCCCAGGATTTCCAGGTTTATGGATCTTGGGTAGTAGATAGAATATTCCAGGTCGGGGTTCCAGGGGTGTGTCTGTGCGGATTTGATCTTGTGCTTTTTCAGGGAGTTTCTTGAACAAATGCTGGAGTTTCTTTCGGTAACTCTCAGTGGGATCAGAGGGTAATGGCTTGTAGAAAGCGGTGTTGGAGAGCTGCCGAGCAGCCTCTTGTTCATATTCCGACCTATTCATGGTGACAACAGCACCTCCTTTGTCAGCCTTTTTGATTATGATGTCAGAGTTGTTTCTGAGGTTGTGGGTGGCATTGTGTTCTGCACGGCTGAGGTTGTGGGGCAAGTGATGCTGCTTTTCCACAATTTCAGCCCGTGCACGTTGGCGGAAGCACTCTATGTAGAAGTCCAGTCTGCTGTCTCGAACTTCAGGAGGAGTCCACCTAGAATCCTTCTTTTTGTAGTGTTGGTAGGGAGGTCTCTGTGGATTAGTATGTTTTTCAGAGGTGTGTTGGAAATATTCCTTGAGTCGGAGACGTCGAAAATAGGATTCTAGGTCACCACAGAACTGTATCATGTTCGTGGGGGTAGAGGGGCAGAAGGAGAGGCCCCGAGATAGGACAGCTGCTTCTGCTGGGCTAAGAGTATAGTTGGGTAGGTTAACAATATTGCTGGGTGGGTTGAGGGAACCATTGCTGTGGCCCCTTGTGGCATATAGTAGTTTAGAAAGTTTAGTGTCCTTTTTCTTTTGTAGAGAAGCAAAGTGTGTGTTGTAAATGGCTTGTCTAGTTTTAGTAAAGTCCAGCCATGAGGAAGTTTGTGTGGAAGGTTGGTTTTTTATGAGAGTATCCATTTTTGAGAGCTCATTCTTTATCTTTCCCCGTTTGCTGTAGAGGATGTTGATCAGTTGGTTCCGCAGTTTCTTTGAGAGCGTGTGGCACAAGCTGTCAGCATAATCTGTGTGGTATGTAGATTGTAATGGATTTTTTACCTTCTGTCCTTTTGGTACGATGTCCATCCATTTGCATTTGGAAAGGAAGATGACGTCTGCCTGTATCTGTACAAGTTTTTTTTCATGCAATTGATAGATTTCCGCTCCATACGGCTAAATGCAGTGCCTTGCATAATGACAGGTTTCAGAGTAACAGCTGTGTTAGTCTGTATTCGCAAAAAGAAAAGGAGGACTTGTGGCACCTTAGAGACTAACAAATTTATTTGAGCATAAGCTTTCGTGAGCTACAGCTCACTTCATTGGATGCATACGCATAAACTTTCAAACTCTTTTATCATACACTGCCTACTTTTTTTTGTGTGTGTCTTTAATTTTTTGGGTGCACAACTGAAACAGTCAAAAATGTTTTGATTTTTAGATCAGGCCTCTTGAAGCTTGTCAAATTGGGTATCCAAAACCAATAGTCACATTTTGAAAATTTAGGCCTCTCATAACTAGGGAGCCAGTGTCCCTCTGGAAAATATCTGCTTTGCAGTGCTCCTGCTTCTATGCATCTAAATTGCTTTACTGGTCACTGTCAGTTACTTTGCAGACAAGATTGCTCCAATTCATTTGACTGGCAGTTTGTATGGTAGATTTCTGGATTGATGGGATAAATGCAGTAACTGGTCTGCTACCTCCCTTAGGTGTTACGTCACTGGCACCGTACAAAGGTGCTGAGGAAGCGACACACTGTGACCTGAATCCTCTTAGCTATTAAAATAAAGTAGAGAGGTTTATTTGACCATTGTTGGTCAAAACAGTGAACATCATCTTGTGGGGATGTCATGTGCCAGCTTCCTTCAAATGTGCGAGAGCAGTTGCCATTCACAACCTGCTCTAAAACAAAATTCACTCTTCAGAGTCAAAATTTGTCCCTTTCCTGGAGTTTCCTGGAACTTTATTAATAAGTTGGTGGCCTGTGATATAGAGAAGGTCAGACTAGATGATCTGGTGGTTCCTTCTGGCCTTAAACTCTATGACTCTGAGCCAATAATACGACAGTTCTTAAATCAAGCCTTTTCCCAGGCTTGGCTCTAGTGTTCTCAGGCTGTTCAACCCACACCTTAGGCTCACTCTCATGTTCCTTATGTCTGGGTGGGATAATGAGCCACCAGCCTCTGTGCTTCAGTAGAAAAACCCTGGCCTTAACTACAATGTGGTTTTTAACAAAGACCCTAACAATGGAAAAGAACAACATCCAATTATTTAAGGGATACTGTTAAGAAATTTGGTTATAGTTTATACTGGGAGCAATATTCTTTAATAACCTGGCTCTTTCCACTCATTTTTTAAACCAAGTACACCCCCCCCCCACGTATGTGACTTTTGTGTGGTCTAACGAAAGTTATGTACTATATTAACTACTCAGAAGTAGCTGTTTGTTAAATAGGGATTATGTATGCATTACAATGGCTTGCAACAACAGTTTAGCTCTGCTCAGTCACATGAAATCATGGATACTTTTGCAATGCTGTGGAATAGATTTAATAGTCTTAAAGTAGTGTGGAGTACATACAGGAATACACTTTTTTCACCAAACCAGCACTTCCAAAGAAATCTTCATCAAACATTATAATGTGAAGTTTGTTGCAACAGTGGGTTAGTGCAGTTTTTTGTTTTGCTTTTTAAAATAAAACAAACTCTGGATCAGGTTAAGTCTGAGTTTAGGTCTTAAGTGAAATACTTTGTTTGTTCCTGAGTGGATGTTTGTCCATATGTTACTGTTTGGGAAAATTTGACATAATTGGCCGTTTCCAACGAGGAAAGGCCTGGAACTGGAATAATATGGGATTAGTACTGAAACTGAACTCCTGTGGGGAAGAATGTACAGCACCTGCCAATAGTATTCTTGGCTTGAGACAGTGAGCAATCAGTTTCTCACTTTTGTGACCACTTAACTCCTCTCCTTTTTTTTTATCCTCTCTCTCTTCTCATCAGAAGTTTTTCTTTGGAGTCTTGCACAGGGCTGCTAAAGTACTTTAAAACCTCCTTTTAGTATTAACATCTCCAACTTTTTTTTTATTAATAAGTGTTGGAGCAGAAAGTTTCTAAGAGTGTATTGAGACTTTTACTCCTAGTGATGAGGAGGAGAGAACTTGCCAGCACGACAGTTACCTTATTTATTATTTCATTTCCTGCCTTCTACTTTCTTTCCTGTCAGGTACCATGATTGCTCAGACCTGGTATAATAATGTCCAGCAATGCTTTTGGCACTTCAGAATACTTTTTATTTTGTTGCAGTCCTGCCTGGAATAATTTCATAGGGATTCAACACAAGTGATGAGATGAGGAAATCTTTTTTTAAAGGTGTACTCCTTTCCTAATTTTCCATGGTCTCTCAAAAAGTGCTGAAGCTCTTTCCCTCACTGTTTTTTCCTATACATCTCATTTCACACCTGAAGTTCCCACAGGAAATATTGCTTGTGCTTTGCATATGGAAGCTGGAGTTTGGAAATGGAGTCCAAACTTCAGAACCCTTATCTTCCCGCTGTGACTCCAGATGTCCGTAGGCCAAGATTAGGGTAATTGCCCTTATTAAAATACTTCTCTTGGCAATCTGATGACTGAATGCAATTTTGAGTTTCAAATGCAGAAGAAAATTAAAGGAATCTCCATATTCTTTATATTTGTTGTTACTATAATCATCCTAGTAAATTTGAAATATGTTAAATCATTTGTTAAATTATTTTATTTTTCATAAAATGGCAAATGAGGATATTTATTTTCAAAATAATCAATGATCTTATGTTTAAGAGGGACCCCCCCACACCCACAAACCTTATTAATTAGAATGACCAGAAATTAGAACAACACAAAGCTAGGCATTTTATCATTTTTGATGCAGTCAGTGGTGCCCTGAGAACATAAAGGGAAAATAAATGTCAGGCTACCTGGGACAGTTTCATAAAGGATTAAATGACTATCCAAAATTTTAAAATTGAGGGCTGGCAGTCGGGGTGGTGGGTCATATCACTGATCCACATGTTGAATGAGAAGCAGGTAAAGAGAAAAAGAAAGGTCTATATTTGAAATTAAAAATACAGGATATTAAGTAATAGAAAGGACATACGTTATAGTCTCCACACACCTGGCACTTTCAGTACCATTTCCTGTTACTATAAAAGTGTCTTAAATCCGAGCCAACTTTAAACATGTTTCCATAAAATGTACAAAACTAATAACATGTGGCTAGGGGTAAATCCAATTCCTGCACAGGTCCCTGTTGTAGTAGAATGGGTAGATTGAGCTGCATGTGGGGAGTGGATGTCCTGTGGGTGATATAGAACCCGCTTTCTGGAGATAGAGGAAAGCCAGGGCCAGAGGATCTTCCGTTGTGCAGATTCTCCAGTCTTCACGCCCACACACCATGGCAGAGGCAGCGACTGCTTCTGCTGTTGGGTTCAGTGGCAGCTGCTATAGCTCAGCCACTCTGCTACCTGAGGGTGATTCCTTCTTCTACTCAATGGAGGCCAGAACACAGTCTTTGATGTACCTTTTGAAATGCCAGGGCAGCCTAGGGAATGTATGTAAATTTTGTGTACTTTTCATAATCTCCCTTTTGATGGAGGAAGGCCAGATGGCTATAGGAAAGTAGTGGGAGACAGATCTATTAGCCCCAGGCTAAACAAATCCCTGTTACCAGCAAGCAAATAGCAGTTGCTCCAGGTCAATTAAGACACCTGGGGCCAATTAAGATCCTTCCAGAAAGCAGGGAAGACAGCTAGGTTGATTGGGACACCTGAAGCCAATCGGGGCTGGCTGAAACTAGTTAAAAAACCAGTTATTCAGGTGGGTGTGTGTGTGTCAGGATCTGTAGGAGGAAGCCACGCTGCTGGAGAAATGGAGCAGTACAAACCCTATCAGGCACAAAGGAAGGAGGCCCTGCGGTAAGGGTGATGAAGATATTGAGGAAGTGGGGGCTGCTGTGGGGAAGTGGTCCAAGGAATCGTACTCGTCCTGTTTCCAAAAAGTCAGCTACCAAGAGCTGCTACTATCAGAGTCCCTGGCCTGGAGTAGAGGGCGGGCCCGGGCTCCCCACTCTCCTCCCTGGCTAATCACTGAGACTGGGAGACAACAGAGACACTGCAAGGGAGGGTAGCTTCTCCTCACCACCCTTGCTGGCTATGATGAAAATGGCTCAGTAGGCTGTGACCCTTGCCTCTAGAGAGAGAATGGCTATGTGGAGGGTCGCAGTGAGCCTCTGAGGCTAACGTAATCTGCCAGGAAGCAAGCGTGGGACCTACTGAGACAAGGTCGGAGCTTTGTCACACCCTTTAGATAATATCTATGCTAATTTTGTGTTCTTCATACAGAGACAATTCCAGAGGGATTTTCTTTCTTTTGCATGAAGGATGCCTTTCCATAGAAATGCTTTGCAAAGGATGTGTGAAGGGAAACATGTGGGTGGCTATGTCTTTCTGAGTGTTGAAGGGACATCACCAACTTGCAATCTAGTCTGTTTTTCAAAAATTGGAGTTAAAAGTAGTTTCACATTCTACATATGTCCATGAGTCCGGGTGCTAGTAGTTGTGGTTTTAGTCATATTTTCCTATTTTTTAAAAATGTCTGTTCTCCTCATCGTTGCTCTGTGTAAAGAGGCTCACAAACTGGGAACAGACTGGCTCTTTGGGAAGCAATTGATCTGACTATACATAAAATTACTATCAAATGCACAAAATTAATTGATGTGTAAATGAGAATGTTTATATATTTTCATAGAGAATTAATTGTATAGAAAAACTACAAAGAATTATTTTTCATTTATGGTAATCTTAGGTGGTGTTTCAGTGGTACATTAATGTGCAGAAAAGGGTTCCTTTTTGACTGACCAAGAAGACATACATTCCTGGGGGAAAAAGTGTGGGTACTTTTAAAATTATATGCAGGCTTATAGTGTTAGTTACTATATGACTCATCATGACTTCCTTAATTATCCTAATAACTGATCACATTATAAGATGGTGCATGGATGTGTTCACGTGGAAAGAGAGAGGAAACCACTGAATACTAAAGATTCTTTGTTTAATAAACTTTTTAAATTCTGTAATAAGTGTAAACAATTAAGACATTTTGTTATCAGACATTCTCTTCTTGGCTGCTGTTGACATACAAGGCACATACTTTGCATACTTACACCTAGCAAAAGTACACATTTGTCTCAGATAAACAAGGATATTTGTAATAAGTGGTGCTAAAGTTACAGAACTCATTCCTTGGTCTTCAGTGGTATATTTCTTTTTTCTATCAAAGGTCATGGAAGAGGAAGAAAAATAGAGAATGTTTTGTATCTATGAATTTCTGCTTTGCCTGCAACCACACAAGCAAATGTTAAAACACATCAACTACACTATTATTATTTTGCATCTGAAATTGTTTATCAAATCACCAGTTTCAAATACAGTTGTGAAATACTGTAACTCATAAACCAGACTGGCTATCTAGTGAATTATAGTAATTTAGCAATTACATATAGAAACGACTTATCAGGCCATCTAGTCCATTTCAAGCTTACTTGCTTAAACCAGTTCTGCTGGGTGGTAATTTTCTCAGTAACTAGGAAATTATCCCAGTCTCTGTAGGTTTACATTAGAAGCTGAATTCAGCATAGGTGTTTCTCAAGGCCGGGCTGATGAGGATCAGAATACCATTCCCCTGCGAGTAGAAACCCAGCTTTGAGTAGAGACTACTGTCTGTT
The DNA here is from genome assembly GCF_965140295.1 of Lepidochelys olivacea. NCBI lineage: Eukaryota > Metazoa > Chordata > Testudines > Cheloniidae > Lepidochelys > Lepidochelys olivacea. The sequence goes on along the minus strand of NC_140413.1, from coordinate 175,559,114 downwards.
CAAAAATTTAATAGTGGATGTGTAAAAATAAGGCAGAAAGGAGTCTGTGCACTTTACACAACTTCTGGGTAACTGTAACTGCAAGCCAGTTACTGAGGCTACTTTCTTAGGACTACAGCCAATTTTTCATATAGTATCCCTGTTAAAGTAAATGTACCCAAAACTCAAGGAGATCCAGTGGACAGTAATGAAGAAATAATCAGAAATGCTCCAAAAAGCATGTACTTTGAACCAACTAAGAAACGTGTCTGAAAACTAACAGGGGAAAAAACCCCTCTTTTTTGCTTTCTATCCTCTAAGATCAAAGTTAACATCTGATGCAGAGAAAGAATCTATAATGATGTTTGGAAGAAATCTTCGACAGTTGCTTCTGATGAGCCCTGTGAGAGGACGTACTATGATGGGAGTTGATCCTGGGTACAAACATGGCTGCAAGCTGGCTATCATTTCACCAACCAGTAAGTTTAAATTCCACATTTTCCATCAGCTTTTAAAACACTGTTTAACTTTTGGAATTCACTGAATTATAGTAAAAGCTAGTTGTTATACAATATACTTATGGAGGGTATCTAATTTCTGTTATGATTTAGTCTTTCATGTTTGCATGTTATTTACCCTGCAAATTCCTTTAGTAGCATGGCATTAAATGTTATGGGCCTGAGTCTCCATTCCCTTGTCTAGTCATTTTCACCTGTGCAAGGTGGGAATGAACAGTTTTGCACTCTCATCACACAGTTGTAAATAATTAAAACAGGGCAGTTAGGATTTGAATCCGTAATGTGTTACAGCTTAAAATGGAATTAGCATTTGAATACAGTAACTCTCCACTTAACGTCCTCTCGCTTAACGTTGTTTCGATCTTACATCTCTGCTCCGTTACAGAACATGCTCCATTTAAAGTTGTACAATGCTCCGCTATAACGTTGTTTGGCTGCCTGCTTTGTCCACAGCTGGCAGCCCCCTTATCAGCTCCCCTATGCCCCTACCCCAGCACCTCCCGCCCGCCAGCGGACCCTGCCTTTCCCCTGCTCCCCCCGCGTCCTGTCCGTGGCAATCAGCTGGTTTGCGGCGTTCAGGGGGAAGGGGGGAGGAGCAGGGAAGCCGTGTGCGGACTAAAGGGGGAGAAGGTGGGGGGGGAGGAGAAGAGGCGGGTTAAGGCTGGCTTGCAAATCCTGAGTGGTGGTGATCCTGACAGGGAACGCAGCTCCAAAGTGATCAGGGGAGTTGGTCATCTAATGACTTGCCATAAAGAAATTTACCAAGGAAAAAAAAGGAAAGCAAAACAACAGTCTCTAGATGTGTTTTTGTGAGTTCAGAAAGTTCAGCAAGAGGAGCAGCCGGACAATCCCCCCTTTTCCACTCTCTGACTCCACCACCTCAACCAAGCTTCATACTCAGCAATGACTGTAGTATTAAATAGCTTGTTTAAAATTGTTTAAAATGTATATAATGCCTTTTGTCTGGCAATTTTTACTCCCCCATTTACATTAATTCTTATGGGGAAATTGGATTCACTTAACATAGTTTTGCTTAAAGTTGCATTTTTCAGGAACATAACTACAATATTAAGTATTAAGTGAGGAGTTACTGTACTTCATAATTTTTTTCCTACACAAATAACCTGTTTACACACTTGGAAATTGACTTCTTCTCTGCTTGTTTTTCTTTAATATTGCATATTTTAAAGTAAACTGGCACTTACGGAAGGTGCAGGACCCAGCAGCTCTGGAGATCTGAAGCTGCACCTGCTCACCAGAGAACTTTTAGGGAGCTGCAGGGCAAATCTCCCTAATGTGCCTTAATTTGGTCTGGAGGTTTACCCCTGTAAGGATGTGAAAAGGTTTGTCACTTTCTCCTCCCATCCTGTTCTTGCCTTTTCTGCTGAGACCTCAAAAAAGAGGTATCAGGTGTGATGGCATGTGTTTTGTCATGTAGGTACTTGTCCACCTCTGTAGTTAATAAAAGTTGTTCATAGTGTTTTTCATACATTTGCTAACTACCCAGTCAGTTCCTAATGATTCTGGCCTTGTTTACAGAGTTCCTTATGGTTTGGAGCAGAGTATTTATAATACATTTTGTTTGATGCATAGGAAGTCGTTGGTCTAAAATGCCTAAGTTCCATTTTCAAAAGTCACTGAGGAACCTAAAGCCATGTCTATAAATGCAGCACGTCTGGTAAAGACGCTCTGTGCTGACAGGAGAGAGCTCTTCTGTTGGCATAAAAAAGCCACCTTTGAGAGAAGCTCTCCCACCGACATAGTGCTGTGAACACGAGCGCTTATGCTGGTGTAACTTATGTCAGTCACGGGGGTGGAATATTCACACCCCTGACTGACAAAACGTTTTGCTGACTTAGGCTGTAGTATAGAAATAGAAGTCTAAATCCCATTGACTTTCAGTGAGTCTTAGGCTAAGTCACTTACACATAATAAAAATTTACTCATTGTCCTATTGCCTTGTAATGTTTGTGCTTCTCTGTTGATGGACAGAAAAACATTTCCAAATAAAGTCTATCTTTCTATGGTTTATTTAGCCTTCTTTTCCCTACCCCTTCTGCATTGGTTACGTATTCAGCAGTTGAAATATATTAAAAATGGTGAGAGAGCCAGGGTCTTTCCTATCTTTGATCACAGCAAATCTGTATCTCTCCTCAACATGTCAAATTGATACTTTACAATATGTATCTTTCTTTTTAAAAAAAACAAAACAAAACCCCAAAACAAGCAAACAAAACAAAAAAACTCTGCCTTCTGTAACTCCTTGATGTCCATAATGTGTGCATCTGGAAACTATACCAGTATTTTGTCAATTCTTCAGTGAAATAAAACATTGAGCCACACCACCTGTGGTTTGGATAAAATGTGAAGTATGCTGCTTTTTATTATAATCAAACAGTCTGTTAAGGGAAACCAGCTCGTAAAACTTGTGGATGTTTATGCATTTTACAGTCTTTGTTTAAAAAAAAAAAAAAAAACCCAATTATGGATCACAGGAAATAGGCCTTTTTTGCAAGCCAGTGACACTTGATTTAAAAACAAGTATGCTGTTCTTCACAGGCATAATTCTTTCTTTTCTTTTCATCATAAATTTTTGTGAAAATGGAAATTACGTTTTCCAATTTTTTTTTTTGCTAGACTTGTTTTGGGGAAGCAGTAGTGGCTTTGGTGTTGAATTAACCCCATATTGCCCAAAGACAAGGCTCAAATCATGTATTAGTTTTTATAATGCCTTCAGATTTATTCTCTTCATGTTGTTTTATATCTCAATGAGTTTTCTTATTAGTTGTCTGATTTTTAAGAGTTACAGACTTACGTTTCCTAGATTTTCTGTATAAAGTTTCCTGAATCACTGATGGCCTTTCAAAGTACCCAGTCCAGCATTCTCTCTAATTTAATCCCTTTCACAGCACATAGTACAGGGAATAGACTCGCACACACTGTATATTCAAATATGGCTGCTGTATTTAAGTACAGTGACGTATAACTAACTGAAAAAAAGGCATAATTAATTGGGATGGCCATTTTATATGCATATCTCCTAGAGAACTTACTATTTAGCTTGGTAGTGAATAGTAGTGACTCCTTAACTGGGACAGCATTTGCAGAAATTCTGCCAAAAGGGGGGACATGTTTGACCAGTGCAAAGCTAGCTGTATTGCTTAACTAGGTGTTAAAGAGTCTTTAAATCCTCATTTTGGGCCAGTAGTTGCCAAATGAAAATGAAAAGATGCAGAAAACTTGGTTATAACATAAAACAAAAACATTATGGATACTTTTCATTTTTTTAAAAAGGGGAAGGTCAACTGCAGAAATAAGAATACGTTGTTTGTGTCTTTTAAATGCTTTACAAATATTTACTGTTCTCGTAAGACTTTTGTGAAATAAGTAAATAAGTGTTATTAGCAAGAGTTGATAAAAACGAAAGGAGCCCAGATCCACCAAAATGTTAGCCTGAACAATTACCGTTGGATTTATCCTCCCAGCACCTTTGTGATTAGAAAATCAGTTTTAATCTTATTTTACAGATGGGGAGCCGAGGCACTTGTCACTAAGTGACTTGCCTATGGTCACAGAGGAAATCTGTGGCCAAACCTGGAATCATTCTAGTCCAGGGCCCTCGACAATAACTAGCCTTCCACCCGTACATCGCTCAGCACAGAGCAGATGGGGGGCTGGTGAGATAGAGAAATTCATGAACTCTGATGTCTGTTGCTGTGCTGGGAGGAGTAAATCATTGTGATCAGTGTTCTATTAGTTCTTCCTAATCTGGGTGAGAGAAGCAGCATTCAAAGAATTAACAGTGTCTGCGTTCGTTTATTTGGAGGGGTAACATGTTTTATGGGGATGTGATTTCTAGGGCGCGCTGATGTGCTGTACATGAATTGGTCTGTGTAGACCCTGCTGGTGTGCACTAAAGGTTCCCTAGTGTGCTTTAACTTAGTGCTGTTTTAAACAGCATGACGATGAGGCACATGAACAAGGTCTAAATCAGGGGTCGGCAACCTTTCAGAAGTGGTGTCCCGAGTCTTCATTTATTCACTCTAATTTAAGGTTTCGCATGCCAGCAATACATTTTAATGTTTTTAGAAGGTCTCTTTCTATAAGTCTATAACATATAACTAGACTGTTGTTGTATGTAAAGTAAATAAGGTTTTTAAAATGTTTAAGAAGCTTCATTTAAAGTTAAATTAAAATGCAGATCTTATCAGTTTAGTGTGATCCTTGCCCTGGCTTTTCCTTGCGAATTTTCCAATGTCTGGCATGTATTTGGATACTTTAAGCTGCACACAGGCTTCTGAGTGATCCAGTTGTTAACCGGCTTTGAGAGGGACAGAGGACAGATTTCCTGTGTGAAAATACCTGTTCACACAGGTATGTGGATCCAAATGCTGAAAGCATTGCAAACGCAATTTTTTCAAACAGTTAAATTGCACTGGCAGGGACGTCCAGCAGGTCAGAACAGAGGCCCCATGATCTCTCTTGGTAGTTTCAAGTGCGCTCCGGAGATCTCCAAACTTTGATGCCCACAATTCTGAGCTTTTTAACTGAATGAGCTGCGTTTCGAAATCTTCAACACCCATCCACTGAAATACAGACAAATCCAAGTCACTTTTGTTGAACTTTTCAGGTTTAATTAGAAAAGAAAGCACTGGGCCAAATCGCTGGAAATCTTGAAATCTGTCAGAAAATTCTGATTTCAGTTCTTGCATGTACATTCTAATCTCAAAATCAAACGCAGCGCGCTGTTCCGCGTGGCGTGCAAGTGATGTAAGCAGCAAATCAGGACTTAAAAATATCCCAGCACAGTGGCGCTGGAACAGTTTTTAACGTGAAGGTGCTGAGCTGCGCCCCCTCTTGACCCTGTCTGCACCCCTCACTGTCCCAAGCTGGGGCCAGTGGGCCAGCTGGGGGCAGCTGCAGAACCCTGGGCTGGCAGCCGGGATTCCAGGCCGGCAGCAGAGCCCCCCCGGACCAATGGCTGGGGGCCGGCTGGCAGGGGGCCAGTGGCCAGTATCCCAGGCCAGCAGCGGAGCCCCCTGGACTGGTGGCCAGGACCCGGGCAGTGTGAGTGCCACTGAAAATCAGCTTGCGTGCTGCAGGTTTACTACCCCTGGTCTAAATGGACCAGTTAGAATGCTTTAGAAATCCAACCCCCATAGAGCACATTACCCCACTGTCTAAACAAGACCTCAGTCTCTGGATATGTGCTGTAGTAGACACACTGAAATCTGCAGTGGTAACAATGTGGGGCCTGTATTCACAAATGCAAGGATATGTTTTTAATCTGTCCATTAATATTATCCCCACTTTGCAGGGAGGTACAGTGACTTGCCAAAGCCGACAGAAGGAGTTTCTGTTGGAGCTGGAATTAGAATTTAGGCATTCTGGCTTCTAGGTCTGTCCTCAGACCGCTAGATCACACCTCTCTCTAAGCAGATCTTTAAAATGTACAGATTACAACAATAAACCCTTCCTGCCCCATGGAACCATTTTTTCTAATCACAAAAATATTTGCTGAATAGAAGCAGTGATGCTGTTTGGTGCTGGCGGTTTGTTATGTGGACACGTTTACTAGGAGCTAGGCAAAGTCTATCAACTCATTTCATTCTGGCAGTGAACTCAGTTGTACACAATATGTAAGAAAATGGTGGATAATTATTGAAATGTTTTTCTTGTGAATCAGCCCTTCACCTAGGTAGTTCAGCAGGAAATACTGTTTGGATTTTTCTATTTCTAACTGAATGGTTTTGCCTTTCCTCATTCTAGGTCAGATACTCCATACTGATGTTGTCTACTTGCATTCTGGACAAGGATTCCGTGAAGGTGAAAAGATAAGGAGACTTCTTCTGCATTACAAGTATGATGATGAAGCTTTCATTAAACTATAAATAGGATAAATATCTACATTATGTCAAAATTGGATATACAAGCAGGATGCCCAGAGATTTAGTGGAATTTCTGCTTTCATTGCTGACGGCTGAATATTGCTCAATTTATATTCATGTTTTAAAATATTGTATGTATTAGATGCTTTTGAAATCAAGCAGTGAATATAATTAGTTTACAAATTAGATGCTATGGAAATGTATTTACAAAGGTGTGCCAATTCATCTTATTCCTAGTGTGCAGCACCCATGCTAGTCTATTTTGGGAGCCTTTATGAACAGCTATTGCCACTTATATTACATTTTGGGATACTTTTGGGTGGTGGGACATTGTTCACTAGGGATTAGGAGTTTGATGTTAAACACTCATGTTGATAGCCTGGGATTATTGGTAGCTTTGGCCCTTACTGTACTATTTTGGAGGCAGTTCCATCCAGTGTTGTTCCATTGAGTGAGCTTCCAAAATGAGTTTTTCTTTATTTTGGCTTCTGTTTAATTGAATAGAAGCCATTTTGCACGGGGAAGGATTTTCCTGTCTGTGCAATAAAATGATTTTACATGAAGACAACCAAGGAGAGTCATGAGTGATGTACTACAGCCCTTGTGTTTCCTGTAGTTAGGATTGCTGTTCATTTCTGTAAGAGATATGCGAAAATTATTGCTCTCACCACTCACATCATCACAATGCACTCAAACCTTCAGACAATCAGTCCCTCCCCCCATACATGCCTCAAGCCCTTGAAAAGTCTTACTGCTAGAGCCAATTAAAAGTTGCTTTGCTGTTGTACTTGCAACTAAGGGGATGGAATTCTCTGTTGCAGGGTACTACCTACTTTGTAGTTACTGTAGCCAGGCACATTTTTGTAATACGCCACAGTGTTTGCGTTGTGCAGCTTAACTCTTGGCTAATCAGCCTAGTTCATGCTGAGGTGCTGATGTCTACAGGGTTCGAAGATCTTCCTATGTGTGGAAGATGTGGAAGATCTTCCTATGTGTGGAAGACAGCCTTACCTATTACATAAAATAAAATTGCTACACATCCCTAATGATGCAGGAAAACTGACTGTTTGTCCTTTATCTCCTTTAAAGCTGCAGCACTGTTGTGATAGGCAATGGGACTGCCTGCAGGGAGACAGAAGCTTACTTTGCTGACTTAATTATGAAAAAGTACTTTGCACCCTTGGATGTTGTATATTGGTAAGATTGCTTCCTTTGCTTGATGTTTTGTTTTCCTTTTCAGCACATTTCAATTTCAGTAGGTGCTTTTAAATGCGTTTTTTTAAAAGGTAGTTCCTCTGCATTCTTCTCCATCTTTTACTGTCATTATATCAGGCTTGGCCCACCCTTCTGGCCGTAGAGAAGTGGACTTGGCTCCCTTTGGAGCATGAACCCACTCATGGGTTGTCTGGAGAAGTTCACGAGAGCATCATTCAACACATTTCCTCTCCTTGAGGATAAGTGTGCTTCCTCCATCGCAGTCCCCAAGTCTTGCCAGCCCAAGGAACTCGGCCCTCAGCTGAGGACCTGTGTCCCATATCCTCTGTGTTTTGCTACGGCAACGGTAGGTTGCTGATTGCTTGGCTGGGTCACTGGAATGCAAATTTAAATACTGGTATCATCTGTCTATGCTATGGAAAGCTTGCTGATCCTTTGGGTATTAAGTTGTCTGGAAAAAGTCCTTTGTTAATGCACAGCAAGGGTAATGAAGGATTCATCTTGCCCAAAACTCAATTTTTGACCATTAGATTTCAGAATTCAAACAGAACTGTTTGAAAAGCCTCTGTTTGGGTTTTGATGTGAATGGTAAGTTTGTCTGCTGCTTCTCTTTCTCTGACTAGAGGACAGAGCCTCTTGGTTTCCCTCGTGGAAATATAGGAAGGAGTCCTCTTGATCCTCTACCCACTATTATTTAATCATCTCAAAGGATTTTTTAAAATCTTGCATTTAAGCGTTTGCATTGAAAGTAAAAAGCAACCATTTTTGTTCCTCCATCGAAATGTTAAGATGGATACAGTAAAAAGAAGTTCTAAGTTTTCCAAAAAGGGATTGCTTTTCTCTCTTTGGACTTTTGTCATCTTCTGTGTGTTTAACGTTTTTTGTCAAATCCATAGATTGAAAAGAGATCTGACAGAAATTTTCAATAATGCATTTTTCCTAAGAAATTATGTTGTCATGTAAGTCCATTTGTTCTTTGTTTTCCACACTGGTATAAATTTGTGATGAGAACCAATAATTAATCTGATTTTATTTCAAAAGGCACTCTAGGGGTCCTGTTTAAATTTTTTAGTGTTTGTTTTCAAATCGGAAGCTCATGCAAGGCTGCAGAAGCTTTTTATTGACTCTAGCCCAAAAGCAGGGGCTTTGTGTAGTTCGGTTAGTATGGAAGACAGTATGGAAGACTTGGTTAGTATGGAAGACTTGGAAAAAAGGCATATTGTAAAATTTTATTGTCATTCATTTAGATAAAATTTGAAAGCCAGTTATTGAAATATCAGTGCTTTATTGGAAGAAGCAATCGTAACTTGTTTGAATGGTCATTTGTCAGTTTTTTTTTCAGTTCTCTGTGCTACAGAATGCAAATATCTGTTTGTTAAAGTTCGTGCAACAAGATTTTTTTATTTTATTTTATAACAGGTTTTGTGGACGTTTTTCTTATCATGCTTTGCTTTTTTTTGTGTGTGTGTTTTTTTACATTTATTTTGTTGGTAGAATAGGAATGTAAAGAGAACTTCCAAAATATTTAGCCCTGTCAGTTTCTTGGGCTGAACTTTGTGGCGCTACTGTAATGGAATATTTTAAAAATAAAAATATTAGGAACTGGTAAAATGCATGTGGAAATAGGAATTTTTGAGAACATTTTTCAACCCAAAGTATCAAGTAGGTAGATTTCTCTAATAACAGTATATGGAGACAGATTTTTCTCAAGTTTCAAGAACTATAATATGTTTTAATGAGTAATCTATCTTTTTTGACAAAACTAGTTGTAAAACTCCTAGTGAAATATAAACTTTTAGATAGCTGAAATAAAAAGTTAGCATAATTAAAGTACTATTTAGTATCACTGTCACTGTTTATTAATTTATGTTGTGCTAGTATTTGCAGGTCCTAACTGGGATTTAGGGCTCCATTGTACTAGGTGCACACTTAAGGAAAAGATGGTCTCTGCTTTGGTGAGCTTGTATAGGGAACTAAGGTGGCACCAATAATAATGCTAAAAGGAATAATAGGTGGAATAATTTTGATCGCAGTAAACCTATTCAGAATATTGGATGCTATTAGCCACATAGCTGTCACTATTTAAATATTTCCAGATAAGCTGAGCCTGGGGTCTTAGTGTCTGTCCCCCACTTCTGGCCTCCTTGACTGACTATCTTTTCTGGAGGTTGAACTTTCATCTTGCTCTTCTGTCTGGCTGCTGTTTCTCCCTGCTCAGAGGTGTGTGTGTGCATGCACAGGAAGCCTGCTGCTTACTCTTGGAAGCAGTTGTTCGATGCAGGAAGTATTTTTTTTCTTCACGAGATAGTTCAGCCAGCTGCCAGGGACTGAGGACGGCTAATACCCAGGACAGAATTAAAAAACCTGAGCAGTCCTGGCCAAAGGGGACAGTTGGCAAGTATAGCTGACTATTTGAGCAATTACCAAGGCCACTGATGTACTTCTTGAGGGACATTGTGAAGCATGAGTCAGAAGAATGAGTACTGTCAGTAACCTGAATAATGTTTTGATGGTCCCAGAATGAACACTCCTTCGTGTCTTATTACATTTCCAGCAAAGCTTCACTAATTTAGAGTAGGGCTGTCAAGCGATTAAAAAAAAAAAGTAATTGCGTGATTAATCGCACTGTTAAACAATAATAGAATACCATTTATTTAAATATTTTGGGATATTTTCTACATTTTCAAATATATTGATTTCAATTACAACACAATACAAATTGTACACTGCTCACTTTATATTTATTTTTTATTACAAATATTTGTGCTATAAAAAACTAAAAATAGTATTTTTCAGTTCACCTCATACAAGTTGTCAAGGTTCCTTCCCCACTCTGAACTCTAGGGTACAGATGTGGGGACCTGCATGAAAGACCCCCTAAGCTTATTCTTACTGGCTTAGGTTAAAAACTTCCTCAGGGTACAAACTTTGCCTGGTCCTTGAACCCTATGCTGCCACCACCAAGCGTGTTAAACAAAGAACAGGGAAAGAGCCTGCTTGGAGACATCTTGCCCCCAAAATATCCCCCCAAGCCCTACCGCCCTTTCCTGGGGAAGCTTTGATAAAAATCCTCACCAATTTGTACAGGTGAGCACAGACTCAAACCCTTGGATTTTAAGAACAATGAAAAAGCCATTAGGTTCTTAAAAGAAGAATTTGAATTAAAGAAAAAGTAAAAGAATCACCTCTGTTAATTCAGGATGGTAAATACCTTACAAGGTAATCCGATTCAAAACATAGAGAATCCCTCTAGGCAAAACCTTAAGTTACAAAAAGACACAAAAACAGGAATATACATTCCATTCAGCAGAGCCTATTTTACCAACCATTAAACCAAAGGAAATCTAATGCATTTCTAGCTAGGTTACTTACTAACTTTTTGCAGGAGTTCTGAGCTGCATTCCTGATCTGTTCCCGGCAAAAGCATCACACAGACAGATCCTTTGTCCCCCGTCCCCATCCCCCCTCTCCAGCTTTGAAAGTATCTTGTCTCCTCATTGGTCATTTTGGTTGGGTGCCAGCCAGGTTAGCTGCGCTTCTTAACCCTTTACAGGTGAAAAGGTTTTGCCTCTGGCCAGGAGGGATTTTATAGCACTGTATACAGAAAGGTGGTAACCCTTCCCTTTATATTTATGACACAAGTACTGTAGTTCAGTCTCTTTGTCATAAAAGTTGAACTTACAAATGTAGAATTATGTACAAAAAAAGCTGCATTCAAAAATAAAACAGTGTAAAACTTTAGAGCCTACAAGTCCACTCAGTCCTACTTGTTGTTCAGTCAGTCACTCAGACAAACAAGTTTGTTTACATTTGCAGGAGATAATGCTGCCCACGTCTTATTTACAATGTTACCTGAAAGTGAGAACAGGTGTTCTCATGGCACTGTTGTAGCCGGTATCACAAGATATTTACGTGCCAGATCTGTTAAAGATTCATATGTCTCTTTATGTTTCAACCACCATTCCAAAGGACATGCAACCAGGCTAATGAGGGTTTCTGCTCAATAATGATTCAAAGTAGTGCAGACTGATGCATGTTCAATTTCATCATCTGAATCAGATGCCACCAGCAGAAGCTTGATTTTCTTTTTTGGTGGTTCGGGTTCTGTAGTTTCCGCGTCGGAGTGTTGCTCTTTTAAGACTTCTGAAAGCAAGTGCCACAGGCTACATCCTTCTCAGATTTTGGAAGGCACTTCAGATTCTTAAACCTTGGGTTGAATGCTGTAGCTACCTTTAGAAATCGCACATTGGTACCTTCTTTGTGTTTTGTGAAATCTGTAGTGAAAGTGTTCTTGAAACAAACATGTGCTGGGTCATCATCCAAGACTGCTATAACATGAAATATATGGCAGAATGCGGGTAAAACAGAGCAGGAGACGTACTGTTCTCCCCCAAAAAGTTCATTCTCAAATTTAATTAACGCATTATTCTTTTAACGAGCGTCGTCAGCATGGAAATGTCCTCTGGAATGGTGGCCGAAGCATGAAGAGGTTTGTGAATGTTGTTCTCACTTTCAGGTGACATTTTAAAGAAGAAGCCGGCATCATTATCTCCCTTAAATGTAAACAAACTTGTTTGTCTTAGTGATTGGCTGAACAAGAAGTAGGACTGAGTGGACTTGTAGGTTCTAAAGTTTTACATTGTTTTGTTTTTGAATGCAGTTATGTAACAAAAAAAATCTACATTTGTAAGTTTCACTTTCACGATGAAGAGATTGCTTTATAGTATTGTATGAGGTGAATTGAAAAATACAATTTCTTTTGTTTTTTTTACAGTGCAAATATTTGTAATAAAAATAATATAAAGTGAGCGCTGTACACTTTGTATTCTGTGTTGTAATAAAAATAAATATATTTGAAAATGTAGAAAAACATCGTAATATATTGCATTCATTTCAGTTGGAATTTTATTGTTTAACATTTCAATTAAAATTGCAATTAATTGTTTTAATTGCGATACATTTTTTGAGTTAACTGCGTGACTTAACTGTGATTAATCGACAGCCCTAATTTAGAGATAAGGTTGCTCAAGTGCGTTTCTTCATGATAATGAAAACGCAAGGGCCTTTTCTACACACAGTCTGAGTACAGCTGCGTAGTTAAACGTGCCATCCCCTGGTGAGAGACACTCTTGTTTGGATACCTTGTATCAATTCTGCTACTACTAAGGAATCAATTTAAGTAAAATTGAAACAGTACATTCTTAATCTGAGACAAGAGTGTCCACCCCGGGGCATTGCACAGGTTGAACTAAATCAGTTTACAAACCAGTTGAGTGAAACCAGTGCTAAAAGTTGTAGCAGAAAACATAAATTAAGGCAACGTTCACACCCAACTCAGTAATACCAGTCTCCAAGCATTAGTTCTTCAGCACTGCTCAAGTACACCAACACTCTACTACCTTGCCTAGGTGTTCGCTTTCAGTTCAACCGTACTGTTGCCTTCAATGCGCATACTTCAAAGCTGTGTCAATCATACTGGAACCCAGAAGCCCCCCCGCCCCCCCCTTTTTTTTTTAATAGAGAGGCCAGTATGTTCACTGGCCCTTCAGAGGAGGCTAGCTTGCTGAACAGTTTAGCAGTACTTAAAGAGCAGATTTGGGAGCTCTTGCAAATCTTCCAAATCAGCTTCTTAGTATCTCAGCTGTTGCAGAACATGTGGGCTTGGAGGAGGGATAGGAAACAGTTGGGGTGGAACTGCAGGCTTTGGCTTCATTTGTATTTAAAGCCTGTGAAATACATTTTTAAAAATATCACTAATGGAGGGGTTAGAGAGCAGAGGTGATTTTTTTTACCATTACTCCCTCTCATTTCCTTTTTTCTCCTACCTATCGTGAAACTAGCATGATACAATTTCAGACAATGAGAGTTATACAATAAGGAAAGTATGTGAGTAATTGTGTGTACTAAAATTTATACGCAATTGAATGTCTAACTTCTGTGTACAGCTACTATCACTGCATGTGCAGTCCTGCTTATGTTGTGTACTAGCGGCTAGTTACACATCCAGCTAATTACTTGCATTTTTGAATTATTGCTGCTGGGCATCCATTTTTGCTCACACACTTTGAAATTCTGGTCCTCCGTTTCCAAAGCCATATATAGTCATTTCAGAATTGCACGTAGAGAGATCTTGGGTAAAATCCTGATCCCACTGAGGTCAATGGGAATTTTACCATTGACTTCAATGAGGACAGGATTTCACCCTTTGTTTGTAGTTGGTATACGAGAATGAAATGACTGGGCAGTTCTAAATCTTTATATAATTTGTATATTTTAGTTTATTTTAGACATATCTTGAAGGATACCAGTCAATTTTGTCTTCCAATAGAGCTATGACAAAGACAAAATATTTTATTTGATCAGCTATTTGTAAACATTGCTGATACCAGTAAGTATAATAAAATATGAGCTATTAAAATACAAGGCCTTCAACAATAACAGTTATATATTCATAGAATCATAGAATATTAGGCTTGGAAGGGACCTCAGGAGGTCATCTAGTCCAACCCCCTGCTCAAAGCAGGACCAATTAATCCAACTAAATCCAACCCAACTAAATCATCCCAGCCAGGGCTTTGTCAAGCCTGACCTTAAAAACCTCTACGGAAGGAGATTCCACCACCTCCCTAAGTAACCCATTCTAGTGCTTAACCACCCTCCTAGTGAAAATGTTTTTCCTAATATCCAACCTAAACCTCCCTCACTGCAACTTGATACCATTACTCCTTGTTCTGTCATCTGCTACCACTGAGAACAGCGTAGATCCATCCTCTTTGGAACCCCCTTTCAGGTAGTTGAAAGCAGCTATCAAATCCCCCCTCATTCTTCTCTTCTGCAGACTAAGCAGAGAGTTTTACTGAAATACTCAAGTTTTGCAAAATAAAGTTTTTATTCAAAAATGAAATCACTGAAGACTGCAGTAAGAAATGAGGCATATGGAGTGTGTGTGTGTGTGGCTTTAAAAACTCTCTGAACAAAGTTTGACAGTTTTTGATTTAAAACAAATATTTTTCACTACTTTTATAACCAGCACACTTTCTATACCTAAGTCCAACCAAAATAATTGCAGGACTTCTCTTTTTTTAATGTAGTTTCTCTTGTAGACCGATGTTTATTGGTTTAGATTAGGACTGGACTAGAGCCCAGAGACAGTCATATCTGGTCTTTAGGTTTTTTGTTACAAATCAGCTTTTGTTGCCAGGCCCAGTAAATATTCTTGATTATTTTTGTTAGTTTTATTGTGAGTTCTTGCCAAAGATACAATGTATTATACCCAAAACAGATGTTCTGTTTAGACAAATGTATATTTGTTTTAACAGAACCCAAAATGAAAATGAAACAACAGCGTGTTCAGCATTAACATGACAGCTAACGAACTTCAGGATTTCATGGGCCTTTTTAAGTTAAATTAAAAATCTTTGGGAAATGCATCTGCAGAGCCCTGGGACTGGTTTTCTTTGGCCTGCTGTCAGTTCTAGGAGTCTGTGAAGTGACAACTGTTTGAGTGACAGATGAGCTATGCTAGAGTAGAGCAATATAAACAGCTTTATAATGTTTTTAAAAATAAATTTTAAAAAGCACAATTTTTCTTTCTGCCTAAATGGTCTTATGCTAAGAATACAAGCATATTGAAGTGCATTCACGATAAATTATTTCAGCTCACACTTAACACTAGTTTATAGCATGCACATTAGATTACTGGTAGATAAAACATCATCAGCCAATTAAGAACGTAACCCATATACTTTAAGTGTTTTTTGTTTATTATCTATTTGGCTTGTTGTCATTTGTATTGTTTCTGTTATCCTTGACTTTAAACAGTTTGTCCTTTTCCCTTACCTTTGACAAAATCTTTTTCTGGCTTTTCAGGCATTTGAAGCATTGATCTTATTGATGATCTACTAGTATTTATATTCAAACACTACTATATTGTAGCAAGTCAAGCAAAATCCATAAAATCTTGTACGCTCATTTCTAATGCATTTTATTTCTTTGCTTTAATGTTTTAAATACTTAGGAATTTTCTGCTGAGGTAGAATAGGAGTTTCATAACTTTGAAGTTGGTTCTTAATGGTGAAAAATGGATTTGAAAATATTTGTTCAAGAGGAATTTAAGTTCATTTGTATTTTTATAGGTGTCTGTACAAACTGTAAATTCCCCTTTTGATTTTAATCTGTGTTTTACGTTGCTGAATATCTGTTCTACTCTGTAGACTTGAACAAATGCCACTTTCAAGTTCTCTGTGCCTCTACATTTCTAATGTTACACCCAACTTAATTCCTATTGCTTTTCTGCTTGATAGAACTCTCAGTTTGAAGGGAGTCTAGCGTTCAGGTTCACATTATGATAATTAGGTTTCAAGGCGATGCAGGGGGATTAAGATGTCTGACATCTAGTTGCAGAATAAAGTTCAGAGCCACTTGTAAAACTTGTTTGATTGGTTAACAGAAGTATTCAGTGCTTGTGCCAGCATTAGTCCGTATTTCATCAGGTATCCTCAGTACTGTAACTCTAGATGTGACCTTGGGACTTGATTTACCTCAGTTCAGTTTTCTTTAATAATGTGCCATGAAAGAGGTACATGAAAGATAGCTAACATCAAAGCACCTTTTAAAGTAAAATGGTTGATATGAATCCCTTGGTATTTAACACTGTCTGTCAAATGTTTCAGCTGGCTTGCATCCTTTTACAAGCTATTGCTTGCTGCATTAAAGCAGTTGTTTCAAGTCTGTTGAGGATACTGAAAGGAGAGGTGGAGGAAGTGGAAAATTTTACTCATATTTCTTTCAAATTGTACTTTCTTCAGGTTATTTTGATCTGTTAGACAGTATAACATTGGTGACACATGTATGCAACCACACATTAGATGCCTATATAGGAGGCAGAAAATAGTTTCCAAAGCTGTTGCAAAAGGAATAAATGTTCTACAAAGACAGCATGTAAGTGTCTGAACTGAAAAACAAACTGTTTTTAACCATTTAGCTGCTTGGGTTTTGCTAAGTCTTAAACGCAGACACGCAAAATTCTAAACAACAAATAATATTTTGAATGGTGACAAGGGGTGTGTGTGTGTGTGTGTGTGTGTAGGGGAAATAGGACACAATTTTTAGAAAATTATATAATGTTCTCCATCCAAACTGTCTTCCAGCCCTTGCTTAAAGGGTGTTAACCCTTTCATTGTGGTCACTGGGAGCAGTTGAAGCACAACTGATAATCATGAGCACTTCACAGGAACAACCATATAATATGTTATATTTCCAGATGCTGACAGAATTTCTGACGTCACATCAGCAGGCAGTAGTTTCATTGTAATCCTGTTTTAATGAATGCTAACTTTTAGCTGTGTTTATATTTGGGACCATCCTGTAAGTGAGAATTTGACTTCTCGGTGAAAAGAGTGATTTTCTACAACTTTTCTTGCACTCTATATATATATATATATATATATATATATAGTGCAAGAAAAGTTGTAGAAAATAAATATATATGTGTGTCTCAAATCACATATGATTTGAGATGGACACACACACACACACACACACACACACTCTTGATTAAACTGTCAGCCATAATCAGCAGGCCTCAAGATGAGGTTCTGAGCTTCATGTGACATAAGCCTGCTTAAGTCACATGAAGTGTAAGTATAGAAGTGTGGTGAGCCCAAATTGCAAATCCGCAGATGTTTCCCATCTTTGCAGATTGAAGATCGGATGCAGATGCAAATTTTTGATCCGCTCAGGACACTAGAGCAGCAGTTCTTGACGGGGAGGGGGGAAGAGCAGGGGAGGTTCAGGGGGTCTGCCCGTGGGGCTGAAGCTCTGAGCCCTGGTGCCCCCCAAGAGAGAGCCAGGGCTCAGAGCTTTAGCTCCGGGAGGGTGGAGGAGGAGTGTTGGGGCTCAGGGCTTCTACCCTGAGTGGCCGTGGCCCCCCAGAAACCGGCTCCTGGCCCCCCAGGGGGCCACGGACACCTGGTTAAGAACTGCTGCTCTATAAGGTGCTGGTGCAGATATGGATCCATCTAAAAGTGTGGATCATGGGTCAGATACAATTTAATTACTGTGGATGCTTATCAGATGGGGATCCAAATTTTTGTATCCACACAGGCCTCATCCAAGAGTGAATCTCAGAAGGCACTTTGAAACTCTGAACCTGACCATGTAGAAAAGGCAAGGTTTTCTTGTCCTGATTATGTGAGTATGCTAGATGAAATCTCTATTCACCCGTCTGAAGAAGAGCAGGCAAGTGAAAAAAAAATTGCACAGGCTCCGGAAAACCACCAGCTGAGCTGGCATACTAGGAGATGTGAATTCTGGCCTTCCCTAGAATGAATGTGGGGATTTTTAAATATAAACTTTTAGAGGGGTGTTTACTGAAGTTGTGAAATGGGTTTTACAGCAATGTGGAAGGAAGCAGGATTTTTTTGGAAAAACCCTGTATCTTTTGGAATTAGAATGAAGTCCAGTCAGGAACTTTTTAATAGATGTAAAGAGAGTGAATGATTGATTGCTAATGTCTCTTAATTTAGAAACAAAGAGGTCCTGTCTACATCAATCTGAGAACCAAACAGCATAAAAAATAAATACAACACGTAACTAGTAAAAAGAGGTCTACAGCTAAATATAATTCTTAACTTTTCCAGATCATCAGAGGGAATTATCTGATGTGAATGTAGAACAATTCATAGAAGACCCATTAAAAAGATACTCCTATAAAAAGATACTCCCCCTTTATTTTTACTTTTGAAAAGAAAATCATGCTAACAATGATAAAATATAAAGCCAAGATCAAAAATATTTATCGTACATAAATCTCATCAGATTTTATAAAGATCTTATAAACACACAAGGAAAAAGTTGAATTTGTGCAAAACTAGAAAAGATTTTAAGCAGGGTGGATTTGATTTAAATCAAATTGATTTAAATCACTAGTCAGGAAGACTTGATTTAATCATGGATTTCTACATAAAAGTGCTTTGTTGTTGGTTGTTATAACCTTAATACATATTCTTCACAACTCAGAGATAGAGGTAGGTTTCATTTTTAGAAGGTACACACTATACATTTTTAAAGTGATTTATTTTGAAAACTCTTCAGATTAGTTTTACAGCTATATCAGAAAATGAATGATAGGTTATTTCATTTACCAAAGGTAATTGAAGCAGATATTTATGAAGTCATTAGGAGGTGAACTGTCTCCAGTTCAACAGGTTAATCATTAATATTTGGAGGATTTTCTTGCAATGCTGTATTAGGAGGAGTAGATCACCAGACAAACATTTAAATGGTTTTATTTAACTAAAACAACGTTATGTATTCTGGATTTTTTTCTTCAACAGCAAGCATATAATATTTTAACAAAACAAGCATATGAATTTTTGAATTTGGTTAAACATTAAAGTTTTTTAAAATCAGGTTTGTTTTTGTTAAAATTGTTTAACTAAAATAGTTAAATGAAATATTTAAAAAAAACAAAAATTAAATCGACTATGTCAGCCAGGTCAACATGAGAAACTTAAAATATTGGCTTCTGCAGCTAACTCTGTCGTCTTCACCTTCATTTTCCTGTTTGTTCATAATCTGGAAAAGAAAAACAAGCTTTCCTGCTTTTTCAGGTCCGAAACGATTTCTCAATTTGGAATGAATTAGTCCAAGGAAAAAAATATCCTTTCTACACTGGCAGAAGAAGCTACTGCTGTTAAAACTGAGATTATCGCTTCAACAGTCTCTGAATCCAAGTGCTTAAGTGACTTGTACCAGTTCACTGGTGTGACTTTCTTTAAAACATCATCAGCAAACATATATTTCTTGAATGGTTCTTATTCCCAAACTGGGTCTCTTTTACGGCCTGCTGCCATTATAGGTTTTCCCTTCTAGTGAGAGAATGGAACGGTAGATCTCAAATCAATGAAGGCTACACTCAGAAAGATCTCAAGACATCCGGAATATTCTGCTTAAACAGTTTCACGTTTGTTTCTACTGCCTGTCCCTCCCTTCTTACATTTATCTCCAGACTTCTCCTTGTCCAGATCTGTTCGGCCCCTAGCAATCTTCTATTTATTGAACTTCTTGAAACTTTGCACTTTTACAGAGAGGTAAGGGATTGGCTCTGCGTACACAAATTTGCAGAGGGACAATAGGGTTGAGATCTGTTATTTCTCACCTCTATATATTTATTTATTTTAAAACATTTTTGCTGTTCACAAGCATGTTATCTCTGGACACACAAATCCACAGTTTGAAAACTGCAAAACTAAGCATCTCTGATGGTGTCTTCTAGGCTGAGCACTGAGTCCCATTGGGTAGATAGAAAGATTAACATAAATAATCTATACAGAAGTCCCTGGAACCCCATAAGATTGGGTCCCTAATCCGTGAACTATTGGAACTCATTTACAAAACTTTTCTTAAACATTACATGAATATATTACCTTATACTATAGAATTAGAATTTATAATCCCTATTCCATGATGAGATACATTATAACTCAAAGATATCTTAATTAAAGCTATCTGTAGATAGTTTTTCCCCTCAAAAAGCATTTTGTCAAAATAATCCGATTTAAATAAAACAATCCAATATTTTTGATTTAAAAAAAAAAATCATGGGATTTTTATCCACCCTGATTTTAAGCCTGTATATTACCAAGCATACAACAGTGAATTCAAGGGCAATTATTCATACATTTTTACAATGAAATACATTGATATCAAAGCCAGTCTCAAAAATCAGATAACTATTATTCAAATATCTCTGTTTTAGAAACTGAGTGTCTATGTTCAGAAAGATATTGGATTACAAATCTGGGGGACCAAAAGGCCTTCCCATCTAATCACTGATACATTTGTATTGTATGGTATTATCTACAGAGTAACCAGTTGTAGGAAATAGTATGGGTTTGTTCAGAAAATATTTGATACCACAGAAAAGTAGGTAATTAAAACCTCATATTGACTACCGCATCATGAGGAAAAAAAGCATTTAGATACCAAAATGATGGGCACTTTATACATATAATAACAGAAAGGAGTAAGGTTGGGGAAAGCAAATGAGAGAAATATTTACAAATAAAAGAACAAAAAAAAAATGGCAAGTGACGGAGATTTCTTAGTGATAGGCTAGGAAAGATGCTAAAGATAGTGCTTGCTGTTTAGCACACCACAAGTGTGTCAATCAGATCTCATGAGATTGGTTGGAATGATGGTCAGAGCTTTGGAAGGCATACACTGAGCAAGATTATATATGTGAGCAAACTGCAGCAACTAACTCCAGAAAGCTTGGAGAATCAGTCTAAAACCCCGAAGTACCAGTAAAATGCATTAAACAAAGAATTGTTGAAAAGCTCTGCACAAAACAGAAGGCAGCTAGTTATTCTATCCATAAAAATGTGTTTAATCCATAGGTAGCCATCATTTAAAATTATATGGTATTCTATTGTGCTGTCCACTAGTGTTTCAATGCTTTTAGTTTGTCAACATAATTTACTGTCCTCAGGATTTTCTGTGTTGGCAATAGCAATCTCTCTAGCCTGAAACCTGGCATTCAAAGTCTTATCATAGAAGACAATGATTGTTATTGAATTTGAAGAAAATTGATTTGCTAGCTCTTAAATTGCTACATTGTAAAAATGAAACAAAATTAGCCTATTTAGATCTCTCTCTCTCTCTCTTTTTTTTTTTTTAAGGTTCCATAGATTAAGGACCAGTTTGGTTTTTTTATAATAAAATGATTTAGTCTATTGGTTCATAATATAGCTACGTCCAATAGAGCTTTTATATTCTGTCTAATCAATAGTCTACTTTTCATTCAATGTGTAAAGGCAGACTTACATGAGTTACTACGTTGAATTGCTATGGGACAACTAAACATAAGTCAGTGTTATAAATTAATGTTTTTGCTACAGTCAATTGTTAAAAACACATGAAACAGTTCTTAAATAATTGCTGACAAAATAGACTATTGATAATTTATTTATTTGTTGGAGCTTTAACGAGATTTTTCTATCTAAAAGCCTCTGCTATTGGACTTAATCTAATTGTATTTTTTGGGACTCTGTTGGTAAAGTATTGGGTGGGGGGATGACTTAGGATACACAATGTTTACCACTATCAGGGTGTATGATTGCAGCCTTGTCCTGTTGACTAGCAGTAATCACAGCCAGTCTGTGCTACTTGGATAATACTTATATGGCCACATATCGGCTGTTCATTCCAGTAGTACCTAGGGGCCTCAACCAGCTGAGGACTCTGTATTGCTAGAAATAGAATAAAAGGCAGCGTTGCCCCATAGAGCTTATAATGGACAACAAAGAGGTGAAATAGGCAGGATAGGAGCACAAACTGGCAACCCACAAAAGCACTTCTTGTTCGAGTGCTTGTTCATGTCAATTCCTAGTTGGGGTGGGTGTGTGTGTGCGCTTGTGTGCGCGCGTGCCGTGTGCACAGTCGTTGGAAGGTTGTTCCCCTAGTGGCACCCATCGGGTCGGTTGTGGAGCCCCCTGAAGTCCCGCCTTCATGGCGGTGAAGATAGGTCCCTGCCGACCCGCCGCCTCTTCAGTTCCTTCTTACCGCCAGTGACGGTCATTGGAGCAGCTCTTCTCTTGCTATGACAAACAATCCCCAACTGGACTCTTTCTGGTTATATCTGTAAATAGTTTAAAACTTAGTATTAGTTCAAGTAGTTCTTAGTTAGATAAGTTGCAATTGGGGGTTCTCCCCCCACACGTTTCCCTTCACGGGGACCGGGGAATGTCTCAGTCTCAAGGGTTAAAGCCATGTGGGTCCTGTCTGAAGCATATGCCAAAGGGAGACCACACAACTCCTGTTTCAAGTGTTTGAGGGAAGCCCGTCAGACTGAAGTGCAAAATCTGTAGAGGCTTCTGCCCAAGGACTAAGAAGAAGAGGGACTGTAGACTGCAACTATTCCTCATGGAGTCAGCCCTTTGTCCCCAGCCTGCACTAGCGGCATCTGACCCCAAGCCCAGCACTTTGGTGCGGTGCGCGCTGGCCTCAGCAAGAGAGGCTGCGGTGCCGAGAAAGGACTCTAGCTCCAGGGACCTTCGGCACCGCCAGTCCCCAGCACCAAAGACCTCCTATTGTGCGAGTGCCCGGCACTGTTCCCATTCGCTGGTGCCACACAAAAGAAAGAAGACTGACGGAGGTCGCTCTCCCACTAAAGCAGTGGAATGAGGATGCACCAGTGGAGTGCATCTTGTGCCAGGAAACCCTGTTCTGGCTCCAGCTCAGCCAGTACCGTTGACTCTGGCCTCACAGGGAGGTACGTTGAGTCTGGTTCTAGTAGACTTCCTGTTGCAGGAGTCTCGGGAGGAAGAGTTAGACCTTCCCTCTGCACCGGACACCTTTGTGGCGGCTAGGGACCTCTAGGAGCAAGCTGGCGATGATGTGGCACTGCTCGCCCTCACGTTAGCTCCGCTCCCTGGCACCATCTCGCTCTGCGCCACCCTGGTGGCAAGGATCGGACTCCTCGTCAGATTTGGAGGCTCAGGGCACTGCTCCAGACAACAGGAAGGGCAGCCATTGCCTATGATGTCATGGCCACCACAGTGTCAGGCACTAGCCCAATGGCCCTTATGGACCCCATGGGCCTGCCACCAACCCCAAGGGTCCAGATCCTTGTCAGTGTTTTTGGAGGCATGTGTCCCTCCATCATCAACATCTGCAGCCTGGTAACCTCCGCGGGGACAAGAGATGGGCACGGAGGCCAGCACTGAGACCGCACTGGGTTAGTACTGAGGTGGGCCTGGGCCCAAAGACCAGCACCGCTCCTGGCACCATTCAGGGTTTTTCGGCACAGGGGGATCCCTGCGAGCCAGAGGGGCAGGAAGACCCTCATCCTCCTCTGAAGTGGTGGCAGGCACATCTACCATGCTGCCGGCCATGAACAACAGAGCCCATCAGGAGTTGATCAGACGGGTCACTCAGAATTTGGGCATGCAGGCAGAGGAGGTGTTGAAGGAGACTGACCCCATGGTTGACATTTTGGTGCCTGAAGGTCCCTCGAGGGTGGCTTTGCCCCTCATTAAGACCATCCACAACACTACTAAAGCACTGTGGCAAACACCCGCCACTCTTTCGCCCCCCATGGCAAAAGGGGTGGAAAGGAAGTATTTTGTGCCTTCCAAAGTGTATGAGTACCTGTTCGCTCACCCTCAGATAGGCACTCTGGTGGTGGAGGCTGCTGACTAAAAGGAAAGGCAGGGACAATCGGGATCAACATCTAAATCCAAGGGGGCAGAGAAGCTGGACCTCTTTGGTAGGAAGCTATATTCTGTGAGGGGCTCCAGCTTTAAATTGCCAAACAGCAGGCTGTCCATAGCCACTATAGTTTTAATTCTTGGAACACATCCAGATTTCAAGAGCTACTTCCATCAGACTCCCACTTGGAGTTTGCTGCAGTCCTCAAGGAATCAGGGTTGTTGTGAGGACCTCCTTACCAGGTGTCCTTGGATTCAGCGGACTCAGCAACCAATACAATGGCAACAGCCATAGCCATAAGAAGGAGCTCATGGCTTCAGGTGTCAGGAATCCCGCAGACCATTCAGGACTTGCCTTTTGACTGCAAAGGACTCTTTTCAGAGCAAACAGACACTAAGCTCCACAGCCTAAAGGACTCAAGGGCAACTCTGAATTCCCTGGGGCTTCATATACCAGCCACCCAAAGAAAGCATTTTAAACTGCAGCCTGCTCCCTGATTGTACCCAGCTTCTCCTAGGCAGGACTATAGCAGGAAGCAGGAGTAACAGACAGAGACCTTCTCAGTCCTCCTCTAACCAGGGCCAGGGTTTAGCAAAGCAGCCCCTAGCCTCCAAGCCAAACTTTTCAAGGTGTGCCTGGGGTCGACGCACCAGTTCAGATCCCGGATCCTTCCCCTCCCTTTGTGAATCATCTATCTCATTTCTACCATGCCTAGGCACAAATCACCTCAGATCAATGGGTCTTGAGCATGGTAGAATTGGGATATTCTTTCCAATTCTGTTCCTCCCACCTTCCCACCCTCATTCCCCGTCCCTCTTCAGGGACCCTTCTCAGAGACTCAGAGACTTTAAGGTCAGAAGGGTCCATTGTGATAGTCTTGTTCTCATGAGCAACTTCTCATGCAGGAGGTGCAAATGCTCCTACAACTCAGGGAGGAAGAGGAGGACCCTTTAGAATTTGGGGCAGAGGGTTCTATTCCCAATATTTCCTAATCCCGAAGCCCAAAGGTGGGCTCAGACCTGTTCTAGATCTGCGAAACCTCAACAAATTCATAAAGATGATACAGTTCTTCATGGTCTCCCTGGCTTCCAATATCACCTCCCTGGATCCGGGGGACTGATACACCACCCTTGACTTGAAGGATGCGTATTTTCACGTGTCCATAGTCCCGTCCCACAGACGGTTCCTCCACTTCGTGGTTGTCAACACCCACTATCAGTTTATGGTTCTTACCCTTCGGGCTTGGGTGTTCACCAAGTGGATGTCAGTCGTGGCAGCCTTCCTGCGGAAACAGCAGGTGCAAGTATTCCCGTATCTCGATGACTGGCTAATCAAAGGCCACTCCAGAACCTCATACTGAATGTAGCAAAGTTGACCTAACTCAGAGAATAGAGTGCATCAGAGCTCTCCTGGACTCTGCTCAAGCCAGGGCATTCCTTCCAGAAACTTGCTTTCTCAAGATGGGCACCATCATAGAGGACCTCACGTGATACCCTGCCACTACAGCATGAAATTGCCTGAAGCTACTTGGCCATACCGCCGCTTGTACATATGTAGTACAGCATGCCAGGCTGCAGCGCTCTCCTCTTCAGGCTTGGCTAGCCTCTGTATACAGGGTGAATCGAAATCGCCTAGACTAATTTATCACACTTACTCCCCCAGTTATCGAGTTCCTCAGGTGATGGCTCAACCCGCAAGCGGTGTGTGCAGGAGTGCCCTTCTCCGGGCCCCAACCCTCACTGTCTCTAGTAATAGATGAATGAAGCCATTCTGAAAATCAACACAACTATTCATTGCAATTGCGGAGAATATGAAGGGACTCCCAGTCTTGTCCCAAAGGATCTCTTCTTCGATCACACCCTGTATCCAGGCATGCTATGACTTGGCAAAGATACCTGCCCCCAGCACTGACAGCACACTCTACAGGGGTGCAGGCATCCTCAGCAGTGTTCCTGGCACAAGCTCCTATCCAAGACATCTGGAGGGCAGTGCTGTGGTCGTCGATCCACACCTTTTACATCGCACTGCGCCATTACACAGCAGGCCAGAGATGATGCATTTTTCAGCAGAGCAATGCTACAATCAGCGATTCCCTGAACTCTGACCCCACCTCCAGGGAATTGCTTGGGAGTCACCTACTTGGAATCAACATGAGCAAGCACTTGAAGAATTAAAAACGGTTACCTACCTCTTGTAACTGTTCTTCGAGATGTGTTGCTCATGTCCATTCCATGACCCATCCGGCTCCCCTCTGTGGGAGTATCCGGCAAGAAGGAACTGAAGAGGCAGCGGGTTGGCAGGGACCTATATACACCGCCATAAAGGTGTGATTCCAGGGGGCTCTACAGCTGACCTGACATGTACCGCTAGGGAAAAACTTTCCGATGGCAGACTGTGCACGTGGCTCCTGCACACCTACTTGGAATGGACGTGAGCAGCACATATCGAAGAACAGCTATGAGAGGTAGGTAACCGTTTTTCATTTTCCCCCAGAAGGCACGTCCACTCACTAACAATGAAAAGTGTTATCTCTACTCTTTGCTTGGGTTTAGCTTTGGGAGGCATTTCATTTGGGAGGCATTTGCTCAAAAAGCGATGTTTAGCTTTGGGAGGCATTTCACAAATGGCAGCCTTCGAGCACATGCTTCTGCTCAGCTACATGACTATGAACAGAAGGGTAGCACTGGTCATTTTTTACTTGGTGTTTGCTGTTTGAGGAGCTGAATACATTTCTATATATATAATGAATCACATTTTCAGCTGGTCTCAGTCACATCCTTCAGTTTTGTGCTTTCAGAAATGGGCATGGTTGTGTTTACCATGTAGTAAAAGTTTCACATGCAACAATTTTTGTGCAAGAACAGGAATTTTTTGTCCTTTCTCCTCTATCTTCTTGTTTAAATGCCTGTTTGAATGTACAAAATGGTTGCACACTCTTATCTGTAGTATTAAAACAGGGGACCATTGCTGAAAAATGTGGCTCGTTATATTTCTCCTTGCCACAGTGACCATACAACGCTGCACATGCTGGCCCAAAGTGTGAAATAACAGTCCAGAGAAACAAATTTTGGTCTCCTATATGCTAGTGCTGCTGCCAAATCACCAAAATCTTTAAGAAACCAAGAAGTATTTATTTTTTTAATGTTACGTTTGTAAATGAGGACAATCTCAGAGTGCCTCTTTGTAAATCAAGAGACATTTGTGATATTTCACATCCTTCTCATGTTTAGAGAAACCAGCAAGACTTTTAAGAGTTGTTTTGGCCTGGTAACCATGACAAAGGAAGGTGAATTCTTCATTTTTTAGGCTGCCAGCCATGAGTAATCTCCTTTGCTCCAGTGTGATCACTTGTGGAACATGTTCCTACTTAATTTAAATAAAAGTGTCAGACTCTGGCTGCAGATGTACAAAGTATTTAATACTGATAATATCCAAATTAAAGTGACCTAAATACAAGATGTATCCTTTCATTTGAGCAGTGCAAAAACTGAGCCTTCATTATGTCCTTGACCTGGCTGTGTGTTTGGGCTTTTTCTTCAAGCAGACAAACTGCCAGAGCATAATGGACGGTAAGCATTTTTCACTTATGTCAGATATGTTTTTACTTACTTTGAGATTCTGCCAAACTTCGTATCTATTCATTTGTGAAACCATGTTTGGATTTCTGTGTTCCAGCTCCTACTGGGCTACCTCTGTTGTTGCGGGATGTTTGTTAGATAGGCTTTCTTTTCATTTAATAGATTTTTAAACTGTGCAATTATAGTTGGTATTGATAGCAGCAATGTTTAAGTTGTCTGACGCTTTCCGTTATAGCCCTTCATTTTTAAGTTGCTTATAACTGACAAAATTTAACCTCGTGGGCTGAAAATTCTCATCTGGGTCTTTGCCTCAGGCAGAATTTGTTTCAAATGATTGAGCAAAAATGGTTCAGCCATTTTCAAGAATGAAATTAATGTTGGGGGAGGTGGAAATGCTGTTTCGTCAATTTTGAAAAAGTCTCCCCTCTGCCCTGCCCCCCCCCTTTTTTTTTTTGGATCTGATACCATAGTGGTTTGGAAAAGAAAGCTGAAATTTTTCAACACCGCCCTGTGTTCAGATTTGGTCAAGATATAAGCCTCAGGAAATTACCATTTTCACATTCACAGTATGGTTTGCACAGCTGTTAGCAAACTCTCTTAGTACCATGAGCTCAACTGTATAAGCCTTAGAGAGGGAGAGAGGAAAATTACTTATACATTTGAGAAACTTCTAAAAATTACCATTAAAATAATCACTTCAAGTTCTGATAGTTTGAGATCTTCCAGGACTAAGAAGCAAGTGCTGCGTGTCCCCCTAGAAAGCTGAGACTTTCCAGTGGCATAAAACTCCTATTCCTAACCCTAACTGAGTATTGTCCATGCTGCCCCTCAGGTCAGTGTATTTTTGTATGATATTTAAACTGAGAAGTGTCTTTGTCAGTTGATTGGACTTATTCCTGGAGGTTTCATCACATGA
Source organism: Lepidochelys olivacea (assembly GCF_965140295.1). Classification (NCBI taxonomy): domain Eukaryota; kingdom Metazoa; phylum Chordata; order Testudines; family Cheloniidae; genus Lepidochelys; species Lepidochelys olivacea. The sequence continues at coordinate 175,530,808 of NC_140413.1, read as the reverse complement.
CACAGTCTTTAATTTAACAATTAATCTTTAATTCTTGGAGACTCCAGCACAATCCTGGAGGGTTGGCAACCTTACTTGTCAGGACTCTCATAACTTTCTTACTAGGAAAGTGTGGGTGGAGAGGGGGGAGGAGAGGCGTTCTTACAGGCTCCACGAATGACACTGAAAGCAGCCATCGCAACAGAAGTTGTTCAGTGTATATCTGATGCCCTCAGGACATGAGAGAGAGAGAAATAGACATGGTGTGCGTCTCAAAGGCCACTGTGTGGGTTATTCCAGTTTGAAAAGGGATTAGCACTAGATGTCTGTGCTGTCCAAAGTTTGTAATTGAAGGTGACTGTTGAGAATAATTCCATGTCAGACCTGGATTGTAGCAATGTAGTAAGTGGAGGGAATGTCATTTGTCATCGTCTGAGACTTGAAGGCAAGAAACACATTGAGAGCAGATACTGAAAAGCGCTAGCAGTGTCGAACATCAAATTCAGTTGCAGGACCTTCCAGCGGGAGCTTCTATAGAATAGAGCATAAATAGCCAACAAAAATCTGTGCAGGCTCTTGTGGTAAGAAATTAAAATGTTTGTAAGAGGTATTAATTCACTGAAGATGAAATAAAACAAGTATTGTGAACAGAGTACAAGCATAAAGAAGGTTTTTGCAAAGCTGTTTGACCTCATTCTGATGATTTACTTTTTGGTTACATTTCAGTTACTTTGTTAAAAAGCAGTACAAATGATTTTTTTCATAGTTGAGAGTGAAATATACAAAATATAAGGAATACAGAGTTGAGACAGTATTATGTGTTATGGTAGGTACTAGGGCTGTCAAGTGATTAAAAAATTAATTACGCGATTAATTGCAGTGTTAAACAATAATAGAATACTATTTATTTAAATATTTTTGGATGTTTTCTACATTTTTAAATGTACTGATTTCAATTACAACACAACACAGAGTGCTCACTTTATATTTATTTTTATTACAAATATTTGTGCTGTAAAAAAAACCAAAAAAACCCAATATTTTTCAATTCACCTCATACAAGTATTCTAGTGCAATCTCTTTATCATGAAAGTTGAATTTACAAATGTAGAATTATGTACAAAAGATAACTGCATTCAAAAATAAAACAATATAATGTAATAAAACAATATAACGTTTAGAGCCTACAAGTCCACTCAGTCCTACTTCTTGTTCAGCCAGTCACTCAGACAAACAAGTTTGTTTACATTTGCGGGAGATAATGCTGTCCGCTTCTTGTTTACATTGTCACCTGAAAGCAAGAACAGGTGTTCTCATGTCGTTGTAGCTGGCACAAGATATTTATGTGCTAGATGCGCCAAAGATTCATATGTCCCGTCATGCTTCAACCATCATTCCAAAGGACATATGTCCATGCTGATGGTGGGTTCTGCTCGATAACGATCCAAAGCAGTGCAGACCGACGCATGTTCACTTTCATCATCTGAGTTCGATGCTACCAGCAGAAGGTTGATTTTCTTTTTTTGGTGGTTCGGGTTCTGTGTTGCTCTTTTAGGACTTCTGAAAGCATGCTCCACACCTCGTCCTTCTCAGATTTTGGAAGGCACTTCAGATTCTTAAACCTTGGGTTGAGTGCTGCATCTGTCTTTAGAAATCTCACATTGGTACCTTCTTTGTGTTTTGTGAAATCTGCAGTGAAAGTGTTCTTCAAGTGGACATGTGCTGGGTCATCATCCGAGATTGCCATAACATGAAATATATAGCAGAATGCGGGTAAAACAGAGCAGGAGAGGTACTAATTCCCCCCCCTCCCCCAGTCAAACTTTAATTAACAAATTATTTTTTTTTTTAAAGTCTTCAGCATGGAAGTATGTCCTTTGGAATGGTGGCCGAAGCATGAAAGTGCATACGATTGTTTAGCATATCTGGCATGTAAATACCTTGTAATGCCAGCTACAAAAGTGCAATGCGAGCGCCTGTTCTGACGTTCAGGTGACATTGTAAATAAGAAGCCAGCAGCATTATCTCCCGTAGATGTAAACAATTTTGTTTGTCTTAGGGATTGGCTGAACAAGAGGTAGAGCTGAGTGGACTTGTAGGCTCTAATGTTTAACATTGGTTTTTTGAGTGCAGTTATGTAACAAAAAAAAATCTACATTTGTAAGTTGCACTTTCGCAATAAAGAGATTGCATTTTGGAACTTGTATGAGGAGAATTGAAAAATACTATTTCCTTTGTTTATCATTTTTACAGTGCAAGTATTTGTAATAAAAATAATATAAAGAGAGCACTATATACTTTGTATTCTGTTGTAATTGAAAACAATGTATTTGAAAATGTAGAAAAACATCCAAAAATATTTAATAAATTTCAATTGGTATTCTATTGTTTAGCAGTGTGAGTAAAACTGCGAATAATCACAATTTTTTAAAGTTACTCATGTGAGTTAACTGCGATTAATCGACAGCCCTAGTAAGTACATATATTTTCTTCTACAAGTTATATCAATAATTTTTTTAACCAGTTCATCCCATTTGGGTTATCTTCCCTCATATAGTTCAATTGTTAACCAAAATCTTATTTACATTTTAGACAAATTTGTTAGTTTATAAAATAATTTATAAAGTAAATATAGAATTCAATTCAACTGTTTAAGCATAATAAGACTTACTGTGGAAACTTCTTTCCATTTTGCTAAATAAGATTAAAAGAAAATAAGAAAGAGGGGTGACTTGATCAGTGTCTAAATATCTTCATGGGCAGAAATATCTGATCCCAGTGGACTCTTTAACATATTGGAGAAAGATGTAACAAGAATCAATGGCAGAGAGGTAAAGCCAGACAAATTCAAATAAGAAATATGGCACACATTTTTAACAGCGAGGGTGATTAATCATTAGAACAAACTTCCAAGGGATGTGTTAAACACAAGATGTTGGGTCAGTTCACAGAGATAACTGGGTGAAATTCTATGGCCTGTGTTATGTAGGAAGTGTCATTAAATGATCTAATGGTCTCTTACCTTAAAATCTATGAGAATATAAACTGCTCTGACAGCATTCCTTTAAGCAACACATTATGGATTTTGAATTTACATTTGGTTTGGCATTTAAGGGAATAAAATCATAGGAGCAATGACCCATTTTTTTGTGATGCTGATGAACATAAGATCCAGTGTGTAAATACAGCTATTTAGTAATAATATTAAGACAGTTGTGCAGGGAAAGCCCCTGGTGGGCCGGGCCGGTTTGTTTACCTGCCGCGTCCTCAGGTTCGGCCGATCGCGGCTCCCAGTGGCCGCGATTCACTGCTCCAGGCTAATGGGAGCTGCTGGAAGCGGCGGCCAGTACGTCCCTCGGCCTGTGCTGCTTCCAGCAGCTCCCTTTGGCCTGGAGCAGCGAACCGGGGCCACTGGGAGCAGCAATCGGCCGAACCTGCGGATGAGGCAGGTAAACAAACTGGCCCGGCCCACCGGGGGCTTTCCCTGCACAAGCGGTGGAGCAAGTTTGGGAACCACTGTATTAAGATATTAACTTATTATTTACATTCTCTCTATCCGAAGATAACAGTGACTCTGGGCAAGTGACTCTGGAGGCTGGCTCTCTGTGACAGCAAGATACTTAAAAAAGAACTCTGGAAACTTGAAAGTTAGAACAGTTCTTAAAAAAAAAATTATTTTGATTGTCTCTCAACCACATTTTCATTTTTTTCCAGTGTTTCTCTCCCTTGCTGCTGTGTGAAAGGCTCTCACAGTCAGTTTAATCTGTTTCAGGGTCCTGTCCTGCTCTCAGTAAAGTAAAAGGCAAAATGCCCATTCAATTCATTTGTAGTGATCAGACCCTAAGTGAGCTGACACAGACAATGCTGTCAAGTATGCTGTGTAAGTAAACTAGGGAGCGTTGGGACAAATGAGGGAATTTTACTCTCATCCCTTTTGCTTGGATGTTTCTGTTCTTGGGTCTTACTGCTTAGTAGAGAAGAAGGTAAAGATAGAAGTTTGTTAATCATGTCCCTTTACCCATTCTCTGAATCAGTTATATGGAGGATTTTCTATTCCTTGGAACACCTATTAAATCCTAAAAGCAAATTTGAGTAATGGTTTAATATCACAGTAGTTTGTAGCTGCATGAAATATATCAGTTGTATCTCATTCCTTTTTTATGAGGTTATCAGACATCTCTCTATTCAAACAGCTCAATTTTCACTTGTACACTTCTACATAAACAAATAATTTTAAAGTATCAACTCATCCATATGCAACTATGGTTATTGCTAATATTAAATCGACTCTTCAAATAAAATATCTCTCAGAACTAATTGCCATATTTCATTTTAAAACTCTTCAGTAGGTAAAGCAACCTTCCTGTTAATCAGTGGTTGCTCATTACTTTTGGGTAGGTTACACTGGAGTTAACATTTTGATAAAATGTTTTCTGACATTTGAACTTGATGGGAAATATTCCAGGGAAACAATTTAGACATGCTTTCACTGGATTATTCTCTTGTCAGGATTATGATATTCTACTGTAGCAAATGTACTTTGGAGTAAGTTTTCAGTGAGATCACTGATGCAGTGAAAATTTATTTGTTGGTCCTGGTTTGTTTCTCTTTATAACATAGTCACACCTCAAGCATATTTTGTCACATTTTGTGAAATGTTTTTTCTGGAAGTTAGTGTATCACATTGAGGTAGATCAGACTCGGGTATTCTTGCATTCCTTGTGTTAGAAAAGTGATAATCATTTTAATATTGGAGAAAATGTTACATCTACTGGAGTATTCTAAGGAAAAAAGTAAATTTAAAGGGACATTGTCAGATTGAATGTTTGAAACTGACTAACTTCAATGAGCAGATAGTATACCCTTTTAATATGTCTTGAGTTTGAAAGATTTATTTTTTAAAAGACATGCTTAATAAGGATGCTTTTTTTTCTTTTCTATGGTGTTTAGAAATTAATTTTGAACAGGTCCACAGATAACATTTCTAAAAATTTTCTGATCCACTTCACTGTGCCCTTCTCTTTACCTCTCTCTGTATGTATCTGTTGCTGCCTTTTCAGTCTTCGCAGCTATTACTGCTAATACCTTTTTGCAGGTCCTGGAGAAGGGTATGCATCAGACAGGAAGTATAGATGACTATCAACAGCAAAATGGGGGGAAGATAAGAGTCTTTGATACAGTAATTATTTAGGGGTTACTTGTGGCAATAGGAAGTACAACTTTTCTGATGGTGAGAGGATTTCAAATATCATGCCTCTTTAACTGATCAATAGGAAGAGGATAGGATGATTACACTTTAATTCTCAGTAGCTGAAGTTTTAAAGCCTTTGCTATTAAGAGTTTCTTGTAACTTTTAACAAATAAAATATGTAGTAAATGTATATGTATGTTGTAATAATTCATTAAAAAGATTTTAATTTCTGATTCAAAGTAGACAATAAAATGTTAATTATGATTGCTTTTCAGTCCACCTCTAACACTTGGAAAGCACTAGGAAAAAGCTAATCTACCATTTACTTAGGGCTTTTCTACACTTACAACACTTCAATGCTAAGTGAAGATGCTACTATGCTGATGGGAGAGCTTCTGGTGCCACTGAGAGGCACTAGCTATGTCAGTGGGAGAAGCCCACCCCACACCCCGAGTGATGCAATTATACTGACATAAGTTTGTAGTGTAGATCAGGGCTAAGTGTTAGGTCTAAAATATTAAATATTTGCACTCATTACAAAGAAGATGCTTTAATTTTTAAAACAGATCTCCTGTTTAAGATCTCATAGCAGTAATAGAATATATAAAGGGAGTGTAAGATTGCATCTGCTATACATTTGAAAAGCACATTTGTTAATCAGTTTCTACTGTATCTGCCTGTCAAGACGCAAGTTTGGGATTCCTTGTTTACTTGCAACAGTTGATACCACCAAATCCTGTAAGCCAGGAGAGTTTTCCATGATGGGGATGTTATCAGCAATAGTAGAAGAAATGCAGAAGTATGGATCTGTGAAACTTGCTGGTTTCGTTTCACAATTTTTAGTGAACCCAAATCAAAGGACTCCATTTTGCAGGTTTTAGTAATTTTAAGCTTCATTTGCAGTTTTCTGGGGCTTGTCTGGCTTCAGGGTTTGATTCAAAAGGTATACACATCCCTAAACAGAGCCTTAGCTCACTAGCTTTCAGGTAATTAGAAAAAAATGATTTTCAAATACTTTGTATGTAAAATGTGCGTGTATTATTAGAACCAGATTCTCCTCTCACGTGTACCAGAATAATTCAAGAGTACCAATTCTGTTGAAGTATATTGAGAATCAGGCCCTTAATATTGAAACCTTTATATGCATTCTATTAATGATTTGGGATCCAAGCAGTATGGAAAAATATTTTTCAAAGCTTTGAAGTTCACCTGGAAATGTATGGCTCTCTTGGGGGGCATGCTGTATTTTCCATTGATGTTTGCACTCTCATCTAGCCATAGTGGTGGTTGGAAGACACCAGGAGCTTTCATGTGCTCTTTACACCTAGTGTTAACACCAGACAGTGTTCGCTCTTACAGTTCCTGAACACCAGAATCAGTTTCCCGGTCCAGTAGAAAGCACTCAACTATACACTTAATTTTAACCAGATGAGTTTTCTAGTGTAGACATCATTGATACTCTTTCTGTACTTATGTCAGAGAGGGGGCCAAGAGAGTCTAATGCCACTGATGGCATGAGGCTCCCTAATGGGGCCATCGGGGTGAGCAAAGGTCATTGGCTTTGCCATACTAGCCAGCAGTACTGAGCTGGTGCTTGGGGGTATAGATGCTGTGCTCTATTAAAGGGTGTCACAGGCTCCTCTCTGGCATGTGCTTCCCTCAAACTACTTGGAGGCAATGCCTGTAGGTTTGTCCTGGGGGAATTCTGAGCCACTATGCATGCACAGAATTTATGTCCCCCGCAGATTTCTATGCTTCCCGCAGAAAAATTACTTTCTGATGGTAAAGCAAAGGGAAGCCACAAGAGCAGTCGTGTGACCCTTCCCAGCAGTATGTTTCAGGTGTCCAGAGCAACCGGCAGACAGGTAAATCACTGGGGGGTAGGAGGCAGGACTGGGGAAGACCTGGATGGTGGCTCCTGCCCTGCGCTGGGCTCGGCTGGTAGTCACAGCTGGGCTGGGGAGGCTGGGACTTCCTCTTCCCATGCATAGCATCCGGAACCAGGTCAGACCCACCCCCAGATTTCTCCCCCGGCTACAGGAAGCTCTGCAAACTCCTCTTCTCACCCTCCCCCCTGCCACTTCCTGCACCCATCGCTCATCAGCTGCAGGGGGAGGGATCCCTGTACAGGGAGCTGCTCCCCCTTCTGCCCAACCCCTGTGCATACAGACCCCCTCATACCCAGACCCTCCCGATGAGCCCCACTCCCACTCCCTCTGCACCTGGACCACCCTGACGAGCCACCCGGATCCCCACCCCACTGAGCCCCAACCAGCTGCACCTGGATCCCCACTGAGCTCCACTCCCCCAGATCTGGACCCCCCACTGAGTGGGTGAGTGGTAGGAGTGGGTGTGTGTCCTGGAACATTTTTTGAAGTGTGGTTGTTTTTTTTTTGTTTTTTTTTGCTTTCCAGTTAAAAATGAGTTATAAACTTCATTCTTTGCGTGGGCTTATTCCTCAGTGAGGGTGCGTGCCTTTGTCATGCTTGAAAAAGACTGGTTCATAGCACTTTGTTTTCATTGCTGCTTTCATTTTAAATAATGGGTAACTCCTTTTAATTGTGAACCAAATGCCTTGAAACACATCAAAGGCATATTTAAAAAAACAAAAGCTATATATGGCTGTGATTAAAAACCTTCACTCACCTTCTGGCTTTGCATCTGCAAATAAATGCTAGTGCATTTTACAACACTTGGAAGCCTATCTACTGTATTTGCAGGCCCCAAAGGGTAATTAGACATCTATGTGCTATAAAACACACTGGCCAATATCTTTCACAAACTGTGGTGTAAAAATTTCTTTTCAAAATCAGGCTGTGTTTTGTATTATCTGAAGACCAAAAACACTTCAATTTTGTAATGGATTTCCTATATTTCTTCATATTTGCATAACTCAAAAATGGCTAACTTACACTTAAAAAACCACCCACATACACACTTAAACAAAGCCTAGGAACTAAGCATAGCTTTATGACCGTAGATTTTACTCCAGAAACATTTTTAAGAGAGTTTATTAAGGGATGAAAATAGGTGTTTAAAATTAAATCTCTTTCAGCCTACGTTTTTGCCAATTGTAGCGATATAATTCAGGGAAAGCCTACAATGTGGATTCCTCGAAATCTTAAGGAACAAATTATTATTTTTTTTAAACTCATTAAATCCAGGCATTTTTACTAGTTAAATCCAGGGTTTTTTTTTAAGAGTTATCTATTTTTTTTCTTCTGGTTGCTTTTTTAGCAAAACTTCTGCAATTTACAAAATTAATTGGTGTCAGATTTTTATTTTTTTTACTGCTGATATTTTTAGAGAAATATTGACTTAATGAAAGTTCACTGTGCATAGATTCTGTTTGTGTGCACTTCTGTGTATAACTCAAAATAAGAATTTATCCTTTGTTTTATATGGTGGGAGGATGAAACAATGGTAGGAGTTAGGTTGCTTGATATGTAGCCCGCTTTTGTATGGAGATGTATTGGATTAAGATCAGCATCTGTTACTGCAGACACCCAGCAGATGTGCATGATATCAGCAAAAAACAATATTTAAAACAATGACAGTGAGGAGCACTAGAGAAGACATGAAAGAAGCCTGGAGGCCTAAAAGTAGAAAAAATTATAATTTAAGAGTAAAGCACCAAATCTGTATCTGTGGCTCTACAGACATGTAAGTAAGTCTCCCTGCATTTAGATGCATTCCTCAGAAAAGTAACTTAAGAAAAAATATATTTAATCCTTAAACTCATCAGTCAGAATTTTGCTTTGAAGGTTGTGGTGATTTGGCTGTTACTTCAGCTTTGTGTACATGTTTGAACTTTAAAATGCAATATTCTAAATTGATGTGAATTTAACTTGAAATTCTGAGCCTGATGCTGCTAATCATTTTGCCATCATACTGAACATTAAACATATATACTGGATTGTTCCCTTTTTTTTGTTTTCATGTAACACCTGGCTCTTGACTTACATCCTGTTAATTTCTCGCTGTTTAGTAAATTATACCCGGCAATTTTCTCTGCTGTAGGTAAAATCTTTTTTATCCCATGATGCTTTATTCTCTTAATTGATTTATGTGCTTCACCTCTGAAAAACACTAGCTGTTGCCTCATCACATCACTTCTTTCCAATAAACAGCAGCAATTCATTTGACAGACAAAATGGGATACATTTTTATGCTGAGCAATATAAACATGGAATATCCACAAGTAGGAGGCTCTAAAAGCCATGTCAGAGTGGTTAGTCTGCCCTCTTCTTCTAATTTTTCTATATTAAATGAAGCCCAGGAAATTTAAACTCCAAACTGAGATTAAGAACAGGGAGCAATATCTGATTATTAGCAAAGATATTGAGGCAGTCACTCAGAAAGGATACCAATGTGTGAATTTAATAAAGTTTCCACACAGGACTATTTGCTTTATTCAGCCTTGATCAGAAGTATTTTGAGTCAGAGGATAAAAGCAGGAGGTGGTTAACCTATGAAATGGAAAAGGAAGAATTTTCCAGATGTATCCTACCTATAAGAGAGGCAAGAGATATCAAGATCAGCACTAGAAAAATTAACCACACCTTTTACCATGTTCTATAAGCTTTTCCTCCTACCCATGACCCAAAGAAGGTTTCCCAGTTTCTCTATAATATCTTCATTCAACTAAAGATCATGGAGAAGCCCTAAACTCTGTGATCTCCTGCAAGAATCCTAAAACTGCTAATAATTTTTAGGTTAATTTCTTTTTAGATTAACTGATTATTTTTGATGTGTTTAGAATATGGATAAGTGCATTTTTTTTTAAAAAAAAGCCCCTCTATAAATAAATATTAAATCTGACCATTAACACACTGCATTCCCCTGGTGCTTGTCTTCTCTTGACCAGAGACTGTCAATATTCTAACTGGTTGGGTAGCTTTTATGATATGGGAATCTAGATGGAATCTTGTTTGGGCCCTGATCCTGAAAATACCTGTGAATGGGTTTCCCTTTGTGGAAAGTCCCAGATTCTCCACAGAAAAAACACTAGAAAGTATCCTCTGGTATTTTATATATTAAATAAGGCAAAAAGATAAGGAGATCTTGCTGGATACCATCAGGAGATCAAATTATTGTAAAAAAGTAGTATAAAGCCTGAATCAGAAAAGCAATGCTGCAGGGCAGTATTTCTTAAGAATCAAGGCTATAGAATCCACACCAAAATCCTTGTTGGGCTCCTTCCAGAATATTTAGCATGAGTGTTAAAGAAAATGACAATTGCTGGAGGTGCAACTCCCCAAGAGGCACGTTGATCCATATGTTGTGGTCTTGTCCAGTTATTGCTGCACTCAGTGGACTAAGTCTTCATGAGAATTAACATGACATTAAGCACCAACCTCTTGTCCAGTATAAGTAGGTACATTTTAGCCACTACATTCATACTATCTGAATTATCCAGCCTCCAAACAAAAACAGTTCCTCAGGGCACCTGTGACAACTAAAAAGCATATTCTTACAGCTTGTCTGGATAAGTTCACTCCCTGTATACAACACTGGTTGAATGCACGGTTGGATCTGACTGAATTTGAGTTCCTCTGTGAAATGCAATTAACAAATTAATTAGCTCTTATTCTAAATAAACAAAGATGGATGTCTTGCACAACATATCAAAATGAAGAGGTTTTTGGGCAGGCTTCTTTTTCTTCCTGAACATATGGAAAGGCCAGCATGGGCTCCATCTACTTTACTTTATGCTGTTTGGGTGCTCAAGGCTCCATCTGGCCCCTCGCTCTAATTCTCTTCTGGACTTTATTATTTTATTTATTTATTTTAATTTTTATTGCTATAGGAACTATATGCATCTTATGCCAGGCAGCAAGGATATAGAGCCCCACGAGAAAATCATGACTAATAATGGCAGTGGAGACTTAGAAAGTTTTAAAAGTTACCAGTGCAACATATCCAAATGCTATCTGGCATGTGAGTGAAGGATTTCAAACTTGAATCCTTACACGTACCTTTTGCAGGAAGGATGCTATACAGAATACAGGCTCTAATCTGAAAGTCCTTGCTAATGCAAGTAGGCCTATTAAATTTTAAATCGTTACCCTGCTCTTCATGCCCCTAGCAGGCATATTTCTGAGTAGAGAAGGGACAAGGGGACACCAGGGTTGCCTCTGTTCTTGGGTAGGGGAAACTGGGAAGAGTTGACTGCAGCACACAAACTACTTCTTATGGGCAAACTTTTTTTCATTTCTCCTTGAGCTGTTACTGATCATATCAGATGGGAACCACTGGGTATGTTTGCAATAATCCAGTTTTTTTTCTGACTTGTTCATAAATTACGGTTATTTACATGAGTAAGGACTATTCAGTACAGCCGCTCACTTGAGTAAGGGCTGTTTATGCCAGGGAAGATTTGCAGGGGTCGAGCCATACAGTATTGCATGGAAGTGAGTTATGCTGCTGCAAGGCCATTTGTAATGGACAACTCTCTCCAACAGCAATAGTAATAAAAACAGTCAAGTTAACAAAGGATCCTTTCCTGCTCCTGAACTGTAAGAATATACTTGCCATTTGTCATTCAGGGTTGGCCCAGGATGGTTTGCGGCTAGCTATTTGAGAGAGCAACTCTCTCCCTATGTGTGATACCACTCCAGTTGACATCACCATAGCTGATGGTGCTTGGGCTGGGATCACCCTGGTTTAATTGAGAAAGAGCTGCTGGCAGGACGTGGTTAGTGATAGGTCTTCTGCTCTGAAACTTGCCTCTCTTGTTCTGTTGACTTCTACAAGGCCCATCTTCTGTACCAGGTTTTTGTGAACTGGGAAGAACAGTGATAGGCATATGGATGGGATTCCTTAGTCTGGAAGGGTGTTGATAGAGTCATTAGGTAAATTGATTAACTGAAGGGAAGAATCTAATAATTTTTTGGTTAATTTCTTTTTAGATTAACTGATTATTTTTGATGTGTTTAGAATATGGATAAGTGCATTTTTTTTAAAAAAAGCCCCTCTATAAATAAATATTAAATCTGACCATTAACACACTGCATTCCCCTGGTGCTTGTCTTCTCTTGACCAGAGACTGTCAATATTCTAACTGGTTGGGTAGCTTTTATGATATGGGAATCTAGATGGAATCTTGTTTGGGCCCTGATCCTGAAAATACCTGTGAATGTATTGTTTCCCTTGTCAAACACGAATTGTCCTAGTGAAGTCATTGGGACTATTCAGTTGCACGAAGCTAAGCATGTATGAAGGTTTTGCAGCAGCAGGGCCTTGAATTGTAAAATTAATACAAGGTGTATCAGGCTTTGGAGGTGTCATGTTTTGAAATGGAATTAACATAAGAACGGCCATACTTGGTCAGACCAAAGGTCCATCAAGCCCAGTTTCCTGTCCTCTGGCAGTGGCCAATGGCAGATGCTCCAAAGGGAATGAACAGACAGGTTATCATCAAGTGATCTATACCCTGTCACCCAATCTCAGCTTCTGGCAAACAGAGGCTAGGGACACCATTCCTGCCCATCCTGGCTAATAGCCATTGATGGACCTATCCTCCATGAATCTATCTAGCTCCCTTTTGAACTCCGCTATAGTACTGGCCTTCACAACACCCTCTGGCAAGGAGTTCCAGAGGTTGACAGTACATTTCGTGAAAAAATACTTCCTTGTGTTTGTTTTAAACCTGTTACCTATTAATTTCATTTGGTGGCCCCTTGTTCTTGTATTATGAGAAGGAGTAAATAACACTTCCTTATTTACTTTCTCTATATCACTCATGGTTTTATAGACCTCTATCATATCGCCCTCCCTTAGTCGCCTCTTTTCCAAGCTGAGAAGTCCCAGTCTTATTAATCTCTCCTCATATGGAAGCCGTTCTATACCCCTAATAATTTTTGTTGCCCTTTTCTGAACCTTTTCCAATTCCAGTATATATTTTTTGAGATGGGCGACCACATCTGCACGCAGTATTCAAGGTGTGGGCATACCATGGATTTATATAGAGGCAATATGATATTTTCTGTCTTATTATCTATCCCTTTCTTGATGATTTCCAACATTCTGTTCACTTTTTTGACTGCTGCTGCACATTGGATGGATGATTTCAGAGAACTATTCACAGTGACTCCAAGATCTCTTTCTTGAGTGGTAACAGCTAATTTAGACCCCCTCATTGTATATGTATAGTTAGGATTACGTTTTCCAATGTGCATTACTTTGCATTTATCAACATTAAATTTCATCTGCCATTTTGTTGCCCAGTCACCCAATTTTGTGAGATCCTTTTGTAGCTCTTCGCAGTCTGCCTGGTACTTAACTATCTTGAGTAGTTTTGTATCATCTGCAAATTTTGCCACCTCACTGTTTACCCCTTTTTCCAGATCGTGTATGAATATGCTAAATAGGACTGGGCCCAGTACAGATCCCTGGGAGACACCACTATTTACCTCTCTCCATTCTGAAAACTGACCATTTATTCCTACCCTTTGTTTCCTATCTTTTAACCAGTTACCAATCCATGAGAGAACCTTCCCTCTTACCCCATGAGTTCTTATTTTGTTTAAGAGCCTTTGGTGAGGGACCTTGTCAAAGGCTTTCTGAAAAGCTAAATACATCATATCCACTGGATCTCCTTTGTCCGCATGCTTGTTGACCCCCTCAAAGAATTCTAGTAGATTGGTGAGGCATGATTTCCCTTTACAAAAACCATGTTGACTATTTCCCAACAAATTATGTTCATCTATGTGTCTGACAATTTTGTTCTTTATGATAGTTTCAACCAATTTGTACTGAATTTTTAGGCCTTTATTCATAACATCAACCCTGAGGCCCTTTGAGTATCTCTCTTGCTCTCTTCCAATTAAAATTGCTGAATAATATTAATTGACTATTTAATCAGTAATTTTTTCAGAGCACTTTTAAATGTGTGAATACATGTTCTATTGTGTGAATGTTCATACGTACTCTTTGGAAGGGACATTTTTTTTTTAAGGACCTATTGTGTATTTTAATGGCTAATGCCAAATTAAATTTACAAAGCTGAAGAAGTTAGAAGTTGAAACTTTGCTCTGATTCCATTCTTTACTTACCTTACTTGTTTTGGTAAGGCAGTGTATGATAGTATTAGCCCATGTTACCTTTCCAGTGCCTAGGCAAAATAAGTGGAGGGGATTGAAAGAAAAATGGCTAAAATTCCATCTCTAAAATTCTGCTTTATTACAGTATTTAACTGTGAAAGTAAAAGCCAAATAGATGTATGGCTTTAGTTGGATGATTAACTTGAAGGTAGAGTTTAGATATGAAAGCTCATATTTATATAAGTATTTGCAACAGAGAGAGGTGCTTCAAGTCAAACTGCCTTATGAGCGATGACAGAACCTGTTTTCACAAACTGTCAATAAAAAACAATAAGGGCACATGCAGGTAACTGTCACCTTTAGGCTCGAGAGGTGCCATACTAGGTCTTCGCTTTTCGCTACTGACTTGGGATGTTTATTTCTCCTGGGGTGAATCCATAGCACCAGCTTTGTTCTGATAACAGCATCTGGCACTAGATTGATTTAACAGACTATGAGGTTTGCTCTTTTCAGATATGCACTCGTACAGCAGCTACTGTGTAGCTCTGACATGGCCACACGCTGCTGTTGTTTTTTCTGCCTCCTAGCACCACGTGTGAAGCTAAAACTCTTTGACACCTGCCATTTGGACCCTTTTCGTACTGAAAAATGTCATCGTTTTCAGACAAGATGAAGACAGATATCTGATCGTTCTTCTCTTTACAGGAATGTGCTGAGGGCATGGTTCATAGATGAATGAATAGAGGATTCCAGTGTCATAATTTTACAGTTTGCTACATTAGTTTAGTAAGCTAGAGGTCTTACCTAAATTACGGATTCTTAGCCTTACATCAAAATGGGAAGGAATTAATAATCTTATTTAACTCTAATATTAAGGAATATTTATTTAATCTATTTAATTCTGATGGTAGGAAATAAAAACTTTTCATACAACCTTCTCACTTGTTGTTTTTAGTATTGTGCAAAAAATTCTTGCACTGTTTTTCAAATAGGAATGCTAATTGAAAAAATAAGATGAGAAAATCTGGTACTAGTTACTTTGTTTTGTAAAGTAACCATTGAAAGATTTTATCTAGGAAACTTTCAAATTCCTCAAAATCAGAAGTTTAGCAGAGGTGTGCTATATTCTCCAAACTTTCATGTGTTGTTTTAGGAAAACCTGTTTGCTAATGCAGGTGTCACAAGTGTCACCCATGTTGTTGAAACCCATTCTGTATTAACAAAGAAGAGATCAGGTTGCATATCTCAGAACAAAATTGCTCAAATACTTAAAATATCTTTTTTTATTACATTTAAGTACTTACAGGATGCTCTCAGAATGCAAAATCAACATTTTGGCTTCACTCTCAGGTGCAGGCCAGCAAGAGTCTGAAATGATGTGCTTTTCAAAAAATGTTTTAATGTCATCCTGCCAATTTGGAGGGGAGTGGAGGCACCCTTTTAAGAGAATTATTTCACTAATTGCATTTTGCGGGATGCTAATTTTGCAGTATCTGTATGTCATGCACGCACAGAGGTTTGACTGCAAACCTTTGTAGCTGAACTCCTCCTGACTTTCTTGGTTTCCTCTTAATTTATTGTAAATATTTCAACAACATTAAAGAATGTGAGAAAATTCTTAAATATCTCCAATATTTGAGGTCTGAGTTATTCTAAAAGGTCCCAAGATTAACAAAATAAATAAAATTAGGCATAAATGATATACACCTCAATTTGAAATTCCTTTAAGCATAATGCTTCCACTCATTCTATATATGCACATCCAAGTGCTGTTGCAGGGCATAGCTTAAAAACCCCTTAACAAGGATGTCAGAAAACTGCAAGACAGACATACTCTCCGACTGAATGTTATTTTTAGATTTGCCACCTCAAGTGATTTGAGGATTTGATCCAAATTCATATTCGGGTTTAACTACCAAATACAGTCCTGGTGTAAACATGCCCCACTCCATTGGCTTCTGGGCCTCCCTATGCTTGGGCTGAATTAGGCTCTAGAAAGACAGGTTGTCTCTCCAGTATGTCACCAGCCTGACCTGGAGTTTAGTTTGGGGGGTGTGTGTATTGCATATAATAGTACATTTATTTTGTTTGCCAGATGTTAACGCTGTTTTCAAGAGGAAATTCAAAAGAAGTTGCCTTTATTTGAAAGGGCATGTTTGTTTCAAAATTAGATGGCTAAATAGTAAAATTTATATTGATTTTGAGTAACTGTGTTTTGAGTAATTCAGTTTTAAATTGTTCATACGACTTAATGCCAGGTGGGTGTTGTGTAGATGTTGTGCTTTCCCCACCTTTCTCAATAACTAATTGTTTATGTGAAAAGAGAGGCTGGCATGTTTTTTTTTTTCTTGCATATTCTGGGCTCAGATAATTTACTTTACTTTATATCTACCATGATGCTTCTGTTTGTAGTGAAAGCTTCCAATTACATGCTGTTTTAGGAGAATTCATAAACATATCAAGCAAGAATTGATCAGCTTTCAAATTCTCTCTATTTTCCTGTTAAAACTTGTTGATAACATTTATCAAGGAATTCACTGAAATCAGTCGTCTCTTCGTAGGCATGCAGAATGAATATATTTTGAAACTGTAACATTCTTTTCTCTAATGCAGCATAATTTTTTTTATTATATTTGTTAATATATTTAGTATATTTGTTAATTAATATTTACAGGGTTTAATATACAGAATGTTCAAAGATGTTGATCGATCTCAAGCTGCAGATTTAAATCTGGATGAAGAAAATATTGGAGTAGCCTGAAAGTGCCTTCTCCTCATAGGGAGGGCTGTTTATTTTCAAGCATTAAAAGGAGTGAGTGAGTGAGCGACAGGGGGTTATTTTAAAACATTTTGCTCTCTGTTTCAAATATGCTTTTAAAATTACAACACAAACTTGAGTGTCTGAAAGCAGTTATCACAAGGGCAGAGGTACATTTAGAAAAACATTAGCAAGTTTAGCGTTCTGAAGAGTAGACAGAGACTTCAGTTCCCAACCCCTAGCCAAAGGAGGTTGAGCATGTCAGATGAAGGTCATATGTCTGTAGTCTCTAGAGCCTGAGAAGGGAGCCTGATGAGTGCATTGTACTGACTGCAGACTCTGCCAGTTAATGGAGTGGCACGTTGACTTTGTCAGGAGATGAAGTGCTTTAGCAGTCTAAGGCAAGCAAGGTCAAGTAAGGAGGGAGGCAGACATTAGATATAGCAGCATGTGCATACACATTCCATTTGTACATGAAGATGATGCAGACCTGAAATTGCTGAAATAATTTTGACTGGAAAATGTAGGTTATGAGGGAGGGACCACTCAGGCATTACTTGTGCACCCAAAGCTTTCTGTAAAGCCAGGAAATGATTTAGATTTGCAAACAATGCAGGGGTAGTCCATTTTGGCCTTAATGATATTTTTACAAAAGGCGAACACTCTGGGCCATATCCTGCTCTGTTACATTAGCAGTAATTCAGACTAATTCCAGTTACTTCACTGGAGTCCCTGCAAGTTTGCATGTTTGTAAAGGAGGCCAGAATCTCGGCTCTTTATGTGCAACACATGAATGCTTTTGCTCTTTAAAAGGAAAATACACACTATCGTTAAACCATTTAAAAAGACTGTTGGAATTTGCAAAACAAAGTGAGGGGTTTGTGAGGGTGACAATATTGATTATTCAGGACCTTCCAGTTAACAAGTTGTAACAATAAGATGAAAGTTTATAGTTGCTTCATTATTGTACAAAACAAAGAATGGGAAAATTGAGTTTTAGAAGTGGCAGTGAATATATATTTGAACTGTGAATTTATTTTACAAAAATAGTATTCGGCCACAGTCTTGCAATTTGGGAAAACTTAGACCTCTGCATCTGAGCAGAGCCCTGTTGACTTCAATGTGTGGGCACATAGGGACAGTCCAGGATTTGTATTTTTCAGGATCATGCCCTTCATTAGCTTGAAAGATTTATTTTTGCAGCTTTTAGAAAGTCTGTCTGAGATCACTCTTTATTAACAATTGTAACATTATACACTGATTAGGTGAGCAAGATAACTTCTGTGACGAAGTGGGAATGTTCTTAATGTTTTCTCTGAATACTGTGTGGATGACTCAGTTTCCCCTATGCAGTTCTTAAGTATCTAGGTGGTGGGATAAGGGTGTATGATTGTTGCAGAGCCCTAGAGGGCAGGTGTGTGCAGGGGTCTGCACAGAAAATGACCAACACCCTGTCTGCTGGCAACTGATGGCCTGGGCCCCTCCTCTGCAAAGGTGCCAACTGAAGGTGTTGGAGAGCAAAGAGATCAGGTGACCTCCTGGCCCGGAAAAGAGACAAAGGCTGGAGGAGGAGCTGGGGGGAGACTGCTGGAGAGAGTTTTTCAGTTTAGAGCTGGCTGGGGAAATGGAGGGAGGGCCAGTTGGGGCTCTGGCCTCTCTGCCCTCCATGGGGAAATGGAGGAGGGCCAGATGGGGCTCTGGCCTCCCTGCTCCCGCCCCCCCCCCGATGGACCTGACTGAGGGGTCCTGGTCTCTGTACCTACAAGCTCCATTTTAGACAATGTTCCAGTCGTCTAATAAACCTTCTGTTTTACTGGCTGGCTGAGAGTCACGTCTGACTGCGGAATCGGGGTGCAGGACCCTCTGGCTTCCCCAGGAGCCCCACCTGTGTGGACTCGCTGTGGGAAGTTCACGGTGGGGCAGGGGATGCTAAATGCTCCAAGGTCAGATCCAGGAAGGTCGAAACTGGGTAAGCTTCTTGCCCAGGAGATAGTATGCTCACAGAGAGGAGGCTTCCCCAGAGTCCTGACTGGCTTCGTAGGGAGTAGTTCCAGAGCATCACCAGGTGACTCCGTGAAAACTTCCTGCAGTGTGGTATCAGGTGGCTAAAGTATCTTGCAGCAAAGAATAAAAATATTAACATTACTTAAAATCTTTTGCTATAAGGGGAAGAATAGAGAAACCATTAGCCCCAAAATTATGGCAAAAGATACCTAATAATATTAATGTAGCCCTATATGTTATACCCAGAACCCAAGCCAATATATGTACAAATAATCTCAAAATGGTCAGAGTAATTTTTAAGAATTGTTATAGTGGATGGTTCTGTAAAATCAGACTTGTGTTGAAACACACCATAGTATAATTTTTAGTATTTGGAATATAAACTGACAAATGACGTGAGGAAAGAACTGTCTGTAGATATGTTTCAGAGTAACAGCTGTGTTAGTCTGTATTCGCAAAAAGAAAAGGAGTACTTGTGGCACCTTAGAGACTAACCAATTTATTTGAGCATAAGCTTTCATGAGCTACAGCTCACTTCATCGAATGCATACTGTGGAAAGTGTAGAAGATCTTTTTATACACATAAAGCATGAAAAAATACCTCCTCCCACCCCACTCTCCTGCTGGTAATAGCTTATCTCAAGTGATCACTCTCCTTACAATGTGTATGATAATCAAGGTGGGCCATTTCCAGCACAAATCCAGGGTTTAACAAGAACGTCTGGGGGGGGGGGGGAGAGGTAGGAAAAAACAAGGGGAAATAGGCTACCTTGCATAATGACTTAGCTACTCCCAGTCTCTATTCAAGCCTAAGTTAATTGTATCCAATTTGCAAATAATTCCAATTCAACAGTTTCTCTCTGGAGTCTGGACTTGAAGTTTTTTTGTTGTAATATAGCAACTTTCATGTCTGTAATTGCGTGACCAGAGAGATTGAAGTGTTCTCCAACTGGCTTATGAATGTTATAATTCTTGACATCTGATTTGTGTCCATTTATTCCTTTACGTAGAGACTGTCCAGTTTGACCAATGTACATGGCAGAGGGGCATTGCTGGCACATGATGGCATATATCACATTGGTGGATGTGCAGGTGAACGAGCCTCTGATAGTGTGGCTGATGTTATTAGGCCCTGTGATGGTGTCCCCTGAATAGATATGTGGGCACAGTTGGCACGGGCTTTGTTGCAAGAATAGGTTCCTGGGTTAGTGGTTCTGTTGTGTGGTATGTGGTTGCTGGTGAGTACTTGCTTCAGTTGGGGGGCTGTCTGTAGGCAAGGACTGGCCTGTCTCCCAAGATTTGTGAGAGTGTTGGGTCATCCTTCAGGATAGGTTGTAGATCCTTGATAATGCGTTGGAAGGGTTTTAGTTGGGGGCTGAAGGTGACGGCTAATGGCGTTCTGTTATTTTCTTTTGTTATGCCTGTCCTGTAGTAGGTGACTTCTGGGAACTCTTCTGGCTCTATCAATCTGTTTCTTCACTTCCACAGGTGGGTATTGTACTTGTAAGAATGTAACCTATTTCCCCTTGTTTTTTCCTACACCCCCCCCCCCCCGATGTTCTTGTTAAACCCTGGATTTGTGCTGGAAATGGCCCACCTTGATTATCATACACATTGTAAGGAGAGTGATCACTTGAGATAAGCTATTACCAGCAGGAGAGTGGGGTGGGAGGAGGTATTTTTTCATGCTTTATGTGTATAAAAAGATCTTCTACACTTCCCACAGTATGCATCTGATGAAGTGAGCTGTAGCTCACGAAAGCTTATGCTCAAATAAATTGGTTAGTCTCTAAGGTGCCACAAGTACTCCTTTTCTTTTTGTCTGTAGATATGTAGAGATCAAGATAATAACCAGTTAACAGAGCTCCACCAAAGAATTAAATCTGCACTGTGTTTCGATTTACGATTCCTTCAGGTGGTAAATGATAATCCTTTCTGGCTCTGAGGCCAAGGATGCTGCAGCTGTATTTTCCAAAGAAATAAAGTGAATCCGTACATGTTCATGGGACGTTCAAAGAATTCTGTTTGGTGTAGTGGGGCTTTACCCTCAGGTTACCTTCTGGTGGATTTAAGAAAGCATATCGATACATTATCTTTCATCAAATCATTCAGTCCTTGACACTTGTTTGATTCTGATAACTTTCCAATCTGATAGACTGTGGTGGTGGTTGTTGAAGTGTTTGAACACTGATTGGTCAGTTTCCCTAGTAATAATGATGGGTGATGCATCATTTCTACATTCTGCAGGTTTTGCACATCTGTTGTTGTTTGCATTCTTTATATTGACAATGAATGATCTGAATCACATCTATTGAGTCGAATGCTACCTTTTACAGTAAATTTTTCCTGTAATGGTGCTAGTGAATACATAGATGGATACAAATACTTACAAGTTAATGCATCACTTTGAATTATAATTATTGTGAGGAGAATTTCAGGTACTGTGTCTGCTCTGACAATGAGTTAAATGAAGAGGTTGGTCAGTCAAGGGTTTTTTTTTATGGCTGTTTGTAGCTTAACTGAGCTGAGGTATCTGAGGATTCTTACTGCATGTTATTTATGTGTGTTTTGAAGCTGCTGGACACAAATACATAGGAAAAAGAATCTTAATTTAAAAGACTGATATTTATTACAGGTTTCAGAGTAGCAGCCGTGTTAGTCTGTATTGGCAAAAAGAAAAGGAGTACTTTGTGGCACCTTAGAGACTAACCAATTTATTTGAGCATAAGCTTTCGTGAGCTACAGCTCACTTCATCAGATGCATCCGATGAAGTGAGCTGTAGCTCACAAACGCTTATGCTCAAATAAATTGGTTAGTTTCTGAGGTGCCACAAGTACTCCTTTTCTTTTTGTTAATATTTATTACTTTGTCTCATTTATTTTGCAGATGTAATTTTGCTTGTGCAAATAATTTCTCCTGCATTTTTGCACACATTTAGATGTAAGATTATCTGATCATAGTCAGCTAACTCGTTTTTAGATATCTGTATCAACAGTCACATTTGATGATGCGAAGCTATAGATTGTCTTGAGGTCTGTTTCCAAATTTAGCCTTCAGTGTGTGATGCAAGTTTATTACTATTTCTTTTTCTACATTTTTATTTCTGTTGAATTATAATATACTCTGTTCTCCATTCTCTCATTCTAATGCTGTATATGGACGCTGCTGCATCTCTCCTCCCACCTGTACTCAAGGATTCTCATATGAGGAACTCATAATCTGGTTCTGTTTTCTTGTTTGTGTATTTATTTATTTCTCTGCATGTGTTATTTTTGGCTAAGGGAAGTACCTGCTGAAGCGGATCAGGAAGTGATCGCATCATCACTTCCTTTGTTATATTCTCTTAAAGGAGGGCACATATCACCCTTCCATACTACCCATGCATATTCAAGACGTTGCACCAGATGTCAATGGGATTGTACAGGTGTGACTGAGGACAGGATTTGGACTGTGACTTTGGCCTGACAAGTGACCTTCTAATGCAGCACAAAAAAAGAAAGATTTAATATAAGTAATCTTTTGCTGTGCAGTATGTAACAGTTAATGAAAACAGAATGAAAAATAAACAGCATGTAGTTTCAAATTTAACAGTAAAAGCTGGATAAAAACCTTTTCTTCTATAAAACAAGATAAATGCAGGCTTTAAAATATTCATGATGCTGAAATGTCCTAAATCTACACACTATTAAAATGCTGAATAATAATTTGATATTTTAGTTTGACTGAAGCACAGACCTAAAATTTTGTATGTTTCCAGGCTAAATTACACTTGTCTTTGTATTATTCAACAAACACATGTTAATAGATTTTTCTTGCACAACATGTCTTCATTTTCCTTTTCTGCTTGGGCAATATCACTGGCCTGAGAGACAGTGAATTTATTATTTGAATTTAATTTCACAATCTCTCTGACTTAACAGTCTGCTTCTATCCTTTCTGGATTTTCCATTCCTGGAGTTCCATTATTTTTGTGTCCTGTATAATTAAACCACTTCTTAGCTAGTAACATTACTCAATCAATGTGGTTTCAGCTCTTTGCAGAGGTCTCGCCTGCTGCTGCTGCCAGAAGATAAATGAAGAACTTATGTGATAGTTTAATAGTTTCCCAGACAGTCTCAGAAGTGTAATAATTAATCATTATACTTTTTGATTTTAAAAATTAAATTATGCAACCTTCAGCATCAAAACATTGTTTTGTGACCACATCATTTTTACTCAAAGGCAAAACTACTATTGACTATATTGGGGCAAGGATTTCAAATGTATAAAGGCATCTTTTTGATTCTGGCGTTCTTTGTCCCGTTATTGTTTTATAAGTAGTAATATTTTTATAAGGCAAATACAAGGAATTGTATTTATGCACAGAAGCTCTGCCACATCAGTGTGAGACGATCGTTGCAATTAGGATGGGAAAATCCTTCTTTGAGGCTGAATATACAGATGTCCCCCTTATTTTATAGATTATGAATCCAGTATTGCATTTGATCTTAGGCAAAAGACTAGAGTGTAATACAGTGTTAATAAACGTAATTGAGATTTGTGGAAGTATTATAAAGTGATATCAATTTTTGTCAATTCTAAAAGTATAAATACAGATATGTATTATTTTGACATGTATGGTATGGACGGTTAAGCATATTGGGTAAAATTTTGAAAAGTGCCTAAGTCCTATTGCCTTTCAATGAGATTTAGCCATCTACGTCACTTAAGTGCTTTTGAAAACTTTACTGTCTATATGCACAAATGTGGGTGAAGTAGTAATTAAGTAGAAGAGCTATATGATAAAATAATTTTGAGTTTGGAGCAAATTTAACTTTGGATTCATATGTGTTAATTTCCCCCTATTCCTTTTATTTCCTTGAAAATTAACAAGAAGAGAAAATGTGAGTGTTGTAGTAGAATATTTTTATTAGACCTCTAAGTGAAATGTGTCCATCATTTTTGTGAAAGTGACCAGTACAATTATGTCTGCCAGAGTTAGATAGGCTTTCCCATTTATTTAGAATGTAGTAAGCAATGTCTCTAACAAAAGAAATAGAACACCACTAGGTGGTGCTAGTGCAATACATTTAAAGAGCAATCCTGGTTGTAACATTTAAAATGCATCTTTTTTAATATCACAGATGAGACCTGACCACCACACAAGGCTTTATGTACTAAGCAATAAGCAATAATAGTGGTGTAGTTAATAAACATAATGTGAAGGATTATGTAGTGGGTAATTTGTGTCCAAGTGAGCTGCAGATGTGTATATTTAGTAACTTTAAAAAGTTGAGTAGGGATATGGAAAAAATCTCTAGGATGGATTATTGGCAGTGGGCAGGCATATTCTATAAACTTTAGGCATCTTTTTGTTGATGCAACCATTAGGAAGCAGTATATTGTGATAGTACATATAAGGCCTGCCACTTTCCACACTCTGGGTATCCTTGGCTACTGTTTGTTATTTATATATTATTTATTACAATGTATTAGTTATCAATATGCAATTATTTTCTATTGATTATATAGTTGCTATTTTTTACTGTCCAAAAATGGTGGGTATTCATAAATGCCCAGGAAAAAATGATATCCTGTTGTTTTGTCCATTATTTTTAAGCAAAATACAAAAATAAAAAAATTTAATTAAAAAAATAATTTAAAAAAACCCAACAAACCCAAATATTAGACAGTGCAGCTTTTAATAATGGGTAAAATAAAATTTAAAAATTGGCCTGTTTTAAAAGTGATTTGAAAGTCCATCTTATGTAGCATTTAGGCTCTTCTGAAAATTTTACCAATTACCCCTTTTTTCTTGAAAAATTTTGTGAAACATAAGCTTCCTCTGGTGGACATAAGAGTTAAAAAACGATATGGATCAAATTCAGCAGAGAGTAAGCAAATATGATTCCTGCTGAAGTCTCCAGGAATTATACCTGCTTATGCCAGGTCTGAATTTGACCCTAGATGCTCTGAGGAATGTAAAGATATACACTTGCTATTGGACAGCAGAGCAATTAACTTAAACTGGGATAAAAAGCCAAACAAAACTCTTTTGCTTGCTATACTAGTACTTTTGTGATCAAGATAAAGTATATTAAGGTGTATATGTTAGCCTCACTTGGGTGACCACTTTGCTGCAACTAAAACCAAACAAAATAAAACCAAATGGGTACTAATAAGTCTGGTTCATCTATTCTCAATCAAGGTTTTACAATCATGTTTTGGAATTGCTTTTCTGGATAATTTGTTTTGTGTCTGGATTTTCCAGTCTCAGTTATGAATGCCAGTTGTCTGGGGTGTTTTTGTGTTGGGTGGAAGCTCAGCTGCCTTTTGAATCTCAGACTCTGGGTGCCCAATGGGGATCACTGCATGCATACGAAAACATCTTTGTGCATGCAAATCTCATAAAAATGATATGTGCTTTACCTGAGTGCATTCCATTTTTTTTCTACTTAAAAACATGTTGTAGGACATTTCAGTTTTCTGTGAATGGAGTATAAAATTCCTTATGCTTCAGAAAAGCAAATGTGCTCTTTCAGTTGTTGTTTCCTAAGTTTTACTTTTGTTTACTCTTTAGTTTGTGAATTTTTGAACCATCTAACTTAAAACTAGGAGTGATTTTTTTCCCAAGTGCACATTGGAACCACAGTGAGTTCACCTGGACTAGTAAAATAACATTTTGAGGTGTATCAATAAACCATTAAGTGTCCTTGAATTCCTAGTCAAGTCACTTTTAGTTCTTTCACTGTACAGCATGTTGAAAGAGACCAGGTAATAAACTATGTGCAGTAATGAATCTTATGGTACGCTGCATCATGGTAAAATGTGTGCAAAACATGTGTTTTGTCTCGGGATACATACGTAGGAATGTATTAAATGTAGACATTATATACACGCTTTATTCTGGATCTGTTAAAGAACAGCAACTGAAGAGAAGTTAGTTTAAAGCTGTTGATGTATGAGGTTTTTGGGAAGCCTTTTTTTTTTCCACGAAGAAAGAGAGCTTGCTAGATGCTATAGTTAAAGTGTATTGTTTAAATTGTTCATGTTCTATTGTATGTTTTTTGAGCCTACCAGTTAATCAGAAATATCAATTAGATAAGACTTCTGTCAAAGTCTTCATTTTTCAACAGTTTTTTTATGAGATGACCATTACTCAGAATTTAGTATCTCTGATTTTGTCAGTTGTTCCCTATTATGGATGTTAGCTGGGCTGCATTGCATATGCAGTGCATACTCAAGCAATGTCTGTAATGAGTCTTTAGAAAAATGTGTAAATGGTTTCATTTTCCTTACCTTATTCAGACCAATGGCCAAATTCTCCTCTGTTACATCAGTAAATCCGAAGTCAGTAGCGTCATCCTGGATTTACACTAGTATAACTGAGTACAGAATCTGGTCCTCTGTATTTTTTTTGTAAGATCCAACCTGTTCGTTGAAAAAAATGAACCATTTATTAGAGGCTCCAGCAACTGTACGTTCTGACCCATGTGTAATAAACACTTTACACTGTTCCAGTTTTGTTTGAATAGATAATATTAAAGCAAAAGTGTGACAGTTTTCTATCAGTCCTATATATCTATACAGGGGAGAAAACCTTACTGTCCACAGCAACATTGTGATTTGTATCTTTATATTGTCAAAATCTTTTAGCAATGAATGGAAATGTATTTTATATGCTTTCTGTGCTGATCTTTCCCTTAGCCTTTGCAATTTGGTATTAGTAATTTAACGTTACTTCTGTAAGTGTGGCTCTGATAGCTTGTGGGGGAGATAGCAGTGAAAAAACAAAATGGAATAGTAAAAGTATGTCTAAAATGGGTAGCACTTTGTTACAGTATTATATACTGGTACGGTGTCTTAAATATCAAGGATGAAATCCTGGTCCCATTGAAGTCAATGGAGTTTACAGTGGTGCCAAGATTTCACCCTAAACGTACTTCTGAGCATATATTACTCTATATGTATTTGCTTTGTATTGTTTATCCTGGATGAAATCAGGGATGCTATTTTTATTATTTGAAATTGTGATATAATTTGAAGCGGTTTTTGATCATCATTACTAAATTAGACTGACAATTGACAACTGTAGTTTACAGTTACTTATCGTTGCCAACACACTGGTAGGATACTAAACTTTGTATATCTCAAAGTATATAGAAGTTCAGTTGCACTGAATAGTCTAAGGAGTTTACTTTGGATGAATCTGTGTTATATACAAGGCTATGATTTAGTCACGGCTATTTTTAGTAAAAGTCATGGACAGGTCACGGGCAATAAAAAGACATGGCCCGTAACCTGTCCATGACTTGTACTATAAATACCCCTAACTAAATCCTAGGTGCTAGTGGGGGGAGCACTCCGGCAGACACTGCTGCTGCTCCTTGGGGCCGGGGGGAAGGGACATGCTCCGGCGGACGCTGCTGTTCCATGCGGAGGTGGTAGTCCTGGGCCTCACTGCTGCTCCTGGGGGATTGGGGGCGGCCCAGGGCCCTGGTGCTGCTCCTGGACTGCTGCTCTGGGGCAGCACCCAGGTTCCAGCTGCCTCGAGCTGCCCGACAGCAGCTGGTGTGGCTGGTCCCGGGACCGCCCAAGCAGCTTGGGCAGCCCTGGGGTCAGCCACCCTGGCCGCTGCAGAAGTCATGGAGGTTCCAGAAAGTCACAGAATTCGTGACTTCCGTGACCTCTGTGAAAGACTCGTAGCCTTAGTTATATATGCTATTCTAAATGTGTGTACAGAAGATAAGTAGTCCAACTAAATTACCAGCTAGTATTTTTTGTTTGGGGAAATCTGACTTTCTGATTGGTCACAAATGAATAGTGTCTCACCCATTTTTCAACATCACAGAGTTCTGTAGAGGTTGGCGTGATGGGCAGTGTGTCCTCAGAGGCCCACCACTGAAAGAGCAGAGGTGTTACAGGCCAGGCAATGGGTAGGCGCACTTGCAGAACTGGAAGTGCTTTCACAGTATCTGTACTGTTGTCTCACTTTGGCCAATGATATTTGTCCTTCACTTTTATTAGCCTTCAGTTCATCCAGAATGTTTTAAAAATGTGTTTTAAAAATTTCTAAAAATACAAAAAAAACACTTCTTAATTAAGTGAAGTCTTGTCTATCTCAAGTTGATTTTGTTTTTAACTATTTACTATTCTGTTTCGTAGCATTGTCAGTGAAGCGGGAGCATCTATCTACAGTGTTAGTCCAGAAGCTTCTAAAGAGATGCCAGACCTAGATCCTAATCTAAGAAGTGCAGGTATGAAATCTAAGTAATAGTTTTATTATTCATATAATTCAGTTGGTATTATATGTAATATTCAGTACAGTAATAAAAAGAGGCCCATAAGTACAAGGGGAGGAGATAGACTGAAGAAAGCGCTTTTGACCTGTGACTCTTTACTTTTGGTTGTTTGGTTTCTTAGTTGTAATGTTGGATTAACCTTATCTAGTATGGAGTTTGGAATGTGTTCGAAGAACTGGATATCTGACTATCCATCTGACCACACTGCCTTCTATCTAGCCCTGTTAAGGCTCTGAGCTGACGTGTCTCATGAATATGTTGGGTCTTGTGGACTTCTGGGGCTAAACAAGATCCAGAAAATTGCCTAAACCTTTGCCTGAACAACAGGATGTTTGCACTCTTCTATGAACTAACCCTCATCTTTCTCACTTCTCACACACGTGCATATATGTACGTATGTGTCTATAATTTATATTTTGCCCAGAATGTGGTCACTTTTTAGTGTGCTCTTCCAGTAACGGCACATGGTCTTTTAAGTAGAAATAGTTTGTTTTAGAGATGTAAAAATGATTACTACAGTGCAAATGCCACTGTAGTGTAAAGTAGGCCAGGTGCATACTCAGCTCATTGGAGCCACTGATGGTATTAAAATGTGTGTTGTTTGATTATGGGATACTTTGCCAAGGTATAACTTCCACTGATTGCGGTGGGACCAGTATTTAAAATGCAGATTCCAGCTCTTCAGGGGACAGAGATACAGGGGCAGAATGAGGTTGTTTTTAAGGCCGTCAAGCGATTAAAAACATTAATCACAATTAATCGTGCAGTTAAACAATAGAATACAATTTATTTAAATCTCTTTGGATGTTTTCTACATTTTCAAATATATTGATTTCAGTTACAACACAATACAAAGTGTATGGTGCTCACTTTATATTTATTTTTGATTACAAGTATTTACACTGAAAAAACCCCAAAATCAATAGTATTTTTCAATTGACCTAATACAAGTACTGTAGTACAATCTCTTTATCATGAAAGTTGAAGTTACAAATGTAGAATTATGTACAAAAAATAACTGCATTCAAAATAAAACAATGTAAAACTTTAGAGCCTACAAGTCCACTCAGACCTACTTCAGCCAGTCGCTCAGACAAATAAGTTTGTTTACATTTGCAGGAGACAATGCTGCCTGCTTCTTGTTTACAATGTCACCTGAAAGTGAGAACAGGCGTTCACATAGCACTGTTGTAGTCGGCGTCACAAGATACTGACATGCCAGATGCACTAAAGATTCATATGTCCCTTCATGCTTCAACCACCATTCCAGAAGACATGCGTCCATGCTGTCGATGGGTTTTGCTTGATAACGATCCAAAGCAGGGCCCATGTTCATTTTTATCATCTGAGTCAGATGCCACCAGCAGAAGGTTGATTTTCTTTTTTGGTGGTTCGGGTTCTGTAGTTTCCGCATCGGAGTGTTGCTCTTAAGACTTCTGAAGCATGCTCCACACCTCATCCCTCTTAGATTTTGGACAAGACTTCAGATTCTTAAACCTTGGGTCGAGAGCTGTAGCTATTTTTAGAAATGTCACATTGGTACCTTCTTTGCGTTTTGTCAAATCGTCTGTGAAAATGTTCTTAAAACGACCATGTGCTTTATTGTCATCCGAGACTGCTATAACATGAAATATATAGCAGAATGCGTGTAAAACGGCAGGAGACGTACAATTCTCCCCCAAGGAGTTCAGTCACAAATTTAATTAACACATTTTTTTTTAACGAGCATCATCAGCATGGAAGCATGTCCTCTGGAATGGTGGCTGAAGCATGAAGGGGCATACAAATGTTTAACACAGAGGTGGGCAAACTACGGCCCACGGACCACATCCGGCCCGTGTGACCCTCCTGCCCGGTCCTTGAGCTCCTGGCCGGGGAGGCTCGCCCCCGGCCCCTCCCCCGCAGCCTCAGCATGCTGCTGTTGCAGACCTGACTGGCCTGACCCGGTGCTCTGCACGGTTCAGCTGTAGTGCCGCCAGCCACCGGTGCTCCAGGCAGCGCGGTCAGGGGACGGGGGGTTGGATAGAGGGCAGGGGAGTTCAGGGGTGTGGTCAGGGGTCGGTGGTGTGGATAGGGGTCGGGGCGGTCAGAGGGCGGAGAACAGGGGGGTTGGATGGGTCAGGAGTCCTGGGGGGGCCGTCAGGGGACGAGAAGCTGGAGGGGGGTCGGATAGGAGGTAGGAGCCGGGTCACCCCTGTCTGTTTGGGGAGAGACCCTCCCCTAACCGGTCCTCCATACAATTTTGGAAACCTGATGTGGCCCTCAGGCCAAAAATTTTTCTTGCCCCTGGTTTACATATCTAGCTTGTAAATACTTTGCAATGCCGGATACAAAACTGCCATGTGAACACCTGTTCTCACTTTTAGTTGACATTATAAATAAGAAGCAGGCAGCGTTATCTCCTGTAAATGTAAATAAATTTGTCTGTGTGATTGGCTGAACAAGAAATAGGCCTGAGTGGACTTGTAGGCACTAAAGATTTACATTGTTTTGTTTCTGAGTGCAGTTATGTAACAAAAAAGAAGCTACATTTGTAAGTTACACTTTCACAATAAAGAGATTGCACAACAGTACTTGTATGAGGTGAATTGGATAAGACTATTTCTTTTATCATTTTTTACAATGCAAATATTTGTAATCAAAAATAATAATATAAAGTGAGCACCTTTGTATTCTGTGTTGTAATAGAAATCAATATATTTGAAAATGTAGAAAAAATCCAAAAATATTTTAATAAATTTCAGTTGGTATTCTATTGTTTATCAGTGTGATTAATCACAACTAATTTGTTTGAGTTAATCACATGAGTTAACTGCGATTAATCGACAGCCCTAGTTGTTTTCTATGACTCTGTGTTTCCATTTTCATAATTTGTAAATTCTTCTTCTAGTGCTTGCTCATATTGATTCCATTCCAGGTCCGCGTGCACCCACATGCGCGTTCGTCGGAGATTTTTGCATTAGTAGTGGTAGCCGTAGGGTCGGCTGTGGTGCCCCCTTGAGTGCTGCGCTCATGCGTCGGTATATTAGGTGCCGCTAGCCCTACACCCTCTCAGTTTTTTCTTACCACCCGTGATGGCTAGTTGGAGCACCTCCTCCCTGCCTACCAAGGGCTGGCGGTTTCATCTCTACTGTAGTCGATCCTTAGGCCTTGTAAATAGTTTGTTTATAGTAGTTAGTGTTTAAGTAGTTGTTAAGTAGTGTAGTTAGAAGTTAGAGTCCCAAAGGACTTAGGGTATGGCTACACTTGCAGATGTAGAGCGTTTTGAGTTACACCAGCCTTCGTAGAGCACAGTAGGGAAAGCCCTGCAGTCTGTCCACATTGACAGCTTCAAGCACACTGGCATGGCCACATTTGCGGCACTTGCAGTGGCATTATGGGCAGCTATCCCGGCATTCAAGTGGCTGCAACGTGCTTTTCAGATGGGAGGTGGAGTGTGACAAGGAGTGTGTTGTGTGTATGTGGGAGGAGAGAGAGTGGTTTTTTGTGGGGCTGAGAGCATGTCAGCCTGCTGTCTTGTAAGTTCAGACAGCAGCAGACCCCTCTTTATCCCCCCCCCCCGCCTCTCTCTCACGCACACAGCATTCCACACTAATGGCTGCTTTGTCTCGGAGCAGATAAGCAGCCGGCTGTCAGAAATGGCACTTTCAAAGGGCGTTTCCGCATTCCTACAGCTGATTCCAACCAATGACAAGAGTGGCCAATTGACTTAAGGTGATTATGGGACGTTTCTGGAGGCTGATCAGAGCTCAGTAAAGCAACATCTTGTTCACGCTGGTGCTGTGGTGCTCCAGCGAGGGCGCAACAAACGTTATTCCACTCACCGAGGTGGAGTACCAGCAGCGCTGTAGCCGCGGCGTCAGAGCGCTCTACGTGCCTTGCCAGTGTGGACGGGTAGTGAGCTAGTGCGCCTGGGGCTCCTTTATTGCGCTGTAGCTTGCAAGTGTAGCCAAGCCCTCTGCCCCAGGTGGGGCATATCCCGGTCTCAGGTTTTAAGCCCTGCTCTGCCTGTAGCAGGTCTACGCCTGTTAGAGACTGCCGTAGCAGCTGCCTGAAATGCCTGGGGGAATGGCATATGAAGGTCAAGTGTCGCATCTGTAAGAACTTTTGATCCAGGACTCAGAAAGAGCACGACATCCATCTGAGGGCCTTCCTCGTGGAGGCTGCTCTCTGGCAGTCTTCTGAGCCTTCCCAGCTGTACTCTACACCTAGCACTTCGGCTTCAATGCATAACGCACCCTCAGCATCGGGCAAGGGTATTGCTCCGGCACGGAGAGGGAATTCAGCCCCTTGCCGAGGCAGGACCAGTGCGATTGGGCACCTGAGGCTGGGCCGACCTCTGTGATGCAGCCTTGGCAACACGGCCAGTGGCCAGCACAGTGGCCTTACTGGAGTGTGTGGGACATGCTTCTGATGCCAATGCCCCCTTTGCACCATTTGTTGACTGCCTCCTCAGAGCAGCAGCTGACGGCACTGGTGACACCCAGGCTCAGTGGGCAAAGTGCACTCAGAGGTCGGGATAGAGGAATGAGTGTCCACCCCAAAACTCCCTTCCCCTCAGGCGATGTTGCTCAGGGGCCTCCCCTGGTAGTCCAGCTCTCATCCTCATCCCCAGACGAGGTGGAGGCATGGCCCTTGAGTGCCAGCCTGCCGGATGACTTCAAAGAGCACCAGGCCCTGCTTTGACTGGTGACCAAGAACTTGGGCCTGGAGGTAGAGGAGATGGCTGAACAGGCAGACACCATGTTCAGTGTGCTCTCAGCATCTACCCCTGCCCGTGTTGCACTATGAGTGCATGTTGGGGTCTTAAAAATAGCTGAGACCCTCTGGCAAACCCCATCATCCATCCCTCCCATCTCCAAGAGTAATTTGTCGCAGTCAAGGGGTTCGAGTACTTATATACCCACCTGCCTCCAAGCTCGTTGGCCATCTCTGCGACCAATGAAAAGAACAAACGGGTACAGAAGTTCAACCACCAAAAATAAAGAGGTCAAGAGGCTGGACCTTTTTGGGAGGAAGGTTTATTCAACGGCCAGCCTTCAGTTCCAGTTGGTGAGCTACCAGGCTCTGTTGTTCAGCTACAACTTCAACTTATGGGATTCCCTCCGTAAGTTGAAAGAGTCCCTGCCTCAGGACTTGGCCCAGGAGTTCGGTACCTGATGGAGGAGGGTACTGCAGCAGCGAGGTGCTCCCTCCAAATGGTGTGGGATGTGGCCAACTTGGCGGCAAGGGTGGTTGCATTGGTGGTGGTCACGAGGCTCAGCTCTTGGCTTGTCCCTGGAAAGGCAGGCCTCAATTCAAGATCTCCTGTCTGATGGGAATGGTCTCTTTGCAGAGTAGACTGATGCAAGGCTACATGGCCTAAAGTACACTTGGGCCACCCCTTGCTCGCTGGATCTGCATACTCTACAATCGGCGAGGAAGCAGTTCCAGCTGCTGCCAAGGCCTCAACAGGGATCTGCAAGAAGAAGGAATAGAGACACAAGCTTTCTTAGCTTAGTTAAAGGTAGGCTATGTGAAGCTTATGAGATGTTCAAGGATAGAACACTCCATGCCTCCCCAAGTGGATTCTTCCTCCTTCCTCCCCCCCCCCCCCCCCCCGCATGGAGAAGAGTTGCATTGTGTGGTATATAAAGTTGATTTATTACACTAGCAGTCGTTAGACTATTACCTGGGCCCTTGCCTCCCCAGGCCACCCCCTTGCCTCTTAGTGGGTATGTCTACATTGCAAGAAAACACCTGTGGCTGCCCTGTGTCAGCTGATATGGGTTCATGGGGCTCTGGCTGCAGGGCTATAAAATTGCAGTGTAGATTCTCAGGCTGTGGGACCCTCCCCGTTGTGGAGTCCGAGAGCTCGCGCTCCAGCCCGAGACAGATGTCTACACAGCAGTTTTATAACTCAGCAGCCCGAGCCCCAGGAGCCTGAGTCAGCTGACACAGGGCAGCTGCAGGTGTTTTATTGCAGAGAAGCCATACCCAATGTGGCTCTCCCCTTCCTGTATGCTAATTTACTCCTTTGTGACTAATTCCTTCAATGGCCATGCACAGTGTGTAAACACCATGTCAGGGTAGAGATGGACTGCACAGTGAACATGGAAACGTCTTGTTGTTTGTAAATGATGCCACCAATAATTTGTCCCTACTCCAAAACGTCTCCAAATTACTATTGTTACGGAAAGGCACCTGTCACCACCAAGACCAACGATTAATAAATATTTGGAGTTGTTAAAAACAAACAAAAATTAGGAAAATGTTCCAGAAGGAAAATTCCTCGTTTTTTAAACTCTCTTGATCTCCAAAACACACCTGATTTTTCTGATGCTTTCAAGAACAAATGGCGTCCTGTGAAATATCAGGCAATTTGCCTTAGTTTTGATAAAGCTAGTGGGTCAAAAGCAGGTGTGTTAATAGATGACTAGCTTCAATGTTAATTATGTAGAGAATTGCATCTCTCTATAATATATAGAAATCGCTTCACCCACCCATTGAAATGCAGCCATCTCTGCTTTGAAAAGCAGCACTTCTTCTACAGTCCCCAGGAATGCTACATGTCAGTTTAGGCTAAAAAGTGAAGAATATTGATTGTATCCACTTGAAACTGCAGTGGGATATCAAGGTTTATGGAAGTCAGTGCCCTAAATACTTGTTTATAAATGTGAGAATACAGCCTTTTAAAATCTAACTGACTCTTTTCTTGAGGTTTTTTTTTTTTTAAAAATCTATAATATATTTCCCTGCACTATGCAAACAAAGACATGGACAACATTAGCATTAAATGGCTAACTTTCAAGAGAACCACAGCATAATATAAGCGTCGTATTGAAAAAGAATCAGAGTATCTGATAAAACTACATTTGCTACTTTTTCCCTCTTGAATGCATCTTCCTCTTGTGATCTTGGATTTCTTTCGTTTGGTATTGGTGGACATCTGATAATATGGTGTCAAAGATAACTTTTTTTTAATTGTTATGTTACATCATGTTAGGTTTTCTGAATACAAAATAGAGTTTAGTACATTAAAAGAAGCTGACAGCTGCATGATGAAGTGTGACATTTATAGTTAAGATAAAACGTACTGCAGACATATTATGTGAGATAGCTGTGATCTTAACACAGTTTGCCACTTTAACATTTCTCTCAATACAAAGTAGATAGCAGTGGTAATTTTTTTGAAATACAGGGAGTAGACCTGTGTCTGCCCATGAGCTATATGAATGTAAAAAATATAAAATAGTGCATTTTAAAGGAGAATTCACTTTCACATCTTGTGTTTTATTAAGCACACTGATGGTACTGCTAAACAACCACTGCTTGTCTAAATTTATCTTTATTCTCACTCAGTTCTGACTTCCCACTTAAAAATGTAACACAGCTATCCTTACTGAAAATGTTTATTATTCATTTCTTATAAATGAATAAATGGATAAGTGTTCACTTAGCCAAAACACTACTACATTTGGCATTAATTGGCAATCTCAATAAGTGGGTCAAGAACTGAATTCTTGTTCTATCGGCCTTTGAACTTGTTGTTAAGATTATTAAGAACGTCGTGGCGAAGCTCTTTTGGTGTGGGATTTGGCTTGAGCATGATAGAAAATGAGCTATTATCTCTTCCAGTAGCCTCATATCCATCCAGAACAAGGGGTTGATGTGTGCCAAAATAGATCTCTGCAACCTGCACAGAAGAGGGTTGTGGGTAAATGAGGATATATGCTATACCCACCTCGGGGAGTTTATTCGGCTCTGTGGGGGTCCATAGGCAGATAAATGGTATCAAAAACTGCTAACAAGCCTAAAATGATCAGCATGGACTCCATTGCTGGAATCACTTGCTGAAGTGATCTGGTCTGTGCTACCACCAGTATGCAGAAGCCAGGCCATTTTATTGACTGTGGGGTTTGTTTGTTTGTTTGTTTTTTTTGTCAGGGAACACAGGCAGTGTAGGGTCTTTTCTCTTCTCGTTCCTGGCTGATATGGTAAGTTTTAATAAGGGCATGTTGACTGAATCTCAGACTTGACAGGATGGAGGCGATCGTGGTGGGTTGGATGAAACATCTTGAGGGTATGATACGCCTCCTGTCTTTCCTCAGTATTGAATGGGTTCACATACCCTTTCATCAAGGTGTTTGCAATGTAGCGATGCTTCTGGATCCCTGAAATGTCAGATGCATTTTATAGTCAAATCACCTGTTTTCACCTGTTTTCACGGTGATTGTGACTGTACTTCCTGTGTCTTTATTAGTTATTTATTCTCTTATGACCTTCAGAGTAGATTACTGAAATGCACTCCGTATGGGATTAACCTTGGGGGACACTTGGAAGCTAAACCTGAATGTTACTGTGTGTTTTCCTAGAAGAACTACAGATGCCATATTACATCAATTTTCTGAGAAACCGTACTGGTTTCTTTCTTGTTTCTGGGTGTAATTTAGGTTGTTGACCCTGATCCACTGCTCTCTTCGTGGTTTAGGTCCTGGTTACCTGGGAGCCTGCCTCTCTGACCATGTACTGCTATTGCAACTAAAGGCATCTGAGGTTTTCTATCTGACCATCTCTAGATTTCAGTGTCTGGGACTGGAGGTACAGCAACCTCAGAGGAGGGCTCTTGGCTCTGGAACTTCCTGTTTCCGTTAGCCCATTAAAGTCAGAGTCTGTTGACCTTTAGGGCACCATGTAAGATCCATCTCACGTCTTTGATTTTGGCCTGAGGGGCTGATTTATAAAAGCGATAGATCATTTAACAAGGGATGGACATCTCCACTGTTGACACTGACCATCAACTATTCTTTTGTTTGTGCATAAATAATACCATGTGATTGCACAGTGTCTCTGGTTTAACCCATTTTACACTTTTTACTATCTTCCAGTGCAATAATTTTTCTGCACAATCTGGAGTTCAGAAATGTGACTTGCATACTCCTTAGGCAAACCCCTAACCAAGCTTTCAAAATGGTGTCATCTCTTATAGTAGGTTTCCTTTGAATTTTATGGCTGGAATGGGCAGCTAAGCTTCGTGTTCTGGTAGTACTACTTAAAACCTGGTAAACTTCAAAATCAATAACACATAACACATCTACATCATGAAGTAGTGGCACATCAAGATGGCATACAAACTCAGTTTGTCGTTTTACTTTGTTATGAAGTACAACTATTTGGCTTACTGTGAAACAGGGATTTGTCTAGTTCCTGGACCGTTGAAAATCTTGTTAGCTACACACCACCCGGCATTGATTTTTTTGGTGGTGGTTGTTTGGGGTGGGGGCACTGAGGAGAGGATGTATATTATGATTGTCACAGATAAAAATGTCTATGCTGAGTGGTCCCTGACTGGCTGTGTAATATAGAAAGCAGTTGATCAAGTAGAATATTTGTTTCAGCTACTGTGCTTAACCAAAGGGGGGGAAACCCTGATGAAATTAACGTTTTATAATAACTTTAAGAAACAACAGTGCTGCTGAGTCCTGGAGATAAATTGTGGCATGAAGGTTGAGAGAGAGAGAATTGCTGCTGTGAAGTAAGATTATGTAGCAGCTCTGATTGTG
Source organism: Lepidochelys olivacea (assembly GCF_965140295.1). Classification (NCBI taxonomy): domain Eukaryota; kingdom Metazoa; phylum Chordata; order Testudines; family Cheloniidae; genus Lepidochelys; species Lepidochelys olivacea. Next base: position 175,493,008 of record NC_140413.1, on the reverse strand, counting down.
TGTTGGGGAACGGTAATGCTAATTTAGGAATGCTTCAATTTCAGGATATTACATTTCATTTGAAGTTTTTATCGTACTGATAAAATGTCTTTCTTTGCAATCACTTTACTTCCTGATTTCTTAACAACTTAAAATCAAAATAAAGAATGTGGTGTGCTCCATTGCACCAATTTATGCAAGTAATATAGACAAGCCATAGTATGAAGATTTCTTTAGACATGGGTAGGATAGGAAAGGGCACTTACCGTTTACAGACAAGGACATCTATACTACCCCCTGTCAGAAGATATCACCATACTAACGCTTGTCTGTACTACTTAGTGTGGTGAAGCACTAAGTTAATGTTACGCTTAGTACAATGAAAAACTTTTTAATGTTGTATTTACCTGCTTAAGCAAGATCAGTGCATTTTGATTTCCATATTACAGTGCATAAAAGAAACACCCATCTTTGTCTCAGCCTGTCAGGGCTTGGGATCCTGTGTTTGACTTCATAGTTGTGTCTCCCAGTTAGCAGGAGAGTGAGCTGCCAATATGTAAATAAGCTAAAGTTACATTTTGCACAGGCATTCCATACCAAGAGGGTGAAAATGTGTGTTGTATTCTATTTGCAGATATGATATTGAAAAGGCACTGCTTTAAAGAATGATTTCTGAGGATAAAGAGTGTCTCGGAGAGCAAAAGGTCAGCTAACGCAGCTTGGCTTAGCATTGTCAAATCCCATCTGCTTGTCTTCTCTCCACAGGGCAGAATACATTGGATTATTGTACGCTCAAAGTTCAGCAAACCATTTGCACTTTCCCTTGCAAGAGAAAACCTTATAGGCTTGTTGGGACTTTGAGACTGTCATGCTACAGGGGCTAGTACCCTTGGGTGCTGTTAAAGATAGAGATGTACAGTTCAGAGCTGTCATAGTGCCCAACAAATGGAAGGTAAAGATAGGAGACAATATAATTTCTTCTGACTTTATCTTGAGGAAAGTAAAACCTTTTGATGCTTAGATGTGTGGGACATAGTGCCTTGATGTCTACTTGAGCTAATTTCTTCATTTTCTTAAAAGAGCACCACTCCCCTTCGGCTTCTGAAAAGAGGTCATTTTTCAAAAACTTTATCATACAAAAGTCTTATGGTTAAACCTTCCACAATGCTTTAGAGTCTGTAAATAGCAATGGTGGCTCACAGAGAGCAGGTGTGAGTTACACAGGTTTAGAGACATAGAATAAGGGGAAATCAACTGTATATATTATAAACTATTTTGACTTAAGTACACAGCATCAGCTGTTTTTGGAGCGTATGAAAGTAATTATAATGCAGAACAAAATAAAATTGTATTGTATTGCCTCTTGCATGCAAACTATATTATCAAGAAGATTTATAGAGTTTAATAATCCACTTGATTATAGTAGAGTTGGAGAAAATACATGATATCTTTTTCCATCTGAAATTTGACATAAGTTGGAGGGTCTTTGGGCAGGGAGGTTCAAGAAAGCTGCTCCTGATGTCAGGAATTCCACACTGTAGAGGGACACAGAGGCGATCCAATTTAGATGAGCAGAGGCGGAAGGTAAGGAGGTAGAGCTGCAGGTCCCTAGCATTAGCTGAAGCATGGCTGTTGGAGGTTTATATAAATAAAATTGAACTTGATTCTGCAGTGAGTGGGAATCCTAAGAATTATACCTATAATGCACACACATTCTACTTCAATACTGAGCAATATGATAGTGTTTGTTTGAAATGCCCTACAGTATTTTCATTATATGAAAAGCTTGTAGGAATATAAGGGTTTTTTTAATTGCTGTTGAATGGCTTTGTGCTTTTTAGTGGGAATGACCAGTTGAGACAATATGACAAATGGATTCATTTGATCTGCAACTTTAGATACAGAGTGTTTGTCAGTCTTTACTTCCTTGTCACTGTGGATGAAATCCCATATTGTTGGGCTTTGTGCAGGCATGGTTGTGTGTGAAAGGAGATGGCAATAATTCCCAAGGTTCCAGGCATGGCTGTAGGGCTCCAGTATAACCCCCCCCCCCCCCCAAGGTTTGCACTGGCATTATTAGCCTTTGAGCAGAGGACCTTAGCTGTTTTGAGCAGCATAGTCAGGAGCCCACTTGTATGTCAGCCTGTCTGTTCTGCCCATGCTGCCTCCAGAGCCTCACCACTGGACTTAAAAGAGCAGGGCCCTGCACCATTCTGCCTGGGCTAGGTGAATATTGCCTTGTCTGCTTGTTGTTTGGCTTAGCATTTCCATCAATGTGAGATATTTCTGTATGTTCCTCTCATCAGCAACATGCCATGTTGTTATAGGCTAACCTTTGTGGCTGAATGGACACCTATATATATATTTTTAATGGTATGGTGCTCAGGTTTAACTTAAAGTACCTGTCTTCTACCTTGTTGGCATTTGTTTCGGAGCATGCCTACGCGTTTCTCATATCCCTGAGTGACTCAGAATTTAGTAGGCCACTTCCACTGGCCCTTTCCTTTTGGGCTGTGTTTTTCATGGGATAATCCCATCACACCCTTCAGTCATCTGGGAATGCTGGAAATGGCCTTCTGCAAAAGTGCAACGTTACTGCAGACTGTTGCAAAACAAGCTTCCACTAGTGTGAAGGAATCAAGGAAGTAGCATCCTTCCCTTCCTGCACATACCTCTCCCCCTGGAGGCTCTCTCTCTCATTTCTGTGATGTTTCCAGCCCTTGCCAGCTGAATGAGCAATAGAGGCAAGGCTACTCTTGAACTTGGGTTTTGTATGTGGCAGTGTGCTATACTATTCACTGAACCCTCAAGACTACTTACTGTTTCTTAATATATAGCATAAGACACTCTGGTCACCTGGAAAAGATTAATATTTTATTGTTGACATCAGCTAATAACTTTCTTAAATACACAACATTATGAAAATTTTACTTTTTAGTTATAATGGTAATAAATTAATGCTGGCGTGATGCAATTAAAATTAATGCCAGTTTAATTGTAAAATATACACTGGCAATTTTTTTCTTTTAAGTTGCCTGTTTGAACAGATGAGGGAAGAAAAACCTTTTTGAATTAGCACCATCTAATGAGACTCTTCAAGGAATGAGTAACAGTCAGTCATGTCAGGCTTCAATTAAAAAAAAACCCAGCCAATGCTGTTTCATCCCCATCTCACCCTGAATAAAAATGGTGATATCTTATAAAATATCAATTCAGAAATGCGTAATACTCAGGCAGAGGAAGTTTGTTTATTGAATGTCTATTTCTGAGTAAAATGTTACTTTCCAATAAGTCCTATTTTATTTTTCACTCTTAACTTGTGTAAGGATTTATTGTTTTTTATATATAAACTATATGTAAGCATTTTTTTAAAAATTTTTTTTCATTCATGATGTCTTTAGAGATTTCTGTATTGTGTTAGAAGATTGTCATTCATTATTTCATTAATCTTAAGAAAATAATAGGTTATCAGTTTGATGGAGTTAAAACTAAACTAAAATATAACTTTTTAAAACAAAAACCTGCCAGCTTGCCACCAAAGAATTTTGGATGAGATACAGCTGTTACATATTTAAAGTTACATATTTAAAACCCACTGAGAATATATATTAGAATTCAAAACTGTGTCACAAATCCTGGCCTACTTGGAAAGAATGCTTAATGAAAAGACTACTGTACATTTTACTGTATCCCTTACTAAGAGGTGAAATTCAGGTCAACAGGATAGAAAGCTTCTAGGACTCAGGAAACCTGCAAAATCGATCACTGAGTAAACATTATTGCAGATCCTTATGAAGAGTAACTGATCTTGAACATAATAATAAGCTTTATAAAAAAGATTTAAATATGTTAGAATGTTCCTATACCTATCATTGGGTGATATATTGGTAGTAATTACTGATGAAATTGCTGGTTGGTCTTTTAATTATCTTAGTATCTTTTAAATTGAGTTCACATTTAAAATTTTAATCTAGGTTTAAAACTAAGAAAGTTGATTTATTTTTATTTTTTTGGTTACTTGGATGTTTTTGTAGTAGCATGTTTCACCAAGAACAAAATACTGAGGTTTTAAAATAAAAATACAGAATGTTCTAATTTATGACAAAATTTAAGTTGAAAACAATCATAGCCTAATAGTTTGTGGTTGCCATACATTTATTGATATAGGCACTTCTAAAAACCCATTGCCTTTGCATCTGGAAGCCTCATATTCTATAACAACTTAAACAAATGTTCCCACTCATAGAGGATGGCCAAATCATCATAGTTATTGCCTGGGACACATTTTTAGCCCTATATAAAGACACATGTTTAAAGGAATGTAATCAACCTAAAACTCCCATTTCTGGCTGAAAATGTTTTATTTCTTATTATTACAAGCAATGCTTATGGTCACTGAAAATGAAAGAAATCAGAGAGAAATATTTTTCTCCCTCTCGCAGTTTGTGTTCTCTTAGTGTATTTGGCAGTACTCTGTGTACAGTCAGTTTCATGGCTTTCCCATCTATAGTCAGTCAGTTTCCCTGTTGTCTGTGTGGATCTTGCACAGCAACTCAGGAAAGAAAATAATAAAAACCACAAAATAAGTAAAACCACAAAAATTGGCAAGTAGGTACAGAGGCAGGTATACTGGCCATGAAACTTCTTTTAGTTGTTTTTCTTTTGAAATTGACTAGATTCTTGTTGGTGTGCCTTTAAACAGGGTGCATTTATGCCACTCCTTGTATGCCATCATATTCTAATTCTGGCTGGCAACGAGGGGAGGCAGGTAGCATAATTAAGGGCCCTCAGTGAAGAATGTCCCACCACTGACTTTTCTTGGACCTGACAGCTGAAACATCCCAGTCACTGTTAACTGCCATAATGGAAAAATATAGCTTTCTTCTACTCTCAGAGCCAAATCCTTCAATTTTCACTCAATAGAGGTTTTTCCTGAAATACTTGAAGATTTGGCTGAGCAGTAGGAAGTGAAAGTTATCACATTTCTGATCTATGGGAACAATACATATTGCTTGCGATGGCAAATATTAGCAAAAAGGAAGTTTTAGGGAATGTGAGGCCTGGATAAAAGAAGTTAAAACATTGCCTTTAATTTGGTCTAAAGATGGGAATTGTCAGAAGGTGAACTCTCCTCGTGTGTCTTTGTGTAACTGGATGATAAAGGATTATTTTAATGCCTTGTGGACCTAGAGGTGAGGTGATACAATTAGCCTGAGTTGTGCAAGCAACTACTGTGCAAGCTTTTTCCCCACAGCATTGTCAGTGCACCTCAGTAGAGACTGGCAAAAATGCTAAACTATGTGGTGGGTGAGTCACGTCAAATATCCAGTATGTAGTGGATTGAGACCATGAGACTGTTGTTACATCACCATCTTGCAAAGTGCTATAAGATATCTGAATAATAAGATAGCATTTCAACATCTATATCTTCTCTGTATCTTATCTCAGACATTCAGAGGTGAAAAGGATGTATGTTAAACCCAGTGTGCAACCTAGCCCCTCTTCTCCCCTTAAGCTCTTAAATTTTATATTGCTTTCCTGCATGGCAGCAGAATATATTACTGTAAGTTCAAATGTTGCAATGAATATTTTATTCATTAACTGGCAACTTTGAAGACGTCTTGCATCAGCCTGTATTCAGTTCGCGTGATTATATTTTCTGATGAATGAAAAACAGCGCAATGTTGAAGTTACAATGCTATTTAAAATCAAAGAGTAAAAAGGTTTCATGTTTTATTTCAAAAAGTTTTCTTCACATAGTTTTACTTCAGTTAGACCAGTGGTTCCCAAAGTTTAACAACCCGTGAACCCCTTTCACTAAAATTTCAAGTCTCTTGAACCCCTCTCCTAAAAATGAATATTTCCATGGATTTTCTCCCTTACCTCAGCATAAATGATAAAAGCAGTGATCTTGGAAATATAAAATTTGTTTTTATGACATGCTTGTTTATTATTATTTATCATTACAGTATTTTTATTACATTATGCAAACAGCAACAGTCTTCCAAGATCTCCCTTTTGTCGCTTGTATCACTTCTGATTAAGCCTGTTATAAGACAAGGCTCCTATCAGAGGTGCCAGTAGAAAAAAGGAGTGCGGGGGCACCTCCAGAAAAGTTGGGGGGCCCACAGAAAAAAGGGGAGGGATCCGTGGGGGGGTATACTGATGCAGGGATAGCATGTGACACTCGTCGCTCCCCCATACTGGCGCCTCTGGCTCCTATGTTTCATCAAGGAGTTTCAGATGGGAAACAGCATCAAGGTATTTAAGAAGCCAACTCAAAGAGTTCCTCCTACACAAGCATTCAGGTCTTGAGCACTCCAGGCAAACAACACAGGTTACAACAAAGCTTAAACTTGTTCTTCATAATAATTTAAAAACAACCTAGCAGCCTATTTAATTTTAAAAACAGCAAAAAATATCTACTTCCCTTTCCATTTTGTAAAAGAAGTCGTGAAGTTTAAATCTCCTCAGTGTGACAGATATGCTTGCTTTGATCTGCTTAGCTCTTGGAAGTCCCCAAGGCTCCAGGCTGCTGGCTTCATGCTGCCCAGGGTCCCTATGGACAGCTCTGTCTGCCATTAGGGAATTTTTTCCCAAGAACCCCCCATAACATTTCATGAACCCCCAGGGGTTCACGAACCCCAGTTTGGGATCCACTGAGTTAGACTAATGTATTTTAACAATGGTATTTCAAATCTCTTGTTTGACCTGGCTGACATTTTAAGAGAAAATTGATTTATTTTATTTTATTTTGCTGCATGTCCATCAGAGAGTGTCATTTATATTTTCTGAGCAAAAATGAAATATCCTTTAGTAACTTCAGATATGGAGAATGAGGCGCCATATAAGTGTTCTAAAAATGCATGGTTTTTATTCACTCCTAGAATGCACATGTAAAACCGCTTCATCATTGCTGGTAATTAAACTATACTGCTTCATATTTTTTTAAAATAAAGTTTGTGATTTGCTTTTGAATGGGGAATGAGACTCCCCTCCCCCAACTGCTTCTGTTTTACCTTCTGTGGCCCTGGTGGTCCATATGGGCAGACCTTGCACCCATGGAAAGCCCTGTTGACTTTGCAGAGTCCGCACGTGTGGATTGGATTGCAGGATTGGGGCCTTAAATTGCTGCCCCCCTTAAAGGATCAGTGTCATGGAAATCCATTACTCTGACATCTGTATATAGACACTTTAGACACAATTCTTGTGTTTGGGTAGGAGAGTCAGTACATGCCACGTGAGGGTGTGGGTCTTCATACACTTTTCATAGTATACCTTCTATTTTATTTCTCAGTTAGAAAAATTCTGGGGAAGAGCTGAGGCTTTCATGGAGATTTTCACAATTCTATGCTATTGTGGCATTAGGCGTTGTGTCCTCTCCATTTTCTTCTTCAGGCTGTATAATCTATTCGTTGGTCTTTGTCCTCCACTTTTCCCATGATTCCCACAAAGGCCCCAATCCAGGAAAACACTTAAGCATCTATGTAACTTTTAAGCATGTGAATAGTTTCTTTGATTCCCATGTATGGATGTGCTTAAGTGCTTTGTTGGATCAGGGCCTACCTCCAGGGCAGAAACCCTGCAGAGACATGCTAGTACTATTATCAGCCAAGCTTTTATAAAAATGAAGATTCCAAGATTTATAAAATGAGGTTAAAATTGGGTCCTGGGACAAATTTTAAAAAAACTCTTGTCCTTCCTCTAGCTGCGACTATCCTGTGTCCATTTGTTTATTTTATATAGGTATAATTAGATGAATGATAGACCGTGGCAAATTTTTGCTCTCAGATTATTTGCTCTCTAAAAGCACACTCATGCAAATTTATTCCATATTGATTAGTTTTTCTGTGGTTGGGAAACACTTATATTGAACAGTTGTATAGAAATTGAGCAGTCTTCCTTAAACTTGACGTGTTGAAAGACTTACACTATATCGATGTGTGTACACAATAGTATAAAATAGTTAAAAGTAAATCTTTTCTATTTTGCAACAAAGTCATTTTGATTTTTGTTATTTTTAGTTTTTATGCTCCGGTGAAGCTCTACTAACTTTAAAGCCTGTTAGTGATCTGTATGTAGCACAGGCACTTCAATTGGTAATTATATGAGTGATTATTTTCGGAAAGCATTTCTGTTGTAATCTAGAGCACTTGCACTGATTAACCTTTTGTGATTTTGACAAGAGCCTTTGAATTCATATGTGAGAGTCTTTGAATTCACAAATTCTGGGGTAGAGAAGCAGGCAGATCAGATGTCACCAGTACTGAGCTTTCTAAGTCTACCCTGGAAGCTGCCATTTTCAGCTTATGTTAAAACTATAATAATAAAGGATGTGAAAAGTATAACATGACCGAGCAGTGAACTTAATGTTAACTGTACATCTTATTTTTTATCAAAGGGCGGGTGATACAAATCTTTGAAAGTGAAGTACCTGATGCACATTCAGTTGGTATATTTTGTGTCTGTGGTTTTGAGGAGTCTTCCATAAAAGGGAAACAAGTAGGCATTAAGTTTGCTATATTGGCTTTAAGCATCATTGTGTAATAAAGTTCTTTTCAGAAACTTCATGAATTATTTGTCAGCCTACAATAATGGTAGTTGCCATTTAAAGATGTGTGTAAAATTTTTTGTGCTCCTGTAAACTGTTAATTTGAACATTCACATAATTCACTGTTTTTCTATTATGCCAGTAAATGTACCATTGGAGAAAAAAGATATTAATGACCCAAATATAATTTTAAGCCATAGCTCTTGGAGTGTGCCCAGATCAGCTGTGGACAGCTTCTGGGGTGGCTTATAAAAGACCCCAGCCTTCTCCTGTCCTGCCTTCCTTCTCCTCTTTTTACATCCACAGCAGGTGAAGCACCCACAGCCTCTCCGAGGGCTGTCCTTCAAACCCTCTGCCATGTGATACCGCAGCTGAAATCTACTCTTGTACCGTTTTCCCACCACCCCCTTTGATCTTTGCTTCAATCACCAGTCTTCCTCCTCCTCCTCCTCCTTCCTGTGTCTATCAGGCTCTTTCTGTTCATTCATCTTCTCTTCCCTCCCTTCCTACCCTGTTACCCCACCACCCTGACCCTCATCCACCAAAAAGAGACCACGGATTTTATCCTGACCATTTGCTTGTATCTCTTCCCCCCTCCCCCCACCCGCCCCCGCCTTTTGTTTCTTTGTCTGTTTAGTTTGTCACCTCTTTGGGACAAGAAGTATCGATTTCTATGTATTTGTACAGTGCTTAGCAGAATAACCAGCTGTCCCCAATTGGGGCCCTGAGACCCCATCTGAGTAAAAATAACAGTCATTACATTATAACAAATTCGTTAATTTGTCATAAAAACAAAAACCCTAGTTTGAAAATATTTTCTAGGTTTATATTATTACAATCTTTTTGGTTTCACGATGGAAAACAAAATATATTTGCTTCCTTATGGCAAGTACGCTACAGGATTTATTTATAACCACAAATCAGGACTGATTCTCTAGTGCATTAAACTGCTTTGTGCTGCGCTGGTGGTGCAGCTTAATACCAGCTTACCTGGCTCCTGAAGGGTCTACTTTGCATCGAGCGAATCTTTGGTTGTTGTGACTACTATATGACCCACCTCTTGGCTGTTGGCACAGGGAGAGTGTCCGGAGCCTCCCGGTGACCCTGTGATCCCTGACTGTCAGACCAGCCTCTTGGTGGGGATGGAGGGAAAGGCGCTAGTCACCATTGTAAATTCAGCCTTCATGGCCTGTAGAGGGCTTCAGATGCAGACAGGCCTGGTTACTGATCACTGCACATGACTGGCTGATACCCATTTAACTAACATGCTGAGTCCTACTAGGCAATTCTGTTCAGCCTTTCATTTCTTCAAATTCTCTGTGTATTATGGTTGGCCCCCTGATGAATGATTTTGATATTTTATCAGGAGGTGCTTTGCTGTATCTGACTGGCTCATTGTCTGGTTCTGCATAGTGTACTATCAGGAACCATGGGGTTTAGTCTTGAGAAGGAATTTTGTGCTGGTAACCCACCCAATTCCAGCCTCCCATAGGTAGGTTTTCCCTACATGCATATTTCTGCCATTCTTGAAGGCCCGGATCTGCACTTTGATATCCATGGAACATCTTGCATCTTGGTATTCCACGTCACGATTTCTGTAGCTAGGCAGGGACAACTTACCAACAAGGGATAGTACAGGGGAGCAGCTAAATCAAGCAACCTATCTCCTCTGAGCAGTCATGCTGGGGAGAAGAGGGAGCTTACACATTTTAACATCATCGGGCTAGAATTTTCTGTTTGCTGTGGATGTGAGGGAGCAATGCCTGTTTAGTTAGCCCAAGAGTCAGATTTTGCAAGTAGATGCCAACCCTGAGAGCTCAGTATGCGAGGGGCTGGCTTCAGCAACAACTCTTAGGTTCCAGCAATGGACCGGGTGTCCAGGTTACATATGGATAGAGGTTGAGTTTGGTAAGATCTTCCTGGGTACAATTAGTTATTTCATAAAAGTGGCAGCCAGTTTTGTCCTCTGTATATCTCTTTGATTTTTGCAGCCTGGCATTCTCAATCAAGAATCTGTACTAAATCAAATTAACTGACATGCTAGGTAAAATTTTCGAGAGCACCAAAGTTCCAGGTTAAGCCTAATCTAATTGAAAGTCAGTGGGGCTTGGACTGTTAAGTGACTTAGGCTCTTTTGAAAATACTCTGGGTGGTTTTTAGGTTGACAGTTGCTGTATAAACTTATCCTGATACTGATACCCAGTACATTTTCAAAGTGATCATTTAGAATTTAATTAATAGATAATTCAACTTCAGATGTACAGAGTACAATGAGACTTTTATGTTGTGGAGAACTAATGTAACGAATCAGAGTTAAATTTTCACTTTATGAGAAATATCTACAAACATCAATAATGTCATTTAAATTTCTACAACTCAGATTCAGAAGAAATTTCAGAATTTAGTTACAGAAAACGTCATAGTATCATTTTTAGTATGAAATCATTGTAACATAAAAATAAACTTTTCATCTGTATATGTAATTATCTCAGACTAATTGAAACTGGATTCAAAAGCCAGCTAGCTAATAGGCCTATGAAAATGAACATTGAGATGCAGCGGTATGTGTTCATTTTAGGCCTTTGAATTCTTAAAAATAAAAGTTCAGTAAGTATAGATTTCCGCTTATATTTCTAACAGTGAGGAAAAGATTGAGGAAAAAAATGTGTCTTGATGATAACTTTGTGGTGCTTTCATTTGTAATAAAACATTTGATCTCAGTTAAGGCATTCACATGGTTTTTTTCCAGGCAAAAAAAGAGAGATTAAATATCTACAACATTGAAAAATACCAACAAAAGTAATTATGCAGTGCTGCTCTTTACATAAAACCTGTTTTCTACTTCTATTTTTCAGTTTCCATAGCTAGACGTGTACAAGACCCATTAGCTGAGCTAGTGAAAATTGAGCCCAAGCACATTGGAGTTGGAATGTATCAGGTAAGATAATGCAGATCATTTAATCTAGTAATTCAACATGATATAGTGCAACACAAAAACACTGCTTTGTAATTAAGTGTCAACTAGTTATGTGTCTACTTTAAAATATTTGTGTAGAATTGGTGGTTTGGTACTCAATATTTGTCGTATGGGTTTTTTTTATTTTCTGACTTTAACAATTGTGATTTAGATTTAGAAATGGCTATAGCCAGATTTATAGTCTGTTTAAAACATCAGATCAAACTGGTAACCTGATCTGTAATGATGTGATCTCTTTCACATCATTACAGCAGTGGGTTTTTATTTCCTTTTGTAAAATAGTATGAGATATTGATCCTCCATTTAGAAGCCATTGGTTGGCACCATTATATACATTCTTTCTTCCCTCAGTGTTTGTAATAAAAACATTGATTTCAGATTTTCTTTCATTTCCTAAAGCTGCACTGTAAAATGTTTAACAATTCTCATAGAGTTTTGTGGTTTTCTTGAGGTTATTGGGGGGTGGGGAGGGACAATAGTTTTAAATAGTTTAAAATCTTTAATGTTATTGAGAAGTAGTTTAGTGGCTGTCATTTTATTGCATCTGCATGTCTGTCTTACACAGACACATACTGTAAATGCTACATATAATACAAATAAATAAGTATAGCCCTCAATTGAGGAAACCACTTAAGCACTTGTTTAAATCCCAGTGACTTGAATAGAGAAATGCCAAAAGTGTAAGGAAAGTTAAACACGTGCTTAAGTGCTCTCTTAAACAGAGGTGCTTTCATGAATCCAGAAGATGGAGCAGAAGTAAAAGCTGAAAGGTTAGAAGAAATAAAACATACTGTATTTCACGATATAGTCCAGAGGTCACGTAGCTATACATCCAGGTAAGTTCATGAATGTCAACGGAGTGGAATTGTGGTCACGGGATAACGGTCTCCTGTGTGGTTTAAAGTGCTGTGTCAAAGCCAAATCTTCAGTAAAAAGATAATGTCCGCACCATGTGACTGAGCAGGGCTGGCAAACCCTGGCAGAAATCTGGGGAGGTAAGCGACTTCCCATGCACTGCCCACTGCGTGAACCTGAGAACAGTACCCCTCAGGGACAAGGTGACAGGGAAGAGACCTGCTGGGAAGAAGCCTGGGGAAAAACAGTAGCAGCTAATTTAGGGAGTTAAAGGGAGCAGTGCATGACTGCTGTTCACAGAGTCCCTGAGTTGGCGCCCAGAGTAGTGAGCGGACCTGGGTCCCGCCTCTGAGGAAGTGGCCTAAGCCATGAGATGAGGTTAAGAAATATGTATCCAGTGACATGTATTATTGCAAAAGACTTTTGGTCAACATTTCTAGTGAAGGTTGCTCACTTGCCATTGTTGAGTAGCTGCATTCTGAAGGCCACAGGCTAGTGAACTGATATTAATTAAATTGGAAAAGATGGGGATCAGTATGAAAATTGAAAGGTGGATAAGGAATTGGTTAAAGGAGAGACTACAGCAGGTCATACTGAAAGGTGAACTGTCAGGCTGGAGGGAGGTGACCAGTGGAGTTCCTCATAGATTGGTTTTGGGACCAATCTTATTTAATCTTTTTATTACTGACCTTGGCACAAAAAGTGGGTGTGTGCTAATAAAGTTTGTGCATGATACAAAGCTGGGAGGTATTGGTAATTTAGAGAAGGATCGGGATATCATACAGGAGGATCTGGATGACCTTGTAAACTGGAGTAATAGTAATAGGATGAAATTTAATAGTGAGAAGTGTAAGGTCATGCATTTAGGGATTAATAACAAGAATTTTAGTTATAAGCTCGTGACGCATCAATTCGAAGTAACGGAGGAGGAGAAGGACCTTGGAGTATTGGTTGACCACAGGATGACTATGAGCTGCCAATGTGATATGGCCGTGAAAAAAGCTAATGCGGTCTTGGGATGCATCAGGCGAGGTATTTCCAGCAGAGATAAGGAGGTGTTAGTACCGTTATACAAGGCACTGGTGAGACCTCACCTGGAATACTGTGTGCAGTTCTGGTCTCCCATGTTTAAGAAGGATGAATTCAAACTGGAACAGGTACGGAGAAGGGCTACTAGGATGATCCGAGGAATAGAAAACCTGTCTTATGAAAGGAGACTCAAGGAGCTTGGCTTGTTTAACCTACCCAATAGAAGGCTGAGGGGAGATATGATTGCTCTCTATAAATATATCAGAGGGATAAATACTGGAGAGGGAGAGGAATTATTTAAGCTCAGTACCAATGTGGACACAAGAACAAATGGATATAAACTGGCCATCAGGAAGTTTAGAGTTGAAATTAGATGAAGGTTTCTAACCATCAGAGGAGTGAAGTTCTGGAACAGCCTTCCAAGGGAAGCGGTGGGGGCAAAAGACCTATCTGGCTTCAAGATTAAACTTGATAAGTTTATAGGGGAGAAGGTATGAAGGGATAACATGATTTTGGCAATTAATTAATCTTTAACTGTTCATGGTAAATAGGCCCAATGGCCTGTGATGGAATGTTAAATGGGGTGGGATCTGAGTTACTACAGAGAATTCTTTCCTGGGTATCTGGCTGGTGAATCTTGCCTACATGCTCAGGGTTCAGCTGATCGCCATATTTGGAGTTGGGAAGGAATTTTCCTCCAGGGCAGATTGGCAGAGGCCCTGGGGGTTTTTCGCCTTCGTCTGCAGCATGGGGCACGGGTCACTTGCTGGAGGATTCTCTGCACCTTGAAGTCTTTAAACCATGATTTGAGGACTTCAGTAGCTCAGACATAGGTGAGAGGTTTATTGCAGGAGTGGGTGGGTGAGATTCAGTGGCCTGCATTGTGCAGGAGGTCAGACTAGATGATCATAATGGTCCCTTCTGACCTTACTATCTATGAATCTTACTAATTGGAGAACAAGTTAAAAACTACTTTTATAGCTAAAGTGTACTATAATTCTAGGAATCACTGGGATCCTGATTGACTGTTTTTTTAATGTAATAAATATAGTAAAGCTCCTTCTTGTGAATTGGTTGGTTGATATCAATTCTGTTCGTTATAATCTTACATGAAGTGCAAATTAAAAGCATCCATTTCTTATGCAATGTAAAGTTTCTTTCCGATAGTTGCTTTATTTTTGCTGTTGATTAATAGGAAAAGAAGTTTAGTAATCCTATTTAAATAAGTGTGCATGTTCACCTGCACTTTTGATACTGTGCCTTATTGGTTTAAAGAGATGAATTGATCATTCTATGATGATGTATCATGTAAGATGTATATAAATGTCATTTGAATCTATTATAAAATTCTAAAAACTATGCCTCAAGGCGATGTGACCTAAAAGTGTGTGTACACTGTCAACTTGGAAAATCACAGTTCATCTTAAAATGTTGTTTCAATTATTGTTGTAAGTAACCTTAGGAGGAGAAGGTACTTTTCCTCTTTTTAATTTTGCTGTGTGCATTGGACAGCACTTAGTGGATAGTAAGCTTCATGGAGTTGCTGGCCTCAGTTGCATTTCTGTGGTGCACTGCTCTCTGAGGATCCCATCTGCACACTCACCCAAGGCTCTTCAAGAAGGTGCTTATAATTACAGCAGCAGCAAAGCAGGTGTTTGCGCAGGGAGAAAGGAGAAGGGCTGATGTGCAGCATGTTTTGTTTTGTTGCTCTTGGGACCATCTAAAGACCCTTAAACACAGTAAAAGAGTAAATACTCTCTTTTTATTTGTTTAAATAAAAAGTCAGACTATACTACTAGAGACTTGAAGGTGGCTATATTAGAAAAAATTGCAATTCTAAAAAAAGTCAAATTGACAGCATGTGGTAAATTTAAACATGAGGTGAATTTATAGATCTCACATCACAGCACCTAAAAGGTATCTGCTACCACCATCATAAATGTTGTGCAGTAAGCCCACTGCAGTACTTCTGAAGATTTAAAATCTTAGCTTGTGTTCTAAATGCTTATTTAAAACTTTAGAAGAAGGGGATTTCAAAATAGCAACTGCAGTTCAGGCAGGACACTGCAAGTTTTTCCACTGGTCCTTTGCATTTAAGTCACACTGTGGTGCAAATAATACTTGTAGATACATAAACCTCCTGTCAGAAGATTTTAAGTGAAAATATCAGCCCATAAGCTATAAGATGCTTGTTCATTGGAAAAAAAGGAATTTTGAGTTACCTGAGCATACTGTGACACTTTTGAAAACAAATTGTACTACCATGTTTCAAAGTTTTGCTGTCCTTTGGGCAACAGAACTCTTTGGGGGGGGGGAGAGAATATTAAGCTATTATGACTTGTCTTCCTTTGGTGAAAAGTTATTTGTTTACATCTTAGCAGTTAGAGATGGAAAAACATCTATTGGATCATTGAGTGATGTAGGATATAGTCCCTCAATAAAGAATGTATCTGATGCAGAACTGACTCTTATCCGAAATAATTTTAAGGGTTATTTTATATTTGCCTGTTCTTTTACTAATTTCTAGGATGAAATATAACAGCATATGTAAAGGTAATGGACTTCTGACAAAACACATTATTTTATTCACCCACTATACCAATAAATCTATAATAGACTCTCTATATGACCACACTCCAAAATGAGCTCTCTAGTGTGTCCAGAAAGTTAACAAATCCAAGGTTTTATTCCCTTGGCATGGAGGAAGAACAGCTGCTAGAGGAGGGAGATCATAGATGAAAGTTAAGAATTTTCATGCACATTTTTCAAAATTGAGAATATTAGCAGGTTGGTCCCTCAGTGTGATTTCCAGGGGCAGGCCAACCCTAGGCCCAAGCTTATGCGTGTGTGCCACACCACTGTGTCACTCTGCTTTTTTTTCACCCCTTCCTCCACTAATTGGCTGGCTGTTTTTGTTTGCTTGTTTTTTGTTTTGCTCAGCCACTTGTGGTGGTGTGGCAAAAATGTGTTCTGCCTATGGCCAACCCTGGAGATTTCTCCCAGTTAAATCCTGACCAAGGCTTCCTTATCTGGGTGCCTAAATTTAGAGTTCTAAGCCCATGGTTAGGTTCCTAAATCTGAGCACGATTTTTAAAAATGCTGAGGACTCAGTAACTCCCACTGAAGAGAAAGGGAGTTGCTAGACATTAATACCTTTAAAACAATCAGGCTACTCATACAGGCATAATCAATGTATGGCACACCGTGAAGAACAAATCCACACTGTAGGGCATAGGTAATTCAGACTCTGAAGATGATGAATTTCCTCACTTAAGCAAATTCTGTGTCTGATGAGTAGTCACTTTCCGACCACTTTCCTCTCAGAGATGTCCTAGCAAAAATTTTCAAGCACTATCTCCAAAATTAGGCCCACATATTTTGTGAATACTACTCATGTAACTGTATTATTGATGGAGCTGGTAGCAGCACCTATCATTAAGGTTGTCCAACACTTTCCATTATAAAACCCTAATTTCAGTTGCATATAACTTTGCAAAACTTTAGAAATTTGGGCTGAAATTTTACTTGCCCGACTTTCTGCCTTAGGCTGAATTGTTTGGGGAAACTGTAGCCAGAACAGTACATGTGTTTTTGAGAAGGAGGCTAAAGAAAGGTATGTTTTGCAATGTTAAAACCATTATTGCAGCCTTCTTTCTGAAATGCTCTAATGTCCATATACTTTGTAGCAGGAACTTGTAATTAGGTAGTGAGGGACCTTTGTGTCAAGGCTGTCTTTGTGAAAATCTTCCCAACTTTAGCCAAGTTATAAGCCATTGAAAATTTGCAGTTTTCATGTGCTCAGTAGAGACTTGCTAGAGCTTTACAGCAAAAAATATGTGAAAATTGTACCCTCACTGAACACGCTTAAACCTCTCTCAGATTCTCCTGCTTACCAAACTGCACATATATGCTCCCCACATGGTGACTGAGCATGCTCCAACCCAGGGCTGTGGGACTCAGGACTTTCCTAGCTCTCAGCTGCTCTGGGATGGGATGGGGCTGGGCACCAGAACTGAAAGCAGTGAGCCTGTTTCTCCTCTGTTCCTGATGACTCCCCAGCTGGCACCCAGGCAACCTGGAAGGGGAAAGCACCTGGTTTGAATGCAGAGGGACAAAAGCTGAAGCAGGGAAGAGGGGAAAGGAGTAGATTGGGACAAGGAGTCTGGAGAGACTGGGACTGTTTGGGCAAGGAGACTGGGAGTGGGAGCATGGGGTGTGGGAAGAGGAGGCTGGGACTGTTTGGACAAGGAGGTTAGGACTAGGCTGACAGAGGAAGACTGGGCCTAGGAGGCAGTGAGTGAAATGGTGTGGGGGCAACTGAGATCAGACAAGAGGCTGTAGACCAGGTGAGCAAAGAGATTGGGGAAAGGAGTCACAGTGGGGACTAAGATTGCACAAGAAGCCCAGGGAAAGAGACTGGGATTGGGAGCCAGTCAGGACGGGGCGGGAGGTAGACAGATGGAATGAGGAGTCAGCAGTAGGGAAATGGGACTGGCTGGACAAGGAGACTGGGGCTGGGATGAGAAGAGTTAGAATCCAGAGGGTGAGAGGTAAGTTCTTGAAAAGGCATTAAGTGATCCATGTATTACTTAAGATATCATCTGTGTCTATAGAAAATAGATTGTTGAGACCAGTTGTTGGCAAAGGCAACCTATTAAATCGCCACCTAACAAGGACCAGCAAGAAGAGAACAAGAAGAAAGAGGCTTTACAGCTACAAACTGGGTTGTTTGACCACAAAGTCTTTAAGCATATGCTTACTGTATTTGCTTTGAGACAAGTTTCATTTTACTGAGCTATGAATCCTTCTCTTTTTACACCATCCAAAGGTGATGTGGCTCAGAAGGTGTTTATCTAAAATTAAAGGAAAATGGCAGGGATTTGACCCAATAATGTAGATCGGTGGGGGCTAAACACAATAGCATTAAGTGGTGAATAGGGAAAGGTAGGCACCATCTGACCACATAGTTTCAGCTATTCCTCTATCTGCCTGATGACCAGGTGTGAATGAAAGGTGAGCTTTAAGAACAAGGTCTCCAAGTAGCCAGCCCTTATTTCATCTGTTGACACTGTGGTGCTCTCTCATATTAATTGCCAGGAGGGTACCAAAGCAGAATGTTAGACAGGCAAGTGTTTTCTTAGAATAGACAGAGAAAAGGAAAAATCTCTCAGCCATAACAGCAACTTACCTGGCATGACCCCTGTTTGCAGGCAGACTGCTTAGTTGTCAAACCATAAGTTCTGGGGGGTGGTCTCTGAACAAGATGTACTCAATTTCAGTTTGCATGATCTGCAAGAGACCTTAAGTGTATAATTTTGTACCTCCACAGAAAGGCAAGCTGCCAAAATTCTGCACCAGATTCAGAGCTTCCTGTATGCTGGTAACGGATGCATTTCACACCAGCTGGCCAGTGGCCCTTACATATGCCTTTCCTCTTCTTTCTGCTTATCCTAAAGATCCTATGAACAGTGAAGACAGATGGAGGAATGTTCCTTCTTGTAATTTCTGAGTGGCCTGGCATGCCATTGTACGTGGTACTCAGCTGACAATTCCATCACCTATGCTCCCCATTCTCATGCCCCAACTTATAGATCTGTTGTTTCAAAGCCAGTTCATTGCACTTCCCCTGAAAACATATTAAAGGCTGACATGATTCTGGACATTTGTCTCCCTTCTAAACTTGTCGTCTGATAGGGAAAGGGCTTGGCATTCCTGAGATGTCATTAGACCTACACTCCTACCTTGAATTAATAGTCTGACTGCATTTATCCTATATTTGGACTGCTTCTAGTTCATTTGTTGCTAAATGGACTGGATCATGCACCTGTGACATTCCCCAGGGTATAACCTGGACTGCTGAACTGCTATGTCCCCTCGCTCTATAGCCAGAGGTGCCTTTTACATGCTTTGCTGTGAACAGCCACCTTTCCCGGTTCTGCTCATACACAGCCACTAGCATGTAAAAGCACTCCCAGCTGAATATAAAACTGCTCTCCAAACCACTCATGAATTACATACAGGGCAACACCTGCATATTCCTAGCCCCAGCCTTCTCCCCCAGAAACATGTGTCTTGTACTGTTCAGTACCTCCCTGGACAGTACAAGCTCATAGTAAGTTTGTTATTTCAACAAGGCAAAATGATTGTGCACTAGCTTTGTTGCCTCAAGTGAACTTTTCCAAACACTTGAATCCAAACATGAAGTGGGTTAGATAAAACAATAGAACAAGTTTATTAACAACAATAAGGCTGATTTTAAATGAATACAGGTGATAAGGCATAAAGTCAGAATTGGTTACAAAAGAAATAAAAAGATAAAATTGCAAGCTAATCCCTAAATTTTATCAAGCAAGTGAACCTAAAAGCAAAAAGGTTTGTCTCACTAAAAGCTGCAGTACATTTCACAGTCTGTCTCCTTCCAGCCTGTGACCCATGGCTTAGACCTGTGCTCAAGTCTCTCCACTGTCTAAGTCTCTCCACTAGTCAGCTGCAATGTTGGTTCAAGGTTCTAGTCTTCAAAGCAATTAGCGGATGAAGCGCCGGTTACATTTAAAACTGAATTTTGATCTGCGGCCATTGAACAGTTTTAAGGGTTTAAAAATCCTTTCATAATATAATCCTTGTGTTCCACACTACAACATCTTTCCTGTTTAGCATATTTGGAAAGTTATCTCTTATACATGAACATTCCATAAGAATGTATAATTCTCAAACCTGCAAAAGGAGAGCATGCTTGATTCCAGATGTAACTGGAAATTTTGTGTCAAATAAAATTTGCGAATGATGTTGTTAGCAGGTTCCTTAAGGGAAAATAGTTGAGCTAATTCCTGTTGTAGTTCCCATGTATTGCTGGAGGGTCGTGATCAAATGAGGGTTTTATGAAGCATAATTGGAATGCCGAATAGTAAGAGTTTAAAATATGGTAATGCTGTTTCTTCCCCTCTTGTCCTCTTCTCCTCCCATTTTTCCTCTGATTTTATTGATTTTGCATTTTAATATTTATCTAAGACCTTTACCATTCCAAATGAAATTGGATATCATACAGTCTAGCTTGTTTTAAAATACAGTTTGACATAGAGAGAGATTTGGGACCATTTTTTTGAAACTTAAGGGAGCACTGTTTCACTAAGATTTGCTTCCTCTTTAATTGGTAGTGGGAGATATATTCTCCAATGTCCTGTCCAAATTATTGTCGTATGGCTGTTGACCTATTTTTAAAATCTCTGGATCCAGTCTTATAGAACTTAGTGACTACAGTAAGTAGTTCCATTGAAGCTACAGCAGGTTCTCAGTTGGTTGCCTTCTGGAAAGTGGGAGGTCTTCTCTTTCCCCTGGAAGATGGATGGATGATTTTCTTTCCCATTTGTTCTCTTTGCCTACGGACTTTGTGCTCAGTCACTAGGGACTCAGATAGCCATGCAGGCACCTCTCAACATTGATCCTTGTTCATATGTCTTTTCTCCCTCTGGCCCTAGGCCTGAAAGATAGGGAGGGTCAGAAGAGACAGAAATGTGCAGGTTGTACTGGGAGAGTGGCTCATTGCCCTTTCCTATAAGTATATGGAATTGCACACAGCAATTTCTTTTTAAATAAAATCCCAAACCAGACACAGCAGCAGTGTTGCCACCTGTTTCTGTGGCTCTCCAGTGGTGGCTCTAGTAATAGTGTGTGCATTTGAAGGGTTCATTGTACTGGCTACTAAGTGAACTTCAGGTTTTTGGCTAAATAGCGTCACCTAGAATTTCACCACTGTTTTAAATTCCTTCGTGAAAGCTTTTGGTGCGAGATAGATTGATTAGAGCTTCAATGCTTACAATATGTAGACATTAAATACAGGTTGGAGGTATTTAGAAGGTTGATTCTGAAAAGACATGACTAGAAAGTCTACTATAAATGTGTAAGGTATTCGCCAAAAATTCAGACTTTATTTTAGGTTCCTGTGTTTAAATCATTAATAATTTCCATACACATTTCCTATCCTTGTGTTTTCATTAGTAGTATAGAGTGAAGTGCATTGCTTGATACTCTGCATCTGAAAAGCCACATTTTTCTCTGTGTTGAGGACTTTTATTACATTTATTCATTGTGGATTAATTGGATCATAGGATATTTGGATAGTAAGGTTCAATAGAGGAGCTTGGATGTCATAAGAGAATCACTCTCAAAGAGTTTTTGAGATGTGATATGCAAATGAGTGATTTTTAAATCTCCGAGGGATAACTATGTCATAACAACCTTAACCTCCACATTTGCTTTATTACTTTTATTAAAACAAATCTGTAAGGGGGTGCTATGTGTATTTTTGTGATGAAGGAAATGAGATGGCTTATTTATTATGTGGAAAGTGCTTTCAACTAAGAACTGAGTGATTCACTGAAATGTTGTGGAAATGCACAGTTCAGCAGGAATGAGTGTTCCATGGTTTGATTTCAGCTTTTAACACTCAAGTGTGCAGCTTGTCTATAAAATGGTTATTCATTTCCCCTCTCTAAATTAATAGACAAGTATATATACCATCAAGATTATTAGGCATGGAATGGATCACTCATGTTCA
The DNA here is from genome assembly GCF_965140295.1 of Lepidochelys olivacea. Classification (NCBI taxonomy): domain Eukaryota; kingdom Metazoa; phylum Chordata; order Testudines; family Cheloniidae; genus Lepidochelys; species Lepidochelys olivacea. The sequence continues at coordinate 175,471,063 of NC_140413.1, read as the reverse complement.
GAGTGTTGTTTTTATGATTTAATTTGTTGTCCTAAGTCTTGATTGAAAGGGCTATCTGAAGAGAATGCATGCCAAAAACCTAGAGGTCTAAGGATACCAATACTCCATATTGTAAGTACTTCTCATCAGTCATACATTTATTAGAAGGATGTGTGCAACACGACTTCCCTTTTGCAAGTCATATCTAAAGGCAGGACATAAAAATAAATATTATAATGTATGCCTTAGGTTAAACCATTAAAGATGTGACAGTCTAGTGAAATGCTAGAACCATATGATACTATGAGAGAAACTTTATAGCACAGCATTTAAAGAAACTTCCCTGCCTACAGTCCACATGGTCCACTTTGCAGGGTTCAGTGCCCTTGTTGTATACCAGCAATCTGCAACCTAAAGGCCAGAAAGGTTGTTATTCCTCAGCTTCTGCCATAGTTAGTGTCATCTTTGATTATATGAAACCGCTCAAAGCTGAGAGAAAAGAACATATGAGCAGGGCATAGTGAATGGCATTTCACAAGATATGCTTTGTTTGACCCCCTTCCCACTAAGGAAAATTGAAGCCTGTCCCACCAATAGTGTCTGCCTTAAAAGAATCAAAGTACCTTTACTCTCAGTGTCAAGCATAGCCAAGTGTTTTCCTGGATGAAAATTACATTGGCAAAGAACACTTCCATAGATTACTAGAAGGAATAATAACCCTAACATTCATGTGAGAGGCAAGCCGGAAATAATCCTCTAAGTTTATTGGGCACAAAATCTTTTGGAAGTGGGAGATTGTGGTGTGATCTAACTGCTCTTGGCCATTGGAGGCAGGAAAAACCCAGGTCATGTTAATAGGCAGAAGGCACTTGACTAGTGTGGGAAGGGGTGGATTTTATTCAGGCATCACAGCATCAAATCATGGAATCCTGTGTATTGAAGATTGAGGAAGACTTTTAGGTTGTATAATCCATCCATTTGCTAGTTGCAGGTTTGTTAACTAAATCATATGGTGGGAAAGGCATGAGCTCTGTGAGAAAAGCAGGCAAAGATCCTACAAGTTCCTGGTTGGCAAACTTTTGCTGGGGAGTTGTATGCTCTTCGTTTCTGAATGACAAAAAACCCCAGCCATGTGCTGAAGCAGATCTGGAGGCTTAACAGCATTTAAACCGATCCTCAACAGCAGTTCTTCTGGCTGAAAGGGGGTTCACGTCTTTCACTGCTGTAGCTTTGGCAGTCTGATCAGTGAAGCCTGCCTTTTTGGGGCTGGCAGCGAGAACACCAGTCTGCTGCTGCTCTGATTCCCTACCTTGTTGGCAAACTTCAACTAGCATTATAGCATTGTGCTTGCTGCCTTCTATGGCTGGTGGTATGGGAAGTGGCCACTGAACTGTCTACCTTGGAGCTGCAGATTAACTGAGGTGTTAGGTACTGCAGAAAGGCACTAGTAGCACATTGGAATGGGTTTGGCAAAACTTCAGACTGGCTTTTGCTTTAGGGCCCAGGCTGAAACTTGGAAAGATCCTTCCTTGGTCCCTGAGGTACCTGACCTCTGTTAAGTGGAGCTTGCTGTTGTGATGCTGTTGCTTATAGGGAAGCTCTCAAGAAGGAAGAACAATGATGGGAATGATGCTGGTGGTGGTTGCAAGTAGGGCTGTCGAGCAATTAAAAAAAGTAATTGCCATTAATTACGCGATTAAAAAAATAATCATGATTAATTGCACTGTTTAATAATAGAATACCATTTATTTAAATATTTCTGGATGTTTTCTACGTTTTCAAATATATTGATTTCAATTACAGCACAATACAAAGTGTACAGTGCTCACTTTATATTTATTTTTTATTACAAATATTTGCACTATAAAAAACAAAAGAAATAGTATTTGTCAGTTAACGTAATACAAGTACTGTAGTGCAATCTCTTTATTATGAAAGTTGAACTTACAAATGTAGAATTTTGTACAAAAATAACTGCATTCAAAAATAAAACAATGTAAAACTTTAGAACCTACAAGTCCACTCAGTCTTACTTCAGCCAATTGGTCAGATAAACAAGTTTGGTTACAATTTGCAGGAGATAATGCTTGTTTACAGTCTCACCTGAAAGTGAGAACAGGTGTTTGTATGGCATTGTTGTAGCCAGGGTCGCAAGATAGTTAGGTGCCAGATGCGCTAAAGATTCATATGTCCCTTCATGCTTCAACCACCATTCCAGAAGACATGCGTCCTTGCTGATGACGGGTTCTGCTCGATAACAATCCAAAGCAGTGCAGACCGATGCATGTTAATTTTCATCATCTGAGTCAGATGCCACCAGCAGAAGGTTGATTTTCTTTTTTGGTGGTTCGAGTTCTGTAGTTTCCGCATCGGAGTGTTGCGTTTTTAAGACTTCTGAAAGCAAGCACCACACTATATCCCTCTCAGATTTTGGAAGGCACTTCAGATTCTTAAACCTTGGGTCGAGTGCTGTATCTGTCCTTAGAAATCTCACATTTGTACCTTCTTTGCATTTTGTCAAATTTGCTATGACAGTGTTCTGAAAACGAACATGTGCTGGGTCATCATCTGAGACTGCTATAACGTGAAATATATGGCAGAATGTGGGTAAAATAGAACAGGAGACATACAATTCTCCCCCAAGGAGTTCAGTCACAAATTTAATTAATGCATTATTTTTTTAACAAGCATCATGAGCATGGAAGCATGTCCTCTGGAATGGTGGCCGAAGCATGAAGGGGCATATGATGTTTAGCATATCTGGCACGTAAAACCTTGCAACACTGGCTGCAAAAGTGCCATGCGAACACCTGTTCTCACTTTCAGGTGACATTGTAAGCAGTATCTCTCGTAAATGTAAACAAACTTGTTTGTCTTAGCAATTGGCTGAACAAGAAGTAGGACTGAGTGGACTTGTAGGCTCTAAAGTTTTGCATTGTTTTGTTTTTGAGTGCAGTTATGTAACAAAAAAATCTACATTTGTAGATATACTTTCACGATAAAGAGATTGCACTACATGGGAGCTATTTTATCTTCAAAGCTGTAGCAGCTGCCAAGTGGCTTTGCATCCTGGGTGGAGAATTCCTTTCCCCTTCCTTAAGCCCTCTGAAAAATGCCTGCCACAAGCCCATGTACTCTGGCTTAGTTCAGAGTACAGGTTTTGGCTGTGTGAAAGTAGTGATTTTGATAATAAAAACAAGAGTAGACATGAATAATGTAAATCATTCTTGTCTTAGTATTTCTGTGGTATAATATATATGTTTATTAACATCTTCAACTCCGAAGATAGGGTAATAATACTGCTCAACAGGATCAGATACTGTTTCTTCGAGAGCTGAAGGAAATCAGCCCATGTGAACTTCAAGAACAGTGCATGAGCCTAATGCTACCATCGCATCTATGCCTGTTACTCATGAGGCTGCCAATAAACTGCATTGCTGTCATAGACGCATAAAAAAGCATAGACAGGATTTGAAAACACTGTTTTTATTCTTTCACAGGTATTCCAAGCTGAATTAGCTACATTTAAAAATAAATATTTAAATGTCAATAGTGTCCCCCTTAACACTGCTGTCTATTGTTATTACAATGTGTGTGTTTTTAGGTAACTTCTAAGATTTAAAATACATCAGGACACTCTGGGAAAAAAATAAACTTTTTTAGCACATTAAGGTGAGATAATTTAGTTATAGCCTGTCAATAGGAAACAGCTGTTTGTTATTGATGGGTTTCTCCTACTCCGCCTTAATCAAGCTGTTTCTAATTGTATGATTTACCAAATCTCAGTTTTCAGAAATTTACTAGAAAGGCAGCTTTTGTCATACTATGTCAAAGCATCCTAGATGTGGTTAAAAATACTTTATAATATGATTTCTAACTATATAGTTAATAGTTCATAGGGAGTAGGTATAAAGCGTCTATATTTCTAAAACTCTCCTTCGAGGCAGTTGAATTTCAGAAATAGAGCCTATTATGTCCAATACACCCTCCATGCCAATCTGGTTAATTTTTCACTGTTTGATCTTCCTTTCCATAAATGTGCTTGGGCAGAGCTAGTTCAGACAGCAGGCTAGATTTGTTATGATCCAATAGGGTGGATTTAACTTCTTGAAAGACACCATTCTGATGTTGAAGCCAAGTATTAACAGGAACAAAATTGAGTTATAGAGCTGTGAGTTTTTAGGTGACTTGGCTTTTATATTCACTGGATTGGTAACATTCTGAGTGAACAAAACGCAAAATAGAAAAAAAGATTTATAAAGTTTACCATTAGAAAGACAACTTATTCAAATAAAATCAAAACAGTTTCCTAAATGCATGTATGCTGTTGTTCCATTGAGTTTCATGTTTATAAACAGAAGTGTTAAAAACCTTAGTAAAAGATGTGATCCTTTACCAATGGAAAATTGCTGAACAGCTTTCATACGTGTATTTAAAATGTAGTTTAAAGTTTCAGCCTCTCTTGAAAATACTGGAGCTGTTCTTTGTTTTCCTGGCTTCACACGTCAATTTGTATATTGCTTTGATTTTTTTTTTTTTAAGTATAAAGATATTTCATTTTTGTAAAGGACTGTTGGGTAGTTACAATTTAGTTTGGGGCACCACCAGTGTCAAGTTGATATCTGAAAACAGTAATGAATTCATTTTCTCTTCTTTAAAAAGACACCATAAATAACATTTAAAGTTATATGGGTATTTTAAGCCATTTAAAGGTTTATTAAATGCAAATATTAATGTTCATGGATATTATATAAGGTATATGCATTTAGTTTGTTTGAACTGAAATTTATAAAATATTATTTTTGGCACAGTTTGAGTAACTAGCAAAGTATGGAATACGGGGATGAATGTTCCATATGTTCGGCTGTACATATACATTTCACTAGTTATTGTTAACTGAAAAGTGCTCTTTAGTTGATATTGTGAATAATTCAGTTATAAAAGAGCATATTTTGTTTATAATAATTTATATTCATAATATTTTGATTATATGAGTGATTTTCCTCCTTCTCTCCTCCAAAATAAGATGACTATAAATGAGTATCATGCTTTCTCCCAAGACTTCTGCAGTTAAAGGTTATTTGTTATTCAGCAGTTGTCACTGAAGCTTACAGAGTCTTGTTGCATTTTCTAATAGAGACATTATTACGTTATACAAGATTCCTTTGTTTTGTAATTTGTTGCATTTTAGATTTTATCTGGCTAATAGCATTTTTTGCAAATGGTTTTTAAAAGAACACTGTTATAGAAACTAAAATTATGTTTCATTAGGCAAAGATTAATATCTGTGACCTTTATTTTTGGATCAGCAACATAAATATACACTTTTTTCTATGTCAGTCATTGTCTTAGATTTCATCTTTGTTCTGCTTTCCATTACATACCATGAATTATATGAAATTAATTTAATCGCTATTCCAAACAGAAATTAAATGTGCTCTAATCCAGAGTTACGTTGTTTGCTTTTACAACTGTAAGTCATAAGTAATTAATTTTCCTTGGAAAATTAATTCACTTACCATTCCCAGTAGCATCATATGTTGACACAGGGTTATAGATAGTTTAATATTTTTCTTCAGCATGTTGGCCTCAACTTTGGAAGACCTTATATCAAAAACAAATTCAAATTTACTCAACTGTATATAATGCAGGGTTATTTAAAATGAATGTTGTCTTTATTGCTGTCATCCAGATGATAATGACTCTAAAATTATGTTTGAACTTTTCAAAACCTTAAGCCTTTGGATAGATGTGAGACATTTTTTAAAAAGTTGACTATCTGGCTCATTTTAAACTTGAATACCATGACCACTAGAACTCCGTCAGGGAGCAGGTTAACTGTATGTTCACAAGGCCTTTCACCTACACCTATGGACAAAACCATTCTTAAACAAACCTTAACTTGTCTGAGCCTGTTAAAGATGACTAATTATTCCTGTTGTTCCTTCTTCTAAATGAACTTGATCCCACTTAATCTCATTCTGTTTTCTGTGTTATGATATAGATATGAATTTGAGATGGAAATTTATTGCAGTGCAGGTCTTAAGTAGTACATAGGGACTTGTTCACCCCGGTACAAAGGGCCGTCACATCACTCTTACTTTCCAGTAATGGTATCATGGAGAGGCAAAGTAGGCCAAAAATCTTCCAGAATGACAGGGTTTTTTCCCTTCCCCTTGTTAGACCCCAACATCCTTATTTCTTGGGAATTCAAAAACGATAAGTGAACGACATTAAATTTTTCATAGAGTTTGCCAGGAGGATGTTAGCTAGGAGAACTATTTTCCTTTAGGTTTGTACAGTTCCATAAAATATACAGTGTTTGTTACTTAAGTTTATTTTTGTTTATTTAAGTCTCCAGTGTGACAGTCCAGTGGTGGCAATGTTACAGTTCAAATAAGTGAGGCTTATTTTATAAATGTTCCTTTGTGGATTGGTGGCTGCATTTTGCATGAGCGCAGGGGGTCAGTACCAACGGCCTACAATTTAGGCTTTTTGGAGGGAGCAGGAGGAGGAGGAGGCAGAAATTGACATTTCATTGCCATGTAAATTTACTACTACATCAGGTAGAAAAATGTTGTTTTCGCAGTCAAGGGGAAAAAATCAACAAGGGCCATATTGACAGTATATAATAGTGTGATGTAGACTTAATTTTTCTACGTACTGCACGTCTGTATTTTTATAGGAGATATTTTATTTTATATATTTTTCATTGAAACAGACATTTTTGTAGAAGCTAAAGATTAGAAAAGCTTAACCCATCATAGAGTTAGTGTCCAGAAAAGAACCCTATTACATACACAGGTAATGCTTGGACTCTGCATATTTGTGTACATCATGCATATATTTATGCATGAAATATTCACGGTAGTGATGAATGTATTGACAGAGCTCTCTATTAAATCCTGTAACTTTCATGGAGAAACTAAGAAAGGTCCATTGTATTGAGATTGGACTCGAATGGGATATTTTAAATGAATTTATAGATGTGACACTTGACCAGTTCTTAGTAATTTGCCTGTTGGTTCACAAGTTTTTTTCACTGGTATTTCAAAGGGATTCATTATATAATTTTACATCTTTAAATATCATGCAGAAAAGATATTCATGCAGCGAATAGAATTTGGCTATGTAACTCGCATTAACAATAATGAGAATACTGAAGCCAACTGCTGCCCATCACACTGAATGTTTTACCCCCTAGACATATGCCATCTTGACTAAGTGCATGTATGTTCAGTTTTAAACTGAAGATCTATTCTTGTTGAACAAATGAGTACCTTATGCAGGCATGCTGCATGTCCCAGATGAGAATGAAGGGGAACGAGAAGGGAGAACCAGCTGTACCCCTTTTCATATGTACTGTTTATAAAAGAGTTTGTGCTGATTATGCATAGCAACACATGCTGCCACAAGATATCAGCATTCTTATTCCAGTTACCCTATTGGATCACTGTTATCTATATGCTTCATATCAAATTGTATTGGATATAAAATAACTTGGGGAAAGAAAAATACCAACCAAAAGCTATTGCTTTTTCTGATGTATTTCTTGGCAGTTTACAGAATTTGTTTCTGTTTGGAATATTCCCAGATGTATTCATTTTATGCTGCTGCTGCTGATTGTCTAAATGTGCAAGAAAAATGAAGTTGGAATAGTTGTTAAAAAAAATCTGCAAAGACTTTCCTTTGAAATTTGAATTTTAAATCTCAATGTAGTTTTGGATTAGATAGTGTAGAGTTGGCACTAATTCTGAAATAAACATCTGAACTATAAGCTACAGTAGGAAAAAAACATAAGAAACATGAAGAAATACATACAGTGTCTCTTAATAGAAGTGTTTGGCTCTGTGGAGGCCACCAAGAAGTCTACAGTGATTGACATGCATTCTGGTAGGGTATTTTTTTCCTGTGGCAGTGTTGAAGTCAGTCAAAGTGCATAGACAAAGCTGAGTGAATACCAGTTTCCCCAGTACAGGGGCTATTTTTTCAGGAAGTCTAACTCAAACCAGATGTTTTGCCTAGACCTAGAGTTTGTTGCTGCCAAGCATCTCATCAGAGGTCAGAGTTCTGGGCTCAGGGCCCTGCTAGAATTCTTTCACAAATTGCTATTCAGTGAGGTTTTAATCCTAATGGAAAGAATAATGTGCTTGTAAAATCTGCAGTTATTACAAACACAGTATACATATTGTGGACTTCAAATGACTACATATTTCACTCCCATAAACAGGGAATGTAGATGAATGCAGTGTGTAATAGCTTTGGACGTTCAAACTGAAACCAAGTATATAGTTTATACGACTGTTAACCATTTGCATTCTTAACACCCCTGTAAAAGGAACAGTAATCTTGACTAACAATTGGCAACTCACCCCCACTACCTCCCCCTTTACTTGAGGCAGTTTCCTGAAATAAGTAGAAAATCCTTATGTTTTTGAGATTTTGAAAAACTGCTCACTAAGCCAATAGGGTTGGCTGTTTGATTTTGGTTTGGTTTTGCAACTCTTAATTTAAATTAGTATCAGGAGCAATGTTTGATGACCTAGCTACAGTCTGCCCAGTCATCTATTCATACGGCTAAATCTTAATCTCAACAGTTTCTCACTGGACAGTATGTACTATTCTGTAATTTACTTAGAAATTGCTTCTAAATTTGAGTTTTATCTTTAGTTAAAGCAAGGGCTGGTAACAGTCTTACCTGTCTTTCTTTATGGCTTGTTTTTGGTAGTGTGGTGTATTCTTATTTTATGCAGGGTAAGCTTCTACTGTGATTATGCTGAACCTGATTATGTATAGGAAAATTTTCCATGTAGTTGCAGCTGTACCTGCATGAAACTAGAGAACACACAACTCAATAAGAGATAAGGATAGCAATTAGAACATGGCTCTTAGAATTAATATGCCTGTAGTCGAAAAACATTGCATAGCGTCTGAAATTAGAATACGCAAAGTCTTTTTTTAGGCAAGTTAAATTTGATTCTTCAACTCTTACTTATGTGGTGTAGTACTTTAATCTGTCATTAGCCACCCTGAACTCAAAGGGATTACTCATGTGAGTAAGTACTATTCTATGTGAGTAAAGCTTACAGAATCGGACTCAAACTCACTGAAAACTATAGGAAAGGGTGGAACTTTTATCTAAGCTTTTTGAACTTTATCGTATTTAAATATTGAATTTAATGCTGTGTTTCATCTAAAACTACCCATGTGAGTTTTAAGTTATTTTAAAAGTATTTTTATGGAAAAATTAAGAGTTTCCCAAAACTGTTTTAGTTGATGACTTGTCACACCTGTTACCTAGTCCTTGTAGTAATCACAGTTGGGTGATAATCATACTGGAAAGGGGATTAGTATGCATGAGGCAATATGTCTGCGGTAATGTCATAAACATTGAGACATGCTGATGTGTTCATCTGCCACAGGATATTTTTCTACTAAGAAAACACTAAGCCATGGCATAAATGTTACTGCTCGGCAACAGGTGTTTTACCTACCAAAAATCCAGGAAATTTCCCTGGTGGACAAACATGTTGTTATGGCATTGAGTATAGAATTTTCTGAACAGAGTGCAACATAACTATGATGGCTACAAATTAAACAGAAAAGGATTCTATTGAAGTTTATATTATGAATAGAAAATTGTTTTTGAGACTCCTACTGTGGTCAGTACAGTTTTGTGAATAACTGAATCTCTTGGTTTGGTGGCAGAACCAAAAACTAGGGGAAAAAAATCTTTTTGGGTCAACTGGTATGAAAAGTTTTCAAATTTTTCAGCAAATCACAAAAGTTACAAATGAAAAAAACGTTGAACAAATGTTTTGTTTGGCCTGAAAAAAAATGTTTCGTGTTGTTCTTTAGGGTTTTTTTTAAAAAAATCTTTTAAAAATAAAATTGAAACAAAATTCACAACGAGGTCATTAGTAATAGAAAAATCAAAATGTTTCATTTAGAAAATGTCAATTAATTGTTCCATATTTTTTCTGAAATTTTTTGTTTGTTTTTTGCCTGAAAGAATTTGGCATATTCAACACAAATTCACAGTATTCCCGATTATACTTTTTTTTTAACAACAAAAAAAGGCTTTGTCTGAAAAATATCATGCAGCTGAGGTAGTCAGACATTCTTCAAACTGAAAAAATAAAGTTTTGTTCTTGTTAAACTACATTATTCCACAGTTTAGAAAGGAACTCCTAGTCAAAATGTCATTTCTAGCCTTCTTTTCATTATAACATGCATTTAGATAAATAATATTTTCTCTTAGATTTATTGTGCAAAGATCACTTAGGTTTGGAATTGCAAACATGAGTCAAAGGTTTTGAGCTATGTGAATGTATAGATTCTTATCAGTTCTCGCTTTATTATATGACCTGCTAGTAGTTCTGTGTTTTGATTAGCTGAGGATATTGACCTAGCTTAAAAATTAAACAAATTAAAGGTATATTGTTTTTGTTTTAAGTAAGGTAATGTTACTGTAAATTGATGTACAGAGGCATAAAAGAGAAAATATTAAGCATAGGCTAGAATTAATTCAGTGCACCATCGATTTATGGAGTATAAAGGCTGATCTACTTGGTCCCACAGTTTGAACTGGGGGGGTGTAAATTGCAACACGCATCAAAGTGCTGTGCAGTAACTGCCCCATGTGGATGTTGCTGGAGTGAACTAAAAAGTACCTAGTTCATATTAATGTAGTCCTGTTTGAAGAGCAGGTTTGTACTCAGCCCGGATCAGCCAGGCCTCGACAGCTGCTACCTGTGCTACGGCAGCGACATTGCTATTTGTGCACACATTAGCTCGACTGCTAGTGTGAGTATGTGTACGTGAGTAGGGGAATCACACTCCTAGCTCATAGTGTAGGCATAGCTTAATACTACAATCTCATTAGAGAAACTTTTTCATATTAACGAGTTTCCATTTACCAATAATTCTGTCATTTGTAACTTGAATCATTCATCACCCTTGCAAATGGTTCTTTCAAGATGTTATTTGCAATTTTGTCTGGTGTTTTTGTCCTTGATGTTGTGAAAATGGCCGTCTACTGTTACAGGAATGAAAAGAGATCCCATTCAAACATCTTTTGTGTTTCCACTTTCAGTGGAAAATGTTTTTCAAACCTGCAGCTGGTTATTTCTGCAGGAGTTCCCACTTATATTCAGTTTTGATTGACATTTTGAAATGGCAGCTTTTCATGAAAAGCTGTTAACTTGTAGAATTTGGTTATGGTACTAAGACAGACTGACTTTGTTCTACTGTTGGGGCCTGTCCAACCTAAACAGAACCCTGCATCTGAATTTAATAGTGCTACTCAGCCCAGAGAGATATTTTTTTTTGCATTTGTGCGTCTGATGTGTTTTTAAACCTGACCTGATAGATATTCATCCTGAGATCTTTTCTGTTATGTAATTGCTTTAATTGGCATTCTCTCTCTCTTTCTCTCTCCCTCTCCGTCTCAATCAGCAGGTCATGTTCTATTGTTTGAGTGATGGAATAGGTCTGTTTTATGTGGTGAAATTAAACGGAAAATTTATTTTTACAATGAATGTACCCAATACACAGGCCTGTCTTAGTTAAAATTTAAAAATAACTGTCTGTAGTTTTTATTACTTTTTTCAATTCTTGAGGTGGTGAAAAAAACAGATTGTGGTCTTAACAAATCATCCTAACGCTGATTACATTTTAATTTCAAGTTGAAAACAGAGAAAGTGGTGAATAACATAATTCTCTCCTAATCTTTGCCAAGCTTCTCTTTTATAATGCGCCAGATAGTTGAAAATCAGAAAGCATAAGAAGGGATATATCCAAAACCAAGGCTCCCCACTGCATTTATTACCAGGCTTCAAAATATAAAAAATGTTCAAATGCATTAACTGAAAGGAGTAATAGTATTTTTAACATCTCATACACGTGATCTTTTTTACTTAAGGGAACTAAAAAAAATAAGCAAAAAGAAACCCAAGGTTCCTGCATCCACCACTGAAGAATAATAGCGCTTTACTGAAGAGTTAGAGGAAACTCTACAAATATTAGTTTTTGTATTTATATCAACACACTCTCCTTTTCCCAGAAAGTTTAACTTTATAGCCCCTGAACGTTAATGTTGTTTGATAAATGAGCGTTTGAACCCTGGTTTAATGGAGGTGCACAGCATATTTGTGCCAGATGGTCACTAGTGCCACTGTATGCTTTTGTGCAGCTATTTGATCAGAAAATCACTGTTCTCTTTACAATGGACAGAAAAAGAGATGTTTCAGAATTTCTTACGGGCTAATTTCTTTCATGTAAGCCTCTGTATCAACCTGCTACTGCAGGCATTTCTGGGTTTAGATATTCCCACCTAACCCCTACTCTGCTGGGTGGTGTTCATTGCGTCTCTCCATACCCTTGAAAATGTCTTAGTTTTCTCCTTTTGGGGCGCTGTGTTACCTTTTTCATCCTGCTGGCCAGAGAGATCTAAATAGGAGGCCATTTTGAGTCATTTACCACCGCTCCCGAATCAGCTAGATAGTGGTGATGTTTGAGTTCCAAGAGAAGACTGCAGTGTGTCCAGCCCTTGTGCAAATCAGAAATAAAATAGGATTAAAAAAAACAGTTAAATGTCTTAAATATTAAGAAGCAAAGCATAACTTCTGATTTATGTTTGTGCTCTGAAGTAAAGACCATCAATAATTTCTCAGTCGTTTACATCTCTGTTCTTTGGTTTAATATATGGTTGCACGAGCAGCTTGTCTATATCCTTTAAAATTCTAAAAATATTCATAAAGGTGTAAATAGTATATGACTGACACTTAATTAGCTGCAGTGTAGTTGTATTTAGAATGCCAAAGGCAATAATTTTAAACATTTCCTATATCTGTTCCCCCCCCCCTTTTTTTTAACAAGTCAGTCTCTTTATACAGTTATAATACACAAATAATACTGAAATGACAATCTTACAGTGTGCTAATATTTTAAGTCAGGTGTATTATTTCATTTTAGATCTGTCTTTTTGAAATAAAATTGGAAGTTGTTTGAAACTTTTCTTAAAAACCATTCAGATTAAATGAATAAAAATATCTTCTCAGAGCTATAATTTGTGTAGACTAAATTTTAATATGCATTTTTAGGAACAATTGGAAAACATAAATTTTTGATGTTTCAACATATATGTAGTGTCTTAATTTTAATTTTTAAATTTATCCATCACCTTTGGTTGGGGGTGTTTTCACAATGCTTAAATCAGTGCAAGACTAACTGGAGTCAACACCAAAATGTGTTGTTAAAAGATAAGTATAAATCACTATTATCCCTCAGACATAAGTATGGGCAGAATAGATTGTCTTTACAGTTGTACACTAAAGATCAAGCAACTGGATGAAGTCCTGGCATAATTAAAATCAATGGCAGAACTCCAAATTGACTTATATGGAGCCAAGATTTGACCCACTGTTAGGGTGACCGGACGGCAAGTGTGAAACATTGGGACAGGTGTGGGGGGGTAATAGGTGCCTATATAAGACAAAGCCCTGAATATCGGGACTGTCCCAATAAAATCAGGACATCTGGCTCTGTCAAACCAAAAGGGAAAGTAAATTTCATTGTCAAAGGCCCTCCACTTAAAACACTGCATGCGAGTGTATAGGGATAAGGCTAAACTCTCTTGTAGCTATGACCCAAACAATAAAAATATTGCATAGTAACCTTCTCTTTGAGTTTCTTGTTTAGTGATCGTATATGAAATCTTCAATATTTTGACAAACAGGGAAATAATTTGGATAAAAACAACATTAAACTGGGCTTAAGGCATCTAAGTATCTTAAGGTAAAAACATTAAAAGGATGTTCTAATTAGGATTGCAAGCCCAGGGATTTCTGAGTGAAGGCTAAAAGTAAAAGAAATCCAAACATAGTAAGGTATGCAAACTTAATTCTACCCATTTAATTTATATCTACAAATATTATTATGCACTATTCATAATGGCTTCACTGCAGAGCAGAGTTAAGGCTGTCTGGGTACCTTAACAATGCATTTCCATACCTTAACATATTTGGGCTACTAACAGATGGGCTACTAATCTGAAGCATTTCTCATGTCCTTTAAAACTCTTCCAGTCTATTTTTTCCCCCTCTGCCTTAATAGTCCATTTGTCCTTTTAGTTCATAAAACTTACTGCTTGGCTGCCAAATTCAACCTCATTACAAATTGAGCTATAATTGAGAAAGATGTATGAATATTGTTGTCATTTGCCCCCATCAAAGCTTTCAGTCTCTTCAGTGAAAGTGTCAGCACAAGGATGATGCCCCATAATAATAATGAAATGGCATTTTAAATTTTTTTCCTATGGATATTCTAAGGTGACCCACAAACCCTCTCCCTGTTGAAATGACATCCCATGTAAAGCTTTACGACTGAGTAATGATTTCTGTCACTCTGTGAGTTTGTACTACTATTGCCAGGAATCATTTAAGTTTTTGGAACTTGTTTCCAGCAAGGCACAACTTCTTTTTCACTCAGTCCAATCTGATGTCCAAGAACATGATAACTTTACAACCCTCTGTCTTTCCTTAAACTGAACAGGCTCCAAAATCAGTAATAAGATGTCAGTAGTTCTTGCTTTGCCCCAAATATTTGGCAATCCCACAAACAAGAATTATCCCCAATAAATGATGCATTGATATTTACCCTGACTGTTTTTATCAACAGCCATTGAAAAATGGATTGAATGTTTCAAGAAACTGAACATTCCGTAAGTACATATTTATCATAGAAATGTAGGGCTGGAAAGGATCTCAAGAAGTCATCAACACCAGCCTCCTGCATTATGGCAGGACCAAGTAAACCTAGACCATCCCACAGGTGTTTGTCTAACCTGTTTTTAGAAACTTCCAATGATGGGAAGCCTATTCCAGAGTTTAACAACCTTTACCTAGTTTTAACTACCTAGTTTTTCCTAATATCCAACCTAAATCTCCCTTGCTGCAGATTAAGTCCATTACTTCTTGTTGTACCTTCAATGGATATGGAGAACAATTTATCACAGTCCTCTTTATAACAGCCCTTAAAATATTTGAAGACTGTTATCAAGCTCCCCCTCAGTCCACTTTTCTCAGGACTAAACATGCCAATTTTTGTAACCTTTCCTTATAGGTCAGGTTATCTAAACCTTTTATCATTTTGTTGCTCTCCTCTGGACTATCCAATTTGTCCAAATCTTTTGCAAAGTTTGGTGCCCAGAGTGGGGGACAGTATTCCAGCTGAGGCCTCATCAGTGCTGACAAACTGCCACAAGCTCTTTAGATTTCAAGTGCTGGAGTGGAAAAGACAATGAAGCAACTAAATAAAACTGCAGTTGGAGCCTTTAAGTGGAAGTCTGTGGATAACACAAGTCCACATTTTGATGTCTGTTCCCACAGTAAAAAGCTGTCTAGTTGTAAAAATGTAACACAAAAAAATCTAATTTTAACAGTAGATTTTTTACAGGTTTCCATAAACATAAAACTAAACATCAGTGAGTTCAGGTGCCAGAATTTTACAGTTACATAACAGATTAGGACCATCAATTGAGAAAAGGGTTAGTATTTTTCATATCCGGTATGCTGTGTGCCTTTTTCATCTTGCACGCTCATCCACCAGATGATTTACTAATGGGGTAAATATGTAGAATCCAATTGGTTTGCAGTTTTGAGGAAATGTGTCTGCCATTTATGACTGAGCAAATTAGAATTATTTCAGTGCGTCAAATGGAAGTCTAAGATTAGCCTTCAAAGAAAGATTGTCTTCACTGTAATTCCCCTCATGAGGGGTGAGAAGGAGAAAACGGATGGATCCTGTAAGCAAAAGTATATGGGATTAAGACTTTTACTGCCATACCAGGTTGCTGTTTTTAATGACTTCCAAAAAAAATCTTCCATTATCCCTTTTTAGGTAAAATTGAGATTATTATGACACTTTTTTTTTCTTCAATTTAAACCTATTTTTTCCTGAGACTTCTATAAGAACATTGTAAATTCAATCGCATCATGTCTGACTTCATGTTATCACATGGACAACTGTGTCAAAATGGAAAATATGTTAATTCTCATGTCTTCAGTTGGAGCGTGAGCGGAGGGGCGGGAGATTCTTTGTATCAATATCTGTAGAGTAAAAAGGTGAGGGACTGCACTTAGGAGCTGTAAATGATGATTTTTTTTAAAAAAAATAAGATCCTACAATAAATAGTTCTCTGTGTGTCTTAGGAAGGAGATGAAATTTCCTGTGTGAAGTCTGAGGCAAGGTGTTATAATTTTTTACTTCTTGGCCTCTTTCTATTGTTTTGAGATAACTGAGAACAGAAGTCAAAATGCCTTGCACTTTAAGTGTTTGCAGCTATACTTCATAAATTTCACATTTAGTCCTAAATATTTACACAGATAACGTCACTTACTTATTATATTCATCACTTCTTTAGAAAAATTTGTTTAGCAATGAAGAGTCGTTTAGTATCCATCTATAACCCCTGTCATTTTGATCATGATCTCCATCCACCACCCTGAAGTATCAGGCTCTGTGATAGAACACCTAGACTGAAACAAGGCTAACGCTAATGTATTGCTTTTTGGATCCAAAAAACGTGTGGTTTTGCCCTACATCTCTTGTACACAACTTACTACCTCAAAGTCTGTCTAAATTAAGAACCTTCTTGACTAAAATAATTATGGAAACATTGTTCCCATTTGTTCATATCTATAAGGTAGTCTGATTTTCACTGCTAGCAGAGTTGAGTAGGCATGAGGGTTTGGGAACAGCTGTAGGAGACATTTATATGCTCTAGCAGCCAGATCTTTAATTGCACAGTGCTATTAAATAGTGACTCTTTCTCTCCCACTCCCCTCCTCCTCCTCCCCCCCCACCCCCACGACTGCAAACATTAAATCCAGAAGCCCAAGTGGATAGCCTGGTTCCAACTTAATTGCACTTGTTGTCTGCAAATAATTCATGAAAGAGGAAAATGCAACATACAGTTTATCACTGAACTGGTTATCTGAGCACTTGCTTTGGAATAAGGGTGAAATAGGTTCTGTAAAAGACAGACTTTTTTCTCTCCATTCTTGTCAGGTAGGCAATTGTTTGTTTTTGGGCTTGGGAGTATGTGAGGGTTATTCCATAAAGAAGATATTTAAGGTAAGCGTTAACTTATTTTCTATATTGTTCTGTGGGACTTATCAGATCAAAATTATAGCTATGTTTCTTGTGAACTTAGTACATAAAACATTTGAGGAAGTGCTTTGGCTTCTAGACTCCAGAGGCTGCAGCCATTTAAATGGAATACATAGAATCTGAGTGTCTTTGTACCACAGGTAATTTTCTTTCTGCCACTGAAGCTTCAGGAGAAATAGTGCTTTTAATGTTCCTCAAAGGCGTTAAGAGCGGTGGAGAAGCCTCTGCCCTGTTCTGCAGCTGAAGACTGAGTCTGTCTAGCCTATTTATGTTAGGAACTGGAGGAACAAAATTGTTAGCTAGAGACTGATTTTTAAGAACAAAACAGACACTGAGCCACAGTCATCGAATGAATACCTGAAAGATACTTCATGGTGCTACACAGTCAAAAGTTGTATACAGAGAGAAAAGACTGAAGATCCCATTGAGTAACTGGGTACGCTGTTTCAGCTTACATGGAACAAAAGAACTTGAGCCGACTGATCTGGATAGGGAAGCTCTATCCACTCAGTAATAAATGAAAAACCTTGATCTGTATATATTTGTAATCCCGCTGAAACCTCACAACTCTGTTTACAACCTTGTCTTTACTAAAATGGTCTGTAGGCCCAAGACGACCCAACAAGCACAGAGAATCAATACAGCATTTGCTCTTTGTTAATGAAAAGGAGGCACAAATTATAGTGTTAATTATATGACACACTATTCCATGATTTAAAAAGTCACATGCACATTTTTTGAAACTGGTAACAATGGCTCAATATTAAGCTCTTTTAATCTCTAATGCTAATTGTTATCCACGTTCTAACCTATCATCTACAATGTTTTTATTTTCAGATTGCCTTGCTTAGCACATTTTTGAATGAATAATTAAAACAAGAAAAGAAAATGAAACAGAAATGGGGAGAGCCCTATACTAAATAGATTACTTAAAGTAAATTTCTTATGTGCCATTTGGGTTATTAATGCTTAAAATATTAATACCCCAAATGGCACATAAGGAATTTATTTTAAGTGATCTATTTAGCATAGGCCTCTCCCCATTTCTGTTTCATTTTCTTAAGCATTTCAAATAAGTATTAAAACATTAAAATGCATGATTTGGCTTAAACCACCCAACACATGCACAGCCATTTTAAAACATGTAAAATGTAAAGCATTATCGAATGACCATTTTAAATTCACTGAAATTGCAAGAATTGCAAGTATGGTATTTAAACTTCCTGAGAAGTTTTCTGTGTTTGAAAACTAGCAAGCTGGAACTTGACTGATGAGTGTCAGCAGTTTTCTTTCAATTCTGATCTGTGTCTGTTATGACACGATATTGTCTATAATAGTAAAAATGAAGAAAGCTTAGGTGGTCTTTCCTTAGAGATGTAACGAATCCTGATCTTTTGAAAGCGTTATATTTGTGTCTATCTGAATAAGAAGGGTGCATTAAGAAGAGTCTCTTACCTAGCCGAGAAATGTGCCCAAAGATAGAGGATGTTAGTGTTACACTCTGTGATATGCAATTTGAACATACTGTTGTTAAAACACCTAAGTACAGTTTTTAAGCTGTACACTAAATGCTTTTGGTCAAATAGTGATTACTACGATTACTATTCTATGATATAAGTTGAATTTTTTTTTTAACAAGTTATGTTTTTGTGGTAGTGGGGACCCCAGGCGCCCAAGTGTCAACAATGCCACTTCTTTTGTTTAGGGCTGCTATTTCCTATCAGTGTTCCCAGATCACCACCCCTTAAAAGCAAAACAAAATGCCAACAAAATGCACACACAGCTGATTTCTGGCATTTTCCCTCTACCTGGGGAAGGAAAAAAAATGCTCAAGCTCATGTGAAGCCACCATTATTGCTGTTTCGTTGGCTGACTGTAAGAGGGTGCTGAAGATCTGTGTTGTCATCAGTAAATTCTCTACATGCTGGACCTTTGCACAGTTATGAATTTCTCCCCAATGAAGATTTGTAACAAATTAAAAAATATGCTGTATTTTATATTACGTATAAAACAATGCAAAAATTATGAAACCCACAGTAAATCAGATGATCCCCATTTCTCAGCTCCACTCATTCTCCTCAGGTCCCATTTCTGTTCAGCTGTAATTTTCTTTAATGTAAATATGTATTTTACCCATCAGAAACAAATCTTCCATTTTTTGCCATATCTAGTAAGGACTGATTTCACGTGGCAAGAATAATATAGTCTGTAGACAAAGTGATAAAATAATCTTATCTATGTGCCAATCCTTGAAGTGGTACAGACACCCTTTATTTTCCCATTTAACTTTCTCTTTTATGAAATTATATGTAGTGATTAAATATATTTCATGTTCTGTTGTCATTTTTGTTTAAGAACAGAAATCTAGGCCGATATATGGATCTTGATTAAGGATGACATGTAACCCATTTCCTGCAAAATGAAAACCAAAACTCAAATCTTTATTCAAGTTTGGATAAGTCCTTTCCCCCATTCAGTTCCACTCTCTGCTAGGAGGGCAGCCTCTTCCCCACAGCTTTTAAAATGGGTAATTAACAGTTCTAATGGTCACTGAAAATTTGTCATTGCAGTAGCTACATGTACTTTTAACAGACATTCCCAGAGCTCATGGTACGTCCCACTATACATGTGGGAAGAAAAAACATTTTTTGTAGGTTTGGATAAGCACCAAAGTTGAACTTCTGAACCCTTCCGGGTGTGCCCATCATTAGCCTAGCATAGATGCTTGACATTGGTCACTAAAATATAAGAATCATCAGTAATAAAGATACACTGGGCTATAACTGTGTAATGCCAGATGACCAACTCCTATTTTCTAGATGTAACTCTAAATTTTGTGGCTTTCCTTGTACTGTATTTGTTTTCACTTCCATAGCAAAGCTTTTATTTTTGCCTGCTACTATTATTACTGTTTTAATTCTCCTCAGTTATCTAATGTATTTGCTCAAAAATGCAAAACACCTGCTAGCGCCTAATATAATGTGGTCCTGATCTGATTCCAGCTTCTATGTGCTACTAAAATACAGATTCCAAATAATAATTTGGAACATCAAGTAATAAGGAAACATTTCTATATTTAATAATTATTGTATTAAATATATGCAGTAAACAAACATTTACTAAAACACCGAGGTTAGACATACTATACTAATCACCTGACTAGATTCACCACACATCAAGTCTCCTAAAAATCTTCAGTAATGTTAGTTGTTAGCTAAAAATTGTGAGTGAAATCTTGGCCCCATAGATGTCAATGGGAGTTTTGCCATTGATTACAATTAAACCAAGTTTTGATTCTCCATTGCCCATCACATCGACCAATCATTTACACCTATTTAAAGAAAGTGTAAACTGGGTATAAGCTCTACTAAATCAAAATTTTCTGCTCCTCTCTAAATCAGTGATAGCATTCTGTACTCATTTTATATGGGAGGGGGAGCGGGAGGGTTAAATAACACAAGCTACAAGACAATGAAGTATCAGGACTGTGAGCTGTAGCTCACGAAAGCTTATGCTCAAATAAATTGGTTAGTCTCTAAGGTGCCACAAGTCCTCCTTTTCTTTATTCACAGATAGTTTAATAAAAACAGAAGCTACAAAGGCAGCATAACTACATTCTGAGTTGTGTCTTCAGAATTTAAAATGTATAGCATAAATCTGTTTTTAAAATGATAGTTTCTAGTTTTTTCTTATTTTCATGTTTATATATCTCATTTTCCAACTAGATAATTTTCTGAACTTCATGGGGGAGGAAAAAATTTATCTATACGATATGTCTCAAGTTTGTGTAAAGTTAATTTTTTTATAGCTAAATTATGAATCCCTGAAAATAGGGGTTTACAGTGGAAACAGACATTTATTCTAGAATGACTGATGCGCTAATATGTGTCGGTATGAATATTATGTTTATACATATAGTATTTAAATATTTTCATTAAGCTAAAATAAATCAGGAATTATGCATTTATGATAATTTAGGTATCTGCATCTTTTTTCTCTGCCTCTTTGTTCACCTGTATCCACTAGAGGACACCTTAAACACACATTGTACACAAAGTAAGAGCAGAATGAGTGTCTTGTTATACAAGGGAAATATGTGTTTTTCTATTTTGGAATGTGTAAAGAATTTAAACATATGTTTTTATTTGAATCTCTGCAGGAAACTGTTTGAAAGACAGAATCGGTGTCTACTATTAGTATGAATGAGTTGAGGTAGAACATCACTGAGCTGCCTTCTCTTTAGCAATCCATTACTGGATATGAATTTTCATTTAGTAATTTCCCATGTCTTCAGTAGAAATAAGGGATATGTTGTGATGCCACAGATCACAAGTTTATATTCAGCACTTATCAGGGAATGGCTGTGATGTCATAGCTTTTTTTTCCTGTCTAACTAATGAGATCCTTTTTGTTAAAAATGTTAAAAAAAAGAGTGCTCAGCTATCAAGCAATAAGCAGGCACTGTGTTCTCCTCTATGCAGTTCTGCCAATGCATATTGATTCTCATTTCCTACAGCACTCTTGCTATCTGGATTCTGCACCTACATGGATCAGATACTGCCCGTTGTGATATATTGTTCCCAACTGTCTGCTGGTTTTGAGAAGTAGTGAGACTTGAGTTAAAACATCATATTCATCTTCACTGGTGATCTAAACTACATAATCTACACAGCTTTTATTTCAGTGCACAGCAAATCTTAAAAAGAAAAGGTATACATTTCCTTTTCCAGTGCTGAAGTTTCTTTTACAGATTAATTATTTATGCTTTTGGTTAAATATAACTTACTCACATGTACAATGAATGGTGCTGAAATTAGTTCCAGTTATCAAAGTTGTAAATGACACAATGAGTTCTTATGTGCTGTGTTTGGAGAATCTGAGAAACAGTGGTACTGAGCACACTATTCTGTTTTTTCTAATGTTTCCTGGTTTTCTGTTAGCTTTCAGTCTTTCATGGGTCATTCAACACACTACCTTGGATAACTTTTTTGAGTTGCCATGTGCCAATCAAAATGAAGTGGATGCTTTCTAGCAAGCAGAGAAAAGAAGCTCTCTTTATTTTGAATTGGCTGCATTTTCTGTGGAAAACATTCTTGCATTTCTTTTAATTCCTAACCCTGTTTTGGCCTTTAGCTATAGGAGGTGAAGGGGGAGTGAGGGGGATGAGTGGCTGATAAAACAAAGGGGGGACCCAAATGAAACCAATACAGTGAGCTATGAACCGTAAGTAGAAACTATGTTTAAGTATGGGCAATATGAACATTTTTGTGCTAAAGAAGAAACTCATCTAAAATCTGCCCTCTCCAATGGCTTCTGAAGCTGTATTCACATTACATAACATTAATTTTTCTTCTGATTTAATCAAATAACCACTATCGTGATTAACAGCTGGTTTGGAGGAAAACATCAGGACTGTGATTGTTTGGCATATGAGCTTTGTAATGGAAGTATTGATGTATAATTGCGTTTAATATTGACATGACTAGAGCAGTATTTTGATAGTCTATGGTACAATAAATTACAAAATATTTTTGAATAGTGACCTAGAGAAAACCAGTTAGCATGAGTAGCTGCCTGTATTTAGAAATCTCATTAGTGTAGGACCTAACAAATATGCAGCAACAGTACAAAACTGACACTTTTTGTAAAGTTTCCTTAAGTTGTTGTGTGTAGCATTTTCTTTTTCATTAGGAATGATAATTTTGTTATATTACATTGCCTAATTTATTAGAGATGGATGAGGGAAATTCTACCCCATCTTTAGTGGAGCTGTGAGGATCTCATATTTTCCTCTTGCTTTTCCAAACATGCACTAAACTTCCCACCCCTGCCAAGGGCTCATCATGCTTATGACGGGTCTAGGTGGAACTCTTCCCTTGAAAACACACAACTGCTGCTCCTTAATCTTCCACAGTGGGTCATATTCTGAGACTAAATTGAGCAGTAAAGTATCACTAGGCTCATCTGGCCTTTGTGATCTTCCACCTACATTCCTCCAAAGCAATTTTTTATCCCGTCCTTTCTCAGAACATAATCTTCCTTGTTGGCTGTAGTGACTCAGTGTGGGGGCCCTCCCACTCCGGGTCCTCAGGAGGCCACCCCGCCTCACTATGTCACTGATATGTTGGCTGCCATGGGGAACGAAGCGGTCTCCATTTGCAGCTGGGGCTCAGGCCTGTGCTCAGGCTGGGCAGGAAACAAACAGTCAATTGGCCCCAGGCCTTGGATCAAGGCAGGGCAAGAAAGAGTCTGAGGCTTGGGCTTCCGGCCCTAGCAGTGACAAAGCAGTTTGTCACTGGGTCAGCGGGGGATCCACACCGCAACATGTTGACTCACCCACTGTCAGTGTTGCGGCCACACAGGGGTCTGCTACCCCGGGCTACTTCCACACTCCCCTTCTTGGTATACGTGTTGCTGTGAGGAGGGGTCCAGGTTGATGGTGGCTTCCGGGACTGCAAGCAAGTCTTTGGGGGTCTGGTCCGTCGGTGGTCCGGGCCAGTCGTCTTCTCCCCCCGGGGTCAGGTCCGATGGCGCTCCGGGCCAGCTGTTTGCTTCCTCCAGGTCTGAGTCAGCTGGTGGTCCAGGCCAGTCCTCTGCTCCCTAGGCACCCTCTGACGCTTCCCAGATCGGGAGGCCACAGAGGGTGTCTGGTCTCTCCGGTGGCTGCCTCCCTACTGAGCTTTCTGGGCTGCCTTTTATACTTCCTGCCCCTCCCACCCACTTCCTGAGGGAGGGGCAACTAGGCCCTGGTTCTGCCCACCAGGGCTTAGACTGGGGGCCCTCCCACTCTGGGTCCTTGGGAGATGACCCCGCCTCACTACACCCTCCTTCAGCAAAGTTCTGGAGGGCAATTCCCTGACCGGACTTTCTGTTTTGGAGCCAATCAGATCCCAAGGTTCCTGGTTTAATCTCCCTCTGATGTTACAAGGCATTCCCTGCCAGGGTTAATTGCATGCCATGTTAATGACACAAAGAAAGAGTACTATTGGAAATGAAATCCCAGCCTCCTACCTGGCAGTCAGAATCATCGTCATGGAAGACACACATCTCTCTCTTGATTCTCCTCCCATAGAAGTCAATGGGAATTCTGCTGTTGATTTAAATCAAAATCAGATTGTGCCCCTGATGTGGCCTCATAGTATGCATTGGAGAATATTGATATTTGTTCTATATTTGCTTTGAGATATATTGTAGTTACTGCTAGTTTAATTGCATCAAGGCAGAGGTCGTAGCTTTGGATATCAGATTTATAAATAATGGGATTTAAATCGTGTAACAAGTCAGCAGTGCTATTGCTCCTGTTGGGACATACTTATTATGAGTAAGATGAATTCAACACACACAGAGATAACTGCTAAGTATCTGCAGGGTCAAATGTTGTTTCTTTAAATAAAGACTGGTGCATTTTAGTTTTGTTTGGTCAAATTTTTTGATTGAAGAAAACAGAAATCCATTTCTCCTTCTGGGGCAGTGGCTCTCAACTTTCCAGACTACTGTACCCCTTTTAGGAGTCTGATTTGTCTTGCATACCCCAAGTTTCACCTTACTTAAAAACTACTTGCTTACAATATCGGACATAAAAATACAAAAGTGTCACAGAACACTGCTACTGAAACATTGCTTACTTTTTCATTTTTACCATACAATTATAATATCAGCGGAAATATAAATATTGTAGTTACATTTCAGTGTACCGTATATAGAGCAGTATAAACAAGTTATTGTATGAAATTTTAGTTCGTACTGACTTTGCTAGTGCATTTTGTGTGGCCTGTTGTAAAACTAGACAAATATCTAGATGAGTTGATATACCCACTGAGAGACCTCTGCATACCCCCTCGGTTACATGTACCCCTGGGTTTAGATCCACTGCTCTGGTGTATTTCAGTAATATGTTGCTATTAAAAATAAACAGAATCTTGATTTTAAAAGACAAGAAATGAGTCAGAGTTAAATACATAGCATAACAAAATATCTCCATTTAGAAAAACCACAAAAAAATCTTCAAAAGAAAGACTTGAAGTTAGGCTCTTTTATCAAACATCAGAGGGATAAGCTTGTGTTCTTAGAATCTAATTGAAAGGGATTTTCCAAAGGGACGCAAGAGATTAAAATATCCAACCTGAACTTTCAAGCACTTCTACCTGAGGTATAAAATGTATTTTTTTTAAACAAAATCTGCACATGAAAGGGAGCTAGTTGTTAAAGTATTGTGTATTCCATTAGTCCTGCCATACTTAAGACTTGATATTTTGATTATAAACCTTACTTTTCTTGGTTTCATATCTCACACATTTGAATTGCAGCCGGTTGCATACCGGTCATCAGAGTAGTTTAGAATCTGCCCCCCCCCCTTTTTTTTTTTTTAATACCGAAGCTGATTTTTCAGAAATTAAGGTGTATTTAATTTTAGACAGTGCAATGAAAAAGTTTTAATTTTATTTTAGGATGTGCTGCCTCCCCCAATTTTCAGAGGAAAAAACAACACATACTTAAAATAAATGCTATTCAGAGTTATTCAGTAGTGCTAGGCTGTATCTTTTTTCTTAATTCAAAAAGTGCTATTTTTCATGAGGCAAATTGGCCAGTCTGACTTGGCAATATTAAATTTCATAAACACATATTTGAATGACAGGTAGCAAGGTAACAATGTTTTACGAGGTGCTAGGAATGTTTCATTACATACCTGAAGAAAGAAACAAAGGATTTCCACTCACTTTTTAGCTTGCTGGAGCTTTACTTTAGAATCAAAGGATAACTGATGTTTAAGTTGTTCAGAAAACAAAACAGATTTCCTCTCTACACACAGCTCTACCTATTCAGGGTTAATGTTGATCTGGTTGTACCATTGCTATTCCAGGCCTGGGTCCAGAGCCCAAAAACCTCACTACACAATATTGAGAACCCTCGTCCAGCCCCTCTCTATGACCGTGTTAATCACCTCATTAGGTCATGTCTGCATTTAGTTTGTAAGCTCCTCAGGGTAGGGATAATTTCTTTTTAACTGTATTGTGAGGGGCCTAGCTAGACTCTGGGGCACTGTAAAATAATAGGAATGCCTGGGTAGGTCAATTGATTTCTACTAGTGTGCATATATGTAAAATGTCAGTGTTCATTTTTAAAATCTTTACTGCACATTTGTGTGTCACAGTACAGTTTTTAGACTCTGTTTGAACCTCTGTTCAACAGATCCATGATTGTCCTGAATTGTTCCCAAATAAAGGTTTTGCAATGGACTTGGATGAGGTTACCAAATTCGTTTTTAGTTGTGACCTATTTGCTGTTTGGTCTTAGGCTTAGAGCGGTAGTTCATTTCCTCACCCAGGCTCCAGTAGAGGAGGTTTTTTGGCACGTGATTGTGAACCTATTGTTTAATGCGTTTAGTCAAGTAAAGTTAGCAAACATGTTTGTCCAGATCCTCAGCTCGTGTAAATTGACTTCAGTGGAGTTGCAATAGTTTAAACAAGCTGAGGATCTGGCTAACTGGAATTTAAAACTGTGTAATTTGTCTTTAGGTTGCCATTGGGCTATATTTCAAGTCCAGATCTAATTTAAATAGTGAATAAATACAAAGGGAACCTTCTTATTCAACAGACTACACTGTGTATGTTCAGTCATACCTTTAACGCCACATTTTTGTGACTTTAGTCACAGAAATAAGGTTTTACTAGTCTCTATTCCTCTTAACCCTACGGAAACAATAGAGTTGAGAGAGTTCGAGCTAGATTCTCTCCTATCCTGTACCTCAGAATTGTTTACTAAATTCCAGTGGAAGTGTCATGTTTTGTCTTCACTTACTCATGTGTTAGCAATGCTATAGTAGAATCTGGATTGCAGAATCTTTATTGCTGTGATTTATTATTTAGACTGTGTTAATCCCAACAGTGTACTTGGGGGTTTCCAAACACAGAGAGAGACACAATCACTGTCCTATAGATCACACCATCTAAAAACAGAAGGACAGACAAAGGATGATAGGATGTAATACTAAAGCAAAATGATCAGTGGGTGATACACATCTTATTAATTAGTTCTTTGTTGTTTTGTGATTTAGAGGTTGGGTTTTTTTGCTTTTTATTTTTTTAAGTTAAACAAAGTACATTGCCCTCTCCTAATCATTGTGATGCAGGAAAACAAAACAAAAAAAGCCATGTTGACTTTCAGATCCTAAGATGAATTTTCAGGGTGGCTGTTTGAGTACAGAAATATTTTTAAACTTAGCAAATTTGACATGGAACTAATCAAGAGACAATAACTGGAACCCTGAAATCTGTAGTCCTTTTTCAGAGTAGAACCACACTTCAAAGTGAGACATAAGTGTAAACTAAATTTATGAGCTGTTGGTTATAAAACTCTAGATTGAAAGTGTAATTTTAGTACTAGAACTTCCTTTGATGTTAATTACAGTTTGTATGATTTTTATTTTTACCATATCGGTTTCAACTTGTCATCAGATAATCAAATTTTATACATCAGTACTTCCTGGTTCACTGACTGTATCCTAGAATATAAATACCAGACATCGCATTGCAACTCATGGTATTTGTGATAACACAGAGTAATATATTATGAGATACCTTCTGTTTAAAAAGTAGTCCTGCAACAAAATCAGCAGGTAACACTTTCTAGCACTGTTCCGAGAAGCATGCTGGCCTTGTGTTTAAGGAATTGGGCTGGGAACAGGAGATCTGGATTCCATTCCCCATTCTGTCACTGATTCCTTGAGTATCTTTACGTAGCATTTGAGAGGTGTGATTGCAGCACATGCAGGTTGTACCTGAACAATGATAGTGAAGCCACTCGAGTATGGAACCAGGATCCTGGACAGGCAGCACTGGTGCATGCAGCCGCCTGTGTTTCCAGTTTCACTGCTGTTGTCACTCGAGCAGGTATGTCTACATGTGCTGCAGTCACACCTCCCGAATGCAGGGTAGACATACCACCTGTGTGACCGTGGGGATCTCGCTTTATCTCTGTGAGTCTTGGTTTCCCATCTGTGAAACGGACAATAATCCTTTCTTCATTAAAGGGAGGTTAATTGGCTTGTGATGTACAAGAGGTCAGACTAGATGATCATAATGGTCCTTTCTGGCTTTAAATATATGACTCTAACTCTGAAAGCTGCAAGAGAAAATATAACTCTTTCCTAACCCTATCTAACCTATGCTGTAGTTGCTCAGTAACTTCATCAGGCCTTGTTATTGTGAGTTTAAAGAGACACTGTCAATTTAAAAATCCAAATTTTAATAATGGGTTTTCAAAATCCATTCAACTTGAACCCGAAGTGGTTTATTTAGGTGGTAAATGTTCCCAGGCTGGTATTTGAAATTGAACCAGAGAGCATGCTCAGACCCATTAAGCACGGCTGGGAGGAGCACTCCTGTAGTGCTAAGTCCCTCAGGCTGAGCTCCTAGTGCAGAGGCTCTACTGACCTTGCTGCCTCAGGGTTCTGTATTGCAGAAGAGAGGAAGTGGGTGCAGTCCCCGTTGACCTGGCTGAGGGTGGGCATGGAGCATTTGGAAGTGAAGAGCAGTGCCAGGTGCCTGGCTGCCCCCATTTTCAGAGTATGTGTATGTGAAGTTGGATACCGAGCATACACATCCTTCTCCCCTCACCCGCCTGACTGTGTAAAGGAGCACCCAGGTCGTAGCCTCAGCCCCTGTCACAGGAGATGAAGGCTGCCCTGCTGTTTGCGTACTCCACCCCCACCCCACAGGGCAACTTATCTTTCTGATTAAGATGCTTTGAGCATGAGGACCAATGTGTGGTGTTAAGGGAGGTCAGTGCATGGGGGGAAAGCACCAGGCATGGGTTGTAACATGGAAGGCCTTTGTGTAGTGTTGGGATGGGAAGGGCTCCCAGAGGGTGGTGGTAATGCCTGTGAGATATTGGCAGAGTTAGCATTGTGTATGAATCAGGTGAGGAGTGTTCATTTAGGAGGATGGACTGGGGAGTCAGGTGATGTATGGGTTTGCTGTCTGGGTGGGGAGGTAGTTGTCAAACAAAGTGTGGTGTGACTCAAATTTTGACAATAAACAGGTGAAGCATAGTTTGAAAACAGTGATACCACTCTCCATAAAATGAGATTAAAAATCTGATACATTTAATCATATGCACATAGATTGGAGGTGTTGCCCTCCTCACTTATGCTGTTCTTCTTCGAATGCTTGCTCATGTCAATTCCATTCTCAGTGTGTGCACGCCCACGTACGTGGTCATTGGAGATTTTTGCCTTAGCAGTATCTGTAGGGCCAGCTCTGGCGCCCCCTTGAGTGCCACAGTCCTGTGTCGGTATATCAGGTGCTGCCAGCCCTACACCCTCTCAGTTCCTTCTTACATCCCATGGTGGTTAGTCAGAGCGCCTTTCCTTGAATAGCAAGGGCTATTGGTATCATCTCTTCTGACTTCAAGCCTTAGGGCTTTGTAAATAGTTTATAGTAGTTACTGTTAAGTAGTTAAGTGTAGTTACGAGTTAGAAGTTAGAGTCCCAGGGGGGACTTTGCCCCAGGCAGGGTGTGCTCCTGTCTCCGGGGTTTAAGCCCTGCGCGGACTGTAACAGGCCTATTCCTGTTAGTGACCCCTCCCCCTCCCCCCCCACCGCAGCTGCCTCAAGTACTTGGGAGAATCACATGTGAAGGACAAGTGTCGTATTTGTAAAAATTTTCGACCCAGGACTCAGAAAGAGTGGGATATTTGTTTCCAGCTCGCCTCATGGAGGCTACCCTTCGTCCGGCTTCCGAGCCTTCCCACCAAGACTAGTCTAGTACAGCGGACCCTTGCTAGAGCGCGGATTCACATATAGCACGGTTGCGAAGATGGATCCCAAATTTAAATATTTAAATTGGGACCCATGGTAACGCGGCCCCTGCTATAACGCAGTACTGCTCATGGATCCCAAACCCCGCATTCTAGCGAGGGTCCAGTGTACCTCAGCCTCCGTGTGCAATGCACCCCTGGCAATGGTGCCCAGAAAGAAAATGAAGAAACGCAGCTCCCTGGCACTGGGCAAGGAAGGCCATGGGGCATCGGGCAAAGGACTCACTTTGGGCCACCCTGCCACTCCAGAGCCACGTGGACGTGCCTCCACGATCAGGGCCCTTAGCTGCTTAAAGGATCCACAACTGTCTCCCGGGAGCGGCAGGAGACCCAAACTTCTGGTGGCACCAATGCCTTCCCAAGCTCCCCTGGTGCCAAAAGAGCAGAGGTCTCTGCCCGCAACGCTGATCCTCCCACTCCAAACACCAGTCTCCGGTGGCTACGATCAGCAGGCAGACAGGTGTCAACGACCCTGCCATGGTCACCAGAAGAGGATTCCTCCAGCCTAGAAGGGCAGTTCAGTCCCTCGCCAAGACCCCACCGGTGCAAATGGGCAACTGAGGCCACATCAATGTCTATGGTGCCGGCTTTGCAGCATGGCCAGCGCAGTGGCCTTATCGGAGAGGGTGGGGCATGCCGGTGATGACGATGTCTCCTTCGCACCGCTCATCTGCCTATAATCAGCATGGACGCATGTCCCCTGGAATGGTGGTTGACACATGAAGGGATATAAAAATCTTTAGCGCATCTGGCACATAAATATCTTGCGATGCCGGTTACAACAGTGCCATGAGAACACCTGTTCTCATTTTGAGTGGACTTGCAGGCTCTAAATTTTACATTTTTTTAATGGAGGTTTTTTTGTACATAATTCTACATTTGTAAGTTCAATTTTCATGATAAAGAGATTGCACGACAGTACTTGTATGAGGTGAATTGAAAAATACTATTTCTTTTGTTTTTTACAGTGCGAATACTTGTATTAAAAATAAATATAAAGTGAGCAGTATACAGTTTGTATTCTGTGTTGTAATTGAAATCAATATATGTGAAAATATAGAAAACATCTAAAAATATTTAAATAAATGGTATTCTATTATTAACAGCGCGATTAATTGCGGTTAATTTTTTTAATCGCTTGACAGCCCAACTAATTTTTTAAAATTAGTCACTTTGTTAGAAACATAAATTGACATCTCTTCTATTGCATTCAAAATATGTCTCACAGTGTGGGTGAGAAGACTTTCCAATGCCGTTGGAGGAAGCAATGCCAGTCAGAGGCTGTGTCTCCAGAAGAGTTTGCTGCAGTTCACAACTGGCCACCTTCCACAAGCCTGATTTTCTCCGAGTTAGGGATGGCCTGTAACTAAGGCTGCAAGTTTGTCACTGATTCCGTGACTTCCGCAGCGGCTGGTGTGGCTGCCCCAGGGGCTGCCTGAGCAGGCAGTCCCCGGGCCAGCCACACTGGCCACTGCTGGGGCAGTCTCAAGCCACCACTCGCCCCTCCCCCCCAGCAGCAGTGGGAGTTTGGGTGTGGGAGGGGGCTCAGGGTTGGGGCACGGGAGTGGGTGAGGGGTCTGGGCAGCACTTGGGGAGCGCCCAAGAAGCAGCAACTTGTCCCTCCCTCAGCTCCTAGGCGGAGGCACCATCAGACAGCCAATGGGAGCTGTGGAGCCATTGCTCTGGGCAGAGGAAGTGTGCAAAGCTGTCTGTATGCGCCTCCGCCTAGGAGCTGAGGGAGGGACATGTCTACATTTCCGGGGAATAGCGTGGAGCCAGGTAGGGAGTCTGCCAGCCCTGTCAAAAAAAAAACCCTCCCCCACACCAGCAGCAGCAGGGGTTCTGGGCCATGCGCCGCCGCCACCCCCCACCCCCTTGCACCAGCGGAGGCCTTGAGCTGCTCCCCCCAGAGCACCTGCGCCGCCCCTCCCCCCAGGGCATCTGCAGCACCTCCGGGCCATCTCCCGCTGCAAGATTTAGTCAGGGGTATATAGAACAAGTGATGGACAAGTTGTGAATTTTTGTTTACTGCCCGTGATCTGTCCATGATTTTTTCTAAAAATACCCATGACTAAAATGTAGCCTTACCTATAACTAAGGTTTTAGTCATGCTGTCCGTAGAAGAGGGGCAGCCCTACAATTTGCTTATCTATATCCATCACATTCACACTCACTTTCTATGCATCCGTTCACTCCCATGTATGCTGTAGATACCCATTCTAAGTGGTTCATCTGTAGTATATTGAGGTATTAAAGAGGAGCTAGTGCGTGTCTTTTTCTTTTTATTGGTAGTTGTAGAGCTATTTAAGTAGGTGTTAAGCTGTACACAGTTAGCGGACAAAGCTGAGGCATGGTTACAAATAAAATTATTGGGCCTTCTGCAAGAGAAATATGTCCTGACACCTTTAAAGGGGTTTCTCATTTCTTTCTTCTCTCACTTTGCTCACCAACATATTTTAAAATATGGATCTCAGCCACAAGTCAAACATACAACCTTGGGTATAAAGGTAATGTGGTATGGGTGATGGTAAGCATTATCGAGGAACTAATAGTGGTTCCATAGTGAAGGTTGCAGTGGGATTTTGCCTTTGACAGCCCTTAATTCTTAAATTCTAATACGAAGCTGAAACACACCGACTTGTTTTTTAAAAAGTGATAAATGCAAAGCACACTTTGAGAGGCCTATGAATTTTTAGTCATTGGCAATTGTTCCTGGAAAAAGAAATCAAATAAAACACTTCACAGAATTTTTTAATGTTTGCTCTCACTCGCTAAATTTGTTCTCCATTTAACAAACAAGCTACAACAGGCACCAAAGTTCCCCTTTGAAGCCAGAAGACCATGAGTTCAAGTTTCACCTCTTCTATTGGTGGAGGTAATTCTGTGCACTTTACAATCCTTGCTATTGATCAAGGCTTCAGATTCCATCCCCCTGTGTTACCGATGATGTAACTGAGTACTGTGTCTGAAATGTCATGTAATACTTCTAGCAGAGCTGGAGATCGAAACCAGGACACTGTGGCCAAATCAAGTTTCATCCACACAGACATACAGCATCTCAGAAAGATTAGGCCAAATGTGGGTGGTTACATTCCCTGTTGTTTGGGGCTACTTCTGTATATGCAGCTCTACAAATTACTCCCGAGGGGATTCTTTGCCATTAACGTTCTGTGCAGAATTTCCTTTTTCCTGCAGAATTGGTGCTACAGAGCTGCTGGTCACCACTAGAAGCTACTGGACCCAGCAGATCCCAGCTCACAAATACAGGACACTGCCGATGGGGAGGGGGCACTGGAGGGTTCTGGACAGCCGCAGTTCCTGGCACGCCCTGAAGGAAGGAGTTGGCATGCAGGAAACTGTGTACAAGCCCAAGAACCACTATCCGACTGTTTCTCCCTCTGGATCCGTGGACTCTGTGAGGGAGGGTATGCAGATGTCTGGCTCAGGGAGCGCTCCATGGCTGGGCTCTGGAGGAGAGAGTGTGTAGGCGTCTGTCATATGAGTGTTCCTTTGATCTGCTTATATCATGTTAGTTTATTAATACATTTGTGGCGATCAGTGTACATTACAATATGATTAGCTCTAATAAGGAGGGCGACATTGGGACAGAGTTTGGTTATGATATTAACTATTATTTAATGAATGACAAATATGACTAGATGGAGCCTGATGCTGGTGGCATGTCATATTTAATTATAATAACTTTAAAAGAGCTGAATGGCTTGGAAGATAAAATATAGTACTGGACAAAATATCTGGGATCTTGGCTTGAATCCAAGATGATGTCCTAAATAAATGCATCACAAAACCACTACAGATCAACTCAGATTTATATGAGTGACTTATAAGAACCCTAGAGCAAAGGCAACATTGTGATTAAATTAGCTCGTACATTTAGAAAGGATTCTCCCTTCAGGTCAAACTTCTAAGCATTGGTGGGCTCATGGAGAAGTTCACATTGTTGTGGATTGAAGTAAAACTTCAGTATCTAGAGTTTCATAACTTTTTATCTTTAAAAAGTATGACTAATTAAAACAAAGAAAAAATATGCAAACAAATGAAAAGCTAGAGGAATTTTCAGTAGTGCTACTGTAGTGAAGGATCTGCTAATCTTCTGAATATAGCCATTTACAATTAGACGTATTTTATTGATGCAGGGTTGAAATTTAGCCTTTGTGTTTTCAGACCTAATGTAATATCTGGTTTACTCTTATAGGGTAATGAATAGTAAGCTGTTCTATAACAACATGAAGATTAGCTGTCAAAAAAGGAAAATTTGACAGGCACTTACTATATACTTACCGCACTGCAGTGTGCACAAATGTGGCATTCTTGTGTGCAGATATGTCCAATTATTATCCAGAGATATTAATTTGAAAATTTTGTCCTACCTGTCTTTTTAATAACAATTTTTAAATCAGATTTTAGAGTAAGGGGGTAACTGTCAGACTAACCAAAACTATATTTATAGGTATATATGATAAAATACAATGTTAATTCTATTTTTTAACTGTTTTGTGTGTGTGTTTCATTAAATTTTGATTTTAAATAAGACAGGAAAACAGTGCAGTAAAAAAATGGTTTAATATGACAGGGAATAGAATATACTGCATATTCTAGGAATTTGGCGCACAATAGAGTTCTTGCAAAGAGCTATTGAGGAACATTAATAAAAATCAATGGGCTAAGGTAACTCTACAATAGAAAAAGTGGTATTAAATTAGAGGTCCCTGTATTGTTGTTTCTTATGTTGACAGTATACTAGCAAATGTTTTATTAAATTGCCATTGTCTGCAGTTCTCATTTATCTCGTTTATGCATGTTCCAATATTTCAGTAACCCTATATCTGTATTTTTGTGTCTCAGCATGACGTCTCACAGACTTTGCTCAAAGCAACTTTGGACAGTGTGGTTGAGGAGTGTGTCAGCTTTGTAGGAGTAGATATTAACATCTGCTCAGAAATACTATTAAGGTGGGTTGAATACTTTCCTATTCCAGTAATTACATGGCTTTGGATCACAGAGTCTGTGTTTAGTCTTCCATCCGACTCAAACTCAGCTGGAGCAAATGGCTCTTGTGTTAAACTTCCAATTACATGAAAATGACATATTAAGACAGTATTTCACTGGAGTATTAAGGGTCAGCTTTTTGAAAGAGGAGATGTGGTTCTGCAAGGTAAAACCATTCGTCTGAGGGAGACAAATATTTTCAAAGTCATAACTTGTAGCATAAAACAAACACAGCAATCAAATATAACATGGCATAATAAATATGATATTAATATTGCAAAGGAAGGGATTTCCAAATGTTTGTTCTGTCTGTCAGAAGATGGCTTTACAGATTATAGCAAGTAAAGCTGGTTGAAAAACAGAGAAAATTCTGGAAAATTTTCATGAAAAATGTACCCCTTTTTCACTGTAAACATTTTAAAAAATTATACTAGCTCTATAATGTACTGGAAAATGTTATGTTTTTTGTGGAAGATTTTGTGAAAGTGTATCTAATTGTCTTTGTTGAAAAATCAAAATTCAGAAATTTTCAACCATCTAGTCCAATGGACTGTGAAAAATAAACAGTGGGAGGAGTTCATGCCCATAACCATAGAAATGTAGGACTGGAACAAGTCCAGTCCCCTGCCCTGAGGCAGGACTAAGTATTCTCTTCTAGACCAGTGCTACTCAAAGTGGTGGTCCGCGGACCGGTGCCGGTCCGCGAGTCATCGGCTGCTGGTTTGTGCGCACATTGGAAAAAGAAATTGCCTGTCCCCCACATCAGATAGCTTGAGAAGCACTGTTCTAGACCATCCCTGACACGTGTTTGTCTAACCTGTTCTTAAAAACATGTAATGACAGACACTCCACAGCCTTCCTAGGCAATTTACTCCAGTGCTTAACTACCCTTACAGTTAAGAAGTTTTTCCTAATGTCCCTTGCTACAACTTAAGCCCATTACTTCTTGTCGTGTCCTCAGTGATTAAGGAGAACAATTTATCACCCTCCTCTTTATAACAACCTTTTATGTACTTGAAGACTATCATCATGTTGTCCTGTCTCTTCTTCTCCCTCCCCCCCCCCCCCCCCATACGCTCTTCGGCTTCTGTGGACTTACCTACACGGCTCTACAGAGATGCAAGTTGTAGAGTGCATTAGCATGTTGCATTCTGTTTCAAACAGGACTACATTAACACACACTAGGTACCTTGTAGTTCAAGCCAGCAGGGTCTACATGGGGCAGCCAGAGCACAAATGCTCTGCAGTTCACACCCTTTATAGCGCACACTGAGGCACTGTGTCGAAAAGCAGTGAGTATCCCTGAGACCTAAGTTGTAGAAAACAGTGCATCCCAGACAGGCTGATTACAAGCATTGCTTACTGCTCAGGTGTGTGTTATGTTAAATGTATTTATCATCACCTGTTGTATTTACAAGGCACGTTATATCTCTGCAGGCCGTTAGAAGTTAGATATGTTCTCTGAGGCCTACTAAAGATCAGTGGAAATTTTATGAGCTGTGTATTTGAGGTATATACCGTTGTCCTCAAGAAGAGCTGTTGAAGCCAATGTGAAATGAGAGTACGTCAGAGTGCATTGTGGAACTTTCAGTGAACTGTTGCAGGTTCCCTGTTTTGAGATAGTATGCAATAAGTTAGTTCATTGGAGAGTCTAACACCCTGACTTGCCATGCACTATCCACTGCCTAGTCAAGAGCTTAAAATCATGATCTACTTCTTAACATTTCTAAGAATGACTTGCCAAAATTTCCATTCTTAATTAGTAGTATTTTTACTTTGTGAGTTGTTACGTTTCAAATTCTCCTTATAATTCTGATATTTCAGCAATGCTGAGTTTGTCAATCTATTCCAACTTTTGTTGCATGAAGGATGAGACTGTTTTGGGGAAATTTTTCTTCTCTTTGCTATTTTGTGTCTTTCGCATCAATTTCAGGTGCTATTTCTTTAGGAACAACTATCAGTGACACTCCATGAAGAATTCTCTGCTTCCATTCACTTAGAACCTGAATGCAGATTTGGGTCTGATCCTGCAGAAATATCCTCCCACACAGACCCTTATACCCAGATAGTCCAGAGTCTTGTTGGCTTCAGTGGGATCCTTTTGCAGGATCATGTGAAGATGGATCCTTCAGCCTTTGGTCTTGCACTACTTTTGCAAACAGTTTAGTGTATTGACATTTGAGTTATCTGGCCCAGATTTCCTGGAGCAGTTTGTATTCTTGCTTTTAATTTGTATCTGCACTAGTCATTATTTATTTGTAACTAATATATTTTGAAAACTTTGCTTCTCAGACATATTGCAGGACTGAATGCTAATAGGGCTAAAAATATAATTGAATGGCGAGAAAAGAACGGACCATTTATAAGTCGGGAACAGCTCAAGGAAGTTAAAGGACTGGGTCCAAAATCCTTTCAACAGTGCGCTGGATTCATCAGGTTTAACCAAGAATACATAAGAACCTTTTGCAGGTAATTACTAAGGTGTGAATTAAACTCAGTAACAACCATGCATTCAAAAGCCCATTCCTTCTCAAAGCAGCAACCAAGCAGAGCTGACTGAGTGTCTAATGGGTTTGTTGACTATAGCTAAGGCTAAGATTTTGTCATGAATATTTTTAGTAAAAGTCATGGACAGGTCCTGGGCAATAAAGAAAAATTCACGGAAACCCATGACCTGTCCCTGACTTTTACTAAAAATATCCATGACAAAATGGGAAGCGGCTGGGCAGCTGCAGAGTGGCTGGGCGTGCCAAGGCCCCGACCACCTGTGGGGACTCAGAGCTCCAGGGTCCCCCTGCTCCTCGCCGTGGCGGGAAGTTGCAGGGTCCTCCTTCCCCGGCGACAGAGAGCTGCAGGAATCCCCCTGCTTCTGCCACAGTGGGGAGCTGCCAGGAATCCCTCTGCCCCACTGCGGCGGCCGGGGAGCTGCCGGGGAACCCCCTGCTCTGCCCTGGCTGGGGGGAGCTGTGGGGATCGCCCTGCCGTGGCTGGCAGGGAGCTGTGAGTACCCCCATTGTCCATGGCGGCTTGGGGGCCCATTGCCTCAGGCAGTGGGTGACGTACCACACAGCTCTTTGCCGCTACGGTGACGGCAGGGCCCTTCAGTTCCCAGCCACCAGGACTGAAGTCACAGAGGTCTTTGGAAGTCACGGATTCTGTGACCTCCGTGACAAAATGGTAGCCTTAGCGATAGCGCATTATTGTGAATTAGGATTCCTGGATTTTACTCCTTGTTCTGCCACTGACTAATTGGTGACCTTGGGCAAATTCATCTGTAAGATACTGATAACTCACAGGGGTGTCTTTAATGCATAATTGTTTATAAATTACATCAATATTCTTGGAAGGCAGGTGCTGTGGAAGTGCAATGATGGGTGGTAGTCAGTGTGAGAATCCAGGATCTTCATTCTCAGACATTTTTAATCTTGTCATCTGGGCAGGAAAGATTGTTTAGATTGTCCGTTCTTTGGGGCAAGTACTGTCATTTTTTAATACTGGTATGCAGTACCTCACATGCACGATGGGGCCCCAATCCCATTGGTGCCGCTACTGCAGTACCAATTATTAATAATAAAAATGATGTTAACAGAGAAGACAGGCATATGTCAATATTTTGTCAAACAGCGCAGTAGTGGAGTGTTAAGAGCATTGTGTATTATATTTTCCTAACGGAGGCCGGGAGCCTAATCCTGATATCAGATAAACAGATGCCTATCAATGCAAGTCTTGCAAAATCAGGTGCTGCATTGAAAGACCTGAGTCAAAATTAGGCCCTGACTGCTGTGCCTCTGCAACATTTCTGGTGGGCCCAACCAATAAAAGATATGCTGTAGTGGATCAGAAGCCAGTACGTTATTTTTGTTTTCTCTGTCACTAGGCCATCAGCATTAGAGCTTTATTTGTGCTAGTTCCCATGTTTTATATTTGGCAAATTAACAAAAACATAGCAGTTCTCACTTAAAATATTGATTTGAAAAAAGTTTAACAGTCTAAA
This sequence comes from Lepidochelys olivacea, assembly GCF_965140295.1. Lineage (NCBI taxonomy): Eukaryota > Metazoa > Chordata > Testudines > Cheloniidae > Lepidochelys > Lepidochelys olivacea. The sequence goes on along the minus strand of NC_140413.1, from coordinate 175,432,092 downwards.
CTTCTTTCTGGGATTCAAGAGCTTGAATCACTCCACTGATGGAAACCAATGTGTGAGTGGTGGAGGGCCCAGAGCTGTTCCACACTGCCACAACGGTGGGCAGCGCTGGGCAGGTCGTGGTCTGGGTACAAAGATATGAGATGAGCAATTCATATCTAGGGAGACTTCACTCTGAGAAATCAGATGATGCCCTAATCATCATAATTTAAAGCTGCCCTCACTTGGTGGAATCGCCAGGGAAGGGTGGCAGTGACAAAAGCATAGCTCACATAAGGGCAAGTCTCTTTTCTTGTCTTCCTCCCAGCACAGGATGTAGCTGCACCACTCAGGCAGATGGTGTGTCCAGTTAGTACTCCCTTTACCAGTAGGGACAATCAAGGCCTAGAGCTATTTGTGACTTTGCAGCTTGTTCAATATCTGAATAGTTCTTAAAAATCTCTAGAAATAATTGATTGAACTTACTTCATTGAGAATGTAGGATATAACTAGTATATTTCATAAATGCATTATAAAATGCCTAGTGACTATTCTGAAGTGGTAATAATTTTAACCATAAGTTTTTGTAGTGTTCCAAACATTTTCAAACTACTTTATTTTGGCCTGGGGTTTCCCGGGGTTTCCCAGGTTTTGTCTTAGTTCTGGTTTGAGCAAAAACTTGTCAGCTAGTTGAGTGAAAAAATATTTTTAACCATCTGATCTCACTGCTCAGATAACTCATAATCATCTGACACCTAAACACTTCTGATTTGGATTGTTCTGTAGATTTCACTGAGACAAAAAAAGTAAAACCATAAAGGTATAAAGTTCCAAAATAGATAAATCTGCAAAACTTTTCAATTTCAGACATTTTCAGGCTCCATTAAAGATAGCTGTTAAGACACTCAAGTCCAGTCCATTTTCAAAAGTGGTAGAGTTACTAAAGCCTGCAAGCTGCACAGGAACTTAATAGGTTAGTCAAAAATGACTCTGTTAAGGACATCTCTGTTGTAGCTGTTGTGGGTAAGGACCCTGTAGAGCTGATAAGCTCTGCATGGAAGAGACGTACAGGAATCTTTTAGCATAAGCCTAGGGTCAAGGAATTTACAAGTACTTAAATAGCTCTGGATTATTTTCCCCTTTAAAAACAAAACAAACAAAAAGTGGAGAATGAAATAGAAAAATCTCATACCAGTGCAGCTGTGATGGGTTGGATCACAGAAAACCCCTTGGGAACTGCTAACTGATGTGTTGAGTTGAGACAACTTCTGAGTCATTTTCCCTGCCAGTTTGGGACTTGAGAACACTGCCTGGTTTGAGCCAGACACACTAGCCTGCTGCTAACCCAGGTCCAGATCTGAACAATGACCCACAAACTGCAGGCTTAACTGAAAATAGCTTAAGAAGTGTTCCTGTCTCTAACACTCAGATGCCCAGTTCCCAGTGGGGTTCAAACCCCAAATAAATCTGTTTTACCCTGTGTAAGCTTATACAGGATCAACTCATAAATTGTTCGCCCTCTATAACACTGATAGAGAGATATGCACAGCTGTTCTCCCCCCCTCCGCCCCCTGCCCCGGTATTAATACATACTCTGGGTTAATTAATAAGTAAAAAGTGTTTTTATTAAATACAAAAAGTAGGATTTAAGTGGTTCCAAGTAGTAACAGACAGAACAAAGTAAATTACCAAACAAAATAAAGTAAAACACACAAGTCTATGCCTAATACAGTAAGAAAGTGATTATAGATGAAACCTCACCCTCAGAGGTGTTCCAGTAAGCTTCTTTTACAGATTAGCCTCCTTCTAGTCTGGGTCCAGCAATCACTCACACCCCCGTGGTTACTGTCCTTTGTTCCAGTTTCTTTCAGGTATCCTTTGGGGATGGAGAGACTATCTCTTGAGCCAGCTGAAGACAAAGTGGAGGGGTGTCCCAGGGGTTTAAATAGACTTTCTCCTGTGGGTGGACATCCCTCCCTCTCCCTGTGTAGAGTCCCAGCTACAAGATAGAGTTTTTTATGACTCAGAACTTACAGGTAGTAGCCATGGTTCACATGCTACCTTGAACGTGCTCAAGTAGACTTCTTATGTGGATTGGAGCCATCCAAGATCCATTGTCCATTAAGTGTTTCTTGATTGGGCACTTAACTTGCAAATTCCTTTCTAAAGAAGCTGCCCAAATGCCTTACTAAGCTACTTAAAATCAAACAAGTTCACAGTCAATATTCATAACTTTGAATACAAAAATGATACATGCATACAAATAGGATGAATATATTCAGCAGATCATAACCTTTGCCGAGGTATGTTACATGGCGTATGTAGCATAAAACATATTCCAGTTATGTCTATTTACATTCATAAGCATATTTCCATAAAGCATTATGGGGTGCAACGTCACAGCAACATTCAAGATTAAATATCAACTATTGAAAAGTCTGGAATGTTTTAACAAAACAGAACAAAATAAGTTACCCCATAACATTAACTTACCCATATTGTATCTATCTAGTATTTTCTGTTGCTGTTTTTCTTTTAAAATGAGCACTTTCACTGACCACATCACTAGCAGTGGTACATCATTAATACATTTCACTGTGAAACCGCAAAATTGATCAATGCGGTAACTAAATATTATCTGAAAACATCATCAGCTTATAGAAAAATTCATTTTTGTGTTTACTTGCACTTGTCTAGTTAGAAATGTATGAATAACATTATACTAATAGCGCTTAAGTGCAAATTCTACATACACATTTTCCCTTCTTTAAATAAGGTTTAAGGAAGTTCATGCAATATTTGGAGAAGGTTATACTTACTTTATTAAGACAGTGTTAGGGTAGGTCACATGAAAACTACAATTAAGATACATTAATATGACTTTATGGGTGAGATTGTCATCCCTGCTCCATCCCTTTTACACCAGGTAATGGGGCCAGAGCAGCATAAAGCGTTTCTAGAAGCCCAAGATCTGGCTGAGAAAGAAGTTCCTGGCAGAGAAACTGAGACAGACAGCTCTATGCTGTTCTCAGAGGACCTCCTTACAAGCCATAGCATAGGGACCATGGCTGCGGGGTGGGAGGATGTGATTGGCAGGGCTACAGCATGTAGCTCTGCAGACATTCTGGGTAGCACTTCTCCCACAGGGCTGTCTAAATTACACCAGGGGAGCTCTGACCCTGGAGCAGCCGAGGATTGGAAGGGCACAAACATGGCTTAAGGCCACTGCAGGCTCCCCACCCCCATACCTTGGCCTGCTCCTCACAATATCACCCTAGGTGTATTTCTCTGGGAGATAGACTTCTAAACAGTAATATATAACTATAGTGTCTGGCTCCAAAGGATGACAAAAATATTCTATTTAATTTATAGTATATGGATGCTCCCACTTCTGCAGTGCTTTCCATCTGCAAATCTGAAAGTTTTATAAATATTAATGAAGTAGTCCTCACAGCACCCTGTGAAGTAGGGAAATAGAACTGCCCCCATTTTACAGACTGAGAAACTGTGTGTCACATGACTTGCCCAAAGGTTCACAGTCTGTGGCAAAACTGGAAGTCAATTGTCTTGTGCTTAGCACCAAGATTTATTTCTAAGTAAGTCCTCTACTCTAATTTAACATGTTAAATCAGTGTGGTTTTGTTTGTTTCATTTGTTGCTATTTTCTATTGCCTGTAACCCCTGCATTGTTCAGCAGTTGGATGCAACAGAGAGAGACACTTCCCATAACTTTTTAAGTGGATTTGTGAATGTGCTGCTGTGCCATTTTAATACTTCTTAACAAAGGCTCGTATGTTCACGTTCTGAATAGTTTATATTGAGTATCGTATTATGCTTTTACTCTCTCCCTCCCATGAGAAGGAGCCAGAACACAATCTTATTTTGTAATTTTTAAAAAATGAATGATTAAGGGCTGAATCTTTATGGAATGAACAAATTGCAAAAGCTGATCACTGTCTGTGTGTGTGGGCACTTGTAAGGGTGTTCATATACCAAGAACTGTGTCTCTTTGAATTTTGACAGCACTCAGCAAACTAAGCTTGCAGCAGAAGGTCATGCACTTATGGCTAAAGCAGATGTTCAAGTCATAAGCGAGAAACAGGGCAAAAAAAAGAGGAATCCAGCAGCAAACACTGTAGTATGGCCAAATCCTTTGGACCAAACTTGTATCCACCCAGAGTCATATGACGTTGCAAAAAGGTAAGCAATGGCAGAGTTTCTGAGCTGTTTATGAAATTAGTCTTTTAAACAGTGAGCTATGATTTTTCTTACATAATGGAGAAATTTCTTAGTTTTGGGGACCCAAAATACATGTGTTAATGTATGTGTGCATTAATCTCACCCTTCCCCAAAAGAGGGAGTTCTCATGTGAGTGAAGGACTTGGAATCTATTTTGTTTGTCCTTTTATAGGTTTTCTCATTTTTCAAAAAAGGGCTACTTTCAGAAAATTAAATAGTGTGTTTTTGTAATTTTATTTCAGTGAGGAAAATGTGTTCCAAAGTTTACCTAGAACACACAGAGTGCACTAGTGAACTTAAGGTGCCCTTATAGTGTATCTTTGGACATACCGACTATTACAATACTAGCGAATTTTCTTCCCACTAGCCCTGTCACCTTTTCTTCCAAGTGTGACTCTCATCACCTTGCCACCAATGCTGAGCCCCTTCCTGTCCATTTGCCAGCTCCATTATGCCACACCCCATAACATTCAGGTTCTCTGCTTGATCAAGTGCAGAAGCAAACTGCTGATTGTTCTGTAAATCTGAAAAATTGTCTCTTTGTCCCAGCCCCATCTTGTATATTATGGGAATAAATAAAAAAGGCAGTGTTTGCATTTTCTGTAACCTAATTTTTTGTGCAGTATTATTTCCCTTCCATTTTTCTCCATACATTTAAATTCTCCTGCAATGCCACCAGGTGATGATAGTAGTAGGTGTAGAATTCTTTTCAGCAAATCTGTGGGAGTTAAGTTAGGTGTTACTGCAGCTGGATGTCACCACTTTATACCTGGCAAACACATTTCAGTGTCTCTGATTGTGCCCAGCCTCGCTTGGCATTATCTCAGTGGAACCTTCAGCACCTTACTATTCATGAGAGCAAAGAGGGGCCGTTTGTTAGTAATAAATCTGGTTTCAGAGAAGTTTACACTGTAATCCAGAAGCCCTCATTTCAGGTAAGTGTAACTTGTGCTTAGCAAAGTAAACTAACAGAAAAAGTGTCTAGTTAATAATGAATTTATTATAGATTCTGGTCTCCATACAGTCTTTGCTTAAAGGTAATTGAACCATGGTTTTCTTTATTCTTAAAAGTAGTTCAAATCATGCTATGGTACTAAAGAATCACGAATTGCAAATTAATACAGTGTGTTAATTTGTTGGCTAGTCTAAGCATAAGAGCAATTTCCTTCTAAATAAAACAGACTTTGTTCAATAAAGATTGACCATTAAAATAAATGTGTATATGTTTGCGTATGTGTATACACACATTTGTGAATGTGTCATTATCATTAGCCTTTAACATTAAATTCTGATCTTGCCAGGTGCTAAGTAAGATGTCTATATTAAATTCCAAATACTTGGAAGTTTTAGCATGGGACCTTTTGCTGAGAGAGGAAAATGTTTTTTTCTTGCAGGTTACAAAAAACAGTAATTCAGAGACCATGTGTGCCTCCCTTGTTAGGGGGCAAAGCAGCTGGTAAATGCTTACTTAAGAGGTAATCTCCTCTATCATCACCCTATGGTTGAAATTAGACTCTGCCTGTCCTCATGAGAAAACATTATCTCCTCCTATAAACTAAGTAGTGCCTATTTATTTTTTAAATTGAACAGGTACTTTTCGTAAACTATACTGGAATTAATTTAAGTGGCAGTTAAATGTTTCGGGGTTCTTGTGAACTCTTTGATTTCACTGTGTCCAGAGGAACAAGTTTGTGTTTTCTATGTTGTTAAGTAGGATGGTTACATTCAAAAAATAAAAACATTTAAAGTTAGATAATTTTAGATAAGATCATATTCCATATTTAAAGTAATGTTGTAATACTCTAATAAGTACTTGGCACTTCTATAATATCTTACTAGAAGGTCACAATCAATGCACACTTTGTAGCTTCCGTAGGCCGAGTGCATTGCAGACTCTAGGGGTTCCTTGGATTACTTCATTCTCCTCCTGTGCATGACCTTCCCATCCCATTCTATTTCAGGGACTCCTTGTAACCCCCATCCCATCCCCTCCCTCCTGCCATGAGCTCCATCTATGTCCCCTTCCCCAGTACTAGGGTCCCCCATTCTCCCTATATGTCAGGGACTCTTTGTGTCCCCCATTTCCCCTTGTCCCCCATACTGCAGTCCCCATTCTCCCTTTTCTAGGGGTTCTGTGTGTGTCCCCCGTTCTCCCTCTCAGTTTTTCTGATTTTTCACCAAAATCGATAGGATTCTGGCCATTGATGAGTAGAAGAACGTTCCCTGAAATTTTGGAATGAATCAGCTGCAATGTCGAAAAGTTATCATGTTACAGAGAAACAATGAGAAATGTCCCTGAGTTGACTGTTAGACCTCATTTCACTTGGCAAATCACAACATCTCAAAACATTAAAGAGATTTTGTTAGATTTAAAAATAAGTATTGTTAAAAGTAATACTGTACATTTAAAAATGAAATAATTTTTAAACTCTAATTACCTGTCTGCATTCATGCTGTTTATTTTCGTTTTACATTTCATTCAGTTTGAAAACTGAACAGAGACTACTTAGTTTCACTTTTGCCTATAGTCAATTTCACTTTCTGGTTCTCCTGTTAATAGTATAATTAAGACCCATGTCACCTATTTAAATTTGAGAGGAATATAGAAGGAACACTTCTGGAAACAGAAGTACAGCCATTTTTTGTGTGGAATAAAACAGTTATGTAATAGTATGCTGCACCACCATAAACCAAAGAAAGACAGAAAATAAAGAATAGTAGATCTTTATTCTTATTTACATCAAGGCTCCTTTATACTGTTCTTGCTGTGGAAAGTGGAGTGTAGGAATTTTAGTATAAATAAGAATCTTAATCACCATATCCAGTTGAAATTCCAGAGGGATTACCTGATTTAGAATTTGGCTGGGACCCCAGGGTTAGCACATCTTATAAAAAGTGTCATGGAGTCTTTAATTGACAGAAGTGGTAAGGACCTTAGTTTGATATCTGATCCATAGGCTAGTGCTTGCTAACATCATATGAGGTACTGTCTTTGCAGTTATTCAGAGGAAAGACTGCCACCTACTGAATCACCAGCTCCTCTTTTTTCTTTATCTGTATTTTGAAAGATTGTAAAGAAAACAGCACTTTAAAAATAGCTTATAACCTGTGTAATTAATTAGAATTCATAAAACAGCTTTTCTAGACTCATTCTGGTTTGTTGGGTAAATATGGTTTAAGGATAAAATTCTACTAATACTTCACACTTGAACATTGGTTAAGTATATGGGACCTGATCAATGCCCCTTGATGTCAATAGAAATGGTCTCACTGACTTGAGTGAGCTCTGGATCACACGGAGGACATAATTCTTCATTGCTGAATCTATGTTCATGAAAAAGCAACTGAAAGATTATGGACTAAATTTTACGTGCATTACTGATATGAGTAGCCCTGTTGACGTCAATCAAAGTAATTGCCTGGAAACTAATTTTGTTTTTAAAGATGTTGATCGTTTCAAAAAATTTTGGAATTCTGCTATAGATCAAAAACATTTTCATGGTTAATTTTTGTATGATAAATTCCAAATGTGCGCCAGAGCCTTTGAGAACATTGGATGAGGATTAAAATGAGTGGTTTAATTTGTCTATAAAACTGAAATTCATTTCACCGCAACTGTATTTTTCCCCAGTAGAATTGAGTAAGGTTTTTTTTCCCATATGCAGCTAGAGATCAATCTTGTTGTTCGGCAGAACAACCTGCAAGAGTAATGGGGTGCTTCTGGGAATTTTGCCACGAAGTAAACAAAGCAGCAGTGTCATAAGACTTCTCACAGTCTGTAAGATAAACATACTTATTCTGAGTATTCTATTATTAAATGGAATCCAACAGTTCTTTTCACTGTACTGGCAAATGCTGGGACACTGTGCCAAGTACCTGAAGTTCTACCTCCTTCCTCTAGTGACGCGTCCCCCTGATAGAATCGGAACCGTGCAAACCAGGGAGGTAATTGAAAGAACACAGAGACAAATGTTCAGTGGCAGAAAGTGGAGACTGGGAAGTCCAGCTTTCTGCTGCTGCCTCCCTCCCTGGAAAGAGCAATTTTCTGTTACCATCTCCCAGGGCATCATCTCCTGCCCTTAGCTCTGGCTCCTTAGTGGGTGAAATTCAGTTATATAAAAGCTGTGATACTGCCCATTAGCTGTTGATTTCTACTCTGTAACAGGCATTGGCTGTTGAGTCTACTCTTGTAACAGTCATCCCTAGCCCTTGCCTCAGCAAATTTAAAAGATGTGATCTAAACATAAATAATCACATCTTAAAATAACACCAAGCTGAGGCCCAATTCAGCAAAGCATTTAACTTCACACACTTCATTTCAATGAGACTTAAGTATGTGCGTAATATTAAGCATATGATTACGTTTATTGTTGAATCCAAACCTGAGTGTTGATAACAAAAAGCATTATAGATGCACAAAATATGGTTGAGGCATAAATCTTTAGTTTAAGCAATCTTGCAAATACATTTAAAAGAAAAATCTCTGTGTGTAGCCAACCACATTAAATAACATCCGCTTATACTAGCCAAAGTCTTGCAATTGTACAATTTGCAAAAGGAGATTCCCACTTGCATAATGCTAAACCACATATTTAAACCCCTTCTATAAACAGATGCATAAGATTCCTAAATTGTCAATCTCACTGAAATATAACCTGCATGCCAGATGTTGCAGTTTGTGTACATCATATACATATGCTGGTTGCTGCTCTTTAAAAATGAGTATAGTTAAGATTCTGTAATAGGTACTTTTGTAAAAGTCAGGGACAGGTTGTGGACAATAAACAAAAATTCACGGAAGCTTGCGACCTGTCCCTGACTTTTACTAAAAATACCGAGGGGGGTACAAACAGAGCAGTGCCAGAGCTTGCAGCTGTTCCAGCCCTGCTGCTGCTCTAGCGGTCCTGGGGCTGGCCGCCGGTCAGCTGTTCGGTCCTGGGGTTGGCCGCCAGTCAGTTGTTCCAGAGCCGCATCCCCTGCTCCCCTCCCACTATCCCTCCCCGCCCCCGCTCCTCCGGCAGCCCTGGGGCTGGCCGCTGATAAGCTGTCTGGCGGCTCCGGGGTTGACAGCTGCTCAGAAGAAGTCATGGAGGTCCCAGAAATTCATGGAATCTGTGACTTCAATGACAGAATAGTATCCTTATCAATGAGTATTTTCCATGGGATACATATATAATAATTTTTAAAAGTTTACATTGAGTGATTAGAAACTAGAAGTGAGCTGTAGCTCACGAAAGCCTATGCTCAAAGAAATTGGTTAGTCTCCAAGGTGCCACAAATACTCCTTTTCTTTTTGCGAATACAGACTAACATGGCTGCTACTCTGAAACTTTTCCTTCTAAAGTCTCAGATTATAGGCATATGACTGTTACCTGGTTCTAACTTCTTGAGGACTTACTAAATGTTTCCTTGATTTTTCTAGCAGCTCTTTTAGAGTATGTCTTCAGAAACTGAATACCTTGTACATGCTGTATTAATTGTATGGAGGAGGATGTGCCACTGTAAGCTGGTATTCAAAAAATAGTCTTTTCAGAAACTTAAAACACGGTCCCAGCTTTTCAGAAAAATATGCTGCCTATGATGGGCTTAGGCAGAAATTTCTTTGGTTTAAGATCTAGGAGGCCATTTCTTTATCTTTTCTTTTTTTTAATTCAGAATATTTGAACATATTTTGATGTTCGATTAGAATGCATCACAAAGCAAGGCTTTGACAGCGTGGAAACCGTGAACAAAAAATGTTTTGATAATCTGTATAGCATATTAAATGATCGTTAAAATGTTTTCCAGTTATTTTACAGCAGTTGTACAGATTTTGAGTTAAGAATACTTAATGCCATAAATCAATTATATCAGCACCGTTTGTGCTGTTATTAGTAAAGATTACCTCAGTATTTCCATTATGAAACCCCCCTATTTTTCAGGGGTTTCTAAATCAGCCGTAAAATTGGTTCTGGTTTGAAACTTGGCAAGCAGAGTCTCCACTTGGGAACAGCTTTTTTTAACCGAATTTTAAAACAACAACAAAATCCTCCTTGGCCTTTAACGCAATAAAATATTTCAGCAAAAGAAAATTAGTGGTTTTAAATTTTGGACTTCTGTACCTCAAAATCATTGTTTAAAAATGGATGTTTTTATAGGTCATTTTTCAAAGTAACAGCCGTGTTAGTCTGTATTCGCAAAAAGAAAAGGAGTACTTGTGGCACCTTAGAGACTAACCAATTTATTTGAGCATAACTCTCCTGTTGGTAATAGCTGGAAATGGCCCACCTTGATTATCATACACATTGTAAGGAGAGTGATAACTTTAGATAAGCTATTACCAATAGGAGAGTGGGTTTGTGGAGGGGGTGGGGAGAAAACCTGGATTTGTGCTGGAAATGGCCCAACTTGATTATCATACACATTGTAAGGAGAGTGATCACTTTAGATAAGCTATTACCAGCAGGAGAGAGGGGTGGGGGGAGAGAAAACCTTTTGTAGTGGTAAACACCCATTTTTTCACGGTTTGTATGTATAAGAACATCTTCTGTATTTTCCACAGTATGCATCCAATGAAGTGAGCTGTAGCTCACGAAAGCTTATGCTCAAATAAATTGGTTAGTCTCTAAGGTGCCACAAGTACTCCTTTTCTTTTTGTGAATACAAACTAACACAGCTGTTACTCTGAAACCTGAATAATTTGGGTAGGAGTAGTGGATAAGAATTACTGGCTTATTTTATTTAAAAATAAACAATGTCATATGGTAACTTTTAAATACAGTAATTTTTTTGTAAAATATTTTTTTCATGCAAAAGGAATAGCCCTTGCCCAGAACCACCCCTTACAATTTCTTTGTACAATGTGTAGTACATTTTGCATAGTACTGTAGTAAATAATAAGGTTTTTCAAATTAAACTAGAAGGAATCTTGTGACTTTCCAAATTCTGCAGTGAATGTGCTCTCAGTTGTTTAAGGAGAAAAATAAGGTCCCGTTCCCCCCCAGGACTCCATTTGGATTCAATAATATAACGCGCACAGTCCTGAAACCCTTCTATCAGAATAAGTCTCCTATGTTTAGGAATTTAAAAGTTCAGATTATGATGCAGAGTATGCACTTTATGATAAGTGGTGCTACCCTTAAGGTACAGACTTTCAAGCCAATATTTTCAAAAATAGAAGACTAATATCTCCTTATTTAGGCACCTAAATAAGTCTCTTGATTTTCAAAAGTGCTGAGTGCCCAATGGCTACAAGTGGCCCCAATTCAACAAAGTACTTAAGCACTTGCTGAAGAAGGACCATTCAACATATTGGGAAATGCTGTATTTGATTCTCAGCACTTCTGTAAATCAGGTTGCTCATTTAGTAGCCCGGTTATAGAGACCCTATTTTTGAAAATGTTGGCCTCAACATATATAATTTAAAATATATATTTTTACATCATACATATACTTTACAAGTCTTATTATTGAGGTATTGGACTTTATGTGCCATATAAGCTAAACATTCATATGCCCCTTCATACTTCAGCCTCCATTCCAGAGGACATGCTTCCATGCTGAAGACGCTTGTTAAAAAAAAAAATGTGTTAATTAAATTTGTGACTGCACTCCTTGGGGCAGACTTGTATGTCCCCTGCTCTGTTTTACCTGCATTCTGCCATATATTTCATGTAATAGTGGTCTCCGATGATGACCCAGCACATGTTGTTCATTTTAAGAACACTTTCACTGCAGCTTTCACAAAACGCAAAGAAGGTACCAATGTTAGATTTCTTAAGATAACTACAGCACTCGACCCAAGGTTTAAGAATCTGAAGTGCCTTCCAAAATCTGAGAGGGCTAAGGTGTGGAGCATGCTTTCAGAAGTCTTAAAAGAGCAACACTCCAATGCGGAACCTACAGAACCCGAACCACCAAAAAGATAATCAACCTTCTGCTGGTGGCATCTGACCCAGATGATGAAAATGAACATGCGTCAGTCCTCTCTGCTTTGGATCATTATCAAGCAGAACCCATCGTCAGCATGGATGCATGTCCTCTGGAATGGTGGCTGAAGCATGAAGGGATATATGAATCTTTAGCACAGGTGGCAAGTAAATATCTTGCGACGCCAGCTCCAACAGGGCCATGAGAATGCCTGATCTCGCTTTCAGGTGAAGTAAACAAGAAGAAGGCAGCATTATCTCCTGCAAATGTAAACAAACTTGTTTGTCTGAGCGATTGGCTGAACAAGAAGTAGGACTGACTGGACTTGCTGGCTCTAAAGTTTTATATTGTTTTATTTTAGAATGGAGTTATTTTTGTACATAATTCTACATTTGTAAGTTCAACTTTCATGATAAAGAGATTACACTATAGTCCTTGTATTAGGTGAATTGAAAAATACTATTACTCTTGGTTTTTTTACAGTGCAAATACTTTTAATCAGAAGAAAATATAAAGTGAGCACTGTACACTTTGTATTCTGTGTTGTATTTGAAAATATAGAAAGCATCCAAAAATATTTAAATAATTGTATTCTTCTATTGTTTAACAGTGCAATTAATCGCTTTAATCGCTTGACAGCCGTAATAAATCTATTGATATAAATATCAAGACCTGTTAAATATTCATACAAGTGTGTTTGTCTAACCCATTTATATATTTTCATATATATTTGGAAATTAATTTTGGACTTGGCAACCAACTTCGCTTAGAGTAGTACACAAATACTACATGACATTTATATAATCCAATTCAGTAGTTGAAATATTGAGGATTTATATTGTTGTGTTGTTTTTTAGCAACGCTACAAAAATCTTTAATTTGCTTTATAAATTAAAAATGCATTTTTTTACCTGAAACTATTACTAAATATTTATAACTGTTTGGTCCATATAGTTTAACTCTTGTTTGGTACTGGCATATATATACATTCTATCTAACTTTGCACATGCTAATACAAAGTTTTGTTTTAGAAGTGATAGTGTTGCATCACCATTAATTCATATGTGCACTATGACCAGGTTTAATGGGATATCGTGTTGCTTTCATGTAATGAACCCAGTACTCTCAGCTCTTAAATCGTGTTGCTGGAAATGATAACATAAAACAGAATGACTGTGACTAAAACCCTTATGTAGCTTTAAGAACTACTGTTTCTTCTTGTTTAAAAATAGTTTTTAAATGCACTGCAACTCTCCGTTGGAAATAATTGTTGCTTTTTCTAATGATCTTTGAATTCTGTTCAAAAATTTGCGTTTTCTTTAAGCACTGCAAGGTCTGTGTTATAATTTTATGCAGATGTGTATGTTAAAAGAACATGATGTGCTTATTTGTTACATCTATGCTACATTTTTACTTGATCTGAGTAAGGTGGATGAAATTATGTATTAAATAAAAACATCAGTGACTTAGCCATGACTATTTTCTGCATGTTCTGTCACATCCCAAAGGCTGCTGTAGAAATGAAAGCTTGCTGTAGAACTTGGAGTCGTATGCGCTAACCTCCTGCAGTTTTGATTTTTTTTTTTTTTAAACAAGATTCTGGTAGCTTTACCTCAGTTGACATTCCTTTATATGAAAAGGATTCATCATTAACTCAAACATTCAGTATCTGAGGACAGGGAGGCAATATGTCCTACTTTATAAGATTGATCAAAGTTATGAAGAATCTCACCTTTTGCATATCAATTTTTGTGGAACTTTTTAAACATTATTGGATTTTTAGAGAGAGATGATAGCTGCTGCTAAACTATATCAACTACTAATTAGAACTTGTTACTTTACTCATGCATACACAAGAAAATACTTAGAGGAGGGGAGATTTGTTTATTATGGGGTCTATAATTTGCTTTCTTGCAGCACTGGAACTGTCAATTACAAACTTGTTAAAATTATGATTTCAAAGATAGTATCGTCCAGATTAAGTGTTTAACATAACTAAAACCATAGTAAGGGAAGTTGCTTGTCACACAGTCTATTCTTATTTTTTCTAACCATATCATAATCTTTCTTTTCTGACTATAGCTTTTCTGACCTTGCAGTAACCCTAAGAAAGTTTTCTAAATAAGAGAGCATTTAACTTTGTTCTTAAGCAATGACATTTAAAAATATTGATGATCAATACAATGCATTACTGCTGAGCGAGAGCTTTGTCCTTTATATTGATTTTTGTTCAAAATGCCCTCAAGGCACACATGTTTGAGTGAAAAATGATATATGAAATATATAACCAGATTAAATAGTCTCTTTTTAAAAATTACATCAGTAATTACGATAATCACTAGGTAACTTTACATGGAAATATTTTAGCATCTAGTTTCTCATCAGGACCTAAAGGATTGAGAATCTCTAAAATAAGAATTTTATTGTTTCTATTGAAGGTGCTTATATTTTTTGGTGTTGGGCATTTTTATAATACTGCGAAGATTCTAGTTTTGTCATAGCTGTCAGTATTATGAGCTGTTAATGAAAGGAATTTAGGCAAAGACAAGTTCCTCTGAAAAGACCCCCAGTTCAGGAATGTACTGAAGCAGATGTGTAACTTTAAGAACATGAATATCTCTATCTAAGTCAGTGGTAAGTCTCATGCTTAAAGTTAGGCATCTGCTTAAGTACCTTCCTAAACTGGAACCAAATTGCTGTTCATCACCTTAACTGTATTAAATTATTCAGGTAACTGATTGGTAATTTAGGACCTGACTCCTACCATCGTCACTCATATGAGTAAGCCTTATTCATTCAAGTAGTCCATTATCTTCAACGGGATTCCAAAACCGAAAATTACTTGTGTGAATAAAGATTTAAGGATCAGGCTCCTGGTCTTACTCAGAGTCCTATTTCTTACTAACTGTTTTTCTTCCCCAAAATCTGCACACAATACTGTACATCCTGATTACATTATCTACACATTTGAAAGATCTGAACATAATTTTTTGTACATCTGTGAACATTCCATGTGGTTACATTTATTAACAGTGAAATGTACCCTGTTATCGATTTACAATATAAATGCACTTCTATGAAATTTAATGGTGAAAAAATGTTACTTGAAGGTACTCAGGCTGAATTTCCATTTGTGGTAAAATAAAGCCAAGTGCACGAATGTCAGCAGACTTGTTTATAGGTCTGCTTTGTGAAGCATATATTATTTAGAACGTTGAGTCAGGAGGCTGGCTGTTTGTAGGGATTGTCATGTTACATCTGCCATGTCAGTCAAAGCTCAGGCAGCTGTTGCCTGCCACTGGTGTTCTGGTGTGGCATTGTCCATCTTTCAGCACTTAACAGTCAGCAGCTCTCTCTCAGCTGTGCTGTGCAGAGCACACTGCACAGACCTACATAAATTTTCAGTATTGTCTATACAGCCCCATTAATGTTCTTTGCAGGTAGAGGGAGAATAGTACATGTCCTTTATCATCTTAGTAGAGCTCCTGCTTTTGGATAACAATTACAGTCGGTTTAAGGTAATATGCTTACGTGAACAACAATAATGATGTTGATAAAAATTGCATTTGCTTTGTTACTTTACTTTGTTATCCAACCAGTTAAAATGCTTAAGAAATAGTAAAGCAACACCAAAAGTTGAAATCTGTTCAGTTAAAAAAAATTAATGAGGATTCAGGGGCCAATGCCTGTCACTGAATTCTTGTGCTGGTTTTAGTGGGTTTTTAGCCACATTTTCAAATTTATTTTTTTTGTAATGCTTTTCTCTCCCTTGTTACTGTGTGAAAGAGCCACAATAACAGGGGAAGCTGATTGACACTGACTACAGGCAGGACACTGTGAAATTGACTATACTCAAAGGAAAAAATAACCTGAAAAATAGAGAAAATAACTTTATCTAATAATTTTCAGATGTTATAATCGTAGGTTTTACTTAAATCTAGAAAAAAAACATTTAGGATTATAATTTATAAACCTACCATATCCCTTTGCTTAAGCTACCTCTATGAGGTAGGGGACATTATCCACATTTCAGCTGAGAGAGAGACACTGGCTGAATTGACCATGTCACATAGTAAATCAGTAGAAGAATTGGGAATAGAATTCATCAATCTTGATTCCCTGTTCTGGGGAGTTCTGGCCTCATTAAAGTCAATGGGAGTTTAGCCACTGACTTCAACTAGGCCATTTTACCTTTATTAATATTCCTTTGTTTTCATTTTCTGAAAAAGAAAAGAAGTCGCTCCCAAGATTAATATCAGTTTAAGATTTGCAACATTGTATAGTAATTAGATTGGCATATATTTATCTCTTCAACCCCCCTCTGAAAATGGTGTAGCTATACCATGAGCACAAAAGCATGCAGTAATGGCAATTGAACAGAGGGCACATTCAGTTGCATCATTAGAAGTGCAGTGTCTTTGGTTTCAAGGGAGGAAGTCAGTGATTCACACATTAGCTTATCTTAATGGCAGAAAACTAGACATAACATACAAAGATAGGCCACGTAAGAGGAGGGCTATCCATTATATTGTCAGGTAGACCCCCTCAGGTAGAAGAAATCTAATACTTCATGCTGAACAAAATACTTATCTCAATTGTGCCTTTAAGGCACAGCCCTGCATTGGGAGCAAAGTGGAGGTGTACAGCTGCAGGGGAGTGCCAGAATGCATTGTCCCAGAGATACAGGAAGAAAGACAAGATGCAAGGGATGTGGTTTAATTAGGCCACAACTTTATTAACTTACTTCATCTGGGAACTATACGGCAATAATTCATACAGTGCTGGTCATGATTCCATCCTTAATCTTTTCTACCTATTGTAGGACTGCCATCAGTCCCCCCACTCTCCACAGCTGGTCCCTGGCGCCCGCACCTTGTTAAGGGGCTGAGGAAAGGCGATTGTCTTCTCACTGTACCAGATGTTAGGAGCCCAAACCTGTTCCCCAGCTTCTTTAGGGTATGCCTTTCCCTAACTTCACTTCCAGTTCCTATGGAATAAGTACCAGCACTGAACACCTGCTAAGTTGTGACAACTAAAACCTTGCTTCCTGACTTACCCCAAGGTCCCTGAGCTGCTGTGTGGAAGGCCAAAAAAAACCCCACCCCAACCATCCAGCCCTGGTCAATCTGGCAGTGGGGGAAAAATTCCTTTCCAGTCCCAAAAAAGGTGACTACCACTATGCCAGCAGCAGACCAAAAACCGCAGGGATAGGTGGTGCTCATCTGGGTGTGAGGGGAGACAGAGTTTATATACCTTCTCACAGGTGTTCAGGGCCAGTGGCTTACCTGAGCCATACCGGCCTGCCCACCAGCTCAGGTGATGCCTTCCCATCCAGCTCCAAAGGGGAATGGAACCATTAAAAGAGCCACTACCTTTCTTTTCCCCTCCAGTCCAGACAACCCACACCACCACCAGTTACCTTGTCTTGGGGCTGTGGGGGTGGAATGCATCCGACAGTTCCCTGTTGTGCAGGGGATGTGTGGGTTACTACACCACTTTGTGGAGTGCAGCATATTTCTATTCTTCCCCCATCCTATGTGCAGGTTCTGTTCTACAGGCTGGTGCAGAGCTGTGGGATAGGGCCACGAACCCTGCGGGGGGAGAGTGGAGGGAGCAGACCCCTGTGATTCCTAGAGCACAAGGACTGCAGTTGTGCCTGGCTGCTATGGAGAACATGCAAGAGCAGAGGAAGTCTTCATGTTCCTTCCAATTGCCCTACTGTGCACCTTCATGAAGGACAGGCATAATCAAACCCCATGTGAATACTGAACGAGTAGAGAGTTCTCTTTGGTGAAAAAAGTCTATTTACAGAACACCAAGACTAAGCAATTAAGAGGCATCTGTGGTGAACAGCTTTAAGAAAAGGACTGATAGCTTCATTTAATAAACATAATATTGCATTGTTTTTCATAATAGAAAAAGTATTTAAAGACCGCTCGTTTTGAATTTCTCATCCTTTTATTGATATTGAGGATATTTAGCCATTGTCACTGCTAAAATAAATGTTTGTAAGACACAGCATAAAAATGTATGCTTTGTTTGTGAGCATATTCTTCAGCTAATTTCCTTCAGTATCTAGGCGTATAAACTAACAATGCTCTTGTGCATTGTGTATGTCTCTACTATAGAATTCAAAACCCAAGAACTATGGTCAGGGTGTTTATATCTTTATTGAATATAATATATTTACTTTCAGTTTTAAATAATTAAGCCAACGTATGCAGTTTCTTGATTTGGTGGACTAAGAAATACATCAGTCAAATAGTGACCCTTGTGTGACTTTATTCTGTTAGTATCTGAACACTTAATTATAATTGGCCAACTTTTATGTGTAGCTTATGGACGACAGATTATGTTGTAAAGCTTTTTCATCCTCTTCTTTAAATTACGAAATTCAGAACCAGAGAAGATTCTTTGTCCTTCTGTAAGATTTGCAAATATTATCTTATCTTCACTGTATTTTCATTTTAATTGAATTAATTAGAAGTCACATTAAAAGAATTACAAAATGATGAAATTTTTACTTTTTGATGGAATGTTCATGGTAAGTTGCATTTTTTTCTGTAAATATTTAATTAATTTAGGGATAAAATCATCATGAATATAGGAAATCCTTTTGGAAATAATAGGGTTCATGGATAGCAAGTCCTAAAGTTAAGCCTGAGAAGCGGATTCTATTCTGAACCTTCTATTCAGTCCTTCATATCCTTCAGAAAAAGTTATTTTAGACTCAAACTTTACATGCTTGGCCTCAGTGTGAAGGTGAATGGAGAAGTGCAGAATGTTTGAGTTATGCTAAGGTGAAAGAGATAAGCTTTTTTTACTGTTACTTTTTTAAAATAAGATGTTTTTGTGCATGTAAGAGCTCAAAAATAGTTTGAACTTTAAACTTGGCAAGATTTCAATCCTCACTGAGGACTATATAAATATCTCTTATGATCTTACAGGTTATTGTCTTTTTTGTTTTAATTCTCAAGGTTTTTAACTTTCATTGGAGGAAATCCAAATGATATAGGAAAACCTGATATGCAACAAAAAGTAAATGCTGTAATTCAAAAAGAAGGAATAGAAGGAGCAGCAAAAACACTAAATACAACAGTACATACACTGCAAATAATCATTGATGGTCTGACTCAACCGGAAGGCTTTGATTTCCGAACAGGTAAAAACTTGAATGCCTTGCTTTATAAAGGTAGTTTTGTTGTAGTCCGGAATTTAGAATGTTCTGGGTTTCATTTTTAAACTACATGTTTTCTAAACTGGCAGTAGATTTAGTGGATGTGTAGGTCAGCTGACTCCCTCCCTTTATCCTGTCGAACAGAGAAGAATGTACTACAGCATGCAGTCAGTCAGATAGTATTTGCTGGCTCGGTAATTAAGGAGTGTGAATCCTGTCTTAAATCATGACCTTCTGAGCCATCGGAAGGTGGGCTGCAAGGCTTTTAACAGATAAGACAGTTGTAATATGTTGACTGCACTGATTAAATCTATTGATGGCTATTGTGGGAGAAGCATGAGACGACTAAAAACACTAGTAATAAAGATCTATGGAATAGTAATGTAAGATTCTGATTTATTGGAAGTTTGGGTCACACACTCCTCGAAAAAAAGTTTTATTGGGGTACATGGCTCATGACTCACACTGGTTAGATCTTCATAGCAGTGCAAAACAGTTTAGGGTGCGGGAGAGTGAGGAAGGAGTAGGAAAGGAGAGGGATATATCAGGAGGTGCAGTTGTTCAATGAACCTTACAGTGGATATGCTCTATCCTCTCACAATTGCAAGAGATAAAGGTAGGCAAGAAAAATACAGTCATGTAATAATAAATAGTAGACTGATGCTTAAAGAGAAAAATACATTTCCACTCTCTCAACCTTCATTGTTTTGCTTCATTGCTTCATTATAGTTATTTATAAATGCAGCCCACTAATGATTCTGGAAACCCATTTCCTATCATGTAGTAATTTAATTCTAGACCTCTAATGTCTAATTTTCAGTGAAATGGACTATCTAGCAATAAACATAAAAATACATTGTGTTAGTCAACACCAAAATAAATGACTGTTCTTAATGCAAACATTCAAATTTGAATGCACCAGTGGTAGTATAATGGCGGAAGATTTTTGGAACAATCTGTTGTAGACAATGCCTATGCCTGGAAACTGTGCTAGTAGCAATCGTGCTCAGAAATGGTTTTCTTAATACATACAGGGATTTTGTTTGTTTTGAACTGAACTAACCCATTGTTAAAATGTTTTGAACTGAACTAGCCTATTGTTAAAAATGTATGCCTTAAGAACATAAGAATGGCCATACTGGGTCACACAGGTGGTCCATCAAGCCTAGTATCCTGTCTTCTGACAATAGCGGATGCGTCACAAGGAATGAGCAGAATAGGGCAATTTATCAAGTGATCCATCCCCTGTCCTACGCTCCCAGCTTCTGGCAGTAAGCTGTTTAGGGACACATGGGGAGCGTGTGCTTGTGTTTCTGACCATCTTGGCTAATAGCCATTGATGGACCTATCCTTCATGAACTTACCTAAATTTTTTTAACCCAGGTTAAACCCAGGTTTCACAGCATCCCATGGCAATCAATTTCACAGGTTGACTGTGCGTTGTGTGAAAAAGTACTTTCTATTGATTTCATTGAGTGACCCTTGGTTCTTGTGTTATGTGAAGGGTATATAACACTTCCCTATTCTCTTTATCTACACCATTCATGATTTTACAGACCTCTATCACATCCCCCCTTAGTCGTCTCTTTTCTAAGTTGAACAGTCCCCGTTTTTTTAACTTCTTCTCATACAGAAGCTGTTCCATTTCCTTAATAATTTTTGTTGTCCTTTTCTGTACTTTTTCCAATTCTAACCTATCTTTTTTTGAGATGGAGCGACCAGAACTGCATTCAGTATTCAAGGTGTGGGCGTAACATGGATTTATATAGTGGCATTATGATATTTTCTGTCTTATTATCTATCCCTTTCCTAATGGTTCCTAACCTTCTATTAGCTTTTTTGACTGTCACTGCATATTGAGCAGATGTTTTCAGAGAACTATTCATGATGACACCAAGATCTCTTTCTTGAATGGTAAAAGCTAATTTAGACCTCAACATTTTGTATATATACTTGGGATTATGTTTTCCAATGTGCATTACTTTCAATTTTTAACATTGAACTTAATCTGCTGTTTTGTTGCACAGTCACCCAGTTTTATGAGATCCTTTTGTAACTCTTTGCAGTCAGCTTTGGACTTAATTATTTTGAGTAGTTTTGTATCATTTGCAAACTTTGCCTTCTCACTGTTTACCCCTTGTACCAGATTATTTATCAATATGTTGAACAGCACCAGTCCCAGTACAGATCCTTGGGGAAATCCACTCTTTACCTCTCGCCACTGTGAAAACTGACCATTTATTCCTACCCTTGTTTACTATCTTTTAACCAGTTACTGTTCCATGAGAGGACCTTCCCTTTTATCCCATGACAACTTACTCTGCTTAAAAGCCTTTGGTGAGGGAGCTTGTCAAAGGCTTTCGGATAGTCCAAGCACACTATTTCCACTGGATCACCCTTGTCCACAAGTTTGTTGACCTCAAAAAATTCTGCTATATTAGTGAGGCATGATTTTCCTTTACAAAAACTCTTCCCCAAAATATTGCGTTCATCTATGTGTCTGATAATTCTGTTCTACATTTTCAACTAATTTGCCTGGTACTGAAGTTAGGCTTAGTGATCTGTAATTACCAGGATTGCCTCTGGAGCCTTTTGTAAAAATCAGCCTTACATTAGCTATCTGACAGTCACCTGGTCCTGGAGGCTTGCTACTGTTTAATTTTGCTCCCCATGTAGGTACTTATAGACAGTGATCAAGTCACGCCTTAACCTTCTCTTTGTTAAGCTAAATAAACTGAGCTCCTTGAGTCTTGCACTATGAGACATGTTTTCTAATCCTTCTCATTGCTCTTCCCTGAATTCTCTCCAATTTATCAACATCCTTTTTGAGTTGTGGGTGCCAGAACGGGACACAATATTCCAGAAATGGTCACACCAGTGGCAAATGTAGAGGTAAAATAAGCTATCTGCTCCTTCTCAAGATTCCCCTTATTATGCATTGAAGGATTGCATTTGCCCTTTTGGCCACAGCATCACACTAGGAGTTCATGTTCAGTTGATTATCCATTATGATCCCCAAATCTTTTTCAGAGTCACTGCTTCCCAGGATAGAATTCCCTGTCTTGTAAGTATGGCCAGTATTCCTAGATGTATATATTTACATTTAGCCATATTAAAAAGCTGGATTGCTATTGCCAGTTTACCAAGCAATTCAGATTTCTCTGTGTCAGTGAGCTGTCCTCTTCACTATTCACCATTCTCCCAATTTTTATGTCATCAGCAAACTATCTGTGATGATTTTGTTTTCTTCCAGGTCATTAACAAAAATGTTAAACAGTATGGGGCCAACAACCAATCCCTATGGGACGCCACTAGAAACGTACCCGTTAATTGATTATTCCCTGTTTAAAGTTACATTTTGAGATCTATCTGTTAACCATTTTTAATCCATTTAATATGTGCCATGTTAATTTTTTATCTTTCTAGTTTTTTTAATAAAAATGTCATGCAATACCAAATCAAACGCTTTACAGAAGTTTAAGTATATGACATCAATACTATTATCTTTATCTACCAAACTTGTAATCCCATCAGAAAAGATCACATTAATTTGACTGAATCTGTTTTCCATAAACCATTGTTGATTCATTAACTTCATCACCCTCCTTTAATACCTGATTAATCAAGTCCCATATCTGTCTCTCCATTATCTTGCCTGGGATCAATGTCAGACTGAGAGGCCTATAGTTACCCAGATCATCCCGTTTACCCTTTTTAAATATTAGCACAGCATTAGCTTTCTTAAAGTCTTCTGGAACTTCCCTATTGTTCAAAGTCTTTTTGAAAATCAATATTTACAGTCCAGGTTGCTCCTCAGCCAGCTCTTTTAAAATTCTTGGATGCAAGGTATCTGGACCGGCTGATTTAAAAATGTCTCACTTCAGTATCTACTGTTTAACATCCTCCTGAGAGGCTACTGGAATGGAAAGAGTGTTAAATGATATAACTACATCATTTATTTCTTTTCTGCATTATTATTAATACTCCTACCATTTCCATTTAATAATGGATCAGCAACATTGTTAGGATTCCTTTTGTTCCTGATATACATTAAAAACTCCTTCTTCTTTTCCTTACCTCTGCTGGCCATAGATTTCTCCTTGTCTCTCTGCTTCCTTAATCAATTTTCAACAATTCCTAGCTTCTGATTTATATTCATTACTATTAACTTCCCATTTCCTCAGTTTGTTATATCTTGTTCCTTGTAGTTTAGTTTTCTAAAGTGCTCCCCTCAGTTTGAATTGAAATACTCTGTTGTTGGCTGCTTAATGCTTCTCAATGAGTTTAACGGACTGTGAAACAGGAAAAACTATTTGGGGATGGGAACTAGAAAGATGATTTAAAAAATATCTATTTTTAAATGTTCTAGTAACCAAGGTACTCCCCGGGGAGTAAATATCAGAGTTTTGCACAAAGGAGCTAACTTAGAGCAGCAGTTAAATGGCTGTTCAGGTAACAGTGGACAATCTGCAGACCTGGGTCATGCCAGGCTGGAACAAAAAGCAGCATTTTAAACATTAAATGGTTCCCATGGCTTCTCCCAGTCTCATCCCTGCCAGTGACCTGAGCAGCTATTTAGTTTCTTTTTGCATTGAAATACCTCTGCGCAGTGTAATATTACAAAAGGATTAACTGATTTGGAGTCAAGTAATTAGGTGCATTCCTTCAGTGGAAACTTCAATGTCATTCAGGGTCTACTGATGCCACCACCAATCTGGGTAATACCTTAGGGCCTGATCCAAATGCACAGCAGTCGCACAGACTCCCATTCAGTGAGCTTTGGCTTTAGGCCTTGAACTTGTGTTTTATTTTTTAAAAGACAAAGGGGAAAACAAGTTAAAATCCCAGTCTAACTTTTGTGAAATTTAGAATCTCTCTGGTAAATTGAGTATATTACTTCTGCTAAACTAACAAGCTTAGTGCATCAGGAAGAGGAAAGACAGCTGTAGGGGAGGGCAGAAGGGCAGGTATCAAGGCTGGCACAAAAGGAAAGAGGTTTTGGTGAGGGATCAACAATTGAGAAGTAAGTAATAGGAGAAAAAAAAAGTCCTATCCATTCCCACATACTCTACTATATAGGCTTGAATACCAACATTGTGCATTTAAAAGTATATGTGTTTGCTTCTCCACTCTCATCAGTGCAAATGAGGAGTGACTCCCTTGAAGTTAGTGGAATTACACTGATGTCAAACTGGTATAAATGAGTAGAGAGCATATAGGGCCATCTCTGAGGCATGTGGGTATGAATAAGCTATTTGAGTGACTTCCCTTTTGCTTAGTGGTATCACCAGACTACCTCAACTGAGTACTCACTTTACTATGTACAATTATGTACACTAAAATATAACCGTGTGTATGATTATAAATCTGTGCTAAGAATCACCTGTAAGAGAAAACCCTTCTCCCAGGCAAATGCTTACAGGGCTTTCAGTACACTATGTAGCCATTAGTTAAAAACCCTATCAGGCAATCAATTTTTGTTGGTCTCTTGCGGTAGCCTCTTGCCATAGGTTTCACTATACCTGGTTCTCCATATAGTATAAACTGTTTTAAGTGACCAGCCAAGGGGTTAGCAAAATAGAAGAAAATCCATTGCCTGGTAGAGGTGATGCTTATATGAAAGCCAAATGAAAATGTATTGGAAATCCTGGAGCTACTTTCAGTTACCTTCGAGACTAATTTCAGAGTAACAGCCGTGTTAGTCTGTATTCGCAAAAAGAAAAGGAGTACTTGTGGCACGTTAGAGACTAACCAATTTATTTGAGCATAAGCTTTCGTGAGCTACAGCTCACTTCATCGGATGCTCACGAAAACTTATGCTCTAATAAATTTGTTAGTCTCTAAGATGCCACAAGTCCGCCTTTTCTTTTTATGGATACAGACTAACACAGCTGCTACTCTGAAAACTTTCAGTTAGTTTCCGAAAGTAGGAGGCTGCCTATTAGAGGTGATCCACAGCACAAGTTTAATTGTACTGTTGTCTTTCCAGTATCTTATTTCAGAAACTTGATTTTCATCTCTTGTTTTTTATGACAGATTTTGAGAAACCTGATTTCAAGAGAAGCATAGTTTGTCTTGAAGACTTGAGCATTGGCACTGTTCTGACTGGAAAAGTAGAGAATGCTACTCTCTTTGGAGTTTTTGTTGATATTGGTGTTGGTAAGTCAGGATTGATTCCAATTCGGAACATAACAGAAACAAAACTTTCTAAAGCCAAGAAGAGAAGAAGTCTTGGGTTGGGCCCTGGAGAAAGAGTGGAAGTTAAAGTACTCAATATTGATATCCCTCGATCAAGGATAACGTTGGACCTTCTTCGTGTTTTATGAGTTTTTCACTGCTGATAAGACTTTTATTTCTTTTTAAAAGGTTAAATGTTGTCACCAAGATTCTAAAGGTTGCAGTTCAAGCATTTACTGAGTATACTGGAAATGAAGGATTAATTCAACTTTTGAAATCTTCAGTTTCACTTTTTAATTCCAGAAGCTTTTCCAGAACTCTGTAAGCTCCCTCCCCTTAACAGTCACTTTTACACCGGCCCTGAAGTGGCTTTCACTCTCTTCTTAGGACAAACACCTTCTTTTTGCAGAATAAGTGATTTCTCAATGCGCTGCCAGACAGATCTCTACCTGTTTTCTCCTGTGCAAGATTTGCTCTCTCAATCCACCTTTGGTCTGTGCTGCTCCAGCAGACTCAGCCATGTTCTTTCATACATAAAAACACCACTTGATTGGTCTGTTTCCATGCTGTTTTCTTAAGGAGACTTAAAAGTGGACCTTTGTGGTAGCTAAAATAGAAGCTTAAAAATGCCCTCTGCTTAGACTAAAATCTGGATATAATGGTAATAGTATTATTGGATCTGAAATTTGCTGTTTTTATTTGAGCTACCGTGTAAAGTTGTTGGTTTTTTTTTATTGCTCGGGCAATTATTATATTAATTAACACAGTGAGGTACCTCTAATTTGCTCAAAAAGTTGCAAAAGCATTTTGGTTTACTTTTTTATGTACCTGTACATAATAAAAATCTTTCTGACCTATTTTTTTCAGTATACTGATTACATAAACTATCTGCACAATCCCAGGGCAATCCCTGTCCCTTCCCAACAGCCACTGTTTGTGCACTGAGACAACATTCCGCTCTAGGAAGAATAATTGTGAGGATGCGCTTGTCAGAGCATCATGTCACTTAACTGTAATTGTTTTTTCACTAGCTGAAGCTTCGGATGATAATGTCAGCAGAAGCTATGGGAATAGAGCAGGGGTCTCAAACATGCGGCCCGCGGGGTTATTTTCTGCTGCCCGCTAGCTCCCTGCAGTGCCCCTGTCCCCCCAGTATTTACCTAGAGCAGCTCCGGGACGGTGCGCACCGGGGGCAGGGCAGGCTCCCTCCCTGCCTGCCCTGCCCCTGCGCCGCTCTAGGAAGCGGCCGGGACCTGGGGGAGGGGGAGCACAGGGGTTCGTGTGTTGCTCTGGCCGCTCCTCCAGGTACCTCCCCCGAAGCTCCCATTGGCCACGGTTCCCCGTTCCCAGCCTGCCCCTGGTGTGTACTGGACTGGACCCACTCCGAACCTCTCCTGCACCCAAACTCCCTGCCCTGAGCCCCCTCCTGCACCCTACACCCCTCCTGCACCCTGACCCACCCTGCATTCTGACCCCCTGCCCTGAGCCCCCTGATGCATCCTGCACCCCTCCTGCACCTCAACCTCCTGCCCTGAGCCCCTGACACACCCTGCACCTCTCCTGCACCCCCTGGGAAGAGGTGGGGCAGGTGCGGGGCCTCACGGAAGGGTGGAGTTGGGACGGGGCCAGGACAGCGGTGGGGGGTCAGTGCTGCCCTTAGGCCAATGTACTAGTCCTCATGTGGCCCACGTGATCATTTGAATTTGAGACCCCTGGAATAGCGAGTGCTCAATACTTCATCGAGGTGTTCAGAACCTGGTAGGATCAGGTCAGTCATAGATTCCAAGGCCAGAAGGGACCATTGTGATTTCCTGTATAACACAGGCCATAGAACTTCCCCAAAATAATTCCTAGCGCAGATCTCTCCGAAAAACATCCAATCTTGATTTAAAAATTGCCAGTGATGGAGAGTCCACCACAGCCCTTGGTACATTGTTCCTTGAAATGTCTGCTCAGAAAAAATACATAATGAAAACTAAATGACAAAGATAAAGTCTCTGGTTGTCTGATATCAACTGATCTTAATGAGGTTAGAGATTGGGAACCATGATGTAGGAGGGTAATCAATGAGCCATTCATTTAATCTATACTCTCTTCCCTGTCCCATTTTAATTTTCTGGCTGAAGTGAGTCATAATGAGTTGGATTTAACTAGTACAGAGCACATTGCAAACAGTTGTTTTTTTTTTAATGGAAATGGACTCCCAAATGAACTGGGATGACTGCCAAGACAATCTGTTCCACAGGAAGAGAGGTATAAATTACCTCCGAACTCTTCACATATAGGATAGTTCTTCAGATAAAGGTTGAGGTCATGATTAGCTGCATGGTGTGAAAAAACTAACTTTGAAGCTATCAGCACTGTAGATTAATAGAGGACCTGGTTTTACTGGTCACTCATTCTTTCACAATGAAGGGAAACTTGCACCTGAAAACATAAAATTAGTTTAAAAAACCCCCACAACACACATCCATTGAAAAAGAGGACAGATGAGTTATTTGTAATTTATGCAAGGCAATAAATTATTGCTCTAAATTAGGGCTGTCAATTAATCACAGTTAACTCAAAAAAATTAACCGCAATGAAAAAAATTAATCATGATAAATCGCACTTATAACAATAGAATACCAATTGAAATTTATTAAATATTTTTGGATGTTTTTCTACATTTTCAATATTGATTCCAATTACAACACAATACAAAGTGCACAATGCTCACTTTATATTATTTTTATTACAAATATATGTACTGTAAAAATGATAAAAGAAATAGTATTTTTCAATTCACCTCATAGGAGTACTGAAGTACAATCTCTTTATTGTGAAAGTGTAACTTACAAAGGCAGATATTTTTTTTTTGGTTACATAACTACACTCAACAACAAAACAGTGTAAAACTTTAGAGCCTACAAGTCCACTCAGTCCTACTTCTTATTCTGCCAATTGCTAAGACAAACAAGTTTGTTTATATTGCAAGGAGATACTGCTGCCTGCTTCTTATTTACAATGTCACCAGAAAGTGAGAACATGCGTTCACATGGCACTTTTGTAGCCAGCATTGCAAGATATTTATATGCCAGATGTGCTAAAGATTCATATGTCCCTTCATGCTTCGGCCACCATTCCAGAGGACATGCTTCCATGCTGATGATGCTCATTAAAAAAATAATGTGTCAATAAAATTTGTGACTGTACTCCTTGGGGGGAGAATTGTATGTCTCCTGCTCTGTTTTACCCACATTCTGCCATATATTTCATGTTATAGCAGTCTCAGATGATGACCCAGCACGCTTGTTTTAAGAACACTTTCACAGCAGATTTGACTAAACGCGAAGAAGGTAGCAATGTTAGATTTCTAAAAAAAGCAACAGCATTCGACCCAAGGCTTAAGAATCAGAAATGCCTTCCAAAATCTAAGAGGGACGTGGTGTGGAGCATGTTTTTAGAAGTCTTAAAAGAGCAACACTGTGATGCTATAACTACAGAACCCAAACCACCAAAAAAGAAAATCAACCTTCTGCTGGTGGCATCTGACTCAGATGATGAAAATGAACATGCATCAGTCCACACTGCTTTGGATCGTTATCAGGCAGAACCTATCATCAGCATGGAAGCATGTTCTCTGGAATGGTGGCTGAAGCATGAAGGGACACATGACTCTTTAGCACATCTGGCATGTAAATGTCGTGCAACACCAGCTACAACAGTGACATGTGAATGCCTGTTCTCACTTTCAGCTGACATTGTAAACAAGAAGCAGGCAGCATTATCTCCTGCAAATTGTAACCAAACTTGTTTGTCTGAGTGATTGGCTGACCAAGAAGTAGGACTGAGTGGACTTGTAGGCTCTAAAGTTTTCCATTGCTTTATTTTTAATGCAGTGGGGTTTTTTTTTGTTTTTTTTTTTACATAATTCTATATTTATAAGTTCAACTTTCATGGTAAAGAGATTGCACTGCAGTACTTGTATGAGGTGAATTGAAAAATACAATTTTTTTTGTTTTTTACAGTGTAAATATTTGTAATAAAATAAATATAAAGTGAGCACTGTACACTTTGTATTCTGTATTGTAATTGAAATTAATATATTTGAAAATGTAGTAAACATCCAAAAATATTTCAAATAAATGGTATTCTATTGTTGTTTAACAGCGCAATTAATCATGATTATTTTTTTAAATCTCTTGACAGCCTTAATCTAAATGCTTCAAAACTGTGTACAGAAAGTTTCTAAAGTACTAATAATTATTGGCATCAAATTCAGTAAAATCTAACATTCTGAAATGACTCCTGAAGAAAGACAAAGAGCTCTGTGACTCACATTTAGAAAGAATGCTATTTAAGGAATTGAGCAAAAAAATTAACCCTGGAGATGTATGAATGTATACCACCCTTATCAGGAGAAGGAGAGTAAAAAACACCTAGATAGTTCAGTGAAAGTTTGTTACTTAAATGTTAGTTCTCCCAAACTGTTGTGTGGATCTCTGAATACAGTCTAATACTGTCAGACAACTAGGGCTCCTCCCTTAGAAAAGTCTTGCTCAATTTCCATACTTTATAAGATAAAATTTTGTAAAGCAAGATGTTTGTAATAAAATGCAAAGATTCCATTTTTGTAGGTCATCTTGCCATTACAAAGGCTAGAGAAAATGAATTAATGAAAGTTAGTTCATGTTCCAGTGGATTCATTTGAAGATGAAAAGAAGCATTGGATATATGCATATGTAGATATGATTTTTAAATATATTTCTAATCAATCTTGCAAAATATTCGTGACAATTTACCAGCCCAGACACTCTATATTTACCCACTCTTGCCATGACTAGAAAATAAACACATTTAACTTGCCCAAGAAACATTACTTGCTACATGCATGTGAGTGAATAGAACAGTGCAAGGTTGGGCTAACCTAACCCTTCTATCTTTCTAACTGGATATTTTCCACTGTAGAGTGCCATGCCACTGTGGAGCAGTATTAAAAGGTGACTGGATAAATATTTTTGGAATCTATTCTTCAAGGGAAAAAAGCGAGAGAAACCTTAATGTGGTGTTGCATGAAAAAAAGAGTTTATCAGCATGCGATGGCCACACTGCTCAGAAGTGATTAGTTATGCAGGTTATCTCAAGCTGGCATGCAGGGCAATGGGATAACAGAGTTAAGGTTGTAATATTTTTATCTATGGAAAAACTGTTATGATTCGGGGCATAATCTTGCTCACCCTGGGTCTCATGGTGGTGTCACAAGGGTGTTGGAGTCCATGTCTTGTGGTGGAAAGAAGGATGAAAACTTTCTCTGATAGGTTAAATTAACTGTGGGAAAGAGAGACTGAGACTTCTTGGAGGAGTAGAATTCCAGGGCAAGTCCTAAGAAAATGAGTTAGTGAGCTGAAAAGCAGGTAAGTTGGTCAGAAGTGTGTGATAAACTTTAATCATGTGATAAACTTGTCACATAGATATCATCTCCACTGATTTTTTTGTGGGTGTGTATACATATATGTGCACAACACCACAAAAATGCATGTTAACTTTGGGTTGAGGTTGCTAGACTACATATACCATCAGTGCAAACCAAGGAAATACACAAAGTCATTGATCGTACGTGTAAACTCCTTTAATCAGTTCTCCTGCTCAGACCCAAATACGTCCCTTTCACAGCTCACATATGTTGACACTCCTCCTCAGCAAATAACATGGACAGTTCTACGAGGCTAATCTGTCTCTGACCCCTTTGAGTTAGGCATTCATTTGTCCAGTTCTCACAAATACCCACCTTTCCGTCTGATATTGAATTGGTGCCTTTTCTTCACTACTGATTTGCCTTCACAAACAATGTCTACAAAGCCAAGTTGCCTGTAAAGATTTTCTGGATTTCTGTTTTAATACAGAATGTATTATTGCAAGTTGTAAGGGCCTGACATTTCTTTCCTCCACCAAAGTATTTTTAAGTTCAAACTACAAATGTCAATAGTTATCACCAAGTGCGAAACGATATGTGATGCACAAGTCTTTGTGCTAGTGGTGGAAGAGGATATCAAGAGATGGCACTTGTGTTGTATAGTCTTTCCATGTATGTCTGTCTTGGATCCATCTCCCTTTGAAGTGGGCTTGTAAGTGGGCAAAACTCCCATCTTAACGGTTGATCACAAATGTGAATGGGCAACAGTCATGTAATGAACATCAAACATCTTTGTTAATGGCAAGATTCCTAACCACAAATGTCCAAACAGCTGTTGGCACAGAGATTATGAACTATTTAAGAGAATGTGGCATCATTTAATCTCCCAGCTCTGTGCTGTATTAACTTCCAAAACTAAAAAAATAACTTCTGTGGCCATACAGGGGGTATTTTGGAGGTTCTGAAATCATTGTTGGATGGGGAAGGAGAGTGCGTCCTTCTAAAAGTCTTACTACATTTTGTCTGTCCAAGTCAGAGTCCTGGTCAAAATGCTGCAAAAGTCAACAGTTTGAAACCCTGTTTTTCAGACTTCTTCAGGCCTTTGACCTGTTCATATAATACTTCTGCTTCTGAATAAGCCTTGTTAATGTGAAAGTGCTTTACGGGACACTCGCTAGTGATTCTGTCTATCATTGTTGATAGGGTAAATGCAAAAAAAACCCAAGCCCCCAAAAAACTAGTTCAAAGCAGAAGAGAATATTCGTTTGGCCTGAAATTTACACTTTCAAACACTGACAAATATTACTATTTGCTTCTATCTGTATATGGAGGTCTATTTTAAGTCAGAATTTTATATAGAACCAATCCCTGTAGTAGCTAATCACTTTTCTTCTTCGAGTGCTTGCTCATGTCAATTCCATTTTAGGTGTGCCCATGAGCACAGTTGTCAGAGATTTCTGCCTTAGAGGTATCTGTAGGGCTGTTTGTGGTGCCCCCTGGAGTGCCCGCCGGCCCTGCGCCCTCTCAGTTCCTTCTTACCGCCCGTGACAGTTGGTTGGAGCACCTTGCCTTGCAAGAGCAGCAGCAGTTATCCATTGACTGGTTTATTGGTTGTTGTACATAGTTTCATAGATAGTTAGTTGATAGTGTTAGTCAAGAGGGGACTTTGCCCCACTCCCTGGTTCAAGCTGTGTGCGTCATGCAGCAAGCCGATGCCAATCAGTGATCCGCACGACAGCTGTCTTAAGTGTCTGGTTGAAGGCCATAGGAAAGACAGGTGCTGCATCTGTAAGAACTTTCACTAACGGACCCAGAAAGAGCAGGCTACCCAATTGAGGGCGTTATTAATGGAGGTGGCTCTTCGTCTGGTGTCAGAACCCTCCACCACGTCACCCATGCCCTGCACTTCGGCCTTGCACCATTCTGTTTCACCTGCGCTGAAGAAGAGGCTGAAGAAAAGAAGACCCCCCCCCTCAGCACTGAAAGAGAGAGGGGCCTCGGGCATAGGACCTGTGTCAGGCCATGCGCCCACTATGGAGCTTCATAAGGGTACTGCAGAGGTTGGGCCCACCAGCTCCACCAAGGACCCTCCCCCAACTCTGGGCAGCGGCAGGGGTTCCCAGCCAGTTATGAGGCCTTTGGTACTCAAAGAGGTCCCACCGGCTAAGGGACAAGGCCGACCGGCCCTGCAGGTGCCATGCCAGGTGACCAATATGGCTCCGCTTGTAGCACTGAAAGGGAAAGCCACCAGGTGCTGCAGCATAGACTGATGGGACCCCCTGGGGACCCAGCACTGCAGCCAAGGTTGCTAGCCAGAAGGCCTAGATCTCTCACAAGATCCCCTCCTACTAGGCAAGGGACTCTGGACTCGTAGCGCCGCTCTCTGTACCACCAATACCGACAGCATTCTGGCCATAGGTCGCCTAGATGCCAAACACCCTCTCCCAGAAGGTCTCCTTGTCATTGGTCTCTATCCCAGAGGGCTTGTTCGGGATCTCGGTGTCTTTCGTGCTCGCCCCAGTACCGTTCCTCCAACAGGCAGTGCTACTCCCCGTCCACCCGTTGATTGCCTACTAGGGTTGGTAGGCAGACCCAGGCCACAATAGTCCCGCTGTGGTCACCAGAGGGCCAGTGGTCAGGGTCAGACTGTGATTTTAGCCCATCGCCTAGACAGGGCAACTCCCCTCCGATGCGGGAAAGTAAAGTGGCTCCAGCCAAGGTGCCGATGCAGCAGGGGCCTCGACACCCACCTCCCCCCCACCCTCTATTGGCCATACTGGAACCCGGGGGGGGCGGGGTGCTGGTAATGCTGGTTCAGTACTCCCAGCCCTCCCTGGCTGCATAGGACAAACCAACCAAGGTACAGCCATTGCCACAATCGGAACAAGGTACCAAGGAGGAAGCAGAGCCCATGCACCATACCTCAGCACCCAGAGAACCCTCCCCTGACAAGGGAGGAGATGACGCCATCCCTCAGGTGACACAGTCATCCTCTTCATCCCCGGATGAGGCAGTGGCTGAACCCTCCCACACCAGCAGTCCCCTGGTCGATTTTAAGGAGCACCAGGCCCTCCTAAAACGAGTGGCTGAAAATCTTGATCTGCAGATTTAGGTCACTGAGGAGGCAGATGACCTCTTCAATGTCATCTCGACCACCGCACTGACAAAAATTGCATTGCCCGTCCACCCAGGGGGTGCTCAAAATAGCCAAATCGGTGTGGCAAACCCCCTCATCTATTCTGCCAATCTCAAGGAAAGCAGAAAAGAAATACTATGTCCCTGCAAAGGTCTTTGAGTATCTGTATACTCATCCCCCCGTGGCATCATTGGTCGTGTCTGTGGTGAACAAAAGGGACATGCAGGGCCACCCCAGCGGAATGCCAAAAAATAAGGAGGCCAAAAGACTCTACTTATTCAGCAGGAAAGTTTATTCGACGGCCAGCTTCAAGTTATATGGAACGTTATAACATTAATATGTGGGACTCACTTAATAAGTTCACCGAGGCCCTCCCACAGGATCGTGCCAGGAGTTCGCCACATTGGTGAGCGAAGGCACGGTGGTGGCCCAGGGAGTGTTTCAGATGTCCTGGGATGGGACAGACTCGGCTGCCAGGGTGATCCTGTTGGCAGTGGCCATGAGACGTAGCTCCTGATTGCAGACTTCTGGGCTGTCCCAGGAGATGCAGCCCACAATCCAGGACTTGCCATTGAGGGTTCAGGACTCTTTTATGAGCTAATTGACTCTAGCTTCCATGGGCTCAAGTCAGGGAGGCCAGAAGCAGTCATTTTGAGGGTGTGCTCGAGGATGGTGCCCAAGCCAATGTACTGGATCCAAACCTTCCTTTCCTCAACCACCTCCACCCCTTTTGGTTGGCCTGGTCCCATGTCACCTCAGACCACTGGGTGCTAGATACGGTTTCTTTGGGTTACACCCTGCAGTTTATAGCCAACCATCCCTCCCACCCACCTTCCTCGTCCCTCTTCAGGGATCCTTCTCAGAGAAACTCCTTGTTCAGGAGGTTGAAAACCTTCTGCACCTGGGGGCAGTAGAAAAGATTCCTCGGAACATGGAAGAAAGAGGATTCTACTTCCGCTACTTCCTAATTCCGAAGGCAAAAAGGGGTCTCAGACCCATCCTAGACCTGCGTCGCCTCAACAAGTCTCTCAAGGAGTTAAAGTTTTTTGCATGGTCTCCCTGACCTCCATCATCCCCTCCCTGGATCCGGGAGACTGGTATGCCACCCTTGATTTAAAAGATGCATACTTCCATATTTCCGTCTTCCTCTGCTTCATATTGGGCCAGTGCCATTTCCAGTTCATGGTGATGCCTTTGGTCTCTCGTCAGCCCTGAGAGTATTCACAAAGTGTATAGCCCCAGTGGCCGCTTACCTGAGATGTCGGGGGGGTCCAAATATACCCATACCTCGATGACTGGTTGATAAGGGGCCAGTCTCCACATCAGGTGCGGAGACATCTCTACCTGGTTTGTTCCACTTGTTGCGACCTGGGGTTCATAATAAATGAGAAAAAGTCAACCATAACCCCAGTACAACTAATAGAATTAATCGGCGCGGTCCTCAATTCCACTCGGGCCTGGGCCCTCCTCCCTGAGACTCATTCCCAGCCATGGCAGACCTCATCACAGACTGGTGGGCCCACCCGCTCACCACCATCCACACATACCTGAGACTGTTGGGTCACATGGCAGCATGTACTGATATGGTTAGGCATGCATGACTCCGCCTCAGACCTCTTCAGGCATGGCTGGTGTCAGTCTGTGTCCCCAACTGGCACAGCATGGACCGGGTGGTCAGGATTCCGGACAGCGAACTGTCCCTCGTCTGGTGTCAAGATCCCACATCAGTGTTGGAAGGAGTTCCCTTTGTGATGTCTCAGACCTGGGCTAGGAAGCCCACCTGGGCACTCTTGGCACTTAAGGTTGTTGGTCCAGTTGCAATCATTCCCTGCATATCAATGTCATGGAACTCAGAGTGGTTCGGCTTGCCTGCCAAGCCTTTCAACCTCATATACAATACAGGTTATGGGTCCTGATGGACAACACAGCTACAGTCTTCTATATCAACAGGCAGGCCGGAGCCAGGTCATCTGGCCTTTATTTGTAAACTAACCTGGTGTCTGAAGTAGATCACCACCTGACCAAAGAGTACATCAATCCAGGGAAAACCATGTGGGGGGAAGGTATGCATTTTTATGGCTATTCAACACTGTATTATCATGCTCAATAGCAATCACATGTCCCACACACACACACCCCTTATCTTCATTGACAAAACCATCTGCATCCTAGGGACCTGCTTGGAATTCCCATTGCTACTGGATATCCAAATAGTTACAGCTGCTAAAGTCACTTTCCACCTTTGAGCACTGATCACACAGGTGGTTGAGAGCATGCTTTGTCAAGGAGTGCCCCAACCCATTGAATACTGGATTAAGTTCAAGGTCCTGAAAATTATCTTCAGAGCATTCAGTGAGTTGTATGTAGTCTTATCATTGGGGCCAGCTCTTTAATAATAGCCAGAGCCCTCTACCCATTCATGTAAAGGAAAGGGGAAAAGGGAAACAATCTACGTTTAGATTTCCGCAGTGGAGTTTAGTATTTGTCAGGTGCTAATACACACATTGATGAGGACAACATAGATAGAAACAAGCCGTGCTGATGCTTATTCTATTAGCGCAACAAATAAAATCACTGAACCCATGTTTGCAAACAAAACCATCAAAGTTGACTAATTTAGTGTTTACTCTTCCTTTGTTCTCTGATTCAGCTTGAGTGGTTTTTCTTTATTTTATCCAGATTCTATTTTCCTATATCGTCCTAAAAAAATAGCTTTCTCTTTGTATTCTGGTGAGGAAGAGACTTTCAGCCTCTGTAGAGACCTGCCTAACAAGAATAAGTATTTTACCCCTAGCTTTTCTTCCTGGCTTAATGTCTGGAAATAGGATTGTACAATTATCTTCAAAATCAATTTCCTTCTTAAGTTTTGTGACTTTCAGGTTTCTGACATCAGTGTAATATGATTTTCCACCGTCTTTGTGATCCAAAAAAGAATTCTATCCCTGTTTTTTTCCCCCCAATAAAAATCAGGTACTCTTTCATAGTGAGGTCCAAGCTGTGAGATAAAATCCCACCACCTCTGATGTTCACTCTTATACAGTTTCCAGCCTTTAAACTTTCCTTGCTGTTACTGATTTCACTTAAAAGCTGCACTCTACAGTCCTTGAGTGGGAGGGTTAAATAAAAGACTTCAGGGCTCACTAAATCTCTTACCTCTTAGCCAGGAGTTGTAGATTCCACATAAGACTCCAACTCATTGTTTGATCTTAGCTGCCAATCTACCTTCAGCGTCCCTCTTCAGTCAAAGATTGCTGAAATTTGCATTCTTCTTCCTTCAGTATGAAGAGCCACAAGAAGAACTTCTAAACATTTCCCATGCTTCAGAAGTTAGAAGAGAGAAATACTTTGGCCAAGCAAGATGGCACTTGTAGTCCTGGCTGTGATGATACAAATCAAGAATTTAAAAGAAGCCATTTGTTTTGGTTTTATTCTTTCCCCGAGGCAGATTTAGACAGCTTATATCAATTTTCCAGAAGCTTGTCATCCTCAGGGATGATTTAGTATGCAGTTAAACATAATAAAATCAACAGGAAAACAAATAAAATAGAATTTTCATGAGGAGCACACAGTTGGAGCAGCCAGTCCATATGGCACAGGGACATGACAATTTCTTTCAGGCTTTGTATTTTACGTGGGGCACATGTACTAAAAAATATTATCCAATGAATGCAAATTTGCATGGTGATGTACGGTAAGGTGGGTACAGTAAGGAAAACATTGATACAATGTCTAAAGGGCTTAGGCTGATGAGCATTTGGAAGATAGTAGGTGGTGGAGATGCTCACTCCTATCGGGATTGTTTAGTCTGTTTGAGTGTAGTGCTTTATTTGTGTGTGTGGCTATTTCTCTTGAGTTATTAATTCAGCAAGCCACCCTCCCACACACAAAAATGGTCAAAGTTTTATTTTCTCCTTATGCTACAGATTGCTTTATTGTTCTAGTTGACTGTACATTATTAAATGAAAACTGTTTTAATATGTGATCAGTTAAGCTGGAATTCCTGTCCTGCATTCCATCTGCTATGGGGCACCCTCTTATCTCATCATCAGTCATG
Organism: Lepidochelys olivacea; assembly: GCF_965140295.1. Lineage (NCBI taxonomy): Eukaryota > Metazoa > Chordata > Testudines > Cheloniidae > Lepidochelys > Lepidochelys olivacea. Next base: position 175,394,030 of record NC_140413.1, on the reverse strand, counting down.
TTTCTAGTAAAGACTCTGCCTTTATTTGTGGTTGAGCAGTGGATTTTTTTGGTATGAGACTCACAATGAGGTATATGGAGTAAAGTCATTATTTTATGTTGTTTAAAATCAGCAGAGTAAGTGTGTTTGTGGGTCTTTTTAGAAACTGAATGTGAGTGACATCTTAGGAAAGTATTTTTACCCCCATATTAAATAGTCTGGCAGAAAAAGGAAACCACCATACACTTCAGACCATATATCACACTGTCACTCTGCCCTTGTGTGTGTGTGGAGGGGTAGGTGGTGCTGGAAAGCTGGTCAGACCCTGGAGACAGTGTTACAGTGTTGGTGTATGCTGACTGTGCTAGTAGTGAAGTCCATGGCCCTGATTCTCCATCACGCTTTCACCTTGTGTTGTCGTTTACATCAGTGCAAAGTGGGTATGAGATGGTCACATTTCTCCTTTGCATTGCAGTCGTGTAAATATCCTGCACCTTGTGTGGTCAGTGGAGGAATAGGCCCCTTGTCCTTAGATGGAGGAGCACAGGGAAATACTGATAGAGGGCTTAACTTCTCATTTCCTTGCTTTTGTAATAGGTATAGTGTGAGTAACTAGACTGAACTGATACACAGTGTAATGTTTTTGTGTATGAACTTGCAACTGCCATTTGTAACACAGATGCACCATTTATAGACATAATATTAGATCATGGGCTGCTCCTGGATGCGCAGATTGTAACCGTGGCCAAGAACACTTTTACCCACCTGCGCCTGGTGCGAAAAGTAGGATCTTCTCTCTGAAGCAGGCCTTACCACGGTTATCCAGGTCCCTGTCACCTGGAGACACCGCAGGGTCCTCTGCCAGGGGATATGTACTGAGTTAAGCTGCAGCTAGCGCAGAATGTGGTTACCTGCTTACTATGTGAAGTTTCACACCAGGAGCACATCACACAAGTGAAACCTGGGAAATGGCCTCTCCCTCTGCCATGCTGTGCCATTGAGATCAGCAGAGGCAGTCAAGCTGAAGCCCCCTCAGTACAAACAGGAGCAAATTGCCAGAAGGATGTTCTGAGTGGCCCTTCATGTTGGAGTTGGTTCTACCTTCAGCTGGTCCAAGGTAACCCAAATGTGTTCACCGTCAGGGCATGCTGCAAGGCCTCTATGTATTCCCTGGCCATTGGGCAAGGGGCCGGCTGGCGGAAGTTGTTAACTAGGTCTCCTGTGATGGTGTATTGTTTATATTGTTGGATGCAGATGAGATGGGAGGCCACCCAGGGTGACCCTGCTGTGGAAGTTAATTATGGAAGGGTGCCCAGAGCACGGCATGGGCACCTTTTTATGTGTTGTAAGCCTAAATAAATAAATTAAAAGTATTAAAATGGAAAAAATTGTGGCTGACAGCTGGAAATTCTCCTGGAGATGTGCGTGCTACAGCAGCTGTTATCAGAAGTGGAATGGGTTGCTGGAGCCAGAGCGTCCCTCCCTATTCCTTCCTCTTTTCCATGACTGTTGCAATGCTGGCACAGAACAATGGCTCCTCTCTTCAGCCATTGTAGTTGGATGCTGCTCAGAGGAGCCTGAGCTCTCCCTGCGTGTAGACCTGTGCAGGGCCAGCCGCAATCTAGCCCTTCCTGCAGGCCAGAACAAAAGTACCATACCCACCTCTGTTTGGTCGGAGCACCTCTTTCCCTTGCCTAGCAAGTGGTTAGCGGTTTCTCCTTTGATGCGTGCATTAGTGCTTTGTAAATAGTTTTGTTGACAGTAGTTATTTAGTGAAGTAGTTAGTAAGTTAAGGTCCTGGTGAGAACTTTGCCCCAGGCAGGGCATGCCCCAGTCTCCAGGTTTTAAGTCCAGTGTTGACTGTAACAGGCCTATGCCTGTGAGTGGCCCCCATAGCAGCTGGCTGAAGTGCTTGGGAGAATCACATGTAAAAGAGAAGTGTCGCATCTGTAAGAACTTTCATCCGAGAACACAAAAGGAACGTGACATCAGTTTGAGGCCCTCCTCATGGAGGCTGCTCGCTGCCCAGCCTTGGAGCCGTCCTGGCCGGACTTGACTCCCAGTACTTCGGCCTTGATGCGCAGTGCACCTCCGGCACCAGGTTATACCTGGCACCACTCCCCTTGTCTAGTGCCTAAGAAAAAATCGAAGAAGCGTGATCCGGCACCGAGCATGAAAGACCCAAGGGGCAACAGGTAAAAGACCCTGACTGGGCCACCCACATGCCACAGAACAACATGGCGGTGCCCCCCCAAGGGATCCACAATTGACTCCAGGAAGTGGTAGGGGTCCCAGACACTTGGCGAAGCCACCACCTTCGCAGGCCCTCCCAGCACCCAGAGAGCAAAGGCCTCTCCTAGCGCAGCTGGCACCGCATGTTGCAAAGACCCCAGTAAAAGCTCCCTATAAGGGCAAGCCAGCCGTAGCAACCTCCCAGAGAGTGAGCGAATGGCGCTGGTCCCTGGAGACAAGGCAGCACTCTCTGTTGCCACGCCCCAGATCCCCACGTCAACCCAGGTTGTCAGTTTGCCGCTTCAGATCACCTGCACCATGCTCCTGGTCTCCACCCTCTTGATGAGGTTGACCCAGAGGGAGATGCTGGTCACCATATGGCCAGCACCGGTTATCCTCCCGCCAACTGTCTCCTCAAAGTAGGTCGCCAACACCTAGACCGTGCGAACATTCCCCAAAGTGGTACTGATCCCCACGCACCCGGTACTGATGTGCATATTCAAGGCATCATTCTCCTACAGTGATGGTTAGCCGCCAGACTCAGGCATCGACAGCCCCACCGTGTTCACCGGAAGGGGATTTCTCTGGCCTGGGAAGCAAGTTCAGCCCCTCACGGAGGCAGCACCCATGCAACAGGGCACCTGAAGCGGCATCCACCTGTGCGATACCGTCCTGGCAGTAGGGCAAAATGGCCCTACTCGAGTGCCTGAGGCATGCCGTTTATGCTGATGCCTCCTTTCCACCAATCATTGGTCACCGCTTCAGAAAAGCAACAGATGGCACCGGCAGCGGGATTGGTGCGCAAAATGCAATTGGATGCTGGGGTTGAGGAACAAGTGCCCACCCCAAAACCTCCTTCCCCCATGGGGGATGAAGCCCCGGGTCCTTTCCCAGTGGTCCAGTCATCCTCATCTTCTCCAATTGAGGTTGTTGTGGGGTCCTCCCATGTTATCCCACGGGATAATTTTAAGGAGCACAACGTCCTGTTCTGAAGGATGGCCACAAACTTAACCCTAGAGGTGGCGGTGATGGTGGAACAATCGGGTACCTTGTTTAATGTGCTCTGTGAATCAACCCCCGTATATGTCGTGCTCCCGGTGGCACAATGTGGTCCTAAAGATTGCCAAAGCCCTCTGGCAATCCCACCCACCTGCAAGAGGGCTGAAAACAAGTATTTTGTCCCAGCCAAGGGGTTTGAATACTTGTACACCCACCCTCCCTTGGGGTGGTTGGTTGTTTCAGCAGCCAACAAGGAAGACAGACAGAGGCAATCCAGTTCTACCCCCAAAAATAAAGAAGCCATGAGGCTGGATCTTTTTGAAAGGAAAATTTATTCCACGGCCAGCCTTCAATTCAGGGTTGCAAGCCACCAGGCTCTTCTGGGGAGATATAACTTTAACTTATGGGACTCCCTCAGTAAGTTCAAGAACTCCCTGCCCCGCAACTCGGCCCAAGAACTCGGGGCCCTTCTTGAGGAGGGTACTATAGCGGCATGATGCTCCCTCCAAATGGAGTGGGACGTAGCTGATTCGGCAGCCAGGGTGGTCACTTCAGCAGTGGTCATGAGGCGCAGTTCCTGGCTTCAGCCTGCGGGCCTATCACAGGAGATGCAGTCCTCAATCTAGGGCCTCATGTTTGATGGGGTTGGACTCTTTGCAGAGCAGATGGATGCGAGACTGCATGGGCGGAAGGACACTCAGGCCACCCTCCTCTTTCTGGGTCTGCATATGCCTCAGTTGGCGAGGAAGTAGTGCCAGCCACCCCCTACCGCCAAGGCCTTGGCACCCTCATAGAATCATAGAATATCAGGGTTGGAAGGGACCTCAGGATGACATCTAGTCCAACCCCTTTTCAAAGCAGGATCAATCCCCAATTTTTGCCCCAATCCCTAAATGGCCCCCTCAAGGATTGAACTCATAACCCTGGGTTTAGCAGGCCAATGCTCAAACCACTGAGCTATCCCTCCCCCTGGTCTTCAAGGAGAAGGGATAGGGACGCGAGTTTTAGTCATTGCTGCCCTTCCTCCTCCTGCTCACCTGCCCAACCCAGCCCAGCGAAACATCACGGGGGCCAGAAGCACTTGTTTTGAGGGTGTCCTTGAGAGCGACACCCCAGTCAACCCCCCTGGATACGCCCCATTCTTTCCTCAACCCAGCTTGAGAGGTGTCTTGTTTGAAGAATCTTGTCTCTTTATGAAAAGGAAGTAGGGGGTTGAGGGGTCTTTTGGAAAACCTTGCTCTTCAATTTGAGAATCTTATCTGCATAGTAAACAATATCCTAATGCATTGAGTCCTCATTAAAGAGAACCAGACTGAGACATTGTTGTGTGTCATTTCAGGCTAAGATGCATTTCAATATTTTCATGATATCGAGTCACTTGGCAGATTGGTATATACCAGTGGTGCAGAGTATAGAATAATTAGCCATTCAGGGTTGTTTCTCATAACTTAAAGGAGATCAAAGCTTTGCCATTTATAATAATGTGGGACAAAACGTCCTTAAAGATAGCAAGCTAGCTTTGCATTGGTAATAAATAATTTCAGCATTTCACAGTGCTTCAGATATAGGGGCAGATTATTTAGCTTCTTATCTGACAATAATGTAAACTGTAATCACAGCTGAAAACAATTATTCATTATACCAATCATGGAGCAAAACTAAAAGTATAAATATCATGCCATCTTTGTTCTATTATCATTTCATTTCTGTTTGTAAACAAAGTGTCTTCATATGCCAATCCATTTTTGTATATTTTTGACTGATTGCTGGCAAGGTAAATATTTCTAGAAATGGACATGCAACAAACAGACCATCAGGAGTTCTGAAACTTTTTTTTTTTTTTGGTGGTTTTAAAAGTAGGATGTTTGTGGTGAGTTCAGTCAACAGATCCTTGTCCTATGATTAAACTATGCGATCTTTGTTCTGTTCAGGGTCTATTCTACTGAGGGTGCAGATTTATTGATTTATATTAATGCAGAATACATAAAAGGGTTAACTTTCTTTCTTTTCTTTGAATGAGTCACTTATTTAGACAGTTAATTACATGAAATTGCACCTTAACATCATCCATTCCTAACTCTCTGGGTGACTTTTCTGAAACTTTTTTTTTAATATTCCCAATAGTTTCAGTGTTGCTTGTAAAATTCCAGCTGTTGCACGCAACCCATAACAGCACCCTAAGGAAGAAAAATTCATCTTACCAGGAAAACCAAAACAAAAAACAGTCCCATGACACACAAATGCATAAGGATGTTTGAGGTTATGCCGTGGCTTTTTCTATATCCTATAGAAACTTCTTTTTAAAGGCACACGTTAGGTAGCAGCACTTTGCTCAAAATAAATGTTCAAATAGCTGTTGTCAAATAGAATAGGAAAATTTTAGTCAGTAAAATGTTATCAGTGGAACAGAGATTGCTCTGCTTCTCATGCCTGGTATACATTGCTTTGTCCAACAAACTTGCCCCAGCAGGCTTTCAATTGTGGTCTCTCTAAAGACCCTCCCAGCTGCAAGAACTGATTGACGGACTCTGTAGGCAGATGCACTTGCCAGACTCCAATAAAGACAGGCCTTGGGAAAATATAAGGCAATTATTGATGGGCAACAATCCACTAATCAGACAATTTCAAAATTAATCCCATATTCCCTTACTGTATTAGCTCTCTTACTTGTTTGTATTTATACAGCAAATTCATGACTTCAGTGAATACTCTCCCCTCCAGCCCAATTATGTCTCTCTGAGGGTATTAAATTAAAAAAGAAGAAATATTGAAAGTGGCTTGCAATTAGTTTCTTTAAAGGGGTGTAGGCACTTTCAGGCTGTGATTCATAATGTAATGTATGATAATAAAAGTAAACAACATTTTTTCATAATCTTAGGAGGACAAGTATTCTTAATATGCCTTGTTATAAAATGGTCCATTTATAATGAGAAGGAAAAAGTGATTTGATTTTGGAGTTTAATTACATTTTCATAAAATTCTTCTCAAGTATCTGACAAGCCCACAGTGTCTCAAAATAACATAAATAATTTTTACTGCATTTCAATCTGTCTTTTCTTTCCACCATTTATTGTGATCACTTTATAAAAATAGAACCACATTCAGTTTGATAATAAACTGACTCTTAGAAAAGGACTGATCTGAAAAGATAAATTTTCCACATAAAATGCAATGTAAAGTAAACGTTGTATTGTGACAGTTTTATTGTAAATAAATGTACCTACAGTATTCTTGCTTTTTTACAGTTAATTTCATATTCCCAAAACGTAGGATTCTGTTTTCTTTTTTTCCTGCAAAATTGCTTCTGCAGATCTCTGATTGCAGACTTTCTTTCATTACCTAAATTGAGAAAAACCAAAGGTAGATACAATGTTAGCAAAATGACACTGCTCACTGTCTTTGGTACTATATTGAAGACTGGCACATGGTAGGAACATAAATAAAACCCTTTCATGGTCATACTACACACTTTTTTCATATAGTAGTGTAGTGTATATAGTGATTGTTATCATCATGTTTTGGGTAGCATTCAAAAGACCAGAGCATATCTAATCGGAGGTGAATCTGTAAATTCAATTTACACATGGATTGGAGAGCAGAGGCCGAAATACCAAAAATTGTAAGCGGTTTAGGGAAAGCATTTCAAGTTCCGGTTAAAGCACTAGCCTAGGACTTTGGAGACCCAGGTTCAAGCTCTTCTCTGCCAAAAACTTCCAGTGTGACCTCGGTCAAGTCACTTAGGGCCAGATTTTTAAAGGACATCAAAGATGTAGATAGGTGCCTCATGGGATTTTCAAAAGCATTTAGGTGCCTAACTCCCATAGTTTGGCACCTTGGCCCTTTGAAAGATCCCACTAGGTGTCTATCTGCATCTTTCGGTGCTTATATACTTATAAAAATCTGGCTCTTACCACCTCTTGTGTGGTGGTATCATCCCCATCTGTAAAACGTAAAAATCTCACGGGGTGTTATGAGAATAAATACATTAAAGACTGTGGATAATGTCTACACAGCAAAGAAAATCCTGTGGATAGCCCATGCCAGCTGACTTGGGCGCCCAGAACTCCGGCAGGGGTGCTGGAAAAATTTGTACAGTGAGGGTGCTGAGAGCCATTGAACCCAGTATATGATAGAAATCACTTCAATTCAGGGGGTGTCGCAGCACCCCTAGTTCCAGCACCCATGGCTGTGGGGCGGTTTCATTGCTGTGTCGACTTTCAGGCTTGGGCTTGAATCTGAGCTCTGGGACCGCCCCCCCGGCCTTGCAGGGTCCTAGAACTTGGGCTGCAGCTTGGGCCCGGACTTCTATGCAGCAATGAAGCAGTGCCATCGAGCACCGTGAACCTGAGTCAGCTGTCATAGGCCAGCCGCAGATTTTTCTTTGCTGTATAGACATACCCTGTGAGGCACTCAGATACTGGGGAACATGTAAGCATCTAACAAAGATAGATCCTGATTTAAATACTGAAAGCACATTTCAAATTCATATAATTATGCATAGGTAGTAGATCTCTGAGTAAAATATGCATATAATTTACATTGTAAGGTAGAAGCACCTAAAGGCCAACCAGATTGGAGTCACATTGTGCTAGGCACAGGCGCCAACTTTCCAAAGTGCCAGCGGGTGCTTGACCCCTGGCACTGTCCCAGGCCCTGCCCCCTCTCCACCCCTTCCCCCAAGACCGCACGCCTGCCCTGTCTCTTCCCACCCCTTCTCGCCCAGTTCCACCCCCTCCCCTGAGTGTGTTGAGTCCTCATTCCTTCCCCTCCCTCCCAGCTTCCTGGATGCCACGAAACAGCTGTTCATGGCGGGCAGGAGGCGCAGGGAGGGAGGGGGAGGTGCTGATGCACAGGGCCTGCCGGCAGGTGGGAAACACTGGGGGGGGGGGGGGGGGATGGGAGGAGCCGATAGGAGGGCTGTTGGTGCTGAGCACCCACCATTTTTTCCCCATGGTGTTCCTGTCCCAGAGCACCCATGGAGTCGGTGCCTATGGTGCTAGATGCTGTACAAACACATTTAATTAATTTAAATGTACTTTTGCCATTTCCTAAATATTTTTATCAAGACATGTAGAGGAGGAAAGGATATTCTGTACCTACATGTTCCATAGAATCTCTATGGATAGTAATTCCATGCTCTAATAAGAATATAACAGTAGGGATCTATTATCAACCACCTGACCAGGACAGAGATAGTGACGATGCAATACTAAGGGAAATTAGAGAGGCTATCAAAATGAAGAACTCAATAATAGTGGGGGATTTCGCTTATCCCCATATTGCCTGGGTACATGTCACCTCAAGATGAAATGCAGAGACAAAATTTCTTGATACTTTAAATGACTGCTTCTTGGAGCAGCTGGTACAGGAACCCACAAGAGGAGAGGCAAATATCAATCTAGTCCTGCGTGGAGCCCAGGATTGGTCCAAGAAGTAATAAAACAGGACTGCTTGGAAATAGTGACCATAATATAATAACATTTAACATTCCTGTGGTGGGAAGAACACCTCAACAGCCCAACACTGTGGCATTTAATTTCAGAAAGGGGAACTATGCAAAAATGAGGAGGTTAGTTAAACAGAAATTAAAAGGTACAGTGACTAGAGTTTCGGAGTAACAGCCGTGTTAGTCTGTATTCGCAAAAAGAAAAGGAGTACTTGTGGCACCTTAGAGACTAACCAATTTATTTGAGCATAAGCTTTTGTGAGCTACAGCTCACTTCATCGGATGCATACTGTGGAAAATACAGAAGATGTTTGTTTTTATATATACAAATCATGAAAAAATGGGTGTTTATCACTACAAAAGGTTTTCTCTCCCCCACCCCACTCTCCTGCTGGTAATAGCTTATGTAAAGTGATCACTCTCCTTACAATGTGTATGATAATCAAGGTGGGCCATTTCCAGCACAAATCCAGGTTTTCTCATTGTAAGGAGAGTGATCACTTTAGATAAGCTATTACCAACAGGAGAGTGGGTTTGTTGGGGGAGGGGAGGTGGGAGAGAGGTCACTAGATCATTACCTGTTAGGTTCACTCCCTCTGGGGCACCTGGCATTGGCCACTGTCGGTAGACAGGATACTGGGCTGGATGGACCTTTGATCTGACTCAGTATGGCCATTCTTATGTTCTTATGTTCACTTGGATGAAAACCCTAATGTCTTTATTCCTCAAATGGTGTTGATTGTAGGTGGATAATCTAGGGAAAATTGACTATGACTACATATATTAAAGGCTGCAAGTGACTTTCTGGGACCTCTGTGACTTCTGCAGCCTGCCAGTGTGCCTGACCCCAGGGCCGCCAGTCACACTAGCCCCCACACCCCCAGCAGTGGTCATCCCCACCAGTGGCAACTGCGGTGGTCCTGCGCCACTCCCCTCTGGCAGTGGCAGTCCCGGACCATCTCCCCTCCCAGCACCAGCAGGTGCCCCCAGAGCCCGCTGGAACACCCAGGGGTATATAGTACAAATCATGGACAGGTCACTGGGCCATGAATTTTTGTTTATTGCCCGTGACCTATCCATGACTTTTACTAAAAATACCCAAGACTAAATCTCAGCCTTACATATAATACAATCCTGCATATCTGAAGGGTTTCAGGGATGTCCAAAATATTGTGATAATTGGTGAGGGAAATAACCACGGTTTGACTAAATGTGTTTGTAATAATAATATTTAATTTATTTTGCCCCTTCATAAAAATCACAAGATAACAACAACTATTTCTAAACTAAATAACAACTAAACAACTAAATAACTTGTAACAATATAATTTTCAAATTAAAAAAGTGGTAAATGATTCCATAAGGGTATGTACACACAATAGATATTAATAATATTCTCATAATGTGTATGTGCATATATATATGTTATATGTTCCTTTTTTATTTTGAACAAAACAGTATCTGCATGAACAATATACTGTAACAGGACAGGACAGGTGGCTACAGGAGAGTGATAGGAGGTAGATACATTAGCCCTAGATTAAGCAGGTCCCTTTTCCCTGAGTAAGATAATGGGCTGTTCCAGAACAATCAGGAAGTTGTTGGAACCAATTATGGCAGGCAAGCTAATTAGGACATCAGTCAAGAAGCTATTAGAATCAATTAGGACAGGCAGGCTAATCAGGGCACCTGGTTTAAAAAGGACCTCACTTCAGTTAGTGAGGTGCGTACGAGGAGCTGGGAGCAAGAGGCACACAAGGAGCTGAGAGTGGGAAGGTGTGCAGCTGAAGGACTGAGGAGTACAGGTGTCATCAGGCATCAAGAGGAAGGTCCTGTGGTGAGGACAAAGAAGATGTTGGGAGGAGGCCATGGGGAAGTAGCCCAGGGAGTTGTAGCTGTCACACAGCTGTTACAAGAGACACTGTAGACAGCTACAATCCACATGGCCCTGGGCTGGAACCCAGAGTAGAGGTTGGGCCCGGGTTCCCCCCATCCTCCCAACTCCCTATTTGATATAGGAGGAGTTGACCTGGACTGAGGGTCCTACCAGAGGGGAAGGTCCCTGGCATGTCCCCCGACCCACTAGGTGGGTCAGCAGAGACTGCGGGGATTGTTCTCCTCCCTTTCCCCATGCTGGGCAGTGATGAGGTTAGCTGAGTGAATGGAAGTTTTGAGCCACTAGCAAAAGTGGCCAAACTGAGGGCTGCCATGAATCTCAGAGGTGAGCAAATCTGCCAATAAGCGCAGGACCCACCAAGGCAGAGGAGAAACTTTGTCACAATACATTTCAGATTCTTGTAAATCAGTATTAAATAATTGATTGGTCCACATAGATAACTAAAGTGTGGAAGTAACTAAATCCAAAGTAAATAATCTGTTTCCTGATAATAAATTACTTTAAAATCTGCCCAAGATTCTCCTGATAAGGCTACAGTCACTTATAGAAGGAAACTGATGTAACAGACTTGCACACATTTTTCTGATCTGGTACTACTGACATTGGAAGCTGTAGCATAGACAGGGCTAAGGTGACTCTTTGGTAAAAATGCATAAGTTTTGTCTGTATGACAGCTTCCAGCAGTGGAGCTGTACCAGTGTGGAAAAACTCTTATAGCTTTTCCTAATGTGGACAAGGCCCAGGACTGGACCACTGGCTGAATTGGGGCAATATAATTTGTATTTGATATATTACTAGAGTTATTAACACCAACTAGCTCTTTAAACAAAACAAAACCGATAAATATCAACAACAAAAGTGCAAAATAATTTGACTTTCATTTTAACTGAACTAAATAAAGAGTTGATTACCAGAGGATTAACACCTCCACATGTAACAAAAAATGCATTCTGTCAGTAGGAAGCTCCATAAGGTAACAACCTCCCGCAATTTGGAAATATCTCACTTTAGCACAGGAGGACAGCACATGGACAGTGGGAGTATGGCAAAGAGAAATGTCCTGCAAAAATGCCTCCCGCACTGAAGGACGCAGTTTGGAAAAAATACATCTACACCAAACTGCCCAGAAGACACCTTTAAAAATGCATCAACAAGTGAAATAGGTTTTACATGAAGCAAAGAAATGTATAGAGAAAATAAAATCAAAGCTGAGTACAGTTCTGGTCTAGAGAATCTGCTTTCTTTTTAAGTGAATTTACTGTTCATGAAAGGTACTGGATTGACGTGTCTTAAGGCTAACGTCCTTCTATATAAGAAGAGAATGGTCTGGTACATCTTGAGCAAGTTTCCAAACACTGCCTCTCCAGTCTGCATCAGCCTAACCTGTTTGTCTCTAATTAGGTGCACAGTTCAGTTTCTGTGCCCATTCACCTCCTCATAGCTGTTGAGATAGGGCACCATTTATAGCGCCAGGTCTTTGTTTGTTTGTTTTTAGGTGGGCAACTGTCCACTAGGAAATGGATTCAGATGATGAACTCATTTTACATAGGCCACTGAACTGCCACCAGCTGGTAACCTTCAGTTACAATTGACCTGAACTGAATTAGAACCAGTCATCAAGAAGTGAACATTGGTGTTACCAATCCCCTGAATCATTTGTCTTTTACTCATTATTTCTTAAGCACCAGCAATAAGCTTAGCAAGGCACAATAAACAGAAATAGAAAGAGTCTTCATAGGGATAATGTAAAGAATAAAGTCCCAGCACTCTCAGTTGCAGTGAATAGCTCACATTTTTATACACTTTGAAATGAGAGAGTATGACTCTCTAGTTGAAAGGATGCAGAATCAATGTACTCCCGTCTGGATTATTACATTCAATTTAGGCCATATGAACTCCTGTGCTGAAGGTATACATCTAAGAAAATGGTTGTGAATTGAGCGTGACTTGCATGAAAGAGCAAGTTGCACCTATGCTCTCTCAAAGCATCTGCTTTTAGTTAAGATCACAGTTGGTTTACTAGACAGCATATGAGGCCCCCAGTCTCTCCTCTGTATCACCCAGCACTCAAATGCTTAATATAGTAGCAATTTTATTATGGAGCTGTGCTTGAGATTCCATTGCTGAGGTTGCAACCACGTTATTTTATAAGCACTGCTTTTAATCTGCTCCACTGTAGCTTCCACTAAGAAGACTGCCTCGAAAATGGCAAGATTTACTCTGAAGCTTATTTCCAAATGTTTAAATTCTTCGACATTTTTAATTGTAGTGTTCCTTGATCCACATCTCTTTCAGCTTTAATGTTAACTATCAGCCTTCCACTTAAAGATAGAGACTTTTTTGTCTTTTAATAATATGAAAAACTCTGGGTAGCTAGTGTGCTGTGATCCTGATTTTTACTCTAATTATAATTGTCTCATTGTTATTTCTCTGTTGTATCCTTCTGTTGTCTCTCTTAATGCTCTGATTGTAAACCTATTGGAGCAGGGATCATCTTTTTGTTGTATGTGAGACTTAGGGCAGGTCTACACTACTGGGCTCAGTTGACCTAAGTTACGCAACTCCAGCTACGTGAATAATGTCACTGGAGTTGACGTATCTTAGGTTGACTTATTGCAGTGTCTACACCGCACTGGGTTGAGGGGAGAAACTCTGCCCTCGACTTACCTTTTGCTTCTCGTTCTGGTGGAGTCAACGGCGTCAATTTAGGAGAGCGATCGGCAGTCAATTTAGGAGGTCTTCACTAGATCCGCCAAGTCGACCCCTCGTGGATCGATTGCCGCAGCATCGGTCCATGCTAAGTGGAGACAAGCCCTGAGACTTCTATGTATGTGCATACAGCACCTAGCACATTGGGGGCCTTATAGAATGTAAATTAATAATAATTGGTACATATTTAAATATTTCATAACATAAGACACAATTCATAACTTCTATGAGATTCACACCAATAGAGCCGGGAGAAATTTTCCAAATTTCAATTCTAACAAACATTTTAATTGAAATCTCAACTTTTGACAAAAACACTAAGCAACTCTTCACAATCTGCGAGAAGGACGGTTTGATCAGTTATAAAACTGATGACAAAAAGCTTTATATGATATTTTAATATTTTTTTTCTATTTTCTTTACAATTCTATACACCACATTTTTGTGAGAATTCCAACCTCACTCAGGTGCACTTAAATGGAGGGTAAAATTTTCAAAAGCATCTCAGTGATTTAGGAGCAAGAATCCTATTTTTGGTGAGATTTTCAGTGGGAGTTAGGCTTCTAAATACCTGTCACTTTTGAAAATGGGACTTAAGCTTCTAAGTTAGGTAGATGCTTTTGAAAATATTACCCAGGCTCTTTAATATCCAGGTTCTTCAGCCAGAGGTGCCTTGGTTGCTGCTGTACCTTAGGGGCAGATCAGCTGGAAACATTGATGCAGGGACAAATCTGCAGGAAGTGGAACATGCACAGTTGTGGTGCACTGGGCATCCTTGTCTTACAAAGATGATCAAGAACTCAGGAGCAGAGGGAAGATGTGAATCTTGTAGGACTGGGAGAAAGAATCTGGGAAAGGAAGGTAAGTCTGGAAGGAAAAGTAGGATGGAATGGGAGGCACAAAGAGGTGGGAGAGAAATTAGGACTTCTTTGAGCCTTAAGTATCCTCTGTTGTCCTCTTTCTACTTAAAGAGGGAGTCATGGTTTTTACAGCACATGTGTCTTAGCCTGTCTGATGTGACTGTGAATATTTTCATTACTGTTATTCTGCAAAATTCTTGGAGTCAATATTTTCCCATAGATTAATTATTCTTGGAGTAAACTCAAATACCCTTTCCCCTAAAGTATAGACTCATACAAACTTTGAGGTGAACTTTGTTCTCTCCTTTATGTTCAGGGAAGACCCTGGCTTCAGTGGGACCAATATGGTTTCATTTCGTGGAGAATGAGATGGATCTGAGGAATCTCTGTAAAGTGACACCCTAAGTGCTCAAAGCAGAATCTGAAGGGGCTGCCAGTATAGAGGTAGGACACTGGGTCTAAGATTATTCAAGGATCTAGATTGCATAATGGAAGGTAAGTACTGAAGGAGCTCAGAAGCTGCAATACTAGGTGCAAGGTTCTGTGACACTTCTCCCCTGTAGAACCCCCTCGTTTCAAGGTGGCTTGAGCTCAGTATAGAAGCAGAAGGATTTGATTATTTCTACCTATACAAAATAAGTTAAATATCAAACCACTGGAAATTGCTTCATTATTTTAGCAGGTATTCGCTGGTTGGCATTGAATTGAGTTGCATATAAAATCATATCCTACTACCATTAACTTATTAGCTAATTGATTTATTTGAGGCCATCCTTGCCAAATCACATTGGTGAGCCACATTTCATCAAACATGGGAAGTCTTCTAACTGATTCCCTGACAGAAGAACCACCTGCAGACCACGAGCTATTCCCTCTATACAACTAACGGCACAGAGTACCATCACTATACTATATGCTGTGTATAATTATCAACTCAGAAATATCTTTTTAGGTCTTTGTCTCTTGGATGCAGCACAATAAATTCTGCCTGGTTGGTTTTTGATTCATGGGTTTTGCAGTTGTACACTTAGTGCTGAATGCAGTAAAATTCATTTAACTTGGTGTGACATTGTTTAGTAAATTCATGCAAAATGTATCAGTTAAAAAATCACTCACATTACATGCAAATTTTAATAAAATGAAATCCCTTAGCAGTCAAAGGAATTAACTCATATATGATAGGAAATACCAAGGCAGACCTTCCTATTTTTATGAAACTATGAATAATATAAGTATCCAATTGATAAAATTTTATTAAAGCTGACAGCCCTTAAGTGATCTAAGTGGTAAATATTGAAATGAAGTTTCAGCAACACCACAGTACCAAGGGAGGCCTAAGGCAGTAATAAGAATTAAACAATGATTTAATGTTGTTCCTTGGGGGTAAGGATTGTTGTTTTAATGGAGAGCAAAAGCTCACTTCCTTTCTAAATAATTAAACTGTGATTTAAGAAATTGATCTAAGGTAGTTGTAGTGGTTTGTTAAGTCCGAAAGAGATAAATGAAGGCAGAGTATCCCGGGGCAATGGGAAGTGAGGTGAGAGCAGTGAAGAGATAGTTTTGCCGGATGGATTCATGACATTTGTCCCTTGGGAGTGGGAAAGCTGGCAATGAGCATATTTTATCTTTTATTTGTAATGTAAACAGACTTGTGCCGCCTGAGGCTGGGTAATAGCTAATGAGCAGGGGGTTTCCAGGGGGTGCAGATTTTATTAGCACACTTTATAAAAAAAAAATCAGAGAAATTAAAAATGTGGTGTCTTCTAGATAATCTGATAATCAGAGATTCTACAGGGACTCTATCTACCTAAGCACTGTAAAACGAGTGAGTGTATTAACATATTTTGTTCAATTACTGTAGCCAGCTTTATGGCTTGCTCACCTTTCTAGCAGAGAGAGAGAGAGAGAGAGAGAATTTCACATGCTAATTGGGGATTTGGGTGTTTTAAGAATTCAAGGTTTTTTAATGCGTTTCAAATCTGTCACTTGAGCACAGACAGCGGGTTACTTAGCCAGCATTTTTCTCATAATGTATGCCTTTTATCTGATTGTCTGCCTTTCTTAAGGTGACAGATAGAATGGTGATGGGTATAGTACAAAAGAAAGACCGAAAAGAAGAAAAAAATGTGTCTTTGTCTAAACAGATAATTGCTGAGGTAACATATGAAGATAATGGAGAATTTACTTGAGGTTAACCTGGTACTCTTGGTGTAGAAATAAAGCAATAGAAATACAAGCTCTTGCTGATACTCATAACACCTGAGTTTTTTTCAGGAGTTAAAGTCCATTTATGGGCCAAGAAGAGCCAATAATTGTCCAACCTGTCCACTGACAGCACCACACTCCTGACTGAGCACAGTATGATACTAGAAAGATGGGAAGAACATTTTGCCACTCTTCTCAATTGTGAGTTGAGCGCAAATGATCAAATAGTAGACTGAATCGAGCAAAGTCCAGTTCGATTTGAACTTGAAGATCTACCAACTTTGGAGGAGGCTATGAATGCACTTATGGAAATGGCATATGGGAAGACAGCTGGAGCCAACGAAATCCCAGCTGAAGTGCTGAAACACAATGGTCGTATGCTTCACAAAGCTTTGCTAGACCTATTTACTTTCTGTTGGGAAAACAAGATTTTACCCCAGGATTTGAAAGATGCCAAAATTGTGACTATCTACAAGTGCACAGGGGACAGACACGACTGCAATTATCATGGCATTTCACTCCCCTCCATTGCTGGGAGGACCCTTGGTAAGCTGTTGCTGAAAAGGCTTCAGGTTATCCCAGATGATGTACTCCCTGAACCCCAGTGTGATTTTCATTCATCACACAGCACTGCCGACATATTTACCTTATGCCAGTTACAGGAGAAAGCTGCTGAACAACAAATGCCCTGTACGTTGCCTTTGCTGACTCTCTCAGACACTCTGCTCTCTGGTGTCTTCTTGCAAAGTTTGGCAGCCTAGACAAACTAATCAACCCTATACGCTGCTTCCATGACAACATGCAGGCCCATGTATCAGTGGGTGCTGACTCATCTGATCCCTTTCCTGTAGCTCAGGGAGTTAATCAGGGCTGTGTGCTTGCCTCTCCATTGTTTACTTGGTTTTGGCTGGAGTGCTAGAAGTCACTGCACATACTACCACTGCAGGTGTCGATTGGATGGCGGACCTCTAAACCTCCACTGACTCAAGGCCAAAAGCAAATCCCAGCAAAGTGAAGTAAAGGACCTAGTGTATACCAACGACTCAGCGTTCGTCATCCTTTCCCGGAATGACCGGCAATGTTTACTGAATTCCTTTGCCCATGCTGTATCCCTTTTTGGCCTCTGTATTAATATAAAGAAAACAGAAATCCTGTACCAACCATCTCCTGGCAGAAATCCATCACTTCCATTACCACCAGAAATAAAATTGAACTGCTGCCAATTAAACAATGTCAAGTCCTTCTGCTACCTAGCTAGCATGGTTACTGATGACACCAGCATTGACAGAGACCTTTTAGCACTCTTAAAGTCAGCTGCTTTAGCTTTCGGACAGCTACAAAAAAAGACTATGGACAAGACGGGGGAGTCAGTGTGTCCATAAAATGCCAAGTTTACAGAACTGTTGTGCTGCCTTGTCTTCTGTACTCGCTAGAGACCTGTCCCCTTTATCATCACCATATCCAAAAACTTAACTGTCTGCAAGAACACCACTTATGCAGCATAAAGGGAATCAAATGGCCTGACAAAATCATCAGCAATGAAGTACTAGGGCTGGCAGCCATGCTAAGCATGGAAGCAAGGCTAGTGCGGAGGCAAATGACCTGGGATGGATAACAATCAACTAACAGAGTTCGGTACCACGAATTTGAAAAAGACCATAGGAAGACAGTCCCAAACTCTGCTACAACGGTTGCATCAAGTGGCACATACAGTCTGCCAGGCTGGACTTAATGACTTGGGAGGATAACGTCCCATGACATGTGAGCTTAGCACTCCGCTACAAAGGAAGCAGAATGAGCAACAGAATATCGTCATGCCACTTTGGCCAACAGTAGGAGGGAACATAGAGACCAGTTTGCTGTGGCATGTCTCCTTGAACCCTACTTGTGGAAACTGATTTCCAGTGGTAGACATACTCTAATACAAGTGATAATCATTTTATATATATATAAAAAACCTGGTACAAAATGACATGGGTTCCAAATATTTGGTGGGGAGCTTTCCACTGACCACTTATTTATTTGTCTAGTTTATACAATACACCTATCAATCTCTCTACAAACAAAACTATACTACTCCTCTAAATTTACATCAAATCCTGTGAAATATTTAAAATCTTCTTTACTCATTACGACTGTGTTCAATCCACACCCTCAGAAAGAGCCTGAATGTGAATGGACAGGCCTTACTGTGTGCTGAGAATGTCATCACATTTGGGCCACATCATACGTGGGCCACATCATACCAAAGGAGGGAAGTGAATTATAGGGTTATAGGTCATTGAGGACACTCTGTCCATCTAAAGCTAGCATACCACAACTAATATTCTTAGGATTATCTCAATATTTGGGGCACAGTCTCTGAGGTAAACTGAGTACAAACCATGAATGGTATAAGTCTTTATAGTGTCAATTTGATTTTTATTTCTTTCAGATGCCAACAATTTCCAACAATAAAAGAAAGGGAACACCAAATGTGTGGAGTTGTAGGACACTTTGGGATTAAAATGACAAAGGTGTCTTGAAACAAGGGATACTTCACAGAAATGTGTCTTTGTGAGTGTTTTACTCCAACCTCTCCTCCAAGATAAAAGGCAGATGGTCATGAGGGTTGGATATCACTGGCTGATATGCATGATGGACCTTTGGCCACCTGTTCCTTTCTCTACTAATTAAATGGCAAAATTGGAGTGCAACTGCATCAATAACTAAGAATATAGAAAATGATTGGCTAGTCTGCACTTCCATGCAAACTTTTTTTATTCAGCTCTATTTTGGAAACATTTTAATTTTAAAAGAATTTCCCATAGCCACCCTGATGTGGGAGCAACCTCATTAATCCCTGCCCCTGATGCTGGCTGAGATAAGGCATGGTGCATGGTTCAGACAATTATTATGATTGCTTATTATTTATTAATGGTAGCCCCCACTGTGTTTTGAGAACTTTCTAAATTCTATTCTGTGCTATATAGGTTCTTATACTGTGCTCATCACCGTAGTAACAGAGTGCCTTCTATTCCTACATTAAGTAATGTGACTGACTACACATCCTATCGTATGTTGTTTGTTCTTGTATCCACCCCTCCTCCCCCAGAGGAGAAGTGTGTGCTGTGGAGTGCTTTGTTTTGGTAGGGCTTTTGTATACACACATGTTGTCATGTTTATTAGAGAAGGCAAGATCAAAAAAGTGTGTCTTATGCATGGAGCAGAAGGTGGTGATGTTTGTGTTGGTCATTCCACAGTTTCAGACCAGCCCCGAGAAAGCTTTGCTTCTCACACAGATAAGATCTATATTTATGGTTGAGGGATTCATTGTGCCAGAGGAGCATAGTTGTCAACCACAGTCTTTATCACAGAGCTCTAGGGGGTCTAGCCCAGGTCTAGGCCCTGGAGCACCTTGAAGATAAAAACTGAAGGCCTTGAACTTGATTTGATATTATGGGAAGCCAGAGTAGAGAACTGAGGACAGGTCCGATGTTCTTATAGTAGCTTGTGTTGCTGAGGACACATGCTGCAGGGTTCTGTACTGGTATGAGTTTCCTCAGGACTGATGGCTTCATGCCCAAGTATATCACATTGCTGTAATCCAGGCCTTGTCTACACTACAGGGAAAAGTCGATCTAAGCTACGCAATTGGAGTTACGTGAATAGCGTGACTCAAGTCAACGTAGCTTAGATCTCTTTTCCACGGGATCCTCACTATGCAATGTTGATGGAAGATGCTCTCCCATCGACTCCCCTTACTCTTCTCGATCTGGTGGAGTACAGGAGTCGACCCGCTAAATCGATCGCCGATGTATCGACTGCTGTGCGTCGATCCCCCGGTAAGTGTAGACAAGCCCAGTCAAGAGGATACAAAGATATGAATAAGTGAGGCCAGATCACATCCACCAGAATGGGATGAAGTGTCCTAGCCAACTGGAGATGATAGAATGTATCATGGACGCTGCTAAGTGAGAGCTCAGCATCAGCAAGGAATCCAAGAGTACTCTTAGACTAGATTTCTAGACTGCATTGCTCTTTTGTGGGGATGTGACTTCAAGCAAAGACAACTCTACTTTACCTGCAAACTCTTCAATATACTTTCCTCTCCCCATCCACATCACCTCTTTTTTACTTGGGCTCATTCTTCATTCATGAGCTGATCCATCTTGGTTGTAGTGGTATGGTTCTGTGTGGTGAGGGATTGGTAGAGATGTGTGTCATCTGTATATTGCTGGCCCTTGAGTCCATACTGGTCACCAACCAGTCGATCCTAGAGGATCTCCCAGTCGATTGAGATCTCTGGCGGCGCAGCAGGGCTGCTGCTAAGGCAGGCTTCCTGCCTGCCCCAGTCCCACACCACGCCAGGAAGCAGCCAGCGCCATCCTGGGGGTGGGGGGGGCAAGGGTCTCCCTCCGCGCGCTGCTCCTGCCTGCAAGCACCACCTTTGCAGCTCCCATTGGCTGGGAATGGGGAGCTGTGGCCAATGGGAGCTGCGGGGGTGGTGCTTGCAGAGAGAGGCAACGTGTGGAGCCACATGCCCCCTGCCCTCCCCCCCAGCGGCCGCAGGGGTGCGTTGGCCCCTTCCGGGAGCAGTTTGGGGCCAGGACAGGCAAGGAGCCTGCCTTAGCAGTAGCCATGCTGCATGACTGACCGGGAGCTGCCGAAGGTAAGTGCTGCCTGGTGGGAGGCTGCACCCCAGCCCTGAGTCCCCTCCCAGAGCCAGCACCCCCTATCCCTCCTGCACCCCAACACTCCATCCCAGCCTGGAGCCCCATCCTGCACCCAAACACCCTCCCAGAGCATGCACCCCTCACCCCGTCCTGTAGCCCAACCCCCTGCCCCAGGCTCAACCCAGAGCCCCCTCACACACTGTGAACCCCTTGGCCCCAGCCCAGAGACCACACCCCCTCCCAAACCCCAACCCCCTACCCCAGCCTGGTGAAAGTGAGTGAGGGTGGGGGATGGAGTGAGTGGGGTGGGGCTTTGGGGAAGGGGCGGGGTAGATCCTGGTTGCCCTTAAATTCAAAAAGTGATCTTGGGAGTAAAAAGGTTGGAGATCCCTGCTTTAGTGGCTGCATGTCGATGTTGAATAGGACTGGAGAGAGAACTGATCCTTGTGGGACTCCAAAAGTGAGGGTTCTAGTGAGGAGCCAAACACTGAAGGAGTATGGGCCCTGCTCCAAAGAGCTCAAAATCCAAGGACAGGGTATTAGAGAGACAAAGTGGGTGAGGTAGTATCTTTTATTGGACCAACTTCTGTTGATGAGAGAGAAGCTTACACAGACCCGAGGAAGAGCTCCGTGCAAGCTCGAAAGTTTGTTTCTCTCATCAGCAGAAGTTGGTCCAGTAAAAGATACTGTCTCTCCAGTCCAGTCTGGGACGGACCCTAAGATAGAACCAAGCTCCAGGACCTATCTACTGCACCATGCTGCAAATGACTACACAACAAATCTGGTGTATTTCTTGTTTTGATCCACTCCATCTATCTTTTACATCTTTGGCTGGCAGCAGATGGTGCAGAAGGACTGCAAGCCATCCACATCTCATGGCTGCTCGGCAGAAGATGGTACAATAGGACTGCTAGCCATCCTCATCTCTTGCCTGCCCGGCAGAAGATGGTACAATAGGACTGCTAGCAATCCGTATCACCTGCCTGCTCACCATAAGATGGTTCAATAGGACTGACTGCAGGACTAAAGAGAATGACCTGGTCAAGTCACTTCTAATGTAGTCCCTGAACCCATGTCTGGCCAGGAGCACCTCGGACATGACGATGACGGCTACCAGTCCTATTGTACAGTCTGCTGCCACAAGGCAAGGGGTTGCTGCTGCTGTGTAGCAATGCAGTACCGCGTCTGCCAGCACCCAGGAGACATACGGTGACGGTTACCTGAGCGGGCTCCATGCTTGCCGTGGTATGGCGTCTGCACAGGTAACTCAGGAAAAAAGGCACGAAACAATTGTCTGCTGCTGCTGCTTTCACAGAGGGAAGGAGGGAACGGGGGCCTGACGATATGTACCCAGAACCACCCGCGACAATGTTTTAGCCCCATCAGGCATTGGGATCTCAACCCAGAATTCCAATGGACAGCGGAGACTGCGGGAACTGTGGGATAGCTACCCACAGTGCAACACTCCGGAAGTCGACGCTAGCCTCGGTACTGTGGAAGCACTCCGCTGAGTCTATGCACTTAGAGCATTTTCTGTGGGGACACACACACTCGAATATATAAAACCGATTTCTAAAAAAACGACTTCTATAAATTCGACCTAATTTCGTAGTGTAGACATACCCTAAGAGAAACCAAAATCAGGTCCTTGGTCTTCTGCAAAGGGAACAATCCAAGTCATTTCTAGCATCCACCAATGTGTGCAGGGCATTAGAGGACTGATTAAAGGGTTCTGGGATGGCAGTCACTGTGAGGGAAAGGGATTTAAGAAGGGTATTCGAGGAGAATAAATCTCTATAGGAGATGATGTTCATTTAATACACATGCAGACACACACCCTGCTAATAATGTCAGAGGTTGATGAGTTAACTTTAAGAGGAAGGATTGCCTTGTGATTATGGATCTGGATTGGCACTCAGGAGATCTGGGTTCAGCCTTTGGCTCTGCCTCAGACTTCCTGAGTGACTTTGAGCAAGTCACTTAATCTTTCTGTCCCTCAGTTTCCCATGTACAAAATGGGGATAATATTACTTCTTTTCTAATTCCCCTTTTGTGTGTCTTGTCTATTTAGATTATAAACTTTCCAAGGCAGAGACTGCAATAGAGGTCCCAATGTGGGTTGTAATATGCTTTTAAATAATAATAAATGAATGCAAAATGTTTTGTTATTGTATCTTTAAAATGCATCTTGGACACGGTCAGGTTTCTTACAACAGCTCTTCTGTGGCAAACTTTGTTATTTTTCAATTTAAATATAGCAAAATCTTCAGCTGCATGAAATTGCGAAAAAGTCACAGTTCATCATGCTGCAAAGTATGAACAATCATCACACAGGTGAAAAACACATTAAAGAAAAATAAAACTTCAAACAGTTTTTAAGTAGTTCACTTTTATGTTTTAATAGCTCTTTAGGAGCCTGTAAATATAAAGTCAATTGGATTTCAGACTTGTTTCCATAGTTATAGTACACATAGGGAGTATTCAATAAAACAAATCTTTTATTTAGTTCCTGACAGGTAATTAAACTGTGCCTATGCATTTGCTTGTCATCTATGGTAGGAAGTAGTAACAACGTTTTTTAACGGCAGAAGCCATTCACTAATATATCATTACTTAATTTCATCTTCTAGGCTGCAACAGAATTGCTAACTGAAGTCTTTATTTAGTGGAAAGTTTGAATCACATTTGGCATTCTAGACCTGAAATTTCTTTTTTCCTACAACAGTTTGTTCTGAGCTTCAAAGACATTGAGTCCCATTTACACATTTTTCAGAGTAATGTACTATGGGGAAAAGCCAAAGAGAAAGAAAAACAGCAACTGGCAACAGCTAGCTTAAAAAAAGAAAAGCCTGCTAAATCAGCTTTCTTTGAAAACTTGAATATCCTTCCATAAAAAAAAAAAGATGTTCTTGACTTTTTCATTCATTTAAAGAGGAGATAGAGAAAGACAGAGATTTTTCATATTTTCTAGCATTTTTGTTTTAAAAATCTCTGGTAGTTTTTGTAATTAGATTTCTATATTTATACAGTTTCATAACTGATTGAATATGATAGTCTCACTAATATGAAATCTAGTACTCTCAGAAAATGGGAACTGGGAATATTAACTCAATGTTAGTGACATCTAACTTTATTGCTCACCTGCTACCTGCATCTGTAGCCATAAGTTCACCAGCTTCCTGCACTTGAGCGCTGGGGTGAAATGTGTTGGCTGCCACATGTCGGGTGTCGTGACTGGCCAATGGCAGTGATGCTAGGGAGAAATCCATCAGGTTTGGGAATGGCTGGGCCAACAATCAGCTGTCTTAGAGTGTGTCTGCACTGCAATTAGACACCAGCAGCTGGCCTGTGCCAGCTGACTTGAGCTCATGGGGATCAGGTGGCAGGGCTGTATAATTGCAGTGTAGACTTCTTGGCATGGGGTAGAGAGAGTGGTCTAGAACTCTGCGAGGTGGGAGCATCCCAGAGCTCGGACTGCAGCTTGAGTCCAGAAGTCTATGCTGCAATTAAACAGCCCAGTAGCCTGAGCCCCATGAGCCCAAGTGTAGGTACCCTTTGATGCTGGCTAGTTGTGAAAGTTGTGAAAGGTTATTGGACTGAGAAAATGGTGGCCAAGCTAGAAAAGAGGCTCATAGGCTCCCTGTCTGTGCTTGCCTCCCATGTGCATGCAGGAAAAGTCATTTTAAGGAAGTGCTCATAGAGCCTTACATTAAATGGCAATTGTCTGCATAAGGATTATGTTAGACTGTTATCAGCTGTCTGTTAACTTTCCCTTGTGTTGCTGTATCTCCCTGTGTCTATCTTGACCTGTTGGCTGTGATTGGTTATATACATTGGTGATTTTTCTGTCTTGTTCTTGTGTGATTCCAGGTGCCTGTTGTTGTTACTACATTTGTTTGCACTTTTTGGTGGCTTAATGTATTTTGCCTCTTCAGCCAGTGCTGGCAGGTATCTCTTGTCGATTAAGCAGGGAATTCAGTGGTGAGTCTAGCTGGTAATGTGGAAGTTGGATCTTAAAGTCAATAGTATCTGCATAAGCCCTCACCACTTTCAGCAAACGGAACCCTCAGAAGTTGGGAGATGGCTGACTAGTCTTTGAGAGGAAGGGTTGTGAAATCCTAAATAGATAACCAGATTCCAGTAAAAAGAAAAGGAGGACTTGTGGCACCTTAGAGACTAACACATTTATTTGAGCATAAGCTTTCGTGAGCTACAGCTCACTTCATCGGATGCATTCCAGTAGAATGCTTTTGATAGTATGGAGACTGTAGATGGGGGGCCTCCTGGCTTCAGAGCGTTGTAAAAGGAGGATATTGTCTTCCAGATGGCAGAGTGGGATCCTATGCAGGGGACAGTAATGTCTGCAACGGGGTATTGATATCTAACTGGCAAGGTTTGCTGGGTTAGCATGTTGGTTATCTCAGCTCTGTTTCGTAAAGGAATTAGTTGTTACAATTATTTTGCACACAAACGCATTCCTGCCCCTTTCTGAGGGTTGGCACTCAGCACAAGGCTTATGCTGTATGAGTATTAAAATATCATAGCTGTGGTACCGAGTTGTACGCACTTCTGGTATAAGACAACCTCTCATTTCTTCTTTAGTTTTTGGGTCAGAAACACAGTTTCCCCTTTTATTGTCCTTTAAAAATAGGCTCAGAGAAATTATTACTGAAACTGGTGTAATCGCCACAGAATGATAAGATTTGCAGTGTTGCTGATGGGCTGAGCTCGGCCAATAAAAATCTAGAAAGCAGCCTAGGCTGCAGGGATTTATGAGGTCTTGGCATGCTGAGGCGTAACTGTTTCTGTGAATGGCCATTTTATCCAAAAGAAAAATTACAGAGTCATGTTGCACAAGATGTTTGCAAGGGGGGGAAAAAAGTCTTCGTTTCTGGATTTCTCTTGGCTCTGCCTATGGTCAGAGCTAATTACACTGAGCTGTTCATCTGTTTATTATTGTAACATTATATTTAGGGTGCATATAAATACAGTTCCTTTCAGATTAAGCCCAATAACTGCTTTAGAACGGCCTTTTATCTATTGCTGTTACTGTTCTAACCCACTTATTGCATTTGCAGATACTTGAGCAAATTTATGTGTTTTATAAACCTAACAGAATGCCTTGTGCACTGATTGATGGGAAATCAGTTGTTCAGTTGCCAGGCAATGATTGATTCTCCAACACAGCTGTTCCAGCTGTGCTACAGATGCTATTTTTCTCAGATATTATAGCTGGTGTTGTAAGCCATTGAATGTGATCCTTACTTGTAATGATCTCTGCGAAATCAGTTGTTTCAGCATTTAATGACTATTTGGTTACCATCTCCAGGTTTGCTTCACACTGTTAACTAATAAACTTGCCATTAGCAGCTTCCACTTTGAGATCACGTTATCTAGTGTTCACTTCACTTATGTCACAGACTGCAAATTAACTCTTCACAAAATGTTGCACACAGCCAGATGACACCAGTGAGGACACCAGACCTCAGAATGGTTGTCATGTTCTAGCCCTTTATTTTAAGCCTTGCCCGCCCTTGTCTGATTGATTAAATAATAGATAAAAGTGTAACTCAACAGAAAATTTGAAGGCCTGCTTTTGATTTGGGGAAATTGTGTTTGATTGCCTGGCAGTTCTTTCAGATGACCTTCATCTAGTCACAGGTTGTGATTTGGGTATGCTATCTATTTCCAAAGTAACATCAAATATTAAAGTCAAGCAACATCAATAATTCATACTTCTATGGCACTGAGGATCTCAGTGAGACAGAATCATTTGGCTTCACTAAAATTAAAAGCTCTACTCGGCTTAGGAGA
The DNA here is from genome assembly GCF_965140295.1 of Lepidochelys olivacea. NCBI lineage: Eukaryota > Metazoa > Chordata > Testudines > Cheloniidae > Lepidochelys > Lepidochelys olivacea. The sequence continues at coordinate 175,367,234 of NC_140413.1, read as the reverse complement.
CAAATAAAAGTTTATGCCTTTTTAATGCTTTTCTTATGACAGGTGCAATTAAACTTAAACTCATGTTTTGTCTAAAGAGCTGTAGCTGGTAAGTGTTTCTGCAAATTGTATATTAGCCTCCTATTCACAGCAAGATAATATGTCCACGTGCTAGACTACAGGGGAGAGTTGGCAGGCTGTTTTTCCCGAAATCAGAAAGACTTCTCAACACTTGATTTAAAAATAAAAAATAAACTAGTGGAGAGACACCAACATTACATCTCGTAGACAATAACTGAAAGGCAGTTTGGTCTGGTGAACAGGGTATTTGACTAGGGATCAGGAACCTCGGTTCTATTCCTTACTTTGCCTCTGATCTGCTGAGTTATGCTGGGTAAGTCACTTCACCTCTCTGGTGTCTCTCTTTCCACCCTTTTTCTGTCTTGTCTATTTAGATTGTAAACTCCTTGGGAAAGAGATCGTCTCTTACTATACGTATCTACAGTGCGTAGTGCATTGCGCCCCAGAAGCCCTGCTGTAATACAAATAGTAGATTATAATATATTAATAAGGCTAATGAACTTTGTTTCAATACCAGACAGCCTCCTAAAGTGTAACATTCTCCTTGATTTTTGCTTTTTAAAAATTATCTTGACATCTCCTTCATTTGGTCTTGTCTCTGATTAAGTTAATTTTTAGAAGGTATAAAATATTAGGAGCCTTGAAACTCTTGTAATCTTCTGTTATGTAAATATTTGTTTGTTTTACACAGTGCCAGGAGATAAGATAAGATTAAGATAAGCGATAAAATTTTGAGCTATACGGAGTTTTCCTCCAGGTCCTGAAGAAGAGCTCTGTATAGCTTGAAAGCTTCTTTTTCTTTCTCACCAACAGAAGTTGGTCCAATAAAAAATATTACCTCACCCAACTTCTCTCTCTAATATCCTGGAATCAACATGGCTACAACTCTGCAAACATGAATTCTAACTGTGATTTTGAGAAAATTGTCTGGGTAAAGACTATGTTCCAAATATCCTTTCAAAACTGAATGAGGCATGGATTGTCTCAGTCTCCTATTTGAGTCAGTGAGTGCTGATCTCTGTCATAGGACAGCAGTGTTGGCCTTTTGTAACTTTGACCCATTTCAGATGACTAGGGTCAAAAAATAAAAATCAGTCTTTTACCAGCACTCGTGTGTGCACACTTGTCAAAAGAAAACTAAATCTTTGGCAATAATGGAGCAAATGAAGCCACCTGAATCCCTTAGTCTGGGCAGGAACCTTGCAGAGAAGTGGAGGAGGTGGCCGTAGTGCTTCCAGATTTTGCTGAAAGTAAACAGTATTGCAATGAAATCAGGGATGGTGAAATTCACCCACTGCTGCATGTAGCAGGCACAGGGGCATCAAAGACCTGCAATATATCCTAGTGGGAGCATGAAGGGGACTGCAAACTGATAGGTAAGTCATTCAAAAATGTCAAGAACACTTGGATCCATGCAAGAACCTCACTTGGGAAACACACTGGGTATACATCTCCCCTGTGTGTAGCACGGAAGGGGAAGCATAGGAAGGGGACACTGTTAGGCAGTCACTTAGGGTTCTTTGATCCTGCTCCAGGCATCAGTTAGAGCAGCTTCTGGATTCTTCTGGCACAGGAGCTCTCTCCATCAGATTTTCAACACTGAAGAATCTGCTCCAAGGAGAATTCTCCACTGGCCATTTATGAAGTATCATAGAATTGTAGAATATCAGGGTTGGAAGGGACCTCAGGAGGTCATCTAGTCCAACCCCTGGCTCAAAAAGCAGGACCAATCCCCAATTTTTGCCCCGGATCCCTAAATGGCCCCCTCACGGATTGAACTCACAACCCTAGGTTTAGCAGGCCAATGTTTAAACCACTGAGCTATCCCTCCCCCCTCAAAAGAAATCTGGCTTTTTTCTTTAGAAGAGACTAGCAAGCAGGGAAGACCATTGGCCATTATGTTACTGACCTGTGTAATATACTTAGCCATGTGGATATGAACAGTTAACAACTGGATTAATTCTAACCCAAATTACTTGCGGAGTAGCTGATTAGCCTAACCACATCAAAGCAGATTATTGCAAGAAATAGAGTTAACTTTCCTGAGGTCCTTAGTTTCACTCAGTCAGTCCTCAGATAAAGGTTCTGTTGATGTCAACGGGGACTAGCCTTGAATGAGGGCTATCTCTGACTCTTAGTTGTATTTATTTATTTATTTTTCTTCTGGGTGGGAAGGTTAGCATTGCTGCTCATTGCGGGTAATTATAAGTGGATGTTTTTGTGATTAATAGATTTTGAAGTCAGAAGGGATCATTATATTTATCTAGTCTGAGTGGCTACATACAGTACAGACCATATAATTCCACTCCGTAATTCCTGCATGAATCCCAGTGACTTGTAGCTAAACTAGAGCATACCATTTAGAAAGACATCCACTGTTGATTTAAAGACTTCAAGTCAATAATCTACCATAGACCTTGATAAATTGTTCCAATGGTCAATTACTCACACTGTTAAAAATGTGCACCTTATTTCGAGTTTGAATTTGTCTAGTTTACAGCTGGTAGAACTTGTTTTGCCTCTACCAGGTAGATTAAAGACCCCTTTACTGTCTTCTGTCTATGTACATATTCAAAGACCATGATCACGTCAGCTCTTAATCTTCTGTTCAATAAGATAAATAGATTGAGCTCCATAAATATCTGGCTGTGAGACAGGTTTTCCAATTCTTGACTTATTCCTGTAGCTCTTTTCTGAAGACTTTCCAATTTTTCAACATCCTTTTTGAAATGTTGATGCCAGAATGGAACACAGTATCCAGTAATGATCTCACCAGTGTCATATATGGATGTAATATTACATCCCCACTCCTACTCAGTATTTCCCTGCTTATACATCCAAGGATGACGTTAGCCCTCTGTGACTCCAAGGACCCTGTATTCACACCCTAAACACCATTGTAATAACCTTTGTACAAAACGTGTTCTATGAGGTATTATTTGAAAACTAACAACTCACTGATCATTAATATTCTTGTGTGATATGTGTGGATGGTGTGTGTTAAGAGTTATGGATATATGTTGGAATTATGACTAAAATGTATAAACCAGACATATCAGGGGGAGTTGGTGAACGGGTCTGCCTTAGACAAAGGAATGTGTATTTGATTCTCTGAACAGCCCTGTTTTCAGGCAGACAATGACGGTCCATTTTTTACATGTTAGGTAAACAAAGCTATTATGCTAACAAGTGGGGGAAGAAAAAGAGTATGGAGCGTCTTTCACCACCAAACTCTACATCACCTTTCTCACAGCTTGAATGAACTTTACTTTGATGGGTGACCACCGGAAGAATCCATTGCAAATGTTCACTGGTCTATAAAGACAGGGAGACTGACCCTCAAGTGATAAGCAATCAAATTAACTGCTTGTATACAATATTACTGTATTATAAAAGAATATAGAGTAAGATATTTTCTGGAAGCTAATGACACACTGTGGGGTCAATACCATTGTGAAATGTATGTATTAAAGTATATGAGGAAATATGGGTACTTAATGATTTTATGCTTTAAAGTCTATGGCCAAACAGAGAGAAACAGTTTCCCTTCCAAACAAGAGAGAAGGCAGCTATTTACTTGTCTCCTATGTTAATTAATTGTGGAGGATTCAAAACAACGGACGCACCATTTACATACAGGGGGATGGGAAGCCCACAGGAATGGGAAACAACATGAGGTCATCCTACCTCTGGAAGATATAAGCAAAGACAGAAGTGATCTTTGGCATCCATCACTAGACAGACACAAGGGAAAGCTGAGAAAGATGGGTCCTTCAACCAAGTGGGGGTGGGGGAGAAGGACAAAAGTCTCTGGAACCTAAATATAGGTGAGAAATCTGATTAGGTAGAGATCTTTCACCCAGGAAGGGAAGGGAAGCCAGCCCTTGTGCTTCTGTGGAAAATCCTGACTGAGAGAAAGTCAGCCAGGGCAGGAAAAAAAGGAACACTGTCAGAGAAACCATCTTGAACAAAGCCTGAATCTTGCTCAATGAAGTTTTAGACTTTAGAGACAGGTTTTCACTTTTATTTGCTTGTCACCTTTTCTAACTTTACTCCTTTTACTTGGCATCTCTTAACCTATGTCCTATGGTTAATAAATTTGTTTTGTTTTTTACTATCAACCAACTGAGAGCTGTGTTTAAATGGAAGGATGTACTTATCCAGGTTAAGTTAAAAAGATGTGATGTGCTTTTGTGTCTTTAGAGGAACAAACGCAACTTATTATTTCTCTGAACTGTCCAGGGAAGGGCTGGACATTGTAAAGTACACAGTTTTGGGGAAATTTGGGACTAGGAGTATGGTGGGGTCACCTTTCTGATTGCAACCGAGGCTGGTGGAAGCCAGAGTGGGGCTGTAGACAGGCTGCTGGAGTGAGAGTTGCTGAACCAGGGCTGGCTGCATACACACAGACATTCAGGATGTGACATGCATGCTTGTAGACTGGTAAGGAGCATTCCAGGCTGGGAGTTACAGTAGCAAAGCATTTTGAGGCACCCAGGAATTTAAGGCAAGTGGTGATACAACCCTTGACCGTCTGGTCTGGTCTGGACTGCACCCACAACTCCGTAACACCTCTTAGGTATGTCATCACATGGGAGTTCATATTTAGTTGGCTATCCATCCTGATCTGTAAGTCCTTTTCAGAATCAATGCCTTCCAAGATACAGTCCACTAATCTGTCAATCTAATTTACATTCTTTATTCCTAGAAGAATGACCTTTCATTTGGTTGTATTAAAACTCATTACTCTTATCTTAGTAAGTGCATAGGTGACCTTCCTCACCATTATTTACCACTCTACCCATCATTGTGTCAAATCTATAAGCAAGGACTTTATATTTTCCTCTGGATCACAATGGGTCCAGAAGTCACAACAGAAGGAAACATTATAAATTATGGAATAAATAAAATTTCAATATTTGTGCATCTGCTTTTTAATTTTTAAAAAAGGCTTTCAATTTTTTTAAAGCAAACTACCCAAATGCCAGGACACAAATTTATTTTTGGATAAAATAAGCACAGGACTCAGGCTGCCTCTCCCACGTCTCCTCGGCCTTTTGGGATTTGTAATATCAGAGATGTGTAGTGATTGCTGAGGAAATTGCTCTAAGTGATATTGGAGAAATTCCCCTTCATTTGAGTAAAAAAGGTTGCATATGTTTTATGAGAATAGCACCCCTGCTGTACAGAGAGCTACTGTTATCCATCACTTTAAATCAAGAAATCATTTGACACGTTTATTTCCTGAACAGGAAGTGTTCTGTCAGATCAGTTGGAAGCCCTGAAATTTGTACATGAGAAGATGAAAGTAGAAAGAACACACATTGCTGTTTTACTGGGCCAGTTCCACTTTCATAGGGCAGGCCACTCTACCAATGGGATGTTGAAGTGGTATCTCTTTCTTGCCTTTCAAACTATTTTTGAGTGGGTTGTACAGATAAGAAATATATTAAAATGGAGTGAGGGACTTTAGTGTTTCAAAGGACTCTAGATCTAATAAATTATGTTATAAAAGTAGATCCAACGTATAGTTTCCAAATTTTACATAGTTTCAAAATATTTTTTGCTGATAAAAACATCTTTAAAGGGAGAGAAGAGCTTCCATACTATTTTAATCAGGTCATTATACATTATAAAAAAAAAGTGTATACAAATCATATGTGAATTATACATGGATAGATGGGCAAAAAACAATCCAAAAGTTTAAGAAGAGTCTTAAGCAGAGACCTATTTAGAATGGTCAATTGCACTTTATTTCACAATAAACATTATGTCTAGATTGCATCTATTTAATGGGCCTCAACCCATATCACTAATTGTGTGTGGAGTAAGGCTAACAAAATATTCCAAGGTTAGGCAGCTTTGGCGTCAATATTAGTAATATAAAATCTACACTGGAGATGTTTAAGCTTTGAATGCCAGCTGCATTTTTATTGGCCGTCTGCAACTTCAAAGGCTTTCCTGCTCTAAGGCTAGACAGGTACCATAGGCTGCCCTGGAATCTGCTTTTGCTGACTTATTGATTCTTAATGTGGCTTTTATTTATAAGCCTGTGGATTTGTTTTCGGTGTAAAATTGGCTTGTATTTTCTTCACTTCAATTGAATGTTTATGACTTACATATTTATTACCAATATTAATAATTTGAGTTTTTGCTGTCTTTGTCTATATTAATTGTTTCAGCTATAAGTGAGATCCATCTGTTTAAATAACAGACTCTTGAAATTGTGTTTTGTTTTAAGAAAAGGAGTACTTGTGGCACCTTAGAGACTAACCAATTTATTTGAGCATGAGCTTTCGTGAGCTACAGCTCACTTCATTGGATGTAGCTCACGAAAGCTCATGCTCAAATAAATTGGTTAGTCTCTAAGGTGCCACAAGTACTCCTTTTCTTTTTGCGAATACAGACTAACACGGCTGTTACTCTGAAACCTGTTTTGTTTTAGTTTCCAATATAAAGCTGATCTGGTTACAAGCAGACTGCATAAAAAGCTTTGCCTAAACTGGATCACAGAAGTATCCCCCTCTCCCAATATTTGAACATTATTCTGAGGTTTCAAGCATTTGAGCCCAGATTTGGCATACACTTAAGTATGTACATAATTTTACACACGTGAGTAGCCCTACTGACATCAATGGAACTGCTCATATGAATGAAGTTATACATATGCCTAAGCGTTTGCAGATTGGTTCCATGGTTTACAAATCTCCATCAAATTCTGAAATTACAGATGAAAGAAAGCCTGATGAGCTTTACCTTTAGTACCTCTGCTTTCTGCCATAGGATGTATATGGTTCCTCATGCCAAGTCACACACCAGTATATGGTCCTTCACACCAGTATGAAGCATTAGACTGAGGCTACTACAATTTTAACCACTTTGTTACTATGGATCATACCTAGTGGAGAGGACAACTCTCCTCATAATAAGGCCAGATGTGTCCTGGCCTTCCATGCATTTGAGTGGACATTCCATAAAAAGAATCTGCTAGAATCTGTGCGTTTTTAAGTAGCAGTAGTGGGGTCTAGGTGCAGCATTCACCTCAGTCCCTGCCAATCAGGAGATCTGATATCCTTTATTCCAAACAGTTGTAGAGTTAACTCTGAAATTATCCGCTGCATTTATGAAATGTCATGCATAGTGCTTGGCCAAAGAGCTGTAAAATAATGAAACATAGTAACATTTCAACTTATTCTGGCTAAGTTCTGATCTCAGTTACATCAGGATAAATCCGGAATAACTCCACTGAACTCTGAGTAAGTGCTCTTGTAACTGAAATCAGAATCTGTCTCCTAAATTCTGCTGATGGTGGACCTGGGGAGAGGGGCAGGGAAGGGGAGAAAAATGTCTATCAGTTGATCACTAAATAGGGTGAACCCACTTCATTTTTAAATGGCCACTATAAAGAAACAGCATGCAGTGATCCAGACAAAACTAAGTCCCTGGCCATTACCATCAAGTAGCCTCCAGCTCCTGATTACGACAACCTTGGTATTAACCTGACTGGATGGGACACTGAGCAGGTGGCTGTCAAATACATGAGGAGTCATAAACGGTGCTGGAAGATATTGGAAAGATGTGGACACTTGTATAGCAGCTGCTGCTGCTGTGTTTCAGGCCCTTCAGTGGTCTCTGTAGGGACATCATGACACCAAGCTTGCCCTGAAGCTGTGAATCTGCAGAACCACACTTACACCAGCTGTGTTATAGGCACGTGAAACAGGGGCTGAGGAATGCTGGAGAACACTGGATTGACATTTTTGATTCTCATCATCTTTGTCAGCTGATTCATGTCACATGGCAGGACAAGTTCAGAAATGAGACTGTTCAAAGCCAAACCCAGCAATCACCTCCATCATCACTGGTTCAGTTTCATCAGCTTTGTTGGTATGGGTATATTATAAGGGAAGACAGCAAATTCAGAAACGTGTGTATCAAGGAATGCTGCCACACAGCCAGCGATCACATGGTCACCAAAAGCTTTGGTGGAGTGGTAAGATTGCCAGCGATGGACATCAAAGGAAGATACAACCAGATCACATTAAGGACAGATCAATCCGAGTGGCACTTGATCTTCAAGGTGGCCACCTCCCTTTGGGATTTGCCATGATGATGACTGTCATGATAAAAATCACCTATACTTATAAAATGTCCTCAGAAGGACATTTGTTGCCAACATTTTATTGTTAAATTGACTTCAATGGGGCTCAGAATGGGCAAAGAACAATACAGGATCAGGGCTTATGGCCCCAATGGTGCACAGCTCTTGTGGCACTGGGGCCTCAGCATGTAAGCTCTTTGTGGCAGAGACCAACTTTTCCTCTGGGTTTCTTTTGGTTCAGCATCTAACATCAATGGGGCCCCGGATCTGGGGTGGGGCCTCTAGATCCTTTTCTAATGCAACTAATAATAACAAGAGCATGGAAAGTAGGAAATAAATTAAAAATCTAGTTTCCTTGGTTTTGCCTCACTTACTGAAAACTAGTTATCTTCTGTTTATAGTCAGCTTCATTTTCTCATTCCTAAGCCTACAGTCCTGATCCAAAGCCCACTGCAGTCAATGAGAGGCTTTCCAGTGACTTCCTTGTTATATTTGGGTTTCCAGCACTATGAGAGAGTTTTAAATTTTACAAAAAGAAAAGGAGTAACAAATTTATTTGAGCATAAGCTTTCGTGAGCTACAGCTCACTTCATCGGAAGTGAGCTGTAGCTCACGAAAGCTTATGCTCAAATTGGTTAGTCTCTAAGGTGCCACAAGTCCTCCTTTTCTTTTTGCGAATACAGACTAACACGGCTGTTACTCTGCAACCTTAAATTTTACAGAAACTATTGTTATTAAAATAAAAAACAAAGACACTGTGGCCCATTGAGCTCATTGTCTTAAGTATGTTTCAGTGGGAATACTTATGAATAAAATTACACATGTGCATAAGTATTTCCAGAATCAGGGCCCAGTTTATGAAAACATTTCTGTTTGTTAAATATTGTGTATTTTTAAAAAGCACATTTTTTGTTTAAACAGCAGGATCGTCTTTCTCCAATTCAGAGTATGAGCACTAATAAAGATACCCTCCCTAGACCATTTGGTATATTCAGTTAGAAATGAACATAGCCCTTAACAAACTAAGGGGGAGTTAACTTTTAGCTAATCCAACAGTTTGATTGCAGAAGTACAGAATACTTACCTGCTTATCAGAATATTTGCTATTCTTAAGTACCTACTTTTAAGATTTTGGAATTAAAATGTGTAGCGAAAGTTTACATGAATAGAGAGAACATCTCCACTTTTCACATAGGTAAATTTTTCTCGTCATAATTATATTTCAGTGCTGTAGCTGGATTATAAAAGGCTGAACATCCTTTCAACCCCAAACCATTTTTAACATTCATTTTAAGCCATGTAAGGAAATTCACAAGCCTTCGGATAAAATCAGTCACAAATCAGTAAGTCAGCATGGCAGAGAGATTTCAGGGCAGTCTACCTGTCTAGGCATTAGAGCAGGAAAAGTCTTTGAAGTTCACAGACTGCCAATAAAAATGCAGCTGGCATTCAAAGTTTAAATGGCTCCAGCATTTAGTTTTTACATTGCTAATGCTTAAGCCAAATTGACAAATCTTCAAATGTTCTCTTGCATACTGTGCCACTTCCACAGTAAAAGTGCACTGCTTGTACGATTGACTCCCATCGTCTTCCTTTCATTGTGACTAAAAACTCATTGTGAGGGCACTCAGATAATTCAGGGCTCCTGACAAATGTGAGAGCCTTGCGCAGTGGCTATGATGACAAGATCTTCCAGCAGTTCATGATTCCTGTCTGCCAGATACACAATCAGCTGAAGAATTCCAGAAGCTCTGCCTATCCTCAAGCTAGAGGATTAGCTCATCAAGGATGACATGGAGCACATGCTGACATCTCAGAAGTGGCAACCACTTGAAAAATGTTTTTGGAAGATAAACATATTGGTTATATAAAGTCCTTTCCCCACCCTGGCTGCTACCAGACTGCTTTATTTCCTCAGCAGTGCTGCGTGGTCCAGAGCAGGGGTTTTCAACCTTTTTCTTTCTGAGGCCCCCCCACATGCTATAAAAACTCCACGGCCCACCTGTGCCACAAGAACTGGTTTTCTGCACGTAAAAGCCAGGGCCGGCATTAAAGGCAGCAAGCCGGGCAATTGCCTTGGGCCCCATGCCACAGCTACATTGCTCAGGCTTTGCATGCAGTCCCGGGGGTTTCAGTGCCATGCGGTGGGGCTTGGGCTTTCTGCCCTGGGCCCCAGCAAGTCTAATGCTGGCCCTGCTTGGCAGCTCCCCTGAAACCTGGTTGTGGCCCCGATTGAGAACCACTGGTCCAGGGAATATGGCAGAGGGCTGGGCATCAGGAAGGAGATGGGTTCTATTCCCAGCTCTGGCCTGCTGTATTGCCTTAGAGAAGCCACTTCACCTTTTGGTGCTTCTGTGTCTTTCTTGTATATTTAGATTGCAAGCTCTTTGGGAGCAGGGAACTCTCTCTTGCCATGGGTTTGTATGGCACCTAGTACAATGAGGCTCTGCTCTTGGTTAGACACTAGTGTAATACAAATAATAGTAATGGCTGAATTATTCATGAATGGTGAAGCACAAGAACCAATAAAATCTTTGTGCCACAGGACACCATCAGGTGCTTTTCATGTGCCATATTTTGACAGAAAATCTGTACAGTAAAACCTGTATGAGAAACTTCCCTCATTCTGAGCAATCGCGTGTGTTGAGAGAGCACCAAAGTATCTCTAAATCTACCAGCCCTAATATATCTTGGGTCAAGGTGCTGAATATGGCCTAGGCTAGGCTTTGTGGGAAATAAAGTGAAACGTTTTATGGCTGGTGGCTTAAAAAAATAATTGCAATTGTTAGTAGCTGCTCAGAGGTTTTGAATGTTAGAAGTAGCCTGGGTGGAGATGGAATACTGAGCAGAGTGCAGGTGAGGTGGTGGTCAAAAGTACATGAGGCTTTGCAGTTTTTCAGATGGGGACCCCTGTGTGTGCATGCAAGTATTGTAGATGGTAACACACTACCAAAATGGTCTGTGAAAAATGTTACTAATTTCCCACCTCCTTTTCATTCAAATTTCAGACCCTTTGAATTTTCCCACCCCATTATAGAGCTGGTCAAAACATGTTGTTAAAAAAATCAGTGAAAATGTGTGCTATTTTTTTTCCTGTTTTTTCATCAATATTTTGAACTTCTTGAAATTTTCCAGCTAGCGCTCCTTCTCAGAGAGACAGAAAGTGTATTGGGAGTTGCGTGTGCTCACCACCTCTCAGAATCAGGCCATAATGAAGTCCATTCCAGATAAACACTCCTACATTTATTTTTGGTGGCCATATTTTACCTCCTATGAGGTTTAAATCCCACCTGGTTATGTATATAATTTTGACTAGTACTGAAAAACAATTTTAAAAAGGCAAGCACTGCTATTTACAAAATAAATGCTTTCCTGTGCTGCCAAAACCTTGCTGTTCAGCATAAATGCCTCAAGCATTCATTGGATTAGGAGTGTAGAAAAGCAAACGTGTTCAAATCTTAAACACATCATAATTTTAAGCATCCACAAGTGTTTAAGAAGTGTTACTGGGAATGAGCGCATACATCCATTCACTAGTTAAATATCTTAACCTGTTTCTTTTCTAAACATATGGGCAGGGGAACAGAACACATTTAAAATGTTAAAGACATTGACATGTTTACAATGTGTTGCAAGAAAGTGTTTAACTTCTTGTGCTCCAAAGCTAAACACTTTGGAATTAGAGGGTTTATTAATTCTGTATTTATTCAGTCTGACTTACTGATGCTTATTGGTCAAAGTTTGAATGGATTCTGAAAAGGCAGGAAGGCACACAAATAAGGAGATAGTTTTGGTTTTGGAACTGTAGGAGTGAAGTTTGTTAGTGGCTTGTAGTGAAATATGTGTTTCCATGAGCAAAGAATTTAAGAAAGATTGGTCTTAAATTTATGAACTGTGCTACCTCTAATTCATGTAAGATTTAACGACGATCATTAGTTCAAATGAGAGTTCAAATTAGAATTCATTGAAAAGGTAGATTTAAGGCACGTGAAATAAATCTTTACAAATAAATCAACTTCTGCATGAAACATGCTAACTAGAGGGCCTCTCGAATCACAAATAGTAAGTATAAGAAATCTGACATAGATGGAGTAGTTCTGTCAATATAACGGACAAGGAGAGAATATACCCACCATTTATTGCCTTAGGTGGGATTTTCAGAAGAGCTCAATGTTGGCATAACTGCTTCATGGGAGCAAAGTTAGTCTAGTGCTGAGCACTCTGGAAAGTATCATCTTATGCAGACAGTTTTACCAGCATTTTGTTTTTACAGGCTAGAGAATGGAGTCTGTGCTGTCTCATCTTTGTTCCTTTGAGAACTAATCATGGGTCAGGTGCCCAAAATTACTTAACATTGATCCCAAACCCCTTTACACTTGACATTTCATACAACCTATTCTCCGATTATCATGAAGCTAAATTTGCGCTTCCGTGACGCTTACTATGGGTCCAGTGCAACTCCATTTAAGTTAGTGGGAAAAAATGAGAGATGAATCCAAGCCCTAACCTGCTATTTGGAAGGTAGCTTATATTGCTGATGCAGGGGAGCTCTCTCATGAATGTTCACACCCAGGGATCTGAGTAACACCACCACTGCAGCAGATCAGAGGGAAACCTACAAAATTGCTAATGTCTGCTCCTAATAGCTTGCTGCTTGATGGCTGCCACCATGCCAGCTAGTTGTATTGTTATATTTTTGTGTCTGGAAGCTCTGTGCACTGAAGGCAGATTATTATTGATTGCAATTTTGCTGTGCTCCACACAACTGGCTGTTGTATTTTTCAGATTTGATGTTTAGCTGCAATAGTCACTAGTTAATGGGAAGTGGATGAGGTTTACATTTTGTTCAGCTGGGTTTGTTCTTTATGGTTTAATTTATCTAATCAGTCCAATGTTTTCTACACAGAGTACTTGCCTGCAGGCAGTCAGCACATTTGTGTTGCATCCTTTGGTATCACCAGGGACTGCCATGGGTTTCTGAGGTGCTTACTGCAATAGAATCTGAGTTTCTTGGCAGCTAAGGGTGTATATGAAATACTGTCTAGGATTCTGGCAATGTTTTCCCTTCATACTCTGTTCAGGTATTTTGTTGGCACATAAGTGACAGCAGGTGCAAATCAATGTAAAGAACCATGTGGCAAATTTCTCGTTCAGTGGCAGGTTTTCAGGAACAAAAGGTGTCTTTGGCTGGCCTAATTAAGATGCTAAACTCATCCATCATGGCCTTGTATCTTTTATGGAAAGGGCCTACGAAATCTGAGTGGGAATCTCAACTTCCAAACAGGTGGGTATGAATATGGAAAGCCAAGAGGCTGATAAATGCATCAATTATGATTAATAATGGCATTGTTCGGAGCTGGGAATAACAAACTAGTTGTCTATCAGCAGCATTAACACCTATGTATGGAGAGTTAATATAGACATGATTGTCTTCAAAATTCATCTGGCTAGTGACATTAAAACACTGCCAGAAGCAGAAGTCTTAATGATGATGAACTTTTTTGTCGTTCCAGATTTTCATGTTTTTCTAAAACTGTGTGTAACTGTGTGAGATATTTTTGCAAGTCAAAGGTGGATTATGTGAGCAGACAGGGGCGTGAACAGGAACACTCTGAAGTGAATTATCCATAGGATGGTGCAGAATCTGCCATGAAATTTCATAGACTCACAAGACCAAATGGGTAGAGTCACAGGGTTGGAGGGGATAAACAGTAGAGCACCTGGATAGTACAGATCAGACTACATAAGGAAAAAGAGAGTGGAGAGGCACTCCCTGAAGCTTTAACATTTGCAAACAACAACAACAAAAGCACAAACCGCTACTATACCATAACCAAGTTACAACAGAAATGCGGGGCTGACAAGAACAGTTATATAATATACTGAACTGGCTGACATTTTTGAATGAAAATATATTTGCCCAAAATTGGAAATGTTCTCTAAAATTTTTCTCCTTTTTCTCCCCAGCAAGACTAGAAATAAAAACAGTTTAGTCATTTTTTTATTTTTAGATTTTTAGTATATCTTTCCCCGTTTCTTCTCCCACTGGCAAAAAGAAAAAATAATGAAGAGAAAGTGGGGAAAAGGCAAAAAAAGGGGGAAATATTTTTTAAAAATTGAGAAAAAGGGAAGGGAAAAAAGGAAAAAATTAAAAAATGAATATTTTTGATGTTTTCTTGACTTTTCAAATAACATAAAAAACCCATTCCTTTCCCAAACCTGAGGAATGGAAGTGATTCTAAGATCTTCTGTTGATTTTATTTTATTTCCATTTGTCAAACGGCTGTAATAATATATTGATCAGTATGCTCTGGGAAAGATCTTACTTGTACAATTGGCCACTGGCATTATTTAGGCATTTGGGAAGCCAAAAAGGTCTGGTATTATTAAAGGTCTAGTATTAAAGTTTCTGGGTGCAATCCTGGCTCCATTGACATCAATGGCATAACTCCCATTGATTAAAAATAGGGTCAGGATTTCATCCTCGATGTTTTATGTTGCTGGTGTGCAGTGTTTAACTCTCCCAAACTTGTGTTCTTTAGTTAATTGCCAGTCTATTTTTCATCTGCAGCTACAACTCAAATGGATATATTATGTTTTTAAAAAGCCAAACAAAACCTCCACACCTTGAGATTCCTTCTTTAAATCTTTCCACTTTTGAGTGGTTCTATAGTGCACTATGCAGGATACAGTGTGTCTTTCTGCTGTTACTAGTTTGGATCCACAACAACCAAAGTATGGCTAATCCGGCCCCCCCTCCCCTGGAAATCAAAGGAACATGTAAGTATAGTTTCATAGAATATAAGGCCAGTTGGGAACATTTGTCTGATCTGCTAAAAATCTCAGGGCCTAATAACATCAGCCATGCTATCAGAGGCTCGTTCACCTGCACATCCACCATCATGTGCCAGCAATGCCCCTCTGCCATGTACATTGGTCAAACTGGACAGTCTCTACATAAAAGAATAAATGGACACAAAGCAGATGTCAAGAATTATAACATTCATAAACCAGTCGGAGAACACTTCAATCTCTCTGGTCACGCGATTACAGACATGAAAGTTGCTATATTACAACAAAAAAACTTCAAAACCAGACTCCAGCGAGAGACTGTTGAATTGGAATTCATTTCCAAATTGGATACAATTAACTTAGGCTTGAATAGAGACTGGGAGAGGCTAAGTCATTATGCAAGGTAGCCTATTTACCTTGCATAATGACTTAGCCATTAACCTATTAACCTATGCAAGGCTCCTGCCTCATACTGAGAATGAGGGGTGATCAGCAGGTTATCTCAAGTGCTTATATACGAATGCACAAAGCCTTGGAAACAAGCAGGGAGAACTGGAGGTCCTGGTGATGTCAAGGAATTATGACTTGATTGGAATAACAGAGACTTGGTGGGATAACTCACATGACTGGAGTACTGTCGTGGATGGTTATAAACTGTTCAGGAAGGACAGGCAGGGCAGAAAAGGTGGGGGAGTAGCACTGTATGTAAGGGAGCAGTATGATTGCTCAGAGCTCCAGTACGAAACTGCAGAAAAACCTGAGTGTCTCTGGATTAAGTTTAGAAGTGTGAGCAACAGGAGTGATGTAGTGGTGGGAGTCTGCTATAGACCACTGGACCAGGGGGATGAGGTGGATGAGGCTTTCTTCCGGCAGTTCACAGAAGCTACTAGATCGCACGCCCTGGTTCTCATGGGTGACTTTAATTTTCCTGATATCTGCTGGGAGAGCAATACAGCGGTGCATAGACAATCCAGGAAGTTTTTGGAAAGCGTAGGGGACAATTTCCTGGTGCAAGTGCTAGAGGAGCCAACTAGTGGGGGAGCTTTTCTTGACCTGCTGCTCACAAACCGGGAAGAATTAGTGGGGGAAGCAAAAGTGGATGGGAATCTGGGAGGCAGTGACCATGAGTTGGTTGAGTTCAGGATCCTGACACAGGGAAGAAAGGTAAGCAGCAGGATACGGACCCTGGACTTCAGGAAAGCAGACTTCGACTCCCTCAGGGAACGGATGGCCAGGATCCCCTGGGGGACTAACATGAAGGGGAAAGGAGTCCAGGAGAGCTGGCTGTATTTCAAGGAATCCCTGTTGAGGTTACAGGGACAAACCATCCCGATGTGTCGAAAGAATAATAAATATGGCAGGCGACCAGCTTGTCTTAACGGTGAAATCCTAGCGGATCTTAAGCATAAAAAAGAAGCTTACAAGAAGTGGAAGGTTGGACATATGACCAGGGAAGAGTATAAAAATATTGCTCGGGCATGTAGGAATGAAATCAGGAGGGCCAAATCACACCTGAAGCTGCAGCTAGCAAGAGATGTCAAGAGTAACAAGAAGGGTTTCTTCAGGTATGTTGGCAACAAGAAGAAAGCCAAGGAAAGTGTGGGCCCCTTAATGAATGAGGGAGGCAACCTAGTGACAGAGAATGTGGAAAAAGCTAATGTACTCAATGCTTTTTTTGCCTCTGTCTTCATGAACAAGGTCAGCTCCCAGACTGCTGCACTGGGCATCACAACATGGGGAATAGATGGCCAGCCCTCTGTGGAGAAAGAGGTGGTTAGAGACTATTTAGAAAAGCTGGACGTACACAAGTCCATGGGGCTGGACGAGTTGCGTCTGAGAGTGCTAAAGGAATTGGCGGCTGTGATTGCAGAGCCATTGGCCATTATCTTTGAAAACTCGTGGCGAACGGGGGAAGTCCTGGATGACTGGAAAAAGGCTAATGTAGTGCCAATCTTTAAAAAAGGGAAGAAGGAGGATCCTGGGAACTACAGGCCAGTCAGCCTCACCTCAGTCCCCGGAAAAATCATGGAGCAGGTCCTCAAAGAATCAATTCTGAAGCACTTACATGAGAGGAAAGTGATCAGGAACAGTGAGCATGGATTCACCAAGGGAAGGTCATGCCTGACTAATCTAATCGCCTTCTATGATGAGATTACTAGTTCTGTGGATGAAGGGAAAGCAGTGGATGTATTGTTTCTTGACTTTAGCAAAGTTTTTGACATGGTCTCCCACAGTATTCTTGTCAGCAAGTTAAAGAAGTATGGGCTGGATGAATGCACTATAAGGTGGGTAGAAAGTTGGCTAGATTGTCGGGCTCAACGGGTAGTGATCAATGGCTCCATGTCTAGTTGGCAGCCGGTGTCAAGTGGAGTGCCCAGGGGTCGGTCCTGGGGCTGGTTTTGTTCAATATCTTCATAAATGATCTGGAGGATGGTGTGGATTGCACTCTCAGCAAATTTGCGGATATACTAAACTGGGAGGAGTGGTAGATATGCTGGAGGGCAGGGATAGGATACAGAGGGACCTAGACAAATTGGAGGATTGGGCCAAAAGAAATCTGATGAGGTTCAATAAGGATAAGTGCAGGGTCCTGCACTTAGGACGGAAGAACCCAATGCACAGCTACAGACTAGGGACTGAATGGCTAGGCAGCAGTTCTGCGGAAAAGGACCTAGGGGTGACAGTGGATGAGAAGCTGGATATGAGTCAGCAGTGTGCCCTTGTTGCCAAGAAGGCCAATAGCATTTTGGGATGTATAAGTAGGGGCATAGCGAGCAGATCGAGGGACGTGATCGTCCCCCTCTATTCGACATTGGTGAGGCCTCGTCTGGAGTACTGTGTCCAGTTTTGGGCCCCACACTACAAGAAGGATGTGGATAAATTGGAGAGAGTCCAGCGAAGGGCAACAAAAATGATTAGGGGTCTGGAACACATGACTTATGAGGAGAGACTGAGGGAACTGGGATTGTTTAGTCTGCAGAAGAGAAGAATGAGGGGAGGATTTGATAGCTGCTTTCAACTACCTGAAAGCAGGTTGCAAAGAGGATGGATCTAGATTGTTCTCAGTGGTAGCAGATGACAGAACAAGGAGTAATGGTCTCAAGTTGCAGTGGGGGAGGTTTAGGTTGGATATTAGGAAAAACTTTTTCACTAGGAGGGTGGTGAAACACTGGAATGCATTACCTAGGGAGGTGGTAGAATCTCCTTCCTTAGAAGTTTTTAAGGTCAGGCTTGACAAAGCCCTGGCTGGGATGATTTAATTGGGGATTGGTCCTGCTTTGAGCAGGGGGTTGGACTAGATGACCTCCTGAGGTCCCTTCCAACCCTGATATTCTATGATTCTATTTCCCCTTGTTTTTTCCTATTCCCCCCCCCCCCAAAGACATTCTTGTTAAACCCTGGATTTGTGCTGGAAATGGCCCACCTTGATTATCATACACATTGTAAGGAGAGTGATCACTTTAGATAAGCTATTACCAGCAGGAGAATGGGGTGGGGGGAGAGAAAACCTTTTGTAGTGGTAAACACCCATTTTTTCATGCTTTGTGTGTATAAAAAGATTTTCTGTACTTTCCACAGTATGCATCCGATGAAGTGAGCTGTAGCTCATGAAAGCTTATGCTCAAATAAATTGGTTAGTCTCTAAGGTGCCACAAGTACTCCTTTTCCTTTTGCGAATACAGACTAACACGGCTGTTACTCTGAAACCTGATCTTAAAAGAAGAATTTTAATTAAAGAAAAAGTAAAAGAATCACCTCTGTAAAATCAGGATGGTAAATACCTTACAGGGTAATCCGATTCAAAACATAGAGAATCGCTCTAGGCAAAACCTTAAGTTACAAAAAGACACAAAAACAGGAATATACATTCCATTCAGCACAGCTTATTTACCAGCCATTTAAACAAAACAGAATCTAACGCATATCTAACTAGATTGCTTACTAACAAGTTCTAATACTCCATTCCTGTTCTGTTTCCGGCAAAAGCATTACACAGACAGACAGACCCTTTGTCCCCCCCCCCCCCCGCCTCCAGCTTTGAAAGTAACTTGTCTCCTTATTGGTCATTTTGGTCAGGTGCCAGCAAGGTTATCTTAGCTTCTTAACCCTTTACAGGTGAAAGGGTTTTGCCTCTGGCCAGGAGGGATTTTATAGCTTTGTATACAGAAAGGTAGTTACCCTTCCCTTTATATTTATGACAAGCTCTAAATACTTTTCAGAGTCATTGCATTCCTTCAGTCTATAGGCATGGGCTTCATTCTTTGCTACTTTAGATGTATAACTTTGCATTTGGCTGTATTAAAACACATTTGGTATGAATGGTCCCAGACTGAAGTGGTCAGATTGCTTTCCCTAATCTTTGTCATCTACAGTTTTATCAGTGATTTCATATTTACTTCCAGATTATTGATGAAAATGTTGTGTTGGACCTAGACCAATCCCTGTAGAACCTTTCTAGAAACGCATTGGACAATACTCATGGGATATTTGTAGGGGTGATATATTAGAGCACCAGCCTAGGACTTTGGAGACCCCGCTTTGCCACAGACTTGCTGTCTGACCTTGGGCAAGTCACTTAGTCTCTCTGTGTCTACATTTTCCATCTGTAAATGGGAATAACAGCAGTTTCCTACCTCACAGGCAAGTTGAGAAAATAAATACATTGAAGATTGTGAGGTATGCAGCTACTACGGTGATGTGGGGCCATATAAATACATAAGGTAGATGGAGAACCATGATGTCCGAGCTCATGGCTAGTTCTGGCTTACTGACAATTGTCAATGTATAAAAGTGGCTTCTTCACATTGGACAGCATTTTAATTACCTCACAGGATTTCACTGTTGAGAGAATTTCCCCAAGAAGAAATTTCAGGCTTTTTTTCATTCAGTTACCAGATCACTTTGTCCTCAGGGGACATTCCCTGGGTGGTCCTATGTTTGCTGTCATTGCTGTTGCCTGGTCTCTGATAGCTCATAGCACAGGCTGGTTCTAATGTGTGTCTTACTGTTGTGCTGTGCCCAGGTTGTCTCTTGTGCTATGTGTATGGGGTGTATAAGAGTTTTGTTCCTTCCATGTAATTTTGTTTTTCTTGTCCACATCTGCTTTGCCATATTGCTGGTGCCATCTGTGTTAGGCAGACACTGGCATGCACTTTGCTTTGTTTTCTTTCATGATACCAGTACTGTGTTTTCCCCTAGGTCCCTGACCTCCTTATTTGCTCATAGAAGTGATGGACTATGTTTGTTCAGGCAACTGTGCACACTGCCATTGCCAATGTGCTTGGTCTGATTGCCACTGCTGAGGCTACATCTTAGGGACACCTCCCATATCATGGTGTTGGCTGTCCTCAGTGAAGGCAACCACTCCCATGACAATTTACTTTGTTTGTCAGCACTTGCAGATATGCTGATAGTACTGAGGAGAGCTGGCTTTGTGTGTGTTTCAAGGCCACTTTATTGGCTGGCGGACTGTATCTTGGACGAAGGGTGAGGATATCTACCTTCACTTCCATTACTTGCTTAATTACTCTTGCACCTATATACACCATCTGCTTTTCCCCATATCCCTATTTTGGCTTTATACTCCCCATTTATAGCCCTCTCTGGACTAACTGCCTTTCTATTCGATTTACATCACAGCAGGACACTTCATCATTTCATGTTACATGTTTCTACAGTTACAACATTTATGTGTGATTCAAACTCACCCAAGTATTCAAAGCAACTTTTTTACACCAGCACAGGATTGGGCCCTAAGCATAGCAATACAACAGATTCAATAATTCATGGTGGTTCATTCTTTCAGTAATTCTCTAATGTGAATACCACCTCAGTTAATACAGATGAAAAAAATGTATTAAATGTGTTTATTAGGGAGCAAAACCATGCAGTGCATATATAATCTTTTTCTGCTTTCTTACATGTATTTGGCTTTTTAACTGCTCATCTTGCTTTCAGGCACCTTCACGTAACTTGACTGCCTTAATTACCATATTTACAGTAGAAACTTGATGCTGGACCAATTGCACACTCATTTTTCAAATAAATACAAATGTATTTGTAACGGATTTCCCCTGGAGACTCTTGAAAAACTACTGTGAGTAACAATTCTTACTCTTTCATTAAGTTATTACTTTTTTGGTTGCCTGCAAACTTTTTCTCATTCAAAGTTATCATGTTTTAAACAAATTATTCTCTGTCTTCTGCCTCCATGTGCGCACAAAGCATTCTGTGTTCCATTCTTTCTTCTAAATTAAAATGGTTTTAGACCTTTATTTCTGGATAGCACTTTTATTATTTGAAAGCAATGACCCTAAATTTGAACTTCCAGAATGTAGCAGGACACTTAACCCAGGACATCTCTGAAACTGATGATCAGCTGAATGAAATAGTGTCAAATGAAATGAACGAAACATTGTAGGATGAAGTAAAGACACTACTTGCATCACGGGAGTTCATGCCTTCTTGAAACTACAGGAAAAGCTCCATCAGTGCAAGTGGCAGGTTTTCCTGTCCACACTAGTAGTTATACTGGTACAGCTACACTGATGGTTGTAAGTGGGAAAAAAATCCCCAGTCTAGGCAAAGCCTAATTACATTTATGCAAATGTCTGCATATTATAAATCTACTGGGTTTTTGCCCAAGGATGTTGTCAGGTACAGGATAGAAGTCAAAGACGGAGGCGGGGGAGGGAGGGCGTGGTGAAATTAAGGGGGGAACTAGAGAAAGTAAAGGGATGTGTGGAATTTGAGTGGGAATGGGAGAAGGCAGGAGAGGGAGAAGGATAGGGTGAGCTCTATGGAAGAAAATGGAAGTCAACAGAGGCAGGGAGAGAAACCCAAAGATGGGAATAAGGGAAACTTGAGGCATGAAGGCAGCTGAAAGGCAAAAAGTGAGGCAGCGGGAAACTGGGTGGGAGCCAATGGTGGGAGCAGAGGAAATTGCTGGATTTTGAGAGGAGATGGCTGAGTTCAGAGGGGTGGAACTGATGGGGAAGGACGAGGGATATGCAGTGTTGTTGGAACCCTCATAAGGATAGCAAGGATAGAGGTATCTGTATCATCATTTGTCCCCACCAAGTTCAGGGGCAAAATTACAAGGGGGCTAAGTCAGAATCTGCCAGGATAGGGTGCTATTGTCTTGATGAAAGTGTGCGTCTGAGGTATTAAAAAGCAATGAGGAGCAGAGCAGTGTGAATAACCAATTTTTGGTTTGGTGGCTGAATCAAAAAAATTGGGGAAAAAATCATTTTAGGTTGACTGAAAACAAAAACAATTTTTGATTTTGTTTGGCAAACCAAAAAAGTTGATTTTTTTTTTGTTTTGAGTTGAATGAAACATCTCATGGGACCTGAGACTAAACGTTTCGTTTTGTTTTAGATTATTTCACTTTTTTTAAAAAAAATTGAAGTTAAATTCAAAAATAAAAGTCATTTCAACTCAAAAAATCAAAACATATCATTTTGACTTTCTGGGTTGCCCCCCCCCCCCAACAACTGGACAAAATTGACAAAAAATGTGAATTTTTTTGCTGGGAAAAGAAGTTTCATCCTAAAACTTTTGCCTCTGCCTAGTGAGTGGTCTATGTGACCTTGCAGGCTGCAGATTGAAACAAACTATAATGTCTGTTTAGGGTTATAATACAGCTATCAGTACAGACACTTACCTGTCAAATGGGACTGTTACCAAAATGAAAACTACTTGCATTTGTGAAGACAGCTAGCATGATGCAAGTAATGAAATGCTTGGGACATGTTACAGCTCAGACCAAGCAATGAATGTTGCCTTTTTCTATTTGTAATTGCTCCAAATCATTAAAACTACCAAGGATCCAATCTTGAGAGGTGCTGAGTACCTATTGCAAATGTGTTCAGCAGCACCATCAACTCACTTTGAGCTTGGAGTGGAGGGTTCTGAGTACCTGGCAGGATCAGGTCCATAACAGCTAACAAAAGCTGAAATCATATTTTAAAAGAAGAATGAAAAGTACACTTAGATCTTAAGAATAAAATGTTCTTGATTATTTGCACAGAGGCTATTCATCCATTTTAAAAAATGCACTCAGATTTTTCTTATCCATAATATTCCTCTATAATATTTTTATCACTTCTCCACATGAACACTAAGTTTACAAAAAAGTAAAATAATTATTTATTATTTGTATTATCATAGCACCTAAGAACCCCCATCATTGATAGATTCATCCCTATCACAGAGAGATCATGGATGGAAAGATCACCATTAATTTTATTAATTAATATATTCTATATATGGATTTCAACACAATCAATTAATACAATTCCAGGGGTGGGATGTTTTTTAATGAAGTGAAAATAAAAAATATTTGTCTAGTATGCAAAATCAACATCTGCCAAGCGGAATGCTGAATGCTCAATATCTAGTTGATCTGAGGTTTTTGTTTAATCTTTTACTGTAAATACATTAAGAAAACCAATGCAATTCTATGACAAAAAACAACTCCCCCCACCCCCAATCATTATTTCAGTGATGCAAGTGAAAAAGCAAGGTTCCATTGAATAGAAACTAATAATCTGACCCCAGGCCTCCTTCCAGATCCCTTTTTCTTTTTGAAAAGCCAGGTGCTCTGACCATATTTTACCTTTTCTGCAGCACTCAGTCCCAGCTAGATTAATTGGTGATCCTGGCTCACCCGAGACGATATGTTGAGTATTTCCTTCTCTGCTGACCGTGTCATCTGGTGTGTTTGTGCAGCCCTGCTGTGGCTTGGTCAGATGCTGCATAAATAAACTCTCTTTCCCTGTTCTCATTTCCCCCTCATCTTTGAATGGAACCTCTAACTTTATTAGAACTCTATAATGGAACTGTACATACCACAGTACAGTTTGTTATTGGATTATAAAGATGCCATTTGACAAATGTCCTCCTTTTAAAATAAACATATTTCCTTTACATTTTCCACCCTGGTCCCCAAGAAATCCAGTGGACAGCTATTATTCCAAGAAAATTTTCTAATTCATTGACATAATCTCTTAAGGAATTTAAATCAATTGGTAGAGTAAGTACAGAGACAGTAAAGTAGAAGAAACTAACCATATTTTTAAAACAAAAGAAAACCTTGGGACTGGAAAACAGTTGGTGGCTTGTTGCCATTTTTAAAGGGAAGAATATGGGTCAGTGTTCATGCTTCAGGAGAGATTGGATAGATACTGTATGTTAGGAGGAAGTATGCATATAAAGGATTTTCCATAGTTATAAACTCAGCATAGAAAGCAAAGTTATTTAACCCTACAGCAGTGCAACTTCAGCTGCTTGAGGAAACTCTAAACCACCAACGCTGGTCATACAAGTTGACTTGTCATGTTCTTTCTTTTTAAATGATTAAAAAATACCAAAGAAGGAGAGATTGTCAGCTTATTTAGAGTAAAGTCATTATCTTAGCAATTTTTCCCTCCACTTCAGGCTCCTTCCTGTCTCTGAGCAGGTTTAGTAATGTTTTTAAATTTAAGAAACTGATTGTGACCAGTGGCTCCTATGCATTGCAAACTGCTCTCTGTGTATTGCCTTAGAAGGAAACCAGTGTATAGAAAGAGTAAATTTAGCACTGTGGGGAGGGCGTTATTTTGGTAGAAATGGGTTTATTCTGGAAAGTTATTGTTTCTTTGGGTGTCAGCTGATTTTTTTAAAAATGTCAAATCTTTTGTTTCTTCGGTGAATATAAAGATGATGAGGGGGCCAGCTTCATGACACTAGAGATGAAGCCCTCTATCTACAGTACAGGTACAGCCTGAACAACAGAGGCAAGATTCGCCACACTGACCCATCATTTGTTTCAGTCCTCTCTGTCTGTATGATTTTCCATGCAGTCTCAGCTGGCTGTTAGTTTGAGATTCTCTCTTGCATTATGGGAGTAAGAGGAAGATCACTAATGTTGCCTAGAAACTACAGTCCTTAGTCTGATAGATCCCATGACAACTGATACCATGGTGTGAGAGATCCCATGGTGATTTACTTACACTGCAGGTATTTTGGCTATGATTCAAGTTTCTCCAAGCAATTTACTGAAATTACTTGCCTAGGCTGCCCCCAACTCCTTAAACTTGTTTTCTCTTCTCCCTAAGAATCTTGTTTTTTATAGGACAATCTCATCTACCTCTGCTGAGTTCCTAGCAGCTTCAGAGCCACCTCCTGGGTAGTGATTGATTAGCATGACACATTTTTTCAGTTTGTCCTTATATCCTACTCTCAGCTTTGGTGCACCCTCATTCTGGGTTTGGTGTGAATATGGGTCAGAATTTTGCCTCTTTGCTTCTCCTTTTAGTTCTCTCAGTATTATTTGATGCTATTTTCAGAGATTAAGATCTCCCGCCACTTCTCTGAGCTCCAATAGAATTAAGCTGTCTTGATGGCTTATGACAACCCTGAATTGCTGATTATGTTACTCGTATATTTAGTGATCTCCACTGGTTTCCAGGGGAGAAATGAAGTGATTTAAAGATCCTGGTCCTGAATGTGCACCATTAAAATTGATGGGAGTACTGTCATTGACTTCAGTGTGCACAGGATCAGGTCCCTGATTTTGAACTGTACAACACTGCATGCTGTATTGCATCTGGGAGACAAACTCAGTCCCTCACCTGTGCATTGGACTATTTGGTCCACTTGTATGAAACAAGGGCCTAGTTCAAAGCACATTGGAGTCAAGGGAGTCTATCCATTGACTCCAATGGTCTTTGGATGGGCCTCAAGTGAGTCTCTGTATCTTCACACAGTATTTGGATCTCTATATTTTATTTGCTTACTATGCTTCTGTTTACCGAATACTGTTCCTCTCATCATTCACTGTTCTGAGCTGTTGTCTAAGCTTATGGCTCGTTGTGCTATTTGGTTGCCTTCCTTTATAATCATCTTATTTATTCTCTTATTGAGTGTTTTGGGGAGTAATAAGAATGAGGAGTACTTGTGGCACCTTAGAGACTAACAAATTTATTTGAGCATAAGCTTTGAGCATAAGTTAAAAACCCACTTCATCGGATGCATGCAGTGGAAAATACAGTAGGAAGATATATATATATACACAGAGAACGTGAAAAAATGGGTGTTGCCATACACACTATAACAAGAGTGATCAATTAAGGTGAGTTATTAACAGCAGGAGAAAAAAACCTTTTGTAGTGATAATCAGGATGGCCCATTTCCAACAGTTGACGAGAAGGTGTGAGTAACAGTGCGGGGGGGGGGGCAAGAGAATAAGCATGGGGAAATAGTTTTACTTTGTGTAATGACACATCCACTCCCAGTCTTTAGTCAAGCCTAATTTAATGGTGTCCAGTTTGCAAATTAATTCCAATTCAGCAGTCTCTCATTGGAGTCTGTTTTTGAAGTTTTTTTGTTGAAGAATTGCCACTTTTAGGTCTGTAATCGAGTGACCAGAAAGACTGAAGTGTTCTCCGTCTGGTTTTTGAATATTATAATTCTTGACGTATGATTTGTGTCCATTTATTCTTTTACGTAGAGACTGTCTGGTTTGGCCAATGTACATGGCAGAGGGGCATTGCTGACACATGATGGCATATATCACATTGGTAGATGTGCAGGTGAACGAGCCTCTGATAGTGTGGCTGATGTGATTAGGTCCTATGATGGTGTCCCCTGAATAGACACGTGGACAGAGTTGGCAATGAGCTTTGTTGCAAGGATAGGTAGTCCTGGGTTAGTATTTTTGTCCTGTAGTAGGTAACTTCTGGGTACTCTTCTGGCTCTGTCAATCTGTTTCTTCACTTCAGCAGGTGGGATTTGTAGTTGTAAGAATGCTTGATAGAGATCTTGTAGGTGTTTATCCGAGGGGTTGGAGCAAATGCGGTTGTATCTTAGAGCTTGGCTGTAGACAATGGATCGTGTGGTGTGGTCTGGAAGAAAGCTGGAGGCACATAGGTAGGTATAGCGGTCAGTAGGTTTCTGGTATAGGGTGGTGTTTATGTGACCATTGCTTATTAGCACTGTAGTGTCCAGGAAGCGGATCTCTTGTGTGGACTGGTCCAGGCTGAGGTTGATGGTGGGATGGAAATTGTTGAAATCATGGTGGAATTCCTCAAGGGCTTCTTTTCCATGGGTCCAGATAATGATGATGTCATCAATGTAGCGCAAATAGAGTAGGGGCATTAGGGGACGAGAGCTGAGGAAGCGTTGTTCTAAGTCAGCCATAAAAATGTTGGCATAGTATGGGGCCATGCAGGTACCCATAGCAGTGCCGCTGACTTGAAGGTATATATTGTCCCCAAATGTGAAATAGTTATGGGTGAGGACAAAGTCACAAAGTTCAGCCACCAAGTTTGCCATGACATTTCGGGGATACTGTTCCTGTTGGCTTGTAGTCCATCTTTGTGTGGAATGTTGGTGTTGAGGGCTTCTACATCCCTAGTGGCCAGGATGGTGTTTTCAGGAAGATCACCAATGGATTGTGGTTTCCTCAGGAAGTCAGTGGTGTCTCGAAGATAGCTGGGAGCACTGGGAGCGTAGGGCCTGAGTAATGTTATTCACAGATTCTAAGGCCAGAATGGACCATTCTGAAATGGGATAATTGAGTCTGAGCTCCTGCATAAACATAGGCCATAGAACTTCCCCAAAATAATTCCTGTTTAAATGAGAGCATATATTTTAGAAAATCATCTAATCTTTATTTTAAAATGGTCAGTGATGAGAATCTCCCACAACCTTTAGTCAATTGTTCCACTTAAATTGCTGTGAAAGAAATGTCTGTATACCACTGGCGAGAGCTAGCAATACTATGAGCATGTTCTATGCAATCTTGTTCACACAGCTTTGCTTATACTTCTCGATTCAGACCTGCCAAGCACATATCTTTGTTATTTTAGTGTAAAGTAGAAACTAGAGCACCTAATGCTTACAATGGAATGTTTGCTATTTTTAAAGATTAATGTCTATTCCCATCTATTGATGGTACATTTTTAAGCTACATGGCACATGTATTTTCGAATCAGAAAGATTAAATGAGAAAGTCTGTACAGAAAACTATAATAAAACCTTAATTTTTTTCTTCACTGGAAGATCACAGGCTAAACAGGCTGTTTTACTGCTCAGCATCTGATTCAGATTCTTACCACCCTTGGAGGATAACTTTTTAAACTAAAATGTTGTCTTAAAAATAACCCCACTGACTTCATACTGACAGAAACATCCTCTTACATGAACCAGGCTTTTTTGGGAAGGAAAGATCAGAAGTGTTTTTGAAAAGGCTTCCTGGAAGAAGCTAATCAGTATAAAAGGGGGAAGTGGTCAGCAGCATCTGTGTAAAGTTTTGAGGAAAAACTGAAATAATTCAGGCAAGTAATGAATGAGGTATTTTACGGAAACAGGAAAGCACAATATTTTTCTCAGCTGACTTTGAAATATCTTGGGATCAATATTTTACTTTTTCCCTGGGTGATTTAAAGAGAAAATGGGTATAAACTATATTTTTTAAAAATGTCTTTGTATAGTCACTTCAGTTAACTTTACTGATCTTATTCAGAATAAGTGCATCTGTGTTATGTATCCCTTTATTCGTTCTGTGGATGTGGAATCCTATAGCTTTTGGTTTGCCTTTCTCTGTGAACTTTTTTAAATGGTGAGCCATAGCTGCTAAAGCAACTGCAATTTTATTAACCATGCAGGCATCTCTGTCATCACAATCCATTCCTATGCTTGAGTTATGGCTGTAAGAGGTCCCCCTTTGATCTCTGCTTGGGGAAGAGAGAGAAGGCAGGAGGGCAAAGAGAAAAAGAAACAGAAAGAGGAGAATAATTTTAAAAAAAGCAGAGTAGAAAGAGTAGAGTGAGAGCTGCCAAGAAAAAGAGAGAGTGAGTGACAGGAAGAAATTAAAGGTGCTGAGATTTATAAATAATGTGATTATTTTGGTCAACTTTTTTGGTAAGTGCAGTGAAATAGGGCCTTGGACCAGGAGTCAGGAAACTTGTGTTCTGTTCCTGCCACTGACCTACTGAGTGACCTTGAGCAAGTCACTTAATCTTTCTGGGTACGTCTACACAGTGAAGGCAGCAAGTTTCTGAGCCTGGGTTGACAGACGTGGGCTTGCAGGACTCATTCTACAATGCTAAAAATAGGTGTGTAGAAGTTGCAGCTTGGGCTGGGGCTCGGGCTCTGAAGCCTAGGGAAGGGGCTTGGCTTCAAAGCCTAAGCTCGAGCCTGAGTCACAACATCTACACAGCTGTTTTTAGTGCAGTAGCACGAGCCCCTCAAACCTGAGTCTGTTGACCCAGGCTTGGAGACTCACTGCTGCGGATTGTGTAGATGTACCCTCTGTTACTGTAATTCCCCTCCCACTTTTTGTCTGTCTTGTCTATCCAGATCAGGGATCTCAAACTCAAATCACCACGAGGGCCACATTAGGACTAGTACATAGGCCTGACGGCCGCATCACTGACACCTTTTCATACAAATATACAAAAGCCCTGCAACCTGTGCCCCGCCCCCGCCCCCGCCCCCACTCCACCCCTTCCATGAGGCCCCACCTCTCCCCACCCCTTCCTGCCCTTATTCCAATCCCTTCCCCAAATCCCTGCCCTGGCCCCACCTTTTCCCCTGAGCACACCACATCCCTGCTCCTCCCCCTCCCTCCTGGAAACTCCTAGGAGCTGCCAAACAGCTGTTTGGTGGTGGGAAGTGCTGGGAGATAGGCGGAAGAGTGGGGACATGGTGTGCTCAGGGGGGCGGAGGTGGAGAGGTGGGGGGTGAGGGGAGCTTTGGTGGGCCGCAGGAAATAACTCTGTGGGCCGCGTGTTTGAGACCTCTGATCTAGATTATAAACTCTTTGGGACAGGGATGTCTCTCATTATGTGTACCTGCAATACCCAGCACACTGTGGCACTGATCTCTAGGCCTCTAGGGACTACCATAATACAAATAATAATAATAATAATAATAGTAATAATAATATTGGTTGTCCTAATGTCCTGGAAATATTTTTTTTTAAACTCTGGGCATCGTTTCCTAGTCTTGTTTGTAGGATTCTAAAGACACTTCCGCTTTTATTCCATTTTCAGGACCAAAAACATGAATGGTGCAAGTGCTTAATAAGGTATTATCAAAAGCCAATTGCTGTAAATTGAAATATTTTCCGTTGACTTTTGGACCAATTTAGAAATTGCTCCTTTGGAGTTAATCTTTCTATTCCAAACCCAAGAATCCGCATATCTAAGAAAAAATTCTTTACCTTGCTGGAGTGGATAAATTTCATAAATCCTTGTGCCACAAATTCTCTCACAAATTGTCAATAGTCTTGTTTTTTTATCAGTGTAGTTACTAAGCTCACCTCGAATAGGTCACAGGATTTAACTTTGCTGTTTGGAATGTGGTGTGATTTTTACAATCACATCCCATCCTTTTCGTGCAGTAATTGAAAAATACCCAGAGTCATATTTTTATAATAATCATGGAATTATAGATTCCGTTATGCACTTAAGGGGGCATTTCTCCATCATCGCCCCCCCCCGCACACACACACTGACAGGCAAAGTGTTTATTCTAGCTTCATAAACTAGAATAGGCAGCTCAGAAGAGAGGTGAAAAACAGCAACAGTTTGTCATAGATAATACAATTTATTTAGTATATTGTCTTTAATATTAGATTATTAGCAAACGTGCAACTGATATCAAACTCAAGGAAACTCTGTACATTAAAACATAGCAGGGGTTTTCAGCCTTATATTAACATACTGAAAACGTCTTATAAAATCCAACCAAAAGAAACAAACAAGACTAAGTTTATAGATAACATACAGACTGAAAATATCTCACAGTTATCCTTTTATTGTGATGAAGATTGTTTGCTGGAAGGGCTCACAGGCTATCTATCTATCTATGAAAATTCTACTATTTTAAAAAGAAACTATTACTTCTAGAAGATAAGCCATAATTTGCTTAAAAGTTAAATATCCAGGTTTGGTAACCCTCAGCTCCTGTACATCATTCTGGCAGCATGTAGCTCTAGTGGGCCAAGGATGAAGGAGGTTATAATGGCCAGCTTTGGGAGAATGAATGAACCTGAGGAAACTCAGGCAGTCAGATTGGATTGTTTCACTAGAGTTGTTTTTCCCAGTCTGAGGGTAGGTGGACAGAGTGGACATAGGGCAGGGGAGAAGAGCTGGGGTGAGGGGCAATGAATGCTGCATGGCCCTTCCTTCCAGCTGCAAGTTGCATGTATTATGATTCTTTATCTTAGAGAAAAATCACAGCATTACTGACCAGGGGTGTGTGTCAGTGTGGACTGGGGTGGGTAGTTGTAATATAAGATATGTAGCCATACTGTAACTAGAATTGTTTTCAACCTGAGTCACATTTTTACAATTTGAAATGGATTTAGTTGTGTGTTACCTTGCTGAGACCCCATTGAATCTAAGTATTGAGACTTAATAACGAAGTGCGTATGTATGTAACTGTGAGTTTTAGTGGTCATGTTTGCCTTGCCTTGAGTATCTACAGATTGATGACTAAATTCCCAAGTATTCATTGTACTCACTACAATGCCTAGGCTGGGTTTTCAAGGAGCTGCCTATTCTTTGGTTGTTCCAAAATCTAAGTCTGGAACCTGGAGGGAATTTCCTCAGGTTGTCCCAGAGCAATTGTTCTTCCAAGGGAAAAGAGAATGACTGACCTGAAAACAACACGTACTTTATGCAAAAAACCCAGCATTCCATGGCCTGATTCTGATCTTCCACCAGTTTTACACATTGACTTCAGTGGAGTTATTCACACTGGAAGATCAGAATCAAGCTTTTTCCGAGTGAGGCCTTCAAGCTTAAATGGGAGAGGGGGAGATTAAATACTTTGAATCTGGCCCTTAAACTTTGATTTTTAAATTGTTTCAGCAGAGGAAGTAGCAATGTTTCTGTCTCCGGAATTATCAGTAAGCATATAAATCTAGATGTCAGTTCATTTTATTCAAAGAAGCTTTGAGATTTAGGGGAAAATATGTTGAACGTATGTATGGTTGGCTGCAGACCTTGTTTTCTTCCCTGTATACCTGCAGGTCTTTGCTTTAGTCTTCTGTTATTGCATATGTTTCTGGTCTACAGACAATCTTTCACAAGAATCTGCAACATGCTCTTTAATAGAGAGCCATGGGAAACACCTGCCTTCTACAGTTGCCAGGTTTTTTATACAGTCTTCATTGCTTTGTGCTTATCTCATTTATAATTATATAAAAAGATTCTGGCAGCTGTCATCAAATAATAAAAGTGCAACAGCTAATACCTTTTATGTCCATACTCTTAGTATGGCAGTGATTTCATACTGTGCCTTTACATACATTCATTATTTTTAATTATAGATATCTTTACTATCATAAAAATGAATTGTATTGAATGGTAAATGAACAACAGATGAGTGCATACACCTCTAGGCACAATATCTGTATTTAATATCTATCTCAAGACATAATTTTATTATTTTAAATTGCCATTTTATTTTTCATCCAGAATGTTTTCACTCAACTTGAGCCTGATCCTGGACAACTGAAATCAGTAGCAAAGCTCCCATTGACTACCATGGTGTAGGATCAAATTTTGTGTATTAATAGGAGAGAGGAATTAAAGGCCAACAGAAAACAAAATACACACATCTGTACCAGACTGTTCATTTTTCCAGGCAGCATTAAGACCCACACTATTAACATGTAAAATACGATTTATCCAGTGTTTCATGTGAGAAAACTGGGAGTAGGAATTGAAATATATGACAATGTATATGTTAAAGGATGGGCAGGGAGTGAGATCCAAATGAGCATCTTGTAGGGCAAGAAGGGATGACTTGCACCACCTGTCAGAAGTTGGAGAAAAGGTTGAGATTGCCTCATATTGAAATGGGGATTTTCTCCATTCGGAGTGTTAGCTGTAAATGCTGTTTTCCACCCCCACTGGGGAGAGTAACGGGGTCTTTCCATTGTCATAAGATGATTCTTTATGCACAGTATAAGGAAAGGGCTATAAAGAAAGAACCCCTCTTGCTCCTAGACCCCAAAACTATTGCTGTGTAATCAGAATGCTGATAACCATAGTGGCACTATCAGGTGCTGCTATGATGGGGGTGGGGTGCATAGTATAACTTAATGACTTAAATTTGAGGAGAGTGAGATGAGGTGAGAGTCTAGAGGAAAATAACTTTTGGTAAGATACTGCCTCTTTGAGCTGGAATAGGAAAATTACTTTACAAATAAGGGGAAATGCAAGGAGATGGGAGTGGGAGGTAAGGTATGGCATATAAAATTAGTAATTTCTAGTAAAAAGAGATTTCCTGCATTTCATCATGACTCCCCACCCTATGACTACTTCGATATTAGCATAGCTTGGCATATAAAGTGCTTCCATAGAGGGAGCCCTCCAGATGACCGTTTGCATTCTCCTGTAGCTTATTCCACATCTAGCCATTCCAAGGTGTTTTCCAACTTAAATTAAGCCAAAAATTCAGCCTTTTACAGGGAACTTTTGCTGAACAAATCTGCTTTCAGAACCAAAACATAACTGGAGTGAAATCTCTCTCAATATAATATGCAAGAGCATTCCACACAGTTGGAAAAGGGGAAGAAACAACATAATTTCAAACGGGAAGCTACTGAATAATCCACCAAGGACTATAACCTTCTAATAACTACGGATGTCAAGTTATACTCTACAGAGAAATGGTATCACTGACATAAAAAAGAGTGAAATTATGAAACACCTAGTGTGAGGAATAAAATATTAATACAGCACCAGTCTGTCATCTGGTTATGTGTTGTAAAGTGTGATGATATGATTGTTAAAAGACATGTTTGAATGTACTGTAGAAGCAACCCTAAGGTGAATACAGAGAAATTGGTGGGACGCGATGAGCCTTCAGCAATAATAGTTAATAAAAAAGCTATTTAAATGTGCAGCAAATCAGGCGGCCACATTTCAGAACTGTTTCATCAGGGGAGGGGAGAGATATGGGGAGAGCTGTGGTCTTAAAACATTGTGCTCTCACTGCACAAAGGAGAAAGAAATTAGATCAGTGATCTTGCTGAAGCAAGCTGCCACTTGTTAGCACTCCTTGTAGGAGGGACACAATCATGAAACATGCTACTGCATGACTGGCCTATCTGGTGTTTGTTAGACTCCTCTTATGGGAGAAAGCACCATCAGGAACTAATTTGTCCATCTGTGTGTGTGTGTACAAGTGTGTATGTGTTTATATTTATTACTTGTATTGTGGTGGTGGCCCTGATTGAGGTGCTATATAGTGTAAAAAATTTTTCTTAGAGACAGTCCCTGCCCTGATCTAGGTTACAATAGAACAGAACAGAGCCAAACGAACAATGGGAGGGTAATGTGGAGAGGTAGAGATGAGGTAACCATAAAACAAGGATCTCTTAGCACAATAATTGATATTAGTCATGGCTCGTTACTTGCTTAGCTGTATAAAAAGTATGTTATGTAGAGAGCTGGTTGAAATCTTTTGACCAAAGCTTTTTTCTGGAAAAAAAATAAATAAAAAATGCAGGTTTTATGACACTAAAACATTTTACAAATTCGTGTCAGTTTTGCTGGATCATTGTTTAGGGAGAAAAAAGTTCTGAAAAAAAAATCACAGTTTTCTTTCAACATTTTTGAAACAGAACGTTTTGAAATTTTTTTAGATCAAAATAACTTTTCATTTTGAAATTTCTTTTGATTTTATTTTAAAAATTCCAGTACATTTTAAAATGCTTGAAATCAAAATGAAACATTTAGTTCAATCCAAAATGATTTTTTCTGACTTCTTAATTTTCTGATGAAAATTTGAAAATTTTAATTTTTGGCCCAACCCAAACCATTTATTTGCACTTTTTTGAAATTGTCAGTGAAATGAAAATTCCATTATTTATCCACCTCTGGTTATACACTGTACATAAGTGTATATGTCATATGTCTATAAGTTTTATGTCAGTGATACCATTTCTCTGTAGAGTATAATTTGACACCTGTAGTTATTAGAAAGGAGGAGTAATACATACGGAAGTAAAAGGTTATTGCAAGATTGACTTTCATTATATTATCTGTGTTTTACCCAATGCTAGTGTTACCCACCCAATGTGCAGGTGGGGAGATGTGGTTGAAGCAATAAAGGAAGTACAGCATGTACCTTCCCAGTAAAAACATCATGGCACATCTAAAAACTGTGCCTTTGTGCATACCTGGGAAATCCTTCACTAGCTACCTGTATTTGGCTCCCCAAATCCTAGTAAGCCCCAACTAAAGCAAAAGTGTTCTATTGTATAAATTTCTCTTTAACATTAACAATGCTCACCTCGCATTGTTACACCTTACAATTGAACTCCTGTTGGCAGGGACCAGCTGCCTGATTCTCTATTGCTGTGTACTTTATTAGTCTAAAGTGGGTATGAATTCTACTTTGCATTCACTGCATGACTACATAAGGTGTGTGGCAACAAAGAATCTGACCCCAAGTCTTTGTATTTATCTTTAAATCCGATAAATAGTAATAAAGTTTGGAATTTATTGCATGGCTGTAGTGCACAGATTATAGAAAGTTGCAGCATACAGCAGAGATGATCTAATGCGTGACAGGACATGATGCTCAGGGACATGGTTAATGGGGAGGAGTGACATTATTATGGAGGCACTCTGACCCTTTTAGTTAGTAGTGTCCCAGAGCTTGGGATCCAGTTGTTCTTCTAGACCTGGGGCCTCTCTTTGGCAGCATGGTCCACATTTCTCCCTGAGTAGTTTACATTTCTTCAGCCAGGCAGTAATACATGGCAGGACTTTTCTTCATTGAAATCCATTCAGTATTGCAAAGAGTTTTGTCATGCCAATTAATTGAGTTGATGCAGCCTTTCAGCAGGATAGCAATGATCTAAAATGCAGAATTAGTTTAATATCTTATGACAGAATTAATGTTAGCACTTTTCTATTCCCAGTGGCAAGAAGGAGCCTGCAGCGGCTGTGCTACTGCCAACTATATCTGCACCTCAGGGGTGCGAGCCACTCTTCTCTACAGCTAGAAAAATAACAGATTCACTGTGATCATTGAACAAAATGAAATAATTAATTCCTAGCCATATCATGGAGCCAGCAAAAGGCAACACCCGCAACCGAAGAGGCCTGAACATTTTTGCAAAACCTTTCTTTGAAGAGATATTTTTAGAGGAGCTTGATGAGGTCTGGGGAGCTTATAAGAGGGGGAGATACAGTGCAATAAAAAATGGAGAGCGATCTCAAATAGAAGCCAATTCTTTTTTAGAACGAAGAGGGTTTTTTTTCATTTTGATTAATTACTTGGCAGCAAAGGTTGGACATTAATGGTGGAAAGTCCATTGAGGAAATGAGCTCACTGGGAATCACTGATGCAAAGCAAAAGGTTTAGTGTAATGGCCAAAGGAGCCAACTTCCTTTTAAATGTTTGTAATTCCGTGTGTGTGGAGTTAGGACTGGGGAACAGTGTTGGACTGATGGCCTTTGAGATTAAAGGACCCTCTCTGTCCCCAATACATGTTTAGCACTCGAACCAGCAGTGCAAGATCAAACCCTTTAATAAATAGAAAGTATTATTTCCATTTATGTTAATATGTTTCAATATGAAATACATTCTGGTCTCAGTGAGCGTACGTTTGTCATCAAGGCAAATAGGAATAGAAGGCAATAGGAAGAAAAGCTTTGCACACTTAGATGCAAATCTTCCCTAAAGCGTATGCAAAAATTTTGTGCAAAAGGTAATTGATTTCAGTCTTTTCTATGAAAGACCTTTCCATGTTGTCTATATGACCACCATGAGAGTAAAGTGATAAACAATTACTGATAATAAATTAACGACTCCTAGCTGATTTAACCTGCAATATTTTAATTCTTAATAGTCTAGATGATTAATTACCAAGCTTAAGAAAATCAATTGAAATATTTGTAAAATTGTTGGCTGGTAAGTTTCTTCGTGGCAAAATACCCGCACTAATTTGGCTATTGGTGAACAACTCCTGGCAACCTGTTGACACTGTTGAATGGCTCAACAATTAGCAACAGCTTTGGGCATTTACTGGAAGGATGACCGAGCTAGGCCCAGAATCCTCAGAGGACAGCCTATTATCCCTGCAAAGCATGGGGCTTCACGGTTCATCTGCTGTGCCTGAGGGAGGGAGGAGGGAGCCATCTCTGAGCCATCCCTCTCCCCTAGCCTGACAATGACACCTACTCTGTGGGGTTGCACTGAGTGGGGAGGGAACAATTGTTTTTTCACTGCCAGGCAGGATTTCTGCCTCTGGCATTCCTGTACCGCTGGCTCATGCCCATTGTGTCTGGAACCGAACCCATTAGTGTTGCAGTAACCATCAAGGGGCTTCTAACTCAAAATGAAGAGTAGTGTCCATTTAATTGAACACCATAAGTGCATTACTTCCTGTTACACTTCTGGCATTCTGAAATGTTGGGAATCAGATAGGATCAAATAAAGCGGTATTATTTATTTAACAGTTGTATTACAATAGCAACCAGAGGTCTAATCACAATCGGACTCCAATTGTGGTAGGCAATGCACAAGCCTATATGTCCCTAAGGACTTGCAGTCTAATAAGACATGGAACACAGGAATGGTGGGAGGAGAGGGATATAGCCAATATAAGCATTTGATGTTGGATTCTCTATCTACAGTACAGGCAAAGCAATGCCTCCCTCCAACTGTGCAGCTATCATGCTGTTTGCATTCATTTTGCTGCAAGCTGTTCATGAGAACACATATACCTAGACACTTGCAAAAGAGAAGCCTGTTAAAAACATGTAATGGTCTGTGCACCCATTGCTATGACTGGAGCTGCTGTGAACTGTTCTCCAGAGATTCCTCCTCTAGGACAGTCTTGGAAAAAGCTCAGGAGATTTCTTCCACCTCCTGATAAGGTTTTGGATGAAAAGCAAGTTTGAAAATGGCTAATATTTGTTTTTTGGTATTTGGGTGCATTACCTGAGAGTGAGATCAGTTATCAATAGAGAGAAAATTTGTGTGTGCAGAGAAACAGAGGCACATTTAAGATGTTAGGGCTTTTTTATTGGGGGATTTCTCCATTGATTTTAGACAAGGTTCATAAGTTTGGCAAGTAGGATTTTTTGTTGTTTCTGAGTGATCTGGGTCGCTGGATACTCGTGTTTTTTTAAACTCTCTCGTGTAATTAAAGAAAACTGCCAGAATTGCTTTGCCCAAAATGTGATCATCTTTTCAAAATCCATATTATTCTTCATATAAGTTTTTCCACTCAAAACTGAGGGTTTTTTTCAATTATGAAAAATCCCTTGACCATGTCCTTTTGAAATACATTTATAATTATAGCTTATTTGAAAAACTACAGTGGAGGCCAGAGCCCCCAGCCAAGATCTGGCCACATTGTGCAAGTCACTCTACAGATCCTACAATCTAAATTTTTTTATGCATGAATAAATACCACATCCTGGACTGATTCTGATGATGGAATCATGAACAACTGAACTATTAGATTAATCCATGGTACAGGAGAGAATTTACATAGCTGTATTTTCTTTCAGTACATATTTCCCCAATATTAAAGACTTAAAAAATTAAAAGACTCTAGAAATAAAATCTTAAGAGATGATATCACAAGTTAATTATACCCTTAATTTCCATCACATTAGATGTCATACCTGTCAATACTTCTAAAACTGAAGGTAGGAGTCAGCTGCTCAGACTTTAATGTTCCAACGCCTAAACCTGCTCCACATTCACCTTCAGTGTCAAGTTAAGAGGTACAATATGTCACTATTAATGTCATCTCTTTCCTATTTCTATTAGCTCTAATGATGGATCAACCACCATCTTAGTTGTCATTCTGGTATAAATATTACTATTGAGAGTATATAGGAATGGGGATTATTGAAAAGAAAGAGACAATCCAGCTTTCACAGTTTTAAGGAAGCTATATATTCAATGCAGAATCTCTTAGGGGCCATTTTGTGGATCATTTGTGCCAACAAGACACTTTTTTGGAGGAGTGGGGGGCATATTCCTTCTTGATACTCTTCTAGCAGACTCATTCCTTTCTGAAGCATGTTTCAGAAGGCTTTGTCATATGTATGTACATATTTCTGCATTCTGCGTTCTTTCAGAAGTCCGGTTTCTTTAACAGGTAGTTCTGTAAGTGGTCTTCTCTGTATCCGTATTTGCTTACTCTAGTATTACTCATCACTGCTTTGTAAAAGCATTAATGGGATTGGATAAAATAAGACTTTTGTCAAAACTGTGCATTTGGACTGGACTTAAAGAAAAACTTTAATGGAATATAAAATACCTTCTAATCATTTGATCCAATGTAAAACCTAACTAATTCACGATGAATTACAGTATTTCTTTAGTTCATCAGACAGATGATATTGGGACAGGAAGGGCTACAGATAGAGTCAGGGAGCAACTGGAGATTTCCAGTGCTCATTAAAAAAAAGTTTGTGTTTTTTTGGCATTTCCGGCAGACTCTCAAGACTTCTAGGCCTGGTTGGGTAGAAAAGAGGGAACCAAGGACAGTTTGGTTTATGCTGCAGCTTCCTGTGTTTCTGACTGTAATTGTCATCTTCCTATCTTTATGTCAGATTTATCATCAAATTATTTAGGATTTAAATGATAACTCCCAGGAATTATGTAGATGCTCAATTCATACCAGTGTAGATTTTTAAATATTTTTAGGAATAACTAATATATTGGTTGGTAAAAGCTCCTTGTTTCACTTGCATATTCTAACTAAGGTGCAATAGTACCAATCATTGAAGATTTTCTTCATGCTTCTAGGGCTAGTATCATTATTAGAAAGTTTTTGATGTGAGCCTTTTTTCTCAAAAATTTCCCACTGTCACTACCCACATGTACAATTCCAACAATGGTAGCAATGGTGGGAATGCTAGTTTAAACAAGGCACTGGTGCCAGCCAGCGTTCCAGCCGCTGTACGGGGTGGGAGGGATAGCTCAGTGGTTTGAGCATTGGCCTGCTAAACCC
The DNA here is from genome assembly GCF_965140295.1 of Lepidochelys olivacea. Taxonomy (NCBI): domain Eukaryota; kingdom Metazoa; phylum Chordata; order Testudines; family Cheloniidae; genus Lepidochelys; species Lepidochelys olivacea. Next base: position 175,327,287 of record NC_140413.1, on the reverse strand, counting down.
AGGGTTGTGAGTTCAATCCTTGAGGGGGCCATTTAGGGATTTGGGTCAAAAATTGGGGATTGGTCCTGCTTTGAGCAGGGGGTTGGACTAGATAGCCTCCTGAGGTCCCTTCCAACCCTGATATTGTATTGTGTGGACTTGCTCTGAGCAGATTTAGATGGCAAGGTACTTTAAATGCCAGTAGACACCAAGTTCCCTGTGTACGCTAGTGCTCCCTACATTTCTACCAGTGGTGCAGCTGTATTGGTGACAAAAACAGTGGGATATTTAGTGTAAAAAAAATAAAGTTAGTGTACACAGAGCCTTAAATAAATCAGGTGACCTCACTGCATAGACTTAGCAAAATCCAAGTACTATAAAGAAAAAAGAGTAAGGGCTATTTTTTTTTTCCTGATTGTAAGCCATATCCATTTGTGCTCCCAAATTCCACATTGGCATCTGTAAATAAGCTAGTTATGTGCATACGCTGATACTTAGGTGTGCAATTACTTAGTAGGCATACAGAAATGTCCACTTTGGGGCGCATGCTGAGGGATCCCATGGAAAACAACTGCCCCTAGAAGTTTCTGTATGATGTTCACTGTGTCTCATTTATATAAAACATTAGAAAGAATACAATATTTTGAGGAGGTCTTCTACATGTAAATGTGTATGTTTTTATATATGCAACAACATGTACATACATACAGTTCATAAGCATCTGTTTTCTGAAGGTGATCCAAGGTATCAATCAGCTGAATTACTGCAATAAAACCTGTCTTTTAATGAAACAAAAGTGAGATGTGAAAATAAAAGGTAACCTCATTTTAAATGTTTATAGAAGATAAAGGTTTAACCACAAGTCTTTCATCAAATGGAAGACAGTAGAAAAAAAAGGGTTAGAAAATGCCCTTTGGCTGCTCTTTACTGTGTGGTGAAACCTCACAGTATCTCACCTCATATACTACATGGGCCCTAAAGGCAGCTGGAAATGTTTAGAAATATGTCTATTTTGCTATGAGGCTGCCTCTTTATCTGTTATATCCAACAATGTTTCAGGGAAGGGAGATATTTGGTTAAATGAAAAGCCCAGAGACTAATGTGTGAGATGGTAAATGGTGCTCAAGGGTATACAGCAGCCTAAACGGTGCCCTCTGTTAAAAGAATCAGCCACCTGACTGCTCATTAGTTAGCAGTAAATAATGAGAAATAGCTTGAGGTGGGAGCCCAGAAGTGCAGATGTCCCAAAATATTCACCCAGTTTGTGGTGTAATGAGATCTGTAGTGTCATAAGGTAAAATACACTTAATCCCTCTTATGAGTGAAATAAAGCATTTTACCATCTTTACATAGTCTAGTAATTTTGAATAATCTTTTCAGTGGGGCTATCAAAAACATAAATATATGAGGACAGTGAGATCAATCAATAATTACACACTTTTTCTCTTCCAGTACCATTATGTACTCCTAAGGCATTTAAGAATAGATGCCAACTCCCCAAACTGCCCCCCCCCCAGATTCTCACCAGCCCAGAAAGTTTGAAGGGGCACTGCATTTTTGAATCTGAAACATGCCATATTTGAATTTTGCAGCTGGCCTCTATCACTCGAACAGAATTGAACCAAAACCCCAGAGTTATGTTGGAATTACTCTAAACACCTATAGAGTTTAATACGGAATTATATAATTTCTATAGCTTTCCCCACCATCCTAGAGAATTCTATGGCAGAAATATAATTTTCTACTAAATTTGATAGGACGGCAATACTGTTTGTACAATCATCATCCATGGTCATGAGGCATTGTGGATATTTTTTCTAAAGGCTCTAAGTCCCTTAAATACCTAAGTCCCATTGACTTTCAATGACACTTAGGCTCCTAAGTACCTGAGTCAGTTTTGAAAATGGGGCTTAGGCTCCTAAGTTATTTGGGTGCTTTTTAAAATTTTACTCTTTGTCCTCTTCTTAGAGGTGGAAGGTTTTTTCATCTCTTTGGGATAATCTCTGTATAATTCCCGAATGGTCTGAGACCACTGGATTGTGTTAAAGAAGATTTACTAACAATCGAACGGGAAAGTCAGACAACACAAAAGAAATGGACTGTGCTACATATTTAGTGTAAACCTCTGCAAAGGGCCAGGCATAATCCATGTTTTTCTTGAGACTCCATCCTGTCTGTTCTAGCTTGTCACTTTCTCCCTGACCCTTTGGCAGGGCAATGTAGCTCAGACCCAGCCTCTAGTCTGCAGGTAGGTTTCACTCCTTTCTCGTATCAGATGTCTCATGTCATTCTCTCTGCTCAGCTCACATCACTGTTATACTTTTGGATTACTTTGATGCACCTGGCTTAATTTCATACCAGACATCCCCTACAAAGGCATGTATCCAGGTGTCTCTGCTCTAGTTGGTCTCTCATGCCATGGCCATTGCATGTTTTTCGAAGTCATTCACTACTCTAATCACTGCCCTTGGGTAAACAGGCTTAGGTTCCTGTTTTTTTTTTGCATGTAACCTACTTACAAAGTATCTCCCCTCCTCCTTGACCTATCTGCCCTTTGTTCTAGCCTATTGAAAAGCAAAGCATAGACACTTGTCTTAGCTGAAGACGTTTCTCTGAGTCTAGCCCTTCTTCTGCCTTCTTATATTGCTGCTCCATAGCAAAAATGTATTACTGACAAATTAAAGCTGAGCTCTCACCATTTCAAAAACCTAGAGAAGGGTTATTATTTTCTGTTCAACTCTGTTTGTTCCATAAAATTCAAATTCAAAATTTGGATCTAGATACAGATATAGACTCAGGTTCATTCTCATGTTATGGTCCTTTTATCCCCTGTTGGCAATTTCAGCAGAGGTTCCAGAGGCAAAAATGTCAAACATGACTGCCAAAATTTAGTTGAACTGATTTCAGAGATGCTGTGTAGTTCCAAGTGCCCCCGTTGGCTTCAATGGGAGTTGGCAAGAGCTCTGAAATTAATGAGATAACAGGTGCTGGATATGTACCAGGATCTTGTCTTTATTTGGGGTTCCACAAGAGTCACTCCCTGCCTCTCTGTTCTTGTCTACCAATCTCCTCTCTGGGATACTTATAGGGCCTCCATCACTGTAGTATCTGAGCCCCTCAGAACCTTTAATGTATTTAGCCTCACAACACCCTTGTGGGGCAGGGAAGTACAGTCAACCCCGTTTTACATAAGGGAGAACTGAGGCATAGAGAGACTAAGTAATTTTCCCCTGATCACAAAGAAGCCTGTAGCAGAGCAGGGAATTGAACATTGGTCTCCTGAATCCCAGGCTTGTGCCCAGGATGATCCTTCCTCTCTTGGTGCTGATATTTAGATTCCTTCATATGGATTCCTGTGGAACATGTGTAGTTGGAAGGTTTTGTCTAGACTGGGCATGGGGAATGAAGCTTCCTTTGAATCCTTCAGGCTAGCCCTTCAGGCCAGGGTTGAATACACATTGGCAGGACCTTGTGGGGCAGGTTACTGGGCCTACTGCCTCACTATACTTGTTATGAGGATATATAGAGGACTTCATTTTCCAGGGAAGTTAATTTAACAACTTTTACAACTATTAAATTCTCATATTCTCTCTCTTTCATACACACACACACACACACACACAGAAATTAATAAAGGCATGTAACTGGAGAGAGAAGCGGGAAATCAACCTCAATAAACTCTCCATAAAATCCACAAATTAAGGACAAGTACATCATGAAAGCATATTAGGCAAGGAACTATAAATTTCTGCAAATTGATTGTCAAATATAATCAAAACATACTATATTATATATTAAGTTGAAATAAATACCACAAACCTACCCCGGACTATAAAGATTTAAGATTAGCCCTTCGTACCATATATACCTGAGGTGCAAATAAGAAGGTAAAAAATGGTTTGTGTCATAATGTGGTGAATAGAACTACAAATCTCGTGCCTCAAATTTTATCCAGAAACCAGCTGGAAGCATGAAGCATTTTTATGGAATGAACACATCACCAGTTAAGAGTTGAGGGCTCACTCTGCATTAGATGAAGCTTCTGAGAGGCCTTGAAGGATAACCCAAGAAGAGCACATTTCTGTCTGGAGGTGTTAAAGGCATAGATGACTGTGGTGTGAGGTCTGTGTCAGATAGAAAAAGTACTAATGCCTGATCCATTTGAAAATGATAAAAGTTTGTCAGCTGGGAATCTAAGAGCTTCTCTGGATCTAGTAACACCCTGAGATTGTCTCCATCCTCCAGTAAACTCTTTTTAAAGGGCCTGATAACATATAAAATGTATGCCCATATTTCTGTGGTATGGACTGCCCCAGCAACACTGAGGGATTGGCAGAAAATGGATTTCTGTAGGCTTCCGGGTTGCTGCAGACGCTTTCAGTTTTTCCCTCCAGGAAATTTTCCTTTTGAAGTAAGTGGGAGTTCTGCCTCAGTAAGGACTGTACAATTGGGCACATGGTTTTATGTTCACAGTATATACAGAAAGAAATAGCAAGTAGCAAGATACCCCTATTTCATTTCTTAGAATTCAGAATGATAACACACAAGAACCCTGAAGCAAAGACAGAGAAAACAGGCTGCTCCTTAAGGCAGTGAAGGACAGCTTACCTCATCTTACTTTAAGATGGCTCTTTCCACAGTGATTTGCATGTTTTGCTACAGAACCATCTTTCCTTCAAGCAGGACCTGGAGACCATACACTCCCTGGCTCTTAAAACAATACCTTTCAATTTCAATGCAGCCCTCAACACCCCCCACACAAGGTGCTTAGTGTCTTCTGTGAGCAATGGGAATTGAGGGCGCTCTGCACCTTGTAGGAGCAGGTCTGCAGCTTGGAGAAGTCATCAGTGTCTGGTAAATGTGGATTAACAATTAAAAAGCCATTGATCAGTTAAACTACAGGAAATTTTTAAGCCAAAAAATTCTTTATTTTCATCTCCAAAATTAATATGCAAACATGTATCCCAAAAGGTAACCAGAAACATGGTCTGTAATCAACCAGTGTGAAATTGTTTCTATTTGTAATTTAAAATGGCCTGACTGAAATTGCCAGCACTTAGGCTGAAAGCCAGATTCTCCTTTATTTAATATATACTCAGGACCAGTTTCCTAGGGTGCCTTCCTGTCTGTATTATTAATATGATATAGGCCTATGGTTTCCGGTATCATATATTTGGAATTTCTTTTCTCAGATCCTGTGCAACTGAACATAATCCTTCAGCAGGAAAGCTGTTTAAAAGTTACGGCATCAAGCCTCCTATTTGGAGCCATTTAGCTTAAAATAAGGAATGCATGATGTCGTGACCTGCAGCATTGTTCCTGAGCCAGTGTGTCTACATTATGAAGGACACTTCTGGGGTAGCCAGCGTAAGGGAGGCAGTGACTAAATTCATGCTGACAAAAAGGTACAGATGTACAATAACAAGGCCAAGGCAAACAGTAGAATCACTCTGCTAAAGATGTTGGGGAACTCTCTCAGAACCTAGTCTGCACAAATTCACTGTGGGTCAAATTCTGGTCCTACCAAAGTCAGTGGATGTTTTTGCCCATTGGCTCCATGGGAACTACAATTTGGAACTACAAGCAGAGGTTCACTTTAACCTGGGATTTAAATTTGCACAATGCACTGCAAATGAAAGCACTTGGGAGGGGATTTAGAGTTCACTTCAGTATAAATGAATTTCACTCTAAGTTCACTCCAGGAGGGTTTCAGTGTACAAAAAACAGACGTATACTGTGTAAATTCCCAAATAATTAATTGAAAATATCAGACAGACATCATTCACCTAAGGCCTGTGTTGCACAATATTTCCTTCTGTCAGTAACTTTTTGCCAAAGCCCTTCAGGTGAAGATAGACTTGAGAAGCGTCCTGAAGCGTCTTGAAACCTGATACTTCCTTTCTGGCAGGGTTAGAGTCATATTGTCAATATCATGTCAATGTGAAATGGAAACAGCCCTGTTTACAAAATTAACAAATGGACTTCAAGTTAAACATTGGGTAATTTGTGATACGGATTTTTTTTTTTTTTTTGCACTGGCCAGTCTCAAGGGATTACTTGCAGGTGAACATTCTGTTATTCTTTCTGGATTGATTTACTTTAATTTCATGTCATTTTAAATGGCTTTTCTTGAGAAAATATGCTTGCAAGATCATTTTGTTAATTTCCTAGGAGTGCTGTGTGTTAATCTTTTCCCTATGCTGCTTTCACTATTCTTAGATCATGTATAAAGTTTTGTTGCCTAAAATTAATTATTCCAGTTGGAAATATAAAACTGAATTTTGCATATAATATGTGTCATATCTCATTTTGTTCTGAGTGTGCCATAGTGAACTGGTACCCAGTCTGAATCTCATGTTAATAGGCTCATTAAACACATGACTTATAAAACAAGGCCTGATCCTGCACAGAATTATTCTCATGATTAGCTTTATGCATTATGAGTAGTTCCTTTAACTTTAGAGAGACTACTCACAGCAAGTAAAGTGAAGCACGTGTAAATCTTTACCGCATAGGGGCCTAAACCATTAAAAATAAAACTGCAAATCAGGGAGGAAAAAAAGCTGGGGCTGTAACTAGGAGAAAACTTTACATGGCCCTGCAAGGGGTTGTAGAGGCTTCTTGCAGGTCCCTATTCACCTGCACAAGGACCATTCGTAATCTGGTCCTTAGCCTCTGTTCCTGCAAAAAGCACAATGCAGGTAGATCCCTGCAGTTGCACAGACCCCCACTGCAGTCAGTGAGGCTCCACTTTGGGTACAGCAGTCTGGGGCAGTAGTGTTTATCAGCACTATTAATTTGTTTGAAGCAGACAGACAACATACTGTTTTTAATAAACCAGGTGATACCTGGTGAGCTGAGAGTACATTGCTTGTTTCAACAAGTAGCAAATATGAAGCTGAAGGATAAGAGAGTAGATATCCAGAACTAAAGTAAATTGCTTTTACTTTTCACTAAAGAAACACGTGAATGCTAATGAGACTCCCTGCAACTATCTTAAAATATCCATGTCTTGTCTGGTTAAAAGAAGTAATTTGCTTCCAAGGTTTTTATAAGGAAGAAGCTGGTTTTTTTTGTGTATTAGTGTGGTTATCAAGCATTTGTCACTTGTTTTCTTTTTAAGTGTATATCACAAGTTTTAAAAGGCAGATCTATCAACATCTAATATATCTTCAAAACATCATGTATTGTGTAGAAAACTGATCTGCCAGACACGCTTGTTGTGTACACACATTTTGTTATTAAATGTGTTCACACATGAATTTTGGCAGGATTCCTTCACAGCTATCCTGAACTTTTCCTGACACCTCAGATGGCACGTAATATATCTGAGGTGCAATGCTTGTTAAAGCGTAAAAGCTTTCATTCTGAGCCTAAAATTTCCTTTTATAATTATTGTTCAGTAAACAACATGACCTAATATTCACACCAAAACCCAGAGATACATGCTGCAGGTGCTTCAGTCTGTTTGGCTGCTTTTTGAGAATCCCACTTTTTAATGTGCTAAAATTCTATTCTATTTTGTAAAAGTTCTTATCCTGCCTTCCTCACTGTAATATCTGAGCAACGTGATTTACATCTGTTTCAGGTGGTTGGTGTCAGTTCTATCTGTCTCATTAATGATAACACTCAGACTGTGCATCAGTTCTTAGAGGATCACAAGTAGTTGCAGTACATATGTTTAAAGCGTGAAGTTGTAGTGTTTGGCATTGAAGTGTGTGTTATGCTAATTCATCCAGGAGAGTTGTTCTTTTGACACAAGTAGATATTGTTTTAGTCCAATAGATAATTTGCATATGTAGCACCTTAAAAAACCTTGCAAGGTGAGTACTCGCCAACCTATTTTGCCAGAAGGGTCAACTGAGATACAAAGAGTCTTAGTGTAGTGCCAAAGGCCTCACAGAAAATGAATTCCAGAAATAGGAATAGTACCCCAAAATCCCTATCTCCCAGTCCCCTGCTGTGATCATCAGATATCTTTAAAGGCTCAGAAACCACCTTTGTTTTCTTATTCATGACGTTTCTATAGAAACCTTAATATCATGCATGAATTTTAATCTAAATTATATTAACTAACAACAATATAACCATCATAAATAGACTAGAACTCAGTGCCATCTTTCGAAAGCAATAGAAATTCCTGGCTACTTCCACTGTTTATTTTTTTTAAACAAGAAAGTCTTTGCTACTTCAGTCACTACAGCATAATCATGTATATTACCATATGCAAGTTACTAGTCTCATCAGCCCTCACTAAGTGCAGTGCTTCAAGCTGAATGCCTTTCTAAAAGAGTTTTCTTTTTGTCTTCCTTAAATCCAGAGTTTGTTAGCACAGCCATATCAGCTTCCAGTCCCCTCCCATAGCCTCTCAGAGCATGTACAAATGGTGAAAGGTGATAAGAGATGCAGCTCCCCTTCAGGCTGTGAAGCAGAGAAACTTAATGATAGATTTACTATGGAGACAAGTATGAACTTTTGGAAACTATATTTAAACTTCAGGCTCCTTTTTAAATTGCGGTTTAGAGAACACTATTTAATAATGAAAAATCCATGGTGCCTTCAGAGAAGAGTCCAAAACAAGCCCCCCTTATATGTGAGTTGTGGAAAAGTTTCCAATCCAGATTGTAAACTGCGGCTGACTTTATTTTTGTGCTTTGTACAACCCTGAGCACATTGTTAGTGTTTAAAAATAAAATAAATAATAATCATCCAAAGTTTGGAACTGGTTTCTCTCTCTTTCTGTCTCTTTCTTTCTCTAGTGAATGGAATCAAAATCCCAAATAACCCTAGACATGGGGAATAGTTTATATTTGGATCTGAACTTTACAACTTGCGCCCATCTCTAGTACTATCCTGTTGCCACAACATAAGCTCATTTATTGATGCATTATTTCCAAACATTAACACTAACTCTTGATACAACATGCTGAGGGTCACTCATTGCCAGTTGTTATCTTGTTTAAAAACAGACAAATGACTTTCCTACTTCTTACCATGCAGTCACGTAACTACTTTATTTACTTCTGTCATATTAAATGGAATTACTTCTAACTCTAAAGATCACACATTACAAATATAAGAAAGCTAGGAAAGACTGAAAGGTTATTATTTCTCTTGAAAGTTCCTGTGTACTGAAACCAATCAGACGAGACTGCCTGCTGCAAATTGTAGTGTGACAGCTTCACTCAACTTCTAGACTTGTCAACTCATTGGGCAGTCTGACAGTTCTCAGGTAATAAAGTAAACAAGGGATTTGGAGCGCCAAAGATGGAATGCTTAAATTCATTCCTAATATTTCTCCTATTCATAACATGTCATTGAGTCCATGAAACTATTAAAGCAGCAAGTCTCAGCTCCTTAAGCATCCCAGAATTGTGAGCTAAGGCTTTGGAGAACACCTATCAGCTCACCTCAGTAAAGTGATATCTAGGCCTGATGCAGTCCAAGTCCATTTCTGGTATAGTAGAAACACAGGGCATCACTTTTCAGATGTCATTTCATCTTGCAAACTCAATGTACCAGACTCATTGAGAAGGGCAGCCCAATTTTAGAGCAGCGGAGAAAAACTGAACTTCTGTGTAACATTCTGGTTTTGAGCCAGCCACCACCAAAAATAATGACAATTAACGACCACAGTTTCAAATAAGTTCACTGACAATGCCACAAAATTTGCAGACACATTTGTTGGTGTGCACAAAATTTCCCATGAAGAATCACTAATTTTAATGGGAGCTGCTGAGCATTCAGGATTTTAGAAAATGATTTTCAGAAGTCATTATTATCTTCGGGTGCCTCAGCAAAGAGGGCCCAACTTGAAACACCTTATTGGGCCTTGGTTTTGAGAAAGTGCTGAGGACACAACCTCTGATAATGAGGCCTTTTTAAGGAACCCCCCCCCCCCAGCTGAGCACCCAAAAATCACTAGTCATACTTCAGAACATCTTGGCATAACCTTAATTTGGTTTTTGAAAATCTTCAGCTGAAGGTTAACATTTTTTACCGGAGAATGATTTGCTAGCATGTACGCGGTATGTATAAATACGTTTGTGTATATAGCACACCACTTTTATCACAATTTTAGCCGACATACAGATTTTAAATAACCTTAGAAAATCTTTATGCATGTTTTGAATCTGGTATTCCCTGCACACCCATTGAAATTTAAGAATTTCTGCTCTGATTTAATACACCTAGAAGTGAGTCCCTTTTTATTTGTGTGGCATGTACATAGTAATAAATTACTTGTCCTTATTTAAAATGACTAATGGTCTGTTGGCCTTTTAGGATGTAATTTAAAAGTCATTTGTCTCAGTGAGAATAACTAAAAATATACTTCCTCTTGAGCCAATGCCCATTTTTTTTTTTAAAAAAAAGAAATCCACTCACTGTCCTGTGCTTATTATGCTCGATTTGAAACGGATATTTTCTAGCTACTCTAGCTGCAACAATACTCTGCTGAAACGAAATTATTTATGCATTTTTTTCAAAACAAGCTACTTGCCCAGATTCTCAGTTGGTGTAAATCAGTTCAGCTCTATTGGCTTCAAAGTAGCGATGCCAGTTTACACAAGCTGAGGTCCTGGCTCACTAGGTTTAATGTTAAATATCTTCATTTAAATCAGTATTACCACTTATTAATTCACATTTTAAATTGAACCAGGAACAGATGCATTTCGCTTCCTACTTGTTCCTTGGTGAACCAATTCAAGGCTTTGAACCACGTGAGGAAAGGAAATCTTTATTGAATGCTAACTAACAGCTGGTTTTCTCACTGCTGGAATCAGTTAATTTCATTGTATAGCAGTATACTTGATGACTTCAATATATGGAAATTAGGAAAACTAGGCTCACTCTTTAAATCTGGAAATTTCAGATGATATAGAATTCCCATATACATTTAAAAATGCTGTACTATGATGAAGTGTTTAAAATTGTACATCTAAAACTCTATTGTGTGACATTTGTTGCTTAAGTATTTGTTTTGTACCTCCTAATAGTAAAGACTGATTATATATGACTTTATATCACAGCTGGATTTATTTACTCCAAAGTGTAAGGACAGTAAACGTTGCAGGTCAGCAGCATTCAGCATTTGGTACTTGGGGCCTCATCCTACAGCACTCAAACAAGGAGTTCTATTGACTTCAGTGGGACTAACATACAAGTAAGGATTATGCACATCAGTAGTGGCTGTAGTTTGTGCCCTTTAGTGGTACGCTGAAAGTTTACTTACCCTTAATTGTATTTTCTGTCTTAACTGCCTCCCACTGATCCCACCATGGAATAACCGCTCCGGCAAACGCATCAGCTGGTAGAAAGGCAAGGAAAGCTTCTACACATGTCTCTACAGCCTGGCTACTAGTATGTCTGAATAACGCCAGACAAAGAGTGATGTGTGCGAGTCTCGCAGGTCCTTGGAGCAGCAAGGGAACGGGCTAGATTGTCATGAAGCTGTGAAACTGCAACTCTACTAACAGCTAGACTTTTATCACCAGCAGTCATCCAGACTCCTGCAATCTCATGAATAATACATTGTGGGTTAATTTTCTTCTTTATCTTTATTTGCTTGGCAGTGGCATAGTTATTAATTTTTTTTTAAAAGGCTGAGCTGTGTTCGTAAGATTTATTTAAGGTGAGCTGGGGTGTGTGTACATATGGATAGATATATGCATGTGAATGTATATACATAGAGAGAGAAGGAAGCAGTACTGGTCTCAGGAACATGTGAAGAAGGCATTCACATGTGATGTCCTCTTGACCATGGTGCCCCTTGGTGTGCAATGCACCGGGGCGGAGAGTAGTGGCAATAATGGACCCCTAGATATACTTAAGACACATAAATACAATCCAGTTCATGTAGGGTATTTCCCCACAGTCACGTTTGTGAGTGAAGATGTAACAAGTATAGAAATAGCTCCAGTGCCATCGGTTACCGTAAAAACAGAATGGAAAAGAAATTTTTGCTGATTTTCTTATTGCCAAATTTGGTCGGGAAGGAGGGAATCTAATTGTTCTGTTTCTTTTAAATTATGTCAGATTAACTTGTTGGAAAAATCTGTGATGTTTATGTTTGGACCTTCTGCTTAGGCTGAAATGAATCAATAAGCAAGCACTGATAAACAACAGAGCTCCGACTATAATAGGCATTGAGTTGTGCTTTACCATACTGGATTCATGCCAGCACAAGATTTCCATACTTTGGGGAGACATTTATAATCAGCCTGGCATCTGAGACGTCTTAGATTTGTGGTTCTACAGATTTGTTAATTTAAGACTGTTAGTGTTTGGTTTAACTTTTTAAAAATAAAAAAACTTTGAAGAAAAGAAAATTTCTGCCTAAGACTATTTGTTTTGGAATCCCTGAAAAGGATCCTCATGACAATATAATTAAACAATAAGACATGACAGCCAGTCGTTTCTCGGTTGTTATTCCGTGCTTAAGGTGGCATTATAGGCACCAGGCTGAAGGGTGAGTGGCTTTAATCACCCAGTAAGTGCAATAATCCTTTTGAAATGCATTGTCTGGAGAGACTTATTGAAATGGAATTTAAAAACACTATTAAGAGAAACAGACAGACTGGTATGTGTACTGAGCATTAATATCAACATGGCTGTAATGTCACTGACGGCCATTCAAGATTCCATAATTAAAAACACCTCCAAAGGCTGGTTTTAAAAGGAAGCAAAGTATCTTGAGTGGTTTTGCTTATGTTGTTTTCTATTAAATATTTGTTCTTGCACATTCCTTGGGTTAGCAACCTATTATTGATGGATACAACCGCTAATGGCAAACAATAATATCACTGCATGCACTTCCATCGATGACTCTTTCTACAATGTAGATCATTAATCAGTGATCAACAATTCTAGTCCACTCAAATATCCTTTATCTTGTCTTTTGCTGCCTAATGGGATAGCTTTTCTAAAGAATGATGCCTTTATATAACTTACGGAAATCAGTAAACTCACCACTCATTGTGGTTTTTATTTCTGTCTCAGCCAACAGAGCAGAGAACTGAACCATGGTCCTTGAGCAACAAGATATAGATCCCAGGCTGCTAAACCACTTCACTGGCCTAGTAAAATATTTTAGTTGGTATTAAAAGAAAGGCATGAAATGTGGTTGTTTTTATATGAAATGGTTTATGCAGGGTTATAATTCTCAAAAACATAATTGGGTGAGTTTTCTTTTAATGTTCTAAGCAGTTTTGTCCTAATATGCCACTTAAGTAGATAAAATTGTTGCCAACATAAATTTTGGTAACATATTTTTCCTATTTATAGGATTGAAAATATTAAATTTTTGGCTCCTTTATGTGTATTCATACATTAACATCATGTTCAAAATGTAAATATCTGAGACAGAAAAATACTTGCTAGGAGTCAAAATTATATTTACCTTATACTTCAGTACACTAGTCATCTTTTCAGAATCCCCCCCATCTCTGAATTTATTTGGGGTTCCCAAATTGTATCATGTTGATGAAAAGCTTCATCTCTTGCTTGAACACCCATTTGACTGAAGAAATGTCATGTCCCACTTTCCGTTTAGATAATTAGGATTTGACTGTCTCTATTTTTGGTAATTATGGCCCAGATTGTGAGCCCCTTACTCACACTGGAACACAGTACTCTCATGAGCATTCCCAGTGAATTCTATTGAAGCCATTGACAACAATGGGTCATGTGAGCAACTTGCACACTAAATTGAGCAAGGATTTCACAATTACAATCTACATAATGTAATACAAAGGCCAAACTATCTTTCCCTACCATGATTTACATGTAACCACATATTTTTCTATTAAAAAGGGTGGATTAGAAATTAAATGTAAAAGTATGATTTATAAAAATTAGACGTTAGTGAAAAATGTTAACAAAGGTAATACAAAATAACCTTCCTCCCCCCCCCAAAAGAATAATGTGACAGTGGTATTGCTTTTGGTCTTTCAAAGGAAAAAAATCCCCCTCCTAAACTGATAATTTGCTCTTCTCTGAATAATAATTGATAAATTGGTCTTTTGTGTTTTATGCAGTTCAGAAAAGCCTACTCTGAGGAGAGAATTAAATGAAATCCCCTAAAGTTTCACAAGGGACAGGATAGTTCAGTCTTGAAAAAAAGCCATTATTATTGTAGTAATAGGATATGCCTAAAATTTGTTCTTGAGTCTTATTTTCTTTACTGCAGGTAGAGAGAGTTTTTCTGTAGTGCTCCATACAGTTGTTCTGGAATGGAATGGTAAGCTGTGTAAGTCTTAATAATAAAGAAAAAGAGTTTTTCCTGTAAAGGCAGGACCATGCCAAAATAAATAGGCTCTGTAGCAAATGGTAAAGATGGACAGCGCTTTAAATGGTGCCACATATATTTATAAAATAACCTTTTTGAGGTATATATAGTCAATATAAGTGTTTCACTGAAACAGCTCATATACTGTAGGCCGCCTATAAATGCCTATTGTAGAATCTAGAGATTAAAAATTAACATGCTGTAACAGCAAAGGCTAATTTCTTAATGAAAATAATGTTACTGAAAATAATGAAAGTCATTTATGCCTGAAACATGCAGATGAAAATTGCATGGTCCAGAGATTAAAAGGTTTAAGTAGGAAATAATACTTTTCTTGTCATTGGTCTTTAGTGGCAGAATGAGTGCAACAGCTGGAAGGCATATGCATAGTGTTTACTGGAGCAATTCTTACACTTTCAGACAGAAGGAAATCCTGTGCAGGATTGGAAAGTAGAGAGAGTTGTCACCAGGGAATAGGCTGTCTGTGTGTCTCTGTGAAATAGAAGCTGTGCGGGCCACAGACCCTGCAGTGGGCACTTCCTGCTCCACTTTCTGTAACAGTTCAAGATTTCTTTTTTTCTTTTTTCTTTATTTATTTGGGGTTGGGGTTTTTTTTTGTTGGAAGATGTCAAATCTAGCCATATTATCTGCAGAAATGCTGACGAGGCTCAGGATTTACTTTGTATCAGACTTCAAAAATCATACTAATTCTGTTTTTTTGGCAAAAGGAGAATCTGGAACTTTTTCCTTCTCTCAGGTTGCATAGATTGATCTTTCCAGGCTAATAAGACATCTGATATTACTTGTTCTCTCTCTCTCTCTCTTTTTTTTTTTTTTTTTTTTTGCAACTGTAGCTTTCTAACTACTGCAAAATGTGTTTAGAATAGCAGCAAATCTGTGCACATAGAAGTTGGTAACATGGGAAGCATTTGATTGTTTGCTGGTGATATAGTGGTGCTCGGTACTTACATCTACTAATTAATAAGAAAACACATTCATTATCCAAATATGTTTTAAAAACTGAAATTAATGAAGTGTTTATGTGACAGATACGTGGGAGGGATTTCAAATATAATCACCATCAATCTAGCTACAGCCAAAATAAATTCTATGAAAAGTAAAACAAACTGTTGCATAGACAAAGTAGGCCTTAGGGGACTCACACAATGATCTGTTTTCTTATTTAGCTGTGTATAATATTTCTGTTCATTTCTAGTCCAGATAGAATCTTAGTATGTATAGCATTGCTGCTGAAGCTGAGAAGAATCAACACTCAAAGAGAAAAAGAAGAGGTTGCATATTTACATTTTAATTTCAAATAAACTAACCATGCCCAAATGCATTGATAAGTATGGTGCAGCAGTAAAGGTTAGCATTAAATTTAATATCCTTACTGCCAAAATGATGACTTTCTTACAGGAAGAACGTGAATATGTTGGGGTATGTATTCTCAAAACTCCAAATGCAGTTGTCACTTCTAATAAAGCTTTGATTAGATCCAAATTTTGGGGGAAATTACTGTATTCTTTCATTTATTGTGAAGAAATGTCAAATATAATCATATGCCAAGTAGACAGCCAACATGAGGACTTAGGCCCTGATTCAAAAAAGCACATGAACATGTGTGTAAGTCCCAATGAACTCTATAGATTTAAGCACATGCTTAAAGTTAAGCACATACTTAAGTGATCTCCAAAGGCTCTGAAGTCAGTGATTTCCAACAACAAAAGCCCGTTATATACATCATAGAGTAGGAAGAATTTAGATTTTGGTTAGTGCACCTCCATTGAAAGTATAATGATACCCTTTGGCCACCTTCTTGGAATCCTTCTGCAAATACTTTGACTCCGATATCTACTGTGGGACTGATCCTGCAGGAAAACACCCACTGACTTCAGTCAAATTTTTGCCTAAGTAAGGACTTCAGGATAGTGCTGTGTGTGTAATCATAATCTTTTAATCACCAATTTGAATATATAGAGCTGCCAACTGTTCCGCTTTTACATTGTTGCCCTAGCTTCGCTTATTGGCATCCAGTTATTGCAGTGGGATCATGTGGCTGTCATTCAAATAGATGAAAATCTCTGGCACTGAAAATATATCCAGGGGTATCTGTTTTTTAAAGGAAATTCACCCTTTCCTTTTATTTCATAGTTTCTTGATCAGATAAAGCCCATCTTGTGCTAACTTTTAAGTAAAATATGCTAGATTCTGACCCAACAATAACAAAAATCAAATCAATGCACTGCCAAGCATCATAAGCTTTTATAATGTATTCAGACAGTGTGATGATATTAGTAGAGAGGCAGATATCTAGTTCTGGTGTACAAAGCAAACCACAGAGTGGAAAATGAGAAGTACTGGGTTTACCAACTTCTGAATAAAATGGAAGAAAGAAGCCCTATCAAAATTATCCATATGTAATGTAAGGATTGTTATCCTAATGGTACACGTTGGAAATTGAGCTTCAGAGAAGTTAAGTGACTTGTCCCAGGTGACTCAGTACGCCTGTGGCACAGTTGGGAATAGAACCCAGTTTTCCATCTTCTGTTCCTCTGCTGTTATTACTAGAATTTGCCTCCATAATCTATAATGTGTAGTGTATCTTTATATATAAATGTGTGTGTATATATAAAGAAAATAATCTATGGCCAGCTAGTGAAAACATTGTACAGTTTTTCTACTATGACTGTATCAAATGGCAATATTTCATGGCTCATATGTCATAATCATGAAATGTACATTTATAAAGTGAGAAAACTAGGCCCAATTCTACAATATTTTAACCAAAGGATTGTACTATGCAATGGAATAAAAGCCAGCAGTAATGACTGGCTATTGTCTTCTGATGCCATATTTACACCAATTATATCTGCCACTACTATTACCTTAAAATCAAGCTTTATGTTTAAAAAAGTCTAATCAACTTTTTTCTCTTCTATTTCATTTGTTTTTGTAACAGTGTTAATTATTCGAGTCAAGTAGTTATTAATATTCATTATTTGATGTGTTACATTAGCACTAAGTGGCCCTATTCAGGATCAGGATATGTTGTATGTATTTCTTTTTTAAATGTTATGATACCCTTCAGCTATATTGTAACCCAGCTGTGGCCCCTTAGGACATTGTGTTTGTGATTACGCTGCACCTCACAGCTATTTGGAACTTCACAGTTGTAGTGGGGATATAACTCACTTTCTGCTGCTCCAAAACCACTAATTCCCACTAGCTGAGCTAAAAGAAACTGTCCAGTTGCTGTTAGCAGTTTAAAATCTATTTTACACTATTGAATAATTTCTGATTCCATTCAGCCTAGGACAATACCACTTAAACACACTAGCGATTTCTTTATGGTTTAACAAAATGGAGCACAGGAAAATAGTGAAGGAGGCTATACATACAGCTCAAGGAGGGACTTTTTAAAATATTCAGTAACATAGGCCTAACTCTGTTACCACTAAAGTCAATGGAAGTCTTACCACTGACTTCAAGAGGAGCAGATTTACCGTTGACTTAGACTGCAGTGAAGACAAAGACAAACTTCGAGTTGGGCAATCACGAGTTAGTCATCTGCCTTTAGCCTAACTCGATAGAACAAAGTCACACAAGTTGAGTTCTGTGCACCTGTTGTTATGCCCCACATCTACACTGGCACCCTATCTAATCAGGAGAGACATCAAGATTGCTGGGTACTTATCTCATGTTTCATAGCATAACAACTCTCTGCGCTTTTGCAGGGCATTGTGGGACAACTTATTTGTCCCATCTGGGAGTTATAGGCAGAAATGCTCTAGGCCTGGGAAATTAATTTCCTGGCAGACCCAAGCTGGTTTGCTGTTACCTTCTTGTGCTGTAAGGTATGGATATTGCTCATCTTAACACCAGGCACTGACAGCTGCTGGTGTTTCTGGAGGCAACATTTCTTAGGCATGCCTCTGCCAAAACTGCCACCAAGAGACAGTGGTGGTGTTTCAGAAGCAGCTTTTTGCCTAAATAAGGCCACAGCTGTGGCTTGCTGTTACAAGCAGAAGGAGAAAAGATCAGCAGCATGCAGATGTGGAGCATGGACCCACTTGCTGCAGTCTTTTATGGCAGATACCCTTTGTGCAGACCACTGTATCTGGACCAGGACCACAAGCGCAGAGAGATGGAACTAACTGTGATGGAAATATGTGATGACCAGCAGTGGGCCCAGAACTTTTGTATGAAGAGAGCAATATTCCTGGAGCTCTCTGTGGCCCTTTGAGCACCAGAACAGTCAGATGAAAGAGAGGCAATAATAGTCCAGAAGCAATTCTATTCTTATTATTACTCTATTGAAGCCCAGGGTGGTGACATTGGGAAATATCCCTTAAATCAGTGGTTCTCAAACTTTTTTTTTCATGGACCACTTGAAAATTGCTGAGGGTCTCGGCGGACCGCTTAATGATCTTTCCAAATGTTGTTTGTACCATTATCGAACTACTGTAAAGCACTTTGGATAAAAGTGCTATATAAAAAAACTTAATAATTAATTTTTTTTGTTCTACAAATCATAGAATCATAGATTCTTTTTCTACAAATAAAAGCACACGACTCATATTTTAATATTGGTAGTCTTACCTTTCTAATGCGATGGATGTGCCCTCTCTCCCCCGCTGTGGCAGCCCCTGAGCTGAGGCTGGGAAGGAGGGGAGTCTCTCCCCCCCACAGCAGCCACGGAGCTGATGCTGGGAAGGAGGGGAGTCTCTCCCTGGCAGCTGCAGCCCTGGAGCTGGGGAAAGTCGCCTCTTTCTCTGGCCGCCACAGCCCTGCACATCCCAAATTCCCACCACCCCCTCTTCTCACCCCACTGCCCCCTCCCAACTATCCCCTATTTCTCCCAAGGCCACCACCTCACCTTACATGTGCATCTTCTCCAGGGTCCAGGCACCTAATTAGTGGAACAGTGCCTGCGCGGCTCCACTAATTAAGTGGGTGGCCCCTTCAGTCTTTCACGTGCGACCTCCCAGGTGCGCATCCTAGAGGAAACTATCGCGGACCACCTGAATGGAGCTTGCGGACCACCAGTGGTCCATGGACCACCGTTTGAGGACCTCTGCCTTAAATAAATTGCAGGGTTTGAACGGCTGGGGTTCCCAAACTCTGCAGGTGCTACTGATAGCATGCATACATTCATCCTATGCCTGCCATCTGAAGCAAGTGAGTAGGTTAACAGGAAAGGACACTGTTCTGTCATCATGCAGGCCCTTGTGGACCAGTGTGGCAGATTCATGAACACCTCCATTGGATGCACTGCCAGAGTGCATGATACCATGGTGTTCAGAGACCTGGCCTATTTAAGTGCACGTGAGCTGGTACTTTATTTCCTCCTAGCAATAGTCATCAATGGAGTGCCCATGCCAGTGGGATTTTAGCTAAACCTCCCTACTCTCTATTGCCCTAGGTGAAAGCTTATCCTGATTTTCACCAACTTAGCAGGAGGCAGTACAGCTACACTCTGAGCAGGTGAAATGTACTTTTGGACAAATGAAGACAAGATGGCATTCCTTATGGACTTGTTTGGACTGTAGTGTGTTTAAAGCCATTACAGATAATAGAAGTACATTGTATACTTCACAAAATATATGAAGATAAGTGAGGATATTTTGGGGAAGAATGGATTAAAGGCACCGAGTCTTGGGAGTCTGCTTGTAGACAACCTCCTAGTACATCTCTTGATGGTGGGGCAAGGTCCATTACAGCAAAAATCATTAGGGATGCCTTGTACAGTCATGGTCTCAAGCTGCATGGGAAGTCCATAAGGGATGATTAATTACGATGCTGCATTTTGGGCCAGGGAAATGAAATGAAATGTAAGTTCATCATGTCTGAGTTTTTCCATTAAATAAATAGGGTGGGCATCCTTTGTTGCAATTATCAATTACAGCTCCAGACTTCAGTTTGTTACCAAATAAAGCTTTATTGATGGTAAACCTATTTTGGTAGTCCAGTTGAAAGGGTGTGCAAAACAGCAAGAAGGTGCATACAGGGATATAGCCGTGATAAACATTCCAAACATCAAGAGCAAAATACACTGGAAATGTTGATGTGCAATGTTACCCTCATGATGTATGTTCCATTAACTGGATCTGTTCTCTGTCCCCTGCATAGCAATAGGAATGGAATGTAGCTAGTGTGTGGTTCCCTGGTTCATTGATTGCCTTTGGCCCCAGCCAGAGCTGTCCTTCAGTAGGAGGACCATGGTAGTATGGACACAAAATGATGGCACCAGGAATTGGTGGCAGGGTGATTTGGGTAAGAGAGTTTTGAGCCAACAGGATCATGATCCTGAGATGTCCCTCTGAAATGCCATGTCTTGCTCCCTCATCTGATGATCATAGTGAAGATATCCTGCCAGCGTCTCCCTTTCATCTTCCATCTCCTCCAAATCCCAGTTTTCCTTCCTTCATTTTGCAGCCATCTCGAGGTCCTTCTGCCAATTCCCAGGTGCCATTCTGTAGAGCCTGTAGCAGTCCTTATGCATCACCAGCAGCAGATCATCCCTGGTCCTCCATGACTCGCCCTTTAGATTCTGTAGCCTTTGGCTCATAGAGAGCAGTCTCTTTCACATCCACCTTCTGCCCCTCCCGGTGAGTCTGAGGCTGGTTTGGAGTTTTCTGACAAAGACAAAAGAAGTTTGTGAATGTCCTTGAGCCCTAGAATGGCTTCATACCCTTTCTATGCAGCCAGAAAAATAAATGGTCACTTTGATCTGAAAGCCATTCTTTTCACTGCCTTGCTGTGATAGCTGGATTCAGCCGGGTTCCAGGCCTGGTTCAAGCACATTCTCAGGGAAAGAACAGTGAGTTACTAGAACCTTCTCATTCCCCAGGAAATTTAACTTTACTAAGGAACATTTTTGAGAGGTCAGGGGAGGCAGCCAGTCTCAGTGAAGCAGAGCAGAATTGATATCTTCAAACTTATTCCAGGCCATTATGTCCTTAGATAATGATGTCCTGTTGGAGGTCCCAGACTGGAGAGAGCAGTTATTCCAGGCTACAGAGGGGAGATCTTCTGGTTATGCAAGGCAACTCTTTCTGTGTGTTGTCCCAGATTTAAAAAAAAAGACTAGAAAGGGATTGTGAGTTACAGCAGAGGCAGAAGGAGACTTGCCTAACCCAGAAATTGCATAGATCTCATGGGATTTCTATTGTGTGAACCATGCTACTTATTACTTGTCAAGAATGGAGCAAAATAAGCTCTACAATCAACTGGCAGCTACACTAGAGAGATGCTGATGCCAAATGGTGCCTTAACACACTGTCCAGCCCTGAGTTGGGTGTTTGTATGGTGCCTTTAAGGATTGTGTTCCCACAAGCTATATTTTGCCAGGGCTGCTGCTGTGATGCTTTTAACATTTAAGCCTTTTGCATTCATGCAATGCTTTTCTATTACATCTGTTGCCAGTCACTGTAAGATGCTCTTTTGCATTTCTTTTTCCCTGCTTGATCTCCCATATTGGATAGTGTGGTTGGCCGGGAGGAAGGGGGAGAGCTGGGAATGTAATGGCGCTGCATCTGCCCATAACTGAAGTGAGAGCCATGTTGAAAATCTAATCACTTATCTCATTATGTCCCTTATAATAATAATAATAATGTCTATGCATCTTACCTGGCTGTGTCCCCTTCCAGTTCTTCCATGAGGGGGCTCTTCCATCCTGCTGTGCTCACCAGACCCAGAGCACCAAGTTGATCCTGTGATTCAGGATTGAAGTTCTCTCTGAGCTACCTGTTCACAGCCAGAAATGGGCTACATGTCCTTGCAGACCTCTACATTGTGAACCCATGCCTGTTGAAGCTCCACAGATAGGTCCAGGCTGTTGGTCAGCATGTGATCCAGATTCTCATTAAACATTCTCCCCAAACTGGTGTCCAGTCTGGCTGATCTCATGATTGCCCAGCAATTTCTAAGCATCCTACTGCAGACGTTCCTCTTCTGAGTCCTGAAGTGATGGCTGTTGTTCACTTCAGCTGAAACTCGACAAAGGCCTTGACATTGGCCTCTGGCCAAGTGGCTGCACCCTGTTGTGTGTGCTTCTTGCTGGGTTTTCTTCTCACTGCTGAATTAAAGACTGGAATGACTGAAGCTGAAGGAACTGCAGCGTGGGACTGAGGATATTGCAAAGAACCATACGAAGGTAGGTCTCATCCAGTCAGGGGACAGAGCACAAGTAGATGGCAAGATCAGACACAGGATTGCATGTCCTAGGGGCTTCTGGGAAGGGTTTGGCAAACTATGATCTATAGATTGTTGTGAGTGGTTGTGGCCATGCATTTCCACTGCAGACACCTCATGTTAGCGTCAATAAAGCAAGACAAGCTAACTCCTGATCTGCCCTATACGTCAGAGCATGGAGGCCCACGACTCAGGGGTGCTGGTGACACCACAGAGCACTGTGTTAACAAGAAAATGTGTGATTCACAACAAGCTAAACCTTTTGTGAAGATAAGGCCTCTAATGGGAGCTGGTTTACCATAAACTTCCATGGGCACAGAGCTAGGTCAGTGATGAGTCCTTTTAAAAATCTCGCCCTCTGTGTTTTGATGAAAATGCTTTATCTCAGGATTACCATCACATTGTTAAAATCTTTTCTGCATGTCTAGCCTCATAGCTTTTCCACATGGTAGCAATAATATTAATACTAAGCATTTAGCATTTTTCAAAACACTGTACAAACATTAATTAATATCCTCCTCTCCTACCCTCTTTCCACAGCATAGGTGTCTGTGAGCTATGGACATGCATTTACCTCAACAGCTTTGATGATATTAAAACTAACACATTAAAGTTGTTTTTGTGTTAATATATAATTTTATTAAAGAGAGAAGACCCTGGGGGCAACTGTCATAGTGGAACATTTCACCTGAAGGAAATCTAAGCTCTTCACTGTCCAGTAATTAATGTCTTTCTCTGGCATTTTAAGATCAGCAAAAGAAAAACTCATTCAGCAAATTAAAGGGGCTGGGGAACCCTACCACTGGTTTTAACTGGTAAGGGGGTACCAAATACTTTGTCAGTATTTGATTCTGTTGAGGTGATAGTGTGTGCTAAGATCCTGGTGAGTTAATTTGCTATTCTTTCGTTAGTTTGTTTCTTTTAACCTACCTTAGGCATTTTTAGGGTATGTCTACACTACGGAATAAGGTTGAATTTATAGAAGTCGGTTTTTTAGAAATCGGTTTTATATATTCGAGTGTGTGTGTCCCCACAGAAAATGCTCTAAGTGCATTAAGTGCATTAACTCGGCGGAGCGCTTTCACAGTACCGAGGCTAGAGTCACCTTCCGGAGCGTTGCACTGTAGGTAGCTATCCCACAGTTCCCGCAGTCTCCGCTGCCCATTGGAATTCTGGGTTGAGATCCCAATGCCTGATGGGGCTAAAACATTGTCGCGGGTGGTTCTGGGTACATATCGTCAGGCCCCCGTTCCCTCCCTCCCTCCGTGAAAGCAAGGGCAGACAATCATTTCGCGCCTTTTTTCCTGAGTTACCTGTGCAGACGCCATACCACGGCAAGCATGGAGCCCGCTCAGGTAACCGTCACCCTATGTCTCCTGGGTGCTGGCAGACGCGGTACGGCTTTGCTGCACAGTAGCAGCAACCCATTGCCTTCTGGCAGCAGACGGTGCAATACGACTGGTAGTCGTCCTCGTCGTGTCCGAGGTGCTCCTGGCCACGTCGGCTGGGAGTGCCTGGGCAGACATGGGCGCAGGGACTAAATTTGGAGTGACTTGACCAGGTCATTCTCTTTAGTCCTGCAGTCAGTCCTATTGAACCATCTTATGGTGAGCGGGCAGGCGATACGGACTGCTAGCAGTCGTACTGTACCATCTTCTGCCAGGCAGGCAAGAGATGAGGATTGCTAGTAGTCGTATTGTACCATCTTCTGCCAGGCAGGCAAGAGATGAGGATGGCTAGCAGTCATACTGTACCATCTTCTGCCAAGCAGCCATGAGATGTGGATGGCATGCAGTCCTTCTGCACCGTCTGCTGCCAGCCAAAGATGTAAAAGATAGATGGAGTGGGTCAAAACAAGAAATAGACCAGATTTGTTTTGTACTCATTTGCCTCCTCCCCTGTCTAGGGGACTCATTCCTCTAGGTCACACTGCAGTCACTCACAGAGAAGGTGCAGCGAGGCAAATCTAGCCATGTATCAATCAGAGGCCAGGCTAACCTCCTTGTTCCAATAAGAACGATAACTTAGGTGCACCATTTCTTATTGGAACCCTCCGTGAAGTCCTGCCTGAAATACTCCTTGATGTACAGACACCCCCTTTGTTGATTTTAGCTCCCTGAAGCCAACCCTGTAAGCCGTGTCGTCAGTCGCCCCTCCCTCCGTCAGAGCAACGGCAGACAATCGTTCCGCGCCTTTTTTCTGTGCGGACGCCATACCAAGGCAAGCATGGAGGCCGCTCAGCTCACTTTGGCAATTAGGAGCACATTAAACACCACACGCATTATCCAGCAGTATATGCAGCACCAGAACCTGGCAAAGCGATACCGGGCGAGGAGGCGACGTCAGCGCGGTCACGTGAGTGATCAGGACATGGACACAGATTTCTCTGAAAGCATGGGCCCTGCCAATGCATGCATCATGGTGCTAATGGGGCAGGTTCATGCTGTGGAACGCCGATTCTGGGCTCGGGAAACAAGCACAGACTGGTGGGACCGCATAGTGTTGCAGGTCTGGGACGATTCCCAGTGGCTGCGAAACTTTCGCATGCGTAAGGGCACTTTCATGGAACTTTGTGACCTGCTTTCCCCTGCCCTGAGGCGCATGAATACCAAGATGAGAGCAGCCCTCACAGTTGAGAAGCGAGTGGCGATAGCCCTGTGGAAGCTTGCAACGCCAGACAGCTACCGGTCAGTTGGGAATCAATTTGGAGTGGGCAAATCTACTGTGGGGGCTGCTGTGATGCAAGTAGCCCACGCAATCAAAGATCTGCTGATATCAAGGGTAGTGACCCTGGGAAATGTGCAGGTCATAGTGGATGGCTTTGCTGCAATGGGATTCCCTAACTGTGGTGGGGCTATAGACGGAACCCATATCCCTATCTTGGCACCGGAGCACCAAGCCGCCGAGTACATAAACCGCAAGGGGTACTTTTCGATACTGCTGCAAGCTCTGGTGGATCACAAGGGACGTTTCACCAACATCAACGTGGGATGGCCGGGAAAGGTGCATGATGCTCGCATCTTCAGGAACTCTGGTCTGTTTCAAAAGCTGCAGGAAGGGACTTTATTCCCAGACCAGAAAATAACTGTTGGGGATGTTGAAATGCCTATATGTATCCTTAGGGACCCAGCCTACCCCTTAATGCCATGGCTCATGAAGCCGTACACAGGCAGCCTGGACAGTAGTCAGGAGCTGTTCAACTACAGGCTGAGCAAGTGCAGAATGGTGGTAGAATGTGCATTTGGACGTTTAAAGGCGCGCTGGCGCAGTTTACTGACTCGCTTAGACCTCAGCGAAACCAATATTCCCACTGTTATTACTGCTTGCTGTGCGCTCCACAATATCTGTGAGAGTAAGGGGGAGACGTTTATGGCGGGGTGGGAGGTTGAGGCAAATCGCCTGGCTGCTGGTTACGCGCAGCCAGACACCAGGGCGGTTAGAAGAGCACAGGAGGGCGCGGTACGCATCAGAGAAGCTTTGAAAACCAGTTTCATGACTGGCCAGGCTACGGTGTGAAAGTTCTGTTTGTTTCTCCTTGATGAAATCCCCCACCCCTTGGTTCACTCTACTTCCCTGTAAGCTAACCACCCGCCCCTCCTCCCTTCAATCACCGCTTGCAGAGGCAATAAAGTCATTGTTGCTTCACATTCATGCATTCTTTATTCATTCATCACACAAATAGGGGGATGACTACCAAGGTAGCCCAGGAGGCGTGGTGGAGGAGGGAAGGAAAATGCCACACAGCACTTTAAGCACAGCACTTTAAAAGTTCACAACTTTAAAATTTATTGAATGACAGCCTTTTTTTTTTTGGGCAATCCTCTGTGGTGGAGTGGCTGGTTGGCCGGAGGCCCCCCAACCGCGTTCTTGGGCATCTGGGTGTGGAGGCTATGGAACTTGGGGAGGAGGGCGGTTGGTTACAGAGGGGCAGCAGTGGCAGTCTGTGCTCCAGCTGCTTTTGCTGCAGCTCAACCATACACTGGAGCATACTGGTTTGGTCCTGCAGCAGCCTCAGCATTGAATCCTGCCTCCTCTCATCACGCTGCCGCCACATTTGAGCTTCAGCCCTGTCTTCAGCCCGCCACTTACTCTCTTCAGCCCGCCACCTCTCCTCCCGGTCATTTTGTGCTTTCCTGCACTCTGACATTATTTGCCTCCATGCATTCGTCTGTGCTCTGTCAGTGTGGGAGGACAGCATGAGCTCGGAGAACATTTCATCGCGAGTGCGTTTTTTTTTTCTTTCTAAGCTTCACTAGCCTCTGGGAAGGAGAAGATCCTGTGATCATTGAAACACATGCAGCTGGTGGAGAAAAAAAAAAGGGACAGCGGTATTTAAAAGGACACATTTTATAAAACAGTGGCTACACTCTTTCAGGGTAAACCTTGCTGTTAACATTACATACATAGCACATGTGCTTTTGTTACAAGGTCGCATTTTGCCTCCTCCCACCGCGTGACTACCCCCTCAACCTTCCCCCCTCCCTGTGGCTAACAGCGGGGAACATTTCTGTTTAGCCACAGGCAAACAGCCCAGCAGGAATGGGCTCCTCTGAGTGTCCCCTGAAGAAAAGCACTCTATTTCAACCAGGTGACCATGAATTATATCTCACTCTCCTGAGGATAACACTGAGAGATAAAGAACGGATGTTGTTTGAATGCCAGCAAACATACACTGCAATGCTTTGTTCTACAATGATTTCCGAGTACGTGTTACTGGCCTGGAGTGATAAAGTGTCCTACCATGAAGGACGCAATAAGGCTGCCCTCCCCAGAAACCTTTTGCAAAGGCTTTAGGACTACATCTAGGAGAACCGCAAATGCCAGGGAAAAGTAATCCTTTCACATGCTTGCTTTTAAACCATGTATAGTATTTTAAAAGGTACACTCACCAGAGGTCCCTTCTCCGCCTGCTGGGTCCAGGAGGCAGCCTTGGGTGGGTTCGGGGGGTACTGGCTCCAGGTCTAGGGTGAGAAACAGTTCCTGGCTGTCGGGAAAACCGGTTTCTCCGCTTGCTTGCTGTGAGCTATCTACAACCTCCTCCTCATCATCATCTTCTTCGTCCCCAAAACCTACTTCCGTATTGCCTCCATCTCCATTGAAGGAGTCAAACAACACGGCTGGGGTAGTGGTGGCTGAACCCCCTAAAATGGCATGCAGCTCATCATAGAAGCGGCATGTTTGGGGCTCTGACCCAGAGCGGCTGTTCGCCTCTCTGGTTTTCTGGTAGGCTTGCCTCAGCTCCTTCAGTTTCACGTGGCACTGCTTCGGGTCCCTGTTATGGCCTCTGTCCTTCATGCCCTAGGAGATTTTCACAAAGGTTTTGGCATTTCGAAAACTGGAACGGAGTTCTGATAGCACGGATTCCTCTCCCCAAACAGCGATCAGATCCCGTACCTCCCGTTCGGTCCATGCTGGAGCTCTTTTGCGATTCTGAGACTCCATCATGGTCACCTGTGCTGATGAGCTCTGCATGGTCACCTGCAGCTTGCCACGCTGGCCAAACAGGAAATGAGATTCAAAAGTTCGCGGTTCTTTTCCTGTCTACCTGGCCAGTGCATCTGAGTTGAGAGTGCTGTCCAGAGCGGTCATAATGGAGCACTCTGGGATAGCTCCCGGAGGCCAATACCATCCAATTGTGTCCACAGTACCCCAAATTCGAGCCGGCAACGTCGATTTAAGCGCTAATCCACTTGTCAGGGGTGGAGTAAGGAAATCGATTTTAAGAGCCCTTTAATTCGAAATAAAGGGCTTCATTGTGTGGACGGGTGCAGGTTTACATCGATTTAACGCTGCTAAATTCGACCTAAAGTCCTAGTGTAGACCAGGGCTAATACTCCCATCTAAGAAAAAGGCACAAAAAGCAGTGTGTTAGTAAAACTGGTTCAAAATGGAAAAGAAGTCGTATCAACATGGTGAATACTGTAATGATCATTATCAATTTACAACTGTAGAAACTAGACAGCTTCTGCCTTGCAGTCAGCACTCGGAAGCTCTGTCTTTTTTTTCTTTCAAAAACCGTTTTAAAGTACACCAAAGAAATAAATGGCAAGATATCGCTTATCAGCTGAATTACATTTTTAAGATATTTAGTAAGATCTAAATGCTTTTTCTGTGTGTGTGCATTCGCTCCTTTTTTCAGTGTAAACATTAACAATCTTCATTCATTTAGGAGGAAAAAATGCAGCTCATTTGTATATAGCCACGATTTTGATGTATGGCTCCAGATGTTGGTAGGGAAGCTATATTATACGTTCGGAGGTTTTCCTATAGAGAGTCTCTTAAACCTCAGATATCAGCACTGAGTAGGCTAAAAGACATAGTATGGGGTGCATGAGAGATGTGTTTGACACAATAGGGTCAGAAAAGTTAAAGACACGTTCTTTGTTGGCAATTTTGGCAGAAATACTAAAACACAATGTGGGAACTGCAAACCTTATGACATTTAGTAAAATGTGAAAGGCTTCACTTTTATAATATATGACTTGATGTCATGTATATGAGTTGGTAGCTTTTGCACAATATATAATGAATCTCACTTTTTTTTTTTTTGCTGAAATTTGAAAAGATTTTCCCAGTATAAATAATAGATTTTTGGAAGTGCAACATAAATTTTAAACCCCCTATTGTAGGAGTGTAGGAAAAAATGCACTTCACAACTTTCACCTCAGTGTCATGATTCTTTACATAAACGTAAATCATTTTGAGCAATAAAAGTGCCGACACCAAATTTGTGTAGAACATAGGGAATTCTCGAACCAAAGTGAATGATATGGAAATGAGATTGACAATAAGGAATAATTTTTTTAATGGTGAGAGTATTTAGCCATTGGAACAATTTACCAAGGGTTGTGGTGGATCCTCCATCACTGACAATTTTAAAATCAAGATTGGATATTTTTTTCAAAGATCTGCTCTAAAAATTATTTTGGAGAAGTTGTATGGCCTATGTTATACAGGAGATCACACTAGATGATCACCAGATGATCCCTTGTGGCCTTGAAATCTATGATATCCCTTGAAATGAGGGATATTTGAGAGGTATGCAAAAATATGGGAACTGGAATTACTCCTTCTGGACAGCCTGACTAGCATTTGCAATTCAGTGACGACTTCCTATTATTTACCTATGTTTTATATTTGTTGCACTGATGTAAGCTGCAGCTAATATAACATTACTTGTTCTTTCTGCTGCTTTGAGAGAGTCTCCTTGGCACATAGCACTGGAATGGAGGGCTGTGTCTTGGAAGCTGCAGTGGCATTTCAGAATCAAACTCCCTCTAAGCCTGTCTATGTAATATTCTTCCTGGGGCTGCCCAGGGATAGTGGGCAGGTAAGTGCTCAGAGTCCATTGTGTCACTGGAGAAGCCCATGTAGTTGAGAACAGATGGTGACAGCATAGAGATAGGGAATGAACCTGTGAAGGCAGCAGGAGAAGATAATGAGACACCCTGTATGCTGCAACACAGAAGGGAAGAAGTAAACTAGGCTTCATACCTCCCCTGCATGTACTGAAGCTAAGGTAGAACTGAAAGGTGTTGTGAGATGAGCAAACAGAACCAATTTAAGGCTGAGACTCCTATGAAGTGGAATTTCCAAACCCATTAAATGGCCATCAGTGCGGCTGCATGTCATGTTCTAATTAAGCAGATTTCCTAACTGAGTTTACTATGTTACACAGCACTTTGCCAATTAAAAATAAAGACTTTTAACTCTTGGCTTAGCTTTCATAGTTTGTCAGCCAAAGATCCCCAGTTCAGATAACAGGTAAACTCAGCTCAGCCTGCATCACTCAGGTAGCCTCTTACCTGTCCTCATGGCTGTGTAGAAGAGAATGGAGTCACATACACATATTCATATGCTGGCATGCAGGATGCTTTTGCAACCTGTGGCAAATTGAGACCAGTTTGAAATATACAAGCTTAATGTTAACTGAAGTCTCAGTTAAGCTTCAATTTGTCATCCTGAAGCTTTTACTTCCCAAAACAATCAAGTTCCAGAAGTAAAAACATATATTTATAATTTTTTCTTTTAATCCCTCATTGAAGAGATGACCAGCTTACAAAAACACTTGAAAGTGACAGAAATTGGCCCCAGGGTCAGCACTGTGAAGCTGGCAAACTGTCCAGAAGATATTTGTAGATGCAACTACCTCTGTTGGACAAAACACTTTATGAAAGATAGTGAAAGAAGCAATGAGAGTAAAGTGAACAGTGTAATAAAAATAAGGTTCTGTTGATTAAAATGAATTTTGGATCCACATTCTTGATCTGGTGCTTCTGAGTATATCAGGCAAAGGCAACAAATATCTAATATGGAACCTCTGACAAAGCTATCAGAGGTTCCCTGAGAAAGGAACTCTCAGTAGTAAGGTTATTAGGCAAAGTACCACCAACTTGGCTGATAGTATCCTGCTCAAGTAACTTTGCACTAGGCAGGCTTGATGAGATTCTGTTGAAGCTATTCCACATAGTAGACAGCGTCCAAATGTAATGCCTGGGGAAAGCGCCCTAACAGTTTATAGGCCTCCAATGGGTTGAAAAACACAAATATAAACTTTAGAACAAAGTAACAGTACAAAAAATCCTGCACTTGGGGAAACAGTCTTCATGCTGAGTGCAGGCTTTAGTCACCTCCAGGAAGTGGCCTGACTTTCTCCTCAAAGTCCTCAAAGGCGTTATATTGGGTTTTAGCTCCCTTTTGGGTTAGCAGCAGAGACTGGAGATTGTAGAGGATGAGCTGAGAATTCGAGCCGAGTCCTCCATTCAGTTACCCAACCTGTCTCCCACACTTTAGAGCTATAGCTCCTTATTCTTTTACTTCATATGTATATTTTTTACTTTGGGGAAATGTCCCTGACACTTGAACTTGAATCACTTTAAAGGTCTCTGGTGACCTTTCCTATGTCAAGGTTCCTTCCCCACTCTGAACTCTAGGGTACAGATGTGGGGACCTGCATGAAAGCCTCCTAAGCTTACTTTTACCAGCTTAGGTTAAAACTTCCCCAAGGTACAAAATTATTTTACCTTTGGATTTCTACTGCCACCACCAAACTTTATCTGGGTTTACTGGGAAACGTAGTTTGGACACGTCTTTCCCCCCAAAATCCTCCCAAACCTTGCACCCCACTTCCTGGGGAAGGTTTGGTAAAAATCCTCACCAATTTGCATAGGTGACCACAGACCCAAACCCTTGGATCTTAGAACAATGAAAAAGCATTCAGTTTTCTTACAAGAAGACTTTTAATAGAAGTAAAGGAATCACTTCTGTAAAATCAGGATGGTAGATACCTTACAGGGTAATTAGATTCAAAACATAGAGAATCCCTCTAGGCAAAAGCTTAAGTTACAAAAAAGACACACAGACAGGAATAGTCATTCTATTCAGCACAGCTCTTTTCTCAGCCATTTAAAGAAATCATAATCTAACACATACCTAGCTAGATTACTTACTAAAAGTTCTAAGACTCCATTCCTGTTCTGTCCCCAGCAAAAGCATCATACAGACAGACACAGTCCCTTTGTTTTTCTCCCTCCTCCCAGCTTTTGAAAGTATCTTGTCTCCTCATTGGTCATTTTGGTCAGGTGCCAGCGAGGTTACCTTTAGCTTCTTAACCCTTTACAGGTAAGAGGATTTTTCCTCTGGCCAGGAGGGATTTTAAAGGGGGTTTACCCTTCCCTTTACATTTATGACACCTAGCCTCATCTGATTAATTCCTGAATATGAGGGCTCTCTTTGTTATGGCAATTGGAGCCAAAACCAACGCTTCAGTCAGAAGAATTTGAGGGTCATTTAGTCCTGGAAGCTGTGCTGCATGTGGGACTGTATTTCCATAAGTCCCCTTAGCTCTACTGTGAAAGACTGGCAAGGCTCACAAATATATGATCCACAGGGGTTGTAATTAGGTGATCATTAGTGCTGGCTGCTAAACATATTTTTTTATTGAAAATAAAATATTGGGCCAGATCCTCAGCTGATGAAAATCAGCATAGCTTCAGTGGAGTTATGCTGAATTACACCAGCTGAGAATATGGCTTCTTGTATGTTTACAGTGTGTTTGTATAAATATAAATCATACATTGCTGTAACATCTATTAAAAGCCTGAAGACTTTATTCTGCGGATATGTTCAGGGAACCCTAATAGTTCTCAGTTTAGTAATTAGAGCAGGCCTAAGATTGCTGATGCCCAGCTGGGCTGTGGGCCCTATAGTCTGAGCTAAGTAGACAAGTATCCCATGAAAATACCATTATACTATCTCACTCTCTTCTTTCTGTGAGAACATGTGATTGAATTCATTATTAACACTGAGCTGATCTAGTTAACTTGATTGACACTAAGTGATTTCAGTCTATGCTAGACAGTATTTGGCATTACAGTGAAAATGCCAACAGCCAAGCTAAAAGGCTATTTCCCCCTCAGTAAATATATATGGAATCTATTCACAAAACAGTCAAGCACCTTGACATAGACCACAAAAAGAAAAAAATATTGTTAGTTGAGAGCTTGGAAAATAATGGCCACTCTGTGATGTTATAAATTCAGGGAATGGGGTGGGTTTACATATGCACTAAGTTCTGAATAATTAATTTTCGCTCAGGCACATGAATGGAAGAAGAATTGAGAAAATGTGTTTTGAGATCTAACTGGGAGTTTTTCTTTGGAAATAGACCTTATTTAAATATTTGGCAATGCAAATCATTCACAACATGCCCATCAGTGATCACCCTCAACATTGAATTAACAACTCAAATAAATTCTCAGGTGTTCATGGTGTTTACCTGTCTTGTGCACTGAAGAGCATAGTATCCATTTAACAAAAACTGCCTTGGAACATCCTGCACAAACCAGATCCTAAGAACGGCCATACTGAGTCAGACCAATGGTCCATCTAGCCCAGTTGCCCTGTCCTCCAACAGTGGCCAGTGCCAGGTGCTTCAGAGGGAATGAGCAGAACAGGGCAATTATCGAGTAATATATCCCCTGTCAACTATTCCCAGCTTCTGGCAGTCAGAGGCTAGGGACCACCCAGAGCACGGAGTTGCATCCCTGACTATCTTGGCTGATACCCATTGATGGGCCTATCCTCCGTGAACTTATCTAAGTCTTATCTAATAGTTTTGGCCTTCACAACAAATGAGTTCCACGGGTTCTTACTGCTGCCTTTAATTTCATTGGGTGACCCCTGGTTCTTGTGTTAAGGATTAAATAAAACTTCCTGATTCACTTTCTCCACACCATTCATGATTTTATAGACCTCTATCATATCCCCCACCCCTTAGTCATTTCTTTTCCAAGATGAATAATCCCATTCTTTTAAATCTCTCCTCATATGGAAGCTGTTCCATTCCCTTAATAATTTTTGTTGTCCTTCTCTGTACCTCTTTCAATTCTAATATATCTTTTTTGAGATGGGTCAACTTGAACTTGAAAGGGGTGGGCCTGGTACCCTGGATTTATATAGTGGCATTATGATATTTTCTATCTTATTATCTTTCCTAACATTCTGTTCATTTTTTTGGATGCCACTGCACATTGAGTGGATATTTCAGAGAACTATCCACAATGACTCCAAGATCTCTTTCTTGAATGGTAACAGCTAATTTAGATCTCATCATTTTGTATGTACAACTGGGATTATGATTTATAATGTGCATTACCTTGCATTTGTCAACATTGACTTTCATCATCCAGTTTTGTGAAATCCCTTTGTAACTTCTTCACAGTCTGCTTTGAACTTAACTGTGCATTGTTGCAAATTTTGCCATCTCACTGTTTACCCCTTTTCCCAGATCATTTATGAATATGTTGAACAGCAGTGGTCCCAGTACAAATCTTTGGGGGACACCACTACTTACTTCTCTCCATTGAGAAAACTGTCCATTTATTTCTACCCTCTGTTTCCTGCCTTTTATCCAGTTACTGATCCATGACTGCTTACTTTGTTTAAGAGCTTTTGGTGAGGGACCTCCTGGTCAGAGGGTTTCTGACAGACCAAGTATACTATATTGACTGGATCACTCTTGTCCACATGCTTGTTGACACCCTCAAAGAATTCTAATGGATTGGTGAAGCATGATTGCCCTTTACAAAAGCCATGTAGACTCTTCCTCAACAAATCATGTTAATCTATGTGTCTGATAATTCTGTTCTTCACTATAGTTTCAACCAATTTGCCTGGTACTGAAGTTAGGCTTACTGACTTGTAATTGCCAGAATCACTTCTGGAGCCTTTTTAAAAATTGGTGTCACATTAGCTATCCTCTGGTCATCTGGTACAGACGCTGATTAAAGTGATAGGTTACATACCACAGTTAGTAGTTCTGTAATTTCATATTTGAGTTCCTTCAGAACTCTTGCGTGAATACCATCTGGTCCAGGGGACTTATTAGTGTTTAATTTATCCATTTGTTCCAACACCTCATTTATTGACACCTCAATCTGGGACTGGTCCTCAGATTTGTTACCTAAAAAGAATGGCTCAGGTATGGGGGAATCTCTCACATCCTCTGCAGTGAAGACTGATGCAAAGAATTCATTTCGCTTCTCCGCAATGGCCTTACCTTCCTTGAGTGCTCCTTAGCACCTCATTTGTCCGGTGGCCCCACTGATTGTTTGGCAGTCTTCCTGCTTCTGATGTGCAGTTTTTGTAGTTAGTTTTTGAGTCTTTTGCTAGTTGCTCTTCAAATTCTTTTTCAGCCTGCTTAATTATACTTTTACAGTTGACTTGCCAGAGTTTATGCCTCTTTCTATTTTCCTCAGTAGGATTTGACTTCCAATTTTTAAAGGATGCCTTTTGGCCTCTAACCACTACTTTTACTTTGTGGTTTAGCCTTGGTGGCATTTTTCTGGTCCTCTTACTATGTTTTTTAGGATTATGCCATGCCAAGTTACAACACTGAAACGGTCTCCTGCAGAAGATCCTCGTAAAGCTGAAATGGGAGAGTGGTCTGTGGAAATGAGAGGAGTAAGGAAGGAGCAAGAATACTACATATGATATCCTGGCAAAATAATGTGATTCCCTGCAGGGAAGCCCTCTGTGTGTGGAACTCCAATATGCAGAGGGTTTGTCATAAGTTATTACTACAGTGAGTAGCAGACACTTAGGCATAGATTCTGACATCCTTGTGTTGAACAGCACCTTAGTCAGCAAGCAGTCCACCTGATATCATTGGGGATATCTGTGGAGTAAGGTGCTACTCAATTTGAGTAGCAGTGACAGAATCTGGTTTAAACTAAGGATAGCACGTGCTACCTGCAAACAGTGAGGGACTAGCCTTTATTTTAGCCTAAAAAGCTAAAATGGTTCTAAATGCCCTGGTGTTTGAGGGTTGCATTACTACATAAAGCTGCTCTAGGCATTACTCTTTTGGCCTTGCAAGAAGCTGGCCACATTGTTCGGCTCTCTTTAATCGGCATTATTCACCACAGTATTGCCAAACCCAAGCATTCAAGAATCATGGTCAGACCCCCAAGAATCAAGAGACTGACTTAAAAATCAAGAGGTTTTTTTTTAAGTCCATAATTTTGGCTACACTTTTGGTTTTTAGAGGGAAGCATCACACACCCCAACTAGTGTGTGATCAAGTCATGTTCAGAATTCAGCTTCCAAGTGCATCCAAAGAGAGGGCTTCACTTGGCTGCTCTAATTGGGTGGCATCACTTACCTTCTCCCTTTGGGCTGAGGATCCGTCATCCTCATCTTCTGTTCTTCTTTCACCTCCTTTTCCATCTTCCCAGTCCTCCTTTCCTTCCCTGTATCCCTTCCGGTCCCAACCAGTCTCCACCCCATTCGCGAGCTCCCTCTACATTTCCTCACAGTTTCCTGACTCTCACTTGCTTCCCTACGTTGCATATTTCCCCTCTCATTCCCCTCAGTCTACGCCTTATGCCTCTCCTGCATTCCCCCGCTCCCGTGTCCTTCCTGCCCTGTCTACATTCCCCTCAAATATCCCTCTCACTGCCCATCTCCTCACCAGTTCGTGCCTAGTTTTCAAATCATAGAGCCCACGAGGTGGCACTCCTCAATGAATGCAACCTGGACCCAGGATTGGGGGTGTGCGGGGATGGGAGGATGATAAGATCAGCTTGCTCCCCATCTGCTTCAATTCAAGCTGCACTCACAGCAGGTCTGATGATCTGGCCCACTATTACTGGCAGGTTTCATTCTTTGGGACATGGCAGTAAAAACTGAAGTTTGCATTACCAAAAAAGAGGGGGTGGGGGTGAAATTCAAACTGGATTATGAAACTTTGTTTCATAGCAGGGATTTCAAATGGTTTGATGTTTTGCAACTAACGCCTCCCTGGCTGAAAGTCAGAATCTATCTTGTTATGATAGCAGCAGCATTTGCCTCTGGGTTTTTTTGGAAGCAGATTCAGTTCCTTGAATTTGATTTTCATTGGGTCTTTCAGTGGGAGCTGGAGGCTGAGCAGGATGGAGATGTTCTGGGAGTTGTGGTCTTTTTATCCCTAGTCCATATTAGTTCCAGGAAATAGACAAAACTGTCTGGAAAAAAAGTTTGTAGGGAATGAAGAAAATGTCACTGAAAGTTTCACTGATAGAGAGAGAGAAACTCAATTTCCAGGCTTAACCTGGCTCTCTGTTTCCTTGTAATAAGAAACCATTTTAACATAGGCAGCTTATAAATAGTCTCCTCTTTGAATGTGGAAAATATTGCACACATTGTGTAATGCATATGCTATATAAAAAAAAGTCTCTCTTGGCTGGGGGTTGCAAAGCTGCTTCATTAGTTCACCAGGCAAAGCCATGAGACGCTGGGCCCACTCCACCAACACTAGCTTTGCTTGGTAAATTAATTTAGTCTTTGGCATGGGTACATGTTTACTTAAGGCGATAATTGTTAGCTTCTAGTGGTTGGATGGAAAATATCACATTTGATACTCAGTTTATGACCTCCTGCGCAGAGCCCCAAGGGTAAGCTGAAACTGAAGGTGGGAGAATATAAAGAACTGTAGGTAATGCATGTAGACCAATGGCTTGAACTAAGCTTCTTTAGCATAAGCCAGAGCTGTAGAGCCTACAGACTAATATCCTGATTCTACAAAGTCCTTGAGAGGATCACACCCTAAAATTCTAGCTTTATCAGCAATGTCACCCTGTAAATGAATTTATTAGGCAAAAGGGGTTAATGGATTTGGTTTGCTCTGGGACTAAGTATAACAGTCATCAGAAATTAATCTCTATTTTCCTCTCAGTCAGAGTTTGCTGCATAGACTGTCAGTGGCAATTGCAAGGGCTATTCTATGGTCATGTACAATTTTCCTTTTCTTTTTATGAAAAAATGACTTTTTGTTTCTGCATTACTGGCTCTTTCTACCCTTCAGCAATTTTGTCCCCTTGCCTAGGTCTTTATTTTGTGGATGACTCAAATTGTCTCTCTGCATCTTTCTCATCTGCCTCCTGGTTTAGTTGCTTCCGACCCTCATAAATGCTGTCATTGCCTAGTTCTTCATGGCCCATGTAAGCTTTAACGAGATGAACTATATTATGGAATCATGGTGCTATTGCTGTGAATGAGAAGGAACTTTTAAAATAAGCCATGTTCTGATGGGAATACAACTTTTTGAACAAAATGACTCTTTGGTTTAAAATTTTTCATGTTTATTTTCAGCTCAGTGTTAATTTGTTTTTTTTTTCTGAAAAGTTTGTAAAATTCTGTTTTTTGAGTTATCCCTGTAGGAACAAAACAGTATTCCTTCTGTGTTCATAATATTTTCAGATGCTTTTTTATTATATAAAGGCCCTTAGCCTTCATCAGAACTGAACAGCTTACAGCAAGTTGATTTAGAAATACTGGAAATACCAGTGTTTGAAAGTTGTATCATAAGAAATGTAATAAACTTTTTTATCCATACACCAAGATATGACGCCCCAGCTATATCTGCAATGAACCTGGGTATAAAAGAGTTCTGTCCAGTGTTAGCTATAACTATGACTTGTTCCCCCTATTGTCATGTATTTGTGACTCCCACCCCTCTAGCTGTTTCCTGCCTGTATCCCCAAGAAATCTGAAGGTGGAGATGAAGATTGACTTCAAGTGTAGGAAGGTAGCTAGAGAATCCAGTCTCTCCTATGGCCCACTGAAGCTGGAGTCAGATTGGAGAAAGTAGAGATGCCTTGTGGGTCAGATAGGTGAACGTGGTAAGCTGTCATGGGATAAGAGGGAAGGTTCTCTCATGGATTGGTAATAGATTAAAAGATAGGAAACAAAGGGTAGGAATAAATGGTCAGTTTTAAGAATGGAGAGAGGTAAATAGTGGTGTCCCCCAGGTGATCTGTACTGGGCCCAGTCCTATTTAACATATTCATAAACTATCTGGAAAAAGGGGTAAACAGTGAGGTGGCAACATTTGCAGATGATACAAAACTACTCAAGATAGTTAAGTACCAGGCAGACTGCGAAGAGCTACGAAAGGATCTCACAAAACTGGGTGACTGGGCAACAAAATGGCAGGTGAAATTTCATGTTGATAAATGCAAAGTAATGCGCATTGGAAAACATAATCCTAACTATACATATACAATGATGGGGTCTAAATTAGCTGTTACCACTCAAGAAAGAGATCTTGGAGTCATTGTGAATAGTTCTCTGAAATCATGCACTCAATGTGCAGCGGCAGTCAAAAAAGCGAACAGAATGTTGGGAATCATCAAGAAAGGGATAGATAATAAGACAGAAAATATCATATTGCCTCTATATAAATCCATGGTACCCCCACACCTTGAATACTGCGTGCAGATGTGGTCGCCCCATCTCAAAAATATATATATTGGAATTGGAAAAGGTTCAGAAAAGGGCAACAAAAATTATTAGGGGTATAGAACAGCTTCCGTATGAGGTGAGATTAATAAGACTGGGACTTTTCAGCTTGGAAAAGAGGTGACTAAGTGGGGGATATGATAGAGGTCTATAAAATCATGAGTGGTATAGAGAAAGTAAATAAGGAAGTGTTATTTACTCCTTCTCATAATACAAGAACAAGGGGCCACCAAATGAAATTAATAGGTAGCAGGTTTAAAACAAACACAAGAAAATATTTTTTCACGCAATGCACTGTCAACCTCTGAAGCTCCTTGCCAGAGGGTGTTGTGAAGGCCAATGCTTTAACGGGGTTCAAAAGGGAGCTAGACAGATTCATGGAAGATAGGTCCATCAATGGCTATTAACCAGGATTTTCAGGTTCCTAGCCTCTGTTTGCCAGAATCTGGGATTGGGCGACAGGGGATGGATCACTTGATGATAACCTGTCTGTTCATTCCCTTTGGGCCACCTGCCATTGGCCACTGTCAGAGAACAGAATACTGGGCTTGATGGACTTTTGGTCTGATCCAGTATGGCCATTCTTATGTTCTTAATGTTCCTCTAGAAGAAAGGGCACCAATGCAGTATATAGGTCATATGGGATTAAGAGTGCAGCTGGTTCACTATGTAACAAACACATCCACATTTAACAAAGTCTGTTGTGTGTTATTTCAGTATGTGAACTTTATATGCCGTTGCTGCGCCACCTGACAACAGCTTCTTCAGCAGAATAAAAGGCCCTAAGGCCACCATGTTGACACTCATCAACAACATGCGCCACTGACCGATATAGGTCATAATGACAAAGTGGGTCGTCACATAGACCCCATGTGAAGAGGTTGGTTGCATATGTTCCTTAGGCAATTCAGAATCTGTTCAACAGAGTCCAAAGGTCAAATCCTGGTGGATCAGTGACATGGAAACCATTCCAAATGTCTTTACCTGACCACTCATTGCTCCATAGCACTGCTGCTGACAGATTCAGACCTGGATTGGCATGTAGCTTTTCCACCGGTCTAGCTATAGAATCTACGCAATGAATGTGTGGAGGGACTATGTTGCTCAGAATGGGTAGTCATGGGATAGGAGTGTGGCACAGGGTTCCTGTGATAAGCATGGTCGAGTTTAATTGGATGTTGACCAATTTAGTATAAGGCGAAAGACACCATGCAGTGGCACAATATTCCCCTGAGGGGAATACACAATGCCACAGCTGATGTGGGAAGTGTCTGTGAGCCTGTGTCCCACGTTAAACCGGCTAAGATTATACTTTGGTATATGGTCTGACTGGTCCTGACTTTGGTAGCAGTCTTTTTTAAATGGTTGTGGAAAGTCAAAGAGCAGTCCAGTGTGACACCAAAGTAGACCAGTTTTGCCTCGTGTTTCAGTCATTTTCCATTGAGGAAGACCTCTAACTTACTTTTAGTGCTTGCTTTAGGAAGGTGGAAGACTCTCGACACTATGTTGGTCATACTGGGTTGGAGGCACTAGCTGCTACAGTAGGCTGCCATCTTGGCTAGGTTGGCATTCAAGGTGTTCTCCAATTTGGTGAAAGAGCGCAAGTGGGTACCGCAGCAGGCGTCATCTGCATAGATAAACTCAGACACAGTGCACACTGGTTAAAGCATAAAAGAAATTTGCATAAAAATTCCACAAATGCCCAAGTGGAATGAGTTATGGTTCTGGAAGCTATACAGTTCAACTTCTTGAATCTTGTGCATTCAGGCCCAAATTTTCAGGAAAAAAATACACATGATTACATGTCCAACACCAGGCATGTGTATTCATTTACCGTGATTGTGTGTGCAATTGACTAATAATGGGCCAATTAAATGTGTAACTAATAATTTGCATGTATATTTTCCGCAACTGAATACACAGGTATTTGCATATAGATTATTATGAAACTCTAACCCTTATTCTCAGCCATAATATTTGTAATACGGTGACTTGCTCTTTTAAGGGCCAGGATGTCTGGGACCAATTAGCCTTGTTCAGTTCGCCCTGCCCCACCATACCTGTGCTGGGTGTTGGACAGAGGAAAAGGAATGCTAGCAGCCGGGGGTTGACTGAGGAGGAGAGATGACAAACTGCTTTTACCTGTGGCAAGAAGCTTGGTTGACGGTCAGGAGTAGTTTGATAACTGTGGCTGGCCTGAGTCCTTTGTAGAAGAGTGTGCCTGGATTGGATTGCTGGGTTGAGAAGAAGTCAGGTTCAGGTTCATGGGCACTGGGAAACATTTTTGCCACCAGGGGGCCCACCTGCAAGGAAGGGTCTGGAGATTCTTTTGCTTTGTTGTTGTTTTGGACTTGGACTTCTTTTGGAAGGGGTTGCATGCTTTAAAGTAGCTTGGCTAGAAGGCCAAGTCACCTCTATGGCCAGCATAGGCTAAAAATTGTTGTGGGAAAACTGAGGTAGAAGTGCTGCCATACCAGCCCTCCCCACAATGGAGTGCTCCAGCCTGGTGAGTTTTGTACAATATTGTATCTGCCTAGCCTTTTGCATTGAATATTGTAATAAACTAGCCAGTACATTACAATTTCTGTATCAGTACATCAGTACTCCTCTGCTACTAAAGGCCAGGGTAACATATAATTGCTATCACCTCAGAAATAGGTGGGATTTTCAAAATGCTCAATACTGGCTCCCACTGCCTGACCCCCCTCCCCCCACAGAAGTCAGTAATAAAACTCCCATTAACTTTAGTGGGAACACAGTTGGTGTATCACAGAGCTTATGACAATCTCATCCTACAGCTACACAATCCTTTGTATATCTTGGGTGGAAACTGGGCCTTATGGAAATCACTTTTTCAGTAGGGCCAGGAATTCACCCCTGCTGTTTAAAGGATGTTTAATGTTGCACAGTTTTTATTATCTGTATTGCTTTATTATGATTTATGTTTACACTAATGCCACTTTCAAGTCTCCTGCCAGAAGAGCAAATACTGTCACTGCAGCTCCTGCTTCAAAATCAAAAACTGGCTTTGGCTGAGCAGCACATAGCTTGCAATACTGCATTGGTTCAACTGTTTTCAGTACTGTAATACTATACATGTGGTGGGCCAAGCCCTACAGCCTTTTCACAAATAAGCAGTACCATGGACTTCAATAAGCTCAAACTCAATTTTAGTGTGAAAATACCTGTCTTTGAGAGAGGTTTTTCCATTGGCCTGATCTACACTTAATAATGTAGGTTGACATAGCTGTGGATGTGGAAAAATCCATTACATTGACCCAACTGCAAATAGGTTGATGGAAGAATGCTTCTGTCAACCTAGCTACCATTGCTTGGAGCGGTGAAGCTACTACAGCGATGCAAAAACCCCTTCTATCGCTGTAGTCTGCGTCTACACTATGGGGTTACAGTTGCATAGCTACAGTGGTGTAGCTATGTTGCTGTAGTGCCCACAGTGTAGATGTGGTCATTGTTTCTGTTAATTACAAAAGGGCTGCCATATTCACATGTAATTTGTACTATTCCCCAGCCAGTTCTCATTGTCACAATATCAATTTATTTGTCAGAATTTTCTCTTCGCTCTCCCGGTATTTTTTGCATTATTTGACTTGTTTCCACAATTTGCCTCACTTATATTTCATGTGGGTCACATTTCTCAGTATTTATTTAGTTTTCAAAGTTCAACCTCATAGCACCTTGCCTTTGCTTCTCTTTCTTGCTTTCACTAACAACTTGTGTAGGAATGGCAGTACGTTGACCACACATTTATGGAGGACAGAAACCCAGCAGAAGCTTATGGTAATGACTCCCTGTTTGTCAGGTGAGTGCCAAAGCAGTTTGTCATTAGTCTAAATTTCTCTGAGACCAACTAGAAACGCATGGGAATCTCAGAACTACTATACTGTGCTATATGCAGTATTACCATGAGGTGTGATAGTCTGACATTTGTTAGTACAAGAAAATAGACATTAATCAAGAAAGAAGCATTTTAGTCTGGGCTTAACATTCTTGGATTTTATGAATTGTCATATTCATGAATATATAGTTATCCATCCATTAATCTCCATTATATACCTCCATGTGTGTCTTCCAAATTATGTACATTACATGATCTGTATATATTTACAAAAATCTCTATGGAGCTATTAGGATTTGTATATTGAGGCTCCATAATGTTAGCTTTACTTTGCTTTTTTGGGGGGGGAGGGGAGGATACAATGTTCTATAGCATTATTGTTCATTCTCTGTTTTGCTGAGTTGTCTTCTTATCTTCCCCTTTCTGTCTCTCCCTGATGTTGTGCTGGTGGTGAGCCTAATGCTAAGGTCTAAAAAATCTGACCACCTTGTATATGCTTTAACTGCATGGGAGACTGAGTGATTGCTGGTGAAATCTCTCTTGACGTTTTGGTCAACTGAACTGATGCTTGAGCGTCCGGGATACAGCTACGCCACCGCTGTAAAAAGTCTGCTTTACTTGCAAACTAATTGAAGTTAAAAGCATATACACAAAAAAGGAGACTGTAGATTCCATAATGTAGCCCCTTTCCAGTGGGACAGCTGTGTTAAAAGAATGAGAAAAGGGGTTGTTTGGATCAGGACTGATGCTATTAATCAAATGGGAAAAGAAAAAACTTTTAAGCAGTTTCCTTCCAAATAACCAAACAGCAAAGAAACTTCCTATTTCAGTGTTATATAAACAATAATACACAGAATGTAATTACAGCTTGATTTTAGTGTTGCAGTATTGAGTGTAAAGTAACATTTACACAAACACAGCCATGTTTGTTTCCTCTACCTTTTGTCTAAGTTTACATTTTATTCCGATGGCATCTTGTGTGAAGAGTTGTATGAAATGCTCACAGTGAAATCAAATCCATGAGAAATCCTGTTGATTTGGGGGTTTCCTACACAGCTTGAAATACAGCCCAGGTTATTTGAAAGGCTTGCGAGGGTTCCAAAATCTTTCATGTGAATGATGATGGCAGTGGCTGTTTTTATATTGCACTAGTATAGGCCTTAACACAGTCATATCTCCATGACTTGGGATTCAATATACAAGTGCACCAAAATCATGAAAAATGGGTCGTGCTATAATTGTCTGATATGGGGCTATGTAAGTAGCCCAAGTCCTTACCTCCATGTGGAACTCCTAGCAGAACTGGAGCACAAGAATGTATGCTCTGTGATGCAGGGGCTCTTTTTATTACATGTCTGTACAGTGCTGTGATGGGATATACCAGACCCTGTGAGGCCCCCTGCTGGAGGCCTCGTGGCCCACCCCCAAAAAAGGTAGTAGAGAGGTCATCCAAGCTGCCTAGAGTGGTTGTGTGGGAGACAGCTAATCGGGGTCCCGCAGCCTAGTGTAAGAAGAGCTGCAGGGCCAGAGGCAGTTCAGTTCTGTGCCGGAGCTGTAGGAGGCTGGATGGTGTGTGGCTGGCTGATGGAGCTGCAGAACCCCAGACAAGGCAGTGCTGCCAGAAGCTGGGGAGAGCGAAAAGGAGCCCTGAGCTGGTTGCTGGAACTCCATTAGGACAAGGCCCTGAGGTAAGGGTGAAGATATTGCAGGGCTGTGGGGAAGTGACCCAGGGAATTAGAGAAGCCGTGCAATATAGATAAAGAGACAGAGCAGATGGCTGCTCTCTAAAGGGTCCCTGGGCTGGGACC
Source organism: Lepidochelys olivacea (assembly GCF_965140295.1). Lineage (NCBI taxonomy): Eukaryota > Metazoa > Chordata > Testudines > Cheloniidae > Lepidochelys > Lepidochelys olivacea. The sequence goes on along the minus strand of NC_140413.1, from coordinate 175,282,382 downwards.
TGGAGTAGTGGGTGGGCCCGTGTCCGTCCCCAACCCCCCATTGGCCTGGCCTGGACATTGAGGCACCCCAGAGAGTGCCACTATAGTGGCCCAGCTGGAGAGCTGTAGCCAGGAAGCCCAAGAGGGCGAAGACATTGTCTCCAGGGAGGGAGCCCTGGGGCACTACTCTTATCCCAGAGCAGGGACAACCTGAGAGAGAGAGTAGGCACACGTATTGAGCCAAGGGGACGCTCACGATGGGTGAGTGCATCCTGTCCTAGCACAACTGGGCTCCTGAAATACAAATAACAAATATCAACAGCAAAGTTTCAACTGAGTTTTGCTGAGGGATTTTGGATTTGTTGGGCTGGACCCACATGAATTGAAACAGAAGGAAATTCTAGAACAACCCCCCATGCAAAGTGAAACAGCTGGAGTTTTGCACAGCTCTTTTCCTGTGATTGGTGAGTTCAGATTTAGCTATGACAGCTTTAATGGAACATTTGTATATGCAGACTTGATCCAGTGAAGCCATTTGCCAGTGTGCAGTGTATGTAAAAAAACTTCTTTGGACAGGTTCAACAGTATTCTTTGGCACTGGACCTTTTTGTAAATCATGTCTCTTGCATTTAATATGTATGTGAAAGCTGTTTGTGTGTTAGTGTTTGTGAGCGGCCAATTTCAAATGGTTGGCGATTACAGTTTGGGTTAAACATTCAAAAGTTCAGATGCTTATTCCAAGCTTCTCCAAATATCTTGAGTTGGCAAAACCAGGATGGAAACAGCATGATGGAAATAACACATTGCCTTAAAATGGGGCCAGTCTAACAGTCCCTTCTTTTCCTTCTATTTCTTCTTCTTTCCTTCTTCTGTGCTTCTCACTATTCTGGAGTTCCCAGTGTGTTGGACCACAACCCTGTCCTCATTCATAGCCCTTCTGATGATGCACTTCTCCTGCAAAGTCCACAAATGCTAATCCGTGTCTAGTCTGTTTACGTTCTTATGCCACTCCCACCACTTCTTTGGTTTAAGTCTAATGTATTAGGTGCTTTTGTTATTTGAAGGCAAGGTTGAAAGGGATATTATACTTGGAGTGAAAAGTAGTGTGGTTTGGGGAGGTTCTTAGATCCTGCAGGAGTTCATTTATCAGTCCTGAACTGGCCCCTAAGAAAGCTGTCTCCTGCTAAAATAAGTTTTATCTCACACTAGACAATTCTGTTGTTCCTGCTAGAATACACCAAGCAAATGTCCTCTCTGTTCCAACATTATTTTGATGCTAAAATGGGAGAGAGAAATAGCAAATTGAATTAACAACTCTCATTGTCATTGGTCTCTGGCTTTCTTATCAGATTTTTTTTGGTACTTTTGTCTAACAGTCAAGCTGAAAATAGTGCAAGAAGAGCCTCTTTGGTGGTGTTTTGGTGCTTCTACCTTCAGCCCTAAATAATAGAACAATAATTTAATCAAACTTTTTAAAGCCCCAATAAATAGTCAGTTCAGAATTTTATACAAGTTTATACAGAATTTTATACAAGTTTACATACCATAAGTATTAGGGATGGGCCTGAATCAAACCCCAGATCTGAACATATCCAAACTTTAGGTTATTTGAAACCCACATCCAAAGCTCAATCTTGCAGCAATCTCCAAGTCCTATAATGGGCTAAATCAAACATTGCTGAGCCTTGGGGGAAGGGATAGCTCAGTGGTTTGAGCATTGGCCTGCTAAACCCAGGGTTGTGAGTTCAATCCTTGAGGGGGCCATTTGGGATCTGGGGGCAAAAAGTGGGGATTTTGAGCAGGGGGTTGGACTAGATGACCTCCTGAGGTCCCTTCCAACCTTGGTATTCTATGATCCTTCACTTCAGGTCTTTGAAATCTGGCCCTGAATATTTCAGTCTGACCCATGTCTGTTAAGTAATGGATTATGGCTCACTTTTCTGCCCTGCTTTCTTCCTTAATAACCAGTGGAGGGCATAAAGTCGTGGTTGGGTTTGTCCTGCTGATTATTTTCTAGTTCTTTAGGAATATCCCAATCTTCCTGCCTATCCCATGAAAGAGTTGCTGTCAGCTGTGATTGAGCTCCTTCATCTTTAGTGCTGAGTGCAAGAACTGTTTGCATCCTCTTTGGCGCTCCAGCATTTCAAACAGGAATTGACAGCGCTCAGGGACATCATCCACTGGCACTTCAGTGTCCTTGTGAACTAAAAAAATTTTAAAAAAAATTATTTTCCTTAAAAACATTGTGAGAACCCAGAGTTCTGATTGTTGACCACCAAGAGCAGAGTCAGCAAAGAAAGGACAACCATTTTCTTTTAGAAGAGGAAACAGCATAAGTATCCCAAGTAATAACAATGGCAATGCCCATTTTCTTCATTGAAACTCTTCATTCTATGAGAGCTTTTTTTTTAAATAGCCACAAGTTTCATGAATAAAATTACACACCAGAAGTACATGATTAGGAAGATTGTCCCTGCTCTAACTTTTTTTTCTCTCTGTGTGAGCCCTAGCCTATATGAATAACTGTGATGGGTGATGACATGCCAAGTTCTTTTCCTGAATTGCACTTAAATGTTTCTGGAACCATTTCTGTGAAAGAAAAGGTCAGACTGCACCTTTCCTTGGAATCTCATGAGCTATTTTGATAAATAAACTATGTATAACCACAAAAAACCTGACCATCAGACAGACTAATTTAGGCATGAATATATACCAAGTATTCCACTTTCATCAAGTGATGCAGTATGTAACAAGACTACTGAACTGAAATGCTTATTACAGAAAGCTGAGTATTTGTAATAAACACAGTAAATTGCTTGCAAAATGCATATTTAAAGAGGGGATTACAAATAATAGCAACATTTGATAGGCTCTAGTGTCCTCTTCATTTATACAGTCATGCAGGGATGGTGGTTCCTACTCTGTTTTAGACTCCCAGGGCCAGATCCTGAGCTTTTAAAATTGGCATAGCTCCGTTGAAGTCAGTGGAGATATGTTGATTTACAGAAACTGAGAATTTGGCATCCAAGTTCTATAAGGGATGAATGTTGCTTATTTATTCAACATTTTTGTTCTCTCTGTAAAAGACTAACATTCAAAGAGTATTGTGACAGGGTACAGGGGAACTACTTGTTCCTCAGAGAACAGGGCTTGACCTCAGCTGAATTTCCCCCTCCCCTTATACAAGCGCTCATTGGAAAGACTGTAAAACTGGCTACTTGTGAGACAAAGGAGAGAGAATGCTCTTGGGATTATAGGGCTGCACACCCAGAGGTAATAGAATTTGCTTTAGCCCTGAGTTGGGCATTTTTGTGTTTCCCTTGTTGCTTCTATTAACTTATATTGCTTTCTTGTCATAAACATCATCCCTTGAGAAGAAGACCTGGCTGGTGGTTACTTCTGTATTATTTTCTGCTGAGTCATTGTACAGGACCACTACTGGGGATACTGTTAAATACATCAGCCTTGTTTCTGTCATATTCTCCCCAAAAGGGAAAAGAACAAGACTCCATGAAGTTGAACCAAGGACTTTCTGTTGCTAATTGAGTTTACCTGGAGGAGGCTCAATTTGATGGTGACAGGCGGCAGTATAAAACCCTACAGTAGAGAGATTCTGACCTGCATTGCTGGATCATGCACTGGATCTCTTGGAATTAATTACAAAGTTTTTGTTTGCTTGTTGAGACCATCTACAGTTAAAGGAAGAGAATTTCAATGCCACTTACAGAATGTGAATAATTTGCTCTGTGGGGGAGGTAGAAGAATTAAAATCTTGGGTGAGATTCTCTAAGAGGTGCCCGCATTGAACTCACAGCCCAGAAGAGGTGGGACTATGGTGTACCCTTCTATCTGGGGCTGCTCCAGTACTTGGATTGGTCCCTGGCATGTCATAGAGAACCCCTGAGCCTGTCCAAGTCATAGCAGCCTTTTTGGGCTGATCTGTGGACCACACTGGTGCCCAGAATCTCCACAATGCTGTGGAAATTCCCTTGCATTCCCGTCCTACCCTCAGCCCTGACTCCTACACTGAGGCTTGCAAGGAAGTCCTTGGGAGGATTTACAGCTGTCTTCTGCAGTGCCTATGCCTGGGGAATCCTCCCTCAGACACATATGGGGCTTGTAGGGCCTCTTCGCCCAGCTCTGGCTCTTTTATCTGATGTAAAGGGGTGGGAGCGAGTGTGAGAATTTCACCTCTTGTTAAGGAGAATTGGAGGTATCTTCCCTGGGAATCTTTTTGTTAACATACCTGCCACTTTGTGCAATCTGGTGCATTTCAAAGACAAATTATTTGCACTTCAGAAGTACCTTTATGAGCCACAAAGGTTAAAAATCATCTCTAGCAGAGATGATTTAACAATACATCAGAAAGGGAGGTGAACTCCATCAGACACAGGGAAATCCCTCCTTAAGTCTGAAAGCTGGTCTCCACCGAATGCTTATGATTCAACAGGAATGTAAAAGTTCCAGGGGGAGACAGAATTTTCAGTATTCCAGTGGGCCAGTTTACTGCTGCACTCCAATTTGCTGTGACAGCCCTTTACTAAGTTAGTAAAGAAAATAAATACTTTTAAGAAACTGCTGCTGATCCAAGAGATGAAACTGAGAAGCTGATAATAGTGAACAGTTATGAAATGCATATGATTGTAATGTAGAATGTTGGCAGGCGACATGCATAAGAAAACAGGACATTCCTGGTACACCAGGTAATCCTTTGCTGTACATACGCTGCTGAAAAAAAGCATTCTCATACTCATTTCAAGTATGTCCCTTCAGGTATTAGCAATGATACAATTTTAGGAGCATGTTATCATATTTGGGATTATGTATTTGTTCACCCTGAATTATACCAGACTAGTTCCTATGAAATGCTTATGGAATGAACCTATATCTTCTGTGTTTTCATTGGTATCATTTAAATTTAAAGAGGGGCTGGAACTAGAATCCTCAATGCAAATACCTCTGAGCAGTGGGTGGTTTAAATCTGGACCCTGACCTGAGTGTGAATTTCATCGTTAGGGCCTGTCCCAATAATGAATTGAATCGAACACTCTTGAAATTTCCAGGAAGGATTAAGAATCTGGACTTGAACCTGGATCTGAGTCTGTGTTTTGGGACTATAGCTGATATATTTTGGTTTGTTACAAATGACAACATTTAAGCAGCTCTCTCACATTTAATATATTTGACAATAATTAGAGACGAATGAAACTCAGAAAGTTGAGGGGAATAAAATTAATCTTGGAGAGGTATCCAAAGGTACTTTTCTGAATTATTCATACTTTTATGGGCTCCCAACCACTCTGATTCATTTCTCCAAAGCCCTGGCAACACTGTCAAATGTAAAATGCAAGCTAGAGCTTATGTGGATGAGAACTCAGCAGACAAGTTGCTTTTATGCGGAATTGTCTTTTTAGCTGAACAAAGCAAGGCCCTACATTCCACTTGATGGAAATTGTATCTTAAACTTCCATTTATTCATGTATGTTTGAATATCCCATCTCCAAAGATCACACCAATAAAAAAACAAAAATAAAAGTAGTCATTTCTGTAGTCTTGTGAGCCTCTGAGTACAGACAGGTTTCAGAGTAGCAGGCGTGTTAGTCTGTATCCGTAAAAAGAAAAGGAGTACTTGTGGCATCTTAGAGACTAACAAATTTATTAGAGCATAAGTTTTCATGAGCTACAGCTCACTTCATCGGATGCATACAGTGGAAGATATAGTGGGGAGATTTTATATACACAGAGAACATGAAACAATGGGTGTTACCATACAGACTTTAACAAGAGTGATCAGGAAAAGTGAGCTATTACCAGCAGGAGAGTGGGCAGGGGGGCTAATCACATCAGCCACACTATCAGAGGCTCTTTCACCTGAACATCTAGCAAGGTGATATATGCCATTGTGTGCAAGCAATGCCCCTCTGCCATGTATATTGGTCAAACTGGACAGTCTCTACGTAAAAGAATAAATAGATACAAATCAGACGTCAAGAATTATAACATTCAAAAAACAGTTGGAGAACACTTCAATCTCTTTGGTCACTCGATTAGAGACCTAAAAAGTGGCAATTCTTCAGCAAAAAAACTTCAAAAACAGACTCCAACAAGAGACTACTGAATTGGAATTAATTTGCAAACTGGATCCAAGTAATTTAGGCTTGAATAAAGACTGGGAGTGGATGTGTCATTACACAAAGTAAAACTATTTCCCTGTGTTTATTTCCCCTCCTACTGTTCTTGTCAACTGCTGGAAATGGCCCACCTTGATTATCACTACAAAAGGTCCCCCTCCCGCTCGCTCTCCTGCTGCTAATAGCTCACCTTTCCTGATCACTCATGTTACAGTCTGTATGGTAACACCCATTGTTTCATGTTCTCTGTGTATATAAAATCTCCCCACTATATTTTCCACTGTATGCATCTGATGAAGTGAGCTGTAGCTCACGAAAGCTTACGCTTTCATCAAGTCCGACCTCCTGCATATCGCAGGCCACAGAACCTCGCACACCCACTCCTGTCATTAGCCATTTCCTCTGGCTGAGTTACTGAAGTCCTCAAGACTTCCTTTAAAGACTTCAAGTTACAGAGAATCCACCATTTACTCTAGTTCAAACCAGTAATTGACCCATACCACACACTGCAGAGGACAGTAACTCCCACCCCAGGATCTCTGCCAGTCTGACCTGAGGGAAAATTCCTTCCCAAATCCAAATATGGTGAGACCTACCAGCCAGACACCTGGGAAAGAATTCACTTTAACTCTGAGCCCTCCCTTTCTGCAGTCCCATCTCCAGCCAGTGGAGATACTTTCTAAAATCAGTCACAGATGGGCCATATGCAATTGTAGGTAACCTCAGCATTACATCCCCTCTATAAAGTTATCAAGCTTTTTTTTTAAAGAAGTTAGGTTTTTTTGGCTCCACTACTCCCTTTGGAAGGCTGTTCCAGAACTTCGCTCCTATGATGGTTAGAAATCTTCATCTATTTTAAGCCTAAATTTGTTGATGGCCAATTTATTCTTGTCCCAACATTGGCCCTTATCTTAAATAACTTTTCTCTCTCTCTCTCTCTCTCTCTCTCTCTCTGGTATTTATCTCTCTGATGTATTTATAGACAGCAGTTGTATCTCTCCATCATCCTTCATTTTGTTAGGCTAAACAAGCCAAGCTCCTTAATTCTCTTCTTGTAAGGTAGGTTCTCCATTCCTCTGATCATCCTGGTAGCCCTTCTCTGCAACTGTTCCAGTTTGAATTCATTTTTCTTAAACAGGACAGAACAGAATTGCACACAATATTCCAGCTGACGTTTCACCAGTGCCTTGTACAATGGTAATAACACTTCCCTGTCTCTACTGGAAATATCTCACCTGACACTTCCTAGAATTGCATTAGCCTTTTTCACAGCCACATCACACTGGCAGCTCATAGTCATCCTGTGATTCATCAGTACATGCAGGTCTTTCTCCTCCTGTATCACTTCCAACAGATAAGTCCTCAGGTTATAGCAAAAATTCTTGTTAGTCCCTAAGTGCATGACCTTGTACTTTGCACTATTAAACTTCATCCCATTTCTATTACTGCAGTTTTCAAGGTTGTCCAAATCTTCTTCTATGATATTACAGTCTTCCTCGGTATTGTGTCCAACTTTGTGTCATCCACAATTTTATTACCACACTCCCACTTTTTGTGCCAAGGTCATTATGAAAATGTTAAATAAGATTGGTCCCAAGACCAATCCTTGAGGAGCTCCGCTAGTAATCTCCCTCTAGCCTGGCATTGCACGACCCATTGTATTCTCCCTTTTTAACCAGTTTCCTACTCACCTTTTGATTCTCAAATTAATCCCCATCTTCTCCAATTTCACTAATAATTTTCCATGTGAAACTGTCAAATGCTTTACTGAAATCCTGGTAGATTAGATCTACCGCATTTCCTTTGTCTAGAAAATCAGTTATATTCATAAAGGCTTTCTCTGCACTGGCGCTTTGTTGTTAAAACTTTTGTCACTCAGGGGTATGAAAAAACACCCCCCCCCGCCCCGAACGATAAAAGTTTTAACAATGAAAAGCAGCGATGTGGACAGTGCTTCGTCAGTGAGAGCCACGCTCCTGGCCATGAAGCTACCGCCCCTCATTGGAGGTGGTTTTATTTTGTCGCCAGGAGAGCTCTCTCCTGGCGATAAAAGGCGGCTACCCAGAGCATCTTACAGCGGCGCAGCAGGAGTGGCATGGCCACGCCATTTTAAGGTGCACAGTGTAAATATAGCTAAAGAAAGACATTAGGTTGGTCTGGCAGGATCTACCTTTAATAAAACTATGTTGTGTTTTATCCCAATTACCATTTACCTCTATTTCTTTAATTACTCTCTCTTTCAAAATTTGTTCTAAGACCTGGCATACAATTGAGGTCAATGGGCCTGTAGTTTTCCAGATCACTTTCCCCCCCTTTCTTAAATATTTGCAATTCTACTATATTTGCAATTCTCTAGTCATAGGGTACAATCCCTGACTTTATGGATTCATTAAATTCACTATTGGACTTGCAATTTCATGTGGCGGTTCCTTCAATATTCTTGGATGGAAATTCTCCAGGGCCCCCTAGTGTGGTCCCATTAGTTGTTTCAGTTTGGCTTCCCCCTCTGATGTGGTAATTTCTATTTCCATATTCTTGTTCAAAAGTCCCCATATTAAAAAGTGAGGCAAAGTATTCATTTAGGTTTTGGGCCATATCTAGATTATTTTTAGTCTCCACCCTGTGCTTATGGTTCACTTCCTTTCTTGTTTTCTTTTTATTTATATTGCTAAAGAACCTTTTACTATTGGTTTTGATTACCTTTGCAAGGTCCAGCTCTGGTTGTTTTTTGGCAGTTCTTACTTTGTCCCTACACTTTTTGACCTCTAGGAGTTGGCTCTCCTTGCTGATCCATCCCTTCTTCCATTCCTTGTAGGCTTTCTACTCTCTCTTAATAATCTGTTTCAGATGCCAGTTCATCCAGTTTGGTCTGCATCCCTTCCCTATGAACTTTTCCCCCTGCTTGGGGCACAGGCTCTAGATAGTTTCTGTAACTTTGATCCTCCACATTCAGATCCTTGCATTCTTCAGACCACTCCACTTCCCCAATTTACTTAATTTTTTTAAGTTTGCCCTTTTGTAAACAAGAACCCTAGTTGCAGACCTACTTTTATTTATCCTTCCATTTAGTTTAAACTGAATTAACTCATGATCACTTGAAACAAGGTTGCCCTTGACCACCAGTTCTTCTATGAGGTCCTTGCTACTTATTAATTCTGTATCTAAAATGGTATTACCTCTTGTTAGTTCAGTAACTATTTGGCAACGAAATCTGTTGGCTACCACATCCAGGAATGTCTTCACACTACCCTACCAAAATTAGTAGCATTTGTCCTCCAATGAATACCTGGGAAATTAAAGTCTCCCATAATCACACAATTCCCAGTAGTATTTATTTAACTAAAAATATTAAAGAGGTCTCTATCCATAACCAGACCAGATTCCGGGGATCTGTAGCAGACCCCAAGTGCTATCCCTGTGGATCATCTATTATCATTCTTCCCCAAAGTGATTTGAACCAAACAGATTCAATTTCATCACTTCTAATTTCTTTACAGTCACCTCATCACTAAAATATAATGCTACTTCACAACATTTATCTTTGCTTCCATCTTTCATCACCTGAATACTACATACCCTTCAACACCTGTACTTCAGCCATGACTACTATTCTACCAGGTTTCCATTATCCCTATAATATCTGGTTTTACTTCCTGCACCAGTAGTTCTAGGTTCTCCATTTTGTTACCCATTCTCCTTGTGTTGATGTGCAGACATATTAGTTATTTCTGTATGGCCTTACCCATGTTCCTCCTCAGATTAGGTGCAGTCATTTTACTGCCAGGATCACCCTCCTGACTGCTACTTGGTACTGACACTGCAGTAGAACTTCAGAGTTATGAACACCTTGGGAATGGAGGTTGTTCGTAACTCTGACGTATTCGTAACTCTGAATGAAACATTATGGTTGTTTTTTTCTAAAGTTTACAACTGAACATTGGCTTGATACAGCTTTGAAACTTTACTATGTAGAAGAAAAATGCTGCTTTCCCTTTATTTTTAGTAGTTTATGTTTAACACAGTACTGTACTGTATTTGCTTTTTTTTTTTTTTGTCTCTGCTGCTGCCTGATTGTGTACTTCTGGTTCCAAATGAGGAGTGTGGTTGACTGGTCAGTTCATAACTCTGAGATTCTACTGTATCTTTCCTCTTGTTGTACATTCTCCTATCCTAGCTATACAGCTAGGATAGGAGAATGTACAACCTTCCTTTCTCCATTACGGTATCCTCTTTTACTTTTCCTCTTGCTCAATATTAGAATCAGGCATGGAGAATACATGAGCATCTTCCAACCAGTGTTCCCTCTAATTTTTCCCACACATGTGTGGAATTAATTTTGTTATGTGCACCAATATGGAGGTGATGTGTGATACATCACTCCATATTGGTGCACATAACAAAATTCATGTGGGGGGGTGGGTGAGGGGTTTGGAGTGTGGGAAGGGGGTCAGGGTTGGGGCAGAGGGTTGGAGTGCAGGGGGGTAAGGGCTCCATCTGGGGGTGCAGGCTCTGGGGTGGGGCTGGGGATGAGGGGTTTGGGGTGCAGGCTGCCCTGGGGCTACGGCGGGGAGAGAGGACTCCCCCCCAGCTCCCTCTCCCTGCAGCAGCAGCACCTGAGCTTGTGGGGAGTGTAGGAGCAGGATTTTATAATTGTACTGTAAGAATAGAGGTACTAATATATGTCTTGATTTCATTTTACCAGCCACCCTTTTTGAATAGCAGAAAGGAATGATCCTCCGGGACGTTGGTAGGAATGCATCTGACAGACTGCCAGTGTCTGTACTGATGTTAAGGCAGGGACAGACCAGAACAATCCTTATGACTGATTATGGTCACCCTTTTGTTTTAGGATAAGTTATAATGTCTACTATGGATTCCTATATGTATTACAAATTAGGCACTCTAGTTAAATATACATTTATTTATTTTGAGGTTTAGTAAGTAAAAGACAGGATTTTGTATTGTGTCTATGTTAAGGAGATTCAGAGTAAACTGACACTGTTTGTATTCTTAAAGGTCTCTGTAAAAAGACTGCTTTTTGTGAATGAGGAATGTATGCATCAGGACAAGGTAAGGTGTGAAGGCCATTGTTATAGCCAGATTGTCAAGGAAAAAGGAGTAAAGAGACTTAATGACACCAGAAAATCATCAACGCTCATCCATAATGAAGGAAGGGCAAACTGCGGACCCTGAGGTGAAGGCTGGCACCCCTAAAGACAGGACAATTGATTAAACAGGAACCAGAACAGGATGACCCTCTTGGAGGTGTATTGGAATGTTTACATCAAAAGATACACCAGTTAAGAAGTAACCAGTTACAAACTGACACAGCAAAATCCATAGACTTCAACAGAGAAAAAAGACAATAAGAACAGGGTACTTGGCCATGGGACTTTTGGGTTCATCTTGCCACACTACAGGAGCATTGGATCGCAACTGACAGCGTCCTGCTCCCCTCAGTGACCAATCTGGCTGACCACTAGATTGATCCACACTCTGGACTGGAAACTATAAACATCAACTGGCAGGAGTGTGTGTGTGAGAGAGAGAGAGAGAGAGAGAGAGAGAGATTGAAAAGCATATGCTAACTGTTGTATTCTCAATAAATGCAGCACGCTGCCTTTTTCCCTGTGTGCTTCTTATAAGTATAACAGGAGATGTGCCTCTCCTCCCCAGCTGCGGCAGGTCCGGGGCTGGGTTGGGGCAGGCAGGGAGAAGCGGCAGGTCCGGGTCTGGGGAAAGAGGCATCTCTCCCCTCTGCAGCCTGAGCGCGTGCACGGCACTTAATAGGCTGCTGTGGGGCTGTGCAGCTTAGAGGGAAATGAGCTCCCAACCATCTCCCCCGAATTCCTAGTTAAAAGTTCTTTTAATGAGTTGTGCCAACATCCATCTCAGAAGTCTATTACTCTCTCTACTCAGGTGGAGTCCATCACTTGAGAACAGTCCTCTGTCCGTGACTGTCTCCCACGGGTCAAACATCCCAAAGCTCCCTTATAGCCCCATTGCCTGAGCCAACCAATGATCATCATAACCTTGTCTTGCCTTTGCTCTCCTCCTGTAGGGACAGGTAGAATCCCACTGAAGGTCACCTGAGCATCCATTTCTTAAAGCTTCTTCACCAGCCTGGAATAGTCTTTCTTGATGTGTCCCAGTGAGAATCTAGCAGCATCATTTGTTCCCCCATGAAGGACAATCAGTAGATTCTTTTCTGCTCCCATTAGGATCCTCTTCAGCCTCAGGTCCGCATCCTGTATCTTAGCTTCTAACAGACAACACACCTTTCTGTTCTCTTAGGATCCTCTTCAGCCTCAGGTCCACATCCTGTATCTTAGCTTCTAACAGACAACACACCTTTCTGTTCTCTGATTCAGCTCTGGTGACAGGCCTGTCCTTGTTAGTAGGGAGTCCCCAGTCGCATATACCTGTCTCTTCCTAGTGTTGGTGTGATCTTCCAGTCTTGTTCTTTCTGGCTGCATGTCTTCTTGTCTTCTGTTTTCACTGGCAATCTTCTGAGAGTCATTCTCTTTCCTCCTGGGGGGCTCTGAACTCTGGCTATCTTCATTGTCTCTAATCCTCTACTTACAGGACTAGCTGCTCTTCCTTGCTCTCCCATATTCTGTTAGTGCCTGCTTCTCCCCTACATTTTCCAACTTAGCTAGCCTGGTCCTCAGCTCTATTTCTCCTTCACTTGCTGGTCTCTTTCTCTGCCTTGTTCTCATAGTTAAATGCTTCCACAGTCCACTTTCTTCATCCAGATGTATATCCTCACAGTACTCTTGTTCAGCATGCATCTGCAAGTCTTGAGGTTTATCTTCAGCCTCCTCTCTCCTTCCCTCCATCATCTGCTCAAATCCCCTTAGAAACTCAACCATATCATCTCCAAACCTTGGATCTTCTCTTCCGTTAGTTCTGTCAGGCTGCAGTTCATACAAATGAAGCACCTTTCAGGTACCCTCTCCAGAATAATCTATATCCCACAGCTTCCACATGCAGCAATCTTCATTGTCTCTTCCATTCTTTGGGTCTCCGTAGCTATCGTAGCTTTCCCTCCTAAAACTCCTGTCAGGAAGAAGAAAACGAAGCACCACACACCCCTTCCTCCAAACTTCCCTTACGAACTCCCACTCAAACTCTCCTGTTTTCAGTTTTGTTGGCTGGTCTTGTGCCACTGCTTCTCCACTTTGATTTCATTTCTTTCCAGAGAATAATGGGGTTTTCTACCTTAACGTAATTCACTGGTTTTAAATTAATTAATTTTTTTTTGCTGTTCTACATGTTGTAAGCCATGGTAACAGGACAGTCGCTTTCACACACTAAAATGGCCTTAAGTGCCATGCAAGTACAGAATTGTAAAATGTGCCCAATAGCTATCTTCTCTTAAATGTAGAGGGAGCCTCCTCCAATCAAGAAGCTTTGCTGCCCCTCTACTGGCTGCCCCTCAAAGTTTCAGATAAGGGCAGTTGGATCGTCTACACTTTATGTAAATCAGATTCAGCACTCAGGCTTATGGTAAGGTTTCTGGTGTGGCCCTTATTTGAGCATATCAGTGGGCTCCATGGCCTTAAACAAACGGGATATACCAACCTCCTGCATTTTGCCTTTAGGAGCTCTTCTGACATGCTTTTTTGACATATGCATCAAGCAGGCTGGGGGAATATTTGGAATGCTCTTCCTTTGCCTGGTAGATTAGAAGCTGACAGTAAATTTAGAGCTGGGTATAACAAAGTGCCTTGGAGTCCCCTGTCTTTTTCTCCCCAGTTTAGCTCACTGTTGTTCTCTGTGTGACTTTCTTTTTCTCTCTCAAGGAAGGAGGAAAGGGAAATGAGGCAAAATAAAAGTTTAAAAAATACTGTGTATTATACTATTTTCATTTTATTCTTGCTATTGGGGACTTTGTCACTGGGGACATATCATTCTCTGTCTCTTTCTGCCCAGCAGGGGAATACAAATAAGCCATAAGAAAATACGCTTTTTCTACAAAATATTATTGTAGGCCTCATTTGATCAAGGATTCTGTTGCTGTGACATGCTTCCTTGGGCTCTCTCTGGAGACGAGAAAAAAAAATTGTAGTATATCATAGTATTTTAGTTGGAAATGAACCGTCGGGGGGATGTAGGTGACGTGAAAGTTGCCCACCTCAGGTGTTCAGACTCCTGTTACTTTACCTCTGATAGAAACCCACCAGACATCACCACAAAGCAAGAAATGAGGAGCAAATGCTGGTTGTGCTGCATCTGAAGCTACTGATTGCTGGGAAATTGTTTGGGGGAAAGAGCAAGCTGTTAGTTTTACTATTAGATTCTTTCTATGAGGAAGGTTAGGAGCAGCAACTTAGTCAATGCCGTGTATGTGTATGAGAACTAGAGGGGGGGCAGACAGGTTCTGTGGGTCAGTCCTAGGATTGGCACACTGGACAAATGCTCAGTTGCTCAACACAGCCCAGTGTGGGCCTTTGTCCCTTCTCACACATGCGTCCTCCTTCTCACCTGTTTTCAAGGATCTAGTGCTACCACCAGTGTAAGATTACACAAACCTTGGGATTCTTGGACCTGAATGAATGCCGACTGGTATTAATGGGATTCCACCCATTGACTTCAGTGAGCTTTGGATCACGCTTCTGGACCACAAGGACTACTATTGTCCCCTTCACAGGAATGGATGTTCGAGGGAAAGATCTTCACATTCTAGCTGCTTGTGCACCTGGGCTGAACAGGACACACTCTAGCCATATATTTTTATGTGGTTTTATAGCAAAAACCTTGAAGACTTTGTAGCAAGGAGGATTCTATGCTGTCAGTGAAACATTTCACCCCCCTCTTTCTTGATATTAGCAGTGCAGCATTGTTTGAAGTGACTCTGTCCTCTTGCTTGTGTCTTCTTCCTTTCTTCTTATACCGAACTAACAAAGAACTTCCATCAACGTGCGCATCATGAATGAAGTTTGATTCCACACACACTCTGACCTGCAACTTGTTGGAGACTGAAGAATCCAAGGAATGTAATAGAAGCAATATTACTTGAGCAACTGTTTCAAAGGAAAGCAGTAGGTAACACAGTATGTAAACTCCCCTGGGCAATTGATAATCTAGTTAGAACCAGATTATTGTAATCTGAATAACAGAGACTATGCGCTTTCTTCATCTGTTTCCTTGCCTGACAATTTAATCACAAATATACTTTGGGGAAAAGAGTCTAACACACTTTTCCACTTCATCAAATATTTTGAACTGCTATCCTATCAGCCATTGTTAATAATTTCCAGATTATGAGTAAGTAGCCTCTTTTTCTTTTTCTGTTGATAAGTTCAAAATGGGTTTAAAAAGTAAAAAGCCTCTACCCAAAGCATCAAACTTCAATATGGTAAATGGGGAAACAACTCAGTGGCATAAATCTGTGGAATTTTTGGCAAGGCAACAAATTTAAAAGAAGCACAGGGCATGGGCAAATTTGCAGGTCTAATGTGTGTCTGAACACTTATGCCATAATGTGTATAACTCTTATTTTATCCAAATCTCAACTGACATACATCTGTAGGCTACCAGTAACTTGTAAGGGTAAGAACCAGAAAGTCAGTTCTGCTCTAGTCAGTTCCAGAAAGCCAGAGGCGTTCATACCTATGAACACATAGGAAAAACTGAGCATGTGTTAGAAATTCTAGAACAGAAACAAATACAAAACCAAATTGGTTAGTTCTGTTATGGGCTTTGCTATAATAATTATACAGAATCAATGCTAACTCATAAAAAGGCAGGGCATAATCCACATCACCACCACATTCCCAACGTTTAACTATCAATGCTCTTACATCCCAAATATTAAAAGACTGGCCTTTCTCCTCCCTGGCTTGCTGCTTTCTGTCTTCAAGCTCGCTGGGGTCCACTCCTGGAGGAGGGAAGCCACAGATCCCTGGCTACTGCCACTGCCCAAGCAGAACCTCCTTCCCTGAGGTGAAAAGGGGGCTTCTTTTCTCTTTCCATCAGAGGGATGGCAGTGATGGGCCTGGGAGGAGGGATGAGTGTCAGCTGTGGTTCAGGAGACCCCTCTTCTTTCAACCAGCCTAACTGAAGATGTCAGGGTGGTGCTCTTAAACTGGGAGCTGTGGCCCTAATCTTCCTTGACTGCTCAAAGAGCAGGAGAATGTGAGCTATAATGGCAGCTGGGGTCCTCCACTCCAAGCCTATTCTGCAGCAGCCAGGGCCGCCTCTTCTCTTTAGCCATAGAATCATAGAATATCAGGGTTGGAAGGGCCCTCAGGAGGTCATCTAGTCCAACCCGCTGCTCAAAGCAGGACCAATCCCCAACTAAATCATCCCAGCTAGGGCTTTGTCAAGCCTGACCTTAAAAAAACCTCTAAGGAAGGAGATTCCACCCCCCCCCAGGTAACGCATTCCAGTGCTTCACCACCCTCCTAGTGAAAAAGTTTTTCCTAATATCCAACCTAAACCTCCCCCACTGCAACTTGAGACCATTACTCCTTGTTCTGTCATCTGCTACCACTGAGAACAATCTAGATCCATCCTCTTTGCAACCTGCTTTCAGGTAGTTGAAAGCAGCTATCAAATCCTCCCTCATTCTTCTCTTCTGCAGACTAAACAATCCCAGTTCCCTCAGCCTCTCCTCATAAGGCATGTGTTCCAGTCCCCTAATAATTTTTGTTGCCCTCTGCTGGACGTTTTCCAATTTTTCCACATCCTTCTTGTAGTGTGGGGCCCAAAACTGGACACACTACTCCAGATGAGGCCTCACCAAAGTTGAATAGAGGGGAAAGATCATGTCCCTTGATCTGCTGGCAATGCCCCTACTTATATAGGTCAAAATGCCGTTAGCCTTCTTGGCAACAAGGGCACACTGTTGACTCATATCCAGCTTCTCGTCCACCATAACCCCAACATCCTTTTCTACAGAACTGTTGCCTAGCCATTCGGTCCCTAGTCTGTAGTGGTGCATGGGACTCTTCCGTCCTAAGTGCAGGACTCTGCACTTGTCCTTGTTGAACCTCATCAGATTTCTTTTGGCCCAATCCTCTAATTTGTCTAGGTCCCTCTGTATCCTATCCTTACCCTCCAGCATATCTACCACTCCTCCCAGTTTAGTGTCATCTGCAGCCTTGCTGAGGGTGCAGTCCACGCCATCCTCTAGATCATTAATGAAGATATTGAACAAAACCGGCCCCAGGACTGACCCTTGGGGCACTCCGCTTGATATCAGCTACCAACTAGACATGGAGCCATTGATCACTACTTTTGAGCCTGACGATCTAGCCAGCTTTCTATCCACCTTATAGTCCATTCACCCAGTCCATACTTCTTTAACTTGCTGGCAAGAATACTGTGGGAGACCATATCAAAAGCTTTGCTAAAGTCAAGGAATAACACGTCCACTGCTTTCCCCTAATCCACAGAGCCAGTTATCTCATCATAGAAGGCAATTAGATTAGTCAGGCATGACTTGCCCTTGGTGAATCCATGCTGACTGTTCCTGATCACTTTCCTCTCCTCTAAGTGCTTCAGAACTGTGGTAGCCACTGGCGTCCATTTCCAGATATATTCCCTGTCCTGAGAAGATTTCTGCTTGAGGGTGATGAGACGTTGGGGCCAGATAGTCTCTTCCTACTCAGGTGTGGGTTAGGGTTAGCAATCTCACAGCTGCTGATTTCACCTGAGCTCCTCTCTCCTGAATAATGAGCTGCCTCTGTGCAGCATCCACTTCTTATGCTGTCCAGCATACCTGACCTCAATCAGCACATACTCAAGCGATTCCCTGCACTTGTGCCCTAGTCATAGGCCTATTGAGTCTAGTGGTTAGTCTGGTGCTGCTTTCACTCCTAATTTAAGCCATCAAGAGTTTTGACATTTATTTCAATTGAGGCTGAAACAGGCCCATAGAGCAGAAATTGAACCCCCAAGAACCCAAGTCACTCATGTTAGTATACCAACATGTGCTAGCAAAAAGCATAGGGGAGCCTTCTAAAATTGCTTAGTAGAGCTGTATTCATAGTCTTGTATTTAAGTTATTTACAATATGGGGACTGTATGGCTGAGGTGATTGGTAATGGGATGAAGACCCTTTCACCTCTGGGCCACTTATTTAAATACAATCCCGGTCAGTAATAACTTGTCAGAAGTTCACAAGCTTTGAGTGTCCTGTTGATCTCAGTCCTGTTCCTAATAGAAAAGTGTTCACATCCAAAACTGGTATCCGTGTTGGCATTTTCCTCAGAGATGCTAAGGACTAAATGGGCATCCATTATTATTTATTTATTATTTCTGTAGTGCCATACATAAACATGGGGTAAGCTTTTTCAAAGGTATTTAGATGCCTAAAGCTGCAGCTAGGTGCCTAGTAGGGATTTTCTAAAGCACTTAAGCAGGTTAGGCACCCAATTCCCACTGATGGGGCTTAGGAGCCTAACTTGCTTAGATGCTTTTGAAAATCCCATGAGACATCTAAATACCTTTGAAAATCTGGCCCATGGTACTTTGTAGGCAAATAAAAGATGAGTCTCTTGGCTCAACAAGCTTACCAGACAATTTGAGACAAAATGCAAGAAGGTTATAGACAAATATCAGCAGCTGAGAGGTATGGGGATAGGAGGACATGCTTTAAGTACAACCTTTTCATAAGAACAGCCATACTGGGTCA
The DNA here is from genome assembly GCF_965140295.1 of Lepidochelys olivacea. Classification (NCBI taxonomy): domain Eukaryota; kingdom Metazoa; phylum Chordata; order Testudines; family Cheloniidae; genus Lepidochelys; species Lepidochelys olivacea. The sequence goes on along the minus strand of NC_140413.1, from coordinate 175,263,629 downwards.
GATCAATGGTCCATCTAGCCCAGTATTCTGTCTTCCGACATTGGCCAATACCAGGTGCCCCAGAGGGAATGAACAGAACAGGTAATCATCAAGTGATCCATCCCCGTCGCCCATTCCCAGCTTCTGGCAAACAGAGGCTAGGGACACTTCAGGGCATGCTTTTGCATACCTGTCCATCCTGGCTAATAGCCACTGATGGACCTATTCTCAATGAACTTATCTAGTTCTTTTTTGAACCCTGTTATAGTCTTGCCCTTCACAACATCCTCTGGCAAAGAGTTCTACAGGTTGACTGTGTGTTGTGTGAAGAAATACTTCCTTTTGTTCGTTTTAAACCTGCCGCCTATTAATTTCATTTGATGACCCCTTGTTCTTGTGTTATGAAAATGAGTAAATAACACTTCCTTATTTGCTTTCTCCACAACATTCATGATTTAATAGACCTCTATCATGTCCCCCCTTAGTCATCTCTTTTACAAGCTGAAAAGTCCCAGTCTTATGAATCACTCCTCATACGGAAGCTGTTCCATACCCCTAATAAGTTTTGTTGCCCTTTTCTGTACCTTTTACAATTCCAAAATATCTTTTTTTTTAGATGGGGCGAACAATCTGTATTCAAGATTTATATGGAGGCATGGAATTATATAGAGGCAATATTATATTTTCTGTCTTATTATCTGTCCCTTTCTCTAATGATTCCCAACATTCTGTTAGCTTTTTTGACTGCCGCTGCACAGTGAGTGAATGTTTTCGGAGAACTATCCACAATGACTCCAAGATCTCTTTCTTGAGTGGTAACAGCTAATTTAGACCCCATCATTTTATATGTATAATTGGGATTATATTTTCCAATGTGCATTACTTTGCTTTATGAACACTGAATTTCATTTGCCATTTTGTTGCCCAGTCATCCAGTTTTGTGAGATCCCTTTCTTACTCTTAATAGTCTGCTTTGGACTTAACTAGCTTGAGTCATTTTGTATCATCTGCAAATGTTGCCACCTCACTGTTTACCCCTTTTTCCAGATCATTTATGAATATGTTGAACAGTACTGGTCCCACTGACCATTTATTCCTACCCTTTGTTTCCAATCTTTTAACCAGATCCTGGAGAGAACCTTCCTTCTTATCCCACACCTGCTTACTTTGCTTAAGAGCTTTTGGTGAGGAACCTGGCCAAAGGCTTTCTGAAAATTTAAGTACACTGTATCCACTGGATCACCCTCGTCCACATGCTTGTTGACCCCCTTAAAGAATTCTAGTAGATTGGTAAGGCATGATTTCCGTTTACAAAAATCATGTTGACTCTTCTCCAACAAATCGTGTTTATCTCTGTATCTGATAATTCTGTTCTTTACTATAGTTTCAACCAATTTCAATAACAGATGTGATCTCTGTCAGTCAAGGTTGATCTAGATTGACAGGAGACTGTGGAGAAGCTTGCACCCCTACTGCAGTGCTTTACCTGTTGTGTGGATAAATAGGCAGCTGCAGTCTTCAGAGCCTGTCAGTCTAAGGCTTCTCACTGACACTAAATTCACTTAAAAATATTAAAAGAAGATAAACATTGTCATCTTAATCTTAAGGTGGTAAAAGTGTCATTCTGTTTTGATGAATGACACCTGGAATATTGTGTTCAACTCTGGGTGCCACACAACCCAAAAGATATTGACAAATCTGAATGAGTTCAGAGAATAGCAACAAAATTAATTATGGGACCTGGTAAGATTAAAAGACAACATGTGGTGTGTGTGTGTGTGTGTAATAACTGCCTATAAATATTAGAAGGTTGTAGACACCATGGATGGAGAAGAATTATTTAGTGTGACGTGTGGGCTTATTATGAGAAATGACATGAAATTAAGGCAGGGGAAATTTGGACTGGCAATAAGCGGGAGGAGAGAGTGGTTTGTGGAATAGTTTCCCGAGAGAAGTGGGATTTTTAAAACTAGGCTAGAAAAATGCATTGTGGAGAACAATATTTCACTGGCATGCAAGTGGGCTGGAGGTACTAATAGATCTTTCCCGTCTCTGTCATCTATAACTTATATCAGCCATCTATGATAAAAAAATTAAAGCTGAAGTACAAGTAGATTTTTCAAATTGATAATTTCTAAACCTGTTACATAGCAGTCTAGTGTGTCATTATACAAGTTGACTAGGGATTTCATAGACCACTGATAAATTAATGGGAGGCTAGGTACAAAATTAGGACTTGGAAAATTTTGCATTGAAAACCACGTTAGTGTGTTTCGACAACTAATGTACAAAAGACATACAATAGTTTGCTTCTTTCGGGTGTGACAGACTAGCAAGTAGAGATGAGTGATTGACTAAGTTGTATTGTGGGGTTTGGGGATCTTGGTTAATATTCACCCGAGATGGTCCTAAGGCTGAAATCACCAATCTTATTTCACATGTCTAGGCATCAGGCTGGAAGGAAGTGTGGTCTCTAAAGTAAAGACCTCCACTTTATTTAGTAAGCCATATAAAGTTCTTGTGTAACATGAGTAATAATATCACATTACCTACACTGTAACTAACAAATTACCAAGATTGATCTTATAAATCCTTAGAGAGAATGACAATTTACTACCCCCCTTGGAACATTTGTCTACTCCAAATTGCAGATGCCAGCATAAAAGTAGGAAAATTACTGTAAATACCCCCCAATTCATTACTGCAAAAGTTATTCTTTATTAACATAGTTATTGTATATTACAGTAATTTAACAAAGGGCACTAATAAATGTAGACAGCTACTCGGAGAAATGGAAGTGTTAACTTGCTTGACAGCTGTTAGGGAGAAATAAACTGTGATTTCCAATATGCAGCTTAATCTCGCCTCATTTTAACCTCAGCACATTTTAGAATCTGACAGTAATGTCTCATAGATTAGAAAGGAAACGACAAAGTCTGCTATATTCTTGCTTCTACTTTTAAAATGGATTTGTTTCAGAGTCATGTGGTGGAAAGATGATTTGGTTTTATATTTTCCTTTTTGCTAGGGTAGAAACCAATATTAATACAATAGTGTTTGAGACTATGTGCTCTTGCAGTGTGGGCCCAAAAGTTAAGCTCAAAAGTCTCAGCTGGGTCCAAAACTCAAGATCAAAACAGAACACTGTGGGTAAAAAGAAACATTAGCAACCAAAATAAATCTTTTGTACAGGTGTGTGTGTAGGTGTCCAAAGAGTCCTTGGATCTCCGTGATCCAAGGTTGGAATTTGTAACCTAGCATTATATGTACAACCATATAAAATATTCACGGAACTAAGAGATGTAGTTGCAGAGTGAGAATCAACACAATATGCCATCCCATACCCTTAAGTTCTTCAGTGGCTTCTGTTTTGCCATCTTCCATCTGCACTGCTGAACACTAAGAGGTCTGTTTGGTCCCATTCCAGTTCTGAACATAAGGAGTTAAATTTTCAGAAGAGCTTAGCACTTAGTGTATTGAGCTCTTTTGAATATCTGGCCAATTATTTTGGTACCTACATAGAATTGAGCTGTTTTGAAAATCTGGTCCTTAGAAGTGAAGTCCATTCTGATGGATGATCAAAGCAATGAGCAATGGGCAGATGTCCCTGCCACAAAGGTTATTATGAGTATCCAAATGGTACATTTAGAGGTGAGATTAAATACTTTCATTTGAATTTATATCTGAGCAGCTTAAATATTGTAATGGTCAAAGGAGATGAGCAGTGTATTCAGACTGAGACAGTGGTCTCTCTCAAGCTAAACCTCATGAATCTGATGGATCTAATGTATTTTGAGTAAGCGCTTTGTAAGCAGAAAGAATTTTTGTTTGGAGACAGTTCTTTCTTTTAATAGATTCAGAGTAATAGAGCTGATTGACAACGTTCTCACCAAAGTTGGACAAATGTACTCTGCTTGTTGATGCAACTTCAAATGCTCTTTACTGGCATTTTTGGAGATAATTCCTCTGATCAGGTGGTAGGAACAGTGATGGATGCTCCTTGTATGTCTGCACGAGACACTAGAGAGAGACTCTTCTATTGTTGCTCTTTCCCAAGAAGAATTAGCTTCCTTGCTTGAACTCAAGCATCAGTATTAGTAGTAATGCACCTTTCTTGCTTTTGGGGACAAGGGAGGAGTAATTTATTATAGACCTTGAAAGGGAGGGGCATAGCTTACTTCTCTCATGTACCCAGCCAGCTCTGCCAGTGCTCCATCCGTTCTCTGCTTCTTTCCACCCATTTGCTTCCTGCGGGGGAGGTGGCGCTATCCAGAGAATAACTCTTGTGCTCTACATAGGAGCTGGACTCAAGATCCAAGTATCCTTAATGTGGTCATGTGTAAGAATCAGTGGAACTCAAACCTGAGTTGGTGGAGCCATCAGGCAACAGACACCTCCATATTGCCACTCTGTGACAGCTGCTAACTGGCTGTGAGCCACAAATCACAGCAGACATACACTATGGGAAGCTCTGCCTCAAAGACTGGGTTGGTAGCTGCCTTGCAGGCTCCTAATTGGCCCCTTGACTCCATATAAGCTCACAAGGTGTACCAGGAAGTGTCCAGGCAACAATGTGGATCCCCAGCGAGCCGCCACAACCTGCTCTGCTTCTCTGCTTCTGAACTCCCGGCAGTGACTTTGGCTTTGACTCGGATTCTGACCTGGTTCCAGACCTGGAACTCGGACACAAGTTCTGACCTCTGGTACTAACCTCAGCCCAGAAATCTGACCTCGAGTTGCCTAAGCCTCAACCCCCACCCAAAGAACCTGGTAGTTTCTATGGATCACCCCTAGCGCATGCTGAAGGCTGGCCTTTTAAGAACATAGAGACAGCAGATCATCCCTTATTTGGCATGTCTCAAAGGAATCCAGAAACACCTGAATGGGTTGACTGTCCTCTGGAGGAATTCCCCATGTCGAGAGTACAAGTTGCAGCTCCCATCGGAGAACCAGACCCTGTGGGTGCAGATTACTCAGCTACACAAAGAAAATGCTACACTGCAGACTTATCTGGTACCATATGCCGCCAAGAACCAGTCCCTGCAGAAGGAGACTACCCCGTTCTGAGGCAAGAATACTGCACTCCAGACATGTGCCATGTTCCTGGATGTGAGACAGCTGTTATGCTCTCTAAATGCTTCAACGGGGACTGCCAAAAATTCATTGGGTTTTTTAATCAACGTTGTGGGCAATTCCTGCTCCATCTCTGATCCTACCCCACTGATCAAGCTAAGGTAGGATTTGTAGCTAGCCTCTTAACGGGAGAGGTGCTAGGTTGGGCCTCATTCCTGCTAGAACAAGGAAGCCCAATGCAGACGAACTGGGATGGTTTCCTTCAGGTGTCTTCTGTAATTTTCAACAATCCCACCACATTTTCTCAGCCAAGTTTGCCCTGTGAAAACTCCAGCGGGCCAGAATTGGTTGTCTCCTATGCCACCCACTTCAGATTACCTGTGTCTGACACCAGATGGAACGTGATGGCCCAGCTCTTGAGGAAGTTAGACAAAGTAGCTTATGTGGAAATCCCAACCCACTTGGATGCCTTTGTTGACCTTGCCATATGCATTGACAACAGACTGCATGAGCAATGCGAAGAAAGGAAGGGGTCAGTGCCACATCCAAGACAATAGTCCTCAGTAATGGCTGGTCCCAGAATTCATGCAACTTGATGTAACCCACTGCTGTGAGACTCCCGAGGAAAGAAAACACCATCACTGCCACAGTTTGTGTTTCTATGGTGGGGAACCTGGCCACACACTCACTGGTTACCTGTCACAGGTCCCAGTCCAGAAAAATTTGGGAAGTGACTGAGCCCAGAACCAATAAAGGGGGCCATTCTGGGGGCCCCAAGCCATTCATCCCCTTACTGAAACATGCCTGAGGCATGGTGAGCCATCATTACACCTCCAAGTTCAGGTCCACCTCCAAATTCCAGGCGAGCCTCAGTGAGTTCCTCTGCAGTGGGCACATGTGGACTTTGGAGCTGCAGACAGATTCATGGACACAAATGCCGCAGGAGTCTTGAGCATCTCAGTCAGGGGTAGCGGAGCCTTCCCAAAAGTGGAGGGGCCAGGGGCTCCCGCCCCCCCTGTGGCCCCTTCTGCTCCTTCCATCCGAGGCCCCGCCCCTGGCCAAGCAGGAAGCAGAAGGGTGCCAGGAGCCACAGACATTCCACCTACCCTGGGTAGGGAGGAGGGGCAAGAGCAGCCTCCAGCCTGTATCCCCGCCTCGTGGGGCCCCCACCCAGGGCAGATGGGGGCTTTGTAGTTTCCCACAGCTGCCTGCATGGCTCTCCCTGACCAGGTTCCAGCTGGGGGATGGGGCCTGAGAGCCGTAGCCCAGCCATGGTAAGAGCTGCGTGGCTGGGCAGCTGTTGGGAGCCACAGACTCTCCACCTGCCCTGGGTTGGGGGCTCAGTGGGCCGCCTGTCCACTTTCGAAAAGTGGGAGGGCCATGGTCCCCAGGCCTCTCCGGTTCCAGTGCCCTTGATCCCAGTGCAGCCAAAAGTGACTCCTGACCTCTTAGAGACTTGTTCCTCTCCTTGGACCTGATGACACAGGAGACTGTCTTTGGAAGTTGTTATCCAGAGCCACCAAGAAATCTGAATTTTTCAGGAAGTCCACTCACCAGGTTGTCCCATAATCCTTGGTGTCTCCTGCTTGGCAACCCATAACCCCTATGTTTTGTGGAGGGAATAGAAAATCATAGAATCATAGAATCATAGAATATCAGGGTTGGAAGGGACCTCAGGAGGTCATCTAGTCCAACCCCCTGCTCGAAGCAGGACCAATTCCCAGTTAAATCATCCCAGCCAGGGCTTTGTCAAGCCTGACCTTAAAAACCTCTAAGGAAGGAGATTCTACCACCTCCCTAGATAACGCATTCCAGTGTTTCACCACCCTCTTAGTGAAAAAGTTTTTCCTAATATCCAATCTAAACCTCCCCCACTGCAACTTGAGACCATTACTCCTCGTTCTGTCATCTGCTACCATTGAGAACAGTCTAGAGCCATCCTCTTTGGAACCCCCTTTCAGGTAGTTGAAAGCAGCTATCAAATCCCCCCTCATTCTTCTCTTCTGCAGGCTAAACAATCCCAGCTCCCTCAGCCTCTCCTCATAGCTAAACAATCCCAGCTCCCTCAGCCTCCCCCTTGATACATCAAGAAGCTGCAATACTTCCTGGGGTTTGTAACATTTATAGAAGTTTCATTCCTGGATTTTTGAGCTAGATGACCCTCTTGACAGCACTTCTACTCAAGGACACCTCCTTCACCTGGTCCCTGGTGACACAACAGGCATTTGATCAGCTCAAGATGGCCTTCACTAGCATGCTACTCCTGAGGCAGCCCTTTGTCATCGAGACTGATGTCTCCAAAGCTGCGCTTGGGATCATAATGTCCCAAGGATATGGCCCCCAACAGCATCTCCTCTCTTGTGCCTACTACTCATGGAAACGTACTTCAACAAAAAGGAATTATGAAATCTTAGGTAAAGAACTTCTAGAGATCAAGACCACCTTCAAAGAGTGGTGCCATTACCTGAAAGGGGCCGGCACCCAATATAGGTGTACACCGATCATACAGAATCTAGAATACCTTCCCAATTATAAGGTGCTAAACTAAGACAGATCTGCTAGGCTCTGCTCTTCGCAAATTTTAACTTCACCATCACCTACCACGCTGGAGCCCAAAACAATGCTCCTGATACCCTGTCCAAAAAGGGGATTTCCTTACCAGTCAACAGCCCTCTTGCACAAAGATGCCATGCATTTGCAAGCCCCTCAATTTCCTGGATGTCACCATTTCTCAAGATCTCACATGTTTCATCTGCTCAGTGGTGGGGGAGGAGCCCCCTTCCCAAGGAACTTGAAGTAGGAAGCAAGGGGCAACATCAAATATGGGACAGATTACTCCGTACCAGGAGGTCACATGTATGTCCCACCAAGATGCCCCCACTGCAGGTACTGAGACTGAGCCATGACTCCCCACTAGCAGGCCACTTCGTACACCTCAAAGCCTTTCACCTGATTGCCCACTTCTTCTGATGGCCCTAGATGTAAACAATGGTGCACTTCTACTTAGATTCTTGAGAGGTATGTGTTTACAACAAGATGAGGATGAGACCCCTTGGCACTCTAATATCTGCAGAAAACCTAGCTAGACCTTAGGCAGCCATCACTCTGTTTTTTGTAGTGGAGCTCCCTGTATCTGATGGATATATTATCAATCTCATCATGGTCAATCAGTTAACTAAAATGGCCCACTTCATTCCCATTGCACACCTGCCCACTACAGAAGAGGCGGCTCAACTCCTGGTGATGCACATCATCCATCTCCATGGACTCCATGAACACATCACATCTGAATGAGGTCTTCAGTTTTTGTTGTGGTTTTAGCATGAAACCCTGTGGCTGCTCAACACCCACGCCTACAGGTCCTCCACCTATCACCCACAAACCAATGGACAAACTGAGAGAGTGAATCAGGTCTTAGAGCAGTTTCTGTGGTGCTTTACAAATTATTACCAGAACATCTGGTTGGCTGTCTTACCCCAGGCAAATTTGCCTGCAGTAACACCGACCATGTCTCTACTCGGCAAAGTCCATGCTACACAACTTTGGGTTCCATCCCCATCTCCACCTGGCCATACCTGCTATCTCCACAAACCCCACAGCCACCATCTTGGTACAGTAGATCCACAGAGTCAAGGAAGAGTTTAAGATACATCTTCAAAATACCAAGAGGGATTGCAAGCAATACACTGACTGCCAGTGCCAGAAAGGCCTCATATTTGCAGTTGGACAAAAGGTCTGGCTCTCAGCAGAACACCTCCATGAAGATCAGGATTGTCTCAAATTGCACTACCAATACATAGGCTTGTACCCAATCAGCCAGTGATCAATCCAGTGACTGTAAGGCTCCAGCTGTCTCGATCTGTCATAGTACACCCGGTGTTCCAAGTATTGCTGCTGAAGGCACACGTCAACAGCTTCTTTGCTCCCCAACAACAACCACTGCTCCCTCCAGCATGAGTCCAGAATTATGATGAATATGAGATCTATGAGATTAGGGATTCTAAAATCAAACATGGTTCCCTCCAAACCTCATTGATTGGGAAGGTTACGGCCCCAAGGAGCGCTCTTGGGAATGGGCTCCCTGGGTCCATGTTCCTGACCTCGTAGCAGCCTTTCATACAGTCCACCCAATGAGGCTCCTTTCTCAGTTCTAATAGTAATATGCATATAGGGACAAATGCAAGTTCTATTGAAATCAATGGCAATATTCCCAGTGACTTCAATGAGGGCAGAATTTGACCACAAGAGCTTTTAGGTGCTCTAGCAGCCTTTGGTGTGTGTGTGTGTGTGTATACACATAACACAGAACAGAATGAGCTAGGGCTTTCTGTTTTAGCACACAAGGCAACATTGTTTTCTAAAAATGTACGTGATTTAACAAAATGTTAAGTAGGTTCAGGTTTTATAGACCTCAGCAAGAAGATGTTAATAATTGTGTTTTTCTTGAGAGTCATATATTCGCAAGTTCAGATCGAGAGACATTTTCCAAACTTAGACACCTGTGAATTTGTCATTTCACCCTGCTCTGACAATGTTGTCACTGATAATGTAATAAGAGAAAAGATTTTGAGAGGTAAAGCACACATTTACTTGGTTTTTAAGCTTCAATAGTTTTTGGCGGCTGTGTGATCTTGTTAAACTCAAGAGATGCAATGCACAGTTGTTTTCAAAATTTGCTGACAGATGCTTTTTGGAATGGCACCCAGTGAGCTGTGAAACTCATGCACTCAAGTATTTGTCCACTTGTCCCTATCTCATGTGTTATGGAAATATGTTAAACTTGCTCTGTTGCAAGGAGCTTTTTTAAGTTGGATGAATTGTTTTTGGTGCAACATTGACCATACTGCAAAATATTTTCAAGGTAGTCAAACTCTGGTGCCACAATGGCCAGGAGTTGTCTGAAATTGGCAGAACTTTGCTTTGTCTGTTTGATGGATTCTTTTTCAAGGTTAACTGTTTGTTTGGCATGGAGGATGTGAATGTTAAGTTCATTTTGGAAGAGAATAATGGGATAAATTTTATGGATGCAGCAGGCCCAGGCTTGCTCTGCAAGCGAATCAGAGTGGTCGTTATGACCACACACGAAATTGGATGATAAAATTGAAGCTGATATTGCACTTGCTTCATTATGATTTATTCTGTCATCTATCTACCAGATCTCTACTTCCTTTCTTTTATTGGCAGTGCATCTAGTCCTTGTGGCTGAAGCCCATGTGCCAAGATGTCTTTCCAGTTTTTTATGTCATGGCTCTTGCAGCTGAAGCAACTAGCATTAAATATAGGTCTCGTGTGAATGTGGAAACAGGTACAGATGGTGTCTCCAATGGACCAGCATCCTGATAAACTTGTGGCTTCTTCCTTTCTTCCTTCCTTCCGACCTAGGGGAGGAACTCCTCTCTTTTTGTTTCTGTGGTAGCTAGGTTTTATTCTATCTCAGTCACTTTCTTTTTGTTCTGCCTCTTTTTTTCACTCCTTGCCTGCACTGGAAGAGCCAACAAATTCTTCCTCTGAGATTGAAATATTAGATTCTGGATGTATCTGTTACTACAGATATATACACATTGCATATATGCTTTTGTGGTTTGTGTCTTTTCATGCCACTGACTCATAATTATACTTCCCTGAGTGGACTGAAAAATTCTCTCTGATTTTTCAAGGCCTACTTGAAAATATGACCAGCAACAGAGGCAATAATGAGTCTCACTAAGGTTTCAGTTTCATGCTGTTTGACGGTTTTAGCCTTGAATAGGAGTTGAGGTCTGGGAGCAGTTGTACTACAGGGGGAAGCATACTTTAAAATGGTGAAGTTTGCTCCTCTCATAATACCAGTCCAGCTCCACCAGACATTGTCCTGTCCCTAGCCAGCCCTTTCAGGCTGACTAAGAGGATTGATGGTCTGGTGGTTTGGGTGCTGGCCTGGAGCTCAGAAGACTCAAGTCCTTACTCTACCATAAATTCCTTGTGTGACTTTAGACAAATCTCATACTCTATCTGTCCTCAATTCCACATCCCTAAAATAGGGATGAAACTTCCCTACTTCACAAGGGTGTTCTGAGAATAAATGCATTAAAATTGTG